>NC_141689.1:55832119-58232119 GCF_964263255.1 Lissotriton vulgaris
CACTGTGCAGGTCTTGTTGCCAAAGAAAGATGCCATTATAGAGCATGTTGATCAGAGATGACTGGACATCACCAGAGAACCCACTGGAACGCAACCAGGCATGGTGACGCAGCACAACCATGGAATTCATGGCTCAAGCCAGGGAGTTCATGGTGTCCATTCCACAATGGATGGCGAACTTCGTTGCTATCCTGCATTCGTCCAAAGTCTAGTGGATTATAAAGAGGTATGCAGCTTTCATGTACAAGGCAAGGCTGGTGAAAGAAAAATAAATTAATTTGTAAAGGTGTCCAGAATCATGGATTCCCATTCCTTATACGGTGTAGTGAAAAGGAAGACGATTGGGTTGACCTTCACTGTTGAGGCCTGCATCATCAGGCTCTTAGGATGGGGGGGACTGGGAGAGGAAGACTTGGTCTCCTGGGGCAGAAAAATGGCAACAAGTAATCATGTGCTGCACAGTAGCCATTTTTCAGAATTCCACCTAGGCACCAATAGCACATCAGTGAGGGCTTATTTAAACAGAACAAGGGTTCAGGCGAAGACCTCCCAGGTTTGAAGTACCTCCGTGAAGATGTTGGTCTTGACCTAGACAACGGTCAGCTAGATGTCGAGGACCTCTGCTGCCCTGCGCACCACAGCGGTAAAGGATGCGTCTTCCTCCAAAGTGAGGCCCGGAGGGGAAAGCATGAAGAGTTTGGGGAGGTGTCCATACCACTCGAGCCACCCAGCACCGCATCAGTTGACTTACTTGGGGTCCCCCTCAAGGGGACCACACTAATCATCCTTCTCTCACCCTTCAGGAAGGAAAGCACAATCTATGATAGAAAGTCCAAGGGAAGGTAGGGCCTGCATGACACAGACATAGACGTCGAGCTGCGTTTGGATGACAGCGCATCATTGTCCAGCATGATGATGGGCTCGTTGTTGAGTGGTGTAGATTGTATCGGCAACAATGTCAAAGGGAAAGAAGCTGGGGTGGGTAGAGTCACCCGTGGCAGCATCAGCCCAGATCCTGAAATCGATCCTGAGGGCTTTCTGGTGCCCAGGGTGAACCCACTCATGGTAACACAGCAGGGGCACATCTTGCAGCCTAAAGGCACACCTGAGGGAGTCAGTGGGCCAAAGATGGCATGCATAGCCTGATAAAAGTTCTTGAGTTGAGAAGGATTCACACCAGCCCTGGGGAACTCCGGGTAGAATGGTGCAGGCCCTAATGGAAAGCCCGCAGGTCAAAATGAAGGAGTGGGGACTAGAAGCAAGAGGTCAGAAGGGAAAGCATAACAACACTTTTCGTTTGGTGCCTTGTTGGCTTACCCGACTTGTACAGTGCAAACTTAAAGCAGGAAGACAATCGTCTGTGGAAACGGCCCAGAAATGTTCTGTGAGAATGGGACGGAGAATAGCACAAAGCCTTCTTCCGATGTGCCGCCAGGAGCTTTATCGCCCACTTGTGAATCCCCTTCAGGAACACTCAGTGCAGGCATTGGGGTTGTGTTCGAACCCCACATTCCAGAGACAGACCAGGGGGGAATCAGAGACAGACATCTTTATGTGATAATCATCACTAGGTTTAAACCCTGAAGCTTTAGTACAGGACATGTCCCTAGCATGATGGGAGCAGAAAGCTTAAAATCAGCAACAAAATGGGGACAAAAATGACAGAGGTAGCTTCCCAGTGCAGCACTGTTGGTGCGGAAAGAAATAAAGCCAGAGCGCTGGAGTGCTACTTACATGGACAACACACCGTCACTTCTGCAACGGAGAGCACAGATGTGGAGCTGAACAAGGCAACCTACCTTTGCACAGAGGTATTGCTTAAGATTTCAGGGATCCAGTCCGATGAGAAATCTGCAGTTAGAAGTCTCTATCAGAAACAGTAATGCAGTTTTTATTCATACACCACAGTAGAGTCGGGATACGATGATTCAGTGTCCTTTCATGTCCTGTAGCTGTGTGATTCTATGAACCACAAATTGCTGAAGTAATCTTAGTTTAGGTGATGAATTCTGTGCACGAGTCAATGGAAAGTAAAAAGATTGCGTTGGTAAAACTGCAACTGCACTCAACTGTACCAGCACAGTGCCATAAAAAGTAAGTGTGAAAGGCAGATATTACAGATACATTTATTTACAGATATTTCAAGTATATAGATACATGTCAATATATATTTGTATATACAGTGTAAATGGAGAGCATAACTCGTGCTCCTACATTATTTTACATACAAACTCATACAGCATTTTTATGTGCATGTAGATATATATATATATACAAATATAAACCAAGAACAACAAGAGAGTAAGGGTATGGATGTTCACTCTTGCACCCCTTTTCCTAATATTTTTAAACAACTGAAGAGTGACAAGTAAGTAAAGGACAAACTCGAGATAATATACGAGGTGTCTTAGAAAAGAAAGAAAACAAACTCATAAGAAAGGGACAATACAAAGAAATTTTAAGAACCCTCACTCACCAACCTAGTGGCGACATGCTTCATCACTGGGTTCCCACTGGAAAGACCTAATGTCTTTCCAGTGTGCTTCAACGCCTGTTTACAGCGGAGCTGGTTGTTGTGTGTGTTGAGGGTGTTGTGTGAAGCCACATTAAGCTAAGTGAGTGCAAAGTAAATAGAAAAAGGTTAAAAAGTGCAGGTTTGTGACTTTCAACTACTTTATTAATAGTCCGATTTGCACTGGTTAAAAACAAGTGTGAATGGACCCATAGGTGTGGTCTCAATTATGATAGACCCCTAGTCCATAAAAGTGAATTTGGTCGACATGTTTCTGCTTACGAGGAGCCCGAGTCGCTCAGCTTTCTTCAGGACCTTTAATTAATTAACTAATTGCAGGTTTATATAGCGCTAGGATCGACTCCCGGAGGAGTATCTCCGCGCTTCGACCGCTGCGAAACCCTTCCTGGCTTCCCTGAGAGATGGTCCCTTAGTGGGTATCTCCAGGGTGAGACCAGGCATCCCCGGCGGTCTGGTGGGGCCGTTAGTGAAGATGAGGCAAGCTAATGCCCAGAGTTGCCGAGTGTGATCGCTGATCAGAGTGGGCACCGAGGCGAGAGAATTATCGAGTCCGCTGACCCTGGTCCAGAAACCTGCCGCGTCGGGAATCGAACCCTGGTCCCGGGCCGTCCTCTGCTCTCGGGTCTGCCGCCTCTAACCAGTGAGCCACACTACTTCACTGTCCTCAAAACTCATGAGACAGCAACAATTGGCCCAACTGTTCAGAAATTGACAATATGTGAATATTAAAACAAATAACAACAAACTGTAAAAATGCACTAATGTAATCTTCAACAACATCGCCGATTGCTTACAATTATGTCAGCGACTCCACTCTCGGTACCAGTCCGGGCCGCAGTGGTGCACGTGTAGGTACCGCGAGGGGAGTCGCTGACATAATTGTAAGTAATCGGCGAAGTTGTGTACGCTCACGCCTTAAATACCACTATGACACCACGTGAGCTTTGGGCGATTTATAATCGGAGCGCTTTTTTCGTTTGCACAGTTTGCAGCGTGAAGATAACCCCACACCGCGTTCTGAGCTCATGAGGACATATATTGATGCGCCTCCTGTGAGTTTTAAGAGGGAATTTTAGGTCTTCCATTCGTTCTGCCATTGCGGTTTTGATATCTTCTTAACCTACGGAGGCTTCAATACTCCGTTTTTTGTGAAAGATTACATTAGTGCATTTTTACAGTTTGTTGTTATTTGTTTTAATATTCACATATTGTCAATTTCTGAACAGTTGGGCCAATTGTTGCTGTCTCATGAGTTTTGAGGACACTTACAATACAGACCCAACGATGCAACTTTCTGAGTAGGATACTGATGTCACATGAATTTTGAGACTCAGTGGCCCATAGCATTTCTTACAGTCTGTACCGATATTTTATGCCTACTAAGATAATGTGACCAAGGCTAGAAAACACTTACTATGACTAGTTAATCATACAGGTGTTTTCTCTGTTCGGGTGATGGGACATACCAGTAATGTTTGGTGTAGCAACGTATTTACTAGGGACAGTTTTTCCTAATTATTGAAACCTTCTTTCCCTACAGGTATACGACTCCAGCAAAATTGCTGCCTGGGTCTAAAACGGCTTTACAGCTGTAAGTATAATATACTTTTTTGCAAAAAGAAAACTTTTTTCTATTTTTTACACAAACTCCTCACGGCAGGGTGCACCTTAGGGCGTGTACACCACCAGAGGATTACATTTAAAGGTCCTGAAGAAAGCTGAGCGACTCGGGCTCCTCGTAAGCAGAAACATGTCGACCAAATTCACTTTTATGGACTAGGGGTCTATCATAATTGAGACCACACCTATGGGTCCATTCACACTTGTTTTTAACCAGTGCAAATCGGACTATTAATAAAATAGTTGAAAGTCACGAATCTGCACTTTTTAACCTTTTTCTATTTACTTTGCACTCACTTAGCTTAATTTGGCTTCACACAACACCCTCAACACACACAACAACCAGCTCCGCTGTAAACAGGTGTTGAAGCACACTGGAAAGACATTAGGTCTTGCCAGTGGGAACCCAGTGATGAAGCATGTCACCACTAGGTTGGTGAGTGAGGGTTCTTAAAATTACTTTGTATTGTCCCTTTCTTATGAGTTTGTTTTCTTTCTTTTCTAAGACACCTCGTATATTATCTCGAGTTTGTCCTTTACTTACTTGTCACTCTTTAGTTGTTTAAAAATATATACAAATATATACATACACACACACACAAAATCACAGTGTTAGATTAAGCGGAGTACTAAGTAGAGTCACCAGTGATGTTCTCACTCTGAAGTGGGCAGACATCATTTGCCTGGAGACCTATGTCAGATGTGTGTCATGAACGATTTACGGCAAATATAAATATATATTTGAATCCCACAAATATTATATGCTCAAAAATATATAGTTTGGCATTTGCTAACTCATTACCTGTAATGAGCAGCAGAGCATGTCCTAAAGGCACTCTGTTTTGTGGAGTTATGTGTACTGTCCTATGATAACTGGTACACTCTGCTGTAATCTAAAATAGACGCCACCGAGGTTTAGGCAGACAGATGTAAACCTTCACTCTAAGAAGAGACTCTACAGGGAATCTGGTGGAAAATCGCTCGTCACAGACATCTGACATAGGTCCCCAGGCAAATGAAGTCTGCCCTTTTCAGAGTGTGAACATCACTGGTGAGACTACTTCATACTCGTCTTAATCTTACACTGATTATTCTCTGTGCCTACCACAGGCTTTTCAAGAAATTAACAGTTCTTGAATATCTTTGCATTTAATGTGTGGCACAACTTTGAACTACCCTGGCTCTGGACAACCTACACTCTGTCTTTTTTCTTCTGCCAATGAGGCCTTCAGAAATAGACACAATAGGCTGAAGCCCTCTCCAGAATAGACCTAATACTCTAGGTAAGGCATCCAGACTAGCAGACAATACTTCAGTAATATTAGGTTATCCTACAAATCTGACACAACACTGCAGAACTTTGTACTCGTCTCAGCTGAATCCCAGTGAAAGACAAAATTGCACATCCCAAGTAACTTGGGGTGAGCAACCTTTTCTCAATTTCCATTAGGAAAAGTGTAGACATGATTGTGTAAGGCGCCAAATTTTCAGGGTTAGTCCAGTCTCTTTGGGTGGGAGGGATCTTCTCAACAACTTCTTGCTAGATTGAAGGGGATTTGATATCAACAGTGAAAGTGGATTCACAGGCTCAATCCTAGTTGATACCGTTCAGAAAGACCTTTTACTCTTTTGCATATGATCTTTGCTATGTCAACAATAAATCATCGGAAATGAAGCAGCCAAGCACATCTTTATGGCACTGCACTGATCATCACCCCTCAGACGTTATTTGCCTGCACCCTTCACCTGCTGCCACTAAGCGGGTTAAAGTAGTGTGATAAACTAAGACTATCTTGTTAACCTGTTTAGGACAGTTTGTTAAAGGCTTTGCTGGGATTCTCACATATCACATCTTCCTTAATCTATTTCCAGAGTCACATGAAGAAATTGTTTATAGATCTCTGGTATGAACTTTCACTGATGCAATCATGTTAAAGCAGGTGTTGCAACTATTTCATAGTTACACAGGCTTATAGTGGTCTGTCACAGCTGGTCCTTTCACCTGTGTTACCTACCAAGACAGTAATACCCCATGCTCATGATTCCAGGGCAGTTGATCTAATTGTTTTAACCAGCCACTGCATGGCATCAATATAGGTTTCCAGGCACCTTTCTGAGCAACACACAGAAAAATTGGCAGTAAGGAATTGTGCATTTATCAAACGTACAATCAGTATTAATGATTGTCTTTAAACACTACGGTCTTCAAAATTCTCAAGACTGACTGTCCTGGTCTCTTGCGTCCACTCCTAGAGCCCTACACCCCTCAGCGGGCCCTACGCTCCTTGGGTCAAAACTTGGTTGTTACCCCACGTATAAGGCTAAGCAGAATGGGCGGTCGCTCTTTCAGAGTCCTGGGGGCAAGGCTCTGGAACTCCCTTCCATTTCACATTCGCTCCATAACTAATCTGATGCCTTCCGCAAAGCGATCAAAACATTCCTTTTCTCCCCATCCTAATCTCTTATTGCCCTCTCCGTTCCATCTCCCCCTTTTGGTTTTGTTATAGTTTAGCGCCGGGACGCCTCGTTGCTGGAACCTGTTCGCGCTCAATAAAACGTTATAACAATAACACACCTCTATCCAATGATTTTCATGTATAGATGAACTTGCAGTTTAACATAAATTAGTTGTTCATTAGGAGTCTCATGATTGTTTTTGCTTCTCTCAAACAGTCTCACAAGGTCACAAGAAGCGTTGACAGATGAGCTCTAACTGACTTAATGGCGGTTAGTAAGAGGTAAAGTGCTCTGAGAAGTGCTATCTTGCAGAGGATGGTGAAAGTCAAAACTGAAAAAGTAGAGGAAAACAGGAATAAGCATCTTCTAGAAACTGGAAGACATTAGGACTAAAATATATATCTTGGAAATTATTAACATCTTGAATTCGGATTTCAGAGAATTTTGCGATTGCACAGTATTTCTCCCTTTGGAATCTTAATGTGCAAAGCAGGAAAGGAAGAACTTCCCAGCCAATTCGCAAAGCGCTGATGTACAACACAGTTTTTACATGCTGAAATGCTGCCTCTCAAGAGTTTGTGGGGCTGGATGTGATTTTCTGAGCCTTCAGAGGATGCTGTACTTTTGCTGCTGATCCTATCTCACAGTCATAGCACCGATAGAAGCTCCGGCTAGAGTACAGTCCCTGCAATATAATGAGGCTTTTCGTCATCTTAAAGGTGCTCCCACAGTCATTACAAACATAGTTTTTATCTCTCATGTGTATCTTCTGGTGCTTCATAAGCGAGTAGTTGTACCTAAAGTTCTTCCCGCATTCGTAGCAGGGAAAGGGCCTCTCCCCAGTATGGATACGTTGATGCTTAATCATGGACGAGTTTTCACTGAAGCCCTTGCCACACACAGAGCAGGAAAATGGCTTCTCACCAGTGTGTATTCTCCAGTGCGTCAGCAGTTGGGAGCTCCGGCTGAAGCGCTTATTACACTGTGTGCAGGAGTATGGTTTCTCACCAGTGTGGACACGCTGGTGTTTTGCAAGGGAGGAGTTGTTGGTGAACCCTTTGCCACAGTCACTGCATATGTACGGTTTCTCTCCTGTGTGGATTCTCTTGTGTTTCACCAGAGATGAGCCATCTGCAAAACACCTCCCACATTCATCACAAGAATAGGGCTTCTCCCCAGTGTGGATACGCACGTGCTTCAAAAGGGAAGAGTTGTTGTTGAACAGTTTTCCACAATACTTGCATGAAATGTTTTTCACTCCAGAATGTATCTTCTGGTGCGTAATAAGAGTGGAGCTTACGCTGAAGCTTTTCCCACACTCTTCGCATTTATAGGGCTTCTCCCCTGTATGGATTCTTTGATGGGTTAGAAGGGTGGAGGTGACGCTGAAACACTTACCGCAGTCACTGCAAGTGTAGGGTTTGTGGCCTGAGTGGGTTCTCCGGTGCTTTACGAGTGAGGACTTGTTGCTGAAACCTTTGTCACATTTTTCACATACATAGGTTTTCAACCCCGAGTGGATCCTCAAGTGTTTTACAAGCGAGGAACTTTCACTGAAGCATTTACCACAGAGATGACACGTGTATGGTTTTTCGCCTGTGTGGACCCGCTCATGTTTTTGCATTGCAGACTTATTACTGAACCCTTTCCCACATTCATTACAAACAAATGCTTTTTCTCCGGTGTGAATTTTTTGATGATTTATGAGAGTGGAGCTCACACTAAAACTTTTCCCACAGTCATTGCATGTATAGGGCTTCTCTCCAGTGTGGATTCTCTGATGAGTTATAAGAGTAGAGCTGACGCTAAAGCATTTCTCACAGTGGCTACATGCATAGGGTTTCTCGCCGGTGTGGATCCTGCTGTGTTTAAGAAGGGAGGAATTGTAACTGAAACTTTTTTCACACTCGTTACATGCATAAGGCCTCTCACCTGTATGGATTCTATTATGTTTCACTAGAGCAGAGTTGAACCTGAAACATCGTCCACATTCACCACATTTAAAAGGTTTTTCAACTGTTACAGGGGGTTGAAGAGGCCCTAGAGTATTAATTCTAGGTTCAGTCTGATCCACAGTTGAAGTGAAACATTTATCGTAATCTTCATTAGTACTACTTCTCAAGGGGAGAGGGTGATGTAGAAGCTCACAATGTTCTTTACAACTTTCCCAGCCTGCCATGAATGGGTAATGCTCCTCTTCCATGTTATGATCATGCTGTATGAAGGAACTGTAACCTTCCCAGCTTTCAGTACACGTGTACGGGCCTTCCTCCATAGAATCTTCCTTCTGTGTTAAAGAATTAATGGATTTGGCAGTACCTGGTTGACACGGAGAGGACAGATCCAATATAAAGCGTCCAGAACCACTCTCACAATCAGATGTCTGATCTACCATAGGGCTGCTGACATATCTTTCAACATTGGAAGACTGGTCTGGTGCAGTGTTGCTAGCACTTTTTTCATTGTCCAAAGTCTGGTCTTGTATGAAGTTGCTGGCACCTCTTTCACAGTCAGTGGAGTCGCTCAGTATTGGATGGCTGCCACCCCTTTCACAGTCCGCAAACTGGTTCAGTGTGAGGTGGCTGCCACCCATTTCTGAATCAGAGGATTCTTTCAATAAGTGATACCTGGAAACTTTCCCACAGTTAGAAAACTCGTCTAATGCAGAGTTGTCTGCTCCACGTTCATAGTCCAAAGATTGGTATATAAAGGATTTAGTACCAGCAATTTCACAGTCGGAAAAGGGATCTGGTTCAGAGTTAGTTCTTGTACCACAGTCAAAGGACTGATGCATTAAGGAGGTGACTGTACTTCCAAGGTCAGAATACCGATCTGGCATGACATTTCTGGCACATCTCTTATGGTCGTAGGACAGATCTAGTACTAAGTTACTGGAGTTTGAGCATTCATCCACCATATCTTTGGAGTTTGCGGTTTCAAAGAAAAGAGATGGGTCCATTGTGGAACTTCTGGTATCTCCCTTACACTGGATAATGACTTTGCTGTCACCCAATTTGCAAACAGAGGATGGGTTTCATTCTCCTCTTTCACAGTTTGCAGGGAGATCTTTGGATATGTGCATTTGCTCCATAAATGCACAGGTCTGCCTTCTTAATCTACTGTAAATACGTGAATAAGGGAGGTCCCCCTCCTTTTCCATGGTGATCAAAACGTGGTCAGATATTAGTGGATCCTGCCACCATTCCTTCTTCTCCATGGTCAAACTCTATATTAGGGAAAAAAAAAGGAAATGATTACGTGGAAAATATGAAACACAAAGTGATATGAAACAAGCTAGACAAAACAGTGAACATTAATGTAAAAATATTTTTCATGACACTAATGAGTCCACCGGACCAGACAGAGATATATCTAGGGTAATGCCAAGTGGTATCAATCAGCCTAAATATCTCCCACCCCTAATATGTTTATGAATGAGGAAAGAGTTGTGAGAAATGGTGCTGGGTGTGTGAGAAACATAGAGATCGTAATCATTTTAATGTTGCAAAGAATACCGAAAATCTTGAGCTTTTGGGAAGGGAATGCCCCCTGTATGGTGTACAGTCATGTTCCCCAGCCCAGAGTGTGTGACTGTATCTGGAATCCAGATTTTTGGCCTATAGCTGCACACTAATCAATTCTTTGTGCAATTCTTTGTGCAGAGGCCTATGCCTTTGTTATAATATTTGTAAAGTACAACACTTATCCCCTCTGGTTTGAACTGTTTGAACTGGGGTCTCTAGTTGGCAGAGGTTTGTACCCTGTCCAAGTAGGGACCACCACTCTAGTAAATCAGATACACACCCTAAATTAACCTGTGTTCACCCTCCAATAGCTTGGCACAGAGATGTCAGTTTCAACTTAAGAGGCAAGGCGTATTGTTTAACACTTTAACAGTAACTCAATGAAAACACAAAAAGACTCCACACAGGTTTAGAAACAGATAATATTTATCTGAGTAAAACGAGACCAAAACAACAAACATCCAAAACGTAAAACTCAAGCTATGCATTTTTAAAGATTAAATGTGTAAATAGCGCTCAGTAGTTACAAGCGGTCAAACGATTACTTGCGATCACGAAGGACCAGTGCAAATCCTAGGTTCAGGCAGGCGGTCATGGTGCACTGGCCAGAGAGAGGGACCAATTTGGGCTTGCTAAAAACACTGTGCCTTGGATTATGCAGCGCAGTCTGCGCCAAGTGGCTTTGCAGCAAGGCTCAGCGGGGCTTTGTGTTGCTGCACTTAATCATGGAACTTTGCAACAGTAAAAGGGTTACTAGTAATCCAAAGAGAAGGAAGCGACCATAAACCTCTGCATCTGGAATTACTTAGGGGGTTTATGAGCCACAGTGAAATGGTACTTCCTTAACAGCTCCCTAAATGCCTGACAACGACACAGATGAATATGTTGAAAAACAGGCTGACTTCCAACAGATTTTAAACTTGGAAATCGCTAAGGGACAGAAAGTGGAATGGTTTGCAGAAAAAATTGCACTTGTTGTACAATGCCTCAGAGTAGAAATAAAAAAATAGGAAAGTATGCCCCGTTGACAAGCAATTAACACAAGGGAAACGATCAAGGTGGTTCAATTTGGAATGTATGAATAAGAAAAGGTTAATAAGGAGAGAAGAGAGATGACAAAGATATATCCAGGGTAGACTGCTAAATCTGAATAAACTGAGAATGTTAGTTAGGAATGAGGAGAGAATTTTTAAAGAGAAAAGTTGGGAAATCCTGCTGGAAACAATTGAAACAAAAAACATACAAAATTTTTGGAAGCGGATACAAGAAGCCTCGGGACAGCCCCCTGGGGCTATGAGCTGTGTAGTGGAAGAAGCAGCATGGGAAGAGTACATAAGTGAACTGCATGGGACAAGTGAAGCATCTGAAGTAGGTGAGAAAATGCATTGGGGAGGGGTACTTAGAAAACGTAAAGGATACTATAACAAAGCTAACATTGACCTGTGCAGCAGGACCCAGTAATCTCCCCGCTATCATAATAAACGCTCAGTTAAACTGGTGTGCTGAATTCCTATCCAATATGTTCTTAGCCATATCAGATTTCAGTAATATCACCAAAAATAGGAGAGGATAAAAGTAAGACCAATACATATGAAGGGAGATATGTAAGCCCCGAAGAATTATAGATTGGTTCATTTGTTGGATGTCGGTGAGAATGTCTTTGGCAAAATGATATTGGGTACATTGAAGGATTGGGTGGAGGAAGGGTTGATCGAACCTGTGGAACAGGGAGGCTTTAAGGAAGGACACTCTACGATTGACCGCTATTTCGCCCTATGGGCGGTGGCGCAGAAGTCAATGGAGCAAAGAGGGAAGTTGTACCGTTGCTTTGTAGACTTCCGGGCGGCATTTGACCTTGTTGACAGGAAATGTCTTTGGGAGACACTGAAAAAATATGATATCCCAGAAGGACTACTGGTTGTAACTCAGGAGTTACACACACAGAACTGGGATTAAATCATTAAGGGTACGGAGGGTCTTTGACTCCGAAAATAGCTATTACTAATGGCCTAAGACAGGGCTGCGTATTTCCCCCCTACTTTTTGCCATATTTGTAGCACATATGCCACCATCCTGGAAGGAGATAGAAGTGAAAGTCCGAAAATGAACGGGAAACAATTATCCTGTTTACTTTATGCTGATGATTTAGTAATCCTTGATCAGACAGAAGTTGGCTTACAAAGGAAGGTAAATGATTGAACTGTAAACATGGATCAAACCAAAATTCTGTATTTTGGGATAAGAGACCGGAGGTTTAATTGGTATTTGGGCCCAAACAAACTGGAAATTGTGAATTAATATAAATATCTTAGTGTCTGGTTCGATAAGTCCTTAAAGTGGTACACACTTTTGGAGGCCCAGAAAGCTAAGCCCCTTATGTGTGGTCTGAAAAAATGTAATTGAATTTATGGGGAAAAGTCCAATAGACCAAGGATAAATGCCTACCATCCCCCCCAGTACAATATGGAGCAGAAGTCTTTTGTTTAAGTGGCAAAAATAGATGTGATGTAGAGGAAGGAAATGCATACAATCCTCAATGTCATTACCTGGTTCATCTATGATCCAGGCAATTAGATTATAGATGGGTATGACATCATAGAATGTACAGGCTCAATTGGCCCTAGTAAGAATTTGGAAAAAATTGGGTACAGGAGAGGTCCCGAGAGTATCACAATGGTGCAAAAATGAGATCCACCATAGTGACCTAAAATGGGCAAAAGAGGTCAGGAAGAAACTGTATTCTGTTTGTAAAAACCTAACGGTGAGAATTGATCAGCAGACCCTACAAATAGAAGTAACAAAGAGTGAACTCAGAACTCTAGGGAAGGAATTGTCTAGGATGGAAGACTTGGAGTATCCGAGAAAGACATAATCAGTGAAATGTATGCTAAAAAGTTGGGTGAAAGAAATGTGGTACCTTTATCTGAATTCATTACCCAATCAATGGCTTAAATCAGAAGTTTTAAGACTGAAAAACATATAAGTGAGTAAGCTTTATTTGATCTCCAGGATCTTAAAAGCAACATACAATACATAACAAAGCAACAATAAATAGTTATACTTAAAATTATACATAACTACATGGTTAAAACGTTATATTAAATTTGAACTACTAGTCGCATTAACCACAATTGTCTGAGGGCAGAGAGTAATCAACCTAAATGGACAATCCTTTTACAAATACTGCCAATCTGTACCGGGTCTCTCTCTTTCATACGAGTTATCTAGACTAACATTACAAGTACAAAATAAAAAAAATACAATAACTACAACTTGAGTCTTATAACCTTTAAAAAGGATAACAATCACCGTGCAAGTGCAAATTGAATTTTAAAATAATAAGACCCATGTGCAAATAAGCAGAACATGATCTCCAACCACTAGCATACGGTAAAAGTTTAAAAAAGACATCCTATTTAAAGTGCTATTGTAATTAAGATGGAGCTCATCAAAGGCAACCACTGGTGGCCTATTGTTCGATAGATAAGGTCATTAAAGTAAACAAGAAACAGCAATTAAACTATTTACGCTTCACTAGTCCTATCCCAAGCAAAAACTATAACATTTATATATTAAAATATACACTTGAAGAAAAGTCCCTTCTAAAGTGAGGTAGCCATAATATCAGAACTAGAGCAAGGTTAATTTAAAGTATGTGCATGTTCACAGTCCCTCAAGACCAGAAGGTCAAATAATTGCAAAGTGGTAAAAGAACCTATAAGTAAAGTAATAAATGAATAGCATGTTGCTGGCACAACAGATTATTGTGACCACCTTATTTTATAATGTTTTTATTAATGCTAATGGAGTGCCTAAAATTGCTATATGCCTGATGGATAAAGATCGTAAACCTAATGTTTAGGGCCGTATTTGCTGCATTCAAGGCCGCAATGATACCCTTCTTGCAGGTCCGGACCCTATGTTTGTTCCACTCAGGCTTCAGTTTTGAGCTACGCAAGTCCAACAGTGCTGGGCAGAGGCATACCACATGCATCAGATTCCTCTGATTGTCCACAACCCCTACACACCACCTCACCTGAGGTACGCCGCCAGGTAGGAATAGGTTTTTAAAAATGCCACTCACCCAGCCTAAGCGCCAAAAATCTCTGTTTTAAATGTATAGAATACGTGCAAGAAAGATGAGGCAGAGGCGGGCCAACAGATAATATTTAATTACTGCCCATGCGTGCATTCGTTTCACTAAAGTCTCTCGGTTGGACAAACTGGAGCACACTTGAGTTCGCGTCTTGGTTCTTACTTTAAAAGCTTCTTTACTTGGGTTGAGGGCCCACAGTTCACTTGCTGATAATATTAGCAGGCATTCATTAAAATAAATCGATTGTATGACCCACCGGGGTTACTGATGATAGTGTCAGTCCATAACAGGGACTCGAGTAAGCTAGCGCATGCCTGCTTCAGCTTGTGGCACAGGTTAACAAAGGTCCCCACACTTTGTAAAGAATAATTTACAAGACCAAACTCCAGGCAAATCTGGGCAGCGGACAAAGTTTTTGGTAACCGCGCCATCTTTTTATAGATTTTAGTCACATGTTGGTTGAATGCAGTACTAATAAATGTAAATGTAAATGTATAGGCATTTATATAGCGCACTACTTACCCGGAGGGTCCCAAGGCGCTTCGACCGCTGCGAAACCCTTCCTGGCTTCCCTGAGAGATGGTCCCTTAATGGGTATCTCCAGGGTGAGACCAGGCGTCCCCGGCGGTCTGGTGGGGCCGTTAGTGAAGATGAGGCAAGCTGATGCCCAGAGTTGCCGAGTGTGATCGCTGATCAGAGTGGGCACCGAGGCGAGAGAATTATCGAGTCCGCTGACCCTGGTCCAGAAACCTGCCGCGCCGGGAATCGTACCCTGGTCCCGGGCCGTCCTCTGCTCTCGGGTCTGCCGCCTCTAACCAGTGAGCCACACTACTTCACACTTCACTTACTAAGCGTGCCCAAAGAGATATCATAGCAGTACAACAAGGTGGGACCTTTCTGGGCCCGCAATACCTCCATCATTGACGCTAAGCAAGGTCCAGTCACTTTTTAGCGAGTTTGGAGAGACTGACTTGAAGTGCCAGGGCTTTCATGGCAATTCGGCTACAATGTTTTAATAAAGAGCCTCTTTAATCAATGAGGAACCCCAGATATTTATACGTTTTACCTATCGAAATTTGAAGGTTGTTGCACAATGAGAAGCCACTTCTGTAACACTTCCTGCCGAATATCACTACTTGAGTTTTCTTTAGATTAACATCTAAGATGTTCACAGTGGAGTACCTATATACTGCATTCAGCAGGCGCTGTAGTCTGACTCTCGTATGACTGAAGAGAGCAAGATCATCAGCACATAGGAGATTGCTGATGTGTGTACCACCGATCTTTGGAGCATGGCTATTTATTGCAACTAATTCTGCTGAAAGGTCAGATAGAAACAGGTTAAAAAGCAAGGGGGCTAAAACACATCCCTGTTTTACCCTTCTGAACGTCGGTATTTTTCTGGATAGATGTGAACCAGAACCTTTCTTTTCTTGAATCCAAGTATTAGGATGGAGCTGGATGATGGGATTCAGTAAATTGGACGGAATTTCCAATTTAGTTAATTTAGCCCATAAAGCCTCCCTTGGCATGTGATCAAAAGCAGCTTTGAAATCCACAAAGCAGCAAAAGAGCACCTTAAAAGAAGTATTTGCTTTATCAATGAGGATGAATAAGGCTAGAACATTAGTCAATGTGCCGGAGTTAGCCACAAACCAGTTCGATTTTTTGGCATCGGGTCCTTTGAGTTGGCCCAGTTTTTCAGATGTTCAAGCACCAAACTGGCGAACAACTTAGCCTCAGTATCCGTTGGAGCAATCAGCCTGTAGTTGCATGGGGCTTATCTGGAATCAGTCTTGTGTATCGGTTAAATAACTGCACCGCGCCAAGAGTCGAGTATGGTTGAGCTACGTATGCTATATTCAAACAGGTTAACTAACTGCTTAGTCCAGAAAGGAATGTTCTTTTTTTAACAAGGCCTGTGATAGACCCCAGTCTCCGTCCGATCAAGCTTAAGTTAATATTTTGGCCAGCTTTGTAGATGAAATGTTGAGATCTTCATTTAAGATATTTCTTTGTTCTTTGCAGATTAACCGGCCACTCCCTATACATGTTGGTCAATCTGCAAGGCTTTATCTCCTCCGCCTGGAAGTGGCCTGCCAAAAATATTGCCCATTCCTGCTCTGAGATGTTTGCGGAGCCTAGGCAAAGATTTCTATTAGTTTATCTATTAACTAGTGCCCCAAATTTTCTAGATTTCCGACTTTTACTTGCAAAGTGAAGTATGCACCAGAGATGTTGAAGACACAGTTGTTTTTCAATTCAACATGCCCATCTAGAATTAGTTTGTGCGATTTTATAGTTAAGACAGAAAGACTTCAGATTCAGGGTGACTCTTTATTGCATTAAGAGCACTGTTTCTGGTTTTCTGTAGCGCCCTTGTTTCAAGTGAGAAAAAGGCCTGCTGGCAACTACTTCGCACACAATGCTGCGTCGAACGTTAGAATTGATTTAAAAGCAGAGTACAGAAAGTTGTTCACACTCTTCCATGATCTTAATACTAACCTCTTCATTCCATCTTAAGTGTTTTTAATTCTCAGAATAAACTCCTGTGTGAGTAATAGAAGTTAGGTCATAGTATGCAATGGTCGGAGTAATGCTGATAACTTGATCTGTATCCATGCATACGAGCGAGCCCCATAGGGACTGCGCAGCCGCACTCAAAGACACACTACAGTTTTTGTGGGGTAGAGCAACCGTAAGGGCCAGTATGGTTTTGAAGTCCAGCAAGCAAAGACACAAGAAAGACAAAATGGGTGGGAAGGGGAGGGGGGGGGGGGACAGTGGGTGGGTGCTGAGCTCATTTCAATCCCTACTGTATGGCACCAAGCTGGGGTGCAATCTGCCAATTCTGTTGATTCGTAACCAGTTAACCAATGTATCTCACTAAGGATTTCTTTAAGAGGGCCGACAGATGATGAGCTCGGCCAGGAGCCCCCAAACCAGGGACTGACTTTTAGGCTTCATTTCTCCAGGAGCTGAACTGAGACCTGAGTAACATGGCTGATACCTGGTGGAGCTGCTAGACAGCTATTGAGGAGATTGGCCCTGGTTTCCGCCTCAACCGTCACCTACCCAGCCGGACATTGGACACAGTTCTTCCTCGTCTCCCTGCCATGGCTCTTTCCTCCCCTCCTTTCCTACGAATTCGCTCAACTTCGTTTTTGTTTATTGTACCTTACTATGCTATTGTAAGTGATGTAACTTGTAATGCAATGATCCTCTGGTAAAGCGCTCTAAAACCTCAGGGGCTAGCCAGCGATATATAAAACTTTTTAGATGTACCTTGTAATGGAAAAATCCTCTGGTAAAGCGCTCTGATACCTCCGGGTCTGGCCAGCGCTATAAAAACTTCTCAAATCAAAATCAACTCAAACTGGTTTCCCTGAACGCTGAGACCTTAGCAACATGGCTGATGCCCTCCCTCCTACGAATTCTCGAAACATTGTTTTTGTGTACTCTACCTTACTATGCTATTGAAACTAACGCAACAATCCTAAATGTAAAGCGCTCAGATACCCTCTTGGGTCAGGTTTGTGCTATATAAAAGTTTATGAATAAACAAATAAACATGTTGGGTTTAGCAGAAATCAGCTGCAGAACCCAATTCTGAGGCCCCGGACAAGAGGGAGCACCTCAGGCAAGGGTAGGACTCACAGATGCCAGAGTCCGATAGCACTAGCAAGATTGCAGTAAGTCTTCTGTGTCCCTGAGACTTCAGAAAAGAACAGGAGGCAAGCCAGCAAATCCTTGGAGTCACTTTGGGTTCAGGCGAAATGGTTCCAGTCCTTGTTCTCAGTACGCAGAGATCTGCAGGGCAGCACAGCAAAGAGGAGAAACAGTTCCTCAAAACAGTTAATCACAGCAAGGTGGAAATCCTTTCAGCACAGCAGTCTCTACTCCAACGGAGTTCTTTCTAGGTCGACTAATGTTCTGATTTGGTAGGATCAGAGCCTTGGTACTTATGCTCAAAGGTGCCTTTGATGTTGGGGTGACTCCAAACAATTCATCTGATGTGCAAAAGTAACGTTATCAGCCCAGTCCTATATGCCAGGGGTAGACGGGAAGCGCCGCTTACAACGGATACATCGCATCGCGCTGACATTGCATCGCGGCTGTTACATCGTAGACGACATCACATCGCATGTCATCAGGACGCATGCAAGTGCATCGCATTTCCTTATACATCGTTAAACGATTACATCGTGAATCGGGATACATCGGTGAATCGGGAATTGTGTTTCTTTAAGGAGAGCAGATTGAAGCTAAATTGCATTATTAAACACGAGAGTTCATTTAATCAGTGCATATGCGGCAGAATTGTTTTCATAAAATGGAAATTGTAAAATGGCAATTAAGTTTATTTCAGTAAATTGAAGGTAAGCTAAATAGCATTATTAAACACGTATTAAACACGAGAGTTATCATCTTGCTATGAGAGACAGATGTGCATATATTACCACGGCAGTGGTAGAACTAGCGCTTCGAAGCAGGGCAGGTGCATTCAGGCGCTGCCCCTGCAGACCCGTCTCTTGATGGGACAGAGCATTATTAAACACGAGAGTTACAGCAGAACACAGTTGTAGGAAATGCGCAGAAACCTCTAATGCGCCTTTCCTAAAAAAAGAAACGGAAAAGAAGAAACGGAAACCTCTAACTGATAGCAAACAGACTGACATAGATTTTATAATTAAAACGGAAACGGGCTAACTGATATCTTAGAATCACCGCATCAATGGCAGTGCGAGGATGTGGCTAACGGATAGCTCTGCCGACTTTGGTGTTGGCACCCAGGGTTCGAGCCTCCTATCAAGTCGCCACACTTTTTATGTATTCATGGGTGGAAGGATGTGTGTGTGTGGTGAGTGGGTGGATGGATGAATGGATGGCGGATGGATGGATGGATGGATGGGTGTATGGCTGGATGGATGCATGGATAGGCGGATGGATGCATGGATGGGTGAAGGCATGTATGGCAGATGGATGAATGGATGGCGGGTGAATGGGTGGCTGTATGGATGGATGCTGGATGCATGCATGTATGGCGTATGGATGTGTGGATGAATGGATGGATGCATGTATGGCGTATGGATGCATGGATGGGTGGATGTGTGGATGGATGGATGAATGGATGCATGGATGGGTGGATGAATGTATGGTAAACGAGGGAAACGGAGTGCAGAAGGTCACGAAAAACGAGGGAAACAGAGGGCAGAAGGGCACGAAAAACAAGGGGACAACGATTAAAACAGAGGGAAGAAGGCCACAAAAAACGAGGGAAACTCAGGGCAGAAGGGCACGAAAAACGAGGGAAACAGAGGCCACCCCCCTCTGCCGCCGCGCACTGTACCCCACCCCACCCCACCCCACCCAGTACAGAGGACCAGAAAGCTAGGAATGCAGTATAAATCAAATTTATTTATTACTGCTTAAAAAATGGCTTCTATGTCAGAGCAATATTGTTATTATCAGTTTTAATTTGGAAACCATGTTTAGTGCTCCCACTCAGATCGAGCAACCTCAGAATGGATGCTCTCTGCGAGCTGTATCTGCCTTTGCTATAACTCAACATTATTCAATTTCTGCTGGAAATACCGTGCTGAGGTGATATGAATGTCGAGAACCAGTGGCACGCAAATGATTTCATTTTCTTTCCCTCTAGCCTGCAGTTGCACCTATGTACTTTGTCTTTTAGCAAGCACTTCAATCGACTTAGACCAAGGCTGTCTGATAAAAAACAAAAACATCCTTAATATGTAATGACAGGTGGCTCCGCCATTATGTGGCTCCTTTTATCAACTGCACGCTATAAATGCAAGTAAGAAAGGAAGTGACGGAGGACGTCCTTCCATTAACCAATCTGCTGCACATTGAAATGCAATATTAAAGCTGATTTCGTCAAACATTGAAATAACGGTGAATAGGGGGTAGACATACATTATTTTACAATAATGTGTCGTTTATGGCGTGACATTTATCACGGGTGAAGCCGGTCACCTCCTTTCACATTTCGATTTGATTTAAAGGCAAGATTGGATTGCATGTGCATTAGCGCCTCATCATGGCCGAGAAGGGCGCGGTAAAACCCTGTATAAAATCACCAGATTCCAACTTAATTTAATTTCTGCTGGATGTACATCAAGCAGAAGCGTGAAGCAACAACTTGTCATGAAAATGATCTACCCATCGGAACTATTGCAGGGACTGGGAGAAGAAGAATCCAGGATCACGCATTGGCTGAAAAGATTTTCAATGTGTGGGCTCAAACATCGCGTTGTCATGTCACGCGATGTAAAGTCGCCGATGTGAAACGCTATGTAATTAAATGGCCGCATTTGCGTAGTAACAGCATGCGATGAGAAAATTGCCGATGTGAAGGAAGTTGCGATGTAATTGCCGCGATGAGAACTCCCGCGATGAGATTGTGTACGATGGATCGTCATACAACCGGGGTAGACAGACCCGACAGTAAACAGCCTATTCAGATGCGTGAGCCACCGTTTCATCTACATACATCGGCATACCTGGGTAGGAAGAGGAATCAAGTCACAGCAGCCCATCCTGTGTTGTGGCCTTCTAAAGGGAATGCACAAACTGTAGCTGTTCCCCAGCAAAGATGTGAATTGGAGACAGGCTGCAGGCACACACAGCAAAGTTAAGGGCAGAGTAATGTCAACTTTCTAAAAGCAGCATTTCTAAAATGGTAATGTCAAATCCAGCTTGACCATTTAAGAGGACTTCTCGCCAACATTCCAAAGATATTAAACATGAAGTAGCTACTCCTTTCCAATCAGGAATTACATCTTTAAAGGTATTTGAATGAATCCCTAAGCTAGCCTATGGAAGGAGGAAGACACCAACAGTGAAAAACGAATTTAGCGGTTTGTCACTGCCAGGAAATACCGGACTCAACAGCACATGTCCTGCCTTTTATTTATAACTTTGGACCTCCTAAAAAGAGTATTTAACCGGAGGCAGGCCAACGTGTATTTTGAGCCTGCCCGCATAGATTGAAAAGACACGCTGCCGCTCGTCCTGCCTCACGGATCCCGTTAATTAATATAAAGGGACCACTGAAAATAGTGTATCCGGAGAAGAATACCCCTAGTGGGTTTCATTTACATTGGGAGTACAAGGACCCAGCGATCCATCAGAAGGGTGCCTCTCTCTTATACTGCAAAAAACACAGTTGATGGACAGAATGCAGAACAATGTCTTACATTCACCCCAGTACAAAGATCTGGGCCTAAATCCATCATTTTTTTGCACTCCACACCACCCTAGGTCAGACACTGGCTATATGCAAATCAGCCTTGACCCTGTGCCTCATGGGAACAGTCCAGCCCGAACTACCAAGCCATGTCTTTCCTAGACCGTAATCAAGCATCCAATCTCTTATACAGCACGAGAGGAGCCGATTTTGAGGCAGGTAGTGTCCAGAAATGAAGATTTTAATAAGGCCTTCTGGGACCCATATGTAACTACCAATAAGTTTTTTTGAAAGTTAATAATTTCAAACAACCGTCAATAAGGGAGGCCTTCACCCCCTCTTTTCTCCCCCTTATATACATGAAGGTTATCGCATGAAAAATTAATCAAACAGAGTGTGTATTCACACAGTCTTGAAAAAGATGGACCCATAAAGACTTCTCCATCGAAACGCATTGACGCTACATCTTTGTACACAATCTGACTTGGGAACAGTGGTGCCTAAAAAGCAAAGTACAGAAAGCTCTAGCCCATGTTCTTGAGAGAATACCAAAACGGATGTGTAGCCAGTTAAGACAAAAATTGTCTGGTTTAACGTTTGTTTTTTCACTCTTTATATTTTCAAGCGTATTGTATGATGAATTTTTATGAATTGTAATTTTAACATTGTGCACCAACGGATGGGATTTTGTTGTGTTTTCTTATCCTGTGAAGTTTTTGTATTAGGCAAAATAAATTTATGTCATATGCTTTTTATTCAGTGGAGTATTTTTCCTTTATATATGTGGCTTAATCTTGCAAAGAGCTGATACGTTGAATGAGTGGGTAGATATATGTGAATGATGAGTCTCTTTAAGTAAAGTTTATATGGTTAAATTGTTATCCAAGGGATTTTTTCCTTTTTTTCACTGCCTTTTATTTACACAGCACCCTGCCCTTCACTTGGGGCCTACCGTAGGAGTCACTTATGCGTGATAAAAGGGACGTTTAGGGCATGGCAAGTGGTTTTAAATGTCAAGCTGAGGTGGCAATAAACTGCACACAGAGACCATGCAATGACAGGTTTGAAAGGCTACTTGTGTGGGTGGCACAACCAGTGCTAGTAGCATTCAATTTACAGGCTCTGGGTATATGGTACACTACCGTACAAGGTACTTACAAGAACATTAAATATATAAATCTGGTATACACAAATTACACATGCTTAGGGAAGGAGCACATTCATTTTAGTACTGATTAGCAGTGGTAAAGAGATCAGTCACAAAGCCAACAAACAGATCAAAAAAGGAGAAAGAGGGCAAAACATTTGGGGTAACCCTGAAAAAAAGGCCATTTTCAACATGCACTATAAAGGATCTCTCACCTGTGCCTATGAATTTGACTTTAGGGAAAAGCAAAAGACACTGGTATTCACATATGTTTTCTTGCTGTATAAGAGAGCTAGATTTCTCTCTCCAAATAAATGGCGCTCTTGCCGTTTAAGGCCTTTAATATGCAGCAGTCTAGTCCTAATTTAATGTGGTTCTGGACTGGACATGCGTAGTCTGAGTAACCGAATCTCTTCACCCCAGTCCATCAAAAAACTGGTTAAAGCCATACTGAACAGAGCCCAAGCGCTATATTTAAATAGACTGGAGATCTACATTAATATATCTATGAACTCACTGCAGCCTCCTAGCAGGCAGGCAGAGAAATATAACTGTTGGACTGGGCCCTTTCTGCAGCATCATCCTCAAAAGTTTGGCTTTCACTCCTATTTTTGCTGAATCTGTTTTTTGCAGCCGTGGGTCTCTATGCACTCACTGATAACCCGACCTAACATGCTTATTCTCTCGCCCCTAATCACAGTAAAATTGGCTTATTTCCCATTGGCATATTTAATTTAAACATACGTCCCTAGTAATGTGGTTTTACATGTGCCCAGGGCCTATAACATAAATGTTAATAGTAGGCCCTACAGCTCTGATTGTGCCACCCACTTATTTAGCCCATTAAGCATGTCTCAGGTCTGCCATCATGGCCTTAGTGTGCAATTTTAACTGCCATTTCGACCTGGCATGGTATGGTGCCAGGGCAGGGAAGTCAGGAAACCAGTAGACTTCAAAGGGAAACCTCTAGAAGCTTCTCACACTTCTAAGGAATAAATATTGGACCTCAGACACCAGCTCTTCAGTACCTTTCTGGATCTGTTGAGACACTGACAGAAAGCAGGACTGCTGTGCTGCTGAAAGGACTGCAACTCTGCTGGACTGCTGCTCTGCTGGACTAGTGCCTTGCTGGACTGTGGCCTACCTGCCAGAAGAAGAGAGATTTGGATCTCCACTTGAACCCAGGAACCCACTGGGACTCCAAATGCTAGTGCGCACACCTCCCGTTCTGGTCCAGCTGGATCAAGCCGCTGACCAGAGCTCGAAAAATCCCAAAAAATGTTACTAGTCCTGCAGGACTAGTACCTTAAAAAATGGCCTTGACCTAACTGCAAACTACTTGACCAACGTCTCTGAAAGCGAAGACAAGATAAAACTTAATGGCATCTTTATTGCTCATTAGCTTTGCGAGCAATAAAAATGCCTTTAAATCTGGTTATCTTGTCACATTTGCTCCGTTTTCACGGACAGAGGACAAAAGTTAGTTTGTGTTCCTACTCGCCAGAAAGGGCAAGTAGGACCTAAAAACAGCTCAACCTTGTTAAATTTAGCTCGCATATGCGAGCGGTCAAGTGGATTTTTCGAGCCCTGCTGACTGACCTTGGTGTGGCCTCAGGTAGGCTGAATTTAAGTTTCTGGGTTCTTTGGTATAGCAAACGGATCCATTAGCACCAAAACCTTATCACTCGTACAGCCCACCAACGAAAGTTCCGTCAGCCTAACCCTTTAAGCCACAGTATAAGCCACTAGAGGAGAGTGCCATCACAAACTGCCAGCCTGACCGTTCACTACGACAACAGAATATTCGTGCTACAGCAACGCCCATCAGCGAAGACAGACCTGATCTTCACACTACATCGAAAACCGTTCCTGCCCTTCGCGGCTTCATCAATTACGTCGCTTTTCAGAGGGACTAACCTGGTCCCTGTATCCGAACCACGCTCCATCACGCTCGGCCTAAACTTCTGACTTTCCACCGATCTTGAATGACTGCAAGTGGCATTTTGGGGTTATCAGCTGTATTTTCACTTAAAATCTTTAAAATAGCATATCCCCGGAATTCTACCGATTCGATTTTTGTCATTCTGGTGTGAAATTATTTATCAAATTTAGCTCTATTATTCTAAATTGGTGTGGGAGCCTTCTTGTGTTTTCACTAGACTATTGTTTGAAGTGCTGTATAAATAATGTACACATTGCCTCACAGTTAAGTCGGACTGCTCTGTGCCAAGCCACTAGAGGATTTAACACAGATTAATTTGGGGTTTGCCTGTGATTTGGCCATGGGAAGTTTGCTTCACAATATGAATCTGATTGTCCTCTCCTCTTCTGCCCCCGCATTTTGTTTTTTTGTGCACTTTGAAAGCAGTATGCTTGAAAGAAGTTGGAAAAGGCGGAGCGTGGGCGCAGCATTGCCAATAACACTTTTATTGGTTTTATTAATAAAGCAATCAGGCCTTTGTACGGCTCTGTCGATGCTTTGGTGGCCACTGGCACATAGGCCGCTGCAGTCAGGGGGTTGGTGATTGCCCCATTCACCAACGCGGATTTGTGGCGATGAGGGCTGAGACTTACCTAACCACCGCAGCAGCAGACAATGCTCTGCTGTGAAGGTGACGTAAGGCTCGATCTGGGGCCTCCTATGAAAAAAGGGCTTTGTATGGCTTGGAAGGGTCTGACTGGCTGTCTTCTATGCCTACACGCTCTGCTGTTAGGCCCTGTCCAGGAGGCACCCAGTTGGATGCTGCCAGGTGCCTTGTACACATGGGATTGCCTGAGGCAGATAAATATGGGCAAATGCACATATGGCCTGATAAACTTGCACCAGTGGTTCTGCCATGCTACCAACTATTTCTAACACCCATTGCCACCCGGCTCTTTATGATGCCTGCCCATGTGCTTGTGACTCCGAGGGCCTATCTTTTGCTGGGCTACTCGAAAGAGTTGGGTAAATAGCCTTGGAAGCGGCTATTTACCCACTGCTCTGAAGACTGAGTCCCAAATCAACAGAATATTTTGTCAGGATGTTCTGAAACTTTATTTTGACCCTATACGGTTCCTAAGAGGCCCGTGTTTCCAGCTTTGATAGATTTAAAACTAAGTCATGCCCAGTACTCATTTTGTCAATCGTGTATTGGTTTTATTGGGTCTTCCTTCTGTATGTGCACATAGTATGAGTTATTAAAAAATAAAAAGTTCAGGAAACCTTTGCACCTCCCTTTAAATCCAAACAAAGCCGCCTTTCAAAAGAAACGTTTGTGCCACTCGATTGCCTGTCTGTTGGATGGAACGTAATTACACCAAGAATTGCTTACTGTCACTAGTGGTTAGTGATAGACATCTAGAACATTGTTGACCCTGAATAATCAAACTATTGCAACACCCACAGTACTGTTAAAAGAACAAGACATTGATTTGTGTTTGACATACCGTCTAATTAACGGACATTGTAAAAGGTTATCTTCTTCTTAATATTTAAAGCAGGGCTTTAAGTGAGTCGGGTCTCACCGGGTCTGAGCACCTGCAGTTTTTTAAGGAGGCCTCAAAAAGGGTCTCTGTCTGGCTCGGTTTTGTGCCCTGGCACAGGAGGTCCGTTTTTTTCCGAGCGTTATAGGGGAAGGGAAATCCTTTAAAGCAGGGGTCTCCAAACCGGTCCCGGAGGGCCGGATCCTTGCCAGATTATTTGGATAGCCCCATTGAGATACATGTAGTTATTTTAAAAATCTGGCATGGATCCGTCCCTCCAGGACCGGTTTGGAGACCCGTGCTTTAACACCTTGACTGCTACAGTAAATCCCCTCCTGTGCTGCAGATCCTTGAATCCCATTATTCATGAAAGCACACGACCAGTGTACTGCATGACGAGCTGAGCTCGTCATGAGCAGCGAAGGGGTTAAAGAGAGTAATTTCTATGGATTTCTCTTCTCGGAACTAAGGAGAAGCAACATTGTCGTAATGTCACTAGGACTTTATGTGGAAGCTTTTTCAATATTATATACAGGCCAGAGTTGCTGCTTATTTATCTTATGCAACTAACAACCATTGATAAAGCCAATAGTCCTGACTTGTTGTAAGTATTATGTTACTTGTTGTATAATATATCTGGATGCAATGACAGAAACAACAAAATACCAGTCAGGCGGCACAAACTTTTAGCTTACGTGTTTTTAAGCTACGCCTTTAATTACATTGGCCACGCCCCCTTGAGAGATTACCCCCAGTATTTTCATCCCACTTAACCCCATCGATGCTCATGACGAGCTCAGCTCGTCATGAGGTACACCTCTCGTACACTCATGACGAGCTGAGCTCGTCATGAACAATGGGATTTCTAATTCTCCAGCACCGGAGGAGAATAGCATCAGCATCGATGGTGTTAATACCCTGAATAAAAGCATTGATGATCGTCGGAGGTAATTTTTAGGTCTCGCCTACATAGGCAAAAAGACCTTTTAGCGATCACTTTGGCTTTTCAGCCAAAAGCGTTCACGCGCTCCATTGCCTTCAATGGCAGCGCGTGCATGTGTGGTGATTCACTTGCGGGAGGGCGCGGTGCCATATGGTAGCAATTATCACTCCTGGCGCTGCTCGCTCTCGCAAGTGAAATGATTTCACTTGTTTATCCCCCGGTAGCTTGTCTCCTTTCTGGTGAAGAATTGGCTTGGTAGTTTAGTCTGCCCTGTTCCCATGATGCACTGGGCCAGGGACAGACTGATTTGCATATAGCCAGGTTCTGAGCTGGGATGGTGCAGTGGGATAAATAACGGTGATGGATCAAGCCCTGATCTTTGGACTGGGTAAGAGTGGTCTGTTTAATTCAGACACTCTGTTCATCACCACCCCCTTTTGTGAATCGTGTAAAAATTCAGGACTAAGGGTCAAAATTCAGGACAAAAATTCAGGACAGAAGGTCAGAATTCAGAAAATGGGGAAAATGAATGTTTTACAGACACATCAGAGGAGGTCGTGCAATATTATATAAGTAAATAGACAACCAACACAAGTACAAGTCAAAATAAGTTTATATTTGGTTGAGACAACCTTGCATTGCATCTTTTGTGAGCACAAGTGAAACTTAAACACCTGCAAATGCATATTTAAAAAAAAGAAAGAAGAAGATGATCAAAGCTGAAGGCTTCTCAGATCATACATGCCCCCTCTCCCCCATTAAAAAACAAGCATTTGCAATGCTATAGGTCCCGCGTTTGTGAGAGTTTGAGCTATTAGCATTGTGAATAATGCCTTTTATTTATATGTTTACAAAACCTGCAAGCTGTGCGTAAACACTGCTTGCATGTTTTGTAAACACATAAATAATAGGCATTATCATTTACAATGACAATTACTCAAGCTCTTTCAAATGCGAGACCTATTGCATTGCAAATGTTTGTTATGATAGTGCTACTATCTTACTAATTGAATTCTGTCGAATGTTCATTGGTCACCTGCCTGCTAGCAGTACATCAAAAGTACATTTATGAAAAAGCAAGATGGTCCTAAAGGCACAATTAGCGCATAGTGTATACATACTACTGATAAATAGGCAGATGCTTTTATTGGTTCAGTCTGTAGCCAAAATGTTTGCTGCAGCTTTGCACTAGCTAGTATTGGTAAAGTGCAAAGAAAGGCTAAATGCAGTTTTTGCGCAGTCTCAAAAAAGTCAGAATTAAGTCTGTATGATAGGGATGACTTCAGTAACATTTTTATGAACGGGAAGCTTGGCAAATACATCAATAGTAAGAAGAAATAGGTAACTATGAATACTATTGGGTAGATCCAGAATTTAATTGGGAAGAAACGCAGTGGTAATCAAAATACTTTTGTGCTTGTATATCATTAGATACAAAACTTGTTAGCTAAATATTGTATGTGCCACCTTTAAAGTGTGATATATTGTAGTCTTAAGAAAAAAACAGGATGATGGAAAAAAATATCCTTTTTAAACTGTTTGTTATGATATGTTTTGAAAGATAAAATATACTTTTAATTGTTGAAATTGTGTTTGATATACTTTGATGGCCTCTTAAGCTGACAAAGTGTAAATGTGTGTGTGTGTGTATAATATATATATATATATATATATATATATAT
Organism: Lissotriton vulgaris; assembly: GCF_964263255.1. NCBI lineage: Eukaryota > Metazoa > Chordata > Amphibia > Caudata > Salamandridae > Lissotriton > Lissotriton vulgaris. Next base: position 55,860,797 of record NC_141689.1, read on the forward strand.
ACACATATAATTATATAAATATAATTATATATCTCATGATGATGAAAAAACATTCTCTCAATTGAATGTATCTGTCTACTGATCAATGGTACTACACTAACCTTTTTATGAATGTTTAACCATTATTAAACATTACACTTTTAGAACATTGCCAGAAACAGTGCACACTTCCTTAAAAAAAAAAAAAAGGTACATGCTGGTAGCAGCAGTAGCAACATTCAACCTAAGCCATGCACAAAACCACAAACACACACACATGTAGAAGGCAAGCAAAAAAAGTGTGGCTATCACAAGGCTGTAGTGATGTCTGAACCTAGTTTGTGTTCCTGTTATGTTAGCATGGGCTTATTGGAAGTTTAAACGCCATTTTACCTTTTTGCCGCTTTTGCACACGACACTACATATAATTTTGTTGTAAAAGTTAGGCTGCGTGAGATGCTTTACATGAGCAAAGCTTGTTTTTGACATCCCTACACTTCGTGGCCCTAGTCTGCACAGTGAGTGCTGAAGCCGTCAAGGTTAATAAAACATAGTAACTGTTGTTCGTACTGATCGGCTAACGGTCTTAGAAACAACAAATGGCAGCTGCAGGCCAGCCGAGATCCTGGCGCCTTTATTATCAAACTGCAGCCATGATTTCAGACACTTGGAAGATTTTCTGTTTCCAGTGATGCCGAGAGTTTTTGCTGATTCTGATGTGATACACCCTATGTTAGAACTGGGGGTCTCTAGTTGGCAGAGGTAGGTACTACTGTCCAAATAGGGACCCTTGCTTCTAGTCAGGGTAAGGAGGAAACCCTCTGAGATAACCCCTGCTCACCCTCTAGGTAGCTTGGCACGAGCAGTTAAGGCTAATCAGAAGGCAATGTGTAAAGTATTTGTACCAACACTCACAGTAACACAGTGAACACACCACCAACTGACTCCACAACAGTTTAGAAAAATAAAGGTATTTAATCTAAACTACACAAGACCAAAACAACAATAATCCAATATACACAGTTCAAGAATATGGTTGCGAAAGAGTTCTTAAGGTTGCAATAAAATAATCCACAGTTGCCTGAACAGTTCACAGTTGCGTCACGTTTAGCCAACAGTACCTTTAGAGGAGACAAAGTTCCAAAAGCAGAAGCTGGTGCAGTGGAAAACAAGCGATGCGTTGCTCCTGAGACCTTGGGGAGGCGATGCGACAACCCCGCTGCAGCAGCGGGCGTGTTGCAACGAATGGTCTGTATGGGGAGGAAGGCCACTTGTATGGATTCCAGTGCGTAGGCTCCGTAGAAAGTTTGTTCTCGCAAAGGCACGATGCGACTATCTCGTAGGGGCTGTGACTATCTCCGGGGCGACGATGCGCGATCCAGCGGTGATCTTTCTCTCACAGCTCCTCGATGCGATGGCTCTGCGACGATGTTCGCAGCGACGTGATGCGGTCCGCAAGCAAGAGGTGCGGGCATCTCACCCAGCGACGACAGGCTCTGAGACGACACTCGCAGCGATGTTAGTCTTCCCGCACCGGTCTGGTGCGTCCCGCAAACAAAGGATGCGACGGCTCTGGACGATCTCGGCCTTCGTAGCGGCGGGAATTTACTCGCACTGTCGGGGATGCGCTCCGCAGCGAGCGATGCAATAACTTTTCTGTAGCAAAGTCTTTAAAGCTTGGTTTCCAGCTTCCCAGCACAGGTACAACTTCCAGAGGCACCACACATGGGCCACGCACTCCAAGAAGGACAGAACTCTCTCAGTAGAGTTCAGGGGAAGCTGGGGGTGAAGTAATTTTGTTCCTAGGACTACAGAACAGGGAGCCAGCTCTTCTCAGGCCCTTGGAGATTCCTTCAAGCAAGGGGACACAGCACAAAGCAAAGTCCTTCCCCTCTCCTTGGCAGCAGGGCAATCCAGCAGAGCAACAGCTGGACAATCTTCCTTCTTCAGTTTCAGCTTTCTCCTTGGCAGAGGTTCCTTCTGATTCCAGGATGATCTAAGTTTCTATTGTCACAGGTCCTGTACTTATACCCCTAAACGTAGTTGCTCTCTTTGTGCAAGTGGGCCATGTGCCCGGTCTGAACCAGTTCTGGGTGTTCCTTGAGCACCTTGTTTTCCTTCTCCTTTCCTTTCAGAGTGAGGGGCAGGGTCGTCAGCCGCCCAGCAGGAGGTGGAGCCAGCATTATGGAAGGCAGGCACAGCCCTATTCAGGCCCAGGTGCTATCTCCTCCCACCACTCAAGTTGCAAATGCAGTAATTCAGCCTAGGGCTGGATCAGCCAGCCACCTGGGGAATCCCCAGCCCCTGTCACTCTCAAACCAGACAGTCAATACACAAACAGGCCAAGGCACACAGAAAGGTCAGACAAGAGAACAGCAACTTTCTAAAAGTGCTGTTCTCAAACACAGGATTTAAAAACAACCTTTCCTAAAAGATGTGTTATTAAATTCTGAGTTCAGGGGTACCAGACTTTTATGTCCTATCTTGTTCCTATGGGAAGATCTGCTGGTAGCCACTGTAGCCAGCATCCCCCTTGATAGCCTATGGAGCAAGATAGCCTTGCAGCAGTGAAAAACGAAAATGGCTGTAATTCACTACCAGAGCATGTCACCCGCACAAGTATATGCTCTACCTTTCACATACACTGCACCCTGCCCAAGGGGGTACCTTGGGCCTTCCATAGGGGTGACCATTGTGCACAAAAAGGGAAGGGTTAGGCCTGGTCAGTGGGGACACTGACCAGGAGGACATGGCAGTTCACAGACTGCACACAGGCACTGCGGTGGCAGGCCTGAGACACCATTTTAGGGCTAGTAGCATTTGTCATCACCAGCCCTGGCACACCCAGTGCACTTAACTAGGGACTTCATGGTGATACAAATATGCCAATCATGTTCATCCAATCATAATCGCAATTTACACAGGGAGAACTTACACTCTAACACTGATCAGCAGTGGCAGAGTGCCCAAAGCATCTAAACCAGGAAAAACGAAATCCAGTACAGCATCAAAAATACAGGAGGTAGAGGTCAAAAAGACCAGGGAAACCACGCCAAAGATGCCAGGTCTAACACCCTTGCTTAGTAGAGAGGTAATAGGGTCCCCCAGACAAACCTAAGAGACGTTCTTTAGTTTAAAAAACATTGTTACTAGCTAGGGAGGGTGTTATAAATAGGTGCTATACTACCCGTTTTCATCAGCATTGTAATATGCTTTCTCCTTTTGTGTTTTATGGAATTGTAACAATGCTGACCATATTATTTCCAATCATATGTCTGCTTATGTTGGCAAAGATACTGCACCTTAGAGCACGTTGTTAAACTAAATATTTAACTTTACCTGTGTCTCTTTTTTACTCCTGTTGTGGAGCGGTATGAGAGTATAATGAAAGACTGTTCTTACTTCCCACCATTCCGGAGTATAATCTTAGTTGTATGTTCTGGGTTATCTAATCATTGGTTGCTTTGCTATAGAACGAAGAGCTAATGTGAAACTGATGCTAGCTGGTTGGGGTTTTCTAGGCACTAAGGTGAGTTTTTGGTACACCACAATTCACCGAGGTCTTGGTTCTCTGTGCACAGTTCTGTGTTGGAGCAGAATCATGGTGACAAGGCCTTTCTGCTGTTGCAGAAGGATGTGAGCCAGAGCTAGCAGCTTTGGGCTGAGCAAGTGAGTGATGACTTCTCCGGCAGCCCTCTGCGATCGGCAGGCAATGCAGCGGTGTGTCTGTGAGTAATGATTCCCACGGTAGCCCTCTGTGGCGAGTCTGTGAGTAATGATTCCTGCAGTGGCCCTCTGAGATCAGCAGGCCATGCAGCGGTGAGTCTATGAGTAATGACTTCTACTGCAGCCCTCTGCAATTGGCAGGCAATGCAGCGGTTAGTCTGTGAGTAATGACTCCTGCAGTAGCCCTCTGAGATAAGCAGGCCATGCATCAGTGAGTCTGTGAGTAATGACTTCTGCTGCAGCCCTCTGGGATCGACAGGCCATGCAGAGATGTGTCTGTGAGTAATGACGCCCCCCAGTAGCCATCTGCGGCAAGTCTGTGAGTAGTGACTCCTGCGGTAGCCCTCGGACATCAGCAGGCCATGCAGCGGCGAGTCTGCCTTACTACCCCTCTATAGCTTGCCCGCACAGGGTGCCGAGGTCTCCTAGGGCTTTTGCCCCACAGCCATTCTGTTTGATAGATACAGAGGCTCTTTCTTCCTGCCTCTCTACAGTTTACTTGTTGAAGTTGCTTAGTCCTCCTACCGCTTTAGTGTGTGCCCATGTGGGAAAGACTTCGCTCCAGCTAATCACAAGTGTGCTTGCTGTTCTTCTAGCACCACACCCTCCATAGAGCCATACAATTATCCATCTCCCACAACTCTATCCAGTGCACCAACTGGGTGTTTCTCAACCTCTGCTTGAACTACAGGGTACCTTCTAGAAGGAACTATTTGACAAGACTGTACGTGCTGGTCTTGACTGAGAGTCACGTTTACAGTCCGAGATGAGCAAGGCTTGCATTTCGATTTGGCTCAGCTTTACAGGACAAAGGAATGATCTTGAGAGGGCTCCTATATGACACAAGGTGCCTTGCTCTCCTGTCTCTCGTGTAGCATTCATTTTTGGAAGGCACAGGGAGATAAAGTGATTTGCTTAGAATCAGAGGATGTTGAGCGCCTCTGACGAGACTCTAACCCAACATGGTGACATCCAAGCCGTTAGGCCCCATCCGCTCCTCTCTTTCTTTCTCACCCACTATTTCTGCTCCTCTGTCTAAAATGAAATAACCATTTCCTACGCAAACTACCTAATCCTTTCTTATTGTCTGTAGAGCTCACCACTATCTATTCACCATGTCACATAAATCCACTACACACGTTTCAACACCACACAATTCTACAACTCACAATTCCAATACAACCCACATAATTCCACTTCACACCACACACATACAGCACACTACAATCCCAAAAAAAAAAACCACATAGATCAGAAACAATAATTTACAGTGCCAATTGGTCTACCTCTGACAAATGCAAGAACTATTGCATTGCAAAATGCTCGTTTTATTGAGGTTTTAAAGATACTAGTAAATTGTCTGGGAGGGACTTATCACAATATTTTATTTGCAAGAACATCTAGGGTTAAAAAAAATGCTCACTTGTACTACACTCCATTATTTTCTCTACATCAAAGTGCATTCCCATTATCTGTGTGGGAGCTAGAAACAAAGAACTATCATCTTTTCTAGCCTTAGCGTGTTCTGAGGCATACTGGAGGTTTGAGTCCTCCTGTTGAGCCAATCAAAAGTCACAGGCTCCATGCAAAATGTAATGGGTTAACAAGCACGCCTTAAAAACCAAACATTTTTTACCAGACCTGGAGGTCCAGCGACTTAAATAATTCACTCGACCCAACTAATACTCTTGACCCATAAATTGGATTCAAATTATGTGATCCAGGGCAAATATTTTTATTCGCTGAGCCACCAATTTATTCATCACATATGAGAGCATCTTCAAATATGTGCGTTCAGAATATCTAGTGTATATAAAAAAATCTTGTTTAATTTAATAGACTAAACTTTTTATATAGATAAATATATATATATATATATATTTAATACAAATCTACCCCCGACTTGACTCCTAGTTCATTAACAGCATTGTCATCAGGGTGGGGGCCTCAAATGTTTCTTAAATCAGGTTTTGAAACTATCGCTTGTACTGAATATATAGCTAAAGCATTAAGTGGTAGCACACATTCATTTGCAATCAGCAGATTTTCCATTGAAATTGCCACAAAATTACCCACTGACATGCAGTTTTACAGATATGTTATGGTATGTTATATAAATTTATAACGCGCATGGCTACTCATGAGTGTCCCAGAGCTGTGCCAGACAGGGTAAGTGCAGTGGGCTTCAGGTAAATAGATGTGTTTTCAGTTTCCTCTTGAACGCAACTGGATCCTGGATGCTGCACAGGGCAAGAGGAAGAGCATTCCAAGCAACTGCTGCTTTCACTGCAAATGAGCTGCCCCCTATCCTCTGAAGTTTGAAACGTGGGACCTGAGCATAACATAAAAACGAAGAACGCAAGGAACGTGCAGGAACATAGAAGGAAAGACGCCTCTGCAAATAAAGTGGGTCACACACGTGGAGAGCACAGTGGGCCAAAGTAAAATGTTTAAATTTCACTCTATCCACCATGGGAAGCCAGTGGAGAGAGTGCAACTGTTGACGAACACTGTCCCGGGCCAACAGGCCCAATAAGAGTCTAGCTGTGGTGTTTTGAACCACCTGTAACTTCTTCAGCAGGTAGCCCCGGATACCAACATAAAGGGCATTGGCATAATCCAGCCAAGACAAGATCAGCGCACAGGTGACAATTTTCCTCGCCACCTGAGGCGGGAGAGGGAAAAATCTTCTAAGAGTTTTAAGCAGGCCAAAACAGCAGCTACCAGTTTCTTGACATGTGTTGAGAAACTATATATTGTACAAACAATGTTTGGAAATGGAGTTTCTGTACACATTTGTCATTTGCATCATATCACAAAGTAAACTGTTTTGATTTGTTTTGCACCTATTTAAATCTTTGTTTGCATCACACTTCTGAATTACAAAAAGTAATGTGCTTTTGTAATTCCTGATCTATTTTAAAATGTTTGTACTATTCCTTTACAAGCTAATTAAAAGTGGTATGATAGAAACAAAACTGACAACCTACAACCTTTTCTTTCACAAGGATTGTCAGACAGCTCACTTCACAATATATGCTGCTGTAAACTGTATTATCAAGATAAGATCAGCGTCAATTAGATCCGAGAAACTGACATTCGACCTCTGTCTGAACAGACAACAAATGTGTAAAGATAAAAACTAGATTTAAAATCATATCTATTACTCAATCACTTCCTGAATAAACAGAACATATGTTCCATTCCAGCTGAAGTTTACTTGCCAGAACGAATGGACTAGTTGTTCTTAAAATAGCTCGACCCGATCGAATAAACTCGTCATAGCGAGTGGGCAAGCAGGTTTTTAGAGGCATAATTGATAAGACCTGCTGCAGTGATATCAGCTCTGCTTCTCTTGTCTATGTGGACTCCTTCTCTTATGGGTTTGCGGTGTTTTAGCAGGCAAGGCGTCTCCTCCAGACAGGCACCGCATATAGTCAGATTATCTCTCAACAAGTCCTCAAAATGAGCATTCTACTCCCAGGTTTGTTGCCTCCAGCAACTCAGCAACTACCCGACTTGGGCTTTGACGAACTGGGTGTTTCTCAACTTCTGCTTGAACTGCAGGGTACCTTCATGAAGACACTTAAGTACTACTCTTCTAGAAGGAACTATTTGACAAGATTGTACGTGCTGGTCTTGATTTAAGAGTCACGTTTACAGTCGGAGATGAGTAAGGCTTGCATTTCGATAGGACAAAGGAATGATCTTGAGAGAGCTCCTATGTTTTACAATAGCTTTTGCATCCACCAAATTTCATAGGCTCTTCATTCTTTTTATAACGGAACAGGGCAATGTGTCCTTATTCGAAGCACTACTGCTAGGTTGGACTACTACGCTATTTTAGGACTAAGCTACTGTCTTGGACTAAGGGTTTTCTTTGGAAGTTTAGACAAGGGAACCCTTCCTGTTGCAGTATCTGGGTATTTGGATTCCCTCTTCTTCGCCTGAGCCATCGAGCAAACAATAGCCATTCCATAGCATTGGCCAGTATTGGTTTGTTATACTGTTTCATCCAGTGCTGAATGTGGGCAGGCAAAGACTTCATATACCGGTTTGAGGTACGTTTGTGTCCATTATTTCTTCGTCAGTGGCTACTAGTGATCCCAGCCATTTGTCAGCTACATCCTTAATGTTAAAGAATAGTGCAAGAGGAGTACTCCCTGTACCTCCTCTTTCTTTTCTAAAGCTAATTCTCTAGCTCTCAGCATTTACCCCGTACGCTCTAGAATTGCAAGCTTAATTTCAAGATAGGGTGTAATCCTCACAGGGTCCACCACTTGATAGGCTGCTTGGACATCCCAGGTTAATGCCCAACAAAGAGAGTAACCCCTAAAGATTACATGGCCGGTTAGCATGTCCCTTAACAAATACATGCCTGGTTAGCAGCTTGAGTAGTACGCTCAAAAATAATGAAGAAAAAAAAAAGAAATCAGGGTCTTCTCCAGCATAACGTTTTTTTTTCAACACAATGGAGAGTATCTGGGGCCCAGTCAGTGGTGGACTTAAACGCCCTTTGTAGGAGAGTAGGGTCTGCAATCCTATGATCACCCCAGATTTTTGCTTTTTGCTTCACTGGTTTACGACTTCTCTGGCTGTGGGCCTGCTAATCAGACCCACAGCCTTGCTGTTTGCTCACTAAATTGACACGTGTACCTTAGGTGCATTTACCAATTGGTACTGGGCCACCTTATCAGACCCTGTAACTCAGGGCATAGGTGTACCCAGGGCCTACCATGGGCTGCAGCATGTATTATGCCACCCCTGGCTGGCCATCTAAATCTGACACAACTGGCTGCACGACAGCTGTGGCAAAGTGGTGTAATCACCCTTTGCTGTAGATATAGTATACCTATATCTAACCCTAAAATGGACACATAGATTCCTATCAGTCACTCCTATGGCAGGCCTTAACAATCCTGAAGGCAGAGTGCGTGGAATCATGCGAGATGGTGCTCTGGCATGAGCTGAGCCCGTCTGCAGCTTGTGGAACCAAGTCCTAATAGCTGTTCTATGATAACGCGTACCATATACTCTTAAGTGCATTATAATCCTCGCGGTTATTTGCTATCTTTGGTATCGCTTTATCAAAACATGTCGAGTAAGGTGTCATACGAATTGGAATACTAACCCCTCGCCAATTCTGGCGACGGGGTTAGCATTCCACCCTTCTAGAGGGACACGACATGTATGTAACTGTGAACCCCGGTTAAAGTTAACTCGAGCCTCAGCATCACAAAATGGATGCTGCCACCACAGACACAAGTCTGACCTCCTGCTGCTGGGAGTCCTTCGAGCGAGGAGAGCTTGGACAAAGGGTTTCCTGTCAGGGGCGGTGCTAGCACCGACCCAGACAGGGTTTTGTGTATCCTACGTAGGCAGGGCTGAATAGGAAGGTGACTGCAAGTGGCACCCCGGTGCTCACTATGCATCTGCCAGTCTAAACCGGTTCCAGGGGCACACCAGCCCCTGAGCTGGGGAAAGTCGGGCATGGGAGAGGGGTGTAACCACCCCCCTTCCTGGTCCCACCCATGGGCAGGACCTAGTCCCGTACCAGCCCCTTTCTTTAGTATAAAGGTGGGAGCGGGGACCCCTTCCAAATTAGATAATTCCGAATCTTGATGACTTTCCACGAAAGAACTCTTGAACCTTTCAGAAGACTCTCCCTTGTGGCTAAGGAGTAGCCACCCTGCACCCGCAGGCACCATCCAAGCATCGCGGTTTGCTGTAAGTCTCTCCTCCGGATCAAGACTGCCCAGCTCGACGAGAACCGGCTTCCCTGGCACCTCTGACCTCTACCTGCATCATCAGCCCAGCTGAGATTCATGGGTGTGACGAGACCTCGAGGGACCGGCCATCTTCAGGACTGCACGACGCTTGCCCAGCACGACCGCCGAGGGATCCTCGAGTGAGTGCTTTGGGGTGTGAGAAGCCCTAACCCTGAGCAGCTCCAGCACTGATGTCCAGCCCCCCAGCATCCACGAGATCTACGTGGGGCCCTTCTGCTCTTTGCTGCTCACCGCGTTGTCTGGCTACTTGCCTGCTGGCTTGTGGCCTTCCCGACGACGAACGGCGACATTTCCAACGCTGGTCTGGTTGCTCCAGACTGGCCCTTGCTCCCCTCCAACAGAGGAGCACCCCGGACCCTCCTGGTCCACTCCAGACGCCATTTTAAGTCCACCGCGTGGGCTTGCATTTGCCAAGACTTGTTGCCCCAATCCTGGGTCCAGCGACGTCGACAGCAGATACCATCGTGGGACAGCTCCATCCTTGTCGCCGGCAACGCCTCCTGGTCCGTGAGACTGCAGAGCCCAGCGTCGCCCACTCACCTGGTCGAGGCGACTCCATCCGGTGCCATCCTGGTGCCCAGCTAATCACTGGCTAGTGATTCAGAACTTGGTCCCCTCTGCTTACAGGTGTCTTCCATCTTCGATCCAGGCTTGGATCACTCCGAATCTCTTCACTGGTCGCCTGCCAGCAACTTCTTCTTTCAGGCACAATAGACTGCAACGAGGATTCCCGACGTCTTTCCAGACCTATGCATCCGCAGCCCCTGGGCTAGGTAAACTCAGCATTTTGGTGCACCAGCATAGCTTTGCTATCCAAGGGTCCAGATCCTTTTTCGTTTCAGCTCTACCTAGTCGGATTCGTCCGATAACACTAACTTTACAAAATCTAGCATCCATAGACTTTGTCCTGCATCCCGCGTGAGAGTGCACACTCTGCACCCGATCTCCCTAGGCCTCCTGCTAGTAATCTGAAGGTTCAGTAGTCCAGTCCTAGCGATCCTAAAGCCTATTAGAGTAGTACTTACCTGCTAGTAATTTCGCATTCCACTTTTAGAGTATATGGTTTTTCGTGCCCCTCGGGCATTTGTGTAAATTGTGCGACTTTGCGTATTTTCCTAAGAGCTTTGTATTGTGCTTAGCGCCCTGTCCTCATAAAGAGTCCAGGGCTGTTATGTTCTAAATAAATATACTTTTATTTTCATAACAACTTGTGTGGTGTCCTTTCACTTGGTGTTCAAGGGGTATATGTGATGGTATAACAGCTGGCTTAACACGCCCTCTAAAGTTTAGCCTAAAGACTGCTCTTGTCCATGCTACTAGGATAGCTGGTCTAACGGTTGACTTACAACCAATCATCAATAAGGGTCGTTTGGAATGATACACAATGATCACTAGAATAGTGAGCACTACATATCAGGCCAACTTCTCACACCCTTAATTTTCCAGTAGCATTTTTTAGTTGGCCCTAAAGTCTTTCCTTCTCGACTCTTTTTCCATCTTTGTCTTTCCAGTCACAAATCTTAATGTCTCTGTTCAATTCGAAAAGTTTGTTTCCCCCAAAGTTTTATATCTGGCATTGCTTGCCTAGGGATCTCCAATGCCATCTTCTCTCTCCACCAGAACAAAAATAAATCCACCATTAAGGAAAGTGAACAGATGGAATCCATGTACCCCTGTACAACACCTATGGCTAACAAAGTTGTTAATTTCTTTCTCCTACCCTCCCCTGTCAGTCAGAGAAGTGTGTATACTTGTTGCCCTTCCTCTGGTTACTGTGCGTGCGTGTAAGAGTGTTTGGGCGGCTTGGTTCCGGTCAACTGTTTCATGCACTTCCCAGTCTGGGGAAAAGGATGTCCACCAACCTTGCAACCCTGCAATTCCCCTTCCCTGTGCCTCTTAAAAAAGCACTTGGCATTGCCATGACTCTCCAAGACTTTAGTGGGAGTTGACAGCCATATTGATGTCTGCTTTGGTGTCTTCTCTCCCCATGGTACTATTGATGGAGCAAGGATTCGCACGTGAAGCGCCTTGCCCAGTGCAAGAACCTCGCCAAATGTATAATACTACTAAAATCATTGTTTGTCGTTTATTGTACGTTTTTCCAAACACGCGGGTGTCCCCGGATGCTTGCTTGTATGTCTTTTTCATATTAACGAAGCTTGCATTAAGGAAAATGGCTGCTTCGCTGAAATTCAGTCTGCGCATGCGTCGGTCATACCCATGTGATGTGACGCACTCGCATTCTGGAGGGAGTTTTGTGCTCATGCGCACTGTTGCAAAAATGGCCGCTTGTCTCTCACCACGCTCTCTGCTTGCTACCGCTGCTTTTGCTTATCTATCTTTTTGCACTAAAACAATAATGCTATAGTTATTATAAAGTAAGGGTTGGTTAATGTTCTATCATGGTATACAGTGTAATCATTTTGGATGTGATTTTAATTTGTTCTCGCTTACTTTTCATGTACCGCGTCTTTGTGGGTTGGGGCATACGTGAGCAACGCCATCTTGAGGCTCCTCTGAACCCTGTCAGCTGACCAGGGAAAGTCCTAACTGCGCAGAAGCTAAAACTAGCCAGCTGGCTCCTGAAGCTCGATGCGCCTGGGAACCCATCCCGAAGATGCAAGATTGTACCTTGGACTATCATACACTGTTGCTATATACTGAACTCGTGCATTGTATTCTGTATTCCTATGCCTGGGAACGTGAACCCGGGGGGCGGGTATGCAAACCTGAATATTAAATATGGGAAAGCTGAATTTTAGGAGGTGGTAATGATCGCACCACCTCTCTTGACCAATCATAATATGAGAAGCTGTCACTTGCAACATTAGTGGGTGGTCTGAGGGTCCCCAAAACTGTATAATTGCCCTAGTTTAGCTTAGGAAAATTGTCCGACTTGTCCGAGTAGCAGACCTGTCACTGACCCTACGATCTCAATAGGTGCTCAATCTGAAAGTGCTGCGGAGCACTTTGTCCATACTTTCCACAAACTCCTAAGGGGTGGAAAATCCTAAGTGCTGGCGAAGCACTTTGCTGGGAAATTCGAAAATCCAATCGGGGTTTCTGGCGGATTACTTGCAGAAGGGGGTAACGCAGGCGTTGCTGTCCGAAGCTGTGGGTGTTGGTCGTACCCTGGGAGGCCCAGTCCTTTGACCCGAACCTGAGGGGTATCCTGTCCCGGTCTGTCCGTGGGTTGTACCTGTTCGCATCTGGTGTTCCTTTTCCGAGGGTCCCTGTCCCCGTCTTCCCAACTGACCCGTGGCCAGGGTTGGTCTTCAATCTGAATTAGGTAAATATTGATTGTGGGTTTGCGTATCTCTATCTCTCTCTCTCTTTCTTTCTCTCCCTCGTATAATCTATTAAAGCATTTTTTACCTGTGATATTGCTATATTGCCGTTGAAACATCAAGTATATGTGTCTGATTTAGTTGGTTCCTTCTCTCCCCCCCTCCTTTAGGAGCTCATTGATTCTATTATAAGTAATAGCTTGTTCCCATTTTGCCCTTTCCTTTAGTGGATTGCAGTGAACTTAGCAAGAATAGTCTAAAGTGATAAGGATAAGTACATGTTTTTAGGTCCATCCATAACTTTTGTCTTAGTATATAATTGCAGTGATTAGTTCTGTTCTAAAAAACCCTACCTCTAGTCTTCCCATATATCCTAATGGTCATATTTTTGTGCAAAGTTACCTATTGGTGTTGATATTGATGTTTGACATATTATTCTGCATATCGCTTATTGTCTTGGCATCTTCTCTTTGAATCTTCATATAAAGTGTTAAACTTCATCAGGTGTCTGTGGTCATTTTACAGAAAGTGAATAAGTATGTACTGCCGTAAAGAAATGTTTTAGGTTCCTGTCTACTATTTTCCCTTTTAGCTCCAGGTCCGTCGAAAGTTTGTGCCTGTGGTAAGTCAGGTGCATGGTAAGCAGAGGTAATCTTGAACTATTTATTACTCATAGAAGCGTGACAGGATTTCACCCGGTTCACAGGAATCACTAATTGAAATTGAATGCACGCCGGGGCCCAGTGCGTGTAAGAAATTGGTGACCCGGGTGAACTGCGCGCTCTATCACTATGGCCATTGTCCTTAGTCTTCTATAACAACTCGAATGTAGGTAATCAGAGATGGAGAAGTCCCCAGTTTGTATTGGTCATCCATAAAGTTCCTTTCTTGCAGACCCCATCCTCCAAAGGCTTCCCATTTCCCTTGCTCTGCTTGGTGACTGTAGCGCCTCTCCTCTCCGCCTGCCGACAGCAAAATGTGGTCTGTCCTTCCTGTTTGTATTCAGTCTTCCTTTTGCATCTTTCTCGTCTATTCCTTCTTTTTCAAGGTCTTTTTTATAACCTCTCCTTCTCACGTACAGATGCTGCTTTCTAACCGAGGATACTTCTACACAGTAATCTAGGATAGTCATCTGCGTTGGAATGAATAAGTGGAGAGATCAAAAATTTTTACCCAGTTTTTGTCGGGCACAACAACGAATTCCTCTTGTAGGAGCACTTCGACCTCTTCTGCTAGGAGTGAGATCTGGTTTTGGTGGAGGATGAGAATATGTAATAAAATGGTGGGGGGACAGAGATCATGAATTCTAAGAGGCAACCCTGCTGAACTACTGATAACACCCAGAGAATTGCAGTAATTTCCTCCCAGAGAGGGTGGGCATCTAGTCTCTCCCCAACAGGTGCTGTTTGAATGGCCTCTGGTTGACGTTGGCGCGAGGGCAGAGGATGTTATCTTGTTGGTGCTGCCCCTGGTTTGCTGCTCACCCAAAAGTGAGGAAGGGATAGGTTGGCAGGGGGCACACAGACTTTGCAATCTTGGTGCCCTTTTTCATCTTTTCCGTCATGACAGCTAATTAGTTCCCCGTAATATGGAATATTGAGGTGCTGTTAGACCTCCAGTTTGAACCTAAAGATGCGAAGATACTCGACAGCAGAATAGGATACAGGTGTTTACACAGGAATAAGTGGCACTGGCAGCCTTGAAAGCACAGCAGACTTTCAGAGGGAAAATAATCTTTCCCTCACAGACTAGTTATTAAACCTTCCTTTTATAGGTCTCAGGGAGGCACTGTACCAATGACTCAATCTCCTTCCAGTGAAATCTATCATATCTCGACATAAGCCAACCAAGTTTGCACACAGTATTAGGTGGCTTCACCAATGCCATGTGTGTGTTGTCGGAGCCAGAGTTCTTGCTCTCCTTACATGGCATGGAAGTGTCCCCTGTTACTAGCTATCTTACAGTGTGTACAAGCTGGGAGACGAGTAGCACCCACTGGAGTACTATGAAAAATTAGAAAAACATGAGACTGTCACATGAAAGACAATTGTACCAACATTTTATCTGAAGAGCGGGATCTTATGAACTATTTTTGCATAACAGATGAGGGATGATTGTGGTTGGACTTTCGGATATATTCATGTTTTTATGAAAGCACGTTAAACATGTATAGTATGTAGTTGCATAGCAAGTTTCACCAACACCTCACGTCCGGAACAACGTAGTGTGGAATACAGTATAATTAACCTAACAAATGACATCTGGGGGTGGGCGGCGGATTCGAAATAGATACCCTGGAAGGTTATGGTAGGTTATGATAGTAAGGGGATTGGAGGTTGGTTGAATTAGGATGGTTGAGGTATAGTTACACTGAGCATGATGGCATGACAAACGGAGTGCAGTGTGGGATTTGTAGGCAGGTATCATGATTGGAGGATTTGTATGAGCAGGTTAAAGAATGGGAGGGATTTGAATTGGAAACAGGCGAAGCGGAGGGGCGGAAACATGTTATAGGAGTTGAAGAGCAGAGAGTTGAACAGTTGGTTGGCGGTGAACATGTTGGGAAGACGCTCGCTCTTACAGTTTGAAGGTATGGATCAGTGTTAATGACGTATCAATGGGGACGAGCGAGATTTGAAGTAAAAGTCGTTTGTAAAGGAGTGCTCAGTGAATGGATGTAGGGTGAATAGGAGGAGTAAAACAAGGGAAGGTGGGTAGTTTCTGGGAGAAGAAGATTCGGGTATTTATGAAGAGGTAGTGTTAGGCTACGATTCTACCGGGAATACGTTGATGATGGGGTGACGTGAAAAGTGAGACCTTTTATGTTATGTGCAATATTGAATGAGTCGCAGTGATGTAAACACACAATCTAATTTATGTGTTTTGAATTTGTAGAGGACCCTTGACGAAGGTCCGGAAAAGGTCCGAAATGCATTGGGTAATTAAGACCAATGATTGTGGATAACTTGTGCACACTTTCGTGCTCCACAATAAGGCCTGGATTGGCATTTCTGCAGCATTAAGATTATAGTGAAGGCGTAAGCGCCTCATGTGCCATGAGGAAAAGCAATGAAGAATGACAAACTTCGGATACAAATGAGAAAAATAAAACTTTGTGAAACATGGTGAATTTTGTGGCATCTTTGTTATGCAAGGAAGATTAAGCTGTGCATCTGACTTTGGGGTGTTGGTCCGCTCCAGGTTTTTGGATATAAACGTGTGGTTTAGGGCAGACCACGCTTCCGGGTCTACAGGTGAATGAAAAGATGAACTTAATTAAAATGGAAGATTTGGGCGAAACTGGTGTGCACTTCGTAATCCCCCTTAATAAAATTGAATGTTTGCAGATATGGCCATAGATGCAGGAAAGGTCATTGGGAGAAGCCTAAAATGTCTTCTCAACAAGTGGCATGACTACCTTTGCCCAGAGAGGGTCCGATTTATCTGGGGGTGACTTGAGCAATCCCTTTAGCATAGGCAGAAATTGGACAGTAGACATCTGGTCTTTTAGAGGGTCTCTACCAAAAAGTCATCCTTATCCTGTGTGCATGCCAATTTTATGGTAGACGGTCGATCTATGAATAATGCCATGATATATAGTGATAACATCCTGGGGAGGTGGTTTTACCAGTATGGCTCCAAAAGTGGGATTATCCACAGCTAGACTCTGTAGTCGCCCCAGGGCTCATCCCCTCCTCCAGCAGAATGGCTGTAAGGATCTTTCCCTTATATGGACTATCCATGTGAGAATACAAATGCAGTAACCAGTGGCGAGATTCTGGTGGATATGGAGGAAGAGGAGAATATGGTTGTGGGGATGTAAACAGGGGTTGAGTTGGAGAAGGTGGTACCGTGGGCTGGGAGTCTGGAGTTGAGGGCTTGTTACCTTGTCCTGTGACTTGGGGGGAAAACCTGGAGTCAGGGTACATCAAAGGTGAGTTTCTATTTAAAAAATCTGCCTTTTCTCTAAGATTCGGAGCAGCATGGAGGACCGTATTCTGGAGGCAATTTAGCAGAAATATTGCCAGTTTATAGATGGATGAGGAGCCGCTTCTTTCTGGCTTCAACCAGTTTTCTCGAGGGTCTGAACAGTGGATACCTCAGATCTCTGTGTCGAAGGGGCCGCAAGTATTGACTTAGTGCTCTGTCTCAATTTTGGCTCTGAAGGGGGGTTCAGTGCCCTGTGGAAAAGTGTTGAGGCTTGTCTCCTTTTGCTGGGAGCTTGCTTGAATCTGAAGTAATCTTTTGGTGCTGACCAGAGTCCGAGGGCAGGTCGGAGGCAGAGGTTACTTTTCTACCCTTCTTGGAATTTGACTCCTTGCTGGAGCAGTGCTCCGCCTCAGTATGGGATTGCTAGAGGGACTGGGTATTTGGCCCTCAAGCTTTGCAGTGAAATAATACTCAAGCCCTATAATGCCCACGTGCCCCATCCTTATGGTCTTCTTCTGAGATGCTCAAGGAAAAGGTAATGTGCCTCCCTGGCATGTTTAACATTTGTTTCACATTCAAAATCAAAATAAAACACCATAACCAGCACACCCACTTATTTTCAAGACAAATTCAGCATATCTGATGGCTCTTAACACACAGTCAGGACACTACCACATTGGAGACCAACATGCATTAAAAAGACAAAAAGGGAGGCAGCAGGAATTTTCCATTAATGCACCAAGGATCTGGAACAATATCCCTGTATCAATAAGATAAGCCCAAAGCTTTTATAGAAACACACAATACAGTAACAATCCACTAACCAGTTACCTAGCCTATCACTTGTCAACTTTAGCTGGCCTTTGACCCTGTACTGCACTCCGCTGTTTTTTGAGCCAGGTTTGCGCTATACAAATAGCACATAGAACAAAAGACGCATCGAAGGCTTACTAAAGCAATTACATTTTACTGAATTTCTATGATATGGGGAACGTCATAATTACCAAGCCAATAAAAAAAGATTCCCTTTGGACACACCAATATCAATTCACTCCATTCAATCACAATAATATCAAATAAATGTGTTACATGCTTGGAACACCTCCATAAGGAATATATGCGGTGTTCGGAGGTTTTTACACGGCACTGCAGGAGTTTTACGAGCCCAGGCTTTCAATCTAACAAGAGGAGCGCAAATTACAGCTGTACCTGAATGACTCAAGCGTTGTTAACAGCTTTGACAGCGCTATAGATTTAAGATTGTGGACCTATCTCCAAGGAGTCTGGGATGAGGAGGTCTTTTTATCTTACTGGTGACCAGAAGTTTTAATCTAGACGAGGGCAATTTAATCCTTTCATGTAAAATTGCCAAGGCAATTTTCGTTTTTAATGTTCAGTCGGATCTGACGAACCAGAATTTTTCGAATATATGACATGATAAGAAGTTTAACCAAGATATACGGTTTGAACTAAAGGAAGGAGTATTATTTATAAGTCCTGAAGAAGGTGGCATTGTCAAGTGGGTCCCACCGAAACGCGTCAACGCATTATACCTTAGTTAAATTCGAATTGGGACAAGAAACACAGAGGCCAGATTCTACTGTCCCTTGCCTTGTTCACAACTGTTTCGAAATAACCTTGCAAAGGCACAGTTGGCCTGCCTCTTTTATGATCCTTCCATGCAATATTTAGGTTTCGCCACTATTATGAACTGCTTCATGTAGGATATTTGTATTGTAAACTTGCATGTCTTTCACTATTAGAGTGAGTTTAGCTACATGTTTTTATGATGTATTAAATCTAACAACTTGACATTGTAATTTTTTATCTTGACGTTTAAATAAAAGTATATATTTCGTGTCACTGTATTCCTTATGGAGGTGTTCAAAGCATATAACACATTTATTTTATATTATTGTGATTGAATGGAGTGAATTGAATTGATATTGGTGTGTCCAAAGGGAATCTTTTATATCTGCTTGTCAATTTAGGTGCTCTGTCTCTCTGGACTGTTTGAGCCCCTTTCCTTGTTTTAAGGTCATAAATAACACCTAAACTGGTTTCATGACTTTACAATATGGACCCTGCCACCACTAGCATCATAAGAAACTCAAGACGTCAAAGTAGGAATTTTGGGAAATAAAAACAGAACTTTCAGGGATCATAAAAGGGTTTTTGTAATAAACATAGCTTTGTGACAATGCAATTGAGTTCAGCGCCCAAAGGGGTATCCTTATATCACAATAAAACGCCATTCTATGAAATACAGCGCTCTGACATTACAATAGGATTTCCTCATAACACCATAGAGCTTTTTGAAGCACAAGACACCTTAATGTTATGAAGAGAAGACTTTACAATTCACAAGGCTTTATGTCATCACAAAAAGCTGTATTACATCAAAAAAGGACTAACATTACACGGCTTGGTGACATATTATGAATTTGTGTCTGCACAATATAGCTTCCTTTAATAACAATGTGCCTTCCTGTTACAAGGCCAGCCTCTCTTGATATCACGTTAGGGCGTCATGACAATACCAAAAAGACTCTAGAACTCCAATCTAAATAGGGATTGCAACTTCAGAAGGAGGATGGTCTTCTGTCCTAAAAGAGCTTCTAGCAACAAAACAGAATTTGCTAGCACAAGTGGACCTCCTGACTTCACAATAATGCTTCCCTACAGTGGCAGAGGCTTGCTGGCATCGAAACTTGCCTCCCTGGCATTAGAAAATGACTTATTGACATAACAATGGGGAGAGGAGTTGGCCTAACAGCTGACAATGGGGAGAGGACTTGGCCTAACAGCTAGGGCCGTCGACCTCGTATCTGGGGAACTGGGTTCGAGTCTCGGCAATGACGCTGAACATCCTGCGAATCTGGGCAAATCACTTAATCTCCCTAAACCTAACAAAAACGAGTGTGCCCTCATGTAATGTAACTGGTGCCATGTAAAAATGGGGTTCTGACCGCTCACCCAATGCCCTTCTAACTATACAAATTCACGTTCTGGCACCGCAAAAGAGCTACCCGATATTCCATTTAAGATCACTAACTGAAACAAAATGAGAATGCCACATAAAAAAAGCCATGTGTTACTGGAGCTGATCTACCTATCACCAGGTTCTTCTTCCCCACCCATTGCTCCCTCTCGCTTTTAACTTCTTTGATTTCTTTTCCTCCTAGTCATCGTACTCTGGAAGTATGGAAGACTAGATTGGCAAAGAAGGAATTTTAGCCCATGATACAGAAATCACAAGAAAGTCGGCAGAACAACTATGGCACTGCTATCCTCGCTCATAGTTGTAGGAGGAGAGCTGCACCTCTTTTAAGCTAAGTAAAGTCAGGGAAATCACAGAGGTTCCACAGGTGGTTTGAGGACGCCAACCTCAAAGCTGCTTTCAGTTTCTCCAGCTTGCTGTGCGTGTTTGCTTTCAGTTTCCCCAGCTTGCCATGCATGTTTGCTTTGTTTCCCCAGCCTGTGCATGTTTGCTTTCAGTTTTCTCAGCCTGCTTGATTTCTGTTTCCCCAGCCTGCCATGCATGCTTGTTTTCAGTTTCCCCAGACTGCTGTGCATGTTTGCTTTCAGTTTCCCCAGCTTGCCATGCAGGTTTGTTTGTTTCCCCATACTGTTTGCTTTCTGTTTCCCCTGCCTGCCATGCAGGTTTGTTTTCAGTTTCCCCAGTCTGCCGTGCATGTTTGCTTTCAGTTTTCCCCAGCCTTCCGTGCATGTTTGCTTTCAGAGACAACAATAAGCCAGTGGAATCTGCGAACCCTAATAAAGGAAGCTGTAAAAGCAACCTCTGGGCATTGCTTGTTTTCACATCAGTGTATAACTCATGAGAAACGTTAGATTTGTTTACAGGATCAGATAGCCCAATGACAGGTCGCTGGGATCAGGAACCTTAGAATGGTACCCGTGGCAAAAGACATTTTAATTTATTAATTATCCGAACTGGCCACAAAAGAAAACATATTACTGGAGAGGGTGACAGTACAAACCCTCGCGAGAACCAGTGGAGTGTTGGAAGAGGGTCCTTAAGCAAAGCAAGAGTAGTCCACGCAGACCCACACCCTGGGCCCACGGGGGTTCAGACCAACACCCTGGGCCCACGGGGGTTCAGCGGCTGGCTCCCACCCCGGAGTCCCCCAGTATATTAGCCGGTGCAGCCTCGGCTGGCTCTCCCGCAATCGCGCCCACCCTCCTTCCCTCTCCCGTGCCCGCAGCGGACTGTACCTACACGGGAGCTCTTCCCTCTTCGCCCCCGACTACGTTGCAGCTAGCAGCCCTCAGGTAGCCTGGGAATGGGAGGCAGAGAAATAGTAATAGGACACGCGTGGCTCCCACTGGCATGCTGCGAGGCGGCGGCCATCTTAACCTGGTGACCATTCCCAGCGTTGCATCACCGATAGAGAGCTGCAATACACTTTAATTTTATTTTAAAGTACTGGACGTATATCAGGCTCTACTTTCCATTACTGCTAACCCACCGCAAGTTAGCACCACACAAACTGTAAGAGTAACAACTTTAACTTCCGTGACTGTTGCAGTACTTAAGTAAACACATGGGGGCTTCTTTACAAGCCCCTTGCGCCACTTTTAAAATGGGAGAAAGTGAGGTAACGGCGGTGCAAGGGGCTTGTAAATAAGCCCCAAGGTATTTCCAGTTTTGCCTTCACCTGCGCGCAATGGGCCTGCAATAAGCCGTGATTGTCCCACGTTTTCTCTTCTCCCATTGGACGCAGCTGAGCAGGATAGGGGTTAGAAGGCAGACTCTTATTGGCTAAAGTTCTGACAGCTGCCAAATAAATATATTCTAGCATTCCAACACGGATTCGATTTTCATGGCACCGACAGTGCCGAAGGCATCAGAGCGCCTTGCAACGCACAGGACACAGGGTTACAGGCATAGTAGTTAAACTCGGACATTTACATCAGTGGATGTGTACAGGAGTGACCATTACTACTATTGGGCAGAGGACATACACAGTAAAAGTATTGATTTAGATGCTTGGATCATACTGGGAAGGCAGATCAGGACGCAGTGAAGAGAGGACTTAAGTCTGGTCGAGGTTGAATTAACCAAGATGTCTGCCAAATAGGAGTGTTGGGTTCTAAAGATCAGAGATGAGACTGTGAGTAAATTATAACATAGTTCATGTATTATTGTGAAGCTACGAACCCAGCATTGTCTCCTTGCTTCCACCAACTCCGAAACCGTCTCTCATGGGATCCCTCACATATTCCATGCAAGACTGACCACAAGCCCAACAAGTGCGAGGACCAGTGCTTGAAACGGAAAAATAAAAGTGCATGTACTTCCGAGAAGTGCTGGTACTCTCCAATTAAAAGTATTACTTCTCTCTTGAGATGTGGCATTACTCTCCCCCTCAAAATAAACACGCATTGGCATAGCCAATAGGTCTCGCCTTTGGGACCTTATAAGTGTTTAGCCATGCAACAGTTGATGTTGTTGCACCAAGAATATTGTGCTGCATAACTAAATACTTATAAGGTCCCAAAAGTGAGACCTATTGCCTATGCCAATACTTGTTTTCCTTTCTTGGGACCCATATTCACTGAGACCATCTTACTAGCATATTCTATTTTAGACTGAAACGAGCAAGGTTTCATACGTAAAGAGACTTGCTCGGATTCAATACTCTCGAAATAACATGTAACGGATTAACCAACATGTTTTGTCATACTAATAATTGCACCACACAACATTTCTAGTATATAGGGGAAGCGCGCCTATGTGCTTTGCTAAACATTAACCCGAGTGTATTTAAATGGCCGCCGCAATGCGGGAACTGTACTGCTCATGCGTCTGTCACACTCAATGACATGCCGTCTTCTTTGCTTTGGTGGGAATCTTCGCTTCTGCGCACTAGAATTAAAAATGGCTGCTTCATGTGATTATACATTAACGCATCTGCTGCTGCTTTGACTAAACCATGTTTGTATTGCCTAATTACTAATGCTGTAGTTGAAATAAATTAAATGGGAATATAGTAGAGATAAGTGGTATACAGTACATTTATTTATTCTTTGTTCTAAAACTGTTTCTCTTCTACTTTGCTATTAGCTCGTATTTGGGCCTGATGTAATCTTGCTGCACTCCATATTGAAAGGAACCGCGCCTGCGCAGAAGAGTCCAAGACTCCTCAAGTCATGCCATTGAATCTGTGCCAGTGACAGTCTTGACTGCAATGTCCCTGGGAACACAACCCCGTGAACTCTCCAGAGTAAGAGAATAATATAAAATGTCAATACATTGTATACCTTTTTGCTACATCCATTGCCAGGTGGAATAAAAGTGCATGGGAAAATAACATTATGGGAGGGAACATTAATTTGAATACTGAATGGAAGTGACCTCATATTATTATGGTGTGATGACCTCTCCTCGTCTTTTGTCCAATCAAAATTGGGGATACACACATTTGCAACATTGGGGGGTGGTACATTGCCCTGGAAAATGGTATAACTAAGGTAGGCTTAGCTAGTTAAATTGTCCGACTTGTCCGAATAGCTGTCCTGTCACTGACCCAACGCACTCAATAGGCGATCGAGAGAATAGGGGCTGGCGGAGCACTCTGTCAGAAGAATCGATAACCCAATCGGGGTTAGTGAGGAGATCAATAACCCAATCGGGGTTCTGAGGGAGAAGAATCGATAACCCAATCGGGGTCCGGCTGTTAGCCTCAGAGAGGGGTGTAACGCTGGCGTTACACTTAGCTGAGGGTACCCGTCCTGACCTGCATCCGTCCTTATCTGGTCTGCACCTGTCCTGATCTGAACATGTTCTGTCTTGCTGACACCTGAACTTTCGGGAGACCTGTTCTTTATCCCATTCCGTGGCCAGGGTTGGTCTTCACACCAATCAAGGTAAATATAATCTGTGTGGGTACATCATTGTACTGTTTACCTTTTCTACCCTTTCTATGTTCAAATGCTTAAAGACATTTTTCATCAAACCTCTGCATATATTTACTTTGATCATTATATTTCTAATTGAACAAGCTTTAATTAAGATTGTATGGACTCTGAGATTTATTATTTTACATAGATGAATTGTTTAAAACTTTCCCAAGTCTGTGGTTATTTTATGGAATGCAAATATGACTTTCTACCTATAATTTTAATTCCTTTGATCCCTTAGGACTTTAGGTACCGGTGACAAGGATTGGTAAGTGTTGGACTTGGCCCTTTTGGCAGGTTCACCCCTAAACTTTTTGCTTTCAAATGTGACCTGGTGTTAGTTGTTTTTGGCTTCTGCGCACTTTAGCACTGTGTCCCAGTGTAAAGTGTGTGCGCAATCTGAGTGCGTGTGGTGAGATTGGCCTGCCCTCCCATAGGAATGCATGAGGGATATGTGTGTCCATGGTAATTCCTGGTGTGAGAGGAGTGCAGGGGCGAGTTTGGTATGTGCAAAATTGTGAGAATAAATGCTGCGCAATGGTGTGCACAGATTGAATGTGTCTAGTGGAGAAGTGCCACTTTTAGAAGTTGAGCAGTTTAGCAGTGAATGTGAATTGACTGTCTGGCTTGTGATTGACAGGGGCGGGCTGGTGTGCCTTGCTCTAGGAGCCAGGATGGGTCTGCCCAGTGGTGAATAGGGGGATCTGCATGTAGATGGGAGGGAGGAGCTGCACCTGGGACCTGAATAGGGCTGTGCCTTCCCTCCACAATGCTGTCTCCACCCCCTGTGGTGCGTCTGATGTCCCTAGCCTGTCCTGTGAATGGGGAGAGGGGCTGAGCAAAACAAAGTTCTCCAGAACCAGTTGTAACTGGTTATCCCCTTGCCCTACAGTTGAGACAAAGGGAATGTGTGTATAAAAAGGGGCTGTGACCCCATGTAAAATGTTCTCTCTTGTTCCTGACTTGAGGGGCTTGATGCTGGTGCTGGGCTCCAGGAGGATCCACCACTCGGGACTGCCTCCCTGCTGGAGGGCCCTGTGAGCTGGCCCCTGGGCACAGCCTCTGGCCCCCCTTCATTCAAAGACTTGGTCTTGGACTTTAGCGCCTGGGAGCGCTTCATTTTCTGCAGTGGGGAAAAGGAGAGCTGTTGGTTGTTCCTGGACAGAGAGCTGGATTTGTGCCCTGGTGAGCGCTCTGTCTCCGCCCTGCTGGACTGGGCTTTGTTATCCTCAAGCAGGTGCCTACCCTCCATCTCTCTACTGAAAAACCGAGCGGGAGCCTACCCCCCATCGGTGATGTGGTTATCCCCCTAGCGGGTGCCCACCCCGCCGGGGACTTTTGCTGTTTTTTCCCTAGCAGGTACCCACCCCGCCAGGAACCTTGTGCCATTTTGATATCCCTAGCAGGCACCAACCCCACCAGGGACCTTGTGCCGTTGTATTTCTCTAAACTCGAGGGTGCCTACCCCTCGTTTTGCCCCGTATTGAAATCACTGCCGCAGGCCGGGCTTAGCCGGAAGTCAGGCAGCCTCTTGCCAGACATGGGCAGGGCTTAATCAGGAAGCAGGAAGCCGCAGGAGCCCACCCTGCGCTCCTGCATGTGCCTGTGAAGCGGACCGCGAGCACCAAGACAGCGTTTGCACCTGGGGCCCCCGAGAGCGAGGGATCGCCCCATGGTGCAGAGTCAGGCGGAGGAGTGCTGCAGTGACTGACGGGGCTCCCGTATGGAGAGGAGAGCCCCGCGTACAGCCGCCAAAGACCGGTAAGTAAAGCCGGCTGGGGGGGAGTTGAGTCAAGGCACCCTGCTGGTGCCTCTCTCCAGAGCAGCCATCTGGCTCCAATGCTTTGCCTCAGTGTTTACTCGGGACCGGGGAGGCCCATTGTTGGACCTGCGATGGGCAAGCCCAGCACAAAGGGGGTAGCTTGGCTCAAGTGTCAAGGCAAGTGAAGGCTATCGTGTTAAGCCGTCTCTGACCCAATAATATCTCCTTGTACAACCACCAAAAAGAAGGACACCACACCACTGTTGTAGAAAAATACGATTCCTTAATGTAAAAGTTCAATGTTGTGAATGGGGATCAATTAGGGAAGCACATATACGTTTCTTTTTGGCCACAATTTGCTGGGTTTCGGTTTTGGAATAAATACAATTAATAAGCTCAGGAATAAATATCATCAATAAATAGAATAAATATCAGGAATAAATATCATCAATAAATAGAATAAATATCACTTTTGTTTAGCAGAATAAATACTGGTTCAGTTAAATAAACATTCACAGGTTCATTCTGGTATCGCTGCCACCAATTAAATACTTCAAGAACACTACATTTGCAATACGTTTCAGGTTGGAAAGATAACTCTTACAGTTTATGACGATTTCACCAATAATGTACACAGGCTTCTCTGGGCACAAAAGGAGTGTTGGGACTATTTAAGAACCACACGGGGTTATGCGCGTGTATCTAAAAGGCAAGGAAAGACAGTGAACACTTCATTTACGCTCGGCTGCCACCGGGTTGAGAACTCATTTTGCCGGTGGGGTCTAAGCGCGCCTAGGGGCTTTACCACTGCTAGCACTCAGGTGGCACCAGTTCAAAGTCTTTAGACTGACGAACGGGGCTGCCGGAGAGGTCACACAATCTTCGCGCTCAGTCAAATAGATTCCGGTTCACAGTTCCTTTACAACGCCGCTCCCCACCTGAAGAAACGGGCCCACCTCACATCGGCTGCAATCGGAAAGCGATTCAGTCAGGGTCAGCTCTTCTCTCGCCAGCGACGGGTTCTCAGGGGCTCCACGGACCTCCCTCCGACTTCCTCAAACAGGGATGGTTCCCACCCACAGCTACAGCCGCCGATTCACTGGGGAGGGGCAGAGACAGTAGTCCCGCCCAACGAAGGCCGGCCTTTCCCCGCCCCGGCGCACCACCTCACCTCAGTCTGCGCAGGAAGCACTCTTTCCCGGTGGGGCTCGGAAACGTCCGAGCTCCTCGCTGGAGGCGCCTGTCACAAAGGGGGCACAGTAGATGCTCGCGGTCGCGGTGAACTCGCTCTCGCCTCGCGACCCGATTCTGTCGTAATTCACCACAGGGGGGGCGGGGAGGCACACAAACACGGCCACAGTCTCTTGGGGACAACGAGGCACTCGCTGGGCAGGCGCTGTAGGCGCGAGGTCACCGCACACACAGCTGACTGGAACGCCAGTCAGGATCCACGCCAGTGACCCTTGCTTGCTCTACTGCCCGCACTACCAGCCGCCTCAGGGGTCAACAGGGCAGGTGTCAATCTGGTGTCAAGTCTGGAATCTCCTTCTTCACCTAGATCTGGAACATCATTATCCTATCCTTACCGCTGTGTGTATGCGCTGCTTGCCGGTCCCCCTGGGCCCCGTTCCACAGCGGCTTGCCTGTGCCGATTGAAGTGGAGGGCCAGGTCGGGCGCCATCTTGGTAGTCCCGGATCCCGGCTGGACTCGAGTTAGCGGTCCAGCTCGGGGAGGGGCTTGGGCTTTAAATAGCGATGTGCCCTCGAGCGCGCAGCGGTCTCGCGCAGTGGGCGCGCCGAAGTAGCGCCAAAGGAGGGCCCGTCTGTGCCCGTCCGTGCCCCGGACGGGCCGAGGGCCAGCCATTCTGCCAGATTACCCTCCGAGAGGTCCTGTTTAGAGAAACGCAAGTATTCCCGCCACGACCTTTTACAACTTGCCTCCCCTAGGGTAGAATTATCGTGTCCACGTCTGGACCCAGGTGCCACTTGGGTTAAGTGCCTTAGCTGTGGTTTTGTCCCCCAAAGTGTGGTTCCCCCACGTTTAGTTAGGAATGGTGGTGCTTCAACCGTGAGAGCAGGACTGATTAATGCTAGATCCGCGGTAAAACATGCTGCAGATATTTTTGAGCTACTGGTGGATGGCCAGTTGGATGTGCTGTTTGTCACGGAGACATGGATGACTAGCACATCCGCTCCGAGTGTGGATCTGGCTGTCCCAAGGGGCTTTAAGA
This sequence comes from Lissotriton vulgaris, assembly GCF_964263255.1. Classification (NCBI taxonomy): domain Eukaryota; kingdom Metazoa; phylum Chordata; class Amphibia; order Caudata; family Salamandridae; genus Lissotriton; species Lissotriton vulgaris. The sequence goes on from NC_141689.1 coordinate 55,888,425, forward strand.
TTGCGAGGTTAGACAGACCTCTGGGGAGAGGGGGCGGCTTGGCCGTTATTTTCAGGGATGGGTGGTGCTTCGCCTCTGAGCCACCAATTGCGGGTGCTGGTGGCGAGGTCCTCCACTTCTCTATAATACTTTCCCCTCATTTCACCTTAGGTGGCTCCCTGATTTATAGGCCCCCGGGCCAGGCTAATCATTTTCTTGACTCCCTAGAAGAATATATAGTGCCACGCGCCTTAAGTTTCCCTAAGTTTCTTTTGGGCGGTGACCTAAATATTCATGCAGATGCTCCTGACCTGCCGGAAGCCCGCAGGCTTGGGGAAATTCTTACCCTGGCACAGCTCAAACAGTGGGTGACTGTTCCTACTCATGAGGGAGGTCATCTGCTTGACCTGGTTTGCTCCAATTTTCCAATTCAATCTGTGATCGCGGAAAAAACAACTTGGTCCGACCACGATCTTGTCAGGTTTGCGTGGGCAATGGAGGAACCAGGTCACTCACCCCCCTTACGTCACACCCAAAAGATCAATCTACCCGCATTCAGACAGGCCCTGTCCAGAGCTCGCCCTAAATCTTCGATGCTTCTGGACGAGGCGGTCTGCGAGTTCAATGAGTGGGTGCGGCAGGCGGCTTCTGCCTCTACGAAACATACTACGGTGTCGAGGTCACGACGCTCTCCCTCCCAACCTTGGTTCTCTCCTGAGCTGAGGGCGATGAAACTTGGCTGTAAAAAATTAGAACGAGCGTGGAGGCGTAGCTATAGCTCTGAGGCTAAAGCCGCTCTACGTTTAGCACAAAAAAAATATTATGCAGATATCAAGGTAGCAAAAGGTAACTACTACGCAGGGCGTATTGCAAAAGCAGACAACAATAGCAGAGAGATTTCTCTTTTGCCGGCGCTCACGAAAATCTGTGAGAAGGTGGTACTTCAGCAATTGGAGAACTTTGTAGAAACCTCCAATGCCCTCTATCCTGCCCAATCGGGCTTTAGAGCCGCATATAGCACCGAGACTGCGCTGGTGGAGATGTCCGAGGCGATTCGGGACTGTTTGGACGGAGGCGGCAGAGCGGTCCTAATTTTATTGGACCTCTCTGCCGCGTTCGATACCGTCCCCTACGAACTCCTCCTCGCCAGGTTGTCTACTATTGGTATCGGGGGAGTGGCGTTGGCTTGGCTGTCTTCGTTCCTTTCTGACAGGTCTCAGCAGGTCTGGATGCCTCCCCATGCATCTGAGCCCAAACCTCTCCTCACGGGGGTCCCTCAGGGATCCACTCTTAGTCCCTTACTGTTCAATGTTTACATCACCCCCCTGGTTTATCTAGCGGAACAGTATGGGGCTAAGATTATAGGGTATGCAGATGATACCCAACTGCTGTTTACCTGGCCTGATGACAATCTGGATACATCGGCAGTACATCGGTGTTTGTCCTCTGTATTTCGCTGGCTAACCCAGGCCCAGCTGAAATGCAATGAGGACAAATCGGAGGTGCTTTTTTATGGTTCCTTCCCCCCTTCATTTAAGACAACTTTGTGGCCCCCCAACATTCCTAGCCCGAAAGAGATGGGTAGACCGGCAAAAAACCTTGGCATCTGGTTTGCAGAGGATCTCAGATTTGAAGACCACATAAGGAAGCTGACAGGCACCTGTTTTGCCACGCTGAAAATGCTCCGCAAATTCTTCCCTCTGCTCCCTAGAGAGGCCAAGGAGACGGTTGCCCGGGCTCTTATACTGGCTAGGCTTGATTATGCAAATGCACTGTTTAGTGGCATTCCGGCCTACCTGGTGAAACGCCTGCAAATCATTCAGTATGCGGCGGTCCGTCTGATACTTAACATTCCTAGATGGAAGAGCGTACGCGCGGAGATGCGCACCCTCCATTGGCTTCCTGTTACTCAGCGCATCTTGTTTAAATCTTTGGTGCTGGCGTTTAGAGCTACCCATGATCAGGGCCCCTTGTATCTGAGAAAGAGATTCTCCCGTTATGCCCCTGCTCGTACCCTCAGATCATCTACTCTGTTCAAATTATCCCTTCCTCGCTTTAAGCGAGTTAGGCTCGGCGGCCAATCAATCTCTGTGATCGCGGCCCGGGCCTGGAACGCCCTCCCTTTCCATCTGCGTTCCACACAAACTGTGGCTCTATTTAAGAAAAATCTAAAAACACATCTATTTAAGAGTACAATTCAGGTTGCCCCTCTGCTGTTCTGTTTTCTGTCTTTCCCTATCGCGCCAGGATACTCTCAAGTAACGGAGCGCGCTACAAAATGGTTTATACATACATACATACATACATACATACATCTAGTCTTCTGGTCATCTAAAATGGCCGCCAGGGACTGGACCTTATATAGCCAGTGCCTTGAGGTGCTGGCTCGTGCCAGTAGGTTCTAGAACCTTCTTTGGGCTAAGCCAATGACATGGCACTTCTAAGAGGTATTTGGGACCCTAACAGCCACCATACTGGGGTTCTAGAGTAGCCATTTTGTGTACCTGAGGGAAATAAATAAATTCCTGTCAGGAATGCGCGCCAAGTAAAAGGGCGCCAAAACCTTGAAAGGTCAAGGTTCATGGAGGCTCCAAGGGGAGTCACTCACATGAGGAAAAGGGATGGCCACATATTTGAGGCCATTCTTACAGGTTGCCAATCCCAGTCTATAATGTCACAGGTTTTGCCAGGTGCCTTGTAAATAGGTACCAAAAACCTTGTGAACAACCGAGCGTCAAGGAACATCTAGCCCTATGAAACAGCACATAAAAAGTCATGGTAGACAAAGAAAAGCGACAAATTTTGGGAGGTACAGGGGAACAAAAGAAATCATAGTGGTGAGGGGACTCTCAGAAGCAGACGGGTCTAACACGCGCCCCCCCCCCCCAGCTGAAAGTGGGGAGAGCTACCCAACCCCTTGGGAGTTCTCAACACTAAGGCGGAAATACCTGGAGAGACCGTCTGCATTGGCGTGGTCAACTCCGGGTCGGTGTTCCACCCAAAAGTCCATTCCCTGTAGGGAGATAGACCACCTCAACAGTTTGGGGTTTTCCCCCTTCATCTGCATGAGCCAGCGAAGGGGTTGGTGGTCTGTATGAACAAGGAAGTGTGAACCAAACAAGTATGGTCGCAGCTTCTTCAGTGCCCAGACCACCGCAAGGCTTCCCGTTCAATGGTACTCCACCTCTGTTCCCGGGGAAGCAGTCTCCGTGACAGAAAGACCACGGGATGATCCAGACCCTCTTCATTGAGTTGCGATAACACCGCCCCAATGCCAATGTCGGATGCATCTGTCTGGACAATGAATTCCTTCGTGAAGTCTGGAGCCTTCAAGACGGGAGCGTTACACAATGCTTGTTTCAGAGTGTCGAAGGCTCGCTGACAAGCCTCCGTCCAGATGACTCTCCTGGGTTGCTTCTTGGCCGTGAGTTCAGTAAGGGGTGCCACGATAGTGCCATACCCCTTCACGAACCGTCTGTAGTAACCTGTGAGGTCCAGGAAGGCTCGGACCTCAGTCTGGATCTTGGGGGGTTTCCAGGCCATGATTGCCTCAATCTTCGCCTGAAGGGGCTGCACCTTTCCCCTGCCCACCAAGTGACCTAAGTACACTACCGACCCCTGTCCAATCTGACATTTGCTGGCCTTGATCGTCGAGCCAGCCCTTTCCAGGGCCTGGAGAACGGCTTGCAAGTGCTGCAAGTGATCCTCCCAACTGCTACTGAAGACAGCTATATCATCCAAGTAGGCAGCAGAGAATGACTCCATCCCGATGAGGATCGTGTTCACCAACCGCTGAAAAGTGGCAGGAGCGTTCTTGAGCCCGAAGGGCATGACGCAGAACTGGTAGTGTCCATCAGGCGTGGAGAAGGCTGACCTTTCCTTGGCTCCATCAGTCATGGGAATCTGCCAGTACCCTGCAGTGAGGTCAATGGTACTGAGATATTGGGCAGCTCCCAACCGGTCAATCAGTTCATCCGCCCGAGGGATCGGATGAGCATCCGTTTTGGTTACCGAATTTAGTCCTCGGTAATCCACACAGAATCGCAATTCTGGTGTGGCGCCAGGTGGAGCAGCTTTGGGCACCAAAACCACCGGGCTAGACCAAGGGCTACTTGAAGGTTCGATGACTCCTATCTCCAGCATCTTAGCTACTTCACTTCGAATGCTGGCCTTCACCTTGTCAGACAGCCGGTAAGACTTGGACTTCACAGGTGGGCTGTCTCCTGTGTCCACATCATGGGTACACAGGTGGGTCTTACCCGGGACAAGGGAGAACAGAGGAGCGAATGTCCCCAAGACCTGGCGACATTCCTCCTGCTGCTCAGGAGTCAGGGATGGCGAGAGTTTCACTCCCTCCACCGACCCATCCTTTTCTTGAAACGCAAAGAGGTCAGGGAGAGACTCGGTGTCCTCTTCCTCTGATCCGTCAGTCACCGTAACCAGCATGACTTCGGGCCTCTCGTAGTGGGGCTTGAGGCAGTTGGCATGTAACACCCGATGCGGGTGCCGAGGGGTCTTCACGTCCACCAGGTAGGTAGCCATGCCCATCTTCTCCAACACCTCATAGGGGCCTGTCCAATGGTCCTGGAGGGCACTCAGCTCTCCAGGCTCCATCACCCACACCTTCTGACCAGGCTCCAACTCCACTGGGTGAGCATTGTGGTCATACCACGCTTTCATAACTGACTGACTGGCTTCCAAGTTGTCAGAAGCTTGCTTCCACAACTTAGCCATTTGGCTCCGGAAGGCCAGCATGTAGCTCACCACGTCCCGGGGAACTTTCCGAGGAGACCTTTCCCAGGAGTCCCTCACCAGGCTGAGAGGTCCACGTACAGGGTGCCCGTACAAAAGCTCAAAGGGGCTAAAACCCACTCCCTTCTGCGGCACTTCCCTGTAAGAAAAGAGCAAACAGGGTAAAAGGACGTCCCATTTCCTCCGCAGGCTTTCGGGTAGACTTCTGATCATACCCTTCAAGGTTTTGTTGAACCTTTCCACAAGGCCATTGGCCTGTGGGTGATAAGGAGTGGTAAACCGGTAGGTCACCCCACACTCCTTCCACATTGCCCGCATATACGCTGACATGAAGTTGGTCCCCCTGTCAGACGCAACTTCTTTGGGGAATCCCACTCGGGTAAAGATCCCCATCAGGGCCTTTGCCACTATCGGTGCAGTAATGGTTCGCAGAGGTATTGCCTCTGGATACCTTGTGGCATGATCCACCAGTACCAGGATAAACCTGTGACCGGATGATGTCGGTGGATCTAGGGGCCCAGCAATGTCGGTGCCCACCCTTTCGAAGGGGGTGCCAACAACGGGAAGTGGTTCCAGGGGAGCCTTCAGCTTCATCCCTGTTTTCCCACTGGCTTGGCATGACACACACGACTGACAGTATGTGTCGGACGCCACCCTCATTCGAGGCCAATAAAAGTGGGGGACAAGCCGTGCAAAGGTCTTGTCCTGTCCCAGGTGTCCTGCCAAGGGAATCTCGTGAGCCAACTCTAATAGGAATGCTCGGTAACACTGTGGGACTACCAGGGCCCGTGACAGTCCGTGCACTGGCGCCCTGGGCTCACTGTAGAGGAGACCATCCTCCCAGTAAACACAATAGTTCCCAGACTCGTTACCTGCTGCCGGGCTTCAGCCTGTTGCCTCAGACCCTCGAGGGTGGGACATTCCCTCTGTCCCTTGCTCAGTTCCTCCCTGGATGGTCCCCCCTCCACTCGCCACTCAGCGGGGATAGGCAGATCCTCCAACGGAACCATTTCCTCCTCCGCGGACTCCGGGTCCATCTCCTCCGATGGCCTATCCGTCTCACGGGGCACGGACATCGAGGCAGGCTCCTCCTGTCCTCGAGATACTCCCTCATCTGCAGCTGGGCGGGCCATTGTTCCAGGCTCCAACCCATGCGACTTCTCCTCCCGAGCAGCCGCCGACCTGGTACTCACACAGGCCCAATCAGGTGTACCCAGCATCTCAGAATGAGTCCGGTATTCCACCTCCTTCCAAGCATTGTGCTCCATATCATTGCCCAGCAGACAATCGACTGGCACAGCGGGGCTTACGGCAACTCGAAGTGAACCTGCAACCCCTCCCCACTCAAAGGGAACCTCAGCCACGGGATAGTGGCTCATTCTGCCGTCAGCCATCGCGGCTGGATGAAGTACGCTGGAATCACCTGCTCTGAGGACACCAGATGACTCCTGACTATAGTCATACTGGCTCCTGTATCTCTCAGAGCTTCCTCTCTATGGCCATTGATGGTGACCTATTGCCCATACTTGGTAGTATTTGAGGGCACCTGGATCTTTGGAACCATCTCCCGATCACCCAGGGACACTAAGGTGACACCCGCCCACTCCCTCCCCTTAACTAAGGGCATCTCCTCCCTGAGCGCTACACTAGCAACTCCCGGGGCCTTTCCTCCGGTGGGAGGAGGTGGTCTCTTTGGGCATTTCGTGTCTCCCTTATAATGTCCAACGCCACCGCACTCAAAGCAATGGACAACCCTTGGCTGCTGACTCTGGCCAGGATTAGGGTTCTTTTGCGGGCTAGCCTTAGAGTTGGAGAAGAAACTTTTCCCCTTAAAGTTATTTTGGGGGCCTTTGGAGAACTCCTGTTTCTTATTATCTCCCCCCTCTTTCTTCTGGGGAGCGCCCTGTCCGGACTTCTGAGAATCTCCTCTCGTCCCCTTTGTGGACACTCGGGTACTTACCCAAATGTCCGCCTCCTCAGCAAGCTTACGGGGGCAAGTAAATTTGCTGTCTACCAGGTGCTGCCTCAGCTCGGGAAGACATTTCTCGAGGAGATGTTCCTTGAGTATTAGATTGTACAACCCTCGATAGTCTTCCACCTCACTACCTTCGACCCACCCATCCAGGGCTTTCTTGGCATAATCCCGGAAGTCAACCCAATTCTGTGAGCTCAGTTTGTAGCTGCCCCTAAACCTCTGCCGGTATTTCTCTGGGGTCAACCCAAACTTCCTGATGAGCGCCACCTTCATGGCGGGGTAGTCTACCTGATCCTCCTGGTCTAGGGCCAATAGGGCATCCCTACCTGTCGGAGGCATGTATCGATACAATCCACCACCCCAATGCTTCTCATGGATCCCATGGGCTCTTAAGGAGACCTCATAGGCTGCCAGCCACTTAGCTATGTCATCTCCAGCGGTATAACTGGCGACCACGTCCTTGGGTAAGTGAGGCCTGAGCTCCCTGGCAAATTCCTTAGACTCGGCACCCTCCGGAGTGATGTTATGGGCTCTGAGGTCGAGCTCTCGTAGCTTGAGCTCGTGTTCCATCCTCCTCCCTTCCATCTCCAGCTTGGCTAACTCCCATCTCAATTGTCTTTCCTCTCTTCTGTCAGCTAACTCGGTCTCTGACAACCCTCCTGTTGATGCACTGCTGCCCTCCCGTGAGGCTACCTTGGGGCTGATTATCATCTCACCCACCACCAGGGGACATTCCGCAGTCCTCTCAACGACAGTACCCCTGTCTGACTCCTCCTCCTCTACCGTTCCCTCCGGATGCGCTTCCACCCAGGCTCGCAGACTAATACGGAGCTCCTCTCTTTTGGCCCCTCGCCTAACGAACACTCCCCTATCCTGACAGAACTCCTTGAGCTGTGCCACAGTATAGGTCTCCAGCCCTGACATGTCGAATTCCATCTTGTCAGTGAAAAGTGTGGACAACCACCTCGAAGTAGGTTACAAGGATAGGAACTCTGGGGGTCTCCTCCACCCACCTCCAGAAGAGAGTTTGGAAAAAGCAAAATATTGAATTGGAGGGCCGCTGGGAGAAAACTCCGGGTGTGTACCTGTGGCGCACACTGAATTTTTATGGCGTCCAAAACAAGCACGGCTCGTAATCCCACCCGCTGAGCACCAATTTTATGTTGGACCTGCGATGGGCAAGCCCAGCACAAAGGGGGTAGCTTGGCTCAAGTGTCAAGGCAAGTGAAGGCTATCGTGTTAAGCCGGCTCTGGCCCAATAATATCTCCTTGTACAACCACCAAAAAGAAGGACACCACACCACTGTTGTAGAAAAATATGATTCCTTTATGTAAAAGTTCTCTGTTGTGAATGGGGATCAATTAGGGAAGCACATATACGTTTCTTTTTGGCCACAATTTGCTGGGTTTCGGTTTTGGAATAAATACAATAAATAAGCTCAGGAATAAATATCATCAATAAATAGAATAAATATCAGGAATAAATATCATCAATAAATAGAATAAATATCACTTTTGTTTAGCAGAATAAATACTGGCTCAGTTAAATAAACATTCACAGGTTCATTCTGGTATCGCTGCCACCAATTAAATACTTCAAGAACACTACATTTGCAATACGTTTCAGGTTGGAAAGATAACTCTTACAGTTTATGACGATTTCACCAATAATGTACACAGGCTTCTCTGGGCACAAAAGGAGTGTTGGGACTCTTTAAGAACCACACGGGGGTTATGCGAGTGTATCTAAAAGGCAAGGAAAGACAGTGAACACTTCATTTACGCTCGGCTGCCACCGGGTTGAGAACTCTGTTTGCCGGTGGGGTCTAAGCGCGCCTAGGGGCTTTACCACTGCTAGCACTCAGGCGGCACCAGTTCAAAGCCTTTAGACTGATGAACGGGGCTGCCGGAGAGGTCACACAATCTTCGCGCTCAGTCAAATAGATGCCGGTTCACAGTTCCTTTACAACGCCGCTCCCCACCTGAAGAAACGGGCCCACCTCACATCGGCTGCAATCGGAAAGCGATTCAGTTGGGGTCAGCTCTTCTCTCGCCAGCGATGGGTTCTCAGGGGCTCCACGGACCTCCCTCCGACTTCCTCAAACAGGGATGGTTCCCGCCCACAGCAAACAGCCGCCGATTCACTGGGGAGGGGCAGAGACAGTAGTCCCGCCCAACGAAGGCCGGCCTTTCCCCGCCCCGGCGCACCACCTCACTTCAGTCTGCGCAGGAAGCACTCTTTGCTCGCTGGAGACGCCTGTCACAAAGGGGGCACAGTAGACGCTCGCGGTTGCGGTGAACTCGCTCTCGCCTCGCGACTCGAGTCTGTCGTAATTCACCACCGGGGGGGGGGCGGGGAGGCACACAAACACGGCCACAGTCTCTTGGGGAGAACGAGGCACTCGCTGGGTAGGTGCTGTAGGCGCGAGGTCACCGCACACACAGCTGACTGGAACGCCAGTCAGGATCCACGCCAGTGACCCTTGCTTGCTCTACTGCCCGCACTACCAGCCGCCTCAGGGGTCAACAGGGCAGGTGTCAATCTGGTGTCAAGTCTGGAATGTCCTTCTTCACCTAGATCTGGAACATCATTATCCTATCTAGTCTTCTGGTCATCTAAAATGGCCACCAGGGACTGGACCTTATATAGCCAGTGCCCTGAGGTGCTGGCTCGTGCCAGTAGGTTCTAGAACCTTCTTTGGGCTAGGCCAATGACATGGCACTTCTGAGAGGTATTTGGGACCCTAACAGCCACCATACTGGGATTCTAGAGCAGACATTTTGTGTACCTGAGGGAAATAAAGAAATTCCTGTCAGGAACGCGCCAAGTAAAAGGCCGCCAAAACCTTGAAAGGTCAAGGTTCATGGAGGCTACAAGGGGAGTCACTCACATGAGGAAAAGGGATGGCCACCATTTTGAGGCCATTCATACAGGTTGCCAATCCCAGTCTATAATGTCACAGGTTTTGCCAGGTGCCTTGTAAATAGGTGCCAAAAACCTTGTGAACAACCGGGCGTCAAGGAACATCTAGCCCTATGAAACAGCACATAAAAAGTCCTGGTAGACAAAGAAAAGCGACAAATTTTGGGAGGTACAGGGGAACAAAAGAAATCATAGTGGTGAGGGGACTCTCAGAAGCAGACGGGTCTAACACCCATGCTTTAGTGTTTAGGGGGTAGTTTTGAGGCTCATTGTCGGTTCCCGCCCCCGTGCCCACACAGCTGTTGTTGGCCCCATTATTCCTAGAGCCGGATGGCTCCAACGAAGCCCCAGTTGTTTCCAGAGCCTAAAGGGCTCCACCGTTTGGCCTAAATCCTCTATAGAGCCCCGTGTGGCTCCTATTTGGGACATATGTAATTTAGAGCCCGTGCTGGCTCTACCCTGTTTAATTTTAGAGCCAGATAGCTCCAACCTTGGGCGCAATTTGTTCGGAGGGCCACTGAGAGCCCTTGCCACATTTTTCCCTACCTCACAGCTGCCCAGCAAGTAGTGGGCAGCTGCACAGTTTAGGTTCTTCATTTTTAGGGGACATGTTCTTTGGACTCAGGAGTGAGACGCACTCCTTCGCCCCCACCTTGGCCTGCACAGCTGCGCAGCACTTAGTGCTCGCTGCCACGTTTAGGCTTCTCCTTTTTGCTTTGTTGCTTTTGGCTGTGTGCGCAGCCAGCCCTGACTATGTTGGACAAACGGCGTTTGAGCCCCATGGAAGGCCAGTTGGCCTGGGGTCAGTACCTAATGTAAATTGTTGCGCAGGGTGATTGCATAATGTGTTCATGACAGTAATTACCTAATGCCTAATGTGATTTATGCGTAATGTGCAATGCCTTTATGCCTGTTGGATACCTCTAAATGTGTTTTATGATCGGGAGGTTATTTTGCCTAGTATGGTATGCTAGTCAGTTTATGTTTCACTGCGTGATGGTTCAGGCTCTTGAAAAAGTAGGAGTTACCAAGATTAAGGATTTGTTTGAGATGGTAGGGTCTGTAGCTGGGATGAGCTGGTAGAGGGGGAGGAACCTCCCTCACAGTTGGTCTGTTTTCAGTATTGTAGAGTCAGACATGAGCTGGGATGATTGCTCGGTGCGGAGCTACTGGAGCCCTCTGAGTTAAGGGCTCTTTCCCATGTTATACGCTGTAAAACCCCTTAGAAAAATGGTCTGTATTATATATTCTTCTACACAAAATGAAAGGCTGCACCAATACACTAAAGCTAGTCTAGAATGGCAAACTGATCTCGGAACAGTGTTTGGGGATATTGTGGCGACATCACTAAAAAAGTATCACTGAATGGCAGACACCGATTAATAAACTTTCTTCCAAGAGTTTATTGCATGCCTGTGCGATTACTTAAATATGGACTACGTGATTTGGCAGCATGTGAAAGGTGCCGTCTAGACCCCGCTGTGTTTATGCAATTGGCCTGGATGTGCCCCCGCATAGCTAAATATTGGGAAAAACCTTCCGAATATTGAGTGAAATGTGTAGCCTAGAACGTACGCTAAACCTGTTAATGGCATTACTGGGACATACAGGGAAGTTGCCCAAGGGTGCTCGAAGATTGATTGATATAGGATTACTTCTAGCTAAACGGAGAATTGCCATCAAGTGGACACGGGACCAATTCCAACTGTCTCTGATTGGTCCAAAGGCATGATGTATTGCAATACGCAGTCGGAGCTTTACAGCGAGCTGCTCCCACTGCAGAATTGAGCAAAGAACTTTTGGGCTTTGTTTCAGCAGTACTTGGTGGGAAAGGAAACAGGGGAGGCAGAGGGAGCATGTGACGAAGGAACACATTTAGAGAGCGATTAAAAATATTTCACAAATGCTGATAAGTTAAGTTAGCAATAATTGCATAATTGGCTTCTGGGGGGCACACAGTCTACCCCAGTTGGGGAAAGTTGCAGGTTTGATTGTTGTATGCACTCTTTGTAAAGCTACCCAATGTGCTCGATGTGGAACAATGCACTAACAATGTTTTTGTAATTGCACAATATGGCATATCCCTATGCACTGTATGTACTACATTATAATGTTCAAGATATATATATATATTTTAAATAGCCACTCTAGAATTTGACCAAGATGACAAAGGAGGCCTGGCATCCTGCCTAGAATGTAAAATGATGCCATTCTCATCAAGCCCAAGTTGCCTAAATGACTAGGAGAGAAAATTCAAAAGGTAAGGGACGCCAAAGGGGCGGCCCTCAGCTATTGGAGATTTAATTCTGACTGTGAATGCAACATATAGTGCCATGTTACAATGTTAAACCTAGGGCAACCCCTAGGCAGAGGCTGTTGCGTACATGGTCTCCTAGGAATGATAGGGACTGGAGAGGAGAGGGAGGTAGAATTCCCCAGATAGTGGGAGGCTTGATGACCAATGGTAAGGGGAGAATCTCACAGGATATTTATGTGGTGTCTGTATAACACCAACCCAACTACAGGGTTATAGACCAAGGTGCATTCAATGAGAGATAGTAGGGGAACCTGGGTCATGAAATTGGACTGTTATTTTGTCAAGAAGTAGTGTTATTTAAAGAGGGGTGTGTTCAGCTCTTTCCCAAATCTAGGCAGCCCTGAAAATGCGGGGATTTACCGTAGATAGATTCTGGGGGCATACATGGAGTAGGCCTGTTGCTGTGTGTCTGCAGTCAGATGTCAAGGATTGTGTGAGCTGACAGCTACAGGAGGTGGTGAGTTGTCTGCCAGATAGATGTAGGTGCCTGCTGCAATGGCTTTATAGATGACATAGCTGGTTTTCAAGATGGTGTAGGAAGGCAAGGAAAGTCAGTGGTGTTCCATCAAGATGAGAGTAATGTGGTCATAATCCTTCAAGCGTTTGATAATGCGTGCTGCGTCATGTGTTATACCCTGATAATAATAATAAATTGTCTTGTAAAGCGCCATGGTTACACCAACCGGTACGTCCCCGCCCTGGGCTAAGAAACAGCTAGAACTTGGCAGAGAAGGAAAGACTGAGAAACAAATAAGCCTGGCCTCAATGAGCAAGTAAGAGTGCACCATAATAAGGATGTGCAAAGAGCCAGGTTTATGGTTTTACTGAAAACTGGGTATTATACATGGCAGAGAGTGGCAGAGTGTTACCACCACCCTGAGTCATGAGTCCAAAGGTGTGAACTGCAGTTCTAAAGTCGCTTTCTTTGAGAAATGGTTTCACTGTCTTTAGTAGAGAGAGTCAATACCTCCAATGTACCTGTTCTCCACTGTATGCATGCCAAGAGTCATTGGTTAGGTCCTCTCTTTCCTCGCCCCCCCTGCCTGATGTTGAATAAGCAATAACTGCAGTTCTAAAGTCAGTGCAGAAGCAACCACGGGAAAAGGAGAGGAGAGTGATTCATATACCAGTGCTTATACAGAAAGATAACCTGCAATTTTATCTTGTAATCTGTCCTCGGTTTGATCTCATACTACAGAGTGACTGTAGAGAGTTAAATGTCTAATCTTGTGTATATCTTTCTTTTTCCCACCCCTTATCACATAATGTGCATTCTTCTTCCTAGGCTTCTTTTATACCACCTTCAAATTCTCTCTCTGGCTTTATTTGTATCAGCATAATGTTAATCATTTCTACATACTCATATCACAGTATGATCACAGTTTATCCTCAATTAATCATAAAGTTATATAGGTGTCCAGATTCCCTATGGGTTCAGTTATTTCTCTGCTGCTTTCACTTGCCAAATCAACTTATCCCTGACTATTCAGAGCCTCATTGGAATAAAAGCTTGAAGACTAGGATGCTTTTCTGAGTGCCCTTGTCCTCGCGTCGAGCATTTTTGAAACCGTGCTGCAGCCATAGGCCTTGGAGCTGGTCATGAATGTCATTCCTCAGGGCCACATCACCTGAAGTATTTGACTCATGCTGTCACAATCCAGGGTCACCACTGTCATTCTACGTCTCCTGATAAGGCGGGAAACTTTATCTAGAGTTAGGAATAGATCTCCAGAATCCCGTCACAGGTCGATTAGACCTTTGTACCTGTCATAGAGTGTAGAAGGTAATCTTTCTCAACAAACCAATTTAAACACTTCCATTTCCTTCCCCAAAGAACCACTGACAGAATGCCAAGTTTGAAAATTTATTATAAAGCCAAAAGCAATTGTGTATATAAACACCTCGGTAACAGGTTTAGCAAATACACAGGTACTAATACAAACATAATCCTACGGAAAAGTCTCAAACGACTGAGAAACAGCACTAATAAGATTTCCAAGACCACTAGGCTTGCAAGAATTGCTATGATCTGGGTCTTGGCAGGCATGGAAGAAAAGAAGACATACATCAGGATAAGTCTATCCCTACACTATGCTAAGTGTCATCCCTACAACCAGGATCTTTCCTAACAAAAAGGTGTCAGCCGTGGTGACTTCCAAAGAAGTACACTCACTAATCCGAACTTAGCCTCTCGAGCTCATCTCGCACAGCAGCTCTCTGCCTACCCAGCATCTTTCTTTGCCCTTGTGCGCTTCTACTCTGCTCTCCTCCCGGGGTGCTGTCCCTAATACGAAACCCACAATTCAGTTGACACGCCCCAAGAGACGCCCCCCTCGGAGAGTTAGGTTTCAAAGGGTCTTCATCTTGATGTCTTCATCCTTGCTCGTTGAAAAACTGCCTTGGGTCCCACAGTCGTCTCCGCTTGAAGTTGCTTCCCTAAAATTCCACAACCACTCCTCCGGGTCTACAACTATCTTTTTAACTTTCATATACAATGGGTCCTTCTTTACTATCTTCGGCTTAACCTTGCACCTGCAAAGGAACGCACATAAATCGGTTCGCGACAACATGCTACTTGCAATTAATTCTTTGAGGCAACCTTCTTGGAAAAAGGCAGTTCCATGATTTAGAGCTAGCTGGCACATTCCTAACTCTGCCTACACAAACCGTTATCCCCACATGGGCCTCCGTACGTTTCGAGATGTCACCCCCTAACATTGGCAAACAATTCTACTCGTTAGGCCTACATCATTATAGCAGAAAGAAAATAATACATTTTCCAACTAAACACTTCTATGTCATTACGTGAATACAATAATGAATTACTAAGCATACATTGGTATACATGATGTTTCTTTAAACACACTTTAACTGAACTAGCATTACTTTCACAAATACATTTCTAGATTACATGGCATTAGTATTTCAAGAAACACGTTATGTTGCCGCTTATGGGAAATTCTGGTACATGCGTTCATAGCTTTGCGTCACACTTAAACATGATTATAAGCCTCTATATATGCGGGTGCGGATTACTTGTGAATATGATGCACCCCTACAATTTCTAACACAGTTCTGCGCTCTCTCAGTCCCCCCTTTGATGACCTGTGTCATCACCACCATCCCACATTCCTTAGGGTAGGGACCGAATTTTAAACAGCACTTGTTGCAATATTTCCTCGCCTGAGCATTTCCAAAGCTCTTAAGCTTCGGTATTGATTATCCTGCAACTCTTCCATTCTCTGTGCCTGTCCCCTCACTGCTCTATCCAACCTATTGGACCTATAGCATTTATACAATCTCAACAAACCCCATATTCCAATTACACAGGCTACTATGATGAGGAGGGGCTCCAGAATGTATTCAAGATAACTCCTGCCCAGGTTTGCAAACCAACTTCCAACACCTCCAAGACCCTTGCCAACCTTTTCCCATGTGTTTTCTTGTGTCAAATCATTAATCTCATAGTGGATAGCAGTAATGTTGCGTATATATTTCTTCAGGTCTTTAGAATTGTCTGGAATATACGTGCAACATTCCTGAACCTTCAAAAGTTTACAGACCCCGCCCTCTTTTGCTAATATGACGTCTAAGGCAAGGTGGTTCTGCAAAACCATTGCCCTGATCGATAACATCTCACCATGAATCAGCACCAGTGGCTTTGCCATACTCATCGATAACTCAACCACCACTGTTGCTAATCTCCGTATCTTTACGTCATTTAAAATCACTCCCAACATTGGTATCGCAGCTCCAAATATATCTCCCACTATTGCAGCAGCACTTTCTCTTCTCTTCACTCTTGTCAACTTGCCACCCTCAATTTGAGCAAAATCCTCAGTGTGGTATATCTTAGGGAAAACAATAGCCAAATAGCACGTCTCATACCACTTATCCGGTAATCTCACATATGCATTCTTTCCACAGACAAAATACACTGTTGGAATCACTTGTATCACACTTTTCAGAAAGTCCTTGGTGTAGTACTCTAATTTGAAAGTGTGTTCACAAGTTGTCTCACCCACTTATACATTTTCGTAGTATGTCTTTGGCCTATGTAAACATATCTTTCCTTTTTGTACAACGTCCAGGGCTATTGGACCATAACTTCCTTTTGACTTGTGTCCAAGCTCTTCATCAGTCTACCTTACCCTGCCCTGACGTCTGTAACTGCTTCTGTTTTTGGTATCTATCCTCAACCTGCTCTACGAACTTCTTCTCTACCTCTGTCAATGAGCAGGTCAGGTTGTGTCGATGTGCATATGAGGTATCTATGGTTTTCGTTGGAATGAAAAAGTATCTAAGTCTATCCTCTGACTTATAATAATCCCATTTGTTCAAATGCTTATAATTTGGGACTTCTGGTAACACAACATCATAATTCGAAAAGAAATACTCAAAATGACTCCTGCCATAAAATAAACTAAGCAACAAACTACATGAAATTCCATATGTCAATGGCAAGTGATGGTATCTAATACCCTTGTCTACTGAAGCAGGCAGTTGCATACACACATAACAATCTTTCGCATCCATCGCATCAATATATTCATACAACAATTTTGCTTAAGCATTCTTCCCAAAGTTTCCTTTGGACAAATCAGCATGTAATCTACGACTTTCTTCAGCTAGCAAAGCTTTCTCGGCTCCTATGTCTACCTCTTTATGGCTAGGAGTGGTAGGTTTAGGAGTTCCCTTGACCTCCACTTCCTGCTCCTGTGGTGCTAAATAAGAAACTAAAATTACAACAAATATAAAGAAAATCACTAACCCTAATAGTGTACCTATAATACATTTTGCCCTACGAGTCGGGTTCCCCGCCTCCATGATCTCGGACAGTGTGATTCGAATTTAGCAGCAACACAAAGTCTTGGCAATATACAGTCTCTTGCTTGGCTTTATGAATTTTCTCGAACCACACCTAAAAGCAGAGGTCCCCTTTCAAATTTTCATTGTCCTTTTTGTGTTCAGGTGACCCTACCCTTCTCCGTCCTCTAAGGGATGTCCCTGAATTTCTTCTTCTTCCACTCGGCTCTAAGTATCTTCTATAGCTTATTTACAAAGTATTTACTGCGCATCAATGATCAGGTTCTCTCCGAGTGCACAGAGTACGTAATCTAAAAGTTCCATATGAAAGACTATTGCATCATAGGCAGGTATTTCAGGGCCAAATGTAGGAAAAGTCAGTCTGTTTAGGATCAAATCACTTATTTTGCTTAGGAAAGGGAGATTAGGAATGGTGATTGTCAGTAAGCCTTCGATTTCCAGTCCAGGCACCAACAGTATCACTTCCAATTTATAGTTCGGGGCCGTATCGGTCACCAGCACTGACCTCACCCTCCCGGATCTCAGTATACCTGGCATTTGTCAAAGGGTAGGTCCACTCCGGAGTGGCGTATCTTCTGCAAGGTACTCTCACCCTCCTTGATCTCCTCGGACCCTTCTCCTCTGATTCTGGGTCTCCTGTTTCCGGGTCTGATTCTTCGGATACAGGTGCAAGATCTTTTTCGGAGGTCAATCTCACGTTCAACCTTTTCCGCCTTTCAGGCCAACTTGCCTCCGTGCCCCTTACTCCTCTGACCCTTGTCGGCACAACTTGCTCATCTCGACCTTCAGCTTCTCCAGAGTTGGGATCACCCTCACAACAGCTTTCCCATTCAGTGGCAGTTTCAGTGTCACTGTCGCCGTGATCTCCCTCAGCTCGGTCGGATGAGTTACCAGCTTCTTCAGACACCCCCACAGCTTGACTTGTCCCCTCTTGTGGATCTTCCTCCACAGCTGGATTTTCTTCTACGAGAGGAGCTGTTTCTTCCAGGGGCGCTGGTACTCTTCGGGTGTGCGAAGCATGTATCCAATTTGGCAATCCACCGCACTTCACAGCAGTGTTCGTCACCAGAATGACTTGGAACGGCCCTCGCCAGCGGACGTCCAAGCAGCTCTTCCTCACGTGCTTCCGTACTAGTACCCAGTCTCCGGGACACAGGTCGTGACAGAGGTCTCTAAAAGTTGGGATTTCTGCCGTCTGCACCTGCTGGGATACAGAATGGATGACGTCAGATAATCCTTTGCAGTAATCAAGAATCAGATCATCTGTGATATTCAGCAAGGCCGCTGAGGGGACGGACGGTAGTCTCATAGCTCTTCCCATCAGCACCTCATGGGGTGAAAGTCCTGTTCTCCTGTCTGGTGTACTACGCATGCTCATTAACACCAAAGGTAAGGCATCTGGCCATTTCAGAGATGTGGAAGAACACACTTTCGCCATTCGTGCCTTGAGCGTTCCATTAATTTGTTCCACTATGCCAGAAGCCTCTGGCCGATAACTACAATGCAGTCTCTGATCAATATTCAGTGCCGAACAGAGCATCTTCACAACTTCACTGTTGAAATGTGTTCCTCTGTCCGATTCCAAAGAGGTCGGGACCCCGAATCTAGGTACTAACTCCCTCAACAACAACTTGGCTACCGTGAGAGTATCGCACCTACGAGTGGGATATGCCTCGACCCACCTGGAGAACATGCATACAATTACCAAGACATATCTGAGGCTGTTACACCTAGGCATCTCAATGAAATCCAATTGCATTCTGTTGAAAGGCCCTCCAGACCTTCCCACATGACTGAACGTAACAGGTGTCCTCTTTCCAACATTCATCTGTTGACACGTGACACACCTCTGACACACAGCTTCCGCAGCCGTTCGGAACTTAGGGTTATACCAAGTCGGCCTGAACACTCGTATCATAGCAACTCTTCCCAAGTGTACAGAACCATGTATCTGGTGGGCCATCGGGCTCACTAGTTCATTCGGCAACACCGCTCTCCCATCTGCCGAAATCCACAAATCCAGATCCCCTTTTGTACAGCCAGAAGTCACCCACACTCTTTTCTCAAAGTCTGACGCTTGTTCCTGCATCTTCCTCAATTCATCCCAGGTATCTGCCACTTCAAGTACCATGTTTAGCTCTGTCCCCTTGTGTATTCCCTCAACAACCTGGTCCGTGAAGGAGTAAGCTTGCTCAGCACAGTAACGTGCTCCCTCATCCGCATATCTGTTACCCAGGGACACAAAATCAGCACCTTTACTATGTGCTGTGCATTTCACCACTGCAATTTCTGCTGGTCCCTGCAGAGCTTCCAGCAGTAACCGGACAAATTCTCCATTCCTGATAGGGGAACCTGATGATGCCATATAACCCCTTTGAGACTATAACTGACCAAAGTCATGAACCACACCGAACCCATATCTGCTGTTGGTGTATATGGTGACTCGAATCTTGTTGGCTACCAAACAGGCACGCGTCAAAGCAACTATCTCGGCCACCTGAGCGGAGTGTACTCCTTCTAAGCAGGCAGCTTCAATTATTCCATGAATTGTACAAACGGCAAAAGCCGCTCTCAACTGTCCAGCATTGTCCCTTATACATGAGCCATCTACAAAGAGAATTTCATCTGGGTCTTCTAAAGGCTCATCAACAATGTCCGGTCTTGATTTGGTGCATAGTTCAGTCACTTCAAGGCAGTCATGGTCTTCACAATCATCATCTAAAACATTTGGCAATGACACCAATGTAGCAGGGTTCAAAACCGAACATCTTTTTAGGGTCACATTCTCTGCAGCAAGTATAACCTGCTCGTAACATGTGAGCCTGTTGTTAGTCAGGTGTTGCGTTTTGGTCCTTGTCATTAACAATTCTACTGAATGTGGAACGTGTACCACCAATGGATGCCCCATTACGATGCTCTCACAACGCTCAATGCTGACACCTGTTGCAGCAACGGATTTGAGACATCCGGGCAACGCTGCGGCTACTGGATCAAAGGTAGCCGAAAAATATGCAACTGGCCTACGGGCACCTCCGTGATCTTGGGTCAAAACTGCTAACGCGCAGCCCTCTTGCTCGCAGCAAAACAATGAAAACAATTTTGTGTAATCAGGCATTCCCAGGGCCGGAGCCTGACATAAGTCTTCTCTCAACGTTAGGAAAGCCATCATGCAGTCTGTGTCCCATGGTACCGGATCACTCACGTCCTTGAGCGTCAGTTTCTGTAAGGGCTTCGCTTTTAATGAGAAATTTGCAATCGACTGGCGACAGTAGCCAACCATTCCCAGGAACATTCGAACCTCTCTCTGTGTGGTAGGCACCATCATTTTCATTATTGCCTCTATTCTGTCTGGGGGCACTTTCCTTATTCCCTTCTTTATTCTGTGTCCCAGATACTGTACTTCAGGAAGACAGTATTGTAACTTGCTGGGAGATACCTTATGACCATTTTCTGCCAGATGGTTCAACAAAGCAATGGTGTCTATTCTACAGGCATCTTCTGTCTCTGACACAACAAGGAGGTCGTCTATGTACTGTACAAGAACCGAGTTCTGGGGCAGTACTAGACTTTCAAGATTCTTCTTCAATAATTGATTAAAGATCAACGGACTTTCTGTATACCCCTGTGGGATACGACACCATGTTAATACACAGTTTTCCAGCTTAAAAGCGAAAAGAAATTGGCTCTCCTCATGTAATGGTATAGAGAAAAAGGCCTGACACAAATCAATCACGGTGAACCACTCAGCCTGTGCTGGAATCTGAAACAGTATCACTGATGGATTCGGTACCACTGGACAGCATGGAACAACAATGTTGTTTACTTTTCGTAAATCCTGCACAATCCTGAACTTCCCGCTAGGCTTTTGCAATCCCATAATCAGAGAGTTACACGGACTTCCCATTATTTCTATCAGGATTCCTTGTTTTATCATTGACTCAATCACAGGTTTTATTCCCGCAATTGTTTCTGGGGTCAGGTTGTACTGGGGTGTTCTTGGAAATTCTGCATCTCGTCTTACTTGTATTCTGGCTGGCTCCACGCCTTTTATTAGACCAATCTCTTCTCCTGTAAAATCCCAAACCTCTTGTCTGACTGTCTCCCTTAAGTCCCAGGGGAGTTCCTCCACTGTGAGTGCAGGATACAATTCTATGCACAGACGTATGTTTACAACCTTAAAGGCGGCATCGTCGTCATTTGTCTCCAACTCTACTCCCTTTGGTGTACAGAAGATGGTGCAGTTGAGTTTGCACAACAGGTCCCTTCCTAACAGACACACAGGACTAGAATCACATACCACAAATTGATGGTTGTCACTGAAATTTCCTATTTTCACTGGAACTGGCTCGGTCAGTGGATTCGTCATTTTCCTATTCGCTACACCCACAACTTGAATGGTCTGACCTGACAGAGGCAGGTTAGGGACCACTGTGGACCGTACAGTAGAACGAGTTGCGCCCGTGTCCACCAGAAAGGTAGTGGGGTGTCCAGCTACCTCCGCATCTTCAAAGGGTCCTCTCTGGTCTATCTCTAATGCTGCTCCTAAGGTGCATTCTTCCTCCCCATCCAGACACCTTCCTGTTACTGGGTTGAAAGCATAGTATTCATCTCCATCTATCAGGAGGGGCATCTGCTGGTATATCCTATGTCCTGCTCCGATCTTCGGTGGCTGGGGAACGGGGGCTCTAGGAGCGGAAGTCCCCCCTTTTGCCACTTTGAGCTTGACTACTGTGGACCTCGGAGTTTGGGGAGTCTGGCTCTCCTCTTCCTCCTCCCGTACTTGATTCTCTGGGTTATGGGGACACTCACGTCTCCAGTGCCCAATCCCGTGACACTGATGGCACCTTGTTGTCTTTTTCAGAGTCGCCAGATCCACCCTTGGCCTTGAGCCCTCCTCACTGTCCCTTTTCTGGCTGTTCGATCTTCTCCCCAACGTTCCACTTCCTGACTGACCCTGTCCTCCCGATTGCATTTGGACTAGCATCAGTTTATCTTTAAGCTTCTTAGTCTTAGAGTCTATCTCATCACTGCAGTATCTTGCGTATCTCAGGATCTCGTCTAGAGGCTTGTTTTGCCAACAAATCAAATGTTGCTGTATCATTAGACAGATCTCGGGTCTCAAGCCCAAAACAAACTTGGACACAAACTGTCCCATATCCTTTGGATCCATCACATCCAGACCACTGCACTGTTTGAATATCTGTAACAGTCTCTCATAATACTCATGAACTGTCTCCTTTGGTTCTTGTCTAGTTCGATCTATTTTCACTAACCCTGGGCGAAGAACTACGCTTCGTTCGCGGAGTTTGCGGAGTTTCGTCAACTCCGCGTTCAGCGGAGTACGCGTAGCTGTCGATTACTCCGCGATCCGGTGTGTAGCGTAGTTCTCGCGCGCTGAATAACATTATCGCGTGCCCGGCAATGGCTTACCTTGGTTCTGCGTTCGCTTTTTCCCGGTCGCGTGTGCCACCATGTTTGTAAACCCTCCCGCACCATTCCGTGCGACTGTGCGAACGCGATAACGTCATTTGGATGCGCGTTAGCGTCATAAGGACGCGCGAGGATGCTTGTTGGTAAGATCGAGTTGCCGAACACGCAGAACCTGCAATCTTGCACAGAATAACTCGCGAGCATGTTAAAAGTTAAACCATAATAATAAATTACCATTTTGGTTAGCAAAAAAGTGAGAAACCCCTTAAAGTTGTACCTTTGGCTGTATTTTTTGGGGGGAAGGAGTCCTCTTTTTGTTTCTACTCTATTTTTGAAGATTAAGGAGGAAGGGCTCTTGAGTTTACAACTTCCTGTTCCTGTCCACCAGGCTCCTCCCAGTGCTTTGTCCATGAGGTGCTCACTTTCATTTGGATTTTGAGCTGGAAGGATCACTTTCTGTGTGTGTTGGCTGCATTACTGCTTTTTCTTGGATTTTATTGAGGACTTTTGGATTTGGAATTCTCTTTTTCAAGTAAGTTTCAGTAATGTATGAGTGAGTATGATGTTGTAGACTTGTGTTTGTTTGATTTGAGATTTTTTTAACTACAGTATTCATTCCTGGATTTAACTTATTGATGGTGGCCTGTACTTTTATGAGGTCCCAACTTGTATTTCTTTTTAAATTTCATCCAGGCTACATAGAGAGGTACCCATGGGTAAAATCATAATTCTGTGGTCAGTGTTTAAATTTTTATTCAAGTTTGCAAACAAACATCATGGCTGGCATTGGATTATGGTCAGTATGCAATAGCAATGTCTGTTGTGGAATTTCTGTTTGTGTAATTTAAATGTTTTTGTTTTTTTAAGCCAATAGCTGACCCTAGTACTCCATGTAGTTAGTGTGTAGGCATGCTTGAGTTCATTGTATTAACTTTCTGTGGTTGGCCTGGCCATGTGTTGGCGGCCATTTTATGTTTCCCAGCCACTTTGCTCTTGCCATAGGCCTCCAACCTTGTGGCCTACTCTGCCAGTAGGCCAGAGGTACTAGTCATAGGGTCATGAAAGTTAATCAACTGTTTTTGTGGTGTACCCTTAATTAGAAAATCATGGATGGCTTGGTTTGATTTAGAAAATCTTATTTTTATGTGTGGGGTATGTCAGGTTTTGGGTGTGTTTAACTAATCTGTCAATTTCTGCCATTAGGAAACCCTAGGAATACAGCTTGGGTATTTTTGGTAACTTCGCACAGTGTGAGAACATGACCTTACATTTTTTGTCTTGTTCGCGCGCTCAATGTACTGGCTCGGGAACGCGATAACGACGTTTCATTCAATTCGCACTGCCGAACACGCCGATTTTGCAATCTCGCGAACAATATGTCCCGAGTTGCATAAAAGTTCCTCGAAAATGTTTAATGTGTTTCTTGTGCTACAAAAAGTCCTCATTTATGTGTCATTTGGTTGTAGTTTTGTCTTATTGGAGCATGGACCACTTCCAGTTTCTTTCTGTCCTCTATGTAATGATTTCTTGTTTATGGGTGGGGTGACCAATTTGGGCGGTGGTGTGTCCATTTTGTGAAGCTAAGCATTGTCCCTTTGCCATAGGCATTTATTGTCTGTCTTCTCTTTCTTTTCATGTTGTTGTGGGTGGCCAGGCCATGTGGTGGGGGCCATTTTGTGTGTACTTCCTTTGTGATGATTCTGCCATGTTGTTGTTGGTGGACAGGCCATGTGGTGGCGGCCATTTTGTGTATGCTTCCTTTGTGACTGATTTTAGCCATGTTGTTGGTGGCCAGGCCATGTGGTGGAGGCCATTTTGGGTATACATCCTTTGTGATTTTTCCATGTTGTTGTTGGTGGCCAGGCCCTATGGTGGCGGCCCTTTTGTGTGTCCTTCCTTTGTGCTTTTGCCATAGGCATCCAAGGTTTTTGACTATTCTGGCAGTAGGGCAGAGGTACTACTACTCACAGCCATAGGTGCATTAAAGTTAATCAACTCTTTTTGTGGTGTATCTTTAATTACATCGTGTATGGCTTTGGATTGCTTCACATTTTTTTTATGTTGGTACTTTCAGCTTTTGGTTGCTTGTGTGTAACTAATATGGCACTCCCTGCCAGTAGGTAACCTTAGGAATACAGCTCGCGTACTTTTGGTAACGTCGCACATTGTGGACACGCGACATTACATTTTTTGTCTTGTTCGCGCGCTCAATGTACTGCCTCGGGAACGCGATAACGACGTTTCATTCAATTCGCGCTGCCGAACACGCCGATTTTGCAATCTCGCGAACAATATGTCCCGAGTTGCATAAAAGTTCCTCGAAAATGTTTAATGTGTTTCTTGTGCTACAAAAAGTCCTCATTTATGTGTCATGTGGTTGTAGTTTTGTCTTATTGGAGCATGGACCACTTCCAGTTTCTTTCTGTCCTCTATGTAATGATTTCTTGTTTATGGGTGGGGTGACCAATTTGGGCGGTGGTGTGTCCATTTTGTGAAGCTAAGCATTGTCCCTTTGCCATAGGCATTTATTGTCTGTCTTCTCTTTCTTTTCATGTTGTTGTGGGTGGCCAGGCCATGTGGTGGGGGCCATTTTGTGTGTACTTCCTTTGTGATGATTCTGCCATGTTGTTGTTGGTGGACAGGCCATGTGGTGGCGGCCATTTTGTGTATGCTTCCTTTGTGACTGATTTTGCCATATTGTTGGTGGCCAGGCCATGTGGTGGAGGCCATTTTGGGTATACATCCTTTGTGATTTTTCCATGTTGTTGTTGGTGGCCAGGCCCTATGGTGGCGGCCATTTTGTGTGTCCTTCCTTTGTGCTTTTGCCATAGGCATCCAAGGTTTTTGACTATTCTGACAGCAGGGCAGAGGTACTACTACTCATAGCCATAGGTGCATTAAAGTTAATCAACTCTTTTTGTGGTGTATCTTTAATTACATCATGTATGGCTTTGGATTGCTTCACATTTTTTTTTATGTTGGTACTTTCAGCTTTTGGTTGCTTGTGTGTAACTAATATGGCACTCCCTGCCAGTAGGTAACCTTAGGAATACAGCTCGCGTACTTTTGGTAACGTCGCACAGTGTGGACACGCGACATTACATTTTTTGTCTTGTTCGCACGCTCAATGTTATGCCTCGGGAACGCGATAACGACGTTTCATTCAATTCGCGCTGCCGAACACGCCGATTTTGCAATCTCGCGAACAATTTGTCCCGAGTTGCATAAAAGTTCCTCGAAAATGTTTAATGTGTTTCTTGTGCTACAAAAAGTCCTCATTTATGTGTCATTTGGTTGTAGTTTTCTCTTATTGGAGCATGGACCACTTCCAGTTTCTGTCCTCTATGTAATCATTTCTTGTTTATGGGTGGGGTGACCAATTTGGGCGGTGGTGTGTCCATTTTGTGAAGCTAAGCATTGTCCCTTTGCCATAGGCATTTATTGTCTGTCTTCTCTTTCTTTTCATGTTGTTGTGGGTGGCCAGGCCATGTGGTGGGGGCCATTTTGTGTGTGCTTCCTTTGTGATGATTTTGCCATGTTGTTGTTGGTAGACAGGCCATGTGGTGGCGGCCATTTTGTAGGTACTTCCTTTGTGCATTTATCATTGGCCTCCCTGCTTTTGGTCTGATCTGACAGTAGGCCAGAGTCCCAGAGGTAGTAGTTAGCGGGGCTGCTTTATGTAGCTGTTTCTATTCGGTCTATTCAATTAACATCATTAGGGCATGTGTGTATGGCATTGCATTCCCAAATGTGTTGTCTGGGCAGGGGTGTAGGTAACTTTTTTGTGTGTGTAATAATGTTATGCCTTGTATGTGTTTTTGCGGTGTAGGTTTCCAACCTCTTAGCCATGGGGTATTTTTATTCCTTGCATTAACCTGTCATGTGTAGCAGGCATCCTCCTTTTTCTGTCCATATTGGTATATAGGCCCGCTTGACTTTATTGGTTCTTTCTGGACTTCATGTGGCTGGGAGCTGTGGTGCTGGTAGTATTAGTCTTCTGTTTTGTGTTCTATACATTGGCCTGTGTGTCTTTCAATTGTTCATGTTGGCTTACTGCTTGTTTGACTGATGTTGTTCTGTCTTCTTTGCTTGTAGGTGCACAAAACAAGACTGAGGAGGTGCTGGTTGTTTTCATCCATCGCCCGTTCTACTGCCAGACGGACGTCCTTCAGTTGTACGCCACATGTGGTGTGTGACTCATCTGACCACACATCTCGGCAATTTGTGCTACTGAGTGCTGCTGTGTGCTGACATCAGAAGAAGATGGGCCCTAAGAAAGCAGGTACCAGGTCCTCCACCACCAAGAAAGTTGCTGAGAAGAAGGTACAGAAGAAGGAAGTGTCACTTAAGTGTGGTATGGACCCCAAAACCTTTTTTGGGCCCCCAAAAGGTACGCCTGCAGCAGCGGTATCCGGGGTGCAAGCTGGGGCCAGCACATCCGCATTAGCGGGGGCAAACCACCAACCCAGGGCCAAGCACATGAGGGTCGAAGAGGTAGCCAGCCTAGTGTTATAAAGCAGTGATACTGTGCTCAACAACCACCGCCAGCAGTAGATGTTCAACAACCACAACCACTTCCCGCAATAGTTGTTGAACAACCACAAGCACCGCCCGCAATAGTTGTTCAACAACAACAACCAAATCCCACAATAGTAGTTGTTGAAGAACCACAGCCCGCTATAGTACTTCCTCAAGAACAACAACCAGCATCTCTGCATGCAATAGTAGTAGTTGTTCCTCCCAAAGTCGGGGCAGTTCAGGAAGTAGAGCCTCATTCCGAGGAAGAAGAAGAGGAAGCCACTTCTGGAGTTGATCCATTGTCTTTCAATTTACCAAGGGAAAGGGGGGTTAGTGGCAGTGCATCGACCTATTCGCCAAGCATCCCTTCAGATGACCTTGATAAGGATTGGCATCCAAAACTATCTGAGCATTCAAAGGAGAGACATCCCAAGACCAGGCTAGAAAAAAGGAAGGATCCACCAAGGCTTGAACTTATGGAGGTCGATGTAGGTGAGCAGGATACTGCTGGTGATAAAGACGGGTCTGACATTGTTATCATCACAAGCGTTATTCCTGGTGCAGAGGATGTAGAGACCAACATTTTCACCCTATCCAGAAGGGCTGCGATTAGTGATGAGCAGGTAGCACGTATGACTCCTACACACTCAGCACCCAAAGTAACACCAGCTCCCATTTTTTCATCAGCGAAGGCCCGGCAGCGTCCGACATCCAGCACAAGCGCCACCTCAACAGAAGGAGGTAGTGGCAGTACTAGTACTGAGCTGTCACATAGGGAAATTCAACAAAAATCCTCCAGTTCATCCGGCATTGGAAGTGGGTCCTCTTCCTATGGCAGGAGACAAAAGTTTACCTCCACAGTGTGGGATTTTTTTATGGTTCACCCACATCAGGAGAACATTGCTATATGCAGCATTTGTCATGCCAATGTTAGTCGTGGTAAGATTGGTACAAACTATGGTACTGGAGGCCAAACGACCCTTTTGAAAAAAACACACTTAATCAAGTGGAAGAACCACCTTGCAAGCTTAAAAAATGTAAGCACTGGTGTTGGTGGGGATACAGTACTACAAGGTCCACTCATGGTTGACCAGGAGGAAGAAGAGGGAGACGATGACCTTCTATCTGGGAGTGGTATACAAATGAGCCCTGTTGCCAGCACTGGAGTGGTGCAGTCCACATCCTCCGCATCAGCAACTTCTCAGTGGCACCAGAGTCAGCCGGAGACACCAAGGAGTGAGTGCAAAGTCTGCGTTGCAAGGTGGTCCGTCTAGCATAACAGAAAGAAATACCAAGCAGCGTACCATTACTAGCATGTTTAGGCAGGAGGGAAAGTACGAGCGGAACCACCCAATAGCACGTTTGTACAATGCGAAACTTGCAAAAATGTTGGCACTCGACCTTCTCCCATTTTCATTTGTTGAGGCAGTGGGATTTCGGGAATTAGTGGCAACACTCTCCCCAAAATGGGACGTTCCCAGTCGCTACTATTTTGCAAGAGTTGCTATTCCAGCACTACACCACGACGTGCTGGAATTGATTGGGAAAGCCTTACAACAGAGTGTTGTCCATTGTATCCACCTGACAACAGACATGTGGAGCAGTCGCGAAGCCACAGCAGATTACATGTGCATCACCGCACACTGGATCTCTTTTGCAGGTGTTAAAGACAAGTTAACTTCAGGCCTTGACGTTGCTGGGATTTTTAATGATACTCGCAGACATGCAACTGTAGCCATGTTTGGTATGGAGAAAAATCATACTGCTGAAAACATTTTGTCTGAGTTTAACAGCAAGGTCTTTGAATGGCTGCAACCAAGAGGCCTTAAGATTGGTTTTGTTGCCACCGACAATGGCAGTAATGTAGTGAAGGCAATGAGAGAAGGACATTATTTCAGGGTACCCTGTTTGGCACACTGCATTAACTTAGTCGTGCAAGACTTTCTGAAAACTGAAGCCAAAGTCAGCAACATACTGACCATCTGCAGAAGAATATGCACGCATTTTAACCATTCTTTTAAAGCACGGAAGCTGCTACGCGTCATTCAGCGTGAGCATAAATTGCCAGTCAAAGCACTGATCCAGGAGGTCCCAACACGTTGGAACTCTACTTATTTCATGCTTGAGCGTCTCTTTGAGCAGTACATACCACTGAATGTTTATGTCATGTCAAGAAGATTAGGGGATCCTGCTGTTAATCTTAAAGCCCTGACCGTTTAGATGTGGCAGTGGGACATCATTAAATGCTTGACAGAGATGCTACTACCTTTTGAGGTCTTCACACGTGCAGTTAGCAGGGAGGACTGTACTATGGGCCAAGCCATCCCATTGTTGTACATGCTTGAGCAACAGCTGAAGGAGGTCTGTGAAACATACGAAGGTGACGAAGAAAAAGTTGATGCATATACCTTGGCCAAGGCCTTAGCCAACCGCTTATCTGTAAATGCAAGGCTTCAAATGATTGTGTCAGATCAACATTACATAACTGCAACAATGTTGGATCCACGGTACAAATTGTTTGTCAGCAGTAGCGCAGTAATTCCTTTTTCAGATGGGGATGTTGCCAATTACAAAACTTCCATAGCTGTGGAAGCTAATGATTTAGAAACTGAACGGCTGTTACTTAAAGGCCTGCCAGTGCCAGCCCAGGACAGTCAAAGTACTCCAGGCCATCCTCCTGAGGCAAGTTCTTCAGAGCATGAGAGCAGTGCTTCTGCTTCCCAGCAGGCACCAACAGTACCAAAAGCAGCACCTACACGATCTGATTCAGCAGACACAACCAAAAGCATAACTGCTTTTTTTCTACAAAAAGAGATGGGTAAGTCCGTTGCTGTTGCAAAGGGGAAAGAGGACCAGCAAAGCCGAGCACCAATGAACACTGAGCGGATGGTTCAGGCCTATCTGGATGACACAACAGAGGTGTTCATGGAGCAAAGCCCATTGGTCTATTGGTATGAAAGAAGGAGACAGTGGCCAGTGCTGAGCAGGCTGGCAATAAAGTATCTGGCTTGTCCTGTGGCCAGTGTCCCTTCTGAGCGGGTTTTCAGTGCTGCTGGTGCCATTGTGACATCGAAAAGGACCAGTCTCTCCCCCAAAAGCGTGGAGAGGCTGACAATGATAAAAATGAATCAACACTTCATACCACCAGACTATACTGTACGTGAATCAGAGCAGGATGAAGAAAGCGAGTCCGAAGACATCATCACTACTGTGTTACATGACCTACTTCTGTCCGAACCCCCAGAGTTTGAGGTCGAGCTCCTCTTCCCTGACAAATAGGCTTTTAAATTGTTACTTTCTCCATTCCTTTATTTGTGTTATTTATTTTCTTATTAACAATGGCTTTCTGGTGCAAAACTGCTAATAAAAACCACAACCAAATCCATCCCCACCACTGATTCTTTTTATGTACCTACTGGAGTTGCACGCCTGTGCATTTATTTTCACTGTATCTTTTTATTTACCTCCTGGAGTTGCACGCCTGTGCAATTATGTTCCATGTTGACTGCACTCCTCAGAGTCTTGCTCCATCTTCTTGACTCCCACTCAAGTCAATACAATTCCATCTTGCCAGCCATACATTGGATGTTGTAGATGGAGTATAGTACAATAACAATAATGTAGCCTCTAACAGTCCCTCTATAACAAGTGAACCGTACATGACTACAGCCATCCTCTATTTCATTTGAAATCTGCAACTCATCACTGCCTTACTGAGTCTCAAGGCTACCACCTCTGTCTGCAGGCATTCATAGACGACTCTTCAGTGTCAAAAGAAACTTGAGCAGGCATTCATAGACGACTCTTCAGTGTCAAAAGAAACTTGAGCAGGCATCCACAACTGAAGTCAACTTGTTGGTACTCGCATTACTTTTAAAAGGCTCGGCAGCATCTGTGATCAATCATCTGACAGTGAAAGAGAAGAGCAAGACAGGTATATTAAATGAATGATGCCATGAATTGCATTGGATGTATTGTTTTGCTGACTCTGAGCAAATGTGCATGGAGTTGAAGTATACTAGTAACTTCAGACTCACGTGATAGCCAATTTTTCCATGTTATTTAATAATATAAATTATTTACGCACTTGTGTTCCTACTACTACAGATGCAGTCAGGACTTAATTTATCGTAGTCACTCACTACAGACTGAGTTGCTGTTGCTGTTGGACTAGACGTGCCACACCTGATAATGATGGTGACCACCATATCTTTGCTGTCAGGCAGTTGGATCTGAGCTGATTGATGTACGATGTTTCTTGGAGTGGAATACAAGGTAATAAATACAAATAAGAGGCACAGCACAGTAGACCCAGGCTACTACATGTATGTGCACTGTGCAGTGGTAGAGTACAATAGTGGTATGATTGATGACTGAGAATGACGCATTGATTTTGTTGATTAATTTTGTAAATGCTAGGTTGCTTTTTTATTCCCCTTTTTGTGGCTCTGTGAAATTTTTAGGGAAATGCAGTTTGTATTACGGGCGACCCTGTGTCGTCGTGGGCCTGTTCTGTGCTGGCTCCTGTCTTTTTTTGTACTTCTAGATTAATAATGATGTGCAACTCGTAGACTTATACATATTATATCGAAGCCGCCTCAGTCTGAAAGTCCTCTCATACGACTACTCCTCTTGTATTATTTTTTTTATCTTTACTGTATTTCAATTTGTTTAGGTCATTCACATTCTTTTGTATTTGACTTTTCTTTTTCAGGCTGGACGTTTTTCACCCACTGCTATTATACTTTGAGCATCAACTCACCCTTACCACTAATCCTCATCATCAAGCAATTGGATGGCCGGAAACCAAGAATGATATTCAGCGTGTCCTTTTCTTACGTTTATTCCTTACATTCATTGGCTAGTGGATCAACATCATAAATCATCGTCTTCATTGTTTTGCTTTTGTCGTCTCCATGCGTACTGTTTTTCTTTCTCAAACCTTTCCCAAAACCCCCGTACCCATCCATTCCGCAAACCCTAACCCTCTTCCCCCGGGCTGCGTGGTTTCATTGAGGTGTGATGTTTGCTACATTAAATATACACCAACAATTTGATCACGCGCTTGCTGGGGCAGATGTGGTGAAAGCAACAATAGTGAAATGTCAACAAGGCATGGCCAGGATCTTCTTCGGCTTCCCAACTCAAGCTCTGTGTATAATGCCAAATAATTTACCATTACCATCAAACAACGAATACATCTAATGAATTGGCGTAATTGTTTGGGTTTAAGTTTAAAGCATTATGATTTAGAAAAGTTTGACGTTGCCGTGAGTTCTACAACTACAGTTGAACTTCTTATCTTCTCTTGCACTTAGTTTCCAGTCCCCAAAACCATTGTTTTGTTTCAGTTTAGCAGTTGGGTCAGTCGTGTAATGTACTGTACTTAATACTTATACCACCCCCACATTGTCTGTCACGCAAATGACTGCCTCTTTCTTTTTGTCTCAAAATGCTACTGGCAGGGTCTGTCTACTACTAGTACTATCACAGAAGTTCAAAACCACAGATTCTTCTCCATTGTCTTGGGAAACAAATGCAGCCCTTGCAGTGCCACATTTCATCATAAATCATCATCAGCAATCACAGGTAAGATAAGTTTGCTGTGAGGTATAACGCAAGACAGACTGGTAGTTCTTCTAATACTACAAATATAACTCGGTGAGGGTTTACCGCATCTATCTGTCTGCATGTTAAAGATGTGGGCAATATATTTTTTTATTAGAAAGCACTGTCCGCCGACCTGCATGGCCAATTAAGCCTTGCGATGTTGCACAACGTACATTATTTGGTGAAACAGTCCCCCCTCCACCCCCCCAACAAACGCAAATGAACTTCAAATGTTTTCTTTTGAACATAACTTTGTGTCTCGTTTATTTTAACATAATATAAATAAAGATGATACAAAAATAAAATATATATTAAATCTTACCCCACAGCTGTCCCTACCCGCCTCCCCTAACCCCAACCAAATTTCCACGTTCAATGTAATGTAAACCCCAACACCCAATTCCCACCGACCAACAAAAGGATTTAAAAAGGAGCAAACAAACAGGGTCCATCTCAAAGCCGGCGGGCTTTCAGGTGTTTATCAACAATGAGCTTCACACGCTCCTCTATTTCACCCTCCAGCCTGGCTACCCGGAGGAGAATCTTTCTTTGGAATTGACGGCACCTACATTGGCATGCATGTTGTTGTGGGGGGGTGGCCGATGCTGAAAAAATCTGGCGGCGGGCGGCTGCCTGACCACGGCGACATACTCCTGCAGGCTTGGGGGCCGGGGCATTGGAAGAGGCAGCAGCTGCTGCCGCCGCCTCCTCCTCCTCCTCCTCGGCTGAGCCACCAGCCGGCGGTAGGCCTCAACGATGGCCTGCAGTTTCCGCTGCCGGGCCCGGACTGCCAACTCCTTTCTCGTTGGTTTTGAAGGAGTAACTATAAAGAAAGAGACAGAATTGTTGTAATCCAAAATCCCAGCAAATCAAGAACACAAAATGTATTCAACACATAGTGGCACAGTACAGTAGCACTAGCAAGCAAGCTGAGTACAAAAAATGATGTTTTATCTATCTTGAACATTCTACGGCTTATATACTTAATTTGTTTGACTTTTTGGCACAGCATTATGCCTGCCCTAGTAGCATAGCATGGGTGTACTTCAACGGTCACACACATACGAACACCTGTCTTTTTCATATCTCGTTTTTTTATATCATATACTCTGTGCTTCCGGGAACAGTGACAGTCTCAAACTAACATTAATTAACAGGGGCCAGCTAGTACTAGTAAATGTCTAGTAGAGACTATCATTCTTTATATCACGCAACAAACCTTAGGTGGTTTGTGTTTCGCCAGCAACGACCCGGAATGCATCCAGTCGTCCCCTCCTTCCCTTGCCTTTGGGTTTGACCAAAACACCGCTGCTGACACTATCCACCACTACCCACCGATATTGGATGTGTCTCCCACCCACGCAGGCAGCTGTGTTTTCCCCTTTCTATGCTTCCACAACAACCCATGCATCCGACTGCTATCAGCCACCTGCATTGCTGATTCCAAAGTATCCTTCTATATTAGATGATTGGTGCTTTTTCCTTGCTCCTTTCATCATACTTAAAATCAATCTCCTTAGTGTTAATCCATCGCGGTCATGTAATGTTGTGGATAAGACTTTTTTAGTCTGCCACCAACCTTTCACAGCTGAGTTGTAGTCAGATAGAAGAGGCTTGTTATTTTATCAATTCTCGCCGGTGGTAATGCTAAGCTTGGTAATGACAAATAAAGGTGGCGAGTACAGTGAGGAAGTTTTCCCCACCCACCAAGTAATGCGGATCACTATTGAATGTAACTTACCATCGCCCAACGTTGTTGGCTCCTCCCCCACTGCTGCTGGTGCTGATGTAGGTGCCTCTGGTCCTCCTGTCCCCTCCGGGATCGCCTCTGCTGACGCTGCGCTGCTGTTCCCGTCGTCACTGGTGGATGGTACCGGTTCTGCACCTATAGAAATAAGTACACCTTTTTAGATGGATGCACAGCCCCCATTGTACTTGTTCACCAAGAATGGAGTTCTGCAAAACAGTTAAGTACAACGTAATCAGTAGTTGTCCACATTGCCTAATACAGCAGAGTAACTAACTCACTACACATATTACATTCATTTGTTATGGTATGGTACCCAAGCTCATCTCATCTCTACTGCTACTCTAGTCCTTGGAAAGTTAGACTGAACCATGTAACCTAACCAGTTTGTACATCAATGTCTACAGTTTTGCGCATGCTACCTCGCAGCTTGTTGCACAGTACGAGAAGACGCCTTTGAGGCCACATGATTGTTCAAAGCATACACCTGAAGAGTTTGGAAAATAAAAAGGCCCGTATTTACTTTTTGAATGTGGATTGTGGAAACGAGTTTGCTTACAGCCTCAGGTTACACCTTTTTTTTTAGCATGACTGCTAAAAACTTGCATAAATGTATTTAATTTTTTCATACTGTCTAACGTGCACCACTTTTGTCATTATTTTTCGGCAGATGAGAAGATTTCCTTCTACGAAGCAGAGATTTCCAGAGCTTACCAAAAAGAGGCATATGTAACCAGTATACGTTCAATGGTGAGGGGTCTCCGATATTTCCCACATTTCCCTATCGTGAACTGGTAGCTGTACAAATGTAGATTACTTTATTCAGCCTTTTTTAACTCTGGATTTTTTATGGTGGGCCTTGACGTATTTCACGGAACAACTTAAAAAAACATTGATGTTACTTACTTAGTTACTTCTAACAAAATAAAGCTTTTGAAGTACCACATTGACTCGGAAGTATATTTTCAGTGTCTGTTGTCTTGTAGACTTACACGAGAGAGTGAGCAAAAGGGGGTTACTTAGGTTATGGATTGTGTATTAAAAGCATTGGGCATCTTGGGATTGGGGTTCAGGAGTGGGATAATTGAATAATTGACCAATGACTGAGCCCATATAGGTTGTCGTTCAGTGAATTGTGGGTTCCTCAGAGTTCTGTGACTGAGGTGTAAGACTGTAAGTAAGTAAGGTCCAACCTGCCTATCACCAACATCCAATTTTGTGGTGCATACATAGTTATGTATGTGACTGCATAGAAGAATAGAATACCCTCAAGAGTAGTAGTGGTATACTAACGTTTACAAAATACTAGACCAACATCTGGATGCATACTTGGTTGGTGTCAATTGGCAAAGAAGAGACATTACAGAGGAAAAAGCATAAGACAGGAGTGGACCCTGTGCCTGCAGCTATTCTATCACAGATTTTTTGAAAAGATTAATACCTTAACTAAAGAGTGGGCAACAGGGCAAGCTTACCTACAGACAGTCTAGTAGTAGCACAGAGAGTCATAACAGAGGCTCTTTGAAGGAACAGAAAGGCAGGGACAGATACCCAAAAGTTTGAAAACATAATCAAAATCAAAA
Organism: Lissotriton vulgaris; assembly: GCF_964263255.1. Taxonomy (NCBI): domain Eukaryota; kingdom Metazoa; phylum Chordata; class Amphibia; order Caudata; family Salamandridae; genus Lissotriton; species Lissotriton vulgaris. The sequence goes on from NC_141689.1 coordinate 55,924,086, forward strand.
AAGCATTTGTCAAAATTTACTTAGGAATGAAATGTCATTAATCGGTTGGAAAAAAAAGCTCCGTTAGAAAGTTAGGGAAATATCATTGTTCCAAAAGAAAGCACTGTTGGACTTACTGGGGACAGCAGCAGGATCCTCAGTAGAGGAGCTCTGTGCCTGTGGTTCAGGTTCATCCGCCGACTCGGTCCCAGCCTTCTGCTTGCCCCTGGGTTCTGTGGTTCATGTAAGAAGTAATAAAGAAAGAGAAAAGCATTGAGTGCTGTGAAACATAGACAGCATTTCAAAAACGACTGCTACAACATTAAAAGAAACAAACATTGATCTACCAAATGACTACTGCCTTGCATGATTTACTGACTGTATACTTGGAGAAAACAAATCAAATGTTCCATAAACATTCTGATTGCAGATTACTAAGTAACACAGAGGCAGTAACACCTGAACAACACCACCGATTCAAGTATGGGGTAATCAATTATCTGTAAGTAGGCATTTCTTTTTTATTTTTGCCAGCAAAATGCATAGATCACAAGGAGGAGACATGCTTAACTTTGTGCATACTAACACAAAATTGTACGTTAATTGCATCATATTTTGTTCTGCTACTCACTGAATGCTACTGCTGCCCTACCCACTCACTAAACAAACGACATCAGTTCTATGGAGGGCTGAGGCAGGGGCGGCTCTAGGCTCATGGTGGTCCTGGCCAGGGAGCGTAGGTAGGGGGGCCCGGAAGAGGAGGTCGGGCGGAGAGGGGGGAGTCAGGGTGTTTGGAAGTGGAACAGAGCCGGAGGCACCAAATCCCTGCCAGGGGCCGCCACGCAAATATGTATCCATCCTCTGAGGATTATTAAATTAAGGATATATATCGGTGTGGTGGCCCCTGGCGTTTGGTGGCCCTGTGCAGTTGCACAGCTTGCACATGCCTAAAGCCGGCCCTGGCTGAGGTAAGAAGAACAAAGTAACTTTAGCATTCATTGCCAGAGGAGGATTCATGCAGAAGAGAAGGCCGTGAAAAAAAAAGATACAATATGCAAACACGTACAATTATCCATCAACCGCTATTTCACTGACGGACAAAGGAAGGACAAGACTCTATTAATAGCATTAACTAACTTCAGTTCTCTACAATAAAGAAAATCTCACATCAATAAACAGCAAAAGCTAGCGCGAAAATTGAACACGCAAGAGTCAGTGAAGATGAAGAAGCGCAGCACAGACCAGTGTCATACAATTACAGTAGATATAACGGAATACATCGGAAATGTAACTAGGAGCACCAGTCATCGCGTTACTTATTCAGCCAAGATTTACAAAGATACAATAACAATACTTATACTACGATAGATATATATTATACACACACTTTTTTTTTTTGGGTAGCCACTCACCAAGACCCACGATCTCGACACCAAGCAGGTCCAACAAGTTCTGCTCCCGGTCCAAAATGTCTGCCCAGCGGTGGGTCAGCTGATGGTGGGTATGCCGGATACCGGAGCAGCGGAAGACTTCCTGGCGCACCTTCGCCCACCGCCGGAGACGCTCTTCAATCTGGTGGTAGCCGGAGCCGGGCCTGCCGCCTGCTGCCAACATCAAGGGGAGGTGGCGCTGGATAAAAAAGACCAGGGCAGCCACCTCCTCCTCCCCAAAAAGTTGGCGGGGCCTCACCCCTAGGGGGCGCATTCTGCCGCAAGGCAGCCGGGTTTTTTGGGGCACAGGTGCCTTGCCCTTTGAGCCGCCGCTGCTGCTGGCGCCCTTGACCATGGTTCTGGGTGGAGGGGAGAAGAAAAGTTCAAGACAAAAAGGTAGGGGAAAGAAGAAGCAAGGTAAAAGAAGGAAGTAAAATAAAACAATAGAAAAGTTGTAAAAGTAGAAATAAAATGAAAAATATAAACCTAGGCACAGAGAGAGATAGGTAATAACTAAAGAAAGTTTGAAAAAGTGGGTAAAAAGACCAGGATTGAAGAGATATCAGCAAGATGCTAAAGTAGGCCCAAAACCATAGCCAGAGTGTGTGATCCAAGATGGCTGCGCCCATCGCTACCGCGTGGGTAGGTTCGCGCGATATTTAGCGCGATTACGCACTTTTGTAGTGCGAACGAGAAGATGAGTTCCCGAACATGTCTTGCACACCCCGAACACGTTACTTGTGACCTGGAACAGGAAATAAGGGAACACAAGCGGGCGGGACAAACCTCTTGGGTAACTTAGCGCGCTAGCCATCCCGAGTATGCAGGCAATGCCCCGAAGACGCGCACCGCGCTCCCGAAGACAGAAAACGGCACGCGAACGGGTCTAGCAAGCAACTACGCATGGCTGCGGAGCTACGCGTAGTTCGCGGAGTGCAAGTGCGTCTTCGCGTAGCTCCGCGGAGTCCGACTCCGCGAACTACGCCCAGGGTTAATTTTCACCCAATCTATGTCTTGTGCTGGCACCTTGGTTTTCAACCATGTGATCACTTGCTCATATTTTACCATCACTCTTGGTGAAGGACCATTTGTGTGTGCTTCCCGTTCTGGCTCCTCTGTGGGCCACTCGACACTGACCTTGCACGCTACCCACAGATCTCCCGGCACCACAATGTCGAACAGTGTGTTCAGATCGACCCACAGTACTTTTGAGATTTTGACAAATCTCTCTACCTGCTTGAACCATTCTACTGGGTTTTCCCTCAATTTTGGAAAGGTGTTCGTAAAGGCAGCCAAATCTCCCCTGCTCCAGGGTACGTGCACATATCCTCCATGGGCTACCTCTCTCAAGGGGTATGCCTCGGCATGCATTAGCCCCGTTCCTGTGGGAGTCTCTATGGTGCTCCGTCTAACACTTTTCTTTCTTGACCACTTTTCCTCCCATTTGTCCAATTGAACCCAAATTCGAATTCCCACTACTAGTTCTCTGATGTGGGTTTTTAATCCGATTACTCTTTTCTCGTCAAGATCTTGGTCTGTATACTGCAACCTATGGCCGCCTTGGAACGCCTTTCTCCTGGTCAAGTCCACTGAATATTTGTTCGCTAATTCCGTTAGTTTCTCGTGAGCTGCCCTAGCTCGACGAGTAACATCCTTCGCTACAAACAACAGTTCATCTGGATCGTAACGTTCTATTCTTTCTAGAGGGATTGTACCTTCCATTATCTCTTCTACTTCCGACTTCAGTCTTAGTACATCTATTCTCCTGGCCTTTATCACTGCTCTCAATGTGCCTTGGCTAGAAGTTTCGCTTGGGTCTTTCCCTTTACATTCCTGACTCACTCTTCTGTCTTCCTCAGGGGTGTTATGGGGAACACTCCCTCTCTCCCATCTTTCACAGTCCCATTCTTATCGCCTTTCTGTAGTTCCAGGGGTAAACGTACCTCTATTTTCCTCACTCCCACGGTCCCCCTCCTGTCTACTTCCATTAGACCTGCAATGGGATATTTCCCTGTTCTCTGAACCCCACTGCCTGCAATCATCCCTTGACCTGTCACTCTGGTTATCCGCAACCGTCTCCCAGGATCTCAAATCTGGCCTCAATTCTCTAATGAGCCGGGGCCGTGGTCCTCTCAGATCCATCGGTCCTCTCAAGCCCCCCTGTTCTCTTGAGGAGTGTGCCGATGCTGCCAAAGGGGTGCTCCTTTCTATCGGTCTGGACCATTGATTCCACTCATTCACCACGTTAGCCCTGATTTCACTGGCGTTTCTTTCCCTGTCCATTTGTGGTAGACCCTCGCTTTGGGTCTGTTCTGGGTTGTACACTGACACTATCGGACCTATGGTAACAGGTACCGTAAGGGCGTCTGGTAATCTCTGAGCATTGACCCCCTCTTCACAGTGTACCTTCTGTACAGTGAATCTTCCCACTACTCTTGCTTCCGGGGCCAATTGGGGTACTTCACTTTCTACTGAGACGGCCCTGTTCCCTACCGGACCTAAGTCGCTCTCTCTTAGGGTACCACCGTCCACTGCCGTTGTTCTCCTGTCTGTTGGTGGTGGTGAGGTCCCTTCTATTTCTGGATTATACGGAGGTGGTCTGTCCGACAATAGCCTCTCTATCAGACTATCTTCCGTTTCACTGTCATCGTCTTCTGTATTCTTTTTCTGTGCTTCCTTCTCACTAACCAACAATGGGTACAACCTATCCCGTTCTATGGTTTGTACTCTCCATCTCTTGGCTAGTGCGTCCCACCTCGCGTCCTGCACTGCTCTAACTGATCTGTTCACTCTTTCTTGTCTTCTGTCCCTGTTTTTTTCGTGGGCTGCCCTGATCCATGCATTCAATGCTTCGAACTGTGTTGGCGTAGGCAAGGGTCGCAAGGAAGACATAATCGCTTTGAGCTGATACAACACCTCTAATCTGAATGTCCCGTACTTGGGAAACGTCAGTTCCTCATTCCCCTCAGTCATCTAACACCAGTTCTCAAGCCACAATATAGTATGTAACCCAACGTTTGTAGCCATGTAATGAGCTGGCGTATCCTCGGGTGGAGCCTCTTCCCCACCCCGAGGTTCTAAACTCTTCTCTCCAGAAAAACAACTTCGCAATCCTTTTAAACATTTCATGATGAAATCCACAACAATTCCTTGTTTACTATGCTCGTTTACTTTACAATGACAATCCACCAATCCCAGCACGGCTTCGCTCTGGCTGTCCTATCCCAGCGCAGCTCTTCGCTGACGTCACTCACTTCCAGCTAAACCCCCTATCTCAGCGCGGCTTCACACTAACCGTCCTGTCCCAGCGCGGCGCTTCCTGACGTCACCCTCCTCCGTTTGCAGCAGTTCCCCTCCTTTCTCCGCTCGTCTCTCGGTCATGCATGCGTTCCAATCATACGTTTTGAAATGATCACTTCCGACCAAGCAATCACTTCTCTGACTGTACGTCCACAGTCTGACTGTAATTGTAACCGACTGGCAAATGTCTGTCCAATTAAAGAACAAACAATCGCCTCTCTGATAGGTTTCATACACACGGTAACTTCCGACCAGCGTCTGTTACCCACGCACTCACACACTCGTTCCCCCTATCTCGGTCCTGAGAGCAATCAATGGTACCTCATGATCCCCTTTCAATGGTCGACAATTACTGTGAGTGTTGGATACACTCGAACCACTTAAACTCTCCTTGAGCTTAAGATTTTCACCGGTTGCGCGCGCTCACAACCTGATCTCCTTTCACACTACAGGCACTCAATCTCCTCTAGACAATACAATACAACAACACAATACACACCGCAATCTAACACGCATGACCCTTTTTATACTCACACCCTACGACCTGCTGCTTTCTGCCGCACCGTCACTCTCCGTCATCTTCCGTGGATCACCATTCTCCGTCCGCTGCTCTATGGACGCACATCTTTGGATCTCTATGGGCCTTGGGGAAATCTTAACCTATGTGGATTACCTTCACTCCAGAAGATAAACCATCCTACTCTGCTACCAACTGGAAAGGCGGGAAACTTTATCTAGAGTTAGGAATAGATCTCCAGAATCCCGTCACAGGTCGATTAGACCTTTGTACCTGTCATAGAGTGTAGAAGGTAATCTTTCTCAACAAATCAATTTAAACACTTCCATTTCCTTCCCCAAAGAACCACTGACAAAATGTCAAGTTTGAAAATTTATTATAAAGCCAAAAGCAATTGTGTATATAAACACCTCAGTAACAGGTTTAGCAAATACACAGGTACTAATACAAACATAATCCTACGGAAAAGTCTCAAAAGACTGAGAAACAGCACTAATAAGATTTCCAAGACCACTAGGCTTGCAAGAATTGCTATGATCTGGGTCTTGGCAGGCATGGAAGAAAAGAAGACATACATCAGGATAAGTCTATCCCTACACTATGCTAAGTGTCATCCCTACAACCAGGATCTTTCCTAACAAAAAGGTGTCAGCCGTGGTGACTTCCAAATAAGTACACTCACTAATCCGGACTTAGCCTCTCGAGCTCATCTCGCACAGCAGCTCTCTGCCTACCCAGCATCTTTCTTTGCCCTTGTGCGCTTCTACTCTGCTCTCCTCCCGGGGTGCTGTCCCTAATACGAAACCCACAATTCAGTTGACACGCCCCAAGAGACGCCCGCCTCGGAGAGTTAGGTTTCAAAGGGTCTTCATCTTGATGTCTTCATCCTTGCTCGTTGAAAAACGGCCTTGGGTTCCACAGTCGTCTCCGCTTGAAGTTGCTTCCCTAAAATTCCACAACCACTCCTCCGGGTCTACAACTATCTTTCTAACTTTCATATACAATGGGCCCTTCTTTACTATCTTCGGCTTAACCTTGCACCTGCAAAGGAACGCACATAAATCGGTTCGCAACAACATGCTACTTGCAATTAATTCTTTGAGGCAACCTTCTAGGAAAAAGGCAGTTCCATGATTTAGAGCTAGCTGGCACATTCCTAACTCGGCCTACACAAACCGGTATCCCCACCTGGGCCTCCGTACATACGGGCCTAACATTGGCAAACAATTCTACTCGTTAGGCCTACATCATTATAGCAGAAAGAAAAGAATACATTTTCCAACTAAACACTTCTATGTCATTACATGAATACAATAATGAATTACTAAGCATACATTGGTATACATAATGTTTCTTTAAACACACTTTAACTGAACTAGCATTACTTTCACAAATACATTTCTAGATTACATGGCATTAGTATTTCAAGAAACACGTTATGTTGCCGCTTATGGGAAATTCTGGTACATGCGTTAATAGCTTTGCGTCACACTTAAACATGATTATAAGCCTCTATATATGCGGGTGCGGATTACTTGTGAATATGATGCCCCCCTACAATTTCTAACACAGTTCTGCGCTCTCTCACTACCCTTACCCTTCTTGTTGGAATGCAAAGAACCCGTAAAACCAGCAGTTGACTTTCAGAAGGTTCTAGTTGAACCCCCTTCTTTCAAATGCTTTAACGACTGATGACATTGCTCCACCTTGAGTTCTCCAAGCCTTTTTCCTGGTATTCCATATGGTAGATATTTTCAAGTTAACAAAATTGGTACATGGGGGGGTTTTCTTAGCATCCAACTTAATTTCTCCTTCATTAAGGCAGCCTTTTGCTGCAGTCTGTTAGCTGAGCGTTCATTTAATCAATCTTTTCATCATAAGCTTCTAGCTGATCTGTAGTTTCCAATGTATCCTTTATATTGCTTATCACCACCATTAGCATTCTCTCTCCTTTTGGGAGACATTATCTTCCTCTACTGTAGACTGTTGGCCTGTTGTGGGGCCACTGCAACTAAAATGCACTGCTCAGGTTTAAGAGACTTCTGCTTCATCCAAATAGTTGCTTCCCATATACCGGATGTCCCTCTTAAGGGGATTTTCCCATGGTGTCCTCAACCTGTGCGAATAGACATCACACACAGTAAGATTCTCGGTGGTCACAGGAACTAGATTTGTTTGCTACACTACCACTCTGGTAGCCTGTGCCTCAACTTGACAATGCAGAGCGAGTGTCAATCAGTTGTGAGAAGGGATCTTTATTTTATCCTGTTAACTCATCAGTCACTTTTCCTTTACAAATGAGTATTCATGCTATTTAATGTTAGTTAACAGTCTCCTGTACTTTTGTGTTAGCTGAGGTTGCAGGACTGTTTTTGCTTTTGCTTGTTTAGGTCTTCTGGCCTTGGGGCTCACGACAGCTGAAGCATACATATCTCTGAGGTGGAGCAACATCAAAAAGTACAGACTGTGATGTAGTTTATTGTTAAGTAACTAAAACATTAACATTTTATGACGACATTTTCATTGCACAAATAATGAGAAGAAAATTGAGACCAGGAAGCGTTGACCATTGTGCATGGAGCACAACTAACTCAGCTCTGTGTTTTCAAGATAGTAAATTAGTTGTACCAGGAAAAACAAGGTTTTGGTAACAGAGGATTTGAACTATGGACTGTTCATTCATGGCCTCCAAATATGACATAATTAAAAAGTAAATTAGAGCAGGTAAGACCTGATGTTTTACATATGAAACTATCACTGGTCCTGAACACTAATGGTGCTTCCATGACTCATTTTAATCTCAAATATTTATTATGTTATAAATGTTCCTTCCTGTTCTTTCTGCTTTAGTACATACCACTTTCAAATGCATGTTCTCAACATGAAAGAAGTGGTTAGAAATCTAAGATTCTTTTAGCGTGACCCTACGGTGTGCAAGCATTATGCACGTAATATCACCTATGCTTCTCTGCACTTTTACTTAACAACACCATTTGCTACTAGTGATCCCATCACAACCACTTTCAGAACTACTGATACTTCAAGGTTGAATTACTGCACAGTGAATATGTCTGGGATCACCTAACATTCCCAATTATTGTCGTGTGTGAGCCTAAAATATGGCATCATACTTGGTAATTGGGACCATAGCGTGGTGTGAGGTGCAGTCTTGACAAACGTTTGTCTAGTCACAGGCAGCCATTGGAGAGCTTGCAGGGCAGGAGATTTGGTATCTCCATTTTGATTATGGAATGGAAGCATAGTAGGAGAGTTCTGAAGCATTTGTATTCTTCACAGGAGGAAAGCTGGTGCCCCTAGGTAAATCTGCCTTGGTCAAATAAAATTCTGACAGAACTAGGGCTATGGTGGGCTGTGTATACAGTGATGGAGTCTCAGATAGGAAAAATATGTCTCCTTGTTTTAAGGTTAAAGGAGGAGGGCTTGTTTGCAGTTTGAGTAGACAGAGATCAGTATCTTCGATGTTTCCATAGTTTCTAACCAAGCCGGAACTGGTTGGGGAACTTCCAAGTTCCCTGGGCCATTGACTTGGTGTAGGAAGGTGGATACTTGACTATGGTTACCCCAGATTTTTTGCATAGTGTTTAGCTGGTTTTCGACTTAGTTGGCCTGGGATCCTGCTATTCAGGACCCCAGGCTATCTGCTCTCCCTTTAAAATGGACTCCATGTACTCTAGGTACATCTCCATTTCGACACTGGGTCACCTTATGAGCCCCTGTACAGTGTACTATAGGTACCCAGGGCATAGGTGCATCCATGGCCTACCAGGGGCTGCAGCATGTATTATGCCACCCCTGGCTGGCCACTCACATTGACAAAACTGGCTGATCACTCAGCTGGGGCAAGGTCGTGTAATCACCCCTTGCTTAGATATAGTATTCCTATATCTAACATTATATCTAGATACATATACACCTATAAGTCACTCCTATGGCAGGCCTTAACAATCCTGGAGTGCTTGGTTTTATGTGAGATGGGGCTCTAGCATGAGCTGAGCCTGTTTGCAGCTTTCGGAACCATGTCCTTATAGCTGTTCTAGGATATTGCCATACCAAATACTCTTAAGTGCATTATGAACCTCGCAGTTAAATGCTAACTCTGGTTTGGCTTTATAAAAACATGTCGAGTAAGGTGTAATACGTTTTGGAATACTACACCCTCACCAGTTCTGGCGACGGGGGTAGCATTCCACCCTTCTAGAGGGAGAAGACATGTTGTTCCTACTAATCCTTGTTAAAGTTAACCAGAGCCTCAGCATCACAAAATGGATGCTGCTGCCACAGACACAAGTCTGACCTCCTGCTGCTGGGAGTCCTTCCAGCGAGGGAGGCTTGGACAATAGGTTTCCTGCCTTGGGAGGTGCGAGCACCACCCCAGACAGGATTTTGTGTATTGGGGCAGGGAGGGCTGAACTGAAAGGTAAGCTCCTGAGACGGAAGCCGGGAGCGAAGCATTATCCCTGAAACTTAGAGGTCACAGATTGCGTGTGATTTTTAAACTGTGTGGTGTCACTATTTTGCCTGTGCATTTTTAAAAAAAGAAAATAGATTGCTTGTTTCTTTTAAGTTAATTTACCTTGCCCTTTTAAGACCCAGTTGGTGCACGCAGCGGAGCCAGCGCTGACGCTGCACGCTGGGCAGATACTTCCCCTCGCGCCCTTCCTCCACGAGCGGAGGCCACGCCCCCTTTTAGGCCACGCCCCCCACTCCACCACATATAGCTAACGCGAAGTAACAGCCCTGCAAAACTGAAAGGTAAGCTCCTGAGGCGGAAGCCGGGAGCGAGGCATTATCCCTGAAACTTAGAGGTCACAGATTGCGTGTGATTTTTAAACTGTGTGGTGTCACTATTTTGCCTGTGCATTTTTAAAAAAAGAAAACAGATTGCTTGTTTCTTTTAAGTTAATTTACCTTGACCTTCTAAGACCCAATTGGTGCACGCAGCGGAGCCAGCGCTGACGCTGCACGCTGGGCAGATACTTCCCCTCGCGCCCTCCCACCACAAGTGGAGGCCACGCCCCCTTTTAGGCCACGCCCCCTCTCTCCTCAGCCCCAACACCATAAATCATGGGCATTGCTCGGTCGCGCAATGGGCGAGCGCAGCGGGCGCGCCGTTTGCGCGCCGAAGGCGCGCCTAAGGCAAGCCCGTCTGTGCCCGTCCGCGGCCGGGCGCGGTCCAGGGCCATAACCCCTGTCCCTCCTCCCAGCGCCCCTATAACCTACAACAAACAGGCCCTACGGAACCTATGCCCGACAATAAATGAACGCTGTAGGCACAAAATGGAGGTCTCCTCCTCTATCAAATGCCGACACTGCCCATTTCAGACTCGCATACAGATAGGCGACAAAGATCGGACCAAGAGCCTCAGAGGAGGTCTGCTAAACTGTCGATCTCTCCCGAGACACGCCTTGCAAATTTGGAACATGCTCCTTGAAGAGGGCCTTGACATACTCTTTCTGACAGAGACTTGGCTAGGGCCAGATTCTGATCCCGAGATCATCGAATCCCTCCCACCTGACTTTAGTATTGCCAGGGTGGACAGACCATTAGGCCGAGGAGGTGGCATCGCTGTGATCTGCAAGGCCCCCCTGGTCTGCTCCCTGGAACCTTTTGGAATAGATAACTGTGAAGCCGGCAAATTTGCATTGAAACTTGGCCCTCAGGACCATATCTCGGGTATCCTCCTCTATAGACCTCCTGGGACCCTGGGAAATTTTAGACCAAGTTTACAAGAACATCTCGCCCACTTAACGCTGAGACATAGGAAGGTTCTCCTCATGGGTGATCTAAATATTCACTTTGATGACATCCAGCTAAAAGAGGCCATTGACCTGAAGCAGGAACTATTAAATACGAATCTGGTTCTAAAAAACCTAACACCCACACATATTCAAGGCCACTTACTGGATCCGGTGTTTACCAACTGGGAGGGTATTACTACGAGCACTCCTAACCCACTCCCCTGGACAGACCATTTTCTAGTCCCTTTTGAAATTAACACTGTAGGCAAGTCTGCCCCCCCATTGAGTGGCAACAATAGCTACCCATACCGCAGATGGAAAACATTTTCTCAACCCATCTTTAACGAGATACTAAGCTTAGGTGGGATTCCGGGAGGCACAGACAGTGAAAGTGCTAATCAAAATTTAGAAACCCGAATCCTTGACGCCTTGAACAAGGTAGCCCCTCTATCCACGGTCAGAAAAGGAAACAGAGCTAGGAGATCAGCACCATGGTACAATACTGAGCTGCAGTCGGTCAGATCAGAGTGCAAAAAGCTAGAAAGACTCTGGCGCAAGGACAAGAATGATCAAACTAAACTTCTATACAAAATAGCCCAGAGAAGCTACCTAAAACAGGTCAGAGCTGCTAAAGCAACCTTCTACGGAAAGAGAATTAGTGAGGCAGACTGCTCTACTAGGGAACTCTTCAAAATCTATAAAGAAATCTCAGTCGTCTCGCTCTCCAATGCTCCGGAAGCGGATTCCGTCATGGAATGTAACAAGGTGGCAGCTTTTTTTGCCAACAAGGTTAAGAAAATATACAGCTCCTTCTCCACATATCCTGCGGCCGGCGAAACATTCATAGAACTGAAGGAATCTGTGACGTCAAATTCAAAACCGAGGCTAGAATGCTTTACTGTCCCGCCAAGTAATGAGCTTGCTACCATCTGTTCTAGTATTAAATCGGGCTCTCCTCGTGATCCCGCTCCTCCAAGGGTTATGAGTGCTAGTATAGCTACTCTAGAACCGTACATCCGACATGTTCTTACAACTTCCTTCGACTCCCAGACCCTGCCAAAAAACTGGAAAAAGGCAATTGTACTACCTATTAGGAAAAAACCTAATCTAAGCCATGATGTCCTAGAAAACCTACGACCTATCTGTCTGCTACCCTACATTGCTAAAATTGCGGAGAAAATTGCAAATGTGCAGCTAATGGAATTTGCAGAGCAGAATAATCTCCTACACCCCTCTCAATCGGGTTTCCGTAGAGGCTTCTCTACGGAGACGGCCCTATTAAGAGCCACCGAAACTCTACGTCAAGGAGCTGACGCAGGCCTAACCATGGCACTGGTCATGCTAGACCTGAGCGCAGCGTTCGACACTGTAGCACATATCACCCTGCTACAGTGTCTGAACAGAGGAGGTGTGACTGAAAGAGCACTCGGTTGGCTTAAATCATTTTTGACGGGCAGAAGCTTTCAGGTTCAACGGGGCTCATTCCAGTCTGAAGAGTGGGCACTGGAACAGGGAGTGCCACAGGGCTCTGCTTTAAGTCCTACCCTTTTTAATTTATATTTGGCACCCCTGGCTGAGCTAGTGCAATCGTTCGGCGTAGAGATTGTATCCTACGCCGACGATACTCAGCTTTTACTCACCCTCACCCAAACACCAACTGCTGAAGCAAATAACTTCAGAGCCTGTATGCAAGCACTGGCCACCTGGATGGATACGCACTGCCTTAAACTGAACGGCTCCAAGACGGAAGTCTTGGTGGTTGGTGGGGATCAACGACTTTGGACTTGTGACTGGTGGCCAAACTGTTTAGGCGATACGCCAACGCCATGTACTGAAGCCAAAAACTTAGGGATATGGATGGATCCCACACTCTCCTATGAGACACACATCAACCGCCTAGTAGGCAAGTGCTTTGGAGTCCTTAAAACTCTCAACAAAACTCTAGATCTCCTTCCTCTGGAGGCCCGGCGCATTATCACCCAGGCATTAATTACGTCACGCCTAGATTATGGCAATGTCCTTTTCCTGGGAGCTTCGAGCAAAAGCATAGGACGACTCCAGATATTACAAAATGCTGCAGCCCGCCTTGTGCTTAGACTGCCACGAGCGCTAACTCTAAAACCACTCTAGATGCCCTCCACTGGCTTCCAGTGAAAAAAAGAATAAAGTACAAAGCACTCCTAATATGTCATCAGATCATCTGGCATAAAGCCCCCGGCTATCTGACAGGGCTGGTTACAAGGTATGAACCACGCAGATCATTGAGATCTTGCGGTATGGGCATGCTTGTGACCCATCGCTACAGAAGAGAAAAAATGGGAGGTCGGTCTTTCAAAGTGGCGGCTGCCACAGCATGGAATAAACTTCCCATCAAACTCCGCCTGGAGCCTTCAGAAACTATTTTCCGACGGAAACTTAAAACGTATCTGTTCTCCTTATAGCTTACTCATGGTCATTTGCCTCGCACTGTCCTTCCCCCTTAACCTCATAGCTGCTATTACACATTCCTCCCCAGTGCTGCGCTGTCCATTAGAACTAGTGCTGAATGGACGTTCAATGGTCGTGCGCAGCACTGGGGAGGTAGTGCTGCCGTCGGCCAATGCACCGAGGCAGCACTTAAGGGGTTAATGAGTTTTTTTGTTCATCTCCTTTCTCTTTTAGCGCGGGGACACGCCGAGATGGCGTACCTATATCCATGCGCTCTACAAATGTCTTTATTATTATTATTTATTATTAGGGCTGAAAGAAAGAGACACTGCCTGGGGGACACAAGGTGTCCCATGCATAGTCCAGCTCCAACCGGTGCTGGGGCTTCTCAGCCCCAGCTCTGGCATGAAACTGGACAAAGGGAAAGGGGCGTAACCACCCCCTTCCCTGGTCCCATCCATAGGAGGGACCTAGCAGGTAATCCAGCCCCTAGATTTGGTATATAGGTATGAGCTGAGTCCCAAGACTTTAGATTTCTCCTGACTGAAACTCTGAAACAAAACTTTGGAGCTTCGACAATCTAGTTTGAAAGAAGACGACTGAAGAATCTCCCTTGTGGTCAAGGAGTGACCACCCTGCACAGGCAGGCACCATCTAGCGATCAACGGCTTGCTTTGTCGACGCTCCCGCCGGAGCCCGAGCACAGAGCCTGACAAGAACCGAACTTCCAGACATCCAACAGCCCAATCCACAGTCTGAGACCCGTGGAGGTGACGAGAGACGTGGGACCGGCCATCTTGAAAAGTCTGCGACTTGCTTTTTGTGCAGCACCCGAGGCACCCTCGAAGCTGTGCATTGGGGATTGAGAAGCCCCAGCCCGAGCATCATCTGCACCGAAGATCAGCCCTGCACCCTCCACGAGTTCTGCTTCGGGCCCTTCTGCATTTTCCTGCTCGACGCTTCTGTCCGGTCACTTGCCCGTTGGCTAGTGGCCATCTTGACGACGAATCTTTGAATTTACACCACTGGTCTGGTTGCTCCAGACTGGCCCTTGCTTCCCTCAAAAGAAGCAGCCCCTCAGAACTTGCTGGTCTGAGTAAAGAAGCCAACTTCGTTTCATGTGTGGGTTGCCTTTGCCAAGGTTTGTTGACTCCAATCCGGAAGCCAGCACTGCCGACAGTAAAAGCCTTTGTGGGACAGTCCTTGCCTGACTCCTGGTCATCGTTAACGCCTCCTGGTCCAAGTGACTGCAGAGACAAGCTGCACAACATCACCTGATTGCTTCACGACATTGCCTGGTTCCTTCCTGGTTCCTTCCTGGTCACTGGCTAGTGACCCAGACTCTGTCCCCTCTGCTTTCAGGTCCTCTTCGTCCTCGATCTGCCTTGTATCCAACCGGACACTTCTCTCCTGGTCGCCTGCAGCATCTGTCTTCAAGGCTCCATAGGATTCAGCGACGAAACTCGACACACTTTGACACCTATGCACCCGCTTCCTGTGGGTGAGGTAACGCGAGTACTCCGGTGCTCCTGTGGGTATTGACTATCCAATTGTCTAGGTTTCTAATAACTTTCAACGAGTCCAGTCAGAAGTGCCCTAAAAGATCTAGTTTCCATCTTTTACGTTCCCATTCGTTCTCTATGGTAACTCGCGTGTGTGGTTATACACTGTACACGCATCCCATGAGCCTCCTGCTTCCTAACTCTTGGTAGTTCAGCGTAGCCCCAGTGATTCTCTAGGCCCTAGGCCTAATCACTTTCCGTGTAGTGGTCCTGTTAGAACCGGCTGTCTCTAGTTGGCAGAGGTATACACTTCTGACAAATAGGGACACTCCTTTTCTAGTCAGGGCAAGGGGATCACACCCTTTGATAACCCCTGCTCACCCCCTTGGTAGCTTGGCAGAGCAGAACAGGCTTATCTCAGAGGCTGTGCGTTAAGCAACTATGACCACATACAGTAATACCGTGAATGCACTACAAATGGACACGACACAGTAGTATTATAAAAATAAGAATTTTTATATAAGGCTTAGCACAAGACCAAAATAACGACAAACTGTACACAATCGGAATAAATACGTTGGGAAGGAAAAAAAAGGATAGTTCAAAGGTAGTTTCTTCTTTAGCACAAAGTTTTTAGTATCAAAGCAAATCTTCTTCTTGGCAATGCAGTTCTTAGCAACAGGGTAACCCGCACGGGGGCTACACGACGTTAAGGCAAAGTTAATCCAAAGGTTCGGCGTCGACCACGAGGAGCGCTACGTCAAGCGTGGAGTCACACGGACCCCCAACAACACAGTACCTTAGGAAAATGAAGCACACGATGATCAGCGGCGTCGAGCAATCCGGCGTCGCGTCTTCGGTGTCGATCCGGCCTCAGCAGGCGTCGTCGTTGATGATGCGGTTGCACAGAGTGAGCAGCGCTCACGGCGTCGAAGGGCACACAGGTGATGCGATCAGCAGCGGTGCAGACACGAGGTCCTCTGGAGCTAGAGCCGTACTCCCACTCACTGGCGTTGCTGCTGGCGTCGGTTGGGCCTAGCGTTCGGTTGTCGTGATTGCTGACTCTTTCAGAGGTGCTGGATTCACGGTTCCAGCAAAATAGCACTTTAAGCAGATGAAGTCCTTTAGCCCTGTGACTTCAGCAGGAGACTGGCACTCTTCCAGTCCTTGGAGATTTTCTTAGCAAGCGTGAGAGTACACACACAGTTCCTCTCTCCTGGTTCCTTGGCAAAAATAAAGAAGCACTGCAGGATTCCCCCAACAACAGCACACTGGCAGAAGGGGTAGGCAGTCCTTAGATCAGCAGGCCTCTTGTCCTTGGTTACAGGGTTCCTTGTCAGAAGTGATCTAAATTCTTGGTTCAGGGGTCCTACTTTTATACCCCTTTTCGTCTTTGATCCCTTTGTCCATGCCGGGGGTTTCCCAACATCCTGGGTCCGTTGTGGGTGGAGCCAGGCAGAAGCACCTGGCCTATTCACTGAGCAGGGCTGGGTCCTCAGACGCCCAGCAGGAGGTGGAGCCAGCATTGACACTGGCAGGAGCAGAGCTATCGGCCACCTGGCAGGAGGTGGGGCTAGGATCGTCCATGGCAGGCACAGAGCCATCAGCCGCTTGGCAGGAGGTGGAGCCGGCATTGTATCAGGCAAGGCAGGCCATCAACAACTACTCTCCCCCTACTCTCAACGTAACTGTCCCACTCATCCCACACTGACTCATCCAGACCTGGGGAGCCACCCAGCTCCTGTCACACACACGCAAAACCAGCAGAAACCAGATATGGTTAGACAAGAAAATAGACACCTTCTAAAAGTGCTATTTTCGAACCCAGAGTCCAAAAACCATCCACACCAACGGATGCGTAATTAAACCCCGAGTTCAGGGATACCAAACTCGACATTGCACCATGCTCTCCGAGCCAGCGAGGATCATAGTACTAATAATCCCGGCGGCCCATTCTAATCAATGGAGAGCAGGCTACCTCGCAATAGTGAAGGACCAAGATGGCGGTAATTCACTATCAGGAAATGCCAACTTGGTCAGGCGTGTCCTACCTCAGACTTACAATGCACCCTGCCCGAAGGCCTACCATAGGGGCGACTAACATGAAGCCAAGGGAAGGTTTGGAGGGCTGGCAAGTAGGTATACTTGCGCGGCCGGCGTGACAGCACGAGGCTGCACGTGGGTCTCGCAATGACCGACCCGTAGACATTCTTTTACGAGGCCGCTCCTGTGGGTGGCACAACACGTGCTGCAAGCCCACAAGCGGCATTTGCGTTTACAAGCCCCGGCACTCTGGGTGCACTAGACGAGGGACTGATAGTAAACCAAATAAGCCAAACATGGATACAATAGATACATCAATTTAACATAGGGAGCACTTGCGCTATGGCACTGATCAGCAGTGACACGGCGCCCAAAGCATATACCAGCAAAACATCGTAAAACAGTAGAGGCAAAACAGAAAAAATGGAGGAGAGACTCAAGCCAATGATGTCAGGTCTAACACGTCCTTATACCACTATTTTAGTTTATGGTTTAGCGTGCCCCTAGGGCCCTACTGTATTTTGTGCAACTTATTGTATTTTATTTAAGTATCTTGTATTGTGCTTGTGCCTCTGACCTCATAAAGAGTTCAGAGGGATTGTCTAGAAATAAATAACATATATATTTTATATATATCCTGTGTGGTGTCCATTCATTTGGGATTAAAGGGGTTCATATGGTAAAACAGCTGGCTTCACAAGCCCTCTTGAGTTTAGCCTAAGACTGATTTGTCCATGCTACCCCTAGGATTGCTGGTCTATAAGGTTGACTTTGCAACCATCACCATAAGGGTTGTTTGGACTGGTGCAAGGTGCTCACTAGAATAGTGAACATCATATACCAGGCCAACTTCTCACACTTGGTACTTGAACACATATCCAGAATATTGTACTCAGAATGTGTTTAAATGCTAAAAAAATTTAATACTAAACAAAAGTACTCTTGAAGAGAGGATTGTTGACATATATGTTCACTTTTCTGAATATCTAGTACAGGAAATTAAGCAGTAATATACGTATTGGAGTGATAATAAAAGTAAAGTAAATATGAGGTCCAGAATAAATTAGACTCCAAAATTAATATGGGAAAATAATATAATCTGATTTGTTGGAAATGATTCTGTTCTGAAGGGAGGTCTAGGGGACCAGAATCACATGTCCATGCCCCCTGTCT
The DNA here is from genome assembly GCF_964263255.1 of Lissotriton vulgaris. Taxonomy (NCBI): domain Eukaryota; kingdom Metazoa; phylum Chordata; class Amphibia; order Caudata; family Salamandridae; genus Lissotriton; species Lissotriton vulgaris. Next base: position 55,942,217 of record NC_141689.1, read on the forward strand.
AGTACTCAGCTTTCATGCATCTCAACCAGCTTAGCCACTGCCGGTCAGTTGTCCTGGCCTGGCATTTTTGTTTGTTCCCCATCTGTCGTCACTGTTTTCTAGTTGTTTAGGTGCAAAGTATTCTGCTATGCACATTTGACAGTTTTTTAGTTGTACATGTGCCATGTACTCAGGTATGCAAGTTTCACTTTTTACTAGTTCATAAGCATGCCCCGTACTCTGCTATGCATTTTCACTGTTTTGTAGTTGAGAAGGTGCCATGTACTCTGCTATGCACTTTATTTAGGCATGTCATGCTCTTTAGTTTAAGTGTACTGTTTGTAGTTATGCTTGTCTACGTGCTAATGTAAACAGGCGCTGCTTATCAGTTAATAGCCTGTTTCCTGCTGGTCTCAAATTTACCCAATGCTTACCTGTTATTTATCTGTGCAACTGTCATAAAAGTTGGTTCTGATTAGTTATAAGCTTCCGTTTCCAGCTGACCTCAAGGTCACAAGATGCCTGTCTGTTGTTTATTATTCAACTGCCTAACAGGTGCAGTCAATTAGATGAAAGCTTCCTGCTAACCTCAAGGTCGTGTAGTGTGCTTGCTTATTGTTTATTTGTTCAGCTGCCCTGCCATCTTCTTGAAGGTTTCCACTTCCTCTCTCAGTTTCCTGCCAGAGACTTCTTTCTAGTTGACACAAAACACTCAATTATCTTCAGGCAGGCTCCATTGCACCCATTTCCTAAGGTGTTTGTTTACTCAAACATGATGTTCCTGTCCCAGTGTCCTGCTGAAGATAACCTTCTAACCATCAGGAAACCCTCAGTAATCATCTAGAAAGGTTCAGATAAACACTTGTATGGGAGACTATAGACATAGCTTTCAAACTCAGTCCCCTGCTATCATTGGTCAATCCGCCTTGAGAGAGCGGCACCCTCCTTGGGTTCCGAGCTCTGCTGCCCATCACAAGTATATCCTGGACACCTTCACCTTGAAGCTGGGGACCAGCAGTCTCTCTTGGAACATTATCCCTTTGAGACAGCTTCCAGCAATCTGGAACCCTCGAACCTGGTTGAAAAGCCAGCAACCCGCTTGAAACTCGATCCCTTCACAACAGTTTTCAGCAAACTTGAATCCTGGAACCAGTGCCTCAGGGCCTCCATCACCTCAGATACGACCCTCTGCTCGCTTTTTATTATTCCAACTATGCCAGCCCTTTACACCGGCATCAGGATAGTGCACTAACTAGGCACTTCTAGTTTTGGTATTCGCTTTTTCTTCAATGATACCCTAGCACTGTTAGTTTTAATAAGAAAGTCTTGACTAAGGAAAAGGACTGAGTGTAAGACGCTATACAATGATAAGCAGAGGCCAAAGGATACGCACTCAGGATTCAGCACTGGGGTCTGTGCTTAAGGGCTCTTAACATGGACTCAAATTCCTTATACAATTGTTTGGTATGTTTCATTAAGGACTCGCATCTCGGGCTGATTGTTTATAATTCATGTATGGTTGTCTAAAATGATTGTGTTCTTGTTGGAGAGCACTTATCCTGACTGAAGGAATGCGCTTTGCCACTAGAACTTGAGGGGTCCTGCTCTGTAGGATCAACACTCACTCACTCCTTTTCTCAAGCGATCCAAGGTAAAGCACAACCACATCTCTCTCTCTTTCTTTCTCTCTCTCTCTCTCTCTCCAGCCACCCTCCCCCCCCAGGGTTAGTCACCGGCATCATCCTCACTTCTAATACTAAGGATTATCTTCAAGGGGAAGTGTTGGAATAATGCCTCAATTAAAGACATTTCCAACATGCATGAAATTGTATGAAAACATGCTTGCTTCCTTAAATTTCCTTGTGATTTTGCGTACTATACATAACATTTTAAGTAGCAACATGGAAATGTTGTCTTCACTGCATTTCTGTTATTATTTCTTAGCTCAACTCATACCAGCCTGTGTCTTATGTGGTGATCTTGCCCACTCTGTTAACTATTATCACTGTTCAAAATATTGGTTTGATAGGTGCCAGACCCTAAGCCTTTCATATACACACATTCTAAAGAGTTAGTGTGGTCATGCCTCTCATTCAATTAAGCCTGATTTGTATGTACCATGCACATTTCATGAGAGAAAGCCCTGGCACCTATGTCACTGCATTTCACATCACAGGTCTAAGGTTTACATTAAGCACACAATGGGTGAGCCGCCAGCGGGTGAGTGGGTGGAGACTTCATCTCCCCCCACCCAGCAGCAGACTCCTTGCCTTAAATTAGGGTCACCCCTTCAGTGACAGAAGTGCTCCCACTGAAATGGCAATAAGCCTTACATCATTAAAGAATGCTAAACTCCCAGCATAGATTTTGTCTTTCATTTTATTCTTTTTTTGTTTTTCACAAGCAAACTCCCAAAGCAAATTCCTTTAGTAAAAAACACAAAATGGCGAAGGCCCTGGCAGACCAGAGGACCATGAGCCCCACGTCAGGCAGATTGCCCCACAGATTGCACCATTGTGTTTGTGTAATAACGTTGCAGCTGTCATCAGCAGGGCGATGTAACATACTTCTCAGTAACCAGGTGGTACAAAAGCTACTCAAGATCTTGCACATTTCCAGAAAGAGTACGTTTGTTCATCTCTTGTAAATGACTTTGAAAATGTCTCAGCCGAAACACAAAGTGGTTTGTTTCTCAATATGTGTGAAGCTGGTATACAAAGGATTCTCCCTCCACACACTTGCGCCCACATGCATCAAAGTCAGTTGCATTCGCAAACGGTGCGAATCGCAATTTTCGGCCGTTTGCGAATGCAGTTGACTAATTTGGAATGCATCATGCATTTCGCAATTTTAGGAATCGCAACCATGTTGCGATTTCTAAAATTGCGATTGCATTTAAGAAATCGCAATTTCAGATTTCTTAAATGCAATGCATGATCATTTTTTATTTGCAAATTCGCAATTTGGAAGTGGTAAATTAGCATGAAGTTATACTTCATGCTAATTTACCGAAAACTTTCAAATATGCTCAAATTGCATTTTTCAAAGTTTTAATTTACACACACACATGCCCTTTGGGCATGTGTGTGTGTAAATTGCATTTAAAGTTACATTTCAGGGGTGCAGGGAGGGGTTCTTTGGACCCCACACTGCACCCTTGAAATTGCATTCACATTTTGCGAATCGCAATTTGAAATTCCCAAAATGTGAATGCCTTCCCATTCATTCCTATGGGCCTTTTGGCCCATAGGAATCAATGGTAAGGGTTTTCCTTAATTGCGATTCACAAATTGTGAATCGCAATTAAGGAAAAATACCGAATCGCAAAAATAAATGCGATTTGTTCATGCATTGCCGTTTGCGATTTCTAAATTGCGATTCCTTAATTTTCACAATTTAGGAATCTCAAACGGGTGCAATAATGCATGTGGCCGTTGGAGTTTCTTCAATGCAGCAGGGTGCTGTCCTGTCCGGTTTGATACATTTTAACCTGCTTTCAGGGCAGAGCTCTCCAATGTGTTTGATGTAAAATGTATCAGCATGAATTTAATACACTGAATAATCATGCTCTTTTTGAAATGTTTCTGGTGAATTACCAAGAATGTAGGGATAGAACGAAGATAGCTTTATAAAGACATTGAGCTCTAAATGAAATGATGAACAAGTCATAAACGTTGCCCCAAATATATATAAAAAGCGAAAAACATGAGGAGCACAGGGGATGCCTATTTGCTGTTTATCTCATAGTCAGAATATATGGTTTAATAGCCTGGATCTTACTTGACACAAGTCTGCATAGCTTCTGACTTCCCTATTCCCACCTCCATTATTATTTGCAGCAGTGGAATTTAAAAAATATTCTGAGTGAGGGGGAAAGGCATGGGGTTTCGAGATATGCCTTTGAATTCAGGGTCGGTGAAACTTGTTTACTACACCTTTGAGCTCAAAGCAAGGGTGTTTGAGGTACTTGCACCAGATGTAGTCTCACACTCTGTAGATATAGTTTTGTCACGTTGGTGGGGTATTTTACTCGTGCCATGGTGAGGGTACCCCAACAAATTTACAGATGCCCTCCTGCCCAGTGGAAATCTCCTTCATTTACCGGAACTGCCATCACAGCAGTTTCTATAATTGCAATGAACGTTTGTTTGACCGACAGCTCCGTCAACATGACAGAGGAATGCGTCAATCTTTCAACTTTTATAATTTCAAAAAGTCAATCCCAATTTTTAAAAAAAGGCAATGACTCCATTGCATGTATGATTTCTCCCATGGTGAGGGGGTAATTTTGCAGTTTTCACTGCCCCTTACCACCAGGATTTACTTGGAGGTGACAAACAGTGAAAACTAGCCATGTATTTGTCTGCTCTAGGTTGAAAAGGCAAATGGTCAAATCTTTGACAGCCTTTACTCCATCGGGCCGTTGAAGGAGTATGTAGGTGGCGTTGACGGATTAGTCTCTGCCATCTACATACGGTAGTTATGCCTGAGTCTAAATGAGGCGGGTCAAGTGGAACTTAGCTTTGGCAGAGAGGGTACTCCGTCACCTTTGCAACAAGAGTACCCTCTCTGCCATACTCTATTCCAGTCCTATAAAATTCTACTGAACAGGTGGTTGCTGGACAAAGGTGTCCTGAGCATGTTAGGCCGGCCACTAGATTCTCATTATCATTAGAGTCATATTCTGGGCTCCCACATTAATTTATACCATTTTTTACATTTCATATTTGGATCATTGGAGAAACAAGTTGAAAGCCTATGGGCCACATCAGTTTTCAGATTCCAAGATAAAGGCTGGCTCAACTCCTGCAAGTATAATCAAAATATCTAGAAAGGAAACTGTTGCAAACCATTGCCCTAAAACTGTGCACTGATCTTCCAATTGAGATCAGGCAATTACCTAGTATAGGAAAGGTTAGGTTGATCTTAAGCACGTTCCTCATTGAGGTTGTATCTAAATCTCTATTTTTGTGTCGGCTGCAGGACCTTTAGCCGGTGCCCGAACACCTTATGTTTTATGGCACTAAAAACCTGTTATTGACTTAAAATTGACTAACTTGACTATTGGTAATACCTTTGAGTTCATGGTCAAATATCACATGTAAGTGGACCAGGATTGTGTGATGTCACCTTGTAGTTTCATCACCGTTAAAGATTAACGAACAACATACATTTAGTTAAAAAAAAACACACCAAATATCCTCAACAAACATCCCATACCCACTAACTCCAATGTATGCCTGTCTAAATGAAGAATGATTAAAGAGACATGAATGAAATCAAATGTGCTGGACCTACTATATAAACTCAAACATGATTAGATTGTTGTTGCTTGAATCCTCAGCAGCACTGGCCCCTGCCAGTACAGCCTCACTAATGCGCTTCTTTTCTTCTGCTGACATGGGTGGGATGGCTGCTCCCAGCTGGCAACTGATTCTTTCAACTCTCGCCTCTATAGCCATGTCAAACTCTTTTTTCTTTAAAATGACCAAGTTCTGGATTTCCCTTTGAGCGTCTTTGCAGCCGGTTTGTATCTTCAGGTGCTCTAACTTGAACTCCGGATCTGAGGGATTCATGGCGAGGAATATTCCTAAAGCGTTGACCCGGTCCATCAAGAACCGCTGAGACACTTCAGAGTAGGTGCTTGATATCATGTTGACCAGGTAGCCTATGTTGGTGGCTTTAGATGCATGCATGAACAACATGTCCTTCACAAAGGATTCCGCGGAATAACTGGTAATGCTCTGCACGGATTGGGCAGATTCCACTAAGTCATTGACAGACTTCACGAGGCAGGACTCGATGAGGCTGGATATCATCTGGAAGAAGTGGATCATCTTCTCCCACTGCTCCTTGATCTTCACCAGGGCATCCAAGCCTTTAATGAGCATCTTCTTGGCTGTGTCAAAATCAATCTCATCCAGTTTGTGGCCCCTCATTTCAACCAGGATTTCTGTTAGCTTTTCATTTTCTTTTTTTAGATTCTCAAAGGTCTTCATGTACGTGGCCTGAGTATTGCTTAATTGCACCCTGGCCTGTTCCACTCTGGCCCAAGCCATCTGAGCAGACTGAGAGCCTATTCCACCACTGAGAACAGCTGCAGACAGATTTGGGGGCCTTAACTGCATAGGAGCGGCATTCTTAACCCCTTTACAATACCCGTCAACTTTAAGTGCGCTGGCTAATAGGGTTTTTATCTTTTCAGCAATAAACGGTAAGCCCTTCTGATCCAAAGTCTTGGATGTGGCAGCTCTGTGCAATTCCTCACAAATAATATCACCCCTTTGTAGAGCATCACTCATCAGTGTTTTTGCAATACAATCGCCTTCATCACGTATGTCCTTTTGCAGGTCCAATAAATTATTTTTAGCAACGTCTGTTGTGACTGTATGGTCCCTCTCATTATAAACATTTTTCATGTTAATAGTTTTCTCTTTAGTGTCTAAGACATTTCGTAGACTGTTTGCGATTTTTGAAATCTGCTCAGATCTGGCGCAGACATTGTTGGTGCAAAAGGTGGACTTTGCATCATCCGTTTCAGCAGAACCATCTCCAGGACGACCTGTGCCTAGCTCTTGTTTAACAGCTTTGTTTTCAATGAAAGATGACGGGTTAAGAATACTGCCCAGTATATCAGCACCAACAGTTGCCAACACAGAGGGCACTTTGTCCATTGTATCCTTGTAGGCGTCTATTGCATCAGTTAGTTGTGTCTCAGTGGCCTTTTTAAATGCCTCTGTCATCTGCAAAGATTTCCTTGAGGATGCTTCTTTGATGCTGAGCTGCTCTAGGGCGGTCTTCACATCCATCAGCTTATTCTCATAGCCCTTCTTGGAGTTCACACAAGCTTCAAGCACCTCCTGGACTAGGTGAATTGTCTTATTAAAGCTTGCCTCCACAGACTGAGCCAAGGATGTGCATTCCTTGGAAACCCGGAGCAAACTGCTCAGCTTCTTTGGGAGGAGGGCATTAACGGAGGCAGTTGGCATGAACAGAATCTTGACTATTTCTGCACTGACCCTTGGTATGAAACCTGAGAGGAGCCTGATCTGGTCCATGTTTTTGTTTGCTGTGTTGAAGGCAAACCAGGCTGAATTGCATATCTGCATTAGGGAAGCACTGAAGGAATCTGGGTATTGCAATAACTTGAAGCCACCTTTTGGTGGATTCAGGTTGATAGAGAAGTCGCCTCCAGCTGATGAAATGGCTGCCAGCTCTCCCAGAATGGCGATAGAGATGGGGGCGGGCATCAGGAACTCTTCCCAGTTAGCGTAGGGTTTCATCATCAGCTCAGTATCCCTCCTGACGTCTTCAGCTTTAGAGACACTCCTGACTGCATCTTCGAGGTTAGCAGCTGTTGACTTGCAGTCCGCATCTCTCCTGGGTCCTAGAGGAAATACAGTTTCATAAATAAGTCGGGGTAGGTAAAATATGAATTTCAATCAAAGGTTAGAGTCATTAAGGCTGTCATTAAAACTCTGTACACCTAACTCCTGTACCTGCTGCTTTGTGAATAGACAGAACCTACCTTGACTGTAGAGCATCCTAAACAAAGTTCATCCTCCCATTTCTGAAGTTAAATCTGTGGCCCACCAGTGCCCAACTTGATGAGAGTGGTGAGGGGAGATAACACCTCCAAATTATCTACATGAATTCTTTGATACTAAGAGTAACAATGAAGGAGAGGGGTCATCTTGGCCTAATGGCAAGAGTGCTGGTCTTGGCCAGTGGGAGCTGCCAGCCTCTGCTCCTTCTTTGATTTCATACTTCCTGATTTTATATGTCATGTCCTGTCTGGCTTCATTTAGAAAAGTCTTATGTTTCGTACAAATATGGGCTTGTTTCAACAAATCATACCATAAATGTGACTGAATGAATAGCAGCAAAACAATCAAACAACATGTTCTATCAGTTGGAAGGGCTGTTGATGCTATGCACTGTGCTGATTAAAGGAATTGGCATGAACTTTGACATGAATTCCATAAAAGACCATTTTTGTCAATAAATATACCACATGTGATGAGTACTTATATTTCACAAGGGATATTTCCCTGTCCCTCTTACTCACTGTCAGTGTCCTAAACTGTTATGTGCACACTTCAGCAACTAATGTGATTTAATATATTAAAGTACAATGTGGAATGTATACCATTTAAAAAATGCCATAAAAAATGCTGGATCTGCTGCATCCTGATTCTAGTCAGCCAGCCTAGCACCCTTGACCTCCGAACCCTGTGACTACATCTGCTGAGTCACTTGAGCCCGAACGCCCACATTATCCCTATGGCAAGCATCTAATGACATCAACATCCTCTCCTGTAACGACGCACAACTTATCCTCTTCCTCACAAACAAACAGCACAGCACCCGGAAAAAGATCATGGCATGCATGACTAAAATCACTGACTGGATGAAGTCTGGTTCTCTGAAGCTGAACACCAACAAGACTGAAGATGTGATGTTCGGGAACAGCTCCTCAGTGTGTGGAACTGCACCTGGTGTCAGACAAACCTAGGTCCAACATTCAACCTCCACCACCCACGCCAAAATCCTCTGGATCATCTTCACCTGCAAACTCGACAACACCCTCTACACTGGGATCAACAAACAAGTTACTGGGAAGCTGCAGGCGATTCAGACCACAGATGCCAGAATCACTGCTGCTGCATCTAAGCCTGCATTATAACATCACCATCAGTTTTACATCATCACTGTAAGAAAGTGAATTAATAATTGGGTGGGATGGTAGTCTACCGGAAGTACTAAGGTCACCAACTTGTTCGGTAAACAATAGGGACCTCATTACAATGTCGTTCAGAAAGGCTCTGAACGGCATTTGGATTTTCTTACCCGTGTCAGAACCCATGTTTCCGACCAACTCAGAAACATTTCCGACTGACCAATTATGATAGAAGGTAACCGTTTGGTCTTTCTGACTCAGTTCCGACCAGCATTAAGAGACTCCGAGTCGGTCGGAGCCAAATCATACAGGTCTACGGATCACGTTCCCAACCGATGTATTACGATGTCAGATTTGGATAGTCTTTCCGAATTGGTCTGTCCGACAGCGAACGGCTGTCAGAAACTAACTTTGGGGGCAAGTAGCAGGCCCCCTTCACCCGGAGGTGTCTGGTTGGGACCCATGGGGGTACCCATGGGACCCCTCTTTACAACCATTCACAATGAGGCAGGCACCATGGCTGCCTGTGACAGGGTGCAAGGTTTTCCGCAACCACCACTTTTTTCAATGGTGAAAAAGCACAGGCCTCCATTGAAGTCAATGGGAGTCTGACCGAACAGTGTTTGGAAACATCGTAATCGGTTGGTTGGACTCGCCAAACCTGAGTCGGTCCGAACAGATTCCGACACTGAGTCGGTCGGAATGGTTTCTGACCGACATCGTAATGATGCCCTAGGTTTCCATAATTTAAACCTGAGCTCAGCCCCTGGTACTATGTCACTGAGAACTTAGAGAGAATGACTAAGTTATTTAGAAGTACCAAAACTGTTAAAAAGTCAAAAACACGACGAGGGCATTGTGAGGCAGCTCTTGCAGGCCCAGCAAGCTTACGCTTCTGTTCTTTATGAGGAAGCTCGGCAGGCGTGGCTCGCCACGCGCAGCAGGGTGTATCAGTGGGGCGACAAGTCCTGTACTATGCTGCACAGGCTGTGCCAGTCGACCTTCCAGCCCCTAGTGTTGCCGGGCCTTACTGCAGATGACGGTTCGGTCATGACCGACCCGGGCCTACTGGCGGCTAGCTTTGCCCGTTATTACGAGGCGCAATACGCCCCCCGGGATCATTTAGAGGCAAGCGAGATTTCCGCGTATCTTGACGACCTACTACCGCAAGCCGTCCCCGATGAGACCAGAACCGCACTGGACGCCCCGCTTACGGCTGAGGAGCTCGGAGAGGCCCTTGGTCAACTGAATACGGGTAAGGCGCCCGGCCCGAGTGGTTATCCAAGTGAATTTTACAAAAAGTTTCACGTCCAGCTGGGGCCCCACTATCGCCGTGCCCTGGAGGAGGCGCGGGCTCGGGGAGAGCTGCCACCAGATTGGCGGCATGCGGAAATTGTAGTATTTTTGAAGCCGGGCAGGGCACCGGACCGGCATGACTCATACAGGCCGATTTCCCTCCTCAACATTGAGGCCAAGGTTCTGGCTAAGGCCTTGGCAAACCGCCTCCTGCCCCACGTTGCTGACCTAGTCCACCCCGATCAGGCTGGATTCATGCCTCGCAGGGCCACTCGACATAATATTCGGCGGGCGCAGGCGGCGGTGGATGCCATGGGTGCTAGAGATGAACAGGCGGCGCTCCTCCTAGCGGACATGGACCGGGCCTTTGATTCGGTGAGCTGGGCGTATCTGTTCACACTGTTGGCCCGCCTCAACCTGGGGCCGGTCTTCCTGTCGTACATTCGTCTCCTCTACACCAACGTTACGGCCTCGGTCCGTGTGGCCGGTGCTACCTCTGGGCGCTTCCATGTGGGTCGTGGTACTCGGCAGGGTTGCCCGCTGTCCCCGTACCTGTTTGCCCTCGCCATGGAACCTCTGGCGTCACGGATACGTGCGGATGACCGGTTGCGCGGTTTCGTCTGGAATGAGGACCTTGTGGATAGGATTGCACTATATGCGGATGACGTCCTCCTCTTCCTTACGGATCTACGGCGATCAGGTCCCCGAGTTCTGGACATCATGCGGGAATTTGGCGGGGTTTCGGGCCTTCACCTTAACCTGAATAAATCGACCCTGTGGGTGCTGGGCGGGGGTGTGGTTGCTGACCCCTGGGCTGCGGAGTTGCGGGTGGCCTCGGATGGCCTCAAGTATCTGGGAGTTTTTCTCTCGGAGTCGCGGGCCGTGGCATGGGAGCGTGGAGTCTTGCCGGTGTGGGAGCGGGTTCAGGCTGATGTCAAGACATGGGCTAGAATGCCGCTTACTATCTTTGGGAGATCGGCCATCTTCAAGATGGTGGCGCTTCCGCGGCTCCTGTACCAAATCCAGAATTTCCCATACCCCATTGGCCTGGAGTGGTTCCGGCAGGTTAACTCAGTGCTGGGCCGCTTCCTGTGGGGTGGTGGTACGGCCAGAGTGGCGTTGAAGACGTGCTTTCTGTCCACATACAGTGGTGGCCTGGCCACCTCGGACCTCCTCTCTTATTACCAGGCTTCCCACCTGCTGGTCCTGAATGAATGGTGGTATGGTGATAGAGGAGATCCGGCTTATGCCCTGGAACGGTTGCTCATGGGCGATCGCACGCTCCACACAATTCTTTATTCCGCTCGCTTACGCCGTGCATTGCCATCGGTCACTGGAGTGGTCTTTGCGGTGTGGCGTCAGTCATTGCGCCGCATGGGATGGTGGGGCAGGTTGACGGCTGAGACGCCGCTTTGGCACAATGGTTTGCTCCCGGAGCTGGCGGCCCTAACCGGGTTTGAGGGTTGGGAGACCATTGGGATTACTCAGCTGGGCCAGGTTGTGTCGGGCACCACCATTAAATCCTTCGAAGAGCTCCGTGCAGAGTTCCAAATGCCTCAGTCCCAGTTCTTCCGCTACCTCCAGCTGCGGCATGCCCTCGCCCCGAGCATCGCCGGTCTCGACTCCCTGCCGGAATTTAGCCCAGTAGAGGCCAAAGTATTTATGGGGGACCTGGGGGACCGGAAGGTCTCTAGGATCTACCAGACACTTGTAATACATTGCTCCTCCACCCTACACTCCCTTCGGGAGGCGTGGGAAGTGGATGTGGGCCCCCTTGACGAGGACGACTGGAGGGAGGCACTGGAATCCCCACGTGGAACCGCCATTGCGATCCGGCTCCGGCTAATTCAATTCAAATATCTACATCGTGCCTATTATACCCGCGAGCGGTTGTGGAGGGCTGGGTTGATTGCGTCCTCGGAATGCCTGCGTTGTGGAGTGGTGCCTGCCTCTCTGGTGCATACGGTGTGGTCATGTAGCCGATTGACTGGGTTCTGGAGGGGCGTGTGGAGTTGCCTGGCTGAGGTCCTGGGCTGGGATCTTCCCCGTACCCATCGACTGGGCCTTTTGCATATCATGGAAGGGATTGGTGGTAATGTTCACAAGCGCCACTTGTTGCTATTGGGGCTGGTTGTGGCTAAGCGGGACCTGGCCCGAGCGTGGAAGTCAGTGAGGGCTCCCCCCTTGTCGGCGTGGAAGGCTGGGCTGGATTATTTCATGGGTCTGGAGAGGCCGATCTTTGAGGCGAGGGGGTGCCCGCGCAAACACTACAAAATTTGGAAGCGTTGGGCCGACTACCGTGGTCTGTCCCTGGACCCCCCAGCGGAGCAGGAGGAGGACATCTGATAGCAGTGACAATCTTGGCCCGCAGCAGTAACACCCTGGTGGAATTACACCCGCATCTTTATCTTTCCTGTTGTTATATATACACGTGTGGTGGGGGGGGTTGGGGGGGGGGTTCTTAGAACGGGGGGGGGGTAGCGTTGGGGTTAGGGTAGGGTGTTGGGGAATTTTCATACTAAGCCTATTCTGAATCTGCTCTATTATTTGCTGCCTGTGTAACTGGTGCATTGATTTTGTTGTGGTGTTCTCGATGTGTGGAGATGCCACACTTGTGATGGTCATTTGCTTAATAAAATTGGTTGTGAAAAAAAAAAGTCAAAAACACAAAAGAAAGATCCAGCTCCAATTTATAAAACTAAAGTTAAATGTAACCAGTGGTGTACATTTTCAGGCTGACTGTGATAAAATACGGGTTGGATACACCAAATAGGTTCATTCCCGTTAACAACTTTACCTTCTGACTAAATATTTTAAAAGTAAAAATCCTCCAGTGGGACAAGGCAGCAAGCTGTAACCGGGAAAAGTCCCATCGAAGTCAAAGTGACCAAGGTACTGCTGAAGCTGTTGGTTTTAGCGGTAACAACTCAGAGCGGTAAAGTCATATTTTGTACCCAGGGAATTCTGAAGTGGGGGGTAGGGGTAGGGTAGGGGTTGAGTTGTTATCTCAACTTAATGCAGAGGGTCAGGATCAACCAGTAGCTTTTATTAGCAGAAGGTTGACCCCCAGAGAAAAACGTTGGTCAGCTATAGAGAGGGAAACCTTTGCTGTGGTCTGAGCCCTGAAGTAGCTGAGAAAACTCACTTCATTGTTACACTCCAGATTGGATACTGGGGCACCCTTGTCAGTCCCCAGTATATGGTATACATGTACCCAGGGCATAGGTACCCCATAGGCCTCCCATGGACTGCAGCATGTATTGAGCCACCCATGAGAGGCCATGCAAAATGGAACTACAGGTCGGCCATTGCAGCCTGTGTAAGCTGGAGCTTGCACCACTTATGAAAGATATAGGTTTACTATATCTAAATGTCACTACACTTAAAACGTCACCCCTATAGCAGGCCTTATCAATCCTGAAGGCAGGGTACTGGGTTTCACGTGAGAGGGTCCCCCTGCATGAGCGGAGCCCCCCTGCAGCCTTCCGAGACCATTCTCCTGGGCTGTCTGTGACGCAGCCACACATATAGGTAGAGGTGCATTATATGGTTGCGTAAAATGCAGTTTCGATAACGGCTGCCAAAAACATGTTGTGATTGGTATCAACCACCTTGGAATCATACCTCCACACCGGGAACCTGTGTGGGAGGTATGATTCCACCCTTCTGAAGCAAGCTTTATGGGGTCCCTGGTCTTCCCAGTATCAGCCTTCTCGTGCCGGACAGCACAAAATGGTTGCTGCCAACCAGTTGCACATTTCTGCCCTCCTGCTGCTGAGCGAAGCTTAAGCAGGGGAAGGCAGGACAATAGGCATCCTGTCACAGGGAGGTGAGACCACCTCCCAGACAGGATTAATGTGTTGGGGCTGGGTAGATGCACCTCTATAGTGCCTGAAAGTCTGCACGAGGGGTACACTTGGTGTCCTTGTGCATAGTCCAGTTCAAACCAGTTCTGGGAGCTATTGGCTCCCGTTCTGGTGCAAAACTGGACAAAGGACAGGGGAGTATCCTCCCCATTGTCCAGACCCTCCCCTTAGAGGGTCCCCGGAATCTGTCCAACCCTCTCTCGTAGGTACTTAAGGGCTTACTTGGATGTAGGACCCTAGATTCGACATGGACAAGATTCTGAACCAGAAACCACTAAACATTGACCATCTGGATACTTGAACTTTGCTGAACTTTGTTTGGACCTGACTTCGTCTCCCACTCAGTCTGCTGCATCGTCTGTGCTTGTGCACCACACAGCATCCATGCAGAACCTGTGGAGCCTCAAGGACAACCAAAGACATCTCCATTGGAGTGAATCAGTCTCTCCCCTGCATCCTCAGGCACCTCATCCCGAAGTAATGGTCTGCTGCTCCTGAGCTCCTATCAACCCTGAAGATCCTAGCAACACAGGAGGTGGGTCTCTACGTTCATTGAGGCCTGAGCTACCCTCTCACCAAGTCTGAGGTCAGAATTCCCCTTGGGTCTGTGATACTTGAACCCCTGTGCAATGCGTACTTTTGCAAGTGCATATGGTAGTTAGCCATTGCCAGACAAGTGCATTGTGCTACTGATAGCCCCAAGCTCCGAGCACATTTTGCACCAAGATCTTCATCCTCCTCTCACTGAGTGCTCCGTAGGCTGTTGTTTTGTGAATTTGCTTGAGGTCATCTCTTGACTCTTGTGCCTCCGGCCTGTGGGTCTAATTGAGGGTCAACTTTGTTTTCCTTTGGCTTCCTTAATTTCTCTAGGCTTGCTCTGACTCCCTTTGTTTTGGTGAATCTCCTGGACCTTGCTGGTCCGAACCGTTCTTAACCTTCTCCATGAGTTGCCATTACCAAGGCTTGTTGGTGCTCCTGCTGGACACTGACCCCTCAGCACTTGACATCCTTTGTGGGACAGCTCACATCTGGCACCTGGTTATCTCCAACATCTCCTGCTCCCCTTGGCTGCAGATCAATAAACCCGTCAGTGCAACTGAAGCACCCGACATTGGTGGGCATTTGCCTACAGAGCCCCTGGCCACTCCAAGTGACACAGACTCTATCCCCTGCTTTCAGGTACTGTTCATTCAGAATCCATGTTTGGATTACACCGGACACTCTTCTTTCTTTCAGCAGTGGCTCTTCTGAGAAGTCTCCCATTGAGATCAATAACGGTTTCTGACGCCACTTCAGACCTATGCATCTGGCTTCCCTGGGTATATGTAACTCTGGTACTACAGTATCCTCAGGTGGGGTGGCTCTCCAACCTCCTAACTTCAACGGGGTTTCTTCGATTTACACTGGAAAGGGTCCTTAAACTTTAAACCTTCAAACGCAACTCTCCAATAGAATTGTACGGAACACGTGGTTGTGTTCCCACACTGAACCCGTCCTCCATGGGGTTCCGACTTACTACTACTTACCACCAAGATGCCCCATTGCGTCAGGCATCAACTCCCTGCTGGGGCCGCTATCAAGATTCAGTTGTTTTTACCTCAATCCCCTGGTACAGAAATCCACAACATACAACAAGGATACCAAACACTTGCTGAACCTTATCAAGGACACAACATATGATCTGAACACATAGCTCCTGGTAAGCTTAGACATAGAGAGCTGCTATACCAGTCTGCCACAGGACGAGACCTTAGGGGTCATTGAGCAGATGTTGGAAGGAACAAATTGGGAGTTCAATACTCCAAGGGAATTTATCCTACAGTGCGCCACCCTTGCCCCCAAAGAAAACTACTTTGAGTTTGAGGGAGATTACTTCCTCCAAATGAACGGAACTTCAATGGGCAGCACTTTTGCCCCTAGTGTAGCTGGACTGTAGATGTATAATTTTGAGACAACACACATTCTACCACCCCACAACCTTTTTAGTGCTAACATCAAGTTCTGGCGTCGCTACATCGACGATATCTTGAATATTTGGACTGAGAAGGAGGACTCACTAGTCACCTTCATGATCTTGCTAAACAGCCGGGACCCATATTTGAGGTTCACCAACACAGTGTGCGCCACCAAGTTGGCTTTCCTTGATCTCACTACAGAAGCCAGAGAAGGATCATTGCAGACCAGCACTTTCTATAAACCCAGGGCTAGAAATTCTTTCTTAAAATTTGAGAGTTTTCACCCTCACCCACTCAGGGAAAATCTACCCTTCGAATTAGAAGGAATTGCAACAGGAGTTAGGACTTCCAGAAACAATCAGCTGACCTGGCCACAAAACTTAACCAGAGAGGCTACCCGAGAAAATCATCCACACCAGGAAGAAGAGAGCACAGAACCAAAACAGGGAGGCACTACTAGAGGACAACCACAAAAAGGATGAAACCATCCCCCTCAAATGTGTGACCACATACAATACAATACAATACAGTATCAAACAGAGTAGTCAAAATAATTCAGAGAAATTGGCATATTTTCAACACAGGCACACTCAAATGGGAACAGCCACTTTTTTCGTACAAAAGAGCAGGCAGCCTGAAGGACCACCTGGTGTCTACCTGATCCAGAAGACCACACACCCCTGGAGACAACACTGTCCTACATGCATGGGGTTTACCCTACATAGTGGGTCAATACCCCTGTGGGAACTGTTGCGTCTGCCACCTGACTAGGAAAACAAAGACACTTGAGCTGGAGGAGGGCTAAACATGACACCTAAGAAAGTACACCAACTGCAATTCAACACATGTGGTGTACCTTATACCATGTGGTTACCCTGTATCCTATATATCAGTTTATCAGTTTGAGCAGCAGAAAGATGCAAGAGGAATACCACAAGTATGACGGATCACTACATGACCTCAGTTGGACCATAATTGAGCAAAATGAAACTACCAACATGGCAGATGACAACCTTCTACTTCAAAAAGAACAACGTTGGATCTATTTTCTGCCTACGCACATAACAGGGTTCAATGACAACATTCCCTGGAATGCTCTGAGCAACTGCTAATTTGACACAACACCCTGCAGTATAGGATTGAAGACCATTGCCTCCGTTCTAGTACCCCCCTTAGCTTCATATATATCACGCTAAACCTTGACACCGGGTAGGGGGCCATGTAACCTCCTTCGACACCGCTACCTTCCCGGAGAGCTGGAAGCACGCCGAACTCAGCGCTCTACTCAAGAAGCCATTGGCTGACCCCACCGACCTCAAGAACTACCGCCCCATCTCGCTGCTCCCGTTTCCTGCAAAAGTCATCGAGAAGACCGTCAACAAGCAGCTGGTCGCCTTCCTCGAGACGAACGGCTCCCTCGACCCCTCGCAGTCTGGCTTCCGGGCCAACCACAGCACCGAGACCCCCCTGATCGCAGTCACCGATGACATCCGAGCGCTGCTCGACAACGGAGAAACAGCGGCCCTCATCCTCCTTGACCTCTCCGCGGCCTTCGACACTGTCTGCCATCGTACCCTAGTACAACGCCTCAGCAACGTCGGGAGTCCAGGAGAAGGCACTGGAGTGGATCATCTCCTTCCTCGCCGGAAGGACACAGAGAGTCTGCCTCCACCCGTTCAGATCTGAAGCCACCGAAGTCATCTGCGGCGTCCCTCAAGGCTCCTCGCTCAGTCCAACCCTCTTCAACATCTACATGAGCCCCCTCGCAGACATCGCACGCCAGCACAACCTCAACATCATCTTCTACGCCGACAACACCCAGCTGATCCTCTCCCTTACCAACGACCCCGCCACCGCCAGAGCCAACCTTCACGAAGGGATGAAAGAGGTAGCCGAATGGATGAAGAACAGCCGCCTGAAACTGAACTCGGACAAGACGGAAGTCCTCATCCTGGGATCCTCACCCTCCGCCTGGGACGACTCCTGGTGGCCCCCCGCCCTAGGCAGCGCACCCACACCAACAGAACACGCACGCAACCTGGGCTTCATCCTGGACTCCTCCCTCTCCATGACCAGACAAGTCAACGCCGTCTCCTCGTCGTGCTTCAATATCCTGCGCATGCTACGTAAGATCTTCCGGTGGATCCCCACCGAGACCAGGAAGACGGTCACCCAGGCCCTCGTCACCAGCCATCTGGACTACGGCAACACCCTCTACGCCGGAACCACCGCCAAACTCCAGAAGAGGCTCCAGCGGATCCAGAACGCCTCAGCACGACTCATCCTGGACATCCCCTGTCGCAGCCACATCTCCGGACACCTGAGAGATCTGCATTGGCTCCCGGTCAACAAGAGAATCACCTTCCGTCTCCTCACCCACGCACACAAAGCCCTACACAGCCAAGGCCCAGGATTCCTCAACAGCCGCCTCAACTTCTACGCTCCCAAACGCCAGCTTCGTTCGACCAGCCACGCCCTCGCCGCCGTCCCCCGCATCCGCAGAGCCACCACAGGGGGACGGTCCTTCTCCTACCTCGCCGCCAAGACATGGAACTCCCTCCCCACCCACCTCTGCCTGACCCAGGACCACCTCGCCTTCAGGATGCAACTCAAGACCTGGCTGTTCGAGCAGTAGCGGATCCCCCCCCCCAGCGCCTTGAGACCCTCTGGGTAAGTAGTGCGCTATATAAATACGATGATTGATTGATTGATTGATGTCAAGTAATTACATTTGATAACATTATTTCGGTCAATGACATTAAAAGTGCAATAAAATATGTACAGGCACAGAAATAAAACCGTAAGTACAGAGAATTTAAAAAGTTATTAAACGTTAGTTATCAAAGATGAGATAAAATGAAAAGCAATGGACCATTATTTCTTGTTAATAAAAACAGTTATTCTCCACCATATGCCATGTAAAAATCGGGAGACAGCAAAAACAATGGGAGGGGCGGTATCGTAGGTTAAAACTCTGCAAGCTTGTACACATTGTCTGAAACCCAGGTTTTTACACAATGGAATAATCCAGCATTTCCTAATTTCGCTGTATGCCGGGCAGAAAAAGAAGATATGTACGATGTCTTCCCTACAGTAATTACAAGCAGGGCAGTTGGCCTCCATCGATTTTGCCCATCTGGATGTCAATGCCCCAATCGGTATAGAGCCATGCCTCAGTTGGATGTATAGTTTTCTTGCATGTGGAGGCTGCACTAAGTCCAAGAACACCTCCGTCCTGGATTCGGCTTTCATCAGTAGGAACTCAGTAGACAGCCTGCCCAAGGAAGTCGAGCAATATAGTATTTTGAGGTTATATGACCTTACAGCCGCCACTAATACAGACCTTTGCATCCTCATGCAGCTGTCCTCTGGTGTGTCCCATAGTTGGGGTAGACCAATTTGGTAGAGGAGAGCCTTTACATGAGCCAACCAGGGTATGTTCTTGTTCTTTAGCTGCCCCCAAATTGCAATGAACTCTGCTCTAAAGAATACGAGCTCCGGCACAGACCAGAGCCTTCTCCAGTAGAGCAGAGGTCGTGCAGCTGCCAATTCGTTAATGGATTCCAGGCCCAGATCCAAGCGTAGTGGTATGAGGGGCGTGCTTTGGGAAAGGGCAACCAGATGTTGCATGAAGGCCTGTTCAACCTTCAGTAAGTTGTATACGTTCGTGTGTCCCCAAAGTTCTGCAGCGTACAAAGCTGCAGACCTGACCTGTGTTTTATATATCTCAAGGGCAGGGGTAACTGGTTTAAAAGTTGAGGCTCTGTGAACTCTGCCTATGCCTCCCATAATCTGCGCAAGTCTCAGGGAAGATTTAGAAACTTGGTGGTCCCATGCAAAGTGCTCAGTCAACGTGACCCCCCAGGTATATAAAAGTCTTAACTCGCTCTAGGGGAGATCCATTCAGTGCGGGATTTGGGCGGGTGTGCCTCGGGGGATTGAAAATCATAAACTTGGTTTTCTCCGAGTTGACCTCCAATCCCCGCGGGGCACAAAAGGACACGAACCCGTCCAGGATCCGCTGGATGCCCGATGATGTCCGCGACAACAACAGGGTGTCGTCCGCGAACATCAGAGCGGGCACCCTACCAGTGGCCAGGCGCGGAGCATAGTTATCCCTAACACCATTAAGTTCATCTATCAGACCATTGACATACAGGCTGAAAAGAGTGGGGGCCAGTACGCAACCCTGGCGTACGCCCCGGTTGACAGGGAAGCGAGCTGATAATTCCCCGTTCTTCCCACACCTCACCTGTGCATAATTCCCAGTGTGAAGTCTGATTAGGGCATCTAATAAGTAGGGAGGGAGACCAAGTTCCTCCAAAACCGTCCAGAGCCTCTCCCTAAGAACCAGATCGAATGCGGCCCGCAGGTCCACAAAGACAAGACAGAGGCTGCCACCCTCTACTCTTGCAGTTTTCCAGTATAGGACCTGAAACCGAAAGATCTGGTCCATGGTCGAGACCCCTGATCTAAATACGGCTTGGAGGGTGGTCAAAGTTTTATTCTCCTCCATCCAGCCCAATAATCTATTGAGTAGGATTCGGCCCATCAGCTTCTGGGTGGTGTCAAGTAAACTAATTGGTCTGTAGTTGGATGGGACGAGCGGGCAGCCCTTTTTAAAAATCGGAACAATCTCGGCTCCCAGCCAGGTCTCAGGTAATGCGGAACCCTGTAAGATCGCATTAAACAAGACCATCAGGTATGGAGCCCAGATTTTTGGTTGGGAACAAAAAAAAGGTCTCCCGGGAGCTTGTCAAGACCGGGGGCTTTATTCGGAAGCAGTCTCTCAATTGCCGATTCAACTTCCCTGAGGGAGATGGAGTCTAAATTATTAGTGGCAGTCCTCTCGTCGCCCCTCAATTATGGAACAAACTACCCACACATCTGCAGTCTCTTTCCAACCATCAGGCTTTTTGTAAGGGCTTGAAAACCTGTCTCTTTCCTAATTGATCTCCTCTCCTCCGACACTTTTCATACCAGGTTGTCGTTTGTTGCTAAGCGCCTTGAGACTTTTGTGATATGTGCGCTATGCAAGAGACTATGACTATGACTATGACTATGGGCATCCAGTTGCTCTATCTGGAATCCAGGGCCCAAGGCCTCCGGCAGTCTATACTCGTGCGGAGGTTCTGGGGCCGTGGAAATCCCGGGAACTCGCATGGTGTCCTGATTTTGACAGGAGGAAGCCCCGGGGTCTGAGACCCCCGGCAGTCAATGCCCGTGCGGGAGGTCCTGGGCCATACAGGTCCGGGGGACCAAAACCCCGGGCCCGGGACCCCCAGCAGTCGATGCTCGTGCCGGAGATCCTGGGCCATACAGGTCCGAGGGACCAAAGTGGAGAAGTGTGGCTCAGGGGTTAGAGGTGGCAGACCCGGGAGCTGAGATCGGCCCTGGACCATGGTTCAATTCCCCGCCTCGGCGGGTCTTGGGCTTAAAAATTCCACGGACTCGATAATTCTCGCTCCGGTGCCTACTCGACTCACGGGTTCACACTCTGCGACTCTGGGCAATAGCTTGCTTAATCTCCACTACGGCCCCTCGCGGTGGGATGCCTGGCTTTCACCTTGTGGATACCCTGCCGGGGTTATCTCACAAGGGAATACCAGGACGGGTTCCCTAAGCAAGCGCTTAGATACCTACCTTGGTTGGTGATTTGCGCTATATAAATACATGTACATTTACATTTACAAAGCCACTTTGGACAACTTGTCCCGACCTTGACACACAGGTCTCCCCAACTCAGGACTTGTGTAAAGTGACTTAAAATGCGCCTCTCACACTATGGGAGCAATATTGGAGACCCCAGCATCTCTCTCACCTCCCGCCGAGGAGGTAGCAATGGCCCAGAAGGTCTTAGAATCTTTTAAGAGGAGTGCCTGTCTCAGCTCATCCCATCTAGATTCCTCCCACTCACTCTTGGCCCTGATGAGTTCCTTCTTATACAGTAGTCTTGATGCTCGAATTTTTAGTATGTCCTTAGATTTAATTGCTGTAAGAAGATCTTTCTTTGAATTTTTACAGGCGTGGTCATGCCAGGGATGTGTTTTGATCCTACGCAACTTAGTCCCACTAACTGGATAGAATACATCCCCTAGACTCACAACTAACTTTCTGTGAATCTCTATAATCTGCCCATGAGAGGTAGTGCTCCCTATGTCACTTATTAGTGGGGTAGCAAGTAGGTACATTTCTGCAAGACGGGTGGGAGAGTCTAGACAGGAAGGCCATTTAACCCTTCTCCTGTTATTGGATATAATATAGGGTGGCACTACCAAGTTAGGGCTGGAGTCAGGGTTAGTTAGTCCAAATGCACCAGGCTTAAGCGTCAGGACCAACGCATTGTGGTCACTGTCATGCCTTGGAACAACCCTAAAGTCTTTGAACCTGTCCCAATGTTTGGCTTCCAACATGAGGTAGTCAATGGTGGAAGTACGATTAGTCCTATTATATGTGGGTAGGCCGGAACAGTCGTTATTGGCCCTTCCGTTGCATGCCTGCAGAGACATTGCAAGGGTCAAGGATTTGATTTGTAGTACTAACGAGGTCCAGGCCTTTACCAGGGCAATCCTTGGGGCAGGGATATGCCAAAGTGAGTCGACCTCATCCCCGGCACACAACTCGGATCCACCCAGGAGCTCGAACTGGCAATTGAAATCGCCGCCGAGAATTATCGAAGTTGTGGGGTCAAGTGTCTGAAAAAAAAGGTCGAGTGCTTTAATAGTGCTCGATTCCTTTCCATTCGCGGTGGGCCTAGAGTAGATATTTATAATAGCCACTCGAGATTTATCAACGGGCTTTAGTAAGACACATTGGATATCTGTGGATTTTGTATCCACATGGGTAGCCTGTACACCTAAGTGCACGCCTACCCATATGGAAAGACCACCCGAAGGGCGGTCCTTCCCCCCAGAGACTGCAGGAATATCGTAGGTCGCGAAACCGGGACAGGCACTCTCCTCTAGGGACCAAGTCTCTTGCATCAAACAAATATCGTTTGTGGCCATAAAAAAAGACCACTCCGGTACAAGTAGCTTACTCTTTAGCCCGGCTACATTCCATGAAAGGATTTTTATACTTCCTTCCATGACCTTTTCTATACCTTGCACATCCTCTTGCTCTTTAGGGAGTCCCTGATCCAAACTCTGCTCTGCCCTAGTCCCCACCCTCGTAATTTCATTAGGACAGGAATCCTCTCCGATAACCGAGGGTAGAATCCTTTCCTTTGTTACAAAACCCTCCGCTAGGTTACCGTTGTTAAGTTCTAGTGGAGAGGTACCTATCGGGGTGAGTCAATCAACCTCCTCGAGGACACTAAACCTGTTCCAATGGGCTTGCAATGGGTAAGTAGGAATAGGTGGAAAGATACCCTCCCCAAATGGCTGCCAGTGGTGAATCCTATTAGGATGGGAGAGGCAATTTCTAATATGCTGAGGCCTCCTATGGAAGGTCAATTTGTGAATAGGCGTGGGATAGAAATAGGATAAGTGCAAAGGAAATATTTGGGAATCTCTATGGGAAGGGGCTCTACAGATGTAGTCCACAGCAGAAGAGTCCCTAAAATTGATTGTAACAACATCCCCTGCCACTGTTTTAGGGCCCCTTCCAATCCAATCTATTCTTCTCACTGCCAGTATTTGACCCGAGATATTGGGAGGTAAAGGTCTATTTAAGCTCAGCCACTGGACACACTTATTATGTAAGTCTACCTCATGTTCTCTTTTCCCCTCACTAAGGGCCGGGACACCCACTAAGGCAACCACATATGGTTGTGCTTCCGGAGGCAGATTTATTGACGGCAATTGGCTAGAAACTGCCTTGGGCACAGGAGGTCTCGATAATGGTGCTGTACTGTTTGTTCCCAAATTTGTACCCTCCTTAGGATGTCGTCTAGATTTGCCAGTAGGGTCCACTACGGGGAGAATGGTATGACCTGGTGTATTGGTCGTTGATATGGGGGGAGGTACGGGGTTTATAGGCTTGGCAATAGTTGTTGCTAGCCCTGGGTTTTTATTCAATACTACTGGGACAGTGGACTTAGCTACTTCAGGACAGGGTGCCTTTGTAGAAGCACTAACAGATAAAGGGGGTGCCAAATTACCTTGGGGATTTGATGACTTTGTTGTCCCTACAATCCTATTATTTAAGATGGAGGTTAGTCTGTCCAGTTTTGACACCAGAGGTTTAATATGGGAGTCAATAGTTTGCTCCAAACTTGCCTGAAGGTCAGCCACCATATTGGTGACCCAGCATGGTATCCCTGTAGATGAATGTAGGGTGTTATCAGACGGGGTCACCAAGTTATGGTTGGCCTGATTCTTTTTACCCATATTTTTAGGGAAGCTATCCTTTTTCGTCTTGGAGCCTACCCTACCAGGTTTTGAAATTGCTCAGGGAGAGGAGAAGTCAGAGTACAGGGTTGATCATCATTGTTTGTAGGGGACTCTACTGAAACCTGTGCTAATTCAACATCTACTGAGGTCTCAGCCGGCATCTGTGCACAGGGCAACTCAGCGTATGTAGATGTTAAATAGGAGTCCAAGATCGTGGGGTCGATCGCAATAACTGAACAATCCTCGCCACGGTCTTTGAGACATGCTGTGGGTGGAAAGGATAATCTTCTTTCTGTGTTTTCAAGTAATTACTAATTAATTATTATTACTTTTTAAGGACAAGGACTAACTGAGTGATTTAAACTATTTATATTATTTTAGTTTAAT
The DNA here is from genome assembly GCF_964263255.1 of Lissotriton vulgaris. Lineage (NCBI taxonomy): Eukaryota > Metazoa > Chordata > Amphibia > Caudata > Salamandridae > Lissotriton > Lissotriton vulgaris. The sequence continues at coordinate 55,966,713 of NC_141689.1, forward strand.
CCTCACACACACTTCACAGTTTTTAAACGTATGCTTTCTAGTCATTGACTAGAAACCTCCAGTCTGTCGTCTGTCTCCATCCCGCCAGGACGTCCGGTGCAGTGACACATACTCTGCCAATCACGGATGGCGCCTGGCGGGAAACCGACCCTCCGATGCCTGCCTGCACCTACGGAATCCCAGAAGCAGGTATGAGGAGCGTGCAAGTGACCTTGATGAAGTAAGTAGGGAGCAAGGGGTTTGATATCCAGACTGTGGATGGAGGTCCGCATTTTTGGCAGGGAATCCCCCCGCTAATTGGTGTCATCTCTCTTTCCCATCACACACTCACTGTGTGGCTACAGGTCCAGCCCCTTCACAGGATTCATGTTGTTCGCAATGAAATTCACATCGTAAGCTCTTATTCTAATCTAAACTAAAAATGGCATCTATTTTTCATCGCTATATATAATGGCACAGTAGCGCATGTGAGTCGCATCAAATTTAAGCCAATGTCACCGGCACCACTTTTCATTTCACTACCGTTATTTTGCTGCATAGTGATCGGACACAGCGCTCATTGAGTCACATGATTACTGTACAAATATGAGAACCTTCCCATACTAAATGTCCGTGTTTGTATGTCTTCTTTGCTGTTCCTTTTTTTCTACAGGGTTTGAGCAATCGTAGGAAAAAGTCCTCCCTCATTCAAGGCACCTTTGTGAGTGCGGTATCACCTATGGTCAAACAAATCGCACAACACATAGGTCCTGAAGATAGCCAGCCAACATAGCAGCCTGGCTGAAACATGTAGACCTGACCTTTACATTAGGATATTGGAGACTTAATTGTACCTCATCATTTATCTGCTCTGTTGTTTTTAATACTGCCAAGAGCCCACCATTAGAATCCTCTGGTCTTAAGGGACCCATTGGATAGTTTTGTGTCCTCACTCAATGACACCACTTCACTCTCACCACACAAAAACCAGCTCCGCTGTAATCAGGCGTCGTAGCATACCCGAGGTGCACTCGGCGCCTTGGGTGGGACCGGATGATGAAGCATGCCACCAACTAGGTTGGTGGGTGAGGGTCTTCTTAAAAAACAAAAGGTTTTTCCTAGACATGGACATCTAGCTTCTGTAACACAAGCTAGTTCTCATTGATACTTACCATACTTACTGGGGGAAGTGAACTAGTCCACAAGATTCCTCCCTCTCACATTTGATTAATACGTCCCTACTTACTCACCTAGGGAGGTTCCTTGGGGTCCAAGTGATTATATATATATTCCAGACCATGTCTTGACTGCAGTCTTGGTTCTTAAACCACTATTTTAGTATATGGTTAGGTCCCCCTCTGGGCCCACTGTGTATTATTGCTACTTACTATCATTTCTTTGCTACAGTATTGTGTGCTTTGTGATTATCTTCATGTAGAAGATATTGTGTCATACTAGAGAGAGTTATATTAATAAATACATATTCTTATAACTACTGTGTGGTTCTCTTTTCATTTAGATAATCCAATAAGGTTGCATTCTGGTAAAATAAGCTGCTTAACATTCCTTCAAGGCTTAGTTTGAAGGCTGCTCTCCACAGCTACCTAAGGTTATCTTTGACCTCTTAAATCACCCTAAGGGTTGTTTGGACTGGTGCAAGGTGCCCACTTTAATTAGTGGACAGCATATATCAGGCCAGCCTCTCACACTCTAGATGAGAGGTGCAGGGAGAGGGTTTCCCCATGGTAGAAGCCCTGGTAAGTGAGTATGGAGACCAGCCAGAAGAGTATGGGTTGAGGGACAGCAACATTCAGACACTGTCTCACCAGTCTTGCAAGAATGATGTGGGGGTACTTTTTTGAGGCTCTGGATGGTTGGGTGAAGGGTAGTTTGGTTGACACATATGTGGGGCTGTGTAATTTGGAAGCTGGAGAGCATATGTTCAGTCCCTGTTTTCCAGAGCTATGCCAACACCTGGTGGAGTGTGCGTTCTCTGATCCCAGAAAGCTCACACTGGAGGCAGACCTTTTGGTTGATTCCAGAGGGACTGAAGAAGCATCTGGTGGTGATCCTTAAGGAGGTGGCTTATGTTTTCCCAAACCAAGTGAGGTAGGGAGGGTTATGCCATCCTAGATAGGTCCCAGTGTAGTGGGAGGGGTGAATGGACCCACGTCCTGTCTCAGAAGAGAAGGAGTGGGAATGGGGTGTTTCTGTAGGTGCCCAAAACCTAGTCCCAGAGCCTGGTTGGTTCCATGAGTGATTTCCAGGAGGGGAGCCTATTCTGTACTGGAAGGCCAGCCTCTGAGGGGGATCTCCTAGAGTTAGGAGAACTTGGAGGGGCATCTGTTAGCAGCGTTCCACCAGCACCAGGCAGACTGTCACGCAACACATGAGGTATGTGTTACCCTGTAGGGGGGCAGGTGTGCTCCCCAGGAAGTCCTGGCTTGCCAGGCAAATGTTCAACGCACAGTGTAGTTCCTGGGTTGGGAGGTCAGTTTCAGGCGGTAATTTGTGACCTGGAGGAAAGGACATTTGCTAGCAGTGACCCTACCAGTTTGACTTCTGGGGGTACTACTCCAAGTAAGCAGGTGCAGAACTCTGGAAGGAGGTGCAGTGGGAAGGAGTACTCGCCTATGGCCCGGTTCATCGTGAGGGTTTGGTCCCTGGATTGGGAGACCAGTTGCAGGGTAGAAATTCTCAACTGGATGGAGAATTGTGCAGTATGGCTGGCCCAGTCGCCCTGACAATTCTGGAGTCTGGGGGTACCTCTCCACAGGGGGGGTACAGGACCCCAACAGGGAGGACAGGGTGTGGGAGAGCCTAGCTCGGTGTCCTGCCCAGTCAGGGTACAGACCCTGGGCTGATGGGTCAGTATCAGGATGCCATACCTGATCTGACAGGAGGGATAGTGGACAAAGGGTGTCAAGCACCTGGGGTACAGCCCCCACTCTCTAATACCACAGAGGCTAGAGAGCCCTAAGAGGCAAGGGTACTGGCTCTTGTCTCTGACACCGTCAGTGGCTATGGTGACTTTCTGTCCTGGTGGACAAAGGTGCCCCTTGGGAGAAGACTGGAGTCACATCCTGGAGGTGGACTGGGGCACATCATTGTGTTGGCCATGTGGGTACTGTCTACCTGCTGGGACATACCTCTGAGCAAGCTAAGGTTAGGTACTGCACAAATGGTGCCCACAGGTAACGTAGAGGGTTCCCCATGGCTTAGCTTAGTGGGCTCTAAGAGTATGGACAGAGGTATCCAAAAGGGTTCAGCAAGGTGTAGAACCAGAACGTGCCCCCGTTGTTGTGGGCCAGGTCTATGTTCTATCACCCCAAGCAGAGAAGTCCATCAAGGGATTTATTAGTCCATCCTGGCATTAGGCTGGGAGGGGGTTGTGTTAGACTTGACTTTTTCAGAGGGTTTACCCCCAGACTTTTTGGCCTCCTGGTTTTGACCCTGTTTTTGTTGGTTTTAGGACTCAGGGCACTTTACCACTGCTATTCAGTGCTAAAGTGCATATGCTCTCCAGTTAAATTGTGTAATAGATTGGTGCTTCCATAATTGGCATATTTGTTTTGGTAAACAGTCAAAATATCGAGCAAAAAATATCGAATGGACATAATATCGAGTTTAAAATATAGAATGGACAAAATATAGAATGGACAGAATATAGACATCAAAAATATCGTTTTTAAGGTAAGTAATGTAATATCGAATGTTAAAAATATAGAAAGTTAAAATATCGAAGTATATAATATAGGTTATTAAAATTATCAAATTTTTCATAATATCGAATTTTTATAGTGTTTTTTATGTTATTATATGTGTGAAAAGTGTGTATTTATGTTATAATTTATTTTAATTAATTAATTTTGTTTTTTTAATTTTTGCGTAATTTAATTCTGTAGTGGGTTGTGGGTTTATAGGGGAATAGGTTGGGAAGTAATTTAATTATAATTAATTAAATATCTACATTTATTTATTGGTATTCATTTTTTCTTAATTGTTAATTAATTTATTTTTGGTAATTAATTAAATTTTAATTGGCAATTAATTCTAATTAATTGATTAATTGCTAAATATGTTAATTTTACTAATTTATTTTCTGTAGCGGGTTGTGGGTTTATAGGGGAATTGGGTGGGAAGTAATTTATTTATAATTAATTAAATGTGAAAAAATATTTATTGGTATTTATTTAGAATTAATTGTTAATTAATTTTTTATGGGTAATTAATTACATTTTAATTGCCAATTATTTTTATTTAATTGATTAATTGCTAATTATGTTAATTTTACTAATTTATTTTCTGTAGCGGGTTGTGGGTTTTTAGGGGAATAGGGTGGGAAGTAATTTATGTATAATTAATTAAATAATTCAATTTATTTAATTGTATTTAATTAGAATTAATTGTTAATAAATTTTTAATTGTTAATTAATTAATTTTTAATTTGTAATTAATTTGTATTAATATGTAACTAATTGTAATAATTAATTTTAATTTGTAATTTTAATTGATTAATTATAATATTATATTAAATTGTTAATTACTTTTAATTAATTTTTTATAGATATTAATTTATATTTTTTCAAATAATATATGAAGTATTTACTTTCCCTACTATTGCACTCTCTGGAGTGGGAATAGTAATTTTAACCCCTACGCTTTCCAACGCTTTCCCTACTGTTGCACTCTTTGGAGTGGGAATAGTAATTTTAACCCCTACGCTATCCTACCCTTTCCCTACTGTTGCACTCTTTGGAGTGGGAATAGTAATTTTTACCCCTACGCTATCCAACGCTTTCCCTACTGTTGCACTCTCTGGAGTGGGAATAGTAATTTTTACCCCTACGCTATCCAACGCTTTCTCTACTGTTGCACCCACTGGAGTGGGAATAGTAATTTTCACCCCTACGCTATCCAACGCTTTCCCTACTGTTGCACCCACTGGAGTGGGAATAGTAATTTTTACCCCTACGCTATCCAACGCTTTCCCTACTGTTGCACTCTTTGGAGTGGGAATAGTAATTTTAACCCCTACGCTACCCAACGCTTTCCCTACTGTTGCACTCTTTGGAGTGGGAATAGTAATTTTTACCCCTACGCTATCCAACGCTTTCCCTGCTGTTGCACTCACTGGAGTGGGAATAGTAATTTTTACCCCTACGCTATCCAACGCTTTCCCTACTGTTGCACCCACTGGAGTGGGAATAGTAATTTTTACCTCTACGCTATCCAACGCTTTCCCTACTGTTGCACTCACTGGAGTGGGAATAGTAATTTTTACCCCTAGGCTATCCAACGCTTTCCCTACTGTTGCACCCACTGGAGTGTGAAAAGTAATGTTTACCCCTACGCTATCCAACGCTTTCCCTACTGTTGCACTCTTTGGAGTTGGAATAGTAATTTTTACCCCTACGCTATCCAATGCTTTCCCTACTGTTGCAATCTTTGGAGTGGGAATAGTAATTTTTACCCCTACGCTATCCAACGCTTTCCCTACTGTTGCACTCACTGGAGTGGGAATAGTAATTTTAACACTCTTGCTATTCTACGGTATTAATATTGTATATTTTTTAATAATATTATGTTAATATATATCTATGTTTTAACAAATTAAATGGTATTTTTTTATAACTTAAATTAGTTATTTAATAATTTTAAGGTTATTTAAGTATTTGTAAGTATATTTTAGTTATTTATTTGTAATATTTTTTTAATTTTACATTCATTTTAATAATTTCGATATTTTTACAAAGTACATATTTGTAAACGATATTTTTGATTCGATATTTTTGTACTTACCTGTTTGTAGATAGGACTTCGATATTTTTGTAATCGATATTTTGGAGTCGATATTTTAAATGCCTATATTTTTGTAGGCGATATTATGTCATTGATCCATTTGTTTTTACTAGTAAACCCCTAGTGCAGTGCACTGTGTGTTCCCAATGCCTGTAAATCAAATGCTGCTAGTGGGCCTGCAACACTGATTGTGCCACTCACATGAGCAGCCTGTAATTGTAACCCAGACCGGCCACTGCAGTGTCTGCGCACAGTTTGTAACTATCATGTCGACCTGGCAAGTGCACCCACTTCCTAGGCCCTAACCTTCCCTTTTCTTACATGTAATTCACCCCTAAGGTAGGCCCAAAGTACCCCTGTGGGCAGTGTGCAATGTATGTGAAAGGTAGGACATGCCCTGATGTTTTTGGCATGGCCTTATACTGAAATTCTGGCAATTTAGTTTTTTACTATTGAAAAGCTATCTGTCCCATTGAATAGAATGGAAGTTTATTTATAACATCTTATAAATATAACTTAATAATATTTCCATTGGGACACGATAGAAATATGGGGTTTAGTATGCCTGAACTCAGAATATAAAAATGCATCTTTTAGTAAAGACGATTTTTATATTATGTGTTTGAAAATAACACTTTTAGAACATGGGTATTTTCTTCCTTCCAGCCATCCTGTGTGCCTCTGCTAGTTTGTGGATTGACTGCCTGGCTTTTGAATGACAGGGGCTGGGGATGTGCATTCTCTCAGAAGACCACGGGGTTGATTTGTGTCCTTCCTGAATGAGTCAGGGCTGGGCTGAATAGTCCTGCGCTGCATTCAGAGTAGTGGTAGGAATTTTCACCAGCACCTGAATAGGCCTGGTCTTCATTCAGAGTAGTGGGAGGAGTTTTTACTAGCACCGGAATAGTCCTGGTCTGCATTTAGAGTGGGGGGAGATGATTTCCCTTGCACCTGAATAGGCCTGTCTGCCTTGGACAATGCTGTCTCTACCTCTTAGTGGGAAGCTGGGCCAGAGAGGACCAAACTGGTTTTAACTATTGGTTGATTGCTTTATATCGATATGCTTATATCATAAAAGCGGTACAAAAGATAAAAACAGCATGTCGAAGAAAAAGTGTGACTGTACATTAGATAAAAGAGTAAAACACATTTGATCAGCATAAATTAGTTAAAAAAGGATTAAATCGATATGGACAGTCTTCTAAGTCTAATCAACCAGGCCCATTTTAAAAACTTGGCAACAGCACAAACAATAGGAGGGGCTGTGTTGGTTAAAAGAATCCGAAGGGGAACAGAGTACTGGCGAGTACCCAATTCTCTGCATATAGGTCCAAGCCAACGTGATCTGGGGCGACCGTAGTCCGGGCATTCGAAGAGAAAGTGAGGCACCGTCTCTGGTTTGTCGGGACAAAGAGCACAATAGCGTGATGAGGACTGGGATTTATTCCACCTGGAGCAGAGGTCGGCCAAGGGTAGGGTTCCTAACCGGAATTTGATGTACAAGGACCGGTCCATGGCGATTGTTATTATGTCCATGTACGGCTCGTAGGCAACGACATCTTTTATCAGCAGAAAAGCTGCGGTGGTTTTGCAGTGCTGCTGATTAGTGATGCGCTTCACACGAACCCACTCCCAAAAAAGTTTTTTTAAGGTCTCCTTCGGGGGAGCGGAGTGACTATGCCAGCAGGAATCCAGGCCTAGGTCCCCTAAAAGGTGTTTAATGTCCTTCAGCCATTTAATCCTGTGCCAACCATCGGAGTGCATCACCTCGGCTAGGCCATCAGCATAGGATTTTAGCTCCGGTACCCTCCACAGGCGAGCCCAGAGCAAGAGGGGTCGAAGACGGGCCTGATCCCTTATAGCTTTACAGCCAGTATCCATGAGCACAGGGATAGTCGGACTACTCGATGGAATGGCAAGGAGATCTTTAATGAATTTGTTTTCGGCCTTGCTCAATAAGTCCACTTTGCCCAGCCCCCACAGTTCGGCTCCATAAAGTGACGCAGGGACCGCACGTGCTTTATATATATCAAGTAGAGGGGCAACACAATGTTTTGTTGAGTTGTTGAACTCCTTAAGGAGGGCCCCCCCCCACCCTTTTGTGGGCCATTGTCATTTTATTGATGTGGGGGGTCCAGCTCATCGCGTCGTTAAGTCGAATTCCCAAGTAATCGAATTCTGCCACTCTTTCAAGGGGTATAGAATTTAGAGTGGGAGGGCGGCCAAGTTTGCGAGGTGGATGCATAACTAGGTACTTGGTTTTTTCCACGTTGATGACAAGTCCCTTAGTGATGCAAAAATCCTGGAAGCGATTCAGTAGTGTCTGGAGGCCTTGGGGGGTTTTAGAGATGAGAAGGGTGTCGTCGGCGAACAGCAAAGTTGGAATTTTTACGCCTCCCAAAGTGGGAGCGTCTGCTGGTTCGCCGAGTAGATGATCTACCACCCCATTGATATAGAGGGAGAATAGGGTGGGGGCCAGGACACAACCCTGCCTTACTCCCCTCTCGACCCTGATCTTATCGGTCTTTTCCCCGTTCAACCCCCATCTGACCTGGGCATAGGTGTTGTTATGCAGTTTAATAAGGAGGTTTAGAATATACAGGGGCATCCCTAGACCGTGTAGCACCCTCCAAAGTTCCTCCCTAGGAACCAGGTCAAAGGCAGTCTTCAGGTCAATAAAGGCCAAGTAGAGACTGCCTTTGCCTAGCTCCACCACCTTCCAGTGTAGTAGCAGGAGCCTAAAGACCTGTTCGATAGTTCCGGTGCCGGAGCGGAACCCGGCTTGCATGTCGGACAGGATGTGGTTATCGTCCACCCATTGTGAGATCCTCCCCAAAATGACTTTCCCCGCCAGTTTCTGGCTTGAGTCGATTAGGCTTATGGGCCTATAGTTCCCGGGTAAATCCCGGCTGCCCTTTTTGTAGATGGGGACGACCTCAGCACCTTTCCAGGAATCTGGCACAGGGCCTCCCACAACGATTGCATTGAGTAGTGCAGAGATTAATACCCCCCATTCTTCCGGATATGCCCGGAGGATATCACCTGGTAGTCCATCCGGACCAGCTGCTTTTAATGGTACCAGGGTTTTAATCTGCTTTGTGACATCCAAAACAGAAAAAAGTTCCAGGTCTTAAACTAGGGTAAAGGGCGGGAAGTTAAAAGGGTCGTTTAGTGTGCCTTCAGCGGCAGAGTAGAGTTTTTGGAAGTGGGAGAACCATGTCTGGGCATTAATGGTACAGGTCCTCAGGGTGTCATCGGGACGGTTCCTATTGCCCACCAAATCCCAAAAACCTTTGGCATCTTTCCCACCACTGGCAGCCAGGAGGTCCTGCCAAAAGTTGTCCTCCCACTCCATCTTTGCGTTTTTTTGGCAGAGTGCATAGTGTCTCCTGGCCACCCTGGTCCTGGATGGTAGTTTGGACTTGACTGCTTCAATGAGAAGTGACTTTGCCTCCCTGCACTTCTGATTGTACCAGCCCTGTCTAGCTCATGAGCTTGGAATCCTTCTGTTCTTATTAGCTGGAACTACAAAGAGGTCACTGATTGCCTGGGTTATAGTGCAGAACCTTGGGGCCACCTCTAGCCACCCATCCTCTTGGGGGTCAAGATTGACTAGGGCTGAGGCAAGAAGCTGCCTAATGGCAGAAGTTTTCTCCTCTGAAAGTGCCAACTTCGCCCACTTTAGCCGCCGTCCACTGTTGGCGACTACCAACCGGTCCGGGGCGGGGTTACGAGAAGTTCTGGTCACAATGCTAGTTAGCCACCTGTGAGACAAGGTGAGAGAGAGGAGATTGTGGTCACTCTCGACAGATGGTATAATCACCATGTCCTCCACCATGCTCCACAGGTGTACGTCAAGGAGAAAGTAATCAATCCGTGACGTATGCCCTGGCCTGTTGTAGGTATGGACCCCAGCTTTGTCGGACCTAGTCCTGCCATTGGCAGCCCTCAGACCAAACTCCATAGCTATTGAGTTGATCTGGAGGGCCACTTCTGTCCACTTTTTAATAGGACTAAGTTCGAGGGACGGGATCCCCCACCTGGTGTCGTGTTCCTCTTGATCAGATAAGATTTCGAGGTCCAGGGGCTCAAAGGTACAGTTGAGATCGCCCGCCACCAAGGTGCAGGACCTATGAGGTGACGAGCGAAGCTGGGCTTCTAGACAGGCTATTACTGGGGATTCTCTACCCCCCTTTGTGCCTCGGGCGTAAATGTTAAAGATATTTAGGATGACTCCGCCCTGGGGATTTTTCAGCAATATGTTAAGGAGATCCGGGCATTTGGTATCCCGCTCCACCACCCTGCAGTTAAGTTCTGAAGCCACCCAAATTAAGAGGCCACCCGAAGGGCGGCCCCTACCAGTTACACTATGAACTGCCGGCAAAAAGTGGGTGGAGTATCCTGCCTTGTGCAGGGGCACCCCGCTCCAGGTTTCCTGGAACAGGCATATGGAGTATTGCTCCACTAGCGCGTTCCAGTCCGGCAGCGCTAGCTTCCTCTCGAGGCCCGCCACATTCCAGCTGAAAACCCTAAACGTGGGGTCCGTCACAGCCGCAATGCTACAGTCCTCGACAGGGGGCAGCGTGTCCACAACACCCACAGCAGGGAGGCTAACCAGTGGGTCGGAAAATGCCCTGGACTCCCCTTGCTCTTTTACAAACTCGGCAGTAGCCTGGCTTTGTGGTATAGTTGGGGGGCTACGGGGTTTAAAGGAGGGGGTAGGCTCAGCAGCGGGACTCAAAACCACAAGGGCCTCCCCTGGAGCGTCACAGAGTCAGCAACCCCAGGAACCCCAATTCTGCATCACTGGAGCTGGGTATAACTGCTGTGGGAAGACTCCCGGGGAAGGATGACCGTGGGTGATGTTTAGAGGAGGCGGCCCAACAGGACATAGCGGGGTGGATAGGACCGGCCTAGGGTAGAAAAAAGTTAGGTCGACAGCATCGACCCCCGTGCCTGCCGTTCGGCCTTGGGAGCATATTGAGTGGGCGGCTCTTATATCTTGAAAATTGACCACCACGCAATCTCCCTCAAAAGGTTTCTTCCCATGCCCGATCCAATCCACCCTACGCACCCCAAGGATTAGGCCATCTACACCCACTGGAAGTGGTCTATTGGTTTTCATCTAGTGGATGACTTTGTTTTTTAGCGCCTGATGTGTTTCATGCTGTGATTCTTTTAGGGGGGGGACTTTGGTGAGGACAACAACATACGGGTGGCATTCGGGAGGGAGATTTACCGGGGGGCACTTGCGTGACGGAATCTGCTGGGTGGCCACTGGGGGAGGATTTTTGGGCAAGGAGGAATTTTTAGACAGGGGGGGATTATTGGGCAAAGAGGTGGAATGGGTAACCCTAGAGATTGGTGCTGCTCCATTGGTTTTAACAGGCGCAGCGGAAGCCGATTGAGCATTTGGACCAGCCCCTTTCTTCTGAGAGATCTTTTGGGCCGGATTCGGCGCAAGTGCCGTCGCTGCTGTGGGGGGAATGCTGTGCACCTGAACTACGTGAGTGGAGTCACTCGGCATTGCCTGCTTTGCACTGGCTAGAGGGGCTGGGGTAGGAGCTTTCCCTGTAGCCAGTGATTTGGCCGGCAGTGACGACTGGACTCTGGTTGTTTGGCTTACTGGGACCTCTTTAGGAACATTCCTATCTGGGTTGATCTCACTAGGCTTAGGATGCACTTTCAGCAGGGTTTTCAGGGAGAAGAAGTTGTCCCTAGTGGCCTGTTCAAAATTGTCCAGTCTGACCCCCAGGCTCTTAACTTGTTCGAGTAGTGGGTTAAACAAAGACTTTACCAGTTTCTCGAGAGACTCGAGAGAGGTACCCTGTTTTGGTAGGGCCGGTGTTACTGGAGGCAGGGGGAACGGTATCTGGGACACAGCTGCGTGCTGGGGAGAGCTAAGAATCCTGAGTAGTTCCAGCTCTCCAACGTCTGGGTATAAGGTGCCCCTATGGGGCTGTGTCCTAGAGCGCTTGTAGAGCATGGAGTGGTTTCCCCTTCGAATGTTAACCCCACTTTTCTTTTTCCTATGTGCCCGTGAAGGTTTAATTTGGGGAAATGGTTGTGGGTCGGGTGGGGGAACAATAGGATCCGAATGAGACCTGTTATCGGGAAAGCTGGCTAAGCAGCTGGAATGACCAGCAGCTATAGCCTCAGTGCAACAACTGCCTGGGGAAGGGAGTGATATGAGGCTCTCAATCCTGTCTAGACCTGCCTCTAGCGCTACAATGTGTTGCTCGTCAGATGGGTGCCCAGGCGGAGGTAGGCTGGAGATGGTAGTCGGCGGCGACAATGCATGTGCCGCAGCTCCCAAGGATGAGCGCTTAGATGGTAAAAGGTCAAGTGAGAGGCGGCGTTCCGTCATTGCGATCTCCTTTTCAATGACGTTAGCCACCCTGGTGATAAATTTGTCCATTGTGCCAATCATCGTCGTGGGGCCCTCTAGTGCACTTGCTCCACCGCCCCTCAGGGCTTTACCGGATCTGGTGGACATAAAGGATTCAGGTACTGCAGTTGGGCTCAGAGGGATTGGGGCCGAAGGAGTCGATGAAAGGGGGGTGGCCCAGCCCAGCCTCTGCCGGCCCCGGACGGCCACAGACGGCCCGCCCTTTGCCCGGGCTTCGCCCGGCGTCCCGCAAGACGGGCTCTCCTCTGGTCTTGTAGAGTGGCGGTGGGGGCGGGGCACGCAGGGGGGCGCTGACCGATGACTCGTGGTCAGGCAGGGACTCCTGGGATAGCGAGTCCCTGCTGCGCTTACCCCTGTAGCCTCCTCTGATGACGGTCTCCCTCGGCAGCCAGCAACCAGGCAAAGGCAGGTCCGCGTTGGTGGGTCCTCCCACGGGCGAAGCGGCTCCCGCGCAGCGGGAGCGGCGAGCAGTCCACAGAGACTCCACAGCCCACAGAGACTCCACAGAGGATAGAGATGTCCCAGCGAGTTCCCTCCACGTCACAGGTACGCCGGGGGAGAAGGGTCACAGGCAGGCTAGTTCCCGCTATGCCTTTAGCTGCTTGCCGGTGGGGGCGGGGCACGCAGGGGGGCGCTGACCGATGACTCGTGGTCAGGCAGGGACTCCTGGGATAGCGAGTCCCTGCTGCGCTTACCCCTGTAGCCTCCTCTGATGACGGTCTCCCTCGGCAGCCAGCAACCAGGCAAAGGCAGGTCCGCATTGGTGGGTCCTCCCACGGGCGAAGCGGCTCCCACGCAGCGGGAGCGGCGAGCAGTCCACAGAGACTCCACAGCCCACAGAGACTCCACAGAGGATAGAGATGTCCCAGCGAGTTCCCTCCACGTCACAGGTACGCCGGGGGAGAAGGGTCACAGGCAGGCTGGTTCCCGCTATGCCTTTAGCTGCTTGCCAGTGGGGGTGGGGCACGCAGGGGGGCGCTGACCGATGACTCGTGGTCAGGCAGGGACTCCTGGGATAGCGAGTCCCTGCTGCGCTTACCCCTGTAGCCTCCTCTGATGACGGTCTCCCTCGGCAGCCAGCAACCAGGCAAAGGCAGGTCCGCGTTGGTGGGTCCTCCCACGGGCGAAGCGGCTCCCGCGCAGCGGGAGCCGCGAGCAGTCCACAGAGACTCCACAGCCCACAGAGACTCCACAGAGGATAGAGATGTCCCAGCGAGTTCCCTCCACGTCACAGGTACGCCGGGGGAGAAGGGTCAACTAAGCACAGACACTCTGCCTGAAAGATCAAAGGAATTTTGAGTATAAATATTGGGGCCCAGACCTCAGAACTTTAGAACTCGCTGGAATCGAGGAACTTGCCAAGAAGAAGAGCTGGAAGAGCTGCCAGGAGGAGTACTTCCCCTTTGCTGTGTTGTTGCTTTGTTGGGTTGGCCTGCATTTGCTGCTTCTGCCTTGGGCAGTGAAAGGACTGGACTGAACTTTCTTTACTTGTGCTGAGTATCTCCAAGGGCTTGAAGTAGATCTTGCCTCCTGTTCTGAAGTCTCTGGGACTGCAAAGACTTCACCAACCTCTGGGTAATGCTTTTGGAATCGCTACTGACTTCAAGGAACTGTGTTTTTCAAGTATTCTTGCAAAGTGCGTACTTTTAAAGTACTGTAAGTTGGATTTGTGTCGTTTTGGTCTTGTTTTGGATACATAAATGTATAGGATATTTTTCTAAACTGGTGTGGTGTCCTTATGTATTGTTTTCACAGTATTACTGTTGGTTATGTGTAAATGCTTTACACACTGCCTCTCAGATAAACCTGTCTGCTCATGCCAAGCTACCAAGGGGGTGAGCAGGGGTTATTTTAGAAGTGTATCCCCCTTACCCTGACTAGGAACAAGGGTCCCTATTTGGGCACAGGTGCAAACCATTGCCAACTAGAGACCCCCATTTCTAACAGCGGGACATATGCAACATAAATGCTTATTGAATAGACTCAGGTTAGGCACGGTGCACCTTCTTGCTGCTTTTCTGTCACAAGGCCTGTATTTTTCACAACTTCCCTTGTGCCCTTTGGAGTATCAATCACCCCAAACTACCCTACATCTTATGTTATTTTGGAAATTTTACTCAATGCTGAGGAAAAGCTACTTTCTGCCCATCCTCAGGGCGGCCAATATTCTTTATTGCAGAGATGCTTTCACACACCTGCTAGCCTTGCCCACAATCAAGATCTGCTTTTCTGCTGCCATACAATAAATGCACCATTAAGCAGATGGCTACTGTTTTTATGTTATGTTTTATGATTTTTAGGTGGATATTTAATGGAAGTTTGTATATTGATTGGTGTGCTTTTATCTATATATTCATTGTATTCAATGTATTTGATTTTTAACTCAGATAACCTAAGTGACATGGTGGACCCTAACGAGCCCAATTCTAAGGATGTTTTTTTGAGGTTTTTGTTCCTTGTTGGACAGGCCACATGAAGGGCTTGCTCCCTCCCCGCATGACAGGGCCCGAGCCCCGGCCCTCCAGAGGTGGTACCCACAGAAGCAACCCGCACCCCTTCCCCTACGGGACTCCTGCCCCCGGACATCGCTATATCATGGGGCCGAGCCACTACCAGCTCCATCGCCCGGCCCGGCCGCCATCTTGGACACTGCACCACGAGGCCGCGTGGCCTCGACTCGACCCTAACCCTGGGCCTGGCCAGGCCCCGACATCCCGGCACCACCATCCTCCCAGGAGGTGAACGGACCACTTGGCAGGTCAATGGGAGAAAGAAGTGTCGATGGCTCTCCCCTGCCAGGTGCCGATCGCCCCCAGCTTCCCCGGGCGCTGGCTCCACCCCCCTGCTGGGTGTCTGGACTCCCTCATCCCGGACCTCCCGACCTCCAAGTGCGAGGGTCCGGACATCAAAGGGCGCCAGACCTATAACTGGGGCAGCTCCAGAGCAGGAAGGCAGTTGTATCCTGGAGTCGAGAGACACCGTGAAGAACTCATCCTTGACGGGCTACTGGCGCTGCCATAGCCCTGCCTTGTGAACTATAGTCCTGCCTGCTGGCGCTGCCGCAACCTTCTGCACCCTTCATCCTCGTCGGGACTTGCTGGCGCTGCCGCGGACCGTTGTAACTACCACCTTCACTGGGACCTGCTGGCGCCGCCGCGGACCGTCGCTATCTACGATCATCTCGGGACCTGCCGGCGCTGCCGCGGCCCGTCCACCTAGAACGCCGAGCTCGAGGATTGTGAGCTATCCATCATATCAACGTATCTACTAGATTGGTAACAAGACTGTCCCGCTACCCCCTTCCCCATTTAAGAGACTAGAATCGAGGGGACCCCTGAGTCCTGACCTCCTTGTACCATTCTACCGTACCTAAAGATTGCTTATAAAGAACGTTAAACCTTATCTTTGTGTGGTGTACCTCTGTGGGGGGGAAGTTACTCGTCTGTACGATCGCTGGAGACGGCTCTCCCCGGAGACCTCTCCCCTTGTCCTCGGCCGACCCTCCAGGTCCGTCTAACATTGGTGGCCAGCGGCGCGATCCGAATCAACGCGTAATCGTACAGAGAGTAGCTCACCCCACGACTAAACCACAATGACAACCAAAGAGAGCGGATCCACCGAGAAATTCCAGATAGAGAAATTGGAAGAGTACAGCCATCGTGAGTTGAAACAATTTTGCATTGAACTAGGCATTGCTACCACCGGTCTGAGCACTAAAGACGATTTCAAGCACGCCATTGAGTCTTGGGCAGAAACCGGGGCCGTCAGACCCCTGGACCAAAACGTTGCAGCATCAGAAAGGAACACCACGGCTCCCGAGGAGAGAAGCACGGGTCTCTCGCAGGAAGAGATCCAAGAGAGAGAAAAAAGCAGACTACATGAGTTAGAAATGGCACGGCTCAAAATGGACGGTGAACTAAAATTAGCCGAACAAAAACTGAACCTAGAACATCTGCGGCTCCGAGAAGAACGGGAAGAAAAACAGAGGCAAAGAGAACTCGAAGAAAAGAGACTAGCGTACAAACACGAGTGCAAACTGGCAGAATTAGACCTACGGAAGCAAAACAAAGATCTGGGGGTGCCCGAGCAACCGCGCACCCCAGGAGCGACAGAAAAAAAGGTCCACATCCCCAAGGATGTCGTCCGAGAGTATTTTCGAGACGACGACATACAACAGTGGTTCAAGGCCTACGAGATCGCCATGACCTCAAACCGGATCGACCGAAGTGACTGGGGAGCTGGTCTATGGGGGAGGTTCGTCAATGAAGGCCGCGATGCCCTGTTACAGCTCCCCGACCATCTGATGACATCCTATGACCACATGAAGGCTGCCCTCCTCACTCGATATGGGCTCACACCCGAAATGTACCGCCAGAGGTTCCGAGACTGCACCCGGATCTCGGGTACAACTTGGGTGGAATATGTAAACTATTTCAGCTGAGCCTTCGAGGGTTGGATCAAGGGGAGCCACGTAACGACCTACGAGCAACTTTTTAATGTCATGGTGTGGGAGCACCTCTCCAACAACTGCTTTGTCGAGCTCAGGCAGCACCTCCTCGACAGTAAATTGACTGATCCACGGCAGCTCGCCGCCGAGGCTGACCGATGGGAGAGCACCCGAGTAGGCCGGAGTGGGCCGTACGAACAGAACAGGAACAACCAAGGTCAGCACTGTCCCCGAGGAGGAGGAGGAGGCCAGGGACGGGGAAGAGACACCGCCCCGGCCGCTCCCGCTACCAGCACCCCGCCCCCGGCCAGCCGGGGCAACCCCCCGATGCGCCTGGGGTTCCGGGCCAATGTCACGTGTCACCGATGCCAGCGAGTCGGCCACTACGCCAATGACCCGAACTGTCCACAGAACCAGACTCCGAGGCCCCGCCAGGTAGCTGCCGCCGCCCTGGGGGGAGAGCAAATCTCTGAAGAACAGGAAGAATGCGAGCACGAACAACAAGAGTGGGAACCGGCCGCCATGGTTCTAGCGTGCCTAGGGGGAAGAGACATGATTCCGCGGGCTCCCCTACCCGCCAACACCAGAAAATACAGTCAGTGGGTGAACATTAATGGGCGCAGGGCCGAAGCCCTACGGGACATGGGGGCCAGTGTGATGGCCGTCCGCTGTCACCTGGTGACCCCAGAACAGATCCTGCCGAACATCCTCTGCCCCGTCCGTTCAGCCGACAATTCCGAGAGTCTGTGTCGGATGGCCTGCGTCCCCTTCGAATGGGGAGGAGTCTCCGGCATGTTGAAGGTGACGGTCCGAGATGATGCCCCCGTGGACTGTCTCCTGGGGAATGATCTGGAGAGTTCCCCGTGGGCCGCCGTGGAAAGAAGAGAACACCTGGGGATGTTGGGCCTCCCGGACTGGGCATGCGTAACCACCCGGTCCATGGCCGCCCGTGCCCTCTCCCGACCTGAGGAACCAGAATGGCCAGCACCTCCTCCCCCGGTCGCTCCAGTGGAGGACACCGACCACACCAACCCCCCTGAGCAAACCCCCGAAGGGCTCGCTTAGCTCCAGGACCTTCCCGACCTGGCTCAGTGGCGTCAAGAAGGGGGGCCCACCCAGGAGCAGTTCCGTCAAGAGCAGAAGACCTGTCCCTCCCTCGAGGGACTGCGACAACAAGCCCTCGCCCAGAGCGCGGGAGACACTGCCGGAGCCCATTGGATCTATTGGGACAACGACCTGTTGTATAGTGAACAGAGAATCGCGGAGTTAGGGGCCAGTCGAGTGTTGGTGGTGCCCCTCCGTTTTAGAGACTTCTTGTTGAATTTGGCCCACGATGTCCCTCTGGCTGGACACCTGGGACAGGACAAAACCTACAGTCGCTTGGTGACCCACTTTTTTTGGCCAAAGATGAGAAACGACGTCCTCAACCACTGCCGGTCCTGCCCCACGTGCCCGGCCAGCGGGAAGAGCGGCCGCAAACTCAAAGCCCCTCTGCAAACCTTCCCAGTTGTCACCACCCCGTTCGAGAGGGTGGGAATAGACATTGTGGGGCCCCTGGACCCCGAACAGCACAAGGACATCGGTTCATCCTGGTACTGGTGGACCACGCCACCCGCTACCCCGAGGTTGTTCCCCTGCGAACTGTAACAGCCCCGGTGGTCGGCCGGGCCTTAATGGGGATCTTCTGCCGGGTGGGCTTCCCCCGAGAAGTCGTCAGCGACAGAGGCACAAACTTTATTTCAAAATATATGAAATCCCTCTGGCAACAGTGCGGGGTCACCTACCGATTCACGACCCCCTATCACCCTCAAGGGAACGGACTAGTCGAGCGGTTCAACCGCACGCTCAAGGGAATGATCGGGGGGTTGGAAGAACCCCTCTGTCGCCAGTGGGATGTGCTACTCCCGTGCCTCCTCTTCGCCTATCGGGAAGTCCCCCAGAAGTCCCTCGGCTTCAGCCCTTTCGAACTCTTGTACGGACACCCTGTTCGAGGGCCCCTCAGCCTAGTCAAAGAAGGTTGGGAGATGGCCCCCCTGAAGACCCCTCCAGACGTCTTCAAGTACCTCCTGACCCTACGCAATCAGACCAGGCGATTCAGAGAAATGGAAAAAGCGAATCTTGAGGCCAGTCAGGAGGACATGAAGAAATGGTACGATCAAAATGCCTCCTCCATCGAATTCGAACCTGGCCAACGAGTGTGGGTGATGTCCCCCACCGAACCGTGTGCCTTGCAGGACAAGTGGACGGGGCCCTTCAAAGTGGTCGAGCGCAAGAGCCCCGTCACCTATCTCATCGATATGGAATCTCCTCGGAACCCTCTCCGGGTCCTCCACACCAACAGACTCCAACCCCACTTTGTGCGCTCGGAGCTCAGCCTCCTGATGGCTACAGACAGTGGCGCGGAAGAAGACTCCGAGCCTCTCCCTGATCTCCAAAAGACCCGTGAGAAAGATGGATCCGCAGACGGGGTCCGACTCTCAGATGCCCTCACCCCGGAACAGCGCCAAGACTGCCGGGACCTCCTGCTGCAATTTGCGACCCTGTTTTCCCTCACCCCAGGGGTCACCCCCTGGTGCTTGCACGACGTGGACACTGGGGACAGTCCCCCTATCAGACATCGGGCGTACCGTGTACCAGATCGGGTACGTGCCTGCATCCAAGAAGAAGTGTCAAAGATGCTCACGCTCGGGGTCATCGAGCCCTTGGACAGCCCCTGGGCCAGCCCGGTCGTGCTGGTCCCCAAAGCTGCTGCCCCCGGCACCACTCCTGAGCTCCGATTCTGCGTCGACTATCGGGGCCTGAACGCTGTCACCAGAACCGACGCTCATCCCATCCCCCGAGCAGATGAACTGATTGACCGCATGGGGGCTGCCCGCTACCTCAGCATCTTCGACCTGACAGCGGGCTACTGGCAGATCGGTCTCACACCCCGGGCTCAAGAACGATCCGCCTTTTCCACCCCCGATGGCCATTACCACTTCAAAGTCATGCCATTCGGCATGAAGAACGCTCCAGCTACTTTTCAGCGACTGGTGAACCAGGTATTGGCGGGACTCGAGGAGTTCAGCGCTGCCTACCTGGACGATATCGCTGTGTACAGCCGCCACTGGTCAGACCACCTCCGCCACCTCCGAGAGGTCCTGCAGGCCCTCCAACAGGCCGGCCTCACAATCAAGGCCAGCAAGTGCCAACTTGGTCAGGGGTCCGTGACCTATCTCGGACACCAAGTGGGAAGCGGTCTGGTGGCCCCTCTTCAACTCAAGATCGCTGCCATCCAGTCCTGGCAACCTCCAGTCACGCAAACCGAGGTCCGAGCCTTCTTGGGGCTCACCGGCTACTACCGGCGGTTTGTGAGGGACTATGGCAGCATTGTGGGGCCCCTCACAGAACTCACATCCAAAAACCACCCGAAGAAGGTCGACTGGACTCCAGACTGTCAAGCGGCCTTCGAGAAGCTGAAGGCCGCCATGTGCACTGCCCCTGTGCTCCAGGCCCCCGACTACAGCCGGGAATTCATCGTACAAACAGATGCCTCCGACCATGGCATCGGGGCGGTCCTCTCCCAGTTGAACCCCGAAGGACTTGACCAACCGGTGGCCGTCATCAGCAGACGCCTACGGGCCCGAGAACAGCGCTGGAGCACCATCGAGAGGGAGGCCTTCGCAGTAGTGTGGGCCCTCAAGAAGCTCCGGCCCTATCTCTTCGGTACCCACTTCTGGGTGCAAACAGATCATCGGCCCCTGCAGTGGCTAATGCAGATGCGGGGGGAAAATCCCAAACTACTGCGTTGGTCCATCTCCCTGCAGGGGATGGACTTCACTGTGGAACACCGACCTGGCCAAGACCACGCCAACGCGGATGGCCTGTCACGCTTTTTCCGCCTCGACGAGGAGAGTCCCCAAGAGGCTGGGTGACTCTCCCCGCCTTCAGCTGGGGGGGACGCATGTTGGACAGGCCACATGAAGGGCTTGCTCCCTCCCCGCATGACAGGGCCCGAGCCCTGGCCCTCCAGAGGTGGTACCCACAGAAGCAACCCGCACCCCTTCCCCTACGGGACTCCTGCCCCCGGACATCGCTGTATCATGGGGCCGAGCCACTACCAGCTCCATCGCCCGGCCCGGCCGCCATCTTGGACACTGCACCACGAGGCCGCATTGCCTCGACTCGACCCTAACCCTGGGCCTGGCCAGGCCCCGACATCCCGGCACCACCATCCTCCCAGGAGGTGAACGGACCACTTCCACTTGGCAGGTCAATGGGAGAAAGAAGTGTAGATGGCTCTCCCCCGCCAGGTGCCGATCGCCCCCAGCTTCCCCGGGCGCTGGCTCCACCCCCCTGCTGGGTGTCTGGACTCCCTCATCCCGGACCTCCCGACCTCCAAGTGCGAGGGTCCGGACATCAAAGGGCGCCAGACCTATAACTGGGGCAGCTCCAGAGCAGGAAGGCAGTTGTATCCTGGAGTCGAGAGACACCGTGAAGAACTCATCCTTGACGGGCTACTGGCGCTGCCATAGCCCTGCCTTGTGAACTATCGTCCTGCCTGCTGGCGCTGCCACAACCTTCTGCACCCTTCATCCTCGTCGGGACCTGCTGGCGCTGCCGCGGACCGTCGTAACTACCACCTTCACCGGGACCTGCTGGCGCCGCCGCGGACCGTCGCTATCTACGATCATCTCGGGACCTGCCGGCGCTGCCGCGGCCCGTCCACCTAGAACGCCGAGCTCGAGGATTGTGAGCTATCCATCGTATCATCGTATCTACCAGATTGGTAACAAGACTGTCCCGCTACCCCCTTCCCCATCCAAGAGACTAGAATCGAGGGGACCCCTGAGTCCTGACCTCCTTGTACCATTCTACCGTACCTAAAGATTGCTTATAAAGAACGTTAAACCTTATCTTTGTGTGGTGTACCTCTGTGGGGGGGAAGTTACTCGTCTGTACGATCGCTGGAGACGGCTCTCCCCGGAGACCTCTCCCCTTGTCCTCGGCCGACCCTCCAGGCCCGTCTAACATTCCTCTAGCTTTTTTCTGAGCATTATGGTAGCTTTTCTGACAACTTATATTGTATGACTGTTTTACACATTGCCAAGAGCTGAGATTTGTATTTAAAGAGTTTTTACCTATATATTTTGTTTTGCACTGTGCACTTTTATAGCTCATTGAGCCGAAATAAAGTTGATTGAATTGAATACTTTTAAAGGGCAAGTCCCTTATATGTTTATGAGGTTCCTGGGTCTACTCTAACTGGTCTTCCTGCAAGTGGAAGACAAATACTCCCTCACATACAGGGAATTGTTTCTGCTCTGGGAGCCATGGCTCAAAAACTAAGGGCAATTTCTTACCAGAGTCTCAGGCATAGAAAGGAAACAGTCTAAAATGTATTTTCCTAAATAGTTATTAAAAATCCTACTGCACAATTGAATTGGGATTTTAATAAATATTACAAATAGTGTCGAAACCCAAGATAACAGAATTCAAAGTTAACATTAATTCCGGTGTTTCCCAAGGGCTAGCTACCGGCTTCTCCAGTGGGAATAGTTTTTGGGTACTAGTCACGATTTGTGACATTCATTTTCTAGTTGTCCCATAGTAAAATACTATGCACCCTAACTTATGTGCTATATA
The DNA here is from genome assembly GCF_964263255.1 of Lissotriton vulgaris. Lineage (NCBI taxonomy): Eukaryota > Metazoa > Chordata > Amphibia > Caudata > Salamandridae > Lissotriton > Lissotriton vulgaris. The sequence continues at coordinate 55,988,975 of NC_141689.1, forward strand.
GGGGTCATTCATTAATAATTAAAAATAATGTTTTAGCCTTGTCCGAAGCGTTTTTTTTGACAGGTCAGTCTGCAGGTGTAAACGCAAGGAGTCAGGCTTCAATGGAAGGTCTGATGCCATGTTTTCCATGTCACATGAGTGGAAGGCACCATTATTGTTGCTCTACAGGTGACATTTACCTTACCATGAAATGGGTGTCGTTTCTAGGCCATAAACTATGGCCTTATAGGAGAGTTATTTAGGCCAACCATAGATTCGCCAACTTGTTACATGTTTTAGGGGGTCAGAGTACCTAAATCAGGCCCTGGACAGCTTTACCGAGCTATAAGAGCCTACGAATCAGATCTAAAATTCAGCAACCAATGGGTGTGACCAAAAAAAAAAGGGGAATTGTCTCACAATTACCTTTTGGGAAAAACAGATCAGACTTTTGATTGAAAACTGTGGATTTAGCTGTAATATATTTCATAGTACATGATCTTATATCAAAGTTTTACCTTGACATCTATTACTTGTGATTGCTAATGAAATAATATTAATGTGACACATAATTGTAATCTGTAGTCTACGTGCTAATGAAATATCTCTATCAACAAACCGGATATTAGAAGGGAAAAGTAGTAGCATTCTGCTTAGATAAATATACTCGGGTATAGATAAGGGGTTGAACCCAGATAAAGTCACTGGGACCTGGGCTATCAAAGTGATAAGAAAAAGGGGTCCCAGTAATCAAAGAACAGTTTACTAGATAATAACAAATACATCAACCAAGAAACAAATCTGTCCACATTGTTTTAATCATAATGTGAATGTATATATCAAATATATAATCTCAGAACGTAAACATGGTTTCACAGTGCCCCAAGTATAGTGGAGAAACAAGGGAGGGGGAGTGATCCTGTGAGGAGGAAGTGAAGGAAAGGAAGAAAAAATTCTCAAGTGACAGTTTAATCAATAGATATACATAATTTGTCCTTGCTACACAATGTGTGTAGAGATGGAGACCGTAAGGTTCAAATAGTCATTTCAACGATACAACATACTCCACATGGTTCAAAAAATGAAAATAATGGGGCGTGGAGTTGAAAATGTGAATAGTTGTCGACGTTTCGACCCCCTAATATGCAGGTAGAGTTGCTATCCTTGCTGTGGGGTCTTCATCAGGACAGGGGTGGGGACACACCTATTTAATACAAATGTATAAATTAATGAAGGGAAACGAATCCCTATATTATTTTATCAAAGGAAGAGCACATCAATACTACCATGAAGGAAGACAAAGTCATTACTATGCCATGAAATTAATATGAGTTTAAAACGGTATGCCACAAGATTAATGTGTGTTGAGATAATATGGCAAAATCAATCATAAGCGCATCTCAAATGAACAACAGTAAAATTGCGCTACGTCAACAGAGTAAATCTGAAGAAAGAAAGAATAGAAGAGCAGCCAGTCCGGGGTGGAAGGCGGCAAACGGACATTTCTGTGCCCACTAAAATGTGGGATTATGGTAGACTCAAAGTATGGGCAAGACCGAGCGCTTAATTGGTTTTAGCAGATAAACTTACCACGGAGTGGTATTCAAAAGACCGTGGTACAGTCTACTGGCGTAGTCCGGATATGTCGTCAATACTGGTAATACTAGTAATAAGCAATCAAGGCAAACAATTAGACCGGGTTAGATATACCGATTTAGTTAAAAATAAAATAATCGGAAAGGGGACTTACCACAGGGTGGTTTAAGCACACCCCGATTCAATCGGTTATCATGGTCCGAGGTGTCGTCAATATACGCGGGGCTAGAGGGTGTAAGTAAATGGGAGGGACAGGATTGAGCACAAAGCGGTGGATAGGTCATAACAATCAAGGTTACATGGGGATTACACTCACCTACGAGAGTAATGAACGCGATCAACAATAGGATCGTGTGGAGGTCTGGTTAAGTCAGACGCGGGCTTCGTAATTATTCTGAGGAAAAAGGAAGGGAATGCTGTTGAAAAACGCCCATCAAAGGGTAACCTTTCTAGCAAGTGTCATTACGATAAGGAGAACGCTTACCGGTCAAGGGATAAATCGCTTCCCGCAACGAGCTGGATTCGCAATGGCGAAGCTCAGTTCCGGGTTTAGACATATCTCCATGGCAATGGAGTCACGTGGTGCGGAGCACCCGTGGGCATAGTAGACAGACTAATCGTTGGGCAATGACATTATTGGGTTGAGTAGAAAATGCAAATGTAGCTGTCAATCTACTCAAAGACGAGTCAGGTAAAGTAAAAAATAAAATAACCATGATGGAGTCGCATTTTGGAACAGGATATCACAGAGTCAAAATTATGAATATTGTATATTGTTAACCGCCTGCAACGGGACTGTGTAAAATCCCATCATTAAGGCAGGAGTGGCGTGCCTATAACGTGCTGGAAAACCAAAGGTAATCTGTGCATTCAACAGAGTTATATCCAAAAGAAACAACAAAGTGAACATCATGTGTCACTGCTAAAAAGATAGTACAACAGTGGATGTAGATGGATCAGAAGGTAAAAGCGTCATGCCATGTAGTAGCGTACCTCTCACATGAGGGTAAAAGCTACAAATCATTTTGATCACAAATTAGTTATATTAGACATATAAAATATAGTACCCACTGATAGATTAATTATAGGTTAGTGCTAACATCATAGGCATGGGATATGGCGTACCTCTCACAAGAGGGTAAAAGCCATCCAGTGTCTTACTCCAAGTTATTAGTCACATAAGCACGAAGTTGTAGCGTACCTCACAACAGCAGGGTAAAAACTACATATGATTTATATATGTCTTATTGCAATGTAACAGCCACATGACAATTGAATCAGGTAATGTCTTACTCCAAGATCAGAGTGGTGGCGTACCTCTCAACAGCAGGGTAAAAGGCCACATATAGTTTATATATGTATTATTGTACTGTAACAGCCACGTAGCAATGGAATCAGGTAGACGATAAGGTTGCCAATTGGGAAAAGGAGCTATCTTGCTCATTGAGCCCATTCTCAATAGAATCAAACCTTAACATCCATTTAAGCTCCCGAGTATTTAAGATACTCGTGATATTACCACCCCGGGGTCCTAAGGTGGCTTTTTCAAGGATTACCCATCTCAAGCTGTCCGGTGTGTGACCGGCTGTGGAGAAATGTTCAACCAAAGGTGCACCTGGTGCTTGGCACCTGATCCTACTCATATGCTGAAGAATCCTGGCCTTAGCTTTCTGCTGTGTCTGACCAACATAAATCATTGAACAAGGGCATAAGATGGCGTATATAATGTTCGATGAATTGCAGTTGGTATGTATTCTTAGCGGAATTTTGTGATCACGATAGATGAATTCCTTAGTTTGAATGACACTGTCACATGCCTTGCACTGACCACATCTGAAATGGCCCACGATAGCAGGCAGGTTCCAAAGGGTTGCAACCGTAGGGTCATCTCTGGTCTTCAGAAAGGAGCGAACTACATGATCTTTAACACTTCGTGCTTTTTTGAATGCATGTAGAGGTGGGTCGGATTGCTGGATGTCATCTGATATCAATTCCCAGTGGCGGTTGATAATGCGTTTAATTCTGTTACTCTGGGTGTTAAAAGTGGTAACGCATACAATCCTGTCTTGCTGATCATCCTTATCAGTTTTGGGGGTAAGTAACTCTTCACGGGGATAGAACCAAGCTCTTTTCCTCGCTCGCTTGAGTAGTTGTTTTGGATATCCCCTACTAAGAAGTCGTTGTCTGAGTTCTTCCGATTCGGGGAAATAATGTGTAGCAAGGACAAATTATGTATATCTATTGATTAAACTGTCACTTGAGAATTTTTTCTTCCTTTCCTTCACTTCCTCCTCACAGGATCACTCCCCCTCCCTTGTTTCTCCACTATACTTGGGGCACTGTGAAACCATGTTTACGTTCTGAGATTATATATTTGATATATACATTCACATTGTGATTAAAACAATGTGGACAGATTTGTTTCTTGGTTGATTTATTTGTTATTATCTAGTAAACTGTTCTTTGATTACTGGGACCCCTTTTTCTTATCACTTTGATAGCCCAGGTCCCAGTGACTTTATCTGGGTTCAACCCCTTATCTATACCCTACTTCGTGCAGACGCTGGTCTGCGAGGTTTATTTCATGTCCAATTAATTTGGACTTTTGCACATCATGGTAGAAAGGGAACTTCTATCTTTCTCCGAAGACTATATAGACAAACTCCTTGAGGATCCAAATAATATATTTATTTCATCCGATATCTCCACCATTGATTTCACACTAAAGGATAAAATCACCCTTCTGGAAAGATTAGAGAAAAATCTAATCCGGACTAGGTGGCATGGACATCTCTTAACCAAATATCTGAAGGAAAACATCATCCCAATTGGGCTGCAAATTAAGATCGAACCGGCAATCTTTGTCGAGGTACCCAAGTTCAGAGAAGGGTTCAGCCACGTGGCGAATAACTGCTCCCGTCATTGGATGGTCCTTGGCGTGGAAACTGCTGCGGACCAGATCCAAGTGATTACGGCTGAGATAAAGACTCTAAAAGCTGAAATAGCGGCGGATGCCAACTTCGCCAGTGCTAAAGAAACCCTGAACACTCTTGAAGCTACCCTTTAGGATTTTGATTTAACAACGCAGAATCGGAAACTTGAAAAATTGGCAAGGGATATCAGACTGTACGATAAGAAAAAAACCTATCCCTATTTACAGGAAGATTATTTTCGCCAAGACCAGCAAGGCAGATTCACCAATCGGGGTAGAGGTGGTTACAGAGGAAGACGAAACTACCAAACTTTTTCAGACTCTTCATTTAGCTCTGAGGGTGAACAGGAACAACCTGGTCCTAGTTTCCAGCAATATTACCCGGACTACGCCCAATACCAACAGCATCAATACAACCCTTTTTTAGGGCAACGCCAATGGTCATGGCGACCACCACGCGGCAGAAGCAACAACTGGCAGCGCGGCCAACAACGTGGATCACAGCAGGGCACCAACACCTGGAATGGAGGTCGTGGCCAACCGCAAAAACAGGTGCAATTCCAGACAGAACCACAGCACGGAGAACGAGTGACCCGAAACAAAACCTACAGATGGTAAATAGTTTTGAAATTTATCCGAAACTCAGACTTCTCGGAGGAGCTCCACCAGTGGTGTCCAGCCCGGTAGTCAATATATCGAATCAAAATCTTAATGAAGATGAGATCAAAGTATTAGGGAAAGGACTATCCTATGTTCCGACTAATAATCCTGATGCCTTCATCATTCGTACTAAGCTTTTTCAATTCTTTCGGAAGATTAGGTTAAGATATTTCTTTCGCAACTCTGAACCTTCCACACAATCATCAGTCACGGGGCTTAGACCCCCTTCCACGTTTGTTCCATTCACCGGTACAATGTCGCACAAGATCCTGGCCTATGAATCAGTTGTCATTAGAGATGTGTTACAACTGTTGGGCACTAAACCATTTATCCAATATAACACTAGTAAGAATGAGAAAATGGCCTTACAATCACTTGCCAACAATGATCAACTCATTATCAAACCTGCTGACAAGGGCGGAGCAATCGTGGTGCAGGATGTCACCGCCTATGAATCTGAAATTCTCAGACAATTGAATGATGGTATCAGTTATCAGCAATTGCGATCAGATCCCTCAAAGACTATTGCGCATGAGATTTTGGAGTTAACCCAAGCGGGTCTTGAACAGGGTTTTCTATCGGAACTAGAGTTCAATTTCCTGAATCAGAAGCATCCACGCTTGGCAACTATCTATACTTTGCCAAAGATCCACAAGTCCTTGGTAGCCCCCCCTGGTCGTCCCATTGTCTCGGGGTGTGGCTCCATGCTTGAGCCTCTTGGTAAATATATTGATTTTTTCTTGAAACCACTGGCGGAAAACACCCCTGCATACCTACGGGATACTATGCACACCATTAACATTGTTGAAAATTCTGAATTTGATCCCTCACAGCAACGACTCACCACCTGTGATGTTGTATCTCTTTATACATCGATCCCCCAACAGGAGGCGTTAACGGTCATCACACGCTGCTTGAACCAACGCCAGGCACCAGTTCAAGTACCAACCGAGTTCATTGTTGCTCTTTTACGCATAGCCATGACAAAGAATTTTTTCATATTTAAAGATAAATTCTATATTCAAACGTCCGGAGTGGCAATGGGGGCGCCCTTTGCCCCTGATGTAGCCATTTTGTACATGGCAGCCTTTGAGCAAGACACTATCCTCAATCAAGTCAACCCATTCAGAGACCAGCTCGGTCTCTGGATGCGTTATATAGACGATATCTTGCTGATTTGGAATGGAGACTTGGAAGGTCTGATGCTGTTTTTTGGTTGGGTAAATAACCAATCGGGACACCTCAAATTTACCATTGAATCAGACAACCACAAAATCAACTTCCTTGACCTTATCATCTATGAATGTTCGGGGCACCTACTAACAACACTCTACCGCAAACCCACCGAAGGAACTCATTATTACACTACAATAGTCACCACCCCAGAGCCCTGCGAGACAATTTACCGTTTGGGCAATTCCTGCGAATTCGCAGAAATTGTTCTAACAAGGACCATTATTTCACCGAATCGGAAGAACTCAGACAACGACTTCTTAGTAGGGGATATCCAAAACAACTACTCAAGCGAGCGAGGAAAAGAGCTTGGATCTATCCCCGTGAAGAGTTACTTACCCCCAAAACTGATAAGGAGGATCAGCAAGACAGGATTGTATGCGTTACCACCTTTAACACCCAGGATCAGGTGCCAAGCACCAGGTGCACCTTTGGTTGAACATTTCTCCACAGCCGGTCACACACCGGACAGCTTGAGATAGGTAATCCTTGAAAAAGCCACCTTAGGACCCCGGGGTGGTAATATCACGAGTATCTTAAATACTCGGGAGCTTAAATGGATGTTAAGGTTTGATTCTATTGAGAATGGGCTCAATGAGCAAGATAGCTCCTTTTCCCAATTGGCAACCTTATCGTCTACCTGATTCCATTGCTACGTGGCTGTTACAGTACAATAATACATATATAAACTATATGTGGCCTTTTACCCTGCTGTTGAGAGGTACGCCACCACTCTGATCTTGGAGTAAGACATTACCTGATTCAATTGTCATGTGGCTGTTACATTGCAATAAGACATATATAAATCATATGTAGTTTTTACCCTGCTGTTGTGAGGTACGCTACAACTTCGTGCTTATGTGACTAATAACTTGGAGTAAGACACTGGATGGCTTTTACCCTCTTGTGAGAGGTACGCCATATCCCATGCCTATGATGTTAGCACTAACCTATAATTAATCTATCAGTGGGTACTATATTTTATATGTCTAATATAACTAATTTGTGATCAAAATGATTTGTAGCTTTTACCCTCATGTGAGAGGTACGCTACTACATGGCATGACGCTTTTACCTTCTGATCCATCTACATCCACTGTTGTACTATCTTTTTAGCAGTGACACATGATGTTCACTTTGTTGTTTCTTTTGGATATAACTCTGTTGAATGCACAGATTACCTTTGGTTTTCCAGCACGTTATAGGCACGCCACTCCTGCCTTAATGATGGGATTTTACACAGTCCCGTTGCAGGCGGTTAACAATATACAATATTCATAATTTTGACTCTGTGATATCCTGTTCCAAAATGCGACTCCATCATGGGTATTTTATTTTTTACTTTACCTGACTCGTCTTTGAGTAGATTGACAGCTACATTTGCATTTTCTACTCAACCCAATAATGTCATCGCCCAACGATTAGTCTGTCTACTATGCCCACGGGTGCTCCGCACCACGTGACTCCATTGCCATGGAGATATGTCTAAACCCGGAACTGAGCTTCACCATTGCGAATCCAGCTCGTTGCGGGAAGCGATTCATCCCTTGACCGGTAAGCGTTCTCCTTATCGTAATGACACTTGCTAGAAAGGTTACCCTTTGATGGGCGTTTTTCAACAGCATTCCCTTCCTTTTTCCTTAGAATAATTACAAAGCCCGCGTCTGACTTAACCAGACCTCCACACGATCCTATTGGTGATCGCGTTCATTACTCTCGTAGGTGAGTGTAATCCCCATGTAACCTTGATTGTTATGACCTATCCCACCGCTTTGTGCTCAATCCTGTCCCTCCCATTTACTTACACCCTCTAGCCCCGCGTATATTGACGACACCTCGGACCATGATAACCGATTGAATCGGGGTGTGCTTAAACCACCCTGTGGTAAGTCCCCTTTCCGATTATTTTATTTTTAACTAAATCGGTATATCTAACCCGGTCTAATTGTTTGCCTTGATTGCTTATTACTAGTATTACCAGTATTGACGACATATCCGGACTACGCCAGTAGACTGTACCACGGTCTTTTGAATACCACTCCGTGGTAAGTTTATCTGCTAAAACCAATTAAGCGCTCGGTCTTGCCCATACTTTGAGTCTACCATAATCCCACATTTTAGTGGGCACAGAAATGTCCGTTTGCCGCCTTCCACCCCGGACTGGCTGCTCTTCTATTCTTTCTTTCTTCAGATTTACTCTGTTGACGTAGCGCAATTTTACTGTTGTTCATTTGAGATGCGCTTATGATTGATTTTGCCATATTATCTCAACACACATTAATCTTGTGGCATACCGTTTTAAACTCATATTAATTTCATGGCATAGTAATGACTTTGTCTTCCTTCATGGTAGTATTGATGTGCTCTTCCTTTGATAAAATAATATAGGGATTCGTTTCCCTTCATTAATTTATACATTTGTATTAAATAGGTGTGTCCCCACCCCTGTCCTGATGAAGACCCCACAGCAAGGATAGCAACTCTACCTGCATATTAGGGGGTCGAAACGTCGACAACTATTCGCATTTTCAACTCCACGCTCCATTATTTTCATTTTTTGAACCATGTGGAGTATTTTGTATCGTTCAAATGACTATTTGAACCTTACGGTCTCCATCTCTACACACATTGTGTAGCAAGGACAAATTATGTATATCTATTGATTAAACTGTCACTTGAGAATTTTTTCTTCCTTTCCTTCACTTCCTCCTCACAGGATCAGTCCCCCTCCCTTGTTTCTCCACTATACTTGGGGCACTGTGAAACCATGTTTACGTTCTGAGATTATATATTTGATATATACATTCACATTGTGATTAAAACAATGTGGACAGATTTGTTTCTTGGTTGATTTATTTGTTATTATCTAGTAAACTGTTCTTTGATTACTGGGACCCCTTTTTCTTATCACTTAGATAAATATACTCAACACAAATACTTATTTAGAGGTGCTACTACAGGAGGTGCAGGAGTTAGAGGCACAATACTATACCTAAGGTGCACCTGAAAGCAAATTTTATCTACATCTGAACAAAATCACTCTAAATATTACCCACTACATCAGTAAAACAAGTTGTGAAATTTATGGTTTTAGAGAGTACGAATAGGCAATGACTAAATGACATTGAAAATCAAAAATTTGACAGGCCAAAGGAAGTGTGACAGACTGCTTGACTTGCAAGTGACATGAAACCCTGGAGTAACATTTTGGAGGTTTTTGTTAGAAAAATTAGGGCGAATACCAAATTTCTTGGACATCCTACTACGTTCGTGCACTGGATTTCTGTGCCCAGGAACCCCTTCTAGCTTGTGCAATCAAGATTAGCCCTGTAGTTGTAAACAGGGCCTGGGATTTAATATAATTGATTGTAGCCATGCAGCAGTTAACTCTTGCAAAACGTGCTTTCAGTAGCACCAGGGGGCTACTTAATTCACCGGGAGACAAACCTAACATTGAGAGCTGCTTGAGTGTGGTGGTGAGTAATCAAAAACTTCAGGCAGTTATGTTTGTTGTTGTCTATTTCCTTGGCTCTCTATAAGGCTGTCATGGCTGTCCTCTCTTTGGTGATCTGAGTACCATTGTAGAGTAATTATTGACTGTCAATACATTCAGTCACTGGTAGACATCACAAGTCAGCTCCTTGAATCAAATCACTTACTGTAAATGGAAACTGGTCCAGAATAAGAACATTCCAGGATGGAGAAGAAGACCAGGGTGTAAAAGAGCATGTTGAATTCTATGGTGCCTGCTTGAACTGATCAGCAATCTTTACCTTCTTCCTGTGGTGGGGAAAATACATATCATTATACTGCTTTTGTGTAGGAGAATGAATTAAAGGAGCCTGTGGCATGACGTCTACTGCTAAATCCTTTTTATAGTACAGGTATCCATGGTACATCCCTCATAAGGGCAGACTGTCACTTCCAAACATCTAAACAAAGTTTAAGCATCAAATATATAGAACCAAGGGACAAAAGCCCCCATCCTTGCAGGGCAGCTTTGAAACGGGCAAGGAGCAGCCTGTGATTAATCGATCAAAAAAGAAACCGCAATAAAGCCTCAACTCAATGACATGCTGACATTTTATTTCCAAATGAAACTGGCAGCACATTATTTCCTGGCACGTTTTGGCTAAGGAACTAGCCTTGCTCACAGGTGAGAAAGCAAAAGACACACAGTTGATGGACGGAATGCAGAACTAATCAAAACATTCACCCCCAATCAAGAGATCTGGGTTAAATCCATCATTCTTTTGCTCACCATGCTACCCGAGTTTAGACCTTACCATATGCAAATCACTCTTGAACCTGTGCCTCGTGGGAACCGTCCAGCCGAACTGCCAAGCCAGGTCCTCACTGGACCAGCAACAAGCATTCTAGGACCGGTTTCAGGGTTTCACCCCTCATCAGCCAGGATAGCTTGAATCCAGTGACACAGTGAGCCCCGTACCCGCGTCTTGGCATACCAAGGAGACTTAGGGTGAGAAAGCAAAAGACAGACATTTGATGGACGGAATGCAGAACAAATCAAAACGTATACTCCTATAGATCTGTGTTAAACCCATCATTCCTTTCCTCACCATGCCACCCCAGTTTAGACCTGACCATATGCAAATCAGTCTTGGACGCAGGGCCAAGACTGATTTGCATATGGCTGGGTTCAAACTCAAATGGCATGGGGAGCAAACAAGCAATGGATTTAGGCCCAGATCTCTGTACTGGGGTGAATGTGTGACATTGTTCTGGCCATCAATTGTTTTTGCAGTTGATCACAGGTGAGCATGTATAAAGTACATTGGGGTGCATGTGTCTGGGGAGCCACACACAACATGAGAACCCTCTTGGACTGAGGAGACTCAGCCACCCTAATCCTCCTAGACCTCTCTCCACTTTCGACTGTCTCCCATCACACCCTGATCAACAGCCTCCATCCGATCAACTTCCAAGATGATGCCCTCAATTGGATCACACACTTCCTCTCCGAAAGTACTTAGAGGGTCCTCCTCCCTCCCTTCACCTTGGAGCCAAAGAATATAATCTGAAGCATCCTTCATGACTCTTCGCTCAGCCGCCCCCCCATCAACACCTACATGACTCCCCTACCCAACATTGTCAGAAACCACAGACTGAACATCATCTTCTATGTGGACCACACCCAGCTCATCTTGTCCCTCTCTGAGGACCCAGCCACCATAAAAGGTAAACTTTCACCACTGCATTACCAGTGTCACCAACTGGATGCAAGATAATGCCCTCAAACCTGACAAAGATAAGACGGTTCGGCAGCACCACCCCACCATGGGATAAATACTAGCCGCCTGCTGACCTGGGTCCCACTCCCACAGACAAGTTCCGTAACCTCAGAATCATCCTGGAAAGCAAACTCACCATGAAGAACCAAATCAACCCAGTCTTGTACGCCTGCTTCCTCACCCTCCGCATGCTCGGCAAGATCTTCAACTGGCTCCCTGTATCCATCAGACGTACCAACTCCCAAACTCTTGTCACCAGCTGCCTGGACTATGGCTATGCTCTCTTTGCTGGAATCACATCCACCTCTTGAAGAGACTTCAGACCATCCCGAACTCATCAGCCAGACTCATCCTCAACCTCCCTAGACGGACCCACATCACCCCCATCTGAAGAATCTCCGCTGGCTTCCTGTACCAATTCAAGATTGTGGCGCATGCGTTCAAATCCCTGCACACTCAAGTACAAGTAATCATCAACCACTGCCTGAATTTCCACCGACCCTTCAGACATCTGTGCTCCACATCTCTCTCCCTCGCCCATACCCCGTGCATTCACTGCAGCACACTGGACAACATTCCTTCTCTTAACTCGCCCAATAAATCTGGAACAGCCTCCCCGTCCACCGAAGGACATCTTACTCCTCCAGAAATTCAGAAAGGGATTCAAGACCTGGCTCTTCAACTGAGACCCGTGCAGCCAGGACCCAGCACCTGAATACCCTCTGGGTGATTAGAGCTCTTTACAAATCCAGATGATATGAATTAATATGATATTATTTTCCTCTTTCTAGAAAGAGGAAACAATTAGGTGAACTAAAGATCTTCATTTGTCCTCATTACAGCTCATCTGGGGAGGCGTAGCATTTTGACACATTCCCAGGTCTACCAGTATTAATGCACCAAATTCCAGGGGTGGATGCGTGGGAACACCCACGCTCCACCCATGGAATGCCTCTCTGGGGCACAGTAATGCAAGGCAGTAAGTTACGCTGCGTTTTGTTACTCTAGAGTTATTAAATCATGCAGGCCCATGCAAGGTGGCCTTGCGTGGCTTAATAAATCATGCTTAGTAGTTGCATTACCCTTGTGGCCCATTGCATGGCTCAAGGTGGTGCAACTGCTTGATAAATCCGCCCCTTATTGTTTAGTAGGAAAATATGCTTTGATGGTATCTCACATTACTGCTTTTTTTCTTGTGAGCTCACATTCTGCATTAAAATGTCTCACAAGATCCCCGGAGAAGACAATTTCTGCATGGACGAGTCTCCCAAAATAATGCAAAATTGCAGAATGAGATATTTTGCAAATTTCATGTGACACAAAATTCACAAATGTATTGGTCCTTGCTGGCAAAATAAAAATTTCACTCAGGCCTGCCTAATACATTCATACTTTACAATTATTCTTACAATTTCCTCACAGGGGTGACTCTGACTGTTACATCCACAAGCAGTGTGCTTAAATAAATATATAATAATTATGGATTCTACTATGGTCGAAAGGTGCAACCTTACCTTGAATTATCCCTTGACCATAAGGTACAGTAAATTTCCATGAGCCTATACTAGAATACAATGAACATATTTGCAATCTGTCTATTCTATTCATATACTTACAGCTACACTTTTCACTGAAAAGGCAAGTGAAAAACAATGTGGGCATCAAAAAACGATTGATTTCTCATTCAACTTCCATAGAAACCTTTGCTTATCCATATAGCCTGATGCGCTGTTGACACCAAAGTGATATGAAAGTAGAACTTTACTCAGAAAGTGTGTTTCTATAGGTTTGGTATAAATCTATTCAGTGTAGATATGTACAGAAGTTTTTTGTATAATTAGCTTTTTAATTTTTTTAAATTATTGTTATTTTTTTAAAGCATGCTTTTTAGTTTAGTGTAAACACGTTCAATAGTTTTTTGTGTCATTTGTGTTTTAAAAAGATGCTATGCGAGCTTTAAAGGGTTAACCATTTTGGGTGCCTTTTTTTAATTCGAGATTCAAGACTCACGATTCCTGTCAATCATATTTTGAATATTTTAAGAAACGTGACTGGCTGGATAAGGGCTCTTAAAATAGTTTTCTCCCATCTTGAAACTTTTGAGTCGAATGTGGCTCGAGTGTTTTGTGCTGTGGAAAAAAATTGCACAGCTATGGGGCACCACACTCAGACGCTCCCAACCAAAGTGGAGTGCGAGGGAGTATCGAGAACCATGGAAAAATCAAATGCCACAGTAGGAAGGAATACAAAAATCTGTGTGCGACTCTTGAGTTACAAAATATTTGAGAGTCATATGAGTGGACCTTTTAAGTACCTGCGTCTTTTAATTACCTGGGTCAACCACCGGTGGCGCCACATAGCTGCCCATCTATACACCCAACGAGTCACTGCAGATTTGTTACATTGTAGCAGAGCACCAAGGCACTGAGATCTTTTCTTTAACTCTTACTAGTCTGAGCCTGGCAAGAACACTTTGTGCTGCCTGGGGCCCGGATCGGCCGGGTGCACGGTACACAGCCAAAGGACAAGTCGCCAGTTTCAGAACTGTCCCCACTGAGTGACAGAGGTCAGTAGCAAATGCGTGACAATGCATTTCAGTGCGGTGTTGCGGTAACACCACACTGAAATGCGTTAGCGTCACGCCAGATACGTGACACTTGGCAGGACTACATTTCATGATTGATTCTTAAACCATGTATGACTCAAGTGTTTCATGACTCTCTAATCGTTTTTGGCTTGAGACTTTCATGCTGATCAAAACAAAGGGAAATCACAAGCAAAGACCAGGCCCGTGTGCCCAGATCCTCCTGGGCATGCATAAAGGCTGTGCACTTTGGGGCAGGCTAAAAGCAGGGAGAAGGACACAGAGCGAGGCTGCAGACAAGACTCTATACCTAACACCCCCTGTCCTTGGCTGGCGGCTGTGAACAGCTGCTTTCGCGTCTCACAAGCAGCGCTTAATTTGAGCCGGTGGTTTCCGGTGCTCGGCACCCGCACTTGTCAGCATCGGAGCTTATGACAGTCTACAATAAGGTGGCACTGTCTGCCTGTTCTAGGTATGAGGAGAACAACAGATGTTTATTAATTCAATTGACATTACCAATGACTAATCCATGACACCCAAGCCATTCTTATAGCTTTGGAGACCTGGAAAAGTATGAATTGTAACACTTGCAAGAGCTTGATGGCTAATGGTTGTGTTGGTTCTGTCATGGCAGTGCCAGCGAGGGCAATGGGTGGTGCAAGCTGCAGAAGGACTTCTGACCAGAGCCCAGGTGCTTATTTTTTCACAAATTAAACACTGCTCACAAGAGGTTGGATATAGGGCCTGTCCACAGTCAGGCACTGCAGTCAACTGCAGCTGTGCATAGCCAAAAGCAAGTGTTGGAAATAAAGACATTATTTTAAAAACAAGCAGTGAAACAAAAACAGCAAACTGAGATACAGTTCTGTCTCAAAAAGCAACAAGACATTGAAATCTGCCAATTATGATAGCTAATGCACACAACTAATGCCATACTCTGTGCCGACCTCATGCTCAAAATGCAAATTTGCAAACAAAATATTACCGAAAAAAAGAACAACATGAAGGTGGAACATGTTATTGAATGACTTGTGTAATTTGGTAGCCATAAGTGGCAAATGTCAGTAGTTTGCTGCATTTGAGCCAGAGCAAACAATCTGATTCTGAGTTTGCAGCAGCAAAATTGTCTTTTGAGATGAATTGAACTCATTGTACTAATTGACAACTTTTTTCAGACTCCTAAATGGATTTAGAAATGGATAAAGAATCACTGTTTGGAAGAGTTGTAAGTGTTCCTTCCAAATAGACATTCCTATACCTGGTCATCAATGGTTCAGGACCAAAATACCAGTTGCAAACCATTGAAAAGTTACCACGAAGCAAATAGGACTCTTTGCTTTATGTGAATCGTAAAAAAGTGTGTTGAGGACTAGGTAGCAGTAAAAAAGATTGATACGTCCAATATAAAGAAAGCAGGCTATATATGTATAGAATACATAACTAATAACTGTGTAAGATCTATCTATCTATCTATCTGTCTATCTATCTATCTATCTATCTATCTATCTATCTATCTATCTATCTATCTATCTATCTATCTATCTATCTATCTATCTATCTGTATTGGCTGGGCTTTCCCTTTCCTCCCCCTTACCTGCATTTAATTTTTGGAACATTCACCACTGTTTGGTGGGTCCGGGTTCCGTGGGTGGTGTGGAGATCGTCGACAGGCGCCATCTTTGATTGGGACGCTGGCATTTTCGGCGGGCGCCATCTTGGAGCGTCCTTGCGCTCCTTCCTCCATTTCGCCGCCTATTTAAAGTCGCTCTCTCCCGCGCAGCGGGAACGCGCAGCCAGGACGCTGTCGCTTGCCGGAGTCTTGCCAGAGTCCTGCCCGTCTGCGCCCGTCCGCGCTAAGGACGCGCGGGTCGCAGCGGGCAACTTCCGCCCAGTATTCTTTGGAAGGCAGGATGCTTGTCTACACCAGTGCAACGCTCCAAGCGA
The DNA here is from genome assembly GCF_964263255.1 of Lissotriton vulgaris. Classification (NCBI taxonomy): domain Eukaryota; kingdom Metazoa; phylum Chordata; class Amphibia; order Caudata; family Salamandridae; genus Lissotriton; species Lissotriton vulgaris. The sequence continues at coordinate 56,005,155 of NC_141689.1, forward strand.
TTGGCCACTCCCTTCCTCGATGTGCTGCCGCACTTAAACACCCTTTGTGTGGCCCTTACCAATGTGCCTGCAAGAGATGGTCGCTTGACCAGTCCACAGGCATTCGAGCCTATGATAATTCCGTCGCCCCACTGGCTGGCATAAGGGTGCCTCGGTTGAGTGATGGTCGAGTTCAGGGTCTGCGGATATTAAACCTCAATACCAGATCCCTGGTTAAACACCATCTTTCTATTATGGACCTCATTACTGACGAGGAGCCGGATCTATTTATCATCACCGAGACCTGGCTCCAGGATACAGACACAGCCATAATTAATCTGGCTTGCCCCCCAGGTTATTCACTTTTTACATGGAACCGGCTGTCTAGAGGTGGAGGTATTGCCCTAGCTTTAAAATCTACTTTTGCGTGCTCCTGGACTGGTCTGCATATTGCAGGCTGCGAAAGCGCCCTATTCAAGATTACTATCAGTCCTCAGTTCACGCTGTCTGGGATGGTCGTGTACCGCCCTCCTGGCAGCGATGTAGCTTTCAGGGGAGCTTTCCCCGAGGCAGTGAGTACACTAGCTAGTGATTGCGCTAATTTCTGCATCATAGGTGACCTCAACCTCCATTTTGACATCCAACAGACCGCGGCCATCAGTGGTTTCCTGGCGGATATGGAGGCCCTTCAGGTGACCCAACTTGTCACTCAACCCACGCACCTGGCAGGGCACATCTTGGACCCATTCTTCACCAACTTATCGGATGTCCAAGTTTCGGCTATTTCTCCAGTGTGTTGGACTGACCACTTTTTGGTGTCCATGTGGCTACCTCTCCCCGTAACCCCCACTATTCCACCTCCAAAGTGGGTTCCGCGGCGGCATTGGAATAAGCTCAGGCTTGAGGATCTTCATTGTATCATGGCTGAAGAGCCACTTGGCCCTCTGTCTGACGCTAGTCTGGGCTACGACCAATTATGCAGCTGGATAACTAAGGCACTGGACAGATTGGTGCCTGTTATTGCAAGTAAATCCAGCTCCAGGCAGTCGAGCCCTTGGTACGACAGTGCTCTCCGCGCTCTGAAGGGCTCGTGTAGGCGGGCAGAAAGGGAGTGGCGGAAGGCGTACGATGCTGTTAAAAAAACCGCGTACTTGGCCGCTGTTAAGCTCTACCATCGAGCTATTTGTAGAGCCCGCGCGGCGTTCTACGCAATGGAATTCCGTAATAGCCATAACCCCTCGAAGACCATCTTTAAAGCTTTAAAAGATTTGATGGCTAAGAGAGTGGCTCCGCCTGTGGATGGTTCCACCTCACAGTGTGAGATTTTGGCCGCTTTCTTTTTGGAGAAAGTTAAGAACATCTATCTGTCATTTCCCAGCACAACATTATCACTTTCTCCTCGGAACGACCTTTGCAGCCGCCCGGTATTACATTCTCTCCCTACTCTCTCCTGGGATGGGTTTGTCAAGCTGGCACAACGTGTCAAGTCCGGCTCTCCGGCGGACCCACTCAGACCTGCTCTCTTTAGAGATCCGTCTTTTCAGGGGCGCACGGTAGTGTGTTCATTAATCAATCTTTCCCTGACTTCAGGCACTGTTCCTGCCAAGTGGAAGCAGGCGGTGGTTTCCCCGATCCTGAAAAAACCATCATTGGATCCTCTAAAACCGGAAAACTATCGCCCGATCTCATTGCTTCCCTGGCCGGCCAAAGTCATGGAGGCCTATGTCAACCTAGCCTTATCTGACCATCTGGCCCTGGCCAATGTCCTCGATCCTACGCAGAATGGGTTCCGTGCTGGGCACAGCACGGAGACCGCCCTTCTGGCAATGGTGGAACATCTGCGGAGTGTGTTGGATGCAGGTCAAACGGCAGCGCTTATTTTATTAGATCTTAGCGCTGCCTTTGACACAGTGTCCCATCGCATCCTCCTACACCGCCTGGAGAACATTGGCATTTGTGGCCCCGCTCTGCAGTGGTTCCGTTCCTTCCTCAGCGATCGCTCCTTCTGCGTTGCCACCCCTCCTTTTCAGTCCAAATTCCATCAGTTGGACCTGGGGGTTCCCCAGGGTTCCTCGCTGAGTCCCACGCTTTTCAATCTCTACGTGCGGCCGCTGGCTGATGTCGCCAGGCAGTGGGGCCTTACTATGGTCTCATATGCCGACGACACACAGCTAGCGGTCACGATCAGCGGGGATGCCGAACTGGATGCCCCCAGGTTCCGAGACGGGCTGAGAGAGGTGGCCAGCTGGATGAATAACAACTGTCTCCAGCTGAACGCGAAAAAAACCGAGGTGATGATCGTGGGAAGAGGAACGGACTGCTGGGGGGACAATTGGTGGCCACAGGAGCTCGGGCCTGCCCCCATACCGGTGATGGAGCTCAGAAACCTAGGAGTATGGCTCGACCACACCCTAAGTTTTACCACCCACACTAAGAGAGTGGCAGCATGCTGCTTTGGTGTTCTGCGCGGACTGAGGCCGGTGCTTAAATTTTTCGATGCCCCGACGAGACAGTTGGTCATCCAAGCGACGATCATCTCCCGGCTGGACTATGCCAGTTCGCTCCTGCTGGGAGCTAACCAAGCTGAGATCGTCCGCCTGCAGCGCGTTCAGAACGCGGCTGCGAGAGCAGTGGTGGGCCTGCTGAGGTCCTGTCCCACGTCCAATACTCTGCGGTCCCTACACTGGTTACCAGTGAAAAGCCGAATCCATTTTAAGGTACTCAGCATCGCTTTTAAAATTTTAAAAGGATCGGCACCTGAGATCCTCAATAACCTCCTATCCCCTTATGTCCCGACTCGCTCCCTCAGATCTCTTGGGCAATCCCTTGCGGTTACCCCGCGTTTCAGGCTTAGCCGGATGGGCGGGCGCTCCTTCCGTGTGAGAGCTGCGGCTCTCTGGAATTCTCTTCCTTTGGAAATCCGCCTTTTAGAGGATCTACTAGCATTTCGCAGGGCCGTGAAAACCTACCTGTTTTAAACTTTTTTATCTTGACTCTCACTTTTTCCCTTGCGTTGTGTTATGTTCACCTTTTCCATGCGCCAGGACGCTCCTTCGCTGGAGCAGCTGCGCGCAAAATAAATGTAGCTAACATAACATAACATAACATAACATCTCTCTCTCGATCTCTCTCTCTCTCTCTCTCTCTCTATATATATCTATCTATCTATCTATCTATCTCTCTCTATCTATCTATCTATCTATCTATCTATCTATCTATCTATCTATCTATCTATCTATCTATCTATCTATCTATCTATCTATCTATCTCTCTCTATCTATCTATCTATCTATCTATCTATCTATCTATCTATCTATCTATCTATCTCTCTCTCTCTCTCTCTCTCTCTCTCTCTCTCTCTCTCTCTCTCTCTCTCTCTCTCTCTATCTATCTATCTATCTGTCTATCTCTCGCTCTATCTATCTATCTAGAAAGTGAAGTTAAACGTACAGAAAAATCAAACCACAGGGCAAAAGCAATATAAGACTGTATTACCAGCAGCACGATGAATGAGAGTGCGCATTGTTATTTATTGCTTTGAGTTGTGTTGTTAATTAACGACGCTGTGGTTTTAGGTGTTTTTACCCGTTGGCAACCACCTACTCCAGTGGGGCGGGGCTGGTATAAACCCGAGGACATGGTGGAATAGTACAGCCACATGAGAGGGCCCTACACTTTCCTAACAGGGCCTTTCGAATGTACCCCTGGGGGCCTGTAGGTGCAGAACATCCCCGTACAACTTGTGCAATAAATCAGGGTGGCTCTCCCCGCCCCCAAACCTGATATTGCAGCTTTTATCAGTTTGTGTAAACAAGTTGTGCAAACCCATCATATGTGATGTATTTTTGACATTGTGCAAACCCGTGGAGTCAAAATGTGCTTTGTCCCTCGATCTGCTCTACAAAAAGTAAACAAGCATTTGCAATGCAATATGTCTCACTTTTACGCGAGTTTAAGCTATTAGCACTGTAAATGATAAGGCCTTTTATTTATGCTTTAAAAATGAAAACAAAAATTAGAGGCATTGTCATTTGCAACTATCACTAGCTCAAACTTGTGTAAATGCGAGACCTATTGCATTGAAGATGCTTGTTGTAAACCGGCTTCCTGCACGAGATGTATACAGCAACGGGGTGCCCCTTGTACTTGTATGCTGAAATTAACCCCAGTCTGTCTGTCATGCACTGTAATGAATAAATATTTACTTTGCCTCCTATTCGATATAGATTTGTTACTGGTCAGAGCCCGAAAAAACGGAAACGATTTTTCAATTAACGATCAACATTCATTTTAATCCTGGCAGTCCCGGCTCTCTTAGGCAGAACTGAACAATGTGCAACAGCAGGGACAGAGCAGCACTTCGCGGCAGAGCAGTGCTGGGGGTTACTAGTAAGAAAGATCTCACATGGAGTAGAGGCTTGTCTGAGCAACAGCACCGGAAGAGGTGCAGACCTCACCTCCACGCTCCATCATTTCTCACCAGGCTAGTCATGTGACGCAGAAGCCGCTGTCATGTCTCACGTGGACAGGGTTACTCTTCAGTGGAAGTGTTGTGCAATGAAGTGCTCTGCGTCTAGACACATCAAGATGGCGCTGGGTCCTTCTTGTAGTTACCTGCTGGTCACTGTTCTAGTCTTGCAGTTGTATCAGCCACTCCCCAAGGGATGGCTTACACCTCACCACACACCCATCCAACACAGGCATCACAGGACATGTAACCCTATTAATAAAAGGGACTGGGCTCACGTGCTCTGGGCCAGTTCTACCCACTAAATATCACTGTCAGTGTCGTGGTTATTTATGCATGGGGGCCAGAGGCCCCACAGCATTACATTGGTGATTTGCAGGTGAGCACCTGCGTGTGGCTGCCTTGGTGGTGGTGGATGGGGGAGAGAGCAGCCCGTATCGAGGGCACCCCCTGCTAGGTGGCGTAGGAAGTGCCTGACTGCCCGTGAGGCATGAGAGACGCCCGTAGAGAGAAGTAGATTATTGGAAGCCCACCCCGCACCTGATGTGCCCGTAAATGTATGACGTAACTGCAACACATGATGGACGGAATGCTGAATGATTCAAACATTCTCCCCCAGTCATGAGATCTGGGTTGAATCCATTGTTCTATTGCCAACTACGCCACCCCAGTTTGGACCCAGCTATATGCAAATCAGTCAGGACCCCGTCCCTCATGGGAACAGTCCAGTCCGCACTGCCAAGCCAGGTCCTCACTGGACCGAAACAAGCATCCTGTGACCGGTTTCAGCATATGTCACCCTTCTTCAGCCAGGCTAGCCTGAATCCAGTGGCACAGTGAGCAAGGAACCCACGTCTGGACATACCCGTCCCACTAAGGGCGATAAGTGTAACTGAAACAAATGATGAACGGAATGCTGAATGATTCAAACATTCTCCCCCAGTCAAGTGATCTGGACTCATACCTGGGCAAACCCTTCCCACTTAGGGAGATATATGGAAAAGTAACAATTAATGGACAGAAAGCTGGACAATGCAAACATTTGGCTCCAGTCACAAGGATCTGGGTTTAATCCATCATTCTTTTGCACACAAGCTCCCAGGATGCTTGTTTCGTGTCCAGGTAGGACCTGGCTTGGCAGTTCGGACTGGACTGTTCCCACAAGGAACAGCGTCAAAACTGATTTGCATTTGGCTGGGTCAGAACTGGGGTGGTGTGGTGAGCAAAAGAACGATGGATTAAACCCAGATCCTTGTGACTGGGGGTGAATGTTTGCATTGACCAATTCTGTCCATCAATTGTTTCTTTGCATAAGTCACCCTAAGTGGGAAAGGTATGCCCAGATGTGGGTCCCGTGCTCACTACACCACTGGATTCAAGCGAGCCTGGCTGATGAAGGGTGATGCCCTGAAACCGGTCCCAGGATGCTTGTGTCCGTTCCAGGGAGGACCTGGCTTGACAGTTCAGGCTGGACTGTTCCCACAAGGAACAGGGTCAAGACTGATTTGCATATGGCTTGATCCAAACTGGGGTGGTGTGGTTAGCAAAAGGTTGATGGATTAAACCCAGGTCCTTGTGACTGGGAGTAATTGTTTGCATTGTCCTGCATTCCGTCCATCAATTCTTTCTTTTGCATATGTCGCCCTAAGTGGGAAGGGTATGCCCAGACGTGGGTCCCTTGCTCACTCTGCCACTGGATTCAAGCTAGCCTAGTGATGAAGGGTGATGTCCTGAAACCAGTCTCAGAATGCTTGTTTCCGGTCCAGGGAGGACCTGGCTTGGCAGTTCGAGATAGACTGTGCCTACAAGGAACAGGGTCAAGACTGATTTGCATATGACTGGGTCCAAACTGGGGTGGTGTTGTGAGCAAAAGAATGATGGATTAAACCCAGATCCTTGTGACTGGGGTGAATATTTGCATTGTCCAGCATTCCGTCCATCAATTTTTTCTTTTGCGGAAATATATGTCGGCACCCGACAGCAGGAAGATCTGCACGGTGAAGGTGAGAGACCATAGCAAAGGCCTGAAGAGGCTTTAACTGGAGTGCAACCAGTGCCGGACTGCTGAGGTGCTGGCCCACCACTGCATCCTGGGATGCGAGAAGGAGGAAGGCCTGATCAGCCATCGGGCAGAAGGTGAACCTCTATCGAGGAGAGAGGTGAGCAGGGCAGAGAGAGTGTACCTGATGATGTGTGGAAATAGAGCAGTTTGTATTGACAGACTCCTCGCACTCGTGTTTATGTGAGATTTGTACTAGTAGTTGAATGTGTGTTGGTGCTGAATGAGATCTCCCTTCTGGGTCGTGGGAGTCAAATACAGAATATGATAGCGATATTCCAACAGGGAACAACGTCCTCATAGAGCACTCAAAAAATAATGTTCCTTGAATTTTCAATTCTTTTCAATAAAGTTTTATTCAAAAAGTTTCCTTTTGTTGTTAAATCATATTTTCTTCAATGTTATAATCATTTTAGCAAAACAAACAATCGAACGCCCAATGCATTTCGGGCAATGTGCCCTTCTTCAGGGGTATAGTGTTCTGTTGAGGACAAAAACACAACTGTGATACAATCATCAAACCATCAAGTGGTATAAAGCAAACATTTTTAAATAAACATTTTTAGATTGAGCATTTTTAAATCAGGTCTCTCATTAGAGTGTCTTATATCCCTTCTCAGTACAGTATATTTAATTTCATCATTTGTGGACCAGTGAAAGAAAATCATTTAGACCTGTCAGTTGGTAAAGGGGTGAGTAGAACCATTATTGTAGCCAAATGCATTATATAATAAATGTGGCAAAAAAACATGATGTAGAAGTTAATGAAGTAAAAAATTGTGGTGCCTGGGTTGTAGTATCAGTTAGCTCTTTGTAAAGGTATTTTGAAAAGTCGACCCGTAAATGACCTGTAAAGTATACATGTTCACTAACTAGAACTACGACGGGTGATTACAAGTCAGAGTTTAGAATTGCAACAAGGAGTGTTTACATACCGGTATCGACGACCGGCTTGTCGGATATAGGATAGTTGATCGGTCGTATTTCTAAAATACACAAAACGTATCGAAAGTTAGATAGTGGTATAAATGTCGGTTTGGAAATACGCATATCGCGCATAGTTAGTTTTTCCAAAATCTTACCGTAACGATAAAGATATGGGTGCCGGTGTCCGGACCAAGTGTCAGCAGCGTTGGAAAAACGCGGGTGCAAGACGACTCGCGGAACTGCCGTATTTAACCCGGAAGTTCCGTTTGTCTTTCATAGAAATAAACGATGGACATGTCGTGGACGTATAATACCATCTTAAAATGGCGGACTCAAAATAGGAATCAGATACGAATAGCGGGCCACATATTCAAAGTGTGTAATAATTACAAATTTCCAGTGGGCTCGGGTCAAATGATTTGTACCAGAAAAGTATAAGTAAAATAGTATAGGGTACAATTATCTACCCTCAAAGGCAATAGTCAATTCTTTGGAAAATTACAAATGGTGCAAAATTACGATAATTTAAGAAGCATAACTCGTGGTGATTAGTACATCCTTTTAAACATTGGTTAAATAAAACAATTTAGATCCATACGGTCATTTAGACCTTTCGGTTGGCAAGTGTTCAAATATGAAATCCAAAACACTTCTCTCCGCAAAAGGTGTTGGGAATTGTCTCGGCCTGGTAATATTGGAACAGTTTCTAGAATCAAAAAACGAAGTTGACTGGGAGTGTGGTTATTGTTATTAAAGTGACTTGCCAATGGTGATTTAAGGTTCTTAGTTCGTATACTACTCTTGTGTTCAATTATACGCGTCTTGATTTTACGTTCAGTTTTTCCAACGTATGCCAGTCCGCAAGGACATTTGATCAAATATATGACATTACGACTGTCACATGTGGCAGTTACACGCAAAGGGATGGTGGTACCTTTACTTGGATGTTTCATTTCTTTGCCCTTTATTATGGCATTACAGTTTCCACAGTTGAGGTAGGGGATGGTCCCCTTAAAAAGTTCTTGTCTTCCTGGTGTCTTTTTGTTCAAAATTTCTTTTATGTTTCTTGATCTTTGATAGGCAAATCTTGGAGAAAGTTGAAAGATATTATTAAAATCATTTTCCATTGATAGTAAAGGCCAGTTTCTCAATATTGCTCGTTTGATTTTAGAACTTTCAGTTGAATATTTCGAAACAAATACCATTCTGTCTTGGGTAGTTTGTTTGGGTTTTGATAGTAGCAGAGCTCGTCGGTCTATGTTGTTCATTTTGGATGTTGCTTCCTCTGGAATATCTCGAGGGTACCCTCGCTCACTAAATTTCTCAATGCAATTTTTGACACTCAATTTTAGGGATTCATCAGTGGAAGAAATTCGTTTTATTCTTAGTAGTTGGGAATACGTTAAATGTCTTTTGAGGGATGGTTACTGAAAGAGGTGAGGCCCTCAGAGTGGAGAAAGCTGTCGGGACCCACAATCATTGCTGCACCGCCACCTAGTGGCCAAGTGGAGTCACCGTACCCATGGGCAGTGTACAGAGAGGCAGACAGCTGGAAGGCTGCTTCCTTTGAGAGGTAAAAGTGACTGTCACTACCCGCAGGATTTGAAGGGGCAGTCCTAACTGCAGTGCTTTCCCCATTCGCAATGAAACTCTTACAGGGCACAGTGCAAGGGGAATGCCGGGCAGCACAGGAACAGCTGCTGCAGCTCCCCGTTGTTGGGGGAAAGTGTACTAGCAGACCCCCAAGACTCTGTCATGCTATGTGTGCATGAAGGACTACACACTCAGTCCGCGAAGAAGCGCTAAAGGAACTTCAAGCGGAAAGGCTGAAAGGGCCTGTGAAGGGGATTTGCAGTGACGCCTAGTGGCCATGGGTGGTCCCTGCAGCAGTAAGGACACAGTTGACGCCACTCGGAGGGCAGGGGTGGCACAGGGTAACTGCCTCATGAAGTAAGTCGTAGAAGGACTGAAGAACGTGCACAGCATGCACACCTAGTGGCAAAAGGAAGCAACCACAAGTGGAAGAAGGGAGTGCGCAAGCCGTCCAAAGTAGGAGTACCCCCAGATGAAGGATGGAGAGCGCAAGGGGAGAAGTGCGCAGAAGATTGTACCCGAGACACTGACTGTAAAGGCCAGGGCGCGACAGAGGCCAGGAAGAAGATGACCTGCCAGAGGTCAAAGAGCAGATGACCTGCCAGAGGTCAAAGAGCAGATGACCTGCCAGAGGTCAGGGAGAAGATGACCTGCCAGAGGTCAGGGAGAAGATGACCTGAGAAAGGTCCAAGAAGGTGACTGTGAGAGGTCAGGGAAGGTGACCGAGTAGAGGTCAGTGAAGACCGAGGAGAGGAGAGGTCTCACAAAATTGACTGGAAGTCAAAGTACGAAAGCCTATGAGAAGTAGTGGAAGGAAGAAGGTTACGAAGACAGGTTTGGTTATCAAACAAAGAGAATGCATTGTCCTAGGGGTAGGACAGGGCCAGGGAGACCTGTGTGAAGTGCACGTCACATGGAGAGGCCTCTTCAGAGAAGGAGAGCAAGACCAGATGGGACTAAACCGCGTCGCGAAGTGAAAGAATAAGAAAGAGGAAATCGCGTGGCATGAGGCCACTGCAGAAATTCCAAGAAGAAGAGGGGAGTGTGTGATCAGACAACTCGCACACAGCAAGATAGAGAATGAATGAGTGCAAGAACATCTGGAATAGAACACAGTATCTTGGTAACATCGGTGGCACCATGAGAAGCTAGCTATCCAGGAGTCTTCGTAACATCAAGCAAACCTGGTGACGGCAGAAGTTCGCAAGCTGGACCATTGGTGACATCCACCTTTGGATTCACACGGGAAACTGGATTGTGAGATTGCTCACACGTCCTGAGTTGCCTCGGATGTGAGGTCTAGAAGAGGATCCGACCACTCCACACCAGACCCTGGAGACCCAGGGGCAAAGGCCTCAGGGACGGCCGGTGAGAGCGGGTCCCGGTACAAGAGATGAGTTTACAGGCGCTCCTCCGCATTTCCGAGGAAGTCAAAGATCTTGTGCTAGGTGGCAGTAGTAATCCTATCAGCAAAGAACTACTCTCCATGTGGAGCAAGGATCTTGAAGGTGGGAGTCATAGCGCATCCACCACAAACTGCATGGGTGGCGTTGGAGTGACACAGCGAAGTACACCCAGTCCAGTGGAAGCCTACTGAGGTGGGCCTCCGCAACATCCCCTGCGAGGGGAACACACGGGAGACGGGCATCCTGGTGAGAGAGGAATGTTTGAAATTACTCCACTATTTTGTAGCTAGAAGCAATGATGCCTTTGTGAAGATGCAACAAAAACCAGGACTGATTGTTGAAAACGTTACATCTACCAGATTCACTATCACTCCACCTGCACCATCACAGAGAACTGTACATATAGAGACTTTGGTGTCAACTTTCACACATCAAGTCCGAGGAGGACCAGACCCGCAGGGCACAACTGAACTGTGCCAAGCAGGACTGGTGGTCCTAGCTGCCGTTGTACCATCGTCTTGTTCTGCAAGCAGCTGAATAGACTTAGTAGAAGTTTTCTGTTATTGTATAATTCTCTCCCCCAGGTTGGACTGTGTTGTTCCTTTCTGAATAAAGTTTGGGAGGGATGTAGTGTCCTGCTGGTCACTCTTTTAGTCTTGCCATTGTACCAGCCACTCCCGGAGGACTGGCTTACACCCCACCCCACACCCATCCATCACAGGCATCAGAGGACATGTGAGCCTGTTAATTAAAAAGGCTGGGCTCACGTGCCCTGGCCAGTTCTATGCACTAGTATCAGTGTCTGTGTCATGGTTATTTATACATGGGGGCCTTGGGCCCCACAGCATTACAATTTCTCACCACAGATGTACTAGTGACATGGGTCCAGCCTAGACCATCACAGTGTTGCACAGAGTATGACAGGAGATACCATGGCTCAGTGACACCCCGCACATCTCACACTTCATAGCACTCACAGGCAGGTCTGTGTGGGATTGTGAGACAAGGGCATTGGAGAAAATTAAATGAATATTCATTGATGGTGTGAGTCTGTGGGTGGCTCATACTCTGAATGTCTCACGGAGAGACCAGAGAGCTGTGTGGTAAGGCGTCTCCATGAGGAATCACACCCCTAAATATCTTCACTCAAATTTCGTGCACAAGTTTTGAAACTCAAAAGAAGGTTCTGTTTTCAATATAATGCTCGCAGTTACTAAGATATTCTTCCTGGTACTTGTGCTTTTTATAGAATGGACCTTCACAAAGTTAAGGAGAGAATAAATCCCGTGACCATGACACCAGGGCTTTAAGTGGGCGAGTCCTGCCAGCGCTCAGCACCTACAGTTCTTAAAAGCAGGTGCTGAGAGGGGTCCCTATCGGGCTCTCCATTTTTTACCGGTGGGAGAGGAAAAAAAACCTTAACTCCTCAATAGTACAACCCGTCACTGCCTTTAATGTAAATTCAAAGAGACTTGGGGCAATATGTATCAAGCCTTTTTCCTGTTTGCAAATGGGCAGATTCTCAGAATCGTCCCTTTTGTGAATACGAAAAAGCCTTTTGGTATGTATCATCCCAAAAGGCCATCGCAAAATAGAGAATTGCAAAATTAGTAGTGCAATTAAGGAATTGCAAATTGCGATTCCTTAAATGCAATTCCGGAAGCACCAGAAATTTTCTATTTGGCCTTCAGGAACTGCAAATTACCATTAAGAAGAGTTGGTGTTAATTTGCGATTTTCTTTAAAAAAGCACTTTTTGGATTTAAAAAAAATGTCATATGTCGCATATGTGCGCAAAATGTGCGCACATGCATATTTCAGGGGTGCAACCGGGTGTCCTTTTGGCAGCCTTGCAACCTTGAAATTGCATTGTCAATTTGCAATTCTCTAATTGGTAATCGCAAATTGAGACTGTCTTCCCATTCATTCATATGGGCCTCCTAGCCCATAAGAATGAATGGGAAGGTTTCCTTATTTGCGAATCTCAATTTGTGATTCGCAAATAAGGAATATGTAGGATTGGCAACATTTTTAGCAAATCCTACAAACATTCCATTTTGCGATTCTGTAATTGCGATTTTCTAAAAATCACAATTTGATAATCACAAAACTCTTTTTTGATACATATGGCCCATGTTTTCCAGTTGATATACCGCAAACTTGGAGCGCTTTACATGAACACCAGTTACATTACACAAGGATAAATTCATTCTTTGAATCACAGGCCGTCAGGCTCGAATCTGTTTTCTCAGCTCGATGGTCGGCTGCTCTAGCCTTACCACAGCCTCGCTCACAAGAGCAAGTAGCATTTTCATGATTATATACAACTAAGTGATACCTGTTGCTTATTTATCGTACGCAGCTTACAACCATTGACAAAGCCAATAGTACTGGCTTGTTGTAGGTATAATATCACTTGTTGTGTTATATGTCTAGATGAATGGACAGAAGAAGCAAAATACTAGTCTGGTGGCACACTATGCTAACACCGATCTTCATCTTAACACCTTCGGCGCTCATGACGAGCTCACCTCGTCATGAGGCACAGTGGAGCTATGCTCATGACGAGCTGAGGTTTGTCATAACGGCCATGGAACGCCCACGCGGGGATAATTCCCCTGCTGTGCTGGGCGTTTCATAAAGTGGGCGGAGTTGTGACGAGCTCATCATGAGCACAGCTCCACTGTGCAGCGTGACGAGCAGAGCTCGTCACAAGCACCGCGGCGCCGGTCGCGGCCCCCCTCCCCCCGCACCGCATGGGAATTAGTTCCGCAGGGAAGGGGTTAAGTGTTTTTAGCCATGCCCTTATTTGCAATGGCCTCAGCCCTGTGAAAAAAACCAGTTTTTCACCCACTTAAAGCCCTGAATGACACATCCCCTCTGCTCACCTTCAGTTTATTAACTTTGGGTCCGCCTCTTCTGTGAGCTCAAGAGGGATCTCCCGCACTCAGTGAGTGATGCTATCAGGTCTCTCTCCTACCTGCTGCTCTCTTATGTCAACTCAGATGGGATATTCGACACTCAGTGAGAGATGGTTTTAGTCTTGCCACTGCCTGCTGCTGTCTCCTGTGAGATCTGGTAGGATCTCCAGCTCTCAGTGAGTGATGGTGTCAGCTCTCACCTCTGCCTGCTGCTCTCTTCTTCCAGCTCAGGAGGTATCTCTCCCACTCAGTGAGTGATGGTGTCAGCTCTCACCTCTGCCTGCTGCTCTCTTCTGTTCGCTCAGGTGGGATCTCCCACTCAGTGAGTGATGGTGTCAGCTCTCACCTCTGCCTGCTGCTCTCTTCTGTTCGCTCAGGTGGGATCTCCCACTCAGTGAGTGATGGTGTCAGCTCTCGCCTCTGCCTGCTGCTCTCTTCTTCCAGCGCACGAGGGATCTCTCACACTCAGTGAGTGATGGTGTCAGCTCTCACCTCTGCCTGCTGGTCTCTTCTGTCAGCTCAGGTGGGATGTCCCACTCAGTGAGTGATGGTGTCAGCTCTCATCTCTGCCTGCTGCTCTCTTCTTCCAGCGCACGAGGGATCTCTCCCACTCAGTGAGTGATGGTGTCAGCTCTCACCTCTGCCTGCTGCTCTCTTCTGTCAGCTCAGGTGGGATCTCCCACACTCAGAGAGTGATGGTGTCAGCTCTCACCTCTGCCTGCTGCTCTCTTCTTCCAGCGCACGAGGGATCTCTCCCACTCAGTGAGTGATGGTGTCAGCTCTCACCTCTGCCTGCTGCTCTCTTCTGTTCGCTCAGGTGGGATCTCCCACTCAGTGAGTGATGGTGTCAGCTCTCACCTCTGCCTGCTGCTCTCTTCTGTTCGCTCAGGTGGGATCTCCCACTCAGTGAGTGATGGTGTCAGCTCTCACCTCTGCCTGCTGCTCTCTTCTTTCAGCGCACGAGGGATCTCTCACACTCAGTGAGTGCTGCTGGAGTAGAGATGTCTCCAGATATAGAACCTGAAATGCAAATAAAGGGGAAGGTCTGTGAGGAAAACAGTTTCCGAAGAACCAAGGCCATCAGTCACCAGCAGGAAACCCTCGCCCTGCTGCACTTCTGCATTCCGAGAAGCATCTGGACAAACAGCTGTGGACAAGCAAGGTTGTGTTATCGCTCCGAGTGTGTGCTCTAGGGCCGTGAAGCATGTGACGTGCAGCTCAGACCCTATACTGTCTGCACACCTTCTTATACACAGGAACACGTCCAAGCTAGTTCTAGCCCTATGTAGCTATAGGCTCACACTGATACCCAGCGGATCACTCAGTCATGTTACTTTTGCCGCAAGCACTTGCACTTTAAGAATGAGGCACTTAATGCAGTGATCTCATTCCCTCGCACCACGGAGGTGCAGACTGTAAACTCAAGCCCTGGACATGCACAGCCCGGGTGAGACCCAAGGTGGGCTCCAAGCACTGGGAGAGGCCTGCCATGTACCCACAACCACACTTGGCAGCTACAAAACACAGGCACTTCACTACTGAATTGGCTAATACGGATCTTCATTATTGATAATTATCACTTTTGAACTTTTGAACATGATAATGCCTACAATTTAATCAAGCGCATGTAACCAATATTTCACATTTATCAACGTTATCATTATGACAGAATATAATGATTATTTGTATAAGAAGCAACCATCTGAAAATCGGTAAACATTGCATAAAGTATGTATATCTGCATTGCTTGTTCACTTTATCATTAATGAGTTGTGGAATCATGAATAACTGCTTTAAAAATTGCTGCATCGGATGCGATAATATAAGTGCATCACTGCAGTGATAGGAAGAGAAACAAACAACGTCGTTGCTCGGTTCATTTTTTGAGATAGTCTGTTTTGTTTTCTATGTTTTTTTTTTTTGCAGATTGGTTTGCACTAGTTATTTTCTACGGTAGTTTTAACGTGCTCTTGAGAAAGGCTGTAAAGCCATTCACTTATAAATAATATATAAATACAAAAGACACAGCAGCGGAGTGAGTGCCTTGTTGGATTTTTCTTCATAACTACGGGTCCACACAGCTGCCGAAGATTCAGATTGCTTCTGAGTGACATTTTTATCATTTCAGTGTAATTAAGAGCGGCATTCAACGACTATCATAACATGACACTTTCTCACGAGCAAATGAGGGTCAGATATAAATACCAGAAATGACACCCATTTGAGCGAGGAAGCCCAAGATCTCTTGAAACTGCTTCAGAACCCTTGCAACGGAGGCTATGATCCTGATACCAAACTATTTTCTGCCCAGAAGATAAAAAAGTAAACAAATTGTCATAAAACGCTTCACAACCTCATGCACTTTATTGCCCCCAACATGCTACAGAGATTACGTGGACAGAGGGTAGATGTTTTGTTGTTCCAGAGGGTACAACCGAAAAAAGAAATCACATAAAGCTGCTGGTCATTTTTTTTTATTTGTACAAACTTCAAAGACAAGTATAAATAGAAAATATTTTTAAATGTGTTCGTTCACTTATGCATGACTAATACTTAAAGTAAACTAGTCCAGATATGGCATGCGATTTTGTTTTCAGTTCTATTTGGTGTGACGTCCAGGCATTTGCAGACTCTTAAAACAGCGAGGAAACTTTGATTGGAAAGGTGCGAACAATAGGCTCACCCGACCGCTGCCATTCCAGCGCCTGGGAGTGTGCCTAGAAGCTGAGCGCGTCGCCAGCTAGCTTTATTTACACAGGGGTGTGGTGTGTCAATAAAGGTACCTGAGACGAGGTCTCTGTTTGAGTAGTGGGGTATAGTAAAGGATTGCCTTGTTCTTTATCAGATGTAAAATGTTACCTATTAGATAAAAATAAAACGTGTTTGACTTCAGCAGAATGGGGGTCAACAGGCCTTGAGGCAGCGTGGGTTGGCTACATGTTGGGGGTTGGACTGACAGGCAGGGATTGGATTTACACTTGTGGTTTACATATGGTAATAACATATTACTTTATGTTTAAAAACCCTAGAAAATGACTGAAAACAAAGGATAAAGTAATGTTATAGTTAGAATGAATGTTCAGCAACAACGCAACATTTTAAAATCTAAAACACAGAAATTCACTAGTTATAGTTATCTCAAGTTATGACTCGTGCACTAAGGTAACTATAACTCGCGCCCTCACCATTCACTGTTAATTAACCCTCATATTACATCACTCATGACATCTTCTATGACATCATTGACAATATCACTGCAACATTTGCAATGAAAGTATGGATGAGAAAACTGTGCACGGCAGGCGCAAATTATAGTTACATTAGCGCACAAGTTTACGGGTAATAAGGAGTTCTTAGAACTCATGGAAAAATAAATGAATGAATTAATATAATTGAAGTAGAAAATAGCATAACATGAAAACAAAATGCATAGCATTTAAACTTATGTTAAATCAAAATGTAATATCTAATGATACATATGTATAAAAATATGTGTATTTGTGTGTGTCTATATACACATATATATATAAAATATGTATATATATAAATATATACATACATACATATATATGTATGTATATATTGATAGATATATATATTCCCCACTGGCGGTCGCCAGTAAGTAGTTATAGTTACGATCAAGTTTACATAGGGAAAGTGTCTTTTGATGTGCCAATATCTTTGGCATCGTTTGACGAATCATCGCAAAATTTTCAAAAGTAATGGGGCAGTCAGCAGCTGTGTTGAAAGTTTCAGGGTGATTTGTCAAGCATGGGCTGAGAAAAGGGGGGGGCCCAAAATGTGTTTTCTCCATGTTAATGTTCATCAGAAGCCATGAACATGCTACAGCCTGAACTGCTG
The DNA here is from genome assembly GCF_964263255.1 of Lissotriton vulgaris. Taxonomy (NCBI): domain Eukaryota; kingdom Metazoa; phylum Chordata; class Amphibia; order Caudata; family Salamandridae; genus Lissotriton; species Lissotriton vulgaris. The sequence continues at coordinate 56,022,368 of NC_141689.1, forward strand.
AACCGAATTACTCCAAATTTGGCAAAAATGTAGCTCTTGGTTCAGAGTGCACTCTCTTTGTTAAATGGTGTAAATCCATCAGTAGTTCCTGAGAAATGTAAACATTTCTCAGATATACAAGTGGGGACGCTGAGGATCCAGGAACCCTCCAGAACTCGTGCCTGCAATATGATTGGCTGCCAACACTTCAAACCAGGAAGTGTTGGTAGCCATCTTGTCACGCAGTTAAACCGAGTCACAAGAAAAAAGGTGAAAAAACAATTACGGGGACAGGGTAGAAACACCCTGACCCCCGAGTCCTAACAAAAGGCCAAAAAAAGCATTTTTTAACAAAGATTTTGTCGGGAATTGCAGTGGATCTTCGAATCCCGCCGAAAAGAAAAACAAATGAAGCACAGTCTCCCACCTTTTGTTTATTTAGGCCCCCTGAGTGGGTCAGGTACCGAGGTCAATCTGAATCTTGATCCAACAGAACCAGATGTATTTTTATATTGGTAAACAGCACACTGGCAATCTGGGCTTCAAACAGCACACTGGTATGCAATTAATGCAAATTCTGTTTCCTCCAACCCTCTACTTTTGTGAACCCATTGCCAAGAGGCCAATTCAACATAAGGTCAAGAAAAAAGAAATGAAAAGGAGCATTCAGTTCTATACAGGATGTCTTTTCAGGTGTCTTGCGAGTTGCTTTGAATCCAATTTTATTAAAAAAATGGCAATTTCACAGAAGCAATCCGATTGGCCCAGCCAACGTGTTTCGTCCCAGTGGTACTTAATCAGAGCTTGATGGTGTGTTATGCTCCATATTTTTATATTGTAATACGCCGAGGTTCTGGCGAACACATGGTATCCCTGTTGATTGTTACTTGCTGTGAAGATTCGGGCACTCCTTTTCTGGAGGATAATGCTCCTAAAGGGCCAAATGCAAGAGATCTGACAGTAGAACTTAGGTGGGAGAACAGGGGCTAAAAGGACAGAATCCGCGGGTCTCCGCAGCACACCCTTCTCGATGGAAAGGCAGCTGCATGAGTTCTTTGTATGGGCAGAGATGGGCAAAACATGCAGGTGAAAGTTTTAATGCTGCTGTTTTTCTCAGACCTCTATCCTCTTGGGGTTGACAAAAAGAGTACAGCATACCTAATACTGTTTTGAGTGCTGTTATGTGTAATTTCCACCCCTCTCCCTTCATTGAGTAGCTGTTCCCTTATCTGTGTGCTCTCACACATGGTGTGCCCCCACCCACTCGCTCCCCCAGCCTGTGTCCCTGTCACTGGCAGCCCTATTCGGATAGTCTGCAGTTGTCTCCGCACCAGACTCTGGAGCTATGGGAGTGAGCAATGTTCCGCTTCCTAGCGCTGTGCCGCGGCTGGCGCTGAGGCAGACTGAGGGGTCATTGCACACTTCGAAGGAAAGAGCAGCTGTACATGCCCTCCGCCAGTCTCAACCTCTGAACGTATCTGAGTAGTTGGAATACTCCTTTGTAGGCCATGCATTGAGCATGCATTTAGCATGTTCTAGGCTGGAGATGCAGGTCTGTTGGCCGTAGTACAGTGCTGGGAGGAGAGAGGCATTCATGTCCTTCAAAATAAGTACAGACAAGGCGCTGTTCTTATTGAGACAGGTAAGACTGTGTATCATGGCTCTGCCGTTCTTTTTCAAGGCTATTAAGTGGGAAGGTCGGTCTGGAGGGTGCACGTAATTATACTAAATGGTTGCTTTGATGGTCACGTCCCCCATACACCATGTTAGAAATATCATCTTATAGTAACCAAAAATGAAGACTTTGCCTGGGTAATCATGAGGAGGTTTGCTTCATTGTATTCCTGTAGTTTGCTCAGAGTTCGCTGGACCCCGACTTTGGTGTGGTCCATTATGACAATGTTGTCAGCATATTGTAAGATGTATAGGTTTAGTGGCCTAGTTGTGGAGGTATCAGGTAAGCATGGGCGAATTTTGCGAATCTCGCGTTCGCGAATTTTGCGGATTTGCGAACTCGCAATCCGCAAAATCCGCGAATTACCGCGAATTTGCGGATTTTTTTTTTTTGTGTTCGCGCGTGTTTCTGCCAGTTCGCGAGGGTTTTTACAATTTCGCAATTTGCGAACTTACCTGTCGGGCCGCAAGTTTTGCGAACTTGTTGTTTCTACGTGTCCAGCCTGTTTGGGACACTCTTCTTCATCACTGCCACTCTCTGTCACCACTGCCACTCTCTGACTACTCATGCCACCCTCTGGCCCACCCATGCCACCCTCTGTTTCATCACCACACCCTCTGGTTGTCCAGTGTACATTATTTTCGGCAAAGCAAAGCACACCTTCCCTGCCTCAAGTGACCTGAATTAATTTGGGGCTGATTAATGTGTCACAGAATATTTTTTTAGCTGGCACCTGCTTCCTTAGTGCTTCCTGATTAGTGATCTTTTGCACTTGCTAAGTGCTTTCATTGTTGCAAAATTAGTTACAACACCTGCCCTGCCCCAACTGACAATAATGAATTAGGGGCTGATTAATGGATTTTAACTTCCAGCCTGGCTCCTGCTTGTCTCCCTTAGCTGTAATTCAGGACCTTTGTGGCATATGTGTAACTATTCTGAGGTTCAGAGCAGGGTCACATAATAGTTGCAACTGGCAACTGAACTCTGGAGGGGCCCCTCAGGAAGCACTACAGGAAATGGCTACTAATGATGAGCCTGAACTTTTGAACCTGGTAAGTAGTTTCAGTTTTGCTAAGATCGTATTTCTGCAATTTAGCACTTACTCGCGGGGTGCGAAGTTGTACTGGCAAGCCGCGAACTCACGCGAACAGTGCGAGCAAGCCATAAAATCCGCTGCTCGCGGATTTGCGGATTTTGCGGGAGATTCGCGGATCTCGCGGATTGCGAATTTACCGAAAATCCGCAAAATCCGCGAGCGAAACGGATTTTCCGCCCATGCTTAGTATCAGGCAACTGCTCTCAAGAAATTCGCCCAGGTCAGCTGTGTGTAAATTGAAGAGGAGAGGAGCAAGAACACACTCCTGCTTCAGACAACCAACAGTTGTGATTTTAGGGGTTACAGTGTGTGGTCCTGTTCCCATATGGGCCTAAGTACTTGAGTACAGACAGATGATGGACCCAAGCAATTTATGCTGTAGTATAATAAAGCAGTTAAAAAGTGGAAGCTAGCTTTCTTGGGCGGCTCGGTGACTCGGGATGGCAAGGGCAGTATTATTGCCCATTTTTGAAGCATCATCACAAAACCCTGTTTGAAAAAAAGAAAGCAGACCGTGATTTTCCCTGACCCAGTCCTCTAACTGTTTGAGAAGAGAGCGCTCATAGGCTTTGGCCTCTCGGTCTATACGGCTATCAGTCGATATTTAGATGGAATAGTCGATCTTCTTTCTTGAAGATCAGCCATAGGATGGAGCCCCTCCATGAGTCTGGAATTTGTGCGGTAAGGAAAGCTTGGTTAAAGAGAGGTGCTAGCACCTTTGCCCAGACCTCTGAGGCACATTTAAATATTCTGTCTGGAAGGCCTGTCTGGAAGGCCATTGGGGCCTGGCGCTCCATCATTTTTCATGACTTTTATGTGTTTAGAGATCTGGGCCGGCATGGACAAGGCTTGAGCCTTTCCTAACATTTGGTCTGCAGTTCCCCAATTGAGGGCGTCATTTGGTGCTGTTGGCAGACTGGTGTATAATGCTTTTACATGTCGCACCCAGGATCCTTCTAAGACAGTGTTGTGCCTGGTGCACTTAGGAAATCTGCATTTGTTGATATAGTCCCAAAAGTGGGCTGAGCTCTTTTCCTGAAACATTTAATGTATTTTTAGCCATTTTTTTAATCTAAATTTTTCTTTGCCTCACAAGTTTATTTTTTCATGTTTTTTGTGCAAGTTAGCGATGTTCTTAGGGGAATTTACAGTGGGACTGATCTTGTGAGCGCATATAGATCTTAGTGCTCATCGTGTGGAAAAAAAGGTCCTGTTGTACTGCTGTTGAGGCTGCTCCTTTGGGAGGACCTTAGAATGTTTATGAGAGCCGCTGGGTCCAAGCTGATAGTCCCTTATCTTATTCATTAGACCATCCGATCAGTCATGTAAATTTCCCAAGGGTTGATATAAAAGTAAGTGATCATGTCTTCCAGCTACTTGGCCACCTTGTAAGTGTCTGATACACTCTGTTTAGGTTGAAGTTTACTGGCAAGGGGTTGTGGTCACTTTCAGGGCGATCAGGGATCTTGAAGTTGACTAGCTAAAGGGGCTGACGGCAACACGTAGTCAATGGTTGACATGCCTTTGAACATAACAAAGAACTGGGAGTGAGGGCCTTGCATCTTGAGGATTTGTTCAGCAGAAAAGAGTTGGTAGGTTGACAAGAGATTGTTCTTTTTTGCCTGTGCTTTAGTATTGCACAGTAGCCATTGGCTCCGTGAGACTCTCACAAGTGAGTAGTCACACTTTATAAACCCTTGATTGATTGATTGATTAATTGATGAATGGCCATGTCTCCTGTAGGCAAAGGACATCACTTCTGTCGAGATAGGTCACAGCGGGTTTACTTGTAAAGGTGACCTGAGGTCCGCCACGTTCCTAATTGTAATTATAAATTATAAATTTGGGCCTTCACAGAGGAGTCCAATCTGGAGGACACCTTTGGTGGTTCGAGCTAGGAACAATTGCCTAAGGTATCTCTGTGGGGTTACCTCACTGGTTCCACCTATTAAAGTTGTTATTGCTGCTTGTCGTGCACCTTACCCATCTTTGATTGTGGGCGCATGAGACTTTAATTATGTTTGCAGTTTTTGATGCTCCTGAGAGCCGGTCATGGGTAGCAGCCTGTGTGTCCCTCAGCACACTCGAATGAGGCACTGGATTTTCCTGCTGTATTAACACGTGAGGATATTTTAGAGGGTGCCTCGCTTCGCCCATGATGATGTCCCTAAGGTCCTCTCTCAACCATGTAGTTATGGTAGCCTCTGAGAATCGTTTTTCTGGAATTCGGGTGAACTTTACAGATGTTAGGTCTGCGCAGGTCAGCTACTGCAAAGCTGGAATGTGTTTAAATAAATGTAAGAGGTTGCACCTGTTGAGTATGTCTTGCAAACCCTTTTGGGTATAGTGTGAGATGAACCTTAGCTCGTACTGTTCCACAGTGCTTGCATGGGGTTGATCTCCTGGTCTGTGGGGCAAAGGCTGTGGTAGGCTTAAGGGGTTGAGATGGTAGGGGCCTGGGTTCTCTGGCAAGGTGGCTCCTCTGATCGAGTGAGGGCATTCTTATGGAAACTGTCCGTCCATTGGGCATTCGGTCATGATGGTGACTATGAAAGTTTGGTTGAGCCTATTGTGGCTTTTCATTTAGGCTGGCATAGACTGCCCCCTGGACCAGATTAATGAACAGTGGAGGGTTAGGCCAGAGACCTTCATGGCCACATCTGGAGAAGGAGAGGAGGTCTTTTGCCAGTATCCTGTTCATTGGTTTGATGTGTAGCAATATTTTATTAGTGCTTGTGTCTACTGTTTGTTTTTCAGGTACAACTATAGGAGTAAGACCTCCGGAAGCCAGTGATGTGGTGTTTGGTGATTGGGCCCCATTGGACTCTTGTATGGGCATCATTACGTGGTTCTTTGGTGCGATTTTTAGTGAGCTCGAGGGGATGACCTCTATACAGTGACCCGCTTGTGTACCTGGGAGAACCGGGTTCCCCTTTATTTCCAGCGTGCCTCTCAGTGTACACGTCCCTGCCAGGCTCTCCTTGTTTGCTTTTGTAGAAGCGTTTGTAACTATGGATTTTGCACGATTACCTCAGGTGACTGAGCACAAAAAGTCCCATGTGCGGCAGCTGTTGATTTTGTTGGGTGATGATTTGCAGCCCTGTTGGTTGCTTCATGATCAATGCGCTCTGTACTTGATTTCAAGATTAAGTTGAATAAGGGAAACGTTTTGTAGACCCCTGTTCTAGGTCTGCCTTGTAAGTGTTAACAACGCCTGAAATCAAAGATCTCCTTTTTACCAGACATTGTTTTTTTGACTGTTTGCTAACACCAGGATTAAGGCTCCCACCAATCCGTCCCCTCCTACTGCCACCTTCCTGTTAGCACTTATTAATGCGCGTTCCATGTGTAGACACAGGCAAGAAATTGCAGATCTTATTCTAGATTCTCACTTAGACTTGCTGTTCATAACGGAAACCTGGATAGATGGCGCTTCGGACCCCGACCTAGTCATAGCGGTTCCCAGCGGTTTCACGATACATAGGCTGGACAGAATAGGCCAGAGGGGAGGTGGGGTTGCCATTATTGTCAGAGATAATCTTCCTATTAGAACTACATCTATACCATCTACTTCCTGTGAAGCCATAATGTTCAGTATTCAACTCAATCCCCTTTTCAACCTCAAAGGTGTATTGATATACCGCCCTCCAGGAGCACGTGCCCCCTTTTTATTTAGCCTGGGGTCGATACTGGAATCCATAGCACTTGAAGATCACTTCATGGTGTTAGGGGATTTCAATTTTCACCTCGAACAGGCCAGCGACGCTGATACAGCTTGTCTTTTATCGGACATGGAAACGTTAGGGTTGCATCAACTAATATCTGCCCCTACCCACGAGGCCGGTCACACTCTTGACGGCATATTCACCAACTTGGAGACACTACACATCACAGCTCTCCTTCCTATGCCATGGACCGATCATCATGTCATATTAAGCAAGTTAGCCATTCCCGATACCCCCATGACAAGAGTGGTTAACCATGCCCCCAAACAGGTGAGGGCATGGAAAGACCTAAACGTGGAGACACTAAACACTCTCTTGGCAAGAACATTGCCTCTGTTGTCAGATGATCCTAGTGTCGCCACAAATCAGTTTCATAGCTGGCTCAGTCAGGCTACACATGAGCTAGTGCCCCTAAAATCAATTTCCCAGAATCGAGCTACCCCCAGTGCACCCTGGTTCTCTGATGAACTTAAAAAGCAGAAACAAACTAACAAACAAAGAGAAAGACACTGGCGAAAGCACTATGACCCCAAGAGTAAAACATTATATAAAGAGTCACTTGCTCGGTACAAACATATGATTGCAGAGGCAAAAAGAGCCTACTATGCCGAACAAATAGACAAGGCAAAAAACTCATGCAAAGAGTTATTTGACATAACTAAGCGTTTGTCCGGCGGTACGCAGGATCTCACACCCCCCCCTTCACAACATCTTTGCGATGCCCTATCTGATTTTTTCTTTAAGAAAGTCAATGATATCTATCAGGTTTCTCCCTAAACATCAATACCACTCCTCGTTCCCTTCCGTTCCCTTCCTCTTACACCGCAGGATAATTTACTTACACGTTTTGCTGACCTTACTATGGATCAGACGAAGAGCATCATTTCAAGGATTAAAACAGGGTCAGCACTGGATCCTTGCCCGCTCAAAGTGCTTACATTAGTTATGGACACGTTGATCCCGGTCATAACTCAGGTCTGTAACGCTTTGTTCAGATCCGGCATTTTCCCGGCCTCATTGAAACATACGTTGGTTAAACCTCTACTAAAAAAATTCAATCTTAATAAAGATGAACTAAAAAACTATCGGCCGATAGCTAGTCTCCCGTTCCTGGCCAAAGTTATAGAAAAAGGAATGAACCAGCAATTGTCGGAGTTTGTTGAGAGGCATCAGCTGCTCGACAACACTCAGTATGGATTCCGCAAATGCCACGGAACGGAAACCGCCCTTCTAAAAGCGGCCGATGACATCCGAGCCATACGAGACCAGGGGGGGACAGCAGTCCTGGTCCTGCTGGATCTTTCTGCGGCCTTCGACACGGTCGACCACAAGATCTTGGCCAACCGTGTCGAATGACTAGGGGTCCAGGGAATAGCGCTGGACCTACTTGTATCGTTTTTGGCTAACAGAACTCAGGCGGTATCCCTAGGACCATACCAATCCTCTAAGGTGTCCTTGCCGTGTGGGGTCCCTCAAGGCTCATCCCTAAGTCCGACACTATTCAACATCTACGTGTCGGACCTTGCTAGTGTCATCAAAGCATTTGGGATGAGCCTGACCTCCTACGCCAACGACACCCAATTGGTACTGGCCATCAAAGGGGATGGTGAAGAAGTGGCGAAGCTATTCACCAGAGGAATGGTGGCCATAGGTGACTGGATGGCCACGAATTGTCTTAAACTTAATTCAGAAAAAACTGAAGTGGTCATTTTCGGTCACCTCTCTCCGGCCTGGTCACCAGTAAGGTGGCCAACATCGTTTGGAACTCCTCCCAGCCCAGCCCTTAAAGTTAGAAATTTGGGCGTCACCTTTGATGCAGGACTAAATTTCATGGCACACGCCAACAAGACTGCTGCAACTGCTCACATGAAACTCAGAATGATCAGGAAAATACTACCTTACCTCCCGGACACTGGTGGGAGAACTTTGGTCAGCTCACTAGTCCTGTCCGCACTGGACTATTGTAATGCCCTTTTCCTAAACGCACAATCCCGGGTGACTAACAAGATGCAGTCAATTCAAAATGCTGCCGCCCGGATGCTGGCGGGACTTCCCAAGTTTGCATCTGTTTCAAACACCATCAGGGACCTTCACTGGCTTCCGATACGCAGTCGTATCAAATTTAAATCATTGTGTATTCTTTACAAGGCACTCAATAACCAAGGCCCCCATTTCCTTAAATATAATCTTCATCACTATATCCCAACCCGTTCCCTTCGTTCCTCTCTTCACAACCACCTAGTAGTGCCTCGTACTAGAACAGTCACTTGGGGTTGCAGGCGCTTTCTGGTCGCCGCCCCCAGACTCTGGAACACCCTTCCTCTACACATTAGGACCAGCCCTTCCCTGTTCATATTTCGCAAACAACTTAAGACGTGGCTATTTGACCAATAGTTCTGTTTTTCTGTTAGGTGCTCTTAAACGCTGATCCACCCCCTTAAGCCAGCGCTGAGACGCCTACGGGTATTCGCCGCGCTTAACAAATGTCAATAAATAAAAAAAATTAAAAAAAATTCTTGAGAAGGTAGGGTTTTTTGAGATAGGAAATGGAGTTAGTGGGTCTCTTTGTAAGATGGGTTTGTCTTCATCGGTCGAGCTCGAGAAGAACAAGACCGCAGTGCAGCGATGTTGAACTGGTCCCCCTTCTTCTGTCGAACTCAAGGAAGGTATTTCTGCAGTGAAACAGGGAACTTGCGATGACTGTTTGATGGAAAGGTCGTACCCCATTTTGAGGGGGGGCATTGTTCCTCTTAATACAGCTGTAGAAACACTGTGGTTTACAGTTAATTTAAGTGTGGCAGCTTTTTCCAGTTGTAGATTATTTGTAGATGGTCCTACACAGCAGGCATTGTTCTAGACGCTGTCTACAAGTGAGCATATTATTTCAGTGAGAGTGCTTAATTTGTTGATCAAAGGGGAGCATGGGCATGGTTTTTCCTTCCCAGCATATCTATTTAGGCTTTCCCAAGAGGTTAATCTGAGTCCAAGGTCAACTAAGCTTGAGCCAAAGGATTGGATTAAGCCTATCTGGAGTTTCACCTTCTGGCATTGCCATAGGAGTGCCGTGGTGACCGTATCTTGCTTGATGTGTAAGGAGGACAGTGAGATTGAAGCGGGGCTTGGGGGCCCGGAGGTGGGGGATGCGTGTCCTTCCACCTGGATTGGACTGATGCAGCTGTTCTGGAGCTTGCTTTGATTTTCCAGTGTTTCTGCCACTGAAGCTTCTATCCTGGCTTCCAGTGTAGCTAGAAAGTGGTCGGATAGATTGCCTAGCTCCTTGTCTGTTATACTTTCCCTTCTGGGTTTCTCCATGGGTAACCGTGTTAGATTTATCTCAGGTGTGTTTCTTCCCGAGTGAATGCTCAGTGGTGTCTTCTGGGCATTGGTGGAGAAGCGGTACGTGAGCTTTGGGCGCCCGGTAGGTAGTCAGTGACCCAGGGCTCTCCTAAGCTGGGAGAATGATTGTCTCCCTTTGTTTCCTTTCAGTTCCAGTTACCTGGGTCAGTAACTCTCTCAGATTAGGAGAAGGGTTGATAAATTGAGAGAACTCTGTGTTTCTATTGTCCTTCTGTCATAGTTTGGGGCAGGAACAAGACCTACGAGGTGTTGGGTGAGCTGACAGCGAGTCTCTATAGTGTTTTGCTGTCAATATAGTCCAGTGCAAAAAGAAGTTCTCACCGCACACTGGGAATAATATTTGCATGGCACATCAAGCATGTGGAAACACATGTGGACCATCCACAGAAAGTGCTTGGAAAGAACAATGAGACAGCAGAACGCCTATACCTGTGATGCAAGGATTCCATCCCATTCCAAAAATGCAACACACCATCATCTACTTCTCAAAATGCAGTAAGGTTATCAGCATAGTGGAGCAGTCACTACTTGCATTTAAGAAGGCAATTGAGGATCAGAAATTTTTAATTTTGGGCTTTTCATACTCCCAGTTCCGATACCCTTCACTTTCATTTTTGTTACCCCAGTTTTGGAAAAAATACAAAAAATACAAAAAATTCACAGAAGTCTTCAAACAACAAAAAAAATTATTTCTGGAATTGTATTTTTTGGTCTGAAGAAATTAAAATGACTTGTAGTTTGTAAATGTGCTTCTGTTTGTCACTTTTAATGTTTTCTGTGTATAGATGTCTGAACGAGTATGTCTGGGTATGTGTTTGACAGTCTACTTGAGCGTGTGGGAGCATGGGAGAGGGGGACACATTTATTTTTATTTATTTTTATTTATGGTCTTGTATCGCGCCTGAATCAGCCCCGAAGGGGTATCTCCGCGCGTAGCTTGCATGAATTGGGCAGACTGTAGTAAGTGGGGTGACAGAGAGAGTGGCCATATTATTCGTGTGAGAACAGGTGAGTTTTTAATTTTTTTCTAAAGGAAAAGAGGTTAGGAATTAGCCTCAGCTGAGGTGGAAGTGAATTCCACAACAAGGGGCCTTTATAGGAGGGTGCACGCCCCCCTTGTCTCGCTCTGGAGACTTTAGGCACATGCAGCAGCATGGTGTTGCTGGAGCGCAGAGCACGTCCAGGAGAATAGGGAAGAAAAATTTCTCTTAGATATTTGGGGCCAGATCCATATATGCACTTGTGCATAATACAGCAGATTTTGAAATTTATACGCTGTTGCACTGGGAGCCATGTGAATGTGATAAAACATATGTGTCTGCTGTTGTATGACAGTGCATTTATTGCCTATGAGTGTAAATGTCTGAATGAGTGAGGGGTGCTGTCTATGAGTCTGAGTGTGTGGAGATATATGTGTTTGGGTCCAGTTTTATGTAAGCCTTTGTAATAGAGTGGGGGGATGTCTGTGGACGTTTGAGTATGTGTGTGTCTCGGTATGTGTAACACAGTGTGTGGTTAAGCATTTCTGTATATATGTGAGTGAGTGTATCTAAAAACCTCTGAACCTTCTGATGCACTATTGTGACTTCTGCGTAACAGTCTAGATGTGGCCTTCTCCAAATCCTTTCCTTCGGAGGACTAATGAGTCTTCATGTTTTTCAGAAATTCTTTCTACCTTCTTTTTCTTTACTGGAGTTTTAGTGTCAAAGTCTTTCTCAGCCCTCTATATGCTGATGTCAGTCTTACGCCCTGATTCACTTTTTCTGCTATACTCCTCCTTTCTTTGGTACCCAGTTGAACTCCCTCTTGCTGCTCATTCACTGTCAGTGTCCTGAAAAGAGCATTAAGGCCGGCTATCAAAATACTGATACCAGGCAGATTTTGACATTTTCTAGCGGTCTCTTAAGTTGTATCCGCCCCAAATGGATTCTAGAGAAGCGGGCGATCCAGTTTGTCTTTTCTCTTTGTCCCTCTGTTTGTCCTTCCCTTCCATTACAGATTTCTCCTTAATGGAACCCTCAGTGTCATTTTTGGTTTTCAAATATGGTTTAACCGCTGTGGCATACTAGGTATCACAGCCCACAGAGGTATAAACTTCTGTGATTATTATAAGTAGTTCCTATTCACAATCTTGAACTGTAACTGTTCCCAATCTCTTACGAATCGCCAAAACCAATGCTTTTCCCTTAATGTTGCTTAGAATTATGGAGGAGACTGTGGTAAAATAGGGGGAAGGGGGGTCACCTAGGGTGCAGGAACAGGGCACCCCATAGTGTAGAAGGGAGGGGGCAAATGATGTTTGTGGGGCCTGTGGGGATGACCACATTTTTAGGGGGGATTCTTTGGGTTGGTGTTAGGGGAGTGTTGGGTAGTATAGTAGCAAACAATGAACAGGAAAAATATGCAAAAGTAATAAATGAACAGGAAAGATATAAACTATTTAGAATTAATTTTCAAGGGACAAGAACATTTCAGAGATTGATCTTGAGACAAAATAATGGGAAACTCAAGGTTGAAAGTCTGGGAGAAAATTAGATAAGCTGGAACCAAAAATGCAGGATATAAAAATGGTAACATGTAATGTTAATGGATTATTCAACCTGTGGAAAAGGGCTGCTCTTTTAAACTGGATAACGTCCCTCTCTCCCGAGATTATATTTCTACAAGAAACGCATCTCAAGGCTGACACCCCAAAGAAATCACTTCCTAAGAAGTATCTGCAGGCATATTCTTTATCCACTAATTTAGCAGTTCGTGGAGTAGGGATCCTATTATCTAACACCATTGATTGGCAGGTTAAGGATATCCGTTGAGATGGGAAGGATAGATGGCTTTGGATGAAAGTAAAGCTGCAGGAAACAGTCCTGAATTTGGTAAATTATTACGGTCCTATTGAGGATGATTTGCAGCACTCGCCAAAATCTATCAATTAGTAGTACCAATGGAAAGCATATTAATTTTGGAAGGTGATTTTCATTTTATTCAGAACTTGGCACTTGATACATCAAACAAGGCAAAACGCCAACTAAAGCCTAAAACCGCTAGATTAATAAATAGGCTCTCTAATGATTTCTCATTAAGAGATCCTTGGAGTCTAGGGCACCCTAGTCTCTTGCAATTTACCTGTTATTCGGCGAGATTTAGATCAGCCTCCCATTTGGATTACTTTCTAGTGGATAAGCTGGTTGCCAATGGCCCGACACAAACATTGGCCAATTCTTTTTCTGATCACTCATTAGATTCCTCACATTGAAAGCAGGAAACGCTATAAAAAGAGGTAAAGATGGCAGTTTGATAAATCCCTACGACAAGATTTTATTTGGTTGACAGAAGCAAGAGAGTTTATCAAGGAGTTTTTCAATCTTAATTTAAATATGGCTTCTTTGTTTATGGTATGGGAGGCATTCAAAGCCACCTTCAGAGGCCAGATTATATTGTATAAGGCAAAAATAGGTAATATTCAAAAACAAAAGATTCTGGCATTACAGACTGCACTCGAAAAAGCTCGACTAAATGTAGTCCTAACAGATACACCATTGCGTATTATAAAAGCGCAACAGCAAGGTCTACATAGAGCCAAGGAGATTTTGAAAGATTTCTTTTTATTAGAGGAAATTACAGGCAGTAAGGTCAATCAGCAGAAGCTCTACGAGGAAAGCCAACAAATAGGTGTATTTCTGGCTTGGTCTATGAAATGTCAAAAAGCTGCTCAGTTAATTACCCAAATTAAAAATCCATCAACGGGTATATTAGAGGATAATTTAGAGGCAATTGCTGAGGTGTTTCTTACACATTTTAATCAAATAAATTCAGGCAATAGATGAGAAGCATTGAGAAGTTACTTTGAAGAATTAGAACTACCCGTGCTATCACAACAGCTTTCTGAGACATTAAATGCTCTAGTAGGAATTACGGAGGTCCAAACAGTATGCCCCAATGCCAAGGCCTGTGGTGGTGTTGGGATTCCGGTGGAAGTATATAAGGCACTCCAAGAAGAATTGCTTCCCTTTTTAACAAAATTGTTTATTCAAATTAAAGAATCTATAGACATCCCCAAACGTTTTGAGGAATCAGTGTTAATAATTTTCTTAAAAAAAGACAAAGATCCCTCCGATCCCAGCTTTTATCGTCCTATCAGTCTGCTAGACACAGATTATTTATTTATTCATTAATAAATTGCTTATGAAAATTTAGGTAAAAAGGATAGCACCCTGTGCAAAACTAGTAGTTCATAGTGACCAAAATGGTTTTATTCCAGGACGTCTCATGGCCTCTAATACGTATATTTTAATGCAAGCCATTGTTTATTTTTCGAAAATTAAGACCATTGCGGGGATTATGATGATGGACGCTGAAAAGGCTTTTGATTTGGTAGATTGGAGAGCTTTATTTTTTATTTGGGATTCATTTGGTTTTCTGTCACAATTTATACAGATGCTCAAAAAGTATATAATTGTGCTGAAGCCAAAATCATTATTAATGGTTCAGAAGCAGGCAAGGTTAATATAAAATGAGGCACACGTCAGGGATGCCCAGTATCCCCCCTTGTGTTTTCAGTGTTTATTGAACCCTTGGCTGCTAGGATCCGAAAGAGCTTAATGATTTTGCCTCCAATTGAGTGGATGGCAAAAATTAAGCTATAAGCGGATGACGTTGTTCTATATCTTAGAGCAGGGGTCTCCAAACCGGTCCTGGGGGGCCGGATCCATGCCAGATTTTTTGTATATCCCCATTGGGATACATGTAGTAATTTTAAAAATCTGGCATGGATCCGGCCCTCCAGGACCCGTTTGGAGACCCCTGTCTTAGAGTAAGGGCCGTCAATATACAGAATGCTCTTGATGAAATCCAGAAATTTACACAAGTTGGCAGATATAAAGTAAACCAAGCAAAAACTGAAATCCTAACATTCAATGTGATTGCTTCGAATATTCCAGTTTCCATGCAGTTAAAACCATCACATCCAGTCATATATTTGGGGAAACACGTTACAAATGATTATGCACAATTATTTTCCTTAAACTATACTAGCATGCTCACGAAAGCGAAAAGCTATTAGACAAATGGTCTATGCTTCAACTATCATTAATAGGGAGAATCTCTATGGTCAAAACATCAATGCTCCCTTTGTTTTTGTTTCTTTTTGTCAATCTTCCTTTGAAAATGTCGAATTTATATTTTAAAGAGCTAGATCAAATAGTCAGGAAGTTTGTATGGAATAATAAACATCCTCGGGTTAAGATAGATACATTACAATTAGATATAACATCAGGAGGCTTGGCACTTCCACATTTTCCAACATATTACCAGGCTTCCGTAGCTAATTTACTCTCCCAACTCGGTGAGGAAAAGCTGTTTTTTGATAATTTTATGCTAACTCATATGCTGAAGGAAAGTGCAATAACACTCCCCGTTTTTCTACATTTGGCGAAACTTCAGAAAACAGCAAGTTACAAGGTGATACTGACATTAGCTCAAAGAACTCAGTTATTTTTTTAATCTCAAGATATCCCTACATTTCATGCATATACCCCTTTACAGGTTTGTTAAGTAGGAGGTCTTATACTGTCAAGAGGGCTTATAAGGTATGGCAAGAATTAGGTTTTTATAATCACAAAACATTAATTACCTGGGAAACGGTTCGACTGCGAGTCAGTACAATGACTACTGGCCTCTTTCTCAGTTTTTTACAGTTAGTTAATTTTTTTGAAAATTAATTTATTTTATGATGGGCAAAATGGCATGCCAAATCACTAAGCAGATGGCAAAGAAAATGGCGGGGGTAGGTTGTTGGTATCGGCTGCTTCATCAAAAGGCCCATTCTGACGAGATCTTGACGAAAGAACTGCAGAAAATCTATTCAGAGACTGGTTGCAAATTTAATGTCAAAGAATGGAAACAGCTTAGTGAGTCAGCAAAGAAAGTAGTCACTAACTATAAGAGAACTCATTTTTTATCTAGATGGTTATGAAATTATACACCCAAAAGACACTCTAAAATGTTTCAAGTGAACCGGAATCAATGTTTTTGTTGCACCAAAAATGGTAATGGTGGTTGGGTGCATATATTCTATGAATGTAATGATTTGCAGCACTTTCGGAACGCAATATTTGACGAGATGTCTCTGATTTTGTCCTTACCAATTAAGCCATCAGCTATGTGGGTGCTATTCGGCTCATCAGGAGAAGCGAAGTGTTTCACAAAACACCAGCAGTATTTTATATTAATTTCTATAGCGGTTGCTAGGTCACTTGTCCTTCAAAACTGGAGAACCAATAAACAACCTAGTATTGAACATTGGTTTAATAAAATGTCCAGGACCTGTAGATTAGAAGAGGCCTATGCCAAACGTATAGGAGCAATTGCAAGATTCATAGGCATTTGGCAAAATTCATCAATTAAGAATGTTTTAAGACTAGAATGTATGCAATGGAGAAACTGTAGGGAATATGTATATCTTTATGCTGTATCATAACATGGACCTTTGAGAATCATGTTATAAATGATTTAGATAAGATTTATTATGAATTTATTAAGGAGTGAGTTTTATAGCTGTCATTAAGTGTGATTTTACAATCATGTTGTTCTGGTCATTATCTATGCACTATATCTGATGATATGTACCTTGATTGTCTGTTCTCGTCTTTGTTTATTTCCTATTCAAATAATTAAAAAAAAGAGACTATTAAAATATTGCAAAATTTGAGAACTCGGCTCGTTCCAACACTCCAGGGGTGGTGGGTGAAAGTGTGAAGGACTAAACAGTTTGAAGAATATTATACGAAAAGGGGAGCGTTATGAGGTATACAGCTATTTGCCAGCATTTTGTAACCCTTTGAATTTACTGTTCATCATTAATGTTTGAAAATTGCTTATTGCCCACTGCACCTTACCGTAGGGACCTCTGTCCCACAGACTGCCTTGACTTTTTTTCCCACACAAGCTGCAGTGCCTGTAAGTAAGAGCGGGCCTGCCTATAGCAAGGTCGGCGTGCTAGTTGTTCTAAGAACAAGGGGATAAAAGCGGCATGCTGACGCGACCGCCCGGAATGCGCCTGGTGGCAGGACCTCTGCCCGTTCCTCTCACCATACATACTCTAGGGCTCAACTACTGGCATTTAGTAAGGGTAAAGGTGTAACGCTGCCAGTTGGGCTGGGAAAAGGGATTATCTTCCATTTCAGTGAACTTCTGCAACCTCACAAACCTTCCCCCTATTGCTTCCACCCATAGTTCGCTGAAAAAGGATAATTATTCACCAGACTTACATGCCAGTATAGTTACCACTGCATCTGTCCCCAACGCATCTCCGCTAAAGGGATGAACAGTCAGCATGAACGTGTAGGCAGTTCATTAAATGCTATTCTGCATTTAATACTAGATCCGTGATTAAGCACAAGTAGGAGTTTGAATGCCTACTGCAGACACCAAACCTGGATCTGGTCTTCCTAATGGAAACTTGGGCCAATGAAGCATCCAAACCTGACTGGATTATCGTGCCACCGGCAGGCTATTCATTAGCCACGGTAGCCAGGAAAGGGCCAAAGGGCGGCGGCAGAGCAACTATTTATCGGTCTTCATTTAAAGCAATTTTTGATGCCATTCATCTGCCTGGGGCCGAAGCTATGACCTTTAACATTGAAATTGCAAATATTTTGTCCCTCCCCGGTCTACTTCTTTATAGCGTGTCCGGGATGAAACTCCTGTTTACTCAAGGTCTAAAGCCTTTTATGGAATCCTGTCTGGACACCCCCACCTTCATGATACTAGGGAATTTTAATTTTCAACTAGAAAGTGGAAAGAATGCAGACACCTCCACTTTACTAGATAATCTGGAGGGTTTCCTACTGACACAGCTAATTTCAGAGCCCACGCGTGAGGCTCACCATACTCTTTTCGGCATCTTTACCAACGATCCTAACATTACAGTGGAGAAAATACTGCCCTTAACTTGGGCAGACCATATGGCCATCTTCTTCAAACTATCCTGTTTGAAGAGTAGCATGTCTCAGTTGAAGAACCTGCCCCCTGCCAAATTCAGACCCTGGCATAAAATCAAGAAAGACAAACTAGTGCAGACCCTTGATGAAAGTCTACCTGTGTTAGTGCCAAACAACAATAATGTGGCTGACAATTATGATGACTAGATTAGGTCAGCGTTTAATCAGTTGGCCCTAGAAAGAATGAACAAAGAGTAGAGAAATAAAGTCTCAGCCCCCTGGTACAACTCAGATCTTAAACTTTTAAAATCTAAGTGCAGAAGATGTGAGTATGCATGGAGGGTAGACTACAACAAGCAAGGTAAACTTACCTACACACTAGCACACGCTGAATAATAGGAAGCCATAATAAGCTCTAAAGCAAATTACATTACAGGCAAAATTGAGGCTGCTAAAAAAACTCTTCTATGGAGCTTTCTAAGACCGTCACCGCCTTATCCAAAATACAACAGGAGAATCAATTTACTCCTGATCAAGACCTGTTCGACAAAGTGGCCAACTTCTTTCAGATTAAAGTCAGAACGGTCTATGACAAATTGGCTGGGAGGGTCCCGGTCCCTCCCTCCTTCTTGTTACCACAGTCGGAGGACCATAGTCTGCCAGTTGGCCAGCTTCTCACTTTTAACTGTGGACAAAGCAAACGATCTGTCACTATCTACTAAATATGGGTCCCCAACAGATCCTTCTCCCCCGCTATTATACATCTAGCTGCGGATAGGATCAGTACTCATTTTGCCCCACTTCTGAATAATGTCATCAGGTAATGAACTTTCACCACCTCTTGGAAGAAACATGCATCAGACCCATACTAAAGAAAGCTTCTCTTGACCCTTCTGAGGTGAAATACTACTGTCATATATCCTGCCTACCTCTGGCGGCCAAATCCTAGAGACATTTATGAACCAAGAGCTACCTGGCTATTTAGACGCAAACAACCTTTTTGATCCCACCCAACATGGCTTCAGACCACAGAACTCCACTGAGTCAGCTCTAATCATGGCCATAGGAGAAATATACACACAGCTTGACCAGGGAAGAAGAGCCGTCCTAATCCTACTTGACTTCTCAGCAGCATTTGATACAGTGAACCATCTAGTATTAACACAGCATCTGAAGGCAATAGGAATCAAAGAGACGGCCTTAGCCCTTCTCTCCTCCTTCCTCACGGCGAGGGAACAACTTCAAATCTGAGAGGCCAAGTTAATAAGGGCTCAAGGTTATTTGTTGGTGTCATATGCAGACGACATGCAGATTGTTATCTCCATTTCCTCAAGTATGGAAACCTTGGTGGGGAGATTTCACAGCTGTCTGAAGCACGTCATGGGTTGGATGCATTGGAATTATCTTAAATTAAACACAGACAAAAAACACTCATGGAATTTGGGAACAGACCACCACTCTGGAACCAATCTCGGTGGCCAGTGGAAGCAGGTCACTCTCCGTAGTCTGCGCCTTAAGCAAGAAACTTAGGTTGTCTGTTTGATGTCCAATAACATTTTGCAGGACAGATCAACCTTTTGACATCATCCTGCTTTTTCCTATTAAAAGCCTTGCACAAAATGTTGCCTTTTATTCCACCTGACCTCAGAAAATCGGTTGTAGTCGCTCTAATTCTCTATCGAATTAATTATTGTAACGCCGTCTTCCTGGGTGTAGACAAACGCCAACTGCTAAACCTTCAATCATTGTAAAATGCAGCAGTGCGCATGCTGCTCAATATTCCGAAATACCACCATATCTCTAGGAACATTAGGGAGCTTCACTGGCTACCGGTCAAACAGCCCATTGAGTTCAAGGTGCTTTGCCTGGTGCATAAAGCTTTGTATGGTGGAGGATCGATGGACGTATAGAAACTTTTTTAGTTGTATTCCCCTCGGTGGAATCTTGGATTTACCAATAAAGGTCTAATCCAGGTCCCCAAAATCCATAAAGCCAGATGGGGAGGTAGAAGCCTTACCTATTGAGCATTGAAGCTCTGGAATCTGCTGCCAGACACCATCAGGATTCAACCTGCCAGACCCCGGTTTAGAAAGAAGTTTAAGACCTGGCTTTTCCCTCCACAGGACTTATGCAGTATCTTCCCTATTTCACTCACTTCCTTGCTATACTTTGCGCCAAGACGCCTTACCTGCTTGAATTTGATTAGGTTTTAAAAGGGTTTAGGGGGGTACAGTGGACCATAATAAACTCGTATGCATTAGCATCAGTACTTTATCTTTGTCTTCCATAAATCTGTGAAAACTAAAGATATTATTACTTGTTTGGTTATTTGCATTCTGAACTCAAAAACATACTCCATTTTATGCTATGTTTGAGGTAACATATCAATTCATGATTATAGTTGTATAATGATCGAGTTCTATGTTTAGGATATTTATGCACTAGCACTTTTAATCATTGCTTTAGGTACAAGCTTGATGTGCCATAGTTAACTGTTGGTAATGTGTAAGCACAACGCACTGGCACTTTCTGGGATTTAAGCATGTTAAATGTATATTCATTCCAATTTATGACATGATTTATGTTTATGTTGCATTATAACATGTTGATTATACTTGCTCAATAAAAAAAAAGAATAATCATATTGTTAACTCAAATAATCATGTATTCATTTGAATAGTATCCTGTTTAATATATCCAAAACCATGCATTTAAATGTGTATTAAAGTGTTTTTCTAAGTTATTTAACCAAAAGGCTTAAGCATTTAGATTCAAATGTTTAAACTTCAAAGGGAAAGTTTGCAATGTGTTCTTTTTCTTGCATGTGTGTACACATAATCTCATAGTTAGTGAAAGGCACATTGTGTATGAGAAAAATTGTGATGCCTGGGAGAAGAACGTTTGTCAAGGACGAGAGGCACTATCGAGCAAAGGGAGGACCCTGATTTGTGTTATGTCTAGGGGCTAGAGAAATCCAAGAATGTTCTGATGTCTGTAACAGGAAATGGGAGTGAGTATCAAATAAGGTTTCAAGTTTTACTCTGAGAAGGTGGAAAAGCAGTGGGATCAATGGTGTGGGATTCTCGAATGTTCTGTGGAGTTTTAATTGGTGATCACACTTTAGCTTCAGTCAGATTCCTTTTAGACTTTGAGCAGTACAGACCTCTTTGCTATATTTCTGTTGTGTGGCTTTATGCTCTGCAATACTCCTGATATTGGAAAACCTCTACAGATGCTTCTGCAATGGGAGAGGAGTTGGCCTAATGGCTAGGGGTTTGTTGACCTCAAATCTGGGAAACCAGGTTCAAGTTTCGGCCAAGAATGTGCAATATCCTGTTATTCTGGGCAAATCACGTAATCTCCCTGCGACTTACAAAAATGTATGTGTTCTCATGTAATGCAACTGGTGCTCATGTAAAGCGCTCTGATAGCTGGTACCCTTGGATTAAGTTCGCTCTACATAAAACTCTGTAAAAGAAATTTTAAAAAGTACTACTCTTAGGTGTCCCCATTTCTTCCTTCAGTTTTATCGGTCACAAAGAGTTGAACGTCCCTTTATTTTGAAGACTGCATTTATGCACGCCCCTTGCTTCTTTGGCTACCAATATGGAAAAACCCGGGGCAAGCCTAACCAGAGATACTATTTCAGATTGCCTCGCCTTTAAAAAAAGCTGGTGTATTCCATGGCTGGCAACAGTGTAATCACGTCTACAAGAGATAGGCTGTGAACAGATGTTTGAAAACCCTGATGGTCTACATATTACTAGCAACAAACAGCTCCAAGCAGCTTCATACAAATCCTTATAGGCTGAAGATTAGCATCCGAGACTCAAAAGCGGAGTCTGGCAGCCTATATGAATACTGGACTGACCAGATTGATTGTGGTATATTTAACAAAACCCAGTGTCTAAAACTAGGAATCTCAGAATAATGTTGATACAAATCTCTCCTTTAGGGACCAAAATACCTACCTGACATCCTCATGCTTTCACACACTTAAAGCTTTGAGGAAAATCCTTCCTTTTCTACCATTAGACTTACACAAAACAGTGGTAGCCTCATTGGTACTATCAACATTAGATTTTGCAATGCCCAGTATGTTGGAGCCCAGCAGTGTGTTCTGAGCAGGCTCCAGAGACAGCATGCAGCATCTAGGGTACTGAAACAAATTACAAAATCTGAATCTGTGTCTAAAGCTAGGGATGAACTCCACTGGTTACCTGTCAAGAGTTGCCTTTTAAGCACTCTGCATTGCCCACAAAGCATTGCATCTTCAAGGCCCTGAATCTCTGATAAAAATGATTTCATGGTACATCCCTAACATATTTATACATTCTGCTTTTTCAAAGAAGCTGTCCATTTTCCATATCTTCAAAGCCTCCTGGGGAGGTAGAAGATTTTCACATGTTGCATCATGTCTCTGGAATCAATTGCCCGAGTATTTAAGGAGTACCCCTAACTTTCTGGTTTTGAGAACTTTTTTAAAACTTGTCTTTTCACTTTCCCACTGGAGACTCTTTTTTGTGATCCTTCTTTCCCTTGCATTACAGGCAGTGCCAAGACGCCTAAGGGCAGACGCCGCGCTTTACGAATTAAAATCAAATCAATTCCTTTGTTCCGCTTCAGGGCAGGTACCATAAAATATTTGTTGTTTTTTCATTTAGGATTCCAGGCAAATTTGGAGATTTCTCCCTGCCCCTGTAACAGAAGCTCAGGTCAATCTCTGTTATACTTCCTGTTGTTCTGTGGTTCTTATTCTCTGTAAACAAAAGGAATTCTACTCCCTCAAGTTAAGAAACTTGCCATTAGCGACTTTAGAGAAGCTTATATCAAGTGCTCCAACTCACTGATGATGAAAGTATTTCTTATGTGGGCATGTTTCTGAAAATTGCTGTCCGGCTTGATCAATGAATATTAATTATAATTCTCTGTATGGTTTCATTATAGATTAAGGAAATATTTCATAATATTCTACTGTGATTGTTATGAGATGTCAGTTTTAACATTGTGATTTTAAAATGCACTTTTATGGATCCATTTGCTTCCAAATGAAGATAATATTTTATACAGTTCTGATTGTAGTGGGCCCCAAATATTCTTGGGCTGATTCGCTTGTGGAATAGTACATTTCTCATTGTAATGTATAATGTTGTTTAGCCACCTGTTCACAGCCGGAGCGTGATCCCCACCCCAGAAATATGCCACCCACCTCAGACACAGAATTGCTGGTCAGAGCAAGGCATAGGAATTAGGGGTACCTGACATTATTTTGATTTCAAAGACCAGGTCATCTGAGACAAGGGCAGATGTATCTTTTGCACCTTTAGATCTGGAGTAGAGATATTTGACACACCCTAAGATTAAGGGTAGAGATATTTAACAATGCTTAGAGTTCATGGCAGTAGTATTTTGCACAACCTCTAGCTCATCCATGAATGTATCTAACATACCAGTGCAAATAAATGAGTCATCATTGCTTGGTATCTGCCTTTAATTTAGTTTCCAAAGAATGGCGTTTCAAGCTCAATTTTAAATGAAATGACAAAATGTATTTGGAGCAAGAAGATTGATACAACAAATTTAAAGTGAATAACCCCCTCTACCAATAAAAAAGAAACAACTTCCACCCTCCAACTCCAATTCATTATTGCTTAAGCAAAGCTTAAGGAATTAAGCCTGATTTAAAGAGAACATATTTGTCCTCTTAGACAAAGCTTGATGTGTCCAGATTCATGTCACTCCTGTCCACCACGGCGCTTGCCCCTGCATTTACAGCCTCACTGATGCGCTTCTTTTCTGCTGCTGACATGGGTGGGATGGCTGCTCCCAGCTGACAATTGAATGCATCAACTCTTGCCTCTATACTCAGGTCAAACTCTTGCTTTTTGGACACCACTAAGTTTAGAATTGATTGTTGAGCCTCAGCACAGCCACTGTGTAACTTCTCGCGCTCGATCTTGAACTCTGGGTTTGAGGGATTCATGGTGAGAAGTCTTCCTAAAGCGCTCAAGCGGTCCATCAAGTAGCGTTGTGACACCTCGCAGTAGGTGGACGAGATCATGTTGACTAAGTTGGCAATGTTGCTGGCTTTGAAGGCTTGGTTGTACAACATGTCCTTCACAAAGGCTTCAGAAGAATAGTTGGGAATGCTCTGCACCGATTTGGCAGACTCCACTAATTTATTGACATCTTTTGAGAGGCAGGAATTAATGAGGCTGGATATCATCTGGAAGAAGCGGATCATCTTCTCCCACTGCTCCTTCACCTTCCCCAGGGCGTCCAAGCCTTTAATGAGCATATTTTTAGCTGTTACGAAATCAATATTTTGCAGATTATGGCCCCTCATTTCAACCAGGATCTCTGTTAGTTTCTCATTTTCTTTTTTAAGGTTCTCAAAGGATTCCTTGTATGCTTCCTGAGTTTTTTGAAAATGAAGGTTGGCTTGTTCCACTCGTGCCTGTGCCATTTGTGCAGACTGAGTGCCCATGCCGACACGGCCTTGAGTGCGCGCCACATTCGGTGGCTTTTGCTGCAAAGGCGGAGCATTAGTCGCTGTTTTACAATATGAATCAACTTTTATAGAGTTGCTAAATAGTGACTTTATCCTTTGAGCAATTGATTTCAATTCCTTCTCATCTGTATTATTAGATAATGCAGCTTTTTCCAAGTCTTCACAAATAGCAACAGCAGATAGTAAAACAGCATCCATTTTTACCTGTGCTATACACTCAGCTTCTTTCTCTATATCCCCTTTCAAAGACAATGTTAGTCTTTTTACATAGTTTGTCGTCACTGAATGCTCTCTTTCATTATAAACAATCTTCATGTTAATTTCTCCCTTACTGTCTAAGACTTTTTGAAAATTGTCTGTGATAGCGGTCAACTGATTGGACTTGAAGCAAATATTGTTGGTTGCATGTGTGGACTTCATATCACCCGTGTCAGCAGCACCAGCTGTCCCACTGGGCGAACCACCTGAGTCAGGCGTATTGTCCACTGCATTGTATTTAACTAAAGACAGTCCTTCAACAAGGGCTCCAACGAAATTAGCACTCATGGTTTCCCACACAGAGGGCACTTTATCCAAAGCCTTCTTATAAGCATCTGATGCATCCTGTAGTTGTGTCTCAGTAGTCTTCTTGAATTCCTCTGCCATTTGCACAGATTTCTTTGAAGATGCTTCTCTTATGGTGAGCTGTTCCAGGGCAATCTTCACATCAGTAATCTTCTTCTCGTAGCCCTTCTTGGAGTTCAGACAAGCTTCAAGCACCTCCTGGACTAGATGAATGGTGTTACTAAAACTAATCTCCACAGACTGAGCTAATGATATGCATTCATTGGACAAACTGAGTAAAGCGCTGAGGCGCCTCGGGAGCAGGGCATTAACAATAGCAGTCTTCTGGAACAGAATCTTGACTATTTCTGCATTGGCCTCTGGCATGGAACCTGTCAGGAGCCTGATCTGATCCATGTTTTTGTTTGCAATGCTGAAGGAAACCCAGGCTTTATTGCAGACTTGCATTAGGGTGGCAGCAAAGGATTCTGGGTAATTCATGTACTTGAATCCGTTTGGTGGTGGATCCAGATTGATCGAGAAATCGCCTCCAGCTGATGAAATGGCTGCCAGCTCTCCCAGAATGGCGATGGAGATGGGGGCGGGCACCAGGAACTCTTCCCAGCTGGCGTAGGGTTTCATCATCAGCTCAGTATCCCTCCTGATGTCCTCAGCTTTAGTGACACTCCTGACTGCATCGTTGAGATTAGCAGATGATGGATTACAGTCCACTTCTCTCTTGAATCCTAGAGAAAAAAGTTTTTTAAAAGTTGAATTAATTGTCTGCCTGACCATTAAACATGAGAGAATACAATGGGTAAAAACACAAATCTAGAGGGAATCATGTCCAGTTGGAAGAGTTAACAGATACATTATATAAACCTATCATATGTAATCTTTAGCTGTACTGCTCAGCTAATCTCTCTCACAGATCCAGACTTCACATGTAGGGCAGCAAGTGCAAGTTAGATGTATTCATTTAAAAAAATATTTATTTGGGATGTAACCTTTCCTCTAAATTACATAGCAACAAGCAACTATAGTGAATGATCACTGAAAACATGTTATCAATTAACTATTAATCCCTTATGTATTAACAGAGATAATATGGTGTTAAACTCTTCCGGGTGACCCAAGTGCACGTCCTGCCCATTGCCTGCTCCCTCTTTGCCTTATTTCATGAATTTGTTTATATTAACTTGTATTTGAGCTTGTAAAGCCCACTGCTACCCGTAGGTTTCCTGGCGCTGTATAACGCTGGGGAACCCGTCCTGGCTTTTCCTGTGGGATGGTCCCTGCTGGAAGTCCCCAAGGTGGAACCAGGCATCCCCGGCGTTGATGGGGCCGTTGTGGAGTTTAGGCAAGCTAATGCCCAGAGTTGCCGAGTGGGACCCCTGATTAGAGTAGGCACCGAAGCAAGAATTATCAAGTCCGCTGACCCAGGTCCACGACCCTGCAGCGTCGGGAATTGAACCCTGGTCCCGGGCTGACTTCTGCTCCCGGGTCTGCCGCCTCTAACCAGTGAACCACACCACACCACTTAAAAAGAGAATACTGGGAAAAGTAAGAGCATCTCAGGCATAGGATTTTGTAGCAGTGGAGGTGAGATGCTTCTGTTGGGAGATTGCAAACTAGGAGGTCATCACAGTGTCAAAACAATCTTTGGAAAAGGCAATAGTTCTAGTATTGGCTGTCAGATTTTGCCAACTCTTGTTTTGTTTTGCCATGATTTTTAGAAAACTTTAATGTTGAAGAAACTGCCAGAAAGAAATAAAAACACCTGGGGTTTCAAAGACACATAGAGCACACTCACTAGCTTATATTCAGAGTTTTTGTGCGCTTATATCAAATTACAAAAGTCAAATAAACAAGAGACACCAAAAGAAATGTACTACATCATATGCAGGAGATGGAGTCTGATAAAGCTAAATAGCCTCAATATGGCCCGCTCTCACATCAAAAGTGTCCTCCTATTCCATCAGGGTCTAAACACAAAGACAGCACTAAATTAATTATAACGTTTAAAAAAAACCACTCTCACTGAAAGTAACTAACTGGTTTACAGATCTGTTCACTGTGAAAGAGCAAAATGCAGTCACTCAAAGTGAGGTTAAATAGTGGGTTAAATAGTGTCTTAAATAGGCTGACCCCTTGTCCTATGGTTTATGCTGTAGAGGGTGGAAGCAAAATGTAAATGACAGAGCAACAGACCAATAGATAGACAGGTGGCTGAAAGCCAATTTAAGGAGGTATATTATACATATATATCCCTGATTATGATGTCAGTTGGAGTTACTTCCGACTGACTGACATCATCGCAGATTGTGGACCGACCAACCTACGGTCAGCGGTCCAGACCACAGTATCACAATGCAACAGAACCCGGTGCGGTTGCATGCTCCCATTACTCTGTGGGAGCCTGTGCTGTGGACGTAAATAGGCCATAGTGCAAGCTCACATAGAGAAATGGGAGATTCTGTTAATCCCTGCACTTCGTGGCAGGCACCTTGCGCTGCCTGCCACATGGTGCAGGGATTAACTGGGGGGGGGGGGGGGGGGACACCGTAGGTGCCCCATCAGCAACCAACCAGAGGCTGTGGAGGAGTAGGGGCCCTGCTAGGCACCCTCAGTTGCTTTCTGACCGGGTTTCCATGTCGGAAAGCCCAACATGGAAAGCCTGTCGTAAACCAACATTGTAATCCCAATGGGGGAAACATCGTCCTCAGAGATTAAGGTGGGGCCTGTGACTGGCTCTGTCGAAATCCAGCCTGAATGACCAGCCCATTTCCCAATCGAGTGCCGACATTGTAATGTGGCTGTCAAAAGTGAAACCTATGATGTGAGTCGGAAAGCCTCTGATCTGCGGTTGGAGGCTTTCCGACTCACATCGTAATGAGGCCCCTAGTTTTTGTAAAAGGGAAAGGTCTTGGGTAATGCCAAACCAAAAATCTTTTAACATACAAATATGTTCTAAGAGTAAACAGATACATAGTAGACATAGAAAAAATACTAATCCACACAGGCGTACTATAAATAGATATACTACACATAATGTGTAAAGTGGAGAAGTGTGGCTCAATGGTTGGAGTGGCAGACCCTGATGCAGAGGTCTAGCCCGGGACCAGGGTTCAATTCCCTGCCTCGGCGGGTCTTGGGCTCAAAGAAATTCCACGGACCTGATAATTCTCGCCTGGGTGCCTATTCCAATCATGGAGTCCCACTCGGCAACTCTGGGCAATAGCTTGCTTAATCTCTACAACGGCCCCCACAACGCTAAGGATGCCTGGCCTCCACCTTGGGGGTGTCCAGGAGTGGACGCCTCACAGGGAAACCAGGATGGGTTCCACAGCAGTATTTGTACAAGCGCCTTGAGACCCTTGCGGGTGAGTAATGCGCTATACAAGTATCAATTTACATTTACATTTACACATAATAAACATACATAGGCTGACTAGACAAACTAATTTAAAAAAGTCCTTTGCCACTTGTAAAAGTTAATTTTCAGAGCACTATGAGGATTTGCTGCTTCTTGAATTCACAAAGTTGATCTTGCTGCATAAATCTACTATTCTTATGTAATGTTACTCAATGTCAGCACCATGTTTTGCAAACGTGAGTCTCATACAAGTGGAGGGGAGTTGGTGTTTCGATATATTTTTGTTAATGGAATTTGTAGAGCACCTGGCTACTCAATCAGTGTTTCCCAGCACTAAAAATCCAGCTGAAAGATAAACATATGGATCCTTGCAATAGGAGAAGTAAAAACACATATCCTATTTTTTGGGAAAAGTCATGTTTTCAGAAGTTTGTGAATTCGAAACTTTGTAGGGGAAAACTGCAACTGGGGAGGAAGAGAATTCCAAAATGTTGCTGTCGAGAACTTAAATGACCCTTCACCAGCCCAGGCCCCCTTACTGTCAGAACCTGGGCAAGATAATGCTGAAAAGACCAAAGACTTCTAGTGGGGCAATACATTGAGATCATGTGGAGGAGATAAACCAGGCCACCTCCAGTCAAAGCTCTGCAGATAAAAGAAAAGAACTTTGAACTGGGTAAGTTTGCCCCCGGAAGCCAGTAAACAACCTTAAATTGGGCTGAGATGTGGGTGTACTTGGGCAAGTATCCCTAAAGGTGAACCCACACATTCTGAATATTATGTAGCTGTTGGACAAGAGATTTGGATACTCCCACATATAAAAGCTTATCATAGTCCAGCTAAGATATATTACCAGCCTGGATGACCATTTTGTGGCTCTTAGCAAGCAGAGATCAGAGAAACATCCTTAAAGCATCTAAGCATGTAGAAACAGGATACTGCCGCTGTGTTGATCTGCTCATCAAACTTAACCCGTTGTATGCTCATGACGGAGCCGCTCCGTCATGAACATCGGCTGAGCTGTGCTCATGACGGAGCGGTTCCGACATGGCCCTGCCGCCGCGCCTGCGCGGCGCGTTCTATTAAGCGGGCGGGGCCATGACGGAACCGTTCCTTCATGAGCACAGCGCAACCGCGGCTCGTGACGGAGCGGCTCCATCATGAGCATGCGAGCGCCGCTCGGGCCCCCCCCCCCTAGCGCTGCGGCGGAATTGCCGCCGCAGCGAAGGGGTTAAGGAGGTTATCAAGCAAGATGCCCAAATGTTTTATTTTGGATGTCAGTACTGGGAACGGACCTAGGTTTCTAGGCGACGATTGCGGACCCTTGAAGTTGATGGCTTATTTTCTATCACCATAACTGCTGTTCAATTTTAGACAATTAACGTCCATCCATTTAGCCACAGATTGTAAGCATAGCTTGAACGTAGACGAGCCGTTGTTCTCATCATGCACCAGTCTGATGATAATATGGGTGTCACCCGCATAGGATATGAAAACAATGCCAAATGCTTCCACTGTGTCTGCTTAGTGGTGCATATAGACATTGAAAAGGGTGGGACTCAGAGAGGTACCGAATATGAGTTTCAGATGACCTGGAAGATTTGGATGATTCCTGAAAAGAGTGATTGCACCAAAAGAAACAAACCAGTTTGGAGCAGACCTTCTGAGCATCACCAGGTGGACTCAGAGTCAATTGCCAGAATGAGGTCCAACAAGTTAAGGGCTGCTGTGCCTTTCAATCTAATGTCGTCGCCAAAGGTTCTTACAAGATTTAGAGCCCTGAACATAATGATGTTACTCGAAGTAATTTTAAAGATGGAGTTTGATATTCTTTTTAAAAAAATGTCTTTGAAAGAAAGGCAAGAAATAGGGGGAAATCCAGGCAAGGGCTGGGTCCGAAGGAGAGCCTCATTTTACAGAGGACACTACAGTAAAAATAGCATTTGTTGAGCAACGTAACATTTAGCAGATTGCCCCTCCCCCAGTTGCTCAATTGTAGGTGAATTCAAGGTACCACTTCCACGATTGTCTATGAAAGAAGTGTAAATGTCTAAATTCAAACGAAAAAGAAGTCTACAAGCTCAGTACAGTTCTCCTCTGAATGAGAGGGGCTGGGAGAAAGGTGTGCCGGATCCATCAGAGACTTTACAATTAGGAAGACATCTTTATTGGACTGTTGAGAATTTTCCGTTTTAACAGTCTAATATGCAAGTCTTCTGCTCTAATAGACCTATGGTACTCTTTAATAGTCTTTTTTAGTTCCATTTAGTACCCTCACCATAAGATATACACTAAATAAGTTCCAAAGACTTGCAATTTCTCTTCCTCTCTAATAGATGCTGATTGAATCAGGGGCAGGGCATGTGGTTTAAGTCTTCGCACATTCAGAAAAAGCAGAGTCTTGTTGAAGGAGCATTCTATTGCAGAGGTTATCTTCATATTACACTCACTCCTCTATTGAATCATCCAAAAGAATAAGTAACGGCTTGAGGGTTTTTGCAGAAAACATATTCGGACCAGAGTCTTTGTTGCTGTCTAGAGCTAGAATGATATACCCTCTGCCTGGGGGAAATAAAAAAAGGGAATGACACAATGATCTGACCAGTAAGAACAGATAGGTTAGAAAAGACAAGATCCAGAATATGTCTTACCTTGTGCGTAGGAGCTTTTCCAATTGGTTAAATTGAAGAGCCTCCGAACTCGGACCCAACTTCATTGGAAAGAGGAATTTAGGATCATCAAAACTAAAGTTGCACTCGCCCACAATTATTACATGCGTATTTATCCATATGAAGAAATATAATTAGCCAGCTGCACCCCAAAGCAGTATCGTCCGGCAATGCTCGTGGGTGAGGGGGCGAGTGGGAGGGGTTGCGGGGGATTCGCTGGGGTATCACGGGGGGATCGTGGGGAATTATCAATTTTTTAAAAATTCAATTCAACTTACCTTTCTGTACGCTGAGTCCCGTGTCTTCTCAGCTCCTGCTCCCCTGCCTCTGACAGGAAGCAGGCAGCCAGGCTCCCTCCCCTAAGACAATCACAAATCTGAAAGCCGCATTGTCATTGGTCAGGACGCCACCCAGCCAGGGGCAAATGGGGTGGCCATGTTTTCCATGAAGGCTGCGGAGCAGCTTGCATGCAGAAGGGCAGAGTGCACATGACTGGTGTAGATGGCCTGAGAGGTCCGACTAAACAGCCTTTGCACACTCAGAAGTGGGCAAACCAGTCCTCCCCTGCCCTGCTCAAAGAGCAGAGCAGACCTGCCTAGCTGCCCACCCACAATGCGCAAAGAAAACATAAAAAGGTAAGGTGTTTCTGCTTCTCGCACTGAGAGAAAGCAGTGGGGTGACGCTCCCCTGCCCTAGTGGAAGAGCCGCCCCTGCCCCAAAACTACAACCAGGCTCAGAGCCTGTTGGGGCGATAAAGTAGCAGCCCCGGCACAGAGAAAGTGCCTGATAGAAGAACTAAAAACACTATGCATTCACAATATAGAACATCGAGAGAAGTAAACAAACAAGCATACCATGTCTGATATATGACAGCAACTCCCCTTCCTTGCTTAATATGGCGATCCTTCTTAGCAATGGAAAACCTGACATAGAGGGCCAGCATTATATCAAGCGTCGAGTTAAGCCAAGTCTTAGTAAGAAAAGTATATCCAGGTTAAGATCAAACATTTAAACCTTATGTTTAGGTAATGAGCAACATTTCAAACTAGCCAAGAAAAACATTACTCAAACCCAACTCAATAAGGGGTTTGCTTACCTCCATCCACTGTACCCCTTGAAGAAAACTCACATTCACACCCAGTACAAACCTGAGAGGCATCCATAAGTATAAAGCTGTAGGTTCTTCATGCCTCTCTAATTTGAACCCAGTTCCTAAGACATTCTCTACTGTATTGAAGATATTGCTTGTCAAATAACCAGTGTTCCTGGTCAAATGTGGACATGGACGGGAGCAAACGGGTTTGCCTTTGGCATACCTTCGGCGCGTCAGTGGCGCATTCGTGTCTGAGATTATTTTTTTGAGCTGGTTGTCAGAATGTACCTGACATCCACCAAACTACCAGACTGCACCCAGGAAAATGTAGCCCAAGATGGAGGAGAAAGAGAATGCCACCCTACCCTCTCTGCAAAGGGAGTAGAGGACTAACAAGAGAGGAAACAGACAGGGATAATTTAAAGTTCCTTAATTTCCACATACATATAAGACTGTGGGAGACAAAGCTCTCCTATGTCCCTTTTCTGATTTGACCTGGATGGGGAGGCTCTCTTGCCAGGAGCCAGAGTAAATTCCCTTCTAGGGTGAGAAGAGTAAGGGACCAGTCCCAACCTTTGTTGGTGTCAGGTAAGAGATTCCGAAATGGGAATTCACATTATTCCTATGGAGAAAAACATACAGAAAATAGTGCCATTGCACAAGTAAGTTGGTTTTTTCCTGGACTAAATTTGATACTGTGTACAAATACTCAACTGGAAATTGCCATCCAAAGAAACAAATAGGAATGTAGCTCAAACATGCCTGGAAAACTGCAAAGTTGCTCAGGTCATCAAGTTCAAGTTTTTCTGAACTGTAGAAAGTAGAAAACCTGCCCCTGTGCAAAAATGTAATTCTCTGAGTGCAGATTTGCAACGTGACATCAACTACATATTGTGATCATATCAAGAGATAGAGTTATTCTAGACATAGAGCAGGTGATACCAGACATGGACACACTAGACTTATTGCAGGATACTCCTTAGGCAATACATTCCAGAGCATCAAATGATAATACTGGATGTGACACACAGTAATGAGGATTGTCTGAAAGATATTAAGTTTGGCCGCACCTCAAATTTAGCAATTGAAACTTAATGTGGTAAAACATACACTCCATTATAGACTCTCTTTACAATTAGCCTAGCAAATGGGCCACTATTTGCCCACACCCAAAGTTACTCATGCTAGAGGCAATGGTAACTCTTGTGGTGATAAAACTCCCACCAGTTATGAGCTGGGACCTGATGAATCCCTAAGAACTGATTTGCCATCAAAGTCTGTAATTCTGGGTTGGATTCCAGGGGTAATTCCTCATTTTCCCCAGGATTTTCACGTGGAAATTTCAGCAACCTAAATCCCCTTGTAGAATTAATGAGATCTACGGTCTTCCAGAAGATCTTTTAATGTTGATGTGGATAGTTTCTGTTGTTTCCAGCCCCAGTGGGATTGAGAAAAAAATTGTTCCTTAGAATTCTTCGATAAAAAGGGAATAATCATAAACTATCGAAAAAAGAGGGGCATACATAGCAAGACATTCCATTCTGCATAATGGAGGTATTCAGGAATATTAAATGAAGGGGTGTATATAGGCCCTTTATTATATATTGCCAGTCACCAAGTATCTCTGTAACAATATAGTGGCTCTGGGCCACGGGTCAATGATTATGAATCGTTGAACTTACATGGACTTTTAGAGCAGTGGTTTCTACCCATTTGACATCTGTGGACCCCCACTTAATCATTACTGGACTCCCTGAACCCTAAATAAATCATTACTGGAATTTGGGATCATCACAAAGTCACTGCTGGATGCCAGAGTCACTGTCTAACCAATGTCG
The DNA here is from genome assembly GCF_964263255.1 of Lissotriton vulgaris. NCBI lineage: Eukaryota > Metazoa > Chordata > Amphibia > Caudata > Salamandridae > Lissotriton > Lissotriton vulgaris. The sequence goes on from NC_141689.1 coordinate 56,056,167, forward strand.
AGTAAGGATACACAAAAATAAAGACATTTTGCTTCCATATTATGTGTATTCTATTAATCTGGAAATATTATTACATTTTTCAAGCAGCTGCAGGCCCCCTAATTAGTTTTCGCGAATCCCCACTGGTGCCCTTGAGCATTGGTTTAACACCTCTGTTTTGGAGAGTATGAGTGCTATTGGTGTGCAGATTCCAGGAGAGTGTGAGTGATATTGGTGTGCAGATTCCAAGAGAGTGTGAGTGATATTGGTGTGCAGATTCTAGGAGAGTGTGAGTGATATCGGTGTGCAGATTCCAAGAGAGTGTGAGTTAGATTGGTGTGCAGATTCTAGGAGAGTGTGAGGGATATTGGTGTGCAGATTCTAGGAGAGTGTGAGTGATATTGGTGTGCAGATTCCAGGAGAGTGTGAGTGATATTGGTGTGCATATTCCAGGAGAGTGTGAGTGATATTGGCGTGCAGATTCTAGGAGAGTGTGAGTCATATTGGTGTGCAGATTCTAGAACATTGTGAGTGAGATTGGTGTGCAGATTCTAGGAGAGTGTGAGGGATATTGGTGTGCAGATTATAGAAGAGTGTGAGTGATATTGGTGTGCAGATTTCAGGAGAGTGTGAGTGATATTGGTGTGCAGATTTCAGGAGAGTGTGAGTGATATTGGTGTGCATATTCCAGGAGAGTGTGAGTGAGAATGGTGTGCAGATTCTAAGAGAGTATGAGGGATATTGGTGTGCAGATTCTAGGACAGTGTGATTGATATTGGTGTGCAGATTCTAGGAGAGTGTGGGTGATGCTAGTGTGCAGATTCTAGGACAGTGTGGTTGATATTGGTGTGCAGATTCTAGGAAAGTGTGAGTGATACTGGTGTGCAGATTCCAGGAGAGTGTGAATGATATTGGTGTGCAGATTCTAGGAGAGTGTGAGTGATATTGTTGTGCATATTCTAGGAGAATGAGTGATATTGGTGTGCAGATTCCAGGAGAGTGTGAGTGATATTGGTGTGCAGATTCTAGGAGAGTGTGAGTGATATTGATGTGCAGATTCCAGAAGAGTGTGAGTGATATTGGTGTGCAGATTCTGGGAGAGTGTGAGTAATATCGGTGTTCAGATTCCAAGAGAGTGTGAGTGATATTGGTGTGCAGATTCTAGGAGAGTGTGAGTGATATTGGTGTGCAGATTTCAGGAGAGTGTGAGTGATATTGGTGTGCATATTCCAGGAGAGTGTGAGTGAGATTGGTGTGCAGATTCTAAGAGAGTATGAGGGATATTGGTGTGCAGATTGTAGGACAGTGTGATTGATATTGGTGTGCAGATTCTATGATAGTGTGAATCATATTGGTGTGAGGATTCTAGGACACTGTGAGTGATATTAGTGTGCAGATTCTAGGACAGTGTGAGTGATATTGGTGTGCAGATTCTAGGAGAGTGTGGGTGATGCTAGTGTGCAGATTCTAGGACAGTGTGGTTGATATTGGTGTGCAGATTCTAGGAAAGTATGAGTGATACTGGTGTGCAGATTCCGGGAGAGTGTGATTGATATTGGTGTGCAGATTCTAGGAGAGTGTGAGTGATATTGTTGTGCATATTCTAGGAGAGTGAGTGATATTGGTGTGCAGATTCCAGGAGAGTGTGAGTGATATTGGTGTGCAGATTCTAGGAGAGTGTGAGTGATATTGATGTGCAGATTCCAGAAGAGTGTGAGTGATATTGGTGTGCAGTTTCTAGGAGAGTGTGAGTAATATCGGTGTTCAGATTCCAAGAGAGTGTGAGTGATATTGGTGTGCAGATTCTAGGAGAGTGTGAGTGATATCGGTGTGCAGATTCCAAGAGAGTGTGAGTGATATTGGTGGGAAGATTCTAGGAGAGTGTGAGAGATATTGGCGTGCAGATTCTATGAGAGTGTGAGTGATAATAGTGTGCAGTATATAGGCCAGTGTGAGTGATACTGGTGTGCAGATTCTAGGAGAGTGTGAGTTAAATTGGTGTGCATATTCTAGGGCGGTGTGAGTGATAGTGGTGTGCAGATTCTAGGACAGTGTGAGTGATATTGGTGTGCAGATTCCAGGAGAGTGTGAGTTATTTTGGTGTGCAGATTCTAGGAGAGTGTAAGTGATATAGGTGTGCAGAATCCAAGAGAGTGTGAGGGATCTTGGTGTGCAGATTCTTGGAGAGTGTGAGTGACATTGGTGTGCAGATTTCAGGAGAGTGTGAGTGAGATTGGTGTGCAGATTCTAGGAGAGTGTGAGTGATATTGGTGTGAAGAATCTAGGAAAGTGTGAGTGATATTGTTGTGCAGATTCTAGGACAGTATGAGTGATGGTGGTGTGCAGATTCCCAGAGAGTGTGAGTGAAACTGGTGTGCAGATTCTAGCACAGTGTAAGTGATAGTGGTGTGCAGATGCAGATTCTATGAGAGTGTGAGTGATATTGATAACACCCTTGCCTTGAAAACACAGATCACAGGCCTTACGGGCACCTGTTTTGGTCTATTAAAAATGATGCGCAAATTCCTTCCTATGCTCCCTTTGGCCCACAGGAAGCTGACAGTTCAAGCTTTGATCTGTTCCAGGCTTGACTATTCAAATATCCTCTACTTGGGATTGCCAGACTATCTCTTGCACAAACTCCAGGTTGTCCAAAATTCTGCGGCAAGAGCCATCTTCGGCCTACCCCGGCATGCCAGATCATCTGAGTTGCTTTCCTCCCTGCACTGGCTTCCTATTAAGAAGCGTATCATATTCAAAGCACTTACTCTGGCCCATAAGGCACTCCATCGGGTAGGGGCCTCATACATTCAGAAACGGATTTCTTTCTACAAGCCCACCAGATCTCTCCGGTCGGAAAATCTTGGCCTGGCAATTGTACCTCCTATTAAGAAAGTCAGAATAGGTGGACGTTCTTTTAAATATCTCGCCCCCACACTATGGAACTCCCTTCCCGTTGATCTCCGCCACACTCCTAATTTGTTTGCCTTCAGAAAGGCCTTGAAAACCTGGCTTTTTCATTAGTAACTCTGCTTTGTTTCTGTTGTCCTTCTCCTTTCTTTCAGTAATGGGTCAGAAAGCGCCGGGACACTCCTTGGAGTAGCCGTGCGCTATACAAGTCACCCATTAACATTAACATAACATTAACATTGGTGTGCAGATTATAGGACAGTGTGAGTGATATTGGTGTGCAGATTATAGGACAGTGTGAGTGATATTGGTGTGCAGATTCTAGGAGAGTGTGAGTGAAATTGGTGTGCATATTCTAGGGCAGTGTGTGTGATAGTGGTGTGCAGATTATAGGACAGTGTGAGTGATAGTGGTGTGCAGATTACAGGACAGTGTGAGTGATAGTGGTGTGCAGATTCTAGGACAGTGTGCGATAGTGGTGTGCAGATTCTAGGACAGTGTGAGTGATAGTGGTATGCATATTGTAGGAGAGTGTGAGTGATATTGTTGCGCAGGTTCTTGGACAGTGTGAGTGATATTGGTGTGCGGATTCTAGGACATTGTGAGTGATAGTGGTGTGCAGATTCTAGGACAGTGAGAATGATATTGGTGTGCAGATTCTAGACATTGTGAGTGATAGTGGTGTGCAGATTCTAGGACAGTGAGAATGATATTGGTGTGCAGATTCTAAGACAGTGTGAGTGATATTGTTGTGCAGATTCCAGGACAGTGTTAATGATTTTGGTGTGCAGAATATAGGACAGTGTGAGTGATATCGGTGTGCAGACTCTAGGACAGTGTGAATGATATTAGTGTGCAGATTCTAGGACAGTGTGAGTGATAGTGGTGTGCAGATTATAGGACAATGTGAGTGATATTGGTGTGCAGATTATAGAACAGTGTGAGTGATGTGTGCAGATTCTAGTACAGTGTGAGTGATAGCGGTGTGCAGACTCTTGGACAGTGTGAGTGATATTGATGTGCAGATTCCAGGACAGTGTTAATGATTTTGGTGTGTAGAATATAGGACAGTGTGAGTGATATTGGTGTGCAGACTCTAGGACAGTGTGAATGATATTGGTGTGCAGATTCTAGGACAGTGTAAGTGATAGTGGTGTGCAGATTATAGGACAGTGTGAGTGATATTGGTGTGCAGATTATAGGACAGTGTGAGTGATGGTGTGCAGATTCTAGGACAGTGTGAGTGATAGTTGTGTGCAGATTCTAGGACAGTGTGAGTGATAGTGGTGTGAAGATTCTAGGACAGTGTGAGTTATATTGTTGTGCAGATTCCAGGACAGTGTTAATGATTTTGGTGTGCGGAATATAGGGCAGTATGAATGATATTGGTGTGCAGATTCTAGGACAGTGTGAGTGATAGTGGTGTGCAGATTATAGGACAGTGTGAGTGACATTGGTGTGCAGATTCTAGGACAGTGAGAATGATATTGGTGTGCAGATTCTAGGACAGCGTGAGTGCTATTGTTGTGCAGATTCCAGGACAGTGTTAATGATTTTGGTGTGCAGAATATAGGACAGTGTGAGTGATATTGGTGTGCAGACTCTAGGACGGTGTGAAGGATATTGGTTTGCAGATTCTAGGACAGTGTGAGTGATAGTGGTGTGCAGATTATAGGACAATGTGAGTGATATTGGTGTGCAGATTATAGAACAGTGTGAGTGATGTGTGCAGATTCTCGTACAGTGTGAGTGATATTGGTGTGCAGACTCTTGGACAGAGTGAGTGATATTGATGTGCAGATTCCAGGACAGTGTTAATGATTTTGGTGTGCAGAATATAGGACAGTGCGAGTGATATTGGTGTGCAGACTCTAGGACAGTGTGAAATGATATTGGTGTGCAGATTCTAGGACAGTGTAAGTGATAGTGGTGTGCAGATTATAGGACAGTGTGAGTGATATTGGTGTGAAGATTATAGGACAGTGTGAGTGATGGTGTGCAGATTCTAGGACAGTGTGAGTGATAGTGGTGTGCAGATTCTAGGACAGTGTGAGTGATAGTGGTGTGCAGATTCTAGGACAGTGTGAGTTATATTGTTGTGCAGATTCCAGGACAGTGTTTATGATTTTGGTGTGCGGAATATAGGGCAGTATGAATGATATTGGTGTGCAGATTCTAGGACAGTGTGAGTGATAGTGGTGTGCAGATTATAGGACATTGTGAGTGACATTGGTGTGCAGATTCTAGGACAGTGAGAATGATATTGGTGTGCAGATTCTAGGACAGTGTGAGTGATATTGTTGTGCAGATTCCAGGACAGTGTTAATGATTTTGGTGTGCAGAATATAGGACAGTGTGAGTGATATTGGTGTGCAGACTCTAGGACAGTGTGAATGATATTGGTGTGCAGATTGTAGGACAGTGTAAGTGATAGTGGTGTGAAGATTATAGGACAGTGTGAGTGATATTGGTGTGCAGATTATAGGACAGTGTGAGTGATGGTGTGCAGATTCTAGGACAGTGTGAGTGATAGTGGTGTGCAGATTCTAGGACAGTGTGAGTGATAGTGGTGTGCAGATTCCAGGACAGTGGTAATGATTTTGGAGTGCGGAATATAGGGCAGTATGAATGATATTGGTGTGCAGATTCTAGGACAGTGTGAGTGACATTGGTGTGCAGATTCTAGGACAGTGAGAATGATATTGGTGTGCAGATTCTAGGACAGTGTGAGTGATATTGTTGTGCAGATTCCAGGACAGTGTTAATGATTTTGGTGTGCAGAATATAGGACAGTGTGAGTGATATTGGTGTGCAGACTCTAGGACAGTGTGAGTGATGGTGGTGTGCAGATTATAGGACAGTGTGAGTGACATTGGTGTGCAGATTCTAGGACAGTGAGAATGATATTGGTGTGCAGATTCTAGGACAGTGTGAGTGATATTGTTGTGCAGATTCCAGGACAGTGTTAATGATTTTGGTGTGCAGAATATAGGACAGTGTGAGTGATATTGGTGTGCAGACTCTAGGACAGTGTGAGTGATGGTGGTGTGCAGATTATAGGACACTGTGAGTGATATTGGTGTGCAGATTATAGAACAGTGTGAGTGATGTGTGCAGATTCTAGTACAGTGTGAGTGATAGCGGTGTGCAGACTCTTGGACAGTGTGAGTGATATTGATGTGCAGATTCCAGGACAGTGTTAATGATTTTGGTGTGCAGAATATAGGACAGTGTGAGTGATATTGGTGTGCAGACTCTAGGACAGTGTGAGTGATATTGGTGTGCAGACTCTAGGACAGTGTGAATGATAGTGGTGTGCAGATTATAGGACAGTGTGAGTGATGGTGTGCAGAATCTAGGACAGTGTGAGTGATAGTGGTGTGCAGATTCTAGGACAGTGTGAGTGATAGTGGTGTGCAGATTCTAGGACAGTGTGAGTTATATTGTTCTGCAGATTCCGGGACAGTGTTTATGATTTTGGTGTGCGGAATATAGGGCAGTATGAATGATATTGGTGTGCAGATTGTAGGACAGTGTGAGTGATATTGGTGTGCAGATTCTAGGACAGTGTGAGTGATAGTGGTGTGCAGATTCTAGGACAGTGTGAGTGATAGTGGTGTGCAGATTCTAGGACAGTGTGAGTGATATTGGTGTGCAGATTCTAGGACAGTGTGAGTGATAGTGGTGTGCAGATTCTAGGACAGTGTGAGTGATAGTGGTGTGCAGATTATAGGACAGTGTGAGTGACATTGGTGTGCAGATTCTAGGACAGTGTGAGTAACGTTGGTGTGCAGATTATAGGACAGTGTGAGTGATAGTGGTATGCAGATTCTAGGACTGGGTGAATGATAGCGGTTGCTTCCAAGATTAACATAATATTATTCCCATGTTGATGATAAGGATTATTGTTGTTCTTGTTTTATTCTAGAGATTTGTAGCCTGCTGCACCGGCTTGCTCCAGGCTGATATGTCCTCATTGAAAAGACACATGTACCAGAGACAGAGCGTGTTGATATTCACCGCAGCTGAGAAGCCTTTCTTTCACTGCTCTTGGTGTGAATGTTCAACTCTTGACAGCAGTGTGCAGGGCAGCGGCTGTCAAATGTTGACTCTGAAAGCAGGCTGTCAGGAATCGGGCCTCTCGTTCTCCTCGGTTCGGCCCAGAAAGGGAGACTCAGGAGCTGAGCAGCATTCGCTCCTCCCAATACCTTCCTTAGCACATCTACGGTGCCCAGGGCTTGTGAACAGGCTAAAGTAATTCCATGACTTAAAAAACCTGCACTGGATCCAAAAAACAGAAAGCTATCGTCCCATCTTGCTGCTTCCTTGGGCAGCAAAGATCACAGAGGCGTGTGAATTCCCTCCTGTTGGACTTTCTTACTTTTAAAATTATACTGGATCCCTCTCAAAATGGCTTCAGGCCAGGTCACAGCACAGAGTCCGCTCTCATGGCCGTGACAGAACATCTTTGGTCAGCCATGGATGAGGGGCAAACGTCGGTGCTGATCCTGTTGGATCTGAGGGCCGCGTTTGACACGGTGTCTCATGAGATATTTTTGAGTCGTCTTGTAAAGATAGGAATTACGGGTCTGGCACTGGAGCGGCTCACCTCATTCCTTCATGAGAGGTCATTCTCGGTATCTGCCCTCCCGTTTGTTTCTGGTGAACATTGCGTCAAACAAGGGGTGCCACAGGGTTCCTCCCTCAGTCCCCTGCTATTTGACATCTATATTTAACCTTTGGCTGCTATAGCCAAGAGTTGGGGTTTGACCTTGGTCTTATATGCTGAGGTTACTCAGCTAGTGGTGGCACTCTCTAATAACACCGAGCAGGACGCCCTTAATTTTCAGGGCGGTCTTGTGGCAGTGGCCGAGTGGATGACTGCTAACTGCCTCCAACTGAATTCCAACAAGTCAGAGGTATTGTTGGTGGGTAGGGACCATGGTCTGTGGAGTGATCTCTGGTGGCCACTTAGTTTGGGCATATCCCCTTCCCCGAAACAGGCGGTAAAGAATTTAGGGGTCTGGTTGGACTCTTCCCTAAACTATCGAGTCCAAACCAAAAAACAGCAGGGATCTGCTTTGGACTCTTACGGGGGATCAGACCACTGCTGGGCTTTTTTGATGCCTACACATGTGAAGTCATTATTCAAGTGATGGTTTTGTCCAGACTTGATTATGTCTGTTCCCTCTATTTACGGTTCAATAAAGCAGAGGTTCAGAGACTACAAAGGACACAGAATGCAGCAGCCTGAACACTTCTAGGCTTGCGCAAGTTCTGCTCTCTGTGTCCAGTGCCATCCGCCGTCCCCACTGGTTACCCATGGCCAGGCGTATTGAATTTAAGGAACTATGTACCACATTTATAGTTCTGAAATCTGCTACCCCCCTTATTCTGGCCAACCTTCTTTCACCATATGTTCCATCACGGCCCCTCTGGTCGCAGGGCCAGCATTGGGTAGTGGTTGCACGGATATGAAGAGTTTGGGCCGGTAGCTGCTCTTTCGTTTTAAAGCTGCCACCTTATGGAATACACTCCCTGTGCAGATTCGTGGTCTTAATTATTATTTAGAATTTAGGAAGGCCATCAAAACTACTTTTCTATTCCCCTTAACTTAGCTGCTGTCAATTTTGCTGTTATTCCGTTTTTTCTTTTCCGCGCCGGGACGCCCCTTTGTTGGGGCAGCTGTCGCGCTTTATAAAATGTTAACCTAACCTAACCTAGCCTCCCTCCTTTTTAAGCCCCAGTGACATTGAGCTGCAGGAAGAGGGAAGGGTGATGGCTCTGTGTGTGTCGTCCCATGGCCTTACCCGTCACTTAGCAGTGCCCAGTCCATATATTTTGGAGTGGCAGAGGAACGAGAAAGGCACAGGACATTAGGACAGTGAAATGTTGAGGGCAGCTGTTCTGCACCAGCTTATATATGGAGCTGCTGCTCTATTGTCTTCAATTGAGTTCAGGTCTGTTTTCACAAGGTGAAATTCAAGTGTGGAGATAAAATATCTGCAGGGAGGTGCTATTCCTGAATCAGAAGCAGTGTCCTGTTTCTTCACGCATTATAAATAAAGCAGATCAACGACTCAAGCCTCCTCTGATCTTCTCTAAATAGAGCCTATGCATAAACTGAGAGCATGTGTACTACAGAGACATGCTTAAAGCTGAGAGCTGTAGCATATGTGGAGGGTGGTATAGATTTCACAAAAGCTATGGTCTTTCTAAAGAATGAATCAACCACTCAGCCTGTGATCCCCTGTTTTTATGACTCTTTGTAGAGCTGAGATGACCTTCGGCCCACTTGTGGTGGTGGACGAGGATGTCAAATGCAGTCAGGCCACTGTTGCCACTACATGAAGGCACTGTTTATCATGAGGTAAAGACAAGTCAAGAAATTTGTATAGCGCACTACATACCCAGAGGGTTTCAAGGCGCTTAGGAAGGGGAGGAAGATTATTTGTCAAATATCCATGTTTTGAGCTGCTTTCTGAACGCTAGGTGGTTCTGGGTGAGGCGAAGGTAAGCGGGGAGTGAGTTCCATGTTTTAGCAGCCAGGTAAGAAAAGGATCTGCCTCCCATGGTGGTCTTGTTGATGCGAGGTACAGTGGCGAGGGCTTGGCTGGAAGAACGTAGTTGGCGGGAGGGGGTGTAGAAGGATAGTCGGGAGTTGAGGCAATCTGGTCCGATGTCGTAGAGTGATTTGTGTGCGTGGGTAAGCAGTCGGAAAGTGATCCTTTTATTGACGGGTAGCCAGTGGAGGTCTTTAAGGTGACCAGAAATGTGTTCGTTGCGTGGGATGTCTAATATGAGCCTGGCTGAGGCGTTTTGGATACGTTGGAGTTTCTTCTGGAGTTTAGCGGTGGTACCTGCGTAGAGGGTGTTTCCGTAGTCCAGTCGGCTCGTGACCAGAGCGTGGGTGACTGTTTTCCTTGTTTCGGAGGGGATCCAGCGAAATGTTTTTCTGAGCATGCGAAGAATGTTGAAGCAGGAAGAGGATACGGCGCTGACTTGTCTGTTCATTGAGAGTGAAGAATCCAGGATGACGCCAAGGTTCCGTGCGTGGTCTGTCGGGGTGGGTGCTTTTCCGAGGGCTTCCGGCCACCAGGAGTCGTCCCAGGCAGAGGGGGATGTTCCTAAGATGAGGACTTCTGTTTTATCTGAGTTCAGTTTCAGACGGCTGTCTTTCATCCATTCGGCTACTTCTTTCATTCCTTCGTGTAGGTTAGTTTTGGCGGTGCTGGGGTCATTGGTGAGAGAAAGGATCAGTTGAGTGTCGTCCGCGTAAGAGATGATGTTGAGGTTGTGTTGGCGTGCGATGGCCGTGAGGGGGCTCATGTATACGTTGAAAAGGGTGGGGCTGAGTGAGGATCCTTGAGGTACTCCGCAGATGAGTTCAGAGGCTTCGGACTTGAATGGAGGAAGGCGGACTCTCTGGGTTCTTCCGGTGAGGAACGAGGTGATCCATTCTAGTGCTTTTCCTTGGATTCCGATGTTATTGAGTCGTTGTAGAAGGGTGCTGTGGCAGACTGTATCGAATGCTGCAGAGAGGTCGAGGAGGATGAGGGCGACTGTGTCTCCATTGTCCAATAGAGTTCGAATATCGTCTGTTGCTGCGATGAGGGCGGTCTCAGTGCTGTGTTTTGCTCGGAATCCAGATTGTGAGGGGTCGAGGGATTTGTTGGCTTCGAGGAAGGCGGCGAGCTGGATATTGACGGCTTTCTCGATGACTTTGGCCGGGAATGGAAGAAGCGAGATGGGGCGGTAATTTTTGAGTTTGGTGGGGTCGGCTGTTGGTTTTTTCAGAAGGGCGGTGAGTTCGGCGTGTTTCCAGTCTTCTGGGAAGGTAGCGGAGTTGAAGGAACAGTTGATGACGTCTCTGAGGTGCGGTGCTATGACGGAGTCTGCTTTGTTGAAGATGTGGTGAGGACATGGGTCAGTGGGGGATCCTGAGTGGATGGAGTTCATCAGGCGGATGGTGTCCTCAGTGGAGATTGGGTTCCAGTCGTTAAGGGTGTTCACGGGGGGAAGATGGTCAGCAGAAGGTAGGGTGGGATGGTATCCGGGTTGGTTGTCAAAGCTGTTGTGGATGTCTGCAATCTTGTTGTGGAAGAATGAGGCTAGGGAGTCGCAGAGGGTTTGAGAGGGGGTGATGTCGTTGGAGTTGGCTGAGGGATTGGAAAATTCCTTGACGATGTTGAAAAGTTCCTTGCTGTTGTGGGCGTTGTTGTCAAGTCGATCCTTGAATGCTGTTTTCTTGGCTTTTCGGATCAGTTGGTGGTGAGTGCGGGTGGCGCTTTTGAAAGCGTCCTTGGTGCTGGTGGTTGGGTCTTTTTTCCAGGCCTTTTCAAGGGAGCGGCAGAGTTTCTTGGACTTCTTGAGATCAACGTTGAACCATGAGGCTTTCTTGCTGCCATGTTTGCTTTGACGTTTTTTCAGTGGGGCTAATGAGTCGGCGGTGTTGGATAACCATAGGGTGAGGTTGGCGGCGGCTTCGTTGGCGTCAGAAGAGAGGGCTGGGGAGTTTTGAAGGAGCGATGCGGAGATTTGGTCCATGGTGATTTTGTTCCAGTTTCTTTGTAGGGTAGGTTGGGAGTGGTTGATGGGTTTCGGCTTGTTGTAGGTGAAGTGAACGCAGCTGTGGTCGGTCCATAGGAGATCCGTAGTGTGGCTGAAGGAGATATGATTGCTGGAGGTGAAGATGGGGTCGAGTGTGTGACCTGCGATGTGGGTGGGGGAAGTGACCAGTTGTTTAAGTCCGAGGTTGGCGAGGTTGTCCACGAGGGTGGCGGTGTTGTGGTCGTTTATCTTTTCAAGGTGAAAGTTGAGGTCTCCTATAAGAATGTATTCTTTGGAGGGGAGCGCGTGTGGAGAGATGAAGTCCGTGATGTCTTCACTGAATTTTGCACGAGGTCCTGGTGGTCTGTAGAGGAGAGTGCCTCTGAGTGTTGTTTTGGGGTCGATGTGGATCTGGAAGTGAAGGTGTTCCGAGTTGGCGAGGTTGGCGTCAGAGCTAGTAGAGATGCGGATAGATTTCTTATGGACGATGGCGATTCCTCCTCCTGTGTGGCTGGTACGGTCTTTGCGGGTGATCTTATAGTCTTCAGGGATGGCAATGGTGATGTCTGGGGCGGAGGAGGCGTTCATCCATGTTTCTGTTAGGAAGGCGACGTCTGGAGAGAAGGAGTCTAGTAGGTTCCATAGGTCAATGGCGTGCCTGTGCACCGATCGGGTGTTGAGAAGGATGCATTGTATGTGGTTGGGGTCGGGAATCTGTGGTGTGGTCGTAGCGGGGATGTTGTCGGTGCCGGTGAATTTGCAGGAGTAGCAGGAGAAAGGTCCATGGGTGTGTCCAGGAGCGGTTTGGACGCAGGTGGGGGAGCGGCCGGGGTTGAGGGCTAGGAGGGTGGCGGCATCATAGGTAATGCGGGAGGGCTGGGGAGCACGAGGGACAGGGGGTATGGCGCTGGGCGCGGTCCAGGCGCGGACGGGCGTAGACGGGCTTACCTTTGGCGCACCTTCGGCACGGTTTGGGCGCGGTCGCTGCGCGTAAACGCTGCGCGCGGGAACTACTGTCATATGTGGATAGTGGAGGGGGAGGGGCGAGGGCGTCACAGCTGGGAGGCGGGGCGGGCACACGAGGACAACAACAAACAAAATGGAGGCGGAGGGGGGGGCACAGCGTAGCGCTACAGTCAAACGCGCTAACAGGACTGAAAGCGGTGTGGAAACAACTAATAAAGCGCTCGCGAGGCAAAGCGGCAATAAGCAACACAGCAGATGAAGAGAATACAATTAAAGCAGTTCAGGCAAGGCAGCGCTATAAATACAGCAGGCGGAATGTAACAGATCAATTCAAACAAGGCAGCGCTAACAAATAATAATGCAGCAGGCGATATGAAACCAAATGAGAGACGCTTTTGAATCAATGTTCTGGCAATGCAGCGCGGTAAAACCAGATGCCTGCAAGAGACACTGGGAGCGACCACTCAGCTTGTAGGCGAGGAGCGAGTCACGGCGCATGTAGGGAGTGGAGCACTCTTTCTATTCTGTGGGAGGGCGTCACAGCTGGGAGGCGGGGCGGGCACACGAGGACAACAACAAACAAAATGGAGGCGGAGGGGGGGCACAGCGTAGCGCTACAGTCAAACGCGCTAACAGGACTGAAAGCGGTGTGGAAACAACTAATAAAGCGCTCGCGAGGCAAAGCGGCAATAAGCAACACAGCAGATGAAGAGAATACAATTAAAGCAGTTCAGGCAAGGCAGTGCTATAAATACAGCAGGCGGAATGTAACAGATCAATTCAAACAAGGCAGCGCTAACAAATAATAATGCAGCAGGCGATATGTAACCAAATGAGAGACGCTTTTGAATCAATGTTCTGGCAATGCAGCGCGGTAAAACCAGATGCCTGCAAGAGACACTGGGAGCGACCACTCAGCTTGTAGGCGAGGAGCACAGACTCCTGTGGCAACACACTTACTGTAAATGGCAACTGGGCCGGAAAAGGAACTTCCCAGGATGGAGAACAGAATGACCAGTGCGTAAATTTGTATTCGGGGTCCCATGGTGCCGGTGCGGACTAATCTTCTAGCCAGGTCTTCTTCCTGCATAGGAGCCCAGAGAAATATAATTTTTCACATATGTAAAAACCCCAGACAACTTAAAACCCTAAATATCTGAAGTTTCAACTATCAAGAACAGCATTGTGCCAAATATTTGAATACGGAAATGTCTTCATAAAAAAGATAATTGAGGGGCGGATTTACAAGAAAGTGATCCATCTGTAGAGATGCATCACTTTACCTGTGCCCCTCTTAGAAACCTTTGTGCCACCAAGGATGTGCCGTATTTACAATATTGCACACCATGGCGCATGGATTCACAGATGTGTCAGAAATTCTGACGCATCTGTTGGGGCAAAAATCCGGAATTGCTGGAGTCGTGTTGCAAGCACTTCAACTTGCATTTTAAGGCATATTCCCACTACACTGCGTCACTCCTTATTCCTGCTCCAAGCAGACGTAAGGTTTTGACGCAGTGGCATCCTAGAAATGACGCTGTGAAATCTTGTAGATAGAAATGACGCAAAAGTAGCGCAAAAGTGTTGCAAGGGGCTTGTAAATCCGCCCCAAAGTTTGCAGGAGTTTCCATCTAACTCTGCCCATCCATTACATGTCTCTCCTCCCCAGAAGAGCTCCCGTATCTGGAGTGCAGATTGAACGCCTAGCTCCTCCTGTTATAGTCAAGTGCCTGGGATACACAACAACGAAAACAAGGAAGGCTTGGGTCTATATCACCTTAGCTGCTTCGTAAATATCCCTCCCCAGTGCTGCGCTGTCCATTGGAACTAGTGCTGAATGGACGTCCAATGGTCGTGCGCAGCACTGGGGAGGTAGCGCTCGTGACGACCGTTGGCCGTCAGCAGCGCTTAAGAGGATATACTATCTGGCCTAGACCACTCAAATTGAAACAACAAAAATACATTGGCCAGGTAGATTAATTATGACAACAAAGTCTGGTACCACTTACCCAATTGATCTAAGCGAACACACTTTTCATTTAGTATTTTTTACTCTTTTTTCTTTTTCCACAGAATTCATTCGTATATGTCAAGAGAACGATGCAATTTCAGTAGCAAAAATTCACATAAAGTTACACTTTTCACAACATAAATTGGACAATCACTGTGAATGAAACATATTTACATTTACACAATATATACATAAAACACAGACAAAATGCCTATTGTCAATAAATGTTTTGAGGCACCAGTCCTGATATACAACCTATAGACAACCAAGAGGCACTGAGTATTTTTGCTAGCCTGCTTGTTTGTTTATACTGGAACAATAGCAAGTACTAGGGTCATAAAACAGGTACACACTACTGGAACAAGATTCAGGAAGGGCATGTCAGGATTTTGATTGTGGATATTATTCTACCTGTTTTATGACCCTACTGCTTGCTATTGTTCCAGTATAAACAAACAAGCAGGCTAGCAAAAATACTCAGTGCCTCTTGGCATTTGTGTCTGTGTTTTATGTATATATTGTGTAAATGTACTGGAAGCACTTACTGTGGGGAAATGCCTCCTGTGAGCTGTGTGTCCCATTTACACACTTACAGGTTTGCAGGTTAAGTTTCTCTGACGCTTAGGACTTCCCTCACAAGCAAACATTTAGCAGAGATTTCCTACTGAGACATCTGCTTTTTTATATCTTCAAACTTCCCAGAGTTGTCACGAGAATAAACCTTTGAACATCCTTTCTACTCACCTGCCTATCTGATTATTCGGTGTTCGTCTCTGCTGCTCTCTTCTGTCAGCACAGGTGGGATCTCCCACACTCAGTGAGTGATGGTGTCAGCTCTCACCTCTGCCTGCTGCTGTCTTCAGTGAGTGCAGGAGGGATCTCCCACAACTGGTGAGTGATGCTGTGGAAGAAAACTCTCTAGATATAGAACCTGAAATGCAAATTAGGAGCAATCTTTCGAGGTATAACTGTTTCTACGGAACCAACCAGAAGGAAATCTTCCCCCTGCAAACATTCTTCAGGTGAATAATCTGGACAAACATCTGAGAGCAAGTGATGTTGTTTAATCTTTATTAGTTGAGGGCTGGCAAGCCATGAGTCATGTTACATGCATCTCACCCCGGCTCTGGCAGTAAAGCATGCTATTCAGATGTAAAACCATTCAAAGTAAGTGTGACGTCAGAGCCCGACCTGGGCCTCATTAAATCATGTTTAGTCATCCTAAAAGTAGGTGTAGTCCCACAACAAAGGACTCGATGCTGCAGCTGTAGGTCCCGAGTACATGCACAAGGATGACACTGAAGGTGAGGGAGACCCAGGACCTGCGTACACTCCTGAAAGACCGGAAGTGACATCAAAAGACTAGCATACCTCTATGCGTCCTTCTAAAATGTAACTCAACAGCTGTAAAATGAATTCAAATACTAATTTGGCACAAAAGTGCCTAATAATGTAACCCTCAGGCATTGCCACTAGAAATATGCAAAACACACAAGATGATGGATGGAATGTTGCACAATGGCAAAACATTCACCCCCAGTCAGAGTTCTGGGTTTAAACCATCGTTATTTTGCTCACCTAGCCACCTCAGTTCAGACATAGCCATATGCAAATCAGTCTGACCCTGTGCCTCACGGGAACAGTCCAGCCCGAACTGCCAAGCCATGTCTTCCCTGGACCGGAATCAAGCATCCTAGGACCGGTTTCTGGCTATCAGCCGTCTTCAGCCAGGATAGCTTGACTCCAGTGGCGCAGTGAGCACGGGACCCACGTCTGGGCATACCCTTCCCACATAGGGTGAACAGCAATACACACAAGATGGTGGACAAAATGTTGCACAATGGCAAAACATTCACCCCCAGTCACAGATCTGGGTTTAATCCATCGTTATTTTCATCACTAAGCCACCCCAGTTCAGACATGGCCATATGCAAATTAGTCTTGACCCTGTGCCTCATGGGAACAGTCCAGTCCGAACTGCCAAGCCATGTCTTCCCTGGACCGGAATCAAGCATCCTAGGACCGGTTTCTGGCTATCAGCCGTCTTTAGCCAGGATAGCTTGACTCCAGTGGCGTAGAGAGCACAGGACCCACGTCTGGGCATACCCTTCCCACATAGGGTGAACAGCAAAACACACAAGATGATGAACGGAATGTTGCACAATGGCAAAACATTCACCCCTAGTCACAGATCTGGGTTTAATCCATCGTTATTTTGCTCACCAAGCCACCCCAGTTCAGACATGACCATATGCAAATCAGCCTCGACCCTGTGCCTCATGGGAACAGTCCAGCCCAAACTGCCAAGCCATGTCTTCCCTGGACCGGAAACAAGCATCCTAGGACCGGTTTCAGCCGTCCTCATCGAGGATAGCTTGACTCCAGTGACGCAGTGAGCACGGGACCCATGAGGCACAGGGTCAGACTGATTTGCATATGACCATGTCTGAACTGGGGTGGCGAAGTGAGCTAAAGAATGGGGATGGATTAAACCCAGATTATTTGACTGGGGGTGAGTGTTTGGTTTGCTCAAACGCTCCGTCCATCATCCCCTTTTGTATTGCTTTGTTCGCCCTTAGTTGGCAGGGTATGCTCAGACGTGAGTCCCTTGTTCTCTTTGCCACTGGATTCAAGCTAGCCTGGCTGATGACGGCTGCAAAGCCAGAAACCAGTCCCAGGATGCTTGTTTCCGGTCCAGAGAAGACATGGCTTTGGCAGTTCGGCTGGACTGTTCCCATGAGGCACAGTGTCAGACTGATTTACATATGGCCATGTCTGAACTGGGGTGGCGGAGTGAGCTGAAGAATGGTGATAGATTAAACCCAGATCACTTGACTGGGGGTGAGTGTTTGATTTGCTCAAACGCTCCGCCCATCATCCCCTTTTGTATCACTGGAATTATGCAGCATAAGAGGATCCCATTATGTGGCAGGCTTGACTAAATTATATGGCACAAAGGGCAAATTAGTAGGCGTGATTCAGCTTTCTTTGTGATAGTACCACTTACTCGTCTCTTCAGGTGAACCGATACCTTGTTCCATGTGTACATAGCACATTTTTACACCGGTGCCCTGGGACATTCTACAGTAGCTGGCCCATCCTCTGCCCGGTGGTCTTCTCCCTGCCTATATTGAGCATGCAGTGCTGTCCCCTACTGCTTACACCAAGTGCATGCCGGGTTTCATCTTCAACCGCCCCTCCCAGCATCTAGAATCAGCGCCACTGTGGATACCTTTCTTCCCAGCCCCACATGGCTCGCACAGCACTAGCAGCACAGTAACTGGTTACCTGCCTGAGCATCCTGCCACCCACAGCATTGGCCACAGTGCTCATAAGACTCAGAGAGGTGGCAGCCCTCCATACTCATTGGAGTCCATTTTGAATCGGGAGGCTCTTGCCTAACCAAGTTGTCTTCTGCCTGATAGCAGTCATCATGATTGGGATGTCCCACCATTCTTCAGCTTGAACCTGCCTACTGCTGGTGAGCATCATAGATGGGAGTCATTGGCGTCTGCAGGGGGAGCAATGAGGGGCACTTCCCCCCCTGATCATTCACCAGTCGCCTGGACCACTCGGTGGGGGCAGGGGCGGCTCTAGGCTCATGGTGGCCCTGGGCAGGGAGCATAGGTAGGGGGCTCCGGAAGATGGGGTCGGGGCAGAGCGCGGAGGCCGGTAAAGAGGGCGGGGGGGTCATGGTGTTTGAAAGTGGTACAGAGCCGGAGGCCGCAAAATCCCTGCCAGGGGCCACCACGCAATATGGATCCATCCTCAGAGGATTATTATATTAAGGATATATATTGGTGTTGTGGACCCTGGGGTTTGGTGGCCCTGTGCAGGTGCACAGCTTGCACATGCCTAAGGCCACCCCTGGTGGGGGCCGGCCTGTCCGCCGTATTGTTACGCTGCACTAGTCGACTCATCTAGTGTAGATGAGTCGACTAGTACAACGTTACCAATTAATGGTGCCTGCATGGCTGCAACGTGAGCAGTAGTGCTGTGCAAGTTCAACCACCATAAATGCATGCATGCATGAGTACTGTGGGAGTGCGGCATTACAAAAAATAATGGCACCCGCACTGTGATCCATAACTAGAATCTAGTTACGGATGGGCAGTGCTGGCGCCATTGTTGGGAAAAACAGTCCAGTCATGCTACCAGTGAAACTTAGCATAGCGCTCAGCTGCAAATGACAGTCGGACTGGTCCCATGGTCCGCATCAGGCGCCATTGCAGGTAGTGACGAGTCGAGATCAGGACCAATCATGGTCCGACTTCAACCTGCCCTCTGGGCCCCAGTCCCCAGCAAGCGCGCACTGTGGCTGAGAAGGCTCCTCTCCAGAAAGACGGTCTCAGGCGGAGAGAGAGTAAAGAGTGAGAAGCATTGTCTGTGGTGCGCAGGGCTGCAGAGAGGGCCACATTGGTTTCAATCACTTTACTTCAAGTTCTGCCACTTTTTTTCAACCACCCAGCTACTACTGCTTGCAAAGAGCAGACTTGTCCTCCTGGCAACAGTGGCAGCCAGCTATATGTTTAAGTTTGCTGCCTGGGCTCGCTTGAGCCTCAGATTGTATTGTTTAATTGAATAGAAGAATACAGGAAAGAAAAAAAACAGAAGGAGAGGAAGTTAAGCCAGAAAAATGGGGGCAGGAACGAAAAATCAGAAAAAAACTAGGCAAAAGCATGAGAAAGCACTTCCAAAAATGGGGAAATTCACTTAATATCGCTATTTCTACAAAAATTAATGTGCCCTTGTGTAAAGTAACTAGTGCTATTGTAAAGTGCTCCAATGCCTTTGGGTGGTATTGGCGCTATATGAAACATCACAGAAATTTAACTGGTGCTAATGTAAAGTGCTCCAATACCTGTGGGTGGTGTTGGCACTGCACAAAACTGTGCAAAAAAGTGTGAAAATCAGAGTCGGTGGAGGAGGGGGTCTGTGCAACAGAGTTCAGCTGGGCAAGCAGCGACCAGCGGGAGCCGGACGTAACTCTAAATGCAGGCAGCCATGGGGAAATTACGTTATTTGCTTGCAATCACAAAATGTGGAGCTGAGGCCGGGGTAAAAGCAGGAGCAAGCAGTCAGACAAACATGGGGAGAGGGAGGGAAAAGCATTAAAAACAAGGCAAAAGCAGGAGAAAGAACTCAGAAAAATGAGGGGAGCAAGTACAGAGCAGAAAAAATTAGGCAAAAGCAGGAGAAAGCAGTGGGTTTATATTTTGCGCCGCTGTGGGGGTTATATGACTTATTATCTGGTGTGCTGGGGTTATACCTGGTTATGTGGAAATATCTGGTTAATGATGTGGCTGCCCAGTGCCACTGCCAAGGTGCACTTGTCAAGCGCTGTGGGTTTATAGCTGGTGGTGGTGCTGTGGCAAGTGTTTTGGGTGCAACCTAGTGCTGCTAGGGCAACTGCTGTGCTTTAAGTCTGGTGCTGTGACATGTAAAATCTGGTACTATATATATCATAAACTGTATACATCTTGGGCCAGATGTAGGTAGCCCTTTACCGATCGGAATCGGCCGAAAATACCGATTTTCGGCCGTTTTCGATCGGTAAAGGGCTATCGAGATGTAGGGGCACATTTTCGGTATTTTTACCGAATCGGTATCATTACCGAATCGGTAAATTTACCGATTCGGTAACATGTACCGAATCGGTAAAATAATTACCGATTCAGTAATATTTACCGATTCGGTAAAAATACCGAAAATGCAATGTAGGTAGCCAATTTACAATTGGCACATGGCTTACAGAATCGGTATTTTACCATGGAATACAAATCCATGGTAAAATACCGATTCCTGTGTACATGCACATCTGTGCATGTACACATGTGCCATGTGACAGACAGACGTGCCCTTAGGGCATGTCTGTGTGCCACATTGCACACATGCCCGTTTTGGGGGTGCTAGAGGGTGTCAAAGTGACACCCCCTGCACCCTTGACAAAATCGGTATTTACCGATTCAGTAAATACCGATTCGGTATTTGAATTGAATCCTATGGGCTTCAAAGGCCCATAGGACTCAATAGCAAATACCGATTCGGTATTTACCGAATCGGTAAATATCGAATTTGTAAGGAATCGGTAACGATTCCAGATGTTGGGACCTACATCCCATTTACCGATTTTGAAATACCGAATCGGTAGCATTCGGTATTTCAAAATCGGTAAATCGGATTTACCTACATCGGGCCCCATGTGTGTGTGCAACAGTGTGTGTACATATATCCACTCACAGACACTTTTCCTTTTTCAACTTTCTATCACTGCATATAGGGCTATATGTATTCAATAAATAGTGCATTGTATGTGAGTAATTTAACGTTCACACATCTCATCTTACCAATATAATTATGCATTTTGCAAGGAAAGCTTGGTACTCCTTGCAGGAGAAATTTAAAGGGAATTTTTGACTCGATGCAGCTCATCTACAACTCCATTTATTTCATACAGCCAGCCTGGTGATGAGCAGAGGATTTAATTATCCCCAACGAAAATCGGGTGACTCAGAATCTGATATTACGGAAGCAAGAAAAGAATCTAGACATGGTGAACAGGAGGAGGCAGAAGAGCCAAGCACAAGCAGTCCTGCAGGTCCAGTTTCTGCTCCAACAGAATTTTGCCATTATGTTGATGCTCCACTAAATGATATTGGATTGCGTTTTAACAGATGATGTAAAATACAATCTTCTAGTAAATACGTATACTCCAC
This sequence comes from Lissotriton vulgaris, assembly GCF_964263255.1. Taxonomy (NCBI): domain Eukaryota; kingdom Metazoa; phylum Chordata; class Amphibia; order Caudata; family Salamandridae; genus Lissotriton; species Lissotriton vulgaris. The sequence goes on from NC_141689.1 coordinate 56,077,299, forward strand.
CAGAAACTTATGGCTTCAAGAAGGATTCAGGTTGAATATGCTGCTTTCGTCATTTTATTTATTTATTTCTAAAGTTTTATATAGTGCGAACGTGACCCACAAGGGTATCAGAGCGCTTTACAATACACTGTTATTATACATAAGATGATTGGGGTAATATACATGCATTTGAAAATCGACGTTCAATACAAACGAGGTAGACGGTAGTATATGGGTAGCATAGGTGGTTAAAAGTCATCAATGAATTAAAGGCTTAGGATGTGAATTTGTTAATCATAAACATTTTTACTTATTTTTTGAAGGAGGTTAAGGAAGAGATTCTGCGTACATCTGGAGGTAGGGAGTACCAAATCTTTGGTGCAATCCCTGAGAATGCTCTGCAACGAGTTCTCTTTTTGTGGAAGGATTATGGTTTCAGTAGTAGTAAACTCACACTTGGCGATAGTCTGCATCCTCCCGACCGCTCTAGCTTTTGTGCAAAGTAACTGGGGGCATTGCTATGCAGGGCTTTATGGGTCATGCAGGTGATCTTTAGTTGTATTCCTGCCTCGTAGGGCAGCCAGTTCAGAACTTTCAAGGTCAGAGAAATGTGGTTATTTCCTTTAGTTCCTGAGACCAGTCTGGCCGCAGTGTTCAACGATGCCCTCAGTGGCACCAGCTTGTATTTGGGGAGAACGCATAGAGTGCTGCTTCCATAGTCCAATTTTGGTAACAGTAGGGCTTGTACCACCATTTTTAAGTCGGTCTGTGGGAGGAAGGGTTTAAACTTCCTTAGGATATTCATCTGATGATTAGCTCCCTTGGTGGCATTATTGAAATACGCTTACATATTTAAGTGTTTGTCTTGGGTGACTCCCAATGATTTCGCTGAATCAATGATGTGGGGAGCACAATCAAAGGTAATTGGATGCTTTAGCCATAAGTTTATCTTGGGAGTGTGATTGGGGGAGAGATGAGAAGGAATTCCATTTTTTGGTGTTTTTCCAGCAGTTTTGCCAAAGTGAGGATGTTGCATATAGGGCGGTAGTTGAGAATTGAGGAGAGAGAGTTGGCTTTCTGTAGTATAGCTGTGACCTGCCCTACTTTAAGACAGTCAGGTATGGAGCCTTGTCTCAGAGAGACGTTTACAATCTTTGACCATAAGGGGAGAATAGAGGTTTTTTATCATTTTGAATAGAAAAGGAGGTAAGAGATCAGAGAAGTGATTAGAGGGTTAAACGCTAGAAGAGTATTATACATTTCGTATTTAGGGATGGGTGAGGTGGGCCAAGTCGTATTGTTTTTGGGAATTTCAATCAGAATACTAAAATGGTCCTTGATCTGTGAGTAAAATGTAGACTCATGAACAATAGTTTGTGGAAGGGCATTCTTAGATTGAGTGTCGTATTCAATGATTTTTGTCTTTTCAAGGAAGAAATTGGCAAGCTCACTGCAATTAGGGGTAGCCGAATCACTTAGTTCCATAGCATTAGGAGTGTTGCGCGATTGTTGTTTTGAAGAAGTCAGCCTTAGCCTTTAGGATTTTCCTGTTGTATGCATTCATCAGCACTTTCAGGTGATATAGGTGATCAATGGAGGGTGCTGATTTCCAAAGTCGATCAGCTTACCGTAGCTTGTGCAGATCAGAGTTCAGATTCTCATTGAACCATCTTTTGGACATTTTGAAGGAAATATTTTTTTTCATAGAGGAGGGGTCAAGAGTTTGAAGCATAGTGGAGCTTTAAAAGACTATGAGGTCTTGAACGTTAACCATGCCAGTCGTGGGGATCAGGGCGGAGTTGCATCCTTTTACCAGGGTGGTGGGGTTAATGTTTTGGATATTTCTTTTCCATTGTTTTGTTTTTGTAGGTTGGCATATTTATTAAATTACCTCAATATTGATGGAGAAGAAAATGCTGTAATGGTCGGTCCAGTCACATGGGATGACATACTCGCATCCCTCCATCACCCCACCAAGCAACACCCACTGAAGGCCGCCTGGTTCACCTCAGAACTAGTGAAAGCCAGACGTGCATGCAGATGCCTAGAGAACACCTGGCGAAACCAGAAAACAAAGGAAGTACAGAACAACCACAGGAGCTCCCAAAATGAATACCACCAGTACATAGGGGACACCAAACGGACCTTCATAAAGGACAAAATCCAGGCCAATGCGACCAATGCCAAGGAACTGTTCAGCGTCAAACAACAGCTCACAAAGCCACCCAGTCACACCTTCCCAGCAACTCTACGACAAGCTCAGCACGTACTTTCACTGTAAGATCAAGGACCTCTACAACAACTTCAGCAAACTGACGAGGGACATCACCCCCCATCGCGACTGATCAGCCAATGATCTCGACCTGGAAGCCTGCGACCATCAAACACATCATCGTGACTATGCATACAACCCACTCAAGTGCCCCTACGGACCCCTGCCCACCGCACATATTCCAAAGGGCCGCATCCACCATCGCACCCGAACTTGGATGGACCATCAACACCTCCCTCACATCCTGCATCTTCCCAGACGACTGGAAGCGGGCGGAGGTTAAACCCCTCCTTAAGAAGCCCATGTCCAACCCAACAGACCTGAAGAACTACAGGCCTGTCTCTCTCGTCCCGTTCGCAGCCAAAGTCATCGAGAGACTCATGAACACTCAACTGATCACCTTCATCGAAGAGAACTCCATCCTAGATGCCTCCTAGTCATGATTCTTCAGAAACCACAGCACCGAGACCACTCTTCTCCCCCCACAGACAACATCCGCATGCTATTCAACTGGGGACACACTGCGGCCCTCATCCTTCTTGACCTCTCAGCAGTCTTCGACACTGTCTCTCATTGCACCCTTGCAGCCAGACTTCATGACGCTGGGATACAAGGAGACTCCCTCCCTTCCTCTCCTCTCCAAACCCACCGACATCAACTGCGGAGTGCCCTAGGGCTCATCACTCAGTCCCACAATCTTCAACATCAATATGGCCCTCCTCGCAACCATCGTCAGACAGCATGGGCTCAGCATCATTTCCTATACAGATGACACCCAGCTCATCCTCTCACTCACGAAGAATCCCGACGACACCAGACTCTGCTTCCAGGAGGGAATGAAGAACGTGGCAACCTGGATGAAGGGCAGCTGCTTCAAGCTCAACTCGGTGACGACTGAGGGCCTCATCCTCGGTCCCTGCAATTCCGCCTGGGACAACTCCTGGTGGCCCTCCACCATCGGGAACCCACCCACTCCTACAGACCATGCACGCAACTTCAGCATCATCCTCGATTCTTCCCTCTCCATGAACCGCCAGGTCAACGCCGTCACTTCCACTAGCTTCAACTGCCTGCATATGCTCCGCAAGACCTTCAAATAGATGCCTCCCGACTGCAGAAAGATCATCACCCACGCACTCATAACCAGCAGACTGGACTACTGCAATGTGGTATATGCTGGAATCAACAGATCTCTCCTTCACAGACTCCTGATCATCCAGAATGTCGCCGCCAGACTCGTCCTCGGAACTCCACGTCACAAAAACATGACTCAACACCTATAAGAACTTCACTGGCTCCCTGTCGAGAAGAAGGTCACCTTCAAGCTCCTAACCCATGCCTACAAATCCCACAACAACATCAGATCCAAATATCTCAACGAGAGACTATCTTTCCACATACCCAAGAGAAACCTCCGCTCCACCGACCTCGCCCTGGTAGAGGTCCCCTGGATCTGCAAGAACAGACAGAACAGGCGAGAGAGCTTTCTCCCACATTGCAGCCAAGATCTGGAACAAGCTCCCCGTCAACATCAGCCACTCCCCAACCCTGCACGCTTTCAGGAAGTACCTCAAGACCTGGCTCTTCGACTGATCTGAAGCTCCCCCTCCAGTGCCATGAGACTCTCACGGTTGAGTAGTGCACTTTATGATCCACTGATTGATTGATTGATAATGGATTCTAATGATACAATGTTCGTTTTCGCTATGATGAGGTCTAATGTCTCTCTCTTGTTGTGGGTTGGACTGTCACAGAATTGGGAAAGATTCTGATCTGACAGAAAGGATTAAGACAGCATACATCATGATCACTTTTGTTGCTCCAATGTGTTGCTCCAATCTGCAGCACTTGTGAGCTGTCATTGGAGTTAATGACTTCCATCAGCTCATCGATGAACGTCAGATTATCACCCGGGGGTGGTATATTATGTGAAGTTTGTTGGTGAGGCACTTGTCAACTGAGATTTTGATACAGAGATATTCACAGGAGGATAAAGAGAAGGAGTTTGCTTGATTGACTGAGATTGAGTTTCGATAAATGAAGGCGAACCCACCACCAGGTTTCAAGGTTCTGTCTAGGTGGTTCATATCATGACTAGGAGGGACCAGTAGGTCTAGGATGGGAGGGGAGCAGCTATTTAGCCATGTTTTGGTAAGGACGATAATGTCCAGATCATTCGAGAGGATGAGATTGTAAATGTCAGGAGCATGTCTGCAACTGATGAGAGCACACTTCATCTTTATCAGTCTGCACTGTGTTGATAGTTGTGAGGTTTTCTCTGTTAATGGATCCGTAGTTGTGAGTGGGTTCTCTGTAGCGATTGGTTTGAATGGTTTGGATAATGCCGCATAGAGACTTACTGTTGTCTGTAGGACTGGCATAGGATATTAGGAGGTCATGTGTGTCTGTTAGAATTGGGGGTCTCTGGTTGGCACAGGTATGTACTTGTGACAAGCAGGGACTCTCTCCTCTAAGTCAGGGCACGGGAATTACCCCTCAAGAATAACCCCGGCTCACCCTCTAGGTTGCGTGGCGCGAGCAGTCAAGGCCAATCTCAGGAGCGCTGTCAGTTAAGCAATTATGATTACACACAGTAAATCCAATGATCCCCCCCACAAATGGACACCAGGTGGTATTTCTTTAAAAATACGTAGACTTTATGTAAAAATTATATATATGCAGGCACATGTATCACAAAACCTTTTATAACGTTTCAAGATTGGGGCCACGAGGTATAAAAACAATGGCAAGTGTTCTTCTCAGTTTCAAAATACTTTAGGTTGCTTTGTTAAACGGTCACCTCAAGATTTTGTTCTGTTTTGGCAGTCTATCTACTGTGGGGCGCTTTGTAGCGCTCTAGTACCTCACTAACGGGGGTCCGGGAGCCGTCCTTCCGACTCTCACACCCCATGCAGACACGTCAGTACCAAGTGCTGCAGTAATGTGAAGTGTACACCGCTAGAGGCCTAGACGGGAGTGCGCGGCGTACCCCTCAGTGCGAGGCATACTTCAAACAGTGGACACGGAGGCTTCCAACGGCTACCTGCCTCGCATATGAGGCGCACAATGCAGGATGGTTGAGACGTACTGGGTTTAAGTAAATAGTGACGCTATGGTACTAGACAGAACGTTGCAGACCTTGAGTCTGTGTAGTCACAGTACCTTTAGTTACTTTGTTGTTGCAGATGCGCTTCGGTCCACACGGCGGGTGTAGAGGGGTCAAGATGTACACCTCTCAGTACGTGCCGACGGGTGAAGCGTACTTCCGGGTCTTGGGGGATGGATGCTTTCCACCAGGTAGGCGCAGCACAGGACCTCCAGTACGGTCCGTACGGGGGGTCGTTCCAGAGTGCGGCGCGGCCTGTTACAGGGGTTCGGAGGGCAGCAGCAGGGCGGCCGGGTACGTTGCACGTACGGGTGGCCGTCCGAGGCAGACGCTGTGCTTCGAGTCCTGGATTCCGGCAGGAGGGGGGGGTGAGCACATGATGCACTCCTGTTACAGGCGGGGTGGCAGAGGAGCAGGCGAACCCGGCCCAAGGGGGAGAGAGCGGCTCTACACGAGCGGGGCTCTCAGAGGGCGGCAGGGCGGCCAAAGCATCCGAGCGCCACAGCTCTAGGAGGGGCGAGGGGGCACGAATCGCAGCTCCGGCGGGAAGGAGCACACACCTGGGCCAAGACGAGCGAAAGCACAATGAAACCACTGGTCGTGGGGTTGAGCTCAGGGGGCAAGCTCAATCAAGCCCTTGAAGATAGTCTAGTGCACAAGTCAGCAAAGTCCTCTTTGGTCTTCTCCTCTCCTTCCTCGGCAAGGCCCCACTGCAGGTCAGTCCTTCAGCTTCTTCTTTGGTCCTTCTAGTTGGGCAGAGGATCGTTGTGGTAAAACTGGATCTGATTTGTTAGGAGCAGGGCTCCTACATTTATAGTCAGTTTCTTTTGTCTTTTCAGGCCAGGGGGGCCTTTGCATAGTCCTTTTCAGCACTGGAGCACTTTGTTGTGCAGACTCTGCCTTCTCCTTTCAGTGTGTGGGGCAGGGACAGCAGACGCTCCGCAGGAGGTGGAGCCAGCATTGAGATGACAAGTACAGCCAGGAGCACTTTGTTGCCAGTCTTCCCTCTTCCTGGGCTAGGTGTCGGGCAGAGTCATCAGTCGCTCCCCAGGAGGTGGAGCCAGCATTGTGGTGGCAGAGCACAGCCCTATTCAGAGTCAAGGGGCACTCCCACCACCCACTCTGGTGTAATCCCTCCATTCACCAGCTGTCATCCCCAGCCCTGTCACTCACACAACCCAGACAGCAGATACACATCTTGGCAGAGGCGGGCTGAAATGGTTAGGCAAGCAAATGTTAACTTTCTAAAAGTAGCATTTGCAAACACAGGATATTAAAATAAACTTTACTAAAAGAAGTATTTTATTATTCTGAGTTCAGGCATACTAAACTTGACTTTCTAACATGTTCCCTGAGACTGCTGGGATTATAGAGTGCAATAATTCCAGCAGCCCATTCTGGCCTATGAGAACAGATAGCCGTACAATAGTGAAAAACGAAAATAGCTTTAATTCACTATTAGGACATGCCACACACTTCAGGGCTTGTCCTACCTTAAGCTTACAATGCACCCTGCCCTAGGGCCTACCATAGGGGTGACTCGCATGAAGAAAAGGGAAGGTTTAGGGGCTGGCAAGTGTGTGCACTGGCAGACCTTAGACACATTTTAAAAGGCTGCTTCTGTGGGTGGCGGAACCAGCGCTGCAGGCCCACTAGCAGTATTGGTATTCACAAGCCCTGGCACTCCAGGTGCACTTTACTGGGGACTGACAGTAAATCCAATGAACCAATCATGGAAATCAATCACATATACTTTTTATAGTAGGGAGAGAATATGCACTTTATCTCTGGTCAGCAGTGGTAAAGTGCCCAGAGTCATTAAACCAACAAAAACAGGTCAGAGAGAATATTGGAGGAAGGCAAAAAGTTCAGGGATGACCCTGCAAAGAGGGCCAAGTCCAACAATGTCATTTTCAGATAGTTCAGAAATTGCCCTCCTAGGACGAGATGGGTCATTGGGGGAAGGCATCTTACTCTGCCTAGTGTCCTCAGGGTGTGAATACTTGGTGATGTATCTGCTAGTTTGGTAACTAATTTGGTTCACAGTGGCATTAGTGGCTCTGTGTGGGTTTAGGAATTCTTTGTTGATGGTTGATAGATTTTGCATTTGGACCTTGAGATCGGATAGGCCGATGTCTAACTCATTGAATTGTGCGATTGAATTAGAGTTAGGATAAATATTTATGTGTATAGGCGTGTGTTCTATTTTAGGGAAGGTCCGCAAGTAAGGTCTGGTTGCATGGGGATATCGTTATTGGGATCCGATGGGGTTAGTTGATCATTGTTTGTTGGTGGGTCCGAAAGAGGGTGGGGGATGGCCGTGAGAGGTGATAGCAATATAGGGGCGGATGCATGTGAGTGGGATATGGTCGTTGAGTGGTGAGTTTGGATGAGCGGAGAGAGTATCGAGAGTGTTAGGTGCCGATCAAATATCAGGGTAGATGGAAAGTCATCGGGAGCTTTGCATGACAGTTCAACTGTAGATTGGGCGATTGGGAAGTCGGGGGTGGAATCTGGGTTGGTGGATTCTCCATTGGTCGGGATGCGTAGTGGCAGGGAGTGTGTTTTTCTTGCTGTTCACTGCTTTCTTGAGAGGAGGAAAGATCGTGTCTATGATAGCGAGATTGAAATTAGAAGCTTGTATGAGCTTGTATGAGGATATTGCCATTGTTGTATATGGATATGGTAACATTCGCAGTGCAGAAGTCTGAGGCTGTTACTGACAATTTGAGGGCATGAGGGTTTTTTTTTTACATTGGAGACACGAAGCATGCAGTAGAAGATATTTCTCCACTGTGCACGTTTTTTGGTGTGGAATATGAGGTAATTATCAGTATGCCTTTGTTGATGCAGAAATAGGGATTTGAAATAAGAGTCTCAGGGTGAGTTTTCATTAGCCTGTGCTTGAACTTCTTGGCGAGCATTTTTGGAAACATTGGGAGGATAGGTAATGGAGAAGGCATGAAAGCCTGAGGGTTCTAGGTTTTTATCCATTTTTCTTTTTTTCTTTTTTTACTTCTCACTTTCTTCTTTTCTTTTCACTTTCTCTTTCTTTCTACACTTATTTATTTCCTTATTTCTCAGAGATTCCCTCTCCGCTTCCTTCCTTCACCAATTTGCTGGTAACATTATTCACTTTCTGTCAGGTGTAAGCACTGGTGGAAGTTAGTACCATTCTAAGATGGCCGCCACATTTTCAATCTTGTTGGACCTTGTTGGTCCTAGTTTGAGGACGTTCTTCATTAATTCCTTATTACTTAGGGACACTTCTTTATTTTACTTCATGTCTGCCATATATAGAGTTGTCCGATACTGTTTCTTTGGTGTCCTCTCTGTTATGTGCGGATTAATAAATATTCACCATGGCTTAGCTACTCTCCACAACTGAAAGGTGCAATTTGCAAGTTTTGCACAGTTTTTCCACAGACAGTTCATTGTTGGATACAAGGAGCATTCATAACTATGCCTTTCACTAAATATAAAGACTTCCATAAAAGTGCACCCAAGCATGTCTTATCGTCTCAGCATAAATATTCACAAGTGAATACAACTCACTTTTTGGCGATCACAAATAAACCGGAAACAAGCATTGTCTGCCAAATAGACACCACTGTTAAAAGGCATGTTGAAGAAAATTGAAAAACATTATTATCAATTTTGTCTGCTATTTTATTTTGCGGCACACATAACATTGCTTTACGTGGGAAAAAATGTACAACTGGAAATGTGCAAAGTCTGTACCATTTTCGCATTGAACCAGGATATCTGATCCTAAAGAATCATCTGGAAAATGCACCAGTAAATGCATGTTATACATCAGTTCGAGATGAATATGAATTGATTGCATTATGCGAAGAAACATTAGGAGAAGATCTACTATCCTTGATCAATATGTCAAATGGATTTTCGATCACTGCTGATGAAAGTGCTGCCATATCCGAAAAAGAACAGATGTCATTTGGAGTACGTTTTGTAGACACAAGTCGCACTGTAGCTGTCATCAGAGAAAAATTCCTTGGCTTTTGCAACCTTAACCCCTTCCATGCTCATGACGAGCTCAGCTCGTCATGCAGCACAGTGCTTGTGTGCTTATGACGAGCTGAGCTCGTCATAACCACACCCGTTTTTATTGCTGTCCAGCACAGCAGAGGAATATCTCAAGCAGCGATGTGGTTAAAAGAAATGGATGCTATCTCAATTGCAATGCATGATTATGGATACATGTTCTAAATTTGGATTAAACTTAGAAAAACTCCATGGCCAAAGATGTGATAGATGTTCCACAATGGTGGAAAGCTACACATAAACTTACTTTGGCTATAAATGACCTGAATGCGGTTCCTGAGATTTCACAGTGAAAGCCATCATTAGGTTTTTTCCACAAGAGTCCAAAAGAAGATCTCCTATTCCTAATGTGCCATTGCTAAGTGAAACACGATGGACTGCAAAATACAAAGGGCATTCAAATGTTTAGGTCTGAAGAGATTTGTAAGCACTTGTCACTGGTCACTACCGATCAGATAAACATGTCAGGATGCATATCAATAGCAACGTTCCTCCAGCACAGTGACCTTTCTCTTTTGCTTGTCCATAATTTCAGATTACTCTTCATGACTGGAATTTGGAAGTCCGGCTCTGCAAGCTGTTTAGCTTGCTATCCTCAAGGTGTGTAATCACATGCAAGACCTTCTGACTGTGTTCCGTGATCAGCAGAAGGGCAATTTAAGGACATTTTTCCAAATCTTCATATACTGGCAGAAAAACTGAACGTTGAACTGTTTGTTCCCGGACAGTGTGGCTGGAAAGTATTTCATTCTAATTTTGGTTCCTCTTCTGTGGAAGATTACTATCCCCAGTCTAACTATGTGCCATGAGTCTGTTTTCACTTTACCCAAATAATATGGCAAAAATGACACTTGAGCAATACAAATGTCATATTGCAAACATCAGAGAAATGTATGACATTGAAAACCTGGAAGCTAAAGCAGTCACATGGTTTCAGATCTGGTCAACCAAGAATGAGTACTTTGACAATGGATTTCTAGATTTGCTAAACCACACAGATTTATTTCCATCAGTCCAGAAAGCAATTCTTATTGCTCTCACATTACCAGTGACCACTTGCACAGTGGAAAGTTCTTTCAGCACTATGAGAAGGGTGAAAACCTGGTTGAGGTCGACAATGGCAGATGGTCGCTTATTGGGTTTGTGCATGATGAGCATACATCGAGCAAAATTTGCTGAAAACAAACAACAGCTGATCGACAAAGTAATTGATAACTTTGCACCAGGCTACAGATGTTTACAGTTCCATTTTCCAGATCACTACACTAACCAGCAAACAAAAACTGTATAAAACTGCTCATTGAAAAATGTGACTGTTAAATTTCAGCAAGAATGCAGATGTTTCCAGTTCCTGCAACAGTTCTCAAGGTTACATATATATGTTTTATTTTCCAATTTGTCATATCATATAACAGGGCCTCTGCCCATGCACATGGATCGGCTGTCATCAATATTCGCCGCTCTAAAGGATGGGGTGTGGATGGAGAAGTCATCTGCGAGACTGGGCAGGAGCCTCGAGTGAACCCAATTTTGAGCCAAAGACTCTATTGAGCAGAATATTAGGCACTTTAATCACATATCAAGAATAATAGAGCAACACCAGAATGTCTGCAACTATGAAAAAACAAAGGGAAGCCAGCCAGGTTTAAAAGACAACGGAATCAGATAAACTATGTACATTATTAGGAACATTATCCCAGGTGCACTTTGCTCTCTGGCGACATGTCAGTCACATTCCCGAGAATTCAAGGTTATTTAAATTAAAAAGGAAAGCAGCATCACCTCGGTCAAAGAAGATAAGGTCTGTCAACATTACAGAGTTTCGAAAGCCAGTCAACCTCCCCTAATGAACTTGTAAAATTATGTGCAACTTATTAAGAATTGACCGTCCTTATTTAGTTCTTGTAACTTGACAAATTAACCTGCCATAAAAAATATTCTTTAAAGATAAAACAGTGGAGCTAGCCCTTGGGCCACCTGTGGCATTCACTGCTTTTGCCGCCCGGTTGCAGTGTGACAAAGCTGGAGGGGTGCTGGGGATTTTTGTGGGGGTGGGTGGACAACCCCCTCCATCCCCCCTTGCTACGCCACTGAGCCTAAAAAAGATTTCAAAAGGAAGGTGTTCCTTCAAAAAAAGTGTAGCGCACGTAAATGCAAATGAAAAGGTTAAGCAATCATAGGGATTCATACTAATGCGTCCCATTATGGAAACCTGCTTTACTTTATTCAAGGGGTGTATTTAGTTCATACAAGAAGTACAATAAAATGTATAGAGCGATTAATAAAAATCAATATCAAGTAGAAATAACACACCAACCTAAAAGCAACAATGAAATAACCAATATTAAGTAGTTCAATACATATCTGCTAAGTATTCTTATACAAAATTCTCTGTTAATGACTTTTGTGAACACAGTTCCCTATTTTTTTCAATATTTGTTCTTGGGCAGAGGCCCTGTGATATCACCCATATCAATTTCATTAATACACCAGTGGGTGTGCTAGCATTCCTTCCAGGTAATTTTTTTTACTATAACATTGGCTGAAACAAATGTGAGCTTCCTTACAACTTATAAAAACGTTACATAAAACAGGCGGCATTAGTTAGTGCTCCCCTCATGGATTAGGCATATAAAGAGGCAGAACATATGTTGCCAAGATTGGGGAGTAGTAAACAATAAAAGAAAAAAACAAAACAAGTGAAAGCATAACTGATTCCGGGGTTACATCCACAGTCTGTGAGGTATAGAGCATATTAGGCCAGATGTACGACACTCACCCTGAAAAGCATTGGCCCATACACAAACAGTATTTTGCGACTCGCAAACAAATTGTGACTCGCAAAATACTGTTTTGCGACTCGCTATTAGGAAGGGGTGTTCCCCTTCCTTATTGCGACTGCAAAGCTATGTACCAATGTTTTGTGACCGCAATTGCGGTCGTAAGATACTTGCAAATTGCCACCTACTACAAGTAGGTGGTAATGCATTCACAAGTGGGAAGGGGTTCCCCATGGGACCCCTTCCACTTTGAAAATACATGCAATATTATTTTTAAAGGGCATGCAGTGGTCCCAGGGACCACTGCCTGCCCGTAAATAATGAAAAGAAAAAGTTTCAGATTTTAAAAATGCATCCTGTTTTCCTTTAAGTAAAACGGGCTGCATTTAAAAAGAAAAACTGCTTTATTTAAAAGCAGTCCCAGAAACGGTGGTCTGCTGAGCCCAGCAGGACACCATCCCCGGGAGGGCCGGTCATTCCCAATGGGCTCGCAAATTGCTAGGGGCTCATTAATATTCACGAGCCTCGCAATTTGTGACCCCATTGGAAATCACAGTGCTAAACACACTGTTGTACTTTACAAATAGCACCTAGCAAATTGTAAGTCGCAAATGTGACGCAATTTGCTATGGCTATTTGGCAGGTCGTACATCTGGCCCATAGATTGTAGATTGCAACAGGTTCAGGGCCTGAGAGAGAGTCCTATTTATGACCAATGGCAAGTGTTCACGGGGATAGGCCTGCGATCGCATGGAATCATCAATATTAATGCATGGATTATCTAGGAGATTTATGAAACAAGTAAGAATTAATATCAGGAAGAGACATCTTTAAAATTGAGAGCTGCTTGAGTGTGGAAGTGAGTTCACAAAAACCACAGGCAGTTTGGTTTGTGATTGTCTGTTCTCTTTGCTCTCTATAAGGCAGACATGCTTGTCCTCTCTTTTGTGTTGTGGCTTTACTGTAGTAGAGCAATTATTGTCAGTCACTGCATTCAGTCACTAGTAGACATTACAAGTCAATCCCTGAATTGAATCACTTCCTGTAAATGGAAACAGGTCCAGAATAAGAACAGTCCAGGGTGTAGAAGAGTATGTCGATTTCCATGGTGCATGCTTGGACTGATCAGCAAACTTTACCTTCTAGCTGTGGTGGGGGAAAGAGAAATATCATTTGACATAAGATACAGACGGCTGTGTGTAGGAGATTGAAGAAAAGATCCATGTGGGAAGACTTTTACTGCTGCTAAATCCTTACATGGTGCAGGTATCCCTGGTGCATCCTCATTAGCACTAATGGTCATATCTGCACAAATTGCAAGCATCACTGCTAAATTTGTATATGTTCCCTGAAAAAACACAAATGTTAAAGTGATGTTCTAGTTAGGTGAATATGTCAGTGACAACACTAATGCTTTGACCTAAATGAAATGCTGAAATTTACCAGTTATAGTTAGCAGAGCTAACTATAAATTGCATCCCCGCCATGCACTGTTTCTGACCACACATAATATTTCACTTATGACATGTCCTATGACATTATTCATGAAATCACTTATGACATCTCAAATGACATCATTGATGACATTGCTGATGACATTTTTCAAGCTTCTTTTGAACACATTACTTTATAAACTAGCATGGCATTAGATGTCTAAATACAAATTAGGCGCTTAAACAACAAGAGAGTGGGGGTAGAGGAACACTTCAACCCCGACTAAATACAATCAAACAACAAAAGAGTGATCCAGGGCGTGCTTTATCATCTACTCAACAGTGGTGTTTCCTCAAAGGGATAAGCACACAAAATATACCAAAATGAGAACGTTGTTGGAGAAGGGTTAGTGAGGGGGGATATACCAGGTTAGTATGAAGAACCCTCACTCACCGACCTGGTCGGTGACATGCTTCATCATGGGCTTCCCACCGGGTAGACCAAATGTCTGCCCGGTGTGCTTCAACGCCTGATGTTACAGCGGAGCTGGTTTTTTGTGGTTTGACTGGTGCAAAAAGTGGTTGGGTGTTGTTAAAAGAAAACAGTCTGTGTCTCGAAAAACTTAGAATGTATTCGTTAAAAACAGTGTAGTGGACGCCAAATGGTTGTAAGTTTGAACCATTAGTGGCCCACGGATGCTGCCAGAGTTAGTCGTAGACGAGGGGAGTTACCAAGAAAGAACGCTTCACTTGGCGTGAAGAAATATATCCCCGCCGTGAGACCACGGGAGCGGGAACCTATGCTTTGACACGGGTTTGGACGCTGGGAAAGTCCAGTTTAGTGTAGTTCCTATATTCCCAATAGGCTTTGCACACTGGAATAACATAAACAGCAGTATAGACGTAGGACTGAGGTCATCTAGGTCTCTACTGACTATGTTAGACTTAATTAGTTTTGCCAGCTAGCCAGAGGTCACTAGAAACTTTCTCGAATGAATAGGGAGGGGTTAACTTCCCTGATTTAGACAAGAAGGGATTAGCTTCTGACAACCATATAACATGACAACTTTGCTCCCCCAGAATAAGGCGTGTATCTCCAGAGTCGTGTGAAAACAATAGACAGCTATTTCACTCAGTCAATCGTGCATGCTTAATTTCACCAGGGTGCAGAGAAATAAAAAGACGGGCGTTTTCAATAAAAGGTGTTATTTTATTGAGCAGTCTTCTTTCTCATGCAAGAGAAATGAGTTGCCACAATTGCAATACTTATCATGAAGTAAAGTGCGTACAGTAAAAGGAGTATTATAAAATAATACTGTAAAAGCATTGATGTGGTTTCTTAGCCATATGATACTTTAAAACGGGTAAAATATTTACATACATAAAACATTGACTAACAAACTCAACTGGTGCTTCTAAGATACGCCTACCCCGGTGTACCTGACCTAAGCCTAATACGTGGGAAGGAGTAAGTAAGTTGCAGTTTTAAGTTAAGTTGGGTTTTTGCCAAGAATCTGAATCAAGAATTTGCTCTAAGTTTTGAATCAGCTCTGTACCTTGGTTATAAAATGAAGGAGGTCTTGTATCTTGTTTCTCAGGACTCGATCTCCCGGTAACCCACAAGGATGACTGGAAACACCCGAGCCGTATTTCCCGGCGTGTGAAAAGGCAGCTTCTCCTGTGTGTCAAAGGGGAGGGGCGGCTTCCTTCTGCTCTCGCATCAGCTGGGCTTCGGGTAAGTAGATAGCCGCTCTGCTACCTTGTGTTGCTTAAGGCAAGTGTTGGAATATTTATACCTGGAAGGTGCCGTGTTTGACGTAAGGTTGGACATAAGACATCAAAAAAGATGTCACTAAGAACTGACTGTTCCTTTAGTGCTCGCAGGAGTTCAATGACAAATCAAAAAAAAGACATGGGGAATTCCCAGGTTGCTGAAGGTTTGGTGTGTCGAAAGAACTCCTTGTGCTCTCTAGGAATTTAAGGAAGTAGCCTTGCGGTATTTGGGCTGCGTGGCCTATGACTGAATATGGGTAAGATTCTTATGCCTTCATTAGGACATGATTTATCATAACCGCATAAGGGCATGAATCAGGAATATTTAATTAGGGTCCTAGATACATTCACAACACCCACTCCACGTATAATGTCCATCATTACTAAATACTAAGCAATATATAAACATATAGGTATGAATGTGTTTTCCAACCCACCCCAAAATACAATAAAAATGCATTTGAAATGGTATAGATACACGAAATGAGTATTATACTGTACGCTTTCAAGCAGAGTTATCATTCAGGAAATGCAAATATGAATATAGGCTGAATGAATTGCAAAAATTACATTTATGAAATGGCTCTGAATACAGAAAAAAGTAGAGACCATTTCATCACAAAGTTATATAACACTGTACATATGCTAGAGGCTGATTCAAAATATTGTCTCTAGAGTCTCTAAAAATAGAACTTCTGTTCTCTAAGAATAGTTCTACTTTAAGCCGAGTACCATGTGCCAAAAAATGGTAAATATTTTGGAAATTAGGGGAAAATAATTTAATTCTCGGGAAGGGAGAAAAAAAAATAGTTTCACTGTCTTTTTGGAGTTCTGTTTATCAAAACTGAAGGCGGAATTCAGAGTTCAGGGAACGCTGTTAGCTCGCTTTTTCAAATATTATTCTCATTGTTAGGGGAGAACATTACTTCTGATAGGCCGGTAAAAAATTTGTCTACAACAGTAGGTGAAAGTTGGGCCAACTCCGAAAAGGTGGAAATAGTGCATATGTGCGATGCATTGCCATCATCGATGTCAGGATCAGCAATGTTCACAGAAGGTTGTACCTGTGTGGTGCTGCTTTCATCTTGTACCTCACCGCCACTTAATCGTAATGGTGAAGTCTCAACGAATGCTGTCATCAGAATAGGTAGCCGCTGGGGACAACACGTTGCATGAGTCGTTACCGAGCAAAGCAAAGCGTCGATATCCATTGGTACTGCTGCTGGTAGTGTAAGACAGACGTCCAACACGCATTCTTCTCTGCATAGCAGACATCGAATCACAGGTAAGATGCAATTGGTCTGAATGAAAGAAATCAGGTAGTATTCAGATCTCTTAGCCGGGCCAATCCGAGGACCTTAGTGATACGGTCTCGATATCGTATTGCTAAGATCGTTTCTTCCATCGTAGCCGCCTCCATGTCTGGATTGCTGTTTGGATACAATACTTGCATACAGCAAATGACCCTGGCCGTCACAGTTACGAGATAGGGTTTTCCTGGCACCAGGCCACAGCAGCTGTGATCACTTATTAGAACGTAGCTACCGTTGGAAAGCTGTCTGAAAAATGGCTCTATCTGTGTAGTAGGGGTGCCCTGAAGATGACATGAAAGGTTGTTCGAAGAACCTTCACAGGCCCCATGCAAGTTAATACCTTGACACAGGAGTGTACTGCTTAGTGATTTTTTACAATCATTACCACTAAGAAATACCTCTTTTTTTCCTTCACTGTAACATTTGTGTGTATAAGGTAAATTCCAGGATAATTTGATGTATCCTTTGCCCAACCTTTCATACAGGCCTGCTGGTATATACTTTTGGCAGTATTGAAACTGAAAAGTCGTAATCGGGATTGTAATGGTGCCATGTATTATCCATTCAATGACAGGTCTTTCTTACAGTTTCAATGGTAATCTCTCAAGTTTTTCAATGCTCAGTATTGTATAGTCTGCTCCTTTTTGTGCCAAACTGATTTGTTTATCAGTAAGGTTAAAGATAGAAAACAATGCCGTTGTGTTGATTAAATGCCATGGCATATAGCCTGAACGCAGGTTTTGCAACGTCCAACCTAGCTGTACAACAGAACGTAATTGGGACTGGCCATGTTGTAACATTAGCATGTCCTGCTCTATTATATCAACAGCAGATGATATGATGCTGTCCAGTGAATAGATTCTGGAGGACAGAGTCGTTAACCCATTGTCCACTACAGAAAGTGATTTCTCCAAATTGATACAGTCAATTTCCCGTATTTTTTCTGCAGTTTCAATTTGTTTCAATTTCCAAGCTTCATTGTAAGCTGCGTATATACCGGCGTATATGAAACGTTTTTGACGCTGTTTGCGAGGTCCCATTATGCAATCTCGCAAGTCAGCATCTTCTTTAAGTAAAGTTAAGTGTTGCTTGATTTCGGGAAGTGTGGATTTCTGTAGCCAGTCAAGGCATAGTTTTCCTACACTGTATGTTGTTACTATCCCTGGATGTTGTCTCTGGGAATATCTAGGGTCTGGCCTGTTCTGTTTGAACCCCTGTATTTTGTTCAGGAATCTATTTTGACAGTTATTTGTGTCTATGGGCCAGATCAACCATTTTTTCCGATCAGGATTTGTTCTGTTTTGTTTTATAATATAGGACACGTCTAACCCCTCATCTGTAGTGGTGTTTCTATCAGGCATAGGTTTTGGTACAGACGGGTTATTTAAATCTTTTATCTTAGCTAAGCCAAGACAGGTTGTTTGCTGAATTGTGTCATTCAGGAACATTATTTGTTCTGGGATCATGCAGGCTCTGAATAATGCTTCTAGACCTTGTACCTGCCATTCTTTTGTTCCCCATATGGTTTTTGTTTCAATGTTGTTTTTCCAAAACTCAAAACCAAAAGTTGATATTTTGTCATAAAATTTTTCAGAATAAATCAATTTAGTATTTGTCAGGATGTTTTTCATTCCTGCCTTATTTAACATCTTGAAATAAAACATTTCTGGATCAGTGTGATTAAACCCTGAGAAGTATGGGAATTTTTCTTAAAACGTTTTCGAACTGCCTATTGGCGGAGTTGGACAATGTTCCCACTGATTATACGTAAAAACATTTCTAGGATTTGCCGACTTATGCAGATAATGATGACCATAGTGGTTATAACAGTACATCTCTTCATAATTCGATGAGCCCTGTAAATAATCATGTTCTGTAAATGTTGCTGACATTTCTAAATCTGACATCATATTATTAATATCTTCAAAGTTCCAATCATCAGAATAAGAACTTGATGTCGCAAAGTCACTTAATGAAATCTTGAATTGGTGTGGATACTTCAAGAGCTCTACCGGGCCATAGATTTCATAGTCAGTTCTGTCCCATGCTATACCACCAGGTATAGGCTTTGCTGTGATGTTCACTGATGATAGTTCTCTTTTCTCTATGTGAGAGGATCTGTGTGGTTTCAGGACCAGGTTGATGTTCTGACTTGCTGTGTCCATTGTTCTGTATTTTCCATCAATACATTTTCCCAAAATAAGAACTAAGATTAGCCAAAGTAGAAGGATAATTACACCTAACACAATCCATAGTTCAATCCAAGGGGAAATCAGATATGTTTTTTTGAGTTGATGAAAAAGTTCTTTAATTTTTATTTTGAACGTTTTTGTTGCTGGCTTGTTTCCATGTTCACTCGGATCAACGGAAAAGTCATCAAAGTTGATAAAGTAGCCAGATGCAGTTCTGTCAATTGGTGGGATTGCTTCTGGATTTCCATTGATCTTTGCATTTTCTTTTGTTACATTTGTATAGTCCGAGGCTACATCATTGTAGACTGGTGTTTCTTCATGAACTGTTGCAATTTGGGTTTCAAGAGGCACAAGTTCCATGGCTTTGTTGCATAGTCCTTTTTTATTCACTGAAGGTTTATCGAAAGTGATTATTCTTTCAGTTTGAACCTCTTGGATTGTAGCAAGATTTGGTCTTCTGCTACTTCTTGGGAGTCCACTCGGCCTACTACTTATTATTGGCCACATGATTGTGGTTTCACCAGGTCGATGGATACAACTCTGTTCTCCTTTTTACCAGCAAGTGGCGGTAGTACTTCTGATCTTGTTCTGCTGACAGCTAAGACAGGTACTGCTTTTCTGTAAGAAGGCCCAAATTCCTTCTTCACCGCGATCTTTTCTCTGACCAGATCCCCAATCTTTGGAAACCAGACAGGTCTTGCTGGGACAGGTGGTTCTTCAGTGGTTGTTGGCTTAGACTTAATGTTACTTAGACTTTTTCTTGTTTCATTAAGGTCCTGTAAAACAGCCAAACGATCTTTGATATCAAAGGTTTTTTCTTCCACCACAGAAGTTTGACCATCTAAATCCTGTATTTTCATTCTAGTGCCGAACAATAGTTCGTATGGAGTGAAACCCTTTAGAGAATTTCTTGGCAGATTGTTAAGACCATGTTGAACACTTGTTAGATGTTTGACCCACCCATCACCCGAACCTAATACCCTCGCTGTTATAGATTGCTTTATGTCACGGTTTTTTCTTTCCACAACCGCATTTCCCTGAGGATGGAAGGGAGAAGAGTACCGCAATGCAATGCCCATGCTGCTCATGGCCTCTTTGTAAGCTCGAGAGCTAAATGCAGGACCCTGGTCAGAATGTAGCATGCCAATTGCGTATGTGCCGATAAAGACTCGCAAATCTTTTATAACAGTTCTGGCATCAGCCGAGCGCTGGGACCACAACCTTAGTGAATCTAGTCTTAATAATTATGGGACCGCATTTGTCCGGTCGGACGTCTGCGCATAGATAACCTGATGCTGTCTAATAGCGGTATCCAGGATGGTGCCTGGTCCGGTTCAGTACTGCGATCTCTGCTGCAGTCCTTACAATTTATTGCAAAATTTTAAATTTCTACGCTCATTCCCGGCCACCAGTATTGTGATTGTAATTCTATCAGAGATTTCAGGATCTCTTGGTGCCTCAGACCCAATCCCATGTGTGCTTCTTGTATCAAGAAGATTCTCTGGTTCGTGTTTGGAATTACTCTATCCCCGACTCCAGGGATTCGAGCAAACGGAACGGAGTTCGCATCAATTATGTATGTATTATTGAGTGGATAGTTGAGAGGTAATGCTGCATAGTCGCCTTTTAATGAGGCTTTTACTGCCAGCATGGTTTCTCCATCTTTTTGTTTTCCTGGACGCTTTTTAGTGGCTACGGAAGCCGGTTGACCAGCCGCCGCTGTGGCTCTATCAGCCAATGAATTCCCTGCAACGTGAACGCCATCCAGTCGATGACTCAGTGTATGTATCACATGAGTCTTTTGTAGTTCTTTCTGCAAAAGAACTACTTGTTCCCAAAGTTTTTTATGCTTTATTGTGGCACCTGTGTCATCTTTGAAACCCTTTTGAATCCAAGTCTGTATGTTCTTATTGTAAGATTGGATGCAGTAATGTGAGTCGCACACTATTAGTGTGGGAAATTTGCGGTCCGCATTTTCAAGCGCCATCTTTAGGGATCTTATTTCAGCTCGCTGAGCTGTACAGTTTCTGAATGATTCCGTTTAGTGACCATTGGTCTGAATTTACCTAAGCACCAACGACCTTTAACAATCGTGTACGCGTTGTTGTGAATTTGACTTTCCACAACAAAATGTCGTGCAAATCTGTCTGTGTAGATTACACAGGTGTATTGTTCGAGAGGCAGGATTTCAGTCGGCAGAGGATATTCATATTCGTATTCCAGATTTTCTATTTTTTTCATTTTCGGATTAAAATAGTGTTTCACGTCTTCTGTAGCAAGAGAAGTTTCCCATTTTATCCATTTAGGATCTAATGCCACAGCATTTAGATTGCATGGGCTTGTTAATGCCTCAATCGCTGATTCTGATGTAAAAACAGTTATTCCCTTGGGCTATGGCTCTTTCTCTTGCTACAGCAGTTTGAACCGCTGTCAGAATTTTTTCTGTAGAACTGAATTTTATTTCAACTTGTGTGTACAAATGTGATTTGTAAGCTGTTGGTACCGTTTCTCCCTCATTAGAGGTCAGGTATGTGAATCTGCATCTTCCTGGGATGACTCGGATTACCAGATTGCGTTCGTTTGCACGTGTTTGCAGTTTTGTTTTAGTTAACATGTCTGTCTGTAATGATCTCAAAATTTCTGTATGTTTTTGAGTCCAATTATTTGGTTTGAAATCAGGTTTTATTAGTTCGTAGAGAGGTTTAACCCTCTCTGCATAATTTAGAATGTATGTTCTTCCGAAATTCAGGAAACCTAATATTGATTGTAAATTCTTCAGCGTTTTAGGTGCTTGGAGTACTGCACATTTCTCTAAGAAATTGTCTGCTAGGCTTTTGCCTTCACTTCATAATTCATATCCTAAAAATAGGACAGTTAGATGGGCTATTCTTGACTTTTTAAAGTTGAATTTGTAACCTTCCGATGCGAACCCAAGTATTATGGTGTTCACTCTTTTCTAGTGAATCTCCAGGTCATTGTCTGTTAGATAGATGTCATCGACATAGGATAATGCCTCATCATCATACATTTGTAGTAATTCTGTTACCCTTGCAGAGAATAATCCTGGGCTATTCTTGAATCCCTGTGGGAGTTGACAAAATTGTTTTTGCGACCCCATTATTGAGAAAACAGTCAAAAACCTGCTTTCAGGTGCAATGTTTTGACAGAAGAATCCATTAGAGATATCTAATGTCGTTTTATATTTTTTGCGCACAATGTTATTCATTAGTGCTGCACTGTGAGAGTTTAGAAATGCAAAGGTTTTACAGCAGGAGTTTAAATGTCTGTAGTCCAAAACTAGACGATATGAATTGTCTGGTTTGTAGACACGGAACAAAGGATTGTTCATTTGTGCGGTGCATGTTTCAATCACCCCTTGATATTCAAGCTGATCTAAGATCTCCCTGACTTGCTTTTTAGCTTCTTGTTTAACTGGGTTCTGCCTTTGTGCAGTTGGATGATTTTTTTAACTGGATTTTGTGGTGAGGTGAATCCTCATCCCATCCTACATGATTTTTATATAAAGCAGGAGCTATTTTCTTGCAAATGTGTATTTTTTATGAATTGGGATATGATTTGAGAAGGCAGGCATAATCATTTCTTCGCCATGAGGGCACTCGCTGACAAACTCTGGTGGCCAGTCTTTTTCAGCTAACAAGATATCATAGCCTTTAGAAAGATTCTCCCAAAAGAGGCCTTTTATTTTCCTAGTTTTATCTCCCTCAATACGTAATGTTATTTCATATAGTTTATGGGGCACGCTAACTTTCGTGTCTGCAGGTTCCACCTGAATGTATTCATTCATGTCCACTGTCTCCAGAAGCTTCATCAGGATCTTGCGAGCTATGGTAACTTCTGCTGCGCTGTCTAGCATTGTCTGGGCCCACTCTCCGTTTTCAGTTGTGTCCTCAGGATTCTTTCTGGGAAATTGTGATTTTTTTACTTTGATGAGCAGGTTCTTTGTCTTTGGGCTTGACGTGCTCTTCCTTGTGTTCTGACCGTCCTCTTCTTTCCGATTTCTGTGAGGAAGTCTGAAAAGATCGAGAGGGACGTGTATCAATATCTTGATATCTGTCAGGTTTTCTTAATTTATCCCTATCTCTAAGGTTATTTCTTTTTTCAGAGGGATCCCTTTGGGGAGACTTGTCCCCTCCTCCTGGAGACTTATTTCTCCGTTGGGGAGACCTTCCTCTGGACTGAAATTGTTTTTCTCTGGGAGTGGTTTGTTTATTACCCTCCCATTTCTTCTTTTGAGAATTGAGATTGTTTTAAAAAAAGTTTTTTTCAGGATTTTCAATTAGTTGTTCTAATCAGTAGGTTGTACCGTCAAGTGTAATTTGAACTAAATCTCTATATGATGTTGTTAATTCTTTTATTTTAACTAAGAGTTCTTCGTTTGACATTGTTTCAATGTCTGGCTGTGATGTGTAGCTGGCTAGAACCGGCCACGTGGCTCCTGGTCTACCTAGTGGACCGAGCCTGGTAATGTGATTTTGATGTTTTAAGGCACCATTAAATAAGAGCAGGTGCTCTTGGTATGTTAGTGGAATTTCAATTTCCTCAAAAGGAGAGTATTCCTCTGGAGATTCCGCTATTTTATAGTAGTGGAACTCACGTGTCACAGCATGTGCTGCTGGAAAAGTTATCCAGGAATAGAATACCTCTGTCTGCGGATTCTCATGTGCCCCTACCACAAATACAACTGTACCACCTCTTGGTGATACTCCATTTTCTATAAATTTTATAGTTATGGTTTTTCTTATATTGACCGGGATAAGTATTGCATCCTGGTGTTCTTCATTAAACCCTGTAAGGTCTTTACCTGGTTGATTCGCATTTACTGCGGCTTCATCGGTTTCGTTGTTGTCGCCGTGATTTGACATTGTTTAATGAAAGTTTCTTGCAGAGCAAGTTTTGAGGAAACAAAGATTAGGTGCACAATATTTTGGAACACTGTATCCTTCAACGTTGACTATACCGTAAGCTAATACATAGGATTCTCATCCTACTAAGTTTCGGCGGATATTAACCTTTCACCCACTCCTGACGTCTATTGGAGTTTTTACGAGAGAAAGGGGTCTGTGTGAAAAGCACGACTGAGTTACTCTAGTATCTTGCGTTAGATTATCGCCTTACCAAACGTTGGGCGCCATGTAGTGTAGTTCCTATATTCCCAATAGGCTCTGCGCATTGGAATAACATAAACAGCAGTGTAGATGTAGGACTGAGGTCATCTAGGTCTCTACTGAATATGTTAGACTTAATTAGTTTTGCCAGCTAGCTCAGAGGTCACTAGAAACTTTCTCGAATGAATCGGGAGGGGTTAACTTCCCTGATTTAGACAAGAAGGGATTAGCTTCTGACAACCATATAACATGCCAACTTTGCTCCCCCAGAATAAGGAGTGTATCTCCAGAGTCATGTGAAAACAATAGACAGCTATTTCACTAAGTCAATCGTGCATGCTTAATTTCACCAGGGTGCAGAGAAATAGAAAGACGGGCGTTTTCAATAAAAGGTGTTATTTTATTGAGCAGTCTTCTTTCTCATGCAAGAGAAATGAGTTGCCACAATTGCAATACTTATCATGAAGTAAAGTGGGTACAGTAAAAGGAGTATTATAAAATAATACTGTAAAAGCATTGATATGGTTTCTTAGCCATATAATACTTTAAAACGGGTGAAATATTTACATACATAAAACATTGACTAACGAACTCAACTGGTGCTTCTAAGATACGCCTACCCCGGTGTACCTGACCTAAGCCTAATACGTGGGAAGGAGTAAGTAAGTTGCAGTTTTAAGTTTAGTCGGGTTTTTGCCAAGAATCTGAATCAAGAATTCTCTCTAAGGTTTGAATCAGCTCCGTACCTTGGTTATAGAATGAAGGAGGTCTTGTATCTCGTTTCTCAGGAGACGATCTCCCAGTAACCCGCAAGGATGACTGGAAACACCGGACCTGGATTTCCCAGCGTGAGAAAAAGCAGCTTCTCCAGTGTGTCAAAGGGGAGGGGTGGCTTCCTTCTGCTCTTGCATCAACTGGGCTTCGGATAAGTAGATAGCCGCTCTGCTCCACACCACCGTATGTTGCTTAAGGCAAGTTTTGGTATATTTATACCTGGAAGGTGCCGTGTTTGACGTAAGGTTGGACATAAGACGTCAATAAAAGATGTCACTAAGAACTGACTGTTCCTTTAGTGCTCGCAGGAGTTCAATGACCAATCAGAACAAAGACATGGGGAATTCCTAGGTTGCTGAAGGTTTGGTTTGTCGAAAGAACTTGTTGTGCTCTCTAGGAATCTAAGGAAGTAGCCTTGCCGTATTTGGGCTGCGTGGGCTATGACTGAATATGGGTAAGATTATTATGCCTTCATTAGGACACGATTTATCATAACCACATAAGGGCATGAATCAGGAATATTTAATTAGGGTCCTAGATACATTCACAACACCAGGACAGTCCTTGTAACCGTGACATTCGGTCTACCCGGTGGGAACCCAATGATGAAGCATGTCACCGACCAGGTCGGTGAGTGAGGGTTCTTCATACTAACCTGGTATATCCCCCTCTACTAACCCTTCTCCACCAACGTTCTCATTTTGGTATCTTTGTGTGCTTATCCCTTTGAGGAAACACCACTGTTAAGTAGATAATAAAGCATGCCTGGGATCACTCTTTTGTTGTTTGATTAAATACAAATGAGCTTAGAATAATATATAGCATTATTAATGCTATCACCAGATGCAACTATCTTAGCAGTAGCTAGTATGTATTATGTACGACATTGAACCTATGCCATACACTTCACGGATAGTCTAGCTCACTTTAACAATCAACCATGGGGTATGGGAAACACACATTGCACACGGTGTTCAATATGTATACAACTGTTCAGATAAAGCCAAGTTCCTCAAGATACTCAGCAAAAATTCCAACATTAATGCCCTACTATGGACCGCTTGTGTGTGGATCAAACCTCTCATAGTAACCAAACCTACATTGGGAATTGAAATGGAGAGTAGAAAAGTGGGTACTGCAAGCATTGTTTACTCTATGAAGACAGTTTACTCTGTGCCACACTAATTGTAGATGGTGAAACTCCAAGACAGACTGTGGTTTCCAGGCCTAGACCCCATGGTGGAGACAGAACTTAAGAAATGCCACCTATTTATCTGCCTATCACCAGCCATATGTTCTTTACCACTAGAAATGTCAGAGATGCCGGAAGGCGTGTGGGAAAGGATAGCAGTCAACTTGTTTGGCCTGCTAGAATCTGTCAAATACCTGTTAGTAATGATCAATTATTACTCCAGGTTCCCATTGGTCAGGACTATCTCATCCACCTGCACAGCCAAGGTTCTCAAAGTCCTCAACAATGTTTTTGCAACTTGGGATCATCCTTGGTTTTTATTTCTGACAATAGCCACCTTTCACCAGCGGAGAATTCAAAAACATCCTGAAGTGCCAAGACATCAGGCATCAACGCATAACCCCACTTTGGCCCCAAGCCAATGGAATCGTGGAACGATTTATGGGAACACTCAAGCCAGCTTTGCAGAAAGCCACAGAAGAGGGACTGGTGCTGGAAGATGTTCACTTTCAGGTCCTTAGAGCATACAGGACCAAGCCACACTCTGTCAGGTCTCCAAAACATTGAACTTGACCCGGAGGAACATTTGTGCAGTTCTGGGCTGTCAAAGCTTGATTTGTTGATTGGCAGCAAGACAATGCAGGGTGCCCACCTAGTGCCTTGCGCGGCATGAAGGCAGCAGAATGCCAGTCTCCTCTTTATCCCTATCCCCTTTCCCCCCAGTTTTCACCCAGTTTTCAGTTGCAGTGGAAGCTGGGGGGGGTCCGAGAGGGGAGTTCGGATTAGTCCATCATTCTGTTTCGGTGTGTTATAGAGTTCATTCTGTATGTACGTTTCCATGATAGAGTGGAGTGCCCCCATTGAAACACTAACCCAAGCAGAATGGCGGCGGGCTTTGATCTGAAAGGAATGGGAAAAGTCTTAGAGGTTATTCAGCAAGAACTAATGGCAGTTAGAGAAGAAAATCAAACCTTGAAACTAGAAATGGAGACTTCTAGAAGAGAAACTTTAGAATTAGCAGCTAGGTTAAAATGTGGGGTCCCAGGTCTAAAATGAGTTCCATCATCTTCAGATAATGGTGATTCAGGATATACTTCTATCTCAACCTCAGGGGTTACCACACAAGTGGTGCCTTCATTAGCTCCAGTAATTCCCTTAGCCCCACTGGAGCATTTCAGGCGAGATCCCCAAAAAGCCCACACATTTTTTAACTCAGTGCTCCCTTCATTTTATGTGCCGTCCATGATATTTTCAGTTGCACAGTCTGGAATAGCCTTTATCCTGTCTTATCTTAGAGGCGATGCAGCTTCATGGTCAATGCCTCTTGTTACTCAAGATGCCCCAATCCTATATAATTTGGAAGAATTTAAGATGGAATTTCTGAGGATATTTGATTGCAGAAGAGTGGCTCAAGCTACAGATAATGAATTGCTGGAACTAAAACAGTTGAATTGAGAGTTGGTGGCTTACCTGGCGTACTTCAAATAGCTGGTGGTTGAGACAGAGTGGCCAGAAAGTAAAATTGCTGCATTGTTCTATTGAGGGCTGAAGGATTTAAAAGCATTGTTAGTACAAATCCCAAGTGGCCAACAAAAGTATCAGCTCTCATAGATTTAGTTCTCAAAATAGACTAAAGATTGACATAAAGAAGAGGAGAACGTTCGAGAGAGTTTTTTTCCAGTGTTCCAAGATTTAACTGTATAAGATTACATCCTGAAAGAACTCCAGAGAAAGATCAAGGAGTGGATCCCAGGTAAATAGGTGCAGCGAGAGGTTCCCAAAAGGAGAAAGAGAAAAGTAGACAAACAAATTTGTTCTTGAATTGCGGAGCAAGCAGACATTTTGTAAAATCTGTCCAAGAAACCAAAGAGTTTAAAGAAGGAAAACTTGCAGCACTATCAGTGGGAGGAGTTGGACTGGTGAGTGCTACTGAAGAAACAACTGCAAGAGACCATCCAGCAGCCAATAGTTTCCAATCGTCGGCACCACATCTTACCCTATCAATGACACAACAATTCAGAGAAATTACACTACCCAAAGTAGCAGTATTGGTGGATTCTCAAGTAACCAGAAATGTTTGTAATATCAAATTTGCAGCTCAAGTGGGTCAAAAGAAGAGAAGTGAAGCAGTAAGAGCAGCGGATGGAACCAACCTGTTGCTGGGGCCCATAGTCAGACATACAGAACTTGTTGTACTCATTTCCACCGAAGGACATTGAGAAGAAATACAATTCAATACAAAAGATGTTCCACAATTCAAACTAATTGTGGGTTTACCATGGATAACAGAGCATAACCCTATGATAAACTAGAGCGAGAGAACCATAGTTATGGATTCTAGTTACTGAAAGAATCATTGCTTCAATGCTGAACTAAGTGTAAAAAAGACAATCCTGCCACAATGTTGTGCGAAAGTGATGTGGTAGTGTGTATGGTACAAACGGTTGAAATACCACAAGAGTATTGAGACTGTGCAGATAATTTCAACGAGGCAAAAGCCAAGAAACCCCCACAACATTGACTGTACAACTGCAAAATAGATTTGGAACCAGGAGTAAATCTTCCCTGTAGCTGAATATATGCACTGACAAAAGAAGAAAATGAACATCTTAAAGAATATATTCAAAAGTATTTGACTAATGACTTCATACAACCCGCGCTGTCCCCGGTCTCCTCACCATTATTCTTCATTTCAAATCAAGAGGGGGTGTTAAGAGCTTGTATTGATTATAGGGCCTTAAATCACCTCACTACCAAGAACCGATACCCTTTGCCCTTAATTTCAGTCCAGTTAGATTAACTAAAAGGAGCTAAAATGTACACCAAATTGGACCTAAAATGGGCTGAACACCTAACAAGAATACATGAGGGAGAAAAGTGGAAAACAGCCTTTAGGATAAAGTACGGTCTCCTTGAAAACCAAGTAATGCCATATGATCTCTGCAATGTACCAGCGGCATAAATAATGTATTTCATAGAACAGGGTGCTATAATGTGCACTGATGATATCTTGATCTATTCCACTTCAGAGGACGGACATCAGTCCCAAGTAAAATAAATAGTACAGCAACTTTGGGAAAATAGTTTATTTCTGAAGTTAGAAAAGTGTGTCTTCAGTGCAATAGCTGTATACTTCTTGGGAATCATCATCTCTCCGGAGAGAGTTACTATGGATGAGAAGAAGATATGAGCTGTGCTTGATTGGTCACCTCCTTCTCTGGTGAAAGAAATTAAAAGTGTCATCAGTTTCGCAAACGTCTACTGAAGATTTATAAAGTACTCAGAAGGTCATCCCAATCACCAAACTTCTTAGGAAGGGATTTCCTTTTCAGTGGACTAAAGAAGTACATGACAACTTTCAATCTTTAAAAGAAAGTTTCACCACTGCACCAATCTTGCTGCAGGCAGATCCTCTTAACCATTTTTCTTGGAAACAGATACCTCAGGTCAGGCTATAGGAGGGGTGTTGTCAGAGACAGTAAGGGTAGTGATCAATTACATCTAGTCTCTATTACTGGGGGGGTTTTGTCCAATGGTGTGGCCGGGTAGGACAAGTTTCAATTGAAAGAGGAAAAGAGAAAGACCCGGTCACTCGTTCTTTTGTTCTGCTCACTTTTTATTTAGGGCAGAATCATACACTGAGGTATTTAATCCTTAAGTGTAACCATTATGTTTTAGAAATTAGGAAAAGAGAGTTGCAACAATTTTTACAAATTCTGTGACAGTCCGAAGAATTACTTACTGCCCTACACAAGAACACATATATTTACAATAACTGCAAATGTACATTACATCTAGTGGCATTTAGATTCAGGAAATGTCTTCCAGCTGAATAAACTAACCCCTAGACAATTGCATTGGTTTATGCATTTTTCAGACTCTGATTTTCTTATTTGTTATCGATCAGGTAATCAAAACGGAAAAGCTGATCCCTTGTCTCAAATCGACATGGATGGGCAAAAGTCTCCAATCAAGATCAAAACATAATTCCAGAAAACAAAATAATTGGAGCTATTGTGGAAGAAACTCTGGCAGAAGAAATCAAGAAGATACTGGCACCAGAAGAGTTCCATTTGTGGAAGGTCTTCGTAAAAGGTTTGGGAGTTGAAACCAGGAATTCCACTAGTTTTCACCCTGAAACTGGTGGACAATCTGAAAGAACCAATCAAGAACTAGAAAAGTACTTTAGACAATTTCTTATTGATCAAGAAGGAGACTGGTCAGATATTCTTTGGATGGCAGAGGTTCCACATACCAATGCAAAAACTACTTCTACTGGATACTCTCTATTCTTTTTGAATTATGGCAGAAACCCAAACTCCACATTGAGGATTCAAGAAGTTGCAGTACCAGCAGTGAAAGATCTAGTTCGTCATATGGACGAGGTTCAAGAATCAGCCACTAAAAATCTAGATCGAGCCAAGCAATGTTATAAGTTTCATGCATAAAGGAAAAGGAAACCGGAGCCAGTTTTCCAGAAAGGAGATCAGGTTTGTTTAAATACCAAGCATTTGAGATTAAGAGGCAATAGGAAATTCCAACCTCATTTTGCGGGCCCATACTTGGTAGAAAAGGCAATAAATCCTGTTACATATAAAAAAGTTGCCACCTCAACTCAAGATTCATCAAGTGTTTCATGTATCCCCTCATTTGAGAACTTCCCAACCACCTAAGCCGATTTTGATAGATGGACAAGAGGAGTTTGAAATCAAAATAATTTTGGACTCAAAGAGAGTTTGTGATAACTCAATTCAATTAAAAAATTCTTTATTTCGGCCAATTTGGCCATAAAAGAGTACAATCTAAAATACAGATAGTCGGGAAGGGTCAGGAAAGGTATGTGAAAAAAGGGATGGTTAAAAGCAAGTGACATTAAAATTTGTTTCTATACATGCAATAGTAAAATTCATTTCTATACACATAATAATGTACTTATACGAGCAAAAATACCCATTCTGCAATACACTTTTTTTTTAAAATATACCCCATTCAGTGCACTCATTTCTCAACAGTAAGGCTATCAGACAATATCAATTAGCTTGCGCCGCTTACACCACATAGCTAGCAGGAATTTAGATAGTGCAAACACAATAGGGCTCAGTGTACTTGTTTTAAGAATTCTAAATGCATACAGGCACTGTTTAAGACCCGCATTTCTGCACAGTGGTAGCAGCCAATATTTTCTTGGTTTGATATATGCTGGAAAAAAGAAGACAACATGAAGCTCATCTTCTAAGTCACAGCAGCAGCCCGGGCAAGACTTATTAGTAGAGGTCACCCAGCTACTTGTGACGGCCTTAAGGGGTAAGGTGCCATGACGCCATAGGATAAAAAGTTTACGGGCTAAAAACGGGAAGACGACATCCATGTAGTCCTCAAAATGATAAGAATTTTTGAATTCTAAAAACGAATTAGTTAGAGTACCAGC
Organism: Lissotriton vulgaris; assembly: GCF_964263255.1. Lineage (NCBI taxonomy): Eukaryota > Metazoa > Chordata > Amphibia > Caudata > Salamandridae > Lissotriton > Lissotriton vulgaris. Next base: position 56,108,732 of record NC_141689.1, read on the forward strand.
ATTAGGATTCGCGTTTAGGAGCTCCAACTTTTGCCCTTTATAAATTTTGGTAAACATTTTGCGTGAGACCCGTCTGCAGGCCCTTTCTGGATCTTCCCACGTGGATTGTAACCCAATACTTAAAAGTTCATGTTTGATGAACGCAAGCCAGGGAATTTTGCCTACACAGTTGAAACTGAGGATCTGTTTCAGTTTGTCCCTATAGTTTGAAAGATCTGGAGTAGTCCATATCCTATGCCAGAACCTTAGGGGTTTTACTGTAAGTTCATTTGCAATAGGCGTCAGCCCCAGATCTAGTCTCAATGGTGTTAATGGAGTACTTTGGGGAAGTGAAAGTAATCGCCTTATGAATTTCGACTCAAGTTTGGTGATTTCAGGGGCAGCACAGTGACCCCAGAGCTCTCCCCCATAAAGAGCGGCTGCCCTTGCTTGCATCTTGTAAACCTCCAGTGCAGGGATCACTGGGCTAAAACTTGAGGAGTTGGAAACCTTTGTAATGGCACCCGACAACTGGGAAAGTTTCATGTGTGATTTAGCATTTTGCGGACCCCATGACAAATTTTCATGAATAGTAACTCCCAGGTACTGGAAGGTAGTGACCCTTTCCAGACGTACATCGCCCAATGATGGATTTGCGCGAGTTGACAATGGCGGGTTAAAAATCATGAATTTTGTCCTGTCGGCGTTAATCTCTAGGCCTCTGTTCCGACAAAAGTCCCCAAACCCCTCCAGTATCCTCTGAATCCCCATAGGAGATTTGGAGAGCAGGAGAGTGTCGTCAGCGAACAAAATTGCCGGCACCCTCCTACCCGCCAGCCTTGGTGCATCATTGTCAGGGACATTGTCCAGATATGAGATTACCCCGTTGACATAGAGGCAGAACAGGGTCGGTGCTAGCACACAGCCCTGTCTTACCCCCCTGCCAACGGGGAACCTGGGTGACAGCATCCCGTTCTTACCGCAGCGGACCTGGGTGAAAGTCCCCTCATGTAGTCTCATGATTAACTCCAAAATCTGCATCGGGAGGCCCAGTTCCTGAAGGACAGCCCACAATTTCCTCCTTGGAACTAAGTCAAACACGGACCGAAGGTCCACGAAGACCATGTAGAGGCTGTCACCCTCTACCTTAACTGTTTTCCAGAATAATAGGATCAGTCGGAAAATTTGGTCCATAGTGGACGTATTCCTTCTGAATCCTGCCTGGAAGGGGCTCAGTACATCTTGTTTCTCCATCCACCTCAACAGGTGGTCCAAGACCAATCTCGCAAATATTTTTTGTTGGACGTCAATTAAGCTGATTGGTCTGTAATTGACTTGGAGCAGTGGTGACCCCTTTTTGAATATCAAGGCTATATCTGCCCCCAGCCAAGTACTCGGAATTCCCATGCCTCTCGAGATAGCATTAAATACTACATGTAAATAAGAGGCCTAGATTTCCGGATGATGACTGTAGAGATCCCCCGGTATTTTATCAAGTCCCGGGGCCTTTCCCATTGCTAGTTTGCCTATTGCACTTGTCACCTCTTCTATGGTGAACTCCAGGGGCTCATGCTGTTCTTCTAGGATTTGTGCGTGGGACAAGATACATGACCCAGCTTCACCCCCGTATAGACCTTTAAAATGAGCCTCCTATGCTGATGCCGCAATATTCGGTTCTATGGCTGATTTCGTACCATGGTTAACCAGTGACCAAAATCTGCGCGCATCATTTGTGTCCAGTTCTTGCTTTAAGTTTATCCACCTTTCCATATCCCATTCTTTTTTGGCATGGGTCATAACCTCTTTCTAGTGCAGTCTGCACTCACGAATCACAACTATAATATGCCCTTCCTTAATAGCTGTGACAAGGTTGCACTTTGCTCTCCTACATGTTAAATTATACCAAGATGATGCGGGTACTCTAGGCCTTCTAGATGGTGTTTGGGGGTAGAAAACTTCAGCCAGATTGTTGGACAGATCTCAGTGGATTGAACTAAGTTATCCATTAAAACCCAACCTCCAAGAATCGTGTGAGGCCTATATTATAGACCTTGGCTAAGTTCTCTCCAGAGCCTACTATTCTCCCCCACTTTACCCTACGCCTTTTAGTAGATAGAGTCTAGCCAGTGGCCTCTACATCTCCCCCTGCGTTGTGTGGGTCTAATCCTTGTACCCCTGGATACGCCAGCTCTAGGCGTAGCGCATTATGGTCACTATCAGCTCTCTCGACTATCCTAAAGTCAGTAATCATCGACCACATCCGGGTTTCCACCATGATGTTGTCGACGCGGTACTCTTGTCCCTTCTTGTTGTAGGCACACACTGACGGGCTGTCGGACGCAGTACGTCCATTACATGCCATGAGGGAATTGTTTAGCACCAGGGCTATAATCTGAGTCGCTAATGGTGACCAGACCTTGTGGCGTGGGGACTGACATTGGGGATCCCCCAATAGTCGTCCTCTCCCATTAGAGCACCTTCGCTGCTTTCAAAGAACGGCTCAAATTGACAATTAACATCCCCTGCCACCAAAAGCCTAAGATCCCCTGACAATGTCCCCAGAAATTGGGACAGATCTTCAATAGTGGATGACTCAAGTCCTAGGCGTACTGGCCGCGAGTAGGTATTCACAACCGCCAGACTATACCCATTGGGCCATTTTAGTACTAAGCACTGCACATCGTCTGAGTGGGTGGACATATTTTCCACCACACAACCCAAGTGAAGAGCAACCCATATGGTCAGTCCCCCAGATGGTCTTCCTTTCCCTCCCCACCTCGCTGGGACATGGAAGGTGGCAAAACCTACTCTTGAATGTTCCTCTCTAGCCCAAGACTCCTGGAACAGGCATAAATCCATCTGGTCTACTAGAGCACCTCACTCTGTAGAATGTAGCTTGTTTATTATTCCAGCCACATTCCAGGATAGTATTTTAATTGATGTCAGTGCCGTGACTTCTTTAGTTGCTGCTGCACATCCTAGTGTCATACTGTCTGTTAATGGCCCGCTATCAGGCGGAGCTTGATGCTCTAGCACCAAACTGACATCTGTCACAAACGCCTCTACTGTGTTCGATTACCAACTCTGAACAATTGGGAGCACTCTGTCTGGACCCACCTCTGGCTCCACTACACTTCCCTTAGTTTTTTTTGAGGTCATGGTCTGGGATTTGTCCACCATCAAGTGGCCAGCCACATGGAGTCAGTCCACCATTTCAAGTGAGCTATACCTGTTACAGGTCACTGGATAGTTTGAGGGAACTACGTCTCTGTGGCCACCCATGTTCATCCTTTGGCACCGCCCCTGGGTCACAAGTATCCAATCTGTTTCAGAATCTGGCCTAAGAGGTCGGGGGTAAAAGAAAGACAAGGGATAGGGTTGAATCCTAGTGCCTACACTATTGTGCATCCAGTTACAAATATGTTTTACTGTGCGCGGGTCCCTGAAATTAACCAGGACACAATCGCCAGAGATGGTCTTCCTACTGTGTCTCACCCAAGCTACTCTTCGCACCATCAGTACTTCACTTTTAACATTATGTGTTAGGGTCCTATGTTGGTTAAGCAACTGAGTCACCTTATTTTTGAAAGAAAAAAATTATTCCAGACCTGGATTCTGATTTCTGAGATACCGGTCAATACCACCACGTATGGACTGGTTTCTGGCAGTAGATAAATTCTTGTCATGACCTGTGATCTTAGGTTGAATGTGAACATATCCCTCTCCGGAGCTGTCAGCCTAGATTAGGGGTGGGCGTAGTCAGACTAACTGCTGGTGCAGTCCCAGCACTAGCTCCTATGACCAACGATGTCATATTGGCAGCTGTGGTCGGGGGGCCAGCAGTAGGAGGCGGAGCAGGACAAGGGGCCCCAGTAAGCACGGGACTGCCTGTGGCTGTGTCTACTGACCGCTCTTTTCTCTTTCTTTTTGCCCCATTCCCTATCCCCGCCATGGCCTGTTGTAGCTGGGAGAGTTGGAGTTCCATACGAGCAAGCCTCTCATCTAACGGTACAAGCGCTGCCTTTAATAAGAACCCCAGTCTCGCAATTAAACGTTGATCCTCCCCCTTGGCGTCCCCCTTAACCTCCCCCCCCACACTGCACCAAGTTCGCGGGTCCTTACATAACTGGTGATAACAAGGATAAGTCAGTGTCCGAGGCAATTGAGACATTCAGAGTAGAACCTCTCTTGGATTTAGGAATAGTTGCGCTGGCAGTCCAACACTTCGTAGTTCTGATCTTTCTTTGATGCGTTGATTTGGTGGCAACCTGCTTCCTCCTGTATTTTGCCCCTCTTTGATTGCCCTTCATTGGAACTACGAGTGATTTCTCGAGCCGGGTAAGCGAAGATAAAACCTCAGGAGGCTCTGTTTCCTCAGGAGCAGAGGAGCCTCTGGTAGGATACCTAAAGTCATCATCCTGAGGAGCATGTACAAGGGCAGGAACTAATGTGGTTTTGGGATGGTCATTGTGGACAGGCGTCCTAGCATTTGCTAGGTGGCCCATAGAGGAGCGTTTGGCCATAGCAAGGTCCTGCGAGACTCTACGCTCCATAAATATAATACCCTGGTCGATCACTGAATTAGCTTTGGTAATAAAAAAATTGTCTAGTGGGCCAGTGATCAGCCCTCTACAGGCCATTATATTGCTCCTTGTCCCCTGTGCAGCCATAGTAAAAGAAAAAATGGGCCCCTGAGAAGTACTCACAGAGTCAGATGTAGACCAGGTATGATGCCACAAATCAAAGAGGGATGGCCCGGTCCGGTCTCCAACGGGCTAAAAACGAGCCCGCCCATGGCCCGGCGCATGCCTGCGCGCGTCCCGCGGAGCGTGGTGCTGGGCCAATTATGTAGGGGATTAGCGATGGGGGCGGGAAGAGGACGAAGCGTTGCCACACGGGCTGCCGGCCCTCGCATTACCGCAGGTAGAATGCCCGAGCAGCACCTGTGTTTTAAATTAGGACATTTCTGTCTCTTCATGGCTGAGGCTGTCTGTGTGCGACACACCAATCGCATTAACCTTTTTAGATATCTGGGCAGTGTTTATTTTAAACGACAGGCAGCGTTTCACGAACTTCCCAATTAGCTCGTACGCTTCTGTCTATCACTCGCTATCACTCGCTGCAACACTGCCGAGCAGCTCCGCTTCTGATTTATGCCTCACACTCTCATCTCATTTTCCAGTGAAAGCGTGGCATCTATTTCAGATTTAAAGTGGCGTTTCATTAACGGCGGAGTGCTCCATGCAGTTCCTCTCGCACTCGTCAGTTATCTCCTTCTCCACAATGCCCTCGCTTTCTTCGTATGCCGCTTTGCTTTTCCACAGTAACGCGGCAACACTCCGAACACTTCAGGGTGTTTCCTTTCTTCTAAACTTCTTTAGCCAAAGGATTAGTCAGGGGCTCCTCCGTAAAATGTAAATAGTCACCAAATTCGTCCGCAGCGGTGGGCGCGCTTCTCATAGCTGGTCCCAAATACTATTTGCTTGTCTTTGGTGAGGTTTATAACAAAGTATCTCCCAACCAGTAAATGTTCTTACAACAAACGTGACTCCTTACCACACAATGGAGCCGATTAGGATCGCGGACGGAAACGTGTTCCGTCCGCCAAGGAAGCGGCCAAGTTACACCAGACCGCACCGCGGATAAACCTCCTTTGCAATTAGGATACAAATGGGACGAAAGTACGACCGCAGCGGACGGACCACAGCAAACACCGTCTGCGGCGAACGGAGTACACTTGAGACCGCTGCACGCGGACGGAACCGATGAAGCACCGCCCGCCGAGGACGCACATGACCGCGGGAACAGCCACATCTACCGCTATACCTGCGGAGGCTCCGTGTCCGCGATTAGGATAGCGCCGCCTGTACCCCGGTACGCACCGCAATCCACGGCCGCAGCGGAAACAGTGCAACGAGAAACGGTGCATCTCAGCGGAAGGCCAACACGAACAACCTCCCTACCGTCAAACCAATGACAAAAAGTGTCACGTAAGGAAATAGCAAACACACGAAACAGGACTACCACCCACCTGAAACACCAACACCAATCACAAGCCCAAGTACCTACCAATGCACACTACTCAACACACCCACCTAGCACCTGACTGCCAACAACCATTGGGACACGACCACGACACAGACTATAAAATGACTCCCACACACTACCACAATCCTTTGCATCACAGCATAGCTGCTAGCAAGAGGCCCAAGACGACCGACAGCACACACCAATTGAAGACATACAACCACCACCCAAACACACCCACCACACTAACACCCACCACACCATTCCTACATACCACACACCTGCACCTCCCAACTCACTCAACCCACACCCTGAGCACCACACACCATGGCACCCAAGAAAAACCCAAAATTCACGGAGACCGAGTTGAAGGTGATGGTAGATGAAATCATCCGTGTTAAACCCCACATATTCGGGGCACTAGTCCAGCAGACCACCGTGGCTCACAAAAATCACATGTGGGACAGGATCGTAAGTAGGGTGAATGCGTCAGGGACCGTGCAAAGGACAAAGCACGAGATATAGAGGCGGTGGCATGACCTGAAAACGCGTGTCAAAGGGATCTGTGCCAAAAACCATCTCCGAGCACAGCACACTGGCACACCCCCGGAGCCCATAACCTACACTGATTGGGAGGAAAAGGTGTTGGGCATACTGCACCCAGAGAGCCTGGAAGGAATTGAGGACGGAGAAGAGGCTGGTAAGTACAAACCAAGCACCACCAGTACAACAACATGGTCTGCCTCACACAACTCTGAAGACACATCTCCCAGGCCCCAACCCATGCATGTGGTCCACATACTCACCAAAATGTAAACGACTCCCAACAGGCCCCCATGTCCACAGGGAGGGCGGTGGTGGTGTGTGGGGTGTGTGACAGGTCACAACTACAACTCCCAACAGGCCCCCATGTCCACAGGGAGGGCGGTGGTGGTGGGTGGGGTGTGTGAGAGGTCACTACTACAACTCCCAACAGGCCCCCATGTCCACAGGGAGGGCAGTGGTGGTGGGTGGGAGGACACTACTACAACACCCAACAGGCCCCCATGTCCACAGGGAGGGCGGTGGTGGTGGGTGGGAGGACACTACTACAACACCCAACAGGCCCCCATGTCCACAGGGAGGGCGGTGGTGGTGGGTGGGGTGTGTGAGAGGTCACTACTACAACTCCCAACAGGCCCCCATGTCCACAGGGAGGGCGGTGGTGGTGGGTGGGAGGACACTACTACAACACCCAACAGGCCCCCATGTCCACAGGGAGGGCGGTGGTGGTGGGTGGGAGGACACTACTACAACACCCAACAGGCCCCCATGTCCACAGGGAGGGCGGTGGTGGTGGGTGGGGTGTGTGAGAGGTCACTACTACAACTCCCAACAGGCCCCCATGTCCACAGGGAGGGCGCTGGTGTTGGGTGGGGTGTGTGAGAGGTCACAACTACAACTCCCAACAGGCCCCCATGTCCACAGGGAGGGCGGTGGTGGTGGGTGGGGTGTGTGAGAGGTCACTACTACAACTCCCAACAGGCCCCCATATCCACAGGGAGGGCGGTGGTGGTGGGTGGGAGGACACTACTACAACACCCAACAGGCCTCCATGTCCACAGGGAGGGCGGTGGTGGTGGGTGGGAGGACACTACTACAACACCCAACAGGCCCCATGACCACAGGGAGGGCGGTGGTGGTGGGTGGGGTGTGTGAGAGGTCACTACTACAACTCCCAACAGGCCCCCATGTCCATAGGGAGGCCGGTATTGGTGGGTGGGAGGACACTACTACAACACCCAACAGGCCCCCATGTCCACAGGGAGGGTGTTGGTGGTGGGTGGGGTGTGTGAGAGGTCACTACTACAACTCCCAACAGGCCCCCAGGTCCACAGGGAGGGCGGTGGTGGTGGGTGGGAGGACACTACTACAACACCCAACAGGCCCCATGTCCACAGGGAGGGCGTTGGTGGTGGGTGGGGTGTGTGAGAGGTCACTACTACAACTCCCAACAGGCCCCCATGTCCACAGGGAGGGCGGTGGTGGTGGGTGGGAGGACACTACTACAACACCCAACAGGCCCCCATGTCCACAGGGAGGGCGGTGGTGGTGGGTGGGAGCACACTACTACAACACCCACCAGGCCCCCATGTCCACAGAGAGGGCGGTGGTGGTGGGTGGGGTGTGTGAGAGGTCACAACTACAACTCCCAACAGGCCCCCATGTCCATAGGGAGGGCGGTGGTGGTGGGTGGGGTGTGTGAGAGGTCACAACTACAACTCCCAACAGGCACCCATGTCCACAGGGAGGGCGGTGGTGGTGGGTGGGGTGTGTGAGAGGCCACTACTACAACTCCCAACAGGCCACCATGTCCACAGGGAGGGCGGTGGTGGTGGGTGGGAGGACACTACTACAATACCCAACAGGCCCCCATGTCCACAGGGAGGGCGGTGGTGGTGGGTGGGGTGTGTGAGAGGTCACTACTACAACTCCCAACAGGCCCCCATGTCCACAGGGAGGGCGGTGGCGGTGGGTGGGGTGTGTGAGAGGTCACTACCACAACTCCCAACAGGCCCCCATGTCCACAGGGAGGGCGGTGGTGGTGGGTGGGAGGACACTACTACAACACCCAACAGGCCCCAATGTCCACAGGGAGGGCGGTGGTGGTGGGTGGGAGGACACTACTACAACTCCCAACAAGCCCCCATGTCCACAGGGAGGGCGGTGGTGGTGGGTGGGAGGACACTACTACAACACCCAACAGGCCCCCATGTCCACAGGGAGGGCGGTGGTGGTGGGTGGGAGGACACTACTACAACACCCAACAGGCCCCCATGTCCACAGGGAGGGCGGTGGTGGTGGGTGGGGTGTGTGAGAGGTCACTACTACAACTCCCAACAGGCCCCCATGTCCATAGGGAGGCTGGTGGTGGTGGGTGGGGTGTGTGAGAGGTCACTACTACAACTCCCAACAGGCCCCCATGTCCATAGGGAGGGCGGTGGTGGTGGGTGGGAGGACACTACTACAACACCCAACAGGCCCCCATGTCTACAGGGAGGGCGGTGGTGGTGGGTGGGAGGACACTACTACAACACCCAACAGGCCCCCATGTCCACAGGGAGGGCGGTGGTGGTGGGTGGGGTGTGTGAGAGGTCACTACTACAACTCCGAACAGGCCCCCATGTCCACAGGGAGGGCGGTGGTGGTGGGTGGGGTGTGTGAGAGGTCACAACTACAACTCCCAACAGACCCCCATGTCCACAGGGAGGGCGGTGGTGGTGGGTGGGGTGTGTGAGAGGTCACTACTACAACTCCCAACAGGCCCCCATGTCCACAGGGAGGGCGGTGGTGGTGGGTGGGAGGACACTACTACAACACCCAACAGGCCTCCATGTCCACAGGGAGGGCGGTGGTGGTGGGTGGGAGGACACTACTACAACACCCAACAGGCCCCCATGTCCACAGGGAGGGCGGTGGTGGTGGGTGGGGTGTGTGAGAGGTCAATACTACAACTCCGAACAGGCCCCCATGTCCATAGGGTGGTGGTGGGTGGGAGGACACTACTACAACACCCAACAGGCCTCCATGTCCACAGGGAGGGCGGTGGTGGTGGGTGGGAGGACACTACTACAACACCCAACAGGCCCCCATGTCCACAGGGAGGGTGTTGGTGGTGGGTGGGGTGTGTGAGAGGTCACTACTACAACTCCCAACAGGTCCCCATGTCCACAGGGAGGGCGTTGGTGGTGGGTCGGGTGTGTGAGAGGTCACTACTACAACTCCCAACAGGCCCCCATGTCCACAGGGAGGGCGGTGGTGGTGGGTGGGAGGACACTACTCCAACACCCAACAGGCCCCCATGTCCACAGGGAGGGCGGTGGTGGTGGGTGAAGTAGTGTGGCTCACTGGTTAGAGGCGGCAGACCCGAGAGCAGAGGACGGCCCGGGACCAGGGTTCGATTCCTGGCGCGGCAGGTTTCTGGACCAGGGTCAGCGGACTCGATAATTCTCTCGCCTCGGTGCCCACTCTGATCAGCGATCACACTCAGCAACTCTGGGCATTAGCTTGCCTCATCTTCACTAACGGCCCCACCAGACCGCCGGGGATGCCTGGTCTCACCCTGGAGATACCCATTAAGGGACCATCTCTCAGGGAAGCCAGGAAGGGTTTCGCAGCAGGCGAAGCGCCTTGGGACCCTACGGGTAAGTAGTGCGCTATATAAATGCCAATACATTTGGGTGGGAGCACACTACTACAACACCCAACAGGCCCCCATGTCCACAGAGAGGGCGGTGGTGGTGGGTGGGGTGTGTGAGAGGTCACAACTACAACTCCCAACAGACGACCATGTCCACAGGGAGGGCGGTGGTGGTGGGTGGGGTGTGTGAGAGGTCACAACTACAACTCCCAACAGTCCCCCATGTCCACAGGGAGGGCGGTGGTGGTGGGTGGGGTGTGTGAGAGGTCACTACTACAACTCTCAACAGGCCCCCATGTCCACAGGGAGGGCTGTGGTGGTGGGTGGGAGGACACTACTACAACACCCAACAGGCCCCCATGTCCACAGGGAGGGCGGTGGTGGTGGGTGGGGTGTGTGAGAGGTCACTACTACAACTCGCAACAGGCCCCCATGTCCACAGGGAGGGCAGTGGTGGTGGGTGGGAGGACACTACTACAACACCCAACAGGCCCCCATGTCCACAGGGAGGGCGGTGGTGGTGGGTGGGGTGTGTGAGAGGTCACTACTACAACTCCCAGCAGGCCCCCATGTCCACAGGGAGGGCGGTGGCAGTGGGTGGGGTGTGTGAGAGGTCACTACCACAACTCCCAACAGGCCCCCATGTCCACAGGGAGGGCGGTGGTGGTGGGTAGGAGGACACTACTACAACACCCAACAGGCCCCCATGTCCACAGGGAGGGCGGTGGTGGTGGGTGGGAGGACACTACTACAACACCCAACAGGCCCCCATGTCCACAGGGAGGGCGGTGGTGGTGGGTGGGGTGTGTGAGAGGTCACTACTACAACTCCCAACAGGCCCCCATGTCCATAGGGAGGCCGGTGGTGGTGGGTGGTAGGACACTACTACAACACCCAACAGGCCCCCATGTCCACAGGGAGGGTGTTGGTGGTGGGTGGGGTGTGTGAGAGGTCACTACTACAACTCCCAACAGGCCCCCAGGTCCACAGGGAGGGCGGTGGTGGTGGGTGGGAGGACACTACTAAAACACCCAACAGGCCCCCATGTCCACAGGGAGGGCGTTGGTGGTGGGTGGGAGCACACTACTACAATACCCAACAGGCCCCCATGTCCACAGAGAGGGCGGTGGTGGTGGGTGGGGTTATGTTATGTTATGTTAAATTAAATTTATTAAGCGCACGTACGCCCGTAGGCTTCATGGCGCTGTGGAAGACTGGCAAAACATAACATGTAACAGAAAGAAACGGAGTTAACTAAGGGTAAGCTTGCTTAAAGAGCCAAGTTTTAAAAGCCTGTCTAAAGGCTAACAGGTCTTCGTGAAGCCTTAACGTCAGTGGCAGAGAGTTCCACAGGGAGGAGGCCAAGAAGTGGAAAGATCCGCCTCCCTGGCGTTGTTTCCTAATCCGAGGCAACACTAACAAGTTCTTTTGACCTGAGCGGAGAGCACGAGAGGGGGTGTAACTGACAAGCAGGCTGCTAATGAATCCAGGGCCCTTACCTTGTAGAGCCCTGAAGATAATGCATTCCGCTTTAAATGCTGCTCTCTGCGCTACTGGCAGCCAGTGAAGACTGGCCAGTCCCGGCCTGATGGACTGCCACTTGGGAGTCTTACAAATCAACCTGGCCGCTTGGTTCTGAACCAGTTGAAGTCTCTTGAGCTGCCCAGCTGGAAGACCCAAATACAAGGTATTGGAATAGTCCAGGCGGGACAGCACAAGAGCAATGATGACCTGAATCAGAGCAGGGCGGGTTAATAGGTGAGCGATCTTCTTGATCTTACGAAGTTGGAAGAAACTTGCAGATACCACAGTCCCTACCTGACTTTTAAGCGAAAGATCTTCGTTAAAAGTGATTCCTAGGCTTTTTACTGTTTGGGACTTAGCTGGAGGGTTTCCCATTTCTGGAGGCCAAAAATGTGGCCCCCAGTACAGTTCACTCTTCCCAGGCAAAATCAATTCAGTTTTGCCTGGGTTGAGTTTCAGGTGATTTAGGCCCATCCATCTTTGAATGTGGACCATGACCTCCCGAAATTCGGTGGCCGCGCCAGGGGAGTCCAAACAGAAGATCAGTTGCAGATCATCTGCGTAGTTGAAGATTAAGGCTCTAAACTTTTTTAGTGAAAATAACAGGGGTCGTAAGTACAAATTAAATAAAAGTGGGGACAAGGACGAGCCCTGAGGGACTCCGCATTCGTTTTTGAATTTGGGGGCTGTAAAGGTTCCTAATCTCACTGCCTGGATACGTTCCGAGATAAATGACTTCAGCCATCTCAGTGCCGAGCCTCTCAGGCCCGCCTGTTCGACACGGTCGACCAAGATGGTATGGTCGACCGTGTCGAATGCGGCCGACAGGTCAAGAAGTACCAGTGCTTGGTGAATGTCCTTGTCTGCATTGCATCTTAGTACATTCTGGACCGCCAGTGTCACCATCTCAGTAGAATGTCCCGGTCGAAACCCTGCTTGATTGGGCTCTAGGTATCCAGTGGTTTCAACGAAGCTAGAAAGACAGCTAGCAACGTGTGCCTCCAGAATTTTTGAAAGGAATGGCAATAAGGATATCGGGCGATAGTTTGATGGATCGTGAGGATCAAGACAGGGTTTTTTAATCAAGGGAATCAGTAGAGCATGTTTAAACCCTGCAGGTACCTTTCCCTGATCGAGTGAGTCATTAAGCAGAGGAAGGATCCCATGAGAGATAGAGTGCCCTATCTCTGTGAAAATATAGGGTGGGCAGATGTCGTCGGGTGAGCCAGACTTGACCCGTGCCAGGAGAGTGGAAAAAGTTTTAGGGTCTATAGCAGGAAGGGCATCTAATGTAGTAGGGTTATTAAAAATATCATCCAGAGGAGAAGATTTAGGAGAACTAGCAATGTTGCGTTTTATAGTTACAATTTTCTCTCTGTAGTATTCATTCAGAGAGTTACACAACTTCTGGGTGGGGGCTATTGAGGGAGCTGTCCTATCATTGTCACAGAGCTCATTGACTATGTTAAAAACATCTTTAGTTTTGTTGGAAGAGGTTAAACCTTTTTGGGAAAAATAGTTGGTTTTATGTTGGAGCAAGATTTTTTGGAACTCCTTTCTTGCGGCACAGTACACTTTCCTGGCTTGAGGGGAGTAACTTTGTCTCCATTTCCGTTCCTTTTGTCGAACCCCCAGTTTAAGCTCTTTCAGTTTTTGGGAAAACCATTTGTGGGCTTCATTCCCTCTAATACTAGGGACCAGTACCAGGGGGGCTGAGAGGTCAGCTGCGTGGGGTAGCCAATTAGACAGCGCTCTCTCGCCAGTGTCCAGGTCATCGTGCAGCGATGGTACGGTTTTTTTTTGTAAAATTTTTATTTTGCAGTATATAAGGTGAAACAGAAAGGGGGAGGGGAATAGAGCAAGGGGACCAAGAAAGAAAGGAAGAGAGACAGGCGACAGGCCGCCACAAAACCCCACACAGGTGGAGCAAAAAAATTTAGGGAGGGAAATTGTCCGCAAAGGAAGGGGCAATAGAGCTTCAGGATCCACAAGAAGATGGCAGTAGTCAGGCAAAGCCACGGGGCCGTGGACAGAAGAGTCCGCCCAGCTCAGCGTCCAGTTCATGCCTGGCATTGCAATGGCAGATGCAGCGACCTCGGTCAGAAAGAGCAGCCCAAGCTCCATTCGCGGCCTAGTGTCCATCCCAAAGGCCAGGCAAGTCGCAACAGGAGAAAAAACAAAAAAGAACTTCCCCAACTATCCCACCCCCCTCGTCCCTCCCCAACACCTCCCTCCCCCCAGTGGCGGCAACCAGCAAGCATACAAATCAGCACAGACACTCCCGAAATCAAATTTGAAAAAAGATGAAGGGTTCGCAGCGCTGACGGACACACTGCCGAGGGCAGGCCTCGGGACAGAAATCTCACAAGTGGGCCCCAGTTGCACATGAAGTTCTTAAAATTCCCCAGAAAAATGTCAGAGAGACGTTCCATGCTCAACAAACGCCACAATCGGGCATGCCACAAGGAGACGGCAGGGGCAGATGGGGACTTCCAAGCGGCCGCCAGAGTCATCTTAGCCGCACCCAAACACAACCACATAACACGCTTATCCGCCCTAGTCTGGTGCTCGAGCAGCGGGTCCCTAAGACCTAGTAGAACAAAGGCCATGGAGTCCGGGACAGGGTAACCCAAAATATCCTTTATGTGGGAGAGAATCTCAGCCCAAAATGGCTTGATGGTGGGGCATTCCCACCATATATGGCTAAAGTCCCCCAGCATCCCACAACCCCGCCAGCACCTATCTGAAGCAGTTGGAAATATGCGGTGCAATTTAGACGGGTACAAGTACCAGTCGAAAACGAGTTTCATATGGGCCTCCCTAAGATCAGTAGAGTGGTTATGCGCCATCACATCCCGCCATAAGCCCTGCCACTCGCTATTAGAAATGTCCCTCCCCAATGTAGACTCCCAGTGATCCTGATATCGCGGCCGCGGAGACATGGTAGTATCAAGTAGCAACCTATACAGAAAAGATATCGCTCCCTTCATGGTGGAGGTGCGAAGGAGGAAGGATTCGAATTTCGTCAAAGGTCTGGTAGCGGCGTCCACCAACGCGGGCGACGTCGCCCAGTGCAGGAGCTGAAGATGTCTGAATCGTTCCGTGGGTAAAACGCCATAATCCCTCATACAGTTGTGGAAAGTGAGGGGTTCGGTGCCATGGAACAAGTGAGTGAGGGCTCTGCAGCCACCCTCCTTCCAAGTTTCAAAGGGACCTTCCGCTAGAGCCGGGGGAAAGGCCGGGTTGAAATGAATCGGGGTGAATGGGGATGGGAATGTAGTCCAGCGGTCATCGCCACTCACCGTGTCCCAGACTTTCAACACTGTGCTTGTGGGGGTGCTAATATACGCATTTTTGGGCCGGTCCGTTTTCGGCTTCCAAGCCAGATCCCAGATGGAGCGGCCTGCAACACTACGATCCATGTGGAGCCAATGCTTCTCCGAGAGCTGTTGGGACCACTCCACAAGGACTCTCAATTGAGCGGCCTTGTAGTACAAATGCATGTCCGGAAAGCCCACTCCCCCCTCTGAGCGCGGGCTCCGAAGAACCGCAAACGGAAGCCGCGCCCGGCCACCCTGCCAGACATATCTCAGCATCACGGTCTTTATGCAGCGAAAGTAGTCCAGCCCTATCGGAATAGGCAGAGCTTGAAACAGGTACAATAGCTTGGGGAGGAGAACCATCTTGAGGGCGTGAACCCTGCCCAGCCACGAGATGAATTTGGGTTTCCATCGTTCCAGTTCAGCCTTAATGGATGCCAACATCGGGGGGAAGTTAGCTTGGAACAGAGCACCTACGGTGGCAGTCAGCCGCACCCCCAGGTAAAGCAGGGACGACGATGCCCACGCAAGCGGTGTAAGCAGCCGGGTCAGTTGCACCTCCCCTGCTGATAGGGTCAGATTTAAGATGTAGGACTTGTCGAAGTTGACTTTAAAGCCCGCCACTGCCTCATAAGTGGAGAGTACCGAGTGGACGTGGGGTAGCGACAGCGCTGGCTCACGAATGGACAACAGAACGTCGTCAGCAAAGAGCAAGATCTTATGCTGTTCGCCTGTAAAAGGAAGCCCCAGAATCCGCTCATCCTCCCGCACCGCCAACACCAAGGGTTCTATGCTGAGGGCGAAAAGGAGGGGCGAGAGGGGGCACCCCTGGCGTGTCCCCCGAGAATGGCAAAAATTCCCGGACCTGTGGCCATTGACCAACACTCGGGAGGTAGGGCTACTGTAGTTGGCCTCAATCATCAGTATGAAATGGGGCGAGAACCCGAAGGCCAACAACGTCTGATGTAAAAACCCCCAGTCGACGCGGTCGAAGGCCTTCTCCGTGTCAAGTCCTACCAGCACCGCAGGTATGCGAAACCGTTCCGCTTTTTCGATGAGGTGGACGACACGGCGCAGATTATCATGAGTCTGCCTGCCCTTAATGAACCCAGACTGATCAGGATGGATCAAGGCAGGCATCAGGTCTTGCAGTCTGCCCGCCAAGATGGAGGAGTACAATTTAGCGTCCAGATTGAGGAGCGCTATCGGGCGGTAAGCTGTACAGGAAGTAGGGTCCTTCCCCGGCTTGGGGATAATGGTAATCAACGCTTCGGCCATGGAGTCCGTGGTCCTACCGTCAACCGCCATTGCGTTGAAGAGGGAGACTAAGTAACCGCAAATGTCAGAGGCGAACGTCTTGTAGAAGAGGGCCGTGTAGCCGTCAGGCCCAGGGGCCTTATGCAGCTTCAGGGCCTTAATGGCATCCAGGACTTCCTCCCGAGTTATGGGGGAGGACAGCAAGTCGTTCCATTCTTTAGAGACTTTCGGGAGAGGCAGACCCTCCAGGAATGTGGATTGAGCCTCCGGATCTAGAGCGTCGCTCGAGTAGAGCGCTGCATAGAAGCGACCAAATATGGCCACCTTGTCCGCGTCCCTATGCTGAACAGAACCCGCCTGGTCGCGGATTCCCCCTATATAATCTCTTTCGCGTTTGTCACGAAGTTGCCGGGCAAGATGGCGCCCAATCTTGTTACCTTGGGAGTAGGAGGTACGCCGAAGGCGCAGAAGAGTAAACTCCGCACTGTTGTTATAATGGGCCCTCAGCTTCCCTCGCACCGCCGTCAGGGGGCGTAAAGTTACCCTGGAGGGGTTCGCCTTGTGGGCTTGCTCCAGAGTGGCAAGTTCCGATTCAAGAGCCGCAGTTTGTTTAAGTTCGCGTTGAGAGCGAGGCACGTGCCCCTTAAAGAGGCCTTGCACGCGTCCCACGTATTATATACCGATGTGTCCGTGGGAGGATTGAGGAGAAAAAAATCGCCAATAGCCTTACGTAAGGCCTTACAGGACAGCTCATCCCGCACCAGGGCTGCCGGAAAGTACCATTTACGCCAACCATCCCCCCCGGCGGCCCAATGTAGTCCCAGAACCACCAAGCTACGATCCAAAAGTGAAAGTGGGAAGATATCAGCCAGTCGTATATCCCCTCGAAGGGCCTGGCTAACCAAGACATAGTCAATGCGGGAATACGAGCGGTGCACGCCGGAAAAGAAAGTGTAATCCCTAGATTGTGTATGGATAGAACGCCAACTGTCTATTAGCCCCATATCACTTAACTGACGCTTAGTTTCCTCTGAGAAGACCCCAGTGTCCGCCCTGCGTGCCC
Source organism: Lissotriton vulgaris (assembly GCF_964263255.1). Classification (NCBI taxonomy): domain Eukaryota; kingdom Metazoa; phylum Chordata; class Amphibia; order Caudata; family Salamandridae; genus Lissotriton; species Lissotriton vulgaris. The sequence goes on from NC_141689.1 coordinate 56,126,082, forward strand.
CCGAGCTATCCAAACCCCTGTCCCACACCATATTGAAATCACCCAGCAAGAATAAGTGTCCCTCCACAAAGTCCCCCATCTTGTCTATCAGAACCTGCAGAAAGCTATTCTGCCCCGTATTCGGAGCATACACTACAACAAAAGTACATAGGCGGCCATGCAGCATCCCCTTCACCATTAGCCAGCGGCCCTCTTTATCAACACTCACTCCCAAGGGCTGAAAATGTAAGGAAGCCCGGAAGAGAAGGGCCACCCCCCTATGCTTCGTGGTCGCAGATGCCCTGTAGATAAGAGGGAACTGCTTGTGACGGAGCCTCAACTCATCTCTCCTAGCTAGGTGAGTTTCTTGAAGAGCGACCACATCTAAGTGATGGTCCACAATGTACTTCCAGAGTTTCTGCCTCTTCTGCGGGGAGTTGAGGCCTTTCACATTCCAAGTTCCTATGCTAACTGGCATAAGGGGAAATTAAAACTCCACGCCATGCACACTTCCAGACAGCCACGCCTTCCGCACAGGCCCACCGGAGAAAGTCAAGCAAGGGGATCCAAGGGAAAGATCCCGGCCACAACCACACCAAAAGGGCCATGTGTCTGCTCCCCAAGTGACGCATAACAGCTACGCCCCCAGAAAGCGCGGGAGGCAAAGGAGCCGCATCACAGAGCAATAAACGAAAGGCAGGAGTGAATATCTTTGAAGTCACCATCAGTACACAGCCAGCACACACGGTCGCCACCACAACCCCCCCAAACCCCAACCCCAACCCAAACCTCTCTGCTATTACAACCACACTCAGAGCACCAACAAACCCCCCCCCCCCAGCAACAACCCAAAAACCAAAGAAACAGAGCACAAGGCCCGCAACCTGAGTTGTACGGTCGGCAGTTCCAATGGGCCACAGGTCACACGGTCCACATCAGACTGGTATTGGGGTGGGGGCACCAGATCAGGGGCCCCCAGGGCCAAGGCCCGGGGTGTCTTCTCCAAAAGTACCATATTACCCCAGGGCCGTAGGAATAGAGGCGCCCCGGCGCCCAACCATCAAAGAAAGCAGGGGTCATGCCGCTCCAGAGTTCTGCTGAGAACCAGCAAGGGTGGCCGAGGCCACCGACGCCACCGCCGATCCTCTCTCCTGCAGGCTAACAGAGTGGTACGGTCGCAGCCGCTCCGGGGAAGCTCCAACCCGGTGCCAAGATGAAGAGCGATGGCGCCGCCGCGAATGGGAGGACTGTGCCGCTTGTGATGGCGGGTCTTCCTCCAGTCCTAACAGCTCCCTCGCAGCTTTCAGGGATCGGATCTGCACCAGCCTGTTCTGCCACCGGAATATAATCCGGAAGGGATGACCCCAGGAATAGGAGACGCCCTGTTCCCTCAGATATGCAGTCACTGGCCGGAATTCTCTCCGTTTCTGAAGCGTGGACGCCGCCAAATCCTGGAAAAGCTGCGGTCGATGGTCCCGAAAGCTCAAAGAGGAGAGGGCCCTGGCCTTCCGGAGGATACGTTCTTTAGTCTGAAAATCATGGACACACGCAAGAATGTCTGTAGGGGGACCTTCTCGCCTGGGTAGACCAACTCTGTGCACCCTGTCCAATTTAATCTCCTGAACGTCTTCCTCGTCCAGCACCTGTATGAAGAGGGCCTGTACATAGCCCCTCAAGTCACCAGCCTCACCGTCCCAGGGGACCGCTCTGATACGGATGTTGTTTCTCCTGGAGCGGTTCTCCAGGTCCTCGGCGTATGCTTGTAGGTTCAGATTCTGGTCCGTAAGGCGAAGAACATCTTGTTGCAACTGGTGCACGTAATTCGCCATACTCAGATCGTGATCTTCTAAGACGGCCACCCGCTCCCCGATGCCATCCACATCCCTCCGGACCTCCCGCAGGTCCGATGCCAATTGAGCACGGAGCTCGGAGATGTCCTCCTTGATCGAGGCAAAGAGCTCCGTCATGAAGGCCTTAGTGGCCGGCGCCTCCTCGTCCGATTGTCTAGCCGAGCTGCTCGCTCCAGGGGAGTTCGGTGGCTGTGATGCTTTAGAGGCTCCCTCCTTCACTGTCCTCCCCTTGCGCGGCAATTGTGACATCGTGGCGGAGCCGAGGGGGCAAGCCGTCCAAGGTGTAGGCCGTGCAAGAGCACCTGCGTCACAAATGGCAGCTGTCCGAGAAGATGGCGGCGTGAGGCCTCTCGTCAAAAATGCCGAGGTGCGGCAGCAGAGCCGGGGTCCCCGTCCACAGGACCGGGCACGGGGTAATCACCTAGATAGTGCAAGACTGAGTTCTCCGCTTTGGATCGTGTGGGCCGTAGGGGTGGTCCGCGTGACAGAGCGGGGTGCCGAGGCGACCAAAATCCAAGCCCAGGTGCTACGCACAAGTCAACCGCGCCAAGCTGTAGGCAACACAGAGTATGGGCCCCCCCCGAGCAGATGTGGTCAAGGCTGTGGCCTTTCTGGTGGGTAGGTGAATGAATGTGCTGGTTTAAATTCAGATCTGTAAGCAGGTCTTTTAGTTCAGCAGCTTGAGTATCTGTGTCTGTGCTGTCGAACCAATAGTTTAGGTCCCCAATAAGGATGATTTTAGAGTAGCTGACTACATATGAAGCCAGCTGCTCCGCCAGAAGAGATGGATACTTGGCCATGTATTGGGGAGGCCGGTATATCAGTACCAGGATGAGGGACCCACTTTCAGTGTCAAGATTAATCACCAGGTTCTCGGTGTCCGGAAGGATCAGAGAAGGTAGTTCCCTAACATGAAGGGATTTCAAGATTATAGCTGCTACACCACCTCCCGCCTTCCCGGATGTACGGTTAGCTGTCAAAATGTAATATTCTGCAGGAAGTGCTACAAGTATATCGGGGAGGGAATGAGGGGTTAGCCAAGTTTCAGCCAGTAAGAGGATGTCAGGTTTTGCCTCCTTCAGGAAAAGAAAAATGTCTATCTGGTTTTTAACCAGGGACCGAGTGTTGAGGTAATAACAGCGCAAGCTGTGCATTACAGAGGGTACAGTTTGAAGCTCAGAGATAGATGGTAGGAGAGGCTGAGCGTGAGGCGCAGGGTTGAGGAGGGGAGAAAGTCCTAGACGTTGAATGCAAGTCAATGTGCGTGGAGCTAATGAGTGCTTGCAGGGACCATGGGGAGTGTGAGGACGTAGGTTTAAAAGTTCCAGAGACGAGTACTTTAAAAAATGACCAGGGGGGGTAGACCCTGGCCCCGGCCGGCCGCGGACGGGCGCGGACGGGCTTAACTCAGGCGCAACTCCGGCGCGCCTCCGTCGCGCCCGCTGCGCTCGTCCGCTGCGCTGACACATATTGGCCCGTTTAAGTAGGGGCGGTACTCGGGGGGTGTAGCGAAGATGACCGTGGCCTCGCCTCACCCGAGCAGCCCAGTCCAAGATGGCGCCCCAGCCGCTGCGAGCCCGCCGGTGTGTGAGAGGTCACAACTACAACTCCCAACAGGCCCCCATGTCTACAGGGAGGGCGGTGGTGGTGGGTGGGAGGACACTACTACAACACCCAACAGGCCCCCATGTCCACAGGGAGGGCGGTGGTGGTGGGTGGGGTGTGTGAGAGGTCACTACTACAACTCCCAACAGGCCCCCAGGTCCACAGGGAGGGCGGTGGTGGTGGGTGGGAGGACACTACTACAACACCCAACAGGCCCCCATGTTCACAGGGAGGGCGTTGGTGGTGTGTGGGCTGTGTGAGAGGTCACTACTACAACTCCCAACAGGCCCCCATGTCCACAGGGAGGGCGGTGGTGGTGGGTGGGAGGACACTACTACAACACCCAACAGGCCCCCATGTCCACAGGGAGGGCGGTGGTGGTGGGTGGGAGCACACTACTACAACACCCAACAGGCCCCCATGTCCACAGGGAGGGCGGTGGTGGTGGGTGGGGTGTGTGAGAGGTCACAACTACAACTCCCAACAGGCCCCCATGTCCACAGGGAGGGCGGTGGTGGTGGGTGGGGTGTGTGAGAGGTCACAACTATAACTCCCAACAGGCCCCCATGTCCACAGGGACGGCGGTGGTGGTGGGTGGGGTGTGTGAGAGGTCACAACTATAACTCCCAACAGGCCCCCATGTCTACAGGGAGGGCGGTGGTGGTGGGTGGGGTGTGTGAGAGGTCACTACTACAACTCCCAACAGGCCCCCATGTCTACAGGGAGGGCGGTGGTGGTGGGTGGGAGGACACTACTACAACACCCAACAGGCCCCCATGTCCACAGGGAGGGCGGTGGTGGTGGGTGGGGTGTGTGAGAGGTCACTACTACAACTCCCAACAGGCCCCCATGTCCACAGGGAGGGCGGTGTGGTGGTGTGTGTCAAGAGGTGGGTTGGGTGTGTGCGACAGGACACTGAAATGATATCATTGCGAAATAAACATGTAATGTCCACAATACTGATCAGCACAATCTTGTCCCTCAGGTGATCGTAATCTGACTGGCGAAACCAGCAACCGGCCGCAAGACTCGCCTCACACACATCCAGGACTCTCAGGGGACGATGCCACAGCCAGCTCCGGTGCGGAGGATGGAGCCTGCCCAAGCAGTCAGCCAGGGCCATCATCTCACAGGAAATCCCAGACCTGACAACCGTCGCCTGTGTAACTCCTGCAACACCGGCCACAGTGAGCTGCAGAGCCACCACCACCACCTCCAGCACCACCAGTACCACCACTCCTGCCTGTGCCACCCTGCCCAACCCACTGCGCGATGCAGGGCCATCGACATCACAGCCAAGCAGGGAGAGTGGGCGTGACAGGAGTGTGCGGAGGCCACATCAGACAAGCAGGAGTTCCACACACCGTCGGGCTGGTGAAGGACACCCACCCCATCCTGTCGCTGAGTCACTGGAAGCCCTAGCCAGGGTCCAAGCTTCCTACAAGCGTGGCCAGGAACAGGCAGATCGTGCCCACCAGGACTCGGTGGACAACACAAACATGTTGCGGGCCATTGACAGCCGCCTTGCCCAAATAGTGGACATCATGGGCCAGCAGACAACAATGTGGAGGAAATGGATAGCCCGCAACACCCCCACCCCCCCTCAACCAAGTGTCCAGACACCACGGCCAGCAACACCACCGCCACCGCCACCTGTGTCCCTGGCGACGGATGTGGCCCCTGAGCAACCTTCCCCACAAGCTGACTCCGTTCCGGCTCCAAGACGGAGGGGCCGTCCGAGGCTGGAAGTGGGCGAGAGCAGTGGGGATGCTCCGTCCACACGCTCCAAGAGGGGCCGACAATGACTCTGACACTGCCTGAGCCAGCCATTCACCCTGCCAACTATCCTGTCCCACATAGCCAATCATTGGCACAGGTCTGCTGGACTAGCCGGACATCATCCAATGTGGTGTCAGCACGGACATTTCATCTGCCATTACCTTCAACTCACACTCCCCCACCCCACACTTACTTGTAAATATTCACCAGCACCAATGCACAACCTGTATATAAATAGCCCTTACACACTCAATGATGTGTTGCCTCCATGTTTATTCATATGCTTGTCTCAGAAACAGATGTTACCAGGTGCATGGATCCAAGTCGTACATAATCATGCCGCTGTGGGAGTGACCTAGGATAAATCAGAGACAGCAAATACACGTCACAAACTGAATCACACCCATCACAACACACTGCAGTGCAACATTACACAAACCACTCTCATCACTAAATAATAGGATGAGAGGACACACATCATGAAGACTTGCATGTCCAAAGAAATAAACACACACACATGCAAACATCACATAGCACAACACCCAGCTGATGCACACCACATCCACACAACACCAGCAAACATACATAAGGCATTGTCAACCGGCACAAGAGGTAGTCACTCACATTCAAGGGAAGTAGCGATCAATGAGCTGGCGCCTCTGGTCCACACCTTCCTCCTCACCACTATCCTCATCAGTCGACATGGGTGGGATCGGAGGCCGAGGAACTTGTTGGTCTTCAGGGTCCAAGAGCAGTTCAATGTTATTGCGCAAGGCCAGGTTGTGTAGCATGCAACAGGCAATCACGATCCTGCATACTTTGCCCGGTGAGTAAGGCAGGGCCCCTCCAGTCTTATCCAGGCACCGAAACCTAGACTTCAGCAGTCCAAAAGTACGTTCAACCACTCTACGTGTCCTTCCATGGGCATCATTGTATCGCATTTCACCCGCTGTAGTTGGATTACGTATGGGACTCAGCAGCCAAGGCCTTTTTGGGTACGCCGAGTCGCCTATGTAGGGGGATGAGAGACAGAAATATCACAACCAGAATTGGTGGGTATCCCATGCCACTCAGATATCACAACTGTCTCCACAGCATACTCACCAACGCACGTTCTGGATGCAGATTTGCCATCAGTTGGGGGACAATGCTGCTCCGCATGATGTGGGAGTCATGTGCAGAGCCTGGAAATCTTGCACACACATGGGATATGATGTTGTCGGCCAGGCACACCACCTGCACATTGAGGGAATGGAAGTGCTTCCGATTCCTATACACCTGCTCACGTGCCCGTGGTAGAATGAGAGCGATATGTGTGCCATCAATGGAACCCACTACGTGTGGTATCTGTCCCAGTGCACAGAAGTCTGCTTTGACTGCTGCCAACTCTGCCGGCCGTGGGAAATGGATGTAGTCATCCTTGTACAGCATCATGGCTTTTAGAACATCCCGAAGTACCAAGCTGAACATGGACTGTGACATCCCCCCGGCATGTCCAACTGTGTACTGAAAGGTGCCAGTTGCAAAGAAGTGTAGTGCCACCATCACCTTTGCTGTGGGTGTATTGGATCCTGGATAGGTTCTTCGTGGCTGCAGGTGAGGAGACAATTGGTCTACAAGCTCCATGAATCGACGTCGATCCAGCCGGAATTTCCTGATCACCTCCTCGTCAACCATATCCTTCAGCACAGTGTATGGGCGATGGACATTTGGAGCCCTCCTGTGTGGGAGTAGATGAAATGGAAGTCAATTCACAAACAACGCATGGCATAGCAACTCAATCACATGTCATCCAACTCTACCAACTTGAAAATTGTTGTTGTCAAGTGTCATATGTGTGACATCTCTGATTGTCACAACGACTCGGAGTGCCGTATGAACAATGTGCAGCCACTAACAACATGATGTGTGTCAACATGTGCAATGCAACTTAGTCTAATGCCAACATGACTGCCAACAAGACATGTGTCATGACCCACATGTGTAGAAGCATCATAACAGACACACATGCACGTGCAAGCACACAAACGATAATGATACACACACACCATGTCATCATGCACCAATGACAACACCAAAAATGGTGAGCATAGGGACATTACATGCATGGTGACACTACAGGCTACACACATACACGGAATGCATGTGTACCCCCACCATTGTTATTACCACACATTAACCACACACTGACAACAGATGCAGAATGTGGGTAGACAGCCGTGATGTACTGTGTAGATGTGACGAAGTAGAAACGTCTGTATGGAAATACAGCGACATGCACATATGTTGCACATTGTGTGCACACCAATGGGCATAGTATGAACACACATGAAATAGAGCATGACATATGAAGGACCGCTATGACGCTCACAACCCTCATGACGCAACTGCAGACTACACACCACGGTGCATCGTCTGAAAATATACAATCATTGGCGCCGCCATGGCGGTGCACTGCTTCCGCTATTTTCGAATGGGCATACGCGGGCCGCGTTCCCTCTTCCCATTGTCTGCATGTGCACGGGCCGTCACGGTCAGACATCGGCAACCGCATGTGCAAGCTTCCGGGACGGATGCTCCTTTTGCAACAATGTTCAATCACTGGCGCCACCATGGCGGTGCACGTATTCCGCGGGGGAGGTGCAGGCCAACACATCTTTCAGATGATGTAAATGGACATGGCATGTTCATGACCCCCCTTACAGTCACAGTGCATCATCCACCGTACACCGGCCGGCCCAGCCCTAGGTATTTGTTGTGGCTTTCCCTACTGTTGCACTCACTGGAGTGGGAATAGTAAATTTTACCTCTACGCTATCCAGCGCTTTCCCTACTGTTGCACTCACTGGAGTGGGAATAGTACATTTTACCCCTACGCTATCCAGCACTTTCCCTACTGCTGCACTCTGGAGTGGGAATAGTACATTTTACCCCTACGCTATCCAGTGCTTTCCCTACTGTTGCGCTTACTGGTGTGGGAATAGTAATTTCTACCCCTATGCTATCCAGCGCTTTCCCTACTGTTGCACTCTCTGGAGTGGGAATAGTACATTTTACCCCTATGTTATCCAGCGCTTTCACTACTGTTGCAATCACTGGAGTAGGAATAGTAATATTTACCCCTATGCTATCCAGCGCTTTCCCTACTGTTGCACTCACTGGAGTGGGAATAGTTATTTTTACCCTCCCTGCTATCTAATGTTTTAAATATTAATGTTTTCATTTTGTTATTAAATGTATGTATTTTTTTATAGTTTAATGTGTTAGTTAAATATAGAATATATTAAATATTTTTATTTAATTTTAATTATTTATATATGTTTTTATTTTATTTTCATATATTTAATAAAGTTTATAAAGTAAATAAAGATAATAGTTAATACAATGTATTTAAGTAAATATATGTATATGTACACTTTTTTGTGTTTATTATTATTTATTAAATTTAGTTTATTTGTTATAATTAGTTAAAATATATATTAAAATGTATATAATTTGTTAATAATATTATTTGATATTATTTACATCTATATATTTTTACATCGATATTTTTGAGTCGATATTACTGTACTTACCTTTTTAAGTATAGGGAGGCGATATTTTTGTTATCGATATTTCTACATCGATATTTTTTTCATCGATATTTTTTATATCAATATTTTAACATGGATCCATGCACCGAAGCCAATCTTTGCATCTTGCGTGGGTTACAGTTGCCAAAGCTTGTTGGATCCAATCTGGGTTCCGACGCTGCAGCACTCGACATCCTTCGTGGGACAGCTCGAATCCAGCTCCTGGTTGTCATCGACACCTCCTGGTCCTCGTGGCTGAAGAGTCAAGCTTCACCTACTTCACCTTAAAGCACCCATCGGCTGGCATCTTCTTGTCGCCATCCTGGTCACTGGCTAGTGACCTAGACTCTGTCCCCTCTGCCTTTAGGTTCTTCAGATCTCCGATCCACCCTTGGATCCACCCGGACACTTTTCCTCTGGTCGCCTGCAGCACTTCTTCGCAGCTCCCCATTGGAATCGACGACGAAACCTGACACGAAAAGACACCTATGCACCCGGCTTCCCTGGGTGAGGTAACACGAGTACTCAAGTGCTCCCGTGGGTCTTTACTCTTGAAGTCTCCTAGTCTAAAGGGGTTTACTGCAGTTCACTCCTAAGTGTCTTTAAACTTTAAAATTCTAACCTGAATTTCCTCCATTGAAAACAATGGTGATTCACGGCTGTGTTTAGACACTGCACGCGTCCCCCGCGGGTCTCTTCCGTCCCTACCTTAGGTGGTTCCTGGTTGCCCCAGTGTTTCTACAGGCTCTAGGCCTCACTTCTGTCCCTCACGTATTTCTTATAGCATTATTTTAGTATATGGTTTGTGAGGCCCCTAGGGCAAAACGTATACTGTGCTGTTTACTTTGTGATATTTAAAGTTCTTGTATTGTACTTTTGCCTCTAGCCTCATAAACAGACTAGAGGGGTTGTGTTTAGAATAAATACATATATATTTGGCATATACCTGGTGTGGTGCTCTTTCATTTGATCATTCAAGAGATTATAGACTGGTAAAACAAGCTGCTTTACATTCCTTCAAGACTTAGCCTGAGGGCTGCTCTCCACAGCTACCAGTAGGATAGCTTTCTCTAAAGGTTGTCTTAAACCTACCATCAGTAAGGGTCGTTTGGACTGGTGTAAGGTGCCCACTAGAATAGTGGACATCATATGTCAGGCCAACTTCTCACACCCACCTGGTGCCTTGGGAGGTTCGAAACATAACTGAAGAATGAGGACAGTTGAGGAAGAAGTTCGCAGGTTTAGTCTTCCTCCAATCGAGTCTGTAAAGAATTCCCGGAAAGCAGTGAAGTGTGCACGTAGACTGCAACAGCCTTCTGGGCTTCGTGAAACATTATTAGAGTGGTAGCAGACTTCTCTCATGGAGCAGTTTATAAGGTCCCTGCATGAGTAAGACAGCTTTTTAGCTGCAGGGGGCTTCATGATGTGGGACTGAGGAGTGTGAGAGGCAGGGGTCCTGGCCCCTAATGCCGTTCGGGCATGGTGCATCTAGCGGTGCATCTAGCATTGCCTTTTGAAGTGGATCCGCTAAGCGCAATAGTCTCAAATATTTCAGGCAAGTGAGTTCTCTAAACTCCGAGGTCTAAATTTTTCAAAAGGGCTCCCACATGTCCTGGAAGAAAGCACCATGGTTTGTGAGTGACAGTGACATTTTCTCCATCCATCCTGAGTATGCCCCACAGTCTATGGAGCCACCCCAGATGAGTCAGAGTAGTTGTGGTACCCCAATGGGATATGCTCCCTGTGCTAATGCCATTTGTCAGCCTCTCCGTGCTCTAAGTGGGAAGGTGATTGAGTTAGGAAGACCCAGGAGAATGTAAGCTGGGAAACGGGGTATTTGGGTGTTGAAGTGAGAGTCAATGTCATCTAGTATCTGCTTCCAATAGTGGGTAGGTGATTGGTTAGGAAGACCCAGGAGAATGAAAGCTGGGAAATGGGGTATTTGGGTGTCGAAGTGAGAGTCAATGTCGTCTAGAATCTGCTTCCAATACCCCGTCAATTGGGGACATTCCCATAGCAGATGGGTCAGACTTCCGAGCGAGCCAACATTGAGGACTTTGTGTTGGGTTGCCTCTGTGGAGTCACGTGGGAGTTAGGTACCAGTAAGTGGCTATTTTCGTGGCACTTTCAATATGTGCTACATAACGCTGTGAATGCCAAGCTCTATGCAAGATATCTGACCATTCCTTCTGTGACAATGACCTGCCCAGTTCCCCTTTCCATCGCGGCTGTTCAGCTGATTTCCCGGTACCAGGTTCACACATGATAAGTTTGTACTGGTCTGATTTCAGGCTTGCGTCTGTATGCCTCATGTGTAGCCACTTCTCAAAAGCTGTGAGGGATCTCCCTGCACCCTCCCACATCTTTGGTTGCGTCACTCAATGTCAAATTTGTAAGTATCGGTAGCGTTCTGTCTCCAGGAGGACGTGTTTCCTATTGAAGTCCAAGGACCTGTGGTGTCGAAGAGATGTCCTATTGAACGGCAGCCTTCCTTCGCCCAGTGTGCAAACCCTTTCGAGTCTAGCCTTGGTGTAAAGTCTAGATTGTTAACTAAAGGTGTAATTGGGGATGGAAAGGTTGTGAGCCCCCAGGGGCTGGCCACCCTGTCCCAGGCTGAAAAGGTGGAATGTGTTACCTTGGAAAGGTATAAGTTCCGGGGTCTGCCAGCTTTAGTAAGTGAGGGGACACCCCAAAGGGGCTGTCTGGCTAGATCCCAGTCCATAAACAGCCAATGTTTCTCAGACTCCAGCCGAGACCTCTCCACCAGCGGCCTCAACTGCACTGCTCACCAATAAACTTGCAGGTTGGGGACTCCCATTCCTCCCTCAGCAGGGTCTCTATAACTTAACTCCCTATGTAGTCTAGTTCTCTGATCTCGCCATATCAAGCGCTCTAAGTCCCTCTGTAGTGAGTGCAGTACACCCGAAGGGGGAACCAGTTGGAGTGTCTGGAATAAATATATTATCTTAGGAAGAATGGACATCTTTATTGCCACAATACGGCCCAGCCACAACAGTGAGCGCGGCCTCTACTTGCGAAGGCAATCTCTAACATGTTGCAGCAGGGCTGTGTAGTTCAGCTAGTTAGTTTTCTGAATACTAGCTGTGATCTGAAAGGCCAAGTAGGGAATTGTGTCCTGCTCCCCAGTGAATTTGGTGTGACTGCTGAAGCACTCCCAGGGTGTTTGGCCCGCGAGATAAATTGAGGGCCTGTGACTTATGCATGTTGACCTTGAAACCTGAAGCGTTCAAGCTCTGCCATTAAGGATGGAAGAGATTCCCTGGGTTTCTCCAAGGTGGCAACCACATCATTGGCATATAGGTTAATTTTATGCTCTTCACCCCCAAAGTTCACCCCTGATATTAAGAGATATTTTCGTACCCTCAGAGCCATGGTCTCCATATACATAGCGAATAGAGGTGGCGAAAGTGGGCGCCTTTCTTGTCCTTGTTGGATGAGGAAGGTGTTCGAAATGAGACCGTTCACCTGCATCGAAGCAAAAGGGTTAGTGTAGCTACCAAGCACCCATTCAATAAAACACGGCGGCAGTCCAAAATGATTCAGGGTTGCCTTGAGATATGGCCAGCGAACTCTGCTGAATGGCTTCTCAGCGTCGACAGAGAATATCATGCACTGAACATCAAAGCATTCAGATTTGTCTACTAAGTGCAGGAGGCATTTTGTGTTGTCAGAACACTGACGGCCTAGAACAAAGCCCGACTGGTCAGGGTCTATCAACCCTGGTAGATGAGGGGAAAGCCTCTGTGCCAAAATCCACGTGAAAATTTTTAGGTCAACTTTGAAGATGGATATGGGACGATATGATGCATAATGTTGTTTGTCATTACCTGATTTAGATATTACCATCACAAGTGCCTCTACCATCGATGGCGGGATAGGAGTGAATGATCCAATCGAGTTATATATTCTCACCAGCAACAGGGCCAATTTAGTGCAGAAGGTTTTAAAAAAGATAGAAAAAATCCATCCAGACCCAGAGATTTTAGCGGTTTTAATTTGGATATAGCGGAAATAACTTCTTCTAGCCTAATTGGGGATTCAAGGTCTTCATCTTGACTCAGGACTGGCTTGGCAGTATTCGCACCCTTTAAATGTCGGGCTGGGCCCTCCTCAGGTAGTTTCTGAGCCCCATACAAGGACGCATTAAATTGCCTAAATGTCTCCGCTATGCCCTGATCTGTGATTTGTTCCTGTCCTAGCTGATCTATCCCATGATATTGTTGGATGACTGCCTCTGTGACCTCTGCTTCTATAACCCCCACATAAAAGGCATGTTGGAGTTGGAGAGCGGCATATTTGGATCTATCTGTATTGAGGCCCGCAAGCTGAGCTCTCGCTGCTTTAAGTTGCTTCCAGACCCTGGGTGCACCTGTTCTCTGGTGAATTCGCTCTAATTCTATTACTGCGTTTGAGAGCTGCTATCTTTTCTCTCTCCTTGTCTTATTATTGGCTGCAGATATTGCTAGGAACTCCCCCCATATCACTGCCTTCAGGGCGTCCCATGGAATTGCAATTGGTGTGTCTGGAGTGTTATTGATGGCCAGATAGTCAGTTATAGCTTATCGGTGTAACATTTTCTTTCTGAGGCTTCACAGGTGACGATATTGGCTATAGCAGGGAAGAGACAGAGATATACGCACAGCTAAGAGATCGGACTGAGAGCATGGGAGGATTTCCACCTTATGCGTCTGCTTTGTCAGGGTGTCCGTTGTCAGTATGTCATATATTCTAGTGTACATTTTGTGGGAATGTTTACTCTCTGGAGGATGGGCAATGTAACCTCCAGATATCTGTAAGCCCTGCCTTGGATACGAGTTGCCTCCCCTTCTTAGTGAGTGCCCCGGTCTGCCCTAATTGCTTACATAATCTATCCAGTTCGTTGTCGAAGACAAAATTAAAGTTCGCTCCCATAAGTATTGATCTGTCCAGGGATCCAGGGAACCGGACAACTCTTGAATAATTTCACGGAGAGACCCTCCTGTCCGTCCTTAGGGGCATAGACTGTAGCTATTGTAAAGGAAAGCTGTCCTAATATAAAGAGCCTGCCTTCGATCTTGGCCTGTTTGACGCCTATTTTACCCTGTAATTTAGCAGAGACCAGAATAACCACCCCTGCTGTTTTAGAGGAATGAGTTGAAAACAACTGGTGGGGGAATGCCCTGGCCTGCAATCTATGAGTGTCCTTTGTCGGGAGGTGCGTCTCCTGAAGGAGACTGATGTGAGCATCGGAGTTCTCTTGAAACAACAGGACTGCTCGCCTCTTAATTGGGCTGTTAAGGCCTTTTACATTGAGCGATAGAACGTTAGTGTCCGATGCTATAAAATTGGATTTCCTAATGTGCATAAGGAGACTGTGAACCCAATCCCTGCCCTATTCTGGGAATATCGATGTATGTGTCAACCCAAAGTACCCGGTGATTGCCCCTACCTGAGCTTCTCCAAGCTCATGTATGTTTACGATGAGGAGGAGAGAACCCCATTACCCTAGAAACGAAACATACAGAACTGAACAGAAACTTACTAAGTTTGAGATAGTCTTGGGTTGCAAACCCCATGGTGAGACGTGAGATGTTCAGCAGAACCCATTATACCGCCCCTATCCCATCTGAGCCCCAGTTTCAGAGACCCGGAGGTGCCACCACCTATTCCACTTGCCCCCAAAATATTGTTGTATTGCGATCCTCACTGTGCGGCGGCTGGGTATTCTTACAGTGAGTCGATAACTGCTTTTCTTTCTTTGGCCATCGTCTCAGGGTCCGGTCGAAGGTGCAGCGGGAATCTTCCCACCCATCCCCATCTGTCTGTCCCAGAGTGTCGTCCTCCAGTGTCAGCCTGCACTTGGGCCCACCAGTTCGTCTTTGGGCAGGTTGATTAGTGTTTTGGCTTCCTGCAGTGAGCGAATTTAGCGGAGGTTGCCATCCCACTTGAAGATTATCCAGAACGGGTGCCCCCATGGGTATGAAAAGTTTTTTGAGCAAAAGAATATTGTGCTAGGCCTGAACGCCCTCGTTTTTGCAGGGTGGATGCAGCTAAGTCCTGATACAGGAGGGGCCTGGATGATCGAAAGTCTATGGGGTGCCTGTTGCATGCTTCCCGGAGAATCCGCTGTTTAAGCTGAAAGTCACAGACGCACTATTGGATGTCCGGGGGGGAGCTGTTCCTGGTCTCTTAGGTCCCACCCAGTGGGTCCGGCCCAATTTAATCCACTGCTCTAGGGGGCTTCCAGTATGAATCGAAAGAGTTCTTCCACAAAGGCTTCAATGTCCTGCCCCTCTGCTCCCTGAGGGACTCTCTTTATCCCTCATTGAAGCCTGTGTTTCTGACGCATCTACTCTTTCATCAAATGAGTCCATGTCCCTTCGCATTTCCCGGAGTTCCAGGGTTATCTCCTTCTTCATGGAGTGAAATTCTCCTTTCAGGGAGGTGAATAAGGATTCAAGGAAATTGTGTGTGACAGGGCCTTCAGTGTCTCCCTGCTCCTGGTCTACTGAGTGTCTTCACTCGGGACGGGGCTGCCTCAGCCCCTCCAGTGCTGGTCTTGAGGAGGAGAACCTTTACTGAGTGCTCCTTCTTTGCTTTGTTGGTCACCATGACTAAGGGTCGCTCCTCCTCCACTTAAATCTGTATTCTGCTTTATGAAAGGGTCCTGCCGGACTCCAATCTCAAGATCGAGAGTTGTCTGTGTGGGCCTCTACCCTTGCAGGGCCGCTGGTAACTTTCTTCTCTTGCTCTCCCATGGACCATTGGGGGCTTCATTCCCGGCCCACCTGCACTTAAGTTTGGTTACAGCGCCGGCCGTACGGGCCCCTCCGATTTATACCAATGTAGCGGAACACCAGCGGGCAGATTTACACTAACTGGCGCATCCCCAGGGATGCACCAGTTATTGTGCGCCACAGCTCGCCACCCATGGTGCTCCACATTTACAATGCAAAAAAAAAAAAAAAACGCAAAAAAACACAGTTGATGGACAGAATGTAGAACAATGTCATACATTCACCCCAGTACAAGGATCTGGGCCTAAATCCATTGTTTTTTTGCACTCCACACCACCCTGGGTTAGACACTGGCTATATGCAAATCGGCTCTGACCCTGTGCCTCATGGGAACAGTCCAGTCCGAACTACCAAGCCATGTCTTTCCCAGACCGGAATCAAGCATCCAAGGACCGGTTTCTGGCTATCAGCGGCGCACCATGGGACAAAAACGGCACAGATGCGTAACGCATCTGTGCCGTAAAGGCGGCGCATTGCTGGAGTTGCGTCGCAAGCGCTACGCAGCTCCAGCAATGCTCTGGGGGGCCCTATCTGTCCAATGCTGCGTCAAGCCTTACGCCTGCAAGCAGGCGCAGGGTTTTGACGCAGCATTGGCCTAAAAGTGCCGGCGTGAAATCTTGTAGATTTCACGCAGGCACTTTTGCGAGGCGCACCTGCCCCGGAACGCCCACCCTGCGCAGGAACGCCCACAAGTGGCGCAGGGCTTTACAACGTGACGGATCTGCCTAGATGCGTCACGTTGTAAATGGGTCGCAGGGATGCGCCACGTTTACGCCGCAGTTGCGTGACGCAACAGCGGCTTAAAGGTGGAGCAAGTCCGACATAAATCTGTCCCCAAGAGTCTTCATATTGTCAGCAAGGAAGTGAGATATGGGGGCATCGCTCACCTTCTGAGATCCTAGGGGCAGTCCGTCACTGCGCCATCCACACTAGCACTACTCCAAAGCTAGGTTGACAAAGTCTCATTTTCTGCGTGGGTTGTCCTCCTTCCCTGCCTCACTCTGTCTGTTCCCTTTTCGGGGGCCCTATTTGCAGGCCAGGCCTGCCTGTGTGTTCTGGTCTCTCTGTCTGAGCCCAGTAAATCGGTCCTGACTAACTCATAAGGGCTGCCCACGCTTTACTCTTGGCTGCTGCTCCAGTGTTCCTGCTCCTGGACGCACTCCTCGCCGCGCTGTGCTGCCTTAGGCTGTTGCTCTTCTGAGCACCTCCGGGTGGTACTTCGGCCCGGGCCGTCGTGTGATTATAGGGCCTCGTTCACCTTCCCTATTGTGAGATGTGATTCTTCACTGTGGTGTCTGGTCTCACAAGTCTCTGAGGTCAAGCCAACAGCATCACCGGGCCTTCAAAGCCTTTCCCTTTCACTGCTACCTTCTGCTGCTTCTCTGGGGGCAGCGCTGTAGTGTGGACCTGTCCACTCCGCTCCTTTGCTCACTGGGAAAAGGCCTTGTTACTCTGTCCACTCCGACTGATTAGGGCTCCAGCACCGTGCTCAGTGCCTCAGGCTGTACCGAGCCCGCACAGGCCAGACCTTGCGTAGCTGTGCTGGCAGGAATTCAGTGCTATTGAAGAGGAGGGCCCGCTCCCCCTCACTATTTTCAGCTTGGCCCCTCATTCAGCTTTCGGGCCTCGCATGTCCACAAAGTTCGCCACTAATGTCCCCGGGCCTGTGGGACCCGTTTCTTTACCCTATAAGGGGCAATGGATCACTGGCCGGCCCAGCCCACTTCCTCTTTGTTTCCGGGCTCGGCCTCATCGCTGGACTCGCTCCGGCTTGTCAGTACTACCCACATTCTTTGCAGGTCTCCTGCCCAAATCTGTCTTTGCCCAGAGACCCGCAGGCTGCCAGTGCGAGCCTGCACGGTCTCTGACTCGATGTTGCTGTGTTGGCCTCCAGCCGTTAAAGTTGAAGGCACAGCGTCACGGGAGCGGCAGGCGTAATCATCCAGCGCTGCTGTGCTTCCCCAGGCCAGGACTGCCGCAGGATCCTTATCAGGGGATGTCAGCAATAACTCTTTGCCCCCCCTTCCCGGGACTGCTTTATGCAGCTATAGAACTGAGGCCCAGGTGAAAAGACCGGCGCAGCGAGCAGGCATGTCCTACTCGGCCGCCATCATGGCCACGTCCCTCTCATCTGCACAAATTAAATTTGGGATGCTACAGCCACGCCATTGAACTTTGGGACCTCCTAGATTCAACCGCCCCTGACATCGCCTTCCTGACGGAGACCTGGCTGAGCACCAGACATCACCATAGCCATCCCACAAGGCTACAAGATCTCCCACAGAGACCGCGCCAACGGAGTTGGAGGGGGGATCACCATCTTCCACAAAGACACCCTTAGAGTCTCGACCAACACCGACGACACCCTCACCACTGCCGAACACCTGCACTTCCAGATCCACACCGACCCCAACAGGACCCTCAGAGGAACACTCGTCTACAGACCACCCGGACCATGACCACAGTTCAACGACACAATCGCCAACCTCATCAGCACCCACTCCCTCGCCTCCACAGACTACATACTCCTCGGGGACCTCAACTTTCACCTCGAGAACAACAACAACACCAACTCCACCGCCCTGATCGACAATCTCACCAACCTCGGACTCAAACAGCTCGTGACCACCCACGCCGCTTGACACACACTGGACCCCATCTTCTCCGCAAGCCCCACGTCTCCTTCAACCACACCACTGAACCCCACCTGACCGACCACAGATGCATCCACTTCACCTTCAAGAAACCCAGCACACACCACCGCACCCAACAGTTGCCATGCCGCTGCTGGGGCAAGGTCACCAAGGACCAACCACCCTCGCCCTGAAACCACCCGCCAACCCCATCGACCCCAACGCGGCCGCGACCAACCTCAAACAGTGGATCAACGATTGCACCAATGCCTTCACCCCTCTCAAGATCTCCACAACCAACCACACCAACAAGAAAGCCGCCTGGTTCACGGAAGACCTCCGGACAACCAAGCGCACCTGCCAGAAGCTGGAGAAGAAATGGCTCCACGACCGAACACCAGGCAGCCACACAGCCCAAAAGAACGCCACCCGCAGACACCACCAACTCATCAGGACCTCCAAGAGGACCGCCTTCAAGGACCGACTAGACAACAACGCACACAACACCAAGGAGCTCTTCAGCATCGTGAAAGAACTCTCCAACCCCAGCTCCAACACCAACGACATTCCACCATCACAGGTCCTGTGCGACTTCCAGGCCACCTTCTTTCACCGCAAGATCTCCGACACCCCCGCACCCACCACCGGGACCACCACCCCGTGACCTCCACCCGCACCAGCCGCCTGACCGCCTGGTCCACCACCAGCGACGAAGACACCATCAAAACCATGAACTCCATCTACTCCGGAGCCCCATCCGACCCCTGCCCTCACCATGTTTTCAACAAAGCCAGCACAACCATTGCGCACCACCTCTGGAAAGCAATCAACATCTCCTTCGAGACAGCAATCTTGCCGGAAAGCTGGAAGCATGCCGAGATCAACGCCCTACTGAAGAAACCCAAGGAGGACCCCAAGGACCTCAAGAACTTTCGGCCCATCTCCTTGCTACCGTTCCCGGCAAAAGTGACAGAGAAGATTGTCAACAAACAGCTAACTCACTACCTCGAAGACAACAACATCCTGGACCCTTCCCAACCCGGTTTTCGCAGCAACCACAGCACCGAGACCGCCCTCATCACCGCCACCGACGACATCAGGATCCTGTTGAACAAGGGAGAAACAGCCGCCCTCATCCTCCTGGACCTATCAGCGACCTTCGACACAGTCTGCCACTGCACCTTATCAGCACGCCTCCAGGACGCCAGAATCCAAGAGAAGGCCCTGGCCTGGACCACATCCTTCCTCTCCGGCAGAACTCAGAGCGTCCGCCTCCCACCTTTCCGCTCAAAAACCACCGAGATCATCTGCGGCGTCCCTCAGGGATCCTCCCTCAGCCCGACGCTGTTCAATATCTACATGTCACCACTCGCCCACGTCGCACGACAGCATAGCCTCAACATCATTTCATACACCGACGACACCCAGATGATCATATCCCTCACCGAAGACCCCCACACGGCCAAAGCCAACCTCCACAGAGGAATGAAGGCTGTCGCCGAATGGATGAAGGACAGCAGGATGAAGCTAAACTCAGACAAGACGAAGGTCCTCATCCTCGGGCCCACCCCATCAGCCTGGGATGACTCCTGGTGGCCCACATCGCTAGGCACAGCCCCGGAACCCACCGACCACGCACGCAACCTGGGGGTCATCCTCGACTCTGCCCTCTCCATGACCAAACAAGTCCACGCCGTCTGCGCGTCCTGCTTCAACACGCTCCGAATGCTCCGCAGGATCTTCAAATGGATCCCCCCCGACACGAGAAAAACCGTCACCCAGGCCCTCGTCACCAGCAGACTCGAGTACAGGAACGCCCTCTACTCAGGAAAAACAACCAAGCTCCTGAGACGACTACAATGAATCCAGAACGCCTCGGCACGGCTGATCCTAGACGTTCCCCGACGCAGCCACATCACACCCCATCTGAGAGGCCTACACTGGCTCCCCGTCAACAAGAGGATCACCTTCAAACTCCTCATCCACGCACACAAAGCGCTACACCACACCGGAGCTACATACCTCAACGAACGACTCAGCTTCCACACCCCCACCAGCAGCCTCCGCTCAGCCAGCCGCGCCCTCGCCTCAGTTCCTCGTATCCGGAAAACCACCGCCGGTGGCAGATCCTTCTCCTACCTCGCCGCCAAGACCTGGAACGCTGTCCCTACCAACCTACAACAGACCCAGGACCTCAGAAGACTCCTCAAAACCTGGCTCTTCGATCAGTAGCAGACCCCCCCCAGCGCCTTGAGACCCACTTGGGTATGTAGCGCGCTTTATAAATACAGTGATTGATTGATTGATTATATAATTAAGGAGTGCTCAACTGATCCTATGGCGGAACTGAAACCAAAATGTAGGTCTGAAAGTATGTTATGCTCTTCGGCCCATAGCTGCAGACGGTCCAACAAAATTTGTCCCATAATCTTTGCAGTGCAATTGATCAATGAGATGAGGAGATGGCAGCGGGGATCTTATTTTGAGCCCTTTTGAAAAATAGAAACAATGGTCGCATGAGACCAGTTATAGTGAGGGGAAGTAACTAGGGCGGCATTAAGGACATTTGTCAGCACTGGGGCCCACAATTAAGTATTAGGTTTGAACATATCAGAGGGAAGACCATCTGGGCCAGGGGCTCACCCAACAAAACAGCTAGCCACTGCCAGCAAAACCTCACCCAACTCAAAAGCTGGACCAGCAAGGAAGTCATCAGAAAACTGCAAACCAGTAGAAGGGCTGATCTGCAACTGAGGTAAAACTGAAGCAGTATAATCAGAGGTATCAGAATGCCCTGAGCAAGCAACAACATATAGCCTGGCAAAATGGGCAACTCAAATATCTGAAGGAATAACAGTATCAATCCCAGGATTTTTTTTTGCCTCGAAATAACTGCGATTCACTGTCGTCCAGAAAAACTTGCTATCCCTTAGCTCACTGGCCTGCACCAGAAGGGAAAAAGCTGCCTCTCTGATAGTGTCCTTTCTAGTTCTAAGTTCTTCACAATACAGAGCTCTGCATCTCTGCACCTCATCCTGTTCTCTAGGGATATTTTTCACGGCCGCAAGTTGCTGATAGTGTGCATAGGTGCAATTGTTAACCACTTAGCAGGTGGCTTACGGCCCATATTAGTTGGGGCCAGAAGGAGGGTATATCCACAGATCTTGTCAAACCTGTTGAAAAGCACAAAACCCTAAACCTGTGTATGATCATCTGTTTAACAAACCAAAATATCTGAGTATGTAGAGGCCACTAAAGACACACAAAAAGAAGGTTCATTCATCTTAGACCAAGCTTTGATCACCACTCAATACCTATAAAATGATAAACAAGGAGGATGGACAACTGCAGGCATTCTTGAAAACCAGTGAGACATGTAAAAAAAAGTCTATGGTTGTTAGGAGGAGAATCAGCAAGATTATAATCCAAAACCCAATCTCTTAATTATTTGGAAAAGAGAAGAAAATCAATGTGGCTCGGAGTACCTCGCCCTACAATAGTGGACATATTATTTGGTTTTAGGCTTAGGGCATTAAAAGAAAAAATGAAGCTCAATTTATCCAACAGCAAATTAAATTAATTGGTGAGAGGACAACGTACAAAGAGGGTGAGAGAACCCCCAGCCTCATCCTCCAGCCCCAAAATTTTTCCTGAGAACACTGACAGGTTTTAAGTCAAAATCAACCAACAATGCCATAGCACAGCCCCCTTGAGTGTTACTAATACGTTTCTCTGTATCCTTGAGCAAAAACATGTTAAATCAGCCTTTGAATGGTCAAATACAGAATTGTATAAATTTATCAGAAGCAATCTTGTTGTAGAACACTGCAACAGGATCATCTGATAGTACATTGAATTACAATTTGACCATATCACCTTCGCAGTAAACGTGATACCACCCTTGGCCCTGCCTGTATTGCTAGCCAACGCTCTGGTATGATAAATAGCATACCCATCCACATAAATAGGGTCAATAAGCCAAGTCCTTGGGGACAAATAACAACCATGATGGTGAACCTAAGCCAATCTTGCCTATCCTATTTGCAAGTTAGACCAGCAACATTCCAGGAGGCTATGGATAGTGAATGCACTGGATAAATTAAATTTCAGGTTTTTAGGCAGATATAGCAACTGAAAGCACAAAGTGCCACTCATGGTCATCTGATCGTGCTAGACTGGGAGAAAGTCACAATTTCAGGCCAACCACGTTAGAGTACAGGCCAGATACAGGGACCAGGTCTGAAAAAATGACCTTCTAAATTTTTGGCATGGAGAGATCCATTCATGGTGGAGGAGGCCACCTGGAACAGGAGCAGTGTGGTGGGGATGATCGCTATAGCGCGAAAAGCAGTCTGGGCGGCTCAGGCTGTTGTCGTTTTAACATGAAGAGTCAGTCAAGTGGCCCATATGCGGACAAGAAGTTCCACGGGTATACTGAAGAGGTGTGCTGAGGGTCCAGTATTTATACCTGGTGCCAGCCTTTGTAGTGCGGGAACATTCTTGCCTACCCCCACATCTGTTTTTGGAAATGTCTTCACTTCCTCTTTCAAGGCTCCAAAAAGTGTGGGGTCACAAAAGGCTAGTGTCAGGTTCCTTTGTATGTGTACTGGTAGTGGCTGCTTGAAGTGTAAGTGGGGCAGGGAACAGCTCTGCTGTGGGAAACTGGTTTTTCTGCATCACCCCAGACTTGTTCACCTTTCTCTCGACCCTATTTTGGCTGCACATAGAACTATGTGCACTTTACCCAGGATAAACAGAAGCAAAGTGCCTGCGCTCTCTTAAAACATGTTGAAATTGGTTTATCCCTAATTGACTTATTTAACTTACCTATCAGTCTCTAGTATATGGTATGAAAAATCTACCCAGGGCCTGGAACTTAAATACTACCTGTGGTCTGCAGCACATATTGTTACGACCACTACATGGGCAATGAAAACATGGCTTAAGGCCTGCCAATGTAGCCTGACAACAGCAAGTTGAAACCTAATGCACAGACCGGTGAAAATGACTGTTTTGACAGGTATAAAAACCTGAACGTAAGTAATAAATAAGTCACTGCTAAACACACCTTGCTGCTTACCCAGTAGGGTGCATATTATTTTAGAATGGTTCATGACTGGCATGAGACATTGCATGTTCTCCTAGTGCATAAAAGAACATTGTCACTGCTTGGGCTGTAACTGGCACATAGTACATATATATCACAAACTTTCATTTGTAACTTTTGATCTGTACCATCCGCAGACTCCATTCAAACACTTATTTTTCATATTTACTAAAAATCCAATATAATAGTGAAGTTGGATTGTTTTTAATATATGGGAAAAAATAATTAATAAATGTTACTTTTACCCTGTGAAAAGCTGCTGGGTGCTCACTTGCATTTGCTCTCCAGCGACAGTCCTGGGTGTGCGGATGTGTTTTCATCCCCTTACGGGAGGCCAGCTAGAGTGGACCCCGGACCTTAATTGACTCCAATGGGGCCTGCTCTGTCCCAAATAAATGTTAGTTGACACATGGAAAGACAAGAGCCTTTGCACCCATCTTGAGGCTGGCACCAAACCCAGGAAGAGAAAACCAACCCCCGAGAACAGGCTGTGAGGTGGAGAGGACAGCTCATTACCAAGGCAACACCTTTGCAGAGGTATACAGGCTCTGCACAAGGGTGATGAAGAGTTTCTTCATTTTGGATTTTGAAAGTGAGGACCACTGTGTGATTGTTTGTGGAAGGGCAAACAAGAACTGCTGAAAAACCTTTATCCCATTGATTAGGGACTGCCCTGGAGTCATAACCACCCACTGGCTGGTGGTAGGTATACATTTGGTATTCCAAGGCACCATCCTATCGGACGTTCAGAAAATCTGGACAATACTGAGCCTGCTGAACCTGCTCTCACTTGTACCAGGGACAAAGAAGTGAACACCAGTGGTTAGTTGACATTCCTACTATAATGCTGCAGGGACACAACAAACTGCAAGATGCCTTTTCCCTGAAGTGCTCAGCTTACCAGTGGCAACTGGATCTGGACTGAACGTTGTCATTGGCCTCTGACTGGCACCCTCAGAGTCTCTAAGTCTCTTCCCTGAGGATTTTGGACTTTGTGAGCTTAGAAGTATACTGCTGAGGTTGTCTGAGCACCAAAAGAACACTTAGACACTTTTGTAAACTTTTTCTTTAGAGCCCTCGTGGGACCCTCCAGGAAAGTTATCCAACTTGCTGTTCTACAGCATCGGATTATATTTCTTCTTCATCGAGGCCCCTGAGGATCTCTCAAAAAACAACTAAGTCCAATTCTGCTATCCATCCTTCGGTTCAATGGCAGCGGCTATGAATCGAGTGGTGTCCTTATCAGAAGGAGTTTTCAAGTGCTTCATCGTTCACCCTGGCACTTGCAAGATGACATTCTAGCTAGACTAGGGCTTGCCTGGCTGGTGCTCACCTGCCGTTGGGAGTGTTTGAAAGCCTGAGAGGAGATTAGTGCATGAATTCCTGCTAATATTGTTGGCATCCTTTGGCGTAGCAAGTGTAGGTGGAATCTGGGCCTTTTATGTTATGTAATGTTATTTGAACTTGTAGCGCGCACAGATACTCCAAGGAGTGTCCCGGCGCGAGCCTGAGGAGCGGGAGAGTGAGCACAGAGAGAGTGGAGATATTATAAGACAAGAAGATA
This sequence comes from Lissotriton vulgaris, assembly GCF_964263255.1. NCBI lineage: Eukaryota > Metazoa > Chordata > Amphibia > Caudata > Salamandridae > Lissotriton > Lissotriton vulgaris. The sequence continues at coordinate 56,150,968 of NC_141689.1, forward strand.
AGCCTTCACATTTTTTTTTGAATAGGCATAAGTCTTGAAAACTGCAGAGAGTTAGAGGAAGTGAATTCCAGGCCATGGTAACTCTAACAGCAAATGAGCCGCGACCCACTCTTGTAAGCCGGAAGCTGAGAATATGGACCAAGACTGAGAAGATGAATGAAGATATCTGGCGGGGGCATAGAACAGGAGCCTCTACCGTAAATAGGAGGGTCCAATGGACCAGGGTCAAGGCTTTAAACTTGGCTCGATTGGCCACGGGCAGCCAATGGAGTAATGGCAGATGCTGTCTGACACTGCTTCTCATTGGGTTGTTAAAAACAAGTTTTAAAGTGTGTTTCATTTGTGCTCCGGTTGCCAGCTTTCACTTCTCTCCACATTCTTGCTCCTTCCTGGACTGTATCGGTTCATCAGTAGACAGTGTCCTTGTCTTTTAAAAATAATAAATAATTAGGAAAAGTAAAATTGTGCATGGATACTGCTTATGAAACTATTTTCCATTCTTTCTCTTTTGGTATTTATTCACTCATTATTGCGCCTTCTCAGATTACCACCCTTTTTGGTGTATGGGTACACAACATCCCTGTGCTCCTGCGGCTGCCTTTCAAACTGAATATTTATGTAACTGCTATACTCTGCTTTCAGAAACCTCTTGTTTATTTTCAGAACCAATGCCATTTTGTCAATAGGAAAATAATTGCCCCATTGAAGTTTTTGTCCAATGCCTTCTGGTTGTTTGACGTCACACACAACGACTAACCAAACGTGTATGTATTGTGGCAGAAGCTGAATTTCAATTGCTCATTAATAGATGTATTTCCAGCCCGCCCAAATTCTACAAGGGAATAAAGCCTGCAATAAACAAAATTAATAATCTAGAAGAAATATTTGCACTCCCACATTGCTGCTGTCATCAATATTCACCTCTCTCAAGGATGGGGTGTGGATGGAGAACCCATCTGCAAGCCTGGCCAGAGGCTTTGAGTCAACCCAATTTTGAGCTGAAGCCTCAGTTGAGCACAGCATTAGCCTCTTTAATCATATATGGAGAATCATGGAGCAATGCCAGATAGTCAGCCAACCAAGGAAAAACAAAGGGAGGCCAGTCAGGCTTAACAGGCATCTATCTCAAACACACTATGCAAATGATTAGGAGCATTATACCAGGCGCACTTTGCTCTCTGGCATCACATCAGTCACATCCATGAGAATTCAAGGTTATTTAAATAAAGAAGGAAGCCAGCATCATATTTGTCAAAGGAGATAAGATCTGTCAACATTAAAAGTCTTTGAAAGCCAGTGATTCTCCCCTGAGGTACTTGTAACATTCTGTGCAGCTTACTAAGAAATGTCCTCCCTTTTTTCTTTCTAGTAACTTGTCAAATAAACCTGCCATAAAAAAAATATCTTTAAAGATAATCTCTTAAAGCTATGGATTGTAAACAGTGGCGTAGCTACCCGTTGTGCCGCCTGTGGCATTCACTGTTTTGCCGCCCGGCAACGTGAAAGAGTGGGGAGGTGGACCGCCCCCCACCCCCGCCCCCCTAAGTGCAGAGCAAATAAATGCAAATTGAAAAGTTGAGCAAGCGTAGGGGCTCATACTATTGAGCCCCATTATGGAAACCTGCTTTACTTTATGCAAGGGGTGTATTTAGTTCATACAAGTAGTACAAAAAATGTATCGATCGATTAATAAGAATCAATATCAAGCAGAAATAACACGCCAAACCAAAAGCAACATTGAAATAACCAATATTAACTACTTTAATTCTCTCATATCTGCCAAGTTTTTTAATGCTAAATTCTCTGTTAATGTGATTTGTAAATGTTAAACACCTTTCCCTATTTTTCGAATATCTTTTCATGGGAAGAGGCCCTGTGATGTCACCCATACAGGAGGGGGTGTTCTAGCATTCCTGCCAGGTTATTGTTTTTAGTCTAACATCGGCTCAAACAAATGTGAGCTTCCTCACATCTTAAAAAAAAAATTATATAAAAACAGGCGGCATAAGATACTGCTTCCCTCGAATATTAGGCATATAAAGAGGCAGAACATATGTTGCAGAGATTAAGATTTGTACTCATTTAAAAATATATTTGTATTAGGTTTTGGGGAAGAACATTCCAGGATGGAGAAGAAGAAAACGGTGTAATAGATCATGTTGATTTCCATGGTGCCTGCTTGACCTGATCAGCAATCTTTACCTTCTTCCTGTGGTGGGGGAAAGGGAAATATCATTTTACATAAGATACAGATGGCTTGTGTGTAGGAGATTGAAGTAAAGATCCATGTGGGATGACTTTGACTGCTGCTAAATCCTTACCTGGTACAGGTATCCCTGGCGCATCCTCACTCGCGCTTCTTGTCATATCTACACAAACTGCAATCATCACTGCTAAATATAATATATGTTCACTGAAAAAAACAAATGCTAAAGTGATGTTATAGTTAGATGAATATGCCACTGACAACACTAATGCTTTGACCTAAAAGAAATGTAGAAATTCACCAGTTATAGTTTGCTCCCCTGCCATGCATTGCTTATGACCACAAATATTATGTCACTTATGACATCTTCTATGACATCATTTATGATATCACTTATGACATCTCTGTCTTTGCTACTTCTGATATTCTCTGCTGGCAAAGCACTGGGATGCTCTAGGGTAACCGTGCGCTGTACAAAACCGATTTAATAATAATAATAATCTCAAATGACATAATTGATGTCATCGCTAATGACATCACTGATTACATCATCCAATCTTCTTTAGTACACATTACTCCATAAACTAGTATGGCATTAGACATCTGAAACTAAATACAAAATAGCTCACAATAATGTGTAGCTATCACAGATGCAAATCCCTTAGCTGTTGCAAGCATGTGTTATGTGCAACATTGACCCTTTACCATACACTTGACAGGTAGCCTAGTTAACACTCAACCACAGGTATATGGGAATCTCAACAACTGTTCCAAAATCAATGCCCTACTATGGATAGCTTTGAGTTTGAGTTTAAAAATATTTCTTAAGCGCGCGTACACCAGGCGGTTTCATGGCGCTGTAAAGTACTAAAACCCTGAGGGGCAGAAGAACAGGAACATAAAAAGTAATTTATAGGGAAAAGGCTTGTGTGAAGAGAAAGGTTTTTAGTGCCTTACGGAAAAGTGTGTACTGGGGGCAAGATCTAAGGTGAGCTGGGAGGGAGTTCCAAAATGCAGGGGCGAGTGTGGAAAATTTGGAACCTCCCCATTTCTTTCGTTTAAAACGAGGAACAACGAGCAGTTGTTGGGCGGATGAACGAAGCTCCCTGGCAGGGACATATGGTTGAATTTCAGACGTGATAAAAGCCGGGGCTGAGCCAGACCTGGCGTTGAAGATGATGCAGCCCAGCTTAAACTGAGCTCGTTGTCGGATGGGGAGCCAGTGTAAGGACTTGAGGAGGGGGGTGACGTGGTGTGATTTAGGCAAGTTGAATACCAGGCGGGCCGCCTGGTTCTGGACCAGCTGGAGGCGACGCCCACTGTAAGCGAGCAGGCCGCAATACAGGGCATTGCCGTAATCCAGGCGGGAGATAACCATTGCCAGGACTATGAGTTTGAGGGCAGAGAGGGAGAAAAACCGGGAGACTTTGCGAATAGTACGGAGAGAGAGAAAAGACAAAGACACCACAGACCTGACTTGGGAATGAAGTTGATTGTCCAATTTGAAGCCGAGAGTTTTTACAGAACAAGACGTAGTCGGCGGGAACCTAGGGAGGGGGGCCAGAAGAGAGAAAAACAGGGACTGGAGCAACCACCTGTCAACACCAACTCTGTTTTGTCGGGGTTTAACTTCGGGTGGTTGTAGTTCATCCAGTCTCGGATGAAAATCATGACAGACTGGAAATTGGACATGGACTCGGGGGAAGAGGATAAAGGAAAGATAAGCTGGAAGTCTTCCGCGTAATTGTACACGGAGACCTCCAGCTGTTGGAAGGCAAAAATAAGGGGGGCAATATACAAATTAAATAACAGAGGGGAAAGGGAGGAGCCCTGGGGAACCCCGCATTGAACCGCACAGAAGTCCGCCGAAAGTCACCCAGGCGACCGCACCCGGTCTCTTGAGAGACCGGGTGCGGTCTCTCAAGAAGGAGGACAGCCAGACCAGCCAGACAGTGGACATTTCGATGACATCACGGATGTGTGTTTGTACTTGTTCATTATCAACAATTTTCAATTTTCTACTCAAATCAATTTCTTTCCCCAATGTTGCTTTGGTGACTGGGAGGGGTTTATTACAGATAAAACAGTGGGTCTCTGACCAGGGACTGGGGGGACGGGGGGAGATGGGCACAATTAGGTGGAGCACATCTGCGGACGAACCATGCCCCAGACCCCCAACTCCCACTAAGAGACCAGTGTACCCAAGTCTGCAAAATCCCAGCACTGTACAAGCACAGAAGTCAAAGGCACACCGCATGTAAGGGAGAAGGGGCAGCAAAATCAGAGCTGCAGCTGTGACTTCCCTAAAATGCAGCACACACACATAACATGCAGAGCACATCAACACTGACAACAACGTGGTACAAACTGCAACACGTCCACAACAGAGCACAGGACACAACTGGTGCTGCATGTGTGTAGAAACTGGCCAATCACATTTGGCATTGCAAGCAAATGTGAGTTGATAATGAACAAGTACAAACACACATCTGTGATGTCATCGAAATGTCCACTGTCTCGCATAAAATAGACAGCTCCTCCCAAATAGTCACAATGTACCATGTCATGAAGTCTGTATATAAACATGTACAATGCGACAACATACATGTGAACACAATATTAAACTGCATCTCCCCTTCACATTGCAGAGGGATGTCCAACACCTCCTGCAGAGCAGCCCGAACCTCTCTTCTCTGATGACGAAGAGGACCACCACACCTTCGACTCCGAAGCCCTCCAACAGCTCGTGGAGAGCTTCCGCAGCTAACCTCCTGGACAGGGCAGCCCAGCTGCTACGAGGAGACCCCACCCCCTGCACAGATCACACAGCAGGCAGCACCCACCACCACGGCTGCCACCTAGAACCCCACAAAGAACACATGGCCTTCCAACGCTGTGTGTTGGGGTGCCAGGAGAATCTGGCTGAACAGGTGCAGGTGGGGTTTGACCACACGGTAGCCAAACTAGATGCCATCCGTGGGTGTCTAAGTCCCATCAGGTACCACTCACAGTCCCTAACGGACACCCACAGCGTGCTCCATGCTCTCCAATGATCCATGATTCAGAAAAGGGGGTGGTGATGAACAGAGTGTCAGAATTAAGCAGACCACTCTTACCCAGTCCAAAGATCAGGGCTTGATCCATCACCGTTATTTATCTCACTGCACCATCCCAGCTCAGAACCTGGCTATATGCAAATCAGTCTGTCCCTGGCCCAGTGCATCATGGGAACAGGGCAGACTAAACTACCAAGCCAATTCTTCACCAGAAAGGAGACAAGCTACCGGGGACCGGTTTCTGGCATTTCAGCCTTCTTCGGCCGGGCTTGCTTGAATCCTGATGGTGCAGTGAGAAAGGGACTCATGTCTGAGTATACCCTGCCACACCTATAGTGGCCAAAAACGATTCAGAAAAGGGGGTGGTGATGAACAGAGTGTCTGAATTAAGCAGACCACTCTTACCCAGTCCAAACATCAGGGCTTGATCCATCACCGTTATTTATCTCACTGCACCATCCCAGCTCAGAACCTGGCTATATGCAAATCAGTCTGTCCCTGGCCCAGTGCATCATGGGAACAGGGCAGACTAAACTACCAAGCCAATTCTTCACCAGAAAGGAGACAAGCTACCGGGGACCGGTTTCTGGCATTTCAGCCTTCTTCGGCCCGGCTAGCTTGAATCCTGATGGTGCAGTGAGAAAGGGACTTATGTCTGAGTATACCTGCCACACCTATAGTGGCCAAAAACGATTCAGAAAAGGGGGTGGTGATGAACAGAGTGTCTGAATTAAGCAGACCACTCTTACCCAGTCAAAAGATCAGGGCTTGATCCATCACCGTTATTTATCTCACTGCACCATCCCAGCTCAGAACCTGGCTATATGCAAATCAGTCTGTCCCTGGCCCAGTGCATCATGGGAACAGGGCAGACTAAACTACCAAGCCAATTCTTCACCAGAAAGGAGACAAGCTACCGGGGACCGGTTTCTGGCATTTCAGCCTTCTTTGGCCCGGCTTGCTTGAATCCTGATGGTGCAGTGAGAAAGGGAATCATGTCTGAGTATACCCTGCCACACCTATAGTGGCCAAAAACGATTCAGAAAAGGGGGTGGTGATGAACAGAGTGTCTGAATTAAGCAGACCACTCTTACCCAGTCCAAAGATCAGGGCTTGATCCATCACCGTTATTTATCTCACTGCACCATCCCAGCTCAGAACCTGGCTATATGCAAATCAGTCTGTCCCTGGCCCAGTGCATCATGGGAACAGGGCAGACTAAACTACCAAGCCAATTCTTCACCAGAAAGGAGACAAGCTACCGGGGACCGGTTTCTGGCATTTCAGCCTTCTTCGGCCCGGCTTGCTTGAATCCTGATGGTGCAGTGAGAAAGGGACTCATGTCTGAGTATACCCTGCCACACCTATAGTGGCCAAAAACGATTCAGAAAAGGGGGTGGTGATGAACAGAGTGTCTGAATTAAGCAGACCACTCTTACCAAGTCCAAAGATCAGGGCTTGATCCATCACCATTATTTATCTCACTGCACCATCCCAGCTCAGAACCTGCCTATATGCAAATCAGTCTGTCCCTAGCCCAGTGCATCATGGGAACAGGGCAGACTAAACTACCAAGCCAATTCTTCACCAGAAAGGAGACAAGCTACCGGGGACCGGTTTCTGGCATTTCAGCCTTCTTCGGCCCGGCTTGCTTGAATCCTGATGGTGCAGTGAGAAAGGGACTCATGTCTGAGTATACCCTGCCACACCTATAGTGGCCAAAAACGATTCAGAAAAGGGGGTGGTGATGAACAGAGTGTCTGAATTAAGCAGACCACTCTTACCCAGTCCAAAGATCAGGGCTTGATCCATCACCGTTATTTATCTCACTGCACCATCCCAGCTCAGAACCTGGCTATATGCAAATCAGTCTGTCCCTGGCCCAGTGCATCATGGGAACAGGGCAGACTAAACTACCAAGCCAATTCTTCACCAGAAAGGAGACAAGCTACCGGGGACCGGTTTCTGGCATTTCAGCCTTCTTCGGCCCGGCTTGCTTGAATCCTGATGGTGCAGTGAGAAAGGGACTCATGTCTGAGTATACACTGCCACACCTATAGTGGCCAAAAACGATTCAGAAAAGGGGGTGGTGATGAACAGAGTGTCTGAATTAAGCAGACCACTCTTACCCAGTCCAAAGATCAGGGCTTGATCCATCACCGTTATTTATCTCACTGCACCATCCCAGCTCAGAACCTGGCTATATGCAAATCAGTCTGTCCCTGGCCCAGTGCATCATGGGAACAGGGCAGACTAAATTACCAAGCCAATTCTTCACCAGAAAGGAGACAAGCTACCGGGGACCGGTTTCTGGCATTTCAGCCTTCTTCCGCCCGGCTAGCTTGAATCCTGATGGTGCAGTGAGAAAGGGACTTATGTCTGAGTATACCCTGCCACACCTATAGTGGCCAAAAACGATTCAGAAAAGGGGGTGGTGATGAACAGAGTGTCTGAATTAAGCAGACCACTCTTACCCAGTCAAAAGATCAGGGCTTGATCCATCACCGTTATTTATCTCACTGCACCATCCCAGCTCAGAACCTGGCTATATGCAAATCAGTCTGTCCCTGGCCCAGTGCATCATGGGAACAGGGCAGACTAAACTACCAAGCCAATTCTTCACCAGAAAGGAGACAAGCTACCGGGGACCGGTTTCTGGCATTTCAGCCTTCTTTGGCCCGGCTTGCTTGAATCCTGATGGTGCAGTGAGAAAGGGAATCATGTCTGAGTATACCCTGCCACACCTATAGTGGCCAAAAACGATTCAGAAAAGGGGGTGGTGATGAACAGAGTGTCTGAATTAAGCAGACCACTCTTACCCAGTCCAAAGATCAGGGCTTGATCCATCACCGTTATTTATCTCACTGCACCATCCCAGCTCAGAACCTGGCTATATGCAAATCAGTCTGTCCCTGGCCCAGTGCATCATGGGAACAGGGCAGACTAAACTACCAAGCCAATTCTTCACCAGAAAGGAGACAAGCTACCGGGGACCGGTTTCTGCCATTTCAGCCTTCTTCGGCCCGGCTTGCTTGAATCCTGATGGTGCAGTGAGAAAGGGACTCATGTCTGAGTATACCCTGCCACACCTATAGTGGCCAAAAACGATTCAGAAAAGGGGGTGGTGATGAACAGAGTGTCTGAATTAAGCAGACCACTCTTACCCAGTCCAAAGATCAGGGCTTGATCCATCACCATTATTTATCTCACTGCACCATCCCAGCTCAGAACCTGCCTATATGCAAATCAGTCTGTCCCTAGCCCAGTGCATCATGGGAACAGGGCAGACTAAACTACCAAGCCAATTCTTCACCAGAAAGGAGACAAGCTACCGGGGACCGGTTTCAGGCATTTCAGCCTTCTTCGGCCCGGCTTGCTTGAATCCTGATAGTGCAGTGAGAAAGGGACTCATGTCTGAGTATACCCTGCCACACCTATAGTGGCCAAAAACGATTCAGAAAAGGGGGTGGTGATGAACAGAGTGTCTGAATTAAGCAGACCACTCTTACCCAGTCCAAAGATCAGGGCTTGATCCATCACCGTTATTTATCTCACTGCACCATCCCAGCTCAGAACCTGGCTATATGCAAATCAGTCTGTCTCTGGCCTTTGCATCATGGGAACAGGGCAGACTAAACTACCAAGCCAATTCTTCACCAGAAAGGAGACAAGCTACCGGGGACCGGTTTCTGGCATTTCAGCCTTCTTCGGCCCGGCTTGCTTGAATCCTGATGGTGCAGTGAGAAAGGGACTCATGTCTGAGTATACCCTGCCACACCTATAGTGGCCAAAAACGATTCAGAAAAGGGGGTGGTGATGAACAGAGTGTCTGAATTAAGCAGACCACTCTTACCCAGTCCAAAGATCAGGGCTTGATCCATCACCGTTATTTATCTCACTGCACCATCCCAGCTCAGAACCTGGCTATATGCAAATCAGTTTGTCCCTGGCCCAGTGCATCATGGGAACAGGGCAGACTAAACTACCAAGCCAATTCTTCACCAGAAAGAAGACAAGCTACCGGGGACCGGTTTCTGGCATTTCAGCCTTCTTCGGCCCGGCTTGCTTGAATCCTGATGGTGCAGTGAGAAAGGGACTCATGTCTGAGTATACCCTGCCACACCTATAGTGGCCAAAAACGATTCAGAAAAGGGGGTGGTGATGAACAGAGTGTCTGAATTAAGCAGACCACTCTTACCCAGTCCAAAGATCAGGGCTTGATCCATCACCGTTATTTATCTCACTGCACCATCCCAGCTCAGAACCTGGCTATATGCAAATCAGTCTGTCCCTGTCCCAGTGCATCATGGGAACAGGGCAGACTAAACTACCAAGCCAATTCTTCACCAGAAAGGAGACAAGCTACCGGGGACCGGTTTCTGGCATTTCAGCCTTCTTCGGCCCGGCTTTCTTGAATCCTTATGGTGCAGTGAGAAAGGGACTCATGTCTGAGTATACCCTGCCACGCCTATAGTGGCCAAAAACGATTCAGAAAAGGGGGTGGTGATGAACAGAGTGTCTGAATTAAGCAGACCACTCTTACCCAGTCCAAAGATCAGGGCTTGATCCATCACCGTTATTTATCTCACTGCACCATCCCAGCTCAGAACCTGGCTATATGCAAATCAGTCTGTCCCTGGCCCAGTGCATCATGGGAACAGGGCAGACTAAACTACCAAGCCAATTCTTCACCAGAAAGGAGACAAGCTACCGGGGACTGGTTTCTGGCATTTCAGCCTTCTTCGGCCCGGCTTGCTTGAATCCTGATGGTGCAGTGAGAAAGGGACTCATGTCTGAGTATACCCTGCCACACCTATAGTGGCCAAAAACGATTCAGAAAAGGGGGTGGTGATGAACAGAGTGTCTGAATTAAGCAGACAACTCTTACCCAGTCCAAAGATCAGGGCATGATCCATCACCATTATTTATCTCACTGCACCATCCCAGCTCAGAACCTGCCTATATGCAAATCAGTCTGTCCCTAGCCCAGTGCATCATGGGAACAGGGCAGACTAAACTACCAAGCCAATTCTTCACCAGAAAGGAGACAAGCTACCGGGGACCGGTTTCTGGCATTTCAGCCTTCTTCGGCCCGGCTTTCTTGAATCCTGATGGTGCAGTGAGAAAGGGACTCATGTCTGAGTATACCCTGCCACGCCTATAGTGGCCAAAAACGATTCAGAAAAGGGGGTGGTGATGAACAGAGTGTCTGAATTAAGCAGACCACTCTTACCCAGTCCAAAGATCAGGGCTTGATCCATCACCGTTATTTATATCACTGCACCATCCCAGCTCAGAACCTGGCTATATGCAAATCAGTCTGTCCCTGGCCCAGTGCATCATGGGAACAGGGCAGACTAAACTACCAAGCCAATTCTTCACCAGAAAGGAGACAAGCTACCGGGGACCGGTTTCTGGCATTTCAGCCTTCTTCGGCCCGGCTTGCTTGAATCCTGATGGTGCAGTGAGAAAGAGACTCATGTCTGAGTATACCCTGCCACACCTATAGTGGCCAAAAACGATTCAGAAAAGGGGGTGGTGATGAACAGAGTGTCTGAATTAAGCAGACCACTCTTACCCAGTCCAAAGATCAGGGCTTGATCCATCACCATTATTTATCTCACTGCACCATCCCAGCTCAGAACCAGCCTATATGCAAATCAGTCTGTCCCTAGCCCAGTGCATCATGGGAACAGGGCAGACTAAACTACCAAGCCAATTCTTCACCAGAAAGGAGACAAGCTACCGGGGACCGGTTTCTGGCATTTCAGCCTTCTTCCGCCCGGCTAGCTTGAATCCTGATGGTGCAGTGAGAAAGGGACTTATGTCTGAGTATACCCTGCCACACCTATAGTGGCCAAAAACGATTCAGAAAAGGGGGTGGTGATGAACAGAGTGTCTGAATTAAGCAGACCACTCTTACCCAGTCAAAAGATCAGGGCTTGATCCATCACCGTTATTTATCTCACTGCACCATCCCAGCTCAGAACCTGGCTATATGCAAATCAGTCTGTCCCTGGCCCAGTGCATCATGGGAACAGGGCAGACTAAACTACCAAGCCAATTCTTCACCAGAAAGGAGACAAGCTACCGGGGACCGGTTTCTGGCATTTCAGCCTTCTTTGGCCCGGCTTGCTTGAATCCTGATGGTGCAGTGAGAAAGGGAATCATGTCTGAGTATACCCTGCCACACCTATAGTGGCCAAAAACGATTCAGAAAAGGGGGTGGTGATGAACAGAGTGTCTGAATTAAGCAGACCACTCTTACCCAGTCCAAAGATCAGGGCTTGATCCATCACCGTTATTTATCTCACTGCACCATCCCAGCTCAGAACCTGGCTATATGCAAATCAGTCTGTCCCTGGCCCAGTGCATCATGGGAACAGGGCAGACTAAACTACCAAGCCAATTCTTCACCAGAAAGGAGACAAGCTACCGGGGACCGGTTTCTGCCATTTCAGCCTTCTTCGGCCCGGCTTGCTTGAATCCTGATGGTGCAGTGAGAAAGGGACTCATGTCTGAGTATACCCTGCCACACCTATAGTGGCCAAAAACGATTCAGAAAAGGGGGTGGTGATGAACAGAGTGTCTGAATTAAGCAGACCACTCTTACCCAGTCCAAAGATCAGGGCTTGATCCATCACCATTATTTATCTCACTGCACCATCCCAGCTCAGAACCTGCCTATATGCAAATCAGTCTGTCCCTAGCCCAGTGCATCATGGGAACAGGGCAGACTAAACTACCAAGCCAATTCTTCACCAGAAAGGAGACAAGCTACCGGGGACCGGTTTCAGGCATTTCAGCCTTCTTCGGCCCGGCTTGCTTGAATCCTGATAGTGCAGTGAGAAAGGGACTCATGTCTGAGTATACCCTGCCACACCTATAGTGGCCAAAAACGATTCAGAAAAGGGGGTGGTGATGAACAGAGTGTCTGAATTAAGCAGACCACTCTTACCCAGTCCAAAGATCAGGGCTTGATCCATCACCGTTATTTATCTCACTGCACCATCCCAGCTCAGAACCTGGCTATATGCAAATCAGTCTGTCTCTGGCCTTTGCATCATGGGAACAGGGCAGACTAAACTACCAAGCCAATTCTTCACCAGAAAGGAGACAAGCTACCGGGGACCGGTTTCTGGCATTTCAGCCTTCTTCGGCCCGGCTTGCTTGAATCCTGATGGTGCAGTGAGAAAGGGACTCATGTCTGAGTATACCCTGCCACACCTATAGTGGCCAAAAACGATTCAGAAAAGGGGGTGGTGATGAACAGAGTGTCTGAATTAAGCAGACCACTCTTACCCAGTCCAAAGATCAGGGCTTGATCCATCACCGTTATTTATCTCACTGCACCATCCCAGCTCAGAACCTGGCTATATGCAAATCAGTTTGTCCCTGGCCCAGTGCATCATGGGAACAGGGCAGACTAAACTACCAAGCCAATTCTTCACCAGAAAGAAGACAAGCTACCGGGGACCGGTTTCTGGCATTTCAGCCTTCTTCGGCCCGGCTTGCTTGAATCCTGATGGTGCAGTGAGAAAGGGACTCATGTCTGAGTATACCCTGCCACACCTATAGTGGCCAAAAACGATTCAGAAAAGGGGGTGGTGATGAACAGAGTGTCTGAATTAAGCAGACCACTCTTACCCAGTCCAAAGATCAGGGCTTGATCCATCACCGTTATTTATCTCACTGCACCATCCCAGCTCAGAACCTGGCTATATGCAAATCAGTCTGTCCCTGTCCCAGTGCATCATGGGAACAGGGCAGACTAAACTACCAAGCCAATTCTTCACCAGAAAGGAGACAAGCTACCGGGGACCGGTTTCTGGCATTTCAGCCTTCTTCGGCCCGGCTTTCTTGAATCCTTATGGTGCAGTGAGAAAGGGACTCATGTCTGAGTATACCCTGCCACGCCTATAGTGGCCAAAAACGATTCAGAAAAGGGGGTGGTGATGAACAGAGTGTCTGAATTAAGCAGACCACTCTTACCCAGTCCAAAGATCAGGGCTTGATCCATCACCGTTATTTATCTCACTGCACCATCCCAGCTCAGAACCTGGCTATATGCAAATCAGTCTGTCCCTGGCCCAGTGCATCATGGGAACAGGGCAGACTAAACTACCAAGCCAATTCTTCACCAGAAAGGAGACAAGCTACCGGGGACTGGTTTCTGGCATTTCAGCCTTCTTCGGCCCGGCTTGCTTGAATCCTGATGGTGCAGTGAGAAAGGGACTCATGTCTGAGTATACCCTGCCACACCTATAGTGGCCAAAAACGATTCAGAAAAGGGGGTGGTGATGAACAGAGTGTCTGAATTAAGCAGACAACTCTTACCCAGTCCAAAGATCAGGGCATGATCCATCACCATTATTTATCTCACTGCACCATCCCAGCTCAGAACCTGCCTATATGCAAATCAGTCTGTCCCTAGCCCAGTGCATCATGGGAACAGGGCAGACTAAACTACCAAGCCAATTCTTCACCAGAAAGGAGACAAGCTACCGGGGACCGGTTTCTGGCATTTCAGCCTTCTTCGGCCCGGCTTTCTTGAATCCTGATGGTGCAGTGAGAAAGGGACTCATGTCTGAGTATACCCTGCCACGCCTATAGTGGCCAAAAACGATTCAGAAAAGGGGGTGGTGATGAACAGAGTGTCTGAATTAAGCAGACCACTCTTACCCAGTCCAAAGATCAGGGCTTGATCCATCACCGTTATTTATATCACTGCACCATCCCAGCTCAGAACCTGGCTATATGCAAATCAGTCTGTCCCTGGCCCAGTGCATCATGGGAACAGGGCAGACTAAACTACCAAGCCAATTCTTCACCAGAAAGGAGACAAGCTACCGGGGACCGGTTTCTGGCATTTCAGCCTTCTTCGGCCCGGCTTGCTTGAATCCTGATGGTGCAGTGAGAAAGAGACTCATGTCTGAGTATACCCTGCCACACCTATAGTGGCCAAAAACGATTCAGAAAAGGGGGTGGTGATGAACAGAGTGTCTGAATTAAGCAGACCACTCTTACCCAGTCCAAAGATCAGGGCTTGATCCATCACCATTATTTATCTCACTGCACCATCCCAGCTCAGAACCAGCCTATATGCAAATCAGTCTGTCCCTAGCCCAGTGCATCATGGGAACAGGGCAGACTAAACTACCAAGCCAATTCTTCACCAGAAAGGAGACAAGCTACCGGGGACCGGTTTCTGGCATTTCAGCCTTCTTCGGCCCGGCTTGCTTGAATCCTGATGGTGCAGTGAGAAAGGGACTCATGTCTGAGTATACCCTGCCACACCTATAGTGGCCAAAAACGATTCAGAAAAGGGGGTGGTGATGAACAGAGTGTCTGAATTAAGCAGACCACTCTTACCCAGTCCAAAGATCAGGGCTTGATCCATCACCGTTATTTATCTCACTGCACCATCCCAGCTCAGAACCTGGCTATATGCAAATCAGTCTGTCTCTGGCCTTTGCATCATGGGAACAGGGCAGACTAAACTACCAAGCCAATTCTTCACCAGAAAGGAGACAAGCTACCGGGGACCGGTTTCTGGCATTTCAGCCTTCTTCGGCCCGGCTTGCTTGAATCCTGATGGTGCAGTGAGAAAGGGACTCATGTCTGAGTATACCCTGCCACACCTATAGTGGCCAAAAACGATTCAGAAAAGGGGGTGGTGATGAACAGAGTGTCTGAATTAAGCAGACCACTCTTACCCAGTCCAAAAATCAGGGCTTGATCCATCACCGTTATTTATCTCACTGCACCATCCCAGCTCAGAACCTGGCTATATGCAAATCAGTTTGTCCCTGGCCCAGTGCATCATGGGAACAGGGCAGACTAAACTACCAAGCCAATTCTTCACCAGAAAGAAGACAAGCTACCGGGGACCGGTTTCTGGCATTTCAGCCTTCTTCGGCCCGGCTTGCTTGAATCCTGATGGTGCAGTGAGAAAGGGACTCATGTCTGAGTATACCCTGCCACACCTATAGTGGCCAAAAACGATTCAGAAAAGGGGGTGGTGATGAACAGAGTGTCTGAATTAAGCAGACCACTCTTACCCAGTCCAAAGATCAGGGCTTGATCCATCACCGTTATTTATCTCACTGCACCATCCCAGCTCAGAACCTGGCTATATGCAAATCAGTCTGTCTCTGGCCTTTGCATCATGGGAACAGGGCAGACTAAACTACCAAGCCAATTCTTCACCAGAAAGGAGACAAGCTACCGGGGACCGGTTTCTGGCATTTCAGCCTTCTTCGGCCCGGCTTGCTTGAATCCTGATGGTGCAGTGAGAAAGGGACTCATGTCTGAGTATACCCTGCCACACCTATAGTGGCCAAAAACGATTCAGAAAAGGGGGTGGTGATGAACAGAGTGTCTGAATTAAGCAGACCACTCTTACCCAGTCCAAAGATCAGGGCTTGATCCATCACCGTTATTTATCTCACTGCACCATCCCAGCTCAGAACCTGGCTATATGCAAATCAGTTTGTCCCTGGCCCAGTGCATCATGGGAACAGGGCAGACTAAACTACCAAGCCAATTCTTCACCAGAAAGAAGACAAGCTACCGGGGACCGGTTTCTGGCATTTCAGCCTTCTTCGGCCCGGCTTGCTTGAATCCTGATGGTGCAGTGAGAAAGGGACTCATGTCTGAGTATACCCTGCCACACCTATAGTGGCCAAAAACGATTCAGAAAAGGGGGTGGTGATGAACAGAGTGTCTGAATTAAGCAGACCACTCTTACCCAGTCCAAAGATCAGGGCTTGATCCATCACCGTTATTTATCTCACTGCACCATCCCAGCTCAGAACCTGGCTATATGCAAATCAGTCTGTCCCTGGCCCAGTGCATCATGGGAACAGGGCAGACTAAACTACCAAGCCAATTCTTCACCAGAAAGGAGACAAGCTACCGGGGACCGGTTTCTGGCATTTCAGCCTTCTTCGGCCCGGCTTGCTTGAATCCTGATGGTGCAGTGAGAAAGGGACTCATGTCTGAGTATACCCTGCCACACCTATTGTGGCCAAAAACGATTCAGAAAAGGGGGTGGTGATGAACAGAGTGTCTGAATTAAGCAGACCACTCTTACCCAGTCCAAAGATCAGGGCTTGATCCATCACCGTTATTTATCTCACTGCACCATCCCAGCTCAGAACCTGGCTACATGCAAATCAGTCTGTCCCTGGCCCAGTGCATCATGGGAACAGGGCAGACTAAACTACCAAGCCAATTCTTCACCAGAAAGGAGACAAGCTACCGGGGACCGGTTTCTGGCATTTCAGCCTTCTTCGGCCCGGCTTGCTTGAATCCTGATGGTGCAGTGAGAAAGGGACTCATGTCTGAGTATACCCTGCCACACCTATAGTGGCCAAAAACGATTCAGAAAAGGGGGTGGTGATGAACAGAGTGTCTGAATTAAGCAGACCACTCTTACCCAGTCCAAAGACCAGGGCTTGATCCATCACCGTTATTTATCTCACTGCACCATCCCAGCTCAGAACCTGGCTATATGCAAATCAGTCTGTCCCTGGCCCAGTGCATCATGGGAACAGGGCAGACTAAACTACCAAGCCAATTCTTCACCAGAAAGGAGACAAGCTACCGGGGACCGGTTTCTGGCATTTCAGCCTTCTTCGGCCCGGCTTGCTTGAATCCTGATGGTGCAGTGAGAAAGGGACTCATGTCTGAGTATACCCTGCCACACCTATTGTGGCCAAAAACGATTCAGAAAAGGGGGTGGTGATGAAAGGAGTGTCTGAATTAAGCAGACCACTCTTACCCAGTCCAAAGATCAGGGCTTGATCCATCACCGTTATTTATCTCACTGCACCATCCCAGCTCAGAACCTGGCTATATGCAAATCAGTTTGTCCCTGGCCCAGTGCATCATGGGAACAGGGCAGACTAAACTACCAAGCCAATTCTTCACCAGAAAGGAGACAAGCTACCGGGGACCGGTTTCTGGCATTTCAGCCTTCTTCGGCCCGGCTTGCTTGAATCCTGATGGTGCAGTGAGAAAGGGACTCATGTCTGAGTATACCCTGCCACACCTATAGTGGCCAAAAACGATTCAGAAAAGGGGGTGGTGATGAACAGAGTGTCTGAATTAAGCAGACCACTCTTACCCAGTCCAAAGACCAGGGCTTGATCCATCACCGTTATTTATCTCACTGCACCATCCCAGCTCAGAACCTGACTATATGCAAATCAGTCTGTCCCTGGCCCAGTGCATCATGGGAACAGGGCAGACTAAACTACCAAGCCAATTCCTCACCAGAAAGGAGACAAGCTACCGGGGACCGGTTTCTGGCATTTCAGCCTTCTTCGGCCTGGCTTGCTTGAATCCTGATGGTGCAGTGAGAAAGGGACTCATGTCTGAGTATACCCTGCCACACCTATAGTGGCCAAAAACGATTCAGAAAAGGGGGTGGTGATGAACAGAGTGTCTGAATTAAGCAGACCACTCTTACCCAGTCCAAAGATCAGGGCTTGATCCATCACCGTTATTTATCTCACTGCACCATCCCAGCTCAGAACCTGGCTATATGCAAATCAGTCTGTCCCTGGCCCAGTGCATCATGGGAACAGGGCAGACTAAACTACCAAGCCAATTCTTCACCAGAAAGGAGACAAGCTACCGGGGACCGGTTTCTGGCATTTTAGCCTTCTTCGGCCCGGCTTGCTTGAATCCTGATGGTGCAGTGAGAAAGGGACTCATGTCTGAGTATACCCTGCCACACCTATTGTGGCCAAAAACGATTCAGAAAAGGGGGTGGTGATGAACAGAGTGTCTGAATTAAGCAGACCACTCTTACCCAGTCCAAAGATCAGAGCTTGATCCATCACCGTTATTTATCTCACTGCACCATCCCAGCTCAGAACCTGGCTACATGCAAATCAGTCTGTCCCTGGCCCAGTGCATCATGGGAACAGGGCAGACTAAACTACCAAGCCAATTCTTCACCAGAAAGGAGACAAGCTACCGGGGACCGGTTTCTGGCATTTCAGCCTTCTTCAGCCCGGCTTGCTTGAATCCTGATGGTGCAGTGAGAAAGGGACTCATGTCTGAGTATACCCTGCCACACCTATAGTGGCCAAAAACGATTCAGAAAAGGGGGTGGTGAGGAACAGAGTGTCTGAATTAAGCAGACCACTCTTACCCAGTCCAAAGATCAGGGCTTGATCCATCACGGTTATTTATCTCACTGCACCATCCCAGCTCAGAACCTGGCTATATGCAAATCAGTCTGTCTCTGGCCCAGTGCATCATGGGAACAGGGCAGACTAAACTACCAAGCCAATTCTTCACCAGAAAGGAGACAAGCTACCGGGGACCGGTTTCTGGCATTTCAGCCTTCTTCGGCCCGGCTTGCTTGAATCCTGATGGTGCAGTGAGAAAGGGACTCACGTCTGAGTATACCGTGCCACACCTATTGTGGCCAAAAACGATTCAGAAAAGGGGGTGGTGATGAACAGAGTGTCTGAATTAAGCAGACCAATCTTACCCAGTCCAAAGATCAGGGTTTGATCCATCACCGTTATTTATCTCACTGCACCATCCCAGCTCAGAACCTGGCTACATGCAAATCAGTCTGTCCCTGGCCCAGTGCATCATGGGAACAGGGCAGACTAAACTACCAAGCCAATTCTTCACCAGAAAGGAGACAAGCTACCGGCGACCGGTTTCTGGCATTTCAGCCTTCTTCGGCCCGGCTTGCTTGAATCCTGATGGTGCAGTGAGAAAGGGACTCATGTCTGAGTATACCCTGCCACACCTATAGTGGCCAGAAATGATTCAGAAAAGGGGGTGGTGATGAACAGAGTGTCTGAATTAAGCAGACCACTCTTACCCAGTCCAAAGATCCGAGCTTGATCCATCACCGTTATTTATCTCACTGCACCATCCCAGCTCAGAACCTGGCTATATGCAAATCAGTCTGTCCCTGGCCCAGTGCATCATGGGAACAGGGCAGACTAAACTACCAAGCCAATTCTTCACCAGAAAGGAGACAAGCTACCGGGGACCGGTTTCTGGCATTTCAGCCTTCTTCGGCCCGGCTTGCTTGAATCCTGATGGTGCAGTGAGAAAGGGACTCATGTCTGAGTATACCCTGCCAAACCTATAGTGGCCAAAAACGATTCAGAAAAGGGGGTGGTGATGAACAGAGTGTCTGAATTAAGCAGACCACTCTTACCCAGTCCAAAGATCAGGGCTTGATCCATCACCGTTATTTATCTCACTGCACCATCCCAGCTCAGAACCTGGCTATATGCAAATCAGTCTGTCCCTGGCCCAGTGCATCATGGGAACAGGGCAGACTAAACTACCAATGATCCATGGCTGACACTGCAGGAGCCCTGACTAGAACAACTGTCCAGTCAGAGTGGCTTTACTTGAGACACATGCAGACGTTAAAGGAGGCAATGGAGCGGGCGCAGGCGGAAAGAGAGGCTGCCACAGCTGCACACCAGCAAGAGGTAGCTGGGCTCCTCAATGACCTCAAGACCATCCTCATGGCATTGCTGCCACAAGGCCTGGTGCTGGTGCATGCTGCTGCTACCACTACATCGACATCTCCGTCCCTGAAGTGTCAGTGCCACACAGTGCAACAGACTTTTCACCTCCGGCCCCTGAGATGTCACTGCCACACAGTACAGGAGACAGAACACCATCACCCACACATTAGGCACATGAAACAGCAGTGGACGAAGATGCAGATGAACCTGCCTTCATGGTACGAAGGACGCAGTAGCACTCTCCTTTCTGCTTGGTTCTGCCCTCTGCATCATCACCTTCCACTGTCTCCCGATACACTCTGCGACACTCACCTTGGACCTCTAAATGGACTGCCATTTCATGTTTGATCGCCAATGACACAGCAATCAGACTGCGGACTGAACTCTTCCTTTTCCTTTGGACTAGTCATTACCTGAAGGACTCTGGTTGGCCCTCCACAGGCCAACATTTTTCATGGCCCTGTACTGCTCCAGCTGCAACACTACACTGAAGGGGCATAAAACATTCATAATCACAGAGATGCGTCATGTCAATGGTCTTTCAAGTGTGGAAGTATGGATGAATGTAGGGTCAGTACAGAACCACGCACAGAGCCCCGGAGTCATTGTTCAAACCCCTACACTCGATTGGCATACGCCAGGCCAGCCCACTCAGCTTACGCTCACAGGGGGGACGACAACGCTACATGTCCCAGGTCTTCCCTGTAGTGATCTGCTGATCACAGCTCTAGTTGTCAGCATGCCACAGCCACTCCCTCACGGCTGGTTGACACCCATTCCATACCCATCCAGCACCTGAGTCACAGGACATATGACAATGCCAATAAAAATGGCGGGGTGCCCGTGCTCGACGCCATTTCCACTGTCTCTCTGGGTGTATCCGTGTGGTTATTATTTCTGCATGAGGGCCTAGGGCCCTACAACATCACATTCCCTAGGCCCATAGGTGACATGATGGCGTCCGCACTACAATACTCAATCATAGAGGGTCCATAACTTTCGGGGCACACACTTGGTGGCCCAGATCTACTGTGGCTGGCACATGCACACCGCCACGCCACGGGACGGTGACTTTCAGTGTACTGAGGTAGGGGCATCTTAAGTGCTGAGCTAGTGTGCAGCCTGCGATGATGCCCCATCCTGGTGGTCCGGACTGGTGACAATTGTTGTGAGCCCTGCTGGACCACAGGGTAGGCATGAGCCAGGGAGCAGTGCAGGCCTACCACCACGTGGCGTTGCCTTGCGGGTCACAGAGTTAGTGGCACCTAAAAGGGCTGAACGGGTGTGCAGCCTGCGATTATGCCGTGTGCACTGATATGTCCTCTGCCATAGCAAAATTAAGACCCAGAATCAAGCGTGAGACCTGGTGACCCGCGGAGCAGGGCTGCATGATGTGGAGGGTGCCATGTTTGCGGGCCCCGGACTTTGGGCCTGCACTGGCATGTGGTGGGCCCTCTTGGAGACAAGGCGGTGTAGGACGGTGAGCAGTGAGGCCTGGGTGCGCAGGGGCGGGCATGCACCGCTGGGTAGCAGGAGAGGCTGGGGTGCAGCTGCCTGGGTGCGAAGCGGTGGGCATGCACCTCTGGCCTGTGTTAGGGGCTGGGGTGCAGCTGCCTGGGTGCGCAGGGGAAGACAGGTGATGATGGCGTGTGCAATTGTATGTACTCTGCCATTCATGTTTCTGGACTCTGTTTCAGATGAGGGATCTGTTTCAGATGAGGGACCTGGTGAACTGCAGTGCATACCGGCACGTGGTTGGAGACACACCGGTGCCAGCAGGTAAGCAGTGAGGCCAGGGTGGGCAGTGTCAGCACTCTCTCCCTATCCCTCGCTTTTCACTGTGTCTCGCTCTCCCTCTCTTTCTGTCTAGCTCTCTCTCCCTCTCTTTTTGTGTTTCTCTCTATCCCTCTCTTTCAGCCTTTATCTCTCTCACTCTCTTTCCGTCTTTCTCTCACTCTTCCTCTCTTTCTGTCTTTCTCCCTCTCTCTCCCTCTCTTTCCGTCTTTCTCTCTCTCTCTCTCTACCTCTCTTTCCGTCTTTCTCCCTCTCTCTCCCTCTCTTTCCATCTGTCTCCCTCTCTCTCCCTCTGTTTCCGTCTTTCTCTCTCCTTCTCTTTCCGTCTTTCTCTCTCCTTCTCTTTCCGTCTTTCTCCCTCTCTCTCTCTCCCTCTCTTTCCAACTTTCTCCCTCTCTCTCTCCCTCTCTTTCCGTCTTTCTGTCTCCCTCTCTTTCGCTCTCTCTCTGTATCTCTCTCTCTCTTTTGCTCTCTCTCTGTCCTTTGATGTGCGCATGACACACCTTCTTATCTGGAATTTTGTCTTGCAGGCTGTGACCTACAGATTGTCCTGAGGAAACCCGCCATGAGTCTTAAAAAAGGTTGTTTTGATTTTTTTTTTAATTAAAATGTTTCATTTGCTAATTCAAAGGTGAATGTGTGATGCTCATTTTTGTGATGACACATGCATGTTACTTGTTGTGATTGTGCAACATCAAGCAAATTATTTTGTACATGATTTCGTGAAGTTGATGTGACATGCCTTTGCCCCTTGTACGGGGGTGGCGGGCCTGGGTGTTGTGGCTGTGGTGCCCTGTTGGGGCTCCCAGCTGCATGATCAGTGGCTCCATGCGTTCTATTGCCCTTCAGGTGTGGCTCTGGCCTGGGCTTCCTGGTGCAGGCTGTCTTCCGAGTTTGCACCAGGTCGGAGCAGTTGTTAAATTTCTGCTGTTAACGCTCCTTATTGCCTGTTTTGGGTTCTTATCACTGATCTAGCTGGTTGTTGTAAATGTTGCGGAGTGGTGTTGTCGCAGCTTTTTTTACGGGAGCACATCTCTGCATAGTTGCCGGTGTCATCTGTGGTTTATCGCAGGTAAACTTGCAGGTAAACTTGTGATATGGGCTGTTAGCACCAGCTTGTGAATGGGGTGATACATTTATTGCCACTTTGGCTGCGATAAAGAGCCGATAAGTCAGCGATAAATCTTTGAGAATATGCCCCAATGTCCCTTTTTGTGTTCAGGTCAGGCACACGTACCTAGACACAACACATACATGCAGTTGTTTTTATGAACATGTGAACCTTGTCATACAGGTATCTACTTCACTGTAACACAGAGAGAGAGACCGATATTTCCTGAGACAAGATCACAGCTGTTTCTGTAAGGTAGAATGTTCATCTGTGAATGCTAAGGTACATGTCCCAATACTAATCCCAGAGATCGTTGCTGTCTGATCAGTTCGCTTCTGTAGAAGGGGGGGAGGGGTAGGCTATTCTGTCTTATAATATGACAGGGCCTTTCATAATATACGGTTTATTGACAATGCTGATGGTGTTTTCGCTAGGCAGTTGTTTTCTAATTGTAGCATGCATACTGCATTCTAGAGCACAATAGTTTAAATAAACATTTAAAACTTCCTTGTGTCTCTTTCATATTTTATTGTGGGCGAGTGTGTGAGAAAAAGGGACTCTCCTCTCACCGTGATTTCTGAGAGGGTCAGGAGTGTTGTGTTCTGGGGTGTACATTCACTTGTTCCTCTAGTTATGAGGAGGAGGGCAAGTGAGACCCTATAGCTGGTTGGACTTGGCTCATGGTACTGAGGTAGCATGGGGACTCAGTCCCTATCTACTAATGTTCTATGGTCCCAAGCCTAGTTCTTTTATTGATCAGATAATTTTAAAATGTTTCTTTTACCTTGGATAAAGCTGCTGGATGTTAATTTGCATTTGATCTCCAGCCACGGCCCTGGTTGTGGGGGGCCGTGTGTTTTCATCCCCTTACAGGAAGGTCAGTTAGAGTGGACCCAAGACCCTTTTTTCCTTCAAAGGGGCCCGTTCTGCACAAATCAATGTTAGGGCCCCAGTCTTTGCTCCCATAGCCAGACTGGTACCAAATCCAGGAAGAGCAAAGCTACACCCAGAGCAGGTAGTGAGGTGGAGGGGTCAGCTCATTACCATGGTGACACCACTGGGTAGGTACACAGCTTGAATTTTAAAAGTGAGGTACAGTGTGCGATTGTCTGTGGTAGGGCAAATAAGAACTGCTGTTGAAATATTGACTCCATTGATTAGGGAGTACCCAGGAGTAATCACCACCCACTAGTTTGTGGTTTCCTCATTGCACCATCTTTAAAACAATTTCAGGACTTGCAGAAAATCTGGACAGGACTGAGCTTGCTGAACCTGCTCCCCATTGTACCAGGGCAAATAAGTGGGCACCAATGGTTAGTTGGCTATCCTCCTATAATGCTGCAGGGACAAAACAAACTGCAAGATGCCTTTTCCCTGAAGTACCCAGCTGACCAGTGACAACTGGATCAGGAGTGAACTAAGTGGACTTTGCTGTTGGCTTCTGACTGGCACACTCAGAGTCTCTTAGGGCCCGATGTAGGTACCAGATACCGGTCGGAAACGGCCAATTTCGTCCGTTTCCGACCGGTATTTGGCCTACTGAGATGTAGGGGACCTTTTTATGTCCGAATCGGTATTTTACAGATTCGGTAAAATTACCGATTCGCAAAAATACCGAATCGGTAATTTTACCGATTTTTAAATTTGGGATGTAGGTGGGACTACTTTCAGTCCCACAGGCCCTTCAGATTCAGTATTTTAACACCCAATCCAATTGGGTATTAAAATACCGAATCCAGGTGTGCATGCACATGTGTGCATGCACACCTATGCCATGTGACAGACAGACATGCCCTTAGGGCATTTCTGTGTGCCACATGGCTCACATGCCTGTTTTGGGGGTGCTAGAGGGTGTCAAAGTGACACCCCTGCACCCTTGCACAAATCGGTAATTACCAAATCGGTAATGCCTATTGATTCCTATGGGCTTCAAGGCCCATAGGAAGCAATGGGGGATACTGACTCGGTATTTACAGAATCGGTAAATACCGAATCTTACAGATTCGGTATTTACCGAATCTGAAATACCTACATCTCCCCCTCTCTAATTTACCACTTCATAAATACCGATTCGGTATGATTCGGTATGATTCGGTATTTATGAAGTGGTAAATGTAGATTAACCTACATCGGGCCCTAAGTCTCTTCCCTGAGGACTTTGTGAGCTTAGAAGTGTATTGGTGTAATTGTGTGAGCATCAAAATAATATTTGAAAACTTTTGTAAATGTTTTCTTCGGGCAATTGGCAGGACCCACCTGCAGAAATATCCAACTGGCTGCTCCATGGTGTCAGATTTAATTTCTTCTTGGTCTGGACCCCCAGCACCTTTGAAAAAAAAAAAACTAAGTCCCATTCTGCTATCCAGCCTTCGGTTCAATGGCAGCTGCTATGATTTGAGCAGTGACCTTATCAGGAGGATTGCCCAAGTGCTTCATCTCTCACTCTAGCACTTGCAAGGTCAACTTCTGGCTAGATTAGGGCTTGCCTGGCTGGTGCTCAGCTGCAGTTGAGAGTGTTTGAAAGCCAGAGAGTAGTTTGGAGCATGAATCCCTGCTAATTTACTTGGCTTTCTTTGGCCTGGCAGGTGTAGGTGGAATCTGGGCCTTTTAAAGTTTGTTTAGTTGGTGCTCAGGTTGCCTGCATTTCTCTGCACATCCTTGTTCCTTCCTGGGATGTATTGGTTCAGCAGTAGAGAGTGACCTTGTCTTATGAAAATAATTTAAAAAATGCATACTGCTTATAAGACCAATTCCCATTCTGTCTTTTTTGTAGTATACAAAGCTTTATTTCGATATAAAATATCTTAAAAAGCACAATACAATTAAAATACAATACATTTATTCCCTCAGGTCGGCACGGGTCCCGGATTGCTGGAAGCTGGCTGTGGTTTCCCCACTTCTAAAGAAGGAACCTTTGGATCCCAACTGCCCAGCAAACTACAGGCCTATTTATCTACTGCCATTCCCAATTAAAATTCTAGAGAAACTGGCCACAAAACATCTGTCCAGCTTCCTTGAGACCAATGACTGCCTGGATGTGTCTCAATTTGTCTTTAGACCAGCCCATGGGACAGAGTCAGCTTTGGTGACTGTTCTAGACGATCTTCGGACGCGTGCCGACCATGGTCGAGCAGCCTTTTTAGTGCTGCTCGACAAGTCGGCCGCGTTCGATACGGTCAGTCATGCGATCTTGATCAGGAGATTGGAGGAGGTTGGGGTATCTGGCTTGGCCCTTGATTGGCTGGTGTCTTACCTTGGTAATAGGCACCAGGTGGTGGCCCTGCCACCCTTTAAGTCTAACATCAGAAGGGTCGGACAGGGCGTGCCTCAGGGGTCGGCCATCAGCCCTATTCTATTCAATCTATACCTCCGCCCCCTGATCAAGCTGATAAAATCCTTTGGCATAGCAGTCACCAATTATGCTGACGACACCCAACTTATCTTCTCGTTTGAGGGTAAGCATGCTGTGTCACAGGAGATCTTCCACTGCTGTATGATCACCACGGCGGAATGGTTGAGCCACAACTCCTTGCAATTTAACAGCTTCAAAACCGAGGTGCTGCACTGCTCCATGGATCGCACCCCTAGGCCTCTTCCACAGGATTTTTTGCCTCCTGTTTTCCAGGGCACTAGCTTGCCGGCTGAATCTGTTCGAAACCTGGGGGTGATGTTCGGCTGCAGCCTGCAGCTAGACTTATCCGTGAATAAAACGGTGGCCACTTGTATGGCTCTGCTTTGCTCGCTGCAGAAGATTCTACCCATGCTCCCTGTGCAGGTTACACCAGAGGTAGTGCGGAGCATAATGTTAAGTAGGCTTGACTACTGTAACGCACTAATCCAAGGGGCGCCTGCGACCTTGGTGGGAAAATTGCAGCGTGTACAGAATTTTGCCGCCAAACTGGCACTTTCGCGCTGACATTCTGACTCTTCAGCTATGGCACTCAGGGACCTTCACTGGCTGCCAGTCCCTCAGCGGATTGATTTTAAAGCTCTGTGCTTGGTATTCAGGTCTCTTCACGGACAAGGTCCGTCCCGATTGCAGGACTTGTTCTCTTGGTATATCCCGTCCAGATCACTCCGCTCCACCTCGGCCTGCTTGGTAGTAGTGCCCAAGATTCTGAGGTCCCAGATGGGAGGTCGGTCTTTTAGGTTCACCGCAGCGAGACTGTGGAATTTTCATCCGTTGTGTTTGAGAGGTATGGGAGATCTCCCTTCCTTTAAGAAAGCCTTAAAAACACATCTTTTTCCTAGAATAATGTAAACGGATCAGTACCTGGAAACATCATGTATGGTTTACAACAGTCTAAAGCGCCAGGATACCCATTGGGTGACAGCCATTTGCGCTATATAAGTATGCCAATACATACATACATACATACATACATACATACATACATTTATTTGGATAAATACTTAAACCAAATTGCTACAATTAAAAAAGTCATTAAACCAGTTACAGCTTTGAGCAAGAAAGAATAATATTCACAGTATAAAATTATCTAAGATATTTCATTCTGATCAGCCATGCCCAACAGAGAAATTTAGCCACTCCACAGGCTAGGGTGGTATTAGGGTCCGTCTGCAAAATTCTGAGAGCAATGGCGTGGTTATTGATCTTAAGCTGACAACAGACAGGTCTTAACCATTTAGACCTAGGTTTCTTGTAGGCACTACATACAAAAAAGAAATGTGGTATAGTTTCGGGTGTGTCGGTGCAAAACGGGCAATTAATAGGTGTTTGGTTGGGGGGTTTCCACTTACAAGTGCGTTCATGAACCGGGAGAGTACCCAGCCTGAACTGAATATATAGGGCCCTATCTCTGGGTTTCCTAATGAAATCCAGGTAGGGTTCAAGACTATGTACAGTCTTGGGTAAACGGAACTCATCTGTCAACCTGCTCAGTTTCGTATCTCTAGAATCCTGGGCATCAACCCATTGCCAATAGGCTCTCTTGATCTCCAATTTGGACACCGACACGGCTGTTTCCCAAGCAATGTTAAGACCAATAGCAAGTAAAAGCTTCTTGACCTTGGTTAGCCAAATGATTTTGTGGGACCCTTGCATATTCATCACTTCTTTAAGGCCATTTGCATAGCTAGAT
Source organism: Lissotriton vulgaris (assembly GCF_964263255.1). Lineage (NCBI taxonomy): Eukaryota > Metazoa > Chordata > Amphibia > Caudata > Salamandridae > Lissotriton > Lissotriton vulgaris. The sequence goes on from NC_141689.1 coordinate 56,178,759, forward strand.
AATTCAGGAGTGCGCCACAAGCGAGCCCAATAGAGAAGCGGATGCAGGGTAATAAGGTCTTTAATGGAACGGCGACTAAAATCATATAGGAGGGGTTTGTTTGGGGTGCCTCTAGGTAGTGAGACCAGCTCCCTAAAAAACTTATTTTCAGCCTTTACGAGGGTGTCAGCATTGTTAAAACCCCAGAGCTCGGCTCCATACAAAGCACTACCTATAGCTTTCGCAGAATAGATCTCCAGTATCGGAGCTATAGGTCTGGAGGTTGAGGCTCTGTGTTCCCTCCCAAAGGCTCCCAAAGCTCGTTTATGATTCAGGGCCATTTTCTCAATGTGAGACTGCCATTTAAGTTGGTTCGATATCCTTATCCCTAAATAATCAAAGACTTTGACATGCTCAAGGGTAATCGTGCAGTTGGCTTTTTTACTAGCGTTAAAATAGAGGAGCTTGGTTTTTGTTGTGTTAATAACCAGGCCCCTTTGATTACAAAATGTGGAAAACCGATCCAAAAGTTTCTGAAGCCCCGTAGGTGTTTTGGATACCAATAAGGTGTCATCGGCAAAGAGCATGGCGGGCACTTTTACACCAGCCAGGCTCGGGGCATCAGCATCAATATGGGATAAAAAGGAGACGACCCCATTCACAAACAATGAGAAGAGGGTGGGCGCCAGGACACATCCCTGGCGAACACCTCTATTCACCGGGATTTTAGCAGTTTTTTGGTCTTGGGTACCCCACCGTATACGAGCATAGTTCCCATCGTGCATACGAGCCAACAAGTTCAAAATGGGCAAGGGGAACCCCATCTCCCGTAAAACTGACCACAAGCGTTCTCGAGGGACCAGGTCGAACGCCGTTTTCAAATCAATAAAGGCCAGGTAGAGACCACCCTTACCAATGGTTACTATCTTCCAGTAAAGTAGCACCAATCTAAGTACCTGGTCAATGGTGCTTGTGCACGCCCTAAAACCTGCCTGGAATTGGGAAATTATATTATTATCCTCCGCCCATGTGAGAATTCTCTCCAGCAGGACCCTGCCAAACACCTTCTGACCAGCATCAATGAGACTGATTGGACGATAGTTGGCTGGGTCTCCTCTGGGTCCTTTTTTATAAATCGGGATCACCTCGGCTCCTTTCCAGGAAGTCGGAACCGAAGCCCCCTGTAGGAGGGAATTAATAAAAATAGAAAAGAACTTGGCCCAATGCTCAGTATTGGCTCGAAAGAGGTCGCCCGGAATCCCATCCTGGCCCGGTGCCTTCCCTTGCACAATTTTGTTGATAGCAGTCTCAACCTCTCTTTGCCCGACAGGATCAAAGAAAGACACACTGGCTATCAAGGGTAATACGTCCTGTCCAGGTAATTCACTACTCTCAGGTGCCCCTATCCCTTCGTATAAGCCACTAAAATGGTCAAACAACTCCCCGTCGGTAATGTGATTAGGTATTGGATCTGTGTCGCCTCCACCTGAATTTCTGACCAAAGCCCAAAACCACTCTCCGTTTTTAGCCTGGCTAGCCATCTTCAGCTCCTCCCAATGCATGTCATCCCAGGACCTCTTTGCCACCAATAATGCTCGTCTATATTGAGATCGGGCTAGGCGGACCTCAGCAGCGTCTCAGGTTTTGACGGCAAGTATCAGATTCGTTTTTGCCCCCCTGCATTCATGGTTATACCATTTAGCTCCAGGTTTCCTGGGCTTACATTGGGTGGACGTGTCAATAAAAAGGGCGGCAATCCTGTCAATTGTTTCATTATAAATCACATCCGCCGGGGGTTCACCTGGGTCTTTTGTACAACTATCAGAAAGTTTTTCAGTCTGGTCTCTTACGATCGCAGCAAGGGTGGTTATTTTGTGCTCGTCAAGGACAAATTTTTTTCATTTGATAAACCTTTTGCAATTTGAGGGGATAATTTCTCTTGTCACCAATCTCGGTCTGTTACTAGTCCGAGAATCCCCTTTAAGCAACTGGTTCTGCATGCAGAGGGATAGGGGGTTATGGTTGCTATGGATAGAAGGAGTGACAATCATGTCGCTCACATATTTCCATAATCTTTTATCGACCAGGATATAATCTATTCTGCTAGGGCATGAAACTCTATTGTATGTACAGGCCCCCGCAAAATCGGATGGTATACGTCCATTCGCAGCTACCAGGGAATATTCCATTAACATAGCATTCATCTGGATGACAATTGGTGTCCATTTTTTAATTGGCGCGATTGACAGTTGTGGAATTCCCCATCTCATATCCTCATCATGGAGACCGCCCGCTCCACCCACCACCAGCGGTTCAAAAGTACAGTTGAAGTCACCGGCGACCATGGGGAGTGAATCGGTCGGACAGCTTAGAAGTGAGTCAGCTAAAGCGGAAATGGTCGGAGATTTAGCCCTCCTTGCAGACCTCTGGCATAAACATTAAAAAGCTCCAGAGTGACTGTGGCCTTGGAATCTCTGATCGTTAGCCTCATCAAATCCATCAATGCACTGGTGCGATGGATTATTCTACAGTTTAGTGCAATCTTCATCCAGATTAACAAGCCGCCCGACGGGCGGCCCCGCCCTGATGGAATAGCTGGGACATAAAAGGTGGAATAGCCCGACTTGTGCATAGGTTCGAGACACCAGGTTTCCTAAAAGATACACACATCGTATCTATCTATCAGGGCATTCCAGTCAGGAAGTAATACTTTTTTAGACAAGCCCGCGACATTCCATGAAATGACGTTAAGGGGGCCGTTACAACTGTTCTGGCCACCATTGTGTGACCGGGCTAACCCCAGGTCAAAGCTTGTGCCGCTGCTTACAGTTGGGATTAGCGGTCCAGTTTCTACGCATTTGCCATTTCCTTCCATGAACGACATCGTCCACTGAAGTCGTCGGGTCCAAGGGGGGGTATGGGGCATAATCGTTGTCCCTGATTCCCCCTAATCCATTGAGAGGCAAAGATGGAGATGGGCTATTAATAATCACCGATGACCCCAGAGGACTATTATTATTGATTCTGATGGGGGATATGAGACAGGAGAAACCCTAGCAGCATCTACCTGTGCCAGGAGTCAATCAACAGCTTCCAATCCACTATACCGGTTATGGCAAGGGATAGGAGCTGGAGCACGCTGGAAACCAGGCCAGACTCCACAGTTCCAGTTGTTACCAAAGTTGGGTCTCCCTGCTCTCCGTTGGATTAGAGTCCAACCTGCGTATTCGGCCCCATCCCAATTGCTAGTGTCGAGGGGCCTATAATGCTCATATCTCATCTCTTCCCTAGCATGATTAGTGGCCCTAGTCCAACTCCACCCATTATCAGGCTGTTCCTCTGATGTATAAAAGTAGGATAAAGGTCTAGTCACAATCGTATTGCCATTATTCCGAGGTACCCCCGAGCAAATATGGGTCACTGATCGTGGATCCTTAAAATTTACGACCACACAGTCACCCTCAGATCTTTTCCTATTATATCCCACCCAGGGTACCCTCCGTACCATTAAGATGTTACTCGTTATGTGCAGCGGTAAAGGGTGGTTGATGTTTAGCCAGTAGGATACCTTATTTTTCAAAGCCCATGTTGGTTCCGTAAGTGACAGAGCCAATTCCGGAACCCCTGTCAAAATTACCACATAAGGACCCGCTTCAGGAGGTAGATCAATATTTCTACGTTCTTGGGCTCTCTCTATCGGTGTTTTGTCAGTGTTAAGTGTGGTAGATTTAGGGCTGACCGATTTTTGGGTATTACAATCATTAGGTGCAGGGGGTTTGGCATGTACTCTACTAGTTTCAGTGTTGGGGGCGTTCAGCTTGGTGGTCTTGGGGGATATTTTTTTTTGGAGCTGCTGGAAGTGTCTTCGATGCCTGAGGTTTGCCTGCCGATGGGACTGCTGGGACAGCCTTTTTCGGCTGGTTACTGTTCAGGGATCTTATGTCCTTCTGCAGTATGTTCAGCTGATTTTCTATACCTTCGAGCCTTGCTTGCAAGGGGGTAAAAAGGGTTTCTAATAGCTTCCTCAAGGTATTTACAAGGGAATCCCCTAATTCCTCTCTAGAGCCCGTGCTATTTGCTACACTACAATCTGCTCCGGGGTATTCAAGGGGGCCTGGGTGTCAGGTTTGTCCGAGTCATGAGGATCTAGTTGGACACTCGTGGTGTTGTACACCTCAGCCTGGGTCTGTAAAAAATTAGATCTATTTTTATTGTTATCTGGTGTACAAACAGACGCAATGTGCCCCATAGACGCTCTTTTAGCTAAAGCAAATTCTTGGGACACCCTGCGTTCCATCAAGACAATTCCTTGGTCAATGAGTGAGTTTGTGCGTATAATAAAATTGTCCAAGGTGCCTATGAGTTTCGGGCCTCCTAAAGCAGTCTTACTTCTAGTTTCTCGGGTTGTCATCTCCCTAGACAACTTTTGCTGCAATCACAGAGCAGTGAGGGAGTCTTACAATACAAACATACACTGGAATGGGGACGAAAGAGAGGGGGCCCGGTTCGGTCTCACACGGGCTATAACGGGCCCGCCCGTGGCCCGGGCTTCGCCCGTGCTTCTCCCGCACGTGCCCCGCTTATCGCGGGTTTGGCCGTAGTATTATAGGGTGGGGTGGGGGAGGGAAGAGTCACCAGGTGCGGCCGATGGAGCGCCTCAAAGACTGCTGGTACTCGCAGTCCCACTCCGTACACCTCCATGAAGTAATCAGCCCCAAATGTCTGTAAGAGTATCCCGGTGTCCAGGTAGGCAGAGTTAGAAAGTAGTTCTCCCAGGCGTGCTACGAGACAGCACTCAGTATGTCTTAGTAAGTCTTACTAATTTGTCTAAATATATAGTTCAAATGTTCATTCAGCAACGACACGAGAAAATATATATCAGCTTCAAATGCCTTCAGAAAGAGCCAGGGCGTCTCAAAACCAACTATGCCACTGCTTCGCCACTGCTTCGAAATGGGAGATCCAGCGTGGACCCAGGACAAAAAAGTTTCACTCCCCAGTTCGCCTGAAGCAGAACCTGCCTCCCAATTAACACGTAATTCCACTGCTAGGACCGGAAAAAGAAATGTTTTTTTCCCACCTGGGGAGCTTGCCGCTAGGACACAGTCCGTTCCACTATCGCCCTCGCGATATCACTCCTTTAAGAAAAAGATCACCACCAAACGGTAGCAGAGGCAGTAATTCCTACCGCATTTAATTTTGCAGGCTCTGCAGCATTTTCTGGCGCTCCTCAACCGGCTCAGCATACTCCCGTACTCCTGCTCCAGTGAGCCATTACCCCAGCTGCTCCAACTCAGGTGAGCACAACGAGGGGGGTGGAATGAACTTTCGCTCACGGAGCTCCAAGCTCGGCGCTCCGCAATCTTCTATGAAGGGTGTTTTTTCACCCTCAAAGGAGACCCAGCACCAAGATCGTCCGCGGGGGGGCTCCGAATACTCCAACCGCCTTAACCTTGCGGGAGAGCCACAAAGGAACAAGGGCGCCCACCGCACACCGAGCAGCTCCCAGACACTGCGGCAGGTAAAGACCGAAGGTGAGGGAGGCACCCGTGTTCGACCACTACAGCTCGTCCGCCGCTTCCCCAAACACAATATTTCAATAAATGCTGAGATCTCCGCTCAAACCTCCGCCGGAGGACAGTCACAAGTATTTCAGAAGATAGTTCGGCATCGGGTTAGGGACCGCTCACGCACCACCTCTCACTCTGCCACTGGTGCGGCCGCCATCTTGCCACCCTGGTTGTATCTTTTTACTTATTCCTGAGCCTTCTCTGATTACCACAACCTTGTGTGTTGGATGAGCACAAAGCATCCATTTACATTGAATATTTATCTGACTGGTATAATCTGCCTTCAAGACCTCTCTTTTTTTCAGAATCAATGGCATTTTGTCAATTAAAATACATTTGGCCCATAGAAGTTTTTATCTAATGTCTTCTGGTTGTTTGACGTCACACACGACGATTTACGAAAAGTGTAGGTGTTTGGCAGACCCTGAATCTGATTGGCTCATAAAAAGTTGTATTTCCAGCACACCCAACATCTACGAGGGGATAAAGGCAGAAATTAGCAAAAGTAATAATCTGGAAGACATGTTTGCACTTCCAGTCCTCACATGGGTGATGTCACAGGGTCCCTACCTATGCGCATGGATAAACTGTCATCAATATTCGCCTCTCTCAAGGATGGGGTGTGGATGGAGAAGCCATCTGCGAGACTGGGCAGAGGCTTCGAACGAACCCAATTTTGAGCCGAAGAATCTATTAAGTAAAATAATAGGCTTATTTAAATCACATATCGGGAATCATTGAGCACTGACAGATTGTCAGTGAACCATGGGAAAACAAAGGGAAGCCAGCCAGGTTTAACAGACAACGGAATCAGACAAACTGTGTATATTATTAGGAACATTGTCCCAGGAGCACTTTGCTCTCTGGCGTCACGTCAATGACATTCCCAAGAATTCAGGATTATTTAAATAAAGAAGGAAGCCAGCATCATATTTGTCAAAGGAGGTAAGATCTGTCAACATTAAAGGTCTTTGAAAGCCAGTCAACCTCCCCTAATGAACTTGTAAAATGCTGTGCAACTTACTGAGAATTGTCCTTCCTTATTTTTTTCTAGTAACTTGACAAAGAAACCTGCAGTAAAAAATAACCTTTCAAGAAAAGCTCTTAAAGCAGTGAAATAAAAAAAATCGTTTAACGTGAAGGTGCTCCTTTTAACAAGCATTGGCATAGCCAATAGGTCTCGCCTTTGGGATTTTCTAAGTGTTTAAGCCATGCAACACTTGATGTTGTTGCACCAAGGATATTGTGCTGGATAACTAAACACTTTTAAGGTCCCAAAGGCGAGACCTATAGGCTTTGCGGTCCTTATTTGACAGACACCTTTTGTAGAGAAATAAAATTATTTGGAAAACATGTTTTGGCACTATGAAATAACACTGCATGCTCCGCAGACAGGCAAACTGCAATCTGGGGTTAGCAGATAGGCAGTGCCTACGATCACACATTGTAAACAGTTAAAGAGACTAAGGACCAAGACGATCCACAAAATAGGAGAATTGGCCTCTTCTGCAACGTCTCACACCCGTATAGGTTGTGTGCAGAGGCACAGATCATAGCGCAATTTTGTTTTTAGCCCAAGCATTAAATGGTCGCCTCACTCACTCACTAGCATTCTGCAACAATTTGGGAGATTCTGGAAGGATATGGTGAGCCTACAGCCAGCAACCTTATCAAGCAGCATGCCCAGTACAGGAGCTCTGCCTGGGCGCCCGTCCCAACTGTGCACCTTCAGGACTGGGGCCAGTCTAGCTGTCTTTGACCCGCTCTAGCATGATTAAACACCAAGACAACCCCAGACGGGCGCTCTGAAATAAATATCAAGACAATATGACTAATAGATAAAAGGCTGGTGCACCATTTATAGCTACGTCCCTGGTACTACTGTCGCTCCATATGTATGCAAAGCATTGTTTCTTCCCATGTTACCAGTATGCTTTGTGCATCATGAATCGGTTTACTATTTAATGGTGTGTATTTATTATAGTCGGGTTTGATTAAAGAGGTTGCATCAGCGGCAGATAAAAGGTTTGCACCAGTACAGATGAATTACAGAATAATTGTAAAGACCAGCACAATTGCGTGCACATTTTAGAAGTTGTGCGGGACATGGGTATTTTAGTACTGGTTTAGGAGACTAAAGGGGATGAGGACTGTTAGACCTGGCACCTTGGCGTGAGTCTCCCTTACACTTTTTGCTGATGTGCCTCAGATGTTTTGCTGGTGTTGTCATATGGTTACTACGTTTCTATATATTATGTTAAGTTAGCATGTGCTTATTAAATGTTTAAACGCCATATTTTCTTTCTGCTTCGGTTTGCACACGACACCTAATTGTTATTGTAGCTTTCAACCTAGACGAAAGATGTGGTTTATTTGAGAATAATATGTTATTGCCTTGGTATCAGTCGTGTTTGGTACACTTGGTACAACTGTCTGCACACTGAGAACTGCACACTCTAAGAATAACCTAACACAAGGTTGTTGAAGGCCTGATCCTCGCACCACGTTAGTCATAACACAAATACTGTTGCTGCCAAGATTGGGCTCTACGTGGGTTTAAGATAGAGTTACAGAGAATGAAACACACACTTGATGCTTCGCATGCTGAGAGCTGGTAGCGGTTGATGTGATCTCCTCCTACTGAGAATTAGAGGTATGGGTCCGCCCTGCTAAGAACCCAGATGAGACCTTCTTAGATATAATATAATATGCTAATTAGGGTGCGCTAAATATAGGTGATACAGAATTATATAGATCTCTGCATCATAACATGCTATCACCTTTTGCTTATTATGGATTAGTGACTATGCTGCTAACTCTGATTTTTATAATATGTATATTGATATTATATAAGATACTGCGTTTGAGAATGTTGCATTGAAAAATAAACATTTCAAACTTGCACGTGTGTTCTCTGCCTCCCAGTTTCGGTTTGGAATGATTATATAATGAAAGAGTGTTCATGTGTTCCACGATACCTGAGGTATTCTAAGTTCATGTTCTGGATTGTCTAAGTCATTGGGAAGTATTTACTACCGATGAGACACTGTAGCTAGCTTGGTAAGGGGATTTCTGAAACAAAGGTGAGTTCTGGGTCACCCTGACTCACCCAGGTTCTAGATCTCTGTGCACAGTTCTGTGGGAGAACGGAAACCCTGCTACATGGCGCCCGTACGTTGGTTGGCCTTATATCATGACACTCGAGTAGTATAACATTCAAACCCTAACACCTTCATTCCCGTTTCCGGAAAACGGCAGTGTCGGAAAAACCTACCTATTTTTGAAATAGGTCTTTTTCAAGCTTGAATCTATCTGTAAAAGGTTTCTTTGAATTACTACCCAGTTGTGCTACAAAGTAATCTTTGTGTTTTCACTTTTCTGTGGTGACATGGCACAAGCCGTGGACATCCCGCAGCATAGTCGCATTGCGGTGCGTGACCATTTGCGGATGTATGATGTTCCTGTGGAAGGCTTGGCTGTTGTTCTGGTAGTGAGTGCGGAACATGCTTACCCGTACGAACTGTTTTATTTGTGGGTGACGTTTCCGCCGGTGGACGCAAATTCTGGGGTGTTCCATACATACACTGCTACAGCTGTACCGGCTGCGTATGCTCCGTACAGAGCACTGGAAGTTCCTATAGATGCATGGCAGCATGGAGTTTGGTTTGGTGGCGCCCTACCACACTCATTATCGGCTTCGAGGTTAGGTCCTTTGTCCATTCCGGGCACACCATGGCCCGCTTTGGCTGGGTTCACTCCTCACCCTCAACGCGCCACTTGTAACGTGGCTGATCTGCGGCGGCTTCATGAAGTCGCAGTGGCAGTGATTAGAGCGCTTGTTCATTACACTAGCCGTAATGTTCAAGACGCTGCCCCACGGGGCGCACAGCTTAGGGCAGAACATGCTGGTCTGAAAATCAATCCGGTCATGGTTAATTCCGTGATGGGTAAAAAGCCCCAAGAAAAGGATGATTTTCCTTTCTGGCTTGCTGAGAAATTCGGCCAGCTGGAAGCTGTGTTTCCCAACACGAGTCCGGGTGATAAACACCGGATTCTTACACTAAGTTTGCCAAAGGATTTGGCTCCTGAACTTGTTGACTGTGAGACCTGGGGCAAGACTTTTGCAGCGGTCTATTCGAGGTGCTATGGCTCCCCGTCTGTGACCAATCTAGGTGGGGTCCTTAAACGTGTTCAAGACGAACACGGACCGGAGTCGGCTGTTGAATTGGGTATGCGCCTGTGTGGCTCCTTTGATGTAGTTTGCGATCTGATCCTTGCAAATGTCAAGGGGGATGCAGTGAACTTTCAAGTTGCTAACGCGTTGGCGTTGGTTCCCGAGGCCGAACGACCCCGACGGTTGGCAAGGATAATTGTAGCTGCTTACAAAATGGTTGGCCGCAATGCGATGGGGGTTAAAGCTTTTCCTGATAAGGAGAAGAAACAGCCCCAGGGTCAAACTTCGGAAACTAGTGGTCAACAAAAGTCCAAGAAGCAAAATTGGCCTAAAAAGCAGAATCAGGGTAAGCAACAACAACAACAAACACAGGTTTCTGCTCCTGCGTCTCCGTTGCCTGCGCAGTCGGATCGTGTTTATGATTTGCGCGACCGCGCGATGATTAAATCGCCTGAGAGATTTCAGGCTTCTGACAACGCTCTCCTCGTTCCTTTCAGGACTCATCGGCTCCATCAATCGGTGGTGGAGGGGGCGGCAGGGGCAGGGGTGGCCAGCAAGGACGTGGTCAGCCCCGCCCGCGAAATGATGGAGAGCAGCAGGAAGGCTCTACGCCCAAGAGACCACAGTTTGCCACAAAGAAAGTCGCCGCCCTGACAGCGCATCGTTATGCCCCAGATAGTGAGAACGCGGCTTCGGAATCTGAAGTGGGCTCTGACCTTGCTGGACAGCGCAGCAGAGATTACCATAGTGAGAGAGGCCCTCCGTCCACTGTTGAAGGTGACAGCGACTGATTCTTATGTTGTGATTGAAACTGCTGACATGCATGTTGCTCCCCCTCAACGACTTTTTGAAATTGTCCTGTTAATTGAAGGTGACATGCAGCGAACTGTAAAAGGGGTATTTTGGGAAATCTCTCGTCTACATATGACATTTTGCTTTCGGAGGCTGACTGGCCCCCATCTTTTGTTCTCGCAGCTCCGCGAGGGGAGGAGGTAATCCTACCCAGTTTCGCGCACACTGTACCGAGAGTGGAAGCGCTGTATTTTGCAGAAGAGTGGGCTCTGGCGCTTGCGCCGGCTGTGTACCGTAATCAGTGTGGCTGGGATAAATTGTCACCTAGCCACGAGATTCCTTTACGGTCTCAACCACAGCCTCAACCTCAATATCCCATACGACGTGAAGCCAAAGCTTCAGTCGCGGCTATCCTTGAACAATTGGAATATAAAGGTGTAATTGAAACGTGTGTGTCACCGATGAATAACCCACTTTTTACTGTAAACAAGCCGGACGGCTCATATCGTTTGGTTTTGGATTATAGGCATTTGAACTTGCATTGCCGTAACTGCGCAGTACAGAATACTCATGGCTCTGCGTTAGTGAATAGTCTTGAGCGTAAACGGTTCAAAATCACGCTTGACATTTCCAATGGTTTTTATGCCCATAGATTAGACGGTCTAAGTTCCCAATGGACCAGTTTTACATGCGGCGGTGTGCAAAAAATGTTTTGGCGTCTTCCAATGGGCTATAAGAACAGTCCTGGAGTATTCTCCGCCCGCATTGTCTCTCTTCTGGAGAGCTTCGACCCAGTTGCTTGTTCGTATGTGGATGACATTTATCTCACAGACGACGATCTTTGGGAGCATCTGTGTCGGGTAAATAGCATAATTTGTAACTTTGCAAACATTGGTTACAAGTTTAACTTTGCAAAGTCGCACATTGCAGAGTACACAGTGTTGTTTCTAGGTTACGAGCTTAACAACGAAGGGAAGGGTTTAGCACCTCACTTCCTGGAGAAATGCGCACAATTGCGCTCTCCGACAACACTGAAAAAATTACAGTCTTTGCTGGGATTTTTTAATTTCGGGAGGACTTACATTCCGGAATATGCCCAGCGTATCAGGCCTTTGTATGCTTTGATACAACCATCTTTTTCCAAATCATGCTGGCTGCCTGAGCATTCGGCCGTTCTGCAGTCTTTGCAGGCTGATTTGCTCGCTTCTGAATACTTACAGACTCGTGATAACCAGATCAACCTAGTGATGAGGATTATCCCTGGGGCGGTGGGTTTCACGTACCTGACTTTTAATGAAGGAGAAACAGTACCTATTGCTTACAAGTCACACTTGTACACGTCGGCTGAATTGCGATTTTCCACTGTAGAAAAAGTTTTAACGGCTGTGCAGATGGCTATCCTTAAAGAACGTGCCCTGTCACAAGGAAAACGCATGTTGGTTGTTACCCCGTGTCCTGCCTTAGAGGCGGTTACGAAAGCCAGTGTACCTAATTCCAAAGCTTTGCACCCTCGGTGGATTCAATGGGCGGCATCCTTGACGTCCCAGCATGTCACGTTCATTTTTGATGCCACGATACGGTCGCAGGAGTATTTACAGTATGAATTTGTTCATCCTGCTCCTTTAGCAATGCGGCCGTTGGAGGATTTCCATTGCATCATTTACACTGATGGTTCGGCGCAGGTTGCGCATGGCTCTAAACATGCCTACGTTTCAGCTTGCGCCATTGTGGTCGGTGCCATGGTGAACGATGAGTTCAAGTCCAGTGTCGTGCACACGCAGACGCTTGGGGACTGCACCGCACAATTAGCAGAGCTTCGTGCTCTGATGCTTGCATTGGAGTACGCAGATCCTAGTGTGACGACTTTGATCGTAAGTGACTCTTACTACTGTGTCCAGTCTTACAATGAAAACTTGTTCTTTTGGATTCAGAATGAATTTCGTGACTCCAAAGGTAGCACAATAAAACATAAAACGATCTGGGTCCGAGTGGCGGATCTTAAAGAGAAGTTGCCACTCGTGTTTGTGATTCATACTCTCGGTCATCAGCGCGTGGGGGTCCACGCTGTTGGCAATTCGCTTGCTGATGAAGCAGCGAAGTCAGCAGTATTGAAATACTTAGTTGCAGCAGTCACGAGATCCAAAAGCAAAATAGATGATGACATCTTGGCAGCAGTTGCTGCATCAGAGAAGGGAAGTAAATATCCTGCGGGGTTCCCTTCTAAATACACATACCACTTAAGTCCCGATAAGGTTCCTTATGTGACAATCCCTGAAGTTGGCGAACGTATAGTTCCCAACTCGGATCGCAGGGCTGATTTGATTACAGCGGCTCATGAAGGTGTGGCGTCTGCACATGCGGGCGTCTCAGCCACTGTAACTCAGCTACAACAGAGGTTCTGGTGGCGGGGACTGTACAAACAGACGCGCGATTATGTCCTTCAATGTGACATTTGCCAGCGGATTAAGCCTTCAACTGCTGCGCGTCCGCCTCAGACACAGTTGTACATCTCGAATAAACCACTTGGATGTGTTTATTTGGATCACTGCGGTCCATTTTCTTCTGATACTGCGTATAAGTACATCTTAGTAGCAGTTGATTCATGCACATGCTTTGTGTGGGTTTGGCCGCATCGGAGCGCTGATTCACGTACTGTCATTAAGGATTTGCGTGTCTTTGTGGGAATTTTTGCCTGTGTGTACTTTTCATTCGGATCAGGGTCCGGCTTTCGCCTCTAAGGCGTATAAGGATGCTATGGTTTCGATGGGGGTCCAAGTCAAGTTTTCGAGTCCCTACAGACCTGAGGGTAACAGTGTAGTTGAACGAATGAACCGCGACTTAAAGCAATCTTTGACAGCTCGAGTTATAGGCACTGGCAGAAACTGGTTAGCCCACCTCATAGGCGTGCAGCGTGTGCTTAAAAATCTCCCTAGAAGGTCTTTGGGTGGGCGGACCCCATACGAAGTGGTATCAAGATGTATGTACCTGACCTCGATGGGCTAGACTCCAAGGCCCAGGCCACGGCCTTTGACGTAGATGAACATTGCAATGTTTTACAGAATCTACAAAAGACCAGAGACAGTCTTGCAAAGGAACATTTGCCCTCCACATCAGATGATGCGCTGCAGATCCCGGTAGTTGGCTGGCTACCCCGAGTTGGAGAACTGGTTCGAGAGAAGATCGATAACAAGAAAGAGTTTGGTCCCTCATATCGAGCACCGGTTCGAGTTCTTGGAGTGAAGGGCACAAGAACAGTCATTTTACCACCACTTCCTGGTCGTAAGGAAAACAGATTTATTTCTAATGACAATGTCAAGACACACAGGGTGGCCGATTCTTCATAGCATGACACCGGCTGTATCCTGTCCTTCCATGGTGAGGCACTCTGTACTAGCAATAACATCTGGCGCAGAACAGGAGGTGTCCCTCGAGATGCCTGCCATATCCAGTCCTTTATTAAATACTATTCCTGTTACTAACATTGATGAGCTGACCTACACCTATCCTGCTGATTTATCAATGCCTGATTTGCAGACACGTTTGGCCAACCAGTCCAGATTCTCTTTTGACTCTGTTTCGGAACTTTCAAAGAAACCCTCAAACATTGCAAGATATGCCAGGTTGTTTAAAAAACATTTTTTAATTCCCCCTTGGACATACATTTGGTTGATCCTATTTTCATTTTATCTTTTTATGTCAATTGGTTTTGTGTTTTATTTTTTCCGTCTGATTGATGGACACTACGTTAAAGAAAGAACAGGAATTCGGTACCTTAATGGAACATTGGCCCCTCTTTCCTCTTCACATTCAGCGCACAGACTGAAACGAAACTTAAATACAGTTAACATTACTGCTTGGCCTGTCCTTGATGGGATTTTGTGGGATGCTGTTAGGTTTCAGATACATGGGCCCACTGAAGTGATTAATGTTCCAAATGTGCTTAGAGTAAACATGGGAGATGTGATTAAACAAAATATACGTTCTGATGATTGGGATATTCAGGCCGTAGAAGCATTATTCTCTGATTTGAAGTATTATGCTGCTTTCGATGCTGAGGATCTGTATACAGATTCTATTAATTATGGCGATTTGTTTTGTTTTCAACACTATGGTAATCATTTTTTACATAAAACAAATTCCAGGAGGGTTGCTGTGAATTATACACAATGGGAACACTGCCCTGCTCCATTCGGTGGCAGCTCCAATACGTTTCTGAAAAAATACACCTATTTTACAGACTTTAATCAATCAAATCCCGAGTCATTCTATTTTAAAATGACACAAAAGCCCATGTCCAAAGTTAAACTTACAGATACAAAAATGCTGTATTCGGCGTCCTTTCTAGACAAATTGGCTGTAGATGGCTACGAGTTTTGGAAAGGAACAATTGACCTTAAATCGGTTTGGGGTACCAAAGATTGGCAGGTACAAGGCACTGAGGCTTTGCACCGTGCATGTCTCATCCCGCATCACATGTTGTTTTTAAATTCAACCATTTTCCAAACAACATGCTTTGGATTGGCTACCTCTAAAAAATTAAATACACCGACCATCCCAGATCTAGAGGAATATACAGGTTGGGGTAATTTTACTGGTTTGTCCATTCATGAGTTGCAAACTCTTTTACACAATTCGTCCTTTAACATTTCCAGTTTGGATTCTAAGGGTTGGCTGGTGTGGCATAGGAGTGCTGATTCTTGCCAACGCCGTTTTCTGGGTTTGGCTGAGGGGTTCACAGAAGTCAGACTCGATCCCCGTTTTGAAGAAGACTATACTGTCACGACTTATTCTGTGGGGAAGCTGTGTCAGAATTGGTTACAACATTCCACATTAGCTGCAGTTAAACTACATCTGTCTCTATTGAATGATAATGTGGATTTGAACGATTTTATAAAAGGCCTGGCTTAGGGTAGATCTAAACGATGGCTGTATGCGATTTACAATGAAATTTGGAAAGTTACCCAAGTTGAGGCTGCTAAACGCCTGAGAGCTATTGATCAAGCAAATTTAGAAAAGGTGCTTGCAGTTGTTGATAACAGTATTAACACGCTTTCTTCCCGGATTTACACGTTAAACAATATTGTGTCTTCTGTTGTTGACATTGTACATGATGAAGTGTCCGTGTTGTATCATGGTCAAAATCAATTACGTTCTGTGATGCAGTTTGCTTGGACACTACAAACTCTTAAGAATGGCCGAGTGCCTTGGAATTTTATGAACGTCTCATCACTATTTGCCCCATTTAATCTGACTGAATAACAGCGCATGCTATCAATGAGAGATGCGACATTTTCTATGTTACACATTGAAAAATTAGAATCCTTGCCTTTTTCTGTGGCTGAAGTGACCGCTGCTACATGGCTTATCCATGGTGTTATTACCTTACCTTTTGCTTTGTATAAATTTACAAATTGTATGAAATATATAGCCATTGGGCGATATGAACCATTAGGCAGTGCTTTTCTCCATGAGACATGGTCTTTACCATACACTTATAGATGCCTAAAAGAGGGAAATGAAGTGAATGTGAATGGTGAAGAATGTACACAGTCACCTGACCGCTCACTAATATGCAGACACATCCAGTTGCATGGTTCTTGTAATCAGGACAAACCTAATTTGGCCTGTGTTTTGAAAGGGACACCAGTTCCTGCAATAGTTCCCACGTTCACTTTGTTGTCCAACGGTAGTTATTTACTTTTGAATAACGAATTTTGTTGTGGGTTAGAGGCCGGTATCGCATATGTGGTTACCGTGTCAGAAAGGGTGGTTTGCTGCAAGAATGTGTTGTATCCACCCACGCATGGGAATTCAGATGTTTTAATTTGGCCAAGAATACCAACCTTGAGAGCTGAGTTCAATGGTTTAGGCCGTATAAGAGCCCTATTGTCTCAAAAGCAGGTGGCCCTGAGCTCTGCCCGCGAAACTTATGTCCTTCACATAGCAAACACACGCACGGAAGTACAGGCACTTTTAAGCACTGATTTGCCGTTTCATTTCTGCGAGCTGGTTCATCAAATCTTCAATGCCTCCTCCACAACGAGCATGGCTCATTTTTTTAAAATGGTTAGCAGTGGTCTCGTGACTACATTTGAAAAAGTATTTGGTATTATCCCTGCGTTCTTTCATTCTATATTCGCTAGCCTGTTTGGCGGATTTCCTGTTTTGCTGGCTTTGGCTGCAGGCGTTCTGGTGATATTTTACTTTATAAAACATGGATGCCCATCCTGCGCAAGGAAACGCTCAGCACCTACTGATGCAGTTTCGCAACCGGATGCTTGATTACTATGGCTCCCTGCCGCTTGCGACTTTAAGCACGGCTTTTGGATTATCTTTCAGATTTTCCTATTTCACATGTGTCCAGCCCGTGTTTCATTGCCTGAGCTGTGATTTCGACTGGGCCATTGATTTGTGTCTCTGTTTACCGACTTCTCCTGACGTCAACTTTGATCAGCTGATGAACCCCGTAGTGGCTCACGAGCTGGTCTGTTCTGGCGAAAGGGTTATGGCTGTGGCAGCGATGCATGGACTAATGGGTCAGTGGGACATATTCGCAGCGGCGCATGACTTTCTGGCACAGAGCGTTCTCGAGAACCCACTGAGTTGTCCTCTGATGTTGCTAGAGGAATCGGTGTTGGAGGAGCACGTATGTTCTTTCCCATTGCTTAATTGGATGGCTGAACTGTTTTCGGATGATGACAGTGATTTCATGTTGGAAGCTGTAGCTACCTATTTTGCATATTCATTCAACCCATGAGTGACTTTGAAGACTTCCATCATTATGGCACGTGACTTTTTAGTAATTCTGAATGGTGCCTTTTTCAATACGAACATTCGATTTTTTCAGATGTTCCGGGCCTATTAACTGAGAGTAGGCCTCAAGTTCGACTTTTTATATTTTGTGTGGCCACTATAGGCATTCATACCTGAATTTTATTTTTAAATTTTACATACATTTACATATATTTAGCTTGGCTCAATATCATTGAACTCTGCTTTCATGTCCTGCCTCTCATAGAGTATTGGCTTATAATTTTTCATTTTTAACTGTCCTCGGATCATTGGGGGGGTGTCATATGGTTACTACGTTTCTATATATTGTGTTAAGTTAGCATGTGCTTATTAAATGTTTAAACGCCATATTTTCTTTCTGCTTCGGTTTGCACACGACACCTAATTGTTATTGTAGCTTTCAACCTAGACGAAAGATGTGGTTTATTTGAGAATAATATGTTATTGCCTTGGTATCAGTCGTGTTTGGTACACTTGGTACAACTGTCTGCACACTGAGAACTGCACACTCTAAGAATAACCTAACACAAGGTTGTTGAAGGCCTGATCCTCGCACCACGTTAGTCATAACACAAATACTGTTGCTGCCAAGATTGGGCTCTACGTGGGTTTAAGATAGAGTTACAGAGAATGAAACACACACTTGATGCTTCGCATGCTGAGAGCTGGTAGCGGTTGATGTGATCTCCTCCTACTGAGAATTAGAGGTATGGGTCCGCCCTGCTAAGAACCCAGATGATACCTTCTTAGATATAATATAATATGCTAATTAGGGTGCGCGAAATATAGGTGATACAGAATTATATAGATCTCTGCATCATAACATGCTATCACCTTTTGCTTATTATGGATTAGTGACTATGCTGCTAACTCTGATTTTTATAATATGTATATTGATATTATATAAGATACTGCGTTTGAGAATGTTGCATTGAAAAATAAACATTTCAAACTTGCACGTGTGTTCTCTGCCTCCCAGTTTCGGTTTGGAATGATTATATAACGAAAGAGTGTTCATGTGTTCCACGATACCTGAGGTATTCTAAGTTTATGTTCTGGATTGTCTAAGTCATTGGGAAGTATTTACTACCGATGAGACACTGTAGCTAGCTTGGTAAGGGGATTTCTGAAACAAAGGTGAGTTCTGGGTCACCCTGACTCACCCAGGTTCTAGATCTCTGTGCACAGTTCTGTGGGAGAACGGAAACCCTGCTACAGTGTTAGCTGCTCAGGGCACTGCGCCACGGCCAATCTGTGCCGCAGTGCAAGTGCTCCCAATGTACAGTGTATCTGTTGATTGATTTCCATGATTGGCTTATTTGATTTACTGTCAGTCCCCAGTAAAGTGCACCAGGAGTGCCAGGGCTTGTAAATCCAAATACTGCTAGTGGGCCTGCAGCGCTGGTTGCGCCACCCACAGAAGCAGCCTTTTAAATTGTGTCTGAGGTCTACCATTGCAGAACCTGCGTGCAGTTTGGTACTGTCATGCTGGCTGGGCAAGTGCACCCACTTGCCAGCCCAAAAACCTTCCCTTTACTTTATGTGAGTCACCCCTATGGTAGGCCCTGGGGCAGGGTGCATTGTAAGCATAAGGTAGGACAAGCTCTGATGTGTGTGGCATGTCCTAATAGTGAATCACAGCCATTTTCGTTTTTCACTATTGTAAGGCTACCTGCTCTCATAGGCCAGAATGGGCTGCTGGTATTATTCTACCCTATTATCCCAGCAGGCTCAGGGAACATGGTAAAAAGTCAAGTTTGGTATGCCTGAACTCAGAATAATAAAATATTTTTTTTAGTAAATTTTATTTTAATATCCTTTGTTTGCCACTGCTACTTTTGAGAAAGTTAGCCTTTGCTTGCCTGACCATTTCAGCCCACCTCTGCTAGGATGTGTATCTGCTGTCTGGTTTGGTGGTGAATAGAGGGATTACCCCCAGGCTAGGTGGAAGGAGTGCCCCTTGACTCTGAATAGGGCTGTGCTCTGCCACCACAATGCTGGTTCCACCTCCTGTGGAGCGTCTGATGTCCCTGACTTGCAACCTGAAAGCAACAGCAAGAGTCCCCAAAACAAAGTGCTCCAAAACTGGGCTGAACCAGGCTCAGGCCCCCTGGCCTGCAAAGACAAAAGAAACTGAGTATAAATGTGGGAGCCTGCTCCTAAGAAAGCAGAGCCTGTTTTAACAACAACGAACATCTGCCTGACCAGAAGGACTCCGAAAAGCTGAAAGAAGAAGAACTGTCCCTGACCTGGAGGACTGGACTGCAGTTGGTGCCTTACTACACGGAAGGAGAGGAAAAGACCCAAAGGGACTTTGCAGATTTGTGCCTGAAACTGATCTCCAAGGGCTTGAACCAGAGCTAGCCCCCTGAACTGAGCCCCGGGACCATTGGGCTCATCCTGCCTTCCCTGATGAGTTACCGAGATCTGCCTGACCTCTCTGTGGGGCTGGGACCTCGCCTGAAGTTTGCCTAGATCCCTCCTTGCTGCCCGTGTCTGGCCGCCCCCGCCTCGAGCCGCACCGCTCCTCTCTGAGCCGTGCCCCGCTCCGCGGGGCCGCCCGCATCCTGCCCCTTTCTCCCTCCGAGCCGCACTGCTCTTGGCCCCCCCGCCTCTGTAAACTACCTGTAGTCTTGTGCGAGGCGTAGCAACATTCTACAATAAGTTTAGAGTCTCCCACTCAGGATGTAAAAAGAAGCCCCACTTCCTAAAGGCGCTGAGGGCCTGGAAGGAATCAAGGGCAACAGAGAATGTGGTGGATGTAGAACCACCAGAAGGCCTTGTTGATTTTTGCAGAGTCCTGTCACCAGAGGAGATTGCAGACAGGGCAGTAACCCAGGCGCACGAAATGGAGATGGCAAGACTCAATAGGCAAATGGAAATGGAGAAACAAAGATTAGCAATGGAAGAAAAAAGCTACAAATGGATCATGACATGAGATTGAAGGAGTTGGAGCTGAAAGCTAAAAGTTTGGACACAACTCCCTCTGGTGGCAGCACAACGCTGGTGCAGGTAGAGTCAAGGGTGTACATGCCTAAGGATGTGGTAATGGAATACTTTAAGGGGGATGACATAGGGCAGTGGTTCAAGGCCTATGAGGTAGCCATGTCCTCCCACCAGGTCCCTGAGAGAGATTGGGGAGTGGGGCTGTGGGGGCGGTTCCTCAGCAAAGGGCGGGACACCCTGCTAGATTTGCCCTCTGAAGATTACAATTCCTACCCCCACATGAAAGAAGCCTTGGGTTAACTCCTGAAATGTATAGACCGAGGTTGAGGGGTTGTACTAAAATCCCTGGGGGTACCTATGTGGAGTATGTAACTTTTTTTTGCAGAGCACTGGATGGTTGGGTGAAGGGTAGCAAAGTGAATGATTTTCAAGGGCTTCTTGATTTAATGGCGTGGGAGCACTTGTCTAGCAATTGTTTTCCTGAGCTACGCCAGCACCTGATTGATAGCAAGCTGACTAACCCTAGGAAGCTTGCTGAGGAGGCGGAACGCTGACTCAGCACCAGGGTCCATAAGGGTCCAGTGGGAGACTCAGCCAAAGGGTGGGCAGGGTCCCCAGCAGAGGAGTGGGGGGGGGGGCAGGGGAAAACAGAAAGAGTTCCAAAGAGGGCCCCAAATTAATACCCAAAAGAACCAAGGGATAGGTTCCCAGCCTCCCCCACCCCAGAAGCAGACCAGGGCCTGACAGGTACTCCTGTTCAAAGAGGGCCCCCAACATGTTATAAGTGTGGCGAACTGGGTCATGTGGCCAGTGATCGCCGGTGTGGCCTTTTTGTTAAACCAGCACCCACTGGTGCTCCCCCCAACAGATGGCTAGTGTAACCTTGGGGAAAGAGGAAGAAGTCCAAGGTCGGTGGGACCACGCTCAGATGACCCTGGTCTCTTTAGGAGACAGTGAGGTGGTACCAGAGAATTACTTACCCTCTAACACTAAGAAATATGGGTAAGTAGTGACCATCAATGGAAAGGAAGTAGAGGCTCTTAGGGACAGAGGAGCCAGTGTGACTGCAGTCCGGTAGCACCTGGTGTCTCAAGAGCAGGTTGTACCCCATGCCTACTGCAGGGTTGTCAATGCTGACAACTTTGAGAGTCGTACGCAACCTAGAGGGTGAGCAGGGGTTATTCCAAGGAGTAGTTCACTTGCCCTTACTAGAGGAGAGGGACCCTGTTTGTCAAAAGTGCATACCTGTGCCAACCAGATACCCCCAATTCTAACAAGGACCCTAAAGCGAAAGGAACAGAACCTGGTGCGGACTAAACTTGTTCTTCAGCAACTTCATCTATTTCAAACAAGAAATAACAGTTGCCAAGATGTATTGAATATTTGCCCCGTTACTCGAAAACAGACCTCAGTGAAACAGCCAGGGTCTATCCCAGAATTCCTACATCAGGACAGCGCGGTCCACACATTTCTCAGACACCGGAAGCGGATGGAATGTGTCCTGCAGAGCCTGGAGTGAAGGTGGACGCATGTCAGCCTATTACAGGGTCCCCCGATAAAGCACTGGCCAATCACATTTGGCATTACAAGCAAATGTGAGTTGATAATGAACAAGTACAAACACACATCTGTGATGTCTTTGAAATGTCCATTGTCCCGCATCGAATCAGCAGCTCCTCCCAAATAGTACAATGTACCATGTCATTAAGTCTGTATGTAAACACGTACAATGCAACAACATACATATGAACACAATGTTAAACTGCATCACCCCTTCATATTGTAGAGGGAAGTCCAACACCTCCTGCAGAGCAGCCCGAACCTCTCTTCTCTGATGACGAAGAGGACTACCACACCTTCAAATCCGAAGCCCTCCAACAGCTCGTGGAGAGCCTTCACAGCCCACTTCCAAGAGGAGACCCCACCCCCTGCACAGATCACACAGCAGGCAGCCACCTAGGACCCCCACAAAGAACACATGGCCTTCCAACGCCCTGTGTTGGGGTGCCAGGAGAATCTGGCTGAACAGGTGCAGGTGGGGTTTGACCACATGGCAGCCAAACTCGATGACGTACAATGTTGTCTAAGTCCAATCAGGCACCACTCACAGTCCCTAACGGACACCCACAGTCTGCTCCATGCTCTACAAAGACCAATGGCTGATATTGCAGGAGCCCTGACTCAGAGACTAGAACAACTGTCCAGTCAGAGTGGCTCAAGCGATGTCACACGGAAGTTGGGACACATGTGGAGGTTAAAGGAGACCATGGAGCGGGCGCAGGCAGAAAGAGAGGTTGCCACGGCTGCACGCCAGCGACAGGTAGCTGGGTTACTCAATGACCTCAAGACCATCCTCATGGCATTGCTGCCACAAGGCCTGGCGCTGATGCATGCTGCTGCTACCACTACATCCACATCTCCGCCCCCGGAAGTATCAGTGCCACAAAGTGCAGCAGACATTTCACTTCCGGCCCCTGAGGTGTCACTGCCACACATGGCAGAAGACAGAACACCACCACCCATACATGAGGCACATGAAACAGCAGTGGATGAAGATGTAGATGAACCTGCCTTTGTGGTATGAAGGAAGCAGTAGCATTCTTCTTTGTGCTTTGTTCTGCCCTCTGCATCATCACCTTCCACTGTCCCCCAATACACTCCACGACACTCACCTTGGACCTCGAAATGGACTGCCATATCCTGTTTGATCGCCAATGACACAGCAATCAGACAGGGGCGGCTCTAGGCTCATGGCGGCCCTGGGCAGGGAGCGTAGGTAGGGGGCCCCGGAAGAGGGGGTGGGTCCGGGAGGGGTGGAGTGCAGAGGCCAGTGAAGGGGGGGGGCACAGGGTGTATGGAAGTGGAACAGAGCCGGAGGCCGCCAAATCCCTGCCAGTTGCCGCCACGCAAATATGTATCCATCCTCAGAGGATTATTATATTAAGGATATATATTGTGTGGTGGCCCCTGGGGTTTGGAGGCCCTGTGCATGTGCACAGCTTGCACATGCCTAAGGCCGCCCCTGAATCAGACTGTGTACTGAACTCTTCCTCTTCCTTTGGACTAGTCATTCCCTGAAGGACTCTGGCTGGCCCTCCACGGACCAACATTGTAAAGTGGGGTTTGCATGGTCCTGTACTGCTCCAGCTGCAACACTTCACTGAATGTGTATTAAACATTCATAATCACACAGATATGTCATGTCTATGGTCTTTCAAGTGTGGATTGGAAGTATGGATGAATGTAGGTTCATTGATTCCCCCTTAGGTCCATGTTGCTCAAGTCGTTGGACTTGGGTCACAGGGTGACACATTGCCGAATGCCGTTAGGTTGGTGCTAACACTTCAACAGGGACACACATATAAGTTACTTCCTTGTCCAGTCCAGTACAGAACTATGCCAGAACCCCGGAGTCATTGTTCAAACACTTACGCTGGACTGGCATACACCAGGCCAGCCTACTCTGCTTAAGCTCACGGGGGCAATGCTAAATGTCCCAGGTCTTCCCTGTAGTGATCTGCTGATCACAGATCTAGTTGTCAGCCTGCCACAGCCATTCCCTCACGGCTGGTTGACACCCACTCCATACCCATCCAGCACCCGACATATGACCTTGCCAATAAAAAGGGTCGGGCACATGCTTGAGTCTCTCTCTCTCTCTCTCCCTCTCTTTCCGTCTTTCTCCCTCTCTCTCTCTCTCTCCCTCTCTTTCCGTCTTTTCCCTCTCTCTCTCCCTCTCTCTCTGTCTTTCTCTCTCTCCCTCTTTTTACGGCTTTCTCTCGCCAACTCTTTCTCTCTCTTTTGCTCTCTCTCTGTCCTTTGATGTGTGCATGACACCTTCTTATCAGGAATTTTGTCTTGCAGGCTGTGACCTACAGATTGCGTTGAGGAGACCCACCATGAGTCTTAAAAAATGTTGTTTTGAGGCGTTTTAATGAAATGTTTGTTTAGTATTTCAAAGGTGAATGTGTTATGCTCATTTTTGTGACAACACATGCATGTTACCTGTTGTGAATGTGCAACATCAGGCAAATTATTTTGTACATGATTTCGTGAAGTTGATGTGACATGCCTTTGCCCCTTGTACGGGGGTGGCGGGCCTGTGTTTGGTGGCTGTGGGTGTGGTGGCCCTGTTGGGGCTCCTAGCTGCATGATCAGTGGATCCATGCATTCTGTTGCCCGTCAGGTGTGGCTCTGGCCTGGGCTCCCTTTTCTGGTGCAGGCTGTCTTCCAACTTTGAACCAGGTCAGAGCAGGTGTTACATTTCTGCTGTTAACGCTCCTTATTGCCTGTTTTGGATTCTTATCGCTGATCTGGTTGGTCGTTGAGAATGTTGCGGAGTGGTGTTGTTGCAGCTTTTTGCACGGGAACGCCTACTCTGCAACTCATTAGCGATAGTTGCCAGTGTCATCTGTGGCGATGTTTTTTCCGGCTGCTATCACAGGTAAACTGGTGATATGGGCTGTTAGCACCAGCTTGTGAATGGGTGATACATTTATAGCCACTTTGGTTGCGATAAAGTGTCGATAACTCAGAGATAAATGCTTGAGAATATGCCCCAATGTCCCTTTTTATTGTGTTCTGGTCAGACACACGTACCTAGACACAACACATAAATGCAGCTGTTTTTATGAACATGTGAACCTTTTCATACAGGTATCCACTTCACTGCAACACAGGGAGAGAGACCGATATATCCTGATACAAGATCACCGCTGTTTCTGTAATGTAGAATGTTCATCCGTGTATGCTAAGGTACATGTTTCAATACTAATCCCAGAGATCTTTGCTGTATGATCAGTTTGCTTCTCTACATGGGGGAGGTGTAGGCTATTCTGTCTTATGTTATGTTATGTTATGCAGGGGTTTTGTATAGCGTACGGCTACTCGGAAGAGTGTCCCGACGCTTTGGATTGCACACTAATCTCATAACACAACAGGGAAAATAAAAAACAGAGATAAAAGAAACCTAATAGGGACCGAAACTAAGAGGAAAAGAGCCAGGTTTTAAGCCCTTTCCGAAAGGCCAACAAATTAGGAATGCTGCGCAGGGACACAGGCAGTTTATTCCATAACTGAGGCGCTAGTAGTTTAAAAGAGCGGCCTCCGATGCGGGCTCTCTTCACACGAGGAACCGCCGCAAGAAACAAGGCTTCAGACCTGAGCGACCTGGCAGGCAAATAAAAGGCCAGCCTCTTCTGCAGGTATTTTGCTCCGGAGGCGTGCAAGGCTTTGTGCGCCAGAGTAAGAGTTTTAAAAATTATCCGCTTCCGGACAGGGAGCCAGTGCAGAGCCTCCAGAAGACCCGAGGCTCTGGCACGGCGAGATAGTCCAAAGATGGCCCGTGCTGCCGAGTTCTGGACAACCTGTAACCGTTGGAGCAGATACTCTGGCAAGCCGAGATAGAGGACGTTGGAGTAGTCAATTCTCGAGCCTATAATCGCCTGCACCGTGATCTTCCTATGTTCCTCCGATAACAGGGGAAGGAACTTACGTAGCATCCGGAGTAGGCCAAAGCAGGTACCAGTGAGCCCGATTACCTGAGAACGTAGTGTGAGGCCATTATCGATCTTAATCCCAAGGTTTTTAGCCACCTGGGACGAACTTGCTGGTGGAAACATGTTCTCAGGCCACCACACTTTCCAGTCCGGATCCGAACTTCACCCAAAGAAGAGGACCTCAGATTTATCCGAGTTGCACTTGAGGCTGTTATGATGGAACCATTGAAACACAGCCTCAAGGCAACCCTGGATCCTACCTCCATCGAAGTCCGCACCCTTCTCACAGGTGAAGAGGAGCTGGGTGTCATCGGCATAAGAAACGATCTGGGCCCCGAAAGACTCCGCCAATGCCGCCAGAGGGGTCATAAAGATGTTGAATAGAGTTGGACTCAGGACAGAGCCCTGAGGAACTCCGACACCCAATGGCGACATCTCGGCGGAGCAAGCAGAAGCCCAGACCGTTTGTCGACGGCCTGCCAGGAAAGATCGAAACCACTGGAGCACCGTCCCTCGGAGACCAACCTCTGAGAGTCTTGCAAGAAGACCCTCATGAGGGACGGTGTCGAAGGCCGCCGACAGATCTAGCATCACCAGCATCGCTCTCCCGCCCGAATCCAGCACCTCCTTAATCGCCTCCGAGACTTCCAGGAGGGCTGTTTCGGTGCTAAGATTGGCGCGGAAACCCGACTGGGTAGGGTGCAGTAGGTCGTGGGACTCCAGGTAATCGGCAAGCACCTTATGGACGTGCTTTTCAATGACCTTCGCAAAAGCCGGCAGGAGCGAAATAGGTCTATAATTCGCCAACACCTCCACATCCAGGCCAGGCTTTTTAAGCAGGGGAATGATCATGGCCTGCTTCCAGGCCTGGGGAACCACACCCTGTGCAAGAGAACAATTCAACAGGGGGTTCACGAGGGGATTAATGACAGCTGCCATTTTAGCCAAAAATTTTGCCGGACAGGCATCCCGAGGGGAACCTGATTTAAGCCCAGCCATCAGGTCAAATGAGGCGGTCAGCGAGAGAGGAGGGAAAGCTGCCAAGGCCACACCTGCGTTAAGTCGGGTAGCAGCGGTATTCTCCACCCAACCCGGTATCTCAGGCTCCAGCACATGGAAGGAGTCCTGGATCCGCTGGATCTTAGAGGTGAAAAAGTCCGCAATCGCCCTGATCCAAGGCGCAGGAGGGGGAGTCTGGTTTGGTACTGCGCGCAATGTAGTAAACTCCCGCACAACGGCGAAAAGCTCCTTACAGGAATTGGAGGCAGCTTCAATTTTTCTCGCGAAATAAGCCTTCTTCTCCGCGAGGATGTTCCGATGGTAAGCTTTCGCCACAGACCTGTAGGCGAGTTTCGCCGTCGCATCGTAATTTGCGCGCCATGCTCTTTCCGCTACCTTGCATTGGCGCCGAGAGGCCGCCAATGCTTCCGTAAACCAAGGGGCAGAAGCACCTTTTTCAGGTTTGCGGAGGGGTCTCAGAGGAGCCAGATCATTAAGTCTCTCTGAGAACCAGGCCTGCAGTCGCTCTACATCCTCCTCTAAGTTCCCTGCTGACACGAAGGGGTGGTCCGCACAAGCCTGTGCCAGCAGTTCCGGAGTAATCCGGTGAAGTGCCCTGAATCCCACGGAAGACTGCCGGGGGGCGCCGGAAGGCTTCCTAACTTCCGAGAAGTAAAATTTCACCAACCTATGGTCGGACCAAAGAACCTGGCTAGGAGCCAGCATCTCTATAGGGGTCGTAGAGAAGGTCAGATCTAAAGTATGCCCCTTCTCATGGGTCGGTCCGATATGATATGGAACCAGGCCCAGAGGGGCTGTGACCTCCAGCATTTTTATCGCATCAGCGTCCGTTTCCACGTCCATGTGGACGTTAAAGTCCCCGGCAACAATACAATGCTCTGCCGTAAGTAATAAAGAAGAAGTCACCGACTGGAACTCTTCAAAAAAAGAGCCCATGGGCCCTGGCGGCCGATAGACTAGGAGACCCTTCATCGATTGGTGCGGTGAAAGAACAATGGCAAAGGCAAGGGATTCGCAATCCTTGATCGCGTCCGAGGGGATGATGGTACAGGTGGCTATTTTATTTACTATTAGTGCAACCCCCCCTCCACGCCCCTTCGGCCTGTCCTGCCTGAAGATGTTATACTCGGGCGGGAGAGCAGTAGCAATATCTGGGTTGGACGCCTCCCCGAGCCATGTCTCGGTGAGCATCAGAAACAAGGGCTTTTCTGAGTCCAGCAGATCAAATATGTCCAGAGCATGCCGGCCCAGAGATCTAGTATTGAGCAGTAAGCCCAGCTGTTTAGCGCTAACCGCCACCTTCTGCGGCACCCCGCCAAGATGTTTCTGCGGGCGCCAGCCACACTCAGGGCAACAACACTTGCCCTTGTGGCGAGCAGGAAACACCGTACGGCAGGAGCCATTGATGTGTTGCAAGGAACGAAGTTCCGAGCCCGAGTAGTGAAGCATAATGCTCACATGCACAGGCTACATATGAAATACAGTTGCCCAGGACTGTCCGTCGCCTCGTACGCCTCCGGGACGCTGACGGGCGCAGACGGGCAGGACTCTGGCACGACTCCGGCTAAGAGACGGCGTCCCACTGCGCGATCCCGCTGCGCGGGAGAGGACGACTTTAAATAGGCGTCTCCCACATCCCCTCGAGCGTCGAGACACCCCCCCCCCCACAACCAGGGCCGTGGCTGGAGATCAAATGCAAGTTAGCATCCAGCAGCTTTATCCAAGGTAAAAGAAACTTAATTTTTTTTTCATATCTTCCAAAAATCTGACTTCACTATTATATTGGATTTTTATTAAATATGAAAATACTTATAATATGACAGGGCATTTCATAATATACGGTTTATTGATAATGCTGATGGTGTGTTTTCGCTAGGCAGTTGTTTTCTAATTGTGGCATGCATACTGCATTCTAGAGCACAATAGTTTGAATAAACATTTCAAACTTCCTTGTGTTCTTTCATATTGTATTGTGAACGAGTATGTGATGAAAAAGAGAGTGTCCTCTCACAGTGATTTCTGAGAGGGTCAGGAGTGTTGTGTTCTGGGGTGTTGTACATTCACTTCTTCCTCTAGTTATGAGGAGGAGGGCAAGTGAGACCCTATAGCTAGTTGGACTTGGCTCATGGTACTGAGGTAGCATGGGGACTCAGTCCCTATCTACTAATGTTCTATGGTCCCAAGCACAGTTCTTTTATTGATCAGAATCACTGAAACATGCTCACTCTTTAAACATGTTGAAATTGGTTTATCCCAAACTGACTTATTTAACTTACCTACTAGTATCTAGTATAAGCTAAGGAAAATCTAACTAGAGCCTCGAATTTAAATGCTACCTGTGGTCTGCAGCACATATTGTGAGGACCACTACAATGGCAATGAAAACATGGCTTCAGGCCTGCCAATGTAGCCTGAGAACAGCAGGTTGAAACCTAATGCACAGACCTGTGAAAATGAACTTTTGACAGGTATGAAAACCTAATTTTAAATAATGAATAAGTCACCATCAAAACACCTTGCTGCTTACAAAGTAGGATGCATATTATTTAAGAATGGAGCATGACTCGCATTAGACATTGAAGTTCTCCCAGTGCCCAAAATATCATTGTAACGTTTGATCTGTACCAGCTGCAGACTCCATTCTAAGACGTATTTTCATATTTAATAAAAATCCAATATAATAGTGAAGTCAGATTTTTGGAAGATATGAAAAAAAAATTAAGTTTCTTTTACCTTGGATAAAGCTGCTGGATGCTAACTTGCATTTGATCTCCAGCCACGGCCCTGGTTGTGGGGGGGGGGGGGGGCTGTGTGTTTTCATCCGCTTACAGGAAGGTCAGTTAGAGTGGACCCAAGAACCTTTTTCCTTCAAAGGGGCCGATTCGGCACAAATAAATGTTAGGGCCCCAGTCTTTAATCCCATTGTCAGCCTGGTACCAAACCCAGGACGAGCAACGCTACACCCAGAGCAGGTAGTGAGGTGGAGGGGTCAGCTCATTACCATGGTGACACCTCTGGATAGGTACACAGCTTGAATTTTAAAAGTGAGGAACAGTGTGTGATTGTTTGTGGTAGGGCAAACAAGAACTGCTGTTGAAATATTGACTCCATTGATTAGGGAGTACCCAGGAGTAATCACCACCCACTAGTTGTGGTTTCCTCATTGCAACATCCTTAAAACAATTTCAGGACTTGCAGAAAATCTGGACAGGACTGAACTTGCTGAACCTGCTCCCCATTGTACCAGGGACAAATAAGTGGACACCAATGGTTAGTTGGCTATCCACGTATAATGCTGCAGGGACACAACAAACTGCAAGATGCGTTTTCCCTGAAGTACCCAGCTGACCAGTGACAACTGGATCTGGAGTGAACTGAGTGGACTTAGCTGTTGGCTTCTGACTGGCACACCCAGAGTCTCTAAGTCTCTTCCTTTAGGAGGATGTATGTCGTA
This sequence comes from Lissotriton vulgaris, assembly GCF_964263255.1. Taxonomy (NCBI): domain Eukaryota; kingdom Metazoa; phylum Chordata; class Amphibia; order Caudata; family Salamandridae; genus Lissotriton; species Lissotriton vulgaris. The sequence continues at coordinate 56,208,984 of NC_141689.1, forward strand.
TCAACGCATACTTTTTCAACGCATACCTTTACAGCGCATTTTTTACACCGCAACATCCATTACAACGCATTCCATTACAACGCATGCCATTACAACGAATTCTTTGAAACTACCTTTACAACGCATTCCACTACAACGCATACTACATTTACAACACATACCACTACAACGCATACCATTACATTGCATGTAAGGTAAGTATTGGATAGTGTAGGGGTAAAAAGTACTATTCTAACTCCAGGGGGGTGCAACAGTAGGGTAAGTGTTGGATAGTGTAGGGGTAAAAATTACTATTCTAACTCCAGGGGTTGCAACAGTAGGGTAAGTATTGGGTAGTGTAGGGGTAAAAATTACTATTCTACCTCCAGGGGGTGCAACAGTAGGGTAAGTGTTGGATAGTGTAGGTGTGCGTTGTAATGGTATGCGTTGTAGTGACATGCGTTATAATGGTTGCGTTGTAATGGCATGCGTTGTAATGGATGTTGCATTGTAAAAGTTTTGTTGTAAAGGTAGTGCGTTGTAAAAGTTGCGTTGTAAGTGCTGTTTCCCCCCTGAGGACTTTGTGAGCTTAGAATTGTACTGGTGTAATCGTGTGAGCATCACAATAATGTTTGAAAACTTTTGTAAATGTTTTCTTCAGGCACTTAGCAGGACCCACCTGCAAAAATATCCAACTGGCTGTTCCATGGTGTCAGATTTAATTTCTTCTTGGTCTAGACCCCCAACACCTCTGAAAAAAAAATAAGTCCGATTCTGCTATCCAGCCTTCGGTTCAATGGCAGCTGCTATGATTTGAGCAGTGACCTTATCAGGAGGAGTGCCCAAGTGCTTCATCTCTCACTCTAGCACTTGCAAGGTCAACTTCTGGCTAGATTAGGGCTTGCCTGGCTGGTGCTCAGCTGCAGTTGAGAGTGTTTGAAAGCCAGAGAGTAGTTTGGAGCATGAATCCCTGCTAATATACTTGGCTTTCTTTGGCCTGGCAGGTGTAGGTGGAATCTGGGCCTTTTAAAGTTTGTTCAGTTGGTGCTCAGGTCGCCTCTATTTCTCTCCACATCCTTGTTCTTTCCTGGGATGCATTGGTTCAGCAGTAGAGAGTGACCTTGTCTTATGAAAATACATTTAAAAATGCATACTTCTTATAAGACCAATTCCCATTCTGTCTTTTTTGAATCTTTTTACTTATTCCTGAGCCTTCTCTGATTACCACCACCTTGTTTGTTGGATGAGCACACAGCATCCATCTGCTCCTGTGGCTAAGTCAGATGCAGGGCTGCCTTTTACATTGAATATTTATCTGACTGGTATAATCTGCCTTTAAGACCTCTCTTTTTTTCAGAATCAATGGCATTTTGTCAATTAAAATATAATTGGCCCATAGAAGTTTTTATCTAATGTCTTCTGGTTGTTTGACGTCACACATAATGATTTATAAAAAGTGTAGGTGTTGTGGCAGGCCCTGAATCTGATTGGCTCATACAAAGATGTATTTCCAGCACACCCAACATCTACGAGGGGATAAAGACTGCAATTAGCAAAAGTAATAATGTGGAAGACATTTTTGCACTCCCAGTCCTTACATGGGTGATGTCACAGGGTCTCTACCTATGCGCATGGATCAACTGTCATCAATATTCCCCTCTCTCAAGGATGGGGTGTGGATGGAGAAGCCATCTGCGAGACTGGGCAGAGGGTTCGAACGAACCCAATTTTGAGCCGAAGAATATATTAAGTAGAATAATAGGCTTATTTAAATGACATATCAGGAATCATTGAGCACCGACAGATTGTCAGTGAACCATGGGAAAACAAAGGGAAGCCAGCCAGGTTTAACAGACAACGGAATCAAACAAACTGTGTACATTATTAGGAACATTATCCCAGGTGCACTTTGCTGTCTGGTGTCACGTCAGTCACATTCCCAAGAATTCAAGATTATTTAAATAAAGAAGGAGGTAAGATCTGTCAACATTAAAGGTCCTTGAAAGCCAGTCAACCTCTCCTAATGGACTTGTAAAATGCTGTGCAACTTACTGAGAATTGTCCTTCCTTATTTATTTCTAGTAACTTGACAAAGAAACCTGCAGTAAAAACTAACCTTTCAAGAAAAGCTCTTAAAGCAGTGAAATCAAAAAAATCGTTCAACGTGAAGGAGGTCCTTTTAACAAGCATTGGCATAGCCAATAGGTCTCGCCTTTGGGATTTTCTAAGTGTTTAAGCCATGCAACACTTGATGTTGTTGCACCAAGGATATTGTGCTGGATAACTAAACACTTTTAAGGTCCCAAAGGCGAGAACTATTGGCTTTGCGGTCCTTATTTGACAGACACCTTTTGTGGAGGAATAAAATAATTCGGGAAACGCGGTTTGGCACAATGAAATAACACTGCATGCCCTGCAGACAGGCAAACTGCAATCTGGGGTTGGCAGATAGGCAGTGCCAGCGATCACACATTGTAAACAGTCTAAGAGACAAAGGACCAAGACGATCCACAAAATAGGAGAATTGGCACAACACCCTGCACAAAGGAAATAGTTTGGTGAATATCTCAAAATGATTGGTACCCACTGGCTGGAAAGCAGAATGGTGGGAGTGGTGACTGTGATAGGCCTGTTTACAGTTAAGAGTAGAGTGGTGGGAGTGGTGACTGTGATAGGCCTGTTTACAGTTAAGAGTAGAACGGTGGGAGTGGTGACTGCAATAGGCCTGTTTACAGTTAAGAGTAGAACGGTGGGAGTGGTGACTGCGATAGGCCTGTTTACAGTTAAGAGTAGAATGGTGGGAGTGGTGACTGTGATAGGCCTGTTTACAGTTAAGAGTAGAATGTGGGAGTGGTGACTGTGATAGGCCTGTTTACAGTTAAGAGTAGAGTGGTGGGAGTGGTGACTGTGATAGGCCTGTTTACAGTTAAGAGTAGAATGGTGGGAGTGGTGACTGTTATAGGCCTGTTTACAGTTAAGAGTAGAACGGTGGGAGTGGTGACTGCGATAGGCCTGTTTACAGTTAAGAGTAGAACGGTGGGAGTGGTGACTGCGATAGGCCTGTTTACAGTTAAGGGTAGAACGGTGGGAGTGGTGACTGCGATAGGCCTGTTTACAGTTAAGAGTAGAACGGTGGGAGTGGTGACTGCGATAGGCCTGTTTACAGTTAAGCACACAAACGGAGATAGGTCCTTACCGGGGTAGAGGGAGGGCTGGACCCTATATAAATCTAATAACAAAAAAATGCCCCCTCTCTCTATAGTTTTAGATGGAGACCAAATAAACAACTTAATTAAATCTGGTCTGGTATATTTATTTATACCTTTTACTTTTTTCTTTGTACAAAAAGACTTTCCAAAAAGATGGCAGAGAAAGGATACACAATACAAATGACAATTAACGTTATTCAACACTCTTAGACATGACAATGCTTTACAAACAATATTTCAACATTACATCCAACAAAAATCCACATCACAATGCAACGGTGTCTGTAATACATAAATTAATTTAACAATCGAACTTATTGACACAAAAAAAGCCAATTGAATACAAGAGCAACACACGCATATATCAATTTTGCTTTAGATACAACTGGATGTTGTGATTAGCTCTTGCAGAAGATGCCGACGCGTTTCAAGTTTGGACCATTAGTGTCCAAACTATCATCAGGGCTCAGTTATATGTCTGTATCTTCCTATATGGAGGAGCTTACTTGGCTTCTAACAATGGACCCAGATCATGTCTCCGGGTCTCATCTGGGAATGCTTTTGCACAAACGCAATCTTAGTTTGAATGGTCTTGCGATGCAAAAAGGGAGGGGGAGGAGGGATATCTTTTTCTTTGTCTTTATGACCTGGACTACAAGTACCCAGGGCGTCTATTCTTCTTCAGTTTTGCTGGCGTCTATCTGTCAATCGCGCAGCTCGAGGCGCCGCCTCTCGCCCCCTGTCCACCGCCCCAGCCGGGGCCGTAGAAATACACAGTCACTATTGCCACGAAATAATCTTTCCTTCTCTCTTTGAATGTGGCTTAGTTTAACTGTGGCAGCTGGTAACTTCTCTTTCTGTCAAACACTGTTTCTTACTCGATTCCCAATTCATGTATACATGAATTGGGAATCGAGTAAGAAACAGTGTCATAAGGGTTGAATGGTGGGAGTGGTGACTGTTATAGGCCTGTTTACAGTTAAGAGTAGAGTGGTGGGAGTGGTGACTGCGATAGGCCTGTTTATAGTTAAGGGCAGAATGGTGGGAGTGGTGACTGTGATAGGCCTGTTTACAGTTAAGAGTAGAGTGGTGGGAGTGGTGACTGTTATAGGCCTGTTTACAGTTAAGAGTAGAGTGGTGGGAGTGGTGACTGCGATAGGCCTGTTTATAGTTAAGGGCAGAATGGTGGGAGTGGTGACTGCGATAGGCCTGTTTACAGTTAAGAGTAGAATGGTGGGAGTGGTGACTGTTATAGGCCTGTTTACAGTTAAGAGTAGAACGGTGGGAGTGGTGACTGCGATAGGCCTGTTTACAGTTAAGGGTAGAATGGTGGGAGTGGTGACTGTTATAGGCCTGTTTACAGTTAAGAGTAGAGTGGTGGGAGTGGTGACTGCGATAGGCCTGTTTATAGTTAAGGGCAGAATGGTGGGAGTGGTGACTGCGATAGGCCTGTTTACAGTTAAGAGTAGAATGGTGGGAGTGGTGACTGTTATAGGCCTGTTTACAGTTAAGAGTAGAACGGTGGGAGTGGTGACTGCGATAGGCCTGTTTACAGTTAAGGGTAGAATGGTGGGAGTGGTGACTGTTATAGGCCTGTTTACAGTTAAGAGTAGAGTGGTGGGAGTGGTGACTGCGATAGGCCTGTTTACAGTTAAGGGTAGAATGGTGGGAGTGGTGACTGTTATAGGCCGGTTTACAGTTAAGAGTAGAGTGGTGGGAGTGGTGACTGTTATAGGCCTGTTTACAGTTAAGAGTAGAACGGTGGGAGTGGTGACTGCGATAGGCCTGTTTACAGTTAAGGGTAGAATGGTGGGAGTGGTGACTGTTATAGGCCTGTTTACAGTTAAGAGTAGAGTGGTGGGAGTGGTGACTGCGATAGGCCTGTTTACAGTTAAGGGTAGAATGGTGGGAGTGGTGACTGTTATAGGCCGGTTTACAGTTTAGAGTAGAGTGGTGGGAGTGGTGACTGCGATAGGCCTGTTTACAGTTACGAGTAGAACGGTGGGAGTGGTGACTGCGATAGGCCTGTTTACAGTTAAGAGTAGAACGGTGGGAGTGGTGACTGTGATAGGCCTGTTTACAGTTAAGAGTAGAGTGGTGGGAGTGGTGACTGTGATAGGCCTGTTTACAGTTAAGAGCAGAATGGTGGGAGTGGTGACTGCGATAGGCCTGTTTACAGTTAAGAGTAGAATGGTGGGAGTGGTGACTGCGATAGGCCTGTTTACAGTTAAGAGTAGAACGGTGGGAGTGGTGACTGTGATAGATCTGTTTACAGTTAAGAGCAGAATGCTGGTACATTCGTTGTTTTCTAGAATCATCACTCAATCAGATAAAGGTGCACATTTGCTACCACAGGTTTAGAGTTGGAGCAAATGTAAGACTTTTCAAGGATTCGCTAAGAATCTCTGCAATACTCGTGAAAACCCAGAATTGGCTGCAAAGGACACTTTACAAGCAGTTTAAAGGAGTACAATCTAAGAAGGGCCCAGCAGGGCTTTTTATATGCTCGTTTGTAGATGCGTTTCTTTTTTTGCCATCTAGTATGTCTTGAACCTTTAATCGTTGTTGCACCGACCAGAGGCTGATGGTATCACCCACTGTACAGAAGCAGGCTCCAAGGTACTGAGAGGGGAAGGAGACCATTGGGCAACGCAAACACAATAGTGAGGTACTCACTCGATCGTCATTATCTTTTGTTAATGAAAAATAAAAAAGCTAGGAACATTAACATGTAATTGCATTATATAAAGCATAGCTGGGCCGATCATGTAATGATGAGACTTGGCAGCCTAGCACCGTTTAAACACTCTCCAGTGGCACTTGTAACACTCTTCAACCTATTCAGAAATGCAAAGCATCAGGCTGCAATGAGTAAAGTATGGTGATAAAGGACTCGGGAGTGCTTTAAAACTGCAGTAATGCCTCTTCTGCAACGTCTCACACGCGTGTAGGTTGTGTGCAGAGGCACAGATCAGAGCGCAATAGTGTTTTTAGCCCAAGCATGAAGTGGTCGCCTCACTCACTCCCTCACTCACCAGCATTCTGCAACAATTTGGGAGGTTCTGGAAGGATATGGTGAGCCTGCAGCCAGCAACCTTATCAAACAGCATGCCCAGTACAGGAGCTCTGCCAGGGCGCCCGTCCCAACTGTGCACCTTCAGGAGTGGGGCCTGTCTAGCTGTCTCTGACCCGCTCTAGCAGGTTTAAACACCAAGACAACCCCAGACGGGCGCTCTGAAATAAATATCAAGACAATATGACTAATAGATAAAAGGCTGGTGCACCATTGATAGCTATGTCCTTGGTGCTACTGTCGCTCCATATGTCTGCAAAGCATTGTTTCCTCCCATGTTACCAGTATGCTTTGTGCATCACGAATCGGTTTACTATTTAATGGTGTCTATTTATTATAGTCGGGTTTGATTACAGAGGTCGCATCAGCGGCAGATAAAAGGTTTGCACCAGTACAGATGAATTACAGAATAATTGTGAAGACCAGCACAATTGCGTGCACATTTTAGAAGTTGTGCGGAACATGGGTATTTTAGTACTGGTTTAGGAGCAGCAGTGGGTTCAAATCAGAAACGAGACTAAAGCGGATGAGGACTGTTAGACCTGGCACCTTGGCGTGAGTCTCCCTTCCACTTTTTGCTGATGTGCTTCAGATGTGTTGCTGGTGTTAGCTGCTCAGGGCACTGCGCCACGCCAATCCGTGACGCAGTGCAAGTGCCCCCAATGTAAAGTGTACCTGTTGATTGATTTCCATTATTGGCTTATTTGATTTACTGTCAGTCCCCAGTAAAGTGCACCAGGAGTGCCAGGGCTTGTACATCCAAATACTGCTAGTGGGCCTGCAGCACTGGTTGCGCCACCCACAGAAGCAGCCCTTTAAAATGTGTCTGAGGTCTGCCATTGCAGAACCTGCGTGCAGTTTGGTACTATGATGCTGGCTGGGCACGTGCACCCACTTGCCAGCCCCAAAACCTTCCCTTTACTTCATGTGAGTCACCCCTATGGCAGGCCCTAGGGCAGGGTGCAATTGTAAGCATAAGGTAGGACAAGCCCTGATGTGTGTGGCATGTCCTAATAGTGAATCACAGCCATTTTCGTTTTTCACTATTGTAAGGCTACCTGTTCTCATATGCAAAAATAAAAAACTGGCCATGTCTGAACTGGAATGGTGTGAAGTGCACAAAAACGATGGATTTAGGCCCAGATCTCTGTACTGGGGTGAATGTATGACATTGTTCTGCATTCTGTCCATCAACTGTGGTTTTTGCATTTTTCAACCCGAGTGGTATGGGTATGCGCAGACGTGAGTCCCATGCTCTCCACACCACTGGATTCAAGCAAGCCAGGCTGAAGACGGCTGGAATGCCAGAAACCGGTCCTCTGAAGCTTTTTTCCGGTCCAGGGAAGGCATGGCTAGGCAGTTCGGGCTGGACTGTTCCCATGAGGCACAGGGTCAGACTGATTTGCACATGGCCATGTCTGAACTGGGGTGGTATGGAGTGCAGAAAAACGATGGATTTAGGCCCAGATCTCTGTACTGGGGTGAATGTATGACATTGTTCTGCATTCTGTCCATCAACTGTGGTTTTTGCATTTGTCATCCCGAGTGGGATGGGTATGTTCAGACCTGAGTCCCATGCTCTCCACACCACTGAATTCAAGCAAGCCGGGCTGAAGACAGCTGGAATGCCAGAAACCGGTCCTCCGAAGCTTGTTTCCGGTCCAGGGAAGGCATGGCTTGGCAGTTCGGGCTGGACTGTTCTCATGAGGCACAGGGTCAGTCTGATTTGCATATGGCCATGTCTGAACTGGGGTGGTGTGGAGTGCAAAAAACGATGGATTTAGGCCCAGATCTCTATACTGGGGTGAATGTATGACATTGTTCTGCCTTCTGTACATCAACTGTGGATTTTGCATTTTTCACCCCGAGTGGAATGGGTATGCTCAGACGTGAGTCCTATGCTCTCCACACCACTGGATTCAAGCAAACCGGGCTGAAGACGGATGGAATGCCAGAAACCGGTCCTCTGAAGTTTGTTTCCGGTCCAGGGAAGGCATGGCTTGGCAGTTCTGGTTGGACTGTTCCCATGAGGCACAAGGTCAGACTGATTTGCAAATGGCCATGTCTGAACTGGGGTGGTGTGGAGTGCAAAAAAACGATGGATTTAGGCACAGATCTCTGTACTGGGGTGAATGTATGACATTGTTCTGCATTCTGTCCATCAACTGTGGTTTTTGCATTTGTCACCCCGAGTGGGGTGGGCATGCTCAGACGCGAGTCCCATGCTCTCCAGACCACTGGATTCAAGCAAGCCGGGCTGAACACGGCTGGAATGCCAGAAACCGGTCCTCGGAAGCTTGTTTCGGGTCCAGGGAAGGCATGGCTTGGCAGTTCGACTGGACTGTTCCCATGAGGCACAGGGTCAGACTGATTTGCATATGGCCATGGCTGAACTGGGGTGGTGTGGAGTGCAAAGCAATGATGGATGTAGGCCCAGATCTCTGAACTGGGGTGAATGTATGACATTGTTCTGCATTCTGTCCATCAACTGTGGTTTTTGCATTTGTCACCCCGAGTGGGATGGGTATGCTCAGATGTGAATCCCATGCTCTCCACCCCACTGGATTCAAGCAAGCCGGGCTGAACACGGCTGGAATGCCAGAAACCGGTCCTCGGAAGCTTGTTTCGGGTCCAGGGAAGGCATGGCTTGGCAGTTCGACTGGACTGTTCCCGTGAGGCACAGGGTCAGACTGATTTGCATATGCCCATGGCTGAACTGGGGTGGTGTGGAGTGGAAAAAAATGATGGATTTAGGCCCAGATCTCTGTACTGGGGTGAATGTATGACATTGTTCTGCATTCTGTCCATCAACTGTGGTGTTTGCATTTACCTGTTCTCATAGGCCAGAATGGGCTGCTGGAATTATTCCACCCTATAATCCCAGCAGCCCCAGGGAACATGGTAGAAAGTCAAGTTTGGTATACCTGGGGGGGGGGCGTGGCCAACAGCATGGCCGACTAGACGTGCCTCGCCGGAGCTCCGGCCGAGTTGCCCCATCATCCGACTTAAATCCTTGTCATCGAGCTTAAAAACCTACCAGCTTGAAGCTACACCTTTCCGACTGCCGGAGTGCATGCTGTCTGGGTGGTAGTGAGGCTTTTTCCGGAATTCGGCGAGCCCGGAGGCTGCATCGGAGAGAGGGCGGCCATGATGGCGGCCGAGAGGCGCGGAGGACGGCGAGATCACTGGCGATTCGCCCGGCAAGCTGCCTGACGGAACAAGCGACAGAGCGTCCAGGGACCCCCCTCACGGTCCGGGACTGCGACATACGATTGGGAGAGTAATCCGGACCCGCACTGACTGCTCGACGGAGAACGGTCTCACCCCAAGATGGCGACCGGCGGAGAGTGCTGAGCTGAGGGAGGCGGGTCGGGCGCTGACCTGCTGGGGTACGGAGGAGAGTTGTGGAACGAGCCGGACGGGTGTCCTGATCCCGGAGGTACGGTGGCCGTCGGAGGCTGCCTCTCCCCCCCACGGTGTGGCTGGTAGAGGACGGCATCGTGGCGGAGTGTAACGCGGCGCCCGGACTCCGAGGACCGGGGAGACGCAACAAGGGAGCCATACTGAGACAAGGTACGATTGGATTCCCCCCCGGTGGGATCTAACCAGCGGTCCGCGCCCGGCCGGCCGTCAGGCTGACGTGGGTAACGGAGGCGGAGAACTGTGTGGCCCTCTGGCACCCTTGTACTGCACGGCCCCTTCGGCGCGGACAGCCCGGGCCCCCCATGTGGAGAGCATGGGGAAGAAGGAGCTGGTTCCCAGGAGTACGAGGCAGGGCCCCATGGACAATTTCGCGGCTCCGAGAACCGGGACGGAACAACCGGGCTCCCGCCCCGATATGGCCGTGTTGCTGGAGGCCATTCAAGCGTCCAGGACGGACATCCAGGCGTCGCGATCAGCTCTGGAGACGAAGATTGGAGAAGTGGGAGCGGAGGGGATGCTATTGCGCCAAGACCTTCGGAACTTGAGCGAAAGGGTAACGGCCGCGGAGGACAAGTTGAAGGAGGACGGAGAGGCGATTACTACACTCAGAAAAGACATGGCGGAACTCCAGGCTGCACACCGTAATCTCCAATGGAAAGTGGACGATGCGGAAAACAGGTCCAGGCGCAATAACCTCCGCTTTGTGGGGTTCAGGGAAGGAATTGAGGGCAAGGACATGGCTGCCTTCCTGCTAAGTTGGCTCAAGACTACCTTCCCGACGGCGCCATTTTCTCTCTGCTTCATAATCGAGCGGGCGCACAGGGCGCTCTTGGCCAAACCCCCGGAGGGAGCGAGACCACGGCCGGTCATCGCACGCTTCCTGAACTTTGCCGACAGGGACCTGATCCTTAGAGAAGCCAGGACTCTGGGGGAGATCCGGCTGGAGAACGCAACGATAATGATCTTCCCAGATTATAGCCAGGAGGTGTCGAAACAACGCCGTTCCTACGACTCAGTGAAAGCTAAGCTGCGATCCCTACAAAACAGATACATGCTTCTCTTTCCCGCCAAGCTGAAATTGATCTATAAAGACAAAGCGATCTTCTTTAATCACCCTGAGGAAGCATGGCAGTGGCTAGAAGAGCGCCCCATCCTGAATAGCCGAGACATGCCTAGCCGGGAGGCAATGGACAAAACAGAGAGGAGTAAGTCACAGTGGGAATTGCCGAAGCCACAGAGACAGAGGCCGCGGAGAACCCAACACAAGGCTTCGGCGACACCATATAGAACTCGGGGGTCGGCAAGCAGGAGGGACGGCAGATCGGAGTCCCCTGACCCTGCGCCAGGCTCGCGATTTAGTGGGCTGCGGAAAGGAGTACGTTCGGAGGGAGACGACGTGGAGGAGTCGGAGGGCCCATCGTCCGGTGAGGAAGACATGGAACTCTTGAGTGAATCATTACACCCGTTGGCGAAGGAGATCCGTCAGATGGAACAGGACCTGTCAGGCCACGGCCTAACCACAGACACACAAGACTCCCATTCATGAACCTTGTTCTGTGTAGCTCGGTGGAGATGGCAACTCGGCGCAAAGGAGCACGCAAGTTGGCACAGTCCCCCTCACATACTTTTCTTTCCCCAGTGTCTGTTCTAACTACTGTTTAAGTTGGGGAGGGATGTGCGGGAGGGCGACTGACCTGCTCCCATTGATGGTTTGGTCCCATGTTGGGGCGCAGCTGGAAGGGGAGGGAGGTGGGGTGGGGGCGGGAGGGGAACGTTGGTGTTTTTATTGCCTCATGTTGGGGTGCTGGGAAGTTGGGGAGGGGGGGAGACAGATGTGGGTGAAGCAGCGAGTTCGAGACAGTTTACCCTTGCTACTACCCGGGCCCTGGGGTCCGGTACTCGATGGTACTCGTGAAGTGCAATGGCAAGTACACTAGCTGAACCAAGCCGGGATGGCGCCGGGGTTAAGGTGCTAACCTGGAATGTGAATGGCCTGGGTTCCAAAATTAAGAGGAGCCTGGTTACTGCCTATATTAAGCGCGTAGCACCAGACATCATTTTCCTTCAGGAAACACATTTGAGGGGGAACCGCTGTGCTTTTCTAGCACGCGGGCAATACATAGTGTTGGCGCACGCTGGATACACCATGGACTCACGGGGAACAGCAATACTCATTAGGAAAACGACACCCTTCACAGTGACTGTACATGGTTGGACCCACAGGGCACATTTGCGGGGGTGCAGGGGACTTGAAGGAGGCGCAGGTACACGCTGTTGTCAGTCTATGCTCCACCCAAATTGCAAACACGAACGATGCAGGAGATCACGAACATACTACTAGACACGGCTGACACGGTACAGATTATGGGTGGGGATTTCAATGACGTGATGTGCACGACACGCGATAGATCTGGGAACCCTCACATAGCGGGTGCAGAGACTGCTTTGGTGCGTAGAATGGACACTATCGGTCTCACCGATGTGTGGCGGTGGCTTAACCCTGAGCAGGAAGCTTACTCCTTTTACTCTGGGGCCTTCTCTAGACTAGATTTTATATTCACTTCGAGACAGGAACTCTCGGCGGGGGACTCAGCAGAGTACAGGGCGAGGGGTATTTCAGACCATTCCCCGCTGTTCGTACACATAGGGCGGGGAAGGGGGAGAGGACAGGCACAGTGGTATATGTCGCCATGGGATATACAAACTCCTGAGATTCTAGGGGGCATTAGAGCGGATATCAGAGTCTTTGTGGCGGAAAACGAGGGATCTGTGCAGTCCGGGGTTACACTGTGGGAAGCCATGAAAACCGTGTTGAAAGACAGCTTCCAATCCAGGGTAGGGGAGGCCAGAAGGAAACGCACTGAGGCAATAGCGAAAGAGGAGGCAAACATCTTGACCCAAGAGGCCGAATACCACAGAACGAAGGAGGAGGTACATCTCAGAATACTGCTAGACACTCAAAGGCTGTACAGGCAACTAATCACAGACGAAGCGCGTACACAGGCGCTGGCTACCCTACATCGCCTGTATGATGTCGGCGATAAATCCGGGAAACTCATGGCATGGCTGAGCAGGCGGGAGCGAGCTGCCAGGTGGGTGGATTGGATTGAGCTCCCTGGTAGGGCGCGGGCATCCTCGGATGACACTATAGCAGATGCCTTTGCGACCTATTTCGAAGACTTCTACAGGGCTAGAGACCTAGGGGACCGCGAGGTGGTGCAGTCGTTCCTGGGTGACATGGAAGTTCCGCAGTTGACTCCTGAGGATAGCGAGGCTTTGGAAGCCGACCTGTTCTTAGATGAAATCACGAAGGCGATGGCTGCCCTGAAACCGGGGAAATCCCCGGGACCCAATGGTTTCCCGGCGGAGTTTTTCAAGTGGACGGGGGACCTCCTTTCACGTCACTTGAAGTCGCTATATGCGGATGCGTTTGACTCAGGGAGTCTCCCGCCGGACCTGGCCCTAGCTACCATAATCCCGATCCACAAGGAGGGCAAGCCCAGAGGGGACTGTTCCTCCTACCGCCCAATCTCCCTTCTGAACATTGAGACTAAAATCCTAGCCACTATTCTGGCGAGGCGCCTACGACAGGTCATTGCGGACCTAGTACACCCAGACCAGTCCGGGTTCCTGCCGGACAGGGCCACTAAACTCAATCTGCGGCGCACCCACAACTGGCTCCAGGAAGTCTGTGACAGAAGTGAGCCGCACTGGTTCCTCTCCTTGGATGCAGAGAAGGCATTCGATGCGGTCCACTGGCCCTTCCTAATGAGAACCCTTGAACGTTTTGGGTTTGGGCACAAGTTCCAGCATTGGGTGTGACTTCTATACTCGAACCCTAGGGCTCGAGTGCGAATTAATGGGCGAATGTCGAGAGAGTTCGCGATAAAGCGGGGGACACGCCAGGGGTGCCCGCTATCCCCACTCCTCTTTACCCTCACGATTGAGATCCTTGCGATCCGTATCCGGCATAATCGAGATGTGACTGGCTTTCACTGGGGGGAATCGGCCACTGACCAGGAGAAGATCTCCCTGTACGCCGATGATGTGTTGTTGTACGTGACAAACCCGGCTAGGACAATTCCGGCCCTATTCAAGGAACTAGGCGACTTTGGGGCAGTAGCCGGACACACTATAAACTGGCATAAGTCGGTCCTCTACGACCCACAAGGTGCACCGCGGGGGGAGTGCCTGCCTGAGCTACTCATCCACACCACGGAAGGCTTCCGGTACTTGGGGGTCTTTATCACCCGAGATAGGCAACGCTCCTACACAGACAATGTCAACAGGGTGTTGGTGGCAGCGAAGGCGGAGATGGATAGATGGAGACCGCTCCCGCTCACCATTTTAGGCAGGGCTGCCCTGTATAAAATGATCCTGCTACCGAAGTTTTGATATGCCCTCCAAAATGAGTACTATCCCTTGCCGGCTATGACTGTGCAGAAAATTCATGCTGATCTCCGCTCTTTCTTGTGGCTGGGGAAGCAGTCCCGGGTGGCACTCACGACTCTGCAGTGCCACCAATATAGTGGGGGAATCTCGCTACCTAATCTGGAGGCCTACTACTGGGCAGAACACCTTACCCCGATCAATGATTGGATACACGCCCCGGCTGATCATCCCACTTATGCACTAGAGAGATCCAAATGGGGCAATAAGACGGTGCTACACTTCTTATATGGGGGGGAGGGGGCCGCCAGCTCCTCCCTGCGACTAAGATTACCCTGTCGGCGTGCCGCAGAGCGACGGTTAGGATGGGCTGGAATGAGAGGCCTACTCACCAAACACCTCTATGCTCATGTGGGTGGCTGGCTGAGCTGAACAAACTACGGGGATTTCAAAGGTGGGACGATATCGGCATCTCCACAGTAGGGGATGTCATAGCAAGAGGGGAACTTAAAATCTTCCAGGCGCTGCAGCAGGACTTTGGCCTCCAGAAAACCCAATACTATAAATACCTACAGTTACGACATGCGTGGGGGGCACAAAACGTATCTCTCACAGACATACCCCAGTATGCACCACTCGAGGGCCGCTTACTGCAGGAACGGATACAGAGGGGGGCGGTATCTATGACATACAAAACACTGACTAATAACATGTTGGGTGATTTACAGTTTCTCAGGGAGAGGTGGGCGGCGGATGTGGGCACGCTGGAGAACCTGGATTGGGAACTCATACTCATGCACCCGCGAGAAGTGGCCATAAAATCGAGGCTTCGCCTCATCCAGTTTAAGGTCCTTCATCGGGCCTACTTTGACAGAGTGAGACTCTTCCGGATGGGGAGGGTTGCCGACACTACTTGCTTACGATGCCACCACCAAACAGGCGATTTCTTCCACATCATTTGGGGGTGCACTGTGATACAGGAATATTGGGACGAGGTCTTCAGTGAATTGAGTGCGATACTGGAGGTGGAGGTGCCTAAGGACCCCAAACTGGCGCTTTTGGGCATGTCTACGGAGGTGGACATCACACGTCACCTACTCATTTTTCTGCTGTTGGCTTTGGTAGTCGCAAAAAGAGACATAGCAAGATTGTGGGGGGCGCCTGGGAAACCCAACCTGGAGGACTGGAGAAGGGGATTAGATATGTACATGGCAGCTGAACGAGTTACCTATAAAGCTAGAGGGTGCCCACGAAAATTTCGAAAAATATGGGCTAAGTGGAGGCACTACCATGGGTTGGAGTAGGAGGTTAAGACCGATCAGGAACGGAGGGCGGGATGTAGGGTGGATCACCGGGGTGGTGCGTCTGTTGCTGATTCCAGTATAGTTACTCCCGGAGGGTTCGGGCCATGGGATTCCTGATATTCAATGTCGCACAACTTAGAGGGCCGAGGGGGACTCGGGGGTCGGGGGGGTGGTAGAGAAGGGTGTCACGCTGCTTGGGGGGGAAGTGGAGGACGGGAAGGGGGGCTTCAAGACGAGGTCTCTCAGTTGATGACTTTACTTGCAGTTGATGGGGGGTGGGGGGAGTTTGGGGTGAAAATGAAAAATAAGTTCCGTCATGATGACTGTTATGTAACTGACAATTAAAAAAGTTGCGTAATGACGGGAAGAGCGGAATGTTGACGCTCCCCCGCAATGTCTTGTTTCTTGTACTTATGATTCGCCTGATGCAGCAATAAAAAGAATAAAAAAAAAAAAAGTTTGGTATACCTGAACTCAGAACAATAAAATACTTATTTTAGTATATTTTATTTTAATATCCTGTGTTTGCCAATGCTACTTTTAGAAAGTTAGCCTTTGCTTGCCTGACCATTTCAGCCCGCCTCTGCTAGGATGTGTATCTGCTGTCTGGTTTTTGTGAGTGACAGGGCTGGGGAATTCCAGGGGACAGTCTGGGCTGCCAGGTGGTGAATAGAGGGATTACCCCCAGGCTAGGTGGGAGGTGTGCCCCTTGACTCTGAATAGGGCTGTGCTCTGTCACCACAATGCTGGTTCCACCTCCTGCGGAGTGTCTGATGTCCCTGCCCTGCAACCTGAAAGCAACAGCAAGAGTCCCCAAAACAAAGTGCTCCAAAACTGGGCTGAACCAGGCTCAGGCCCCCTGGCCTGCAAAGACAAAAGAAACTGAGTATAAATGTAGGAGCCTGCTAATAAGAAAGCAGAGCCTGTTTTAACCACAACGAACATATGCCTGACCAGAAGGACCCCGAAAAGCTGAAAGAAGAACTGTCCCTGACCTGGGGGACTGGACTGCAGTTGGTGCCTTTCTACACGGAAGGAGAGGAAAAGACCCAAAGGGACTTTGCAGATTTGTGCCTGAAACTGATCTCCAAGGGCTTGAACCAGAGCTAGCCCCCTGAACTGAGCCCCGGGACCATTGGGCGCATCCTGCCTTCCCTGACGATTTACCGGGATCTGGCTGACCTCTCCGTGCCGCTGGGACATCGCCTGAAGTGCGCCTCGATCCCTCCTTGCAGCCCATGCCTGGCCGCCCCCGCCTCAAGCCGCACCGCTTCTCTCTGAGCCGTGCCCCGCTAAGCTGGGCTGCCCGCACCCTGCCCCTTTGTCCCTTATCTTGTGCGAGACGAAGCCATCCCGTATGCTAGAAGCGTACCGGCCGCACCACTCAGGCGTATTGAGAAGTCACCGGCCTTGATCCCCTGCTACTCAGTATATTAGCAGGGATTCATGCTCCAAGCTACTCTCTGGCTTTCAAACACTCTCAACTGCAGCTGAGCACCAGCCAGGCAAGCCTTAATCTACGACCAGAAGGCCTTGTTGATTTTTGCAGAGTCCTGTCACAAGAGGAGATTGCAGACAGGGCAGTAACCGGGCGCACAAAATGGAGATGGCAAGACTCAATGGGCAAATGGAAATGGAGAAACAAAGATTAGCAATGGAAGAGAAAAAGCTACAAATGGATCATGACATGAGATTGAAGGAGTTGGAGCTGAAAGCTAAAAGTTTGGACCCAACTCCCTCTGGTGGCAACACAACGCCGGTGCAGGTAGAGTCAAGGGTGTACATGCCTAAGGATGTGGTAAAGGAATACTTTCAGGGGGATGACATAGGGAAGTGGTTCAAGGTCTATGAGGTAGCCATGTCCTCCCACCGGGTCCCTGAGAGAGATTGGGGAGTGGGGCTGTGGGGGTGGTTCCTCAGCGAAGGGCGGGACACCCTGCTAGATTTGCCCTCTGAAGATTACAATTCCTACCCCCACATGAAAGAAGCCTTGATGACCAGGTTTGGGTTAACTCCTGAAATGTATAGACAGAGGTTCAGGGGTTGTACTAAAATCCCTGGAGGTACCTATGTGGAGTATGTAACTTTTTTTTCAGAGCACTGGATGGTTGGGTGAAGGATAGCAAAGTGAATGATTTTCAAGGGCTTCTTGATTTAATGGCGTGGGACCACTTGTCTAGTAATTGTTTTCCTGAGCTACACCAGCACCTGATTGATAGCAAGCTGACTAACCCTAGGAAGCTTGCTGAGGAGGCGGAACGCTGGCTCAGCACCAGGGTCCACAAGGGTCCAGTGGGAGACTCAGCCAAGGGTTGGCAGGGTCCCCAGCAGAGGAGTGGGGGGACAGGGGAAAACAGAGGGAGTTCCAAAGAGGGCCCCAAAGTAATACCCAGGGGAACCAAGGGAAAGGTTCTCAGCCTCCCCCACCCCAGAAGCAGACCGGGGCCCGACAGGTAATCCTGTTCAAATAGGGCCCCCGACCTGTTAAAAGTGTGGCGAACTGAGTCATGTGGCCAGTGATCCCCGGTGTCGCCTTTTTGTTAAACCAGCACCCACTGGTGCTCCCCCCTGACAGATGTATAGTGTAACCTTGGGGGAAGAGGAAGAAGTCCAAGGTAGGTGGGACCCCGCTCAGATGACCCTGGTCTCTTTAGGAGACAGTGAGATGGTACTAGAGAATTACTTACCCTCTAATACTAAGAAATATGGGCAAGTAGTGACCATCAATGGAAAGGAAGTAGAGGCTCTTAGGGACACAGGAGCCAGTGTGACTGCAGTCCGGCAGCACCTGGTGTCTCAAGAGCAGTTTGTATCCGATGCCTACTGCAGGGTTGTCAATGCTGACAACTTTGAGAGTCGTACGCAACCTAGAGGGTGAGCAGGGGTTATTCTAAGGAGTAGTTCCCTTGCCATAACTAGAGGAGAGGGACCCTGTTTGTCACAAGTGCATACCTGTGCCAACAAGAGACCCCCAATTCTGACAAGGAACCTAAAGAGAAAGGAACAGAACCTGGTGCGGACTAAACTTGTTCTTCAGCAACGTCATCTATTTCAAACAAGAAATAACAGTTGCCAAGATGTATCGAATATTTGCCCCGTTACTCGAAAACAGACCTCAGTGAAACGGCCAGGGTCATCCCAGAATTCCGGCATCAGGACAGCGCGGTCCACACATTTCTCAGACACCGGAAGCGGATGGAATGTGTCCTGCAGAGCCTGGAGTGAAGGTGAACGCATGTCAGCTTATTACAGGGTCCCCCGATAAAGCACTGGCCAATCACATTTGGCATTACAAGCAAATGAGAGTTGATAATGAACAATTACAAACACACATCTGTGATGTCGTTGAAATGTCCACTGTCCCGCATCAAATCGGCAGCTCCTCCCAAATAATACAATGTACCATGTCATGAAGTCTGTATGTAAACACGTACAATGCAACAACATACATATGCACACAATGTTAAACTGCATCTCCCCTTCATATTGCAGAGGGAAGTCCAACACCTCCTGCAGAGCAGCCTGAACCTCTCTTCTCTGATGACAAAGAGGACTATCCCACTTTCGACTCCGATGCCCTCCAACAGATCGTGGAGAGCCTTTACAGCCCACTTCCAAGAGGAGACCCCACCCCCTGCACAGATCACACAGCAGGCAGCAGCCACCACCATGGCTGCCACCTAGGACCCCCACGAAGAGCACATGGTCCTCCAATGCCCTGTGTTGGGGTGCCAGGAGAATCTGGCTGAACAGGTGCAGGTGGAGTTCGACCACATAGCAGCCAAACTCGATGACGTACGTGGATGTCTAAGTCCCATCAGGTACCACTCACAGTACCTAATGGACACCCACAGTCTGCTCCATGCTCTGCAAAGACCCATGGCTGATATCGCAGGAGCTTTGACTCAGAGACTAGAACAACTGTCCAGTCAGAGTGGCTCAAGCGATGTCACACAGGAGTTGGAACTCATGCGGAGGTTAAAGGAGACCATGGAGCGGGCGCAGGCAGAAAGAGAGGCTGCCACGGCTGCACACCAGCGACAGGTAGCTGGGTTCCTCAATGACCTCAAGATCATCCTCATGGCATTGCTTCCACAAGGCCTGGCGCTGATGCATGCTGCTGCTACCACTACATCCACATCTCCGCCCCCGGAAGTATCAGTGCAGCAGACATTTCACCTCCAGCCCCTGAGGTGTCACTGCCACACAGGGCAGGAGACAGATCACCACCACCCATGCATGAGGCACATGAAACAGCAGTGGATATGAAGGAAGAAGTAGCATTCTTATTTGTGCTTTGTTCTGCCCTCTGCATCATCACCTTCCACTGTCCCCCAATACACTCTGCGACACTCACCTTGGGCCTCGAAATGGATAGCCATATCCTGTTTGATCGCCAATGACACAGCAATCAGACTGCGTACTGAACTCTTCCTCTTCCTTTGGACTAGTCATTACCTGAAGGACTCTGGCTGGCCCTCCACGGGCCAACATTTTAAAGTGGGGTTTGCATGGTCCTGTACTGCTCCAGCTGCAACACTCCACTGAATGTGTATTAAACATTCATAATCACACAGATGTGTCATGTCTATGGTCTTTCAAGTGTGGAAGTATGTACGTATGTATTGCGTGTGTATTGCGACTTATATAGCGCACGTATCACCCGAAGGCATCAAGGCGCTTGCCTTGGGAACCCGTCCCGGCTTTTTCCCTGTGAGATAACCCCTACTGGGCATCCCCAAGGTGAAAGCCAGGCATTCCGCAGCAGGTGGGCCGCTGTAGTGGAGATTAAGCAAGCAATTGCCCAGAGTTGCAGCGTGGGACCCCATGATTAGAATAGGCACCGAGGCGAGAATTATCAAGTCCGTGGACATTTTGGGCTCAGGGCCCTGCCGCGTCGGGAATTGAACCCTGGTCCCGGGCCAGACTTCTGCATCAGGGTCTGCCGCTCTAATCAGTAAGCCACACTTCTCTGCAATATGAAGGGAAGTATGGATGAATGTAGTTTCATTGATTCCCCCTTACGTCCATGTTGCTCAAGTCGTTGGACTTGGGTCACAGGGTGACACATTGTCGAATGCCATTAGGGTGGTGCTGACACTTCAACAGGGACACACACATAAGTTACTTCCTTGTCCAGTCCAGTACAGAACCACGCCAGAGCCCCGGAGTCATTGTTCAAACACTTACGCTGGACTGGCATACACCAGACCAGCCTACTCTGCTTATGCTCACGGGGGGCAAGGCTAAATGTCCCAGGTCTTCCCTGTAGTGATCTGCTGATCACAGATCTAGTTGTCAGCATGCCACAGCCACTCCCTCACGGCTGGTTGACACCCACTCCATACCCATCCAGCACCCGACATATGACCCTGCCAATAAAAAGGGTCATGCACGTGCTTGAGTCTAACTCTCTCTCTCTCTCCCTCTCTTTCCATCTTTCTCCCTCTCTTTCCGTCTTTTCTCTCTCTCCCTCTGTCTTTCTCTCTCTCCCTCTTTTTATGGCTTTCTCCCGCCAACTCTTTCTCTCTCTCTTTTGCTCTCTCTCTGTCCTTTGATGTGCGCTTGACACCTTCTTATATGGAATTTTGTCTTGCAGGCTGTGACCTACAGATTGTGTTGAGGAGACCCGCCATGAGTCTTAAAACATGTTGTTTTGATTGTTTTTAATAAAATGTTTCATTTGCTAATTCAAAAGTGAATGTGTGATGCTCATTTTTGTGACAACACACGCATGTTACCTGTTGTGATTGTGCAACATCAGGCAAATTATTTTGTACATGATTTCGTGAAGTTTATGTGACATGCCTTTGCCCCTTGTACGGGGGTGGCAGGCCTGGGTGTGGTGGCTTTCGGTGTGGTGGCCCTGTTGGGGCTCCTAGCTGCATGATCAGTGGATCCATGCATTCTGTTGCCCGTCAGGTGTGGCTCTGGCCTGGGCTCCCTTTTCTGGTGCAGGCTGTCTTCCAACTTTGCACCAGGTCAGAGCAGGTGTTACAATTCTGCTGTTAACGCTCCTTAATGCCTGTTTTGGGTTCTTATCACTGATCTGGCTGGTCGTTGAGAATGTTGCGGAGTGGTGTTGTTGCAGCTTTTTGCACGGGAACGCCTACTCTGCATCTCATTAGCGATAGTTGCCAGTGTCATCTGTGGGTTTTTTTTGCAGCTGCTATCACAGGTAAACTGGTGATATGAGCTGTTAGCACCAGCTTGTGAATGGGGTGATACATTTATAGCCACTTTGGTTGCGCTAAAGTGCTGATAACTCAGAGATAAATGCTTGATAATATGCCCCAATGTCCCTTTTTATTGTGTTCTGGTCAGGCACACGTACCTAGACACAACACATAAATGCAGCTGTTTTTATGAACATGTGAACCTTGTCATACAGGTATCCACTTCACTGCAACACAGGGAGAGAGACCGATATATCCTGAGACAAGATCACCGCTGTTTCTGTAATGTAGAATGTTCATCCGTGTATGCTAAGGTACATGTCCCAATACTAATCCCAGAGATCTTTGCTGAATGATCAGTTTGCCTCTGTAGAAGGGAGAGGAGTAGGCTATTCTGTCTTATAATATGACAGGGCATTTCATAATATACAGTATATTGATAATGCTGATGGTGTTTTCGCTAGGCAGTTGTTTTCTAATTGTGGCATGCATACTGCATTCTAGAGCACAATAGTTTGAATAAACATTTCAAACTTCCTTGTGTTCTTTCATATTGTATTGTGAACGAGTATGTGATGAAAAAGAGAGTGTCCTCTCACAGTGATTTCTGAGAGGGTCAGGAGTGTTGTGTTCTGGGGTGTTGTACATTCACTTCTTCCTCTAGTTATGAGGAGGAGGGCAAGTGAGACCCTATAGCTAGTTGGACTTGGCACATGGTACTGAGGTAGCATGGGGACTCAGTCCCTATCTACTAATGTTCTATGGTCCCAAGCACAGTTCTTTTATTGATCAGAATCACTGAAACATGCTCACTCTTTAAACATGTTGAAATTGCTTTATCCCAAACTGACTTATTTAACTTACCTACTAGTATCTAGTATAAGCTAAGAAAAATCTAACTAGAGCCTTGAATTTAAATGCTACCTGTGGTCTGCAGCACATATTGTGAGGACCACTACAATGGCAATGAAAACATGGCTTCAGGCCTGCCAATGTAGCCTGAGAACAGCAGGTTGAAACCTAATGCACAGACCTGTGAAAATGAACTTTTGACAGGTATGAAGACCTAATTTTAAATAATAAATAAGTCACCATCAAAACACCTTGCTGCTTACAAAGTAGGATGCATATTATTTAAGAATGGAGCATGACTCGCATTAGACATTGAAGTTCTCCCAGTGCCCAAAATATCATTGTAACGTTTGATCTGTACCAGCTGCAGACTCCATTCTAAGACGTATTTTCATATTTAATAAAAATCCAATATAATAGTGAGGTCAGATTTTTTGAAGATATGAAAAAAAAATTGTAGGTTTCTTTTACCTTGGATAAAGCTGCTGGATGCTAACTTGCATTTGATCTCCAGCCACGGCCCTGGTTGGGGGGGGGGGGGCTGTGTGTTTTCATCCCCTTACAGGAAGGTCAGTTAGAGTGGACCCAAGAACCTTTTTTCCTTCAAGGGGGCCCATTCTGCACAAATAAATGTTAGGGCCCCAGTCTTTGCTCCCATAGTCAGACTGGTATCAAACCCCGGACGAGCAACGCTATACCCAGAACAGGTAGTGAGGTGGAGGGGTCAGCTCATTACCATGGTGACACCTCTGGATAGGTACACAGCTTGAATTTTAAAAGTGAGGAACAGCGTGCGATTGTTTGTAGTAGGGCAAATAAGAACTGCTGTTGAAATATTGACTCCATTGATTAGGGAGTACCCAGGAGTAATCACCACCCACTAGTTAGTGGTTTCCTCATTGCACCATCCTTAAAACAATTTCAGGATTGCAGAAAATCTGGACAGGACTGAGCTTGCTGAACCTGCTCCCCATTGTACCAGGGACAAAGAAGTGGACACCAATGGTTAGTTGGCTATTCTCCTATAATGCTGCAGGGACACAACAAACTGCAAGATGCCTTTTCCCTGAAGTACCCAGCTGCCCAGTGACAACTGGATCTGGAGTGAACTGAGTAGACTTTGCTGTTGACTTCTGACTGGCACACTCAGAGTCTCTAAGTCTCTTCCCTGAAGAGGATGTATGTCGTTACAACGCATACCTTTACAACACATTTTTTACACCGCAACATCCATTACAACGCATTCCATTACAACGCATGCCATTACAACGAATTCTTTGAAACTACCTTTACAACGCATTCCACTACAACGCATACTACATTTACAACACATACCATTACAACGCATACCATTACAGTGCATGTATGGTAAGTATTGGATAGTGTAGGGGTAAAAATTACTATTCTAACTCCAGGGGGGTGCAACAGTAGGGTAAGTGTTGGATAGTGTAGGGGTAGAAATTGCTATTCTAACTCCAGAGGGTGCAACAGTAGGGTAAGTATTGGGAAGTGTAGGGGTAAAAATTACTATTCTAACTCCAGGGGGTGCAACAGTAGTGTAAGTGTTGGATAGTGTAAGTATGCGTTGTAATGGCATGCGTTGTAATGACTGCATTGTAATGACATGCGTTGTAGTTGTATGCGTTGTAGTGACATGCGTTGTAATGGTTGCGTTGTAATGGCATGCGTTGTAATGGATGTTGCATTGTAAAAGTTTCATTGTAAAGGTAGTGCGTTGTAAAAGGTGTGTTGTAAGTGTTGTTTCCCCCCTGAGGACTTTGTGGGCTTAGAAGTCTACTGGTGTAATCTGTGAGCATCGAAATAATTTTTGAAAACTTTTGTAAATGTTTTCTTCGGACACTTAGCAGGACCCACCGGCAAAAATATCCTACTGGCTGTTCCATGGTGTCAGATTTAATTTCTTCCTGGTCTAGACCCCCAGCACCTCTGAAAAAAAAAACAACTACGTCCCATTCTGCTATCCAGCCTTTGGTTCAATGGCAGCTGCTATGATTTGAGCAGTGACCTTATCAGGAGGAGTGCCCAAGTGCTTCATCTCTCACTCTAGCACTTGCAAGGTCAACTTCTGGCTAGATTAGGGCTTGCCTGGCTGGTGCTCAGCTGCAGTTGAGAGGGTTTGAAAGCCAGAGAGTAGTTTGGAGCATGAATCCCTGCTAATATACTTGGCTTTCTTTGGCCTGGCAGGTGTAGGTGGAATCTGGGCCTTTTAAAGTTTGTTCAGTTGGTGCTCAGGTTGCCTACATTTCTCTCCACATCCGTGTTCCTTCCTGGGATGCATTGGTTCAGCAGTAGAGAGTTTCCTTGTCTTATGAAAATAAATTTACAAATGCATACTGCTTATAAGACCAATTCCCATTTTGTCTTTTTCGTATCTTTTTACTTATTCCTGAGCCTTCTCTGATTAGCACCACCTTGTTTGTTGGATGAGCACACAGCATCCATCTGCTCCTGTGGCTAAGTCAGATGCAGGGCTGCCTTTTACATTGAATATTTATCTGACTGGTATAATCTGCCTTCAAGACCTCTCTTTTTTTCAGAATCAATGGCATTTTGTCAATTGAAATATAATTGGCCCATAGAAGTTTTAATCTAATGTCTTCTGGTTGTTTGACGTCACACACAACGATTTACGAAAAGTGTAGGTGTTGTGGCAGACCCTGAATCTGATTGGCTCTTAAAAAGATATATTTCCAACACACCCAACATCTACGAGGGGATAAAGGCTGCAATTAGCAAAAGTAATAATCTGGAATACATTTTTGCACTCCCAGTCCTTACATCGGTGATGTCACAGGGTCTCTACCTATGCGCATGGATCAACTGTCATCAATATTCCCCTCTCTCAAGGATGGGGTGTGGATGGAGAAGCCATCTGCGAGACTGGGCAGAGGCTTCGAACTAACCCAATTTTGAGCCGAAGAATCTATTAAGTAGAATAATAGGCTTTTTTAAATCACATATCGGGAATCATTGAGCACCGACAGATTGTCAGTGAACCACGGGAAAACAAAGGGAAGCCAGCCAGGTTTAACAGACAACGGAATCAGACAAAATATGTACATTATTAGGAACATTATCCCAGGTGCACTTTGCTCTCTGGCGTCACGTCAGTCACATTCCCAAGAATTCAGGATTATTTAAATAAAGAAGGAAGCCAGCATCATATTTGTCAAAGGAGGTAAGATCTGTCATGTAAGTTCTTTGAAAGCCTGTGATTCTCCTCTGAGGAACTTGTAAAACTCTGTGCACCTTACTAAGAATTGCCTTCCTTATTTACTTCTAGTAACTTGACAAAGAAACCTGCAGTAAAAAATAACCTTTAAAGAAAAGCTTTTAAAGCAGAGAAATCAAAAAAATCGTTCAACGTGAAGGTGCTCCTTTTAACAAGCATTGGCATAGCCAATAGGTCTCGCCTTTGGGATTTTCTAAGTGTTTAAGCCATTCAACACTTGATGTTGTTGCACCAAGGATATTGTGCTGGATAACTAAACACTTTTAAGGTCCCAAAGGCGAGACCTATTGGCTTTGCGGTCCTTATTTGACAGACACCTTTTGTAGAGAAATAAAATTATTCGGGAAACAAGGTTTGGCACTATGAAATAACACTGCATGCCCTGCAGGCAGGCAAACTGCAATCTGGGGTTAGCAGATAGGTAGTGCCAACGATCACACATTGTAAACAGTCTAAGAGGCAAAAGACCAAGACAATCCACAAAATAGGAGAGTTGGCACAACACCCTGCACAGAGGAAATAGTTTGGTGAATATCTCAAAATTATTGGTACCCACTGGCTGGAAAGCAGAATGGTGGGAGTGGTGACTGTGATAGGCCTGTTTACAGTTAAGAGCAGAATGGTGGCACATTCGTGGTTTTCTAGAATCATGACTCAAGCAGATAAAGGTGCAAATTTGCTACTACAGGTTTAGAGTTGGAGCAAATGTGAGAGTTTTCAAGGATTCGCTAAGAATCTCTCCAATACTCGTGAAACCTCGCCCAGAACTGGCTGCAAAGGACACTTTTCAAGCAGTTTAAAGGAGTAAAAGCTAAGAAGGGCCCAGCAGGGCTTTTTATATAGATGTGTTTCTTTTTTTGCCATCTAGTATGTCTTGAACCTTTAATCCTTGTTGCACCAACCAGAAGCTGATGGTATCACCCACTGTACAGAAGCAGACTTTAAGGCACTAACAGCTAGATTCATGAAGCATTTTTGCGGGCGCAAACGGTGCGAATCGCAGAATTCGGCCGTTTGCACCCGCAAAAATGGCACTTGAAATTCATCATTGGGCCATGTACTCGCAATTTGAGAAATCCCAAAAAATTGCGATTTCTCAAATTGTGATCGCGTTTAAGGAATCTCATTTTGAGATTCCTTAAATGCTATTCATGACCCAATTAAAAATTGCGAAATCGCTATTTTTTCCCGCTATTTACCGCGAAGTCAGACTTCGTGGTAAATAGCGAAAACTGGGAAAAATGCACTTTTGTGCATTTATCTCAGTTGTATGTTACACACACACTTGTCCTTTGGACATGTGTGCGCGTAACATGAGTCTAATTTACATTTCAGGGGTGCTACAGGGTGTCCTGTGGACACCCCTAGCACCCTTGAAATCACATCCTTATTTTCGATCAGCAATTTTCTAATCGCAAATAAGTAATGTGTAGGAATCGCATTTTATTTTGCGATTCCTACATGAATCCCGTTTTGCAAGTCTGTAATAGCGATTCCTTATTATTCGCTATTACAGACTTGCAAAACATGCCGATGATGAATCGGCCTGATAGAGGGGAAGGAGACCATTGGGCAAATCAAACACAAATAGTGAGGTACTCACTCGATCGTCATTATCTTATGTTAATGAAAAATAAAAAAAGCCAGGAACATTAACATGTAATTGCATTATATAAAGCATGGCTGGGCCAATCATGTATTGATGAGAATTGGCAGCTTAGCACCGTTTTAAAACTCTTCAGTGGCACTTGTAACACTCTTCAACCTATTTCAGAAATGCAAAGCGTCAGGCTGCAATGAGTAAAGTATGGTGATAAAGGACTCTGGAGTATTTTAAAACTGCAGTAATGCATCTTCTGCAACGTCTAACACGTGTGTAGGTTGTGTGCAGAGGCACAGATCTTATCGCAATAGTGTTTTTAGCCCAAGCATTAAGTGGTAGCCTCACTCACTCACCAGCATTCTGCAACAATTTGGGAGGTTCAGGAAGGATATGTTGAGCCTGCAGCCAGCAACCTTAACAAACAGCATGCCCAGTACAGGAGCTCTGCCAGGGCGCCCGTCCCAACTGTGCACCTTCAGTACTGGGGCCTGTCTAGCTGTCTTTGACCCGCTCTAGCAGGATTAAACACCAAGACAACCCCAGACGGGCGCTCTGAAATAAATATCAAGACAATATGACTAATAGATAAAAGGCTGGTGCACCATTGATAGCTATGTCCTTGGTACTACTGTCGCTCCATATGTCTGCAAAGCATTGTTTCTTCCCATGCTACCTGTATGCTTTGTGCATCACGAATCGGTTTACTATTTAATGGTGTGTATTTATTATAGTCAGGTTTGATTAAAGAGGTTGCATCAGCGGCAGATAAAAGGTTTGCACCAGTACAGATGAAATACAGAACAATTGTAAGGACTAGCACAATTGCGTGCACATTTTAGAAGTTGTGCGGGACATGGGTATTTTAGTACTGGTTTAGGAGCAGCAGTGGGTTCAAATCAGAAACGAGACTAAAGGGGATGAGGACTGTTAGACCTGGCACCTTGGCGTGAGTCTCCCTTCCACTTTTTGCTGATGGGCCTCAGATGTTTTGCTGGTGTTAGCTGCTCAGGGCACTGCGCCACGCCAATCCGTGACGCAGTGCAAGTGCTCACAATGTAAAGTGTATCTGTTGATTGATTTCCATGATTGGCTTATTTGATTTACTGTCAGTCCCCAGTAAAGTGCACCAGGAGTGCCAGGGCTTGTACATCCAAATACTGCTAGTGGGCCTGCAGCGCTGGTTGCGCCACCCACAGAAGCAGCCCTTTAAAATGTGTCTGAGGTCTGCCATTGCAGAACCTGCGTGCAGTTTGGTACTATGATGCTGGCTGGGCACGTGCACCCACTTGCCAGCCCCAAAACCTTCCCTTTACTTCATGTGAGTCACCCCTATGGTAGTCCCTAGGGCAGGGTGCAATGTAAGCATAAGGTAGGACAAGCCCTGATGTGTGTGGCATGTCCTAATAGTGAATCACAGCCATTTTCGTTTTTCACTATTGTAAGGCTACCTGTTCTCATATGCAAAAATAAAAAATGGCCATGTCTGAACTGGGGTGGTGTGGAGTTCAAAAAAACGATGTATTTAGGCCCAGATCTCTGTACTGGGGTGAATGTATGACATTGTTCTGCATTCTGTCCATCAACTGTGGTTTTTGCATTTGTCAACCCGAGTGGGATGGGTATGCTCAGACGTGAGTCCCATGCTCTCCACACCACTGGATTCAAGCAAGCCAGGCTGAAGACGGCTGGAATGCCAGAAACCGGTCCTCGGAAGATTTTTTCCGGTCCAGGGAAGGCATGGCTTGGCAGTTCGGGCTGGACTGTTCCCATGAGGCACAGGGTCAGACTGATTTGCACATGTACATGGCCATGTCTGAACTGGGGTGGTGTGGAGTGCAAAAAAACGATGGATTTAGGCCCAGATCTCTGTACTGGGGTGAATGTATGACATTGTTCTGCATTCTGTCCATCAACTGTGGTTTTTGCTTTGGTCACCCCGAGTGGGATGGGTATGCTCAGACGTGAGTCCCATGCTCTCTACACCACTGAATTCAAGCAAGCCGGGCTGAAGACGGCTGGAATGCCAGAAACCGGTCCTCCGAAGCTTGTTTCCGGTCCAGGGAAGGCATGGCTTGGCAGTTCCGGATGGACTGTTCCCATGAGGCACAGGGTCAGACTGATTTGCATATGGTCATGTCTGAACTAGGGTGGTGTGGAGTGCAAAAAACCGATGAATTTAGGCCCAGATCTCTGTACTGGGGTGAATGTATGACATTGTTCTGCATTCTGTCCATCAACTGTGGTTTTTGCATTGGTCACCCCGAGTGGGATGGGTATGCTCAGACGTGAGTCCCATGCTCTCCACACCACTGGCTTCAAGCAAGCCGGGCTGAAGACGGCTGGAATGCCAGAAACCGGTCCTCCGAAGCTTGTTTCCGGTCCAGGGAAGGCATGGCTTGGCAGTTCGGGCTGGACTGTTCTCATGAGGCACAGGGACAGACTGATTTGCATATGGCCATGTCTGAACTGGGGTGGTGTGGAGTGCAAAAAAACGATGGATTTAGGCCCAGATCTCTGTACTGGGCTGAATGTATGACATTGTTCTGCATTCTGTACATCAACTGTGGTTTTTGCATTTGTCACCCCGAGTGGGATGGGTATGCTCAGACGTGAGTCCCATGCTCTCCACACCACTGGATTCAAGCAAGCCGGGCTGATGACGGCTGGAATGCCAGAAACCGGTCCTCAGAAGCTTGTTACCGGTCCAGGGAAGGCATGGATTGGCAGTTCGGGCTGGAATGTTCCCATGAGGCACAGAGACAGACTGATTTTCATATGGCCATGTCTGAACTGGGGTGGTGTGGAGTGCAAAAAAAACGATGGATTTAGGCTCAGATCTCTGTACTGGGGTGAATGTATGACATTGTTCTGCATTCTTTCCAACAACTGTGGTTTCTGCATTTTTCCCCCAGAGTGGGATGGGCATGCTCAGACGTGAGTCCCATGCTCTCCAAACCACTGCATTCCAGCAAGCCGGGCTGAAGACGGCTGGAATGCCTGAAACCGGTCCTCGGAAGCTTGTTTCCGGTCCAGGGAAGGCATGGCTTGCCAGTTCGGGCTGGACTGTTCCCATGAGGCACAGGGTCAGACTGGTTTGCATATGCCCATGGCTGAACTGGGGTGGTGTGGAGTGCAAAAAACGATGGATTTAGGCCCAGATCTCTGTACTGGGGTGAATGTATGACATTGTTCTGCATTCTGTCCATCAACTGTGGTTTTTCCATTAGTCGCCCCGAGTCGGATGGGTAGGCCCAGACGTGAGTCCCATGCTCTCCACACCACTGGATTCAAGCAAGCCGGGCTGAAGACGGCTGGAATGCCAGAAACCGGTCCTTGGAAGCTTGTTTCCGGTCCAGGGAAGGCATGGCTTGGCAGTTCGGGCTGGACGGTTCCCATGAGGCACAGGGTCAGACTGATTTGCATATGGCCATGGCTGAACTGGGATGGTGTGGAGTGGAAAACAATGATGGATTTAGCCCCAGATCTCTGAAAGGGGGTGAATGTATGACATTGTTCTGCATTCTGTCCATCAACTGTGGTTTTTGCATTTGTCACCCCGAGTGGGATGGGTATGCTCAGATGTGAGTCCCATGCTCTCCACCCCACTGGATTCAAGCAAGCCGGGCTGAAGACGGCTGGATTGCCAGAAACCGGTCCTCGGAAGCTTGTTTCCGGTCCAGGAAAAGCATGGCTCGGCAGTTCAGGCTGGACTGTTCCCATGAGGCACAGGGTCAGACTTATTTGCATATGCCCATGGCTAAACTGGGGTGTTGTGGAGTGCAAAAAAACAATGGATCTGTACTGGGGTGAATGTATGACATTGTTCTGCATTCTGTCCATCAACTGTGGTTTTTGCATTTACCCGTTCTCATAGGCCAGAATGGGCTGCTGGAATTATTCCACCATATAATCCCAGCAGGCTCAGGGAACATGGTAGGAAGTCAAGTTTGGTATGCCTGAACTCAGAATAATAAAATACTTATTTTAGTATATTTTATTTTAATATACTGTGTTTGCCAATGCTACTTTATGAAGTTAGCCTTTGCTTGCCTGACCATTTCAGCCCGCCTCTGCTAGGATGTGTATCTGCTGTCTGGTTTCTGTGAGTGACAGGGCTGGGGAATTCCAGGGGACAGTCTGGGCTGCCAGGTGGTGAATAGAGGGATTACCCCCAGGCTAGGTAGGAGGTGTGCCCCTTGACTCTGAATAGGGCTGTGCTCTGTCACCACAATGCTGGTTCCACCTCCTGCGGAGCGTCTGATGTCCCTGCCCTGCAACCTGAAAGCAACAGCAAGAGTCCCCAAAACAAAGTGCTCCAAAACTGGGCTGAACCAGGCTCAGGCCCCCTGGCCTTCAAAGACAAAATAAACTGAGTATAAATGTAGGAGCCTGCTACTAAGAAAGCAGAGCCTGTTTTAACCACAACGAACATATGCCTGACCAGAAGGACCCCGAAAAGCTGAAAGAAGAAGAACTGTCCCTGACCTGGGGGACTGGACTGCAGTTGGTGCCTTACTACACGGAAGGAGAGGAAAAGACCCAAAGGGACTTTGCAGATTTGTGCCTGAAACTGATCTCCAATGGCTCAAACCAGAGCTAGCCCCCTGAACTGAGCCCCGGGACCATTGGGCGCATCCTGCCTTCCCTGACGAGTAACCGGGATCTGCCTGACCTCTCCGTGCCGCTGGGACCTCGCCTGAAGTGCGCCTCGATCCCTCCTTGCAGCCCGTGCCTGGCCGCCCCCGCCTCAAGCCGCACCGCTTCTCTCTGAGCCGTGCCCCGCTAAGCTGGGCCGCCCGCACCCTGCCCCTTTGTCCCTCCGAGCCGCACTGCTCTTGGCCGCCCCCCGCCGCTGTAAACTACTCGGAGTCTTGTGCGAGACGAATCCAACCCGTACGCTAGAAGCGTACCGGCCGCACCACTCAGGGGTATTGAGAAGTCACCGGCCTTGATCCCCTGCTACTCAGACGGAAGGTATGGCGCATACCCAGAGGTGTCCGCACCGCACCCGAACGACCCACCGGTAGTGGCCGTACCCGCCGCCAGGTGCCACTGCGGTACGCCTACACTCTGCCCCCAAGCCAACGACTCGTACTTTCTCCCCGTGTGCCACGTACTAAGAAGAGTACGCTCATCATACCTCAGCGTACAGAGACGAGTACGCCACGTCCATTTCACGCGTACTAAGAAGAGTACGCTTATCATCACTCAGCGTACAGAGACGAGTACGCCACGTCCGGTTCACGCGAACTAAGAAGAGTACGCTTATTGTCCCTCAGCGTACTGTGAAGAGTACGCAACGTCCACTTCAAGCGTACACAAGGAGTACGCTTGTCATTTCGCCATGTACTGAGAAGAGTAGGCCCTGCGCCTGAAGCGTCTCCAGCATCTTCAACCAAGAACAGTGTACCATCACCGGATCCAGGGTCCGCAATGTTTGTTTTCCCTGCCTGCACACACTGATCAGCGGGTCACATCGCCATGCGTGCGGAGCGCACAAGACCCCCAAACAAGCATTGGTAAATACTTCTGAAGAACCTTATTTATTCCTGAATACTGTGGCCATATTTTTATATCATTATTGGTCTTGTGATAGTAGCTGCCTCATATCCTATATTTTTACATAAAGCCTACGTACTTTTTTCATACAAATCTTATGCCTGGTGTCCATTTGTGGTTTGTCATTGTGTTAGCCTTGTCTGCTCGCGCCACGCAACCTAGAGGGTGAGCAGGGGTTATTCTAAGGAGTAGTTCCCTTGCCCTGACTAAAGGAGAGGGTCCCTGTTTGTCACAAGTCCATACCTGTGCCAACCATAGACCCCCAATTCTAACATTGGAGGCAGCGCTGAGGATTTTCGAATTTGCATTTATGAATCATGTACAGTAAAATATTGATCACCACATAGTGAGAGCAGACCTATAACGCAGCCACAGGTTTAATAATTTTGTCAGTTTTGCTAAGAGATGTCCAAGTTAAATCCTGCCAGGTTCACGCCGTTCTGGAAGGGCAGCATCTGTAATTTCTGGGCTAGATGACGTAGATTGGGAAGGACTTTATAGCTACGCAGTGGAGCAGTTGAGAGGCTTCTGCAATAAGGTTAGAGTCTCCCACTCAGGATGTTAAAAGAAGCCCCACTTCCTAAAGGCGCTGAGGGCCTGGAAGGAATCAAGGGCACCATAGAGTGTGGTGGAGGTAGAACCACTAGAAGGCCTTGTTGATTTTTGCAGAGTCCTGTCACAAGAGGAGATTGCAGACAGGGCAGTAACCGGGCGCACGAAATGGAGATGGCAAGACTCAATGGGCAAATGGAAATGGAGAAACAAAGATTAGCAATGGAAGAGAAAAAGCTACAAATGGATCATGACATGAGATTGAAGGAGTTGGAGCTGAAAGCTAAAAGTTTGGACAGCAAAGTGAATGATTTTTAAGGGCTTCTTGATTTAATGGCGTGGGACCACTTGTCTAGTAATTGTTTTCCTGAGCTACACCAGCACCTGATTGATAGCAAGCTGACTAACCCTAGGAAGCTTGCTGAGGAGGCGGAACGCTGGCTCAGCACCAGGGTCCACAAGGGTCCAGTGGGAGACTCAGCCAAGGGTGGGCAGGGTCCACAGCAGAGGAGTTGGGGGACAGGGGAAAACAGAGGGAGATCCAAAGAGGGCCCCAAAGTAATACCCAGGGGAACCAAGGGAAAGGTTCTCATCCTCCCCCACCCCAGTAGCAGACGGGGGCCCGACAGGTAATCCTGTTCTAAGAGGGCCCGACCTGTTAAAAGTGTGGCAAACTGAGTCATGTGGCCAGTGATCCCCGGTGTCGCCTTTTTGTTAAACCAGCACCCACTGGTGCTCCCCTCTGACAGATGGATAGTGTAACCTTGGGGGAAGAGGAAGAAGTCCAAGGTAGGTGGGACCCCGTTCAGATGACCCTGGTCTCTTTAGGAGACAGTGAGATGGTACCAGGAAATTACTTACCCTCTAACAGTAAGAAATATGGGCAAGTAGTGACAATCAATGGAAAGGAAGTAGAGGCTCTTACGGACACAGGAGCCAGTGTGACTGCGGTCCGGCAGCACCTGGTGTCTCAAGAGCAGGTTGTATCCCATGCCTACTGCAGGGTTGTCAATGCTGACAACTTTGAGAGTCGTACGCAACCTAGAGGGTTTTTAAGCCTTTCTCTCGCCAACTCTTTCTCTCTCTCTTTTGCTCTCTATCTGTCCTTTGATGTCTGCATGATACCTTCTTATCTGGAATTTTGTCTTGCAGGCTGTGACCTACAGATTGTGTCGAGGAGACCCGCCATGAGTCTTAAAAAAATTTGTTTTGAGTTTTAATAAAATGTTTCATTTAGTATTTCAAAGGTGAATGTGTGATGCTCATTTTTGTGACCACACATGCATGTTACCTGTTGTGATTGTGCAACATCAGGCAAATTATTTTGTACATGATTTTGTGAAGTTGATGTGACATGCCTTTGCCCCTTGTACGGGGGTGGCAGGCCTGGGTGTGGTGGCCTTGGGTGTCGTGGCCCTGTTAGGGCTCCGAACTGGTATACAACGGTTAGCAGGCAGTTTTTTACAACGCAGTGCTGTTACCACGCTACTTTTACCACGCAAGTCGTTACAACGACTTGCGCTGGGGGGCGCTCCAGGATAGTAAATAGTTCAATTTACTATCCAACTCCTTCCCTAGAGTCCACGGGGACTGGAGTTGGAATAGTAAATTAAAAAATTTACTATCCAGCGCCCCTCCACGCAAGTCGTTGTAACGACTTGCGTGGTAAAAGTAGCGTTGTAACGGTACGCGTTGTAAAAGTACGCGTGGTACCGTCATACATCCTCCTAACTGCATGATCAGTGGCTCCATGCATTCTGTTGCCCGTCAGGTGTGGCTCTGGCCTGGGCTCCCTTTTCTGGTGCAGGCTGTCTTCCGACTTTGCACCAGGTCAGAGCAGGTGTTACATTTCTGCTGTTAACGCTCCTTATTGCCTATTTTGGGTTCTTATCGCTGATCTGGCTGGTCATCGAGAAAGTTGCGGAGTGGTGTTGTTGCAGCTTTTTGCACGGGAACGCCTCCTCTGCATCTCATTAGCGATAGTTGCCAGTGTCATCTGTGGCGATGTTTTTTCCGGCTGCTATCACAGGTAAACTGGTGATATGGGCTGTTAGCACCAGCTTGTGAATGGGGCGATAAATTTATAGCCACTTTGGTTGCGATAAAGTGCCGATAACTCAGAGATAAATGCTTGAGAATATGCCACAATGTCACTTTTTATTGTGTTCTGGTCAGGCAAACGTAACTAGACACAACACATAAATGCAGCTGTTTTTATGAACATGTGAACCTTGTCATACAGGTATACACTTCACTGCAACACAGAGAGAGAGACCGATATTTCCTGAGACAAGATCACAGCTGTTTCTGTAATGTAGAATGTTCATCCGTGTATGCTAAGGTACATGTCCCAATACTAATCCCAGAGATCTTTGCTGTATGATCAATTCTCTTCTGTAGAAGGGGGAGGTGTAGGCTATTCTGTCTTATAATATGACAGGGCATTTCATAATATGCAGTTTATTGATAATGCTGATGGTGTTTTCGCTAGGCAGTTGTTTTCTAATTGTGGCATGCATACTGTATTCTAGAGCACAATAGTTTGAATAAACATTTCAAACTTCCTTGTGTTCTTTCATATTGTATTGTGAACGAGTATGTGAGGAAAAAGAGAGTGTCCCCTCACCGTGATTTCTGAGAGGGTCAGGAGTGTTGTGTTCTGGGCTGTACATTCACTTGTTCCTCTAGTTATGAGGAGGAGGGTAAGTGAGACCCTATAGCTAGTTGGACTTGGCACATGGTACTGAGGTAGCATGGGGACTCAGTCCCTATCTACTAATGTTCTATGGTCCCAAGCACAGTTCTTTTATTGATCAGAATCACTGAAACATGCTCACTCTTTAAACATGTTGAAATTGGTTTATCCCAAACTGACTTATTTAACTTACCTACTAGTGTCTAGTATAAGCTAAGAAAAATCTAACTAGAGCCTCGAATTAAAATGCTACCTGTGGTCTGCAGCACATATTGTGAGGACCACTACAATGGCAATGAAAACATGGCTTCAGGCCTGCCAATGTAGCCTGAGAACAGCAGGTTGAAACCTAATGCACAGACCTGTGAAAATGAACTTTTGACAGGTATGAAAACCTAATTTTAAATAATAAAAAAGTCACCATCAAAACACCTTGATGCTTACAAAGTAGGATGCATATTATTTAAGAATGGAGCATGACTCGCATTAGACATTGCAAGTTCTCCCAGTGCCCAAAATATAATTGTAACGTTTGATCTGCACCAGCTGCAGACTTCATTCTAAGACGTATTTTCATATTTAATAAAAATCCAATATAATAGTGAAGTCAGATTTTTTGAAGATATGAAAAAAAAGATTGTAGGTTTCTTTTACCTTGGATAAAGCTGCTGGATGCTAACTTGCATTTCATCTCCAGCCACGGCCCTGGTTGTGGGGGGGGGCTGTGTGTTTTCATCCCCTTACTGGAGGGTCAGTTAGAGTGGACCCAAGACCCTTTTTTCCTTCAAAGGGGCCCGTTCTGCACAAATAAATGTTAGGGCCCCAGTCTTTGCTCCCATAGTCAGACTGGTACCAAACCCAGGAGGAGCAAAGCTGCACCCTGAGCAGGTAGTGAGGTGGAGGGGTCAGCTCATTACCATGGTGACACCTCTGGATAGGTACACAGCTTGACTTTTAAAAGTGAGGAACAGCGTGCGATTGTTTGTAGTAGGGCAAATAAGAACTGCTGTTGAAATATTGAGTCCATTGATTAGGGAGTACCCAGGAGAAATCACCATCCACTAGTTTGTGGTTTCCTCCTTGCACCATCCTTAAAACAATTTCAGGACTTGCAGAAAATCTGGACAGGACTGAGCCTGCTGAACCTGCTCCCCATTGTACCAGGGACAAAGAAGTGGACACCAATGGTTAGTTGGCTATCTTCCTATAATGCTGCAGGGACACAACAAACTGCAAGATGCCTTTTCCCTGAAGTACCTAGCTGACCAGTGACAACTGGATCTGGAGTGAACTTAGGGGACTTTGCTGTTGGCTTCTGACTGGCACACTCAGAGTCTCTAAGTCTCTTCCCTGAGGACTTTGTGAGCTTAGAAGTGTACTGGTGTAATCGTGTGAGCATCAAAAGAATATTTGAAAACTTTTGTAAATGTTTTCTCCGGACACTTAGCAGGACCCACCGGCAAAAATATCCAAATGGCTGTTCCATGGTGTCAGATTTAATTTCTTCTTTGTCTAGACCCCCATCACCTCTGCAAAAAACAACTACGTCCCATTCTGCTATCCAGCCTTCGGTTCAATGGCAGCTGCTATGATTTGAGCAGTGACCTTATCAGGAGGAGTGCCCAAGTGCTTCATCTCTCACTCTAGCACTTGCAAGGTCAACTTCTGGCTAGATTAGGGCTTGCCTGGCTGGTGCTCAGCTGCAGTTGAGAGTGTTTGAAAGCCAGAGAGTAGTTTGGAGCATGAATCCCTGCTAATATACTTGGCTTTCTTTGGCCTGGCAGGTGTAGGTGGAATCTGGGCCTTTTAAAGTTTGTTCAGTTGGTGCTCAGGTCGCCTACATTTCTCTCCACATCCTTGTTCTTTCCTGGGATGCATTGGTTCAGCAGTAGAGAGTGACCTTGTCTTATGAAAATACATTTAAAAATGCATACTTCTTATAAGACCAATTCCCATTCTGTCTTTTTTGAATCTTTTTACTTATTCCTGAGCCTTCTCTGATTACCACCACCTTGTTTGTTGAATGAGCACACAGCATCCATCTGCTACTGTGGCTAAGTCAGATGCAGGGCTGCCTTTTACATTGAATATTTCTCTGTCTGGTATAATCTGCCTTTAAGACCTCTCTTTTTTTCAGAATCAATGGCATTTTGTCAATTTAAATATAATTGGCCCATAGAAGTTTTTATCTAATGTCTTCTGGTTGTTTGACGTCACACACAACGATTTACGAAAAGTGTAGGTGTTGTGGCAGACCCTGAAACTGATTGGCTCCTAAAAAGATGTATTTCCAGCACACCCAACATCTACGAGGGGATAAAGACTGCAATTAGCAAAAGTAATAACCTGGAAGACATTTTTGCACTCCCAGTCCTTACATCGGTGATGTCACAGGGTCTCTACCTATGCGCATGGATCAACTGTCATCAATATTCCCCTCTCTCAAGGATGGGGTGTGGATGGAGAAGCCATCTGCGAGACTGGGCAGAGGCTTCGAACTAACCCAATTTTGAGCCGAAGAATCTATTAAGTAGAATAATAGGCTTTTTTAAATCACATATCGGGAATCATTGAGCACCGACAGATTGTCAATGAACCATGGGAAAACAAAGGGGAGCCAGCCAGGTTTAACAGACAACGGAATCAGACATACTGTGTATATTATTAGGAACATTGTCCCAGGTGCACTTTGCTCTCTGGCGTCACGTCAGTCACATTCCCAAGAATTCAGGATTATTTAAATAAAGAAGGAAGCCAGCATCATATTTGTCAAAGGAGGTAAGATCTGTCAACATGTAAGTTCTTTGAAAGCCTGTGATTCTCCTCTGAGGAACTTGTAAAACTCTGTGCACCTTACTAAGAATTGCCTTCCTTATTTACTTCTAGTAACTTGACAAAGAAACCTGCTGTAAAGAATAACCTTTAAAGAAAAGCTCTTAAAGCAGAGAAATCAAAAAAATCGTTCAACGTGAAGGAGCTCCTTTTAAAAAGGTGAAGCGCAAATAAATACACATGGAAATTTGGAGCAAGCGTACGTCTTCATAGTAATGAGTCCCATTACGGAAACCTGCTTTACCTAAAATGGGTGTATTTATTAAGTAAGTAAGCAAGTAGTACAATCCAATGTATTGATTGATTAATGGGAATAAATATCAAGTAGAATTAACATACCAAAGTGAAAGCAACAATGAAATAACCAATATTACCAATATTACCTCATTGTCCCCGCCCTTGCTTCCCTTCTGTAAAATACTCAAGCATCCCTACGTCAGCAGACACCCATACCACATGATTTGATCAGAAATAAAAACGACCCTCTACCCTTGGTTCCTCCTGTTTTTTTCTTTGTCTCGCCGGTACACGCATTCCGTGCTCAGGCATTTTCTTTTTTCTTTTCAGCATGTCCTGGATTCGCTGGAGAAAGGCAAGGCACGCTTTCTGTTACATCTCATTGAGCACTGTGGGCCGACCCAATTAGCATGACGGCCAGGATGTGCTTTGTCAGGGGACGTTGTGCGCTCCCAGCCAAATGGTCTGTTCCGAACTAGGGGGCATATCAGCAACAACCGGAGATAATTGTCGCTAAGCGCACTTAGCGCTAGGATAATTATCGCCAGCTATCGATTGTTTTTATCGCTGAGATAGCGCGCTATCAGCGACGCTTATCTCCAAAGCAATAAAAACAACTGAGTTAGCTGCCAAATGTGCAATTATCGCTGGGATTACAGCGGTATTCGCACATTGTTTGGCGCTACGTTGCTGATAGGGAAGGGCATACTTAACCATGTTATCTACCTTCCATTGGATATCATGGCTAAGTCAGACCCAGGAGGTTTTAGTTCAGGTGGATAGGATGAGGGAGGAAAGTTTTTTCTCTGAATGCTAGACAATGATAGTCTGGGCTTAAAACATACATGCATTATAGTGCAGGACTACGTTTGTTCTCTCTATATGTATTCAAGCTCAGCTTGTTTTTTGCATTCATAGAGCGGGGTCTCACATATCCTGAGCCAGGTCCAGGAGAGGTGAGGTCTGTCCTGCACACTGGGTGAGTAGACATTGTCTTTTGTTTTGAAAGGCACTGGACAGTCTTTCGGGGACATTGGTGGTTTTTAACACTGTGTCCATTGTGTGTTTATAGATGTTTCATACACCACGTGCCCTGTGGAGTACTATCAGCCGATGGAAAACTATATCCTTTTGATTGTATAATTATTTCACTTCATATAATTTCTTTGTATTCTTCACACTGTTTATATCACATGCAGTAGCATATATGAGCTACAACAGAGGCCCTGAAGAAAGCCTAGGGTCCCTTTTCCCATTAAGGCTGAAACATGTTGGCCCCCATGCAGGTATTTGGTTGAACTGCAGGTACATATATTATTGCACTGTTCTTGATTTTAACAGGGGGAGGACCTTCTCAATAAAGTCTCTTTGAGGTTTCTCTATCCTTTTTAACACACTTCACTACACCATCTCTTTTTTTTGTCGCACTGCACCTGATCCCATCAGATCAGAGTCACTTGGTCCTAAAGTGATTGCGGGTTGGAATCCCCGTTGGATAAAGGGTACGATTGAGGTCTCAATGATCTTGAGACACGAGACCCTTAAGGTTGACCAAGTGATAATATTGATCATCACGAGAACTTTTGATGGGAATCCTAGATGATATTCCTCTGCAATCACTGGTGGTCCCTTGTATAACATTCCCTGTCCCTTGTAAACTAGCAGTAAGTCTTGACTCTGTCTTGCTGTATTAATGTAAACATTAAGACTTTCTCTTTAGAGGTTCTAGATACCTTCTTTTTAGACACCTAGGTTTGTATGTTGTACATAAGTCAGATGAAAAGCAGGCGTAAGTAAAGTAGCGCTAACCAAGCTTAGGGCTACTTTTCTTATCGCTCTGCAGGTTAGCGTGAGGCTTGATAATAGGAGAAATGTTGCTTAGATCATTTCTCCCATTATTCTGGGGAGGAACGCCCACTTTGCATCTCATTAGAGATGCAAAGGTAGGCGTAGGGAAAAAGGGTGCTAACATGCAAATATTCATGTTAGCACCCTCTTGCTGATAGGGCGATGGTTTTATCTCCGCTTTGCTGGCTTTTAAAGCCAAAAAAGCGGAGATAAAGCCCTTGCTGATATGCCCCTTGGATAGCTGTGTTTGCTGGTTCATGGTGGCTGGGGCTGTAATTCCTGGTTGGCCGCCTGCCAGAGAGGCTGCAGCGATTGGGGCACGGCGTGGCTCCTCTGCAAGCAGACTTTATCCCTTACTGTAAGACCCCTTGTGTGAGGTGGTTTTTACTTACTTTTGCTGCTATTGTGTACATTAAGGGTTGGTTATTTGTTGAACAGCTGAGGTTTTTGGTACTACTGGCATTTGGTTATATCACATTATTTTGGATTGGTTCCTTTTGGTGTTTTCTGCCTATTTGAAGGTGGCAGCCTTTGCCATTGTTGTTATGATGGTGGGGAAACGAGCATCCAAGCGGAGGCATTTTTTATCTCCTTCTGAGAATGACAAAGAATTGTTTGATATCGGGCCCCTTTTTCCAAAGGGATATGCTCTGTCTTAGATTATAATTTCAAAAAGTATTCTTTTTGGAATAACATTACCACAAAGTAACATTCACTAAACGTTCAAATAACACACAGTTTCACAACTCAGACAAACAACTTCCTCAGTCAAATATAGTCCCACAAGACTGCTAGCTACATTAAATATTTAATATAAAAATATTGTTACAAAAATCAATACT
Organism: Lissotriton vulgaris; assembly: GCF_964263255.1. NCBI lineage: Eukaryota > Metazoa > Chordata > Amphibia > Caudata > Salamandridae > Lissotriton > Lissotriton vulgaris. The sequence continues at coordinate 56,250,810 of NC_141689.1, forward strand.
CATCTAATATAAACTTGTTCTTCATGCGTAGAAAATACAGTTCAGTGGGGAAAATTAAAACATATTATTTAAACATGTATTAAACTGTTTTGCCAAAGTCATATGGCTGAGATACCCGCCACCCCCTCTCAACACAATCCCCAAAGGAGGGAAACAGGAAACAGTTCTTGAAGTTTTTGGAAGAGGGAGGGAGTGACCCTCCCGGCCGTATTTATTAAAACAAAATTAAAACATTAAATCAACAGTTTCATATTAATGTACAATTTCATTACCACATTGCGATGTTTGGCTAACCTTAACAGATTCTCTAATACAGAGGTTCTCCTAGCCGAACTAACATCCTACAAACATTTACTTGAAATTATGAAATTGTACATCCTAACGTTTAAGGGCCAACGGCAAGGTCGTAACCGGTGTCAAGATCCCTAACCAGAAATACCCCCCCCACTTGTGAGGGGCGACAGCACTGAGGCGTACCTCAAGTGCAACTACCAATTTCCCTTTGACTTGACGGGGGCACCAATAAAACTCGACGCCACTTAAAGGTCGTTCGAGGACTCGTGTGAGGTATCTAGAAGGTAGCGTAGACCCCCCCCCAAACCCCGCACAACTTACCACATCTGCCGTCGCAGACGTCACTGGCCCCGGGAAATTCCCCAGGAGGGGGCTGTAACCCCTCCTACACAGGAAGGGGCCTTGACCGCCTTTCCTTTTCTTTCGGCGACCCATCCTTAGAAGGGACCGCCTCCCCGTTGAGGGGCCAATGGCCACCTCTCCCGAGCGCTCCCATCCGTGTTGGGTGACGCCCACTCATAGGGATCTTCCAATTAGTGCTCACCGATCATGACCTTACCGCCCGACCAAAATAAATACGACAATGCTAACTAACCTATTTAAACTAAAATTACAATGGCTACTACGACCGTATTAAAAGCATGCTTATAAATGAACACTAAAGCCGAATTTCTTTAATCACAAAACATAAATGAAATAGACCATTCTTTATTACACACTCAAAATCAACACGATAATACCACAACCTGTAAACGAAATCAGAGTTATCCATCAACTTTTATTCAAAACAACTGGCTGTCTTCAGGGGCTGGTGGGTGGGTCAAAATTGGCTCTTCGTTCCGTCTCGAGCTCACGTGCAGCGAGGAGGTGCAGCTTCAGAGCACAGGAACAAGAGGATGCCTTCTGGTCTTGCGTCCCCTTTTATCCGTCTTCAGGGCGGGCGTAAACAGGCCCCTGCCTGCCCCGAGGGCGTGGCCAGCCGCGTCAGTGTCTAGGCCAGCCCACTCTAGGGCGGGAAAAAGCGCGCCCCGGCTACGCCGCTTCGGGCATACCAGCCGAGACACGCCTCCCGCCCAAGATGGCTTCCCGGGGGGATCGTGGTACTCTGCCATACGTGCGGGGGGACCGAGTGGTCGCCCCTTTCCATATGGCTGAGATACCCGCCACCCCCTCTCAACACAATCCCCAAAGGAGGGAAACAGGAAACAGTTCTTAAAGTTTTTGGAAGAGGGAGGGAGTGACCCTCCCGGCCGTATTTATTAAAACAAAATTAAAACATTAAATCAACAGTTTCATATTAATGTACAATTTCATTACCACATTGCGATGTTTGGCTAACCTTAACAGATTCTCTAATACAGAGGTTCTCCTAGCCGAACTAACATCCTACAAACATTTACTTGAAATTATGAAATTGTACATCCTAACGTTTAAGGGCCAACGGCAAGGTCGTAACCGGTGTCAAGATCCCTAACCAGAAATACCCCCCCCACTTGTGAGGGGCGACAGCACTGAGGCGTACCTCAAGTGCAACTACCAATTTCCCTTTGACTTGACGGGGGCACCAATAAAACTCGACGCCACTTAAAGGTCGTTCGAGGACTCGTGTGAGGTATCTAGAAGGTAGCGTAGACCCCCCCCAAACCCCGCACAACTTACCACATCTGCCGTCGCAGACGTCACTGGCCCCGGGAAATTCCCCAGGAGGGGGCTGTAACCCCTCCTACACAGGAAGGGGCCTTGACCGCCTTTCCTTTTCTTTCGGCGACCCATCCTTAGAAGGGACCGCCTCCCCGTTGAGGGGCCAATGGCCACCTCTCCCGAGCGCTCCCATCCGTGTTGGGTGACGCCCACTCATAGGGATCTTCCAATTAGTGCTCACCGATCATGACCTTACCGCCACAGGCCGGATAGTTGACCGGCTATCCGGACCCCCCACAAAGCTCCTACCTAAAGGTCATGTTTTAACGTTTTTAACCATGCTAAGAAGTCTCCTATGAGTAACTCATTCCCCACCCGAGACAAATGCACACCATCCCCCAAATACATACTGTCATCATTAATACAGCAATGCGAAATAGAATGCAATGCCCTGGAACGGAACAACCTACTCACTTTGTTATTAAGCTTTCTCACAGAGTGATTCAAAGCAGGAATAGAAATAGCCCCACGCCACACCTTTCGTGGGATCATATGGGACCACGCAATTGTGCACCCCGGAACTCTCCTCGCCAACCAACTTACAGTGGAAAGCATTGCCTCCAGGAGAAGTCGTCTACCGGTGGTGACCAAATCATTGCCCCCTAGATGTACTATGACTATAGACGGCGGTGACCTCGTCCGCCCTAACAAACCCTCGAAAAATGCTTGAAACTGGTCAATACAGAGACCGCCTCTTCCGTAGAAGGACACACTGTACCCGTATTCCCCAGCTACGTGAATCATGTCACCTGCTTTGAATACGTCCGCGGCACGCCTCACGTATGAGTGGCCCACGACCCACACCTCCTTTTTCACAGCCGGTGATGTCTGACCGCTGGCCCGGTGTTGGGTCGACTGCATAGTCCGCCCCGCCTCGTAGGCTTGCGCAACTGAAAACCAAACAAAAACAAGAAGCGTGAGTACATCATTACAGCTTCACAACATGTGCAACCGCACATACCTCTTATAACACTTGGAGGACCAACGCCCCACTCGTTTCACTTGTTCAACATTAAGACCCCTAGCTGTAGCTTCCGTAGCAGCCCCTATCCGAAAGGAATGGGTCCCAAACTCGCCCGGGTTCAAGCCCGCAGCGGCAATTGACATCGCAAGCACCCGCTGAAACTGAAATTTCGTCAGTGGGGTGGCGTCCGCGTGTCTCAACAAGGTCCCCCCCCATGATGCCACCCTTCGTGCTAGGTAGTCTTCTAAACACTTTACCGGACACATGGAGGACCCGGGAATCCTGCGTATGATTATGCAGTCACCCATCCCATCTTGATCGGTCTTGGACCTGACAAAGGAGACAGTCATTGTCTCTCCTCTGATCTGAACGTGTTCCTGGCACAAACCCCCTGTCACATCCCGTTTGTTCCTTGCCACCAGTTCGCTTACCCGCATCGCTCCATGAAATGCCAGCGTAAAAGCGGCTCGGAACAACACCGTCTCAAACTGAGATGAACATGTGGCAGGGAGTGTGGCCAACAACTGGGCCAACCTATCCAAACCTATCGGGCGCCTTTCATCTACTCTGCGACCCTCAAGGCGTTGCCACCCACGCAGCGCTTTCTGTACAACGAAAGACGCTGTCGGGTCCTGGATACCATGAGCCCTGGCAACAAAGGAAATGGCAGCACGATGCCTCTGGGCCGTAGCCACCGATTTCCCAGCCCTACGTAAGGACATCAAAAAATTCACTACCCATTCCTCGTGGCCCCAAAGCCCCTCTCTATCAGTCCCCAAAAAGGCTAAATAGGACCGAAACGCCCCTTCATATGCCTTCCTTGTCCTTGGTGCTAGGCTCTCTCCCACGAGGTGACGAAGTTCGGGGCACCGAGAGACCAGAGAGCTTCGAGGAAAGGGTGCCGGCTCTGGGTCTGCTGTGGGAAGGAAACCCGAGAAAGCCTGCATATGAAAACGAGACAGTGCATCAGCCGCCTGATTCATTACCCCCGGGACATGTTTTGCTCTGAATAGCACATTCAGTTGCATACACAGTAAAACAATTTCTTTGAGCAGTCTTAAAATCAGTTTACATCGTGCTGCCTGGCTATTGATGCACTCGACCACGGTCATATTGTCAGACCAAAATACCACAGAGTGATCTTTGAACCCTTCGGGCCAGGTTCTCAGGGCCACCAAAATGGGGAAAAGTTCCAGGAAAGCAATATTACTTGTCAGGCCATTGTCATGCCACCATGCCGGCCATCTTTGTGCCGACCATTTTGTGCCGAAGATGGCACCAAAACCTATGCTACCTGCCGAATCTGTCCATAGCCCCAGCTCTTCAGAGGACACGGCCGGTTTGTTCCAGACGACTCGACCATTAAAATCCGCCAGAAATGCTAACCAAATGCGCATGTCCTGGCGGACCTCAGCCGATAGTCTCGTGCGATGATGACCCTCCTTTAGGCCGACCATAGCTTGGGCAATTGAACGGGAAAAGGGGCGGGCCATCGGTATAACCCTCAGGGCAAAATTCAACTGTCCCACCAACTGCTGTAATTGATGCAGCGTAACTTTAGATCCCTTTATACACATTTGCAGGGCTGCCCTGAACTTCCCCACTTTGTCAGCTGGTAAACGAAAACAACCCTCACTGGAGTCTAACTCGATCCCCAGAAACTCGAGGCAAGTCGCAGGACCCACCGTCTTACCTGGTGCCAATGGCACACCAAACTGCTTCATTAACACACAAAATTCGGCCAAGGCCTGGCCACATTCGAGATCCCCGGCTGCCCCAAGGAACAGAAAATCATCAAGGTAATGCATTACATGTTGGAAACCCGTCTTCTTTGTGAAGACCCATTGTAGAAAACTACTGAATTTCTCGAAATAGGCACAAGATATAGAGCACCCCATCGGCATACACCTATCCATGTAATAATGACCCTGAAACATGAAACCTAGGAGACGCTGGTCGTCTGGGTGTACCGGGAGCAATCGGAACGCTGACTCGATATCTGACTTCGCCATCAGCGCCCCGGGCCCCAGGCGATTCAAAATGGCTACGGCCTCATCGAAGGATGCGTACCGCACCGAACACACTTCTGGGTCTATTGCATCGTTTACAGAAAAACCACGTGGAGCTGATAAATTATGAATCAGTCGGAACTCACCCGGGTCCTTCTTGGGGACCACCCCTAAAGGAGAACAAACAAAACTCTGCACCGGGGGTACACTAAACGGGCCGGCAACCCGACCTCGAGTAACCTCTTTCCGGATCTTATCCTGTACCACGGTCGTATGCTGCAGGACCGAAAGTTGATTTTTACACTTCTCCACACCCTGAAAGTCCCCTACTGGGATGCGGAAACCATACGAAAACCCGTTCCGCAGCACCCCAGCAGAAGTACGATCCGGGTATTCACTGAGCCAGGGAATCATCGCCAAGGTATCAATCGGGGTAGGTAAAGGCGCCCCTCGGACTATGTTAGACCTGTTTGGCGCCTCCTCTACCCCCGTTATCACCCGTTTTGGCTCTGCACGTGGACTCAGGATGGGACGACCCGCACCCACTACATTCGTGTTTAAATTTACACGATCCCTGGGGCCTAGTACATTTACCTCTGTTGAAATTCCAGCAGAACCCCCTTTTTCCTGTATTGCTGGCAGGTCTCGAGTAATCGTCGGTACCCGTACCTGATCGAAAGGGCGTCCCCGCATATTGGCGGGAGGATTCGCCAACATTACTCCCTACCAATGGCATTTTCAACATACCTGTCTCCTTCATTTTATCCCATGTCAAAGAATCGTAACAATCCCAGGTTAAGCTTTTATTATGCTCTTTAGCCTTTCTAAAAAGATTATCGTAGCAGAACCAATGGTTACCCTGGTGTGACGTCGAATACCCCATGATTCGCGACTGATAGGTCGGCAACTCGGAAAGCAACTCGGGCCTACGTTCCCCCAAGATCGACGTAAAAATCCCCCATGCTTTGCCCCAATTGCCAATATTCTCATTCACTTTAAAGGCGGCCATTTTTGCGCGCCAAACACTCGGATGCATGAGGTCTTTCTGGCCCTTAACATGCTCCACCTCATAATGATCAACAAGCAACGAGAAGATGTTCACATATTCCCCCGCCCAAATCTTCTCTTTAATTGCCAAAGGCACATGTTGACCCAACCTTTCTCTACGAGAGGGTGCTGACTCATCCCTCGCAATCGGCAATGGCCGCTTACCTGCACCGGACGCTGCCTCTGCGGTCGTAATCGTCCCTTGTGGCTTGTCAACTACAGCAGCCGGCGCGGACACCTTGGCTGCATCCCGTTTCTCGCGCAATTGCTTCATCAGCGCCTGCGCGTCGACAGCCGTGGCGCCATCACTACTTTCGCCCAACCACGCTGCAAGTTGTGCTGCCAGCTCGGGCGGCATATCTTCATTGGACACCGGGGTGACCACCACGGGAATCGGATTCCCCTCCACGGGTACTGGGGTTGGCGCTTCGAGCGGGGTACGGGGAACCGGGACGTCTCCCCCAGCTGGTCCCCTCCTTGGCCTCTTGGCTCTCCCTCCTGGGGCTGCTCCAGCCGAAGGACGTTCCGGCCCCCCTTCCCCCTCTCTCTCCGCCACCCGCTTCTTCAGCTCGGTCATCTCCTTCATGAGGACCCGAAGCATCTGTTCAGTCGTCATTCTCTTTCCGCCTTTCTTGGGCATTTCTCCGACAGAGTATCTGTAAGACAAAAGAAAGATTACAACGCTCAAAATTGGCTCTTCGTTCCGTCTCGAGCTCACGTGCAGCGAGGAGGTGCAGCTTCAGAGCACAGGAACAAGAGGATGCCTTCTGGTCTTGCGTCCCCTTTTATCCGTCTTCAGGGCGGGCGTAAACCCGCCCCTGCCTGCCCCGAGGGCGTGGCCAGCCGCGTCAGTGTCTAGGCCAGCCCACTCTAGGGCGGGAAAAAGCGCGCCCCAGCTACGCCGCTTCGGGCATACCAGCCGAGACACGCCTCCCGCCCAAGATGGCTTCCCGGGGGGATCGTGGTACTCTGCCATACGTGCGGGGGGACCGAGTGGTCGCCCCTTTCCAAAAGTACACATCCTCAAGACAAACCACAAATAGAGAAAAGAGAACACACAATACAATTACTTTGTCATTAATTTATCTGCTAGTTTGTGCAAATAATCAGTACAGGCACATGGGTATTAGAGAATTCTCCTCTACTGTGTTGGCATGTTCACAAATTTTGTCTCATATATGCATCAACGTGTTTCGGTGGTATCCAACCGATTTAGACCACCTTCAAGACAACAACTATTGCTCTCATGTGTCAAAGCTTGATGGGGATCTCAGCCATTTATTAAGGTGATCCAAAGCAAAGACTATAGTACGGGGAATCTCACCTCCCGCTGGTTCAGACTTAATCTTGGGAAACTTCTCTCTTTATCATGGATTGCAGGGAATTCCTTACAAAGGGTAGACCAACCGAAATCTTGGCTAGTTTTATCACAAATACGGGGTCTCTTGTTGCCTGATCGGGCTTCCCGCTATTTCAATTCTTAATCATGTGTCGCGTCTGTGAAGCTTTTATTTAAACTTCTTTGTTTGGCTTCGAATGCTAATGATAAGACGGTAGAGGGGGCACTTAAGAAGGCATTCTCTGCTGAGAATCTGACTCTAAAAGCTGGGGTTTATTTGGCGTATGCTGCTCAGTCTCTTGTTTTAGGCTTTGAGAAATTGGCCACTGCAATTCAGAAGGAGATGGATTGTTCTGAGCTGCAGGTGCACATGGAGCAAAAGACCAAGTTTCTGGCTGAAGTATCTTCGGGTATCCAAACTGTTGACTCAGAGGAATTTGTGGAGGAGGGTTTGGAAGGCAGACTATTCTGAGAAGTCTACTCTCCTAAAGATCCCGCTTGAAGGAAAATGACTGTTCAGTGTTCCTATGGACAGCATGACTACCAAGGCGTTGTAGTATGGGAAGCATGCTCTGCCATACAAAGGGAAGCCTTCTTCCTCTCAGCACTTTTAGGCTCTGGCTTTTTCTTCTTATTCCTTTTGCTTTACCAGGAAATTTTGAATCCCATTTTTTGGTCAGTGGAGGAAGTTCCAGCCCAGAAAGGCATCTGCATCGGCGAGAGCCAAAGTGAGCCAAGGTTCCTCCAAGCAGAAGTCCTGACACATATTGCACAATATTGTTGATTCCTGTGGGCGGCAAGCTTTCGTTTTTCCAGGACGCCTGGAGAGGGATGTGAAGGATCAATGGGCCTAGAACATTGTCAGGAATGGCCATCTTATAGACTTTGTCAAACAGCCTCACAGATGGGACACAATCTGTACTCCTGTCCTCAGAAATCTGCTAAAGAAACGCGCTCATTCGGAGTGGGTTCAGGCTCTTCTGCTAAAGAGAGCAATAGTTCCCGTTCCTGTGGCGTAGCAAGAAAATGGATGCTATTTAGTTGTGTTTCTAGTACAGAAGGTGTCTGGGGGTTTCAGGCCAGCTCTGGATCTGAAGAGGGTGAATGGGTGGATCAGGACCGTTCATTCCAATAAGGTGACCTTACAGTCCATAATTCCCTTTGTCAGCGTCAATGACTTCATGACTTCCATAGATCTTCAAGACACTTACCTGCATGTTCCCATGGCACTACATTGTCAGAGATTTCTGCGTTTTTCAATAGAGGAAGACCACTTTCCGTTCACAGTATTGCCATTCGGTCTGAAGTCCTACCCAAGAGCCTTTACACAGCTGGCTTGTTCCTGCTCCCTCAAAACTATTGGCTGTCAAACACAGGGTGGTTTATCGGGCCATTTTGCAAGGGAACAATTTTGTTGTCAATCCAGAAAAGCCATGCCTTGTTCCAGAACAAAATGGCACTTTATTGGGGTAAGATTTCGTACTGATTTGGGCATGGTCATGATGCCAGATGTGAGGGTGGCAAAGATCCAAGCCTGTATTCTGGATCTTGTGGCCCAGCCCGCCCAGGTGGTTGCACGTTGGCTCCATGTTCAGGGGGATATGGCAGCGACATGTTTCTTGTTCCCTCGGCTCACTTTCATTTGCACAAGCTGATGACTCACATCCTGATGGCTTGGTCTCCCATTTTTCAGCTGTTGTCCTCTCAGCTTCCACTCTCCCCTTAGATCAGGAGGGTCCAGGTTGCTGGCTAGTCAAGGAGCATGTCTTAAAAGGTATCCCTCTCTACCTTCCTGCTTCATTGATTGTCACAACAGATGCCAGTATGTCGGGTTGGGGGGCCTGGATCGGGGTACGTCAGATCAGGGGCTCTTGGTCCCCATCTCAGAGCAGTAGGTCTTTGAAATGAAGGGAATTTGAAGCTGTCTGACCCACATCGTACAAAATTCGGTAGGAAAGTGATATGGTGGGTACCCAGCACTATGTAAACTATAAAACAAACTAGAGCACTCACTGGAAGATGCCATTAGTAAATGTCATTAATGATGTCATTTGAGATATCATCAGTGGTGTTATAAGCAGTGCATTTATTTATTTATTTATTTGAAAGTTTTATATAGCGCGGACAAGATCTTTGCAGATATCAGAGCGCTTTACACAGAAGGAATACATGAGGGAGCATAGTCAAACAGGTAAGTCAGAAGAGCAAACAGTACAAATAAGTGGGGGCAAAGCCAATCATGTAAATCAATAATACAAGTAATACAAATAAGCAACGGGGTCAAACAAGTAGTACAGATCGGTGCAGATTCTTTAAAGAGTCCGAAATAATAGTTCAGGTGTATTTTGCCATGAGGATAGCTTTTACTTCTTTCTTAAAGAGTGAAGTGGAAGAGATGAGCCTGGTTTCGGGAGGGAGTGAGTTCCAGATCCTGGGTGCCATTCCCGAGAAGGAGCGTTTATAGGTTTTTTCCTTCCGGAATCTACGAGGTTTCAGCAGAAGATTGTTTGCGCCTCTAGTGTTTCTAGCGCCGCCAGAGATTGTCAGCTTCTGAGTGAGGTAGCCGGGAGAGTTCAGGTGTACCGCCTTGTGAGTCATGCAGGCGATTTTCAGATGCATCCTGGCTTCAAAAGGCAGCCAGTTCAGGGATTTCAAGTCAGGGGAAATATGGGAGTGCTTTTTTGACCCAGTGATGAGTCTCGCTGCAGCGTTTAGAGAAGCTCTTAGGGGTGCGGTAGTAGTTAGGGGGAGTCCGCAGAGGGCGACGCTGCCATATTCTATTCGAGGGATGACTAGTGCTTGTACTGCGGTTTGGAAGTCTTTGGCTGGGAGGAAAGGTTTAAGTTTCCTTAGGGTATTGATTTGGAAGTTCGCTCCCTTAGTTGCCTTGCTGATATGTTGCTGTATGTTGAGATTGGTGTCGAGGGTTATGCCTAAACATTTTGCTGAGTCCACGATGGTGGGTTGGACATTGAGTGCGGTTAGTTGTTAAGCCAAGTTTGAGTGGTAGAGATCTTCGCTGGAGGTGAGATCAGAAGGAACTCTGTTTTCAGAGCATTGATTTTGAGATGATTATCGGCCAGCCAGGATTGGGTGCTTCTGATCGTTGAGTTCAGGAGCAAAATGTCTTTGGGGGATTGTAATTTGAGATAAAGTTGGGTGTCATCGGCGTACATGTGAAAGTGTAAATTGGATGCCTGTAGCAAGGTGGTGAGAGGTTCCATAACTAGGTTGAACAGAGTTGGGGATAGGGGGCAAGTTATCATTAGTCCTACTAAATATAACAGAGATGAGTTTCTGTGTTTTCTTGAGTTCAGAACATTAATGTTGTCACTGACACATTCACTTAATTATAATGTCATTTACATCTTTGGTTTTTCAGTGAATTTTTTAGTTTATTTGTTTTTAAACAGAGCTTTACATCACACCGAACTATAACATTACTTTAACCTTTGGTTTTGTCTAGTGCATACCCTACACTACAGCTCCATTAAGATCCAAGAGGTAATATCTCCATGTATACATGTAATTTTGGCAATGTGATTTTTTCTTGAGTGTCTGCGTATAGGAATCACTTACAAAATGAATCCTTGTATAGAAAATACAACAATACTACATTATTAGGGGGTTATTACGAGTCTGGCAGTCCACGGATCAACAGACTCATGGGGCAATAGAAGTGGTGGTCTTCCGACCACCCTATTCCAACCACGGTGGCTAGACTACCCTGTGGACCACTACAACCACAAGGAATCAAAGATCCCTGGCAGTTGTGGGGTAGTATTGAGGGCGCAATATGCTTGGCGAGGCCGCTGCTGATCCACCAAGCATACTATGAGTTTCCTCACTGACACACATTTTATGGCATTGCAATCGCCAATTAAAAGTGTAGCAAGGCCACCTGGTGCCTCACGCCATATGGATGCACACATGGGGGCACAACATCTGCCCCCTTTGTTCATGCATACCAGTACCTGCATGGCATTGCAAGCATGCCATTCATTTACTGATTTTTGCATTCCCATTGCGGTGCCTATTTCATATATGGGTTTGGCGGTGTTGGAGTGGCCGGTCCTGCTCCCGCACCGCTAAACTCATAATAAGGCCCAAAGAGTTGAATCTCCGTCAAACAAGGCTACTTCCTCTTAATTACATGAAGTATGTTTTTAGGTCGAGCAGACCTACCCTCAATGCGTAAGCATTGATGGTGTCTGCTTCAGACCTATTGTTACCCGTATTTAGGAATGAAGACACGAGTCAGACGCGCGCTTTTGCAGTCAGTTTTGACCTCGGGAGCGCGCATCTGGGCTGCGCTTGCGCAGAGTAACTCACAGCCCCTGCTCACAAACAGACACAGCCAGCCCCCACCCCTCTGCATGCACGCACACACACACACACAGGCGCGCGCATGCACACGCAGGCACACACATGCAGGCACACGGCACACAGCCCCCCCCCTCCCTTACCTCACCGGAGTCAGACTCGGGCTCGCACCATCTGTCAAGGGAGCCCCGCAGAGCACTCGAGCTCCTCTGCCACTCTACCAAGAAGCGGAGCTCTCCCCATAGGCATGGGGGCCCCGCAGTCTCCCTGCTGGTCTTCACCCGGGCCCCCTCCTGGGACCCGGGACTTCATGCGGCACTTCTCTTCTCCGGGCTCGCGCTCCGACCTAAAAACGAAACTGAAGAGTGGCGTGCATGCGCAGGCAGCCCCCGCCCTCCCACTCCTCACAGGCGGGCGAAGAGCTGATGGCAGCGCAGGACTGGTTAAAGTATTTTATTGATTTTTTCAAAAGAAATATATTCAGTGGCCAAATAGAATAAATATATCATTTGAGTATATATACAAAACTGATTGTTCGCTAGAAATCTCTGATTATTCGTGCATCACACGATTATTAGTAGGGCGCCCGCTCGCGCTCGGTGCGTGTGGTGGGTCGTGGCAGTGGCATCACTGGGGTCTGAGCCAGTGCAGCCCAGGTATGTACTGGCTGGCACACGCTGCACCTATCACTCACTGCCAGGAAGCTTGTTTTGCGTGGAGGGTGAGTGTACCAGAGTACGTGGTTGTGCGGGGTGTGTGCGCTTGCCTGAGTGTGTGTGCATGGTATGGGGCGCTGTCTGTGGGGATGTTAAGCGAATGTGTGAGCTGTGTGTTTGGCTGTGGGCGCACGTGTATGCCATACTTATCTTTTTCTACAGTACTGACAGTATGCTTCTACGTGTGGGTGGTCTTGGGGGTAATGCGAGTGTGTAAATAATGTGGGTACGTGTATTTGTTCGTAGATCTGGGTGTACTTGTAATCGTGCGACTGACAGATTCTGTGGTTAAGGTTCTCATATGGGGTAAAGGGGACGGTTCTCATCTGGCGAATGGTGTGATCTTTGGGTGATCTGGGCTTGCTTCTCTCTTGTGTTCCAGGTGTGAGGTGCTTTTAAACCGGGCCATGCTCTGTTGGGAGGTGCTCAATGGGCAGCGGTGATGAAGTCTCTATGGCACAGGGTTTCCCTCTGAGCTAGTGGCAGGAGGGACCGGACTCCACTATGGAGAAGTGTGGAGCGGTGCTTTGTCGGTGATGTTCTAGTAGGGCTCGAGGCGCTTCTTCGTGGGTGAGGTCGTTTGTAGAGAAGTTGCTCCTGGCAATGGGGTCATCCGTGGGAAAAGTGAGTGAGAGTAAGAGGTGCTGGGGCGGGGTTCTCTTTGAAGGAATCATCCTTGTAAATGGGGCCTTCTGAGGGTCGAGGGGCTGGTTGTGGGGGGTTGGTCCTTTCGGCAAGAGGTGCTTGTGGGGTGTGGTCCTCTGAGGTGAAGGTTCCGCCACGGCCATCGTTGCGTGAGGTGCTGAGGCGGGGTTCTCTTTGAAGAAAGAGCCCCTGTAAATGTGGCCTTCTGAGGGTCGAGGGGCTGGTTGTGGGGGTTGGGCCTATAGGCAAGAGGTGCGTGGGTGGGGTTCTATTTGGAGAAAGCACCCTGGGTGCCCCGGGCTTTCTGCGTGTTAGGGATGGTTGAGGTTATTTGTATATATGTATATAGAGATAACTCTAACCACTAGTTAGATTGCTACCTCATGTATTTTGGTTTCTCACTATTGTCACTTTTGATTCATGTAACTTAACGTTTGCTTTTGTAATTTGTTCACTTGTAATTTTCTCCTCGTGTATCATTACTGTTCCTATTGTGAAGAGCTCTGACACCTTCGCGTAAAGTCCGCGCTATATAAAATCACATAAATAAAATAAATACATAGCTCTTTACCACTTCTTTTGCCAGCACTCCCCATATTATTTCCTCACCAGAAGATAACGTGTGGGCTGGTTTTGTCTGCTAGATTCCTTTAATGCCCCAAGTTGCATGCTCCAATAAATGAAAGACATCCAACCAAAGTACGGTGTGGAAAACAGTCGTAGTTGCGCATCATATCCAAATAGGTACTTGACATTATCTCTACGCTCATTCCTCTGAAAACACTTGGGCGATTAATGCTCATCCAACTCACTAATTGCCTATCATCATAACCTACCAAATCAACTTCAATCTGTTTTTGGCCAATTGTGTTAAACCGAGATGGCGATTGCGCAAGCATCTGTCCACCACCACCTCACGTCTCATCCTCCTTAACCTCTCTCTAGTTTTTGGAAAAGTGTACATCACACCATCCTTGCCACTTACTTAAGGCATTGTTCGCACAGAGTTAAAATGAAGTACCATTTAAACTGCTGTTTCACCACCCCTGGCTGTTTATCACTGCCCTACTTCCCTCCCTACCATTTGCCAAGAATCGGCCCCTAACTCTCTCCTATTCTCAATTTGCATCATGAACCATGTTATTTTCTGCATTCTCTTTTTAATTCCTTAATGATGACACACAGATCTTTTTCTCTGTATCCCCCACCTCCAAAAGAAACTCTTGGATTGCCTTGTAGCAATTAAACACTGGACAGATCAAAATAAAAATTCTTGTCTTCTCCGATCCCGCAACGTAGCACTGCTTATTCCTCAACTCCCAATTATATTTTTAATTCCCCATAAGGCCCGCATACTCTGTGTACAATGGTTGATCTCGTTCACACAAGTCCATCTAACCTTCTTTGCCAAACCTACCAGATTCAAATTACTTAGCACCTCCTTTTCATTAAAGTAAACGACTAATGATGCGCAAGGAAGGCTCATGTGACACCAGGCTACCAGATCTGCCACAGCACTCCTTCTCCACAAGAATATTGTTCATTCGCTCCAGAGACAGGCCCAAGCCAAACTAGATGACCCTTTGCCAACACACTCACTACGCATTTATGGCACACACACACACACACACACACACACACACACTGCGCTGCCTCACACACACACTGCACTGCCTCACACACACACTGCGCTGCCTCACACACACTGCACTGCCACATAATTACACTGCACTCAATGCAACATACACTACAAATACAGCTCAGTGCCGCATATTTAAACACCACATAATTACACTCTACTGAATGCAACACACACTCCACACAATACCACTCAGTGCCACATAATTATGTGCTACATAATTACACAGGCACTCAATGCAACATACATCCCAAACAATACCACTCAGTGCCACAAAATTACATGCCACACAATTACACTCTACTGAATACAACATACACTCCACACAATACCACTCAGTGCCACATAATTACATGCTACATAATTACACTTCGCTCAATGCAACATACACTCCAAACACCACTCAGTGCCACGTATTTACACGCTGCATAATTACACTGCACTCTATCCGACATACACTCCAAATACCACTCAGTGCCACATAATTACACAGCACATAATTACACTACACTGAATGCAACATACACTCCAAATACCACTCAGTGCCATATAATTACACAGCACATATTTACACTGCACTCCATGCACCATACACTCCAAATACCACTAAGTGCCACATAATTACTCTACTGAATACAACATACACTCCCCATATTACCACTCAATGCCACATAATTACACGCCATATAATTACTATTCTTAATGCAACACAAATACACTCCACATAATACCACTCAGTGCCATATAATTACACACCTCATACTTACACTACTCAATGCAACATAAATACACTCCATCTATCACACTCACTCACTCTATCTATCGCCATCACTCTGTCTATCTATCTTTTGCCCTCCCTTTATCTATCTATCGCCCTCCCTTTATCTATCTATTGCCCTCCCTCTATCTATCTATCGCTTCGCCACAGCATCACTCAGCACCACCACAACATCACTCATGGGAAATACAACATCACTAGGCGCTACCATAGCATCACTGAATGACACAGCATCACTCATCGCCACCACAACATCACTCACCACCACCACAGCATCAATCTATGCAACAATTCAACAACTGGTTCAAATATGTTCTCTCAATGTTTCAAGCTTTATTACAAATGTCACAAAAAGATGTTAATATTTCACTTCTGTTCTTGGATTTTCGTCACAATAAAATACAATTAACATAATCTTCCCAAAAATGATTTACAAAAGTTTAAGCTATTGCCATTATAATTGGCAATATCTTTTATTTAAGTATTAAATATAAAAAATTTAAAAGCCATTGTTATTTGTAATATCAATACATCTAAGTCACGTAAATACAACACATATTGCATTACAAATGCTATAGGTGTCACATTTGCGAAAGTTAAAACTATTAGCATTCTAAATCACAAAGCTATTAAGTTCTCTATTTTCAAAACTAACACATAAATAAAAACTGTGTAATTTACAATACCAATAGCTCAAACTTTCCTAATGCGAGACCTATTGCATTGCAAATGCTTGTTCTTTGTTTGCTGGAGAAGTCATCATATTTCTCTGCATGAAGAGCACCCCCATCAAAATCAGTGGGAAACACGCTCAGGTCACTTTGGTGAATTGATATGTCCATCAGCTTGGAAAATGGTGGTAAAACCGTTTCATACTATTAACGATTAAGGTGCGGGGCCCAACCGCGGGAGCTTCTAGGTGATTGTGACAATTTGCATACCCACCAGTAATTAAAAGGTAAAACCCCGGACTCTGCCCACAGACCAGAAGACGACAAGAAAAAACCCACTTGTCCTGACAGTCACTACAGAAGATATTGTGCTTCAATAAATCAACTATTCATTCACCTCCATCAAGGATTTCAGATAATTTTTCAATGTAGAATTGCAGAGAACACTCTTGTTTTGCCTTGACCAAGCGCAAGAAGTTAGGATGATTTGTCCTTTATGGAAGGGGAGCTTCAATTAGGTCACCTGCTATGTTTATATTTGTAAGTTCTTCCCTGTGAGGTTTAATTTCAGTGCACATCAGGGCTAGCAATGGAACCTCACCTGTGTATTTATCCAAGAAGAGTCCAAAGTTTTGCATAAAATGTCGACCTAACCGGAGTAGCATCTACTGGTTAATTAGTAAGTGCTAACTCATTGGGTAAATGCCTAGTGCATATTCTACACAACACCTGCATGTAGGACCACAAGGGAATGTCTCCAGTGACCTTTTGTATGTGTAGTTTGGGCAATGTCATTGTTCCTCATGCGATTTCAAACAAAAATCATTGACAGAATGAATGCTCATATAGAGTAGATGACAAGACTACAGACAAAGAGTTGAATCTCCACCAAACAAGGGTACTTACTCTTAAATAATATGAAGTAAGTGCTTCTTTGTTTGGAGGATATGTCCTAATATTCCTCTCCATCAAGAACTCGTCATTAAACTCAGCTGAAAACTTTCTTGGGCCCCTTTGGTAAGTTGAGCTGCCTTAAAAATGTCAGGAACACCTTTTATTTTGTCGGGAATGGGGGTTGTGTGGCCCTGTCCCTGAGCGGTAGTGGGCACTTGGGACCCCACGCCCCAGGGCCTCGCCCAGGGCATCCAAAAATGACACATTAGGGGCAAGAGGGGAGACCAAGGGCCCGACAGCCCCAACCTGCTCCCTGCATGATGCAGAAACCAGCATTACTCCCGCCCAGAGGAAACAGCTACTTATGCTGCTCCCTCCGGCCTGGAGCAATATAATGATATGATCCCATGCAAATCTAGGATTTCCAATGTGTTTTCTTTTTTCATTTGTTTTGTTTTGAGGCATCAGCCACTCTGTTAGAGATATGATTCTGAGGCCTACATCACAGCTCAATCTCACCGGCACTATCTATTCTTGCCATTCTGCACTTGGTCATCGCCTCTTGGGTCCAGTGCACACTCCTTTGCTTCCAGCTCTTTTCCTAGCCCAATATTGAAACCAAAAATATCTTGATACAGATATCTAGTTAAAAAACGAAATCTTAAATATTCTAACATATAAGATTATTTTAATATGAATGAAATATGTTTAAATAATATTAAAAAATATTATAAATATATACTTATTTAAACAAACACACATACATATGTATATATGTATGTTTATACACATAGACAATGTAAAACTTATAAAATATTCATTTTAATTTATATTATAATTTCAATGTTTTTTTTAATTTACTAGTATAACAGAAATATTTTAAAAAGTAAATACATATATATATATGATATAAAATTAGATACACAAACACATAATAGTAAAACATATTTAAACAATATTAACAACGTTAATAAACTGTAGGAATATTACATATACTATATCCACTCCCATCTATACAAAAGTAGGGAAAGCATTTGTTAAAAGGGTCAGCCCTTATCACACCCGATGCCCAGGCTGCTGGTGCAGGGCGACTCTTCGTTTCCATCTAGAATAACTACCAAATAAAGAGACAGGCACTGGAAGCAGGAAGACAAGGAAAAAGGTTTATTTCTCATGAGGAGAGCCTGTCATTTGGGACACTCGCATAGTGTCTTCGGGAGGTGCTCTAACAAGTTTCTCTGAGGCCTCGTCTTTTATACACAGGTTTATGGCACACACACATCCTTCATTACAATTAAGACATTGTAAAGTACGAAGATGTTCCAACACGTGGCTACAGCGGGGGCCCTTATTCTCCATTCAATAGGAAGGGGGTTGTCACGCAGCTGAGTGTTCTGCCGATTCCTTTGGAATGTGTGCGCCTGGTCAAATCTCAGGGGGTGGGGTGGTCATGATCAATAGTGGCTCCTTTCAAGAGAGGCAAGTACATACAGTAGTGGACAATGAACCGTATCCTCAGGCTAAGGGATTACCAGCGGTCTGTGCAGACATTCAGGCTCAGAGGAAGAGGTCATCAAAGGAGGGGTATTCATGGAGGGACAGGAGGTGTTGGTCAGGCGCGGGTGCGATCCTTAGGGACAGAGTCATGCGGGAGGGGAGGGCTCATGACTTGTGCATGAGAGAGCGGGGGCAGTCAGGGTGCATGGGGGATGCTTGCAGGGTCAGGGAAGCGCGTTGATGAGCGATCGTGAACAGGGAGACCATGGTACCTAAAATGGCTGTCATGTACATGTGTGCATGGGTCTATGCTGGTGGGATAACAAAGTCAGTGTTTTAGCGATATCCGTTCTGCTTACAACAAGGGGTGCTGTGAACATAAATGAACGCCGCTTATGTACATACACATTGCTATTTTTAACAGTCGCCGCTTTTTTACATAAGCAAGTTCAATTTCTACATAGTCGATGTTATTGGCGGAATGCAATACATGTTAGTTTACATCTGTTGGGTTCTTCATACAAGCCTAGAGATCGGCATAATGTTTAATCGGTGTAGAATCAAGGAAAAATGTTCCGACATGTTAAAAATCAGGTTCACATTTTCTCTCTAGTGACATCAACATACAGGAAGAACGCTCTGAAACCTTCCGGGTCTTGTCAGTACTATAGGGGACTTTTGAAAAACTAACCACATGAGTGACCGATGAAACATTTTTTTAAAAGGCAATACAAACATTATTGTTGAGGGAGGAATTTAGTTCGATACAAGCAATCAGTCCAGGGGCGGGTAGAAAGTTCAGAAAAGGGGGGTTTGAATGAGAATGTTCTTTCAACGACGAGCCACCACTGGTAGACTCTGGTAGTCCGTTTTTCCTTTCGTTGGTGCTTTTGAGCACCGGCGGTGGAGCTATAGGTCCAGCTCGGATCCATCCTTACGCGTTGCAGGGTGCGATCAGTCCTCTGCTGTTAGATCACAGTCCTGTTTCCTAACTGATCTTCTTAGGGGTGCCTTATGCTGGGCACCTGCGTGTCTTTCTTCTTCCGTGGCAAAACTCAGTCTATAGTCAAAACTTATGTGGAAAAGGGTGAGTTCGTTGAATAATCGAGGGAAGAGAGGGCGGAGTGGGGCCAGATCTTTGAACACACCAGGGGACCAAGGGAGCAAAGGACAACGAGCAGGCAAGCCCAACAGTCGGACTTAAAAGGGGGCGGGAGACTTCAGGCACAGGAGGGTCAGCGAGTCGAGGGCTTCAAAGCAGCCCTTCATTCCTCCATCTGCTGAGTTTGAAAGTTATGCCTCGTCCCACGTCACGTTGCTCTGCGGCTCCACCTTTGGTCGTCACACGTGCTCCATGATCTGTGGCCAGGCTGTGCGTTACGTTCCAGCTCCCCTCCTCCGGTGATTGTATCTTTGAATGGGTGAAAAACAAGTTTTAGAAAAACTGGTCGAGAGAACAGATATATATCTCAATTCCATCCCCATTCCTGAGAAGGTGGGGGATAGGTTCATCGGTCACAGTCAGAGGTCGTCACTTATGGAGTCTAGAGAAGGGCATTGCTTATTGAATTCATAGACTTGCTTAGCGTTCATTCGCGACATATGATAAGAGAAATTAGACTTTTATACACAATGTATTACGTCACATTAAAAATCGAGTCCTTATGTAGAGACTCGTTCTTCCCTTTAACCCAAGTATCGACAATCTTACATCTCCCTTCGGGGTCGGCTAATTCTTGCAAGCAGGGGCGTTATCGTTATAAAGAAGGGGGAAGGGGCAGATGTAAAACATGGCTTTCCTGGGGGATGACCGTTAATCAAGGTCATCAATTACGTTTCGTGGGTAGCTGGCATGAGGCTAGGGTTGATAGGGGGCGCGTGGGTGCTTTGGACAGGGAGCTGGGGTCGATCGGGAGAAGTGGGGTACTCTGGACATCCGCACTTAGGTGCAGGGGGGTGGAGCAATCGGGGTATTGGGGATCGCATTTCTGACGAACTGAGAAACAGAAGACCATTGACGTTATAGTTCCCTCATAAAAGGCCAGATTAGGGGACATCCGTCGTCTTACCTGTCCTTTCCTTCATTACCAACTCGGGTTCTATCGTTTGCAGAAAGGAGAGGTAGTAATATGGCAAGTAACAAATCGTTTTGGTTTTGGTCAATTTTGCCAAACACCTTTGCGTTCGAGAAAACCCAATTATGTTTGTGCCGGAGGGGCACAACGTCACCATACAAGGGAAAGAAGAAACAGGGGTTTTTGGAGAGAGAAAGAGAGAGAGAGAGAGAGAGAGAGAGAGAGAGAGAGTCGCACTCTAAACAAACCATTCGGTACACGTGTGTCGTGGAGAGAGAGAGAGAGAGAGAGAGAGAGAAACGTGTACAATAATGGTCCATTCAGTGCGCACACAACATAGAACGGCAGGGGTTAAGTAATGCGTAAACACACGCGGAGGGACGACGTAGATCCATACATCACGTACACACAAACTCAGACGGGGGAGACAGTACATGTATTACATACAAAGATCAAAGACAAAACATAAACAGTTATTGGCCAAAATTATCCTTTTCTGGATGCTGCGCATCCCTGTCATCCTAAGCTCTTTTTACCCTCTTTCTTTCCTTTTATTCGTTGGCTGTCTTTTACTGGTGGTTTTGATTGTACACACTTACGCCGTTGGCAGTTGGTCATGAGCTGACCTGGTCGGGCTAATGCTCACGGTGGTTCTATTCGAGTCATTTTTAGCAAGTGCGTTTCCAGGCTGAGACAACAGTTGGTGTCAATTGGAGAACAAGGGGGCAGCTTTTAGTTATATGTCTATGAGGATGCGAAAAGAAGGTAGTAGGTTTTTTTTAATATTGGCAATATCCCTAGTCCTCTCGGCGGAGGATAGGTGTGTAACCCTTACCTCGAAATACCCTAAACTTTTCCCTACTTAGTTAAACGTAAGAACGCTTAATCATGTGTGCACATTATTCTTTTTGCTTTATTCGGGGTTTGTCGCGGTTAGGTACTATAATCAGACCCTTTTTTATCGTCTCTTCGTCTGCAGGATCATCATTTTCGTACATTAGTCGACATTCCGATGTGACTGCGTACTCGGTCTATCTCCACGGGATGCAGTCACTGCCAACCGGGGCGTTCAAGCCCAGGTGGACCGTTAGTGTGACTTTTCTTATACAGGTAACATATAGAGTATGGGCTAAATACCAGGATCTCTAGCGGTTGCTTTTGGCTGTATAAAAAGGAAAAATACACAACAAAAAATTGGACCCTTCATATTTGCAATATTTCTACGTATTATACTTTTCAACCCTTTATTCTAATCGGGCTTAGTCATCTCACCTATCTTTTAGTTATATCGAAAAACAATGATCATTCATTCAAGATTTATCAATTTACGCGGACAACTATAGTTGCTTTCTCAAAAAAAAAAAAATCTTTAATAAGAATGTCGGTGCATAAATACGGGCCTACAATCCCGTGGACCGGCCACGGAGCAGGCTGGGACTGTAGATGTGAGGATACTTTATTAGTAGAAAACTTAATGGAGTCAGTGGTCGTTAATTTCATAAAAAGTGCGCCAGGTGCAATAAAAATCATATTGAATCTTTTAGTGTGAGCGAATATCATAAACATCGAAATTTCGAACTTTCAATAATCATGATGCGCCAAACTCAACAACAATTCATTGTCCAAATGTTCAATCGGTACCCATCTTACGCCAATTCATTGTCCTTCATTGTCCGAACACCCAATCAGTACCCATCTCAAATCAATTCATTGTTCGAGCTGATAGTATACATCCTATATCAATCCATTGTTTAAAAACTTCATACATATCCTATGACATCAAGACCGAGCAATCGGGGCACAATAGGGAGTTGAGAGTGTCATTTGCATCGGCGCCATTTTGGGTGCAGTCAGGCAGAACCAGCCATAGTCTAAATCTCTACTAACTCGTGGTTGGCCCAGAGCTTCCTTTGGTTGTCCAAAGTTCCGTTAAAGGGCAAAAGAAGGGATCGGTGGTTTGAACCATCAGTCAAAAAGGGGAGGGGTGCAACAATTTTCCTACCGGGTCATACTGTGTTTCCACCGGAACTGATCCGAACTGTAGTCTGCAGAATTCTAGTCATTCAAACTGAGGCTGGCGCCAGCATGGGAGCGCCGACGTCCTGCGGCTACATTTCCATCGTTCCGTGGGCAATCATGGCAGTCATTCCCCATCGGGGGTATTTGCGGGAGTCGGGGACTCCCGCGGCTCCTCTAGAATCTTCAAGGTTGTGGAGAACTATGATGGTGGAGTCAACAAGTGACCAGGCCATACCTGCATGCTGGGCCCACTCTTGCCGGGTCGACCGCCATCTCGAGAGCTCGGCAGCCATCGGCAATCGCGGGGTCAAATGAGCGGACGGGCTCCAACCTGCCGGGCGAGGTGTTGCAGCATCGCCACCGTGGAAGAACCCTTTTCCGGGCGCCTGGAGCGCTGAGGGTGCAGCTGGGGAGCCTCCACCTGGGGAGGTGGGAGAGACTCGTTCGCGCCGTCTCTCCCTTCCAGCGCACCCCACGGCGTCTCGTTTGACATTTGTTATGGCCGGACCAGGCGATGAGGACGAGGGGGGGGGGTCGGAGGCATGTGCAAGACATCCCCCCCTCAGGGTTGTTGCAGGAATTATAGAAGAAAGTAGAAACGTCCCGTCCGTCTCTAGGCCGGGCCTCTGGTTGAGGGTGGCCGGACGCTCTTTGCCACGGCCCCAGGAACGGGTCCCTTAGTCCATCCTTGGGACAGACCTTGGCGCGCTGCGCCTCCTTCGGGCTGCTAGCGGAGTGGCCTCTCCACCCCAGGCCTCCCATGGATGCTGGTCCAGACTGGGAGAGAGAGGGGGGGGAAACCTGCAACTCTCCAGTGTTACCGCGGCCGGACCCCGTTGTCCTCGGCCTCTGGCCGGACTGGGAGAGAGAGAGGAGGGTCGAGGACACAGACATTCCCCCCCCTGCAACTCTCCTGTGTTGTCGTAGCAATCCCCCTGGCCGGGTTCCGCTGGCCTCGGCCTCTCCTCCGGCTACACCCTACGTGATGATCTCCTGGCCGACGGTTGGCAGCAGGACCCACCCTATATATGCTGTTTCCTGCTGGGCGTAGCCGTAAGCCTGTTGCATTTTGGAAGTTTCCAGAAAAGGGGCGGATGTCTGGTGACTTGTATCTTTCCCATTTTGCCGTTATTTGGGCGTGGCAGGCGGTGGGACAGGCACGTTTGGGGCAGTGAGGGGCGATGAAGCCTCGTTGCCTCGTGGCCGTTGCAATGTCACGGTTGGTTTTTCTTACTGTTCTCTGGATTCTTATTATGGGCTTATTTCTAACGTTTCTTGTTTCTAGGACAATAATAGGTTTTATCATTACGTATTGTTATCGTTTCTTTGTTCGTTATTTAAATAAAAGTTCATCAGTGGCCTACTGATTTCGTTTTCCTATGTCTTTCCTCTTTTTCTCTTTTTAGTTTGTTTTTCCTTCCTTTCCAGTTTGTTTCATGCTAAAGTTTCTGTTAACAGGATACAGTGATCACTTCGTTATTATTGTATATGTCCTTTTCACTAGGGGTGCTCTCTGGTCGGGCCAGATGACCTACCTCTCGTGAATGGTCCGGGTGAGACTGGTGCATCAATCAGTGGGGAGTAGACAGGCATGACAGATTACAACGGGGGACAAAGGTCCGCATTACCTACCCTTTCACTACTTGCAAAGTTTTTCCTACGTTTATTTGCAAACAGGGAATACCTCCATAAAGAACCAATTCCCAAACAGTCAATGTTCGGGCAAACAATCAATCAATGAGGAACGAAATAGGTACGACGTGTTAAAGGTTTGCGTTACCTACCCTTCACTCTCTGCAAAGGGAGAGAGAATATTCCTATTCTTCCCCGTTTGCAGGCAGAGAAGATCCCTAAGAGAACCAACTTCGAACAATTCAATGCTCGATTCAATCAATCAATCAATGGGGAGAAAAATAGGTATGACGGATTACAATGGGGACAAAAGTCTGCATTACCTATCCTTCACTATCTGCAAAGACGAGTATGGCGGTTCTGTGCTTGTTTGCAAATAGAGAATCTCTCAGAAGCAATCAATAAGTAATACTAGTATTTTCAAACAATCAATCAATCAATCAATTTCGCAAATTGTCGTGTGTAACGACCTTACCCGGACCGGACCATGTGGACAGTTCTTCGCCTTCCTTTTTCCAGCGCCCACTCGGTCTCTTTCTCCATGTTTTTACCGCAGCATTCCTGTGGGATTCCAGTCAGGACAATAGGTCACTTGAGAGAGGTCCGTTCGGAATCGGTGAAGTTCATTCAATCGGCAGCCGGAAGAGGGCCCTCTCAAGGCAGGTATACTCCAATCATTTAGATGTTCACCCCATCGTCTGGACCTCTCCTACCGGACCTTATGTCGCTGATGGCCCCGCGTTGGGACGCCAATTGTTAAAAGGGTCAGCCCATATTGCACCCGATGCCCAGGCTGCTGGTGCAGGGCGACTCTTCGTTTCCATCTTGAATAACTACCAAATAAAGAGACAGGCACTGGAAGCAGGAAGACAAGGAAAAAGGTTTATTTCTCATGAGGAGAGCCTGTCATTTGGGACACTCGCATAGTGTCTTCGGGAGGTGCTCTAACAAGTTTCTCTGAGGCCTCGTCTTTTATACACAGGTTTATGGCACACACACATCCTTCATTACAATTAAGACATTGTAAAGTACGACGATGTTCCAACACGTGGCTACAGCGGGGGCCCTTATTCTCCATTCAATAGGAAGGGGGTTGTCACGCAGCTGAGTGTTCTGCCGATTCCTTTGGAATGTGTGCGCCTGGTCAAATCTCAGGGGGTGGGGTGGTCATGATCAATAGTGGCTCCTTTCAAGAGAGGCGAGTACATACAGTAGTGGACAATGAACCGTATCCTCAGGCTAAGGGATGACCAGCGGTCTGTGCAGACATTCAGGCTCAGAGGAAGAGGTCATCAAAGGAGGGGTATTCATGGAGGGACAGGAGGTGTTGGTCAGGCGCGGGGTGCGATCCTTAGGGACAGAGTCATGCGGGAGGGGAGGGCTCATGACTTGTGCATGAGAGAGCGGGGGCAGTCAGGGTGCATGGGGGATGCTTGCAGGGTCAGGGAAGCGCGCTGATGAGCGATCGTGAACAGGGAGACCATGGTACCTAAAATGGCTGTCATGTACATGTGTGCATGGGTCTATGCTGGTGGGATAACAAAGTCAGTGTTTTAGCGATATCCGTTCTGCTTACAACAAGGGGTGCTGTGAACATAAATGAACGCCGCTTATGTACATACACATTGCTATTTTTAACACATTGGACTCAGGACGTGTAACATTTACTATTCCCAATCAAGTATTTGCAGCAGTAGGGAAAGCGTTGGACACCGGAGGTATAAAATGTACTATTCCCACTTCAGTGTGTGCAACAGTAGAGAAAGTGTTGGACGCGGAAGGAGTAAAATTTACTGTCCCCACTCCAGTGTGTGCAACAGTAAGGAAAGCATGTTACTCGGATGGGCTAAAATGTTCCATTCCCATTCCTGAGTCTGCAACAGCAGGGAAAGCGTTAGAATCAGAAAGGGTAAAATGTACTATTCCCACTCCTGTCAGGGAAATAGAAAGAAAAGAATTGAATTAAGAGGGGTAACGTTTACTATTCCCACTCCAGTCTCTGCAACTGTAGGGAAAGCGTTGGACTCAGAAGGGGTAAAATGTACTATTCTCACTCCAATCTATGCAACATTAGGGAAAGGGTTAGACTCATCAGGGGTAAAATGTGCTATTAGCACTCTAGTCTGGGCAACAATAGGAAAAGCTTTAAACTAAAAAGGGGCAAAATTTACTATTTGTACTTCACTCTGTGCAACAGGAGGGAAAGCATTGGACACCAAAGGGGTACAATGTACTATTCCCACACTAATCTGTGCAACAGGAGAGAGAGAGTACTTCACTTCAAATGAATACAATATTTTAACAGCTTTATTGAAAATCCCAAAATATAAAATTTCTTCTATAAAATGTATAAATCTACATTTAAAACCTTTAAACAAATTAGATAATTATTATGATTTGTAATATTTATTATCAGTTAAAGTAAATAGTATTAATATAAAATACCACACTATTTTCCCACAAACATAACATCTAACAATTAAAATGTAACGGAAATAAAAAAGTATAACATAATTAAAAATACTAAGTGATAATGATAATTTATTATCACATACATACCTTCCCACCCTATTCCTCTACAAACTAAAAAACCCATTCCTAAAATATAACTTAACAGATATGATAATTTCACAATTTAATAATTAACAATTACATATTTCTTAATTAACTTCCCACAAAGTACTCCTAAAAACCAAACATCCTGCACCTAAACAATATTAAAAAAATTATAATAATTACACAATTTACTAATTAATTTCAATTAAAGAATTAATATAACATATTAGTCATTCATTAAAATTCATTAACTTCCCACCCTTTATCCCTACAAACCCAACAACCCACACCTGAAATGTAGCTTAAGAAACATCTTAATTACAAAATTTACAGAATTAATTATCAATTAAATAATTAATATTTGCTTATAAAAGTAACTGAGAAATCACAGCCCTCACCCTCCTGGACCTGTCAGCCACCTTCAACACCGTCTGCCACCGCACCCTACGCACGCACCTCCACCACGCTGGGATCGAGACCAGGATCTGGAATGGACCTCCTCCTTCCTCTCGGCAGAACCCAGAGCGTCCGCCTCCCCCCTTTCCGCTCCCAAGCCACAGAGATCATCTGTGGTGTACCCCAGGGCTCATCCCCCTGCCCGTACATTTTTCAACATCTACATCTACATGGCACTGCCCGCCCACGTCGCCCGAGTGCAGGACCTCTACATCATCTCCTACGCCGATGACACCCAGCTGATCCTTTCCCTCACCAAGGACCCCCTCACCGCCAAAACCAACCTCCATGAAGGAATGAAAGCCGTCGCCAAGGGGATGAAGAACAGCTGCCTGAAGCTGAACTCGGAGAAGACAGAAGTCCTCATCCTCGGCCCCACACCCTCGGCCTGGGACGACTTCTGGTGGCCAACCGCACTGGAAACAGCACCAACACCCACCGACCATACACGCAACCTGGGGTTCATCCTCAACTCCCCTCTCTCCATCACAAAACAGGTCAACGCCATCTCATCCTCCTGCTTCAACACCCTCCGCATGCTCCGCAAGATGTACAGATGGATCCCCACCAAAACAAGAACAACGGTCACCCAGACCCTCGCCAGCAACAGGTTGGACTACGGTAACGCCATCTACGCAGGAGCCTCGGCCAAACTCCTGAAACGACTACAACGCAAACAGAATGCCTCTGTACGCTTGATCGTCGACATCCCTCGCCGCAGCCACATCGCACACCACCTTAGAGACCTGCACTGGTTTCCCGTCACCGTCAAGCTCCTCACCCATGCACACAAGGCACTCCACAACACTGGACTGGCATACCTCAACAGACTTCTCACCTTCTACACCCCCAACTGCCAGCTCCGCTCCGTCGACCTCGCCACTGTCCCCCGGATCCGAAGAGCGACCTCCTGCGGCAGATCATTCTCCCACCTCGCCGCCATGACCTGGAACACCCTCCCCATCCTCCTACGGCAGACCCAGGACCTGCTAACCTTCAGGAGACTACTCAAGACCTGGCTATTCGAGCATTAGCTGCACCCCCCCCCTTCGCCTTGAAACCCTCACAGGTGAGTAGTGCGCTTTACAAATGCTTGATTGATTGATTGATAAATAATTAACGTCCAATTCTACACCCCACCCAACCACAACCCGCACTTAAAATATAACTTAAACAATATATTAATTACATAATGTACATAACTAATTATCAGTTAACCAATAAATAGTAATTAAAGGTTATTTATTAATTAATTTGAATTAATTAACTTCCTACCCTTGAGTTTGAGTTTGAGTTTTAAAATATTTATATAGCGCACTTTCACCAGTTTCATGGTGCTGCAACAGACAGATCCCCAGAGGAGGTGTAACAGAAAATAAAAGGAAAGAAAGCAAAACAGCAAGAGATCTAGTTAAAAGATTTAGCAAATAAATGGGCTTTGAGTTTTTTTCGGAATTGAGGGTAAAGAGTTAGAGATCTAAGCTCTAAAGGCAGGGAATTCCACAGGACTGGTGCGAGGGTCGCGAACTTCGATCCTCCCCATTTCTTCCTCCGGAAACGGGGGACTGACAACAGGGATTGGGTGGATGAGCGTAGTTCCCTAGTTGGAGTCTGGTTGGGGAATTGAATACAAGATAGGGCCTTTTGTTCTCAGATGCTGCCAAAGGCGCGGAGATACTCCTCAGGGAGTCGATTCCTAGCGCGGTACAAATATGCAAATATGCAAAATAAAAATAGGAAACGATCTCAGATGTGATAAAGGCCGAGGCCGCGCCCAGTCGTGCTTGAAAGGTGATAGAAGCAAGCTTAAACTGGACGCGTTCACGGACAGGGAGCCAGTGTAAAGATTTGAGAAGGGGTGTTACGTGATGGGATTTTGGAAGATTAAACACCAACCATGCCGCCTGGTTCTGGATCAGCTGCAAGCGCCTTAAACTATATGCAGGAATACCTGCATATAGGGCGTTGCCATAATCCAGGCGGGAAATAACCATTGCCAAGATGATCAATTTCAAGGCATCAAAGGAAAAAAAACGGGATACCTTGCAGATGGTGCGTAGTGACAGAAAAGAAGAGGACACCACAGAACTAACCTGGGAGTGAAGAGTGAGCTGAGAATTAAGTTTGATACCTAAAGTTTTAACTGAGGTAGAAGGAACCGGGGGAGCACCTAGGGAAGGGGGCCAAAAAAGTGGAGACCAGGGACTGGAGCAACCACCCGTCAACACCAGCTCGGTCTTATCTGGGTTAAGTTTCAAGTGGTTGTAGTTCATCCAGTCCCGGATGAAAATCATAATAGACTGGAAGTTTGAGATGGAAGCAGAGGATGAAGATAGATTGAAAACAAGTTGGAGGTCATCCGCATAATTGTATACGCTGACCTCCATTTGCTGCAACGAAAAAATAAGGGGGGCAATGTAGAGGTTGAACCACAGAGGTGAAAGGGAGGAACCTTGGGGGACCCCGCACTGAACTTTCCGGAAGTCCGCAGAAAAATCACCCAGGCAAACAGCCTGGGTGCGGTCCCTCAGGAAGGAGGATAACCATACCAGGGCGGTACCCCCGATCCCCGCCGCCCCGACACGGGAAAGTAAGATGGTATGGTCAACCGTGTCAAAGGCGGCTGAGAGATCGAGGAGGACCAAAGCCTGGGCCTGGTTGGTATCCATTCCCTCCCTGAGGTTGTCAAGGACCGAGAGTACTACGGACTCCGTAGAGTGTGCGGGCGGAAGCCGGCCTGGCGGGGAGCCAAAACCCCATACTCCTCCACAAACGTGCTCAAAGACTTGGTAACATGGCGTTCGAGCACCTTAGCCAAAAATGGTAGGAGGGAAATGGGGCGATAATTGGCGGGGACCGAAGGGTCTGCGCCGGGCTTCTTTAGTATGGGAACAATAACAGCTGTTTTCAGTGGATTGGCTACAACCCCCTGGGAAAGAGAACTGTTGAGGAAGTGAAGAGGGGGATCTGGACAAGTTGTATAAATGTGGCGAAGAATGTGCGCGGGGCAAGTGTCCAATGGGGAGCCGGATTTAACAAGGGGAATTATCGAGGTCAAGGATTCCTTAGTCAGGAGGGGAAGGGTATCAAGTTGTCCCTTAGGAGGAGGACACTGAGGATCAACAAAAGACGGGGGGCTGAGGGAATGTTGGCTTTGATAATAGCAATCTTCTCAATAAAGAAATTATTTAAGGAGTGACAAAGGTCCTGGGAAGGGGAGGGCTTAAGAGATGTCCTATCGGAGAATGCCAAATTGCGGACAATCGAGAAAATTTCCCTCGGTTGATTCTCAGCTGCAAGAATCTTAGAGGAGAAGTAGGCTGTTTTTGCCGCCAAAATGGCCTTCTTGTATTGAGCCAGGAGAGTGGTAAACTCAGATCTGAGTAAGGGACAATAATTCCTCCTCCAGGCACGCTCGGCTCGGCGTACCGTTAGTTTGATGGTCTTAAGATCCTCGTTAAACCACAAGTTGGCATCCTTCTACCGCTTTGATGTCACCCGCTTCAGCGGGGCAATGGAATCGCAGCCTGAGGAGAGCCAGTGTTCAATAGCAGCGGCCTGAGAAAGAGTGGATAGGCCTTGTAGGGTAGGGTAGGAAGAAGTTAACAATGCGGATAAATTCTCCGGATCCACTCGGCTCCATGAGCGGACCCAAACATTCTTTGGGAGCGGGGGCCTAACGATAGGGTTAATGGGAAGGGTAAACGAAATCAAATGATGGTCTGACCAGGTGCAGGGTAGGATGGACAGGGAGTCTACCGGACAGTTCAAGGACCAAATCTTATCTAAGATATGTCCTTTGACGTGAGTGGGAGAATGAACATGTGACACAAAATTGAGTTATTAAAGTGTATCTGACAACTCTATTGAGGACAGACATTCCGCTGGATCTAAAGGCCAAAAGTTAAAGTCTCCCAATAATAAACTGGAAGAGTTATTGACCGTAAGTGTGGCCAGTACCTCCTGAAAATCAGAAAGAAAAAGTAAAGGTGACTGGGGGTGCCGGTAAATGAGAACACAAGTAAGAGGGGGGTGGTAGATGTAGTACGAATGGCAAGGTACTCTGTTGTGGCGATTTCTGGCAAAGATAGAAGTTGGAAGGGGAAGTTGGAAGGGGAGGTCAGCCCGGGTAATGATCGCTACGCCACCCCCAGTCCTACCATTCCACTATATAATACTCACAAAAGGTAACCTACTGGTTTAATAACTAAAAAATGAATATGAATGTGAAACAACTTTACCTAGATTTTGGTCAATAAAAGGAGCTGTCTCTGAGTCAGTTTATCAAGCAAAGTTGATGTTGACTCGCACTTCCTTGGGATCCCTATCGACGGAAGAAATATGCCGGGATATTTGGTACCCGCTTATAGATAGAGGACCTCAAAAGGTAAAGGCAGATAATAAATTTGCTTCAGCATATAAACCAGACTGAAGTTGGTTCGCAGAACACCCATATAAGTATGGGTTTTTTTCATCACTAATTTAGCAGAGTGACAAGACAATTGTCCTGATGAA
This sequence comes from Lissotriton vulgaris, assembly GCF_964263255.1. Lineage (NCBI taxonomy): Eukaryota > Metazoa > Chordata > Amphibia > Caudata > Salamandridae > Lissotriton > Lissotriton vulgaris. The sequence goes on from NC_141689.1 coordinate 56,282,580, forward strand.
TGCCATGAACTTTTGGTCACCTGGCAGAAACATGTTGACCTAGTCAGATAGGGAACATCCTTACCCCTATTGTTACACTGTTTTTTATTCTCATCTAGTAGGGATACTGATTAAAGACCATTTTCCCTATATGAGATGTTTTTTGTTTAATTTTTGCACTCTGCCTCTCACTCATAAAACATTGGAGTGTAGAACACCTTACGCTTCTCTCCTGAGGGAGAGTCGTAGCCCACATAGTGTATCTTGCGGTTGCTGTGTGCAAGATGGAACCCAATGATGAAGCATTTCACCCAAGTAGTGAGTGATGGTTCTCGTCTTTAAAAAACAAATGCTCCTTTTATTGACTTAAATCTAGGTAAAGTTGTTGCACATTCATATTCATTTTTTAGTTATTAAACCAGTAGGTTACCTTTTGTGAGTATTATATGTAAATTGTACCTTAAGTGCCACAAAGTCAATCAATTGTGGTACCACAAGATAATCATATAGATTCAGTGGGACATACAAACTTACTCACAGATAGTCATTTGTAAGAATAATCATCACAAGGTGGCATCCTCCTCAACAATCTATGTCACCTAACTAGTTTGTTGTGTTCAAACAACTAGACAAAAATCAGACCATGCAAACTTCAATGCAAAACAAAATGTATATTCTCTTGACAAAAAGGCACACAGGATTGTACTACAGACCAGTGCAAACAGGTACCATTACAAGAAGTAAGGCTGCATCTTTCGGTAGGTTACAAGAATATGTCAGTGGTGTGGCACTTGCACTGTGACATACAATAAGGACACATCTACAGCTACATCATTTTTTCAAATCTTGCTCATCTAGGTGATATGAATGGGTACTACCATGGTTTATCCCTTCAACCACATTGCTTTTGAGCACATGATGGGATGAAAGTAAATTTTGTGCTGTAGCAACTTCAATTCATACTTTTGCTAGTAGGTGTCATAACAGTTATGTAACCTCAAAGTCTCTGTCAGACATTCCCAGGATCATTCCATGTCCAGGTTGCACTCGGACGCAGCAGCATTTGCCTGGAGCTGGCACAACTCTGAAACTCCCCTCAGTTGTTTACATGGCAAAGTGAACTGAAACAACAAAAGGAAATAAGATAAGCAAGGTCAAATAAGTGTAGTGTAGTGCCTATTTTCCCTATAGGCCCTGCGCATTGGAATAACATAAACAGCAGTGTAGACATAGGACTGAGGTCTTCTAGGTCTCTACTGACTATGTTAGACTTAATTTAGGTTTGCGCCAGCTAGCTCATAGGTCACTGGAAACTTTCTTGACTGAATAGGAAGTGATCAGCTTCCCTGGCTCAGACAAGAAGGGATTCAGCTTCCGACAACCGCATAAACATGACAACTTTGCTCCCCAGAATAAGAGTAAATCTCTAGAGTCGTGTGAAAAAAATAGAGAATTATTTCACTCAGTCAGATGTGCGTTCTTAGTTTCACCAGACTGCAGAGAAGAGAGAGACGGGCGTTTTCAATAAAAGGTATTATTTATTGAACAGTCTTCCTTCTCATGCAAGAGAAATGGATTGCCACAATTGCAATACTTACTATAAATTAAAATGCGTACAGTAAAAGGAGCAGTATGAAATAATACTGTAAAACCATTGATATGGTTTCTTAGCTGTAAGATACTTAAAATGAATAAAATATATACAATATATATACATTCATATATACATTGGCTAACAACTTCAACTGGTGCTTCTAACTACGCCTACCCCGGAGTACCTGACCTAAGTCTAATACGTGGGAGGGAGTAAGTAAGTAGCAGTTTAAGTTAAGTTGGTTTTGCCAAGAATCTGATCCAAGAATTCTCTCTAAGGGTTTAATCAGCACTGTGCCTTTTAAATAGAATGTAGGAGGTCTAGTATCTCTCTCTCAGGACTCGATATCCCAGTCACCCGCAAGGGTAGGCTGGAAACACCAGAGCTGGATTTTCTCGGCAGGAGAAAAGACAGCATCTTTCTCAGCGCTTCAAAGAGGAGGGGCAGCGTCCGTGGGCTTCTTGCGTCTGCTGGGCTCTCTGCAAGGGGACAGCTGCTCTGCTCCAGAATTCACCACTGTGTGTTTGCTTAAGGCAAAGTTGGCATATTTATACCTGAAAGGTGCCGGGTTTGACGTAAGGTTGGACATAAGACGTCAATAAAGATGTCACTAAGAACTGGCCGTTCTTACAGTGCTTGCAGGAGTTCTATTACAAATCAAAACAAAGCTAACAGGGATTTCCCAGGTCGCTAGAGGTTTGGTTTGTTGAAAGAACTCATTGTGCTTTCTAGGAATCTAAGAAAGTAGCTTTTGCCGTGCTTTGGACTGCAAGGGCGATTTACTAAAATATGGATCTGATCCTTATGCTGTTATATGGATATTATCGATTATAGTCATGTAAGGGCATAGAATGGTAATATTGATTATGGTTCCTAGATAAACACACAACATGATATCTCACATGTAAGAGCAAAATTCAACTTCAACCAGAACAATGTTACTGTTAACAGTAGTTAGGCTTGAATAACACAGTGTGCATATAACTATGACCACAATCCAAACCTGTCCTGCATAAACATAGGCACACTTTTCCTACACTGTGATGTGTATATACACATAGTCCATACAGCTACACAACAACAAACACAGTGGAATAGTAAAGACATCTCAGTGCATACTTATAGTCATGAAAAGAAGTTGTTGATAAGCTGTTCTCGCAAGTCAGCTCCTTCCTCCTCACCACTGTCTTCCTTCCCCAGATCCGGATCCTCAACCAGTGGCACTTGCTGGTCCACTTCATCTTCAATCAGAGGTATTTTCTTCCTAATTCCCAGGTTGTGGGGCATGCAGCAAGCAACAGTGAGCATGCACACCTTTCCAGATGAATATTGTAGGGCTCCTCCACTTTTGTCAAGACTGCGGAATATTACCTTCAGGAGCCCATTAGTCAGCTCCAAGCTCCACTATCTGCCTTCTCCTCCCACATGCCTCATTGAAGCGGACTTCTGCGGGAGTGACTGGATTCCGCAATGGTGTTAGTTAGTAACCATGGCTGGCTGGAGTATCCGGTTTCTCCTAAATGGAAGATAGCTATAAGTACAATGTTGAAGCAAACAACCACTGATAAGACACACAAAGCCACTCCAACAACCAGCATTAAAAAGCTTACTTACCATCAAGCCAGGCCTACTCTGGAAGTAGTTGAGTCATCAAATGGGGCATGACACTGGTCCTTAGAATGTGCGAGTTGTGGGCTCCTCCACAAAATCGGGCACAAACATGGGAAATACACATATTAGCCAAACACACCACCTGCACGTTGATTGAGTAGTAGTGCTTCCTGTTCTGATATAGTTACTCATTGGCCTGTCGTGGAATCAAAGCATTATGTGTTCCATCAATTGATCCAATGTCATGTGGGATTTGCCCAAATACATAAAAGTCAGCTTTGATATTGGGCAATTACCCTTGTTTGGGAAGCTTGATGTAGCTGTCATTGTGTCTGGTCAATTTTCTTTTGGAAGGAAAGAGTCAGGTTATTAACATTTATATCTGTTGAGTAAACTAGACGCTGTTCAAATCAATAATTCTACCAGATCCTCATTATTCAAATTATTTATTTGTATTTCATCTTTTGATTTTTATCTTTTTTTTGCTCTTTTTTCAGTTCTTTCATTTATACATATATTAACGTTTTTTAGTTTTTTTTAACACATTTTTTTACATATAATACATTTTGGTTACTGTACAATAGAAAATATTTAAAACATTCAACAATACGCAGAGATTATTCCTTTCAACGCGTTTCGGCCGTTCGCCTTCCTCAGGAATTCTGCATATTTCTTTTCTTAATCAATAGTAGCTTAGCTATTCAGACTATATAGCGTATAAACTGGATTTGTAGCGTCTGCTGCGAGCGTAGTATACTGCTAAGTTGTTTCCTGAATATTTTCGTAGCTGCTCAATCTACATTCGGATGTTATTCATGTTCGGTTGCATCAGAAGTGATGTTCTTTGGGGGTTCTGGATAGCGCTTCTGTATATGCTTGGCTGCTCCAAGTAAGAATCTTCTTTAACACTTTTATGGTATCATCTCCTTTGTTAATTTGGCTTCTTGTCAACTCGTCTTTTGCCTCTGTAGATTCTTCTGACTTCAGTTTTTTATGTATTATTCTTTAAGTGGTGTCCTTCCTATAGATGTGATGTCTGTATGCAGCGTTTTGGCTTCTGCTCTGTTTGTACATCCACTATGTAGGTGCCAATACGCGAGGATGTCAACCCGTGTTTAGCCTCTTTGGAATATTCTAGCTTCAGTATTTTGAATTGGGCATTGCGTCGTACCTCTCCTGTCGATGCGCTGGATATTTTGTGTCTGGTCAATGCATGCATGTATATCCCGATGTACATTTCTTAACATCATCCGGGACATTCCACAGATGTTGCCACTGTGTACTGAAATGACCCAGTGGCCAGGAAATGTATTTTGGGCGTTAGTGATGTAGGAAAGTAGCGCTTTGGAAGCAATGAAGGTGCCCACTGCTGTCACAAATCATTTATTGTGGCCTTATTGAGAATGAATTTCCTGATCACTTCCTTTTCTTCCATGGTTTATCTGTCAGGAAAGGGTCTATAGACGAGAGTCTGTCTTATGGCTCCTCCGTGATACCTATGTGCGGAGAGTAAACACAGTAGGTGTTAGATTATATTGTACCCAGCAACATGTACTTGGACAAACACCAAAGACCAAATGAACACACATAACAGTCCATGGCAGTGCAAACCAGTTTTTACAACAACAAAAAAATACTAACCAAACCGCAGCATACATGCCATTTCTGATTATGTCTCAAATGTGTAGGTGCACAGGAAGGAAAGTACCCTTGACTCATATAACTAGTGGCAGTTTTTGTCATGTAAAACCAAGAAGGACATAGTCCAAATCACACAGGCCAATAACACATGACTTAGGTATGTCTATTGACTGAACACATTTTGTCATAAACTCAGTATGATCAAGTTATGTATGGTATCATGTACATCACATACATCTTGAAATTCACTCAGCACTTTATGCAGACACATTTTACAGGTGTACACAGGCATGCTGTCATGTCTGCATTTCACTATGTTTTTAAATAAAATACCAGCTCATGTTGGGCCTTTGACATCTATCTCAAATTGTTGTGAGTATCACGTGAACACTCTGATGAAAGAGTAATCAACCTAGGTCAAAAAGTGCATGCAAATTGTACCTTCAGTGCCACAAAGTCAATTCATCAATGATATTCACAACACATTGACAACATACACATTTCACAATATGCAGATGTCACTTAAGTATGGAATACATAGACCACCTACAGTGTCCCATTTACTCTCAATACCTCTGTAGGATGATTGAATTTTGAATGTATAGGTCTTCTGGGAAGGTAGGATACTGTTATATTCCCTAGTTAGGGCCATTTAGCAAAGCAGCTTATTCTTTACATTGTCCCAGAAAATAACATTTCAGCAGTGAACTTTTGCACACATTTGCATGCGTGACAATGTTGGATTAGTTTCTCTGAAACTACTTTGTTTACACATACAGCTTCCCGCAACATTATCATGATTCCTTGAACATCATGTACTAGGCCGATCTAGGCAGTAGGTACAAAAGTCATCCTATCTTCATACACTTGGAGACAGCACTATCTACATATCCATAACACAACTAATCGAGTGCGCACATAGCAAGGGCTGCTTTTTATTATAAATAACAGGCATCCCAATAGATTGATAAAGGAAGCACTTCTGCTGACTCTGAAGGTCCTTGCATGGTTAGCAATCACCACAAACTGGTCTGACATTCCGCGAGGGGTGTCCAACTCGAGACCAAGATGAGATCCTTCACTCTCTCCTATCAGGTAATGGGGCTTGATACTTCCTTGGGGGGATACTTGGCTCTACACCCATACACACTCTAGGTACACTTAGTGTAGGGTCTGCTTCGTAAAAGTACATTACATTACCATATTGCGTATATGCCTGCATATATTATTCATTGCTTCATCACCACGGTAGAAATGTATCTTCTGTTCATTCTTTTCTCACCTCTATTTACTTCTGTCTCCTAATCATTGCAGCACATGTATTTTATTCAAGAATAATGTTGGTTCAATAAATAGATTGAAAACGTCCCACAGTGTATTCTGTATACTTCTCTGAGAGAAAGTAAGCATGAGTGACTGAGCGAAAGATTCTGTACTGTTTCCACGTCCCTGAGTGTTCAGGGTTGGCATGTTCAGTGGTTGCCAGAAACTGTTCGCTCCCTGGTAGGTGAAGGGCTTACAGTGGCACTGTGAGCTAGTTGGTCTACAGGCCAACATATCCTGTGGGGTGTCTGGAATGTGTCTTGACACCAAGACCTTAGAATATGTTAACAAAGCAATGCTCAGATCTGGCGGATTAGTAGGAAATACACAACAATACTGTATATCAGACACAAACCACCTGTCCACCTGTTAATGTTAAAGCAAACACTTTCATTTGGGGGATGGAATCCATGTCTTTGTTCAGACCGCGGCAGCAGTAGGAGCAGTAGGAGCAGGAGGGGGATGCCAAAAAGCACTCCGGAAACCTCAGCCACCGCCGAAAATAAAACCATTTGCGGCACTGGTCATTGTTGGTCATTCCGCTGATTTTCTCAGCACAGTGCCTACTCACAGCACGACGGAAGATTGGCTGACTGACCGTGTACCCGCGGGTCGGGGCCCATCTCCGCCCTTGAACACGCTTATCTGTAACCCAGTGCCTCCAGCCTCCTGCCCCTGCTTCTGTTTCCTCCTGTCATCATTTCTCACCTCCCTTGATGACCTCCCTCGACCTCTCTTGACCCCCTTGTGCAGCTGGAGTGGGGTCGCAAAGACAACTGTGCCTAGTGGTGCGGTGAGAGCTCGACAATAAGAGGCAGGCTGGTGGGCAAGCTGAGTGTAGGCTGAGTGTGAGCAAGGTGAAGCGGCCCCTACAGCACTCTGCTCATCCAGCTCAGCTCACTCTGGCCTCCACAGTTTCATCACCATCAACAGCCACCTACTGACTCCAGTCTTATTAGCAGTGATACGGAGGTGCTCAACTCTTATCGTAGAAGCAGTCAGGGAGGGCAACTGCAAAGCCGACCCAGCAACCAGCAACCAAGCCTCTGTGACAACATCACCTATCCACAGCCAACAGCTAACATTTTAGCAGCACCGGCAGCGTCAGCATCCTAATAGCGGTAATCGGCAACAGAAAGGAGCGGCCGGTGGTCACCAGAACTTTTGGGGGAGGCTTTGAGCAATGCCACCTTAGAAGGCGGAGGCTGAGTGCGGACCTAGGTGGGGTGGTAGCTTGCTGTCTTGCCCTCAACAGTGTCTCCCCCACCCTAGTCCACCTGAAGCCAGGCACTCCTCCCCCACTCACAACACGATTACCCCCCACCCCAAAAGCAGGAGACACCATAAGCACGGACTGTCTAACCAGACGAAGACCACGTGGTGATGTCTACCCCAGTACCACTGCCTGTCACTCATGCATTAAGTTGAGTTGCAGTACTGCCATTCTAATAAACCATCTCTGAAAGGCAATCAACACCCTGGAATAGTGCTTCGTGCTGGCAATCAGTGCATCTGGGTGCATCTCAATTACGTTTTTAAATGAGGCGGAATGGGAGTAAAGAAGAACAAGCATTGGCTGCGCAGCAGTACAGCCATGCGGTAGTGAAAGTGGTAGCAGGGGGAGGGGGCATGGGCGATTCCCTTTCGGGAGAGTTCGACCATATGGCGCCACCATATGGCGCCACCATATGGCGCTACGCGCTCCCAAAAGGAAATCGCCAAGATGTGCACGCATTGCAACGTGTGCACGTTTTTGCCCCCAAAGCTGTTACGGTGCCTACAGCTCTCTCTCCTATGCAACGCATGGCCGTGGCGTAGGCGAGACCTAAAAATCCTAAAGGACCAGAAAGCCTCCAGAAGAGAATGACTCCATGCTCACAAGAAAATGGCCTTCCTTCAACCAGAAAAAAACAAAGAAGAATCCAAACCTGGTGTGTGTAGATTGGGATGCCCAGGGAACATGGCAAATAAAACCAAAAACACTAAAGGATCAGCAAGCCTCCAGAAAAGAATGATTCCATGCTCACAAGAAAATGGCCGCCCCCACTGGATCCTAGGTTCCATCTTACAAGTCCACAACAGGGAAAACAGAGGAGATAGGCAAGTTATCTTGAGGACAGGTCCGCAATCAGGAAGTGCTAAGGGAAACCAGCTACTGATGAATATAAAAACGTAAAGTGATGACGTGAACTGGAATGAACTAGAAGAACTGATGAGAAACCAAAGCACCCAGGGGTATCAAAAACTCACCTGCAAAAAAAGGAGCTTAAATCAAACTTAAGCAATAGGATTCTTTTCACACCACACTACTCCTCACAAAGCCCACAAGACTATTTAAACGGAGGGACCATCAAGCGCCTCATGGCAGTTATCCCATCATTACAATGTCTGGCAACTACAGATTTATGGCAATAGAATTCATCAACTCCGAAAAAAGCCCAGGAAAGGAAAATACCTTAACAACTTGGAAGACGGAAGAAATAGTGTCAGACATCTTAAAAGATTGGGGAATATATCTCTCTACTCCTGCGATAAAACGTTATCCGTCACCTCTCCTATCGTTAAGTAAACCCCCAAACAACAACCCTACTGCAAGAATAATCCCCTCGGTACTGCGAGGTGCAAAAGGTGCAGATGATATGAATTTGAAAATCTGCAAAAACAGCATTTCAAAGTCTCCACATACCCAGTATGAAAGGAGAATGACGTGTCAGCACACCACCCACATCAGAGCCCCCGCCCCCCCATCAGAATTTTGTCTTGGAATATAGGAGCAGCAAAGGGAATCCTACAGGAAAAAGGGGCTTTTGAAAACTGGGATGGTTATGAAATCATCGCACTCCAAGGAACATGGTTGACAGCCCCAGTAGAGGTCCCAGGCAGAATCCTTCACCATGTGAACGCAATACGAACGTGGCAACTTTGAAGACCTAAAGACCTAGCCATCTATATTTTAACAGCACTAAAAATGTCCTCAGTCAGTTGCACAATGGCGCTCGCTCATCTCAGTTTTGGATTACACAATAGTAACTCTCCCACTCTTAGGGCAAATAGAAAGATGTCACCGACAGTGATCACTCGGCCCAGCACATCGAACTTCGAATGACATCTCACAGACACATAGAAGCCCCAGTAGTGGAGGGGTTTTTCATCAACAATAAATCTGAAACGTCTGCGATGGACAAACAACACATAACTGCACATAGCCACAAAGGCAAAAGATCTAATGGTGACCCTTGAGTCACAAACAAACTTGACGATTGAAACTTGGACTACCTTCCTGGCATGTACTAGCAGGGGCATCCACTAAATAAAAAGAGGACAAATTACAACAGTCATCTTAGTCAAACTGCACGAACCATTAGGAAACGACTGAGAAAGGCACTCAGGATGACTAATCATCAAAGTCCATCCTCAATAACATGGGAGCAAGTACATCAATTAAAGAAAAAATACAAAAAACAAATCTGGATCGACAAAAAAATTGAACACAATAACTTTTGGACAGAGTTACTGTACAACGCAAAGAAATCAGATGCTAGAGCTTTCGGGGACCAAGTGAATTCTGTGAACAGAACCGCAAAAGTCATAAACATGACCTGTGTCACTGAGCCTGCTTGGGTACAAAACATAATCTCCACATTTTCAGGAACAAACGCAGGGAGAGCCAAAAGCAGTAGCGTCCTCAAATAAGCACAGTACTAGGAAGGACAAGTTCGCTATAATCACCAAAACAACAGGAAATGGCACACAGCAGACTGAGGACACACCACAGCCATACACTCCCTACTCTGAAGTAGAAATTTTACAAATTATATGAAAAAGTCGGCCTGATGGGGCACCGGGCCCTAACGGCGTACCACAAGCAAATTACAAGCAAGATCCCAATTATTGGGAAAGTAAGATGTATTGCCTCGCATCCAGCTGATTGCCACATCTAGTCGCACCCCAGAGAGCTGGAGAGGTGCAATAATCAATCCAATATACAAGGGAGGTGAGCGCACAGACCCCGCTAATTAGTGTCTTATTGCGTTAATAGACGCACAGGTCAAATATTATGCATCCTTGATCTTAGCAGACCTGATAAATTGGTCCGACGCAAACAAAAAAATCCCCCTCAACCAGTTGGGCTTACACATATGCACTAGCAATAGGGCTAATCGCTGACAAAAGCCTACAACAGCGACAAGCACTTCATCTATGCTTCATGGATTTTAAGGCGGCATTTGACTGTGTCAGTGGACGTACACAGTGGCCCAAATTGAAGCAGCAGGACCTACCAGATTCAATCCTGAATCCAATGATGAATCTCTATACTGACACCTGGATGCAGGTCAAAATCGCGGACCGCCAGAGGCTTACCAGGAACATCTACACCAACGAGGGTCTAAAGCAAGGATGTGCCCTGACCCCACATCTGTTCAACCTATTTATGGCCGATTTAACACCAAGGCTAGACGGGGTTAACTCACACCGACAGCGTCTGGGCACTTTGCCATTAACATACTTGTCCTATGCGAACGATGTTGTCCTCCTAAGCCACACAAGAATTGGTTTGCAAAGATCAATTCACGAGTAAGCCGACTTTGCTAAAACAAACTTGATGGAAATAAATACAATAAAAACAAAGGTCATGATCATAACTCACATGATTACTTAAGCAAATGACATTCACAATTACAACACAAGGTTAGAAGTGGTTAACAGCTACAAATATATTGGGATATATCTGGATTGAAGATTTTCATTTTCAACGCAGTACGAGACCATACAAAAAAGGGTAATGCTCAACTTTTTGCATTTTGTAGTTTATCTAAAACCTTAAAAGGCCCACTGTACACCCCATTATTGGCAGTCATCAAAGCAAAATTACTCCCAAACATTGCATATGGAAGTGTTTTCCATCACAGATACAACGCAACAATTCTGGATAACATCCAAACACAAGTATCTGTCTGCCACGCGGCCCCTCACCAGCCCAGGTATGTTAAGAGTTTGGTCTGCAGCAACAACAACTGTATAGTAGGTATGCAGTAATCGAAATCTGGTATAAAATTTGCTTTAATCGTGGTCTTGAAATCAATAAAGCGCTCTGGGACGCCTTGCAAAATGACCCAAAGTCACACTATGCAAAGCATTTAGATGCCTCATTACAAATAACCAGGACGGTTGACCTCTGGCATGGAAAATTACCCTTGACATCATTTCAGCTAATTATGAAAAGGCGGCAAAAACGCACTCGCTAATAGATGACAAAATAATGTTACGTCGACGAGCTCACGCGTGGATGGTATTACATTCTTACACTAAGCCTGAGCCAGCGGTATACCTGGGCCTTGCCTTTTCCCCTCATCTTAAAACCAAGTTCCTAGAACTGCTCATGGGGAAGTTGCCCTCCAATGCCGACCTTCCCTGCTGGAAGTTCCAGGGCTCAATGCATGCAGCCTATATGGGTCACCAATACAGGACTTCATACATCTAATATGTATTTGCCCAGCCTTAGGGTCCTACCGTCATCATCTGTTGAGGAGGCAGTTTAGTGAAAGAGGCATCCGCACCATCAGATCCGCTATACTAAAAAGTCTGGACTCTGAGGACCCGCAACTAATCTGCCAATTGATAACATTTTTAATCTGTTATAAAAAGTTAATGAAACAGTGATACTGGTCACAACTTCGTTTAGTGGATCCTTCCTGTTTTTTAACAGTTATAACGTTGTAAATAGAAATAATGAATCACATTTTAATGTATTGAACAAAGACAGTAGTGTGTCAGCTGTTTATACTGACTTTTATTTTTTTTATGTCAAAGAAACTGGGAAATTTACAAGCTTATCATGTAGATAAAATGTATCTTAAGTATTGGAATATTGTGTTGGTTTTAACTAATAATACAATAAAGAATTTTTCACTTTCACCTTTCCACCTGGACATCATACATATCGCACACTGGGTGATGGTGGCTTCCCAAACTGTTACCTGGTGTATTCATACCTGTCAATAGACATGGGCCACATACTGCATGAGAGAAATGTGTACTGTGAGCTTTCATGTTGGCTTAGGCTCCCAACAAGTGTTTCAGGGTCCTCTCAAGGTGACTTATGCATGTGAATGAGTACATTTGCATTGTATGCTCCTCCCACAATATAGTGCACCCAGGCATGTTTCAGTACAAAACTTCAACATTTTCAAGTTTTTTCCACCAATGGAATCTTCATTTAAAAGTCACAGTAGGCAGGTCAGAACTGAGGGGGACACAGCCGTTGACTGTAACTTGTTAAGATAGCAGTTGCGGCTCACTGATTGTGTCCACCTGCAGTGAAGAGAGATGCGGTCAACTTCTATTGCTAATGTAGCAATCTTATTCGCGAACCACTGGCTATTTTAAACCACTCGTTAGGCTGAGAGTCAGGCAGCAATTGAATCCATTAGATGACTTCGGAAAATACAACCAACACGGACCTATCCCTTTGACTGCACGCATCGAAGACCAGCTATGCTGTCTAAATATAAGCCTTGCATTATGCTACACAGATCACTTGCCTTCAGTACCTGCACTCCTACATGCCTCACCATCTCTCTGCTGCTGGTTACATCCTCTGGGAGCTACAATGTCCCGCTGTACAGGGATCATGGCCCCTGACTTAACACCAGGAAAGCTGAAGATGCTGGTGGACACAGTCTTTTCCTCATACAGCAGGTGAGAAAAATTGAATATATGACGTTACAATGCAAAAATTACAATGCATGCTTTTACAACGCTGTTTTTACATCACAACTACCATTACATCACATGATTTTAAAACATATGCTATCACAATGCATTTTTAAAAACTACCTATACAACTCATTCCATTGTAACACATACCATTACAACGCATACTATTACAATGCATATCATTACAACGCATTATACTTTTAGGGTAAAAGTAGGGTAAGTGTTGGATAGTGTAAGGGTAAAAATTACTATTCCTATGCACCCCAAAACACATACCTACCCTAAAACAAAAAAAATATCCATTACTTACCTTATAATGCGTTGTAATGGCATGCGTTGTAATGGTGTATATGTAATGGCATGCGTTGTAATGGTATGCGTTGTAATGGTATGCGCTGTAGTGACATAAATTGTAATGGCTGCATTGTAATGGCATTTAATGTTAATGCAGTCGCTTTGTAACAGCTGCATTGTAAAGGTAGTGCATTGTAATGACTGCGTTGTAATGGTTATTTCCAAGACAACTCAGACAGGATAAATATTTTAAATGTCAGCTAACCATGCACATAGGGCAGATTGTTGCAATGAAACACACATCTGAATGTGTATCCAATTGTTTAAAAGTGTGTTTGGAAATGTGATGGACAAGTTCACTGCTGTATGTGTGTCAGTACTGGTCTGTAGTTTATATCATTGTTCTCGTTAGAATATCTCATCATCAACCCCAAACTTCATATGGTGTATTAGTTAGGCATGTACAGATCTGTTTGACATGATGATGCCTTGTTTTCTGCCATATTTCCAAGTACATGTGCTTTTTGAGTCATAGCGAAACTGACTATAATGGTGAATGTGAAATGTCATTTGCGTATGTGGTTAAGTTGTTACTGTATACAGTCACTACAACAAATCCACACACGATGCAATATCAGCATTACGTTAGTCATGTGACAAGCCCTCACATGGCAAATCACAGTGCTCCACGATGGTCATGTGAGCTGTAGGAAGGTGACCAGGTGTATGGGTCATGATGTCCATTCATACCATGTGTTGATCATGTTAGACAATGTGTAATTGACACAGTGTAATCATTGACAATTAGGCAAACTAGTTAGGTGTATGTCCAGGGCCAAAATGCTTCTGTTCCCTTCCACAGAAGACATAGGTGTGCTGAGGTCAGTTGTTATGCTTTTTTTGCCACATGTGTTATTCTGCAATCCACAGTGTAGTGAGACGTGTTGCATGTTCACTTAGGGCAAGGTCAGGTTGTAATGTTGTGTCAACAGGAAATGAAAAATTGTCATGAAATATGTTAAGGTCACATATTTGACAACAGGTGCCGTCTTGAGAATTCTAGTCTGCTAACTTGGTTATTGTTTATGCAAACTATTCCTGACCTATGTGACAAAGTACATTGATATGTTCATCTTGCCTTTCTACTAAGTGTCCGATACAATGTAATCCTTACAGGTCAACGCCCATCAGAAGGTATTGCTGTGGAGGACCATCGTCCAGAAGGTGAGTTCCTTGGGGGTCACACGTCCGAGCAGTGCCTACTGCCGTAAATGGTGGCAGGACCTGGGAGGCTTGGCAAAGAAGATCGCAAAGTACAGCAGGGCCTGACACCTCCAAGCAGGAGGGCTGCGCACCTCACCCTAGCATCCCCTTATGCGTTGCTTCCTAGCAGCGGCCTGTCCCGACCTCGATGGGCAGTCTAGAACCAGACAGCAGCAAGGAGGGGTTGAGAATGTGCTTTGAAGAACTTTGTACAATATCATACATGTACACGTTTTGCATGACTTTTATGTTTTGTGACAATCGAGACTCATGAGTTGTTGTTGCCTGGTTAGGTCCCTTGATTCATGGCCATGTAAGACTAAAAGAGGCTCGGTATTACGAGTAGTGCAATTCCATTGTGGGCACATGACAAAACAATGTGCAAGAAAGAGACCCTTTACCTATGTCTGTGATGCTCAACATAGTTCATCACAAATACCATTGTTTGCCATGCTCTCTGTATTGAGACAACTAAACCTTTGTGTTATTTGATGCATGTAAACTTGACTGTGACATGTCATGCAATACAACCAGATAGCAGGCACTGTGTAATTGCAGGCCTTGGTAAGTGGATATTGATCTGTGTTAAACAATTTACAAACAGCACTGGTGCTATCTGTTGTCCAGTGTTGCAGCTGTCAATTCAGATTTATGTGTACTGATGTCACAAGTCAAACTGGACCTTACCATAAGTGAGTGACAGAACACACCCTATAATTTGGACAATGTGTAGGTGACAACAGATGTCTGTGAGTGCCCAACAAAGTAGGTGTTAGGTTGTGAGGGGTGTAAGTCCATTGAAGTGGAAGTTACACATTACCCATGGTATTGATAGGCATTAATCTTTGTGTGCAAATGCAATTATGGTCTAGCACTATAACACAAATACTCGTAAATGTGGCTTCACTGACATCTTAGAAGGGCAGATATATTCAGGTGAAGAACAAAATGGCATATAAGCTGGACAATATGTCACTGATTATATTTCTCAGGGAGGGATAGGCTGACTTGTCCTTGTGAGATGTGGATCGGCTATACACAATAAGTAATAGTGTTGTCAAAAGGTATCAATTAAAATGTGGTGTACTAACATTGTGTCTATTAATCAGATGGGGAAGGATCACTGGTCCTGCATAACCAGGGTATGCAGGTCGTAGATTGGTGTGTCCCAAATAAAAAACCCTCATGCACGTGTTAGAAGGATCGAGGTAGTGGTATATCTTGATTCTCCGCTATTCATACACGCATGTGCATAATCATTGGGTCAGTTTGTTATGCAGCCTCCACCCGGAGGTTCTTACCCATGGTTGAAATCAGTAGTGATCAGTGATGTGGTCAGTGCTCTGTGAAGTTAAAAAACCCGGACAGACAGATTCTGTGCTTTATTAGGTCTGGATTCGGGTAGTCTGTTGGCAAATTTGTAAGGTCGTTCGTCCTGTGAATTTCTTAGGAACTCATACGCACACAAATTGGTAGTTAAAAGTGTTCGACATGTTTCTGCCCTGTACTGCCTTGTTAGGTAAGCAGAATTATTTTCAGTACAACGAGACCCTCTACCTACAATGCCACGGAACATCGATGGGCAGTACATTTGCCCCAAGTGTGGCAGGACTGTACGTCAGCACCTTTGAAGAGACTTATGTCCACAATGAAAACAATCCCTACCTACATCAAATACTGTTTTGGAAGCAGTATATTGATGATATCATTCTCATCTGGGAGGGAGATATGGACTGTCTTCAGTACTTTCACTCGTGGATAAACACCAGAGATGAATGTTTGAAATTTACCTACATGGCTGACAAACAGAGCCTTGATTTTCTAGATATAACTATCTATGTGGAGGACAACACCTTACAAACCAGGACATTTTTCAAACCAACAGCAAAAAACAGCCTGTTGTCATTTAATAGTTTCCACCCACGCCCCTTGAGGGAGAATCTCCCATATAGTCAATTTTTAAGACTACGGAGAAACTGCAGTAAGACAGAGGAGTACAAAACACAGGCAAGTGACCTCTGCAAATAACTCAAAGACCGAAACTATCCAAAGAGCGTGATCGACAAATGTAAGAAGTGAGCCAGAAACCAGAATAGGAATGGTCTCCTGGAGACAACAGAAAGAGCCCCGCAAGAAGAACTGATAACATGTGTAACCACATATAGCCCTGTGACGAACAACATAAAGAAGATAATAAATAAGAATTGGAAAATTCTCCCTTCAGCTTCGTTGACATGGCCAAAACCTAGGTTCGCCAACAAGAGGAGTCGGAACCTAAAGGACATACTTGTCCACACAAGACCACCCCCTAAGAAACTGAAAGAACGTGTAGGTCTTTGGGGGAATCCACCAGTCATCGGACACTTTCCCTGCGGTTCCTGCTCAGTCTGCAGTTTAACTCAAACTGTCAAAGAAATACAACTTCTACCGAACTTGAAATAGAAGATACTGTAATACCAGCCATGTTGTATATATGATAACTTGCCCGTGCAACATGCGGTACATCGGTATGACATGCAGAAAGATGAAGCAAAGAATTTGCGAACACCGCAGCAATGTAAAATGTAAAAAGATCACCACGGAGATGTCCAGCCACTACCTAGAAGCAGGACATACAATAGAAGAACTCCACTGGGTGGTTCTAGAAACACTCTCGATCAAGGATAACAATGCTTAGAAAATCCTGTTCGAAAAAGAACAAAGATGGGTACACAGGTTGAAGACAGACTCTGTGGACCTCAATGATAACATCCCCTGACTGAGCCTAAACAAATGAGTGTCTACCAACTGTCCTGGCTGAAAACGGTGACGAACTATGAGATTCTCCACATTAGTAGACTGTATCAGACATAAATCATTATAAAAGAGTCACCCTTTCCAATAAAGTCAGCGCTCATTCATGCCCCATACTTCCAGCTCGAGCACTTACATAACAGAACTCATTTTTTTCATTTAATATCCTATATACACACGTAATTTCTATGTGGCGTAAACCCTTCATAATTACAGAGTGATACACATTATTAGTGTTTCTAATATTTATCAATAAAGTTATGACACACGTATTATTTGAAAGACAGACTCAGGTTCAGCCCAACGAGTCTTTCTATTGTGTATTCATTCCATCCCTTTTTTATACAACCGAAGGGAACACCTTAACATTTCCGGGTTGGACAGAGGCAGCGTCAGCACAAGCAGTGCGAGAGGGATTTTGCCACAGGTACCATAACGCGGACTTCTTCTTGGCTTTGTCAAGAACCGCAAGTATACTTTAATAATAATTTCCATCTCCCAACAGTAGGCACCCTCGCCCTCCCGCCAAATCTGTTGAAGTGCGGAAATACCTCACGTAAGGTATGTAACTAAAAGGCGCCCGCATCACGCAAATGCGCGTTCTCCACCTTTAGCGAGGATCACAGCTAAACTTAATATGCACTCCTTCAAAAATAAATGAAGATTTAGAGGTCCCATATGTGCATATATGTTTTTTAAATGGCAACGAGACGTTCTCTATAACATGTAATAGTGTCATTTGAATATACGTAAGGACACGAACAAGAACGGCAAACGTGTCCCCACATTAATCATATAAGCCCGGTAGGATATCAGTGTGATTGCATGCTCATTGTCACTGCATGCTCATTGACACGAGTAAACTCAACTTCTTTTACTTAAGATAACGCAGATTGTACTAACACTGTACATCACCTTCAATAACATCGTACAGAGATGAGAGAGTTTAAACTGCCACTAATTGTGAGGTCTAATAAGTATTTTCTAGTTGCATCGTTTTAATGCCCCACAACACGGACATTTGAATGCCCCATTGACTTTTGTTTTAATACTTGAACTCTGGAGGCTGAATAAAGCTATATTTATTTTGTTTTTGGCATTCCTGTGTCTAAATATATCTCTTGCTGTTAACTCTAATTAATGTGTAATTTATAACATGTGAGCACAGGTCTGTTAGCATGACAATAATAGCATATGGGTCCTAGAGTAGGCAAGTCTATTGGGGTGTTGTGTTGGTTTCTGTACCTACATTGGCTGGGTGTCAATGTCCGCATGAGGTTTTTGTGGGTGTTTGGGATGAAGGGCCAGAACTTGCATTGGACATTGTATGCGATCATAGTTTAGATAGATTCCTAAGTCCATTGTGCAAGTATGTCAAAGGACAAAACTCAATGGGATGTTTGCTGCATGTGTATTTGATGTGTGCAAAGTGAATCTCGTCAACCTACCTGGAGGTGTTGTGAGTCTACATACATATTGTTAGTCTATCCACACATCCACACATGTACACAAAGCAATGTATAACTTTTTCCTCAACTTTTTTTAAAATTCTTTGTTGCATCTTTGGAACAGAAAAAGACAGTGATGTCTATATACAGAATAAATGTGTGTACATATATATAAATAACAAAACATTAAACAACAAAATTGTGTTTTAGATACAAAATCTAAATTAACATTCATTTGCAAAAATCATAAACCAAACATCCTAATGTTTTAGAAGTCTTATATCAAAATCCTATTACATATATAGATATTATTTAATCCAACAAATGTTGTATGTGGAGGAGTGTGGCTCAATGGTTAGAGCGGCAGACTCTGATGCAGAGGTCTGGAACAGGGTTCAATTCCCCGCCTCGGCCGGTCTTGGGCTCAATATTCCACGGACCTGATAATTCTCTCCTCGGTGCCTATTCCAATCATGGAGTCCCACTCTGCAACTCGGGGAAATAGCTTGCTTTATCTCCACAACGGCCCCCACAACGCTAAGGATGCCTGGCCTCCACCTTGGGGGTGCCCAGGAGTGGACGCCTCACAGGGAAAGCCAGGATGGGTTCCACAGCAGTATTTGTACAAGCGCCTTGAGACCCTTGCGGGTATGTAGTGCGCTATACAAGTATCAATTTACATTTACATTTTATGTATCAGCATTTCAGTTAAGAACACATGAAAAAATTAGCAAAATTAGCAAAATCGGGAAAAACGTTAATGTCAAATACATGGGATTTTTCCTCTATATTCTGCCAAAAATTAAATTCATAATTCCTCCATGTTCGTATCACAAATCATAATAAAGCCAAGGTGTTTCAAGTCTCTGATATTAAATATGTGGACTCTCATCAGGGCTCTTGATTTTTGACAACAATGTAGGTTTCTGAGCACTATTGTGTTTTTTTACGTCTGTTTAGTCTTATTTATCTTTTTGTTTCAGCCGGGAAAGCTTAACTAAGGACTTCTCTGACTATATATTATTTCATAAGCTGTGGTTTTTTCTTAACACAGTAACACTTTCATGTTTGCAGCTCACGGAGACTTCCTTAATGGGCTGTGTTATTGAGCGTGGTGAAACCTGAGTGTCTGGCATTGGCACTGTTCATTCACCTTGTTTACAGGAAGGTGACTACAATGCTTTGGGATTGTATTTGGGTCAGTGTAGACCAGGGGTCTCCAAACCAGTCCTGGAGGGCCGGATCCTTGCCAGATTTTTTGGATATCCCCATTGAGATACATGTAGTAATTTTAAAAATCTGGCATGGATCCAGCCCTCCAGGACCGGTTTGGAGAACCCTGGTGTAGACAGTAGGAGATTGTGGTTGTTGTGTTACAGGCATCTCATCTATTAGCTGTGGGACACTGGTAGGTGATGCAGCTGCAAAGTCTTCTTTCTGGTTTTTTTTCAAGATGTTGCTGCGCTCGACGGAGTTCGGATGGGAGCTTACAGGGCATAGCATTGCCATCATGGTAATGCCAGGAACTACCAAGTTCAATTACCATTCATGGACTGATATAGATTTGTCAGTGCCTTCTCCTCCAGTGCACCTTAAAGCCCCCTCATGTGGTACATCTCAAGATATACATTTTCAGCGTGACACTGCACTGTGACACTCTCAATCATGATGCAGTTTAGGAGTTCAGGTGGACCCTCAGTCCTAGCTCCCAGAAGTGTTAATGAGAGTATTGGTTTAGGGAAGATGTAGTGTGCCGCTGTGTGGGTTTCTGTTTCGAAATTCTTTTAGGTGTGCATTAGTGTTATATTTCCATGACATGTGGCACGTAAAGCAGTGGTGAGATCATAATACATATTTCTGTACATATATCAAAGTGCCTATCCAATTTGTATTCCTGTCTATGTGCTGCGTCTGTCGCTGTATTTACCATTCACACTGTTGATGCCCGATACTGACATTCCCTCAATCCCCCTGCACAACATGGTACAGGACACTTTCGCATTACTGCACCTTCGCTTTATGGCTTTCAATGATATCAGGCGGTGCACCGGTCTCTAGTCAAGGGAGGCAACAGGATCTGTTTTTTGTGTTAGGAGCATTAGCGGCAGTGAGACAGCCTTGAAATGGTATGCAACGCTTACAACGCGCGCGTTACCACGACCTACCATTACAACGCGGTCGTAACAACGAAAGTTGTTACCACGCATTGCGCTGGGGGGCGCTCAAGGATAGGAAATGATTTAATTTACTATCCCAACACCTTCCCTACTATCCACGGGGACTGGTGTTGGAATAGTAAATTAAATTATTTAATTTTGCGCCCCCCCAGCGCAATGCGTGGTAACAACTTTCGTTGTTACAACCGCGTTGTAATGGAGCGCGTGGTAAACGTATGCGTTCTAACGTCATACATCCCCTTGAAATGTACCGTCACTAACAACTTTGGTCATTTATTTCCTGACTGGGAGTATGTGTGAAAATGGGTAACCAAGCTTAAATAAAACCATTCCTCCTGTATTTAATTGAATGATATGCTCTTTGGGATGCTAGGACAACATATTTGATGCCATTATGAAACGGTGTCATCATTTTACACATGCATCATTGGACTTTCTTCCTGAACACGTTCATCATTTCAGCTTCAGCATCATCATTGAGTTAAGCGAATTTTGTTTGTCCCTTTGAGAGACGCTTGAATGACAGTCATCAGCAACAACATATCCCTAGTTTATCCCTGTTTAGATATTGCCAATTTCGATGAATAATTGTGCGAAAATTGAGTGGGTCCGAGGATTTATTTATTACAGGGATGGGGGCAGCAATGATAATTTTGCAAGCCACTGGTGTAGGGAAAGGTGTGTCACTTACCAGCAGTGATATCCGTGATGGTCCTGGTTTTGATGGTAATCGAGTAGGTCCAGCAGAGATATGACGTGCACAATGAGCTGCATGACTGATCTTGATTCAGGCCCAGGGTGGCTTTCAGCAGGGGAGGTGTACTGTGGATCAATGCTTGAATTTAGCTTTGACCATTGATAAATATAACAGTGTGAAAGACGGCAAATTATACATGGCGTTCATGGACCTGAGCGCAGCATTCAACTGCGTCGTCCATGACAAATTATGGGACATAATGGAGATGATGGGGGTTGAACCTGCTATTTTACATTTTATTAGGCAATCGTACTTAAAAATGCAACAGCTTTAGTGCGTTACACTAAATCGGGAGATTGCACACATCTTTTTGAAATCTATAACGGTGTAAGACAGGGCTCTGTACTAGCCCCATTTCTCATCTCCCTATATACAAATGGAGTGGAGAAGGCGCTCACAGTGGTTACAAGGGACGTTCCCCTATATAAAAACCAAATGTTACCGATACCGTCCTATGCAGATGACGCAGTTTTAATTGAAAGAACGGGGATCGGGCTACAAAGGCTCATAACAGCGTATGTCTCTTTTATGGACTCATTACAGCTAAAAGTAAATCAATCAAAGTCCTTTATAACTATAGCTGGGGTACTAAAAGAGACACTTTAGTGCGGACGCAGAAAAAATTGAGGTTGTAGACTCTTTCCCCTATTTAGGTATTCTTTTTGTCAAAGATCTGTCATGGGCAAAACTGATGGAAAAAAGGAGGCTGGTGATGGAGTGGGGTACTACTGCTGTAAAATCTTTCGCAAAGAAATTGGGTGGCAAACCCCTATTGCCAATAAAAAAAATATACCAGGCTAGAGTAAAGGCAGCCGTGACCTATGGAGCCGGAAGCTGGGGCACGGTCGTATCAATACCACTACAAACTATAGAAAATAAATCTTTTTAATCTGTAGAGTGCCTCCCTTGGTCTGTCACAAATGGGATCTTACACACAGAATTGGCCTTCCTTACATATCAGATTATATACAACTAGCCCCACTCCTCCTATGGCACTCAATTTGGAGGTGAGACCCACTACCTCTGACACAAATGGTAATTAAGAGTTGCCTAGGGATGGATAATTGGAAAAGATCTAAGTGGCTAAGCTACGTGGAGACAGTTTTAAAAGAGATAGGCCTCCACAAACTTTTTTTTTTTTTTTTAGTTCAGAAAAATGTTATTGAAAGAATATGACATAAGCTTACAAAGTAAGACAAAGAAAATAACAAGCAAAAGTATACATCAAGTTAATTAAAGGTATTAATATAAGCTACAAAAAGAAACATCAAAAATTGAGAATAAATATAAGCAAAATTGGCAACTGGTATGATATAAGGTAATAATAGATATACTAAATATACATTGTAATTACAAGAAAAGCGAAAATAATATTAATATGTTTAACAAAATACAGGAATTCATGGAGGTTTATCTACTCCTATTCTTAAGTATACCTCCAAAATCCTTCCTTCCTTTCCCGTTTCATCCTTTTTTGATCAACCTATTTGGCACAATACATCTATATTAATTAACGTGGCCTTATCTGGGCGCATCAATTGTTTCACCAAAATCAGATCATCCCATTTGCATTAGCTGCTACTTCTTTCAATCTACCTCCCGCTTTTCGAGTTAAATATTCATTATTGTCACACGCATTACAACTTGCCTACGATGCTTCCCTTGCTGCACCTCCTCCATCAAACCACGTGTCCTTCGATATGTCTTCACTGAGTTCTTTACTTCTTAAACAACCTAAAGCTTCAAAAATCTACGCTTTGCTTCAAACTCAGTCTTCATCTTGCACGAAAACCACAACTGAAGAAACCTGGGAAAAAGACCTAGAAGTCTCCTGGCCTATTGAGCTATGGGACAAATTATGGCTTAAGATTCGTAGATCTTCCAGAGCTGCTAATACTACTCAAACACTATTTTTTATTTATAATCGTTTATTATTTTTACCACTAGTTCTTATTAAACAATATCCAGATGCTTCTGATAAGTGTTGGTCCTGCTCCTTACCATGCGCAGATCTTTTCCACATGCTTTTTAGTTGTTCCCATGTTCATAATTTTTGGCGGCAAGTTTGGTCTCAAATTAACAAGATTTTTTCCTCTAATCACTCCTTCTCTTTATCTCACATTTTCTTAGGGAGTGTTTCCCCCATCTGGGATCATTGCACTTTCAGGGTTAGAATAATTGACTTATTGTTGGCAGTAGCTTTCCAGCAAATAACTAAAAATTGGAAGGATTTTACCAAAATATCTTATCAGGCTTGGTGGTATGCTGTTTGCTATAATCACAGGTTAGATACAACTTTTGTCTACCCCTTGGCTTTAGCTGCCAACCGAAAAGAATTGTGGCGTTCAGTCACACTATTTTTTTATTTAAGTGCTCAGAGTTCTCTGCCTTTGTCCCCGTTACAACAAGAAGTTCCTCCACAAACTTTTTAAAGATCCACTGGTTTATAAGAAGGTGTCCAAGCAGAAAGTTTTTGCCATATTTATGTTGATGGCTGAATATAAGCGTAGGGAACATTATAAAGAGAAAAATGCAGTACAGGTTTATTACCTTAACCCACCACTAATGGAGGGAGATTTCTCCTACCTAGCCAACATAAATTGTGCACAACAAGGATTTATACTGGTAAGATTCTGTATTAATTTGATTCCTCTAATGCTTGGCTATCCTGAAAAAACCTATAACCACTCCAATCTAAGCATGTGCCCGTGTGATAAACCATCACCCCAAACTGAACTGCAATTGGTTTTATTCAGCGGGCTCTTGGAGAGCGATAGGAACGCCTATCTGAAACCAATTTTTAAAAAAATGGGCTTTAGGCATTGCCGTGTGGCGCTATATTTTCTAAAAACATTGCCCGACCCTTTGGTTTGCTACTCTTTTAGCAACATTCTTATGGACTTGCATGAGGAAAAGGAAGGGAATGACATGTGGCGCACGGATTATGATCAATAATCAAAATGTAACTAGACCCGCAATATGAAATGTTTTATTTATTATATATTTTTATTACACATTCTCATCGCATTCCCGGACTGTGAAAAAATATTTGCAATTTTAAAGGGCAATATTTTGTAATAGCATCTTTTGATCGATGTATTTATATGTACTTTTATGGTCATTTTCAACATGATCGAATAAAGATGATGATGATGATGATGATGATGATGATGATGATGATGACTGCACAGGAAAAGTAAAAGTGTATGAGGTGAGTTTTGGCCTTATGAGACTCCCCTTCCGCCAGCTCTGATGAGGTGGTTGGACAGACACAGATGGTACGTTGGAAATACGCATTGTAATAGGGCAGGCAGCTCCCGGGCCGTACCATACTTGATTCTGCTTCATTTGTCGTTTTCGAAAGCGTCGGGGTTTGACTTTCCAGCTGGAATCAGAGGAACCGTTTGGTCAGTAAGCTATGCATTTTAGTGCATCATAATACTGTGGTTGGAATGACAACTTCCAAAATAAGATCGGTCAGTCAGACCAACCCAGACAAGCCGGTAGATGATTACCGACCGACATCCTAATAATTCCCTAAATGTGTAGGTATTGATGCATGTGAGCAAGTTATGAAAACTAGATGAGGGATTTAGAAGGAGTAGATCCTATCTTTCCTGTAGAGTATTATATTTGTGGAAAGAATGCTTTTTATAAATTGTCCAAATGATGGTATAGAAGTTTTAGTATGAAAATCATCCTTCAAAAAATCCATCATGTGAATGATATTGAAGCATAATTGAAAGGAGACAATGATACAATGAAGAGAAATGTGATGTGCGAGTCAATATTTTTTAAGCTTTAAACTGATATAAAATAGGAAAACTGTCTTCCATGGTTGATAAATTAGTTGCTAATACCGCTGAAAGATTTTCTGTTAAAGATACAGCAATGATATTGATTAGATGGATGTTGCAAATGAGGGTAGAGTGTACTAATTATTAAAGGTTCAGCAATGTTGCATTTATATTCCTAATAAAAGTTGAGACTTAGAGAGCTATGTTAAAAATATTACTAACCTAAAAAGATTTAAAGGAGCTGAACAATGATGGCGCCTGGGAAGTGATATGGATAGAACTGTCTGAAGTTACTAACTGGCTAGGTAATTGAGGTAATGGACCAGTGATGCCAATATTCTGAGCATTAGTGGTGATCTCTTTGTGTATAATGATGGTAACGTTAGGTATTACATTTTGTAAATATAAGGGGACTAACAAATGAAGAGTAAAGATAACAAGATCTGAAATAGAAGATGAACACGGTCCATATATGATAAGATAAAAATTCTAGAGGAGTCTAGAAGAAAAAAGCTTGAGACAACAAAACTGTAATCTGTGATGATCTGCTGCGAGGAATTTGATTGCTATCAAAGAGAGGCTTGCTGTAGCACAATTTCTGATCTTACTGATTAAGACAAAAAACGATCATGACAACGATGTTTAAATGCGCATTTGAAAATTATTTTTGTCTGATGAAATATAAAATTTATTTTACACATTGCTACTTTTCAAAATGTAGTAATAGACGATAATCACAGTTTTGCATTTATGAGTATTAATCATTGCCACATTTTCTAGAATGCTTATATATAATATATTTGAATGTTTTACAATGCTTTTAACGCACTTGAGGAGTTGTATACTAAAATGAAATATGAGTTTGAAAGACGTTTGACTTGACTTTTCTCTTTATGCTGTATTTTTCCATGGCCTGGTACAGTGAACCCTACTACAATTTCAAATGGTGCTTATTTGTTTCAAACATGTCACATTACTTAAAAGACAGCCATTGACTTTTCTTAATCCTCCATTGTGTGGATTTCATGGAAACCTAACCCCTTGCCAGTCTCCTTTTGAATCATGCAACAATGTGAATGCTTTGTATTGACGACCCTGTGTTGATGTAAAAGAATATGTTTCCATTAGGTGTGTGTGAAACCAGATTGGAGACACATTATAACTGCTGAACGGAGGAGTGGTCACAAGGGATCACTCCACCAGGGAATGTATGTCATTACATTGCATACTAATACCACGCACCCCATTACAACGCGGGTATTCGTACGCAATTTCAATGATATCGCATGCCATAACATCGCATACTTTTACCACAAGTATGCTTTTACCACGCATGCCATTACAACGCAAAGGCATGACTGGTAAAGCTATACTTATGGTAAAAGTATGCAAGGTAAGTAACATCCCTATACCTACACCTACACAACAGACTACTCCCACCCCTACACTGCCCCAACCCAAAAACACTGCCACACTACTACACTACCCACACTGCTCCCACCCTTACACTACCCTAAACTCTAAAAAACTACTACATTACCCACACTACTCCCACCCTTACACTACCCTAAACCCTAAAACACTACTACGCTACCCACACTACTCCCACCCTTACACTACCCTAAACCCTATAACACTACTAAGCTACCCACACTACTCCCACCCCTACACTACCATAAACCCTAAAACACTGCTATGCTACCCACACTAATCCCACCCATACACTACCCTAAACCATAAAAAACTACTACGTTACCCACAATACTCCCACCCTTACACTACCCTAAACCCTAAAACACTACTACGCTACCCACACTACTCCCACCCCTATACTACCCTAAACCCTAAAACAAAACTACGCTACCCACACTACTCCCACCCCTACAATACCCTAAACCCTAAAACACTACTATGCTAACCCCAGTACTCCCACCCCTAAACTACCCTAAACCCTAAATCACTACTACGCTACCCACACTACTCCCACCCCTACAACACCTTAAACCCTAAAACACTACTACGCTACCCACACTACTCCCACCCTTACACTACCCTATACCCTAAAAAACTACTATGTTACCCACACTACTCCCACCCTTACACTACCCTAAACCCTAAAACACTACTACGCTACCCACACTACTCCCACCCCTACAACACCCTAAACCCTAAAACACTACTACGCTACCCACACTACTCCCACCCCTACACTACCCTAAACCTTAAAACACTACTACGCTACCCACACTACTCCCACCCTTACACTACCCTAAACCCTAAAACACTACTACACTACCCACACTACTCACACCCTTACACTACCCTAAACCCTAAAACACTACTACGCTACCCACACTACTCCCACCCTTACAGTACCCTAAACCCTAAAACACTACTACACTACGCACACTACTCCTACCCTTACACTAACCTAAACCCTAAAACACTACTACACTATTTATTTATTTATTATTTATTTACTAATGACATTTATTGAGCGCGAACAAATGCCCATGGGCGTCTCGGCGCTGAGATATCTGCGAATATATTCTCCTGCTGGAAGGGAAGATCTGAGGTTACTGGTTGAACAACCAGGTCTTTAACTGCTTGCGGAATGACCAGAGTGAAGGGCTAGTTTTTATTGACTGGGGTAAGGTATTCCATAGTTTCGGGGCCGAGACCAAGAACCTTCGGTCCCCCCAGGAAACTGTTTTGGTGCGGGGAACCACTAGATCGTTTAGAGTAGAGGAACGTAAAGATCTGGGTGGACGGTAAGGAGTCAGATGTTGTTTGAGAAATGAAGGTCCTTGATTGTGCAGAGACTTATACACATTACAAAGAGTTTTAAACTTGATTCTGTTTCTGAGATGCATCCAGTGTAAATTTCTAATGGTGTCGGTCGCTGACTTATATTTGGGGATTCTGGCCAAGAGTCTAGCTGCTGAGTTTTGGATGATTTGCATTTTGTTAATGACCCTTATTTGGGCATTTGCAAACAGGGCATTACAGTAGTCCAGAGTGGACAGCACCAATGAGGTCACCAGGGTTTTACCGGCCGTTTCAGGGAGGAAGAGGATTATTTTCTTTATTAGGCGCAGTTTGTGGAAGGCAGAGGATGCAACTTGGTTGGCGTGTGGGAAAAAGTTGAGACGGTCTTCAAAGACCACTCCCAAGTTCCTCACCTTGCTAGCAGGTTTAGGTGGGGTACCGAAGGCCAAGGGCCACCATGCGGAGGACCACTCTGGGGTCAGTTGTCCGAATATGACGACTTTCGTCTTATCGGAATTAGGTTTTAGACAGTTGGAGGCCATCCAGTCCCCAATTGCCAACATGCCCTCTTTAAAGTCCTCTGCTACTTTATGGCCATTGTTTTTGATGGCCAGGACCAACTGCGTGTCATCCGCATAGGAGGTAAGGCTCATCCCGTGTGCTCGAATGATGTTTGCTAGGTCCGACACATAGATGTTAAAAAGTGTCGGACTTAGGGATGATCCTTGTGGTACCCCGCATGGCAGAGACAGGTTGGATGATTGGAAGGAACCCAGTGTAACAGCCTGGGTCCTATCGGACAGAAAAGATGCCAGTAGGTTCTTGGCTGTATGTTGGATGCCCATGTTTTCGGCACGGTCGACCAAAATCGAGTGATCGACCGTGTCGAAGACAGCCGACAGATCTAGCAGTATTAGTACTGCTGTTCCTCCAAGATCACGGATGGATCTGATGTCATCCGCGGCTTTGATTAGCGCAGTTTCCGTACCGTGAAATCGTCGGGATCCACATTGGGTATCATCGAGTAGAGGTGTTCCTCTATGAAGCAGATAGTTGTTGATTCATTGCTTTTTCGGCAATTTTAGCCAGGAATGGAAGGCTTGCAATTGGGCGGTAGTTTTTCAATTCTTCCTTATCAAGGTGTGGCTTCTTTAATAAAGGTTTAAGGAGGTTTTTTTTAAGGGCGTCTGGATAGATACCAGATCTGAACATGGTGTTGCAGATCAGGGAAATGGCAGGTATAAGCACATCGATGATGGGTGGGAGAATTTTAAAAGGACAAGGATCAAGTGCAGAACCTGTTCTGATCGTGGTAACGATTTCCGCAGTTTGGGGGTTGGTGATATCTGTGAAATGGGTGAACTTTAGTCCAGAGTGAGTAGAAGTGTAAATAATAGAGGGGGGATTGGTATTATTTGAGAAAGCGAGAAGATGTTGTTGACCTTTGTGAAAAAGAATGTGGCCAAGGCATCACAGAAAAATTGAGAGGGGGTGGGTTCAGATCAGGGGAGTAACCAGCCTGCTGCTTGGTGGTATTGTAGAGTTCCTTAGAGGAATTTTTGGCTAGTTCTATCCGTTCACTAAAAAACTTCTTCTAAGCATCACTGATCATGGTTTTATATTTAACCAACGTCTCCTTATAGAGAGTTTTGGTGTCTTCGCTATAGGCCTTCCGCCAGTGCCTCTCCTTATTCCTGCAGAGTTGTTTCTGGGTTCTTAGCTCTTCCGTGAACCAGGGTGCAGAAGGGGCAAGTCTGTTACGGGTCATCTGTTTAGTGGGGACCAGTAAGTTAGCGGCAGTACCCAGCCAGTCATGGAATTGCGTGGTGGCATTGTTGGGGTCGGCGGAGAAATTAGGGCTGGAATTACCAAGTAGCGCTTTCAGACTGGGACTGTCTATGTCATTCCAGGCCAAAAACGGTTGATGGGAATTGACAAATATTTTGGGAGTGGAGGTTTCGTGAATGATAATTGAGGCCAGGATGGCATGGTGATCCGACCAAGTGAGGGGGAGGATTGGGCTATGTGGATTTCCTCCAAATTGGAGAAGATGCCATCCAGTGTGTGGCCACCGTCATGCGTAGGAGAGTTGACCAGAAGGGGAAGACCAAAAGTCTTCATGTCTGAGATTAGAGAGGAAGTATCCCTGTCCTCTGGTTTGTCTAGGTGAAAATTGAAATCACCCAGAACTGTTAAAGAGTCTTCCAGAGCCAGAGATTCCAAAGTTGAACTCAGATCGGAGATAGAATCTGCTCGTGGTCCAGGTGGTCCATAAATGAGGATCCCTCTGAAGTTGTAGGAGGGGGATAACTTAATTGCGAATTGCAGAGCTTCACAAGAGAGTAAAGGGATGGCAGTAATTCTCACATTAAGTGAGTCCCGGACGATAATCGCTAATCCGCCGCCTTTTTTAGGCTGTCTATCACGTCTGTAGATAGAGAAACCTCTTGTACCTGCTATCACTAGATCTGGGTTAGATGAATTGTTCATCCAAGTTTCCGTCATTAAAAATATATCTAGTTTCCTATCCTCTATAAAGTCTGCTATGTCCTGTAGGTGTTGACCGAGCGAGCGAACGTTAGAAAGTGCTATTGATATGCTGGTTTGTGAATTTTTATTAGCACTGCGGGATGTTTTAATGACAAGGGGGATTGAGGTCATACAATGAGGACAGGACTGGGTGGAATGACCAGGAAGGGATGCTGGGTCAAGCTTTCGACATTCCCGGTGGTTGTGAGGACGCATCTCGAAGAGCTTGATTTTAGAATAGTTTAGACGTGATGCCGGGTCAAGGGGATCAGGGGTGGTGGCCCTTGGCCCGGTCCAGGCGCGGACGGGCGCAGACGTGCTTGCCTTTCACTCGCCTTCGGCGCGCCACCGGCGCGCCCGCTGCGCGCACAGAAAGGCTTGGTGTTTTTGTACATGTAAGGGGCGGGATTAGAGGAGGATGGGAGGCGTCCAACAACTGGAGCGCTACCCTTCCTCCCAGCAAGATGGTGTATGAATGTGAGCAGTTACGGTGACAGCGCCTTAAATCGGCTGCACCGAGCACAACAAAGAAATTTGCGGCTTTGGAGCGACGCTAGTCTCGCGCCGAAGTGCAAGGAAGTATCGTTTTTAAAATAGCACTATTAAAATATATACAAGTTTTGAAAAACCACGTACTTCGTAATCAAGAGCGTGAAGTATGCTGTGAGCAAAAAGAGTTAAGAGCCCCCGGCTTCCGCCTCAGGGGAGAATATGGCAAATATCTGAGCTACAGTGGGTGACGCCCCTTAAGTATCCTGGGAGGGCGGGAGGCGTCCAACAACTGGAACGCTACCCTTCCTCCCAGCAAGGTGGTGTCAGAATGTGAGCAGTTACGGTGACGGCGCCTTAAATCGGCTGCACCGAGCACAACAAAGAAATTGGCGGCTTCGGAGCGACGCTAGTCTCGTGCCGAAGTGCAAGGAAGTATCGTTTTTAAAATAGCACTATTAAAATATATACAAGTTTTAAAAAACCACTTACTTCGTAATCAAGAGCGTGCAGTATGCTGTGAGCAAAAAGAGTTAAGAGCCGGGGCTTCCGCCTCAGGGGAGAATTTGGCAAATACTACCCACACTACTCCCACCCCTACACTACTCCCACCCCTACACTACCCTAAACCCTAAAACACTACTACGCTACCCACACTACTCCCACCCCTACACTACCCTAAACCCTAAAACACTACCATGCTACCCACACAACTCCCACCCCTACACTCCCATAAACCCTAAAACACTACTACGCTACCCACACTACTCCCACCCCTAAACTAACCTAAACCTAAAACACTATTACGCTACCCACACTACTCCCACCCCTACACTACCCTAAACCCTAAAACACTACTACACTACCCACACTACTCCCACCCTTACGCTACCCTAAACCCTAAAACACTACTTTGCTACCCACACTACTCCCGTCCTTACTCTACCCTAAACCCTAAAACACTACTACGCTACCCACACTACTCCCACCCCTTACACTACCCTAAACCCTAAAACACTACTACGCTACCCACACTACCCCCACCCCTACACTACCCTAAACCCTAAAACACTACTATGCTACCCACACTACTCCCACCCTTACACTACCCTACACCCTAAAACACTACTACGCTACCCACACTACACCGACCCTTACACTACCCTAAACCCTAAAACTCTACCACGCTACCCACACTACACCGACCCTTACACTACCCTAAACCCTAAAACACTACCACGCTACCCACACTACTCCCCCCCTTACACTACCCTAAACCCTAAAACACTACTACGCTACCCACACTACTCCCACCCTTACACTACCCTAAACCCTAAAACAATACTACACTACAACACTACCCACACTACTCCCACCCCTACTCTACTCCCACCCCTACACTACCCTAAACCCTAAAACACTACTACGCTACCCACACTACTCCCTCCCTTACACTACCCTAAACCCTAAAACACTACTACGCTACCCACACTACTCCCACCCTTTCACTACCCTAAACCCTAAAACACTACCACGCTACCCACACTACTCCCACCCTTACACTACCCTAAACCCTAAAACACTACTACGCTACCCACACTACTCCCACCCTTACACTACCCTAAACCCTAAAACACTACTACACTACTACGCTACCCACACTACTCCCACCCCTACACTACCCTAAGCCCTAAAACACTACTACACTACCCACACTACTCCCACCCCAACACTACTCTAAACCCTAATACGCTACAATAAACAAACACTACAACACTACACTACCCTAAACCCTAAATCACTACACTACATAAACACTACACTACCCTCCCCAATACACTACACTAAACAAATATGACAATACCACAATACACACTAAACCGTTTTTAAAAAACACACACACACACAACACAAACATTACCACACTACTTTTAAACTACCCTAAACCCTACAAAAGTAACCCTCACACCATGCACAAACCCCCTTACCTCTCTCCTATCCAGCGTCGCCGTCGGATCCTGCTTCCTCCTTCCTGCTTGCCTCACGTCGTTGTGAGGAAACAGCCTAAGTTTCCTCACAACGACGTGAATACCCGCCCCGGCCGCCATTACACATCACATTGCATGCGTTGTAAAAAGCATGCGATGTAATGGTATGCGTGGTTTTACCACGCGTTGTAACATTGCATGCGTTGTAACGCATGCGATGTAAAAGCAACGTGTGGTAAAACCTGCGTTGTTATGGCTGTTCCCCCCACCAGGGACTGACAATTAACATCATGATGACAAACATACATTATAAATGTTGCTGGATTTTAGGAGCATCAATAATAACAATAAGGTAACCCAGTCACGTGCAGAACCTGGGGATAAATATGATATTTGGACAGTGGTTCTGTAACGAAGAAGATCCTTTTGTTTAGTACTGTGTCCTCCCAGATGTAGGACCGTCAATTAATGATTCATCAACACACAACACTGACCATATATATGAACAAAAAACTCAACCTAATTAGAAAGTGTTATCAGATATAATAAATCATAAATATTATGAAATTATTGATAAACAACAGGACTAATGCACAATGTCGTGGCGTCGCAGGCCCTGTGCGATGCGCTGGCGGGTGCCTTTGAGGAGAAGACTGCAAAGATCTTAGAGGGCTTAAAAAACCCTCTGCCCAATGGGACGAGGACACCGGGACCAGGAGTAATGAAGATTACCAGTAAGTAATAGGACATTACCTCCAGGTCCCTCCTGTCCTCATCCCATTCCTTACTAATTGGAGAATACCAAAGCATAGAACCCGGCCTTCTGGAACCCCAGCCACACCAAGGGCACCAGACCAAAAAACAGAACTCCACAGGAGCAAAAGGAGCCCACAAGAAGGAGAAAAACGCAGGAAGGGACGCCCCACCGACAAGGTCCCCAACCAAGTGGAAAGAACCAACACCCCCAAAACCAGGAGGGGACGGCCAGCGAAAACAAAAGAACGCCCCATGCAAGCCAGAAGCGGGGCACACATGCAGAGACAAGCCCCCCAAGGGAGCAACCAGAGGGGCAAAAAACGAAGGCCCCCCATCAAACGACCAAAGGA
The DNA here is from genome assembly GCF_964263255.1 of Lissotriton vulgaris. Classification (NCBI taxonomy): domain Eukaryota; kingdom Metazoa; phylum Chordata; class Amphibia; order Caudata; family Salamandridae; genus Lissotriton; species Lissotriton vulgaris. The sequence goes on from NC_141689.1 coordinate 56,316,855, forward strand.
AGCGTGCACAACCCAATGGAGAACTGAGCTAGAAAGGGCAACCGACCAGGGAGAAACTCCCAAGGGAGAAGCCCTCAGACCCAGGCACCACAAGGCAACTACTCAACCAGGGACTGAACAGGCCAACCCAGCCCAACGGCCAAGAGCAGAGGAGAACAGCCCGCACAGTGCGGCAGGGTCGAAGGCCCAGGAACAAACAAGGCAGAGGCAAGACACGACCCACCACGGGACCAACCCAACACACCAGGGGAAGCCACCAGCAGAGCTGCAAAAGAGGGCAGAACCGGCAAAGCAAGCAGGAACCTACCCAGAGGAACAGCCAGGAGAGAAGGGGCAAAGCGCAGCAACCCGCCCAACAGAGGCCAGGGAGAGCAAAAAAAAGCTCAACCCCGAAACAGACCCGGCAGAAACCAGGGTCCAACCAAGAAAAGCAATAACAGAGGCCCCTCACAGGAACCGGGGAAATCAAAACCCCGGAAAGGAGGAAACCACAACCAAGAGCCGGCCAACCTCCAGGAGGATAAAGGAGGACACCATGGAACCACCGAAGGCAAACCCCAAGAAGCAGAAGGGAAAAAACAGGAAAGACCAACAAGAAAGCCAAAAGCCCAACCCCAAAAAGCTAGCCGCAGAACAGGCAGGCCAGCCAGCCAGGAGGTACACAACCCAGCACCTCCAGAACCTGGAAGGAGAGGCAAAAAGAACCCCCCAACCAAGAAGGGGCACAGGAAAGGCACAGCAGCCAACCACAGCCAGGCCCCCCAGAAACCGGAGAAGCAGAGGAAGCAAGCCCAGATCCTACACAACGGATCCAGTGCCACAGCCAGCCGAAGGGAGCAGTACCGGAAAGCACAGAAGACCTGCCCAGGACCTCAACAAAGCCCAAGAGAACAAGTGGCCAGGAAAGGACCCAAGCAGGGACCAAAAGAGTACCCCAAGCAAACAAGGGCCCCACAGCACCAAGCCTGACACAACCAAGCCGAGAGGCGCACCAGCGACCCAAACCCACAAGCGAACGGGAGGCCAAATACAGTGACCGCCAAGGCAAAACCAACAGAGGCAGAGCCCAGGCCCCTCAGAGCACACCAGAACCACCCAGGTACCGAAAAGCAAAGAAGAGGAGACCGAAAAAGGCGCACCACCCAACAGGGGAGCGAGAACAGACCCAAACAAGGGGAGAAGCAACACCCCAGGGCCGACAAGAGAGCAAAGGCCATAGACACTCTAGGCCAAAAACAGCACGCGCGGGAGCACAGGTCCAAAGACAGGCCCCCAAAGGGAAAAGGCCAAAGCCCCAGACCCGAAGCAAAGCCAACCGCAACCCCAAGCAGAGAGAGAGGGGCAGGAAGCAGCAAGCCGCCCACACACCAGGGGAGGCCGACACCTAACACCCACCAGCAGGGAAAGGACACAGTGAACAGGGCAGGGCAAAAGAGCCGAGCACCCAAAGAACAAAAGTCACCTAAGGCAGAGGCCAAGGAAGACCAACAAATCCCAGCCACCACAGGAGGGAAACGGAGTGGCTGGCTAAAATGCACCCGAGCGAACAGAAAAACAAGGCTAAGGCCCACCAGGACAGAGGAAGGGCACAACAGTTCCCCCCCACCCACGGACAACAAGGGGGAGACCCCAGCGGAAGACAGACACCCCAACCACAGGGCAAGCAAAAGCATCCAAAAGGGAGCAAAAGCGACCAACAGCAAAAACCGCAGGCAGGCACCCAGACAGGCATGCACCCAACCCAAACCCACAGAAAGGCAGGAAACAAGGGGCGGGAGGGCAGCAGGCAGCCAGACGAAGCCCAAGAACAACAAGGCACCAGTGACAAATAGCCAGGGGCGACCAGAACAGGCAACACCAATGGGCAAACCCAGGTGCACACCCAACCCAGGCACCCTTCAGGGCCGACCAATGACAACAGAAGCCCGCAGGACAGGACGGCCGGAGGCCCCGAGGACGGAGCAAAGAGGCAACAAGAAGAAGCCCACAAACCCCGGGAGAGACCGCCCAAAGCGAGCAACAGCCCAGCAAGCATACACAAGCCCAGGGAGGAACCAAAGCCGATCCGACCAAACCACACGGTGGGCAGCAAGCGCAAACAGAAACCAAGGCCGCAGGCCAGCACAGGCAAGCAAGCAAAAAAAAACACCAGGCGGCAAGCAGCAAGGAGACAGGCCAACAGCAGACCCACAGGGACTAACCTTCAGCCCAGATGCCAACCAGCAACAAGCTCCTGAGCAAGAGAGAAGCCATAAGGCCATGGAACACACAATCTACGGAGGAAGTCCCAAAGGACCCCCCACCCTCCGGCATCACCCCACCTCCCAAACAAAGGGCAACAGGGGAAACACTGCCCAAGACAGGACAGCAAAGGCAGGGGAGCCAGCAACGCAGGCACCCGAAGACGCCGAAGGTCTGCCAGGAGCCCGGGAGCAGGGGGCAGCGGAGGCAGAGAACCAGGCTTGAGAAACCAAGGACCCCATACCGAGGCATCAAATGGACCACAAGCACACAGGGCATGCACGCAGGAACAGGAGCCAGCAAGAGAAGCCCCAGCAGGAACCCACCAACACCCGGAGAAACCTGAGGATGACAGGAACCAATAGGACCAGAAGAAAGCAAGGAACCCACAAGGCAAGAAACCAGGGAGCCAGCCGAACCCAGCGCCAGAGCAGAGCTCAAACAGGGTAAGGAGGAGTCCCTGGGACCAAACCCTGACCACCACCAGGGGTCCAGGGGCACAGGGTGGAAGCAACCAGAAATAATGGGAAAGACACACCCCCCAGGGCTGCCAGTAAACACCCAACCAGGAGGAGGCGTGAACAACAACCCCGCCCCCCCAGCACCAAGCCCAACCAAAGTGCAACAGCATACCACAAGTAGCACACATGGACACACAGCAGTTGGCACGAGGGGAAATGAGGCAAACCAGGAGATACAACCCCACCCCCGGCCGACAGCCAACACAGGCAGTGAAACTCAAGAGAGTGAAACACAGACAACTAAGAAAGAGTATACCACCACAACCACTACGCCACACGGACTCTGTAAGGCAGCAAGAGAAGGACACAAAAACAGAAAAACACCTGCAACCTGGAAAAAAACACCAGGCAAGAACAGGTCAAGAATCCAAGCACAACGGAGATTGGCACCCACAGAGACACCCATGTGCAGAACAGAAGCAACTGCAAAGCGCACGCAGCACCACCACAACACAAACCAGGAGAAGGGGGACGCAAGCCCAACACCAGCCCCGTGAGTGGTGTCCCAACGAACCCTGCCCCATCACAGCATGGAACAGCGCAAAGGGAGAGACGAGCAGCCATCAGCCCCACCCATGCCCATACAACGCAGCAGGTAACAGAAAGGCGCAGCCACCACCACCCCTTCCACGGCCAGCGCCCAACAGAAAGGAATGGGAACAGCCTTAGAAGCCAGGAGATGAACCTCTGCCCATGAGGCCAAACAAAGGCCCAAGCTGTGGAAGAAGCAGAACACCAAACGTCAAATTATGCAACTGTATACCATGCCACCTGACCCGGCTGCCGAGGAGAAACGAAAGGGCAGGCACCAACGGGCCAGCGCAGACAAGTGGAAAAAGAAACCGCTATGCGGTACTCACCACGGGGGCAGTCAACTCCAACACACAAAGACTGACCCCCAATCTCCAGCTCAGACGCCATCAACAACGAGCGCCGAGTCAACAGAGGCAAAACCGGGAGCAACCGGCACCCCCAGGCGTCTATGCAGCATCCAGGAGGGAAGCCGAAGTCAACAGCATCTTCGGAAGGCTGCGTAGGCTGGCTGCAGGGGGTGGGGACGTGCATCCAGGAACACCAGGAGCCTCACCAAGACCGGCCCGAGGTACTCAAAACAGCAGCACCAACGTGTCTCCCCAACCGGCCCAGCCACAGGAAGACGCGGATTTCAACCCGGAACAGCCCGGGAGGAGCGGCGCAGAAGACAACAGGTAAGAGCAAACTCCACATCCATTCTGTCGGAAGACAGAAAAAAAGAAAAGGCTGCATGCTGGGCTGGTACCAATTATGTACTCCCAGTGGGAGGGAGTGGGTAGGGTATCCCAGCATGCTCCTTTTCTTTTTTTCTGTCGTGGAGATGGTCATCTCCAATTAGTAAGGAATGGGACGAGGATAGGAGGGACCTGGGGGTAATTCCATACTTCTTGCCGAACTTTCACGGTTTTACCTTGCAAACACGAATGGACTCTTCCTTAGCAAACTTTAACCTGAACCCTGTGCCTCTTTGAGAGATTTCTGATGTTGAACCATTCTCTTAATTTGAAGAACCATTCTCTGTATTTTTCGATTTTATTGATCATATGTTTAGATTTTTGCTGCATGCATTGGTATAAAGGCATGAGGCAGCGTAAGGAGGGTATACGCCTATGGGCTCCTGTAACTTATTGGAGAACAGATAGAAATGGATAAAAACTTTGTTCGTCTCCAATTAATTGAAACTGATTTCTAACCCTATTTATCTATTTATTTTTCCTCATTCCCACTAACAAAATGTATTCAAAAATGTATGTAAATATATCAAATATTTATCAAATTCTTATCATGTATGTAATAATTGTTGAAATTTGTCCATTTATGTACCATCTTTTTCAAAAAATAAAAAAAAACAAAAAAAGCATTTGTATGCATGACAGAATTGTTAGAAATGTTTCTGACTATTATGGACTTCGAATCTCTAATACAATAACTCATTTATTTTAATAACCTGTTGTGAGTCCTTTATTGACTTTAATGTCTTTCCTTTGAAACTGTTCTTGTAGCTGGGTTCCAATTAATGGTTCTTATTGGATAGACTAACAGTTGAGTTATCCGGAGTTCCACCCCTTTCTACGATGGAAAAGGTGGACCAACGCCTCGTGGCTGGAGTAAGTTTGACTATGAAAAAATGTTAGCACTCCTAAGGGCCCAGTGCTAGATGACCTGTTTATTTTTATAATTGCTTCCATTGCTCAAGATACTTGTATGTTCAAGTGGCAGCAGTGTGATGCTCAGAGATTGAGGGAGGGATGATAACTGCAGATTGTTACTGCAAGGCAGGTGATGATCCAAGAAAGCATTTTTCTCCAATACACAAGACTTGAAACCATCTTCTGGCATGGATAAGAAGCCAATATTGTTGTGCCAGTATAGGCTTTTCTTTGTCAAAACAGTTACCTGAACTGTTGAGCCTAGTTCATTGGATGGCACCGGTTAAATGGAAAATCATGTGTGTTAACTGCCAACAGACCCCAAAATATATACTTAGAACTCCCAGCGAACATCTTGGGCCTTGTTAAATGCCGGTAGGTGAGGTTGGAGGGATTGTGCATACTGGACCATGACTGTTTTGGGGGTCCAGTAGGTAGTGTCCTGATAGACATACAATGATGCAGGCCCTTTCCTGAGGTTCCATTAACACCCAGCCCACACTCATGCATCACAGGAGTCACCACATAGGTGTTAATGACCCCATATGCAGTGTCTGTGTCATTCGTGATGTCAATATAGGGGTCTAGGACCCACACCATTACGCTGGCAATGAGGAGGCCACAAAGCACCTACCACGAGGTCTTCTCAGGTGGGTAGGCCTTGGCATAGCGCATCTCTAGCCAAGCCTGGTAGCCCGAGGTAGCAGACGGTAATCAGACAAAAAATTGAGTAAAAAATATAGATGCACACAATTATAGAGTTTTTAATATTGTGATTCACAAATATCATGTTGCAGGGATATTGTTTAGAAAAATATCCATATCAAAAATATCTATGTTGCTGATATCAATCTCAAAAATATCTAAAATGTATTTTAGTATATGTTTTAATTGTTTAAGTTATAAATTGCTTGTATAATTGTTGTTAAAGTTTCTAAATATAGTTTGTAAATTGTTTTTAAATGTAATTTAATTGTTCATTGTACATTTTTACTGTTATACGTTACGTGGAGATTGTAGGGGTACAGGGAAGGAAGCAAATTATTCATAATTACCTAATAATTAATTTCAATTGATATTCATAATTTAATTGATAATTAATTATGTAAATTGTCCAATTAATTTGTCTTTTAAGTTATATTTTAGGTGCAGGTCATGAGGTTTGTAGGGGTAAAGTGTACTTCCTCCCAACTTCGCAGTCTTCATGGCCCTTGGCCTTTGCCCGCCTCCACTTGCTCTTGCATATCTTCACTTGATCTCTCCCCTGTCTCTTTATTTTCCCGCCCTCTCGCTCCCCCCACTCCCCTTCATTTCCCCAGTGAGGATGCCGGCCTAGTTTCACTTAGGACTCTCTCGGCCTATTATCTTAACACCCGGTCAGCAGTGGCCCACTCACACGAACTGTCGATCCTGCTGGACCTTTATGCACCTGATTTCCTCTTCCTAACAGAGACTTGGTTTAGTGATGATTCTCTCCCTGCCCTATTGGCCACTCTCCCTGCTCCATACTATGCTCTATGAGCATAGTATGGAGTTGGCTGGTAATAATTCCTCCATTAGAGACCCTGTTGTGAGATATTACAATTTTCATATACTCATTGACCTAGGTTGATTACTCTTTCATTAGAGTGCTCACATGATACTCAAAACAATTTGAGATAGATGTCAAGGCACAACATGAGCTGGTATTTTTTTTAAAAAACATGGTAGATCAGTGAAGACACACAAATTGGATTAGTGAAAATGAAACAAAAAGAACATTGAGAATTCGATAATGCTGTTGGTTGAAATCCAAAAAGTCATAGACACAGTTATCAGAGTGCAAAAGTGTACTGCCATCTTTTGTGGAACAGTTTGTATGAATAGTCATCAAAGTGAATGGGTAGCTCACAAAGATAGATATCAGGTGTGTCTATTTTACTGCCCTGGGCTTTTGCGTTGCCATCCAACCCTCCCTTATATTTCCTTAGATGACCGACTCCACGTTTGTGGGGGGGATAACTTCTGCAGGCTCCTTGGGTATTGAGGATTCTCTACCAGACTCGGTGTCCCGGTGACTTGTGCGGATGCTGATGGCACAGATGGAGACATCACACAGGGAGGGGCACCTGTGTGTGCAAAGTCCTGACAGGGAGTGGAACAGATCTCCTTCAGCACCCCTATCACCTCGTCCGTTTGCTCTTTGAACCGGTCAAGTCTTCGGTCTTAGGATGCCTACAGTTGTTCCAAGTTTCAGAGGTGTTCTGTAACCTGGCCGATTCCTCCCTGGTACCCCTCTTAGGCGTCAAGTACCCGGTAGAGTTTGGCTTGGGCATCAGTGGCATCAGCTGTTTGGCAACAGTTATGTACACAGCCTCTCTCACCACCCTAACCAACACAGGCTGGCACGGTTAGTGCCTGCACAGTTGAAACAAATCCTCCTTCCTCATTGACTGAGTTTGTGTCCGTCAACTCCAGAGTGGACTGTGCAGCTGTGATGTTGTTGTTGCCCGTGGTTGATGGTGCATCTGTTGTAGTAGGGGTCAGCTGGCTGTTGGTATCTGAGGGCTGAGCTATCACTGTGGACCCACTGGATGTGCTGGTGCTGTCTACAGAGCCAAACCTGATTGGCCAGGTTCCTCATCAAAGGGTAAAGGGGAGGCTTCTTCACCGGGGAACTCATCCAAGGTTGCAGTCTGAGTCTGGCTATTTTCTTCACTCTGCATCGATGTGTTGACAGATTGCACTGTTGGTACAGATATGACACAGTAAATTATGTGATGATACATAAGACTTTTGGGTGCGTGGCTTGAGGTGTCAAGATGGTGGACGCACTCTAGGAGTGCTCCGGGACCCCCATCCATCATCCGCCTCTCATCCACCGTCAACGGCCGCAGCTCACCTCTCCTGGCTGTCTGCGGTGCCTCCTGAGGTCACAGGCTCAGCTCCGGTCCCTTCCTCGTCCGGATCGGTGCTCTGGTGGCGCGGGGGGTGCTTCTTCAGCCGGTGGCCTCAGCGCCACGAAATGGCGGACCTGATCCCAGACGATATCTCTGAACAACCCGGCCTCAGCCTGCGGTAAGATGAGAGCGGTGTCTGGGGCTCCTTCACTCGCCCCCAACATTCAGGGCAGCTGAGCGCTTGGCACGGGCTAAGGAGATGAAGGTTTTTGGACCAGTTCTGATTGGGTGCACTGCCAGTTTATACGCATATAGTTATAACTCTGAGTTCCCTAGGTGCTAATCGGCGAGTGGGTAAACCTAAACCACTCCTATGAGTAGAGAATTACTACTAACTAGTATGTGGATTGCCGAAGCACTCTATATCAAGTAAAAGATTGTACAGTGACAATTTTATCAAGCAATTACAAACACCAATTTGACAGAAGTGAAAAAAGTTCCAATAGATGAGTAAATCTTGGAGTCTTTAATGAAGATTACAGCCAGCCGACACGTGTTTCATCGCCTTCGCGATTCATCAGGGCTAGATGGCCGTGTCAACGTCAGAAGGTCGCTCAGCTGGTGATACTTCCGACCCAGCCGGGCCCTTGACCTGTTGCACTAGTTCGAGTGCGTCCAGCAGCAGTAAAAATTCTTTGTTTATGCGTCTAGATATCACACAAGTAAAATGGGGCTCGGAGACCACCCGATATAGTTCACGAAATTTTGAAACTTCCGTTTTCAACAAGATGCAATTTGACTTTCTGTGCGTGGATACCGGTTGCGGTTCCAATTCAGGCGTGTGCCAAGCCGTGTGTGGCTCTTCCGATTGTGTCCGGTGGGTGCACCTCCTCCGAGCCCTGTTCCTTGGCACGGGGGCTGCTGGCACCGCGGGGGAGAGACCGCGCACTTCATCTGCCGGCCCCCCGGGGTGCCCTGGTGTGCCTTGGATCATGGCCACTGTGGTTGGGCGTTGGCGACGGACTGGGGCTGCCATCGGGCCCCCTTGTGTGTGTCTCCTCCCCCTGTGACTGTTCCCATCAAGGCAGTGATGGTCGTCCCCTGGACCTGATGGGGGCGCCGCATCTAGGCCTTTTGGAGCCGCCTGGAGAGTGGTGGGCCCCGTGAGTCGGTGTCCTTTAGTGGGGCCTCTACAACTGTCCTGGGACTGCCCATCTTGTCGGGTGGCAGGGCAGGAGGTGGCCTGGTGCCCCCGTTCCCCCAGCCTTCATCAATCTCCTGACTCCTCGCCAGGGCTCTGGGCCTGTTCCATCAGATCACCCTCACTGTCTCCCGCGAACGAGGTGACGGCGCTTACAGGCCATGGACCTTCCGGTGGCAGGCGGCGATGGACACGACCCACCCCTCCACCTACCCTCCGAGGATACAGCTGCTTCACTATTGCTGATGAGGCGGCCGGGCCCGGGGACGAGTGGGGACCCTCTGTCGCCGGTCTGCCGCTTGTGGCTGTGGATACTGCCTTCCACTGGGGTGCCCTGTGCAGACCCGACACCGGCCCTGAGGCGCGGCATCCCTCTTCCCCCTCACAGCAAGCTCAGGGGTGGACCTGGGTGCCCGGACCTGAGTATTGATGTTCTGGGTGACCGGGGACCGCCTCCCCTCTGCAGGACCGCTGTGTTCTTCTCCTGCCCGAGGCCGAATCTTTCCTTGGGGGCGATGGGGCTGAATCGCACCAAGCAGAACCCTGCCACTCCAGCCCAAACCTCAATGGATCGATTCACCACGACACACTGGGATCCTGAAGGGGGGGTCCAAGGCCCTGCCCCCACAGGGGATGATCTCTTCACCGTCCTTCAAGCGATAGGCGCCTCACAGGCGTCCTTTGAGACCAAGATCGGCGAGGTGTGGGTGGATGTAGCTCTGATCCGCCAAGACCTGCGCAATGCTACAGCACAAATCACAGAGACAGAATCCCGCATCTCCACGGCGGAGGACGACATTGGTCAGCTTAAAACACAGGTGGCCCACCTCCAGACCCAGACCTCGGAACTCCACCGCCAGGCAGAGGACCCCGAAAACAGGTCAAGAAGGAACAACCTGCGCCTCATAGGCTTTCCAGAGGGAACAGAGAAAGGTCACGCGGACACGTTTGTGGAGGTCTGGGTGCGCTTATGGATGCCCAAGGAGTCCCTTTCACCCTGATTTGCCGTTGAGCAGGCAAATTGCTCCCTGGCCCTCAGGCCTCCCCCCAGGACTCCTGACAGACCCATCATCCTGAGGGTTCTCAATTTCCAGGCTAGAGATGCCATCCTCCGGGAGGCCAGGGCCCAGGGCCTCTGATGTTTCAGAACAGTAAAATTATGGTATTCCCGTATTACATCAGGATGGTTCAGGCACAGCGTCAAACCTACGACGAGGTCAAGCAGAAGCTCTGCATCCTGGGTCTTAGATATGGTCTTCTCTTCCTGGCCCGGCTCAGTGTGGTCTTTCAAGACAAGACATTCTTCTTCGATACCCCTCAGGCGGCATGGACCTGGCTCACGCCCCCTCCTGAATCGGCGGACCCCCTTCTCCCCGCCCCGGCGGGCCCCTCCGTAGCCCCACCCAGCCCTACCTAAACCTTAATGATGGCTGACTAGGTCTCATAAGAAAAATTACCATCGGGGGAGGAGTCCCGTTCTCCGGGTGTGCCGTCTCAGCGCTCTTCTTCACATGCTTCAACTCGGGGGTCCGCCACTCACAGCCCTACTGACTCTCTGATCCATTTGAGCCATATCCCGGACACCTCCAAGGCCTTGCAGCCCTCCTTCTCTGACTCAGACCTGTCTAGGAGCCCTGCGCTTCATAGATCTGGAGATGATGGGGGAGTTTAAACTGGGGCCCAGGCACATACTTTTCACCTTGTTCCCAATATGGCATCTGTACTTACGAATGCCTGCCAATCGCTATAGCAGGTGCAATCCATCTTCACTGTGACCACGGCTCGGTGATCTGTTTTCTATTCCAACTCATGTACTTATATGTATTTCTGAATGCAAATTAGCTTAAACGTAATTCACAGCTGTTGACAAATCTCTTATCCAGCTCTATGGATGGAAGTCCTTCTCAGCCACGTTCATGTTCAGCTAACCGTTTTAGCTTAGCAGTACGACTCACTAGTGGGTTGTTGTTTTGAATGTTTTCCTTTTCAGGGCGACAGATGCTACATCTTCAGAAGTGTAGGGTGGGGGAAGTTGCGGGGCGAGGGAGGGTGGTAGACCGTTGTCTACCGATTGTTTGTTGTTTTTAGCCACCTACGGGCGGCTGTTTATTGTTTTTCTTGTTAGCAACTCAGGCATGTATGCCGCGGACGACGACATGAGAGTCACCACAATACATGATCTTTACCCAAAGACACCGGTCAGGGAACACTACTTCCCCTGGGACCCAGGCTGAGCTAAGTGTACCCTGCCTCCTCCATGCTCTTCCCACACCAATGACGTCCACCTTGCATAGACCTCTCCACATTCTCTTGTCGAACGTCAACGGACTCTTAGACCGCATAAAGCGCACCGCTGTCATTCGAAGCGCTCAGCGACACACACCAGATATCTTGTTTCTACAAGAAACACACCTTATGTGCACCCAATGCAACTTCCTCGCCCGGTACGAGTTTGAAAAGGTATGGCATTCAGGTTTTACATGGGGTTCCCTGGGGGTCGCCATACTGCTTCGGAGGGGCCTCCCCTTTACCCTGATGCAGGCCAAGATGGATTCACAGGGCCGGTACGTGGCCCTAGTGGGTAAGATCAAGGGACATCCAGTTAACCTCCTGTGCACTTACATTCCCCCCGCTAACATGGCCGCTGCCCTTCGCCGTCTCACACTCGTGGTATCCTCCTTTACACACGGTCTGACTGTCATCGGGGGGGACTTCAATGCTGTTCTGCAACCCTCACACGATGCATCAGGTGCTCCTTCAGTAGCCCACCTTGCCTCGGCCAAATGCTTGTCCGACTGGTCCTCTGCTGTGGGTCTTTGCGACGCTTGGAGGGTCTGGAACCCCCGTAGAAAACAATATACCCATACATCGGCGGCCCACCATTCCCACTCTAGCATTGACCTGTTTCTACTACCTGCCCCAGACTATCAACTGGTGTCCGGGACCTCTATTTTTCCCAGAGGCATCTCGGGCCATTCCCTTGTCTCCCTCCGTCTTGGGAACCCCCCTAATGGTACCCGTGCGGCATGGTTCCTGCATGATGGGGATTTTGTTGAGTCCCTCGGGCAGGAACTAAGGCATTATTTTTAAACAAATACGGGCTCGGTCTCTTCGTCGGGGACGTTATAGGAGGCCGGCAAGGCCACCATGCGAGGGGTGGCTATAGGATTGGCTCGCGCGAAACACACAGAGCCGACCACCCGGCTCATACAGCTGGAGGGCCAGGCGGCACAGTTGGAGGGGGCCCTGGTGGGCGCAGACGCTAATGACTCTGAGCGTCAGCTTAAACTGATCCGAGAAGAGATCTGCCAGATCTCACTGGAGGCCGCTAAAATGCTCTGGCATTCCTCTTTGGCATGCGTTTATAGCTGGTGCGATAAATACAGTAAATTACTTCACAACTTAGTGTCCTACCCCAAAGCCAACCGCATTATCCCTGAGATTTGTGACGAGACCGGGGCACATCACGCCTCCTCCCATGTCATCGCCCGAACTTTTGCGGGCTACTACGCTGCCCTTTATGCGGCTCGACCTTCCAGGACCACCCTGGCTGACTTGCTATCTGAAACTGGGACCCACCTGCTCTGCCTTCCCCAAGCTGTCTCGGAGACGCTTGATATTCCTTCACTCAAGAGGAGATACACGGGGCCATTACACTGTTGCGTTCCAGCAAAACGCCGGGGCCCAACGGGTACCCCCAGGAATACTACGCAAACGATTTTGACACACTGGTACCTCATTTATTGAAGCTGTTCAAACATATAGTAGACAAAGGGTCCTTCACACCTGAGACTGACATTGCCACGATAATGGTCCTTCCAAAGTCGCAGCCACCCTCCCTTGCCTGTGCAAACTACCGCCCCATCTCCCTTATAAACACTCCGCCCGCACTTACAAGATCTGGTTCACCCAGATCAGTGTGGCTTCATGCCAGCTCGGGGCACCCAACACTGCATCCGTTGGTTCCACCTTGCCCTGGCACACCGTCACCACCTCACCCCGTATATCGCTCTGCTTTTCGTTGATTTCGAAAAAGCATTTGATACGGTGGACTTTAACTACCTTGGGGATGTATTGGAGAGGATGGGTTTCAGCTTCCCATTTTGGCACCTTATCCAGGTCCTATACTCCAACCCCACGGCAAGGGTCCTCATTATTGGCGTGCTTTCGGAGAAGTTTCCCATTCAGAGAGGCACTCGGCAGGGCTGTCTGCTCTCACCACTTTTATTTGCCCTATCAATGGAGCCCCTGGCCTTCCTTGTCCGTTAGGATCATACGAGGCTGGGCCTGGGACCCATACCAGATCAATAAGATTGCCTTGTATACCGACGACGTGCTCCTCTTCCTGGCGGACCCAGAGATGCTTGGACCCCCTTCTAGCCTTCGAATGGGTCTCCGGCCTCCGGCTCAATACTGCTAAGTCCACATTGGTTCCCTTGCGTCCATCCAGAGCAGGCTTGGATTGGCAGACGAACATGCCCCTGCGCAGGCAATCATGTAAGTACTTGGGGGTGTGGGTCACCCTCCTTCCAGAACTCGAATGGGCCTTGAACATCACACCCCTGGTCTTAGGCCAAGGCGGACCTCAAGAAATGGCAGTCCCTCCCCCTCAATCCCCTTGGCAGGAGCGCTCTTTTCAAAATGATGGTCCTACCACGTTTATTATACATTTTACTAAATGTCACCCTTCATCTCCCTGGGGGTTGGTTCGAGAAGTGGACAGTGCCCTTACTCGGTTCCTGTGGGGTGGTGGAAGGTCGAGATTATCTCTGGCGCACTGCCGCATTCCCCCTTATGACAGGGGCATGGAGGTAACCAATCTCCACCTATATTACTTGGCAACAAAGCTCATTGTCATCCATGACTGCTTCGCGGGTGGCTGGTCCGCTTACCGGGTGGAACTCCGGTCCATGGATTTTCCACAGCTCCAAGCCTTCTTTTATGGGACCCCCATGCCGCAGGCCCTCCCTCCCATCACTCGAACGGTACTTATTGCCTGGCGCTCAGCCCTACGCCACACAAAGTGGGATTGGAAGCTAACCAGACAGACGCCTCTGTGGAGTGGTGCTTGGCTGGAGGAGGTCTTGTCACTTGAGAACTTCTGCCGATGGGACCTCCTCGAGATTTCGTTGCTGGGGGGATGTCTGGGAGGGGACCACCTTCGTTCTTTTGCAGACTTACAACACCGTCATTCCCCCCACTCTTCCCAATTTTACAAGTACTTACAGCTACGGCATGCCCTCCGAACACTCATTCCATCTCCCACATCCCTTCCGGAATTCAGGCCCCTGGAAGCCCAAGTGATGATGGGGAACTTAGGTAGAGGGAGGGTGTCACGGATTTACCGCACTCTGGTAAACAATGACCCCGCTTCCCTGGACCTGCTGCGTGCCCGCTGGGAGGGGTGGCTGGGCCCCCTGGAGGATGCAGATTGGAGGGATGTCCTTATGGCTCCCAAGACCCTGAGACCCTGAAAACCTCCTCCAGGCTGCATCTAGTCCACCTCTACTACCTCCAGATGGCATACCTCACCCCTGCGTGCCTCTACAGCGCCCGTATGCAGCCATCCCCATTCTGCGCGCGATGTAACCACGCTCCTGCAGACTTCTACCGCTTGCACCATTCTCGGCGGGGGTAGAGCTAGACCTCACACAGACCCTGGGTTGGGAGGTTCCCCACGACCCGTTACGCCTGATCCTGGGAGTGTTCGACGGCCTCGATGGCTCCAGGGCCGATAAGCGCTTCCTCAGAACGGCTGTTGCAGTGACGAAATGCGACATCACTGCGCTCTGGTCTCAGGCCAAACCACCCACTGTGCGGAAATGGAGACGGGGTGTGGACTCGTGCGGAACTCAGGAGGAGCCCCTCTTGGAGGCCCAGGGCTGTCCCGAACTTTTTGGTAAGATACGAGGCAATGGTTCAACTTGGTGTCCGGAGGGACACAAACACGTTCTGTAAAAAGCCTGCAGGAGCTCTATTAATTTCCAATTTGTTATGCGAGTCTCAGTCGTCTTTCCTCCCAATGTAATTCACCTCTTTACCATGTCTGATTGTGCTGCCCTTTTTTTGTTATATGTCCTCAAAATATCAATAAACTTGATTATCAAAAAAAAGACTTTAACTGCTACACATTGAGAATATGCCTGGATGCCTAAACAGTTTTGGACGGCTGATTTGTCACCTGTCCACATAATGTTAGCCTTTTTTTGGCATGGACAATGCTTTTGTGTGGCGTTGTATCCCCTTATATAGGTACAATTCACGTTGCCCTTATATAGGCATAGAAATCAGGCCCTTATTTAGGCATAGCCCATGCTAACCAAGTACATGCAAGGCTACTTCCACCCGTACCAAACGTCACAACAATTTCTTGGAAAACCAGATTAAGCAATCAGGGAACTTCCCCTTGTTTGAATATTGATTTGTCCAAGAACTCAGTTACTTTACAAAGAACAACTATTCCCTAGGGGTTCTTTTCTGATGTTCATATGCCCGACTTTACGTCAAACTATGGCATTCCAAAACACCTTCAAGGTATAAATATACCTTCACTATCTCTAGCAAGATACGGTGGTTCGGAGCAATGCGAAGACCTGCTTGCCCGACGCAGCTTGCTACACCAAGTGCCGAAGGAAGCCGACTCTACAGCTGACGCACTGATCAGGAAGCTACCTTTCTCCTGTCGAGAATCCAGATCCAGTGTTTCCGGCTCCCCTTGCAGGGTGTTGGGAAATTGAGTCCTGAGACAGATATAGCAGACCTCCTTCATTCTAAACCAAGGTAAGGAGCTGATTAGAACCTAGAGAAACCTTTGGTAGATTCTTGGCAAAACAACTAAACCTATGCTACACAATACTTACTTCTTCCCTCGTACTAGACTTAGGTTAGGTACATTGATGTAGACGTATTTTAGAAGCACCAGTTGAGTATTTTAGTCAATGTTATTTATGTATGTATTTTTATATGGCTTAAAACCATACAATGCACTTACAGTAATATTTTATAATACTATTCTCGCTGTATGAATTATACTTTGCAGTCTGCATAACGATTGTAGCAGTTCACTTCTCTTGCATGAGAAAGAAGACTGTTCAATAAACCCTTTTTATTGAAAACACCGTCTCTCTTTTTCTCTGCAACTCTGTAGAAATTAAGCATGCACGATTGACTGAGTGAAATACTTATCTGTTGTTTCCGCGACTCCGAGAGATATATTCTTAGTCTTGGGAAACAAAGTTGTCATGTTTATGCGGTTGTCAGAAACTAATCCCTTCTTGTGTACTCGAGAAAGTTTCTAGTGACCTCTGAGCTAGCTGGCGCACACACACAATTAAGTTTAGTATATTCGATAGAGACCTAGTTCACCTCAGTCCTACGTCAAATCTATAGGATATATTATTCCAATGCGCAGAGCCTATTAGGAATATAGGAACTACACTACAATGCTACTTGATCATGATGTGGTTTATGGTCTTGCTCCACATATGTGCTGATATGTTCTCAAATTGGATTGTAACATGTCTATTGACATTGACTTGTATCTGACACTCTCTAGATGACACTTGAGAATTTGTGAGCTCAGAATATACATGGATACATATCTATTGCTAATGTTATTTGTTGGGCTGTGTCTCAACAGACACATTGAATTAACAGCCTAACCCTGAGCAGTTTCTGTATATTCCCATACAATGTAGTCATATGTGAGTGATGGTCTCATTCTTTTCTGCTCAAGAGACTGTGGTACCTCAGCCTGTTTTGGCATTCATGTATGTGCAAATATTACTGTATACACAGCTCAGTGAATTTTAAATTATACTTCATGGTGAGATGTGGGGTAAATGGGTTTGGAGGAACATCACAGGTGACTGTTTCTGTGAGCTTGTATTAGGAAGCTTGCTGGGAAAGTGTGGTCAGTGCAGTGGATACTCCTCCCACCTAGCCCACATGGGCCTATTGCTTCCATTGAGGGTGAGTGTAGTAGGAAGATGGCTGCTAAAGGGGGATGGAGTTTGGAATAGAAGGCCGGCTGAGATGTGTGGTCAGTGCAGTGAGTCCTCCGCCTGGCCAGCCCAGCCAGCTCACCTGGGCCTATTGCTCACTACCAGCTGTTCTTATATGGAATGTGAGTGGCTAATGGTAGGTGTAATCCTTTCCTTTAGGGAGATCTAATTACTTGATGAAGCAGTTGCATTACATACCTGGTAACTATGTACTCTAGATGAGGGCCATATTTGGCAAATGTTAACTGCCTACATGTAGACATTTGGAAATAGGATTGTTTGGGTACATTTGGATTTTAAGTGCAGGTATACTGTTTGTATGCATTAGTTACACATCTACAATACTTTGGGTACTTCTTCTTTTCCAAAAAGGTATAATTACAAGACTTGGATAATTGCAGGTCAGTGCGGTAAGGTGTAATGGCTGACTTGTGGCTGATATTTGGGGGTCACTACCAGACTCCAGACCTTCTAGTTTTCCGAAAAAGCTCTCCGGTGGCATGACGGCATACACATTCTCCTCCCAGGTAGTAGAGGGACACCACCAGTCTGCTATGTGACTCAGTGGTTTCTGTCAACTATGATCTAGACCTCCCTCCATTGTTCCACCTATTCCTGATATCCTTCATTATACATGGGGTGTTGGCTACTGCATTCACCTTGTTGACTATCATGTCCCACATCATGTTTTTCTGGGTGATGGAAGCCTATTGGACTTTTGTCCCAAATAACTGTGGCTCCACTCTGAGTGAACTTTGCACTTTAGTGGGCTTTGGCCTTTGGGCTTGTGTGCAGTGGTGGTGTTGAAGGTGAAATGGACGTAGTGGTGGTTTTTCCAGAGGGGCCAGATGGTGTGGCTGAAGCGGATATTTGTCCCTCCTGCGAATATAGGATCGAGGGTGTGCCCAGCTCTGTGCGTGTTGACCATCTGCTTCAGTCCAAGGTTGGCGAGGTGGTCGAGGGGAGTGGTGTAGTCAGGGTTGCTGTAGTTGTTGAGGTGGAAGTTCAGGTCCCCGAGTAGAATGTTGTCCGTGAAGGTGATGGCGTAGGGTGCGACTGGGTGCGAGGTCTCGGTGGTCTATAGAAGAGGGTGCTGCATAGCGTGGTCGTGGGGCTGGTCTGGATCTGGAGGTGTTCTAGGTTGGAGTGGGGGTCACTCGTGCTGGATGTAGAGAGTCAAAGGGGGTCTTGTGTGTGATTGTGAGTCCTCCTCCAGGGCAGTGGAGGTGGTTCTTTCTCTGGCTCTTGTAACCATCGGGGATGGCAGTGGCGATGTCGGGGCCGGAGGTGGCTTTGGCCAAGGTTTCCGTGAAGAAAGCGACGTCGGGAGAGATGGTGTCAATCAGGTCCCCGATCTCTACAGCATGTCGGTGCAGGGAGCACATGTTGAGGAGGATGCATGTCAGGGTTTTGGCGGTCCGTGTATCAGGAGGGCCTTTGGCGTTTGTGGGGGTTTTGTCAATGGTGAAGGATCTGCGGCAGGGTCTGCAAGAGAACAGGCGGTGTGTCTTTCGGGATTGAGTGAGCGGAGGGTGGTGGAATCATACCGGTGGGGCCCAGGAGAACAAAGGGTTCCTGGCACTGGCCGCGGACGGGCGCAGACGGGCTTGCCTTAGGCGTGCCTTTGGCCTTCGGTCGCGCAGCGGTCGCCATGAAGTAGAAGAGGGGGGCGGGACCACAGGTAGGGAGGCTGGAGCGGGGCTGTGTCGGGGGGTGGGGCCTCAGGGGTAGCAGCAGTGGGAAAGAAGTGTCCAACAAATACAGCGGTGAAAAATACATGTAAAACAATAATGCATTAAACACAAAGGGCAACAAATGCAGAAATTAAAATGCAGAATTACTGAACAGCAGGCAAAGTGGAGAACACCTGAGGCGCAGGGCTGGCGTGAACCCTGCTCGTGGAAGGGCTCTTTACCTGAGCTGAGCTGCTGTGAGGAAGAGCTGTTGCTGGGAAGAGTGCTGGCCTGAACCAGGGGTCAAGGCTTCACATGCGCTCCCCCACATCGGTCGCCATGAAGTTGGGGAGGGGGGTGGGACCAGAGGTAGGGAGGCGGGAGCGGGGCTGTGTCGGGGGACGGTGACGCAGGGGCAGCGGCGGTGGGAAAGAAGTGTCCAATAAACACAGTGGTGAAAAACACAAGTAAAATAATAATGCAGTAAACACAAAGGAGAAAAAATGCAGAAATTAAAATGCGGAATTACTGAACAGCAGGCAAAGTGGAGAACACCTGAGGCGCAGGGCTGGCACAAAGCCTGCTCATGGATGGGGTCTGTACTAGAGTGGCACGGCTGTGAGGCTGAGCTACTGCTGGGGAGAGTGCTGGCCTGGACCAGTGAAAGAACAGTAAACACCAATCTCCATGTTAAAAGAATAAGCTGCAATTTGACACAAGAATAGATAGATATTTGGTCTCGATCTTTGAACACACAGCAAAAGTGACAAGATAAACTTAAATTAAAGTCATCTTCAATGCTCGTTCTCCTTCAGAACTCCAACATGGTTTGTGTTCTCCCGGGGCCCAGGTTTATTGGACTAGAAACACCACTAGTAGCTACATCCCTGATGGTGGGGATTACTTACCACGGGTAGAAAGTATTTGGCACTTGAACAAGATAATTGACATAAGTATTGACAGTTGAAGACTTGGGTCCAGTATGTTCAAAACTGTTTTTTTATTTCTGCTGGAAAAACCTCTAACAGGGCAAAGATTCCACACTGTAGATACTACTAGACAGTACTTTTGTAGCATGACAATTTCTACATAACAAAGAAGACCATGTGCACCAGGTACAGGTTAAAATAAGGTTGCTTAGATTACAAAGATGTGTTATCTGGAATGTTTCCATCACTGTACAAAGGCTGCAGGTAATATGATCTTTCGCACCTTCAAACCTTGGTTATTTTAAGTGAATTGTGTCTTTTTTTTACAAGTGTTGCATAGAGTGGGCACTGCTCTAAATAGATACTTTTTAGTACTCTGGTGTATTTCACATGTGAGTGTCACTGTCTCCAAATAATGTGGTACAGAGTGTACTCCATTCATAGAGCAAACATTGTTTACAATACCCACTTTTCTACTCCCATCATCTTTATTTCTCAATGTATATTCTGTGACTTTGAGGGATTTCATACAGAAAAAGCTGTCCATAGTAAGGCATTTATTTTGGAACAGATGTTGAGCATCTGAAGGATTGTGGCTTTCTCTGGACAGATGTATACATATTGAACACAAAATCTAATGAGGGTTTCCGATGTATCAGTGGTTGATTTTTAATGTGAACTATAATTCCTGTGAATTGTATGTTATAGGGTCAATGTTACACATAGCACATGCTTGCTACACATAAGGGAGTTGTATCTATAATGGCATTAATGTTGCTTCATATTGTTCTTAGCTATTTTGTACTTAATGGCAAGCCTCTAATGCCATACCACTTCATATCTTTATAAATATATATAATTATAACTATATGAATATCTATATTTAGCTCTGATAACTATAACTTGTGAATTTCCGTGTTTGTTTAGGTTCATAACGTTAATGTTGTCACTAACATATTCACAGGGTTTTAAAAAAAATTCAAAAACAGATGTTTTTCCCACACCTTCTCATAATGTTACTTTAACCTATAATTCTTTTTTAGTGAATTTCTAGTTTTTTAAAAATGTAAATGAATATTTTATTACCATATTTTTGCCTCAGGGACGTGCCCTGAAGCAAGCCACCTAACAGGCAGCCAACCCCACACTGGGCGGAGACTTTGGCTGTGCACAACAGGAGGGTGGCAAAGATCTTCAGTTGCACCAACCCCCCAGGTTGTGGCCAACCCCACACTTTGTACTGCGTTTTGTCACTTGAAGCATGGGGTTGGCTGCATGGAAATTCCTCACTGGCAGCCACCTAGAGGCAGCCAATCCCAAACCACACAGGGCCTTTGGTTGTGCATGGTTTGGGGTTATCTGCAGTACCCGTGTTCCAGCTAGGCCCTGCTTCCAATTACTGCCAGGCAGCCCGCCACATGCTGTGCACATCCTTTGGATGTTTGCAGTGGAGGGTTGTTTACAGAGTTTAACCAGCTGCTAGGTCCTGTGGCCAAACCCCCAACAGGCTGCCAACCCCATACCATGCATAGCTTTTGGCAAGCACAGCATAGGGTTGGCCTTCAAGAACCCATCCCCTGGGGCCAAAACATAAAAATTAAGCAGAGGGGGCACGCAGCCTTCCCGACCTTTCATAGCCTGGGGACCCCGCCCCTGGGGCCAAATAAAATTAAACTAGAAAGGGGGCATGCAGATACCCACCCTGAGTCTTAATTGCCGAAGGGACCATATCCTCTGGGGCCAAATTCGCCCAAGTGTTCATAGGCCCTTGGGCCCCATCACCTGAGACTAAAGTCAAAGGGCAGGGAGGCATGCATACCCCCTCCCTGAGCCTTCTTACGCCCCAGAGAATCTATCCTCCAGGGCCAAAACAATAAAAAAGAGGGGGAGCGGTATGACCCTCCCTCTCCCAGCACTAATAGGCTCTGGTGACCACATCCCATGCACCTTTTTGAGTTTAAAACAGGAGTGGGGCTGCACAACCCCCCTTCTCAAGTCTCGTTAGGTCCCGGGGACCCCATCCTTCAGCGCCATATTTATTTTAAAGAGGAGGAGGGTGACATGGCCTCCTTCCCCGAGTCTCATTAGGACTCTGGGAATCCATCCCCCAGGGCCATATTTTTAAAAGGCGAGGGAGGCCTCATGGCCCTCCTCTCTGAGCCTCATTAAGACCCAGGGAACCCATCCCCCAAGACCATATTTTTTAAGGGGAAGGGTACCATGTGGTGCTCCTCCTCAAACTTCATTTGACCCCAGGGGACCCATTCCCTAGGGCAGGATTTTTTTCAAGTGGAGGGAGCCACCTGGCCCCTCTCCCCAAGTCTCAATAGGCACCTGTATTTTAAAGAGGAGGGGGGCCTCATGAGCCTCCATCCTGATCCTCTTTAGGCCCAGGGGAGGAGGGTGTGTGTGTATCTATCTATCAATACTTTATTCGGTTATAAAACCATCAAAGTACATCAAAAACATATACTGGCACAACAATTTGAAAACAAAATATAAATAAATATGCATGTATACAGTAAAACGTGTCATATAAAAAGGCCAATTCCTAATGTTTTATACAATAAACATGTCTATAATTAGTTATACATAAAAAAATGATAATTACTATTAATAGATTCCCCCAATACAAGAATAAATTGGTGAATTATAAATAGTCCATCATTGTGTCTCCTAGAGGGATGATAGGTTCTTGGTGGAACAAATAAAACATGGACCTGGCTCAGATCACAAATGCGTTTTTTTTTACAACAGACCATTAGAGACAGGCAGCAATGATCCACAGTCAACCTAGGTGTCCTTCTAATCAGACAATGCACCAAAGGACAGGCAGCATATTATCAAAACTTAGCTATAATCACAGTGCAAGATCCCTAATCTGGGTTCAGAGGCGTTACCTCAAGTTGGGTTGATAGTTTGCTGCTTTTAAATCCTACAACCCTCAGAAAGCAGATCACATTGAAAAGTGTAGAGTCTAAAGCATTATATGTCACTACTCCAATGGCAATGAAGGGGTTCCTAATCCCTGGAATCAAACACACCGGCTTAATCCACTTGGATCATAGGCAGCAGTACGCTGGGCTACAAAACAATATATGTTCCAGGGGAAGTGCCACAGGCTAGACAAATGCTGTACGCTGCCCATTGTGTCATTTAGCCCGCAAAGCATTAAAAGGCAAGTTCCCCAATCAGATTATTACATATAAGCATCTGACTGAAGGTGGTGTGACGTTATCTAGGAATGTTTGGAACTGAGTAACAAATTTGAGGAATTGGTTAGTTAGACGGACATTGCCAGTATTTAGGATATAATGGTCATACACAAGTTTTTTTAATAGTTGTTGGATAATGCAAGAGCCTTCTAAGGCCTAAATTAAAAAGCAAAGTGGAAACATGCTTAAACCAAGAGATTTTCATGAGAACTAGTTATGCTCAATATTCCCTTTAAACAGTTCCTATAATGGATAAGCTCTGGTTTGGACCACAGCTTTCGCCAATAGATCAGGAGTTTCAGCTATGCTAGGTCAGATATTCTTCTTATCATTGTGGCATCAAACAGAGGTACAATATATGGAATTTTTTAACTTAAATAAATGATCTTATGAATCTATTCATAGCACTAGCAAGTCTATGTGTATCCTTAGAGCCCCATGATTTTGCTCCATAAAGGGCAGCATTCTGGGCCTTTGCCCTATAATCTCCCAGAGCAGGAGATACTGAACAGGTTTTAAAGTGCATATGTGCTATAGCCTTAGACTTGTGTTGAATAAGTAAAATGCTTATCATACAATTAATCCCCAAGTGTCTGTTCCTTGAAACTCTATATGTAGTTTTAGAAGCATTCAGATCCAGCCCTCTTTGAACTCAAAACCTAATAAAGCAATAAATAAGGTTTTGTAAACCAATAAGGGTCTTGAAAATGAGTAAAGCGCCATCAGAGAGAAGAAGAAGAAGTATCTTTGAGCCTTCCAGGGAGAGGAAACTATTCAAACAATCCAGTATGTACGTGGCCTGGTCAATAACATACAAAGAAAAATCGTGGGTGTTAGTATGCACCCCTGGCAAATGCCTCTTCTTCTCGGGATATGTTCAGTCATTTCGCCTTTGGCACCCCACTACTCTTGGGCATAGTTGTCTTCATGGAAATGTTGAATGAGGTTAACTAATTTGAGAGGGGCTCCCCGTCCAGCAAGAACACTCCAGAGCTTATCCCTTGGGACAAGATTTAAAGCCATACAGAGGTCAATAAATGCTACGTAAGGGTTTTGTACTTTAGCTGACATATTTCCAATACAAGGGGGCAAACTAGTCAACAGTACTGGTTTTAGATTGAAAACCAACCTGTAAGGAAGTCAATATATGGTATTCATTCATCCAATCAAATCAAATAATTTGACTATCACCTGCCTGGCGAGGATCTTTTGTAGATTGCCAATAAGGCTGATGGGGCGACAGTTGGATGAATTGCCACCATTGCATTTCTTAAAGATTGGAATGATCTCTGCCCCTTCCAGGCAGAGGGGATTTTTCAGCCAGCAGCAATGGCATTAGGCAGGAGATTAATATAGCTAGTCCAACCTTAGGGCTCAGATTTGAACAGATCACCAGGGATATTTTCCGGCCCGCGGGCCTTTGCTGGCTTAGGATGGCCAAAAGCCCCTCTGAGGTCAAGTAGGCTGAATGTTTCATAACGACTTGCAACTGAAGTGGTGCTGGGCATGGCCTTGTCACATCAGTTTTGGCATAAAGAGAGGGGAAGTGGGAGACCTGTTTATTGGGCAGAATGTAATGTGATCCTGCACAGGTTTTATCAAGACTTTTATGGGACAATATTTACCAGATTACTTTGTGGTTATTTGTCCTGGCAAAGTCATCGACTTCTCTAATGCCTGTATTGGGCATTTTTATATCTAGGTGGGAAAGTGATCTAATGGCTTGGTATAGTTCTATCCAAGCTTCAGCACATTAATGATTAAAACAATAGTTTTACTTTGGCAGATGGGCGTAGTTTATACAACACCATTTTGTTGAGCAACTCCTGCAACTTGGGAAATAGCCTGGCATGGATTTCCATTTTAGAAATGTCCTTTTTGGGATGCCAAAAAAATAAAAAATTATGAAGGCTGCGCCCTGATAAAGGAAGATTGAAGCAGTGGTATTTCTGAAACACGCGTCAGCACTTTTCACCCTTGTTGTTCTATTTGTGATGGGTTTTCTGTATTTTTATTGATCATTCTTTCTCATTGTGCATTGTTTTTCATTCTGCCATGTTTCTCTGCAGTTCTATATTCCTTTGTGAATGTTGTATGTTTATTAATTTACTTGTCAGTTAGCTGGATTTTTGTATAGTGTGGTTTTTCTAATATATTTTGTCCTTTTGGGTTGGTGTTTCTTTCTCAGATTGTTCATGTAGTTTATATATTATTGTTTGAAATATGTATTTTTATTAAAAAAAACTTTTTCTACTTTTTCTACTCTATCCCCAAAAACTAATGATGATAAATAAATAAATATTATGTGAACTGTTCTGTGGGCGATAATTATTTGCCCATTTTGTGCTATTTAGTGGGGGTATCCGCACATGTCCTCTGTTGGCACCCTTAATAGTAGTAATCAGGGAGTTGTGGTCACTGTCAATATGACTACTTATCATCTTATCATCGAGTAATGACCACAGGTACACATATACAAAACCATAATCAATATTACTCCGATAAGCCCCTCTCTTAAAAGTCATTACCATATCTAGATCAGAAGGAGTTCACCCATTACAGGCTCCAAGTTCAGCCCCATACGCACCACGACTAAGGTTAGCTGGAGATCTACAATGGGAAAATACCTAAGTGGCATACCGGAGAGTGTGAGCATATTCCATTTTTAATCCTCCTATTTAGTCAGGATATTGATGCAGGTAGATGGCTCAATGGGTAGTATTTAAATCATCAGCCACAATAATCTTTCTGTGCATCTGCTGGGATACGATAAGATTATCCAGGAGCTCTGCATTTTGTTGAATCTTTGTTAGCTGGTACTGATCTCATATAGACATTAAATATTTCCGCTCTCAAACTGAAAAGAAACTCAAGATGGACACCCTTTTAGATCGGGAGAGTCATCTTTAAGCATGGTATGGGTACAAGGTAGAGTTTTTAATCAGCCCCCTAGATGCAAAACAATATTTCCGGGATGGAGTGGCCACTAAGCTATAGGTAGTGAAGCCATTAGAAGATATCTTTCAGTGGCTCAGGTTTCCTGGAAAACACATGTAGTAATTAGGGTTCCCAAGGCCTACATGCTCCGTAGATAACCCACTTACACTCAAGAACTGTTGGCACGGAAACTGTAAAAGGCAAAGAACAAGTTTATTAAGACCCCATGGGGTGGTGGTACAATCATACAGCACCCTTCGGTAATGCAAGAGGTATCACACCGAACACTGGTGTGACCCCGATTTATATACAGTTTTGGGGCAATAAAAGATAGGCGGCACAAGTTAGAACACATTCATGTACATATATGGTCATGTTTTGGAACACAGCCAGCTCATTGGAGGGGGCACAACTCCGCTGGTCAGTTTGGCGCACATTCCTGAGGGGTAACTGGTCAGTTGGGACTGCGCATGTGCAAGCTTGACCAGTACTAAAAATAGCCTGTTGCTGGGCAGACTGAAGTGGTCAGTGGTACGGACAACGGACTAAAGGGCACGCCGGCCACGAGGCCGCTTATGGTCTAAGATGGCCGCCGCAACATTCAAAATGGCGTTTTCATATATAGCCAAGTTAAGGAGGAAAACGTGTAGTTTCAGCTAATCGCTAACGCGGCCATGCCAATTACGACAGACGACCCTTTTAGTGTTTAGCTGAATCTACCTCATAGTGAACATAATCAGGATGTTCGTCCTCGATGTCTATTAACATTATTTGTGTTACTTCTTTATGAAGCATCATTTTGTCATGGGCAAGTGCTCGTCTTGATGGTATGCAAGCTGATAGGCACATGGAACATAAGGCTGGGCCACATTGGATACATAGGCATACAAAAAACAGTGCCCCCACAATTATACATAGAATCTTCAACAGTTTCCAGCCCCAATTAGTAAGCATTGACCAGAACCATCCTGAAAGTGTCCAAGTTCCATTGTCCGGATGTATCTCAGCTGCGATTTTATGGAGCTTTGATATGGCATCATAAACAGATGGAGAATTGTCCGGTATGTACACACAGCAGCTACTTCCGATAATTCTGCATGCCCCCCACGGTCAGCCAAAACTACATCCAGCACCATCCTATTTTGGAGCGTAACTATTCTAGAAATCTGTAGTTCCTCAGTGATGTTTCCTAGGGCAATGGCAGTGTCATTCGCTACAGCCTCGACAACACGTGTCAATCGTCTTATTTTCCGGCACCCACGAAGGAAAACAGTCCCAAATTAAAGTCCACATACTGTTGCAAGGCAGTATCAGTCTGGTCTATGTCATCCAGAACAACAGTCCGCTTGACTCTATTCAGGACAAAGTCGTGGTACAGGATATAGTCATTGTGATACATTGGTGGGGCAATGAATACAGGAGGTAGCACAAACGAAACATAGCACGTGCCCAACCATCCCAATGGAAGCTGATGATAACCCTTCATTCCACAAATAAAATACGTTTTTCGAGATGCTACAAATGAGATGCCATTCGGGCTATCCAAAGTAAGTGTGGTGTTACATTCACTTTTCCCTACCGCAATCGACCCTTTATTCCTAATACACAAATCGGCTTTAGTAGCAATGACATTAATGACATGTGAGCTGGATACATTGATATTTCTTTGATAGCTGTACACACGCGGGGCAGATACGTTGTCAGGCCTGTACTCTTCCCATTCGAATCGAGTACCCTCAGCCCGTGGAAACCCATCCTTGTCATGGGAGCATATTTTATTCAAATGGAAAAGCACCCCCCCTTTTGTTGGCCATCTCAAAGTAAAGAGGAGGGTGTACCAGGCATTGCAGGATCCATTATGCGAAAACGGGAGTGAAATGAGTGGGGTGCCCCCTCTCTTCTGGTGCCCCGGTAACATCCCACACACCCAGCAATTGGAAGTATTGGTCATATTATGCGTGTGATGAAGAATCTGAATAAAACTGTTGTTCAGATAAGTTTGCCAATGTCGTTCTTCATGGTAGGGTAAGGTAAAGTGAAAATGTTCAGATGGAGCCGGGGTAGTCGGCAGCAAATGTTCACGTGCAGGTACCACAAGTTCAACTACCCAGGCTATTACAGCTATCACCACAATAGTCAAGACAAAGAGAATGGCACCTAATATTCGTTTATCTCGTGATACTGTTGATGCCATAGTTCAGAAAAGTTCTTGCAAAGTCTCGAATAGTTCAAATTGTTCACAAAGTCTCAAATACACATGTGTGTATACCTAAAAAAAAAAGAAAATACGGTGCTGAACTCCGAGGTAGCCATTGTTTTCTTCTCTGGGCCAAGACGGGTGTCGCTACACTGGCAGAACTGATCCCCCCCCTTGGAATTCCCGGTTTCCGTTTCACAAACCTGGAGCGGTAACCAACCAGTCATATACAAAAAAAAAACAAAAAAATCTTCTTATCGGGGACGCAGGTTGTAGGGCTCTCGTCCGGCAACAGCGTGGTCCGGGAAGGCTCCCTCAACTTCGGCCGACGTCACAGCTGGGCTCTTTTCTTTCTCCAGAATCTCTTTGTAGTCAGTCAGCACAGCAGGAGTCACCAGATCCGGAGAGACACGGCGGCAGTGTGTCGAGTGCACCCACCGCTTTCTGTTGGTCACTCGTACAGCGGTCCGGGTCGCAAGGAGGACCTGTTCGGGGCCCTCCCACCTTGGCTCCAGACTGCTCGCTCTCTCAAACGATCGGATCATCACATGATCACCGGGGCGAAGATCATGGCCCTCTCCAGTAGAGTTGTCAGGGAGCGCTTCTCGAACCTGTTGATGAATAGAAAGCAAATCATTTGTTAATCGTGCCAAATAGTCGTTCATCATAACACAAGGCACATCATGTATTAATCGCGGCTTGGGCACCCCCCAGATATTCATGGGGCGCCCAAACACCACCTCATATGGTGTAAGGCCAGTTCGTGAATGGGGTACTGATCTAAGAGAGAGCAGTGCTAGCGGCAAAGCATCTGGCTACTTCAACGACGTGGATGCCACAGTTTTGGCCAGTTTAAGTTTCAACGTAGCATTGTACCGCTCAACCAGACCTGCCGACTGAGGGTGGAACACAGCGTGGAACTTCTGCTGAATCCCTAACCCCTTCAGTACATACTCCACAATCTTCCCAACAAAATGAGGCCCATTATCGCTCCACAGAAATTTGCAAACTCCAAAGCGAGGAAAGAATTCCTTAAGCAACACCTTAGCCGTTGTTAGAGCTGTATTGTCTTTCGTGGGGAAGGCCTCAACCCATTTGCTAAAGGCGCATACCACCACTAGGACGTACTTCAGGTTGTTGCAGCGCTCGAGTTGGATGTAATCCATTTGGAGTACCTCAAATGGTGCAGAAGGTGGAACGAACCCTCCTTTCGGAGTATGGGTCCCCTTTCCAGGATTGTGTTGTAAACAGATCAGGCAGGTCTGCACTACTCTCTTAGCTGTATTCGCAATCTCGGGATGTTCCCAGACTCGTGTTAACTGTCGAGTGATTGCAAGAGCTCCGACATGCGCCAGTCCATGTGTCATCTGGACCATCGCCTGCAAATAAGCCGCAGGCAATTTCCATTTCTCCATGTCTTTGCTTCTCCAACAACCCTCATCATCTAGTACCCCATCTGCTGCCCATGCCGCAAGTTCTGATTCAGTAGCTGATTTTTGAATATCCAATATTTCTGCTCTAGCATCACTCCATCGCTCAGCCTGCGATTGTATCACGTACATAGGGGAGCTAGTCCGGGACATAGCCGTTTGTCTCGCTATGCTGTCTGCGAAGGCATTTCCTTGGCCCACTTTATCCGTGATCTTTTTGTGGGCACTGCATTTTACTATCACTACTTTCTTTGGACCAAGCAACGCGTTTAGGAGATCACGCACTAGCTCTCCGTGCATAATGTGTTCTCCATGTGACGTCAGAAACCCACGCTCTCTCCAGAGTAGCCCGAAGTCATGTGCTACTCCGAAGGCGTACCGGCTGTCTGTGTATATGTTCACACATAGGCCAGCACTCAATTCGCAGGCTCTTGTTAAGGCTATCAGCTCTGCTGCCTGAGCCGATTTCTGTGGTATCCTAGCTGTTTCTACCACTGTCTTAAGTGTTGTGATCGCATAGGCTGCGGAAGTCGTACCATCTGGCAGCCTTAAACACGATCCATCAACCCACAGTTCCCCATCCACATCTGGAAGTGGCACATCCTGTAAGTCGACACGACCCTTTGTCTGTTCCTTGGTCAGGAAAACACAATCGTGATGTTTTTCTTCCTGACCCTCCTCGACCGGATAAGGCAATAAAGTGGCAGGGTTCAGAGTAGCGCATCTTTTCAGTGTAATATGTGGCGCCAAAAGTGTCAGCTCATATCCTGTTAGCCGCGCACTCGTAAGGTATTGGGTCTTTGTTTGGTTTAGCAGAGCATCTACTGCGTGAGGAACTAACACCAGCAGTTTATGCGATAACACTATTCCCTCACTCTGCCGTATGGCTACTGCCGTTGCTGCTACCGCTCGAAAACACCCAGGCAACCCTCGTGCTACAGGATCAAGAATGGCAGAGAAGTGTGCACATGGTCTCTGCTTGTCCCCGTGTACTTGCACTAGCACTGACAACGCGCACCCATCATTCTCGTGCACGTACAATGTGAAAAGTTTCGTGTAGTCTGGTGTGCCTAACACGGGTGCAGAGCAAAGGGCCTGTCTCAACTGTTCAAAAGCCTTCTGACATTCATCTGTCCACTCAAGGGGCATTGGTGTAGCTTTGGACAGTAACGCTAGCAAAGGTTTTATGATGTGTGAAAAACCCATGATCCACTGTCTACAAAAGGAAGTCAACCCTATGAAGGCACGTACATCTCTCTGCGTGCGGGGGACTGGTGTGTCTAAAATTGCTTGAATTTGATCAGATGTTAATGCACGCCCCTCCTTAGACAACAGATGACCGAGGTAGGTCACCTGGGGTCTACAGTATTGGAGCTTTTTCTTCGAAACCTTATGATTGTTCTGTGCCAAAAAGGAAAGCAACGCAATTGTACTTTCTTCACATTGTGCATAAGAGTCTGCAGCAAGCAGAAGGTCATCCACATACTGGATGAGAACAACGCCAGTCTGCAACTCAAAGGAATCTAGCTGTCTTTTCAAAGCCTGGCTGTAGATGCTAGGGCTTTCAGTATAACCTTGGGGAACACGACAAAATCTATACGATTTATTATTTAACGTGAAGCCAAACAAATATCTGCTATCAGGATGGACAGGGATGGAAAAGAACGCGTTTTTCAAATCAATTACACTAAACGTTGTGGCCGTTGGTGGGACCAATGTAAGCAAGGTCGTGATATCGGACACCACCGGGTATTGGGGGATGACAATTTTGTTGATCTCTCGCAAGTCAATAATAAAGCGATAGACTTTGTCGTCAGTATCTCTCTTAAGGATCGGAAGAATAGGACTGTTGCAAACATTATAAGGGACCTCCTCCACTACTCCTGCAGAGATCAAATCCTGAACAATATGTGTCAATGCAATTTCACCTTCCCTCGAAATCTTATACTGTGGCACTCGTGGTAGAGGGGGCCCCTCCTTAACAGTAATGTGTATTGGCGGAATACGCATCTCTCCCACATCCGTATCTGAGGTCGCCCATAACGTGTGCGGTAGAGAGGCCAAAGCTGGAATGTGTAAGATAGTGTAAAACCTATCTGGGTCAGGATAATTGTCATTCAGGATAACCCGCACTCCCTCAGGAGCGCACCGTATCGTTGCTCGAAAATATTTAAGCAAATCAATGCCTAGGATATTATCTGGTGTATGGGGCGATAACAGAAATTGGCCAAAACTGAAAAATTTGTCAAGACATAGTGCAAGGGGCTTTGACAATGGGCTAGGGGAGGGTGTGCCATCGAACCCTACACATGTAATCATTTCGCCAGACAGGGGAGCCCTCGGAACCAAGTTTTTCGACAAAGCGCTACGAGTAGCTCATGTGTCGACTAGAAATTGATCAGTAGAACCCAGAATACCCGCTGTTACATATGGACCCTGCTGATCTACCGGCACTTCAATTGATTCCTTACCCCATCCTACGCAGTCCTATGCATGCACATAATCCTGGTGCTCCACATTCTCACCCTCCGAAATCTGATATTGATTTCGTCTATCAAACGTGTTTCGTTCATCCTGGCCAAGGCCCCTTTCCTCAACCCTTCCACGATCACTTCCGCCACCTCTCGCTCCCGTATAGCCTCCTCTCGACCTACCACCTCCTCAACCACGCTGGCTACGCTGCTCACGAAGTACCGGACAATCATCAGCCCAATGCCCAAACTCCTTACAGTAGGCACATTGATCCTCCGCTATATCCGTACGACCATACGACGTATTCCCTCCACCTCGTCTACCTCTATCATTCCCTCTACCCTGTGTTCCCCGAACCTGTGCCAACATCACCTTCGTTTTCAATTCTTTCGCCTTTTTATCAACACTTTCTTTAGCCTCCAATTCCTGCCGCTCATAATACTGAGCCATAGTTAACAAAGACGCAGGGGTCGCCGTGGCCCAGGAACTTTCACTCGATTTCAATCGTTTTGCAATCTCCGGTAGGAGATTAGCCACATACTTATCTACGAACAAATGCCGACCCGTATCATCTGTTAAAGATTGACCACTGTAATCATGGAATGCCTCCTCGAAGCGTGTAAAGAAATCTGAAACCGTTTCATCGGGCTTTTGTTTGCACAAAGTTAACATAGTCCAATCGATCTTTTTAGAAGGAACAAGCGTTTTTAATTTAATCAAGATAGCCGCCGGAAGGTCTAAAATCAACTGACAAGGCTTACATGCCGGTTCCCTATCTAAATCGGCAGCATTTATTTCTTTCCATGTCCCCCCCAGTATTGTTTCATCATTATTTTTACGAATTTGCCTCCACATATCAGGTGGAAGAATTAGCCCAAAAAACAAATCTATGTCAACAAGAGTCATCACACAAGACGAGATAGCCCCTTCCACCCCTTCATAAAATGCCGCCGGATTTTTTCGAAGGTCAGGTAGAGAATTTTTCAATGCCATAACATCTGCTCTATTCCAGTGCGTGTACACCCAATTGTATACAAAATACCCCTTCGCATCCTTTGACAATTTATCCTCATCTGTACCTTGCCCTTTAGGAGGGACATACAAAGGTGCGGCTTCACGCATAGGCATAACATGCAATGCAGAACTCTTATCTGAACCCCGGAGAGAACACTGTTTAATCTGCTCGTCAGGCTCCGACTCGGCCTCCTTTTGCCTCCTTTTCCGCTCCTCTCGCAATCTGGTCGTTTCATCCCGCAGCTGGATCAGTTGCTTGAAAAGGTCGTCAACATCTGCAAGATCAAATAAACCTTTATCCAAATTCTCACGATGTACTGACACAGATTTAGGTTCTAACGTGTCTGAAAGGTCACGATACGCAGCAACAACTTCATCCTCCAAATTAGACAAAAAATACATTAATTCAAGATCCGATAACCTACTCCTCTCCTCAATCACCTCATCCTGAGAAACACATTTCCTATTCACTTTACGAGCCCAACTACGTAAATGTGCGGACCTCTCCGTAGTAAACCTGAGAGCGGATATACCCTTCTTTTCCGACTTATCCTGCCCATCATCTCCCGAATCTTCAGCTGGAGCCGTTGGTGAAACGTACGGAGGCGGTGACCGATCTAGCAATGAAAAATCATCAATTTCATTATTAAGGACAGAATAAAGCGGTCGGGGGATCGAAAATTGACCAGTCGTTTGCAATTTACGTTCCCGTTCCTCCCTCTCTCTTTTCTCCTGAGCCTCTTTTTCCTCAAGCTGTAAAGCCTTATCCCGAGCAGCCTTGCGCTGCTCTTTGTCCGCCAAGGCAACTTCACGCTTCATTCGCTCACGCACCGCTTTCTCCCACATTTGCACACAATCAAACATGTTTTGTCTAGACCTACGTTGAAACAAACATTGTTCCACAAACTGTACTTTACGTAAATCGAACGACCCATGTAGAGGCCATTGCAATTCAGGATCGGTTTTCGTGTACTTATGCCATAATTTGCTGTACATAATAGGGGGAAGGCCAAATTTAATGTACATCTCACGGTTTGGTGTTCCTTCTGGGGGAGCCGGCTGTGCTTCTGCTAACCTAATTGTGGTACCATTTCCAAGACAGCACATCCCTCGGAGTGTGCTGAAAACAGGCATGTTCAAAAAGTATCACGAAAGCGTGACACCGTATAAAATGGCACTTACAGTACTTCACACAAATGTGCCGCTCAGAGGAAAAAAACAAAGTTAGAGAAACATCTCTACATGCCTGCCTATGTGAAGTGCACTACACATATAAGTTCAAAGATCACAAATTCACAAACGTTAGCTAACTCAAATCAAATCATAGATCGTAGGACTTCGGCAAGCGTCCGAGGACTACCTTACCGATCACAAATCATAGAACTTCAGTAAGCGTCCGAAGACTACCTTACCGAACACAAATCATAGAACTTCAGTAAGCGTCCGAAGACTACCTTTCCGAACACAAATCTTACCCGAATTCTCAAATGTCCAGATTCCAACTGCCAAAGTCTTGTGATCAAATCAGCCAAACGGCACTTTCCCAGCAACGCAGACACTCGAAAACTCAGTCGGAGACCGGCGCCACCTGGAAGGTCAGATCGGAAGGAAAGGAAGAAACACCGTGGGAGCCAAGACTCGGGTCACTCAGTGGCAGCGCGCGTCCATGGCGAGTTTCCAAACCTTCGTCACGACCTCTCCTTCGGGCATCCGAGTCGCCGATGAGTCCCTGGTCGTGGTCGCCAATTTGTAGTAATTAGGATTCCCAAGGCCTACATGCTCCGTAGATAACCCACTTACACTCAAGAACTGTTGGCACGGAAACTGTAAAAGGCAAAGAACAAGTTTATTAAGACCCCATGGGGTGGTGGTACACTCATACAGCACCCTTCGGTAATGCAAGAGGTATCACACCGAACAACGGTGTGACCCCGATTTATATACAGTTTTGGGGCAATAAAAGATAGGCGGCACAAGTTAGAACACATTCATGTACATATATGGTCATGTTTTGGAACACAGCCAGCTCATTGGAGGGGGCACAACTCCGCTGGTCAGTTTGGCGCACATTCCTGAGGGGTAACTGGTCAGTTGGGACTGCGCATGTGCAAGCTTGACCAGTACTAAAAATAGCCTGTTGCTGGGCAGACTGAAGTGGTCAGTAGTACGGACAACGGACTAAAGGGCACGCCGGCCACGAGGCCGCTTATGGTCTAAGATGGCCACCGCAACATTCAAAATGGCGTTTTCATATATAGCCAAGTTAAGGAGGAAAACGTGTAGTTTCAGCTAATCGCTAACGCGGCCATGCCAATTACGACACACACAGATCAAAGTTTTCAATATAAGTGCCCTATTATGCTTCACAAAGCTTCCAATGTATGCTGATCAGGTTCAAGGAAATGACAGAGAAGTCAACTTTCACTGGACTATCCTCAGCATTTGGTTTATCCCAATGACTACACTTGCCCAGGGCTTGTGTACCTAGCTCCCTCATATCTGTTCCTTTACAGCACGCTGAATGCAGGCACCCCACTTCGATTGATCCCACACAAAATGTTCAGGATCTATTCTCATGAGAACCCAATGTAGCATTTTTGTCCAAGAAGGACTAGCTGAATTGGGGTGACTACAGAGGGAGAGAACAGCCTATTGATTCCAGGTTAGACGAGGTGTGGGCAATAACAGCTTGCACTAGTGTGTTTGTGTCCGACAAATTGTCTCCTGGAAGAGCTACACATGTGAGGAAGTTCCTCATGGTTAAACCACCAGAAGAATGAAGTATTGATGTATTCACTTTAAATTGAATTTGGGAGTGCATAAAGAAGGGACCCTATGTTAATATGCTAATGCTAATAAACCATCAATCATATCACAGGTTCACCAGAAATGCCCTCAGCACCAAATATATCAGCACGGTCCCAAGATAAGCATTTTCGCTTGTGCCTAATCCAATGAATTGCTTTGTTCATCCCTATCCTCTCTTACCTTGCGGCCTAATTTAGGGACATTTGTCACGTAAACAGTATTATTGGTTTGTTTTTGCCTATGTGTGCCTTTTGTACTCTATATTTCTATTCGCTGCAATGGTGTATCATGGATGGGCACTCCATTGGGCGGAATCTCATAAGGATCTTTTTACATTCTTCTGGTAGTTGAGAACCCACTGGAAGAATATTGAACTGGGCCAGTAAGAGGGTGTCTGGGTTTGTTGCTTGCCCATGGGCCAGAATGAACACAAGAGAGAGTGTCATTGTCAGCACAATTCATCCAAGAACCCACTCCCTGTCTAGGGATTCTATACTGTTAACTATTCCTTTCTCCAAAATGTAATTGAGGCTTACTGGAATGTTGGATCATCTCAGCAGTCAATTAATGGTAAGGCCATGTATGGTTAAGCAATTCCACCCCCTGGCCTTCAGTACTTCCCACCAAAGTTCTCAATTGACTTTTTAATACCTCGAGCTCTGTGGTCAATACATTATTCCTTGCACTAAGCTCCTGCAGAGATGGCTTATTCTATATTATTTTTCCCTTGCTTGTGGCACCATCACACACTGTTGGTGCCAAGAAGGAAAACCTATTTAATCATGGGATTCACTACTCTGCAAACGTGCCTCCTGGCACGCTCTTGGTTGGGGCATGAAGTCCCAGTTGCTGCTGAGGCCAACTGGCCCACCAGGTACTTCCAGTAGGCCCCACACAATGGGATTGCTGAGAGGTGGTTGGAGGTCATGTCCCTTTTTACACCACTCTACAAACGTGCCTCTTTGCGCACTGGTGGTGGGGCGATGAGGTCCCCTTGTGTCCTGAGGTCCTCAGGACTGAAGTGGGCTCCATCCCATAAGCAGAAGTGCATCAAGAGGCATGTTTGCAGAGTGGTGTAGAATGGGGGTGTGGCCTCTGACCACCTCTCAGCATCCCCACTGTGTGGGGCTTAATGGAGGTAACAGGAGGGCTAGTTGGCCCCCAGGGACCCTCAAAAGGCAAGGGTACTTCATGTCCCAACCAAGAGGGAACCAGGAGGCACTATTGAAGAGTAGAGGAGAAAGTGGTGTGGCTTGTGTCCACCTCTCAGCATTCTCACTATCTGGGGCTTACCAGTGGTATCAGGTAGGCTACTTGGCCCATAAGGACCCACACAGCGAAGGGGATTTTAACCACCATCCGAGAGCGCACCAGGGATAATGTTTGCAGACTGATGGGCAAAGGGGCGCCGCCTGCTATGGGAACTTACAATGCTGCTGTGTGGAACTTAGTGGAGGTAATGGGAGAGGTATTTGGCCCCCAAGGGTGTCTTTGGGTGCCAACTACACATCCTGTTACTTCCAGTAAATCCCACACAGTGGGATTGCTAAAAGGTCTTCGGAGGCCATGCTCACCTTTATCCACCATTTTGCTAATGCTCCTCCTGGCACAGTACTGGTTGGGGGATGAAGTCGGAATACAAGGAAAAGCACTTGAATGGATCACCTCGTTCCTCACCGGAAGAACCCAGAGAGTCCGCCTTCCACCATTCAAGTCCGAGGCCACCGAAGTCATCTGTGGCGTACCACAAGGATCCTCACTCAGTCCCACCCTCTTCAACGTATACATGAGCCCCCTTGCAGCCATCGCTCGCCAACACAACCTCAACATCATCTCCTACGCGGATGACACTCAACTGATCCTTTCTCTCACCAATGACCCCAGCACCGCCAAAACAAACCTACACGAAGGAATGAAAGAAGTTGCCGAATGGATAAAACACAGCCGTCTGAAACTGAACTCAGATAAAACAGAAGTCCTCATCTTAGGTACATCCCCCTCTGCATGGGACGACTCTTGGTGGCCGGAAGCCCTTGGAAAAGCACCCATCCCGACAGACCACGCACGGAACTTAGGCGTTATCCTGGACTCTTCACTTTCAATGAATAAACAAGTCAACGCTGTATCCTCATCCTGCTTCAACATTCTTCGCATGCTCAAAAAAACATTTCGCTGGATCCCCACCGAAACCAGAAAAACAGTCACCCATGCTCTGGTCACGAGCCGACTGGACTACGGAAACACCCTCTACGCAGGTACTACCGCTAAACTCCAGAAGAAACTCCAACGAATCCAAAACGCCTCAGCCAGGATCATATTAGACATCCCGCGTAACGAACACATCTCTGGCCACCTGAAAGACCTCCACTGGCTACCCGTCAATAAGAGGATCACTTTCCGACTGCTAACCCACGCACACAAATCACTCTACGACATCGGACCAGAATGCCTCAACTCACGACTGTCCTTCTACACCCCCTCCCGCCAACTACGCTCTTCCAGCCAAGCCCTCGCCACTGTACCCCGCATCAACAAGACCACCATGGGAGGCAGATCCTTCTCATACCTGGCAGCTAAAACATGGAACTCACTCCCCACCTACCTTCGCCTTACCCAGAACCACCTAGCATTTAGAAAGCAACTTAAAACGTGGATATTTGACAAGTAATCCTCCTCCCCTCCCTTAGCGCCTTGAGACCCTCTGGGTATGTAGTGCGCTATATAAATTCTCTGACTTGACTTGACTTGACTACTCCTGAGGGACTTTGTGTGCAAAGTATCCCTCCTGTTACCTCCTCTAAGTCCAATGCAGCGGAATTCCTGAGCACTTGTTGGAGACCCAGTCCCCTTTCTGCACCTCTGTGCAAACACGACTACTACATTATAGTTGGAAACTAGCATTAAAAACCTGAGCAATTCACTGAAAAAAAAATGGGTTTCAGGGACGTTATAGGTAGAAATTAGCATTTAAAAAACCATAGAAATTCACTTAAAAAACAGTAGGTTTCAGGGACGTTATAGTTTGTTGGACATTGCACTAGAACAAAAACAGAGACATTTGGCCATAATAGTTAGTCAGCTTAACTAACTTGCTCCCCGGCAATGCACTGCTGATGACGTCACATATTACATCACTCATGACATGGTCAGTGACATCACTGGTGACAAATAACAAAAGGAGGGGAGGCAAGGATCAACTGTGATCCAATAGGGCTGTGGTTACCTCTCAGGAAGGGTGAGTAGAAGGTCCAGCCGCAGTCGTAGCCCTGGGAGTTTACAGACAACAAAAAGGAGACTAGGGTGTGCCTAAAGGAAGGAGAAGAAGGTCACCAGGTGTAAAGGGCAGTGCTCAGTGGAGAGCTAACCCTGGGTATCCATTGTGTTGTATATAATGGCCTCATACACCCTTGCGAGTGTCATGCTTCATCATAGGCAATGCTCCTCGCTGGGTAGGCGGTGCAATACCCAACGGGCACACCTCAAAGAGGGGCTCTTTATCGGAGATCTTTTATCCAACTGTCTATGGTGATGTGTGGATGAGGGGCCAGGATAGAGTAGATGGTGTAGGTGAGGATAAAATGAGGCACAAGGTACCGGAAAACAATTTTATTCTGGTGGTCCTCTGCCGCAATTAAAATAAAGATTTAGGCAAGAGCAGGTGTTAAACAGGTAGTACAATTTGTGTGCTTTTGACACTTTTGTAGGTCATGTTTTTGTAGATAGTAGTTTTGATATATACTAGGTCCTGAAGAATCGCATGTCAGTGTACTTTAAGCGAGAAACATGTTGACCACACCTTTCACTTCTTAGTACTGGCTCGTATTTCGGAAACTTAAGTTCCAGCGAGTACAGACTGATCACTAGTGACATCAAATTACATCACTGATGACATCATCCAGTGACTGAGTGTTTCTGAAAAGTTAAAGAATGTTATCTATATATATGCCAAGGTGTATATATATGCC
Source organism: Lissotriton vulgaris (assembly GCF_964263255.1). Classification (NCBI taxonomy): domain Eukaryota; kingdom Metazoa; phylum Chordata; class Amphibia; order Caudata; family Salamandridae; genus Lissotriton; species Lissotriton vulgaris. The sequence continues at coordinate 56,356,523 of NC_141689.1, forward strand.
TAAGCTGAAGGGTCTGCCTATTAACATAGTACTTCCAAGACAAATCTTCAGAGAGAGTGGCACCCAAATAATCAAAGGTTCTCACTCTCTCAAGGGGAATCTCACCCTGGAACAGTTTTCCTTTAAAAGATTTGTGTGGATTCAGCATTAGGAGTTTGGTCTTCGAGGAGTTAACCTCAAGGACTCTTGTGCAGAAGATCTCAAAGTGGTTTAAGAGCAGTTGCAGGACTCTAGTAGTCTTAGAGACTAACAGTGTGTTGTTGGCAAAGAGTAACGTTGGTACCTTGTCTCCCCCGAAAGTCTGCGCATCAGTTGGAATATCAGCAAGATGCCGAACAACTCCATTTATAAAAAGTGAGAAGAGAATGGGAGCCAATACACATCCCTGACGGATCCCCCATCAACTCTGATCAGGTGGGTCAGTTGGCCTTGGCTACTCCAATGAACCCTTGCGTAGTTGTTCTCGTGAAGGCGAACAACCAGTGCCAGGATCTCACAGGGGAGGCCCATCTCCTTCAAGATGCACCAAAGCTTATGTCTAGTGATTAGGTCAAATGCAGATGTTAGATCAATGAATGCTACATATAAGCTTCCCTGTCCGATAGTCACAGTCTTCCAGGCCAATAATAGGAAGGGCAAATTCTGATCAATAGTGCTAACTTTCTGTCTAAACCCTTCTAATCTTTCCACTGGGGATGCAGATAAAGAAACAGCAGACTTTAACTCATACACTGAGCTCATTCTATCCAATAGGTTCCTCCCACTCCAGCATACGTCCCATACCCTACTGGTAGAAGGGATTGGGAAGCATCCCTATGTTTCCAAAACGGTTTGGAAATGGAAGTTGGTTTAAGATCAATAGCTACTTGCATGGGTGAGCTCTTGTCAAGCTATTCCAACTTGAACGGTCAGCACACCTCTCGGATTATAACAGATTTAAGGACTGAAGTTAACTCACAAAAAAAAAAATGCAAGCCCTCACAGAGCAGATTACACTTTTATTAACTAGAGGAGGCACCGAAGTCCAACCATCTAAGCTGACATCTAAAAATCCTATGGAACCAACTAGCATCTAGTAGCCTAAACCCCTCTAATGTCAGCATCGGTTCAGTGTTCTACTAGCAAGAATATCCCAGACCCAGCACCCAGAAATGTTAGAGCCTATTCTAGTAATGTTTGATGTGGAACACTGGGCCAGTCATCAGCCAGCGGACCACCACTATTTTCCCCTATTGAAGAAGGTCTTCAACTATACCTCAACGATAGGCGCGAAAAGACTTGAAGGCCCACACTTACATGACTAATGTACCCAAGGTTCCTTCTTATGTGAGGCACAAAGGTGAAGCCTCCTTAATTAATAAATGTATTATTATTCATTTCATGTACATTTGCAATGACCCATTGATGAGTATAGGGTGTTGTGTGAGTGTCTTCGGTAATTTCTGAATTGAAGACACTTAACAATATTCTATGAATATTTTATCATTTATAATTTATTTTCTGATGCATTCGATTGGTATTTTCACACATTATTATTTTTCACAAAATTATTTTATTACTATTTTTTTAAATTAGTCTTTTTTCTTGATTGCATTACATGCAGGTTTTTGAGCAACAGGTGTTTCGTTTTCTATGGTAAATAAGGCACAATTCAACATTGTTTTTTATGCTTTGACAAAGACCAGAGAGGTCTTTCATAAAGACGAGAGTGGTCGAAATGCGCCAGCTACAATAAGCAAAAAAGGATTCACCCTGGAGTGCGGGCTTTCTTGCGAGTGTGGCGGTGCAAGCCAATTGCTTTAAATATATATATATATATTCACTGAATACAGACATTATATTTAGGAATTAACATTTAAAAAACCTTTCAAATTCACTAAAAAACCATAGGTTTCAGGGACGTTATAGTTAGTTGGACATTTGACTCATATAAAACCAGAGAAATTTGCCTGTTATAGTTAGTTGAGCTAACTATAACTCACGCACCCGCAATGCACTGCTGATGACATCACATATTACATCGCTCATGATATGGTCAGTGACTTCACTAATGCCATCACTGATGACATCTCAAATGACATCACTGACAGCACAGCCAGCGATGATGCGTGCCGTGGGCGGGCCTTACTAGGAGCAATGTCTGTTGCCATCAACACTGCATCATCTGCAATAGCAACTCGATCTGAATTGTGAACGCTGCTGTGTAGGCCAGAGAGAGCGGTCAGCAAGGGCCCACAGCCAGGTAACGTGGACTTGAGCTGCCCAGTTTGTCATACAAGAAGCATCAAAAAGTGTGTGCAGAACATGCGTATGCGTGGAGCAGACAGAGTGCACTGGAGCAATGTCTTTTCCTACACGACTGCGTCATCTACAATAGCGACTCAATCTGAAATGTGAACACTGCTGTCTGCAGTGTAAATTGAAGCCAGTAGTCACACAGACATCCATGAATACTTTTCTCACTTCCTCTTCACAAAATACAACAACATAAAATACAGACAACTCTGCAATAAATAAATCAAAACAATTTGATTTACAATCTCTGCTATCCACAGTGTAGATTGTTATTCAGTGTTCTTTTCCACTACCAAGAAGGATTTGGTCATTGTACTAAACCTATAACTCATCTAAAAAAAGTTCTTCAAGCAAGTATACTAAAAGGATATTGTGTATATTTCAATAGACATTGTAGTTACTTGACTACTGGATTCTCTAATTAAACAATCACCACTCGATCTGAATTGTGAGCCCTGCTGACAGCAGTGTAGGCCAGAGGCAGTGGTCATTAACACCTCACAGCAACGTGCCGTTAGAATCGGAAGCACAGACTCAGTTGCACCTTATCGGATTGGGTACACAGAAATGATCACACACTTTAACTTCTGACATCCTCAATCATAGAATCAAGACCCCGTTTCACAGTTTGGACCTACTGTACCGCAATGTACTGTTGCGTGCTTATCTAGGTTCCTGATCGATACTGTGACCTTATGCCCCTATTCGGCTATGAATCCATTTATTCCCTATATTGGCATAACCGTTCAAGTGCGATTTTCTGTAAAGTCATCTCTGGCCTCACACGAACAGAGCCACATTCCAGCATGACTCTCTGCTACTTCCTTTGCGACCAATTAGTGCAATGACAGAGCAGCAGTCACTATCTGATATTCCTAGATAACACTCCGAGTTCTTCAACAAGATAAAAACTTAGCAAACCTGGAAATCCCCGCTTGCTATGTTTTGATTAGTAATGGAACTCTAATGAGCAACTGATAACTGTCACTTCCTAGTGACATCTTTAATTGACGTCTTATGTCCAGCAAACTTGCGTCAAACCCGGCACCTGTCAGGTATAAATATTACCAACGTTGCCTTAAGCAATGTGAGCTGTGAGCTGCAAGCTACTGTTGCTGATGCTAGCTGCCTGCATGACCCTGTGTTGGTAAATCTAGCACTCTGTCGCTGCAGCCTGCTATCCTGTGGTGGTGAAGCTGCTGATTACCATTATCGCCGCTACAGCGCGAACTATGGTGCAGTACGCTTAAGGAGCTGAACAGCCGTCCTCTGCGAAGACATCCAGCAGATTCCAGCTGCCCGCGGACACTGTCCCCCCTCCTTCCTCGACGCGCTGAAGAGAGCCGCTGCCTTTCTCGTGCAGAGAAATCCAGTCCCGGCGCTTCCGGTTTACCCTCGCGGGTGACTGGGATATCGAGAGAGACCCCTGAAGGAGATACCAATCCTCCATCATTCTATTCAGAGGTATGGTGTTGACTAAACCCTTAGACGAGAATTCTTGAAGCAAACCTTGGCAAAACCAACTTAACTTAAAGCTACTTACTTACTCCCCTTTCACGTGTTAGGCTTACTGGGGTAGGCTTAGTTAGAAGCACCAGTTGAGTATGTTAGCCTAATGTATATATGACTGTATATATGTTTTATTACTTTTAAACCATTGTATGGCTAAGAAACCATATCAATGCTTTTACAGTTCTATTTCGCAATACTTATCTTACTGTACGTACTTTTCATAATAACAGTTATTGCAATTGTGGCAATACATTTCTCTTGTACGAGAAGAAAGACTGTTCAATAAATGTTAACCTTTATTGATACACGCCCGTCTCTCTATTCTCTACATCTCGTGAAAGTAAACTGCACTAGACTGACTGAGTGAAATCTATGTCTATTGTTTCACACGACCCTAGAGATCGACTCTTGATCTGAGGAGCAAAGTTGTCATGTTGCACGGTTGTTGGAAAACTGAATCCCTTCTTGTCTGTGCCAAGGAAGCTGATCACTTCCTATGCAGAGAAGAAAGTTTCCAGTGACCTCTGAGCTAGTTGGTAACACAACCCAATTAAGTTTAGCATAGTCAGTGGAGGCCTGGAATATAAGCAGTTCCACGTCGATACTACTGTTTATGTTATTCCAATGCGCAGGGCCTAGTGGGAAACTAGGAACTACACTACAGTACTGCACCGACTGGTGTCAACCAAGCACAATAATCATGTGCAGCAGTTAGCTACGGAAGCACAGAGTCTGATGCATCTCAACAGAGGTAGTTGTGAAAAACCAAGCAGCAGGTAATAAAAGACATGGTCCATTGTGGGATCAAGACACCGTACCACTATTGGGAACTAGAGAAGGTTGCACCTGGTTGGAGGGAGTACCCTCATCTCCATTCTCAGATGCAGTTCTAACATCGTCCATTGTGGGATCAAGACACCGTTCCACTGTTGGAACCTACAGTTGGTTGCAACTGGTCAGAGCGAGTACACAGACATGATCACAGACTTTAATTTCTGACATCCTCAATCATAGAATCAAGACCCCGTTTTACTGTTCAGACCTGCTGTACCGCGGTGTAGTCCAGCCACTACAGTCAATCACGCCCAAAAAACATGTGCAGCAGTTAGCTACAGAAGCACAGAGTCTGATGCACCTCAACAGACGGAGTTCTATGAAAACTAACCATCAGGTAATATCAGACGTCGTCCATTGTGGGATCCTGACACCGTTCCACTGTTGGGACCTAGAGTTGGTTGCACCTGGTCAAAGGGAGTACCTTTCACTCTCAGACGCAGTCCTAACATTATCCATTGTGGGATCAAGACATTGTTCCACTGTTGGTACCTGTTGGACTACTGTGTTAGTAGTATACAGAGCACTCCATGCTGCTGGTCCTCTGACTGGGTGCTGTGTGCCTGTGTCGCGGTAGCCAGCGTTGATATCAGGAAACCTTCCGACCTCGGCCCAGGAGCTTCCGCCGGCACGTGGTGGGCCCTCTTCACATACTTCGGTAGCGAAACGTGAACTGTGGGGCATATGTGTGTAGCAGCAGCCATGACGGTTTCTGAGCACCAGCAGGCTGAGATCATTATTCACATAGCCACCTTGGCTCACGGGGTCAACATCATGGTGGTGTAAGCTGCACAGACCTGGCAGATACGTTCACCATTTCTGAAAAAAACTACACCCACAAAAATGTGCCTTTTATTAATTCCCCCTTGCTAGCCTTGTGTACGCCGAGCCAGCCCACTATGCTAAAGATTTGGGGGGGGAGTGGGCACGTACGTGCTATGTTTTCATAATCTTCCCTACTGACTGAACTATCATGGTTGCGTCCACTGTCTACTTCACTCAATAGACCATCAGTGTATGTTCACATGTACATGTCTGTGCTCTGCATACTCAAGTCTGTCCGGCATATCCCCTCAACACTTTGCATTGTATACTTTTATAATCGAGAATCACTTACCACCTTCACACATACTTTGCTCACATCTCTTTCCGCATTCTGCATTGTGTGGCAGGTGTGCCATGCCATGTTTTGGTTTGTGTATATGGCTAGCCACGGTTCCCACAGTACATAGTATTGTTGTGTCCCATAGCTGTACATGTTGTTTGTCATGTTGCATGTGATTATACAAGGTAGCATGTTTAGTCACGAGCAGTGGTTTGTCCCATTTACATATCGCTGTCTTAAAGAGGCTACAGAACTTTTTCTCACATTTGAAAAGTGCGACCACAATGGCAGTCATTCATTACTATCCAAGAATGTCCAACTGCACGACGCTTCTAAGATTACAGCCCTCAATCTTGCGTGCTTTCTTAAAAGCACGCCAACTCTCACAATCAGACCAACATTAACACAACAGCAGTTATCTGCTTTTCATTAACATGCACTCCTGCAGAATGTGAGCTGGCATACCGGATGTCCTTACTGTTTCAAACCGAGTAATATCCTGTGTCTATTCCCACCCACACAAAATAACTCCCAAACTTCAACTTGACCTTCAATACCTACTTTGAAAACAGATTTCATTAAACTAACCAAACTGAAAGCGCTTTTGTTCAGAACAGAAGTGTCCCACACTTCTGCAAAATAAATGTATCGACTGCAGATAGCACGAACTTCAAGTAAAATACAGTCCCTTTCAAGTACGAACCTCCCATTACACTGCGTGAATTGTTACACAATTTTCAACACATCTCACACTCAAGGTCTGGCACACTTTTTTAACACGGTCTCCTCCGACCTTCTCACAGTCTTTCAAACTGTTTTTGGTATAATACCAGACTTCATTCATTCAATAATCTATGGAATAACAGGAACAGCCAATAATTCTGGCTCTCATTGCGACCATCCTACTACTATTTTTGCTTGTAAAAAATGGCTGCGCTCCCTGTGCTAACAACCATGTCCGACAGAATATGCCTCTACGCGAAGCTACATAAATCCTGTCAAAAAATTGAACAACTTTTCGGCTGCCTGCCTTTATCTATTATTGGAGCCAGCTACAACATGACATTTATTTACACATATGCAATCTGCGTGCAACCATCTTTTTATTGCAAAACTTTCCCATTTGACTGGCGAATGGATATATGCCTTGCCAACATCCCAACAATTGCTCCCTATATCCAGCAGGCAATGGAGTATCTTGAAAACCATGAACTTGATTGTTCAAGCAGTGGAGCAATGGTGAATGGAAAGCAAAAAGGTATTGTGGCGGAATGGGACTTCTGGGCAGCCGCAAAAGATCTCCTGCAATGTGCGACCTTTGATAACATTGCAGACTGCGTGCCAATTCAAATTGTGCATCCAACGTTCAAAGAACATCACTGTCCCTTCGAGGATGTGAATTGGATCGCTTCGCATTTCTCACACAATGGCAACAATGACCTCTTGGAACCGTACTATCTCAAGCCACTGAAGAACTTCCGAACTGCAATCTCCAAGACTTGTAAGAAATTCACGTTATTCTTAGATTGATTTTTATCAACTTTTTTCTTGAATTTTTTTAATAACCTTCAATTGAACTATTTTCATATAATAACTTTCTAAGTATGCTCAGGCACTTGAACACTGTTTTCATTATTGCCCCTTACGTCTCCAGTCTAACCAGGAATGGGTGATGTATGGCCTATGCAAATACGCCATTTACTTGCTAAATTAGCCTAAATTCGACATCCATTTTGAAACCATGTCTATTCTTTGTGCACACGACTCGCTGCCTGCCTGTTATCCACGAAGCCCTTTCACACAAATTTACTCATCCTCAGCCTCTGCTCACGAGCTGGTGATCAAGATCAAAAAACACAACATTGTTTAGGAACTGGTTAGTGTGGTAATCATATCCTACCTTTATTTTCCTTATAGAATTTATTTATTCATGTATAATAGCTATTGTTTACGTCACAAGAAACTGTAACATGTAATGTGGAATTCACTGATGTAGGAGCTTCGGATTGAATACAACAGAAGCGGTTGGAGTTTGCCTCAGATCGGGGCCTTAGCTCTTTGCACAAGAATTGTTTTTGAAAAAGCTGAAGACAATAATGTATGGTTTGACGAGAAGGGTACCGAATGTGCTTGTCAGAAGCGCAATTTTGTGTTCCTTCTCAAAGTTCCGATGTGGGTAGAACTATTATCAATTCTGACAAGCACCAGATTTAATCTACTGTCCAAGAGATGGCTGACTGTTCTACTGTTGATAATTTTGTGTTACAAAAAAGGAGTACCAGGGTGCCTAAGAAGTTTGATGATTACATTTTGAAATGATATTTTGTTTGTTTTCTTAAAGGATACATGTGGTAATCGTATCTGTTAGAAGGGAACTCTTAGGGTCGGCCGAGCAAGGGGGAGAGGCCTCCAGGCGAGGGCCCTCTCTTAGGATCGTACAGCCGAGCAACCACCCCCCTACAGATGTACGCCACACAAAGATATTTTCTCAACACTTTTATCAGTACTTTTAGGCAGGTTATCGTCACGATACAGAGGAACAGGATTCAGGGATCCTCTCAAACTTAGTCTTTATGGGTAGGGGGTAGCGTGACAGTCTTGGTACCGGTCTGGTACAGAGAGATCTTGCGCACAGCTCTCAATCCTCGACCTGGAGGGTTCTTCGGTAGGGTCAGCGGCAGCGCCAGCAGGCCTCCAAGGATGGTTTACGAAGATGGGCCGCGGCGGCGCCAGCAGGACTCCAAGGATGGTTCACGAAGATGGGCCGCGGCAGTGCCAGCAGGACCCCAAAGATGGTTCACGAATATGGGCCGCGGCAGCGCCAGCAGGACTCCAAGGATGGTTCACGAAGATGGGCCGCGGCTGCGCCAGCAGGACTCCAAGGATGGTTCACGAAGATGGGCCGCGGCAGCGCAAGCAGGACTCCAAGGATGGTTCACGAAGATGGGCCGCGGCAGCGCCAGCAGGACCCCAAAGATGGTTCACGAAGATCAGTTTGTCTCTGTGTCTCTCGACTCCAGGATACAACTGCCGACCTGCTCTGGAGCGGCCCCAGTTATAGGTCTGGGGCCCTTTGATGTCCGGAACCCCGCACTTGGGGGTCGGAGGGTCCGGGATGTGCGAGTCCAGACACCCTGCAGGGGGGTGGAGCCAGGGCCCCGGGAGGCTGGGGGTGATCGAAACCAGGCGGATGGGGGGACCATCGAAACTCCTTACCCCATTGATTCGTCAAGTGGTCTCTTTACCCCCTGGTTGGATCGTGGTGCCTCGATATTGGGGCTTTGCTGGGTCTGTGTCTGGAGTTGGGCTGAGGCCACGAGGCCTGGTCATGGAGGGCCCAAGATGGCGGCTGGGCCGGAGACGGTGTTCCGGGAAAGGGTCCGGGCCAGCCGAGGGGGTTGAGGAGAGGAGGTCGAGTTCCACCGGGGAAGAGCTGGGGGCTGCCCGGAGGGGCGGCACTCGTGGAGGGTGGATGGTGCTGCTCGTGACTGGGGAACAGGGGTCGAGGTAGTCCGGGACCCACCATGCGGGAGGAGGGGGGCCGCGCCACGAGGCCAGGTCCAACACGCGTCCCCCCAGCTGTAGGCAGGGAGAGTCACCCATCTCCTTGGGTATTCTCCTCACCGATGCTGAAGAAGCGGGACAGGCCATCTGCGTTGGCGTGGTCGTTGCCTGGGCGATGCTCCACAGTGAAGTCCATCCCTTGCAGGGAGATGGACCAACGCAACAGCTTCGGATTCTCCCCTTGCACCTGCATCAGCCATTGCAGAGGTCGGTGGTCAGTTTGCACCCGGAAGTGGGTGCCGAAGAGATAGGGCCAGAGCTTCTTGAGAGCCCACACCATGGCGTAGGCCTCCCGCTCGATGGTGCTCCAGCGCTGTTCTCGGGCGAGCAGACTTCGGCTAATGAAGGCTACTGGCTGGTCAATTCCCTCAGTATTGATTTGGGAGAGAACTGCTCCGACGCCATGATCGGAGGCATCGGTTTGTACTATAAATTCCCGGCTGTAGTCGAGGGCTTGGAGCACTGGTGCGGTGCACATTGCTGTCTTGAGGGTCTCAAAGGCGGCCTGACACTCGGGTGTCCGGTTCACCTACAACAAGCCCAAACCCACCAACCACCTCCAACCAACTCTGCAAAGAAACTGGAACAAAATCTCCACCGACCAGATCTCCTCATCGCTCCTTCTAAACACCCCAGCCCACTCCTTGGACCCAAACCTAGCCGCCGCCAACTTCACCCTATGGTTATCCAACACCGCCGACATCTTAGCACCACTGAAAAAACGTCAAAGCAAACCTGGCAACAAGAAGGCCTCATGGTTCAACGATGATCTTAAGAAGTCCAAGAAACTCTGCCGCACCCTTGAAAAAGCGTGGAAAAAAGACCCAACCACCAGCACCAAGGACGCCTTCAAAAACGCCACCCGCACTCACCACCAACTAATCCGAAAGGCCAAGAAAACAAGCATTCAAGGATCGACTTGACAACAACGCCCACAACAGCAAGGAACTTTTCAACATCGTCAAGGAGTTTTCCAATCCCTCGGCCGACTCCAACGACATCACCCCCTCTCAAGCCCTCTGCGACTCCCTAGCCTCATTCTTCCACAACAAGATTGCTGACATCCACAACAGCTTCAACAACCAACCCGGAGCCCAACCCACCCAACCACTTGCTGAACACTCTCCCCCCGCGAACACCCTTAACGACTGGAACCCAATCTCCACTGAGGACACCATCCGCCTGATGAACTCCATCCACTCAGGATCCCCCACAGACCCATGCCCTCACCACATCTTCAACAAAGCAGACTCCGTCATAGCACCGCACCTCCGAGACGTCATCAACTGTTCCTTCAACTCCGCCACCTTTCCGGAAAACTGGAAACACGCTGAACTCACCGCCCTTCTGAAAAAACCCACAGCGGACCCCACCGAACTCAAAAATTACCGCCCCATCTCACTCCTTCCATTCCCGGCCAAAGTAATCGAGAAAGCTGTCAACAACCAGCTCGCCGCTTTCCTCGAAGCCAACAAATCCCTCGACTCCTCACAATCTGGCTTCCGAGCAAAACACAGCACTGAGACCGCCCTCATCGCAGCAACAGACGACATTCGAACTCTACTGGACAATGGAGACACAGTCGCCCTCATCCTCCTCGACCTCTCTGCAGCATTCGACACAGTCTGCCACAGCACCCTTTTACAACGCCTCAGCAACATCGGAATACATGGCAAAGCACTTGAATGGATCACCTCGTTCCTTACCGGAAGAACCCAGAGAGTCCGCCTTCCACCATTCAAGTCCGAGGCCACCGAAGTCATCTGTGGCGTACCACAAGGATCCTCTCTCAGCCCCACCCTCTTCAACGTATACATGAGCCCCCTCGCGACCATCGCCCGCCAACACAACCTCAACATCATCTCTTACGCTGATGACACTCAACTGATCCTTTCTCTCACCAAGGACCCCAGCACCGCCAAAACTAACCTACACGAAGGAATGAAAGAAGTTGCTGAATGGATGAAACACAGCCGTCTGAAACTGAACTCAGATAAAACAGAAGTCCTCATCCTAGGTACATCCCCCTCCGCATGGGACGACTCTTGGTGGCCGGAAGCCCTTGGAAAAGCACCCATCCCGACAGACCATGCACGGAACCTGGGCGTCATCCTGGATTCCTCACTTTCAATGAACAGACAAGTCAACGCTGTCTCCTCATCCTGCTTCAACATTCTTCGCATGCTCAAAAAACATTTCGCTGGATCCCCAACGAAACCAGGAAAACAGTCACCCATGCTCTGGTCACGAGCCGACTGGACTACGGAAACACCCTCTACGCAGGCACTACCGCTAAACTCCAAAAGAAACTCCAACGAATCCAAAACGCCTCAGCCAGAATCATATTAGACATCCCACGCAACGAACACATCTCTGGTCACCTGAAAGACCTCCACTGGCTACCCGTCAAAAAGAGAATCACTTTCCGACTGCTAACCCACGCACACAAATCACTCTACGACATCGGACCAGAATGCCTCAACTCAAGACTGTCCTTCTACACCCCCCCCGCCAACTACGCTCCTCCAGCCAAGCCCTCGCCACTGTACCTCGCATCAACAAGACCACCATGGGAGGCAGATCCTTCTCTTACCTGGCTGCTAAAACATGGAACTCACTCCCCACTCACCTTCGCCTTACCCAGAACCACCTAGCTTTCAGAAAGCAACTTAAAACGTGGATATTTGACAAGTAATCCTCCTCCCCCTCCTTAGCGCCTTGAGACCCTCTGGGTATGTAGTGCGCTATATAAATTCTCTGACTTGACTTGACTTGACTTACCTTCGGTGGGTGTTTCTTTGACGTGAGTTCTGTGAGGGGGCCCACAATACTGCCGTAGTCTTTTACGAAGCGCCGGTAATATCCCGTGAGCTCTAGGAAGGCTCGGACCTCTGTTTGGGTGACCGGGGGTTCCCAGGCCATGATGGTGGTGATCTTGGGTTGGAGGGGGGCCACCTGGCCACTTCCCACCTGGTGCCCCAGGTAGGTCACGGACCCTTGGCCGATCTGGCACTTGCTGGCTTTTATTGTTAGTCCTGCCCGTCGGAGGGCGGCCAAGACCTCCCGGAGGTGTTCAGCCTAGTGGAAACTGTACACCGCGATATCGTCCAGGTAGGCGGCGCAGAACTCCTCGAGCCCCGCCAACACCTTATTCACTAGTCTCTGGAACGTGGCGGGGGCGTTTTTCATCCCGAAGGGCAACACCCTGAAGTGGTAGTGGCCATCAGGGGTGGAGAAGGCGGATCGCTCCTGTGCGCCCGGGGTGAGTCCGATCTGCCAGTAGCCAGCGGTTAGGTCGAAGGTGCTCAGGTAGCGGGCTGCCCCCAGGCGGTCGATCAGTTCATCAGCCCGAAGGATGGGGTGAGCTTGGTTCGGGTGACAGCGTTCAGGCCCCGGTAGTCCACACAAAACCTGAGTTCGGGGGCTACGCCAGGGGCGGCGGCCTTGGGGACCAGCACGACCGGGCTGGCCCATGGGCTGTCGGAGGGCTTGATCACCCCTAGAGCCAGCATCTTGGACACTTCCGACTGGATGCAGGCGCGTACCCGATCGGGAACTCGGTAGGCCCGGTGCCGTATAGGTGGGCTATCCCCGGTGTCGACATCGTGGAGGCACCATGGGGTGACCCCGGGGGTGAGAGAGAATAGATCGGCAAATTGTCGTAATAAGTCTTGGCAACTTTGGCGTTGTGCTGGGGTCAGGGTGGAAGAGAGGTTGACTCCTTCCATGGAGCCGTCTTTTTCGAGGGTCTTCAGGCGGTCGGGTAGTGGCTCGGAGTCCTCTTCAGCCCCACTGTCGGTAGCCATCAAGAGGCTAAGTTCTGAGCGGACAAAGTGAGGCTTAAGTCGGTTGTCATGAAGGACCCGGAGGGGGTTCCTGGGGGACTCCATGTCCACCAGGTATGTGACAGGGCCCTTGCGCTCCACCACTTTGAAGGGCCCAGTCTATTTGTCCTGGAGGGCGCAGGGTTCGACCGGGGACATGGCCCAGACCTGTTGTCCCGGCTCGAACTCAATGGACGAGGCGTTTTGATCATACCAGCTCTTCATGTCTTCTTGACTGGCTTCGAGGTTGGCCTTGGCAAGTTCCCGGAACCGCTGAGTCTGGTTCCGGAGGGTCAGGAGGTACCGGTACACATCAGGAGGAGCATTTTGGGTGGTCACCTCCCATCCTTCTTTGACCAGGCTTAGGGGACCCCGGACGGGGTGCCCATACAATAGTTCGAAGGGGCTGAATCCCAGGGACTTCTGTGGGACCTCCCGGTAGGCAAATAGGAGACAGGGCAGCAACACGTCCCATTGGCGTCGTAAGGGCTCCACCAGGCCCATGATCATACCCTTGAGGGTGCGATTGAAGCGTTCCACCAGTCCGTTTCCTTGAGGGTGGTAGGGGGTCGTAAATTTGTACGTGACCCCGCACTGTTGCCATAGGGACTTCATGTATCGGGAGATGAATGTCGTGCCCCGATCACTGATGACTTCTCGGGGGAAGCCCAACCGGGAGAAAATTCCCTTTAGGGCCCGGCCCACCACGGGCGCGGTCACGGTCCGGAGAGGAATGGCTTCGGGATAGCGAGTGGCATGGTCCACCAGGCAGGACGAGTACGAACTGGTGACCTTGTGATGTCCGGGGCTCCAGGTGCCCCACAATGTCAATCCCTACCCGCTCGAAGGGGGTGTTGACTACTGGGAAAGGTTGCAGGGGGACTTTTAGTTTTCTGCCGCTCTTCCCGCTTGCCTGGCAGGTGGGGCAGGCTCAGCAGTGGTTGATCACATCGTTCCTCATCCTGGGCCAGTAGAAGTGGGTCACCAGGTGGCTGTAAGTTTTGTCCTGCCCCAGGCGCCCGGCGAGAGGTACATCATGGGCAAGGTTCAGGAGGAAGTCTCTGAATCGGAGGGGGACAACCAGCACCCGGCTGGCCCCGAGCTCAGCAATCTTCTGCTCACTGTAGAGGAGCTCATTGTCCCAACAGACCCAGTGGGCCCCAGAGGCATCCCCTGCGCTCTGGGCTGCGGCTTGCTGTCGGGTCCCCTCGAGGGAGGGACACGTATTTTGCTCTTGGCGGAACTGTTCTTCAGTGGGGCCACCTTCTTGGCGCCACTGGGCCAGCTCCGGGAGGTCGCGGAGCGGGGCAGTTTCTTCATCGTTGGGCCCCGGTGGACCGGGTTCAGGGTTGGTGTCTTCAGTGGTGATGGCCGGTGGAGGCTCGGGCCACTCGGGTTCTTCAGTGGAGGGGATGGCGCGGGCGGCCATGGATCGGGTCATCGCACAGACCCATTCAGGGAGGCCAAGCATCCCCAGGTGCTCCCTCCGCTCAACGACAGCCCTGGGGGAGCTCTTGAGGTCGTTCCCCAGGAGGCAGTCCACGGGGACATCGTCTCGGACGGTCACTTTCAGCATGCCCGACACTCCCCCCCATTTAAAGGGGACGCGGGCCATCTGGCACAGGCTTTCAGAGTTATCCGCGGACCGTACTGGGCATAGTACATTGGGCAAGATTTGCTCCGGGGTCACCAGATGGCAACGGACGGCCGTCATGCTGGCTCCCTTGTCGCGGAGGGCTTCGGCCCGGTGCCCATTAATGGTGACCCACTGGCTGTACTTCTGCGTGTTGGCCGGGATTGGGGCCCGGGGGACCATGTCTCTTTCGCCCAGACATACTAGGGAAATGGCTGCGGGTTCCCACTCGGTCTGGTATTGCTCACAGTCTTCGGCTACTTCTTCGCCTTGTTCCTCCCCCAGGGAGACGGCGGCGATCTGGCGGTTTTGGGGACCCGTGAGGTTAGAGGGTTGGTTTCTCAGACAGTTGGGGTCATTCGCATAATGACCGGGTCGCTGGCATTTGTGGCAGATAATGTTGGAGCGGGATCCCGGCCGTGCATGAGGGGCTCCTCTCCCGGCCAGGGAAGGGGGAGTGCTGGTGGGGGCACCGTGGCGGTGTCCCGGACCCGGCCCTGGCCTCCTCCTCCTCCTTGCGGACGGTGGGATCCCTGGGAGGCTCGGCCTTGGTCTCCCGCTCAGTTCCGGGGGACCCGGGTGCTCTCCCATCGATCCCCTTCAATGGCGAGTTTCCGGGGCTCGGTCAGTTTGCTGTCGAGGAGATGCTGCCTTAGTTCGACGAAACATTTGTTGGAGAGGTGTTCCCATACGATGAGATCGAACAATTGTTCGTAGGTGGTGACCCGGCTGCCCTTGATCCACCCCTCTAAGGCTCTGCTGTAGAAGTTTACATGTTCTACCCAGGTGGTACCGGGGATCCTTTTACAGTCTCGGAATCGCTGCCGGTAAATCTCGGGGGTGAGCCCATAGCGAGTGAGGAGGGCGGCTTTCATATGCTCGTAGGAGGTCATCTCAGCGTCGGGGAGCTGTAGCAGGGCATCTCTCCCCTCGTTGACGAATCTCCCCCACAACCCGGCACCCCAGTCTTTTTGCGGCACCCGGTGGGAGGTCATGGCTACCTCGTAGGCCTTAAACCATTGCTGGATGTCGTCGTTTTTATGGTACTCTCGGATGACATCTTTGGGGATGTGGACCTTGGTGTCCGTAGAGGGAGGGGAGCTCTGGTTCCCGGAGACGCCGGTGTTCCCGTTTTTCGCCTTAAGCTCTAGTTCTTTCAAACTGCGCTAGTGCTCGTACGCAAGCTTCTTCTCCTCCAGCTCCCTCTGGCTTCTTTTCTCTTCCAGGTCTCCCTGTAATCGTAGTTGCTCAAGGGCTATTTTCTTTTCTGCCAGTTGCAGTTCCCCATCTAAGTGGAGTCTAGCCAGTTGCAATTCGTGGAGCCGGCTCCTCTCTCGTTCTCGGGCATCCTCGTGAGAGAGGCCTGTGTTTCTCTCCTCCTCTGGGGTTGTAATGTTCTCGGTGATTGCGATGTCTTCGCTTTGGGGTGGCGACGCTCCCGCCCCCACCCAAGTCTGTAGGGCCTGCTTGAAATCGTCTTTGGTGCTTAGTCCTGTGGTAGCGATACCCAAGTCTTTGCAAAATTGCTTCAATTCCTTGTGACTGTAATCTTCCAGTCGTTCCATCTGGAACTCTGCGGTTGGTCCGGTTTCTTTAGTCGTCATGGTCGCTGTGTGCTTTTGTTTGTAGTGGGGCGAGTTACTCTCTGCATGATTTGCGTCGGCTCGGATCGCGCCGCTGGCCACCAATGTTAGAAGGGAACTCTTAGGGTCGGCCGAGCAAGGGGGAGAGGCCTCCAGGCGAGGGCCCTCTCTTAGGATCGTACAGCCGAGCAACCACCCCCCTACAGATGGACGCCACACAAAGATAGGTTCTTAACACTTTTATCAGTACTTTTAGGCAGGTTATCGTAACGATACAGTGGAACAGGATTCAGGGATCCTCTCAAACTTAGTGTTTGTGGGAAGGGGGTAGCGGGACAGTCTTGGTACCGGTCTGGTACAGAGAGATCTTGCGCACAGCTCTCAATCCTCGAGCTGGAGGGTTCTTCGGTAGGGGCAGCGGCAGCGCCAGCAAGCCTCCAAGCATGGTTCACGAAGATGGGCCGCGGCAGCGCCAGCAGGACTCCAAGGATGGTTCACGAAGATGGGCCGCGGCAGCGCCAGCAGGACCCCAAAGATGGTTCACGAAGATGGGACGCGGCAGCGCCAGCAGGACTCCAAGGATGGTTCACGAAGATGGGCCGCAGCAGCACCAGCAGGACTCCAAGGATGGTTCACGAAGATGGGCTGCGGCAGCGCCAGCACGACTCCAAGGATGGTTCATGAAGATGGGCCTCGGCAGCGCCAGCAGGACCCCAAAGATGGTTCATGAAGATGAGTTTGTCTCGGTGTCTCTCGACTCCAGGATACAACTGCCGACCTGCTCTGGAGCTGCCCCAGTTATAGGTCTGGGGCCCTTTGATGTCCGGACCCCCGCACTTGGGGGTCGGAGGGTCCGAGATGTGCGAGTCCAGACGCCCAGCAGGGGGGTGGAGCCAGCGCCCAGGGAGGCTGGGGGGATCGGAACCAGGCGGATGGGGGGACCATCGAAACTCCTTCCCCCATTGATTCGTCAAGTGGTCTCTTTACCCCCTGGTTGGATTGTGGTGCCTGGATGTCGGGGCTTTGCTGGGTCTGTGGCTGGGGTCGGGCCGAGGTCACGAGGCCTGGTCGTGGAGGGTCCAAGATGGCGGCTGGGCCAGAGACGGTGGTCCGGGAAAGGGTCCGGGCCAGCCGAGGGGGTTGAGGAGAGGAGGTCGAGTTCCACCGGGGAAGAGCTGGGGGCTGCCCGGAGGGGCGGCACTCGTGGAGGGTGGATGGTGCTGCTCGTGGCTGGGGAACAGGGGTCGAGGTAGTCCGGGACCCGCCATGCGGGAGGAGGGGGGCCACGCCACGAGGCCAGGTCCAACAGTATCCAACCTTTATTTTCATTATAGAATTTTGAGTCATTCAGGTCTAATAGGTATTGTTTATGTCACATGGAACTGTAACATGTAATGTGGAATTCACTGAGGCAAGAGCTTACATTTGAATACAGCAGATGCGGTTGGAGTTTGCCTCACCTGAATGCCTTAACTCTTGCACCAGTTGATCTATTTATGGCACTTAAATAAAGACACTTTTTATATAACGTTCAGACTCAATCCCTTTATTACACACAGCCACTTTCTTAGACACAGCTGATTTTACCATTTCTCTTCTGTGGCATTTGCAACATTCTGCATTATAATCTTCACAATTATTTCTTTATTCCTGGATGCTAAAACACTGCATTCGAGTCTTCAGAAAGTAGAGGTGAGTAGTTTGCTTCCCACTCCCCGTATAGTAGAAACGCATACTAACACTACTTACACAGGTATGCTACAGCGGCCAGTATCCTACAGCGCCCACAGCACACCACTTTACAGCAATCAGCTCACAGCTTAGGCTCACGGTTTCATCCCCGAGTCTCCAGACTGGTACCAGTGAGTAGTTTGCTTACCACTCTCGCTATAGTCTAAACACATACTAACACCACCTGTACAGCTATCCTACAGCGGCCAGTATGCTACAGCGCCCAGAGCACATCAGTTTACAGCCCACACCTGTAGGGGTAAATACTTCAGCAGATCAGTTTACAGCACTCAGCTAAGAGTTTAGGCGCACGCTTTCATCCCCGAGTGTACCGGCACCTCACCTCAGCATCATCTCACTCTGGGCAAAACAGCACTTTCACACCGGTACGGGTGAATACTGCACTTCGCACTCCCTGTATAGCACACCCTAAAAACCCCACAGACGTTACAGTGCTCCTACCTTCCTCTTTCCATCTTTTTTCACCCTTTTTTTCTCCTTACTCCCTTCAACGGAATCCCAAAATTGTTCCCAAAACTTCCTAGATGCAACCATTCACAGCCAATAAGCAGCAAGCTTGTGCTTGTAACGCCTCAGCCAATCAGATGGCAGAATTCCCAAATATCGATATCTGTAAATTTCGATATTTCTCCAAAACTGCTGAACGGATTACAGCAAATAAATAATAGCATGCTTTCTAGACCAAGACCCTTCTCCCTATTAAATTTAGGGTAATTCCGTTCACCTCCAAACTTTTGACATAGGAGCCGATATCAACAAAGAATTAGTTTGGAAATGTTCATTAAGATTCATCAAACGACGCCAAAGTTATAAGTAAAACAAAAAACGCTCTTCCTATGGAAACCTGGTCCTACCTATAACTACCTACTCGCAACCGCCAGTAGATAATACATATATATATATATATATATATATATATATATATATATATATATATATATATATATATATATATATATATATATATATATATTCCCCCCCTCCCAACAATTGTAAAGCCCTGGGAGGTGGTGGTCCCCGGGGCTGTGGGGTCCGTCACGGACCCCCCTGTTTTAAATATTAGTGCCCCGGGGAGGTGCCGTTCCCCGGGGCGTGTGGGGGGATTTAGCCCCCCCACACAGGTTTTTTTCTTTTTTTTGTGAACCCCCGCATACTTAGCAATAAAGCCCGGGGCTCTGGGGGCCTAAGAGGCCCCCCATCATGATATATATATATATATAGGTTTCAAACATGTTATAGTTTGGAATTAGCATTTAAAAAACCTGTGAAATTCACTGAAAAAAACTATAGGTTCTAGGGGTGTTATAGTTAGCTGAACATTTCACTCATACAAAACCATTGAAATTCCTCCAATTAAGTTAGTTGTACTTACTATATCTCGCGCACCCGCAATCCACTGCTGATGATGTCACATATTACATCATTCATGACATGGTCAGTGACATCACTGATGACATCTCAAATGAAATCACTGATGACATCATCCACGTGACAATCAAAGAAGTGGCCCCCCTCCTGGGCCACTTCTGGCCCCGGGGACCCCATCCCCCTGGGCTTGGCCCTCCTCGTTGGGGGCCGTGGCGGGGTCCCTAAGCCCCCCACGGTCCCTGCCAGCTCCCCGCATCCTGCAGAAACTGGCATTGCTTTTCTGCATGGAGAGCAGCTAACATGCTGGTTTCCTGCTCTCTCTTCAAAACCCAAAGAAGTTTGCTATGGTAAACAGCATTGTCCCGGGGGTAGGCACCCCGGGACACTGCAGGAGCTGGCCCTGGTGGGTGGCAGTCCCGAGGGCCATCAAGGGCTCCAGGAGGGGGCCCCCCCTACCA
Source organism: Lissotriton vulgaris (assembly GCF_964263255.1). Taxonomy (NCBI): domain Eukaryota; kingdom Metazoa; phylum Chordata; class Amphibia; order Caudata; family Salamandridae; genus Lissotriton; species Lissotriton vulgaris. The sequence goes on from NC_141689.1 coordinate 56,376,451, forward strand.
ACAATTGTAAAGCCCCGGGAGGTGGTGGTCCCCGGGGCTATGGGGTCCATCACGGACCCCCCTGTTTTAAATATTAGTGCCCCGGGGAGGTGCTGTTCCCCGGGGCATGTGGGGGGGATTTAGCCCCCCCACACAGGTTTTTTTCTATTTTTTAAATTCGACGTCCCGGGGGGTGGCGGTCCCCGGGGCTGCGGGGGGCCGTGAACCCCCGCATACTTAGCAATAAAGCCCGGGGCTCTGGGGGCCTAAGAGGCCCCCCATCATTAATATCAAAGCCCCGGGGGTGGCGGTTCCCGGGGCTGCGGGGGACCGTGTGCCCCGCGCAATCATAATTACTTTACCAGGGGGGGCGGTACCCAGGGCTGGGTGGGGGGGATTGGGCCTCCCCACACTTTTTGACATAATGCCCCCGGGATTTGGTCCCCCCGGGGGCTAATTTAAAAAAAAGCAGACCGGAATAATTTGTTTTTCCACGGGGTAAAACGCGTATCCCGCAATATTTTTACCCTGCCCCCTTAGCATGTTTTGCACAATTGTTTCACTGCTTTCTTGTGCCTCGGTACTACCGAGGCACAAGATGGCTGCCAACACTTCCTGGTTTGAAGTGTTGACACCAATTAGCATGCAGCTCGTCCTCAGGAAGGTACACGTACTGTACAGAGTACAGTACAGTACAGTACAGAGTACGGTACTTCATCTATAGATATATCTATGATTTTACTTTTGAATTTCTCAGGAACTACTGAACGGATTTACACCATTTAATAAAAAGTGTGATCTGCGAACAGAACTCTACCTTTTTGGCAAGTTTTGTGTAATTCCGTTCAGCCGTTCGGGCAGATTACCTTTTTGCTTAAATGGTGTGAATCCCTCCAGTAGTTCCTGATAAAATCAAAAGAAAAAAAATATATATATATATCTATAAGCGCACACCGTACGCGTACGTACGCAGATATTCGTGTGCGCGAGCTGCATGCTGATTGGCTGCCAATGTCTGTCAATACTCCAAAACAGAAATTGTTGGCAGCCATCTTGTGCCTCGGTAGACTGAGGCACAAGAAAGCAGAAAAACAAACGTGTAGAACTCAAAAAGGGGGCAGGGTAGAAGCAGCCTGACCTCCTAGGCCTGCCCAGGTGGTCCCACAAGGACCCCCAAGGCAAAAAAGATGTTTTTTTCTCCGAAAAATCGCGCTGTGCGCGTACCGTGCGCGTACTGTGCGTGCAGGTGCATGCAGGGGTCCTCGTACGTACACATACGGTACGCGGACGGTGCGCGTATCTTTCCAAGAAAGCTGCATGCTCATTGGCTGTCAACACTCCAAACTAGGAAGTGTTGGCAGCCATCTTGCAGCAGCAGAAAAACAAACGTGTAGAACACAAAAAGGGGGCAGGGTAGAAACACCCTGACCCCCTAAGCCTGCCAAGGTGGTCCCACAAGGTATGTTTTTTAAAAATTACCCCCCAGGGAAACCAAATCGTGGGGGCATAGTGATAAAAAAGTGGGGGGTGCCCAATCCCCCCCACACTGCCCCGGGGACCGCTGCCCTCTGGGGCAAAGCACTTCAGCCCCCTGGCGCATACTGGAGGCTCCTGGTGGGCTAGTTGGCCCCCAGGGACCCCCAGTATGCAAGGGGAATTAGTTCCCCCTCTGCAAATGGGCCAGGGGCTGTGTTGCAGAGAGGTGTAAAAAGGGGCATAGACTCATTACACCTCTCTGCAATGCAGCCCCCTGGCGCATACTGGAGGTTCCAGGTGGGCTATTTGGCCCCAAGGGACCCCCAGTATGCAAAGGGAATTAGTTCCCCCTCTGCAAACACGCCCGGGGGCTGCGTTGCAGAGAGGTGTAAAAAAGGGTGTTGCCTCATTACACCTCTCTGCAATGCAGCCCCCTGGCGCATACTGGAGGTTCCAGGTGGGCTAGTTGGCCCCCAGGGACCCCCAATATGCAAGGCGAATGAGTTCCCCCTCTGCAAACATGCCAGGGGGCTGTGTTGCAAAGAGGTGTAAAACCATTTTTGTCATTTGAGATGCCATCAGTGATGTCATGAGTGATGTCACTGACCATGTCATGAGTGATGTAATATGTGACGTAATCAGCAGTGCATTGTGGGCGCGCGAGTTATAGTTAGCTGAACTAACTATAACGGGGAAATTTCAAAGGTTTTGTATGAGTAAAATGACCCGCTAACTATAACCGGTGTGAAACCTATGTTTTTTTCAGTGAATTTCAAAGGTTTTTAAAATGCTAATTCCTAACTATAACGTGTGTGAAACCTATGGGTTTTCAGTGAATATATATATATATATATATGTATATACTAGCAGCCCGACCCAGCGTTGCCCGGGGCAGAAGGGGGCTGGGGGCAGCATTTCAGGCTTGCAGCAGCGTTGCCTGGGGCAGAAGGGGGCTGGGGGCAGCATTTCAGGCTTGCGTGCACCCATGGCTCCCGCCCGTCCCTCCGCCTCATCCCCGCGCTCTCGATGTCATGACGCAGACGTCGCGGCCGGCGCTTCTTTCAGGGGATTACTTTGTTTTTAAAGTTGATTTTTTTAATTTACGTTTTTTTAAATTTTATGTAGCCTATGTCCATCTACACACCCTGACAATTTCAAGGATGTATCGGTGTGTGGATTGGCGCTGTGGTTCCCGAGTTTACCTGGCTCAAAGAGTTGTGTTCTCTCTTTATAATAGTAATATATATATATATATATATATATATATATATAAATATGCAAACAACCTCACGCGCTGCTTCTGCGACGCAATCCAGGCCACACCAGCAATACTCTTCCAAATGATTTTATTCAAGTTTAAAAGTTCTCAGGCATAACGTGTTTCGAGTCCCTGTACTCTTTGTCAAATGCCAGTAGCTCCTGCACCAGTGCGTTCGTTGCAGATTTTAAAAGAACGTAACTTCTAGACACTGAAAAAGGACCAAAGTCAGTATTTTTCCAGATTTAAGGGGACAGGTACCAGGCTCATGAAAGTTTAAAGTTTTTACAATTCATCTCAGCTGCAGAGGTGGGTACCTTTTTATTTGGTGGTTTATAGTAACCCTTTACAGTATGTTCGTATTATTAAGGTTACCTTTGCTGCCTGGTCTCGTTGGTGTATCATTCAATTACATGGGACTACAGTTCCCAGAGTCCTCTTTACCTGTCCCATTTTCTTCACCGGATTTCAGTGTCGGTGATGGCAAAACCCCAATAACACAGCGTGTGCCGAGTACGAATCACGCAGTAGCAAGGACATTTATATATAAATATATATATATATTTTACCTACTGGCGGTCGCCAGTAGGTATATATAGTTAGGAGCTAGTTACCATAGGAAATTCTAAACATTCTAGTGGGAATAACTTTGGCACCGATTGAGGGATCTGCCTGTAATTTTCCCTAAATTTGCCCCGCTGCGCTCCGCTCCTTCCCTGAAAGTTTCGGGGGGATTCGTCAAGCGGGGGCCGAGAAAAAAGGGGGGTCCCAAAACATGTTTTCCCTACGTTAATTTCCATAGGGACATTCTGACAAGGCTACAGCTCGAAAGGCTGAACGGAATTATACCAGATTTGGCAAAATGGTAGGGACTGGTATGCAGCAGTGCCTTTTGTATGTTTGGTGTAAATCCCTCCAGTAGTTCTTGAGAAAATTGAATTTGAAATTTTTCAAATGGCATTTTCTATGGGACCTTTAGACACGGCTACAGCCCGAACGGCTGAACGGAATTACACCAAACTTGGCAAAATGGTAGGGACAGGTATGCGGTAGTGCCTTTTCTATGTTTGGTGAAAATCCCTCCAGTAGTTGTTGAGAAAATGAATTTGAGCAAATTATATATCTATATGCACTCCACATTCTATTGGGAATAACTTTGGCGCCGATTGAGGAATCTGTGTGTAATTTTCCAGAAGTTTGGCCAGCTCCGCTCTGCTCCTTCCCTGAAAGTTTTGGGGGGATTCGTCAAGCGGGCCGAAAGGGGGGTCCCAAAATGTGTTTTCCCCATGTTTATTTCCATAGGGACCTTTAGACACGGCTACAGCCCGAACGGCTGAATGGAATTACACCAAACTTGGCAAAATGGTAGGGCCTGGTAGGCAGATGGGCCTTTGCTATGTTTGGTGAAAAATCCCTCCAGTAGTTCTTGAGAAAATTGAATTTGAAATTTTTCAAATGGCATTTTTATGGGACCTTTAGACACGGCTACAGCCCGAATGGCTGAACGGAATTACACCAAACTTGGCAAAATGGTAGGGACAGGTATGCAGTAGTGCCTTTTTATATTTTGTGAAAATCCCTCCAGTAGTTGTTGAGAAAATTGAATTTGATCAAATTATATATCTATATTGCCTCACTGTACGCGCACCGTACGCGTACGGTATGCATACCGTACACGAGCGAGTTTCTGATTGGCTGGCCGTCGACTGTCAACATTCCAAACTGTCCAAACCAGGAAGTGTTGGCCACCATCTTGTTTTTCAGGAGAACTGAGGCACAAGAGAGCCCAAAACAAGAGTGAAAAACACAAAAAGGGGGCAGGGTAGAGACCCCCCAACCCTCTAGCCCTTCTCAGGAGGTCCCAAAAGTACCCCCAAGGGCAAACCCCCCCCCCCAAAAATCGTGGGGTATGTGCACCGTACCCGTAGGGTACACGCACTGTGCGCGTACCGTGCAATTTAAAAAAAACACTGAGAAGGGCTAGGAGGTCAGGGGGTCTCAACCCTTCCCCCTTTTCACGTTTTCCGCTCTTTTTTTGTGCTCTCTTGTGCCTCACTTCTCCTGAGAAACAAGATGGATGCTCAGGTGGTCCCAGAAGGATAATAACATATATAAACGTTATCCGCTAATAGAATTCGCATTTACAAAACCTTTGAAATTTATTGAAAAAAAAATATAGGTTTTACGCCTGGTATAGTTAGGAATTAGCATTTAAAAACCTTGCTAATTCACTGAAAAAAACCATAAGTTTCAAGCCTTATATAGTTAGGAATGAGCATTTAAAAAACCTTGCAAATTCACTTAAAAAACAATAGGTTTCAGGACTTATATAGTTAGGAATTAGCATTTAAAAAACCTTGCAAATTCACTTAAAAAACCATCGAAAATTCACTTAAAAAACCATAGGTTTCAGGCCTTATATAGTTAGGAATTAGCATTTAAAAAACCATTGAAATTGCTCCTATATAGTTAGTTGTACTAACGATATTTCGCGCACCCGCAATCCATTGCTGATGATGTCACATATTACATCATTCATGACATGGTCAGTGACATCACTGATGACATCACTGATGACATCTCAAATGACATCACTGATGACATCTCATTTGACATCACTGATCACATCACTGATGATATCATTCATGTGATAATACGATGCACCTCCTAACACTCTAATGTAACCTTTGATACACCCAGTGTTAAATACAGACTACCATTCTTGAAAGCATTGACACACCAATACCAGTTACTACATACGCACTCACTGATTCCTAGGTCTACACACACATTCACTCATTCACCCATAGAATCACTCATACATACAGTCACTCATCAATACAACACTATCATATGCACTCGTACACCTATACAGACACTCACACACTGCCACTCATCCATGGAGTTACTCAAACACCTAGTCAGTCATGCAAAGAATCAATCACACTTCCATTTCCTCAACTATACAGTTATACACACAACACCTTACTTATTCAAACATATACTAACACATACTTACTCTCTTATACTATCACTAATACAAGTACACAATGATCCATATAGCCACTCGCATTTAATGGCTCTAATGTATAGTCATTTCTATATGCCAACTCCCACATGCACTGTGTTTTACATATGTACTTACTTGCACATGTAGCACTGAGATATCCATTCACTCACCAACACACCCATGCACACAGTCAACTGCCCATATAGCTGTTTCCACATGCACTCTTGAACTCATACACCTAGAGAATCAACTGCTCACACATCTATGCACAGAGTCACACACCTCCCAGCCACCAACACACACACTCAGTCTCCCATTCAAATACTTGGGCAACCAATCAATAACCCATATAGCCACTCATATAGCTACTGATCAACACATGCAGCAACTTACACAACAACAGACATACTGATGCGCACATTCAGATAGTTTAGTCACTAACCCATGCATTTAGTAAGACACATTTAATCACACACTCATACAGTCAGTCACGCACCTACTAAATCCTTCATCCAGACACTTATACATCCACTCATTCTTCAATATGTAAAGCATATTTAAACTTTACAGAAACACACAGTCACTGGATGATGTCATCAGTGATGTCATCAGTGATGTCAAATGAGATGTCAGCAGTGATGTCATCAGTGATGTCATTTGAGATGTCATCAGTGATGTCATCAGTGATGTCACTGACCATGTCATGAATGATGTAATATGTGACATCATCAGCAGTGGATTGCGGGTGCGCGAAATATAGTTAGTACAACTAACTATATAGGAGCAATTTCAATGGTTTTTAAATGCTAATTCCTAACTATAAAAGGTCTGAAACCTATGGTTTTTTAAGTGAATTTGCAAGGTTTTTAAAATGCTAATTCCTAACTATATAAGGCCTGAAACCTATGGTTTTTTAAGTGAATTTGCAAGGTTTTTTAAATGCTAATTCCTAACTATATAAGTCCTGAAACCTATGGTTTTTTCAGTGAATATATATATATATATATTCACTGAAAAAATTAACTGAAAAAACCATAGGTTTGACACCAGTTATAGTTAGCTGGAAATTTTACTGACATAAAACCATTGAAATTCCCACGTTATAGTTCGTTGGACTCACTATAACTTGCGCGCCTGCAATGCACTGCTGATGACGTCACATATTACATCACTCATGACATGGTCTGTGACATCACTCATGACATCACTGATGACACCATCCAGTGAATGTGTGTCTTTCTGAAAAATAAATATGTTTTATATATGTATATATAAAGGTCGATGGAAGAATAAATGTTTAAATAAGTGTCTAAAAGGATGTTTTAAAAAAAAAATTTGATTGGTTAACTGGCTTATTAAGTGTATCTTAGTGAATACATATATTAGCGAGTAATGTTTAAATATTTAAATATATGTATCAGTGTTTCACTTTGTGTATAAGTGGCTGACTCACTGTTTGTATGTGTTTTGAAGACAGCATATGTGCAGGACTGTATGGGTGGATGAGTGTGTATATGTGTGTGTTAGTGAGTGAATGACTGTCTCACTAGTGTCTATATCGGTAACGACATATGTTTTAATCTAGTATATGTGAGTATTGATGTATATAAGTGAGTATATGTGAAAGCGAGAGATTGTAAGAGTTCCTGTTTAAATAAGTATGTGTTTCTATAAGTGATTGTTTAAGAGAGTAAGTATGTGTAAGTTTCCTTAGAAGTAAGGTGGTAGTGTGTGTATAGTTGTATATGCAAATAAATGGAGGTTCAATAGTTTATTTGCATGTGTGAGTATGTGTGTGAGTAACTTTTGGATGACTGTCGGTGTGTAACAGGACGTATAGGTGTATCACTACATATGATGAGTGAGTATATGTATGAGTGACTATATAGAACTGTTGGTGAATGAGTGGATGTGTATATAGATGGTGGAATTACTGAATTGGTTGTTGTACCGGATATGGGTATCTCCATTTTTTTGAAAATGTTAGTTTCTATTTTTGAATATGTGTTTCAAGGGTTACATTACACTGAAAGGAGGTCTGTCACTCTGTCACAAGGATGGTGTCATCAGTGATGTCATGAGTGATGTCACTGACCATGTCATGAGTGATGTAATATGTGACGTCATCAGCAGTGCATTGCAGGCGCGCAAAGTATAGTGAGTCCAACTAATTATAACGTGGGAATTTCAATGGTTTTATGTCAGTAAAATTTCTAGCTAACTATAACTGGAGTCAAACCTATGTTTTTTTCAGTGAATTTAATAGGTTTTTTAAATGCTAATTCCTAACTATAACTGGTGTGAAACCTATGGTTTTTTCAGTTAATTTCAAAGGTTTTTTAAATGCTAATTCCTAACTATAACTGGTGTGAAACCTATGTTTTTTTGCAGTGAATTTCATAGGTTTTTTAAATGCTAATTCCTAACTATATATAGGGCCTCAAACCTATGTTTTTTTCAGTGAATTTCAAAGGTTTTTTAATAGCAAATTTCTATAGCTTTGAAATGTAATATTTTTTATAATGAATCCTTTATTGTATATTTATGTAATACTATTTTGTTTATGTATATTGTTCATGGTTTTTTGTTTTTTTTTGCCCTGGAGCGCTCCTGGTGCGCGTACCGGTGAGCGCACCGGTAAGCGCAGTCATGCGGCGCGCCCCGGTGCGCGTACCGGTGAGCGTCCTGTTAGCGCTATTGCCGCGAACGAAAACATCATTGTGACATATCGTGTAGCCGCGTCTGCATGATACGCACGGCGTAAGCGTACCCGGAAGCACTAGAGCGCAAACGTTCGCGCTTCGTAAGCGTCCCAGGGCGCGTAGCGTAAGCGCGTCAGGTCATGTGACCTGAAAATAACACTTTTCATTGGTTCAGGACAGTTTTGGGTTCCAAATGATAAAGCCAGTGTCATGTGACCTGAAAATAACACTTTTCATTGGTTCAGGACAGTTTTATTTTCCAAAAGATGAAAGCCCCCGCCTTTTTTCCTCATTCTCACTTTTTACTTTGACTGAGGAAGACCTGTTTGCAGACTTATTTGTACCTATTTGTACTGGGAAATGGCTACAGTAGCAGCAGCAGCAGGAGCATCTCAACCACCACCACCACCACCACAAGGACCACCACAACACCACAGTGGTGGAGAAGAAGAAGAGGAGGAGGAGGAGGAGGAGGAGAGGTGGTACCTGCCTGAAGATACTACCACCTAAAGCCAAAGGAGCACAATGTCTGGGAGTTCTTTAAAATCCCAAGGGGCCTCAAGAAAGTTAATGCGCCAAAGGTTACTTGTGTCTGATCTGTGGCACTGTACTTTCCAGGGGCAACACTGCCAAAAAGTATTGTTTTGGCAACAACACCATGATTCCCCACATGCAACGCCGGTACCCAAACAACTATGCTGCTGCGGAGGTCAGAGAACTGACCAGAAACCCTCCCCAATCTTCACCCAGCACCTCCCAAAGTAAGCAACCCACTCCATCGGGTCCAGAGACAAGTGAGATGGTCCCAAACATCCAAACCCAGTTCGGAGATTTCAAAATTGTTTGCAAATTTTGTGGAAGGACAATTTGCTGTGGAGAGTATTAAACTGATTAACCACGCCCCTTTTTACACCTCTCTGCAACGCAGCCCCCGTGCATGTTTGAAGAGGGGAAACTAATTCCCCTTGCATACTGGGGGCCCCTGGGGGCCAACTAGCCCACCAGGAGCCTCCAGTATGCGCCAGGGGGCTGCATTGCAGAGAGGTGTAATGAGGCCACACCCTTTTTTACACCTCTCTTCAACGCAGCCCCCGTGCATGTTTGAAGAGGGGGAACTAATTCCCCTTGCATACTAGGGGTCCCTGGGGGCCAACTAGCCCACCTGGATCCTCCAGTATGCGCCAGGGGGCTGCATTGCACAAAGGTATATTGAGGCTATGCCCCTTTTTACACCCCTCTGCAATGAAGGCCACTGGCGCATTTGCAGAGGGGGGACTAATTCCCCTTGCATACTGGGGTCCGTGGGTCATATCTGCCCAAACACTGATATTCTGAACGATTGAAAATGACTTTTCTTGAGAAACATTCGGATTTGGATTATCAAGTCCTATACTTTGGAATTTTTGAAAGACTGACTTTGAGGATGCTATAAATTACTCAAGTCTGCCCGAATTGTGTGGGTAAAATTGATACCTAGTCACTTTGAATAAGAATGTACTTACGTCTCGTCTAACATTTGGAAGAAATATCTAGTTATATGACAACAGGACACCGACATAACTTGAAGGAAATAAGAACGCCCTGAAGAAGTTCTGTTGTACAGAACGAAACGTTTCGGCTGGCTGTGGTACATAAACTTAAGGAAAATAAAAGCATTTGAATATACACCAAGATTCAGCGCTTCAATAAGGACTCTAACTGATATGATTTGATTGGACTTATTGTGCAAGTGGTGCTGTGCCAAACTTTGGAATATTCTCCACTACTCTCTCCTACTTACTCTCTCCTACTCCACTACTCTCAAATACTCACTCTCTACTACTCATTCTCTACTACTCTACTACTCTCTACTACTCTCTCTCTACTACTCACTCCCTACTACTCACTATCTACTACTCTCTACTACACACTCTCTACTACTTTCTCTCTAATACTCACTCTTTACTACTCACTCTCTACTACTCTCTACTACTCACTCTCTACTTCTCACTCTCTACTACTTTCTACTACTCACTCTCTACTACTCTCTCTCTACTACTCACTCTCTACTACTCACTCTACTACTCACTCTCTACTACTCTCTACTACTCACTCTCTACTACTCTCTCTCTCTACTAGTCTCTACTACTCCCTCTACTACTCACTCTCTACTACTCTCTACTATTCTCTCTCTCAGCTACTCACACTCTACTACTCTCTACTACTAATTCTCTACTACTCACTCTCTACTACTCTCTACTACTCATTCTTTACTACTCTCTACTACTCACTCTCTACTGCTCTCTACTACTCACTCTACTACTCACTCTCTACTACTCTCTACTACTCACTCTCTACTACTCACTCTCTACTACTCTCTACTACTCACTCTACTATTCACTCTACTACTCTCTACTACTCACTCTCTGCTACTCTCTCTACTGCTCTCTACTACTCTCTACTACTCACTCTCTACTCTCTATTACTCACTCTCTACTCTCTACCTCTCTACCTCGCTCTACTTCTCTCTCTACTAGTCTCTACCTCTCTTCCGCTACCTCTCTACCTCTACCTCTCTACCTCTACACCTCTACCTCTCTACCTCTCTCTACACGCACACATATACACATATATATATGCATATATATGCATATGCATTTATATATATGTACGTGTATAGTATATATATATATACATACATATATAAACATATATAATCTGTATATCTATATAAATACAAATATAAATGCGTGCATACATATACATATATGCATACATATGCATGTTATTTACATGAAAGTTTAAAAAACACTAATAAAAGCAAAGCTAAAAAGCCACCTCATTACAAACAGAATGGCTTTAACTTAAACGAAGGCGAGATCTAGTGCATTTTCAATGTTTGTTTACTTTGGTTCCATCAAGAAGGCATTCAGATGTGTCACACATTTGCCATAAATTCTGAATGTTAGCACTCTAATTGCTCATTAGATCACTGTAGTAAAGCTACTGCTCGCCAGGGAAGTCTGCTGCTGGTATTCAAAGTGCATGTTTCAGTCTGCATGTCAGAATTTTTAATGAAATTGAAGAGGATTTGAGAAGTCACTCAAAATGTGCCCTCATTTTTCTTTCTGCAGCACTAATCATACTTTCTATGGCAAAATATACACCCTAATTGTGTTCCTTTTTAAATTAAATGTTTTAAGAGTTACCACTTTATTCCAATCAAGATGGCTTCAGGTGTGCCATACCTTTGTAATAAGTAGGACTGTTAGTGCTCTAGTTGTTCTTTAGAACACTCTGGGACATTCTGTCATTGGGATATACTTGGGCTACATCTGGGTGATATTTGGGCTACATTTGGGCTCTTTTGTCTCTGGTGGCCATCTTGGGAGTCTGCATGTCAGAATTTTTTATTGAAATAGAAGAGGATTTGAGAAGTCACTCAAAATAAGCCCTAATTTTTCTTTCTGCAGCACCAATAATACTTTCTATGGCATAATATACCCCCTCATTTTGTTCCTTTTTAAATTAAATGTTTTAAGAGTTATCACTTTATTCTCATCACGATGGCTTCAGGTGTGCTATACCTTTGTAATAAGTAGGACTGTTAGCGCTCTAGATGTTCTTTAGAACACTCTGGGAAGCTGCAGTAGAACACAAAGGAATCAACTGACAGTCTCTGTCCTTGTTGCATGTACATGTTTTAGTGAGAATGTCAGACTTCATTCTCACATGACTGAGAAAGATAATGTGAATTTACAGAATATATGCTTTCAGTTTAGCTTATAGATCCCCTTCCAAACCACTGTGGGAAAATCATGAGATATTAGTTTTCTTTCAAACATGATTCATGATATCACAGCAGAAGGCTTTTTCACATGGTAAAATCACCTTAGAACACACCACAATTCCTAAAATGAGTATGGTACCATCAACAAATGATTTATAATGTAACTAAAGTCCTAAAACCCTCTATTAACTACAATGCTTTTTAATGAGGTGCTATCATGTATATTGGTCCCAAGATGGCTGCCAACACTTCTTGGATGAAGTGCTGACAGCCAATCAGATCAGATGTGTGGTTAGGCTCCGCCCAGATATATATATATGTATTTTGAACCTAAATTACTCAAAATCCACTGGAGCACATATCTTGAGACACAGCAAAGGCACATCGGGATACCAGTCCCCACAATTTTGCCAAGTTTTGTGGAAATCCATTCAGCCGTTCGGGCTAAAAGTGAGTCCAATCGCCCTATGGAAATTAACATGGGGAAAACACGTTTTGGGACCCCCCTTTTATCTCGGCCCCCGCTTGACGAATCCCCCCCAAACGTTAAGGGAAGGAGCGGAGCGCAGCGAGGCAAATTTAAGGTAAATTACAGGCAGATTCCTCAACCGGCACCACAGTTATTCCCAATAGAATGTTGCGGATTTCCTATAGAAAACAATCTTAACTATAACTACCTACTGGCGACCGCCAGTAGGTAATATATATATATTCACTGAAAAACCATAGGTTTCAGACATGTTATAGTTAGGAATTAGCATTTAAAAAACCTTAGAAATTCACTGAAAAAAACATAGGTTTCAGGGGTGTCTTAGTTAGCTGGACATTTCACTTGTACAAAACCATTGAAATTCCTCCGTTATAGTTAGTTGTACTAACTATAACTCACGCACCCGCAATCCACTGCTGATGATGTCATATATTACATCATTCATGACATGGTCAGTGACATCACTGATGACATCACTGATGACATCTCAAAAGTAGGCAATGATAGCATATGGAAGGAAATTCAAGTTACTGGTACGTACGGTTAAAATTACTTTTCAGGATCAGTACTGGGCTCAAAGATGCAGCACTGAGGTCTCTCCTGATAACAGGTGAGTAAATTAGAATTCGTAGTTCAGCTGATTTCACTTCAGTCCAGTATATATAGAGCCACTTTCCTACACCATCCCCTCCCTTCACCACTGTGCAAACACGCCCTCTAGCGCGTTTTAAGTTGTGGAAATAATTCCCCTTCAATCCTGACGGTCCCTAGAGTCCAACTAGCCCACTAGGTACATCCAGTAAGTACCACAGAGCTGCGTCATAGAGAGATGTAAAAAGGTGCACGGCCTGCACCATCTCTCTGCAACACAGCACAGTGGCGCTTGCTGGAAGCACCTGGTGGGCTTGTTGGCCCCCATGGTCCCTCATGATTGAAGTGGAGTTAATTCACCAACTTAAAATGCCCCTCAGGGCGTGTTTGCACAAATCACCTCAGGCCGCGTCCCCTCTCTTCCCCACTGTGTAAACAATCCCTTTGTCCGTTCAAAGTTGAGAGATTAAGTCCCCTTCAATCTTAAGGGTCCCTAAGGTCAAAGTAGCCCACTAGGTACCTTCAATAAGCGCCACAGAGCCGCGTCGCAGAGAGGTGTAAAAAGGGGCGTGACCTCTGAACACCTGTCTGCAACTCAGCTCCCTGGCGCATACTGGAGATACCTGTTGGGCTATTTGGCACCCAGGGACCCTCAGTATTGAAAGAGAATTAAATCCCCAACTTAAAACGTGGGCGCATTTGCACAGTGGTGAAGGAAGGGGGCATTATCTGAGGTGACATGTCTGCAAACACTCCCTGTGGCGCGCTGTAAGTTAGAGAATTAATTCCTCCTCAATCCTGTGGGTTCCTGGGGGCCAACTAGCCCACCAGATACTTCCAGTATGCTCCAGAGGGCTATGTTGCAGAGAGAAGTTCAGAGGCTACACCCCTTTTTACAACACTCTGCAACACAGCTCAGTGGCACTTACTAAAGGTACCTGTTGGACTAGTTGGCCCCCAGGGACCCTCAGGATTGACAAAGAATTAATTCCCCAACTTAAACCGCGCCACAGGGTGTACTTGCACACATATGAACTTAGGCCCCGCCCCCTCCCTTCACCACTGTGCAAATGTGCCCGTGGTGCATTTTAGGTTGGGGGATCAACTCCCTTTGAATACTGGGGGTACAATTAGTCCACCAGCTACCTCCTGTAAGCACCACAGAGCTGCAGTGTAAATAGGGGCGTGGCCTCAGAATATCTCTTTGCAACGTAGCCCCCTGGTGCATACTGGAGGTTCCTGGTGGGCTAATTGGCCCCCAGGGACCCCCAGTATTCAAGGGGAATTCTTTCCCCCTCTGCAAACGCGCCAGGGGGGAGCATTTGCAGAGTGATGCTGGTAGGGGGCATGCCTCTGGCGCAATGCCGGTCTTTTTCTTCTTTTTTAGGTTTAAGAAGGGGGACTGTGTGGCCCCCTTCTTTTCCTAATATTTTGACCCTGAGGACGCCATCCCCCAGGGCCTGCCCCCTAATTATTATTTTTTCATTCAAAATTCTGGAAGAGGGCTGCGTGGCCCCCATCCAGAGGCCATACTCGACCAGAGGACCCCATCCCCCCGGGCATGGCCCTTTTTAAAAAACAAATTTACATCTAGCAGCCCCCCTCCTTGGGCCATTATTGGCCCCCCTCCCAGTCCACTTGTAGCCCGGGACCCCATCCCCTGGGGTTGGCCCTCTTCATTGGGGACAGTGGGGGGTCCCAATCCCACGGTTCTGGGGGAGCCGGCATTGCTTTTTCACACGGGGTGCAGCTAACATGCTGCTCCCCCTGTGGAAAAGCAATCTGCTTTGCTATTTCCAAATAGCAAAGCAGTTTGCTATGGCAGGGTGGGATCCAGGAGGCTCCCGCCCTGCCATAGCAAGCTACAGTGCCCAGGGGTGGGCATCCCCGGACACTGTAGGAGCTGGCCCTGGGGGGTGGCGGTCCCCAGGACTCTCAATAGCTCCAGGATGGGGGCCACGTGGCCCCCCTCCTGCCATCTGGTGGTCCCCGGGCTGGGGGTCTGTCACGGACCCCCCAATTTAAATATTTAGTGGCGCGGGGAAGTGGAGTTCACCGGGGCATGTGGGGGGGCTTGAGCCCCCCACACAGGGTACAAATAATTTAAAAATAAAGCCTGGGGGGGTGGTGGTACCTGTGGCTCAGGGGGCTTTAGAGGCCCCCCTTCAGTCCCCAGGTCCTTGTGCGACTCCTGAACAGGCCTAGGAGTTCAGGGTGTTTCTACCCTGCCCCCTTTTCACGTTTTGCACGTTTGTTTTATAGGTTTCTTGTGCCTCGGTTCTACCGAGGCACAAGATGGCTGCCAACACTTCCTGATTTGGAGTGTTGACAGCCAATTAGAATACAGCTCGTGCACGGCAGGGTACGCTTAGAATGTGCGGATCCTGCTTGACCATAGATATATATGTACTTTTAAATGTGATTTTCTCAGGAACTACTGAACACATTTACACCATTTAAGCAAAAGGCACGAGTCTGAACTGAGGACTACCTCTTTGCCAAATTTGGTGAAATTCCGTTCAGCAGTTCGGGCTGTAGCTGCGGCTAACGGTCCGAAAATTGCATGGGGAAGACAGGTTTTGGGACCCCCTTTTTTCTCGGCCCCTGCTAAACGAATCATCCTGAGACTTTCAGGATAGGAGCGGACCGGACCTGGCCATTAGCTTTGAAGATTTGGCGAAGATTCATCAACCGCCGCCAAAGTTATTCCAAACAGAATGTTGCAGATTTCTTATGGAAAATAGGTCCTAACTATAACTACCTACTGGCGACTGCCAGTAGGTAATATAATGTGTAATGTGTTGATGATAACGTTAGCACCATCCAACAAATCTCAGCAAAAGTTTCTCAACAGGTGCCGCTTTTTGACTAGTTTGTACATGTAAAGTTTTGGAGTGATCCTTAAATCGGGGTGTGAGAAAAAGGAAAGTCCCAAAATGCAAAATCCCCATGCATTTTCCATAGACTCCTTAAAGAAGTGTCTGGCAAATTGAATCACACCAAATTTGGCAGGAAGGTAGATTTTGGTATGTAGATTGTTTTTTGTGATTTGGTTTATATCTATTCAGTATTTTTTTTAGACGTATTAGAAATATTTTCATATCTGGGGTCATTTTACACAAGTGCCCTTTGGGGTGCAACGGGCGTTTGTTCCCGCTTTGTGTGCCCCCAGGGCATTTTGGTATTACAGAAGGGGCCACAGACATTTGTGCGACCCCTTCTGTAATACGGGGGTGGCATTGTTATAATCTTAAAAGACAAATATAAATGCACCATATCTCCATTTTCTCTTCCTGAATGTAATAGCACCCAGTTTTGCATAGCCTTATCTCCTACCTGCACATTGTCAGGAAAACGTATTTACAGGCCCCCAGGCACTAGCAATAGATTTTTAGCGGCATTACCCGACTCTATATCCAGCCTCACGATGGAAAAGTCCCAATTGACAATTCTCGGGGATCTCAATTTACACTGCGATAAACATGATTCCCCCCACATCAGACAGCTGCAGGGTGACATGGAAGCATTACAATTAACCCAACTTGTAACTTCACCTACGCACAAGGGAATATTTTGGACCTCATTTTCTCTAACGACCCACAGATAATAGTCTCTAAACCTATCCCAGAACTTTGGTCAGACAACTCTTTCATCAAATTCAGCTTACCTAAACCTCAGCAACTGGAAAAAACCTTAGTACAAACCATCACCACTAGAAGCTCGTCCAAACTGGACCCTAAAACGTGGCAGGCAGTCTGGAAGGACAATTCCTCCTTCCTTTCCGGAAATATAGACGAGAAATACCAGCATTAGGAAAACTGGATCACCCAAGCAGCTGACATCTGTGCTCCCACAAGAACTCTTAACAGTAAATCTCACCCCAAATTTACCCCATGGTACAATGAACAGCTCTCCGCATAGAAAAATTAGAGAGATGCTGGAGGAAACATTATGACCCTTCCCTCAAGTCTAATTACAAGCTGTTTATCAGAACTGATCACAATGAAATGAAGACAGCCCAATATATACATGTTATGAAGGCAAAATAGCCCGGGCAGCAAACTCCCCAAATTTAAAGTAGTGAAAACACTGACAAATCCTCATAGAAACACCAACGCCCCCCTACATCTGTTAAGAGATGGAACAACATAGCAGCCTTTTTCTCTAAAAAGGTGACAGAAATATACGATCAGTTCCATAACAACAGGGAAAATGAGTAAGATACCCTCCTCTTCTTCGCTAGCTCATTCCCCCAGACTGGAGAAAGAAACTGTACCACATTTAATCTCAACTACCAAATCCGGCTATCCAATGGACCCAGCACAGCTACATCTCCTAGCAAGTGCTCTGGAGATCCTACCATCAGTCACTGAACTACGTAATCTCTCCCTAGATTCGGCCTTAGTCCCCAAATCGTGGAAGCACGCAATCATTAAGCCTCTACAAAAGGAATCTAAGCTCAACCCTACCATTTATAACCTACGTCCCATCTCCCTCTTATTGTACCTGGGTAAACTTTTGGAGAAGCATGTTAATTATTCCCTGACCAATTTCTTGGAGACTTATGGCATCCTCCATCCCACTCAGATGGGCTTTCGAGCCACACACAGTACTGAGTCGACACTACTGACGGTCACTGAGGAGCTATAGTCAATACTCAATGAGTGTGGGTCAGCCGCCATCCTCCTGCTTCAACACTGTAGATTATACCATACTAAAATAGAGATATGAGGAAGTTGGGATTCAGGGGAAAACTACTAAGAAGGGGGACGTCATCCACCAGCTCTCACATGCCGCCTCTATCCTGCCGGAAGTGAGGAGCATGACGAGTTGTATTGAGATTGCCGATCTGGCCGTGTTAAGAAATCCCGAATCCACGGACCGGAGGGCTAAATACCAATATCTGCATGTGGTTCCTGACGTGAGGCCCGTGGTTGCTGTCCGCATCTAACTCCAACCTCAAGAGATATCAAATTTTAGGATTGTGCTACATATTGGATTCTTCCGGAAGTTACTAGAGTGAGTATTCGCTGCACTTAGCGAGGCAACCCGCCTGGTGCCTCTGATGTTACGCCCCTCCAGCCGATTGAATCTCTACTTCCCTGGGTGACCAACCCTCTCTCTATCTTTGTTTTCCACCCTGAAGAAGGTGTAGCCTCGACCGGGGACAAACACCGAAACGCGCGTTGGCGTTTTTCTGTGAAGGGGAAGCCAGTTGACACCTATCCTTAACCCCTTTGCTATGATGAGCCATATCATTCGGTCTCAGAACCATCTTGTGGCGTTGATCCATTATGTGTGATTGTAAAATTGGGACTAGTGAGTAATTGAGTTTTGAAGTTGTGTGGTGAGTGGTGATAAATATGAAGGAATGATTGTGCAGTATGAGGGAGGAGTTTGGGAAGAAATGGTTTGATTTATTCTGTCTCTTATGTTTTTATAGGTATCATGTTAACAAGATTTTCCTTTGAAATATTTATCAAAAACAAAACAAAATTGTATTTTTGTATCATGTGGTGTCACTGATTTTCCTTGCAATTATATTGGTCTGTTGACAGCGAGTTTATCTAGGGACCCCCATTTGGGGCCTTGTTTATATTTATTTGGACAGGTAGTTTTTTGTTGTTGGCATTCAGGGAAAAGCCTGGGATTTGCTTGCCTCCTTCCTGGAAAACAGAACCTTCCAGATGATGGAAGGGTACTGTGTCCCGGAACACCTTCTGACCACATGTGGTGTCCCGCAGGGTTTGTCCCTCAGCTCGACCTTATTTATTATCTATGTACGACAGCTGGCAGAGGCACTGCAAGATTTGGACTATCACTGGTGTCTTATGCTGATGATACCCAGCTAGTGGTGTCTTTTAACAACGGCTCCAGCTCTAACAACTATCAGCTGACCGCTTGTTCGGAGAAAGTGGTCAACTGGATGTCCAACATCTGTCTAAAGCTGAATGGGAGAAAAACAGAGCTCATGCTGCTAGGAAACCTGGACATCCACCCACCCTTGACACAGTATCCGAACTGTATGCAAGATCCACCTTTCTCCAAACTTGCCATAAAAACCTTGGAATCTGGTTGGAAGATACCCTCTCACTAGATTGCCGATCCAAGAAGCTTTCAGGTACATCTTTCGTCCTTCTCATAATGCTAAGGAAAATCGTTGATGTGGTTTCTGAGCACCTGAAAAAAACTTTAATCCAATCCCTCCTTAACTCATGACTGGACGATGAGAACTCTCTGTATCTGGGTTTGCCAAAGTATGTGATAAAGAGAGTCCAAGTGGTACAGAAAGCAGCAGCTAGAGTCTTGTTAAAAATCCCCAACAGTGTCTCTGCAAAGGAACCACTTAAACAGCTGCACTGGTTGCCTATCAATGCCAGAGTTAAGTTCAAAACTGTCTGCATAGCTTGCAGAGCCATTATTAAGACTGCACCCAAAAAGCTGAGGAATCTGATATCTAGGTACACCCCAACCAGGCACCTCACATTCTCCCAACAACAGCTCCTCAAGACAACCAGAACTAAAAGGGATAGATGGGGCGGCAGATCTTTCGCCGATCTGGTACCCAGGTTGTGGAATGCCCTCCCACTGGAAATCCGAACTGCATCTAACGAAACCTCCATCAGAAAAAAACGGAAAACCTGGCTATTTCCATGCTAACTATCCGGTGGCTTAGACATTTCACTGGTGGAACTCTCCTTAGCGCTGGGAAGCCCTCGGGGAGCCATGGGCTCTACAAATCCCTTAAATTACAAATAAATTATGTTACATTAAATTAAATAGCGCTGGTGCACATAAAGTGCAGCAATATCTTTAAATGGCATTCCCTCACTTGGATGGTGACCCCATGCAAATCAGGGACTCCCTTTGCCTCTGCGTCCACTTCGTATTACAGACCTGGGCGAAGAGGCAAAGAAGCTTTGAGGAGGTGCGCTGACAGTGTCCCACCTAAAAGGTGGCGCACTGTCAGGGTGTCCCCTGATGACAGCCCTCTGGAGGGAAGAAAGGGGTTCGCATGGAACCCCCAGACATTCCTGTGCCATGTGAGTGAGCACTTTGTTTGGCTGCCAGCCACATCAGAACATTTTTGCTGGTACCCATCATAGACCTTGGAGACTTTGTCCCCTATCCTAAACTTTAAAAAGATAAGTGATATATAGGAGGACAACGTAGGGATACCCTGTCCCCCTCAGCCCATGGGAGGGACGCAGAGAAATTACCTTTCGTTGTGAACAAATTGCTAATTTTGCTGCCATCCCATGGGAGTCCCCAGTTAAAAAAAAAACTAAGTGGCCGCTAAGGACCTGGTGAGCCCACCCTCAGGGCTACATTTGATAAGGGGAGGAGAATATGCAACCTCCTCTCCAAGCTATTATATGACCAAGGGAGCCCACTCTCATGGCCAAAATGTCCACAAAAGATGAGGGGGGCAACACGGCCCCCTCCCAAACCTTCAAAGGCCCTGGAGACCACACCCCTGGAGATGATTTCTTTAATTTAATAGGAGGGAGCCATGTGGACCCCCTCCTTGAGGGCTGTCATGGTTCCAGTGCTCCCAGCCCCATCTACATTGGGCAAAGAACAGTATGAATGGTGTATTCATTTTCAAGGAAAGCAGGTGAGTTTTCCCTCATCTTCATCCCTCCCTATAGCGCTTGCCTTCCTGAGGAGGATTCTCATCAGTTGCTATGCTGAGCGACATCTGACAAACTGTTGTGGGAGTCCTGGGAGCTCTAGGGCATATGTTGGATAAACTATTAATACAGGGGCCTCTAAGCGTGCAGGACAGCACCATCGCTACACTTTGAGAGGCTGTGGAGGGAAACGAGTTACGCTCTGATTATACAGCACAGCTTGCCTTGCTGAAGAATGTTTTGTCTTCACTGCGCCGCATCCTACCAAGGAAATTAATTAATTGAAAATTCATTGCACATTGAAACCTACTACAAGCAATCATTAATGCTCAATGGATAAGGACTATATATCCCAGCATGCCGCAGTCAAGAACATTTATATTAAGCCAAGCCCACTGGGGGCTGTCCATCAATAAAAGGCATGCAAAAAACGTGTGCGATTCTCCGTGCGATGTTGATGGGCTTCTGAGGAAGTGGTGTCCTAGCCACGAACCGCGCAGGCAAGCTGTTGTGTGCGTCCTGGGAGCTCTAGGGCATTTGTTGGATAATATATATAGAAGAAGAGGCACGCACTCGAGGTTTGTAGGGATAAGGCTCATTTATTTTCTTTCTGGTCTCCCTCGACCCTGCATAAGTTGAGATAAGTGTTTCGGCTGTGCAGCAGCCTTTGTCAATCTGATTGGCACATTAAACTCCCCGGTTAAATAACCCTTCCCCATTTCAAACTTGGATAGGCATGGAAGACAGACTAACTTGAAAGCCTAATGCTGGTTGCAACTATTAGACTAGTATACATATGACGTGAAAATATCACTGGTAAAGCATACTGAATTCATAACATGAATATAGTGCACAAATGCAACGAAACTGTGAATGAAAATAACAGCATAATGCATAATTCGTATCGATTTACCAATGGATATAAATATAAACTGTCTTATACTGAATGCCTTGCAAAGAAATGAAGGTATCTCTCCTGCCCTGAATGGAAACACGTTTAAATTCCAAGTTGGGGTATTGATGATGTGACGCCATTTTTCTATAAAACATGATGCCCTTATAGCAATAAATCTAATGAATGATTAAAATATGCTAACAAATAAAGGAAGAACGTGCGGCCAATGTGAATTGCATAATTAAAAATTTGCAAACATTCGTGACAAGAATTTTCAATTCTATTAAGGACACGGAGGCGAGGATTATGCTTTCTCTATTTCTTTACTACCAACAGCAGCCAATAGGAACATAGTAAAGAAAACAAAAAACTACAGCTCTCATGAGCCCTTAGGCAACCATAGAGAGTACATGCTATATAAGTCACCATAGAGGACAACACTTCCTCTTTCTTAGTCCAGGAACCATAAACAGTCTAAAGTCATTTGAAGAAAAGTACCGCCAACCATCCAGAAAGGAAAGTCCGAAGGCAGAACCGCAAAGAAAATCCAACAGGAAAAACAGGCAACCACTCCAAAAGCGCCGAAGGTGCATCAGGAAACACAGCAAATCCAAGCTCCAAGGCGCGGAAAACGGTGCCGGAAAGACCAAGATGATAGATCACTTCTGGTCCGAACCTGCAAGAAAAACAGAGCCGTAACATATATCCCCAAAACCTTTGAAGGTCGCATCACATAGGGTGGGGAAAAAATCAATGCAAAACAATGCAGATCATAGTAAAGCCAAGATGCAACATAAACAATGCAGTAGAATACCAATGGGCGGGATAATCCTCGCCTCCGTGTCCTTAATAGAATTGAAAATTCTTGTCACAAATGTTTGCAAATTTTTAATTCTATGGCAGGACAGGAGGCTTCAGATTATGCTTGTTCAAAGCTGTTCCACCACAACAGAGGCAATATCTACAATGGGTTTGAAATAAAATGTCTTAAACACAGTATCAGAAGACCAATCAGCTGTCTTCACAATGTCATGCAAACTCACACCAACACGAAAAGCCTTAGAGGCCATGGCACCCCTCGCGGAGTGAGCTCCAAAGATGGAGGTATCAATTCCTGCCTCAGACATAAGCCAGCGCACCCACCGAGCCAGAGTAGCCGACGCCACAGGCTTAAAAGGCTTTAACAAAGCAATCAATAACTGTCCAGACATATCTTGACGAAAAGGAGCAGTACTCACCTCATAATCCTTTATGCAGCGTACCATACACAATTGTGGATTGTGGGGAAACGCTGGGTAAGTGACAGTAGACAGATTAGTCTTGGTACATCTGGAAACCGTAAAAGTAACGCCTTCTGGGGAAAAAGAAGACCCGCGAGGTCCAACGCGCGGACATCCGAAACACGCTTACAAGATATTAAGCACAAAAGCATTGTCAATTTCGCAGACAACTGCTTACGAGACAGAGAAGCGTTGGGAGGCCAAGCCTCTAGAAAACGCAACACAATGGAGACATCCCATAGAGCAACATATTTCGGACATGGTGGTTTAGCCATTCGCACACCACGTAACAATGCAGAGATGAGAGGATGTTCCCCAACAGGCTTTCCGTCGACCAAATCATGGCCCGCAGAGAGAGCGGAGCGGAAAGAATTGACGGTCCTGTAAGCAGAACCAGCAGAGGCGATGGAAGCAAGAAAATTAACCACTAGAGAGACATCTGCAGAAGCGGGATCCAGATTCCGTTCAGAACACCAATCACACCACCGACGCCAAGCTGACGCATAACTCTTGCGCGTGTTGGGGGCCCAAGCTTCACTGATAAATCTCTCAGCGTCTCCAGATAAGCCAGGGACTTTCCAGCGTTCCCCGAGAGACACCACGCCACCAGACGGAGCTGGCCCGACAGAACTAGAGGATGCGGTTGGAGCAGAGGATCTAACAGCAAGTTCCACCTCGTTGAAGCAGAAATGGAGTCGAGCAACTCATTTCCAGAAGGTCCGGAAATCACGCTTGAGCTCTCCAAAGAGGAGTGATCAGAACGATCTCCGACAGAAACTGCTTCGTCCTGGCCAAGACTCGCGGAATCATCGCGAACGGGGGAAAGGCATAGCAAAGCTGAGGAGGCCAAGTCTGGAGAAAGGCATCCGTGGCGATGGCCTCCGGATCCGGACGCCAGCTGTAAAACCTGGGCAGTTGAGCATTGAGGCGAGAGGCGAAGAGATCGATCCAGGGGCGACCCCAAAGGCGAGACAGGGATCGAAAGACCCGAGGGTGAAGACGCCAGTCGCTGAAGTCCAGCAGATGGCGAGAAATCCAGTCGGCCACTTGATTCTGGCGACCTGGGAGATATTCTGCAATAAGAGTGATCTTCCTCTGTAGGCAGAAGTGCCAGAAATCCTTCGCAATCTCTGCTAGCAACTTCGACCGAGTTCCCCCCAATTTGTTCACATATCGCACCGCTGAGATGTTGTCCATGCGGAGCAAAATGCAACAGCTGGTGGCTTGTGGAGCAAGACTGCGGATCGCAAACGATCCCGCCAGAAGTTCCAGGCAGTTGATATGAAGGGCTAATTCGTCCTGAGACCAACGGCCGCCCGTCGTCAAGTCTCCGCAACGGGCTCCCAAGCCCCAAAGACTCGCATCCGATTCCAAAACCAAGTCCGGAGTCGAGCCGAACAGAGCTTTCCCGTTCCAAGCCTCCATGTGATGGAGCCACCACATCATTTCCGATTTCGCATCTTGGGACAGAGGAACCAGGTCGGAATACCGAAGACCCTTCTGCAAGTGCCTGATTTTGAGACGTTGCAAGGCCCGATAATGCAGAGGACCCGGAAATATCGCCTGAATGGAAGAAGCCAACAGCCCGACAATCCGAGCGATCGACCGCAACGATACGTTCGGTGCACACAACAGTGACTTCAACTCCCTCTTGATAGACCTGACTTTCTGGGCAGGTAAAAGAAGTTGGCAAGAGACCGAATCCACAAGGAAACCCAGAAACTCTATGGATTGAGTGGGCAGTAAATGAGACTTCTGCGGATTCACTAGAAATCCGAGAGACTGAAGTAGATCGATTGTCCAAGATAAATGGGAGCGTAGTTGTAGAGGGCACTGAGCCATCAAAAGAATGTCGTCCAGATACACTATAAGTCGCACCCCCCGCGCACGCAGTGATTCCATGACTGGTCGCAGGAGCTTCGTGAAGCACCATGGGGCGGACGAGAGACCGAACGGGAGAACCGTGTATTCGAACCAGTCCCCCAGCCATTGGAACTGCAGAAAACGGCGATGAGGTGGAAAGATGGGAATGGACAAGTATGCGTCCTTCAAATCCAGGCGAACCATCCAGTCGCCCTTGCGAAGAAGATCCCTGAGAAGATGGATGCCCTCCATCTTGAAGTGACGATAGATCACCCCGTTGTTGAATTCTTTGAGGTTGAGTACAAGGCGAGACCCTCCCCCTTTCTTCTCCACCAGAAACACATTGCTGACGAACCCCTGTGGATGGAGGGTCGTTCGCACAATGGCCCCTTTGAGAAGAAGAGAATCGATTTCCTTGGAAATCACCTCGCGATCTCGTTGGGAAAAAACAAGGGGAGAAGGGACGGGACCCTGAAGAGGTGGGTGGTAGAACTCGATATGGTACCCCTGCACTGTTTGCAATATCCAAGCATCGCTGGAGATCGAGCGCCAATTCTGTAGAAAATACTGAATCCTGCCCCCCAAAACAACACTGTCGTAATGAATCAGGCTCACCTGCAGAGGAGTAATCCTGTCGTCCTCCCTGGTTTCCACCGTAGCCTCCCTTGTTGCCTTGGCCTCGACCTTTTCGGGAGGGGTAGAAGGTGGTTTTATATCCGGAATAGGACTGTTGCTGTTGCTGACGCTGTCCGCCTCCACCCTGGTGGGACTGTTGGCCACGTTGTTGACCAGAACCTCGGCCGAACGAACGTCCCCCAGAACGTCCGGCCTTGGCAAAAACCAGGCGGAACGCCCTGCACAAGGAAGATTGCGCCTTGTCCAGGCCACTAAAGGTCGCCACAAATTTAGTCAGCTCCTTCAAAAATGGCTGACCAAATAACAGACCTTGAGCCAGAGTACCGGATTCGGATGTAGCCAGCTCAGACAAGCGTGGATCCATTTTCAGCAAGATGGAACGCCTACGTTCCGTTGAAAGGGCACAGTTTGCGTTCCCCAGGAGACAGATAGCCCTTTGGGCCCAGCCAATCAGGACATCGGGGTCAATGCCAGACGCCTCCCCTTGGGCTTGATACCCCAGATCCAGGATTTTTGTCAATGGACCAAGTAGATCTAGTAACTTGTCTTGGCACAGGAGCCAAGAACGGTCAATACCCTTCTTGGGATCCTTATTAAATTTTTTAAGATAAGTCAAAATTGTGGGGTCGACCTCCGGAGTATCAGCCAATTTGTCCGCCAACTCCGGACGAGGGCACTCGGAACGTAACCGAGCACGCACCTCCTGATCAAAAGAATCACGGATATGGGCTTGGATATAGTCAGCGACTTCTGGAGCAGGGCACCAAACCTTGGAATTAGGGTGTATGATATCCGTAGGCTCAAAGGTCAAGACTGGGGGATGTGGAGAAGCGTCAACAAAATGTTCCTTTCGGGACTTTTTTGCCGGAGGGGGACCAGAGGGACCAGAAGATGATGAAGAAGAGGTATCCTCAGTGTCCGGAGGCGGAAGATGAGAGTGACAAACTTGAGCAGGAGCAGACAAAGACCTGGCCAAACGTACAAAGTCAGACCTGTGAGGGTTACTGGGTGACTTAGAGGAATGCTTGGAAGCAGAGGATGGAATCCAACCCTGTTGCTGGGCATAGTCAGTCAAATGACGTTTCAGCGGCCCAATGGCACGGACCAATGCAGTATTGACGGAATGTTGAACGCCCTGGTCAAGGGCATCGACTAAATCATACTCAAATGATTCCTCCTGCTCCTCCTCATAAAAATATTCCTCAGCGTCGACGTAGTCTGCCATGGTGTTGGAAAAAACAATGCACACCACTGAGGAAAACAGGCAGAAAATATAAATATAAATATAAATATACCGAAGTATATCTAGAAGCCCACAGCAAAACAAATTGTAAGTAATAGGTCACAATCAAGCGACCCTGTCAGGGGGGGTGACAGCCCCACGCAAGCTAAGGAGGTAGAGCAATAACTCGACCAAAACAATCAGGATTAAATGTGGAGGGACCAGCTTGCGTGTAAAGTACACCCTAGGCACCGCCTCTAATGATTATGCAGCCCAAAACCTTCCGAGAGGTAGAGGGCGTCAGAGGAGCTCTCCGGCAGACAAGTGGGCAGAGGCAATGAGGAAAAAAACGCCGCCTCGTAGCGTTTTCAAGCTCCTGTCACACGGAGCGTCAAAAGTCACCAACGCGCATGCGCGGTGGCGTGTCTGCTACCCGGAAGAGGAGCGACGCGCGACACGCGCGCGCAAGTCCCCGAGCTCCGGTCCCACTCCACGGAAACGATCTTCCTTATGACATTAGAACCTGTAAGGAACACTTTCCTTTTAGGAAAAAATTAAAAACTTTCTTGTTCAACTATTAATCCCACTAAGTCTTCACTTAATACTGTTAGAGCAGGCCTTGGTCTCAGATGCTGCTAAAAAGGCGCGGAGATACTCCTCAGGGAGTCGATTCCCAGCGCGTTATAAGTATGCAAATAAATAAATAAATAAAATAAACACCAACGCGGGCACAAGGCGCCCGCAAGGCCAGAGAGACGAACGCGCGCTCTCACAATCACACAACAACGTCCTGTGAAAACCAGAAGAAAAAACGCCAGCGGCAGCACAACGCGCAAAGCGGCTGCAAGCAAGCTACAAAGCGAAAGCGGCGTACAGGTAATACAACAGGACAACAAGGTAACAGTGCAATGAAACATTCAATTAAGCATGAAACATAGAAAAGCACTTAACTGGCTGCGAAGCAGCAAAGAAAGAGGAAGTGTTGTCCTCTATGGTGACTTATATAGCATGTACTCTCTATGGTTGCCTAAGGGCTCATGGGAGTTGTAGTTTTTTGTTTACTTTACTATGTTCCTATTGGCTGCTGTTGGTAGTAAAGAAATAGAGAAAGCATAATCTGAAGCCTCCTGTCCTGCCATAGAATTTCATTCAAGACATTGTATCCTCAATCATATACGGAAAAAGTTTATTTCATATGAAACGGAGACCGGCTAACATAAAATGTAAGTGCAAATTGAGTCCAACGCACTGTCAAGTCATGTGTTAAATGATCTCTCCACCGGGCTCTGACTGCGCCAAGTGTGTTTATAGGTTACGCTAATGTCAGCCGCCGGGTGAACGTAATTCCTCCCAACAGGACTACAGGGCCCACAATCCCTTTTGTCCGTGGGTACATGTCCTGTGCGAAAAATCAAATAGCCAATGCTCCTTGTGAATGCCATAATGTTAATCATCATTCTGTCTTTCACACAATTTTGACAGTTAAAAATGTCTCAATATCAGTCTCAAGGCAGCACGTGATACAACTATGTGATAGGCGCATAACGAGGTCGGAGGAGATCGATGCAAGTATATTAGATATGCCGTAACAAACCTTACCGCTTCTGCATCGGCATCCACGGTGCCCAGTCACCAAAGGATGCAAGTATCCTGGGCAAGGCATTTCTTACTTACAGGGATATAGAACCAAGCGCTGGCAGTCGGCAAGACCACCTTGCGGTTCGATCCGGACCCCCACAGCTGTCATCCTTGTTCCACTTCCCGACGCACACTATGGGGGCTCCATCGCTTAGCACTTCCATGCTCCTACAACAACTGTCCCGGATATATATATATATATATATATATATTCACTGAAAAAACCATGGGTTATAGACCATATATAGTTAGGAATTAGCATTTACAAAACCGTATTTTACTCACACAAAACCATTGAAATTTCATATATAGTTAGTTGCACTAACTATATATCGCGCACCCGCAATCCACTGCTGATCATGTCACATATTACATCATTCATGACATGATCAATGACATCACTGATGACATCACTGATGACATCTCAAATGACATCACTGATGACAACATCCAGTGACTGTATGTTTCAGAAAAGTCAAAATATGTCTTACATATTGAAGAATGAGTGGATGTATAAGTGTCTGGATGAAGGATTTAGTAGGTGCATGACTGACTGTATGAGTGAGTGATTAAATGTGTCTCACTGAGTGCATGGGTTAGTGACTAAACTGTCTTAATTTGTGCATCATTATGTCTGTTGTTCTGTAAACTGCTGCATGTGTTGATCAGTAGCTTTATGAGTAACTATATGGGTTATTGATTGGTTGCCCAAGTATTTGTATGGGAGACTGAGTGTGTGTGTGGGTGGCTGGGAGGTGTATGACTCTGTGCCTAGATGTGTGAGCAGTTAGATGTATGGGTTCAAACATGCATGTGGAAACAGCTGTATGGGCGGTTGACTGTGTGCATGAGTGTATTGGTGAGTGAATGGATATCTCAGTGCTACATGTCAAAGTAAGTACATATGTAAAACACAGTACATGTGAGAGTTGACATATATAAATAACTGTGCATAAGAGCCAGTGAATTTGTGAGTGGCTGTATGGATCATTGTGGGATTGTATAAGAGAGTAAATATGTGTTAGTATATGTTTGAATAAGTAAGGTGTGTATAACTGTATAGTTGAGGAAATGGAAGTGTGATTGATTCTTTGCATGACTGACTAGGTGTGTGAGTAACTCCATGGATGAGTGACAGTCTGTGAGTGTCTATTTATTCTGAGTGTATGTAAGGTTATATTAGAGTCTGAAGAGGTTCACCGTATTATCACATGAATGATGTCATCAGTGATGTGATCAGTAATGTCAAATGAGATGTCATCAGTGATGTCATCAGTGATGTCATTTGAGATGTCATCAGTGATGTCATCAGTGATGTCACTGATCATGTCATAAATGATGTAATATGTGACATGATCAGCAGTGGATTGCCCCCCCCTCCTCTTTTCTTTTAGGAGTATTCTCTCTTCGCAGACAGTGAAGGGTAGGTAACGCAGGCCTTTGCCCCCATTGTAATCCGTCGTGCCTGCTTCCCTCTCCATTTGATTGATTGTTATCCTAGCATTTATTGTTTTGAAATTGGTTCTCTTTGGTTCATTCTCTATTTACAAACAAGCACAGAGTCGCAATACTCTGTTTAGTCTTTGCAGATAGTGAAAAATCGTTAAAAAAACAAAAGGAATCAAGCAAAATCAGTAGGCCACTAATGGGATCTCTTTTTGACCTCGCTAAAATAGAAACATTAGGAGCAACCCCTCATGAGAAATACAAAACTAGTGAGAGGAACTGAGCTCGACACCATGATGGCTGCAAGACAGCTCGGCTCCGCCGCCCACCCCACCCAAAATAACGACAAACCCTATGCAAATATTATAAATATATACAACACACCAGCAAAGTAACAGGGTAAAACGTTTTATTAAATAACTATTTACATGGCAGCCTGCTGCAACATCGATCCAAACAAGCCTTTGTATTTGGGGCTCAAAATCAACAAGTAACAGGGTAAAACGGTTTATTAAATATCTATTTACATGGCAGCCTGCTGCAACATCGATCCAAACAAGCCTTTGTGTTTGTGGCTCAAAATCAACCATCAATAGTAAGATTTTCATAGGTGAGTGTAGGTTCATGGTTTTCCATCCACAGACTAAAAGTCTGGAGTGGGAGTGAAAGAACAATAACTAGGTAAGAAGGAAGGCAGAGTTTGTGGGAAGGACTCTGGATATGGTATGTTGCTTGGTCCCTGAGATGCTTCGATGTCACTGCCTTGCACAAATGGCATAAGCCCTGGATGTTGGGTGCCATAGTTGAGGGTTCCGAGCAGCGCTTGTAACACTGTCTGAAGCTTATTTGCACCTGCTGCAGCTTCACTATTCTCAAAGTAAGTGGGGGCTGTTTGTGGACCTGACTGCATTGGAAAACAATGTGATGCGGTGCCTCCCTGAACCGCTTGACGGAGGCCCCCGAGATAATTGTGCCTGCTCCACACCTTGTCCCACAATCCGTTTGACCTGAAGACACGTCCTGCGGTGCCCTGGTCCGACCATCACATATACCTGCGCCAGGAGACGGCGTGGGGTGCACTAGAAGGGAGAGGCGGCGCGAACGAACCTCCCCCACCTCCCCAGTTGGAGGTTTCTCAGCTACACCCCAGCGCTTCACTCGACCAGCTGACTTGCGCCCGCTCTTGCGACACAGTGCCTCGCTCGGCCAGCTGAATTGCGCCTGCTCTTGCTATTACAACGTCTCACCCGCCATCCAACGGAATTGCACCCAATCTTGCGGTACAGCGACAGGCGGCTGCTACGGAGCTCATGAAATGGCGGTCGGCTCCACAGACTTGGGCCTGGCCTGCAAAGATGGCTCTGGGCAACCGTGGAACTCGGACGCTTGACTGCTAGGGCATGGGCCCCATTCCCAAAAGAGTCCCCTCAGCCTTGAAGATTCTACAACAGTCACCGGGACCCCCGACTCCCGTAGACTTCCGGTGGGGAGCGACTGCCATGATTGCTCGCGGAATGGCCACGATGTAGCCACGAGATGGTGGTGCTCTCATGCTGTCGCCAGCTTCAGTCTGAAACATCCAGAAACACTGTAGACTACCAATTCGATCAGTTCCGGTGGAGCCCCAACGTGACCCGGTAGAGAAGAACTTGCCCTCCCCTCTTTGACTGATGGTTCTTGTTGCCTGTCCCTTCTGTTGTCATTTAACAGAACTTTTTGGACTGCTGAAAGGGGTTGTGTTCCGACCGCTGGTTGGTGGAGACATTTTGACTATATTCTGGACCTGCGTTGTCGCGTAATGCGTCATATGACGCGCCGCGTTAGCGCACCCGGAAGTGCTCCGGTGCGCGAGGCGCAGCTTCCCGGAAGCGATCCAGGGCGCGGCGCGCAGCGCGTAACGTAAGCATAACAGGTCATGTGACTTGTTAATAAAACTTTTCATTGGTTCATTTTACTTTTGTTTTTCTAATGATGGAAGGCTTGGTCATATGACCTAAAAATAACACTTTTCATTGCTTTCGAACATTTTTTTTTCCCAAATGATGAAAGCCCCACCTTTTTTTTTCTCACTCTGACTTGTAAAGCAAAGGACCCAGATGCATTTACAGTTTATCACTAACAATGTTCCAGGCTAATGTATTTTCCCGGGAAATTTACAACTGTCCTGCAAGTAAAATATTCCTATTTCGAGAAAAAGGGTGTTTCTTCGTCCCATGAGGGAGCCGTTGAACAAAAGAGGCTCGACCTGCTGTCTTAGTCGCTGATAGGCATGAATATCGGATTCTTATCGATCACTTTATGTTGCAGGAGTGGAAAACACAACAGCCCTTGACCATTTATCTTTACTGCGTTCCTGCGTATTATACCTTTTAACCGTCATGTAATCGGGCTGATTTATTTCACTTGCCTTTTACTGATTCGAAAACAGTGGCTATTATTCAAAACTTTACCAATCTAGGTACTACTACCATGTTTTGTTTTAAAAACCTTTATTGTGAAAATGTCAGTATACAAATACAGGCCTATAACCACGTGGGCCGGCCACGGAGCAAACTGTAATCGTATATGATGAGGGGACATTAACACTGTAGAAGAACGTAACGGGCGGGCCATTAGGTTGCAAGAACTAAGGTGTCTAACAGTTGCGGAATCGGTGGACGTACATTTTATAATTAAAGTACGACTGGGCCAGTTACAATATAATTATCTAGATATACATTTGCGGGCAAGTACCATGGGTGACGTTAATTCGAACTTTCAATAGTACAGTAATCAATAACACATCAGAACTTAATATCAATAGGGATGTCCAAATGTTCAATCAGTACTCGTCCCCGCCCGCCATGTGCTTCAAAACTGCATACGTATCTCGTGATATCAAGGTTGGGCAACCAGTACACAACAAGG
Organism: Lissotriton vulgaris; assembly: GCF_964263255.1. Lineage (NCBI taxonomy): Eukaryota > Metazoa > Chordata > Amphibia > Caudata > Salamandridae > Lissotriton > Lissotriton vulgaris. The sequence continues at coordinate 56,409,247 of NC_141689.1, forward strand.
AGTTACGAGTCCCATTTATACCGACGCCATTTTGGGTGAGGCCGGGCATATAGTCAAAATGTCTCCACCAACCAGCGGCCGGACCAGAACCCCTTTCGGCAGTCCAAAAAGGTTCCGTTAAATGACAACAGAAGATGCCGCCTCCCCCCCCCCCGGGCACCCCACGCTGTCTTTCGGCGCAGCATTGTAGGATGGCCACACCAGTGCGGCAACTTGCTGGACACCACCTCGGTGCCATCCGGATCTCGGCGCGTTGTGCTGCCTTCGCCCTATTCGCACATCGGTCCGCTACTGACGCCGCCTCACAGGCCAACGGATTTTGTAGGCTTTTTATAGCCCAAAGCCGCATAACAGGTCATGTGACTTGTTTATAAAACTTTTCATTGGTTCATTTTACTTTTGGTTTCCTAATGATGGAAGGCTTGATCATATGACCTAAAAATAACACTTTTCATTGGATTGAAACATTTTTTTTTCCCAAATGATGAAAGCCCCACCTTTTTTTTTCTCACTCGGCAGTCCAAAAAGGTTCCGTTAGATGACAACAGAGGGGACTGGCAACAAGAACCATCAGTCAAAAGAGGGGAGGGCAAGTTCTTCCCTACCGGGTCACGTTGGGGCTCCACCGGAAGTCATCGAATTGGTAGTCTACAGTGTTTCTGGATGTTTCAGACTGAAGCTGGCATCAGCATGAGAGCACCACCATCTCGTAGCTCCGTCGTGGCCATTCCGCAAGCAATCATGGCAGCCGCTCCCCACCGGAAGCCTGCGGGAGTCGGGGGCCCAGATGACTTTTGTAGAATCTTCAAGGCTGAGGGGACGCTTTCGGGAATGGGGCCCAAGCCCTAGCAGGCAAATGTCCGAGTTCAAATGTGTCCCAGGGCCATTTTAGTGGACCAGGCCCAAATCCGAAGAGCCGCCATTTTAAGAGTCCTGTGGCAGCCGCCTATCGCTGCACCGCAAGAGTGGGCGCAATTCAACTGGATGGTGGGCGAGACGCTGTAGCCGCAAGAGCGTGCGCAACTCAGCTGAATGGCGGATGAGGCACAGTGCCGCAAAAGCGGGCGCTAAACAGCTGAATGGCGACTGAAAGGCTAAAGGGCGCCCCACTGCAGCAGAGGAGCCTCCACCTGGGGAGGCGGGGGAGGCCCGTTAGCGCCGCCTCCCCCCCCGGGGCGCCCCACGCCGTTTTTCGGCGCAGCATTGTAGGATGGCCAGACCAGTGCGGCAACTTACTGGACACCACCTGGGTGCCGTCCGGATCTCGGCGCGTTGTGCTGCCTTCGGCCTATTTGCACAACGGACCGCTACTGACGCCACCTCACAGGCTGATGGATTTTGCCGACTAAAAGACAGACCAAAGCAGCCCATTGTTGCTTTGAGATGGATGTTGCAGCAGGCTGCCATGTAAATAGTTGTTTAAAATTTTTTTTTTAACGTGTTTACTTTGTTGGAGGGTTGTATATATTTATAAGTTATTAAAGTGTTATAATCCTACTACTTTGTTGGAGTGCTATATATTTTTAATGTGACACATAATTGTGAAGACTTTGATGTACAAAAAGGCATCCCTGGAATCTTCCGCTTCAGGCTCGGTCCCACACACCCTTACAGTGAGAATCCCCTCCCCAATCACAATACAGGATCGTTATCAGATAGTAGGAACGCGTGTGGTGTGACGGATCTCATGGGGTGGGGGCCTTGATCTACTGTAACTCCTTTGAAGAGGGGTCATTCTTTACAGTTGGGGCCATAAACTACATCCGTAGGGCTAGGTGATAGCCTGGGACCGGCCTGGACAATCAGACACAGAGGAAGAGGAGTGTCAGAGGGTGCGGTAGTGAATAGGGTGAAAGGGAGGTGTCGGGCGGGCACAGGGTGTGATTCTCAGGGAATAGCAGCGCAGATGGGGGGAGGTTTATAGCCCATGCATGAGAGAGAGAGCGGGGGTGACCAGTGCGTGGGGGAGATGCTTGCGAGGGTAGGGAGCCATGCTGAGGATCGGCGGCGTGCAGAGAGTGGGTCTGGTCAAGGCATCTAAAATGGCTGCCCTGCACGACAAAAGTGTGGCATTGGAAAAAAGGCAAGATGGCGCAGACAATGTTTATCAATACGGATTAATTTATAACAATAATTTTTAACAATATATTTACTCGCAGTGACAAAATGGCGGTCAACACTTCCTGATTTCCTTCGAATCGAACGTTAACAGACGTCACGCAGCAAAAAAAAAAAATCCGCTCACGCGCAGCCGCTGGAAGACATGTATCAACATATATGAGCATCCTCAGCCACCCTCAGAAAACATAGGGGGTCAGGATACGTCTCCTGTACCCCCTTATACTCATTTCTCACATTGTTTTTCCTCCATCTTGTAATTTAATTAAAACGAAACACAAAATGGCGAGTTCCCGTTTCGCGACCCGGTTTGAGAACCAGGAAGCGCTTCTAACGCGAAAAATCAATTTTTTTTTACTTGCCCCACGGGACCCTTTAATAACCCCAACATCATTCCTAGGGGGTCAAGAGGGGTCTACCTTGCCCCCTTTCATTACATTCCCCCTTCGTTTTTCTCCTCCTCTTGTCTCTCGATCCTACGGAGAGACAAGATGGCTGCCGTTCCGGACTGTTGACAGACACCGGAGAGCCAATCAGCTTCGCTTCACAAAGTTCCGTTACGCGAAAAGTACGCGAACCGGGGCACTAACCGGGACGCTGTCACAGATATATCTGTTTTTTAAAACGTTAATTTCTCAAAATCCACTGGAGCACATATATTGAGACCTAGCAAAGGCACATCGGGCTAACAGTCCCTACAATTTTGCCAAGTTTCGTGCAAATCCATTCAGCCGTTCGAGCTAAAAGTGAGGCCAAACGCCCTATGGAAAAATGAATGGGAAAAACGCGTTTTGGGACCCCCCTTTTTTCTCGGCCCCCCCTTGATGAACCCCCGCCAGTAGGTAATATATATATATATATATATATATATATATATATATATATATATATATATATATATATATATATATATATATATATATATATATATATATATATATATATATATTACCTACTGGCGGTCGCCAGTAGGTATATATAGTTAGGATTTTTCCCTATGGGATTTTTGAAAATTCTATGTCGAATAACTTTGGCGTTTGTGGAATTGGCTGAAATTTTCAGGAAAATGGCACAGTTTGTTTCTGGGCAGCCCCTGAAAATTTGGGGGGGTTTCGTCAAGGGGGGGCCGAGAAAAAAGGGGGGTCCCAAAACGCGATTTTAACATTGAGTTTTCCATAGGGCGGTTGGACTCACTTTTAGCTCGAACGGCTGAATAGATTTACACGAAACTTGGCAAAATTGTAGATATGGTTTGCCCGACGTGCCTTTGCTATGTCTCTATATATGTGCTCCAGTGGATTTTGAGAAATTAACGTTTTAAAAAACAGATATATCTGTGACAGCGTCCCGGTTAGCGCCCCGGTTCGCGTACCTGACGCGTAACGGAACTTCGCGAGGAGAAGCAGATTGGCTCTCCGGTGTCTGTAAACATTCTAAACAGTCCGGAGTGGCCACCATCTTGTGTCTCGGTAGGATCGAGACACAAGAGGTGGGAAAAACAAAGTGGGAAATGAGCATAAGGGGGCAGAGTACATCCTCCCTCACCCCCTAGGTTTGATGAGGGGGCTTTAAAAGGGCCTCGCGGGGTTAAAAAATAATAATTTTTATATCTTTTTTTTGCGGGGGTAGCGCTCGGTACGCGCACCGGGAAGCGGTCCGGAAAGCGTAATATTGGGAAAATAGGATGAAAGAATGTTCAAATATTGTATGTTTATTGATTGTTATTTTTGTTTTTTTTTAAATTTATTTTATTTAAGTACCAACATGTAGGTACCAATGCAGAGTCTAAAAATAAAAATACATTGTTTCCTTTGTAGATATCTTGCAGGTTGTTTCAGAAGTTATTGAGGTATATGGAATTCATAGCGTAGTCTGTCAGGAAAGCAGAAACACCATGGAGGCAGGAGATGATAAAGAGATGTTAAATACACATTGGAGATGATATAGTGGAAGAAAGGAAGTAACTATGAGCAAACTTAAAGTTGCACAGTATATTTAAAGTCTGATTTTACATTAAAATCAATTTGCTACTAGTTTAAAAAATACATATAAAAATGAATAATGTCTCAAACAATTTTTGAATTATTATATATAAATGTATTATTCTGATTTATTTCCAAAATTAAAAAGAACTTCTAATAATTCTTGGTCAGATTTTGACTCATTTTCAATCAAGAAATCCACAGCTTCAACACATTGCAGAAGTTCTATGTCCATTGATTCATCAAAGAATTCTGATTCATTTGCTGTGTCTTGGTTGCATTCTGCAACAATTTCCATGTTATTTTTCTGCTCTCCTTCCATTTTGTACGCTGTAAAATGAATGTTAAAAAACTATATCAGTACAGATAGTGCACTGTTGGGTTTAAGTACAGACAGGTAGTTTTGGTTCTTTAAACAGTGATTTTTTCGTTGGCCAGTGTATGGTATCAAACTGGAAGTAGAAATATCAAAAAATGTATGAAATAAACACTAAGTCAATTCTTATTTATACAAGACAAGTCTAACTCCATCCATAACTAAAACAGAGAAGTCTATTTTATTCTATAAGTATTACAGAGGGATAGTATATAACTATCAGAAAATGTTTACCTAATTAACTTACAGTAGAGAACATACTTCAGTTTTTAAAATAACATCTTACCTTTCAAATAGAACTTTAAGTTATCAGTTGAAATGTACTTGATATGTACTTCAAGAAGTTGTAGTCAAAATGGCTGTGTTTCTCTCTCTTTCTTTATATATATTCAGGTACATAACCAATCAAATGTCATGAAATAATAGAAGATTTTGAAAGTAGCATTTTGATTGGTTGTCAATTCTAACACTTCATAAGTGTTTTGGTTAGGTAATTTACCTCAGGATATTTAATCAGGCTTACAGCATAATTTTCAAGTAACTAACTATATATGTCATTTGAGTTGTCATCAGAGATGTCATCAGTGACCTTGTCATGAATGATGTAATATGTGACATCATCAGCAGTGGATTGCGGGTGCGCAATATATAGTTAGTGCATCTAACTATATATGCGAATTTCAATGGTTTTGTGCGAGTAAAATAAGGTTTTCGAAATGCTAATCCCTAACTATATATGGTCTATAACCTATGGTTTTTTTCAGTGAATTTTCAAGGTTTTGTAAATGCTAATTCCTAACTATATATGGTCTATAACCTATGGTTTTTTCAGTGAATATATATATATTATATATATATATATGTATTACCTACTGGCGGTCGCCAGTAGGTAGTTCTAGTTATGACCTAGTTTCCGTAGGAAATCTACAACATTCTATTTGGAATAACTTTGGCGCTGGTGGACAAATCTTCGCAAATTTTTCCAAGAAAATGGCCTGTTCCGCTCCGCTCCTTCCCTGAAAGTTTGGGGGTGATTTACGAAGCAGGACTACAGACCAAACTGCTGAACGGAATTACACCAAATTTGGCAAAAAGGTAGAGTTTTGTTTGCAGATCAAGCTTTTTGTTAAATGGTGTAAATCTGTTCAGTAGTTCCTGAGAAAGTCATAAGTAAAATCATAAGTATATCTATAGGAGCTTACCATACACGTACAATAAGCGTACGGTAAGCGTACGGTAAGAGTACCATTACAAGACCGAGCTGCATGCTCATTGGCTGTCAAATGTCTTTCAACACTCCAAATCAGGAAGTGTTGGCAGCCATCTCGTGCTTCGGTAGAACCGAGGTACAGGAAAGCAGTTAAAAAAAGTTGGAAAAAAAGGAAAGGTGGCTGGGTAGAAATACCCTGACCACCTAGGGCTGCTCAGGGGGTCTCACAGGGACCCCAAGGCCCAAAAATATATATATATTTTTTTTAAATTCTGGTCTTTTTTTTTAAAATTAGCCCCCGGGGGCATTATGTTAAAAGTGTGGGGGGGTCCAATCCCCCCCACACTGCCCTGGGGACAGCCAACCCCTGGGGCAAAGTAATTGTGATAGTGGGGCGGCATAGAGCCCCCCGAAGCCCCAGGGACCACCACCCCCCGGGGCTTTGATATTAGTGATTGGGGGCCTGTAAGGCCCCCCGAGCCCCAGGGACTGTGACCCCCGGGGCTTTCTTATTAAGTATGCAGGGGGCTCACGGCCCCCCTGCAGCCCCGGGGTCCACCACCCCGGGGCTTTTTTTAAAAAAGAAAAAAATCCTGTGTGGGGGTGCTTTGCCCCCCCCACTCGCCCCGGGGACCACCACCTCCCCGGGGCTGTCATTTTTAATATAGGGGGTCCGTGAGGGACCCCCAGCCCCGGGGACAACCAACCCCCAGGACTTTACAATGTTGGGAGGGGGGCCCCACTCGTGGGGCCTTCTGGTGGCCCTAAGGACCGCCACCTCCTGAAGGCCGGCTCCTGCAGTGTCCTGGGGTGCCTACCCCCGGGACACTGCTGTTTGCTATGGTAGGGCTGGAGCCTCGCGGCTCCCACCCTACCATAGCAAACTGCTTTTCATCAGAAAGAGCAGCATGTTAGCTGCTCTCTCTGACGAAAAGCAATGCCGGCTCCCAAAGGACATGAGGGGCCTGCTGGGACCGTGGGGGCATTTGGGCTCCCCCCACAGTCCCCAATGGTTTTTTTTTGAGCCCCGGGGGATGGGGTCCCCGGGGATTATAAAAAGTTAGTAATAGACGCTATTTATTTTTTACTATAGATTTACCGTACGAGTACCATGCTCGTACATACGACGTACGGTGCGAAGTCTGTAAGTCGTCCCGTAAGCGTACCTAAGCAAGAAAAATTAAAATATTTTTCAGATATTTATGAAGAGTATGTGTTTAGATGTTTGGTGGCTCTAAAAAGAGCCCTTGTGTTCATTGGGAGATTTTAGTCCCTACTCAAGTAAGTACCGATGCAGAGTCTAAAGTTCATGAGGAAGACTCTGTTCCCTTCATCTGTAAAATGTACACCATCTCTCCTATAGATGCCTTGCATATTGAAACGGAAATTGTTGTTGTATATGGACCCCATACTATAGTCTCGGAGAAACGCAGAAACAAATTTATTCACATGTTTCCTAGCTTTCTCAATCTGTGGACAAATTTGATTGGACCAGTCCCATTTCTGCCTTTGACATATATTAGAATAGACAACGGCAGTTCGCGGGAAAAGTGACATCAGTTCTGTAAAGGTGTCCTTCATAAACATTTCCAGTCCTACCCCAGTCAAAGTGCCTAGGTCATTCCCACCACAGTGCACAATTATGAGGTTAGGGTGTTGGAGATGCGTAAAGGATTTCACCAATGGGTTCAATTGGTGCCACTTTAACCCTCTTTGTGAATTTCTTTCTGTTGTGCGTACCTTTCACTCCAGAAAATATTGCTGTGTCCCACAATCCACACTGTAAGCATCTTGAAGAATGGTCTTGATGCACTCAGATGGTCTCTGTAAATGAAAGGGCAGTTTAAAGTTTTTTTTCCTAAAATGGTGGATAAGTGAAGTTTTGAAAAAAAGCAAAGAAGTGATTGGTTGTTTGAAATGTTACTAGCTACAAAAGTAGGGTGCAATTTTCTCTTTTTTAAAAGCCTGTCATTTATTAGTTAAAAAAAGTGATAGAAAAGAACATTACTTAAGATATGCTGGTATATTGACAAGTCAAACAGACTTGCTGTTTTGATTTGCAACAATGTATGATGAACTTTCACCTGTGTTGTCAGTTAGGTGTTCCCTGAAGTGTTTCTATGGTAACTGGCAGAATGTGGTTGGGGGACGGGTTGAAAAGTTTGTCAGTTGGAAAGGGTTCAAAGGTTCAAGCAATTTAAAAGTGTGTTTCATTTTGATTTAATGTGGGAATAAATGTGATTTGTTATTTATTTGTATATGTGTGTGAATTGAATGTGTAGATTCACAGGAAATGTTTGCTGTTTGTTATATTACTTCCTGACTTCCTTGGGTTAGTTAGGGGGTTTTACAATGATCCCCAATGTCCATTTAAAAAAAAAAAGTTTTGTACGCTTACGGGACAACTTACGGACTTCACAACGTACGTCGTACGTACGAGCATGGTACGTGTACAGTAAATCTATTGTAAAAAAATAAATAGCCTCTATTACTAATTTTTTATAATCCCGGGGACCCCATCCCCTGGGGCTTATTGTATATGTGTGTTTGCCCCCCCCTTCAGCCCCTGGGAACGCCACCCCCCATGGCTTCCTTTTTAAAAAATAAATAAAGAAATCCTGTGTGGGGGGTTCTTTGCCCCCCCACTCGCCCCGGGGACCGCCACCTCCACCTCCCCGGGGCTGTAATATTTAATATAGGGGGGTCCATGAAGGACCCCCCAGACCCGGGGTCCACCACCCCGGGGCTTTTCTATGTTGGGAGGGGGGCCACGCGGCCCCCTCCAGTAGCCTTGTGGTGGCCCTGGGGACCACCAACTCCCCAGGGCCGGCTCCTGCACTGTCCCGGGGTGCCTACCCCTGGGACATTGCTGTTTGCTATGGTAGGGCTGGAGCCTCACAGCTCCCACCCTACCATAGCAAACTGCTCTTCATCAGAGAGAGCAGCATGTTAGCTGCTCTCTCAGACGAAAAGCAATGCTGGCTCCAAAAGGACCTTGGGGGCCGGCTGGGACCGTGGAGGCATTTGGGCTCCCCCCACGGTCTCCAATGTTTTTTTTTTAGCCCCGGGGGTCCCCGGGGATTATGAAAAATTAGTAATAGACACTAGTTTTTTTTTTACAATAGATTTACCGTACTCGTACCATGCTCGTACGTACGACGTATGGTGCGAAGTCCGTAAGTCGTCCCGTAAGCGTACCCTGTCATGAAAAAATCATTTAAAAATATATTTATTTTATTGATACTTATAAGTAAGTACTTATGTATAGTCTAAACTTATGTATAGTCTAAACTTGTCAGAACTTGTATAGAGTGCTGAACTTTTGACCTCTGTTGACAGTTTACAGTTGGGGGTAGGGTGGAAAGGTATGTCAGTTGGCAAGGTTTAAAATGTTGAACCAATAGAAATATGTCTTTGGTTTTTAATTATTGTGTGAAGGAATTTGATTTGTTAGTAATGTGTATGTATGTGTAAATTGAGAAGGAAATGTGCCATTTCTTTGGTTCTCCTGCAAGCAGAGAGATTCTGTATAAGGCTATCTGCAGTGTGAGTGGCATTCTTCTTAATCTACCAATCAGTTTCAGAGGTGAGTTGATAAGTTGTAAGGGAATGCATGTGATGCATTTTATTTTTAGTAAACGTAATGTGTTTAATCTTGAAAAGTTTGTAGAATTGTATTTTGAGTTTGAGTGCATTTGGATAAGTATTGTGATGAAATCATTTGGTAAATTAATGTGGTTAGTGAGTCAGCTTTTTGCAATAAAGTGCAGAACTACAAAATGTAGAATGTGTGCAGTCAGTTAAACATTTTAGTGTGGGAAATGTGTTTTAGTAAAATATATGTTTTTAAATAATATGTCTAGAATCACACTGACCATCTTTGTAAATTAAGGAATTATAGTTGCACCTTTTTCCATAATCTCAGCAGTCGCTCCTCACAGTCTACCTCTCTCTGATTATACTGTGTGCTCTCTTGTGATATCTTTCCTCTTTCTTTATTTTTACTTGTCTTTCCTTATAATGCTGCTTGTTCTCATAGTCCCTTCTGTACTCTTAGTGTCTCTCTGTTCTTTTTGTGTCCTCTGTTTCTTAATAGCCTCCCTTCTTTTTATACTGCCACCTCTGACCTTTTAATTCACCCTCTCTCATCATTCGTCTCTTTTAAGAATTCCCCAGTCAGTATACATACACTGCTGTATACACTCTTGGGCAGATTTAGAAGCCCCTTCGGCCTCTTTTTTGTGAAAATTGTGTCTCATTTTTGGATGTAATGTTGGCAATAAAATAATGCAGTAAATTGGAAATGTATTTGGAAAATGTGTCAGGATTGTCAACTGAAATGTAGTGGTTATATACATAGAATGTTTTCAGTCACTTAAACATTTTAGTGTGTGAAATGTGTTTTGGTAAAATGTATGTTTTTAAATAATTTGTCTAGAATCACACTGAGCATCTGTGTAAATTAAGGAATTATAGTTGGAGCTTTTTCCATAATCTCCACAGTCTCTCCTCATAGTCTACCTGTCTCTGGTTATACTGTCTGCTCTCTTGTGATATTTTCCCTCTTTCTTTATTTTCACTTGTCTTTCGTTATAGTGATGTGTGTTCTCGCAGTCCCTTCTGTACTATTAGTCTCTTTCTGTGCTCATTGTCTCGTCTGTGTCTTAATAGTACTCCTTGTTTTTATACTCCATTGTCTGACCTTTTAATCCTTCCTCTTTCATCATACCTCCCTGTTAAGAGTTCATTAGTCAGTATATATAGACTGCTGCATACACTCTTTGCCAGATTTACAATCCTCAGTGGCGTCACTAGGGTTGGTGTCACCTGGTGTGGGTAACTCATGGTGTCACTCCCTCACAACTTACTTGATGCTCCAACTCACTCCCTGCCTGCACGATGTCCCCTTTGCCTGCACCATGTCTCCCTCTGTCTGCACCATCTCCTGTCTGCTGCACCATCTCACCCCCTGTGTGCATCATCTCTCTCTTTGCCTGCACCATCTCTCTCTCTGTGTGCACCATCTCACCCTCTGCCTGCACCATCACCCCTCTGCCTGCACCATCTCCATCTCTGTCTGCATCATCCTTCCCCCTCCACCTGCACCCCCTCCACCGTCTGCTGCTATTTTAACCCTTTCCTCATTGCCTTTCCCCCCCCCCATGGTTTCTCCCTCACGGTTCTCGGCTTTTCTCAAAGTCACAGAAATAAACACATGAAATGTGCTTTGAATTTGTGCGCGCGATGCTGAAATAAGTTTAAATAGACACTGAGCAGAGACGAGGCTGCAGAGCTGTGTTATATACACAGCGTAAGCAGATGGTGTCACCCCATGTGAGGGTACTACCCGGTGTGGTCCGCACCCTCTGCACCCCCCTAGTGACGCTACTGACAAGTACCTTGGGCCTGTTTCTTGTTCTATTGTGTCTCATTTTTGGATGTTATGTTGGCAAAAATATAATGTGGCAAATTGGAAAAGTATTTGAAAAATGAGTCAGGAATGTCCTCTGAAAGTAGTGGACATATACATGTAATGTGTTAAGTGACTTAAACGTTTTAGTGTGGGAAATGTGTTTTGGTAAAATGTATGGTTTTAAATATTTTGTCTAGAATCACACTGAGCATCTGTGTAAATTAAGGAATTATAGTTGCACCTTTTTGCATAATGTTCGCAGTCTCTTCTCATACTCTATGTCTCTCTGCTCATACTGTCTCCTCTCTTTGATATTTTCCCTCTTTCTTTATTTTCACTTGTCTTTCGTTATAGTGCTGCTTGCTCTCACAGTCCCTTCTGTACTCTTAGTTTCTTTCTGTGCTCATTGTCTCCTCTGTGTCCTAATAGTACTCCTTCCTTTTATACTCCATTGTCTGACCTTTTAATCATTCCTCTCTCATCATATCTTCCTGTTAAGAATTCCTCCGTCAGTATACATAGTCTGCTGCATACACTCTTGGGCACATTTACAAGCCCCAGTGAAGTCACTAGGGTTGGTGTCCCCCAGTGCAGGTAACTCATGGTGTCACTCCCTCACAACTTACTGGATGGACCAACTTACTCTCTGCCTGCATCATGTTTTCTCTGCCTGCACCATCTCTTCCTCTGTCCGCACCATCTTTCTTCCGGCTGCACCATTTCATTCCCTGCCTGCACCATCTTTCCTTTAGCCTACACCATCTCATCTTCTGCTTGCACCATCTGCCCTCTGCCTGCACCATCTCACACTCTGCCTGTACTTTCTCCCCTCTGCCTGCACCATCTGCCCTCTGCTTGCATCATTTATCCTGTTGTTCACACTATCTCCCCTCTGCATGCACCATCTCTCCTTCTGCCTGCACCATCTCTCCCTCTGCCTGCACCATCGCTCTCTCTGCCTACACCATCTTTCCCTCCGCCTACACCATCTCCCTTTCTGCCTGCAACATCTCACCCTCTACCTGTATAATCTCCCTCTCTGCCTGCACCATTTCCCCCTCTGCCTGCTCCATCTCCCCTCTGCATGTACCATGTCTCCCTCTGTGTGCACCTACTCCTCTCTGCTGCACCATCTCACCCTCTGCCTGCACCATCTCTCTATCTGCCTGCACCATTTTTCTCTCTGTCTGCACCATCTCACCCTCTGCCTGCACTATCTCCTCTCTGCCTGCACTATCTCTCCTTCTGCGTTCAGCACTGCACCATTTACCCTCCGCCTGCAAGATCTCCCTCTCTGCCTGCATCATTCCAACCCCTCTGCCTGCACCCTCCTCTGCAGGCTGCTATTTTAACCCTTTCCTCATCGCCTTTTCCACCCCCCCATGGTTTCTTCCTCACAGTTATCAGCTTTTCTCAAAGTCACTGAAATCAACATATGAAGTGTGCTTTGAATTTGTGCGTGCGCTGTTGAAATAAGTTTAAATAGACACAGATCAGAGGCGAGGCTGCAGAGCTGTGTTACATACACAGCGTAGGCAGATGGTGTCACCCCATGTGAGGGTATCACCCGGTGCGGTCTGCAACTTCTGCACCCCCTTAGTGACGCCACTGACACGCCCCTTGGACCTGTTTCTTGTACTATTGTGTCTCACTTTTGGGTGTAATGTTGGCAAAAAAATAATGCAACAAATTGGAAATGTATTTGCAAAATGAGTCAGAATTGTCCACTGGAATGTAGTGGTCATATACATGTAATGTGTTCAGTCACCTAAACGTTTTAGTGTGGGAAATGTGTTTTCTGGTGGGGGCAATCTGCCTGCCATCGTAATGGGCCCGTTAGTGTCTCTCTGTCCTCATTGTCTCGTCTGTCTCCTAATAGTCACACTTGTTTTTATACTCCCTTGTCTAACCTCTCTACTGTCCCCCTGTCTTCTCATACTCTGTATCTTTCTTCTTATACTCTCCCTTCTCTCCTCATACTGCTACCTATCTCCTCATACTCCTCATTACCTCTTCATATTTTCCAGTCTTTTCCTACTCTATTTATCCCCTTATACTGCAGTGACTGCTTATATACTCTTTTCTATTTATATTTCCTATTGTCTTTTAGTCCTCTTTCTCTTGTTGTAAGTCCTTCTATTTTCATTATCTTATGTTTGTTGTCATAATCTCTCCTGTCTTCTTATAAGTAATATAATAGTGTATTTGATATACTTTATTTTTCTAAAGTAATATATATTTTTTATAATAGATTCTTTAGGTCATCACTGAAAAAAAATCATCATGCCTTCTAAAATAGAAAAGAAGAAAGGACGAAAGAAAGCAGTTCATTTAAAGAGGACTCATCTACAACATTTACCTGAAGATCAAGGTGGTAACAAAAAGAAAAAAAGTCCTGGTAAGGAAACTAAGACTTTTCTGCAAAGATTGTCAACCACTAACAGTAGTGTGCGCAAAGTAAAAAATACTGTGACTGTTTCTGCAACTAAGGGAAAAGACAAGAGCCATGGAACAACTTCGGAAAAAAATGTATATAGTAAAAGGAGGATAAATCAATTTAAGGACAGAAGGAAGGAGATGTTTTATAATAGAATTTTGTTGAATTTGACTAAGTTAATAAAGAATTGTAAGAAGAAAAACACATTTTATAAGAAGAGGAAATGTATTGAAAATGTAGTTGAGAAAGCTTTTGAATTAAAAAAAAAACTTTTTTTTTTAGTAATCGATCGAATTCGATCACTAGATACTCCAATCCATTTAATGAAGAGCAAAAGTAAGTGGAGAAGAGTATTTAATAGAAGTAATTTTTCTGAAGTTTTTTTGGGTGAATGGAAACATAGTTCAAGTTCTGAGCCTTTTTTTAATGAGGAGAGTTATCTTCAGAGTAATGAGTTGTTGCATGCAGTTGACACTACAGGTCAGGCTTATGAGGTCAAAAATGGTTGTCCTATTGAGAAAGAGAATATTCTTCCTAGAAATGTAGAAGAGGTGTTAGCTGATGAGGTATTAGGGAGAAGTCGTAAAGCTCCAGTATACACTTGGAATTGCAGTAGTATTTGTAGTGCATGGCAGGAATCTACTGATTTTTTACGCAATTTCTTACGTAACTATATTAAGAAAAGTGTTAAACAAAAGATTAAGGTGTTGCAAGGATTAGACCCTTGCAGAGTGAGAGAAAATACTGGTTTGCAAGGACATTCTTTGGCTTGTCTTTCTAAAAAAGTATGTAGAAGTGTTTTTCACAATTTCAGGATGTTGGCAGTACATCATACTGAAATGAGGAAATTAGTCAGAATGTTGTATTATGCAAAAAGTCCAGCTCTAATGTTAAAGAAGTTGAACAATGCTCTTTTGCATGGATCTGTGTCAGATGTAAAGAACGTTTGTGATGATATTCAGGTTAGTTACTTTGGTGTAAAAGAGGATAGTGCAGAAATTGATACGTTAGTAGAAGGAAATGTTAAAGAGAATGTACAACATTGCAGTACAGAAAAATTTGAGCAAGAAATTACAAAGTTCAAGGTGATTTCAGGTGAAACACCAAATTATTCTTGTATTTGTTGTCGCTGTACTCATTATAAAAATCAGACTAGGACTGTTGATCTGTATTTAAAATGTGAAAAGGAAAATAATAAGGAGTGGATGGAATTTGTAACTTATTTGTTGGTCGAGAATACTTTTGATTTGGGTTGTGTTTAGCGTATTTGTAAATATTGTTATAACAAATTAGACAAGAATAACATGCCTGCTAGAGCTGTGCATACAAATTTTGAGTTGGTAAATACTCCTTCTGAACTGGTGGATTTAAATACTTATGAGTCTATTCTTATTCAATGTGTGCCTCCTTTTCAGGCTATTGTTCGTATGGAGCCTAAAACAGGGAAATTGCTATCCTTCAGATTTACAGGGAGGATTAAAGGGAAGAGTTGTGTATTTGCCATTAGATTTAAAGAAAAATATTGAAACAGTTGGTGTAGAAAATGTAGAAGATGAACCTTTAGTTATTCTTGTTAATGGCGTTCCTACTAAGAGTAAGACAATCTAGCAAGAATAAGTGGATTTTAGGAAAGTGAAAAAGGCAATGTTGTATCTGATAAAAAATAATCAATATGATAAAGATGTGTTTACGAGTGAAGAAGAAATAACTGTAGAAGAAGATAGTGACTTGCCATCTGGACAAATTGAAAAAGTGGATGTGTCCAGAACTGAAGAAATCTACGAACATTACAGTGTTCATCCACTGCATGCTAAAGAAGTGATGGGGAATACTTAAGAGTTATTCCAAATGAAAGAAGCAAAGGGAAGTCCCATTAGTGTCTGGGAAAAAAGCTTGGAAGCTCATTGTTTCCCTCATTTGTTTCCCACAGGAAAAGGAGGACGAAATGATGACCGACCTGTGCAGATTCCTGCATCTGAATACCGGACATTAAGATTGTATGCAGAAGATCCAAGATTTCGAAAATGTATTCCGTATTTGTTTCATCTTTTGTTTGAGAGTGATTTGTCTGGACTTTCTTATGCAGTAAACCATATATTGAAAACAGGTGTACATCTGCAAAATGTTTCAGCAAAGGAATTTATGGATGAAGTTCACCAGAAATATAATGTTTTGGAATCTCAGATAATTAATCTCATGGCATGTCAGCGTGGTGCTAATGAGTAGTGTTACCGTTGTCATGGAGAACCTAAATGTATGCTAAAGAACTTAGGAACTCCTACATGGTTCCTTACTCTAAGCTGTGCTGAATATGCTTGGGATGATTTACTTCAATTTCTTCGAGAGGCAAATCTAAATATACTAAATATTGAATACAAGACACCTGAGGAATTGTGCTCTTTGGATCCAGTTAATGTATGCCGATATTTCAATCATAGATTTGAAGCTGTGATGTCTTTTATCACCAATAAAAAAATCCTCCTCTTGGAGAGGTTGTGGACTTCTTTTGGAGAAAGGAGTATCAAGCAAGATGTGCTCCTCACATACACATGTTAATATGGATCAAAGATTCTCCCAAATTTGGAACAGACTCAGATGATACTGTGTTGTCTTTTATTGAAGAATATGCTACATGTGATATACCCAAAACCACACAGGATAAGGACTTAAGACAACAAGTCTTACGATTCAAAAGCCATCGTTGTGGGAAATACTGTCAACGAAAGTACAAATCTAAGGACAAATTCTACACCAAATGCCGTTTTGGATTTCCACGTCCAGTAGTATCAAAAGGAAGAGTGAACAGTTTTATGTCATCTTTGCAACATACTATCAGAAGAAAGTCTCCTAAAAATACCTACAATTTAAGAAGAAATGAAAATTCAAAATACATAAATGACTATAACCCAGTCATTTTGTCCATGTGGAATGCTAACATGGATATTCAATATGTTGCAGACAATTCCATTGCTGTTGCTCGATATGTAATATCGTACATAACAAAATCGGAAAAGACGGAATTGAAGGAAATGTGGGAAGAGATTTCCCAAGAGAAGAGTTTAAGTAAGAAATTATATACTTACAGTTTGAAGACGTTATCTCATCGAGAAAATGGAGCGTATGAATGCTCGGATCGCTTATCATCTGCAAGTCTATACTCCAAATCTAGAAGAATCATTTGGGTGAGTCTAGGTCTTGCTGCAACATGAAACCGAGTACTTAAACCTGTACAAGAAATTGAATATTTAGCTGAAAAGGAGCCAGAAAGTACAGACATAGTGAAAACAAATATGTTGGATACATATTATCCAAACCGAAGTCATCATCTTGAGAACATTTGTCTCTATGAAGTGCTAACAAACTATATTTTTTAACTGAATATTACAGAAAACATCAATAATGGCATATATGCCGTGATTGTTTCTGAAGGATGTCTGGTGAAACAAAGAAAGGGACATTTGATTAATCACTGTAAACTGAGTTGCGAAACACCTGACAAAAGGGAATTTTACTACTTTTCAAGCTATGGCGTTCAGAATTAGAATTACTTGGAGATTTCGAGAGCTATGAAGATTCCTTCAATGCAACTAAAGATACTATAGAATGTCCTATTTTTGCTAAGTATGTGAAAATGTTGAACGACGAAATTGAGCAAGAAGCTACAATTGCAGCTGAGATTGCTAGAGACAGTTCTCAAGACAGTCAAACTTCTGCTCCGTTGAGTCAGGACCCACCAGGAGAACCAATTGTTCAAAATGAAGCAGCAACTGCTATGGAAGAGGTGGAAACAGCAATGTATCAAGCTCAAGAAGATGTAAGAAACAAATATATGAGCAAGTGAGAGAGCAGTTTAACCATGGATTACTTCATGAAAAGAAAGAGTGCTCTTGCTCATCGTTTCAACCTATCCGATTGTACATGAGTGGGTATGTGAGTGGACAAGCTGGAACAGGAAAAAAGTTTTTTAATTAATTAAAGTAATTTTAACTTATCTTGTCTTATGTTGTCACTGCTCCAACTGGGTTGGCAGCACACAATATTAAAGGAATTACTTTACATCGTTTATTAATGCTACTAGTAGAGCATGAAAACAAATTAGAATACCACAAGCTTTCTGGAGAAGCTTGTTTTGAAGTTTCAAGAGTCTTGAAGAAAATTAAACTTCTCATTATTGATGAGGTAAGCATGGTATCAAACTTAATGCTTGCCTTTGTGCATTTGAGAATGCAGCAAATTCTTAAAACAGAGTATGACATATTATTTAGAAGAAAACATGTCATAGTTTTTGGAGATCTACTACAACTTACTCCTGTAAAAGGACAACCAGTGTTTAAAACACTGACACATGAAGATACCAGAAAGTCTTTTGGGAGTATTGGAAATGTTAACCGTAGGTCATTTTTTCAATATAAGAAACTTATTACAAATATGCGTCAGGCAAATGATGCTGATTATGGAACTATTCTTCAAGATATAAGAAAAGGAAAAGAGACAGAACATGGCAAAAAAGCTTTACAGAGACGATTACTTCCCAATTTGTTTCCAAATGAAAATATTGTTCCTGAGAAAATATATATGAAAATTACAGAAAACAAGTCTGTAATCTGATAATGCCAACCCTGCGTGAATGTTCTGTATTCAATGAAGAAATGTTAAAGTTGGAAAATGAAGAATTTATAAAATTGGAAGCTATTGACAAAATTGAACATGAAGGAATCACTATTATTTTGACTGAAAAGTTGAAGAAAAAATTGGATTCTTTAGAGAAGTCGATCAGGAAAACTGCTGGTTTAGAAAAGAATTTGTATGCATGTGTAAACTGTAGGGTAATTTTATGCCGTAATTTGAATGTGGAAAAAGGTTTAGTAAATGGAGCAATGGATAAAATTGTTGATTTTGTTAATTATATAAATAGAGATGGAATTGAATTTTTGAAGATCAAATTTGATGAAATTGCTGAAATACAACAATTTAGTTGTTGTTCATCTTGGTTCTTGCTTGTAAAAGATTTGTATGTACGCAGAAAACAGTTTCCTATTTGTTTGTCATATGCGGTGACCATTCATAAATCTCAAGGTTTAAGTGTAAATAGTGCTTTAGTGAATATTGGAAGTACTGTGTTTAAAGAGGGTATGGCATATGTTGCTTTGTCCCGAGTCAGAACTTTATCTGGATTGTACTTTATTGATTTTGATGAGACAAAGGTTAGTGCAGATGCAAATTGTGTGAAAGAGTATAATAGGTTAAGAAGAGAATATGCTCCCAATTTAGGTCAATATCCAGTATTCGAAAAGCGTGTGGTAGGTAGAAAAAGAAGATTTGAGAATATCTGTAGTGAAACTGTAGAGAAAGAAAAAAAACAAGATGAAGCTGCGCCTGCAAGCAAAAAAAAAAAGGACAGTGTTAAAGAGAATGTTGGTTATCGGTTTGAAAATAGTTGTGGTGCCAACTGCTATGCTAATGTAGTTGTTAATGTTGTTTTATTTTTTGAAAGCTTGCAACAGCAAATTGTTGAACATCGGGACGAAAGATTCTGTTCATTGTTGTATTCTGTTTATGATAAATGTAGTAGTGATAAAAGTAAAATACTCCTCCTGTTGAGGAACATGGCGGCAGCAGGCTAGCTGCCGTGGTACTCCGCTCCGAGCCCCTGAAGAGTGTGAGACTCAACGTTACAGGACAGATGGATACAGGAAAAACAACGTGAATCTACCTGGTGCACTCGTCATTTGTCGACTCTTTTTCCTGTGGGGTTTCCTGAAGCGGGAGTGTATTGAGTGTTTTTTTTCTTTGAGCTGTCCTCATTTTCTTGTGTGCCGAGCGGTGCTTGGGCGGCGGCGTTCTTGTTTCAATGTGCTTTGCCTCGGGGGGCGTGATGCAAGCTGACCCGGCAGTTTTTCGAGTCAGCGCCGGGGTCCCACAGAGCGAGACGCCGGCAGGCTTACAGCCGTGGAATAAGGCCGCCCTGGAGCTCCGCCGAGGTAGGCGGCTGCGGAATCTCTGGAGAGACTCTCATGTATGCACTACTAGCTCCGTTACCTCTGGCAGGCCATCGACGGGGCCAGAAGAACTGGCAAAGTAGTGACTGCAGCACCAGGGGGTGTTGTCTGGAGGTGCCGTATCAACGCTGGAAAAAGAGGTGAAGGGGAGAGACGAAGGGGGGCAGTCAGCCAGGTTCGAAACTAGAGCAGTAGTTCCTCTGACCCCCTTTACTGCAGCATTATCTGCATGTAGAGGAGCACAGAGTAAAAATACCACTAAAGCAAAATCCACTCGTAAGAAGAAGGGGGGAAGTGGGATACCAGCGGTCCAGAGCTCTCAAATACCTTCTGACCAGAAACTTAGGGGCCCCCTCCCACGACACCACACTAGTATTAGGAGGCCACACATTGAGCAAGACCTCCTCATATCTTTTAACTGAGGTCAAGGCTAAGCGTTCACATAGGGGAGTTAAGGCTATTAAACCCGTGCCCCCTTCTAGTTCTAGGATTATGCCTTCACTACGTTCATTCTTTAAGGTGGCCCCACAGGTTCTAGATCTGGGTCAAGATCAACCCCCCTGCGTCTGTGATTTCCCCACTGTTTTGGTTTCGGTTACTCCTGGTCCACGTAGTACGCCCACAAGATTAAGGTCTCCAGAAGTCTTCAGTGCTTCACACCCTCCAGGTTTTATGTCAACTTCTGAGTCACATCCAACGCCAGTATCGGCCGCTTCAGACACTACACCAGTCTCAGTACCGGCTACCTTTTCGACTTCAAATATGGAGGGAGCTTTGTTGACCCCTCTGGCTGAGGTGGTAAGTGTAACATCTTGCCATAATGAACAGGATAACCATGCTATGTTACCACCATCTTTGACTAGGCCAAGTGCCTCTGAGGAAGATGCTATATTGGTCTCTCCACTTAATGAGGTTAAGGAGGGTGGTTGCGTATCCTCCGGCAGTAAACAGGGTCCTTCTAATATATCAGTAGTTTATCCCATTACCGACCTATGCTCTAGGAGTGGAATAGAACAAGACCAAGTAGGTCATGGGGGAATCCTTTGGAGATGCAGCTAAATTCTGATAGCTCTTTACAAACAATCTCTGATATTCTGCTCACTACAGAAGATACATCAGTAGCTAGTGGCTATATTCTCCATATCTCTGATCCCTCTTCTAGTATCTCAATGGCTTCACTGCAGTTATGTTTTCCACCTTGTCTGCTGACATTAAAAGAGGGTTTGAAGAGTCTGCATCAAATCAGAGAGAGATCAGAAGCTACTGTGAATTGCTTGACCGCAAAATTGATGGTCTCACTGCGAGAACGGAGGCTCTGGAAGAAACTGTTGGTGGGCTATCCCTGCATCTAGATAATGCCATAGAAGACATATCGAAACTTAAGAAGGAGGATTTGGCGATAGCGGAAAGAATGGAGACTCTGGAAAACAACGCGAGGCGCTGCAACATTAGAATCCTCAATGTACCAGAGGGCAGCGAGGGCTCGGATGTTAAAGTCATTCCGCTTTTAAAGCAGTCCCTCAACCTTGCTCTGGCTGAAGAGGGGCTAGCTAAAGACATACAAAGGATTCATAGAGACCCCTTTAGGCGTAACCCCCAAAGGACTAAACCAAGAAAGATCTTGGTGAACTTCCATACTTATGCTCTAAAAGAGCAGATCCTCAACCTTGCTTTAAGGCAAAAATCTCTAACATGCAAAGGGTTCACTTTCCAGATACGCTCTGACCTATGTAGGACCACTTTGGAAAAGCAATGGGAATTGGGGAGAAGGATGGAAGCATTTCGGGGCCTGGGCGCAACAGTCCAAATGGGCTTCCCCGCTGCCCTGAAGATCATGTTTAACAACAAGATGTTTAATGTTCGCTCAGTTCAGGTGGCAGATGAGTTGTTGTTGTCTTTAGGGGGGAAGAAGGGGGCCTCTGGTTAGAAAAGAGAAGCAACTTGAATTTGAATTTAATTACACAGGTCCCATATCACTGGTTGGTTATCTCTTCTGTTTCTCCCTCTACCCCCTTAGCCTTTAGGCTCTAGTACTAGGTTTTTTAGTTCTTCAGCTCCTTAAGTCGCCTAGCTTTATAACCTCTATTGGAAATGACTATGTCAGCTTGCTATAAGGGCCTAAAGAAAAAGGGGTGACTGATATAACAACTAACAATTAGGAACTTCACAATCAAGGTCTATCTAACTTAATATAAAACGTACAATGACCCCAAAATATATATATATATATATATATGAAGAGAAAAAAAACAGGATTATAAATCTAAATATAGTGAAGATAGGAATAATAAAATAAAATATTAAAAAGAGAAAAAATGGAAGGAAAAAGGAGAAAGAAAAGAAGGGAAAGAAATAAAGAATAAAAAAAAGGGGGGAAAAAAGCACTTTTAGAACTCACTCTGTAGGGGCTTGGGTAGGAGAAGGGGTACCATCAGCTGGACCTGATCCGGTTAGATAGTACAAGGGTTCCTCAAGGTAGGGGGGGGGGGTAGGTTGGGGCACTGGGGTGAAAGGGGTTGGGTAAAAAAACACAAAATCTCCTCATTCAGAGTTCGGTTTCTGGTCATCTTTCTGGATTAAACGTGGGTAGTTAATTTTACACATGGCAGGAATTAATGTTGATTCTCTTTTTTTAGCCAGATTTAGTGGTTCTACTGGTAAAGCAGGAATATTGACCTATGATTAAACTTACGATCCTCTCCTGGAATGGAAATGGCCTGCGCACCAAGCCAAGAGCAAATAAGATCATACAATACTTACGAGACTCGGATGCGCAGGTCATTATACTCCACGAGACACATTTAATTGAGGCTGAGATGCTCGATTTGGTCAAGAAAAATAGGTGGATTGACGTTTCTGTATCCTCCTTCCAAACACTGAACATAAGGGAAGTGACTATTCTTTTCAAAAAACCCATAAACACAAGAGTTATTTTGCAGCAGGTGGACCCCGGAGGGAGATGGGTAATTACTACTGTAGACATATGTGGCGCCCGTTTGACTTTAGTAGGCTACTATGGTCCCAATCGGGACGATCCATCATCTCTTGAACTATTTTCACACCTTCTACACTTCCCAGAGCCCATCATTATAGCAGGGGATTTTAAAATCGTGCTCGACCCCTTGCTAGATTTATTTAATTTTTATTTAAGGTTTTTGTAGAGCGCGTAGTAACCCTAGAGCATCCCAGCGCTTGAACCTGAATTCGGGAGGGAACAGCAGCGGAAGGGAAAGGAATCAGGGGAAGAGAAGAGTTTTCAGAGCCTTCCTGAACTGAAGGAGGTTTGGTTCGGTTCTTAGTCTCCGGGGGAGACTGTTCCAATGTTTGGCAGTGTGTACCGAGAAGCGGCGTCCTCCAGACCGAGTTTTTTTGACTCTGGGGACGGTGATGAGGTTCTCTTCCCTTGATCGAAGAGCTCTTGTCGCTTTGTAGGGAATGATGAAATCAGTGAGAATGGGAGGTCCTTTGTTATTGAGAAGTTTGTGGGCCAGACAGAGGGCTTTGAAAGCGACCCTTTCTCTGACTGGGAGCCAGTGAAGAAGCTTCAGCGCTGGGTTTGCCGAAGATCTGGCTGGGGTGTTAGTAAGTAGACGGGCCGCGGCGTTTTGGATTCTCTGCAGGGTATTGAATGTAGCTTCCGGGGCACCCAGGTAGATTGCATTGCTGTAATCTAGCCTCCCCAAGATGAGGCCCTGGATCAATAGTTTCCGGGAGGTGGCGGGAAGCAGGGGGAAGACCTTCCTGCATGCCCTGAGGAGTCCAAAACATATTCCTGCCGTCTTTTTGGCCTGAGTTCTGAAGCTCAGATCCTTTTTGAGCCATACGCCCAGGCTCTTAACCTCCTCCTTGGGGGCAGGGGGGTCACCTAGACATTCTGGCCAGATGTTAGGCGGCAAGGTGGGCCCTTTATGACGGAGCAGCAGGATTTCGGTCTTAGACCCATTCAGTTTCAGCGCTGAGGTGTTCATCCAGCTGTGAATTTCGGTGAGGCAGCTGTGAAGATCGGAGGGGTCTTGGTGAGGGTGTGAGAGGGTCACCACCAGCTGGGTATCGTTGGCGTAATTGATGATAGACACGCCGAGCGGGGTGACCAGTTCCTCCAGCGGAGACATGTAAACGTTGAATAACGTAGGGCTAAGAGATGAGCCCTGCGGCACTCCACAGCGGAGGGGGATTGCGGGGGAGTGGCTGTCACAATCCCAGACTTGGAAGGAGCGACCCTCTAGGAAAGACATGAGCCACTTCAAGGCCAAGCCCCTTACTCCAATGTCTCTCAGTCGCTGGATTAGGATCTGGTGATTTACAGTGTCGAAGGCCGCACTGAGGTCCAGGAGGATCACTGCCACTGATCCTCCTGTGTCCATTAGATAAATCGCCAAGTAGTAGGCAGCAAGCGTTGTCAACATCTAGAGCTCTCCTTCTTAACTGTATGAGTCAGTATGGTCTAATAGATATTTGGAGGGTAAGAGCAGGGCAGAAATCTGGATTCTCATTCCGAAATTTTAAATACCGGCACCAATCCAGAATTGATTTTATTCTAATTAGTCGCAATTTGGTAGACTCGGTAAAGAAAGTTAGCTATTTGCCCTCGCATCTATCCGACCACTCTGCAGTATCTTTGAATCTCTATGGAGTAACTACATCTTCTCCTAGATCTTGGTCTTTTGACCGCTCCCTTCTTTTGTCCCCAGACGATGTCTCATCTATTAAATCTGAAACCCGTGAGTTTATGGAAGTCAATATCGGCTCTGCGGAGCCTTGCATAGTATGGGATGCTTTCAAGTGCTTTCTTCGAAGTGTAATAAGGAACAAGGCTGCGTTCTGAAGGAGGCAATACACCCAAGAAATAGTATCCATTGAATCTGACTTACTTGCAGCACAAGCTGCATTAGATACCAGCTATAAAGTTCCTAATTACGATTCTTCATTGCTACATAAAAATCTGGTTGCCCTAAAAGAGAAATTGACTTCCGTTCTAAATCAACATATCCTCCAGAAATGGGAGGCAAGTAAGTTATCCCATTTTGAATATGGGGAGGGAGCTGGTAAATTACTGGCCTGGAAGTCCAAATCACATCAGGCACGTAACATCATAGACTCCGTAATAACGAACAAAGACACCCTCTCTTCAGATTCAGAAATCAGATCAGCTTTTAAGGATTAGTTTAAAAAGATATATCAGGAGGATAAGAACATCACTATTGACTGTGTAGACAGTTGGTTAGAAGGTGTCTCCCTAACATCACTTTCTTCTGAACAAGGCGTTTTTTTGGATAGGGAGATTAATGTGGAGGAGGTGTCGGCGGCTATTCAGGGCAGCAAAGGCGGCAAGGCTGCAGGCTCAGATGGCTTGCCAGCTGAGATCTACAAAAATCTGGTGGTAGAAATATCTCCATTCCTTGCTGTCCTGTTTAATCAAATACTGCAGACGGATACCCACCCACCAACATCTTGGAATGAATCATCAATCACGCTTATTCTGAAACCTGGTAAACCAGCTACTAACTGTGGCTCATACCGTCCCATATCAATTTTAAATGCAGATTACAAAATCTTTGCATCCCTTTTAGCAAGTAGGCTGGGCCAGGTTGCCCCTGATATCCTGCATTCCAACCAGAAGGGCTTTGTCTTATAGGCGCCATAGATATAGCGATTAAAGATTCCATCCCATTGGCTATCCTCACATTGGACGCTACCAAGGCCTTCGACAGGGTCAATTGGACATTCCTGCCGGGGCCTTGACCAAATTTGGCGTGGGTGAGGGCTTTCATAGAGCGGTGGAGGTGTTGTACAATAGTCCAACTGCCTCTGTATTGGTAAACGGGGCCCTGTCTGAACCTTTTGCAGTTACAAGAGGAACTCGGCAGGGCTGCCCTCTATCCCCCTCTCCTGTTCGACCTCTATATTGAGCCCTTTGTGCAGAAATTAAGAGAGGATGATACCATCAAGAATTTATCTATGGACAGTGGGAAAAGAGGGTAGCCCTCTACGCGGACGATGTCATGATAATGACATCAGAAATCAGCACCGCGTTCCCTGCAGCCATTAAGTTAGCCCTTGAATTCGGGGATGTGTCAGGATATGAGGTAAATGCCTCAAAGACTGAGATCATGGTTTGGAACGACGACGCAAGCGGTCTCAATGAACAACTTAGTGCAAGTCTGCGCTATCTAGGGCTAAACATCATCAAAGATATTACTCAGATTGCCCCCATGAACTTTGCAGCAGTCGCTAATGAATGTTGAATGCTTATGAGATCTTGGCAACATCTCAACATCAACTCCGCCACCTTCCCAGAAAGTTGGAAACACGCCGAACTTAGCGCCTTTCTGAAAAAACCCACAGCTGACCCCACCGAACTCAAAAACTACCGACCCATCTCGCTCCTTCCATTCCCAGCCAAAGTCATCGAGAAAGCTGTCAACAACCAACTCGCCGCCTTCCTCGAAACCAACAAATCCCTCGACCCCTCACAGTCCGGCTTCCGAGCCAAACACAGCACGGAGACCGCCCTCATCGCCGCAACAGACGACATTCGAACTCTACTGGACAATGGAGACACAGTCGCCCTCATCCTCCTCGACCTTTCCGCAGCCTTCGACACAGTCTGCCATAGCACCCTTCTACAGCGCCTCAGAAACATCGGAATCCAAGGAAAAGCACAGGAATGGATCACCTCGTTCCTCACCGGAAGAACCCAGAGAGTCCGCCTCCCACCATTCAAGTCAGAGGCCACTGAAGTCATCTGCGGCGTACCACAAGGATCCTCACTCAGCCCCACCCTCTTCAATGTATACATGAGCCCCCTCGCAACCATCGCACGCCAACACAACCTCAACATCATCTCCTACGCTGATGACACCCAACTGATCCTCTCACTCACCAAAGACCCTAACACCGCCAAAACCAACCTACATGAAGGAATGAAAGAAGTAGCCGAGTGGATGAAGCATAGCCGTCTGAAACTTAACTCAGACAAAACAGAAGTCCTTATCTTAGGAACCTCCCCCTCCGCCTGGGATGACTCCTGGTGGCCAGAGGCCCTTGGAAAAGCACCCATCCCGACGGATCACGCACGGAACCTGGACGTCATCCTAGACTCCTCATTCTTGATGTCCAGACAGGTCAGCGCCGTCTCATCTTCTTGCTTCAATATTCTTCGCATGCTCAAAAAAACATTTCGCTGGATCCCCACCGAAACCAGAAAAACGGTCACCGATGCACCGGTCACAAGCCGCCTGGACTACGGAAACACCCTTTACGCCGGTACCACCGCAAAACTCCAGAAAAAACTCCAACGCATCCAAAACGCATCAGCCAGACTCATACTAGACATTCCGCGTACAGACCACATCTCCAGTCACCTGAAAAAACTCCACTGGCTCCCCGTCAATAAGAGGATTACTTTCCGCCTCCTAACCCACGCACACAAAGCACTTTACGAACTTGGACCCGATTGCCTCAACACACGACTCTCCTTCTACACCCCCTCCCGCCAGCTACGCTCCTCCAACCAAGCCCTTGCTACCGTACCTCGCATCAATAAAACCACCATGGGAGGTAGATCCTTCTCCTACCTGGCTGCTAAAACCTGGAACTCACTCCCCACTCACCTTCGTCTCACTCAGAACCACCCAGCATTCAGAAAGCAACTTAAAACTTGGATATTTGATAAGTAATTCCCCTCCCTTCCTCAAGCGCCTTGAGACCCTCTGGGTATGTAGCGCGCTATATAAATCCTTTGACTTTGACTTTGACTTTGACTTTGTTGGGTAGAGTGAATCTAGTAAAAATGTCTATTTTGCCGAAAGTTTCATTTTTATTTAACACAATTCCACTCTTTTTTGACCCTTCTTTGTTGGCTAAATTACAGGGTGAAATCTCTTCATTTCTTTGGAAAAACAATAGCCCAAGGATAGCGTGGAAAAACATCAGGCGTCGCAGGGAGAAGGGGGGCTGGCGGGCCCAGATTTACAGATCTTTGCATGGGCATTTCAAATATCGCACTCACGAATGCTTCTCAAAATGCCAACAGATGAGGGTATAGGTAGCATGTTTTTGGCTCTACAGAGTTGCGAAGGAGTCAGTCAATCTGGTTACTTATTTAAGTTTGGAGATCCCAAATATTTAAAAAAAGTAAAATTGAAGGTGCTGCATGGCCTGGCAAGAACCTGGGCAAAGATGAGATCTACAATTAACTTGGGGTACTATTCTAGTAGATCGCCAATATGGGAGTTACCCATGGCTCCAGGCTGGGTGTGGGACACACTAGTTCTCCCGTTAAGAGAGGCAGGAATATCAGTCTGGGGAGACCTGTTTCTTGATGGGACCTTGCTTCCTTGGGAATACCTATCAAACAAGGTGGGGCCCAACTTGTCTAGATTTAAATACTTGCAAATATCGAGTTGGGTTCAAGCTGTCACTATCCAAACTACACTCCGAACTAACCCGCCATTGGGGGGAGGTTGCGAACTCGAATCTCTTCTCTTAGACAAACCGACAGCAAAAAAGAGATCTCTCTGTGGTACAATTTAATTTTGGAGGAGATCGACGGCAACTTCCCCCTACCAGCGCTACTGAGGGGAGATTCGATGCTAGGCTTGAATGTCATAGATCTATGGTTAATGTCCTGTAAAGTACTTTGGGACTTAGTCAAACCAGCCTGGCTTCGTAGAAACCATCTTTTTACCCTACATAGGGCATACTATTCCCCACAGAGGTTATCTAAGTTTTCTCTGGGGGTCCTGTGGCTTGCGCAAGGTGTGGTTTTAAAGAGGCCCCGGATACACACATGTTCTTTGACTGCCCTCACTTGGCGCCTTTTTGGGATTCAATCAGTAGTAAACTTTCCTCTTCTCTGGGGTTTAAAGTAGTGATCGACCTTCGCATTTTAATCTTTGGAGTCGGGGACCAGACTCGCAGCCCAGCCAAAAACCTACTGCTCTATTCTATTCTGGCAGCCAGCAGAAAAATCTGCAAGCATTGGAAGGATGCATCTCCCCCTACATTCAACGACTGGTGCAATTCAATTCTTCAGATCTCGAAACCGGATCTCGCCAGGGCCGGGAAACAAGATAATAGAGCTTTCTGGCACTTTTTGAGCTGGTGACATTGCATTGAATCTGTTTTTTTTTTTTTTTTTCCCCAGGTCTGATGATTAAGTAGCCATAGTTTATTCTGTTTGCAAAGCCCGATCCTCGGTTGGCATCAGTTATGATAGTAACTGGCTCAATGGATGTCATCTGCCATCCGGGCAACAAGGTGTTCTGATTGGTGTGAGCAAGTCGTTGCTGTTGGTAACTCATTATCATCCCCCGCTCGCCTTTCCTCCCAGTCTTGACTGAGACAGCAAGATTGTTCTTTTTATACATCACTACCCTCTATGTTGCCTGGCAGCTAGAATCCATGAACGTGAATGAGGACACAAAAAAAAATACAAAGTGTTTCTGATATTCTAAATGTTTTGGACATATGTTCTGGTTCTACTCAATTTGCACAGAATATTCAGCAAGATTGTCAAAAATGTGTAATATTTATGCTTAGTATACTGGAAGATGAAGGTATAGATATTGAACATATTTTTGGCCTTTCTTATAAATGACAACACGACTGTGAAAATTGTTTGCTTATTTTAGCACTAACATAGACACTGAGAAATTCATATATTTGACTTTACCAGACTGTGAATCAGTGTCTTTTAACAATCTAGTTAGAGGAGCTAGTCAAAACATGGAGGGTAGCCAATGTAAATCAGAAATGTCATCAACATTATTCATACAAAGATGTGGACAGTATGGTATTTTAAAGCTGCAACGTTGTAGAGCTGACGGAAGAAAATTGGAAACTTTAATTAAACATTTTGTAGCTGGTCAACTTTCAATATCAGGAAGAACTTTTGTAGCTGTTGCAATTATTTTTCATGATGGACCTTCTACAACATCTGGACATTAAACTGTTTATTTAAAATGTCTGAAAGGTTGGATACATTGTAATGATAGTCAATTAGTTTTTAAGCAACGTTTGCCTAAAGAGTTACCAAATTCTTACCTGATATTTTTAATGCCAAAAGTTTAAGATCAAAATTTGGCCTTTCAGGATTACTGCTGTTAAGGTAGATTATTCTGGTGTATGTTGAGTATTTTGTAAGTGAGGGTGAGGAGCTTATAGGTAATCCTCTTGTTGATGTTGAGGTAGTTTAGGTGTATCATGTCGTGGGTGTTGTGGCTGTAGCAAGGGACTTTGAAGATCAGTCAGGTGGAGGTGCTTTGGATTGGTTGTTTTCGTTACAGGTGTTTGGCAGGGATTCTTGTGTAGAGTGTGTTGCCACAGTGTAGTCTGTTTCTTCTTGTTTTCTTTAGGATGTACTTGTAAATGTTGTGCAGAATGGGGAGGGTGTTATAGCAGTATGAGGAAATGCTGTAGACTTGTTTACAGTTACACATTTACAGGGAGGAGTTGAGGATGAATCGTAGGTTGTGTACATGGTCAGTAGGTGTTGGTACTGTTCACAGAGAAATTTGCCAGCAGGGGTCATCTGAAATGAGGGGGTGGGTCTGAGGATGAGTATCTTCATGTTGTGCGAGTTCAGATTTAGAGAGCTGCTCCTTATCCACTTGGTGACATCCTGGAAAGGGGCGACCGAATCGGTCCCCCCGAACGTATGGCCGAGTGCCTCGATCCCCCCGGGAAGCCATTTTGGGCGGGAGGCGCGTCTCAGCTGGTATGCCCGAAGCGGCGTAGCTGGGGCGCGCTCGTTCCCGCCCTAGAGTGGGCTGGCCTAGACACCGACGCAGCCAGCCACGCCCTCAGGGGCAGGCAGGGGCGGGTATACGCCCGCCCTGAAGACGGATAAAAAGGGACGCAAGACCAGAAGACATCCTCTTGTTCTTGTGCTCTGAAGCTGCACCTCCTCGCTGCACGTGAGCTCGGGACAGAACGAAGAGCCAATTTTGAGCGTTTTAATCTCTCTCTTTGTCTTTTAGATACTTCATCTGAAAAGATGCCCAAGAAAGGAGCGAAGACAATGTCGACTGACCAGTTGGTTCGGGCCCTCATGAAGGACATGTCCGAAATTAAGAAGCGGTTGGCGGAGCGAGACGGCGAGGAGGGATCGGGGCGTCCACCGGCCGGAGGGAAGCCAAAGAGGCCGAGAAGGGGGCCGGTCGGGGGGGACGTCCCGGTTCCCTGTTCCCCGCTCGAGGCGCCAGCCCCGGTACCGGCCCCGGTACCGGATGAGGGGAATCCGATTCCCGTGGTAGTCACCCCGACGTCTGCCGAAGATATGCCTCCCGAGTTGGCGGCACAGTTAGCAGCATGGTTGGGGGACGGTAATGGGGGCGCCATGGCTACCGAAGCGCAAGCACTCATAAAGCAGTTGCGCGAGAAACGTGATACAGCCGAGGTGCCCGCGCCGGATGCGGCGATAGACAAGCCACGAGGGACGGAAGCAGCGTCCGGTGCAGGTAAGCGGCCATTGCCGATTGCAAGGGATGAGTCAACACCCTCTCGTAGAGAAAAATTGGGGCAACATGTTCCTTTGCCAATAAAGGAAAAGATTTGGGCGGGGGAATACGTTAACATTTTCTCCCTGCTCGTTGATCACTATGAGGTCGAAACTGTTAAGGGTCAAAAGGATCTGATGCATCCGAGTGTTTGGCGCGCAAAAATGGCCGCCTTTAAAGTGAATGAAAATATTGGTAACTGGGGTAATGCTTGGGGAATTTTTACGGCAATTTTGGGGGAACGTAGGCCTGATTTGCTCCCTGAATTTCCAGTATATCAGTCACGAATTATGGGGTACTCGACATCACACCAAGGTAACCAATGGTTCTGTTATGACAACCTTTTCAGGAAAGCGATGGAGCATAACAAAAGTTTAACCTGGGACTGTTACGATTCTTTAACATGGAATAAGATGAAAGAGTCGGGGATGTTGAAAGTGCCGTTGGTGGGGAGTGCTGTTAGTGAGTCCTCCCGCCAAAATGGGGGGACACCCTTTCGGTCGGGTACGGGTACAGACGATTACCCGAGACCCGCCGGCAATACAGGGAAGAGGGGGTTCTGTTTCAATTTCAACAGAAGCAAATGTACTAGGCCCCCGGGATCTTGTAAGTTCAAACACGAATGTAGTGGTTGTGGGGCACCCCATCCTGAGTCCTCGTGCAGAGCCAAATCGGGTGAAAATGGGGGTAGAGGAGGCGCTAAACAGGTCTAATATAGTCCGAGGGGCGCCTTTACCAACCCCGATTGATACCCTGGCGATGATTCCCTGGCTCAGCGAATACCCAGATCGTACTTCTGCTGGGGTGCTACGAAACGGTTTTTCATATGGTTTCCGCATCCCGGTGGGTAACTTTCAGGGTGTCGGGACGTGCAAAAATCAACTTTCCGTCTTGCAGCATACTACTGTAGTACAGGATAAGATCCGGAAAGAGGTTACCCGAGGTCGGGTTGCCGGCCCGTTTCCTGTCCCCCCGGTGCCGAACTTTGTTTGTTCTCCTTTAGGGGTGGTCCCCAAGAAGGACCCGGGTGAGTTTCGATTGATTCACAATTTATCAGCCCCTCATGGCCTTTCTGTAAACGATGCAATTAATCCAGAAATGTGTTCGGTGCGGTACGCATCATTCGATGAGGCCGTAGCCATTTTGAATCGCCTGGGGCCCGGGACGCTGATGGCGAAATCAGATATCGAGTCAGCGTTCCGTTTGCTCCCGGTATACCCGGAAGACCAACGTTTGTTGGGATTCATGTTTCAAGGTTTGTATTACATGGACAGGTGTATGCCGATGGGGTGCTCGATATCTTGTGCTTATTTCGAGAAATTCAGTAGTTTTCTACAATGGGTTTACACGAAGAAAACAGGTTTTCGGAATGTGATGCATTACCTCGATGACTTTCTGTTCCTTGGGGCCGCTGGGGATGATGAATGTGCCCGGGCCTTGACTGAATTTTGTGTTTTAATGAATCAATTTGGCGTGCCGTTGGCACCAGGTAAAACTGTGGGTCCCACGACTTGCCTCGAGTTCCTCGGGATCGAGTTGGACTCTAGTGAGGGTTGTTTTCGTTTACCAGCTTCCAAAGTATCGAAATTCAAGACAGCCCTGCAAATGTGTATCACTGCATCTAAAGTTACGCTGCATCAATTGCAGCAATTGGTGGGGAAGTTGAATTTTGCCTTAAGGGTGATCCCGATGGCCCGCCCCTTCTCCCGTTCGATTGCACAGGCGATGGTCGGCCTAAAGGAGGGTCACCATCGCACGAGGTTATCGGCCGAGGTCCGCCAAGACATGCGTATTTGGTTAGCATTTTTGGCGGATTTCAATGGTCGAGTCGTCTGGAACAAACCGGCCTTGTCCTCTGAAGAGCTTGGTCTATGGACGGATTCAGCGGGAAGCATGGGTTTCGGCGCCATCTTCGGCACAAAATGGTCGGCACAAAAGTGGCCAACATGGTGGCACGAAGAGGGGCTGACGAGTAATATTGCTTTCCTTGAGCTGTTTCCCATTTTGGTGGCCCTCAGATCCTGGCCCGATGGATTCAAAAATCATTCTGTCATATTTTGGTCTGACAATATGACCGTTGTAGAATGCATCAATAGTCAGGCAGCACGTTGTAAAATGATTTTGAGGCTGCTTAAAGAAATTGTCTTACTGTGTATGCAACTGAACGTGGTATTCAGAGCAAAACATGTCCCGGGGGTGATGAATCAGGCTGCTGATGCACTGTCTCGTTTTCAAATGCAGGCTTTCTCGGGTTTCCTTCCCTCAGCGGACCCCGAGCCAGCACCCTTTCCCGAAGCTCTCTGGTCTCTCGGTGCCCTGAACTTCGTTACCTCATGGGAGAGAGTCTAGCACCAAGGACGAGGAAGGCATACGAAGGGGCGTTTCGGGCTTATTTGGCCTTTTTGGGGACTGAGAGAGGGGGACTTTGGGGGCATTAGGATTGGGTAGTACATTTTCTGATGTCCTTGCGTAAGGCTGGGAAGTCGGTGGCTACAGCCCAGAGGCATCGTGCTGCCATCTCCTTTGTTGCCAGGGCTCATAATATCCAGGACCCGACAGCGTCTTTTGCTGTACAGAAAGCGCTGCGTGGGTGGCAACGCCTTGAGGGTCGCAGAGTAGATGAGAGGCGCCCGATAGGTTTGGATAGGTTGTCCCAGTTGCTGGCCACACTCCCCGACATATGCTCGTCTCAGTTCGAGGCCTGTTTGTTCCGAGCCGCTTTTACGCTTGCATTTCACGGGGCTATGAGGATAAGTGAGCTGGTGGCAAGGAGCAAGCGGGATGTGGCGGGGGGTTTGTGCCGGGAACACGTTCAGATCAGGGGTGAGACTATGACGGTATCCTTTGTCAAGTCAAAAACCGATCAAAGTGGGGTGGGAGACTGCATAGTCATTCGCAGGATTCCAGGGTCTTCCATGTGTCCGGTGAAGTGTTTAGAGGATTACCTAGCACGAAGGGTGGCATCATGGGGGGGGACAATGTTGAGACACGCGGACGCCACCCCACTGACGAAGTTTCAGTTTCAGCTGGTGCTCGCGATGTCAATTACCGCAGCGGGCTTGGACCCGGGTGAGTTTGGGACCCATTCCTTTCGGATAGGGGCTGCCACTGAAGCTGCAGCCAGGGGTCTTAATGTGGAACAAGTAAAACGAGTGGGGCGTTGGTCCTCCAATTGTTATAAGAGGTATGTGCAGTTGCACATGTTGTGAAGCTGTAATGATGTACTCACGCTTCTTGTCTTTTGTTTGGTTTTCAGTTACGCAAGCCTTCGAGGCGGGGCGGACTATGCAGTCGACCCAACACCGGGCCAGTGGTCAGACATCACCGGCTGTGAGAAAGGAGGTGTGGGTCGTGGGCCACTCATACGTGAGGCGTGCCGCAGACGTATTCGAAGCAGGTGACATGATTCACGTAGCTGGGGAATACGGGTACAGGATGTCCTTCTACGGAAGGGGCGGTCTCTGTATTGACCAGTTTCAGGCTTACTTTGAGGGTTTGTTAGGGCGGATGAGGTCACCGCCGTCTATAGTCATAGTACATTTAGGGGGCAATGATTTGGTCACCACCGGTAGACGACTTCTCCTGGAGGCAATGCTTTCCACTGTAAGTTGGTTGGCGAGGAAAGTTCCGGGGTGCATAATTGCGTGGTCTCATATGATCCCACGAAAAGTGTGGCGGGGGGCTATTTCGATCCCTGCTTTGAACCATTCTGTTAGGAAACTTAATAACAAAATGAGTAGGTTGTTCCGTTCCAGGACATTGCATTCTATCTCGCACGGTTGTATTAATGATGACAGTATGTATCTGAGGGATGGTGTGCATTTGTCTCGGGTGGGAAATGAGTTACTCATAGGAGACTTCTTAGCATGGTTAAAAACGTTGGAACATGACCTTTAGCTAGGAGTTTTGTGGGGGGCCCGGATAGCCGGTCAACTATCCGGGCCTGTGGCGGTAAGGTCATGATCGGTGAGCACTAATTAGTAGATCCCTATGAGTGGGCGTCACCCAACACGGATGGGAGCGCTCGGGAGAGGTGGCCATTGGCCCCTCAATGGGGAGGCGGTCCCTTCTAAGGATGGGTCGCCGGAAGTAAAGGAAAGGCGGTCAAGGCCCCTTCCTTTGTAGGAGGGGTTACAGCCCCCTCCTGGGGAATTTCCCGGGGCCAGTGACATCTGCGACGGCAGATGCGGTAAGTTGTGTGGGGTTGGGATAAGGGCCACGATACCTTCTAGATACCTCACACGAGTATTCGAACGACCTTTAACTGGCGTCGAGTTTTAGGTGCCCCCGTCAAGTCAAGGGAAATTGGTAGTAGTTGCACTTGAGGTACGCCTCCGTGCTGTCGCCCATCCCAAGTGGGAGGGGTAAGTCTGGTTAGGGATCTTGACACCGGTTATGACCTTGCCGTTGGCCCTTAAACGTTAGGTTGTACAATTTCAATATGTCAAGAAATGTTTTGTAGGTTGCTAGTTCGGCTAGGAGAACCTCTGTATTAGAGAATCTGTTAAGGTTAGCCAAACATCGCAATATGGTAATGAAATTGTACATAACATGAAACGTTTAATGTTTTAATTTTGTTTTAATAAATACGGCCGGGATGGTCACTCCATCCCACTTCCAAAAACTTCAAGAACTGTTTCCGGTTTCACTCCTTTTGGGGATTGTGTTGAGAGGGGGTGGCGGGTATCTCGGCCATATGGAAAGGGGCGACCGAATCGGTCCCCCCGAACGTATGGCCGAGTGCCTCGATCCCCCCGGGAAGCCATTTTGGGCGGGAGGCGCGTCTCAGCTGGTATGCCCGAAGCGGCGTAGCTGGGGCGCGCTCGTTCCCGCCCTAGAGTGGGCTGGCCTAGACACCGACGCAGCCAGCCACGCCCTCAGGGGCAGGCAGGGGCGGGTATACGCCCGCCCTGAAGACGGATAAAAAGGGACGCAAGACCAGAAGACATCCTCTTGTTCTTGTGCTCTGAAGCTGCACCTCCTCGCTGCACGTGAGCTCGGGACAGAACGAAGAGCCAATTTTGACCCACCCACCAGCCCCCGAAGACAGCCAGTTGTGTATAATAAAGTTGATTAATTTTGTTTTGTTTTCGTTTACAGGTTGTAGTGCCATGTTGATTTTGAGTTAATAAAGAATGGTCGTTTTTTGAGTACGTTTGCCATTAAAGATATTCAGTTTAGTGTTGAATTTTGATGTATGCACTTTCGGTCATAGTGGCCAAGGTATTCTTAGGTTAATTTGCACTGTCGTATTTATTTTGGTAGGCGGTAAGGTCATGATCGGTGAGCACTAATTAGTAGATCCCTATGAGTGGGCGTCACCCAACACGGATGGGAGCGCTCGGGAGAGGTGGCCATTGGCCCCTCAATGGGGAGGCGGTCCCTTCTAAGGATGGGTCGCCGGAAGTAAAGGAAAGGCGGTCAAGGCCCCTTCCTTTGTAGGAGGGGTTACAGCCCCCTCCTGGGGAATTTCCCGGGGCCAGTGACATCTGCGACGGCAGATGCGGTAAGTTGTGTGGGGTTGGGATAAGGGCCACGATACCTTCTAGATACCTCACACGAGTATTCGAACGACCTTTAACTGGCGTCGAGTTTTAGGTGCCCCCGTCAAGTCAAGGGAAATTGGTAGTAGTTGCACTTGAGGTACGCCTCCGTGCTGTCGCCCATCCCAAGTGGGAGGGGTAAGTCTGGTTAGGGATCTTGACACCGGTTATGACCTTGCCGTTGGCCCTTAAACGTTAGGTTGTACAATTTCAATATGTCAAGAAATGTTTTGTAGGTTGCTAGTTCGGCTAGGAGAACCTCTGTATTAGAGAATCTGTTAAGGTTAGCCAAACATCGCAATATGGTAATGAAATTGTACATAACATGAAACGTTTAATGTTTTAATTTTGTTTTAATAAATACGGCCGGGATGGTCACTCCATCCCACTTCCAAAAACTTCAAGAACTGTTTCCGGTTTCACTCCTTTTGGGGATTGTGTTGAGAGGGGGTGGCGGGTATCTCGGCCATATTAATTATGTTGTGGAGGTTTTCCTTTATGGTATGTTGCTCCTTGGTGAGAAAGAGGATGAGATCGGTGTCGTCGACGTAAGAGATGATGTTGTGGTTGGAGTGGCGGGACACTTGTGTGAGGGCGGCCATGAAGATGTTGAATAGCATTGGGCTGAGGAATCAGCACTGGGGGACGGTGCAAATGATATCAGTGGTTTTGGATCAGTAGGCTGGAAGGCAGATGTTCAGAGTTACTATTGAACAACTTTCAAACTAAGAGTTTCACACACACTATTTGGCCATGGGTAAACATATGTGAAACCTTTAATAACTTTTTGTTCCAAATTTGTCAGCATATATTGTAAGTAACATTATTTATAGTGGAATAAAATTAATTTTGGTATTTTGTTCTTTCAGGATTGTTTGACATACCTCATAGTTACGTAAGAAATTGGTCTTAGAAAAAACATTTAAGATATGTTTTATTTCTATTTTTTAGATTCTTATTTAGATTGTTGTTTTGGGTTTTTTAAAGATAATATTCTTGATTGTCTTTTTTTGCACGCTGTTATGTGATGAGTACTATTGAACTCACTGTTTCTAGTGAAATTCAATACATTCTGAGAACAGCAAAAAAGGCAAATGAAATGCTTTAGAAATGATTTTGTGTAGTAAAAGATAAATTGTAACTGTATTTTTTTTGTTTTCTACAGATGCTAAATTTGTAATAATTATTTTTTTTTACAATTTATTATTTTGAAGGGAAGTATAACCAACGGTCAAAAATGATTGATGGGATGTACTTCTACAGAGGTGAAGTAACAGAACGTCCATGGTGTGCAAAAGTTTGTAAAGACGGTTTGTATATTTGAAACACATTTGAATAAATTAACCCCTTCCATGCTGGTGACGAACCCCAGCCGTCATGCACTACGGTGCTCGTGTGCTGATGACGGCTGGGGTTCGTCATGGCCCGCCCGTGTTCGGCCGGCGGCCGCACACGGGAAAAAAAGCGGCCGCATCGAAGGGGTTAAAAAAAATATATACTGAATGTATTGTGTTCGTTGTATTTTACTACGACACATCAATTGCTTTGGAACTGGTAAGCTGAATAGATATTTTTTACTTTTTTTAGTACTGCATTTTATTATAATAGCCTTAGTTTTTTTCTATGGTGAAAAAGAGTGACTGGTTTGAAAATGTAAGGAAATTTTATAACTAAAAATTCATATAAGCAAATGTTATTGATATAATCATATAAAGTAGTTCAGAATGGTTTTCGCATAATATTTTTTAAAGGGAAAAATAGTTGATAAAGCTAGTTTTGTATTATGTATTAGGGAAAATGATAAAATGAAGTGTTTATGTTTTTCTGCAAGGAACAACAACAAAATAAAATTCACTATGGAAGAGAGTTTTGAAATTACTAACACTCTGATAGAGGAGTTAAATATACCTTTCATGGAGAGCAAGAATGAAGAAGAAAGTATTGGTGCAGGAGATATTACCTGCGATTTTTCAGATGAAAGTTTGGACGGGTATGCAGCGTTTAGAACGCAAGCATTACCACGGAATACCTTTACAACGCGGGCGTAACAACGAAAGTTGTTACCACGCATTGCACTGGGGGGCGCTCAAGGATAGTAAATGATTTAATTTACTATCCCAACACCTTCCCTACTATCCACGGGGACTGGTGTTGGAATAGTAAATTAAATTAATCAATTTTGCGCCACCCAGCGCAATGCGTGGTAACAACTTTCGTTGTTACGAACGCATTGTAAAGGTACGCGTTGTCAATGTATGCGTTCTAACGTCATACATCCGTTTGGACGATGACTTTGTTGAAGTATTAGACGTCATCGAGTTTCATGATATGACTTTTGAAATTCATGATGAAGAATACGAAATTTCAGATGAAATCATGTTGGAAGTTATGAAATGTTTCAAGAATAAATGTATGAATAAAAATTAAAAATGGTTTGAGAGACTCTTCTTGCAGAATTGTAATAATTCAGCTAGTATCCAAGTTCTCATGGTAAAAACTGGGTCTTAGGGCATGGACTGCTTCAAACCTTTATATATTATGTGTGCACTGTTCTTTGCACCAGCAAACTTGTGTTTTATAGTTTTTATTTCCAGGTGTATATCCTTTGACTTCCAGCAACGTCTATGTGATTGCTGATTCCGTATCGTACAGAGCTATTGAACAGAATGTCCTTTTGTAAGCACTGTGCTAAAAATGAAGCTATTTAAAATTCAGTAGGC
The DNA here is from genome assembly GCF_964263255.1 of Lissotriton vulgaris. NCBI lineage: Eukaryota > Metazoa > Chordata > Amphibia > Caudata > Salamandridae > Lissotriton > Lissotriton vulgaris. The sequence continues at coordinate 56,448,546 of NC_141689.1, forward strand.
ACTCTGCTTGCAGAACTGTAATCATCTAGTCAGTACCCAAATATTCATGGAGGACAGTACGTGTTTTAAACCTGCGTAGACTATCCTTGCAGTCTTCTATGTACCTACAAACTAGTCTTTTCTATATTAGAACATTGGGAGCTCCACTGATAACAATGGAGTGCTTCGGGCTTATAACGGATGGTATAAGCCAGGAGCTCCAACATTCCAATGTTACTTTGTTTACTGCTCTGGCTGTGAATAAAGGCTTCAGGGAGCCTGAGGGGATTCCAATCCCCTCACACTCCCTAAAGGCTTTGTTCTTTTTTGTTACAACATTCTGCCTTCTAATGGCAGAATGTTCTAATTGCCTTGTAGCCCTTCATAGCTGGGCTATACCGGCTATTAAAGTAACACTCCCTTGTTAAAGGCCCTCGCCTTCGACTCAAGCCTTTAACACTGGAGAGGGCCTTTAATAGTCGGTATAGCCCTCTACGGTGAGTTATAAGGCTATGTTCTAAAAGTGAAGCTGCTATACATTCAACCAGACAGTTTCCTTGCAGGTTTCTAATCATTCAGCCAGTACCAAAGTACTTATAAGGTAAAGTACATGTAAATGTAAATGTACATGTATTTATATAGCACAAATCGCCCACATCGCAGGCATCTATGCGCTTGCTTAGGGAACCCGTCCTGGTATTCCCCTGTGAGATACCCCGGCAGGGTATCCACAAGGTGAAAGCCAGGCATCCCGCTGCGAGGGGCCGTTGTGGAGATTAAGCAAGCTATTGCCCAGAGTCGCAGAGTGTGAACCCGTGAGTAGAGTAGGCACCGAAGCGAGAATTATCGAGTCCGTGGAATTATTGAGCCCAACCCCCGTCGGGGCGGGGAATTGAACCCTTGTCTAGGGCCGATCTCAGCTTCTGGGTCTGCCGCCTCTAACCCCTGAGCCACACTTCTCCACAAGAGAGCATAGGGCATGGACTGATTCAAACCCCTTTTGACTATGCATGCACTGTTCTATGTACCAGTAAATTTGTGTTTTATACCTTCAATTCCCCAGTCTCTCTCCTTACACTTGCAGCAAACACTCTGTCGTTGCTGATTTAGTATTGTACTGAGATATTAATTGGAATTTCCTTATGTATGCACTGTGATAAAAAGGAAGCTTTTATAAATTCAGTCATGCAGTCTCTTTGCAGAAATGTAAGTATACAGTCATTACCCAAGTAATTCTAGAGCAAAGTAGGCCTTAGGCCACGGAGTGCTTTAAAACCCCTATAGACTATGCATGCAGTCTTCTATGCACCAAAGTAGGCCTTAGGGCATGGACTGCTTCAAATCCCTGAAGACTATGCATCCTCTATTCTATACACCAATTGACTTTCCTTTTATACCTTCAATTCCCCAGTCTGTATCGTTAGACTTTTACCAAACAGTCTCACACTAGTGTTTCAGTATTATTGTGAACCATACATTACTATGTGCTTATCTGTTCAATGTTCTAAAAGTAAAGCTGCTATACATTCACCTAGACAGTCTCCTTGCAGAATTGTAATCATTCACGGCCTCATTTATGAGACTTCTTGCGCCATTGGAACGTCACTTTTTGTGATATTCTGTGGCACAGCTGTTAGCGTAATATTTATCAGGCAGCGCTAAGGCACTTTTTTTGGTGTACTGTTGCCCGATAAATATCAGACCATTTAATGCAGTGTTCTGTGTTAAAGTGGTGTGCAATGGGTGTTACTGGGGGTGTTTCCAGCAACACCCATGGCCTTTTGACACTGCCCTACATTTACAAGAAATTGAAAATCTGAGGCACTATGAAAAACCTATGCCTCCCCAGGGGAGGCAGAAGGAAGGTGCAACGGGGAAAAATTGTTTTATTTTTCCTCGTTTTTCTTTTTTCTATGTGTGCTGTTTTCTGAAGCACACATAGAAAAAGGAAAAGTCCCTTGTGATTATTTTTCTACAGAAAGGTTTCCCTACCTGTACAAAAATAATCATCCTTGCAATGCAGACACCCTTGCTCCATTGTGCTAAGGTTTCTGCATTGGTGCCGGCAGACCAGTGTGCGCCGGCGCAAGGGAAAAGGATAGGAATATGCTGTATCTTATAGATATGGCGCATTCCTGTCTTTTTCTTTTGCCATAGGGAAGCGTTGCAGGAAGACCTGCTGCACTTTCCTACGGCAAAATCTCATAAATGAGGCCTATGTGAGTAGTCAAGTACTCATGGTGCAAAGTGGGCCTTAGGGCATAGAGTGCTATAGAGTGCTTCAAACCCCTACAGACTGTGCATACATTATTCTATTCACCTGCAAATTTGCCTTTTTTATGTTGAATTTCGCAGTTTCTATCTTTTCACTTCCACCAAACACTCTTAGTCTTGGTATACTTTTCTAGTGACACATTGATCAGTGTGTAGTATGGATGTCACTACATGTCACTACATTACAATAGTAATTACTAGATGTAGAATAAGTGGTAGATCCCCGGAGATATGACAGTTATTGTGCACAGTGACATCCCCATCATGGATGCACCATATTTACAATGTGGTGCACTCTGGGGCACAAATGGCACAGATATGTGATGTATCTGTGCTGTGAAGATGGCGCATTGCTTGACTTGCATTGCACAATGCAGCTCCAGCAATGCTCTTGGGGCCCTACGCTCACAATGCTGTGTCAATAGTTACACCTACTTCAAACAGGTGCAGAGTTTTGACGCAGTATAATCCCAAAAGTGACTGAATGAAATCTTATAGATTTCACTTAGTCACTTTTAGGGGCGTTCCTGCACCCGAACACCCCCCATCTGCGCAGGAAAGCCTCTTTTTGGTGGACAGTTTTACAATGTGACGCACCTTCCAATTACATCAGATTGTAAATACCAAACATCATGGTACATCTTTTGCACCACCGCTGCATCACAAATGCGATGCAACCGTAGTGTAAAAGAAAAACAAGGGGGTTGTAAAACCTCCCTTATTACATACAAATTCATCCAGGCAGTTTCACCAATAGTGCAAATTGAAGCATAGACTTGTAACATATTTATATGCATATGTTACATTAAAATGCTTCGGAGGTACTACAGTATACTATAGGTAAACACCTTATAGATTTATGCTGTAGCACATCCTTATAGTTCTGCACTTTCACATTCACCATACACTACTAATGTATTCATTCATTCATTTATGAACTACACATTCTTTCTGACAAACTTTTACAGACTAACATAGAAATATAGTTCTTTTTTTGACCTCTAGAGGTAGTTCTAAAAAGAACTGTTTTTTTTCTTTGTTGTTTTATATTTGTTTTGTAGTTTTTTCAACAATTTTTTATTTTTTTTTTTAAACAAAAACCAGAAAAATTGAACTTTTGAAAACAAAAACTGTGGACCAGGAACATTTAAAAAAAAAAAATTATTTCTTGGGGTAACCGTGCTGCTCCTGCCTCCTGACAATCAGGTCCACTGATTGTTCTCCATAGCAAAGCAATTCATTGCAAAGCTTGCAGTGGAAGGTTATCTCCGCAAACTGGGGACAATAATAGGAGTTGGAATGCTTCCAGGTGGTGGTGGTGCACTTGAGGTGCTAGCTATTGCATAGTTGATCGGATGCAAGTTCTTAACATGTCTGTCCATACTCGCAGTCCCCAACGAGTATTTTTTTGTTGGGTCACCTCTTGAGAGTGTCACGCTAAACAGCTTGCACGTGACCTTAGGTGCATTCACCTTTTTTTGATCCTCCGGAAACGTGAAAAAATTCCAGATGAAGGCTTCTTTTTTTTCTTCTGAGGAAGCTCATTTAAAAATTCATTCTCATTTGATGAGTGGTCTGATGGTGTTTGAGACCGATCAGCCATTGTGATGAAAAAAGTTCTACTTGAGTTCAGATCCAAAGAAAAGATCCTGGTCCTCAGAGAGTCCAAGTAGAATGGTCAAAATGGGAGGGGTCTTTCAACAGTTGGAGTAGGAAGTATTATGAACCAATGAAATCTCTTCTTTTAAAGTCACATGTCTGTACGTACTCTTACGGTGCGCTTACGGAGCTCTTACGGTCCGCTTACGCTGCTCTTCCGGTGCGAGTACATACGACGTACCATTGCGATGTGCGTACTTATTTTGAAAAGTAATATACGGTAATTAAAAGTTTTAAAAAACTATTTTCCTGATTATCCCAGATAATGTTTACCTTTACAATTTACAATAAGTACAAAGATATATTGCTTTAAACATTATAAAACTTTCGTGGGGTACGCGTATATGGCATTGTACAAGGTAGATGACGTCATGCGGAAGTGCCGATGCGCCGCGCAACGTCTAAACGTATTCGTGATGTATGCATCCGTACGCGCAGAGTACGACTTACCGTACTTAGGACGGTGCGATTACCGTCCGCGTACGGTGCGATTATCCCAAAAAAAAGGAATAATATAAAATGTATATTTTTAAAATTTTTTGAAAAAATTTAATTCATTAAAAAATATATTTTTGTATTTAGTTTTGATATTAGTTTACATTAAAATATGAAATATAAATAAAAGAAAAATAATATGTAAATATTTATTATAAAAATGAGGAAAATTAGTATAAAAAGAAAGAAATTTAATAATGAATACATTTAACAATTATCATTTACAAAACCTTTGAAATTCACTGAAAAAAACATAGGTTTAACACACGTTATAGTTAGGAATTAGCATTTAAAAAACCTTGCAAATTCACTAAAAAAACATAGGTTTCACACATGTTATAGTTAGCTGGACATTTCACTCATACAAAACCATTGAAATTCCCCCGTTATAGTGAGTTCAGCTAACTATAACTCGAGCACCCGCAATGCGCTGCTGATGATGTCACATATTACATTACTTGGTCAGTGACATCACTCATGACATCACTCATGACATCTCAAATGACATCACATATATTCACACACACATATACAAACTATGTGCAGCATTTAGTGGCAGTGGGGGTTCCCCTCCCACACAGCATAGCACATGAATTATATCAGTGCAGGACTAGATATCCTCATAGTGAAAACATGTATCATAGTGGCAGCAACATTTAAGCTGATTTTAGACACAGAATACCCGAGAAAAGCTTAGAGGTGAAAAGTTGCAATGTACTCGGTTAGCTTGAGGTCCTCTTGGGCCCTTAAGCCCAAAATGAGCTGAGCTTCCTTGGGGCTCCTCCTTTCCACCCACGTGCTAACATCATGCCCGAAAAGGAAAATAAGGCTTTAACTGTTGTGTTTTATCTAGGACCCTAATTAAATATTTCATATTTAAAAATAAGTCAATGCAAACCAAATGCAGCAAGGCTACTTACTTAGACTCCTAGAAAGCACAACGAGTTCTTACAACATACCAAACCTCCAGCAACCTGGGAATTCCCTGTGCTTTTGTTTTGATTTGTCTTAGAACTCCTGCAAGCACTGAAAGAACGGTCAGTTCTTAGTGATATCTTTAATTGACGTCTTATGTCCAACCTTACATCACACACGGCACCTTCCAGGTATAAATATATTAGCGTTTGCCTTAAGCAACACACGGTGGTGTGGAGCAGAGCGGCTATCTACTTATCCGAAGCCCAGCTGATGCGAGTGCCGAAGGAAGACATTCCTCCCACTTGACACCCTGAGAAAGACGCTGTCTTTTTCGCCTGCCGAGAAAATCCAGCTCCTGTGTTTCCAGTTTCCCTTGCAAGGTACTGGGAGATCGAGTCCTGAGAGCGAGATACAAGACCTCCTCCTTTCTAAAAACCAAGGTATGGAGCTGATTAGATCCTTAGAGAATTCTTGGGTCCGATACTTGGCAAAAAACTAACTTAACTTAAACTGTCGTCCATCTACTCCTTCCCGCGTACTAGGCTTAGGTTAGGTACACCGGGGTAGGCGTATTTAGAAGCACCAGTTGAGTACGTTTAGTCAAGCTTTTATCTTTGTATGTAACTGTATATATTTTATACCTTTTAAGTATCATATGGCTCAGAAACTATATCAATGCTTTTACAGTATTATTTCATAATACTCCTTTTACTGTACGCACTTTACTTTATACCAAGTATTGCAATCATGGAAATTCATTTCTCTTGCATGAGAAAGAAGACTGTCCAATAAATAACACCTTTTTATTGAAAACCCCCATCTCTCTATTTCTCTGCACTCTGGTGAAACTAAGTTTGCACAACTGACTGAGTGAAATAGCTATCTATTGTTTTCACACGACTCTGGAGATATACTCCTTATTCTGGGGGAGCAAAGTTGTCATGTTTATGCGGTTGTCAGAAGCTGAATCCCTTCTTGTCTAATCAGGGAAGTTCACTCCTCCCTTTTCATTCGAGAAAGTTTCTAGTGACCTCTAAGCTAGCTGGCAAACCTAAATTAAGTCTAACATATTCAATAGAGACCTAGTCGACCTCAGTCCTACGTCTAAACTATCGCTTATGTTATTCCAATGCGCAGAGCCTATTGGGAAAATAGGAACTACACAACATGGCGCCCAACGTTTGGTAAGGCGATAATCTAACGCAAGATACTAGAGTAACTCAGTCGTGCTTTTTTACATAGACTCCTTTTCCCGGAAAAAACTCCAATAGACGTCTGGAGTGGCTGAAAGGTTAATATCCGCCGGAACTTAGTAGGATGAGAATCCTATGTATTAGTTTACGGTATAATCAACGTTGAAGGATACAGTGTTCCAAACTATTGTGCACCTAATCTTTTGTTTCCAAAAAACTTGCTCTGCAAGACACTTTTCATTAAATAATGTCGCTTAACGGCGACAACAACGAAACCGGTGGAGCCGCAGTAAATGCGAATCAACTAGGTGCAGACCTAACAGGGTTGAATGAAGACGACCATGATGCAGTAATCATCCCGGCCAACATAAGAAAAACCATAACTATAAAACTTATAGAAAATGGAGTAACATCAAGAGGTGGTACGGTCGTCTTTGTGGTAGAGGCACATGAGTTTTGGCAGACAGAGGTATTCTATTCTTGGATAACTTTTCCAGCAACAAATGCTGTAACACATGAGTTCCACTTCTACAAAGTAGTGGAATCTCCAGAGGAATACTCTCCTTTTGAGGAAGTTGAAATTCCACTAACATACCAAGAGCTCCTGCTCTTGTTTAATGGTGCCCTAAATCATCAAAATCACATTACCAGGCTAGGTCCATTAGGTAGACCAGGAGCTAGCCGGCTATACACCACATCCTGACATTGAAACAATGCCAGCCAGAGAACTTTTAGTTCAGCTAAAACAACTAATTAAAATACTTAGACAATTGGTCCAACATGTCATGCGGACTTCAACAGTCCAACCTGCAATTAAACTTCCACAAAACACCCCTCATCAGGGGAACACAAATAAAATTACACCACAGAATATACAATCATGTCTTGGTAAAACACCCGCAAAACAGGAACAAATTCCATTCTGGTTAGCTCAAAAAATCACTCAGATAGAGGCGGTATTTCCTGATACTACCCCTCACGAAAAACACAGAATTCTGACTATCTGCCTCCCAATGGGGATCGCACCACATGTGGAGGACTGTGACACTTGGGGCACAGTCTTTGCTTCTATCTACACAAAAACACATGGTGTTCCATCTATGGCGGTTATACCAGATGTGCTAAGACAGATTCAAAATGAATACGGTCCAGAACCTGCTTTAACTCTGGGTATGAAATTACTAAAAGACTTTAAGCAAGTCTCGGCTATATTATTAGCCAACATTAAAGGAGAAGCAGCGTGTGTGGCAATCCACCAAAAATTAAAGGAGACAGATATAGCAGACCAACCATTTGAGCTCGCAAACATAATTGAAAAATCATATGAAGAGTTAGGCAGAGATAGTTTGGGTGGTAAACCAGTAAACCCCAACTAATTGAAAATCCTGAAAAAACCTTTATTAAAAATAACCTCAATTCTCAAAAGAAGAACATGGAGGGTAACAAACAAACCACTCCCAGAGAAAAACAATTTCAGTCCAGGGGAAGGTCTCCCCAACTGAGAAATAGAACTCCAGAGAGGGGGGGGGGCAAGTCTCCCCAAAGGGAGCCCTCTGAGAAAAGATATAACCTTAGAAATAGGGACAATCTGAAAAAACCTGACAGATATCAAGATGTTGATACATGTTCCTCTCGATCTTTTCAGACTTCCTCAAAGGAATCGGAAAGAAGAGGACGGTCAGAACACAAGGAAGAGCGCGTCAAGTCCAAAGACAAAGAACCTGCTCATCAAAATAAAAAATCACAATTTCCCAGAAAGAAGGTAGCAAGTATTAAAGTAAAACATGCCGAGAATCCTGAGGACACAACTAAAAATCGGAGAGTGGGCCCAGACAATGCTAGACAGCGCAGCAGAAGTGAGCATAGCTTGCAAGATCCTGATGAATCTTCTGGAGACAGTGGACACGAATGAATACATTCAAGTGGAAACTGCAGACACCCGAGTGAGCGTGCCCCATAAACTATATGAAATAGCATTACGTATAGAGGGAGATAAAACTAGGAAAATAAAAGGTCTCTTTTGGGAGAACCTATCTAAAGGCTATGACATCCTTCTAGCAGAAAAAGACTGGCTACCAGAGTTTGTCAGGGAGTGCCCACATGGCGAAGAAATGATTATGCCTGCCTTCTCAAATCACATTCCAATACATACAAAATACACACTTGCTAGAAAATGGGCAGAGGCTCAAGCTCCAGCATTATATAAACATCATGTAGGATGGGATGAGGAATCTCCTCATCATAAAATTCAGTTAAAAAATCAACCTACTGCACAGAGGCAGTATCCGGTTAAGCAAGAAGCTAAAAAACACGTAAAAGAAATTTTAGATCAACTTGAATACCAGGGGGTGTTTGAAACATGCACCTCACAAGTCTCCAAGCCAGACGATTCATATCATCTAATTTTGGACTACAGACATCTAAACTCCTGCTGTAAAACTTTTGCAGTCCAAAACTCACACAGTGCAGCACTAATGAATAACATTGTGCGCAAAAGATATAAAACGACATTAGATATCTCTAATGGATTCTTCTGTCAAAACATTGCACCAGAAAGCAGGTATTTGACCGCTTTCTCAATAATGGGGTCGCAAAAACAATTTTGTCGTCTCCCACAGGGATTCAAGAACAGCCCAGGATTATTTTCAGCAAGGGTAACAGTGTTTATACAAATTTATGATGATGAAGCATTATCTTTTGTAGACGACATCTATCTTACAGACGATGACCTGGAGACTCACTTGAAAAGAGTGAACACCATAATACTTGGGTTCGCTTCAGAAGGGTACAAATTTAATTAAAAAAAATTTAGAATTGCCCATTTAACCGTCCTATTTTTAGGATACGAATTATCAAGTGAAGTCAAAAGCCTGGCAAACAACTTCTTAGAGAAGTGTGCTGTACTACAAGCTCCAAAAACGCTGAAAAACCTGCAATCAATACTAGGTTTCCTAAATTTCGGAAGAACATACATTCTAAATTATGCAGAGAGGGTTAAACCTTTCTACGAACTAATAAAACCTGATTTTAAATCAATTAATTGGACTCAAAAACACACAGAAATATTAAGATCATTACAGACAGATATGTTAACTAAAACAAAACTGCAAACACGTGCAAATGAACGCAACCTTGTAATCCGAGTCATCCCAGGAAGATGTGGATTCACATACCTGACCTCTAATGAGGGAGAAACGGTACCAATAGCTTACAAATCACATTTGTACACACAAGCTGAAGTGAAATTCAGTTCAGCAGAAAAAATTCTGACAGCGGTTCAAATGGCTGTAGCAAAAGAAAGAGCCCTGGCCCAAGGTAAACAAATAATTATCGTTACACCAATACCTGCTCTAGAAGCAGTAACAAGAGCAAGCATTCCCAATGCTAAAGCTTTACACCCAAGATGGATACAATGGGTTAATTATCTTGCTGCACCAGACGTTGCATATGAATTTGATCCTAATTTAAAAAGACAAGAATTTCTGCAATACGAATATGAATGTCCTCTGCCGATAGAGATTTTGCCTCTGGAACATTACGATTGTATAATATATACAGACGGCTCAGCACAACCCGCGGTTGGGGGTAAACAAGCCTATAGTGCTGCGTGCGCGATTGTTATAGGGCGTTGGCACGAAGGGAAATTTAAACCTTTGATGACTAAAACTCAAGTACTCGGAGACTGTACAGCTCAGCGAGCTGAACTACAGGCTTTTAAGATGGCACTTGAAAATAGCGAACGAGAATTCCCTACACTAATAGTGTGCGAATCCTATTACTGTGTCCAGTCTTACAACGAATACTCACAGAACTGGGTTCAAAACAATTACAAAGGTGCAAAAGGTGGCACAATCAAGCATAAAATGCTTTGGGAACAGGTAGTTCTTTCACAAAAAGAACTACAAAAGACTCACGTGATTCATACACTGAGTCATCAACGTGATGGCATTCACGTTGCAGGGAATTCATTGGCTGACGAGGCCGCAAAAGCAGCGGTACAAACGGCTTCCTTAGCTGCCATCACTCGGTCAAAAACAAAAATAGACAGCTAGATAATGCCTGGAGTGGGGGATAGAGCTATTCCAAACACGGAGCACAGGTTAGGACTAATTTTAGCGGCTTACGAAGGTCTCACCTCTGCACACGCTAGTGTTTTCGCCACAGTATCATTATTAAAACAGAGATATTGGTGGCCACGAATGAGAAAACAGACTAGGAACTATGTTCTAGAATGTGAAATATGTCAGAAAATGAAAGTGTCAACTGTGAAACTACCAACGCAGACGCCCCTTCTAATCTCAGACAAACCATTAGCATGTGTTTACCTAGACCACTGTGGACCCTTACAAAGGGACGGTAACTATAAATATATCTTGATCACAGTGGATTCCTGTACGAGATTCATTTGGATGTGGCCCGAGCGCTCGGCTGACTCCAGAACTGTTATAAAAGATTTGCGAGTCTTTATCGGCACATACGCAATTGGCATGCTACATTCTGACCAGGGTCCTGCGTTTAGCTCTCGGGCTTGCATTGTGGTACTCTTCTCCCTTCCACCCTGAGGGAAATGCGGTTGTGTAAAGAAAAAACCGGGACACAAAGCAATCTATAACAGCGAGGGTATTAGGTTCGGGTGATGTGTGGGTCAAACATCTAACAAGTGTCCAACGTAGTCTTAATAATATGCCAAGAAATTCTCTAGGAGATGTTAACCCGGATGAACTCTTATTCGGAACTAGAATGCTTATTCAGGACTTAGATCGTCAAACTTCAGTGGTGCAACAAAAAGCTTTTGATATCAAACATCGTTTGGCTGTTTTACAGGACTTAAATGAAACAAGAAAAAGTCTGAGTAATGAAAAATTAAAGCCAATTACCACTAAAGAAAAACCACCTGTCCAAGCAAGATCTGTCTGGATTCCAAAGATTGGGGATCTGGTTAGAGAAAAGATCGCGGGAAAGAAGGAATTTGGGCCTTCTTACAGAAAAGCAGTACCTGTCTTAGCTGTCAGCGGAACAAGATCAGTAGTGCTACCGCCTCTTGCTGGTAAAAAGGAGAACTGAGTTGTATCAATCGACCTGGTGAAACCACAACCATGTGGCCAATAATAAGTAGTAGACCCAGTGGACTCCCAAGAAATAGCAGAAGACCAAATCTTGCTACTATCCAAGAGGTCCAAACTGAGAGACTAATCACATTTGATAAACCTACGGTGATTAAGAAAGGACTATGTAACAATGCCATGGAACTTGTGCCTCTTGAGACCTAAATTGCTACAGTTCAACAAGAAACTCCAGTTTACAACGATGTAGCTTCAGACTAAACAAATGTAACAAAAGACAATGCAAAGATCAATGGAAATCCGGAAGCAATCCCACCAATTGACAGAACTGCATCTGGTTATTTTATCAACTTTGATGATTTTTCCGATGATGCAAGTGAACATGGAGACAAGCCAGCAATGAAAACATTCAAAGCAAAAGTAAAAGAACTCTGTCATCAACTCAAAGAAACATATCTAACTCCTCTATGGATTAAATTGTGGATTGTGTTAGGTGTACTTTTCCTCTTTCTGTGGCTCATCTTGGTTTTAAGTTTGGGTAGATTTATTGATGGAAAATATAGTATAATGGACACAGCAAGTCAGAACATCAACTTGGTCCTGAAACCACACAGATCCTCACACATCGAAAAAAGAGAACTGTCACCAGTGAACATCACAGCCATCCCTATACCTGGTGGTATAGCATGGGACAAAACTGACTATGAAATTTATGGCCCGGTTGAGCTCTTGAAATTGCTACACCAATTTAAGATTTCGTTGAGTTAGGCATGGGCGGAAAATCCGCGAGATTTGCGAATTTCCCGCAAAATCCGCAAATCCGCGAGCAGCGGATTTTGCTCGCACTGCTCGCACTGTTCGCGTGAGTTCGCGCCCCGCGAATAAGTGCAAAATTGCAGAAATACGATCTTAGCAAAACTGAAAGTAACTACTTACCAGGTTCAAAAGTTCAGGCACATCATTAGTAGCCATTTCCTGTAGTGCTTCCTGAGGGGCCCCTCCAGAGTTCAGTTGCCAGTTGAAACTATTATGTGACCCTGCTCTGAACCTCAGAATAGTTACACATATGCCACAAAGGTCCTGAATTACAGCTAAGGGAGACAAGCAGGAGCCAGGCTGGAAGTTAAAATCCATTAATCAGCCCCTAATTCATTATTGTCAGTTGGGGCAGGGCAGGTGTTGTAACTAATTTTGCAACAATGAAGGCACTTAGCAAGTGCAAAAGATCACTAATCAGGGCGCACTAAGGAAGCAGGTGCCAGCTAAAAAAATATTCTGTGACACATTAATCAGCCCCAAATTAATTCAGGTCACTTGAGGCAGGGAAGGTGTGCTTTGCTTTGCCGAAAATAATGTACACTGGACAACCAGAGGGTGTGGTGATGAAACAGAGGGTGGCATGGGTGGGCCAGAGGGTGGCATGAGTAGTCAGAGAGTGGCAGTGGTGACAGAGAGTGGCAGTGATGAAGAAGAGTGTCCCAAACAGGCTGGACACGTAGAAACAACAAGTTCGTAAAACTTGCGACCCGACAGGTAAGTTCGCAAATTGCGAAATTGTAAAAACCCTCGCGAACTGGCAGAAACACGGGCGAACACAAAAAAAAAAAATCCGCAAATTCGCGGGAATTCGCGGATTTTGCGGATTGCGAATCCGCAAATCCGCAAAATTCGCGAACGCGAGATCCGCAAAATTCGCTCATGCTTACGTTGAGTGACTTTGTTTCACCTAGTAGATTCTCTGATGATTAGGACTTTGAAAATATTAATAATGTGATGTCAGATTTAGAAATGTCAGCAAAATGTACTGCACACAAATTTTTACAGGGTTTGTCGAATTATGAGGAAATGTACTGTTTTTCCCATTACGGCCATCATTATCTGCATAAGTCCACCAATCCTAGAAATACTTTCATTTATAATCAATGGGAATATTGTCCAACCCCGCCAAAAGGCAGCTCAAAGACCGTTTTTGAAAAAGTCCCATACTTCTCGGGGTTTAATGTCACTGATCCGGAAACATTCTATTTTAAAATGTTAAATAAGACAGGGGTGAAAAATATGTTGACACTAAACTGGTTTATTCAGAAACATTTTATGAAAAAATGTCTACATTTGGTTTTGAATATAGGAAAAATAACATTGAGACAAAAACCATTTGGAGAACAAAAGATTGGCAGGTACAAGGTGTAGAAGCATTGTTCAGAGCCTGCATGATCCCAGACCAAATAATGTTCCTAAATGACACAGTTCAGCAAACAACCTGTCTTGGGTTAGCCAAGAAAAAAGATTTAAACAACCCGTCTATACCAAAGCCAATACCTGATGGAAACACCACTGCAGATGAGGGGTTAGACGTGGCCTATATTTTAAAACAAAACAGAACACTTCTTGATTGGAAAAAATGGTTAATCTGGCCCACAGACACTAATAACTGTCATGATAGATTGAACTGAACAAATACAGGGGTTCAAACAAAACAGACCAGACCCAAGATATTCCCAAAGAGAACATCCAGGGAGTATTACAACATACAGTGTGGGAAAACTATGCCTCAAATGGCTACCGAAATCCACACGTCCAGAAATTAAGCAACACTTAACTTTATTTAAAGAAGGTGCTGACTTGCGAGATTTTATAATGGGACAGAGTCAAAAACGTTTCATATACACCGGTATATACGCAGCATACAATGAAGCTTGGAAATTAAATCAAATTGAAACTGCTGAAAAAATACGAGAAATTGATTGTATTAATTTGGAAAAAGCATTTTCTGTAGTCGACAATGGGTTAACGACTCTGTCCTCCAGAATCTATTCACTGAATAGCATTGTATCATCTGCTATAGATATAATAGAACAGGATATGATAATGTTACAACATGGTCAGTCCCAGTTGCGTTCTATTGTACAGCTAGGCTGGACGTTACAAAACCTGCGTTCAGGTCAGGTGCCTTGGCGTCTAATCAACATAACGTCATTATTTTCTATCTTTAACCTTACTGATAGACAAATCTCGTTGGCACAGAAAGGAGCAGACTATACGCTGCTAAGCATTGAAAAACTTGAGAGATTACCATTGACAATGTCAGAAAGACCTGTCATTGAATGGATAATACATGGCACCATTACAATCCCGATAACGACTTTTCAGTTTCAATACTGCCAAGAGTATATACCAGCAGGCCTGTATGAAAGGTTGGGTAAAGGGTACATCAAATCAACCTGGAATTTACCATTTACACATAGGTGTTGGAGTGGGGGAAAGAAAGAGGTATTTCTTAGCGGTAGTTACTGCAAAACATCACTGAGTGGTACACTCCTATGCGAAGGTATAAACCGGCATGGACCTTGCAAGGGTTCATCAAATAACCTTTAATGTCACCTGCACGGAACCCCGGCTACATAGATAGAGCCATTTTTCAGACATCTTTCCAATGGTAGCTACGTTATATTAAGTGACTGCAGATGTTGTGGCATGGTGCCAGGGAAACCCTATCTCGTGAGCGTCACTTCCAGGGTCATTTATTGTATGCAAGTTTTGTATCCAAAAAGTAATCCAGACATGGAGGCGGAAATTTGGCCTTCTGTGAATATCTTTTCTATTCAAATTGATGCTTTAAGCAGAATGAAGTCTATTCTTTTACAGACAACTGTGCCTTTAACCTCGTCCAAAGAGACGTATGACCTGCAAGCTGCAAGGACAGCGGCAGAGATACATATCCTTTTATCAACAAACTGCCCCGTGCATTTCGTAGAAATGTTAAGCCAAATATTAGGCATGTCAGATACCAGTGGCACCACACATGTATTTAAGATGATTTTATCAGGACTATTAACACCCCTTTGAGACAGTCCTGGGCATCTTCCCGAATTTTGTGCACTCTCTTTTCGGTGGCCTGCCACTTATTTTTGGACTCGTAGCAGGAATTTTATTTTTTCTCCTTCTGCTGACCGACCTGACCTGGTCAGTACCGGACACTCCTCCTCGCTGTGCCTGATATCCTTTTGCCTGCCATCCTTGAACTTCCATCTGCTTGGATTGCCTAATTCCAGCTGCGTGGACCGGCTGCCTGGTATCGTACCCCTGCGCCCAGAATAGCATTGCATTGTTCAGCTTCAATTTATTATTAGTGCCGGCTGCCTGGTATCATACCCCTGCGCCCAGAATAGCATTGCATTGCTCAGCTTCAATTTAATATTAGTGCTAATTTCATCCGCCTGTTTCCGCACCCCTGCATCTGCGCTTCCATTTGTATTTGCTGGTATCAATGCTAATGACCTCCTGACTGTGCCACGATCTCGGCTGCATTACTATTGTGGTGCCATTTTGTTGTTGTTGTGCCCCTCTGCCTGTCTCTGCCGCTGCTCCCCCGCGGCCCCACCCCGGTTCCCAACAGCAGCTCCAAAGCAATCCCTTCCCCACTCGCCACCCCGCTACCGCCTCCCAGCTGCTCCTCCCTCGCTCCGCCCCCTCCACCATCCTCTTATGACAGATGCATTTGCGCACAGCGTTCACGCGCAGCGGACGCGCCCCATGCGCGGCAAAGGTGCGCCAAAGGTAAGCCCGTCTATGCCCGTCCGCGCCTGGACCCCGCCCAGTGCCAGACCCCCTGGTCCTCGCAAAACCCACTCCACCTGCATAACGTATGACGCCGCATCCCTCTCAGCACTCAACCCTGGCCGTCTCCAAGACTGCTACCAAGCCGCCCCAGGACACACCAATGGACCCTTCACCTGCCACTCCTACAAGTTCAACTGCATCAGGACCCACACCAAATCCACAGACTCCAAACAGAGCTCCGACACTAACCACCTGAAGTGCAAGTGCATTCTACTCAACACCCGCTCGGTCCACAGACACGCCATTGAACTCTGGAACCTACTCGACACCACATCCCCGGACGTCGCCTTCCTTACAGAAACCTGGATGAACGCCTCATCAGCTCCCGACATCGCCATAGCCATCCCGGATGGCTACAAGATCATCCGAAAGGACAGCACCATCCAAACAGGAGGAGATATCGCCATCGTCCATAAGAACTCCATCCGCATCACGACCAGTTCAGACGATAACCTTGCAGCCGCCGAACACCTTCACTTCCAGATCCACACCGACCCCAAGACCACACTCAGAGGCAACCTCATCTACAGACCACCAGGACCCCGCACACAATTCAGCGAAGACATCACTGACTTCATCAGCCCACACGCCCTCCCCTCCGAGGACTACATTCTAGTGGGAGACCTCAACTTCCACCTGGAAAAGAAAAACGACAGCAACACCACGACTCTTCTGGACAACCTGGCCAATCTCGGACTCGAATAACTTGTTGATACCCCCACCCACTATGCCGGGCACACGCTCGACCCAATCTTCACCTCCAGCAAGCACATCTCCTTCAACCACACCACAGCTCTCCACTGGACGGACCACAGCTGCGTTCACTTCAACTACAAAAAGACCACGACCCAAAACCTCCCACAACCAATCCTCCGAAGAAACTGGAACAAAATTACCACCGACCAGCTCTTCACTTCGCTGCACCAAAACCCTCCTGCCAAATCATCGGACCCAAACCAAGCAGCCACCAACCTCACACAATGTATCACCCACAGCGCCGACGAACTAGCACCCTTGAAAAACCATAAAATCAAGCAAGGTAGCAAAAAAGCCCCCTGGTTCTATGATGACCTTAAGAAATCCAAGAAGTTATGTCGTACCCTCGAGAAAGCCTGGAGAAAAAACCCAACCACTGACAACCTGACCACCTTCAAGAACGCCACCCGCAAACAACCCCAACTGATCCGGTCCACCAAGAAATCAGCATTCAAGGATCGACTTGACAACAACGCCCACAACAGCAAGGAACTGTTCAAAATCGTCAAAGAATTTACCAACCCCACCGCCGGCACCAACGACATCACTCCATACCAAGACCTTTGCGACTCCCTAGCCTCTTTCTTCCACAACAAAATTGCCAGCATACATAACAGCTTTGAAAACCAGTCCGGAGACCAGTCCACTCCGCCCACCACCGAACCAAAACCCCCCTCTAACAACCTTTGCGCCTGGAACCCAATCACCACTGAAGACACCATCCGCCTGATGAACTCCATCCACTCAGGATCGCCAACCGACCCATGTCCCCACCACATTTTCAACAAAGCAGACTCCATCATCGCACCCCATCTCCAAGACGTCATCAACTGCTCCCTCAACTCCGCTACCTTCTCGGAAAGCTGGACACATGCCGAACTCAGCGCCCTTCTGAAGAAACTCACAGCAGACCCCACTGAACTTAAGAACTACGGCCCCATCTCGCTCCTCCCATTCCCTGCCAAACTTATTGAGAAAGCCGTCAACAGTCAGCTCGCCGCCTTCCTCGAATCCAACAAATCCCTCGACCCCTCACAGTCCGGCCTCCGAGCCAAACACAGCACCGAAACTGCCCTCATCGCAGCAACAGACGACATTCGAACACTGCTGGACAACGGAGAAACAGTTGCCCTCATCCTACTTGACCTCTCCGCAGCCTTCAACACAGTCTGTCATAGCACCCTCATACAAAGCCTCAGCAACGTCGGATTACAAGGAAAAGCATTGGACTGGATCATCTCGTTCCTCGCCGGAAGAACCCAGAGAGTCCGCCTCCCCCCTTTTGGATTGGAGCCCACTGAAGTCATCTGCGGCATACCACAAGGATCTTCACTCAGTCCCACCCTCTTCAACACATACATGAGGCCCCTTGCATCCATCGCGCGCCAACACAACCTCAACATCATCTCCTACGCAGACAACACCCAGCTGATCCTCTCCCTCACCAAAGACCAAAACACCGCCAAAACCAACTTACACGAAGGAATGAAAGATGTAGCCGAGTGGATGAAGAAAAGCTGTTTAAAACTGAACCCGGACAAAACGGAAGTCTTAATCTTAGGCTCATCCCCCTTTGCTTGGGACGACTCATGGTGGCCACCGGCCCTGGGAACAGCACCCATACCAATGGACCACGCACGTAACCTGGGCTTCATCCTGGACTCCTCCCTCTCGATGACCAGACAAGTCAACGCCGTCTCTTCATCATGCTTCAACACCCTACGCATGCTCAAAAAAATATTCAGTTGGATCCCCACCGAAACAAGAAAAATGGTCACCCACGCACTGGTCACAAGCCGACTGGATTACGGAAACACCCTTTACGCCGGAACCACAGCCAAACTACAGAAAAAACTCCAACGCATCCAAAACGCCTGAGCCAGACTCATACTAGACATCCCCCGCCAAGCTCACATTTCCGGTCAGCTGAAAGACCTCCACTGGCTCCCCGTCTACAAGAGGATAACGTTCCGACTCCTCACCCACGCACACAAAGCCCTCTCCGACCTAGGACCCGAATGCCTCAACATGCGCCTGTCCTTTTACACCCCCACCCGTCAATTACGATCGTCCAATCAAGCCCTCGCCGCAATTCCGCGCATCCATAGATCCACTATGGGGGGAAGATCCTTCTCCTACTTAGCGGCCAAAACCTGGAATTCTCTCCCCACCCACCTCCGCCTTACACAGAACCACCTCTCCTTCAGAAAGCAACTTTAAACTTGGATATTCGATAAGTAAAGTACCCCCCCTCCCACAAGCGCATTTTTTGCTGGTCTATCTGAGGTAATGTTCTCCCCTAACAATGATAATAACAATTGAAAAAGCTAGCACACAGCGTTCCCTGGACTCTGAATTCGGCCTTCAACTTTTAAAAAACATCACTGCTGAAAAGACTTGGAACTATTTTCTTGCCCTGAAAAGAAAATTATTTTTTTCTCTCTCCAAGAACTTCCATAATATTTACCCTTTTTTGGCACAAGGTACTCTGCTTAAAGTAGAACTATTCTTAGAGAACAGAGCTTCTATTTCTAGAGACTCTAGAGACAATATTTTGAATCAGCTTCTAGCACACTTACAATCTTGTATGAATATGTGATGAAATGGTCTCGGCCTTCTCTTCTGTACTAAGAGCCACTTCATAAATGTAATTTTTGCAATTCATTCAGCTGATATTTATGTTTGAATTATCTGAATGATACCACTGCTTGAATGCGTACAGTATAATACTCATTTTCGTGTATCTATACCGTTTCAAATGCTTTTAATGTATTTTGGGGTGGGATGGAAAAACACATGCATACCTATATGTTTATATATTGCTTAGTATTTAGTAATGATGGACATTATACGTGGAGTGGGTGTTGTGTTTTATCTAGGACCCTAATTAAATATTTCATATTTAATAATAAGCCAATGCAGACCAAATGCAGCAAGGCTACTTCCTTAGACTCCTAAAAAGCGCAACGAGTTCTTACAACACACCAAACCTCCAGCAACCTGGGAATTCCCTGTGCTTTTGTTTTGATTTGTCTTAGAACTCCTGCAAGCACTGAAAGAACGGTCATTTCTTAGTGACATCTTTAATTGACGTCTTATGTCCAACCTTACGTCAAACACGGCACCTTCCAGGTATAAATATACCAGCATTTTCCTTAAGCAACACACGGTGGTGTGGAGCAGAGCGGCTATCTACTTATCCGAAGCTGATGCGAGTGCCGAAGCCGTCCCTCCCACTTGACACACTGAGAAAGACGCTGTCTTTTTCTCCTGCCGAGAAAATCCAGCTCCGGTGTTTCCAGTTTCCCTAGCGGAGTACTGGGAGATCGAGTCCTGAGAGCGAGATATAAGACCTCCTCCTTTCTAAAAACCAAGGTACGGAGCGGATTAGATCCTTAGAGAATTCTTGGGTCCGATACTTTGCAAAAAACTAACTTAACTTAAACTGCCATCCATCTACTCCTTCCCACGTACTAGGCTTCGGTTAGGTACACCGGGGTAGGCGTATTTAGAAGCACCAGTTGAGTACGTTTAGTCAAGCTTTTATCTTTGTATGTAACTTTATATATTTTATACCTTTTAAGTATCATATGGCTCAGAAACCATATAAATGCTTTTAAAGTATTATTTCATAATACTCCTTTTACTGTACGCACTTTACTTTATAACAAGTATTGCAATCATGGCAATTTATTTCTCTTGCGTCCAATATATAAAACGTTTTTATTGAAAACGCCTGTCTCTCTTTTTCTCTGCACTCTGGTGAAACTAAGTATGCACAACTGACTGAGTGAAATAGCTATCTATTGTTTTCACAAGACTCTGGAGATATACTCCTTATTCTTGGGTAGCAAATTTGTCATGTTTATGCGGTTGTCAGAAGCTGAATCCCTTCTTGTCTAATCAGGGAAGTTCACTCCTCCCTTTTCATTCGAGAACGTTTCTATTGACCTCTGAGCTAGCTGGCAAACCTAAATTAAGTCTAACATATTCAATAGAGACCTAGTCGACCTCAGTCCTACGTCTAAACTATCGCTTATGGTATTCCAATGCACAGAGCCTATTGGGAAAATAGGGACTACACTACATAACTTTAATGTCAAACAGGAGTGAAAAAGGACAGCAGTCTAGTGGCTAAATTTCACAATATGAAACCAGAAAACCTGGGATTAATCCTGGCTTGGCCACATGACCTAATTGTGTGATCCTAGGCAATTGTTTTATTTTATCATGCCTCCTAATCTTTTCATTACTGCATATGAAAAAACCTCGAAATACATGAGGATATGTGCTGTACAAAAATCTCTTTTGTGTGTGACTTAATGGACTATAATGTTGCTCTGTGTAAAACAGAAGTATATCCCACATTTCGGATGCACATGGCAAATGACTTGCTTTGTAGTTCAGTAATGGCATTGTAATCAGAGTAGGGTGTGTGGGCATGAAAGTTCATTCTTTAAAACTATCACTTACAATTAGCGCCTCTCAATGCAGTGATATAAACAGATGTATGTATGAATACTTTTTTTTACATTATGAAAACATTTGATTATATTTTTGCGTAACATTTGTTGCATGATTTTCATGTCAAATATTCCCATGACTGAGCTTGCACCTTGTCTCACCCTGTTAATATGTTTGCTTACCCACCTCTACGACAGCGCTATGGTCTTCGGAGCAACATCTTGTTTTTCAAAATGATGGCTGGTTTCCACAGGTCTCAGAAGGCTAAATATTCCTGGTTTTACTGAGGAAGAATTGCACATTACTCTGACTCTATTGTCTTCAGAAGCCACCCGGCAGCATGGACATAACTTCTTCTTTGGCCTCTGCTGGCTGCTTTAAGTATTTCTACTGCAGCTGAGGTAATTAGACAGAGCTGACTGCAAGCTCCCAGTGTAGTACGAATTCCTGTGGTCATAGTAGGCAGTGGTGCTGGAACAATTTTCAGACTGGTGGTGCTAGCATCAATGATACATCACTGAGCTCCTAAGGATACTGAAAAATCTCATCATCACACAAAGAACATGTCTCACAAATGAGTCACTCCCATTTTGCAGGAGAGTGGTAGGGGTATAGTATGTAGGTGGTGTTACATTTAAGAGCACACTGTCACAAACATAATGATAGTGTGGTATGATAGCACTGTCATTTGCAGACAGCACATTGTCCGTTGGCACAGACATAAAATTTCAATAGTAAAAATATATAGCACAAATTATAATGTACGGAAATTAGATATTAGGGAATATTTTTTATTTGGCATCACCAGAAAAAAGTGCCTTATTTGTGATAACCTATTTATTTGGAGCTATTTGTACAGTGCACTTAAAGGTATTTAATTGTCACTGTGTGTTATAAGAAAACAACAGCCTACAGTCTTCCATTCACACATCAAGATTTTCACATAGTTAATTTTACAAAATCCTCAAACTTTGCAAGCAGTGAAAGCAAAGTAAACTTCAGTCTCCATGTTAAAAGAATAACCGGCAATTTGACACAAGACAGAATGCACAGCAAATGTCACAACCCAAACACAATTTAACCTCCAGCATGGTTTGTGCTCTTTCTGGGTTGTTGGGGTTGGCCCCCCTCCCACCTTTGGGCCCCAGTTTATTGCAACTGAAGCACCACTGGTAGCTACATCCCTGATGGTGGGGGCTTTCCACCACTGGGAGAAATTAGGTATGAACTTGAACAAGATAGGTGAAATAAGTATTGGGTGGAACATTAAAGATATACTATTGTGCATCTGGGGAGAACAATTGCTATCCAAATTCAAAATGCTATTGTGCTGTACATTGCTCAATGTTGTTAGACAGAATATCATATCATCATGGGTAGGAAAAGTAACCCCAAAATATAATACCTGGCGGAACCCTCATCTACATACACCCTGGCCCCTGCCCGCCCTTCACCGAAGACATAATAAACTTCATTGCCCCAGACTCTTGCATCCACTGATTACATCCAACTCATCGACATCAACTTCCACTTGGACAAACCCACCGCTCCAACCCATGCAGCAGGACACACACTCGACCCTGTCCTCTCAGTCAAGGGAAATGTCACCCACAGTCTCCAAGTTAAAAGCATAAGCTGCAATTTTACACAAGCCTAGATAGACATTTGACCTCCACTTTGTACAGACAGCAAATGTGACAAGATATACACAATTTAAAGCAGTCTTTATAACCAGTTCTACTTTCGAACTCCAGCGAGTGTTATTTAGGGTCTCTCTGATAGCTTGACAGGCTGTTGTAGATTTACCCCCTCTCACCTCTGGGACCTAGTACATTGAACCCGCTGCACCACAGTTAGCTATGACCCTGATGGTGGGGGTTTCACACCACTACAAGAAAAAGGTGAAATATATTTTGAGTGGAACATTAAAGCTGTGCTATTGGTCATATGGGGAGAAAAATTGCTACCCAAATATCAAATGCAACTGTGAAGAATAAGGTTCAATGTAGCCAAACAGATTAAAACATTAATATGGGGTGGAAAAAGACCCCTAAAATATAATATATGGCAGTTGGGTATGGATTGGTGTAGGGTAGGGGAGTGTGTTATGTACAAGAACAGAGGATTTGGGGTAAATAGGGTGAAATACATGGTCTGGATTGATTCACATGTCCCTATGTAAGGCTAGTTAGACCGTGTGAATGAACACAAATACACAAGAAAATGATGAACATTAGATGTTCACTTGATCATATGCTATATAGTGGATTTATACATGCATGTCTGATGACATCGCGGATGACATCTTCCAATGAGCGTGCTAGTTTATTTTATAGTTTACATAGGTGGCGAGTACCTACTATATTACTTTTCTACAAATTTTGTGCCGCTTGTGTTCAGCTAATGGGTGTAAGTGTTTACAACCCGCATATGCTCCTAATGCATCATAGGTGTGTAGTGGTATTGAACATGTTATAAATCTTTATACTGAAGAGTAGCTCTGTGTGCAGATTGACAGTTGATGACTTGGTTCCAGTATAGTCCACAAAGGTTTTTTGGTTCTGCAGAAAACAGGGCAAAGATTTTATGTACTAGATAAAAACATTTACCTCTGAAGTACTGTAAGCAGCTTAGAACTATTAGACAGCATTGTCGTACCATGATGTTTCCTACATAACATATAAGACTGTGCACCAGGCACAAACCTATTTATGTGCTTTTTCAGCTCAAAAGATGGGTTATCTGTAAGTTTTTCACCAGAGTACGAAGGCTTCAGGTAACATGGCCCTTACCACCTTTAGACCTTGGTTATTTGAAGCAAATTACATCTTTTTTGACAAGTGTTGCATAGAGTGTACACTGTTCTCAACGGATACTTTTTTAATTCTCTGTGGTATATTTCTCATGAGAGGTTCACTCTCTACTAATAGTATGGCATAGAGTAACCACTTACCATAGAGTAAACGCTGTTTACAGTACCACTTTCCTACATATACCAACTTTATTTCTCAACGTAGATTCAGTGATTATGAGGAGTTTGATACAGACAAAAGCTGTTCACAGTAGGGATTAATTTTGGAACACATGTTGAGTACCTTGAGGAACTTGGCTTTCTCTGAAAACTTGTATGCCTATTGAACACTGTGTGCAATGGGGGTTTCCCATATATCTGTGGTTGATTTTTAATGTGAAGTAGGCTTCCTGTGAAGTGAATGGTATAGGGTTAATGTTGCACATAACACATGCTTGCTACACATAAGGGAGTTGTATCTTTGATGACATTAATTATGCTTCGTATTACCCCATCCCCTGGGTGAAGTACAATTAAACAGGGAAGGGGGAATGCAGCCCGCCTCCCCAAGAGTTTAAGGGCCCAAGAACCCCATCCCTGAGAAAAATCTGGGGGTAGGGGAGTATGCAGACCCGAACAGTATTATGCCCTAAGGATTCCACCCCAGGACTAAACTAATAAAAAAGTGAGTGGGATCATGTGACCAACCTCCCCGAGACATCATAGGCCCGGAGACCCCTCCAATGGGACTGTTTTTTGTTTGAAAGGGGATAGGGTCTTTATGACCCCTGTCCTCGAGCCCGATCAGGCACTGGAGACCCCTACACACACTGGGCTGTTGTTTATTTTCACGGAAGTGAGGGGCCATATGGCCCTCCCTCCATGAGCCTCATTAGGCCACGGGACCCCCCTCCCCCAGGGGAGTATTTAATTTAAATGGGAGGAGGCACATGGCCCCCTTCCCCAAACCTCATTGGGAATGGGGGGCCCTATTCCCCAGAAATTGATTTTTTTAAAGAGAAGGGTGGCCATGTGACTCTCCTCCCAAACCTTATTAGGCCCTCGGGAGTCAAGGCCCCAGGACTGTATTTATTTTAAAGGGGAGGAGGGGCTAAATGACTCTCCAACAAAGAGCCTCATTAGGCTCTGAGGATCTCATTGCCTGAAAGTCTGCGCCAGCCCCAGTATATGAAATCAGAAAAATAAAGTGGGCATCAGCTGAAAGTACTGCAGTATGAGCACAGACTACACCAGGGTGCACCGTGGCACAGTGGCTGTTACCTGGGGAGGGATGTGTCCTTACTTGAGCTGACTGGTAATGAAGATAAGCTACTACAGAGAGTTCTGATAGATGTTGGTGTTGCTTGTGACCCTGTAGCAAAGAGGATAACATTGCAGCATGTAGTAGTGATGCCTCTTTTCCCTCCACCCCCTCCCTCTTGCCTCTTACCTGTTCTTTACTGACGTTACTTCTTTGTAGTTATGCCATAGTTGCTCCTAAATTAAGTGGTGCTTGAAACTGCTGATCAGAGTAAAATGGACTGTTAGCTGCTTGACAGGATCCCACAGTTTCTGCTAATTTGCTCCATTCATTGGTTGATATTTTGTACTGAAAGAAAAGCATTTTCATGGTCTCTATCTAACATACAAATGTTAAATAAAATACATTAAAAAAAATATTGACTGGAAATTAATTTTTTGCCTGTAGGAAACAGGTCCCACAGAAGGAACTTTCTGTGAATAAGGAGAGCACCAAACACACAGCAGGAAGTCAAAATTAAGTTTATTTAAACCATTTGGTCTTTAAACCCCAACACATATATTATCATTTTAAAAAGTCTACACATTACTAAGTCATTTTCTTAAGCAATAAAATCAATAATATCCTTAAAACATCATTCCTACCAATTTTAAAACCACTAATTTCGTTTTAGATTGCAAGGCACCTCGCTTCTCTTAAGCCTCTATTGGACCAGGGAACCTATAGACACCCTGCATAAATTTCCCAATGGCTATCGCGATATCGAAATATTCGATATCAACGAGAAGCTCCCATGCTTGTGAACGCGCCCTAACATCCTACTTTAAAAAGATCGGACGAAGTATTAATTTACGTAAATGTAAAAATTTCTGACAGTCTAATAAAATATGTAAAATGTTACATTTCATCCCTATGTTACACATACTTTTGCCATCTTGTTGAATTAGGCCAGATTTTATTGCACTATTAATTACGGCCGGTTAATACCGATTCTAATCCTTAGAACATCCATTCTTAACCAACGATTTGGTAATGTGTCTAGGTAAGGATAGCTTATATCTTTCTCCCAGCTGTTACTCATAAATTTTACATAGTCTTTCATACTCAAATACTCTCTGTCTAGTGCTCGTGACAATTCTTTACCCTTCATTCTAAGTACACTCTTTGTTACGTTGATTTGAAATGTCTTCGGATATATTCCCACGTTCAGGTGATCACAAATGGTCTAAAGTTTGCATCTTGTGGCTTTAGCTCACTTTCGCTCACTACATTGGATCTCTTTCATGCACCACTGAGACACCTTTGTGACCTCCCCAAGACCCAAACGATTCCAAAATCTAAGTAAACTTAGTTGCACCTGAATGTTTCACTCAGTCAGGCCTAGTTCCAGTCTAATTGCCTGGATCATTGCCGAGCTGTGGAGAGAGTAAAGATTTTAAGCATTTCCCTTCATCTTTATCCCAGGAGGTTTTACCATCAATACATGCAATCCCTGAACCATATTGGAGTTGTGAAGGAATCATTGCTTTATAGGCCGTCAATAGAGGTTTATGGGACATATAACCTTAACTGCGAGTAAACCTTTTCAGCCGACATACCGCTAAGTGTGCTTTTACTTTCTGCACCTCCAGGTGCATACCCCACTTCAAGGAATTTGTAAACCATATCCGAGGTATTTATATTCATTTACGATGTCTTGTTTTGTTTAGCCCAGGTACCAATTAAACTTTGGATTTCTTTTCCCGAAACACAATATTTTTGTTTTGTCCATGTTTACTGAAAGTCGTTTTGCCGTACAGTATTCACTGAATATATTCAGCTTCCTTTGTAGACACACCTCGGTTTGGTTCAATATGACTAAATCGTCGGTATACAGCAGCCAGGACAAATGCCTTCCATTTACTCTTGGGCTTGCGCCTCTGGCAGACCCCAAAATAAGGGGCAAATCTGCTAGAAATATTGCAAAAGGAAGCATAGGCAAGACACAGCCTTGCCTCAATCCGTTATTTATCACTATTGCAGGTGTTAGGCCGCCAGAAGTATCTTTAATTACCTGCACCCAATTTTGGCAATGCAACTCCTGAATTACTGACAAAAGATCTGCAGGGACCTCATAATTTCTCAAGGCCTCCAAAAACACTCCCTATCCACCAGATCAAAGGCTGCGCGAAAGTCCACGAAGCAGCAATATATCTTGCCCTGCTGCTCCATGGACTTCCGCGCCACAGCCCACAGAGCAAAGCAGTGATCGACGGTGGAATGTCCTTCCTTAAAACCTCCCTGCTCAATTGGGACTATCGACCGCTGCTCCACCCACTCTTTTAATCTACCAAGGATTTTTCTTGAGAATACCTTTTCTCCAATGTCCAATGAATTGATTAGTCTATAATTCCTTGGATCCTTCCTTTCACCCTTTTTATGTAAGGGTCTGATTATGGCCCCTCTCCAAGACTTAGGGATGCAGCTTGTTTCTAAGATGGCAACAAACATATGAGATAAGAAACCAGCCCACCAATCTATTTGAGTTGTAATTAGGATGACGGGAGATTGACGGGGCCTGTTGCATGTGATCCTTTTATCTTCTAGATTGTTTCTTTTACTTTCTCTATATTGAAAGCTGGCTTTATCACTTCTACACATGTTGTCCAACTTGGTTTTTCCTTACTTATTACCAGGATCCTACTGGCTTCATATAAGTCACCTAAATATTTTACCCATGCCGCCTCTTCCACAACACAGCTCATATTTTCCGAGGTCCTCCCTGCGGCATCCTGTATCAACCTCAAGAACCCTTTTATATTTTTGTTTTTTATTGTCTCTAGTAGGTTTGCCCAACATTTTTCTTTAAAAATCCCTTTTTGCCTCCTTACTAACGATTTATATTTTCTTCAGCTTAAGCAGGATCTCTAAATTCCCATAATCATAACATATCCTCTGTCGTCGCTCTATTTTCCAAACGGCCCATTTTTTATTCCGACATGCTAGGTTAAACCACCTGGGCCTTCCATTGTTATACTGAGGCTTTACCTTAACCTGTTTCTTATCTTTTAGGTACACTTTAAGACATTGCACTACCTGACCTATTTTATCCATGTACCAAGCTACCTGGTTGCCTTCTACGTAATCCATCTTTAAATTTTGTTGAAAGCTTATTAATTTCTCAACTTATTCTTCCGTCAATTTTGTGGTCAAGCACTTTGGGTATCCCACATTTTGGGCAATCACTCTTTCACAAGGACGTGTTGGCCCCCTTAAATATTCACAGTACAGAGCGTTATGATCACAGTCCCTGCGCTTAATTACCCAGAACTTTTTTACCATTCCATAGTTCCAGGCCTGAATAAAAATATAATCTATACGGCACTGTTGATTGCCTGCTCTAAAAGTCTGTGTGGCTGGCTGATCTAGGGCCATCATACCATTAAGACATATTAATCCCATAGAACACAGAAACTTCCCTAATGCTTCATCCTGATTAGTGGATAAACACGTGGGAAATTCTGCTGGCCCTATTTTATAGGAGCTCAGGATTTCCTCAAACAAGTGATCTAATTTTCAATAGTTTAATTTATGATTAAAGTCACCCATTATCACCATTGTGTCTTTCCCATACATTTTATTTAATTTAGTTATATCCTTTTTGAAGAGCCCCATCTCTGCATCATATTATTTTTGAGAACCCCATTGATTATATACATTTATAAGAATCAAGTGGTCACCATTTCCTTCAATACATTGGTAAGATGCCTTACAAACCATCAACCATTTACACAATGTGCTAATTAACGTAACCTCTTTTACTAGCCTGGTTGAGGTGAGAGTCATAATCCCACCCGATGGGCGTCCACATTTTTTAATCTTCCTAGCTAGTTTGTGAAATTGAACAAACCCTTCCACTGCTGGGGTGCATGTCTCCTGCAAGCAGATGATATCAGCATACTTTGTCATGTGGATTAAACTATCCACCTTTGTTTGACCTCCCAACCCGTTTATATTCCATGAAATAAAGTCAGGCTATGCGGCAACTCAGTGTCACAGCAGCACTGTTAGTACGTGTTGAACCCGTAGCCCATAGCAGTTACTTTCTGTAAGTAAAGGGAGCAACAAACAGACATCAACAATGGTACTATATGCTAGGCCCATAGCAGGCACTTACTGTAAAAAAAACAGTACCAAAAGTACATTAGCAGTAGAACTATGTGAAGGACCCAGGTCTCATTGCAAGTACTTGTTGTGAATAAAGAGTACACCAGGAGCACATCAGAAGTCAAATATGTGTAGGACTCAGGGCCCATAGCAGGCCCTTTCTGTAAATGAAATGCACATGAAACAAATAGCAGCAGTGGTTCAATATGTAGGAACTAGACCCCATAGCAGGTACTTTCTATAACTAAAGAGAGCACAAAATGCGAAGCAGCAGTGGTACTATATGTAGGTGTCAGGTCCCATTGCAAGTACATTCTGTAAATAAAAAGAGGTCCAGACACACAGCAGCAGTAGGACTATGTGTAGGACCAAGGGCCTGTAGCAGGTACTTTCTGTATATAAAGAGAGTACCAAACACACAGCATCAGTGGTACTATTTTCATGAACGGGCCCATAGCAGGTAGTCTGTCATTATAATTGGGTTTGTTTTAGGTTTAGAAATTAGAAAACGCCTACATCAAAGAAGTAGTGCTGAAAACTAACTGAAATACTATAGAAAGATTCTATAGGCCCCTTTCCGATCTCATTCGCAAAGCAAACTAAACAATTTGGGTCTGGAATGCTTTCCAGACAACTCGGGTTGGGGGAGTCCAACCGAACAAGTATGATGCATTTGAATGCATCCAGATATGATTCGATCGGACTCCCAATGACTTCAATGGGAGCCTGTGTACAGAACGCATACACAGACTCGCATTGACAAAAGGGGTGTGTTTGACTTGGCCCTTTTGGCAAGTTCACCCCTAAACTTTTTGCTTCTAAATGTGACTTGGAGTTGGTTGCTTTTGGCTTCTGCGCACGTTAACCCTGTGTCCTAGTGTAAAGTGCGTGCGCAATCTGGGTGCCTTTGGTGAGATTGGCCTGCCCGCCCTTAGGAATGCATGGGGAATGTATGTGTCCATGGTAGTTCCTGATGTGTGGGGAGTGCAGGGGCCAGTTTGGTATGTGCAAACTCGTGAGATTAAATGCTGCGCGACGGTGTGCACAGATTTAATGTGTCTACTGTAGAAGTGCCACTTCTAGAAGTTGGCATGTCTGTGTAGTAAATGTGAATTGACTCTCTGTCTTGTGATTGGCTGGAGCTGGCTGGGGTGCCTGGCTCCAAGAGTCAGGGTGGGTCTGCCCCAGTGGTGAATGGAGAGATCTGCATGTTGATGGGAGGGAGGAGTGCACCTGGGACCTGAAAAGGCTGGGCCTGGCCTACACAATGCTGTCTCCGCCCCCTGTGGTGCGACTGATGTGGGGGCCTGCTGCTGCTGCTGGGCACCAGGAGGACCGCCACTGGGGACTGCCTCCCTGCTGGAGGGCCCTGTGAGCTGGCTCCTGGGCCCAGCCTTTGCCCCCCTACATTCTAAAGACTTTCCTTGGACATTGCGCTCCAGTGGGAGGCACTATATCTGGACTGCCTGAGGATCCCTTTAATTTTGATTCCTAAAGAAAGGGCTTTGCTGTCTTGAGGAGCACTGTGTTGCTGTCCCAGGAGGACTCTTGGGGGCCAGCAGCACGAAGCTGCACCGTGTGGGGTACCCGTGGCCCCTTCCGCGCAGGTGCCCACCCTGCATCACGGACGCCTATTTTCGACCTATTCGAGCAGGTGCCTGCCCTGCATTATGGCCGCCATGCTGATGGTCGTTTAAATTGTGCATGTGCCAACCCCGTGACTTTTGTCCGTTCTTAAAGAGATCACATGCCCACCCTGCTGTTGTGGCCTTCGAGGGGACCCCCGGCGTGGGGACCCCCCTGTGTGCCAAGAGGAATGCAGGAGCACACCCTGCATTTGCGTTGCGTTGCAGAGAGGGGCCGCTGCGCTGCCCACTGCAACCCGGAAGTCAGGCGGCACCTTTCCTGACTTCGCCTGTCCCGGAGGAAGCCCCGCGCCCACGAGAGCCAGAGAGAAGGAGCCTGAAGCCGACGGGAGTCCACCCGCGCTCCGGTGCTGAGGAGAAAAGTGAGGTGCGGTGCGGAGGAGGACTGGAGCCTACCCCGCCCCACAGAACCCTGGCAGGAGCCTGGCCGGCTCCCCATTGACGTCCCAGTCCCAGACGAGGGACCGGGCAAAGAGGAGTCCCAACGAGAATAGCCAGTAAAGGCAGCCGGCTGAGGGAAATACACGCAAGGCACCATGCCGGTACCTCTTTCCAGAGCAGCCCCACTGGACAGAGGGCTGCTCCAACGGGAGCGAGAGGTGCCTGAGAGGGAACGGGGGCATATTTGTTTAAAGGATCCCAGTGGGGGTCCAGAGGGTGCCGGGCCCGTATGTCTGTCTCCAGCTGCCTCGATAGTTAGAGGGCAGCTGCCACCTGGCCCATAATTAATTACAGGGCCAGAGGAGCCTGTGGTCTAAAGGTGGCCATTTCCTAAAGGGGGCACATGATTGTTTTTAGAGCCTAGGTGGCTCCAACGTTTTGCTCACTGTTCTCAGAGCCCAGTGGCTTCCTCAAAGGGGGCATAAATAGTTTTAAGGGCCCTGGGAGCCCAAGCCCCATTTAACTATTCACAGCTGCCCAGCAAGTATTTGGCAGCTGCACCGTGTAGGCGAACAGTTCTTTTGGGGACACAGTTGAAGTTAGGAGTGAGACGCAGTCCTTCGCCCCATCCCTTTCCAGCTGCCCAGCAAGTAGTGGGAAGCTGCCACATTTAGGCTGTTCTTTTTTTCCTTGTTGCTTTCGCTGCGTGCGCAGAAAGCCCGGACATTCTGGACTAAGGGTATTTGAGCCCCAAGGAAGGCCAGTGTGCCTGGGGTCAGTACCTAATGTGATTTTTGCGCAAGGTGATGCCTAATGTGATTTATGTGTAATGTGCAATGCCTTTTTATGCCTGTGATACCTCTAAATGTGTTTTCATGCTTAGGAGGTTGCTTTTCTTAGTACAGTTTATACTAGTGAGTTCATGTGTACCTGCGTGATCTATGCCTCAGGTGATTAGGATTGCGTGGTATGTACCTACCTTTTACCAGTGGTTACTGGTTGCGTTCTATAATGGTTATTTTGTGATACAATTATTCTATGTCCTACTAAGTGCTATTTCTACTAAGTGCTATTTCTGATGGTGGCCCATGTGGCCCTGTCCTGTGTATATAATCCCCTGTAAATATTGCCCAGTGCCAGTTGGCAAAGTGTATCTGTGTGATTATGATCTAATGTGTTTATGGAAATACAAAGGCTATTTTTATATATAACCTTGTACGGAGTTCATTTTTGTGGTGTGCCATGTGTGTTGCTGCTGTGTTTGTGTGTTGCGCAAACGCTTTACACATTGCCTCTGGGATAAGCCTGACTGCTCGTGCCAAGCTACCAAGGGGTTGAGCAGGGGTTATCTTGGAGTGTTACTCCCTTGCCCTGACTAGAGTCGTGGTTTCTGCCTGTCTTTAGCGCAAGCCTTAGCCAACCAGAAATCCCATTTCTAACATTGGTTGTCAGCGGTGAGGATAGGACTTGTGTTTGCGCAATACCACAGCGACAACTGGTCGCACTACAAGCTCTGCATTTAGATAATTACATGTTTGGGGATTATTGTTTTTGAGTTTTATTCTATTGTTTCTCCTAAGAGTCTCATTTTTAGATTGTGTACTCTTGCTTCAGCTCAGACTGTTAGGTCCCCTTTGTGCACGTGTCCCTGAGCGTCCTGCCAAGATGGAGTCTGCTTTTAATTTTGGTGGTCTGTTTAGATACAGTATGTATGAGTTGGTAGAGTTCTGTGAAGAGAGAGACATAGCAGTGAGTATGTAGGACACCCAGTCCAAACTTAAGGACAATCTAATCCAATGGCAGAAGGATGAATGGGAACATGTGCGCAGTGAGGAGGAGTGGGCCTGGCCCCGCACGCCATGAGGGTGGTGGATCTGAGGGGAGCCCTGAAGAGTCTGAAGAGGAGGAAGAAAATGACAGCACATGGACGCCAGTAGATAGTGAAGACCCCATAGATAGGGATTCCCTGGCTGGGTCCAGTGTCAGGGGCAATGCCCCTTCCCTTTCCCTTTCCCCAGAGGAGTGGATAGATAGGGGGGAGCACCAGCTGGCTTTGGAAAAGCTCAGGATAGAGCATGCCAAGGAGATAGCGCAGCAGGGTGTGGAAAAGAGAAAGCTAGAGACTGAGAGGGTCTTAGCGCATGAGAGGATGGCGGAGGCTGAGAGGGCCATTGCCAGAGAGAAGTTAGCTCTAGAGGATAAATTAGCCCCTTAGCACATTTGTAGTTTTCTGGATTCCCCAGTGAGGGTAGAGTCCAGTGGTGGCAGCAATATTGTGTCCAGTGCAGGAAGTCCCATTCCCAGTTCTCAATGTATGGTACCTTGTTCCCGAGAGGAGGAGTACAGGTTGTAGTTCGGGGACAGTAGGAAACTGTCTCACCAGTCTTGGGAGGATTTTTTGGATGAATGTGATGAGGCACTGTCTGATTGGGTGATGGTTAACCCGGAAGCTGATTATCAGGAACTGTTTGACCTGGTTCTCAAAGAGCACCTGCTCAGTTGTTGTTTGCCGGGTTTGCGTCAACACCTGTTGAGGTGTGGGTTGTCTGAGCTATTGGAGCTTGCGATGGAAGCAGACCATTGCAAAAGTGCCAGGGGTTCTGAAGAGGCATTGGTGAGTGATCCCAAAAGTAGTGGTTCAGGTATCTTCCAGCCCAGAGTGGTGGAAGAGGTTAAGAGTAGCCCAGCTAGGTCCCAGGATAGCTAGAGGGGTGTAGGGGCTCACGTCCTGTCTCAGTGGAGTAGGAGTGAGTGTGGGACTACGTGTGCCCAGGTGCCCGAAACCCAGTCTCAGAACCTGGATGGTTTCTTCAGGTAACACCAGGTTGGGGACCTAGGCTGTCCTGTTACTCCATTTGAGGAGGATCTCCTAGTGTCTAGGGAACCTGGAGCGTCTGTAAATAGAGCTCCAGTGGTTCTACTGTCTGGCAGTGCCACTCCAGTTGGGAGAGTACAGAAGTCCAAAGTGAGGAGTGAATGGGGGATGTGTTTCCCAGTGGAAGAACCAGTGGGTCAGGGACTACCCAGTTGGGCTAAGTTCCCGTGGAGTGAACATGGTGACACCACTTCTGTTCCGGGGGATCTTCGTGCACTGTCAGGTGGACTGGGGACAGGAGATCTGTGCCAGACAGATGGTCACACAACACATGAGTCATGTGTTACCCTCAGGGGGATAGTGTGTGAGTCCCCAGAAGTCCTGGAGTGCCAGGCAAGTATTCCGCCAAAGGTTTTAGACCCAATGTTGGGAGGCCAATTTCAGGATCTGCCTGACCTGGAGGGAAGGACATCTGTAACCAGTGTCCTGACCGGTTCATCTTCCAGGGGTAGCACTCCAGTTGGGAGGGTGCAGAACTCTGGAAGGGGGTGCAGAGGGAGGGAATCCTCGCCTCTGTCCCCGGTGCAACCTGAGGTGTTAAACCCTAGGGTGGGAGAGTGGTGTTCTATGGGTGCCTCTCAAAGAAGGAGGAACCCTAGAAGGAGAGGTAGGGGGAGGAGAGCTTCACCCGTGACTTCTGGTCCGCCTGAGGGTGCAGACCCTATGTTGGAGGATTCGTGGCAGTCTAGAACTGTCCTGAGAAGAGGAAGAGTCGAGAATGTCTTCTATGTACCAGGGGTTACTACCCCCGCTCTGCGAATGGGAAAGGACCAGTGGCACCTCAGTGGCCTAGGGCCTGGTACGGGCCGCGGACAGCTTGGGAGTACCAGTGGGGTAGCCCAGTTGTTCCAGACAGCTTTTTCAGAAGGAATCACATGGGTTCACCGTGGCGTAGAACAGGAGGGTTTCCCTGCAGTTGCGGGCCCACGTCCGTGTTCTATCGCCCAAAGCAGGGGAGCCCATCACAGTGGTGGTTGGTCTGCCCTGCGTTTTGGCTGGAAGGGGGTTGTGTTGGACTTGGCCCTTTTGGCAGGTTCACCCCTAAACTTTTTGCTTTTAAATGTGACTTGGAGTTGGTTGTTTTTGACTTCTGCGCACTTTAACCCTGTGTCCCAGTGTAAAGTGCATGCGCAATCTGAGTGTGTGTGGTGAGATTGGCCTGCCCTCCCATAGGAATGCATGGGGAATGTGTGTGTCCATGGTAGTTCCTGATGTGTGGGGAGTGCAGGGGCGAGTTTGGTTTGTGCAAACTCGTGAGATTAAATGCTGCGCGACGGTCTGCGCAGATTTAATGTGTCTAGTGTAGAAATGCCACTTCTAGAAGTTGGCATGTCTGTGTAGTAAATGTGAATTGACTGTATAGCTTGTGATTGGCTGGAGCTGGCTGGTGTGCCTGGCTCCAGGAGTCAGGATGGGTCTGCCCCGGGGGTGAATGGAGAGATCTGCATGTTGATGGGAGGAAGGAGTGCACCTGGGACCTGAATAGGCCTGGGCCTTCCCTACACAATGCTGGCTCTGCCCCCTGTGGTGCGACTGATGTCACTAGCCTGTCCTGTGAATGGGGAGAAGGGTTGAGCACAACAAAGTGCTCCAGAACCATCTGCGTCTGGTTTTCCCCTACCCTGCACCCTCCATACAAAGGAAATATGGTATATAAAAGGGCTGTGACCCCATGCAAGTTATTCTCTCTGTGACCAAACTTGAGGGGGGCCTGCTGCTGCTGCTGGGCGCCAGGAGGACTGCCACTGGGGGTTGCCTCCCTTCTGAAGGGCCCTGTAAGCTGGCCCCTGGGCCCAGCCTTTGCCCCCCTACATTCTAAAGACTTTCCTTGGACATTGCGCTCCAGTGTCTGGGAGGCACTATATCTGGACTGCCTGAGGATCCCTTTAATTTTTATTCCTAAAGAAAGGGCTTTGCTGTCTTGAGGAGCACTGTGTTGCTGTCCAAGGAGGACTGCTGGGGGCCAGCAGCACGAAGCTGCACCGTGTGGGGTTGCCCCCGTGCCCCTTCCATGCAGGTGCCCACCCTGCATCAAGGACGCCTATTTTCGACCTTCTCGAGCAGGTGCCTACCCTACAATATGGCCGCCGTGCTGATGGTCATTTAAATTGCACGGGGGCCTACCCCTCGACTTTTGTCCATTTTTAAAGAGATCGGGTGCCCACCCTGCTGTTGTGGCCTTCGAGGGGACCCCCGGCGTGGGGATCCCCCTGTGTGCCGAGAGGAACACAGGAGCACACCCTGCATTTGCGTCGTGTTGCAGAGAGGGGCCGCTGCACTGCCTACTGCAACCCGGAAGTCAGGCGGCACCTTTCCTGACTTCCGCTGTCCTGGAGGAATCCCCGCGCCCACGAGAGCCCGAACGAAGGATCCTGAAGCCGAAGGGAGTCCACCCGCGCTCCTGTGCTGAGGAGAAAAGTGAGGTGTGGTGCGGAGGAGGACGGGAGACCACCCCGCCCCACAGGACCCTGGCAAAAGCCTCGCCGGCTCCCCATTGACGTCCCAGTCCCAGACGAGGGACCGGGCAAAGAGGAGTCCCACCGAGAATAGCCGGTGAGTGAAGCCGGCTGAGGGAAATACACGCAAGGCACCATGCCGGTACCTCTTTCCAGAGCAGTCCCACTGGACAGAGGGCTGCTCCAACGGGAGCGAGAGGTGCCTGAGCAGGAACGGGGGCATATTTGTTTAATAGATCCCACTGGGGGTCCAGAGGGTGCCCGGCCCGTATGTCTGTCTCCAGCTGCCCCGATGGTTAGAGGGCAGCTGCCACCTGGGCCATAATTATTTACAGGGCCAGCGGAGCCTATGTCCTATAGGTGGCCATTTCCTAAAGGGGGCACAGGATTGTTTTTAGAGCCTAGGTGGCTCCAACGTTTTGCTCACTGTTCTCAGAGCCCAGTGGCTGCATCAAACGGGGCATAAATAGTTTTAAGGGCCATGGGAGCCCAAGCCCCATTTAACTATTCACAGCTGCCCAGCAAGTATTTGGCAGCTGCACCGTGTAGGCGAACAGTTCTTTTGGGGACACAGTTGAAGTTAGGAGTGAGATGCACTCCTTCGCCCCATCCCTTTCCAGCTGCCCTGTAAGTAGTGGGAAGCTGCCACATTTAGGCTGTTCTTTTTTTCCTTGCTGGTTTCGCTGCGTGCGCAGCCAGCCCGGACATTCTGGACTAAGGGTATTTGAGCCCCAAGGAAGGCCAGTGTGCCTGGGGTCAGTACCTAATGTGATTTTTGCGCAAGGTGATGCCTAATGTGATTTATGTGTAATGTGCAATGCCTTTTTATGCCTGTGATACCTCTAAATGTGTTTTCATGCTTAGGAGGTTGCTTTTCTTAGTACAGTTTATACTCGTGAGTTTATGTGTACCTGCGTGATCTATGCCTCAGGTGATTAGGATTGCGTAGTATGTACCTACCTTTTACCAGTGGTTACTGGTTGCGTTCTATAATGGTTATTTTGTGATACAATTATTCTATGTCCTACTAAGTGCTATTTCTACTAAGTGCTATTTCTGATGGTGGCCCATGTGGCCCTGTCCTGTGTATATAATCCCCTGTAAATATTGCCCAGTGCCAGTTGGCAAAGTGTATCTGTGTGATTATGATCTAATGTGTTTATGGAAATACAAAGGCTATTTTTATATATAACCTTGTATGGAGTTCCTTTTTGTGGTGTGCCATGTGTGTTGCTGCTGTGTTTGTGTGTTGCGCAAACGCTTTACACATTGCCTCTGGGATAAGCCTGACTGCTCGTGCCAAGCTACCAAGGGGTTGAGCAGGGGTTATCTTGGAGTGTTACTCCCTTGCCCTGACTAGAGTCGTGGTTTCTGCCTGTCTTTGGCACAAGCCTTAGCCAACCAGAAATCCCATTTCTAACATTGGTTGTCAGCGGTGAGGATAGGACTTGTGTTTGCGCAATACCACAGCGACAACTGGTTGCACTATAAGCTCTGCATTTAGATAATCACATGTTTGGGGATTATTGTTTTTGAGTTTTATTCTATTGTTTCTCCTAAGAGTGTCATTTTTAGATTGTGTACTCTTGCTTCAGCTCAGACTGTTAGGTCCCCTGTGTGCATGTGTCCCTGAGCGTCCTGCCAAGATGGAGTCTGCTTTTAATTTCAGTGTTCTGTTTATATACAGTATATATGAGTTGGTAGAGTTCTGTGAAGAGAGAGACATAGCAGTGAGTATGTAGGACACCTAGTCCAAACTTAGGGACAATCTAATCCAATGGCAGAAGGATGAATGGGAACATGTGCGCAGTGAGGAGGAGTGGGCCTGGCCCCGCACGCCATGAGGGTGGTGGATCTGAGGGGAGCCCTGAAGAGTCTGAAGAGGAGGAAGAAAATGACAGTACATGGACGCCAGTAGATAGTGAAGACCCCATAGATAGGGATTCCCTGGCTGGGTCCAGTGTCAGGGGCAATGCCCCTTCCCTTTCCCTGTCCCCAGAGGAGTGGATAGATAGTGGGGAGCACCAGCTGGCTTTGGAAAAGCTCAGGATAGAGCATGCCAAGGAGATAGCGCAGCTGGGTGTGGAAAAGAAAAAGCTAGAGACTGAGAAGGTCTTAGCGCAGGAGAGGATGGCGGAGGCTGAGAGGGCCATTGCCAGAGAGAAGTTAGCTCAGGAGGATAGATTAGCCCCTTAGCACAATTGTAGTTTTCTGGATTCCCCGGTGAGGGTAGAGTCCAGTGGTGGCAGCAATATCTGTCCAGTGCAGGAAGTCCCATTCCCAGTTCTCAATGTATGGTACCTTGTTCCCCAGAGGAGGAGTACAGGTTGAAGTTCGGGGACAGTAGGAAACTGTCTCACCAGTCTTGGGAGGATTTTTTGGATGAATGTGATGAGGCACTGTCTGATTGGGTGATGGTTAACCCGGAAGCTGATTATCAGGAACTGTTTGACCTGGTTCTCAAAGAGCACCTGCTCAGTTGTTGTTTGCCGGGTTTGCGTCAACACCTGTTGAGGTGTGGGTTGTCTGAGCTATTGGAGCTTGCGATGGAAGCAGACCGTTGCGAAAGTGCCAGAGGTTCTGAAGAGGCATTGGTGAGTGATCCCAAAAGTAGTGGTTCAGGTATCTTCCAGCCCAGAGTGGTGGAAGAGGTTAAGAGTAGCCCAGCCAGATCCCAGGATAGTGAGAGGGGTGTAGGGGCTCACGTCCTGTCTCAGTGGAGTAGGGGTGAGTGTGGGACTGCATGTTCCCAGGTGCCCGAAACCCAGTCTCAGAACCTGGATGGTTTCTTCCGGAAACACCAGGTTGGGGACCTAGGCTGTCCTGTTAGTCCATTTGAGGAGGATCTCCTAGTGTCTAGGGAACCTGGAGCGTCTGTAAATAGAGCTCCAGTGGTTCTAGTGTCTGGCAGTGCCACTCCAGTTGGGAGGGCACAGAAGTCCAAAGTGAGGAGTGAATGGGGGATGTGTTCCCCAGTGGAAGAACCAGTGGGTCAGGGACTACCCAGTTGGGCTAAGTTCCCGTGGAGTTACCATGGTGACACCACTTCTGTTCCGGGGGATCTTCGCGCACTGTCAGGTGGACAGGGGACAGAAGATCTGTGCCAGACAGATGGTCACACAACACATGAGTCATGTGTTACCCTCAGGTGGATAGTGTGTGAGTCTCCAGAAGTACTGGAGTGCCAGGCAAGTATTCTGCCAAAGGTTTTAGACCCAAGGTTGAGAGGCCAATTTCAGGATCTGCCTGACCTGGAGGGAAGGACATCTGTAACCAGTGTCCTGACCGGTTCATCTTCCAGGGGTAGCACTCCAGTTGGGAAGGTGCAGAACTCTGGAAGGGGGTGCAGAGGGAGGGAATCCTCGCCTCTGTCCCCGGTGCAACCTGAGGTGTTAAACCCTAGGGTGGGAGAGTGGTGTTCTATGGGTGCCTCTCAAAGAAGGAGGAACCCTAGAAGGAGAGGTAGGGGGAGGAGAGCCTCACCCGTGACTTCTGGTCCGCCTGAGGGTGCAGACCCTATGCTGGAGGATCCGTGGCAGTCTAGAACTGTCCTGAGAAGAGGACGAGTCGAGAATGTCTTCTATGTACCAGGGGTTACTACCCCCCGCTCTGCGAATGGGAAAGGACCAGTGGCACCTCAGTGGCCTAGGGCCTGGTACGGGCCGCAGACAGCTTGGGAGTACCGGTGGGGTAGCCCAGTTGTTCCAGACAGCTTTTTCAGAAGGAATCACATGGGTTCACTGTGGCGTAGAACAGGAGGGTTTCCCTGCAGTTGCAGGCCCACGTCCGTGTTCTATCGCCCAAAGCAGGGAAGCCCATCACAGTGGTGGTTGGTCTGCCCTGCGTTTTGGCTGGAAGGGGGTTGTGTTGGACTTGACCCTTTTGGCAGGTTCACCCCTAAACGTTTTGCTTTTAAATGTGACTTGGAGTTGGTTGTTTTTGACTTCTGCGCACTTTAACCCTGTGTCCCAGTGTAAAGTGCATGCGCAATCTGAGTGTGTGTGGTGAGATTGGCCTGCCCTCCCATAGGAATGCATGGGGAATGTGTGGGTCCATGGTAGTTCGTGATGTGTGGGGAGTGCAGGGGCGAGTTTGGTTTGTGCAAACTCGTGAGATTAAATGCTGCACGACGGTCTGCGCAGATTTATTGTGTCTAGTGTGGAAGTGCCACTTCTAGAAGTTGGCATGTCTGTGTAGTAAATGTGAATTGACTGTATGGCTTGTGATTGGCTGGAGCTGGCTGGTGTGCCTGGATCCAGGAGTCAGGATGGGTCTGCCCCCGTGGTGAATGGAGAGATCTGCATGTTGATGGGAGGGAGGAGTGCACCTGGGACCTGAATAGGCCTGGGCCTTCCCTACACAATGCTGGCTCTGCCCCCTGTGGTGCGACTGATGTCACTAGCCTGTCCTGTGAATGGGGAGAAGGGTTGAGCACAACAAAGTGCTCCAGAACCAGCTGCGTCTGGTTTTCCCCTACCCTGCACCCTCCATACAAAGGAAATATGG
This sequence comes from Lissotriton vulgaris, assembly GCF_964263255.1. Lineage (NCBI taxonomy): Eukaryota > Metazoa > Chordata > Amphibia > Caudata > Salamandridae > Lissotriton > Lissotriton vulgaris. The sequence goes on from NC_141689.1 coordinate 56,490,029, forward strand.
TATATAAAAGGGCTGTGACCCCATGCAAGTTATTCTCTCTGTGACCTAACTTGAGGGGGGCCTGCTGCTGCTGCTGGGCGCCAGGAGGACTGCCACTGGGGACTGCCTCCCTGCTGAAGGGCCCTGTGAGCTGGCCCCTGGGCCCAGCCTTTGCCCCCTACATTCTAAAGACTTTCCTTGGACATTGCTCTCCAGTGTCTGGGAGGCACTATATCTGGACTCATATAATCAGGAGGGTAGGGAGGTAGAGAGAAGATCCTTTCAGTCTCCGGAGTTAACTCATTATAATCAAGGGGGGGGGGAAAGGATCACTTGTCCTGCTTAAACCTTGGGTTTCACAAGTAGAGGAACTGGTATCTCCCAAAATATAACTCTCATACACGTGTACTTAGGATGGTTCTTTCTTAGCGGTATATACTGGGTACCCGCTTTTTTACACGTGCGTGCGTAATCACTGAGTTATTTTTTGTATTGTGCACCCTCCACCAGGAGGTATTGCCTTTGGTTTAAGGCAGTAGTGATCGTGAATAGTAGGGGAGGGGTTGTGGTGGCGGTGTGGTTAAAAAATCCGGACAGCCAGACTGAGAGAATTTTAATAAGTCTGGATTCGGAAATGATTTAAAAGTTAATAGTGCACTTTTTGAAATTGTTAGTGGTTCAAGTGCATTTCGTATCTTAAAAAGAGGTCAACATGTTTCAGCCTTTGGTAGTCAGAGGATCTTAGGCTTTCGTCAGGACCAGTAGGGGTGAATAAATAGTGATTAAAGCAAAAATTGTGAGAAGGAAAAAGGTAAATTGACCTGATCCTTCGTTATTCAAGGTTTCATTGTACATAATATGTACAGTAGTGCCTAGTCCCTGCCACTATCGAAGCATGAAAAAGGAAGAGTTGACGCCTGAATTGAGTATGAGCTAAAGCATTGCTATTCATGAGTTCCTTAATATTTGAAAGGCACTACTGTACATATTATGTGTTTTCCCATCCCCTATCTCCCTTTTGTTGTCGTTTGTGTATGTCTTCTTTTTTTCACAGGTACAATGAAACCTTGAATAACGAAGGATCAGGTCAATTTACCTTTTTTCTTCTCACAATTTTTGCTTTAATCACTATTTATTCACCCCTACTGGTCCTGACGAAAGCCTAAGATCCTCTGACTACCAAAGGCTGAAACATGTTGACCTCTTTTTAAGATACGAAATGCACTTGAACCCCTAACAATTTCAAAAAGTGCACTATTAACTTTTAAATCATTTCCGAATCCAGACTTATTAAAATTCTCTCAGTCTGGCTGTCCGGATTTTTTAACCACACCGCCACCACAACCCCTCCCCTACTATTCACGATCACTACTGCCTTAAACCAAAGGCAATACCTCCTGGTGGAGGGTGCACAATACAAAAAATAACTCAGTGATTACGCACGCACGTGTAAAAAAGCGGGTACCCAGTATATACCGCTAAGAAAGAACCATCCTAAGTACACGTGTATGAGAGTTATATTTTGGGAGATACCAGTTCCTCTACTTGTGAAACCCAAGGTTTAAGCAGGACAAGTGATCCTTTCCCCCCCCCTTGATTATAATGACTATATCTGGACTGCCTGAGGATCCCTTTAATTTTGATTCCTAAAGAAAGGGCTTTGCTGTCTTGAGGTGCACTGTGTTGCTGTCCAAGGAGGACTGCTGTGGGCCAGCAGCACGAAGCTGCACCATGTGGGGTTGCCCCCGTGCCCCTTCCATGCAGGTGCCCACCCTGCATCACGGACGCCTATTTTCGACCTTCTCGAGCAGGTGCCTACCCTGCAATATGGCCGCCGTGCTGATGGTCATTTAAATTTTGTGGGTGCCCACCCCTCGACTTTTGTCCATTTTTAAAGAGATCGGGTGCCCACCCCGCTGTTGTGGCCTTCGAGGGGACCCCCCTGGCGTGGGGATCCCCATGTGTGCCGAGAGGAACGCAGGAGCCCACCCTGCATTTGCGTTGCATTGCAGAGAGGGGCCACTGCGCTGCCCGTGGCGACCCGTAAGTCAGGCGGCGCCTTTCCTGGTGTGAGTCGGGACTTCCGCTGTCCCGGAGAAAGCCCCGCACCCATGAGAGCCCGAGAGAAGGAGCCGGAAGCAGATGGGAGCCCACCCCGCGCTCTGGTGCTGAGAGAAAAGTGAGGTGCCATGCGGAGGAGGGCGGGAGCCCACCACGCCTCCACAGGACCTTGGCAGGAGCCTTGCCGGCTCCCCATTGAAGTCCCGGTCCCAGAAGAGGGACCGGGCGTAGAGGAGTCCCCGCCGAGAATAGCCGGTAAATGAAGCCGGCTTGGGGAAATACACGCAAGGCCCCACGCTGGTCCTCTTTTCAGAGCAGCCCCACTGGACAGAGGGCTGCTCCAACGGGAGCGAGAGGTGCTTGAGAGGGAACGGGGGCATATATTTCTGTCTCCAGCTGCCCGATGGTTATAGGGCAGCTGCCACCTGGGCCATAATTATTTACAGGGCAAGAGGAGCCCGTGTCCTAGAGGTGGCCATTCCTTAAAGGGGGCACACGATTGTTTTTAGAGCCTAGGTGGCTTCAACATTTTGTTCACTGGTCTCAGAGCCCTGTGGCTCTAACAAAGGGGACATAAATAGTTCTAAGGGCCCTGGGAGCCCAAGCCCTATTTAACTAATCACAGCTGCCCTGCAAGTAGTGGGCAGCTGCACCGTGTAGGCGCACAGTTCTTTGGGGGGCACAGTTGAAGTTAGGAGTGAGACGCACTCCTTCACCCCATCCCTTTCCAGCTGCCCAGCAAGTAGTGGGCAGCTGCCACGTTTAGGCTGTTCTCTTTTTTCCTTGTTGCTTTCGCTGCGTGCGCAGCCAGCCCGGACATTCTGGACTAAGGGCATTTGAGCCCCATGGAAGGCCAGTGGGCCTGGGGTCTGTACCTAATGTGATTTTTAGCGCAAGGTGATGCCTAATGTGATTTATGTGTAATGAGCAATGCCTTTTTATGCCTGTGATACCTCTAAATGTGTTTTCATGCTTAGGAGGTTGCTTTGCCTAGTACAGTTTATACTAGTGAGTTTATGTGTACCTGTGTGATCTATGCCTAAGGTGATTAGGATTGCGTACTGTGTACCTACCTTTTACCGGTGGTTACTGGTTATTTTCTACAATAGTTATTTTGTGCAACAATTATTCTAGTGCTATTTCTACTAAGTGCTATTTCAGACGGTGTGGCCTTGTCCTGTGTATATAATCTCCTGTAAATATTGCCCAGTGCCAGTTGGCACACAGTATCTTTGTGATTATGATCTATTGAGTTTATGGTAATACAAAAGGCTATTTTCATATATAATCTTGTGTGGAGTTCCTTTTTGTGGTGTGCCTAGTGTGTTGCTGCTGTGTGTGTGTGTTGCGCAAATGCTTTACACATTGCCTCCTGGAAAAGCCTGACTGCTCGTGCCACATTACCAACGGGGTGAGCAGGGGTTATCTTGGCGTGGAACTCCCTTGGCGTGGAACTCCCTTGCCCTGACTAGAGTGGTGGTTTCTGCCTGGCTTTGGCGCAAGCCTTAGCCAACCAGAAATCCCATTTCTAACAGGGTGGTTAGGGATTATCGTGCACCCTGTGATGGACACCACTTGGTGCCTGCCACACTGTGCATGAATCGGTCATCGTATTTGCTCACTCTCTATAGTCTATAAAGCTGTACAAATCAGCTCCCGAAAGGCTCTATGTCTCCGAATGCTTTTTGGAACCGATTGGGTCAGCGCTAGCGGATTCCACGCATCGTACTTGGTCGTTCAGAATTGGGAACGAGTCGGTCGGAAACAAGGGCTCTGGATCGGTTTAGGTAAAAACAAAACTGATTCGAAGTCCTTCTGACAGAGACCGGAATTGACCCCTTAACATGTTAGATTACAATAGCTAAACATAAAAGCCCTCCCATGTCTAGGATAAAATACAAAAGCTGGAATGCATGTTTTAGTTAAAGTACTGAAAACCAATCATATTGTTGTCTGTAAACAGCGTATGGGAAGTCTGTGACCTGTTTAGCTCATACCCAAATTACAAAACATAACCCCTATCTAAAACATTTGGCCCACATTTATAAAGGTTTTGCGTTAGATTTGCAGACATTTTTTAACTCGGGTCCAATGCAAAATCTTTTTTGGTATTTACAAACTAACGCATATTGGTATTTATGTTGATTTGCAACAAAGGACCAATTTGTGTTTCTCTGCATCAAAGGGGCAAACCCATGAGTAGTAGATGGGTGTTCTCATTCAACCACCCATGCATTCTGATACAAAAGCATATCTTCTAACAATTTGTAGATAGTTTTATGTGCCAAACCATAACAGCACTTGAAAGAAGACAGAAAGGAGAAATACTTTTATTTTTCCATTCTTTCTGACTTTGCAAATGTTCTGCACTGTACACCACACACAAAATATGAACAGTTTTACAGCTTGTCTAGACATAGTATTTTGTATTGGAAGGATATCCTTCCAGTACAAAGTCTATGCAGGTGCAATGGTGTATGCATGGTGCTCAGCAGCCTGATTCTGCGTCAGCACTAGGGAAAGGGAAGGAGAGTGCCATATCTCTGTAGATATGGCATGTTCCTGCTCCCTCCCTGTGATGCAATGCAATGTAGTAACTTTGGGTCTATGATGTGTTCTCTGACACTTTTCTGGGCCTAGGTCTGCAGGCAGACCTGCCCTGAAATCCTGAACTAAGCAGCTCTGAGCCACAGGTACTTTAAATTCAGAATTCCTGGTCAGAAGAAGGCACTGGAATCAGGTACCTGTAACCACTTTGATTTGAAAGGGCAGACTATTTGAGACTGTGTTGCGTCCAAGCACATACATATGAGCTCAACAACAGATTTAGCTTGTGGCCATTCAAACTCCCCCCTCCCCCTTATGGATCAATGTCTCATTTAAAGGCAGAGTTGTTTAGTGTGTCTTTGAGGTTATGCATCGAGGTATCTAACAAACCCATGCACAATAAGTGAGAAATCATTGCTTGATACCTGCGTGTAATGCGACTTCCATAGAGTGACATATCAGGCATGATTTTAAATGAATGGATAACAGGTTCCTGTTTTTTCTTTCACATGTGACCTGCTGCTGGTCTCTGGACTTGTGGACTATTCTGTGTCCTCCAGGAATTAGAGTGCGCTCGGTTGTATCCTCACTGGAATGACCTGTCCCTCTGCTTATTTACTCTTTTCGGATTCATAGCGGATTTCTGTTGGGTTGGGGAATGCGAAGAAGGGAAAGAAGGGAGTAACGCTGCTGGGTTCCTGTCTTTCTCTATCAGGACTATCAGGACTTTGTGCAGTTTTGCATCCTATCCACTTCGTTATGTGAAATTCGGGTGGAATCACAGAGTAGCTTCAAGACGGGCGTTTTTTATGCTCTCCGTCCTTTGCACTCTTGTTTGGAGTTTTTTTGATCCCCTTTGTGTTTAGTTTTTTCCCTTCCTCCCTGCCAAATTAAGAAGGTGTTATTTGTTGGGGATTCATGTTTTAGGACTTACTACCTTCGTTTTCACAAGAAAGAATTCTTCTTTTGTGTATTGGAGTCTTGTGTTCCTCCTGTTCTAAGACAACTCCACCTGCCTAAAGGGGGAGCCGCTTTTGCCACAGCCTCCCCTAAACCTCGGTGATTGGAGGGGGACTCGATCACCTAGAGAGCCCTGCCTTTGGCGCCAGGAGGCGCCGATGCTGCTGCTGTGCGCCCGGGGGCGTATATAACAACTCGCGGCACCCGCTTCACGGGACGCGCCCGAGCGAAGCGCGTCAGTGACTGGAAGAGGCTGGGCCACCTCTCTAACTCTTGAAAAGTAAGCTTTAGTTGGATACAACGGACAAACCACATAAGTGTGTTCTTTGGAGGTCAGAGTCTAGCAATATGAGTAAAGTGAAGGTGGGAGTAGGGGTTGTGGGTACGTTTGACGCTTTTTCCTCTAGGGCAGAATCAGTGCTAATGCATGAGATCCAAATCACTGAGCGCAGGTTATCACTTGAACCCCAAACGTCCCTTGGCACCCACAGCTCTATAGCTCATCCCTCCCAATCGTTGACTAATTGTACCAATGATATAGCATATAGCAGATTCACGACACAACTGAACCAGTGCCGTTTACCTCACCCATTTTATCTAATTCGGACTGCTCTACCAATATGTCCATGGTCACTACTTTGGGCAAGAAGCTTACTGGGGTTGCAGGTAGCGAACCGCCTTAAAAAAAAGGAAAGGCAGTGGACCTTCAAAGCCAATTCCTCCACCCTCCAAAGTAGCTTAACGTAAGGCAGTCACAAACGGAAATGGCAATAACGGTAGCCAACAGTCTAAAGAAAAGCCAACTATTGCTACATGCCCCCTTACTAGTTCTGCCCATTTACCGCCCTCGTTTAACATGAATGAGTTTGTTCACAGATAGAACTAAAATTGATAACTCTGATTGACCCCCGACTCAAGAAAGTGACCTCGATCAAAGATAGACTTAATAAAATAGAGCAGGGCATACTTAGTAGCCCCCGATAACTCTAATGGGCAGAGGGGCGCTGGTACTATGACACAATCGGTGAGAGGAGATGTAACAGTACCAAAGGGACCCCCAGAAAATGCATGCTGCCCTCTACCAACAACAACAACAGCAACAACCTCTGAGGCCACTCAACCCGATAACGCTCCACAGGGTGGAACGCTGCCGACATCAACTTCGCAGCTAGGGAAGAGCGGTCTTCGGGTACGGCATTCTGAGCCTTATGCTGCTAGTACTCAGAACCATCATACCTTCCTACAACTCCCCCCAGAAGCTACTCCTTATAAATTTTTTTGGGCCAATGTTCCAATGCTCCCATCCAATGCACGGAAGCACTAGTCAACAGTAAGAAACATTTGTTGAGTAATAGGATTGGCTTAAAGGAGTATATTTTTGTCAAATTTAAAATGGTTTGTAGAGTCCCCTGGGTTGGGAAATCTCACAAGTCTTTACCAGGTGATTGAATAGTCCTAAATTTCAGGTCACCAAGTCTGGTCCAGCATATATTAGAGAGGGCTGGGAACTTTTTCATCAAGGAAGATGACATAAACATCTTTCGGTAGTTTTTTTTAATCAACCAACCAGCACCCTCAGGTGTAGTGAGATGAGGGGGTTATCCAGAACACACAGCCAACATGAATTCCGGTGATCACAAGCAATCGATTCTTTAGAGGACATAGATTGACTGGGAACAATAGACAATCCCCCTCTAACTGGAACACAAGTATCTATGGGCCAGACAGGGTCTGACTTAGGACCGCGTATTCCCGACCCCGCTGTAATATCTGAACCTATGGCCAGTTAGAAAGTTACATATGCCAATAGTTCTGACATTGAAGGGGGTGCGTGCCAATCGCAGATGGAATTAAAAATTGGGGAGGGGAGAACACTTCATCCCACACACTTTTCGTAAGATCTCACACTTCATCCAGTACTCCCAGTCTGGTAACTGCAGAAAACGATCATGTATCTAACTCCCAAGTAAATACCAGAAACACAACCCTAGGGCCCTTAAAAACACATATGCCCATAGCCTCCTGGAACATCGCAAGTCTATCTTCCAAAACCTCCTCAACTGAGTGGTCAACATATATTGACAGTCATGATGTCTGGATATTCTAGGAGACTGGTCATTGGATAAAATTGACCACTCTGGCTTTTTACATGTTTCAAAGGCTGCTTTAGGAGGGCAGAGAGGGAGACCTATAGGCAGGCTGACCTGTTGCGTCATACAGCAAGGGGGTATTTCGGTGAAGGAAGTATTCATCTATAGTCCAGACATCATGGCCATACGGATCAGTATGGTGCATGGACCTGATGTTTTGATTGTCAATGTTTATGCAAGAGGGCAGCCGGGTGGCAGGGGATTAAGTGTGGGTATCGCACCCACTTTAATTGTTGCTTCGATCCTCTGGACCATAATGACGGAAACATTAGTGCAGAGAAGGACGTACAGTGGAACATTCCGCAATTGGAACCTTGCCCCATTAAAAAATGGACAGAGGCTGCACTACAGTTATAAGGGCTGTGTTTGGAAAGGGGACTGAGGGCAGTCAATGGGTGGACACAGTCGGATAGGAAAGGAGCTCATACTTTTGATAATGGTTGTTGAAGCAGCCGCATAGATTACATCTACCTCAATGTAGAATTTTGGCCATCCCTCTTGGATATGAAGGTGCAGGGGTGGACTGAAAGCAACCGTAACCCATTGGTCTTACAACTGCAAGCTACGGGCTTTTTAAATCCAAATAATAGGACAGTTGAATAAGTAACAGCAGAGGCCATGCTCACTAATGATATGAGGAGAGTTCGATGGGCTAAGATTATTGAAAATGAAGGTACTCTGGAACAAATGAAGGAACTGGTTGCTTATTCGACCACTACCCTTCTTAACTGTGATTCCCAGGAGGTCATTAATTCTATTATCCCCCAGGTTCAAGCAACTGAATATTTTTTTAATTAAAAGTAGCAAACTAAGGAAAAACTTTTGTGCTAAGGCGGCTTCTTGGTACAATAGTTCTTGCCAACAGGCTTATAAGATTTTATCCAGGGCTATTAGATCCAAAGTAGGGGGCAATATTAAAAAGGCTAGAGTAAGGTATAAGAAGCCCAGCAACAAGCGAAGAAGGATTGGGATGAGAACCGCTGGCAAGACTTGGTCTCAGCCAGCAAGGAGAAAAACATGATCCAATTCTGGAAGCTTGTCAAATGGGGTAGTGGAGAATTAAATCAGACACCCACCAATCATGTTGCCCCAGAACAATGGGCCCTTTATGAGGCTCAGTTCACTGCCACCAACGGCAGTGATAACATACCCCTACGGCCTATTTCAACTACCATCCTGTGCTTCACCAGTTTAGAGGTCAAATCAGTGCTAAAATCTATTCCGAGAGGTAGGACCCCAGGAACCGACTGTATACCAGCAGATTTGTTTGAATATGATAAAGACCATTGGGTTTCCCATATAAAGTTACTGGCCAATGCCATAGCTAGCAGTGCTTCCATTCCCGACATGTGGTCATGTGCCGAAATCCTACCCATTATGAAAAGGGGGACCGCTCACTACCAGGTAACTACCGGCCAATTAGCCTTATTGATTCCATCCAGAAGATTGTTGCCAGGCTAGTTCTCGGCGGAATCCAGGCCTGGATAGACAAGACAGATATCCTGACACCTCTTCAGGCGGTGTTTCAACCACATACAAGCACCCTAGATCAGGTCTTTAGGTTTGTGCTCATCTACTGGCGGGTGGTTATAATCGGAGAAGGTGCAATCTATGCAGTTTTTATTGACCTAAAATCCTCATTTGAATTAGTCCCCCGTACGAAAATGTGAAGTGCCTTTGTGGATATGGGGATGCCATCGGAACTGTTGGCTATTTTAGTTAAACTGCTATGCTCAGGTCTACTGGGGAAAGCAGGGAAATGTTACTGAGAGGTTTCCGGTTTCCAAGGGGGTTCGTCAGGGGTGTGTTTAGCCCCAACCCTGTTTTCTTTGTTTATAAACAGGGTTGTTCAGTACTTTTCTACCCATCCCACAGATGCTCCAGTGTTACCCGGCATGACGATACCCCTGCTAATGTTCGCGGACGACATCTTGATAATATCTAAGACTCGTCAGGGCCTGCAGGCCGTTCTGTCACGCTTCAAGGTGTTCTGCCACGACCATGAATTAGTGGTAAATGTGGAGAAAACAAAGTTTATGGTGCTCCACAAATCCAAAGCCATAACCAGGAGAGTGTATATGAATAATGTCCCCTTGGAACAGACTGATGTTTTTACCTATCTGGGTTTAACACTAGGTAGGGAACTAAACTGGAAGGCCCAGATCGATATGCTGGCCTTAAAACATGCACAATTAGATGGTGTATTGATAAAAGAGCAGAGGCTTTCTCAAACCAAACCCATTGTCCCCAACCTTAGGATTTACAACTCTAAAATCAGTACCTCAATATTATATGGCACTGAACTTTGGGGCTTTGAGGATATAACATTGATGGTATTAGCCCAAAATAAATTCATTAGCGCACTAATAGGCCTTCTGCAATCCACTCCACTTACACCCCTTTATCTTGATTTGGGTTGCTACAGCATAGAGGACTCGGCACGCTTCAGACCTATAGCATTCTGGAGAAGGCTCTGGACCACACCTGAGTTTACTCTGTATTCTAAAGCTCTCCTTGAAGTTCGGGAGTTGAGCTGCTTATACAAGATCTCCTGGTTTAATAACATCAAAACCACCCTGGCTAATTTGGGGATGAGTACCCTGTGGGAGGACCCATCTGCTAACCTATTTCCATCTAAAAAGTACTTTAAGGCAGTCTACTGGAATATGGTCAAAACTAAGCGGTTCTCCTCTATAATGAGGCCCACCCTGACTAGAGAATTCCTGAAGCTTAAGCATGAGACCAAGTTTGAAACCTATTGGGACCTCATCATCAGGTCAACAGACAGTAAACTGTATCACCCGTTCAGGGTGGGCTCACTCCCTATAAGATCTCTTACTAGTAGTTGGCATCCGCCAACGGATGACAAATGCATTTCATGTCCTGCCCAAATTGAGACATTAGCGCATATTTTGTTCGTATGCCCAGCCTATAATCCACCAAGGACCAAATGGCTTAAACCTATTTGTATGAATCTGGGCACAAGATTGGCTCTGGAGGCCTTAAGGATCCTAACGACAAACACCAAAGATTCTATAGTGGTAGCAGTGGCAACATTTTTGAGCTGGATGTGGGTCATCCGTGCCAACAAGATGAGGTATGCTAACGTTTTTATTTCTATTCTTGAGGGTTGAGATAAGATGGAATGGGTATGTTGATAAAATATCTGTCTAGACCCCGAGATAGATGAACACCTGCTGACCCTTTGCCTAAATTTGGTCCCCATTTTATGGGCTGATAAAAGGAAACTGTACTATCATAGTTGTTGTGTTTTTAAGTACATCCATTTTTCTATGCGCTTTTTAAATGTGCTTTTATCTTTTGTATTTACAACTTTGTCATTTTATGAAACAATGTTTTTAACTCATATGTAAATATATTTGCGATTTTTACATTAGTCTGGATGATTGTAGATCGCATATTATATCTGATGTATTTTAACTAATGATGTACTTTGTCTTTTATAATTTTAAAAATCGAAATAAAGACTTTATTGATGATAATGCAAGAATGGGCAACATTTATTTGAAGCAAGAAATGTGATACACCAAATGTAAAGTTGCTGCTATCCAAATCCATTGAATGGAACAGATTCCACCCACCACCTCCAAATCACACCTCAAGGGATTACCCATTACTTAAAGAGAACTTTTTTGCTCTCTTAGACAAAGCTAAATATGTCTCAACTTATGTTACTTGAATCTTCCACTGTGTTTGCCCCTGCATTTACAGCTTCACCAATTTGCTTCTTTTCGGCTGCTGACATGGGTGGGATAGCTGATCCCAGCTGGCAATTGATTGCATCAACTCTTGCCTCTATACTCTTGTCAAAGTCTTGTTTTTTTGAAATCACCAAATCTTGGATTGATTTTTGAGCCTCAGCACAACCACTTTGTAACTTCTCGCGCTCCAGCCGGAATGCAGGATTTGAGGGAGTCATGGTGAGAAGTCTTCCTAATGCGCTCACGCGGTCCATCAGGTAGCGTTGTGACACCTCGCAGTAGGTAGACGAGATCATGTGGACTAAGTTGGCAATGTTGCTGGCTTTGAAGGCTTGGTTGTACAACATGTCCTTCACAAAGGCTTCAGAAGAATAATTGGGAATGCTCTGCACCAATTTGGCGGACTCCACTAACTCATTGACATTTTTTCCTAGGCAGGAGTTAATGAGGCTGGATAACATCTGAAAGAAGCGGATCATCTTCTCCCACTGCTCCTTCACCTTCCCCAGGGCGTCCAAGCCTTTAATGAGCATATTTTTGGCTGTAACAAAATCAATTTCCTCCAGTTTGTGCCCCCTCATTTCAACCAGGATGGCTGTTAGTTTCTCATTTTCTCTTTTGACATTCTCAAAGGATTCCTTGTACATGTCCTGAACTTTTTTTAATTGAAGGTTGGCTAGTTCCACTCGTGCCTGTGCCATTTGTGCAGACTGAGTGCCGATGCCGACACGGCCTTGAGTGCTGGCTGCATTTGGTGGCTTTTGCTGCAAAGGCTGAGAGTAAGTCACTGATTTGCAGTAGGAATCAACTTTTAATGAGCTGCTAAACAGTGAATGTATCTTTTGAGCTATTGATTTCAATTCCTTCTCATCTGTATTATTAGATAATGCAGCTCTTTCCAAGTCTTCACAAATAGCAACAGCAGATAGTAAAACAGCATCCATAAGTGTTTGTGCTTTACACTCAGCCTCATCCGCTACATCCTGTTTCAAAGACAATAACAGTCTTTTTACATAGTTTGTTGTCACTGCGTTCTCTTTCTCATCATAAACTATCTTTAGGTTAATAGTTGTGCCTGTAATATCCAAGACTTTTCGAAGGCCGTCTGTGATAGCTGTCATCTGATTGGACTTGGAGCAAATATTGTGGGTTGCCTGGGTGGACTTCACATCCCTTGTGTCAGCAGTACCAACACTACCAACACTACCAGCAGTCCCACTGGCATGGCCACCTGGACCAAGAAATATGTCTATAACTTTGTACAAAGTTAAAGACAGTGCATCAAGAAGGCCACCCACAAAATTAGCACCTATGGTTTCCCACACAGAGGGCACTTTATCCAAAGCCTTCTTATAAGCAACTGATGCATCCTGTAGTTGTGTCTCAGTAGTCTTCTTGAATTCCTCTGCCATTTGCACAGATTTGTTTGAGGCTGCTTCTCTTATGGTGAGCTGTTCCAGGGCAATCTTCACATCAGTCAGCTTCTTCTCATAGCCCCTCTTGGAGTTCAGACAAGCTTCAAGCACCTCCTGGACTAGATGAATGGTGTCACTAAAACTCATCTCCACAGACTGAGCTAATGATATGCATTCATTGGACAAACTGAGCAAAGCGCTGAGGCGCTGTGGGAGCAGGGCATTAACAATAGCAGTCTTCTGGAACAGAATCTTGAAAATGTCTGCATTGGCCTGTGGCATGGAACCTGTGAGGAGCCTGATCTGATCCATGTTTTTGTTTGCAGTGCTGAAGGAAACCCAAGCTTTATTGCAGACCTGCATTAGGGTGGCAGCGAAGGACTCTGGGTATTTCATGTACTTGAATCCATCTTTTGGTGGATTCAGGTTGATAGAGAAGTCCCCCTGGCCTGATGAAATGGCTGCCAGCTCTCCCAGAATGGCGATGGAGATGGGGGCGGGCACCAGGAACTCTTCCCAGTTAGCGTAGGGTTTCATCATCAGCTCGGTTTCCAGCCTCACGTCCTCAGCTTTAGTGACACTCCTGACTGCATCGTCGAGGTTAGCAGCTGAAGATTTACAGTTGACTTCCCTCTTGAATCCTAGGGAAAACAGTTTAAAAAAATTGATTCATTAGTGGCTGACCATTAAACTTGAAAGAATAAAATAAATAACACCAAACATCTGGAGGAAAATATATCTTGGAGAGGTCAAATCATTCATTCTTTAAACCAAACATATGTAAACTGTACTCCTGCTGCTGAGCTAATCCCTCTCACAGAACCACACTTCACATGTGGGGCAGCAAATACAAGGTTCATCTTTTGTTTTCAAAAGTTCCTAATTTGGGGCAAATGTAACCTTTTCTCTAAACTATGTAGCAACAAGAATCCATGGGCGAATGAGCAATGTACACGTTATTAAGTAACTTTTCATCTTACATGTAAAAATGAGAAAATAGGGCGTGCAATCTCTTCCGGGTGACCCAAGTGCACATCCTGTTCAATGGCAGCTCCCTCTTTGATGCCTTATTTCATGAATATGTATGAAATGACTAAAACAAGGGCTTACTGGAAAATGTAAGGGAATATCAGGCATAAGCAATGAAGGCGAGACGGTGCTCCTAGGAGATTGTAAACTACGAGTTAATCACTGTGTCAAAACAAGAATTGGCAAAGGCAATAGGGCTGGTGTTGGCCAACCACCTTTGGAAACTCTTGTTTGTTTTGCCATGCTTTTGTAAAACTGTACTGCTCATGAAGCTCCTTGGCCACCATCAATCTAAAACCAGAATGGTCTTGTCAGCAAATTGGACTCTAAACCCAGAGACAACACTAAAGTAATTATAACGCGAAAACAGAAAGACTGGTACTTAGGGAACTACCTTGCTGAAATAAACTGACCCATTGCCCAGTACTTTATGCTGTAGTGGGCTGATGCAAAATGCAAATAATGCAACCAACCAATGGCTGAAGAGAGGTGGCTGAACGCCCATTTTCTTTAAGTAGGTATATTATTCACCAAAGCAACATGAATTCACAAAAGTTAATATTGCTGCATAAAAATGACCACTCTTACGTAATATTACCTAAAGCCAGTTCAATACTTTGCAGGAGCGAATCTCACACGAGTGGACGAGATTTTGTGTTCCAATGCATGGTCAGCCTTGAAAGTTTATCAATGCCCACATACACCTAAGGCTGTGCCAGGCACAAGCTCTCTTCTGACCCTTTTCCATTCAGACCTAGTTGGAGATTTTCTCTTAGCAAGGAAAGGAAGAATTCATTTTCCAGGGATGGTAGGGTAGAAGACTATCCCCAAACTTCGTGGGTGTTAGCTAAGTGATTCCTCAATGGAAATATTATTTTTCCCCTGAAGAAAAAAACGTGCAATTGCAGAATTAAGTTGACTTTTTTCCCTGACTAAATTGCACACAGATACTCCATTGGAAATGATGATCCAAATGAACATATAGGAATTTGAGATGTGTTCCTCAAGCATGACCGGAAAACTGCAACGTTGCAGAGGGTATCAAGACAAACTGCTTCTGGAGAAAGTAGAAAATCTGCCCCAGTGCAAAGCTGTCATTCTCTGACTGCAGGTTTAGCTGTTTACATTAGTCAAACTAACTAGATCTTCCTACCATACCAGAAGTCATGTTATGCTAGGCATATACTAGTAATATCAGACATGGATGTATTAGAATTAGTGCAGGATACACCTCAGGCAATACATTTCAGAGCATCAGAGGATAAAACTGGGTCTGACACACAGTAAGGAGGATTGAATGAAAGATATCTAGTTGGGCAGTGCCTCAAATGTAGTGATTGAAAATTAATGTGGAATCAAATACAATCCATATAGGCTCTCATTATCAAGAATGGACTTGTATTTCCCCACACCTAGAGTTACTGATGCCAGGAGTATTGACAACTCACTTGGGGATACAAATCCCACCAACCTGAGGATTCACTTAGAAATGATTAAAAGCAATTTTGTTCCTTAGATGCCTTCCACGAAAACAGAGGAATCATATTCTGTAGTAAAATGAGGAGCATATGTGGGAAGATTAAATAATTGAAGATTCTATGAATTTTTAGTGAGCTTGTGTATATGGACCCTTCTTTAAATATTGCCAGTCACCAGGAATGCCCAAGACAACTAGTGGCCCCTGGTTAGTAAGTATGAATCTTTGAACCTACATGGGCCATTATAGCAGTGATTCCTAACCTTCTGGCTTCCGATGATCCCCACTTAATCATTACTGGACTCCAGGTATCCCTGTTGATTCGTTATTATAATCTGAGACCCCCACTGAGTTATTACTGGAAGTTGAGTAGCCTGGCATGATCATGTTGGATGATTTGAACCACAAAATAAAACACAAAAATAGAGACAGGCATGCATTAATCACAAAATATTAAATATTTTATTTAATTATCAAACAAATTACATTTGAATTTTAATGGGAAGCTTAGAGATTTTCTAAACTCAACTGAGGCCACCCATTGTCTATATTATACTCTGGGTGATACACCTGCACTGCGTCCAGGAATCAATATGAAGATACCAACTTAGGGGCCAATTAGGATCTCGAGCGGATCGCCACAGCCCGCATGGCGGTGGCGATTTGCCCGAGATCCTTCCTCGCCCGCCACCCATTTCCCACTGCCATATTACTATGGCGGGGGACCGTGGCGGACGGAAAGACAATCCGCTGCTTTACCGCCCGGTCAGATTAAATTGAACGGGCAGAAAAGAGTTTAATATGGTGGTGATGTCTCTTAGACACCGCCAGCCATATTAAGATGGGGGCGGAAACATGCCTTTCTTCAGTGGAAATGCTGGGGATTGCTTGCGGGGGCCTGTTGCGGGCCCCCAGGGACTCTGGGGGGTGGGGGTGCACATGGGGGGGACCTATGGTACCCCCTGCAGTTCCATGCACAACATGACAGGCACCGTGGGGTGCCTGCCATGTTTTGCATGGAAGTGCACGACATGCCTTCCTGGCATTGTGGCGGACGGGCTGAGTGCACCGCCCACCACAATGACAGGAATGCAGGATGCGCCCGCCACTGTGGCGAGCGCATCCTAATAGCCCCCACGGGACCCCTGCCCTTATGGCGGGCCGTCCCGTTTCCCGATAGGAGGGCGGGCGGACTTTGTCCGCCCGCCATCCTAATGACCCCTTTAGTTTCTGGCTTCCAATTTCAAATTCCATCATAATTTCAGAAGATTTTAGAAATTTCAATTTTACAATTGATTCTTTATGTATGTATATTGTATTGATTTGTTAATATTATTTAATTTTGTAAGCAGTCCGGGACCCACTAATTAGTTATCCGGGACCCCGAGTTGTGCCAAGACGACAGGTTTAAAAAAACTACTTTCTGTCTACAGTCACAGATTCATTGATATGACAATGCAGGATGCTGATGCAAAATTTGCGGGGTTCAGTGACATAACAACATAAGTGCCATTACCAAAGATTGAGCACGCCAAATAGGGTGTGAGGGTCTGTTGAAGCTGTGTATAAGTGTGTATTCTGCTGTAGTTTACAGGATACAGAGAGTGTGTGTAAGTAAATAAGATTTTTATAGGTAAGAGTAAGACGTGTTTATAATGCTGTGTCTGCTTTTGTGATTTTACAGGCATAAAATCGAATAGAGCTTGGTTTGATCGGATCGGTGTGTAAGTCAATAAGTTATAATGCACTATCTGGACTGCATCAGCTCTGGATACAGTACTGTCTTCTGCCTAGCAAAGGGATGGGTTCAGTGAGAACAGAGTGCGGCACCAAGGTCGTGATTCCCATCAAGGACATCCTTCTTCAATGGAGCTCTTCGCTTCTAGGTTTAGACAGAGCCATATGTGGCTTTTGTCCTTTTCTCTTAACTCTTTCTGTGCTGATGACGGAACCGCTCCGTCATCAGCCACAGTGGCGCTGTGCTGATGACGGAGCGGTTCTGTCATGGCCCGCCCGACGCGCCTGCGTGGCGCGGATTCCGCGCCTGCGCTGGGCGTTCTATTGAGCAGGCGGGGCCATGACGGAACCGCTCCGTCATCAGCACAGCTCAACCGCAGCTGATGACGGAGCGGTTCCGTCACCAGCATGTGCGTGCCGCACGGCCCCCCGCCCCCTAAGCCCTGCTGCAAAATAGCCGCCGCAGCGAAGGTGTTAACTGCCCAAATCATGATGTTACTGAAATGGGTGACTTTTCCTCTTCAATCTGAGGGGCACATATGGCCCGCATCCCTCTCTACTAACTGCCCACACTATGATATTACACACATGGATGAGCTCTCCTTCACACCATGAGAGACACATAAGGCTTTTGACTCTTTCTATTAACTGGGTAAGCCATGACTTTACACACATGGATGAACGCTGTGTCCTTAGATTACATTTGGCTTTCTTACCTCTTCGTAACCTGACCAATCCATAACTTTACTCACATGGATGAACGCTGTGTCCTTAGATATGCATATGGCTTTCTTCCCTCTTTGTTAACTGTCCAATCCATGACTTTAAAAACATGGATGAACGCTGTGTCCCTAAATATACATATGGCTTTCTTCCCTCTTCACTAACTGCCCAATCCATGACTTTACACACATGGATGAACGCTGTGTCCTTAAATATACATATGGCTTTCTTCCCTCTTCGCTGACTGCCCAATCCATGACTTTACACACATGGATGAACGCTGTGTCCTTAAATATACATATGACTTTCTTCCCTCTTCGCTGACTGCCCAATCCATGACTTTACACACATGGATGAACGCTGTGTCCTTAAATATACATATGGCTTTCTTCCCTCTTCGCAACCTGCACAATCCATGACTTTACACACATGGATGAACGCTGTGTCCTTAAATATACATATGGCTTTCTTCCCTTTTCGCTGACTGCCCAATCCATGACTTTACACACATGGATGAACGCTGTGTCCTTAAATATACATATGGCTTTCTTCCCTCTTCCCTAACTGCCCAATCCATGACTTTACACACATGGATGAACGCTGTGTCCTTAGATTACATTTGGCTTTCTTCCTTCTTCGTAACCTGACCAATCCATAACTTTACTCACATGGATGAACGCTGTGTCCTTAGATATGCATATGGCTTTCTTCCCTCTTCGTTAACTGTCCAATCCATGACTTTAAAAACATGGATGAACGCTGTGTCCTTAAATATACATATGGCTTTCTTCCCTCTTCACTAACTGCCCAATCCATGACTTTACACACATGGATGAACGCTGTGTCCCTAAATATACATATGGCTTTCTTCCCTCTTCACTAACTGCCCAATCCATGACTTTACACACATGGATGAACGCTGTGTCCTTAGATTACATTTGGCTTTCTTCCCTCTTCGTAACCTGACCAATCCATAACTTTACTCACATGGATGAACGCTGTGTCCTTAGATATGCATATGGCTTTCTTCCCTCTTCGTTAACTGTCCAATTCATGACTTTAAAAACATGGATGAACGCTGTGTCCTTAAATATGCATATGGCTTTCTTCCCTCTTCACTTACTGCCCAATCCATGACTTTACACACATGGATGAACGCTGTGTCCTTAAATATACATATGGCTTTCTTCCCTCTTCGCTGACTGCCCAATCCATGACTTTACACACATGGATGAACGATGTGTCCTTAAATATACATATGGCTTTCTTCCCTCTTCGCTGACTGCCCAATCCATGACTTTACACACATGGATGAACGCTGTGTCCTTAAATATACATATGGCTTTCTTCCCTCTTCGCAACCTGCCCAATCCATGACTTTATATACATGGATGAACGCTGTGTCCTTAAATATACATATGGCTTTCTTCCCTCTTCGCAACCTGCCCAATCCATGACTTTACACACATGGATGAACGCTGTGTCCTTAAATATACATATGGCTTTCTTCCCTCTTCGCTGACTGCCCAATCCATGACTTTACACACATGGATTAACGCTGTGTCCTTAAATATACATATGGCTTTCTTCCCTCTCCGCAACCTGCCCAATCCATGACTTTACACACATGGCTGAACGCTGTGTCCTTAAATATACATATGGCTTTCTTCCCTCTTCGCAACCTGCCCAATCCATGACTTTACACACATGGCTGAACGCTGTGTCCTTAAATATACATATGGCTTTCTTCCCTCTTCGCTGACTGCCCAATCCATGACTTTACACACATGGCTGAACGCTGTGTCCTTAAATATACATATGGCTTTCTTCCCTCTTCGCTGACTGCCCAATCCATGACTTTACACACATGGCTGAACGCTGTGTCCTTAAATATACATATGGCTTTCTTCCCTCTTCACTGACTGCCCAATCCATGACTTTACTCACATGGATGAACGCTGTGTCCTTAAATATACATGTGGCTTTCTTCCCTCTTCGCAACCTGCCCAATCCATGACTTTACTCACATGGATGAACACTGTGTCCTTAAATATACATATGGCTTTCTTCCCTCTTCGCAACCTGCCCAATCCATGACTTTACACACATGGATGAACACTGTGTCCTTAAATATACATGTGGCTTTCTTCCCTCTTCGCAACCTGCCCAATCCATGACTTTACACACATGGATGAACGCTGTGTCCTTAAATATACATATGGCTTTCTTCTCTCTTCATAACCTGACCAATCCATGACTTTACACACATGAATGAGCGCTGCTCAGTTGCAAAGTAACACACATGGCTTTTGTCCCTTTCTAGTAACTGGCTAAGTCAAGAATGTATACACATCGATGTGTTCTGCTGTGTGCCCCTCAATGACGACACATGTGACTTTAGTCCCTTCTTTATTTAACTGCCCAAACCATAACTTCAAACAGATGGATGAGCCCTGCTCTCTGTCCTCAGAGACACATATGACTGTTGTACTGTTTCATTAACGACCCAAGCCATGACTTTACACGCATTGGCGAGCTCTGCTGGGAGCCTTTGGAACTACATTTAAAAGATAAGAATAATGACTAACGTGCACAGCTTTCTGCTGTATCAATTTATTCAAAACACATGTTCAACACTGTTTCAAGAAAGTGAAATTTGAGTCTTCAAAACAACTTGCAGGAAAGTGGTGGTCCTGATGTGCAAACTCCTGTTTGTGCCTGTATCATAGGTGAAGCAGCTCAGTGAATAGGGTGTCCTCTGATCACCTCTAAATGGGGCCTAAGCCACGTCTAAGAGCATGAATACCATGGAGACATCACTAAAGCTGAGCGGCAGCATATCTGGGGTGTGGCAAGGTTTTGACCAAATATATGGTGCTTTATTACTCTTTGTAAGGGTGGGATGGACTCCACCCTCTTGCAGGGGGGGGGTCTAATAGTGTCATGATCACTGTCCCTGCATGAAGTCACTCTTTAAACTGAAGTGCTTCAGACTCCTGTGTCAGATCACTTACTGTAAATGGCAACTGGACCAGAATAGGAGCTTTCCAGGATGGAGATCACGATGAGCAGCGAGTAAATCAGTATTCGGGGTCCCATGGTGGCAGGTTTCAGCGATTTGCTTGCCGGGTCTTTGTCCTGCATAGGAGGGCAGAGAAATCATTTAGCACTGATGTAGAAAACAGAGACAGCTAAATACCTGAAGCTGTGACAATCTAGAACAGCATTGTGGCTGAAAAAGACTCCATAGAAAGGTTGTGAGGTTTGCAGCAGTTTGTCTCTACCTCAACCTTTCTATGCTTGCACCTTTTCTCCTCCAGGACCTCACATGTCCAAACACACAGCCCCCTCCCCCATCACACTGAAGTGCTTAGGAAGTACAAGAGATGGAGAAGGTGTGTTACTCGGGGTGACAGAGGTTGGGTGTAGTATTCCCATGCTGGATGTGCTGCATCAGAAGAGTCTCTCTGTTGACAGACTCACCTCCATCCCCGGGTCCACACTGCCCCTGCTGTGACGGTCAGCAGTTCTGGAGGTGCAGTGTATTGCTGTCTGCTTCAGTCTATACTATGACATTGGAGTGGTGATATAAGACATGGCTCAGGTGCCAGCAGTTGACCAATCCTGTCTTAAGATTCAGCTCTTTGCTGACTCCATGTTCACATGGAGATGCATCTGCAAGAGACTCCCCTGTGGTCCAGCTCATCACTAAACTGTTGATGGTTTTAAGGGAATCACCCACTATTCCAACATAACAAAAACAATACTAGGTGTCTGATATCCTTTTGTTAGGTCGAGCCTCTGAGACAGTGCATGCTCTCTGGCTGCGCAAGATCTACTGTCCGCTTACCAAGATTTTGCAGTGTCTTGAAAGCCCACCTCTGCTTGCTATAGGGTGGCTTTATTGTCACTCTCATTTGCTTGCTTCTTATTGGATGACTTGCATTGTCCATCTTGCCTTTGTCCTTCCCTTGTAGCATAACCTCTTTACATGAATCCTTCTACTGCTAGGTTTCAGGGAACAATTATTTTGCTGAAGCGCTCCATAAGAGTGCTTTTGTTTTCCAGCTGTCTCCACCATGCCCTTCTCTCCTTTCCTCTTTCTTATTTTTCTTTCTTTAGTCTGTCTGCTTTTCCTCCCTCCACCGGCTTCTCGTTTCTCTTTTATTAAACAATAAGCACTACACAAATGCAGCTGTCTGATTGATTTGATTTGATTTGGGATTTATAGAGCGCGTAGCTACCGTAGGGCATCCCAGCGCTAGTGATCATAGCTCCAGAAAGGTGGGGAAGGAGGGGAGAGGTAATCAGGGGAAATTAGGGGAAGAGCCAGGTTTTTAGTTGTTTCCTGAACCTGAGGTGGTTGTGTTCTTGCCTCAGAGAGAGTGGGAGGGAGTTCCACAATCTGGGGGCATTGTAAGAGAACAGACGACCGCCGGTTCTGGCCTTCCTGATTCTAGGGACGTTCGCGAGAGATAGAGAGTTGGATCTTAGATGTCTACAGGACTGATGCTGTGACAGAAGTGGTCTGAGAATGGGGGGGCCTTCATCGTGCATTATTTTGTGGGCAATGGACAGGGTTTTGAACTTGATCCGTTCTTTTACTGGCAACCAGTGCAGGTTTCTGAGGGCTGGCTTGGCCGAGCTCCTCGCTTTGGTTCCAGTTAGGATTCTTGCGGCCGCATTTTGTGCACATTGAAGTTTATAGACTACAGAGGCTGGAGCCCCCAGATACAGCACATTGCCGTAATCTAATCTGGAGTTCACCAGCCCCTGCATCAGGAGTTTCCTGGATTGGGGGGGGATTAGATGGAAATTTTTCCGTGCCATCTTTATGAGGCTGAAGCAGGTTCCCGCCGCTTCCGGTGTTTCTACCCCCCTTCATTTACTCTCTTACCTGTGTACTGCTATTTCCCCAGCGCTACACTTTCGCCTTCTTGCATTTCTCAGTGTTGCCTTCTCTCACCTGTGTGCTTCTGTGGTGTTCTCTCCCCTTTTCCCTCACCCACCCCCACACACTCCTCCATATTACCCACAAGCCCTAGGATCTCTCTACTCATTCCGCTGGTGAGTACGTGTGCTCTCATGCATGTGTCATTGCGCCTTTACTGTTTTTTTTTTATTTTGAGGTACAGCATCATCACAAGCAATTGTCTGAGCCAATAAGCTCCAAAGGCGAGGCACGGTGGCTTTGCTGTGGCAGCGGCTCTCGGCCGTCTAACAGGTAGGTCGTATAGTAGGGTATGACAGCCCCTTGAGCGGCCAGAACTATCTCTTTTTATTGTGGACAAATCATTCAAATGCGCAGACAAAGTTTTTTCAGCTGTCTGCACCAATCCATAGTCAGGACCTGTCGCGATAGAGTGAGTGAAGGGCAGAGCCCGCTCCTGTGTGTGCAGCTCTGGGAGGGAGGGCTGAAGCCTTGCGGTGCATCCATTGGGTGGCAGGCGCTACCAGGGTTCAGTGGGGTGGGGAGGGTATTTGAGAGTCAGTAGACTCTCCCCCCCAGCACCCAAGCAGGTCTAGAGCTCATGAGGTCACATTGACATCCACAGGTCATGCCTCTGTTCCTGGGTGGGATGCAGACGTGGAACATCTGCTTTCATTCTGAAGTGTGCCGGCCCGAGGGTGACACAGATTCCAGGACACCCCTCCATGGATGAGGGGTGCACTGCAATCTTCATCTATCATGCCCCTACTTTATCTGAGACATAATGGACATATATGCAATATGTAATTTCAATGATAATATTAGAGTTGCCACCAGACAACTACAGCTGTGTGGAGCCAGATGTAGACAGTAACAGAGTGCCTGCCCCTTCTCAGGATATCTGTACTAGAGATATGAGGACAGTGTTCTCTGTTCAAAGGGGCAGGATACACTAGAAGACAATAGGTAACTAGCAGCCACCATTGACAGAAGCATCGTGCAAGTGTGTGCTATTGTGGGACAAGGAAAATAGAGGGTTGCTCTGGTCACGAGCTCTGCAGGTGGCATTAGGATGTTGGTTGCCATTCCGTAAAAGTAAACACAATCTGCACACATGTACTTCGCACACAATGCATTGTGACTTTGTGAACCAACTTATGTGCTAATAGGTCATTCCACAAAATACAGACCCATAGTGCGTCGCTATTCAACCTACATCATTGATATTAATGACGTAGGTTGCAAATTACAACCCACATTGCAGTCAGAATGCCACCACATCTATGATTGCTTTTAAATAAAGCAATATTTTTTAAAATATGCAACACGCTTTCCTGAAAAGATAATTGACAGCATTAAAAAAGTGTCTCAAATCTTGTTAGGAGTAAGCAGTTATCCCATGGACCAATGCCTGCTACTAAAAGAAATAGTTTTCAGCATCCCCAGTGTGACAGGACCTCTTCTCAATTGCAAATGGTTAATTTGTTAAAATAGAAGGATCATACTTATCAAGGTTTTGTGTCTCCCTTGCGGCATGAAAGCAAATTCACGGCGACACAAAAGGTAGATGTGATTTCCAAAGCCACACAAGACTGGAGTTACTCAAAGCCCGCACAAGTAGCTGCCTTACGTTACTCTGCTCCAGGTGGGCATTCCAGGGTGGAGTGTGGGACTCTGGCTTTCACCAGCCTTTACCATGAGTGGCGGACCTTGGAATGCATGAACATGCCACACCTTCCCAGGGGAGGCGGAACAAGGAGAAATATTTGTATTTCTCCTAGTTTTTTCCTGTTTAACATGTGCTGCATTCTGTAAAGGAGTGTTTCTGTGCAGCAGGCGTCCCTTGATGCATGAAATCAATCCTGCCTGCATTGGCACGAGGCAGCCAAAGTGCGCCAGTGCACGGCGAAAGCAGGACTGTGGCGGGTTTTGATAGATGTGGCGCATGCTTGCCCTCTCCGTTTCACACAGCGCAGCAAGGCGTCTTGCTGCGGTGCATGAATTAATGGTCATTATGGCCGTCAATGTTTGCGGATGGATTAATACCCACCAGCATAAACCTGTGTTTAGAAGGAATGCCCCTTGCAAACACCAGCTCGGTGTGGTTTCCTCAACCTGTTCAATGACTCAGAAAAGCTTTTCCGAATCGTTATATGGGCTCAGATCATTTGAAACCCCTTTGAGATCCTGCCCTAAGCAATACAAGTCTAAAACCCATGATGGGAGTGCTAGAGGGGGATACTATGCTTATTTAATGGAAGCACTTATGTTGGAGAAATGCCTCCTCTGAACTGTGTGTGCCCTTTGAAAAGGATCACAGGTTTGCAAGTTCCCTCTTCTTTTCTTGCAGAAGATGTTTTTTTCCCACTAAAAAGAAGGGGTTGCAGTTCTCAAAACATTTGTTGCCAATAAAAGCCCTTCTGTTGCTGACGATTTCTCACACAAAGTAACATTTTGCAGAGATGTCCTGCTAAGACATTTGTATTTGTATCTATTCAAACTTCACAAAGTTGCCAAGAGAATAACCTTCTCACCTTCTGGCTGATTACTGGAGGTCAGGTCACTTCCCAGGTGGATTTCCTAAGCTCAGAAGGGCTCTCCCACACTCAGTGAGTGATGGTGTCAGCTCTCACCTCTGCCTGCTGCTCTCTTCTTCCAGCTCAGGATGGATCTCCCGCACTCAGTGAGTGATGGTGTCAGCTCTCACCTCTGCCTGCTGCTCTCTTCTTCCAGCTCAGGAGGGATCTCTCCCACTCAGTGAGTGATGGTGTCAGCTCTCACTCTGCCTGCTGCTCTCTGGTGGGATGTCCCACTCAGTGAGTGATGGTGGAGTGGAGATCTTTGTAGACATAGAATCTGCAATGCCAACAATCACCAGCTGGAATTTTTCGTCCTTTAACTATTAACCAGATGGTGAATAATCTCGGCAAACACCTGTGAGCAAATATTGCGCATTTTACTGATATTAGGAGTGACATTCAGAGCCCCCCTGAGCATTAAATCATACTCCACCTTCCTAATAATAAGTGTAGTTCCTGGACAAAGCATTTAATGGTGCACATGTAGGCACCCAGGCTCATGCTACATGCACCCTACCGAAGGACAGTGTGAGCCAGGCCAGTACATGGACACATTTCTGGGAGCCTGGAGTGTCTAAGCATGCTTCTGAAATGTGACATAACAGACCTAAAATAAATTCAAATACTGACTTGGCTAACATTATTCATTTCATTTGTATTCAGTACAAAAGTGCAGAGGAGGACCACATTATGTTGCAGGCTTGACTAAATCATGTAGCAGGACAAGGCAAAGTTTCAAGATTAAACCGTGACATTCAGAGAATAAAGATAGAAGTTGTAATATCTTTTTCAGTTAAAGGACCTAGAGAATTGCCTTATCAGGTATTTTATAAATCATCAGTGTTTATGTTTTACTCTGAGAAATGATTTAGTATATTCTGTTCAATTACAGTACTTTTACAGAATGGTATAGCCGTATTAAAATGTTGCAAATACGTCCCACATTTTCAAAAAACACAGCAATAGGATTTGGGTAGAGAAACTGATGGGTTTACATGTACAGTCCAGAAAGAGCATACCCTATTCAGATGTCATAGTCTACGAGAGCAAGGAAATTCAGCTTGTGAATATTTATCAAATATATAGTCCAGTTTTGCCGTAGTGGCGTGTTTGGGCCACTTTGGCAAAATATTGTGTGTAAGTGATAAAGAGGAGAACGTGGGGGCATGTTATCAAGGGCCTTATCGCCGCTTTAGCTGGACTTCTTCCCGCTAAAGCGGTGATAATTTTATCGCCCTATTAGCAAGCTGTCGCTAACAGCAGTTAACAACAGTTTGTAGGCGCTAGCGAGACAGCAGTTAACAACAGTTTGTAGGCGCTAGCGAGCGGTTTGGGGCCCGCTTTGCATGTCAGCGATATTTATCGCTAATGACATGCAAAGTGGGCGTACCCAACCTGTTAGCGACTGAAAGCAGTCGCTAACATCGCTGTCACCTATTATCAACGCAGGCGTAGCGATAAAAAAATTTGCGCTAAGTGCAAATATTGCTGAAAACTAGCGCCTGCTCAGACCACTTCTTAACCTGTATATCCAATGAGAGTTAGATATTCAGGTTAGGACCCTACTGGCGTTAATGCCTGAATATCACAGGATTTCCAGCGATATTCACGCATTAAGCCGCTATCGCTGGATATTTTAACGCATTTGAGATAAACGTTGCTAATAGCACGTTATTGCTGCGATAAAATCCGGCGATGCTTGGCGATAGAAAAAATGTTGCTAAGGTTATTTAGCGATTAATATCGCTAGTTGCTGATAATATGCCCCATGGATTTTTGGCTATGGGATGTATAGCATTTTGCCTCTATATTCTAAGCTTGCATCACAGCTGTAAGAAGTTGGGTCATCGGTTGAGGAGGGTGAACCCCTACTCAAGCAATAAACACAATCCTTGTCATGTTGACACATAAAAGTCGCTAAAATATACTTTGCTGTACCCATGGAGAGGTTCGCACCAAAGCAGTCAGGCCTAACTTAGAGGAAGTGTGTTTATGCCGCACACACAGCGATGAAGTGAAAATGTAGGAAACTTGGTTTTTGTTGCAGTTATCCCCCGACTTTATTGCACCCCTTTTTTTTGCTAATAGATGCTGATTTTTTACTTTGACAGTGCACTGAGGCCTGCTAACCAGATCCTAGTGCCAGTGCTCCTTCCTTGAACCAATTTGACGTCTGATTGTTGACAATTGGCCAAGGACTTTATCTCCCTTTGTAAGTCCCTAGTAAATGGAACACCTGCTGTCTAGGGTGTGGGTACAAAAAACGGTCCCTAAGGGCTATCTTATGCCATCTAAGGGACCCTCACACAAATTCCACCCAGACTGCCATTACAGGCTGTATGACGGGGAACAAACTATGAGTGAAAACACAACCTGACACACTCCTGGGTGTCATGCCAAAGTCACTGCATTTAATATATGTAAGTCACCCTCCAGCAGGCCTTCGAGCCCTAAGGCAAGGTGCATTATGTTTTATGTTAGGACATATCTGCATGAGCAGATATGCCCCTGTAATGTCTAATTCTATTTCTAGACATTGCAAGTGAACAGGGAAGCCATCCTAAGGTATGCACTGGGCACTGGTCAAAACGAGTTACTCAGATACTTAGTGACATCACAGAAAGCTATGGTGCTTGGTATCAAACACCTCGTATTCATAAACTCACACTGATTCCAGAGATGGTTTTGCTAATACATATGCCCAGAGGCTACCTTAAAGGTGCCCCATAACTCTACTGGTCCTCTAGTGTGCTGGCTAACTGGTCCACTCCAGCCTGTCACCAGGTTTCTGACCCTCTAGGAGGTGAGAGCCCCGCTCTCCGATGTCAGAGATAACGCTTGCTCTCTGAAGAGGTGTTTAGACCTTCTCCAGCAGGATGGCAAAAAAAATTAGCATGTCAAGGCAGGGAGCTTCAAAAAGCACACCACCTTTGATATGTGAGCCTGGCTTCCCACAGACCTGGGAGATGCCACCCCATGCCCAAAGGCCCCTGTGACACCAGGACAGGTGGAAAATTAGCTATGCAAGGTGGCGTGTTGTTGCACATCAAGGCTAATCACACCCCTAAGGTGGGCAGCCTGAAAGAGAGAATTCTATCATCTTGTGTGTGGTGGAATAAGGAACTCTGGGACAGGGTGATGCCCACTCCCCACAGAAAATGGTAATCCAGCGTGTAGTGACCCCAGGGATAAATAGCCAATTGGCTACTACTCTTCACTCCCCTTAACGCCTCTAAATAGATTTTATAGTGGCCCCATGACACCAGGAAATCAGATTCAACTACTGGGAGCCAATGAAGAAAGAAGAAGGACCGAAGAGAGTGAGAATTAAAGACCTGCCCCAAAGATTGGTGAAAATCCCTTCTAGGCTGAATGCACTTTGACAATTGCTGGACTGCCTTTGCTAAGAGCTGGACATCCTCCCCAAACCCTTGGAGGATTTCCCAGCCCCTCAACAACCGGGTAAGATATCCCTTGGAGTAGCGGAGCTGCTTCCCTGCATCTGCAAACCTAGTGTTCTAGCACAACTCTAACTTAAAACAAAACATCATGGATTTTTCACTGTACGAAAGAATGTATCAAAAAAATACTCTGATATTTGTCCAATGATATTGCAGATGTTTCAGTTTTGTATTCTAAAGCAATGTTTCACAAGAGACTGATCATTATGTCATATTCAAATGAACAGGTGCTCCAAGTAAAAATCAGTGATGCACAACAAATGGACTAAAATAAAGTAGAAACAGCAGTAAGGAGAAGAATATGGTAATCACCTATTCCGACAAATCAGGGGGAAGTGCAAATCAATCATAATCCCACTAATAATCCTTTCTGATCCCAAATGTGTATGGGGATGTCAATGCGTACTCATAAAAAATCAGTGACAAACAATGTGTCTCCTCCATTTTACATTAAAATTATGCAGTAACCGCAAATCATCTGCTGGCACCGTGTTGCTAGCCATCTGGTTCACCAAAGGAGCAGCCCAACAGGAGAAAGGTCTTCGTGCTCCAGGAAGACAGATCCTTCCCCTTACTGAGTTTGAAGACCCCAGGATTTCCATGAGCTGCCCAGCACAAATACCATGGGTACAGGAGCAGTTGCAGCAACCTAGGCTTGATGTTGGTCCAGCACAAATGCAAGATCTAGCATTAGGGGACCACAATATCCAACAGGCCAGCACTGAGAGTGGCCCTGCTGCCCTATTTCCCCTGTTCACCAGGTCACCAAGACTTGGAGAAAGTCTCGGATTGACCGCGAACCAACGCATCGAAGGACTCCTGCACCCCACAGCCTAAATTCAAGGGAGACAACAGTGCAACTCGGTTCTGAGATACTCTAAAGCTATGCCCCCCCTTTGGTTTAGCCAGACTGGTCCTCCAGTCACCACCTGCAGCATCTTTCTACAGGAATCAAGAACTGCAAGAGTCTACAGCAATGTGACCTCGCTGGACAAAGCCCCACTGCACACGGGCCCCCCAACCTGAGTTCAAGTGGACTGATGTTGTTCCTGCTGGACCAAGACCTTCAAGACTTGAGCCCCCATGTGGGGTCTACCGGACTGGAACTCCAGTCCCCATTTGCAGTCTCTTTTCAACAGGACTCTTTCGCATTGACTTTAACGGCGTACCTGATGCCAAAAAGCACTTCTGCACCCGGACGCCCCAGAGCTGATCGAGGTGATCTGTTGTTTCTGCCTTGAACCTTGCCCCATACCTACCTTAATTCCTGAAGAACAGTCATTGTCAAGTGACTGGATGAAGTATATGTTTTTCCCATAGGATAACATTACAGCTTTAAAGATACATTACAGTGCATTTTCTAAGTCTTGAAAAATCACTATCTTAAAAAGTACGCACTCGATTACGATGATCTATGTGTCTAAATTCATATCAAAATCTGTGTTATTTTTATAAATTGGTGTCGGATTTCTTTATTGATTGTGTGTCTCACTTATTGACTCTGTGCGTGCAATAAATGCTGAACTAAGCCTAAAATACTCGCCCAGTCTACCACAAAAGAGAGCATTTGGGATTATTATTTTAACCCCTGTAAACCAGTAAGGGTCGCATGGACTCTCTACACAGTGTACCTCATTTTGGGGCACCATCTAGAGAGACAGTTTCCTGCAGAAAACACCACACAACAGAAATCCCAAACCAATTTAAGATAATGAGATAACAGTTATTGATGACAAGAATTAAATCAGTAGAACCAGAGCTATCAACTTTCCAGATTTTCAGGTAGATACAGCACCTGAAAGCACAAAGCACTGCTCCTGGTCAACTGGTCATTTGAGACTGGTGGAAAGTCACAAGTTCAGGCCAGCCGTGATAGAGTGCAGGCCAGATACAGGGACCAGGTTAGTCCTGCTCAAAGTCTGGTGCAAACAGTTCCGTTTGTGGTGAAGGCGACTGTGATGAGCAGGGAGTGCATCGAGGATGGAAGTCGCTGTAGCATGAAGAGCAGGCCGGGCAGTGCAGGCTGTCTCTCATTAGCGCAAAGAGCCAGTCAGGCGTCACGGACTATTTTTGCTGGAACTTCTTGTTGGTGGCAAAACTCTTGCGCAAACAGGCCCTTTGGCCATCACTAAGAGCCCAAAACATCAGTGTTTCTCCTTTCTTCACAGATTAGTGCACGTAGATGTCAGCCATGCATCTAGGACCTGGGAAGGAACATTTTGGGGATCAGAGGCCTACTCTAGCAGAGGCCAGCAGAGCTCAGGCAAGTCAAGTTGCAGGTCCAGGCTGGTCACCTTAACAGATGCAGGGAGACCTTTGGAGGTTACTGTGTCCCTCTAGATTAGAACAAGAGGTCAACTAACTTACCTTTGGAGTCACTCATGTTAGCCTGGGATGAAGGAAGCAGGCCCGGTCTTTCTTCTGAGAGAGCAGGACAGGCTTAAACTAGCACAGCAGTTCTCCAGTGAGCAAGGCAAGCCTCTAGCAAGAGGGCAGTCCTCTAGTGGAAGCAGGAAAGCCCTCTGTGGAACACAGCAGGCCTCAAGCAGCAAGGCAGTCCTCTGGGGGAAAAGGCAGAACTTCTGCTGTAGTCCACAGGGCTGGGAGTGTATCGAAGATGTGTTCCGAGGGTACAATATTTATATCTACCCCACATCTTGTTTTTGAAAGTTCTTCCCCTGCCAAGGCACCAAGAAATCTAGGGTGATAAAGGGCCAGTGTCAGGTTCATTTATGTGTGTGCTGAAGGCAGCCCTTTGAAGTGTAAGTGGGGAAGAGAACAGCTACGCCACAGCCATACTGGCAGGATGACCCATCCTGCCAACACCTAGTCCTTCTTTCTCTAACGGTCTAAGACACACAAAGCCAAGTTAATCACAGTCATGTGACACAGGACACTGGCGTCAGGCACACAATGGTTACAATAAAAAAATCAATTTTCAAACTTTACCATTAAAGATTATTTTAAATTGCTATTCATTTCAGCATAAACAAGCCCCTTGCAACATTTTTACGACACTGTTGTGTCACTTCTGTGACGCACCGGCGTCGGAAACCATGCACCACTATGCAACAGATTTACTAGTGAGATGCGTCATGTTGTAAAGCCCTGCGCTACATTAAACCTGCGTCAGGTATAATGAATGCAGGGTGGGCGTTCCATCACAAGGAAGCCCCGTAAAAGTGACGCAGTGAAATGTACAAGATTTCACTGAGTCACTTTTACATTCCCGTTGAGTCAAAACCTTATGCCTGCTTGTAGCAGACATAAGGGGTGACGCAGCACAGCAAGTATAGGCGAGCCCTGAGCACTGCTGGAGTTGTGTTGTGTTTGTGATTTGACTCCAGCACTGCGCCACCTATAAGCTGACAGATGCGTCGCGCATCTGTCTCTCCTTCCGCCATGATGCCCTGCATTGTAAATGCGGCGTATCCATGGTGGCGCAAGGGATGCCTAACGTCACACAACATAACTGGAGCATCCCTGCTGATCTTCAGGGATGCGCCAGTTATTGTAAATCTGCCCGACATCTTTACCGCGCTCCCAACCCAATTTTATCAGGTATTCAATGTAGTACAGTAACCCAATGTTATCCAATAGGATAAATAGGTCTTACAGTAGAGAAAAACAAATGTATGTATTTTTCACTACCAGAACATATAAAGCGCAAACCCACTTATTTTACTTTTTAAATACATTGCCCTGTGAGCAATTAGTTCACCCTAAGTTGGCAGGGTTGCCTAGACGTGGGTCCCTGCTTACTTTGCCACTGGATTCAAGCTAGCCTGGCTGATGAAGGGTGTTATCTAGAAACCGGTCCCAGGATGCTTGTTTCTGGTTCAGGGAAGACCTGGCTTGGCAGTTTGGGCTGAACTGTTCCCATGAGACACAGGGTCAAGACTAATTTGCATATAGCTGGGTCTTAACTGAGGTGGCATAGTGAGCTAAAGAATGATGATGGATTCAACCCAGATCTGTGACTGGGGGGGAGTGTCTGAAAAGTTGCAGCGCTCCGTCCATCATCTCCTTGTCTTGCTTTAACATCTACTATTCCCATTCCAACATAATATATTTTGGGGTGAGTGTTGGAGACTAAAGGGGGTTACATTTACTATTCCCACTCCAATCTAACCAATTTTGGAGAAGATTACAATTACTATTGCCACTCTAAACTATACTTTTTTTGGGATGGTTTTAGATGCCAAAGGGGTTTCACTCCCCTTCCAATCTAATTTATAAATACATTCACCTTAATTGTTAGTTATTTTCCATAATATCTAACTCATTTTTTTAAATGATAATTTTCCAAATGTTACAAGATTCATTTGTATATCATTAACAATTACATTTAACATTAACATTAAAATATTGATATTTTAAAGATCTCCACACATGTATCACCTAAAAGCCCAACATCCTACTATGATAACACTCTAACACAAACATTAATAATGCACATTCATAACATTTAATACAAATCATATTTCATAAAGTAATACATTATTTTACTAAATATACTAATTACATTTTTTTATCAAACACATATAATAAAACACACTACATTAAAATGCACATAAAATAAGACTTAAACATAGTATTCTAAACAATGACATTTTCTGCATCAAAATTTTCCACATTATTAAAAACAAGCATTTGCAATGCAATAGGTCTCACATTTGCGAGATTTTGAGCTATTGGCAGTGTAAATGACAAAGCATTTTATTTATGTGTTTAAAAAACCTGCAATGATAAAAGGCATTGTCATTTACAATACCAATAGGTAAAATTTTAAAAAATGCGAGACCTATTGCATTGCAAATGTTTGTTATAATTATCCTAATAGATATAAATATACTGCATTCACACTTTGTAGTAATTCCTTAGTCAAGCTCACTGGTTTCAGGTGATATGTAAACAAGTTTCAATGTGTTCCTTAAGAGGTCTGATATCCTTTTGTATACATGGAAAGCATCCCTCTAGCGGCAGCTTCTGTCTCTTTACGTGTCCGCAGTTTGTGCACCTCTAGCAGCTTGATGTGCAGAGAGCCGATGCACCCTCCTTTACTTACCATCTAGAGAAGTTTGACACCTTGTGTTGCGGTGGCCACCAAGATGTTCATTTTGTTGTCCAGACAGGCAGGATCACTGTTCATTATTGGCTTGCATTTGATGCCAGAGCGCATATTTACAAGCCCCTATCACCACCATAACTTCACTTTCAGGGATGTTGTGATGGCGAAAGGGGCCTCACCTTATTTACAAGGCAGCGTTAAGCCACTTCACGTGGCTTAACACCGTCTTGTAAATAAGGCCCCCTCTCACGTTGCCTTTAGCCTGAAAGGGGTGGGCAAGCGGTGTTGGGGTTGGCGTTCCACCGCAACACCAATTGATTTTGACGCTGCCTACGATATTCTCTTGGGCAGTATAAATAGGAGGCAGCGCTAGAATTAAGACCAGGGAAATCCTGGTCTTAAACAGGCGCAAAGAGAAGAAAGGCTTTATGTCTCCTTGTTTTTAAAGTTTCCATGTACGCTGCCTTGAGCATCACACATGGAAACAGCAAATGCCATCGATTGTTTGTGTGCAGGAAGGTGCCCCTTCCTGCACATAACATTTTTTTTTTAAAATGCTGTTTTGCAACTTTTAAGTAGAAGTTCGAAAACTGCCTTTAAAGATTGTTTATGTGCAAGAAGGGGGACCTTCCTGCACATAAACAATCTTACCCTCAACACAGGCCCCCCTGCACTATGGTGCAAGGATCCGACATTGGCGCTAGGCAGCTAAGTTTAGCACCAGCGCAGGGGGAAATGCAGGGCTGCGCCATATTCTCGGTAATATGGCGCCCCCTGCGTTTCTAAAGTGATGAAGCGTGTCGTTGACCTTGGCTTAACTTGTAAATATGCCCCCATGTCTTAAATATGGTGTACCTTGAAGGGGCAACCTGTGCAGCTCTCTCAGGGTCGGAGAGATGCTGTCCGAGTGCTTCCGCCCTCTGAGGAGAGACGCAGGGGCGCTGAGGCTCCTCTTCGGGGGGCCAGGGTGGATTCAGGAACTCCCCCGGGTGAGCACGGCTTGCGCCCCGGTGTCGAGGATCACAGCCTCTTGTGGGAAGGTACGGCTACTGTTATTAGGATCGAGAAGAGATATCACCGGCCTATGTTTTATTGGTGATCTGGGTTTTAAAAGTGAGGCGGGAATCACGTTTTTTCTGAGCTTGAGCCATCCTTCAATGCAGGGCTTTAAGTGGGATGAAAAAACTGGGGGGGTCTCTCAAAGTGGCGTGGCCAGTGTAATTAGGGGCGTGGCCTTAAATCACTTTCGCAAAAAAATCTGTGCTTAGCATAGTGTGCCGCCCGACTTGTAATTTGCTGTTTCCGTCATTGCATCCAGATATTTGATACAAGTAACATCATACCTACAATAAGTAAGTAATATTGGCTTTGTCAATGGTTATTACTTGCAGAAGATAAATAAGCTGCAACTATAACTTGTATATAATATTGATAAAGCTTCCAATTAAATCCTTGGTGACCCTACCACAATGTTGCTGCTCCCGAGTTTCAGAAAGAGAAGGGAAATCCAGAAAGAAAATGACTCTTAAAGGATTTCCCTTCCCCCACAACGCTCCCCTGGCATCACATCATGCTGTAACTTCTCTACTACTGAGAAGTGAGCAGTGTGGGCAGCGCACATCCATGTGCCTGGTGCTGTCTTGAAACGGGTCTCTATCAGGCTTTGTTTTGTGCCCTGGCACTTTTTACTGCAGTGACAGCAAACAGTGGTCATCGCAGTCCGGGAAAAAGAACGGGCTGCCTGTCAGGGCTCAAAACAGAGCCCGATAGAGACCCGTTTCGAGGCCCCCTGAAAAAAACTGCCGGTGCTCAGACCCCTTGAGACCCGGCCCACTTAAAGCCCTGCTTCAATGTATATACAGGTGATGATCACGGAGGGGGACTTGAGCTGTTTTGGATCATTTTATCTATTTCCACCACCGTGGTCAGAGTTACAGGCCTAGAGTCCAGAACACTTCCTCCTGCTTTTATCTAGTGCAAACACTTACACTGCCCTTGGGGGAGAGAATGTGGCATAACGGTCAGAGCTGCCGACCTTGGAACTGGGCCGTCGGCTAAACATCCTGTGATTCTGAGCACATCTCTTCATACCCCTGCCTACCAAAGGAATGTGTCCTTGTGTCATTTTAATGGTGCTCATGTAAAGCGCTCCGATGCCTTCAGGGTCGATGTCGTGCTTTATAAAAACTGCAACAACAAAAAATGATTGATTATAAAGAGCTTCGCTGTATTGTTCACGTACCTGAAAAAAGCACTTTGTTGGAACTGACAGCTTGTGGTGCACCGAGCCCCCGAATTCACTCGTATTTTGGTTGCACACTGGTCTGTGCCAGCAGAAAGCACAGATGTGTCACACCACAACAGTTGGCAATCTGACTAAAAGAAATGCACTTTCCGCGTCAGCCTCACTGTCTCCAAGGGTCAGAGGTCGCCGGTCAACTAACGTTAAACAGTTCATTGATCCTTAGCATGGAATGTTCCCGAAGGCCAGAAATGCAGGTTGGTGGCTTGTTATTGGAGGATGATAAGCTCCCATGACGAGCTGTCAATCAAGCAGGGCCAAAGGGCATGCTAGGAATGGTGAAAATGCACTTTGGAAACTTGTCACCTGAGCGCCCCCTGGTGTCTTTACTGTGTATAGTTTTATCTGGCTCCTAACCCGCCAGCAGCAGCCAGCAGTACCTGGCTTCTCTGCCCGAATATTCTATGAAGCTATTTGGCTGACACCAACGTCCTAAACAAAAACAGCATCCCACTAAGTGTACATTTTCTATTATTGATTTCGGTGGCCCACTATTTTTCCAAACGATATTTAGGACACAAAATGTATGCCAGTCTCTCGGCACACAGGTGCCCAACTTTGGTCCAGGAGGATCGCATCCATGCCACATTTTCACTATTGCCACTACGTAAATGGCTCCTGATTGATATTTTTGCAAGTAAATTTATTCCATGTGGATATCCGGAAACCCTGGGAGGGACTGCTCAATACTAATGAATTTACTTCATTTGCACGAGTGTAAAACTGACGTAACCAATGTCTGTTGCTAGTCTCATAAATAACAAAAGGAAATTGCCAGTACTGATATCAATAAGTAATATACATGAATTCAAACACAGTACCTGAAACAACATTCAAGACCGGGAGCTAGTCAATAGCTTTTATTATTCTTTAAGACTTTGTCAGCAGAAAATCATATTTTATCAAATGCATATTCAAAAACAAACATATAATACATGCTAAGCGGGAGCTCAATTTTGGGGATCATTCATCATATCAGGCATATCACAAGCATACGGCATACAACCATTCATTGGGGAAAGGGATGCAATGACTACAAAAGCTACAAAAAATGCAAAAAGATGCAATATTTACAATATAATGACAGGCACAAGACAAAGGGAATACAAAAGAAAAGCCAAAGTCTGCGGAGCAATTGAAAAGTGTTATCATTTAGACGTTAATCCAACAGAGGGTACATTCCTATATCAAATTCGGATATCCAAGGTACTTTGTTAATCATTAAGTAAGGGTAATGTACACAAAACAGTGATAAGCAACAGGAATCCTTTCATTAGAGCTTATCACTCTTGCAGACAGCGGTATGGCTATGTCTGGGGCCCACAGCCATACCGCTGTCTGCAAGAGTGATAAGCTCTAATGAAAGGATTCCTGTTGCTTATCACTGTTTTGTGTACATTACCCTTACTTAATGATTAACAAAGTACCTTGGATATCCGAATTTGATATAGGAATGTACCCTCTGTTGGATTAACGTCTAAATGATAACACTTTTCAATTGCTCCGCAGACTTTGGCTTTTCTTTTGTATTCCCTTTGTCTTGTGCCTGTCATTATATTGTAAATATTGCATCTTTTTGCATTTTTTGTAGCTTTTGTAGTCATTGCATCCCTTTCCCCAATGAATGGTTGTATGCCGTATGCTTGTGATATGCCTGATATGATGAATGATCCCCAAAATTGAGCTCCCGCTTAGCATGTATTATATGTTTGTTTTTGAATATGCATTTGATAAAATATGATTTTCTGCTGACAAAGTCTTAAAGAATAATAAAAGCTATTGACTAGCTCCCGGTCTTGAATGTTGTTTCAGGTACTGTGTTTGAATTCATGTATATTACTTATTGATATCAGTACTGGCAATTTCCTTTTGTTATTTATGATTACGGCTCAGCCATACTGATTAGAGCCAACCCTTAGTTGTTCTTTTGTTGCTAGTCTCAGCAGAGAGGCCAATAGCTTGCCTAACTTGAGAACACACATGAGGAGATGGCTAGGGTTAGGAAGCGTGCACCAACCACGTCCCTTCTAGAACACCACTCGCCAGGCCTCCTAATGCTGTGCAGTGCACCATGATTTTCACAAATACTTGTGCACCGAGGCTTACAAGTGGGACCTCTCGAGGCCCGGCAGCTCACAGATCTCTGGCCAGGAATGTCACGCTTGTTCGTGGAGACCGTCTCTCAGCGCGCCCCTCTCTAAATCTGGGACTGAACTCCTAACTGGAGTCAAATGGACTTTGTACCACAGTGCGCTCTGGTTGCAGAGGGGACACGTCAGACCTGTTTGGGTCCAGTCACTGTTTAATTAAAAAGATTATTAAGCGCTTAGTAACGGGAGGAGAGGGTGTGAACATGGCTGTAGCGTTGGCAAGGGGTAGGGACAACCTATGCCACAGAGTGGGGCCTAACTTGACCTGCGTGCAATGCCTGACATGGACACTAGCTGGTGGTTAGGGACGAAGACCCCGAGGCGGTCTTGAGGCAGTCTCGCGCCCGTTTATTTATACCTGGGGCGTGACCCGCCCTCATGCTGTGTGCGTGCATGCGTGCGTGTGTGGACGGGCCGGGTGGCTCCGTCAGTACATCCCTCCAAACTCACAGTTCTTTAGTCCCGGTTACTTTACTGTCCCAGAGACACAGAGACCCCATGCATAGTCCTTAAGTCTCTGACTGGGGGTTGGATTGGGTCGAAGATTATACCTCCGGCTCCGCGGCTCTGCGATTGACTCTTCGTTTTCCGGGTCCTCTGTGGTACTTGGTGAGTTCGCTGGACTGACACTAAGCTCCGAGGCAGGTCTGGGCACCGATGCTTCCCGAACAGGTTGGTCCCTCGGCGTCCCAGGGGGCGTCAGATCTGTGTCGCTCGAGGTTCCTTCTCCAGAGATCCGTTTGAACCACAACACATTCCTCGTCACAGCTCTCATGACACGTGTGGCCGACACCATGGTGCCGTGGATGTTCACG
The DNA here is from genome assembly GCF_964263255.1 of Lissotriton vulgaris. Lineage (NCBI taxonomy): Eukaryota > Metazoa > Chordata > Amphibia > Caudata > Salamandridae > Lissotriton > Lissotriton vulgaris. Next base: position 56,529,137 of record NC_141689.1, read on the forward strand.
ACTTCCCACACCTCGGGTTCAAATGTCGTCTGATATTTCCAGTTGTGCAGACGAGTCTTTAACACCATGCGGTCGCCGACCTTAAGTGGTCTGACCTGGGCATGTCGCGCTCTGCTGGCTCTTTCATTGGTGTTTCTCCTGCGGTTCTGAGTTGCCTCATGGTCTAGCTCGGGGGCTCTCCAGGCGGGGCTCGTCGGTATGCAGTCTTTTGGTATTCTCCTAAACATGACGTGCGCCGGCGCACACTTGGTGGTACAGTGTGGGGTTTGTCGATATGTGCTTAGGAACTGGGCCAGGCACTCTTCCGGCGCTTCTCCCTGCTCCACACCAATCTTGAGGGCTCGGTTCATGATCCTCATGAACCTCTCGGCATCGCCGTTTGCCTGTGGCCACTGGGGTGTGATCTTCCTGTGGTTGATTCCTCTCCTGCTCATGTATGTTTTGAAGTCGTTGCCTTTATAAGGCGGCACATTGTCCGATTTTATCTCGTTTAGGAAACCTAGCATGGCAAAAGTGCGGTCTAGTGCTGTCTTCACGTGGCTGAATGCCGTGGAGGGTACCACCTCGACTACTGGAAACCTGGAGCATGAGTCAATGAGAACTAGGGCTTGTCGTCCGTCAGGGAATGATCCGAAGTCCATGCTTATCTTCGACCATGGGGTCTCCCATGGGTCCTCCGTGATGACCGGGTGCGGAGCAGGTTCTTGGCTGGTGATGATACACGAGTGACAGTTTTGGATTTCGGTTTCCACCGCACTGTCGAGTCCCGGGAACCATACCCGGCAACGCAGGCGGGCCTTTGTCTTTGCTACTCCTTGATGACCTTGGTGAGTGAGGCGAACTACTTCTTTCTGCAGGCTCGACGGTATGACAATGGTGGTGCCTCGCAACACCACTCCATGGGGTCCCACACTTAGTTTGCTCTGAGCTCGCCACATCTGTTGCCGAAAGGTCTGTTCTTCCTGCATGAGTGCACTGTAACCATCCAGGAAATGCTTCCAGGAATGACTTTCGAGTGTGGCTTTTACCCTTCTGAGGCATTCATCTCGGTCCGTGGCCTCACCTATCGCCTCAAGCGTGAGTGCTTTGGGACACGCATCCTGTGACAGTGACCTGACAAACTCCTCCACTTCCTCTCCGTCTTCTAGCTCCGATGTGGGAGAGGGTTGCCCTGGATGTCTTGACAAGAAATCCGCCGGGTTGTCCGCGCCGGGGCGGAAGATGACTTCGAAGCGATAGGGTTGAAGCTGGACGGCCCATCTTTCGATCCTGGGTGGCGCAAGCCTGGCGGAGCCTCCGAACAGCGGCACGAGCGGCTTGTGGTCCGTGATGACTTTGAACTCGTGGCCAAACAGGTATAAGTTAAAATGCTGACACGCCCATTTGATGGCGAGCACCTCCCTTTCTATTTGTGCGTACCTTATCTCCGTCTGTGTTAGTGCTCGGCTCGCATACGAGGTGGGAGCCCACTCCTGGTTTTCCGTCTTTTGCATCAGGACTGCACCTAGCCCCACCGGGCTAGCATCTACTACAACCTCTGTTTGTCTATGCGATCTGAAGTACGCCATGACCTTGTCGTCTATGAGGGCGTCCTTGACTGCTCGGAAAGCCTTGTCCTCCTTCCCTGACCATGACCACGGATGCCCAGCCTTGGTGAGTGTGCGTAGGGGTTCCGACAGGGACGCCAAGTTGGGGATGAAGCAACCACAATAAGTGGCCATCCCTAAGAAGCTGCGGACTTCGGTCGCATACGTTGGCTTTGGTGCTGCCCTGATGGCATCCGCTTTCCTTGGGTCTACTTTCAGGCCGTCTCGGGAGAATACGTAACTAAAAAACTCCACTGATTCGTTGTAGAAAGAACACTTTTCCCTGTGTAGGGTAAGGCCATGCTCAGCAAGCCTCCGCAGGGTGGCCCTAAGGTGTCCGTGGTGCTCTTCAAGCGTCTTGGAGAAAACAAGAATGTCATCACTCAAGTTGATGACTCCTGGAAGTCCCGATAGTGTCTCCCTGATTGCATTTTGAAATACTTCGGCGGCCGAGGAGACACCGAAGCTCAGACGCTTGTACCTGCGGAGGCCTACGTGGGTCGAGAAGGTTGTGATGTTCCGGCTGTCGGGGTGTAGCTCGAGCTGGTGGTATCCAGCAATGAGGTCCAGCTAAGAGAACCAGCGAGCCCCATTTAGATCTGCCACTATATCGTCCATCATTGGCGTGAGGTGCCTCTCCCTCTTGATGGCCTTGTTAGGGAGGCGCATATCCACACAGAGTCTTATGGCACCGGGTTGCTTTGGCTTGGGGGCCACCACGAGGGGCGATACCCAGGGAGTGGGCCCAGAAACTTTCTCTATCGCCCCGAGTTCCTCTAGTTTCTTCAGCTCGGCTTCCACCTGCGGCCGCAGGTGAAAGGGAACCCTTCGGTGCCCCAGTGCCGTTGGTTTCACCGTGTGGTCGATGTGCAACTTGAACGTCTTTCCCTTCAGGCGGCCTAACCCTTGAAAGAGCGCTGGGAATTCGTCTAGCATGGCATCCGCATGTCGCTCGTGTATCTGGTTGGCGAAGAACACCAGTTGCAGGTCCTCCGCTGTATGGCAGCTGAGGAGCGTGCCCCACTTGCCGCCTGTCACATGGAACTTGGTGTTTACTTCTTGGCCGTTACAGGCGACTGTAACTATATAACAATATGAAGGAGTACCACCAAAGACAAGGCTAGATAGCCAATATTGGTGGAATGAGACACTAGTGTAAAAGAAGAAGTCCTCCTTTGTTTTTAAGGAACCCCTCACTCACCGACCTGGTCGGTGACATGCTTCATCATCGGGGCCACCTTGACAGCCGAGTGCCGCCAAGGTGTGCTGCGACACCTGGAATACAGTGGAGCGGGTATGTGAGTGATGAATGTGAAAAAAGAAAAAAAGTCAGTGAGTTAAAAATTGTCCTGGTATGACTTATCCAAATATTATTTATTCTAAGGCTACTGGACAATATTAAAAACAGTGTTGATACAGTAAAGGCTTTAATAGGACCTAGTGTATCTGTGGTATGTGTTAGGTCTACATGTTTCAAACCAAATGGGAGTTACCGGTTTTTCTTCAGGACCAAAATGATGCAAAAGGAGTTGGGTGGTCAGGGTACACTAACACCCTGCCATACCTGCAACCCTTTCAGGACCCTAAGTAGCAAAATAGCTAAATGGGTAAATATAACTGTAACCCAAATGTGGTTACAAAAAATTTAAAAATTCCACAATGGAGAAATGTTTGCTGCAAGGGGATTGAGGGGAAGCTACAGAGTTTCAAAACGTATTAGTTTCTCTGGTCGGTAAAAGGCTGATAACCTACTTCGCTCCCTCCGTGCACCCGTTACAGGCGACTGTCACATCAATTACTCCTCGCAGGGGCAGCGGATCATCACAGTCATACGTGTATATTCTTGCTTTTGATGGTGATTGTGAGAAGTTGGCCTGGTATATAATGCTCACTAATTCTAGTGATCACTTTGTACCATGCCAAGCAACCCTTATGATGATTGGTTGTAATTCAACCTTGTAGACCAGTTATCCTAATGGTAACGTGGACAAAGCAGTCTTAGGCTAAACTCTGAAAGGCATGTGAAGCCAGCTGTTATACCATACACAACCCCCTTGAATACCAAATGAAAGGGACACCACACAGATATATATTGAAAATATATATTGATTTATTAACTATAAAATCCCCTGGACTCTTTATGAGCACAGAAGCACAAGCGTAAAATCACAAGACAGTTTAAAATACACAAAAGTTGCACAATATGGATGAGCCCTAGGGGCCACCTAAACCATATACTAAATAAGTGGTATAAGAGATACCAGGAGGAAAGTGAAGAGGCCTAGGGCCTTGGGAATCGCTGGAGCTATTCGAGACTGGAAATAACTAAGTCGGGAAAGGCCCACGGGACTCGGGTGCAGTGTTCAAAGTGCACGCACTTCTCAATACAAAGTCTATGGTGCGTAAAAAGCACAAAGTTAGAAAGTTAGGAACCTTCCGAGTGACCTACGGAGCTGAAACTTAAAACACAGGCCCTTGGGATGTGTACCAGTGCAGGAGCACCGGCGGAGCTGAGTTACCTCACCCACAGGAAGCGGGTGCACAGGGTCGAAGATGTGTCGGGTTTCGTCACGCTGGTCGATGGTGCTTGGAGCAGGAGATGCTGCAGGCGGCTCGATGAGAAGAGTTCCGGTGGATCCAAGGGTGGATCTGTAGATGTGAAGACCTGAAAGCAGAGGGGACAGTGTTCAAAGTCACTAGCCAGTGACTACCGTGGAACCAGATTGGAACCAGGCGATGTCGTGTGCAAACAGGCGTTGTCGGGTAGCTTCTTTCTGCAGCCACGTGGATACCCGGGGTCGAGGACGTCCAGGAGTCGGTCACGAGCTGTCCCACGTAGGCTTCTCGCTGTTGGCGGTGTCGGCGACCTGATCGGAGCAAACAGGCCTTGGCAAATGCAAGCCACGCAGAAGTTGAAAGATGCTGTTCACTCGGACCAGCAAGGTCAGAGCGGGTGCTCCTTTTCACAGGAGCTTGGGTAGGTCTGGAGCAACCAGACCTGCTGTTTAAATCTTCGGGTTCGTCGCCAAGATGGCCGCTGGCCGCGTGGCTAGTGGCCGGGATGGCGCGTCGAGTGGCACAGTGCAAAAGGGCCCCACGCAGATCGTGGAGATGCTGGGGGGCTGATCTTCGGTGCAAGGGCTGCTCGGTGGTGGGGGTTCTCAGTCCCCAAAGCACAACGTCGAGGATGCCTCAGAAGCTGCGCAGTCAGCTTTACGAGTGTCTTCCAAGAGGTCCGGTCCCACGTCACTCGGTGCCTCCACGGGTCCCTTCTTTGCAGGGACTGTGGATCGGGCTCTGAGAGGTCTGGGAATCTGGTTCTTGTCGGGCTCTGGGCTCGGGCTCCGGCGGGAGGCGGCGGCAAAGCAGACGTCGAGTTGCTGGTTGGTACCTGTGTTCACAGGGTGGTCACTCCTTGGCCACAAGGGAGATTCTTCTTCAGTCTTCTGTGCAGCAGAATGTCGAAGTCCAGTCTTCTTCTTAGTTTAAGTTGATTTCGGGATGATCTGCTGTGCAATGGCACTGCTCCCCCTCTTATTCCAATCTAGGGGGTGGATCACCTACTAGGTCCCTCCTCTGGGAGGAACCAGGAAGGGGGGCGGTTACACCCCCTTTCCTTTGTCCAGCTCCGCGCCAGGACTGGGGCTGGAAGGCCCCAGAACCGGTTTGGGCTGGCCTATGCACGGGGACACCTTGTGTGCCCCGGGCATGTCTGATTCTATTCAGCCCTGTCCTACCCAATACACAAAATCCTGTCTGGGGTGGTGCTCGCACCTCCCAAGGCAGGAAACCCTTTGTCCAGGCCACCATCTGCCGAGTTTCGGTCAGCAGCAGGAGGCCAGACTTGTGTCTGTGGTGGCAGCGTCCATTTTGTGAAGCTGAGGCTCTGTTTAACTTTAACCGGGGTTAAGGCTACGCACATGTCGTGTCCCTCTAGAAGGGTGGAATGCTATCCCCGTCGCCAGAATTGGCGAGGGGATAGTATTCCAATTCGTATGACACCTTACTCGACATGTTTTGATAAAGCCAAACCAAAGATAGCATTTAACCGCGAGGATTATAATGCACTTAAGAGTATATGGTATGGCAATATCCCGGAACAGCTTAGGGAGTGGTTCCCGACAGCTGCAGACAGGCTCAGCTCATGCTAGAGCACCATCTCACATATTTCCAAGCACTCTGCCTCCAGGATTGATGAGGCCTTCCATAGGAGTGGCTGATAGGAACATATGTGTCCAGTTTAGGGTTAGGCACAGACATACTGTACCTAAGTAAGAGGTGGTTACACCGACTTACCCCAGCTGAGTGATCAGCCAGTTGTGTCACAGATGGAGGCCAGGCCAGGGGTGGCACAATACGTGCTGCAGCCCCTGGTAGGCCTTGGATACACCTATGCCCTGGGCACCTAGGGTGCACTATTACAGGGGCTCATAAGGTGAACCAGTTCCAATTCGTAATGCACCTAGAGTGCATGGGCATCAATTTAGAGAGAGAACAGCAGGCTGTGGGTCTGATTAGCAGGCCCACAGCCACATTAAGTCAGAAACCAGTGAAGCAAAAAGCAAAAATTTGGGGTGACCATAGGATAGCAGACCCTACTCTCCTACATAACCCCCCCCCAAACGCAGGGACATTAGACTAACCTTGACCAGTTGTGTCTTCATGTTCTAAGTGGAAGTACCTGGAGAGACCATCTGCGTTGCCATGGTCAGTCCCTGGGCGGTGCTCCACTGTAAAGTCCATCCCCTGTAGGGAAATGGACCACCTGAGTAGTTTGGGGTTTTCACCCTTCATCTGATTAAGCCATAGGAGGGGCTTGTGGTCGGTCTGAATCTTGAAGTGAGTGCCAAATAAGTATGGTCTCAACTTCTTCAGGGCCCACACCACAGCAAAGGCCTCCCTCTCTATAGCTGACCAACGTTTCTCTCTGGGGGTCAGCCTTCTGCTAATGAAAGCAATGGGCTGGTCCTGGCCATCTACATTAAGCTGTGAAAGCACTGCTCCCACTCCCAACTCAGAAGCATCTGTTTGGACAATGAACTCTCTTGAGTAGTCAGGACTCTTCAGGATAGGTGCAGAGCACATGGCCTTCTTCAGGTCATCAAATGCCTTTTGACAGATTTCTGTCCACTGAACCTTTTTGGGCATCTTCTTGGATGTCAGATCATTAAGAGGAGTCACAATGGACCCATAGTTCTTAACAAACTTCCTGTAGTACCCAGTCAGGCCCAAGAAAGCTCTGACCTGAGTCTGGGTAGTTGGAGGGGACCAGTCCTTGATGGTCTGGATCTTACTCTCCAGTGGTTGAACTTGGCCTCCACCTACAAGGTGGCCCAGGTATACAACCTTGCTCTGCCCTATCTGGCACTTTGTTGCCTTGATAGTGAGGCCTGCCTTCTGCAGAGCCTCAAGCACTTCCTTCAGGTGGATCAGGTGATCCTCCCAGGTGGAGCTAAAGACAGCAATATCGTCCAGATAAGCTGCACAAAAGTCATCCAACCCAGTGAGGACTTGGTTCACCAACCTTTGGAAGGTGGCAGGTGCATTTTTCAAACCAAAGGGCATCACCACAAACTGATAATGCCCACTAGGGGTAGAAAATGCTGTCTTGGCTTTAGACTCCTCAGCTAACCTGATTTGCCAGTAGCCAGCTGTTAAGTCAAATGTGCTCAAATATTTGGCAGAAGCCAACTTGTCAATGAGCTCATCTGCCCTTGGAATAGGGTGTGCATCTGTCCTGGTGACAGCATTGAGTCCTCTGTAATCCACACAGAACCTCATCTCTCTCTTGCCATCTTTGGTGTGAGGTTTGGGGACCAGAACCACTGGGCTAGCCCAGGGGCTCTCTGAAGGCTCAATGACACCTAATTCCAGCATCTTTTGCACCTCAGTCTTTATACAGTCCCTGACGTGGTCAGGTTGCCTGTAAATCTTGCTCTTTACAGGAAGACTGTCACCAGTGTCCACCACATGGGTACACCAGTTAGTCTGACTGGGGGTCAAGGAGAACATATGCCTGTATGCCTGTAGAACTTGTCTGCAGTCATGTTGCTGATGTTCAGTGAGGCTGCCACCTAAGGCCACACCATCAACTGAGCCATCCTCAGGGTTCTGAGTGAGCAGGTCTGGGAGAGGGTCACTCTCTTCCTCCTGTCCCTCATCTGTAGCCATGAGCAAGCCCATGTCTGCCCTGCTGACATATGCCTTCAATCTGTTCACATGGAGCACCCTGTGGGGGCTCCTGGGAGTTCCTAGGTCCACCAAGTAGGTAACCTCTCCCTTCTTTTCCAGAATTGTATGGGGTCCAGACCATTTGTCTTGGAGTGCTGCTGGGGCCACTGGCTCCAACACCCATACCTTCTGTCCAGGCTGAAATTCAACAAGGACAGCCTTTTGGTCATGCCAAGCTTTTTGTAATTCTTGGCTAGCCTCAAGGTTTTTGGATGCCTTTTCCATGTACTCTGCCATCCTGGAGCGGAGACCAAGTACATAGTCCACTATGTCCTGTTTAGGCTTTTTGAGAGGTAACTCCCATCCTTCCTTCACAAGACACAGGGGTCCTCTTACAGGGTGCCCAAACAACAATTCAAAGGGGCTGAAGCCAACCCCCTTTTGAGGGACCTCTCTGTAAGCGAACAAAAGGCAGGGCAGAAGGATGTCCCATCTTCGCCTGAGCTTTTCAGGTAATCCTTTAATCATGCCCTTTAGGGTCTTGTTAAATCTCTCAACAAGCCCATTGCATTGTGGGTGGTAAGGAGTGGTGAACTTGTAGTTTACACCACATTCCTTCCACATAGCTGTCAAATATCCAGACATGAAGTTGGTACCTCTATCTGATATTACCTCCTTAGGAAACCCCACTCTGGAGAAAACTCCAAGTAGGGCCCTGGCCACAACAGGAGCTGTTGTGGTCCTAAGGGGAATTGCCTCTGGGTACCTGGTGGCATGATCCACTACCACCAGTATGAATCTGTGCCCAGATGCTGTAGGGGGATCCATTGGACCAACAATATCAATCCCCACTCTCTCAAAGGGAACCCCCACCACAGGTAGTGGTATCAGGGGGGCCTTTGTTGTTCCACCTGCTTTACCACTGGCTTGGCAGGTTTCACAGGAGCGACAAAACTCCTTGGTGTCTTCAGACATGTGAGGCCAGTGAAAGTGAGGGACAAGCCTGTCCCAAGTCTTGTTCTGGCCTAGGTGTCCTGCTAAAGGAATATCATGGGCCAAGGTGAGTAGGAAGCCCCTAAATTGCAGAGGTATAACCAACCTCCTGGTAGCACCAGGCTTGGGGTCTCTAGCCTCTGAATAAAGGAGTCCATCGTCCCAATATACTTTATGGGCACCTTGAGCATTCCCAGCAGCCTCAGCAGCAGCCTGCTGTCTGAGGGGTTCAAGAGAAGGACAGGTTAACTGAGCCTGCCCCAAGTCTGCCCTAGAAGGTCCCCCTGTCCCCAGAAACTCAACCTGATCAGGTTCAAGTTCTTCAGGGACAGTTCCTTCAGGGGTCTCTAGATCAGTTTCCTGTGAAGCCTGATCCTCACTTGTAGGCAGTTGGGAAGGCACAGCCTTAACCCTCCTGTTCTTCTTCTTGGGAGGTACTTGGTCCATTGTTCCAGGATCCAAGACCTGAGGTTCAGAGAGGCACTTTTTGGCCTGTGACCTGGTCACAGCAAGGACATGTGATGATATCCCTAACATCTCTGCATGAGTCCTGTACTCAACTTCTGACCATAGAGAGTTCTCCAGGTCATTGCCCAACAAACATTCTACTGGGAGATCAGCACTAACCACAACTTTCTTTAGGCCAGTTACCCCTCCCCAGGAAAAGTTAACAAGTGCCACACTATGTGTAGTAGTGACATTGCTGGCATTGGTCACCAGGTAATCATCGCCTGGCATGTATTGTCCAGGGTCCACAAAGTTAGGTGTCACCATAGTGACACTGGCACATGTGTCCCTGTAAGCTTGAGCCACTTTGTTGTTAATCAAAGGTGTCTGTCTGTATTTGCCCAGGTTACTGGGACTTATGTCAGGGGTCAAATCTATGTCCCCTTCACAAACCAGAACAGCCTGTGTAAGGGTTCTGACTAGGTCAGAATCTCCTTCAGTTCCCAAAGTGATTCCCACTAAACCCTTGGCTTGAGGACCAACACTGCTAACTGTACTAGTGGGTGCAGGTGCCTTAGGGGCTGCAGTGTTGGGGGCTCCACCCTTTTTACACTCACTTGTCCAGTGAGAGGTGTTCTTACAAGTTTTACACCAGGGTTTCTTCTGACCTTCTTTCTTCTTCTTCTTGGAAGTTTGGGACCCACCCTCTGTCTCAGTTTGGGGCCCTGTTGAAGACTTCTGGTCTTTAGCTTTCTGCTCCCCACCCTTCTGGTCTGTTTTCTTCTGGTCACCACCCTGGTTCTGGTTCTGGTTCTTTTGCTTAACTCTGGTTCTTACCCATTTATCTGCCCTCTTTCCCAATTCTTGGGGAGAGGTCAAATCTGAGTCAACCAAATGTTGATGCAACTGCTGGTTCTGACAATTATTTAAAATTTGTTCTCTCATCAGCAAATTGTACAATCCTTCATAGTCTGTAACCTTGCTTCCCAGCAACCATCCCTCCAGAGCCTTAGTGGCACACTCAACAAATTCAGACCAGTCCTGAGTCTGTGTCTTCTGGGTATCTCTGAACATTAACCTGTACTGTTCAGTGGTTAAGCCTAACCCATCAATCAGAGCACTCTTCAGGACCAGGTAGTTTCTAGAATCCCCATCACTAACTGTGAGGAGTCTGTCTCGGCCTCTACCTTCAAAGGAGAGCCACAAGATTGCTGCCCACTGCTCCTGAGGGATCTGCTGTACTCTGCAGGCTCTCTCCATTGCAGTAATCCATTTATGGATGTCATCCCCAGCTTTGTAGGGGGGCACAATCTTACTCAGGTTTCTATTATCAAAAGACCTGTCTTTATCCTTGTGGATATTGCTGCCACCAGTGGGTTCTATTACCCCACTCTCTCTAGGCTGTCTTGCTCTAGCAAGTTTCTCCTTAGCCAGGGCAACCTCTAACTCTTGCCTCTGGATCCTAAGCTCAGCCTCTCTCATCTTGGCCTCATGTTCCCTTCTCTGAGGGCTAGTCATCTCCTTTCTGGAGTGACCATGAGAGCCTCTAGAGACATGGGAGGTGTTGGATTCACCTGAGTGATGCCTTCTCCTCCTATGGCCCTGGTTAAGTCCACCTGGGGGTCTGAATGGGTTGTTACCTGATTCATTCCCAAGTTGACTTAAGTTAGCCTGGTTCAGTCTACTGACCAGCACCTGACTATCTCTGTCATCATCTGACTCACTGCTTTCCACCTCCTCCTCCTCTTCTTCTTCTTCCTCTTCATCTACCTGAGGAGCTCCAGTGGTGGAGGCTTCCTCATCTACTAGGATGATAGGGGTAGGGGTGTCTACAGTGTCATCCTCTGAAGGATGGCCTCCTTCAGCATTCCCTGTGGGGTTTGCTTTAGAGGTCTTTAGAGCCTCAGACTGATCCAAGAGCTCTCTTAGGTGGTCTGTAGTAGGGGTAGGCCCTGTCTTCAGACCCCTTAAGACACAAAGCTGTCTTAATTCCTTAAAGGGAAAAATAGCAAACTGGGATGGTGCCCTTGGAGGGTCACTCTCAACAGGAGTAAGTCCACTGGACCCCTCTGTTCCAGACATTGCTCTAGTGTGGGTGGATGTGTTGCAATCTACCTACACTGGTGTTTTCCTACTAAACCTATCTAGTAGTTGTAGCTAGGGTGTGCTACTCCCTTTGCTCTACAACAACTAAGTTCAGTAGAACTTAAGTATACTAGTCTTGTTTTATATGTACCTAGCAGGTACCTGTATGATCTTTCAAATGATAATCTCAAAGATTGTAATGGTAAAACAACAGCAAGCTCAGATCCCAATCCGCTGCTCACCAATGTGAGAAGTTGGCCTGGTATATAATGCTCACTAATTCTAGTGATCACTTTGTACCATGCCAAGCAACCCTTATGATGATTGGTTGTAATTCAACCTTGTAGACCAGTTATCCTAATGGTAACGTGGACAAAGCAGTCTTAGGCTAAACTCTGAAAGGCATGTGAAGCCAGCTGTTATACCATACACAACCCCCTTGAATACCAAATGAAAGGGACACCACACAGATATATATTGAAAATATATATTGATTTATTAACTATAAAATCCCCTGGACTCTTTATGAGCACAGAAGCACAAGCGTAAAATCACAAGACAGTTTAAAATACACAAAAGTTGCACAATATGGATGAGCCCTAGGGGCCACCTAAACCATATACTAAATAAGTGGTATAAGAGATACCAGGAGGAAAGTGAAGAGGCCTAGGGCCTTGGGAATCGCTGGAGCTATTCGAGACTGGAAATAACTAAGTCGGGAAAGGCCCACGGGACTCGGGTGCAGTGTTCAAAGTGCACGCACTTCTCAATACAAAGTCTATGGTGCGTAAAAAGCACAAAGTTAGAAAGTTAGGAACCTTCCGAGTGACCTACGGAGCTGAAACTTAAAACACAGGCCCTTGGGATGTGTACCAGTGCAGGAGCACCGGCGGAGCTGAGTTACCTCACCCACAGGAAGCGGGTGCACAGGGTCGAAGATGTGTCGGGTTTCGTCACGCTGGTCGATGGTGCTTGGAGCAGGAGATGCTGAAGGCGGCTCGATGAGAAGAGTTCCGGTGGATCCAAGGGTGGATCTGTAGATGTGAAGACCTGAAAGCAGAGGGGACAGTGTTCAAAGTCACTAGCCAGTGACTACCGTGGAACCAGATTGGAACCAGGCGATGTCGTGTGCAAACAGGCGTTGTCGGGTAGCTTCTTTCTGCAGCCACGTGGATACCCGGGGTCGAGGACGTCCAGGAGTCGGTCACGAGCTGTCCCACGTAGGCTTCTCGCTGTTGGCGGTGTCGGCGACCTGATCGGAGCAAACAGGCCTTGGCAAATGCAAGCCACGCAGAAGTTGAAAGATGCTGTTCACTCGGACCAGCAAGGTCAGAGCGGGTGCTCCTTTTCACAGGAGCTTGGGTAGGTCTGGAGCAACCAGACCTGCTGTTTAAATCTTCGGGTTCGTCGCCAAGATGGCCGCTGGCCGCGTGGCTAGTGGCCGGGATGGCGCGTCGAGTGGCACAGTGCAAAAGGGCCCCACGCAGATCGTGGAGATGCTGGGGGGCTGATCTTCGGTGCAAGGGCTGCTCGGTGGTGGGGGTTCTCAGTCCCCAAAGCACAACGTCGAGGATGCCTCAGAAGCTGCGCAGTCAGCTTTACGAGTGTCTTCCAAGAGGTCCGGTCCCACGTCACTCGGTGCCTCCACGGGTCCCTTCTTTGCAGGGACTGTGGATCGGGCTCTGAGAGGTCTGGGAATCTGGTTCTTGTCGGGCTCTGGGCTCGGGCTCCGGCGGGAGGCGGCAGCAAAGCAGACGTCGAGTTGCTGGTTGGTACCTGTGTTCACAGGGTGGTCACTCCTTGGCCACAAGGGAGATTCTTCTTCAGTCTTCTGTGCAGCAGAATGTCGAAGTCCAGTCTTCTTCTTAGTTTAAGTTGATTTCGGGATGATCTGCTGTGCAATGGCACTGCTCCCCCTCTTATTCCAATCTAGGGGGTGGATCACCTACTAGGTCCCTCCTCTGGGAGGAACCAGGAAGGGGGGCGGTTACACCCCCTTTCCTTTGTCCAGCTCCGCGCCAGGACTGGGGCTGGAAGGCCCCAGAACCGGTTTGGGCTGGCCTATGCACGGGGACACCTTGTGTGCCCCGGGCATGTCTGATTCTATTCAGCCCTGTCCTACCCAATACACAAAATCCTGTCTGGGGTGGTGCTCGCACCTCCCAAGGCAGGAAACCCTTTGTCCAGGCCACCATCTGCCGAGTTTCGGTCAGCAGCAGGAGGCCAGACTTGTGTCTGTGGTGGCAGCGTCCATTTTGTGAAGCTGAGGCTCTGTTTAACTTTAACCGGGGTTAAGGCTACGCACATGTCGTGTCCCTCTAGAAGGGTGGAATGCTATCCCCGTCGCCAGAATTGGCGAGGGGATAGTATTCCAATTCGTATGACACCTTACTCGACATGTTTTGATAAAGCCAAACCAAAGATAGCATTTAACCGCGAGGATTATAATGCACTTAAGAGTATATGGTATGGCAATATCCCGGAACAGCTTAGGGAGTGGTTCCCGACAGCTGCAGACAGGCTCAGCTCATGCTAGAGCACCATCTCACATATTTCCAAGCACTCTGCCTCCAGGATTGATGAGGCCTTCCATAGGAGTGGCTGATAGGAACATATGTGTCCAGTTTAGGGTTAGGCACAGACATACTGTACCTAAGTAAGAGGTGGTTACACCGACTTACCCCAGCTGAGTGATCAGCCAGTTGTGTCACAGATGGAGGCCAGGCCAGGGGTGGCACAATACGTGCTGCAGCCCCTGGTAGGCCTTGGATACACCTATGCCCTGGGCACCTAGGGTGCACTATTACAGGGGCTCATAAGGTGAACCAGTTCCAATTCGTAATGCACCTAGAGTGCATGGGCATCAATTTAGAGAGAGAACAGCAGGCTGTGGGTCTGATTAGCAGGCCCACAGCCACATTAAGTCAGAAACCAGTGAAGCAAAAAGCAAAAATTTGGGGTGACCATAGGATAGCAGACCCTACTCTCCTACAGTGATAGTGACGGTCGGGAGGACAATTGTTCATACTGTACGTTGTCCATCACATTCACCGATGCGCCAGTATCAATTAGTGCTTGCACCGGGGATCCTTCAATCTGAACTTCGCACATGGGCGGGGGCCGTCTTCTCGAACCTTCCCGTCCCACAAACGAGACAAAGAACACCTCGTCATCATCGTCATCTATTCTGCATGCTGACTGGGCGGCGTCACCACTGGGCCCAGGGTCTTCGAGCGATAGTTGGCGCACTCCTTGGGCGACGCTTCTCCCGCTTTGGCCAGTCCGTCGATTGCCACTACTGCGGCACACCTTTGCGAAGTGGTTCAGTTTTCTGCAGTTAGAACAAGTCTTCCCTCTCGCGAAGCACCGACCATTCGATGGGTGGTCCATCCGGCAATTCCCACAGGCAGATTGCGAAGATGATGGCTGTTGGTTCTTCTGCGTGTTCGGGAATGGCCTCCTGCGGAGGACGTCAACGTGTTCCTCTTTCACCGACACGTGTTTTGCTGGCGCGGCAGGCCTGTCGAGAGCAGCTTGCATTGCTTCTGCTCGGGCTTTGGAGAGTTCGTGTGACCTGGCCAAAACGAGGATTTCATCCAAGCTTATCCGGGGCTGCCGTAGGATGAGGCGTCTCAGTTCAACCAATCTGCAGCCTTGTATGAGTTGCGCTCTGATTTCCAGCGTCCGGTCCGGCCGCTGGAAATCACAGGAGGTAGCCAACTTGCGAAGCCTCGCATAGTATACGTCGATCGACTCGCCTTCCGCTTGACGGGCCTGGCGCAGCTTGAACCATTCATAATCAGGGTTGGAGCGTGGGTCGAAATGGCGATTGAGTGCCGCGACCGGGGCTGTGTAGTCATCTTCATTACCTCTGTCCGGCAGGGTCTCGAACAGCTCATACAGTTCGTCACCTCCGAAGCACATGAGCAGTAAGCGCTTCACTTTTGCGCCCGTTTCACGCACTCCGACGAAGTAGTGCTCCAGCCGCCCCAACCATAGGCGCCAATGCGCAGCTGCTGTGGGCGGGTCTGCCAACTCGCTGAAGGGCGGGAGTGGCACAGCCATGGCATGTCCGGGCAGGGCAGGTGGGGCCTTGGCGACGGGGGCCAGAGCCTGCGCATTAAGTGGTATCGCTTGTTGTTGGACCGGAGCCTGTGGGGCCGGCGCATAGCCATCCGCCTGCACAATCTCCCTTGGCCCGTGGTAGCGGGTGGGCTACGTGTGGACGCAAACTCTGCACGTCGGCGTTTGGCCGTCTGAAGCAGTGGAGGTGTGGGTGGGCTTCCGTAGCCGCCAAGGGGTGTTGGGTGTGCACAACCCATGTAGTTATTGGCCACAGGGGAAAGGAGAGCCTTGAGGATGCGCAGTCCGGACACAGGAGTAGCACCAATTGCTTCCCCAGCAGGAGAAAAATGGGCCTCCGCGAGATGCGTGAGGATTAGCAGGCCAGCAAAGCACACGCCCGCGAGATGCGTGGGAGAACACAGGGGCGGGCTGTGCACGTCCGCGAACTTTGAGCGCGGAGGCGGGGTGCGCGTCTGGGGCCGATTCCTCCCCCCAGCTGACGCTCCTCCGACACCCGCGTGTTCCAGCGCCCACAGGCCTCGCGCTGCAGCGCGAATTCGTTGGGGACTGGGGCGTGTGGCAGGGCCCCTCCCAGGTACGCAGCGGGCGGCAGCCAACAGCAAGGTACTCACCCCGAGGAGGGGGCTCACCTGAGCGCCAAGGCAGGCGCGACGACCTCGTTGGCGGTCTGAAGGGGCCGGACAGGCCCAGGCGGCAGGGCCACCCACGTGGGTGACGAAGTGGTTCACAGCCGCAGGCTCGAGTGCAGGCAGTGTGAGCGCGGCGCCCAGGACACCGCAGGACACCCCATGCATGTCCGCGGGGCGAGGCGTGGGCAGAGTACCCGCCTCGTCGCCAGTGTAGCGTTGGCAAGGGGTAGGGACAACCTATACCACAGAGTGGGGCCTAACTTGACCTGCGTGCAATAACTGACACGGACACTAGCTGGTGGTTAGGGCCGAAGACCCCGAGGCGGTCTCGCGCCCATTTATTTATACCTGGGGCGTGACCCGCCCTCAGGCTGTGTGCGTGTGTGCGTGCGTGTGTGGACGGGCCGGGTGGCTCAGTCAGTACAATGGCGTCTCCACGGCTGATACTGCCCTCCCCCATGGGTGTGCTTCAGAAGAGACATGTAAGGGCTACACTGCTCTGTCTGGCATCAGTCCACGCTTGAGTTGACGCCATTCCCTCTTAATTTCTGCAACAACATCCAGCGCTGGTAGCGCTTCGAGGTGAAGGGATATGAACAGCCACAGGTGCGCTGCAGGTGTCTAGGTTCGGTCTTCCATGCACGCGGCTGGTGCTGCCAGGGCCTGATAAAACAAGGAAAACATGCTATTGTTAACAAGACATGCAGGGCAAGTGCCGGTCCGGCTAGAAGGGGTGGGACTGCGAGAGCCGATTCCGATGCGCGCCTTCGGATTGGGCCGCGCGACTTCACGTGAGCTGTCTACGGTAGAAGCTCACGCGCGC
This sequence comes from Lissotriton vulgaris, assembly GCF_964263255.1. Classification (NCBI taxonomy): domain Eukaryota; kingdom Metazoa; phylum Chordata; class Amphibia; order Caudata; family Salamandridae; genus Lissotriton; species Lissotriton vulgaris. Next base: position 56,545,957 of record NC_141689.1, read on the forward strand.
GACCCGAAGGCACGCGTCGGAATCCGACGCCGCCATAGGGAATGCTGGGCGCACGGCCAGCTCTTGTCTCCCCTTGTCTTGTTTTTTGGCTGAGACGCCGACTATAGTTCTCGCTGCGAGAACGGGCTTTTAGCGCGTTTGTCATAGCGAGGCCTAACAAAACTTACTATCTTCTTACCTTTGCTATTCCTGTCCACGATATTTGTGACATTACAATATTTCTGACCTGATATTTTGGTATCACGGTCTTTTTCATTTGGTACTTTGTCCAAACACCTTCAAGTATTCATTTGTGGCTTATTGCCTCTCAGCTTAGGGATCTATTTACATGGAGTCATAACATCTGTAGCCTTAACTGAGAATAATTCCATCTTTGAGCATTTCAAAAGCACACATTTATTAGATGTTTGTTACTTTTGGACCCCATTAGCTTAGAACTGAAGCTTATTACAATGTCAGCTTGTGGAAAAGGTATGCAGTCACATGTCACTTTAACAAGAAAATGTCCCTTTAGATGAAGAAAACTATTCGTTTTCAGGAAGGTTAGAAAATAAAGTAAACAGTAACCTGTTGGTCAGACCTTAGGCACATATATAAAGAAAGTGCACACTCAAAGCACCACTCAAGGCAAATACCCAGACTGTATGTTCATGAATGGCGGTCTTAGGACTATATATACATGAAGGGTGGGTATAAGACACTGAAGGAAGAGCTAGAAAGAACAACCTCCACATCATCAGACTGTGGAAGGGTGCAGAGGGTGACAGCCCATTTGCCACATAGAGAACTGACTGTCAGTGTCTGTTGCCTCACTCAAGCTTAGGGGCTGCAACACAGTGAAGTTGGTTCTGGTAGGGGCATGATTTCCCCAGAATAAACACTTGTGGTATGGCACTGCAGAACTATCTTCATGAAGGTAGCAAAATGCTATGCACACTTGGCCTATGATATGCTCCCTTTGTTCCCAATAGGTTGAATGTCATTTCTATCCAACAGACATTCTTTTCAGCAAACCGGAGGGGGCCCGGCCAGCACAATTTGAGGTAACAATCAGTGTGAAAGAAGAGGACACCACGCAACCTTGCAGTTCCACTCAATGTGGTGACATAGTCAAAATCCCACACATCAGGTACCCCCTTATCTTTGCAAGCGTAACAGAATCAACACGACACCATGGCCACCTTGTCGGCTTTCACACAAACAAAATAGCCTAGGCATCTGATGTCACTGGTGTGACACACTCTCATAATGAAAGTGTAACTTATTCTAGCAGCAACATGTCTTCTATTTTACGGATGATAATGCTACAAAGTGCTCATGAAAGACTTAGAATTTGCATGGCTCTTCATTTTATAAACTGATTCTAATATACTGGTGCAGCTTTGTAAGTAAGAAAGTAACTTTTATTGTTTAGGTTGATTAAAACCATTACAAAAAAAAAAATACATTAAAACAATCTCCATAAGTAGAATTAAAAAGGAAAATGTAAAAGCAAGAAATTTTTGTTTAAAAGTAACATTACTAAAATCAATAAACGTGAGTGGCAAATTGTTCATAGCAGCTGGTCACAGCCCGAAATTTCCTCTTTAGCCGACTGCCTGGCATTGTAATTTTCATTCTGCTAGTATCAGAAATTTCACCAGCTTCCCATTTTGCGGTGGAAGACCAGGATCAAAACAAGCAAGAACTGCTTGTCTGCGTGAGCGGGTACTTAGTTCGTTAAAGGCTGTTTTTAACAGGGCTGCTCTCTCCTCGTTCAGCCTCGAGCAAGTGCATCTTTGGATTGATTCATGAAACATTCATGATTTAAAACCTGCTATAATTCATAATGCAGAATCTCTGCGTGGCGCAATGAATAAAAAGATGGGGGCTGCATTTGTTGTTTGGTGCTTCTACCGCTGTTTCTCTTCCAGAATAAGACTAAGCTGTCAGTAAAGCTGGAATTGCCCTTCTCTTGTATTTAGGGAATCATCAGTCACATTAAAAAAATCTTTTTGCCACTCACACAACAGTCCTGTTTCTGAGTATTTCCTGTGGTATTCAAGTCAAGTCAAGTCAAGTCAAAAAAATTTGTATAGCGCACTACATACCCGGAGGGTTTCAAGGCGCTAAGGAAGGGGAGGAGGATTATTTGCCAAATATCCACGTTTTAAGCTGCTTTCTGAACGCTAGGTGGTTCTGGGTGAGGCGAAGGTAAGCGGGGAGTGAGTTCCATGTTTTAGCAGCCAGGTATGAAAAGGATCTGCCTCCCATGGTGGTCTTGTTGATGCGAGGTACAGTGGCGAGGGCTTGGCTGGAAGAACGTAGTTGGCGGGAGGGGGTGTAGAAGGACAGTCGAGAGTTGAGGCAATCTGGTCCGATGTCGTAGAGTGATTTGTGTGCGTGGGTAAGCAGTCGGAAAGTGATTCTCTTATTGACGGGTAGCCAGTGGAGGTCTTTAAGGTGACCAGAGATGTGTTCGTTGCGTGGGATGTCTAATATGAGCCTGGCTGAGGCGTTTTGGATTCGTTGGAGTTTCTTTTGGAGTTTAGCGGTGGTGCCTGCGTAGAGGGTGTTTCCGTAGTCCAGTCGGCTCGTGACCAGAGCGTGGGTGACTGTTTTCCTTGTTTCGGTGGGGATCCAGCGAAATGTTTTTCTGAGCATTCGAAGAATGTTGAAGCAGGAAGAGGATACGGCGCTGACTTGTCTGTTCATTGAGAGTGAAGAATCCAGGATGACGCCAAGGTTCCGTGCGTGGTCTGTCGGGATGGGTGCTTTTCCGAGGGCTTCCGGCCACCAGGAGTCGTCCCAAGCAGAGGGGGATGTACCTAAGATGAGGACTTCTGTTTTGTCTGAGTTCAGTTTCAGACGGCTTTGTTTCATCCATTCGGCAACTTCTTTCATTCCTTCGTGTAGGTTAGTTTTGGCGGTGCTGGGGTCATTGGTGAGAGAAAGGATCAGTTGAGTGTCGTCCGCGTAAGAGATGATGTTGAGGTTGTGTTGGCGTGCGATGGCCGCGAGGGGGCTCATGTATACGTTGAATAGGGTGGGACTGAGTGAGGATCCTTGAAGTACGCCGCAGATGACTTCAGAGGCCTCGGACTTGAATGGAGGAAGGCGGACTCTCTGGGTTCTTCCGGTGAGGAACGAGGTGATCCATTCAAGTGCTTTTCCTTGAATTCCGATGTTATTGAGGCGTTGTAGAAGGGTGCTGTGGCAGACTGTATCGAATGCTGCAGAGAGGTCGAGGAGGATGAGGGCGACTGTGTCTCCATTGTCCAGTAGAGTTCGAATGTCGTCTGTTGCTGCGATGAGGGCGGTCTCAGTGCTGTGTTTTGCTCGGAAGCCAGATTGTGAGGGGTCGAGGGATTTGTTGGCTTCGAGGAAGGCGGCGAGCTGGTTGTTGACGGCTTTCTCGATGACTTTGGCCGGGAATGGAAGAAGCGAGATGGGGCGGTAATTTTTGAGTTCGGTGGGGTCCGCTGTTTGTTTTTTCAGAAGGGCGGTGAGTTCAGCGTGTTTCCAGTCTTCTGGGAAGGTAGCGGAGTTGAAGGAGCAGTTGATGACGTCTCGGAGGTGCGGTGCTATGACGGAGTCTGCTTTGTTGAAGATGTGGTGAGGGCATGGGTCTGTGGGGGATCCTGAGTGGATGGAATTCATCAGGCAGATGGTGTCCTCAGTGGAGATAGGGTTCCAGGCGTTAAGGGTGTTCATGGGGGGAAGATGGACAGCAGATGGTAGGGTGGGTTGGTTTCCGGATTGGTTGTCAAAGCTGTTGTGGATGTCTGCAATCTTGTTGTGGAAAAAAGAGGCTAGGGAGTCGCAGAGGGTTTGAGAGGGGGTGATGTCGTTGGAGTTGGCTGAGGGATTGGAAAATTCCTTGACGATGTTGAAAAGTTCCTTGCTGTTGTGGGCGTTGTTGTCAAGTCGATCCTTGAATGCTGTTTTCTTGGCTTTTCGGATCAGTTGGTGGTGAGTGCGGGTGGCGGTTTTGAAGGCGACCTTGGTGCTGGTGGTTGGGTCTTTTTTCCAGGCCTTTTCAAGGGAACGGCAGAGTTTCTTGGACTTCTTGAGATCATCGTTGAACCATGAGGCCTTCTTGCTGCCAGGTTTACTTTGACGTTTTTTCAGTGGAGCTAAGGTGTCGGCGGTGTTGGATAACCATAGGGTGAGGTTGGCGGCGGCTTCGTTGGTGTCAGAAGAGAGGGCTGGGGAGTTTCGAAGGAGCGATGCGGAGATTTGGTCCGTGGTGATTTTGTTCCAGTTTCTTTGTAGGGTAGGTTGGAGGTGGATGTTGGGTTTTGGTTTGTTGTAGGTGAAGTGAACGCAGCTGTGGTCAGTCCAGAGGAGATCCGTAGTGTGGCTGAAAGAGACATGATTGCTGGAGGTGAAGATGGGGTCGAGTGTGTGACCTGCGATGTGGGTGGGGGAAGTGACTAGTTGTTTAAGTCCGAGGTTGGCGAGGTTGTCCAAGAGGGTGGTGGTGTTGCGGTCGTGGCTCTTTTCAAGGTGAAAGTTGAGGTCTCCCAGAAGGATGTAGTCTTTGGAGGGGAGCGCGTGTGGAGTGATGAAGTCCGTGATGTCTTCACTGAATTTTGCGCGGGGTCCTGGTGGTCTGTAGAGGAGGGTGCCTCTGAGTGTGGTCTTGGCGTCGATGTGGATCTGGAAGTGGAGGTGTTCGGAGTTGGCGAGGTTGGCGTCAGAGCTGGTTGAGATGCGGATTGATTTCTTATGGACGATAGCGATTCCTCCTCCTGTGTGGCAGGTACGGTCTTTGCGAGTGATCTTATAGTCTTCAGGGATGGCAATGGTGATGTCAGGTGCGGAGGAAGCATTCATCCATGTTTCCGTCAGGAAGGCGATGTCCGGAGAAATGGTGTCTAGTAGATTCCAAAGGTCAATGGCATGTCTGTGGACGGATCGGGTGTTGAGAAGGATGCATTGAAGGTGATTGGGGTCGGGGATCTGTGCTGTGGGCGTAGCGGAGATGTTGACAGTACCGATGAATTTGCAGGAGTAGCAAGAGAAAGGTCCATGGGTGTGACCAGGAGCGGCTTGGACGCAGTTGGGGGCGCGACCGGGGTTAAGGGCTAGGAGAGTGGCGGCATCGTAAGTAATGCGGGAGGGGTGGGCAATGCGAGGACCAGGGGGTATGGCGCTGGGCGCGGTCCAGGCGCGGACGGGCGTAGACGGGCTTACCTTTGGCGCACCATCGGCGCGGATTGGGCGCGTTCGCTGCGCGCGAACGCTGCGCGGAAGTACATCAGTCATATAAAGGAGTTGGGGGGAGGGGCGAGGGCGGAGCAGCTGGGAGGCGGGGTGGATATCCGGGGAGGGGGGAGACTAACAACAACAAGGTAGTAAGCAAGATGGCAGTCGGGGCACACAATTGCAATCCCACGCTGAAAGGTACTATGAGGGCACAGGGAGACACAATCGTAATAGCGAGGCACTTCAGGTGAAGCTCAGCGTTGCAGCGCGCTGTGCTAATATGTAAATTAGTCCGATATGGACTAGCGCTATTCTGCTCTGCTGGAGTAAGGAGCGCTATATAATTAAATGAATGGACAAATCGGGCGCAGCACAAAGCAGCAAGCAGCTGAGAGAACAAATGAGCAAATAAATTGGCCAAAGAGAGCACAGCAGAACGATACCGCAGTGGGGCCGGGGAGGCAGCGTGAAGAGGAGCTCAATGATTGAAATAACTATAATGGTGAATTTTTTGCAGTGCCAAGCTGTGCCATTTCCTTGTAAATATCCCCCTGGTTACACAACAGCCATTCACGTATTCTGTGGAATAATTTCTCCTTGGACATGAAGAACTTGGCACTGGAACAAAGTGGAATGTTTTGGGTCCCATTTTGATGTACATTTTCCAGGCCGGGAATGTGAATCCTCTGTCTGAAACTTCATAAATGTTTTGGGGTGATTTCAAGTTTTCTACTCAGGATACATTCCAGACACAGCCTGTGTGCAAAGTGATGCCTGCCACATCAGGCAGAACATAGGATGTTTCCAAGTTGCAGCAGTCACTACATTGGCACGGTGAAGTGTGATGTTTCTGCACCTGGCTATCATTTTTCCTGAACAGTAATCAAGAAGAGACAATGAGCCTGACCTAGAAGCCTCCTCTTGTTGCACTACAGAACCTGCAGTCGAGACCCTAACCCTACCATCAACCAAATGGCAGGGCTAATCAGCAACCACTTACTAGCAAAGTTGTCAAGGAATTTCTAAAAGTAGCCCCATCGTCCTTCTCCTTATTTCAATGTCTACAGTTCCACCCTCAAGCAAGTGGAGGAGTGTGGCTCACTGATTAGAGCGGCAGACCCTGATGCAGAGGTCTGGCCCGGGACCAGGGGTTCAATTCTAGACGCGGCAGGGTCCTGAGCCCCAAAATGTCCACGGACTCGATAATTCTCGCCTCTGTGCCTATTCTAATCATGGGGTCCCACGCTGCAACTCTGGGCAATAGCTTACTTAATCTCCACTATGGCGTCCCACCCGCTGCGGGATGCCTGGCTTTCATCTTGGGGATGCCCAGTAGGGGTTATCTCACAGGGAAAAGCCAGAACGGGTTCCCAAGGCAAGCGCCTTGATGCCTTCGGGTGATACGTGTGCTATATAAGTCGCAATACATTTACAGGTAATACACTTATACTGTCTTTGGAAGTCGTTGTTCTTCTTCACCCGCAGTAGAGAAGTGTGGCTCAATGGTTAGAGCGGCAGACCCTGATGCAGTATTCTGGCCGGGACCAGGGTTCAATTCCCGCCTCGGCGGGTCTTGGGCTCAATTTCCTCTGACCTGATAATTCTCGCCTCGGTGCCTATTCTGATCATGAGCCCCACTCTGCACCTCTGCGCAATAGCTTGCTTAATCTCTACAACGGTCCCAACAACGCTGTGGATGCCTGGCTTCACCTTGGGGGTGCCCCAGAGTGGGCTCCTCACAGGGAAAGGCCAGGAAGGGTTCATCAGCGGTATTCGTACAAGCGCCGAGATGCCTCCAGGTAGTCGTGCGCTTTGTAAGTGCGTAATTATCATTTATCTATTTGTGCTAGGACAAACCAGGGGCATCCAAAATGGAACCCACGGGTTTCAGTATTCAAATACAGACACATACACACACACTCCTACTTCCACCCAAGTAGTACACACACGCATGAGCTTTACATAAACCCAGGATGTCAACACTCATGATTGGGCTTCACATAACAGCAGAACTTTACAGAAGAGAGGCATTTAGGCCACAGTCTCACTGACACAGATACAATGGCATAGCCACACACAACACATAAACACAGTAAGCTGATGCCAATGTTTTTACTATAAGGGCATGCCTAATATGTCCCTCAAAGTCACACAAATGGTCCTTGACTTCTCATTGTCAGAGACAATCTATGACAACTGAATCTATCCTAGGATTAGTGTGACTCCTAAGCCAAAATACAAGTCATAATGTCAGATACACATTCATTGCAGTACTTAGGGCAAGGGCATGTGCTGGATTATCATGCAGGGTACAATTCCATCACAACACCTCCTATCCGCATGCCAGAGGAGAAGATGTTGCCAATCATTGAAGGTAATGTGGACATAAAAGACAAAGAAGGCAGTGGTGAGCACTCTGAAAACATGCAAACAGGTACGTAAATAAGCAGGCATACTTGGAGCTATTTTCCTTCTATCACAAGACTTCTCACATGAACAGCATTCTTTCCTCTTAAGAAAACATTGCACTATTTGAAGTTAAAACTTATTTGCGATATCCTCTGGAATTTTAACCTAAACAATTATTGTTAGAAGTTAGTGTTTATGCTAGCTTCAATAGATGGCCGGGGATAAACAATAACTCTATTTCCAGGTTTCAGCTTCAGTGAAGGAACTGGTCCTTCTTGTGTGCCAGGTCTTTCCAGAAATATACACATAGGTTTAGTGTAGAGTGCTCGCAGGTTGAACTAACATTTGTTTAAAGTGTTGAAAGTTCTTTAATTGCATATTTGAACATTGGTGCGCTAACCCTGTTCTTCTGTTACAGGGCCTCAGCTAAAAGTGTCCTTTTTTTCTCTTCTTCCTCATTTTCCTCATTCATGCTCTATGAAAGCCCACATTCCCTACTAATAGTAGGCCTACAAATCCCAGGACCTGTGGTAGGAGACATTACACACCTTGAAGGTCTCAACTTTCCTGTCAAGTCAGGGTCTACGCGTATGCCAATGTTTGCATGTTCCTTTCCGTTGACTTCCTTTCCTAATCCCCTCCCCCTTCTGTCATTCAGTGATCCCACTGGGTGATTCACAATCGTGGAAATTCCCTGAAATTCAAACTATTTCCACTGATTCAGAGCCTTCTGGCACATTCCCCAGGACCCCCAATCCGCCCTACTTCTTACAATACCACATGGCGGTGATGTCCGAGAGAACTCGTATCAGCCTTGCCTGGATAGCGGGATCAAAGGCATTCGTATCAGGTGAATGGCCTGCTACTTCAATGGAATGAGATTGAGGCCGTTCTCCACCGGCGACCAGAGTCCTCTGATCTCCATCTCTCCCAGATGGTGTTCCCCAACCCAGCAATGATGCACACATCACCTGTCAGCTCTGGGTGGGGAAGGTAGAGGGGTTGACGTATGTTCACACGGCAGTAGAGCAGCCACCACTCCAGATTTTGTGTAGTCTCCTATGAAACCTGGATGACATCCAACAGCTTCCTTTCGTTCCATGCCTACCGGGATTTCAGATCCCACCACAGGGCCCACATTTGCCACCTGGATCAGGATGCATGAGACCAACAGAGATTCTTGACCACGGCTGAAACATCATAATTATACCCAAAAGACATGGACTCATTGTGGCAGAGGAAAGGCCCTCAAATACATTGTGCCAAAGTATCATTCTCTAAAAGTGTAAGAAAATAGGCTTTTTATAGATGTCCTCTGATGTTTTGTCCTCCATTTGGACTGTTAGCTGCTGTTTGTTAACTCTGAAACTGCACTGGATCCTGCTAACCATGCCCCGGTACCAGTGCTCGCTCCCTAAATCTGATCCATCTGAATTGGTAACCCCAATTCCCAGAGAATGTATCCTGGTAAGTGGTACCATTGGCACCCAGGGCATGGGAGTTAAAGGGGTCACCAGGGCCTGAAGCACTGATGTTGCCATCCTGGTGGCCTATGACTGACTGTGTTAGGTATTCAGCTAGGTAGGGGAAAACTGTTATCCCTAGCCTATAAAGATATGCTGAGACCACCATGCTCACTTTTATGAACACCCAAAGGGCTATGGTATGCCCAAAGGGGAGAACAACAAACTGTAAATGTTACTGTCCAACCTTGAGCTGCAGGTACTGTCTGTGAGGATGCAGGACGGTCACATAAAGGTACTCATCCAGCAGGTGCAAGACTTTTATTCAGTCACCAGATTCCAGGAAAAACAGATCCTGGGCATTCAGAGAGCCAAAATCTAGAATAGGACGCCAGCCTCCTCAGCAGTATTTCCAAGCCTAGAAGCCCCGCAATAGGCACTATGGACAAAAAAGTGCTCACACGTCTTGAAATTAAAGGTATCAGTGCTCTTCTGTATACTATGCTGATGTGGTGGAATGCCTGGTTTATCTTGAATGATCTCTGTGGGATGTGAAGGAAAAAACATTAACACATTCTTTTATTATTTGGGTGTATTCCTTTAAATTGTCCTGATGAAGACGCAGCTTCAAAACATTTACAGATTGAAATATTGACATTGAAATATATTAGGAGCTTGATGGAGGCTGATTGTTCAAAGTGAGAATATGGAGTTGAAGCGGTCGCTCCACCCTTCCTCCTGACTACATAGCGCTGAACCGGTATCGTAGCGCTGACCCCACCACTACCACAGCCTATATTTAAATAATACCTGTTTCGCATTAGCACCCGCTCTGCTGCGTAGCACTCCACATTGCTCTGTGTGTCTTAATTGGCTAAATTGAGTACGCTCCGCATTGCCTGCCTATTCTGCATACCTTTCTTGTGTCCGCTCCGCATTGATTTTCATTTGCCTCGCATTTCTATTGTGCCCGTGTTTAAACTTGCATTGCCCACAGCGTCCTATTGACTTGTTGTTGTTGCATCCATTTTGTTGTGCCTGCAGCCCGTCCCTCCCCCTACGCTCCCGCCTCCCAGATCCCCCTCCCACGCTCCGCCCCCTCCACCTCCCCTTTTATGTCAGATGCACCCACGCGCAGCGTTCACGCGCAGCGATCGCGCCCCATTCGCGCCGAAGGTGCGCCAAAGGTAAGCCCGTCTACGCCCGTCCGCGCCTGGACCGCGCCCAGCGCCAGAACCCCTGGTCCCCGCTCCACTCACCCCTCCCGCATTACATACGACGCCACCACCCTCCTAGCCCTTAACCCCGGCCGACCCCCCAACTGCGTCCAAGCCGCTCCTGGACACACCCATGGACCCTTCTCTTGCTACTCCTGCAAGTTCGACGGCACCAAAACCAACTCCTCTTCCACCAACACCATACAGAGACCTGACACCAACCACCTAAAATGCATCCTGCTCAACACACGCTCGGTCCACAGACACGCCATCGACCTCTGGAATTTACTAGACACCATCTCACCGGACGTCGCCTTCCTAACAGAAACTTGGATGAATGCCTCTTCAGCCCCAGACATCACCATTGCCATCCCGGAAGGATACAAGATCATCCGTAAGGACCGCATCCAGCAAACAGGAGGAGGCATCGCTATCGTCCATAAGAACTCCATCCACATCTCAACCAGATCAGACGTCAATCTTGCCAGCGCCGAACACCTCCACTTCCAGATCCACACCGACCCCAATACCACACTCAGGGGCACCCTCCTCTACCGACCTCCAGGACCCCGTGCACAATTCAGTGACGACATCACGGAATTTATCACCCCACACGCCCTCCCCTCCGAGGACTACATTCTATTGGGAGACCTCAATTTTCACCTGGAAAAGAGCAAGGACAGCAGCGCCACCACCCTTCTGGACAATCTCGCCAACCTCGGACTCAAACAACTCGTCGCTACACTCACCCACATCGCAGGTCATACGCTCGACCCCATCTTCAACTCCAGCAAACATGTCTCATTCAGCCACACCACAGCTCTTCATTGGACGGACCACAGCTGCGTTCACTTTACCTACAATAAGACCACAATCCACAACCATCCTCAACCCACCCTGCGAAGAAACTGGAACAAAATCACCATCGACCAGATCTCCTAATCGCTTCTTCTAAACCCCCCCCGCCCACTCCTCAAACCCCGACCAAGCAGCCATTAACCTCTCCCAATGGCTATCCAACAGCGCCGACATCCTAGCACCGATAAAAAAACGTCAAATCAAACTAGGCAGCAAAAACGCCTCCTGGTTCAACGATGATCTTAAGAAATCGAAGAAACTCTGTCGATCCCTCGAGAAGGCCTGGAAAAAAGACCCAAACACCAGCACCAGAGACGCCTTCAAAACCGCCACCCGCAGACACCACCAACTAATCCGGTCTGCCAAGAAAGCCGCATTCAAAGACCGACTAGATAACAACGCTCACAACAGCAAGGAATTATTCAACATCGTCAAAGAATTTACCAACCCATCAGCCAACTCCAACGACATCACCCCCTCCCAAGCCCTCTGCGACTGCCTAGCTTCCTTCTTCCACAACAAAATCGCTGACATCCACAACAGCTTCGACAACCGACCCGGAGACCAACCCACCCAACCTGCTGCAGGACCTTCACCCCCCTTGAACATCCTTAACAACTGGAACCCAATCTCCACTGAGGACACCATCCGCCTGATGAACTCCATCCACTCAGGATCCCCAACTGACCCATGCCCTCACCACATCTTCAACAAAGCAAACTCCATCATAGCACCACACCTCCGAGATGTCATCAACTGCTCCCTCAACTCCGCCACCTTCCCGGAAAGCTGGAAACACGCGGAACTGAGCGCCCTTCTGAAAAAACCCACAGCTGACCCCACCGAACTCAAAAACTACCGCCCCATCTCGCTTCTTCCATTCCCGGCCAAAGTCATCGAGAAAGCTGTCAACAACCAGCTCGCCACCTTCCTCGAAACCAACAAATCCCTCGACTCCTCACAGTCCGGCTTCCGAGCCAAACACAGCACTGAGACCGCACTTATCGCAGCAACAGACGACATTCCAACTCTACTAGACAATGGAGACACAGTCGCCCTCATCCTCCTCGACCTCTCCGCTGCCTTCAACACAGTCTGTCATAATACCCTTCTACAGCGCCTAAGAAACGTCGGAATCCAAGGAAAAGCATTGCAATGGATCACCTCGTTCCTCACCGGAAGAACCCAGAGAGTCCGCCTCCCACCATTCAAGTCAGAGGCCTCTGAAGTCATCTGCGGCGTGCCACAAGGATCGTCACTCAGCCCCACCCTCTTCAACATTTACATGAGCCCCCTTGCGGCCATCGCTCGCCAACACAATCTCAACATCATCTCCTACGCTGACGACACTCAACTGATCCTCTCACTCACCAAAGACCCTAACACCGCCAAAACCAACTTGCACGAAGGAATGAAAGAAGTAGCCGAGTGGATGAAGCTCAGCCGTCTGAAACTGAACTCAGACAAAACAGAAGTCCTCATCCTAGGCACCTCCCCCTCCGCCTGGGATGACTCTTGGTGGCCAGAGGCCCTTGGAAAAGCACCCATCCCGACGAACCACGCACGAAACCTGGGCGTCATCCTGGACTCCTCACTCTCGATGACCAGACAAGTCAACGCCGTTTCATCATCCTGCTTCAACATTCTTCGCATGCTCAAAAAAACATTTCGCTGGATCCCCACCGAAACTAGAAAAACGGTCACCCACGCACTAGTCACAAGCCGCCTGGACTACGGAAACACCCTATACGCCGGTACCACCGCTAAACTCCAGAAAAAACTCCAACGCATCCAGAACGCCTCAGCCAGGCTCATACTAGACATCCCGCGCAAAGAACACATCTCTGGTCACCTGAAAAACCTCCACTGGCTCCCCGTCAATAAGAGGATTACTTTCCGCCTCCTGACCCACGCTCACAAAGCACTTTACGACCTTGGACCCGAATGCCTCAACACACGACTCTCCTTCTACACCCCCCCGCCAGCTGCGATCTTCCAACCAAGCCCTTGCTATCGTACCTCGCATCAACAAAACCACCATGGGAGGTAGATCCTTCTCCTACCTGGCAGCTAAGACCTGGAACTCACTTCCCACTCACCTCCGTCTCACTCAGAACCACCTAGCATTCAGAAAGCAACTTAAAACTTGGATATTCGACATGTAGTTCCCCACCCTTCTTCAAGCGCCTGAGACCCTCTGGGTATATAGTGCGCTATATAAATATTTTGACTTGACTTGACTTGACATCCTATTGATTATGTTTAAATTACTTTTAAGATCTGAACAATGTAGTTGTTGAGAGCTTGTTTGTTGTGTTATGACCTCACTAACATAGGCCTGCATCACTTGTGGAATATCTTTGTGTGATGCATCTTTTTGCCTTGCATACTGAAATACCATCTGGTTTAACTAAGGGGAATTTTGCATGAATGAATAATACATTACAAGTCAATGGAGCTCTTGCCCAGAAAATTGTAATTTTGTTGTGGAAACATTTCACCTGAACACTAATCGTGTAATAGTATATGAGGTATATGTAGCAGACAAAGAGTCTGAGGGTTACCAAGCTCACCCTGTTTCTATTTACCTGAGGCGGGCTTTAGGGTCTCAGACTTCACCAAGGATAGGTCCTTTGGCAGTAATCTGACTGGAGGGCACTTGTGTATCCTCGGGCCCAATGACACATCAGAAGGAGCAAGAAGAACATCAAAAATATACAGCCTGGCATCCCTAAAGGCCCGAGGGAATTCAGGGTGCATTGGGGTCAGTTGCGGAATTCGCTCCTCAATCGGGAATCAGGACCAAGACTAGCTGCCGCTTTAATGCCCTCGCAACTTCTCTTTAAACAGTGACTGAGTGCATGGGGTTGGGTCCTGCTTTGACTTCTTATGCTTCTTCTTTGACTTGGATTTAGGGTTCCCAGACAACTCCAAATATGAAGAAGAGCTGTTGTCAGAGAAGCCTCAAGAGCAGAAACAGGTCAGTGACTTGACTTGGAGTTTGACTCATGTGCGCTCTGCGACTTTGCACAGTGTTCATGGATGTACAGCTTTGCTTCACAGTCCTTTATTGCTTTCGGGTGCATGAGTTCACCTTCTTTGCATGACTTGGACACATGCTTTGAGTGAAAAACACCGAAGGCGCACATCGAACAGGCGCCCTGCATCTGCTTAAGGCAATCTCAGCTGTAATCTTGTTCCCTTGCACACTGGAATTCACTTTGGAGAGAATTGTCCACTACATAAAATGGAACAGAGATCCAGATCCACATCTGAAGATGAGTAAAGAAAGGAACTGGTGCCGAAAAGCAGGTGATGCACTTCAATGTGTCTCTCCTCTATCACTTCCAGGGCAGAATGAAACCGAAGCATAGTAATGTGGGGCCACCTAGCAGGGCACTGTAGCACTGCTATGAAGATCTTCCAGATCCACAAACCTCTTAAACAATGCAACACAGCACAATAACTCACTACGCTGCTTAAAAATGAGAGAGCAGGAATGCACCATATTTACTTATACATGGCTCATTTCTGCTCTCGCTATGCACAGATGGACTCTCAGCTGCCTAGGACCAATGCTGGTACCCTTGCACCATGGGTGCTCCCTGGGTACCTGCGTTAAGGCAGGATAATCTTTGTGCCTGAAGGGACCTCTACTGAGAAGGCATACAATCTTGACTCATTCCCAGGCTTACAACTCTTACTAAATCTGAGAATGTGCTGGTTGGATGAGTGAGAATACCTACTCTCCATCCATGTAACGCCTTCCTGGTGCAGAGTAACACAAGGCTTGACTTGCACTACCTTAAGTTAATTCGGATTTACCAAGCAACGCAAGGCTACTCAATGTAACTTTGTTCAGGCTTGGTAAATCTGAATGAATCCTCTGCATTGCCTAGCCTGACACAATGGTAATGCAGGGACTTATTAAATCTGGCCTCCTGTCTGGTGCAGTGGAATATTCCAAAAGTGAGGGATCCGCAGCTAGAAGTATTCATCAGACGAGGTTTAACTGTGAAAATGCAATGGCAGAATCCTCCTTTAGATAGTGTCATTGCTAGATGGTCATTTCCTTTTAGATAAGATCATTCTGACCCTGCAGCTGCTCTCATTACTGTTAGCTTTTTAGCTCATGTTGCCCTGCGGGCACCGGCCTTTCCATGGAGCAGCCCCATTCTGCAAATGTATTTGTCGTGGTCTAAGAATAAATGTGCCTCCTCTTTGGCAGCTAAGGTTCATTTGATGGGATCCTCTTTTTCTCCCCACAACAGATCAGAAAAAAACTCTATTAAGGGAAGAATATATTCCAGCATTTAACTGGGAGATAGTAGGTCTCTGTCAGCAGACGTCTTTGATGAGATAGATGTTTGGGTTTGCACATAAGGCATGATTTTTTTAACAGAGTTTTACATAGCGCAAACTTGACCCGAAGGTATCAGGTATCAGAGCACCAGTTGTGTTACCTGAGAACACGTTCGTTATCAGCGCCAAAAAGAGGCAACTAAATAATGGGAAATGCTAACTTCTAACTATTCATTTTTTGTTAGGTACAGGGAGATTGAGTGATTTGCCCAGAATCACAGGATGTTGCACCTCCTTGGCAAGACTCAAACCCGGTTCCCCAGATTTGAGGTCGACCGCCCTAGCCGTTAGGCCACCTCCTTTCCCAGGTACATTGTTCTAAGTGTTGTACTTGATCCTTGGTGGATACCATAACATTTGAAGAGTTGGAATTCCTAAACTCAGAGTCGATTAGGTGCAAATCTTAATGGTTCATAATGGGGAGTTGAACCGGTCGGCTAATGAGTTCTTGAAAAAAAATGAGATTGAGAGTTGGCTTCAATGATTCTAAGCCCCTCTGGCCAAAGCCACTTTAATAAATGATCTAAAGGGTTTTTGTAAAATTCCTTCTGCCCTAACTATCACCTATTCCTCAGGGTGTATGGATAAGACTGATTTTTGGGTTCCGTTGGTGTTTGCGGAATAGACAAATTTGTGGGAAGCATGGTCAAGGGTGTGGGAAGATTTGTTTATCCTTTGTTGTTTAGAACGTACGCACCAGGGTTTAAAAGTAGGCTTCAATACTTCTGGAACAATATTTCACAAGTAAAGTTTGCCATGGGGCTAACTCAGTTATTTTGCTTTTGGTGTCCCCTTGTTCTTTTATCTTCCTGCTGTGTATCTTTTGCACAGTCTCTTTTCCAATGATTATTACATTTTTTAGGGGGGGTTTCAATTGTGTTTCTATGTCTTGTTGTGGTAGAACTATGTGACCTCCAAGGGATTGGACAGTGAATGAGTTGTCTTTTTTGAAAGTTTATGCAAAGCTGGATTTGGGGCTTTTGGTACTTGGTTTTGAATGTATGACGTTACAACTCATACTTTTACAACGCATACCATTACAACACATTTTTTACAAAGCAACATCCATTACAACGCATTCCATTACAACGCATACTACCTTTACAACGCATACCATTACAACGCAAACCATTACATTGCATGTATGGTAAGCATTGGATAGTGTAGGGGTAAAAATTACTATTCTAACTCCAGGGGGTGCAACAGTAGGGTAAGTGTTGGATGGTGTAGGGGTAAAAATTACTATTCTAACTCCAGGGGGTGCAACAGCAGGGTAAGTGTTGGATAGTGTAAGGGTACTATGCGTTGTGATGGTATGCGTTGTAATAGTATGCGTTGTAATGACTGCGTTGTAATGACATGCGTTGTAGTGGTATGCGTTGTAGTGTCATGCGTTGTAATGGTTGCGTTGTAATGGCATGCGTTGTAATGGATGTTGCATTGTTAAAGTTTCGTTGTAATGGTAGTGCGTTGTAAAAGTTGCGCTGTAAAGGTTGTTTCCTCTTGGTTTTGTACTTGTGGGTACTAATGAGTGCAGCTTTGGCCATGGCTGCTTTTTGTGCCTTATTCTCCTGCAGGCCACCTGATTCCAATGTGTATAGGATAGCCAGAAGGATTGCTTGCAATAATTCTATTCTTTTTTGTGCCAGTGGTAGTTTGTGTGCCCTTTTCTTACTCAAATCTGTTTATTGAACTTTCACCAGGGGTACAATGGTGTTACAAGCAGTGTCCGTTGTATCTAGGAACGTTATAATGCCAACTTGAAGGCCACACACTCTATGTTGATGCTGTTTGGTAAAATAGATTACTTAGTAAGCTTTAGGTTGAAATTGTAGGTTAGAGGAAGGTATAAGTTTTTTTCCGGTCTCAACAGTTGATGCTCATAGGTGTTAGGTTTAGGTTGGAAGATGCGCTGTAATCATATACCGCTCTTTAAAATGTAATAAACGTCTTTACTATTTTTTACCTCAATTACCAATGACAAGCAGGGAGACTAGTTATCGCACGTTCCCCTGCAGTTAGGTACCTTGAGGGAATAAGTACCTTGATGAGCCAAATTGCAGTTTCCCCCACTTTGTCACGCGAGGCGTGGGACTCCATATGCCCTTACTATGGCTCTGTGTGACACAAAGCCTCGGGCTCTGTGGGGGCTCTGAAAGTGGCAGTGGGAACCACCTCTGCTGCTGGTGGTCTTGGCTCCCAGGTGGCTCTTGGTTGGCTCTATCTGTCTGTTGTTGTGCAAAATCACAAGCCTTCAAATCACACCACCATTGCCTCACTCTGGTCTCAGCACACAGGAATCCTGGAGAATAGCTGCCAAGTTTTCAGGCTACCCTATGAGTTGCATTTTCATAATTTTCAAACACGCATGTGTGGCATTTCAAGAGGTAATGTGTGACACTGTGAGCGACACTTTATCCCAGTTATGTGCATTCACCATAACATATTTAGAAAGAAGAAAGAATTGTCGGCTCACACTGTGTAGCTTGGACATCATCCCGGTCAAGCTAGAGTCAGAGAAAGATCGCTGCCATGTCTCTTGCACACAAGCTTTATATTCCAATAAAAATGAAACTTATGAAGATAAAAAAAGACATTAAAAACCATGTCCCTGTCCAAAAGCTCACAAATTCAATCATCAATGTATTATACAAATCCATATCAATTTCTTATCCTCAGTGAACAATGCACAAAGTTGACCAATGCAATCCATAGCTCCAAATCATATAGTTTTTGCATAAAGATAAACGCCTCTCCATGAGACTGCACCTTAGATCTACACAGAATTGGGGTCAGAAAACATTTCAGTGGCAGAAGAGAATAAAGAGCATGGTGCTTTGTTTAGAAGTATTATCACAAATGCGCCTTATCATAATGCCGTTCCAGTCAACTTCCCCGGGAAAGGCCGATAAAATGAAACCTGGTCATATAAAATCTATTATTTGAGTTAAAAATTGAAGTTAGATGGGGGCGTGGCTTGGACAGCAGTGGCGATGGCTGTCTAACCGAGTCGCTCTGCGGAACAGGGAAGCGACTTCTCCTCGGACCAGGCGCCAAACTAAATCTACTGTCACCAGATCGCCAGATTCCGACTCACCAACTCAAGCGGCACTGAATGAGCGGTAGATTGAAGCTGGAGCTGCACATAATCGCCTGCAATTAAGGCTCTCCCTGGCGGCAGTGGAGCCGGGGCAGACGAACTAAAATGGCGCCGGACCCGTATGAAACCGGGAATCGGCTGTGCCCGGCGATCCCTTCTCGATACCTCCTGGGACTGCCCAACACGGAGATCTGGGGCTGCGGAATGCTTACAGGCACTTTCGGAAGGTGAGGGCCTCTGAATGCTGCTGCTTTGCCCCTCAAAACCTCCGCTCCGCCTGACCTTAACATGGCGGCTGTTGTGGACATTCTGAACAGCGCTGTCCCGAGATGAAGCAATCACATGCGGGAAGATCCTTGCCCTCAAGCAATGTCATATGCCTTTACCATTACAGCATTTCACCACTACAGCGACTGTGAGGAGCACCCGTCACCCTCTTGTACCTGGGTCGACCCTCTGCTCCCTCTGCTCCTATGTTGACCAGCCCACCAGTGTTCCTAACATGGCGCTGCAGCAATTCTGTACCTAGCTCACCCACGAGCCTCTGTTACTCACCGGCCAGCCGTAGCTGAGTCACATTCACCCAGGAGAAGAAACCTACGCTCTGGACTTGCACCAATGCAGCCACAGCAAAGGGCAGGAAGATACACGGATGCAGGCTGATTAAGTACCAAGTGCAGCTGCTTGTGCTTGAGCTCCTCTGCCTGATCCCTTTATGATGGACTTCTGAAGTCTATGCATTGTGTAATCTGTGTCTAGGTCCTTAACCCTTGTGCAGCAATTCTTAACTTTCCTCCTCTGCTTTGTGCTAACCAGGATCTACTTCTTGACTACATTCCTCTAACTATGACACAGCACACAGAGCCATTTGAGCGGGACATTGTCTGAGCCACAATAGTAGCTAATAATCTGCGCAACACCAACGCACTACTGAGTCCGGCGCCCTCTACACAGAGGCGCTGGTCGCCGTCAAGACTTAAGATCGCCTCTCTTCTGCCAGCTTTTCATCTACACTCTCCCGAATCTCCATACCTAACGCCTATCGCTAGCTGTTAGCGCAGTGGCAAGTGACTCACAGCAGGCGACCGCCATCAGTCGTGCTTCAAGTGCTGTTCCTCCTTTCAACCCTCCTACAAGCACTGGTGACCTGTCCTGCAATGGCAGAAAGAGAGGGAAGAGGCAATACAAAAAAGGTGCGCCTGGAACCAGCGATTTCGGACTCTCCCATCAAAGCTAGGGTGGACATAGCAGCCACCATGGATATGATACTTAAAAAATTGGCTCACGGCTTAACAGGGGCTACAAGCTTGTTCACAGCCCACAATATGCCTGAGTATGTGATCCCTACTGAAGAATGGAATCTTACCAGATGGTGATCAAATGAGATTTTATGGTGCAGTGCTAAAGTGAACATAGTGAAAAGTATTAAAATTGATCTATGAGAGAACTAACTTTGTTGATGTAACTCATAGTTCAAACTAAAAAACAGTGCAGAGATAGTATTAACAAATAACTATCTAGAATCTTAACATGGTCAACATGTTTCAGCATCCATGGTTAACTAACTCTTACGTGCTTTCTTCAGGACCTAATACTGAAATGCTACTGCAATGAAAAAATTGTATGCAAAAACCATATACAATATAATGGATCTAAATGATACCACCATAGTCACCCGATTTGCGGTGTGAACAGAAATCCTTCCTCATACAACATCCTTTGACAGACGGTGTCTATGCGAGAAAAGAACATCATATCTCATTGTGGGGTGTACAATAATAATAACAAATATAGACAATGTTCACATTAGTGGCATTTCTAGTCAGTATCTGCCTACTAATAATCACAACTCATGGGGACCTAGCTTCAATGTCTCACCTTATTGTTCAAAGGAAGCTGCCTCACCCTACCTGGCAACGGCTCAGGATAAACAGGAGGCACCGCTCTAAAAAAGGAGACAGAAACCAAACAAAATGTTGAGGTTCATACTCCTAATAACACATCAATAAAAATACAAGCTTACCACACAGACTAATCTGCGTAGCACCATCATTGCCACTATGTTTCACAATATTTTATTATTTTATGTTTTATTATTTAGCATCAACTATGCCTTATTGTATTAACTCAGAGAAACTGTGGGGTACGGACTGCTATCATATATCTTGAATACCCCAGTATGTTCTCTGTAAATTGTGTGTTGTTAGTCATCCTCACCCACTTGTGGGACACCCCCGCGCCGCACGGCCACCAGCTGCTGCGTGTGCCCCATTACCTTGCTCGCTGCCTGCCTCGCTGCCGGCTGCCGGCTGACTCCGCTGTTGGTTGTTTTTGCCTTGTTTGCCTTGTTTTGACCGTCATTTGTGCCTGTTGTCTATTTTTGTGCCTGTGTTAGCGTATTTTTTTCCATTTGTTTTGTTATTGTTTTTCTGTTGCCGTGTCAGCGCTTTCCTTCCTGTTTGCCCGCCTACCTCGCCGCCCTCCGTCTTCCCTCCCCGCTCGCCGCTTCCCGCCACCACCGCAGACCCCGCCCCTTTTTCCTTCTGTTCCCTCCCCGCTCCCGCCTCCCAGCTGCTCCGCCCACCCACGCACTTGGCCTTATATGGCGACCGTGCGACGCAGGTGAGTGTTACCCACTTGTGGGACACCCCCGCGCCGCACGGCCACCAGCTGCTGCGTGTGCCCCATTACCTTGCTCGCTGCCTGCCTCGCTGCCGGCTGTCGGCTGACTCCGCTGTCGGTTGTTTTTGCCTTGTTTGCCTTGTTTTGACCGTCATTTGTGCCTGTTGTCTATTTTTGTGCCCGTGTTAGCGTATTTTTTTCCATTTGTTTTGTTATTGTTTTTCTGTTGCCGTGTCAGCGCTTTCCTTCCTGTTTGCCCGCCTACCTCGCCACCCTCGGTCTTCCCTCCCCGCTCCCCGCTTCCCGCCACCACCGCAGACCCCGCCCCTTTTTCCTTCTGTTCCCTCCCCGCTCCCGCCTCCCAGCTGCTCCGCCCACCCGCGCACTTCGCCTTATATGGTGACCGTGCGAACGCGCAGCAGTCACGCGCAGCGGGCGCGCCGATTGTGCGCCGAAGGCGCGCCAAAGGTAAGCCCGTCTGCGCCCGTCCGCGACCGGATCGTGCCTAGCGCCAGGACCCCTGGCCCACGAAGACCCCGACCGACCCGCCTGACGTACTCCGCCGCCACCCTCATCGCACTCAACACCGGCCGACTCCCAGAATGCCACCAAGCCACACCACGACGCACCCACGGACCCTTCAGCTGCCACGCCTGCAAGTTCTCCTGCATCCGGACCTGCCTCGCACCAGCACCCGCCAAGTCGAACACCAGCAGCACCCACCTCAAGTGCATCCTGCTCAACACCCGCTCCGTCCACAGACACGCCATCGAACTCTGGAACCTCCTAGACGCCACAGCCCCAGTCGTTGCCTTCCTCACAGAGACCTGGATGAACGCCTCTTCAGCTCCCGACATCGCCATCGCTATCCCAGAGGGCTACAAGATCGTCCGGAGGGACCGCAACGCCAACCAGATGGGAGGAGGCATCGCCATCATCCACAGGAACACCATCCGTCTCACGACCAGCACCGACAACACCCTGACCACCGCCGAACACCTGCATTTCCAGATCCACACCGACCCGAACACCACCCTCAGAGGCACCCTGATCTACCGACCCCCGGGACCACGCACACAATTCAGCGAGGACATCGCCGACTTCGTCAGCCCGCATGCCCTCCCCTCCGCCGACTACATCCTCCTGGGGGACCTCAACTTCCACCTGGAGAACAACAACGACCGCAACACCAGCACCCTGCTCGACAACCTCGCCAATCTTGGACTCAAGCAACTGGTGTCCACCCCCACCCACCTCGCCGGACACACACTCGACGCAGTCTTCTCTTCCAGCACAGACATCCACTTCAGCCACGCCACAGAACTCCACTGGACGGACCACAGCTGCGTCCACTTCACCTTCAAGAGAACGACGACCCACCACCACCAGCAACAGGCCGCCCGCAGAAGCTGGAACAAGAACACAGCAGACCAGCTCGCCACCTCCCTGAGCCAGCACCCTCCTGCCAGCTCAGCAAACCCCAGCCAGGCCGCCGACAACCTCACGAAGTGGATCAGCAACTGCGCGGACGAACTCGCCCCGCTGAGGACCCCGCCCAGCAGATCCGGCAGCAAGAAAGCCCCGTAGTTCACCGACGAACTCAAGAGCTCCAAGAAGAACTGTCGAGCCCTCGAGAAAGTCTGGAGAAGGGAACCTACACCGGACAACAGGACCACCTTCAAGCTGGCCACCCGGAAGCACCACCAGCTGATCCACGCCACCAAGAAAACTGCATTCAAAGACCGGCTGGACAACAACGCACACAACTGCAAGGAACTCTTCAACATCGTGAAAGAGCTATCCAACCCCAGCGCAGGAAACAACGACATCACCCCATCGCAAGACCTCTGCAACTCCCTCGCTTCATACTTCCACAACAAGATCGCGGACATACACAACAGCTTCAACAACCAACCAACGCACACCAAGACCAAACAACCACCCCCCACCACCACCCTCCACGCCTGGACCCCGATCAGCACCGAAGACACCATCCGCACGATGAACTCCATCCACTCCGGATCACCGACCGACCCCTGCCCTCACCACGTCTTCAACAAGGCTGACGCTGTCATCGCACCCCACCTGCGAAACATCATCAACACATCCTTCGACACCGCCACCTTCCCTGAGAGCTGGAAGCACGCCGAACTCAGCGCTCTACTCAAGAAACCCACAGCAGACCCCACCGAACTCAAGAATTACCGCCCCATCTCGCTCCTCCCGTTCCCAGCCAAAGTCATCGAGAAGACCGTCAACAAGCAGATGGCCGCCTTCCTCGAGTCGAATGGATCCCTCGACCCCTCACAGTCCGGCTTCCGAGCCAATCACAGCACCGAGACCGCCCTCATCGCCGCCACCGACGACATCCGAGCCCTGATGGACAACGGAGAAACAGCGGCCCTCATCCTCCTAGACCTCTCCGCGGCATTCGACGCGGTCTGCCACCGCACCCTAGTACAACGCCTCAGCAACGTCGGAATCCAGGACAAGGCGCTGGAATGGGTCATCTCCTTCCTCGACGGAAGAACACAGAGAGTCCGCCTACCACCGTACAAGTCAGAGGCCACCGAAGTCATCTGCGGCGTCCCTCAAGGATCCTCTCTGAGCCCCACCCTCTTCAACATCTACATGAGCCCCCTCGCGGCCATCGCACGCCAACACAACCTCAACATAATCTCCTACGCCGACGACACCCAGCTGATCCTCTCCCTGACCAACGACCCCGCCGCTGCCAGAGCCAACCTGCACGAAGGGATGAAAGAGGTAGCCGAGTGGATGACGACCAGCCGCCTGAAACTGAACTCGGACAAGACGGAGGTCCTCATCCTGGGCTCCTCACCCTCCGCCTGGGACGACTCCTGGTGGCCTCCTGCCCTGGGCACCGCACCCAAACCAACAGACCATGCACGCAACCTGGGCTTCATCCTGGACTCCTCCCTCTCCATGACCAGGCAAGTCAACAACGTTTCCTCGGCATGCTTCAACATCCTACGCATGCTACGGAAGATCTTCTGGTGGATCCCCACCGAGACCAGGAAGACCGTCACCCAGGCCCTCGTCACTAGCCGACTGGACTACGGCAACGCCCTCTACGCCGGTACCACCGCCAAGCTCCAGAAGAGACTCCAGCGGATCCAAAACGCCTCAGCCAGACTCATCCTCGACATCCCATGAACCAGCCACATCTCCGGACATCTGAGAGACCTTCACTGGCTCCCCGTCAACAAAAGAATCACCTTCCGCCTCCTCACCCACGCACACAAAGCCCTACACGACCAAGGACCGAGCTACCTCAACAGCCGAATCAACTTCTACGCTCCCAAACGCCACCTCCGATCAGCCAACCACGCCCTCGCCGCCGTCCCCCGCATCCGAAGAGCGACTACAGGAGGAAGTTCCTTCTCCTACCTGGCCGCCAAGACCTGGAACTCCCTCCCGACCGACCTGCGCCTGACCCAAGACCACCTCTCCTTCAGGAAGAAGCTGAAGACCTGGCTGTTCGAGCAGTAGCGGCATTTCCCCCCTCCCCCCTCACCCCCCCCCCCCCACCCCCAGCGCCTTGAGACCCTACGGGTATGTAGTGCGCTTTATAAATGTCACTGATTGATTGATTGATCCTACTAGTAGTCAGACCATCTAGCCCGGGTTACTCTTCCAGCTAGAATTAACTGCACACATTGCTAAGTTAGCATTAGTTAGTATATGCTTGGCAACAATCTTGCTGCTTTGCGCACGTTACTACGTGACTTTATTCTCGTGGTTGCTGGTGCAATCTCATATGAGAACTGTCTGCTTTTCACACAATTCGCTGTACACTGCGTTCCTCGTCTGCACAGCGTGTTCAAGGTCGAAAAACAATGCATGCTGTTGATTCACTTTGGTCAGTCCCACGCCCATAGACACAACATCGCAAACAGCTGCACTACTGAAAGTCAAGTGCTTTTAATTGCATGCATGAAAAGGCACTTAGAGAGATTTATTCCAATGAAGAAGAGCTGTGCTTGTCCTGGGATGTAATTCCTTGCACCTAAACTTGGAGGTATGGGGTCCCCCTGACAAAGCCTAGAGGTATTTTATTTTTATAATAAACTAGGTTACAGCAAAGGGAGGGTGGTAAGACGCAGTAGTCCTGTTTACACTGTCAGTATAATATGATTTCCCCTTTTGTGCTTTATGGAATTTTAACCATGCTAATCATATTGTTCTTATGTATTTTGCTGCTAGTGTTGGCTAGTATACTGCATTGTAGGGGACGTTAGTTAAAATAAACATTTTAAACTATATTGTGTCTCTGTTTACCCACGTTGTGGACAAGTATGAGTGTTTGAACAAAAGAATGTTCTTCTTCCTGTGATTCCTGAGAGGGACGGAGAGAAGTGTCCTAGAATGTCTAATCATTGGTAACGTCGCTGTAGTATGGAGAACGAATGAGACATTATAGCTGGGTCGGATTGGGGTTCTGGGCACTGAGATGGGTTTTCTGGTACACCACTACACACCGAGGTCCTCGTTTCCTGCCCATTGTTCTGTGTATGTGAAGAATCTCTGCAACAAGGGGAGACTGATTGCATTGCAAATGCTTGTTTTCCTTTCTCTCGACCCTATTTAAGCTGGACTTAGAACTCTGTGCAGCTTAACGACGCTAAACAGAAGTGAAGTGCTTTTGCTCACACTTACTCACCTATTAGTCTCTAGTATATGTAAGTTTATTGACACCTGTGATAAGCAGCACCTATTGTGCTGTCCACCACAATAACATTGAAAACAACAGCAGATCAAACCCTTCTGCACACACCTAAGAAAATCATTACTTTGGCAGTTACGAAAACCTTATTTTAAATAATAAATAAGTCACCACTTAGAAGACCTTACTGCCCACATACGGTGCAGAACATTTACGCATGGAAAAGGAGTCAGGCTGGCTCCAAACCCAGCCAGACCAAAGCTACCCATAAACTGGTTTTGAGTAAAAACAGTGAACGCGCCATTTCTAATGCCACTCATGTTCCATTCTTTCCTCAAATGGAACATGAGTGGCATTAGAAATGGCATGTTCCCCAAGTGATCAAAACAACATTGTCAATAATCAGGCCATGATTACACATTGGGACTTACACATTTTTCAGTGATAAATCTCCAAAGCTCAAGAGGCCCAGCAGGAATAACCTGTTTTAAGTATCCGGCCTTCTGTTGAATGATGGCGGGTACAATTTGAGCACTGGCTTTATCGAGAGCATTGTCCGAGTGCTGTATCTCTGACCCTGTCATTTGCATGGTGGCCTTCAAGCTAGGGTATGAACTACAACCTGATTAGGGCTTGCCCAACTGGTACTTGCCTGCATTTGGGAGTCCTTTGGGTACCTGAGAGTGGTTTACTACATGAATTGCTGCTCATAAGTTTAACTTCCTCCGGCCGAGCAGGCGTAGGTGGAATCTGGGCCTTTTAAAGTTTTTTTAGTTTGCCAACTTTCACTGCTCTCCACATTCTCGCTCCTATCGGGAATGTATTGGTTCAGCAGTAGACAGTGCCCGTGTCTTTCAAAACTAATAAATAATTAAAAGAATACAAGGGTGCATGGATACTGCTTATGACACTATTTTCCAGTCTTTCGCTTTTGGTATTTTTCTCCCCATTCCTGAGCCTTCTCTGATTACCACCCTGTTTGGTGTATGAGCACCAAGCATTCCTCTGCTCCTGTGGCTAAGTCAGATACGGGCGGCCTTTTACATTGAACATTTAACAAACTACTATACTCTGCTTTCACCCTCTCTTATTTTCAGAACCAATGCCATTTTGTCAATAGAAATATAATTGCCCCACAGACGTTTTTGTCCAAGACCTTCTGGTTGTTTGACATCACACACAACGATTAACGAAATGTTTAGGTGTTGTGGCAGAGCCTGAATCTGAATGGCTCATACAAAGATGTATTTCCAGTCCACCCACATCTACAAGGAGTTAAAGGCTGCAAATAGCAAAAGTAACAATCTGGAAAGAGAATTGCGCTCCTACTCCTTATATGTGTGATGTCACAGGGCCTCTGCCCGTGCGCATGAATCAGCTGTCATCAATATTCACCTCTCTCAAGGATGGGGTGTGGATGGAGAAGCCATCTGCGAGACTGGGCAGAGGCTTTGAGTCAACAGAATTTTGAGCCAAACATTGTTGAGCAAAATATTAGGGGGCTTATTTACAAGCACCCTGTGCCGCTTCTGCGTCATTTTTAACATGGGAAAAGTAACGTAAGGGTGGAGTAAGCGGCTTGTAAACAATCACCCAGGCTCTTTAATCACATATCGAGACTCATGAAGCCACGTTAGATTGTCAGCCAACCCTGGAAAGCCAGCCAGGTTAAACAGACAAGGCTTTTTAGACAAACTATGCAAATTATTAGGAGCATTATCCCAGGTGCACTTTGCTCTCTGGCGTCACTTCAGAAACATTCCCAAGAATTCAAGATTATTTCAATAAAGAAGATAGCCAACATCACTTCTGTCAAAGGAGATACGATCTGTCAACTTCAAAGGGCTTCGAAAGCCCCTGAATCCCCTCTGAGGAACTTGTATAATTCTGCGCAACTTTCTAAGAATCGCCCTTCCTTATTTATTTCTAGTAACTTGACAGATTAACCTCCCATAAACATTAATCTTTAACAGAAAAATCTTGAAGAGTTGTGAATTCTGAAAATCTTTTCAAAGGAACGATCTCCTTATAAGAACTTGTACAGCAAATAAATGCAAATGTAAATGCTGCGCAAGGGAAGGGCTTCATAGGAATGAGCCCCACCGCGGAAACCGGCTTTTCTCTGAGCAAGCAGCTCAATAAAATGTATTGATGATCAATAAAAATCAATATCAAGTAGAACTAACACACCTAAGTAAAATCAACAATGACATACCCAAGTTCATTCTCTGATATCTATCTTTATAAGTAAAACGTAGCTGTTAATGTATTTTGTAAAATGTAACCACCTTTCCATATTTTTTCAATATTTGTTCATGGGCAGAGGCCCTGTGATATCACACATTCAAAGGAGTAGGTGTGCTAGCATTATTTCCAGGTTATTGCTTTTACAATAACAACGGTTAGAACAAACGTGAGCTTCCGTACAACTTATAAAAGCATTATATAATAGCATGCAGCATAAGAAACTGCTCTCCTTATGTATCAGATTGATACCTAGGTAGATAGAAACGCAATAAAAAATAACTATCTATCTATCTATCTGTCTGTCTGTCTATCTGTTTATCTATCTATCTATCTATCTATCTATCTATCTATCTATCTATCTATCTATCTATCTATCTATCTATCTATCTATCTATCTATCTATCTATCTATCTATCTATCTATCTATCTATCTATCTATCTGTCTGTCTGTCTATCTATCTATCTATCTATCTATCTATCTATCTATCTATCTTTCTGTCTGTCTGTCTGTCTATCTATCTATCTATCTATCTATCTATCTATCTATCTATCTATCTATCTATCTATCTATCTATCTATCTATCTATCTATCTATCTATCTATCTATGTATCTGTCTATCTATCTATCTCTCCATGCGTCCGTCTGTCTGTTTGTCTGTCTATCTGTCTGTCTATCTATCTATCTATCTATCTGTCGAGAAAACTCAGATCTATCCCACAGATAGGCAGCGACACCACAATGGTCTCAGAAGTTTGGCTCCAATAAAACACATTTGCCCAGAGGGGTAAGCATTCTCACAAACACCATAAAGTTGGGATCCACACTAAGGGGTCGATTAGGATCGCGGACGGACCCCAGAGCAGGAGGGAACCTCCGCATGGCATGCGGAGTTCCCTCCTGTGCAATTAGGATGTGACCGCAAGGGTTGCGGTCACATCCTCTATTTTTAACATTGCGGCGGGTGGAGCTTCAAGCTGCACCCGGCGCAATGTTAAAAATGCACGCATTGCATTTGCATGCAGTAAGAGGCAGGCACCGCGCGGTGCCTGCCGCTTTCTTCATGCAAATGCAGGGGGGTACCATAGGTACCCCCCATGTGCACCCCCCACCCCCCTTCACCTAGGGGGCCCGCAACGGGCCCCCGCAGTGAAGTTCGGTATGCTTTTCCATGGCGGAAAACCTGCCGCGGAATAGCATAATTTAAAGGCCATCCTAATATGGTGGACGGTGTCACCGTCACCATATTAAGCTTTTCCGTCGCGGTTGTAAGCCGACCGCGGCGGAAAAGCTGCGGACGGAAACCAGGACCCACCAGCCATCCTAATGTGGCGGTGGGTCTTTGGTCAGTCCGCTGCGGTTTTTCCGCATCCTCGGGGCCGGCGGTGGCTTCCGCCGGCCCTGAGGATGCGGAAAAACCGCAATCATAATGACCCCCTTAGTTAGGAACACACAGTCAGTCAGAACATAGTATGCACATTGCACGCAATGATTACCTGATCCTCATGCCTGACGTCTGGACACCTACCTTCTGGCCCGTATTATGTTCACAGAAAGACGAGGCCCACCTTCACTTCTTATCAACCCCCTGATTTATGGCCAAGTGACTAGGCCCAAAAATCTGTCACCAACGGAATTAATAAATCATTTTATGATGCTTCATGTAAAGTATAAAATGACAGCCATAACCAATGTACTTTGAGACAGTCTTCAGATCCTAACTTTTGCCTGATTTCCTGGTTGCAGCATTTAATTAAAACAACTGTTCCTGTTTTGCTAAATACCTTGTGTCTTTCTATTTTTCAAAGGTAATTTTATATTTGAGCAACAGCTTGGTACACTGAAGGAGTTACATTTACTATTCCCCCTCCATTCTACACCATTTTGGGGAAAGGTGTTAGACACTAAATGGCTAACATCTACTTTTCCCATTCAAACATAGTATATTTTGGGGAAAGGTGTTGGACACTAAATGGCTAACATCTACTATTGAGCAAACACAAGGAGATGATGGACGGAGCTCTGAAACTTTTCAGACACTCACCCACAGTCACAGATCAGGGTAAAATCCATCATCGTTCTTTAGCTCACTTCACCACCTCAGTTCAGACCCAGCTGTATACAAATCAGTCTTGACACAGTGCCTCATGGAAACAGTCCAGCCCAAACTGCCAAGCCAGGCCTTCCCGGAACCGGAAACAAGCATCCTGGGACCGGTTTCTGGGTAACACCCTTCATCAGCCAGACTAGCTTGAATGGCAAAGTGAGCAAGGGACCCACGTCTGTGCATACCCTGCTAACGTAGGGCGAACAAAGCAAACACAAGGAGATGATGGACAGAGCCCTGAAACTTTTCAGACACTCTCCCCCAGTCCCAGATCTGGGTTGAATACATCAGTGTTCTTTAGCTCACTTCGCCACCTCAGTTCAGACCCAGCAATATCCAAATCAGTCTTGCCCCTGTGCCTCATGAGAACAGTCCATCCTGAACTGCCAAGCCAGGCTGAACCATAAACAAGCATCTTTGTGTTTGCTTTGTTCACCCTAAGTTGGCAGGGTTGCCTAGACGTGGGTCCCTGCTTACTTTGTACATGAGAAGTGAGGCTAGAGGGTCTCTAGTCTCATCCCTTAGCAGGCACACATATTATTGTCTTTGTGGGAACAAAAGACTTCCACTCAATAAGCTTGATTTACATTTTTTTGTATTTCATGTAAATTATACTTTCAATTTCTTCAATTTTTCAAAGTTCATTTATGCATCTTCGAGATCGTTGTGAACAATTTCTAGTTCAGGGAATGTCTTTATCATACATCCAATGCATTTCGGGCATTTCTCTATGCCCTTCATCAGGGATTTGACACTGTAAATAATAGTATGAGCAACCATTAGTATGGTTTCTAAAACAGTAAATAAACATGTGGATAAACACAGTTATATGAAGCATGCATTTAAAATTAACGTGCTATAGACTTTGAAACATGTGTATAAATATGGTGTGGTTTAAGAAAAGCGTTCAGAACTGGTTAAACTAAAAAACGCTGGATAGAAATGTGATGTCGGCGTGTCACTTACATGCCTGTTAAAAAAGTGGGCTGGATTCTGCAAAAAAACGAGGAGAGTGCAATCAGGGTAAGTAGCTTGCTCGCTTCGTGAAAGCGATTACACTTGAAATCCGTCAGATGACAGAAACTAACCTGGGATAAGGTTGGGATATGTTCCGATGCGGTGTTCGTCTTCAAAAACGCCAGCAAGAAACAGCTTGCCGCGTTTGGCTATTTTGAAAGTTGCCGATCACGTGACGCGGTCCCGTGGCGCGTCACGTGTGGGGAAATGGTAGAAAGGTTAGACTTACATTACATCGGGTGGATAAGTAGAATGATACCGTCGAGAGAAAAACGTTCAAGGATGAACTGAGTGACAATTATATTATATGGGGCAACCTGGTGTAAAAATGAGAAATGAAAAGAAAAAACTGAGTTAAGAAAAAGTGACGAAAAAGAAGGGTCCGGGATTGAACTCTTGAGGTTGGGGGTGAAACTGTTGATAAGTTGGAGGGAAGGGATAACAACAAACACCTCCTTAAAAGAGAGAACTACTGGATTCAGAAATTGTCAACCCAGAAACCGATGGGTTTAAATGACAGAATCGAACTTTCTTGCTATTTGTAAATATTTGCTCAACAGACCAACTGTGTTATTACTGTGTTTGTTCATGTATGCCTCAGACACTGACACTTCACATTAACACATTTTCCACAGTTTTCACCTATCTAGCAGTTGCCTCAATGCTAACGTGATGTTCATTTTCACCCCCAACCTCACGAGTTCGATCCCGGACCCTTCTTTTTCGTCACTTTTTCTTAACTCAGTTTTTTCTTTTCATTTTTCATTTTTACACCAGGTTGCCCCATATAATATAATTGTCACTCAGTTCATCCTTGAACGTTTTTCTCTCGACGGTATCATTCTACTTATCCACCCGATGTAATGTAAGTCTAATCTTTCTACCATTTCCCCACACGTGACGCATCACGGGACCGCTTCACGTGATCGGCAACTTTCAAAATAGCCAAACGCGGCAAGCTGTTTCTTGCTGGCGTTTTTGAAGACGAACACCGCATCGGAACATATCCCAACCTTATCCCAGGTTAGTTTCTGTCATCTGACGGATTTCAAGTGTAATCGCTTTCCCGAAGCGAGCAAGCTACTTACCCTGATTGCACTCTCCTCGTTTTTTTGCAGAATCCAGCCCACTTTTTTAACAGGCATGTAAGTGACACGCCGACATCACATTTCTATCCAGCGTTTTTTAGTTTAACCAGTTCTGAACGCTTTTCTTAAACCACACCATATTTATACACATGTTTCAAAGTCTATAGCACGTTAATTTTAAATGCATGCTTCATATAACTGTGTTTATTCACGTGTTTATTTACTGTTTTAGAAACCATACTAATGGTTGCTCATACTATTATTTACAGTGTCAAATCCCTGATGAAGGGCATAGAGAAATGCCCGAAATGCATTGGATGTATGATAAAGACATTGCCTGAACTAGAAATTGTTCACAACGATCTCGAAGATGCATAAATGAACTTTGAAAAATTGAAGAAATTGAAAGTATAATTTACATGAAATACAAAAAAATGTAAATCAAGCTTATTGAGTGGAAGTCTTTTGTTCTCACAAAGACAATAATATGTGTGCCTGCTAAGGGATGAGACTAGAGACCCTCTAGCCTCACTTCTCATGTACATTGTAAGACGCCGTTGGGCCCTCGGAGTCACCTTGCGGAGCACCATTAAACCTAAATTAACACACAGTGTGTTCACCTTTTCAACAAATACAAGCTGTGCATCTACCCAATCTCATTCACTTTCCCTGCTTACTTTGCCACTGGATTCAAGCTAGCCTGGCTGATGAATGGTGTTACATAGAAACCGGTCCCAGGATGCTTGTTTCTGGTGGACAGGAATAGCAAAGGTAAGAATATTGTAAGTTTTGTTTTTAATAATGTGGAACATTTTGATGCAGGAAATGTCATTGTTTAGAATATTATGTTTAAGTGTTATTTTATGTGCATTTTAATGTATTGTGTTTTATTATATGTGTTTGATAAAAAAAATGTAATTACTATATTTAGTAAAATAATGTATTACTTTATGAAACGTGATTTGTATTAAATGTTATGAATGTGCATTATTAATGTTTGTGTTAGAGTGTTATCATAGTACTTATTACATTTACCATTAACATTAAAATATTGATATTTTAAAGATCTCCACACATGTATCACCTAAAAACCCAACATCCTACTATGATAACACTGTAACACAAACATTAATAATGCACATTCATAACATTTAATACAAATCATGTTTCATAAAGTAATTTGTGACATTACAATATTTCTGACCTGATATTTTGGTATCACGATCTTTTTCATTTGGTACTTTGTCCAAACACCTTCAAGTATTCATTTGTGGCTTATTGCCTCTCAGCTTAGGGATCTATTTACATAGAGTCATAACATCTGTAGCCTTAACTGAGAATAATTCCATCTTTGAGCATTTTAAAAACACACATTTATTAGATGTTTGTTACTTTTGGACCGCATTAGCTTAGAACTGAAGCTTATTACAATGTCAGCTTGTGAAAAAGGTATGCAGTCACATGTCACTTTAACAAGAAAATGTCCCTTTAGATGAAGAAAACTATTCGTTTTCAGGAAGATTATTAAATAAAGTAAACAGTAAC
Organism: Lissotriton vulgaris; assembly: GCF_964263255.1. Taxonomy (NCBI): domain Eukaryota; kingdom Metazoa; phylum Chordata; class Amphibia; order Caudata; family Salamandridae; genus Lissotriton; species Lissotriton vulgaris. The sequence continues at coordinate 56,579,867 of NC_141689.1, forward strand.
CTGTTGGTCAGACCTTAGGCACATATATAAAGAAAGTGCACACTCAAAGCACCACTCAAGGCAAATACCAGACTGTATGTTCATGAATGGCGGGCTGTAACGACCGGGTTCTAGACTAGATGGGATCAGCTCCTGAGAGCCCCTCCAACCCAGCCGGAACGTAACCACCTCCCTCCTCAGGACCATCTATCCAGGCACCTGGGTACCTACCTGAGGATGGGGAACTCGCAATATACAAGCTCATATCATCAGAAACACCACTAAATCTATAGGGATACTAAGAATACTCACTGATTACTAAGGACATCCATGCCCTACACCACACTCATACCTCATAGTCTCGCGACCACATGGGTCCAGACTAATCTACCCTGGGGCAGTTCTGATTATCTACCATTACACACTGATTACCCTCAGTGCTCACTAGACACGCAATCTGGCGTGCCATACACATTGAGCTGCAGCCTCAGTGCTCACTCTCTTTCTATTGTGTCCACAATCCGGCAGAACTACACACCGTATCCCCCCGGTGCTCACTCACTTACAACATGATCCACAATCCGGCGGATCTACACACTAACTACCCTCAGTGCTCACTCAAGCCGCAATCTTGCGGGTATACACACTGACCACAATCAGTGCTCTCACTAACGCCACTTTCCAATGACGACCACTTTCCTATGAATACCTTCAGCTCTCTGTCTCTCTCTGTTGGGAAGCCTCTCTCACTATTCACTAAGGGTTCGCTACTACAATATTATTATGGGATGGCCGAATTACTTAGTATATCAATTATCTTTCAGTTCAAGGGCTTCTCTCTCTCCCTAATTATTCAGTTATCACTTACCTGATCAGGGGTAACATCTGTTCAAACAGTAATACCTGAAAAGGAGACAAGGTTACCTCCACTGTGTGGAGACAAAAGATATACACACTGTGTGTAAGAGGTATTCCCTGATTTAAGCGCTCCTACTCCCTTTTGATCCGTCAGTTGCTACACAGCATCTGGTTAGAAGAAAGGTTAGCTCTATCTTAAGAACAACACATGCACACTAGTTCACTAAGAACTGGGGTATCTTTATTACAATAACAATAGAAAGGATTCATATACAGATCTGCGGGGTCTCTATGACTAACAGGAACTTTTAACATACCGCTGAAAGAAAAGGATTAGACATACAGTATGAGGACAATGTTATCTGCGGGGTCTCTGTGACAAACAAGAACTTTAACACACCGCTGGAAGAAAAAGGATTAGACATACAATAGAAAGCACTAATATGACAAAAACTGATAGCACCTGATTAGTATGAAGTTTTGCTCTAGCTGTCATCTGGGCTCCTCTCTCGTCTGTGCCTTAGCTCGTCTTAGAGTCTCTCCAGCACTCTTGGACACACATCTGCGCTGATCACTTTGCACTGGATTTCTCTCCCCCACGGACTCTCTCCACCTTCCAACTTCAATCTAATGGTTTCTGCCGCTCTGATAACTGTTCATTCCACTAGCTTGTTCACTCTGTTTAAATGTCTCTGTGCCAATGTCCAATTAACTCCAGCTGCTCCCACAGGTTAATCCACGATATAACGTCCGTCTCTTCTTAAAGGCATTACTTCAGACTCCAGCTATTCACAACTCCTCCTGATAAGTAACTGCTTCTGACTGCTTCCTTCAGTTCCAACTCACTGACTGTCTGTTTGTCTTCTCTCTGTTCCAAGCATCTTCTGTCTCTTCTCCTCCTGCAATTCCACTCCTCCAACTCTACCAACACTCTCCGCTCCTCCAATTCAACTAAACTACTTCTACCACTCCAGCTCAACTCAACTGCAACTTCAGCTCAGCTCTTTCTAGCTCGAACTCTTTCTGCAACTCCAACAACTAACTGACTCCGCCTCTGCACTTCACTAATATAGAATGCTGTTTCCTCATGGAAAGTTCCAGCCATCAGCCCGCCGCCCATCAGATCCCTGCACCACTCCGCATCAAGGACACACACCCAGCCGGCCGGCCTTTTGTTGTGTCTTCCACACAGAGAATAATACAGCCTACCGATAAGGGCTGGCCCAGACCGGTTCTCTCCAAGTGAACAACAGGTTTAACTATAAACATTGCCTTTCCCCTTGAAGCATCCCATCTCTGCGGGGATGGAAAGCAAAATGGAGTCTGTCTAGTTCTGGGCCTTGTAGGCCTGAGAAGGATGAAATAACCCTTAGCTCTGTCAGAGTACCTACATAAACCATACCAATGTGTAATATAAAGTCAGGACCACAGGATCCAACCTCTACTATAGGCAAAATAATGAAAGGCAAAGTCAATAGGCAATAGATGGATTAGAGTAAGGGATCTATCATTATATAAAGCAGCTATCCTCTTCTAGGTCTGGAAGAAAGGGCTTAAAAGGGAAGAATACAGCCTATAGATGTGAGCAAGCTTAAAGTCTTTATCACTCCAAAATAGAGCCAAAAAGCCTGTCAAGACACGGGCTTAGGACTATATATACATGAAGGGTGAGTATAAGACACTGAAGGAAGAGCTAGAAAGAGCAACAGAACAGGAGGGTGTCCTTGCAGTTGCGGGCCCGCGTCCGTGTATTATCGCCCAAAGCAGGGTAGCCTATCACAGTGGTGGTTGGTCTGCCCTGCGTTTTGGCTGGAAGGGGGTTGTGTTGGACTTGGCCTTTTGGCAGGTTCACCCCTAAACTTTTTGCTTTTAAATGTGACTTGGAGCTGGTTGTTTTAGGCTTCTGCGCACTTTAACCCTGTGTCCTAGTGTAAAGTGCGTGCGGAATCTGAGTGTGTGTGGTGAGACTGGCCTGCCCTCCCATAGGAATGCATGGGAAATGTGTGTGTCCATGGTAGTTCCTGATATGTGGGGAGTGCATGAGCGAGTTGGGTATATGCGAACTCGTGAGATTAAATGCTGCACGACGGTGTGCGCAGATTTAATGTGTCTAGTGTAGAAGTGCCACTTCTAGAAGTTGGCATGTCTGTGTAGTAAATGTGAATTGACTGTCTGGCTTGTGATTGGCTGGAGCTGGCTGGTGTACCTGGCTCCAGGAGTCAGGATGGGTCTGCCCCGGTGGTGAATGCAGAGATCTGCATGTTGATGGGAGGGAGGAGTGCACCTGGGACCTGAATAGGTCTGGGCCTTCTCTACACAATGCTGGCTCTGCCCCCTGTGGTGCGACTGATGTCCCTAGCCTGTCCTGTGAATGAGGAGAGGGGCTGAGCACAACAAAGTGCTCCAGAACCAGCTGCGTCTGATTTTCCCCCTACCCTAAGCCCTCTAGACAAAGGAAATGCAATGTCCTACTAAGTGCTATTTCTACTAAGAGCTATTTCTGACGGTGGCCCATGTTGCCCTGTCCTGTGTATATAATCCCCTGTAACTATTGCCCAGTGCCAGTTGGCACAGTGTATCTGTGCGATTATGATCTAATGTGTTTATGGTTATAAAAAGTCTATTTTTATATATAACCTTGTGTGGAGGTCCAACCAGAAATCCCATTTCTAACAGGGTGGTTAGGGATAATCGTGCACCCTGTGATGGAAACCCCTTGGTGCCTGCCACACTGTGCATGGTTGGGAAGAGGGGACCTGTAGGTACTCCCACGGGCCCGGTTCGTAGGCCCCCGAGTGAAAGGGGCCTGCCACGGGCCTCCAAATACCAATTCCGGCAGCCTTTTCAATCCGGGCAAACTGAATCGGAAAGGCTGTCCGAATCGGTCATCGTACTTGCTCACTCAGAAACCAAGCCTATAAAGCTGTACAAATCGGCTCCGGAAAGGCTCTATGTCTCTGAATTCTTTTTGGAACCGATTGGGTCAGCGCTAGCGGATTCCACGCATCGTACTTGGTCGTTCAGAATTTGAAACGAGTCGGTCGGAAACAAGGGCTTTCGATCGGTTTCGGTAAAAACAAAACTGATTCGAAGTCCTTCTGACAGAGACTGGAATTGACCCCTTAACATGTTAGATTACAATAGCTAAACATAAAAGCCCTCCCATGGTCTAGGATAAAATACAAAAGCTGGAATGCATGTTTTAGTTAAAGTACTGAAAACCAATCATATTGTTGTCTGTAAACAGTGTATGGGAAGTTTGTGACCTGTTTAGCTCATACCCAAATTACAAAACGTAACCGCTATCTAAAACATTTGGCCCACATTTATAAAGGTTTTGCGTCAGATTTGCGGACATTTTTTAACTCAGGTCCAATGCAAAATCCTTTTTGGTATTTACAAACTAACGCATATTGGTACTTATGGCGATTTGCAACAAAGGACCAATTTGTGTTTCTCTGCATCAAAGGGGCAAACCGTTGAGTGGTAGATGGGTGTTCTCATTCAACCACCCATGCATTCTGATACAATAGCATATCTACTAACAATTAGTAGATAGTGTTGTGCCAAACCATTACAGCACTTGAAAGCAGACATTAAAAGGAGAAATACTTTTATTTTTCCATTCTTTCTGACTTTGCAAATGTTCTGCACTGTACACCACACATACAAAATGTGAACAGTTTTACAGCTTGTCTGGATATAGTATTTTGTATTGGAAGGATATCCTTCCAGTACAAACTCTATGCAGGTGCAACGGTGTATGTATGGTGCTCAGCAGCCTGATTCTGCGTCAGCACTAGGGAAAGGGAAGGAGAGTGCCATATCTCTGTAGATATGGCATGTTCCTGCTCCCTCCCTGTGATGCAATGCAATGTAGTAACTTTGGGTCTATGATGTGTCCGTGACACTTTTCTGGGCCTAGGTCTGCATGCAGACCTGCCCGGAAATCCTGTACTAAGCAGCTCTGAGGCACAGGTACTTTAAATTCAGAATTCTTGGTCAGAAGAAGGCACTGGAATCAGGAACCTGTAACCACTTTGATTTGAAAGGGCAGACTATTTGAGAGTGTGTTGAGTCCAAGCACATACATATGAGCTCAACAACAGATTTAGCTTGTGGCCATTTAAACTCCCCCCTCCCCCTTATGGATCAATGTCTCCTTTAAAGGCAGAGTTGTTTAGTGTGTCTTTGAGGTTATGCATCGAGGTATCTAACATACCCATGCACAATAAGTGAGAAATCATTGCTTGATACCTGCGTGTAATGCGACTTCCATAAAGTGACATATCAGGCATGATTTTAAATGAATGGATAACAGGTTCCTGTTTCCTCTTTCACGTGTGACCGGCTGCTGGGCTCTGGACTTGTGGACTGTTCTGTGTCCTCCAGGAATTAGAGTGCGCTCAGTTGTTTCCTCACTGGAATTACCTGTCCCTCTGCTTATTTACTCTTTTCGGATTCATAGCGGATTTCTGTTGGGTTGGGGAATGCGAAGAAGGGAAAGAAGGGAGTAACTCTGCTGCGTTACTGTGCAGTTTTGCATCCTATCCACCTGGTTATGTGAAATTCGGGTGGAATCACGGAGTAGCCTCAAGACGGGCGTGTTTTTTGCTCCTCGTTCCTTTGCACTCTTGTTTGGGAGTTTTTTTGATCTCTTTTGTGTTTATTTTTTTCCCTTCCTCCCTGCCAGGTTAAGAAGGTGTTATTTGTTGGGGATTCATATTTTTGGACTCCTGTTCTAAGACAACTCCACCTGCCTAAAGGGGGAGCCGCTTTTGCCACAGCCTCCCCTGAACCTCGGTGATTGGAGGGGGACTCGATCACCTAGAGAGCCCAGCCTTTGGCGCCAGGAGGCGCCGATGCTGCTCGGTGCGCCCGGGGGCGTATATAACAACTCGCGGCACCCGCTTCACGGGAGGCGCCCGAGCGAAGCGCGTCAGTGACTGGAAGAGGCTGGGCCACCTCTCTAACTCCTGAAAAGTAAGCTTTAGTTGAATACAATGGACAAACCACAGAAGTGTGTTCTTTGGAGGTCAGAGTCTAGCAATATGAGGAAACTGAAGGTGGGAGTAGGGGTTGTGGGTACGTTTGACGCTTTTCTCTCTGGGGCAGAATCAGTGCTAATGCATGAGATCCAAATCACTGAGCGCAGGTTATCACTTGAACCCCAAACGTCCCTTGGCACCCACAGCTATATAGCTCATCCCTCCCAATCGTTGACTAATTGTACCAATGATATATCATATAGCAGATTCACGACACAACTGAACCAGTGCCATTTACCTCACCCATTTTATCTAACTCGGACTGCTCTACCAATATGTCCATGGTCACTACTAGGGGCAAGAAGCTTACTGGGGTTGCAGGTAGCGAACCGCCTTAAAAAAAAAGGAAAGGCAGTGGACCTTCAAAGCCAATTCCCCCACCCTCCAAAGTAGCTTAACGTAAGGCAGTCACAAACGGCCATGGCAAAAACGGTAGCCAACAGTCTAAAGAAAAGCCAACTATTGCTACATGCCCCCTTGCTAGTGCTGCCCATTTACCGTTTTGCTGTCAAGCGCACTTGTGGACCAGCGCCCACCTCTCCGTTTGTTTCCTGCTGTGCTGCTCGCCGAGGGATCTCCTGCTGGTGCTGACTCTGCCCGCCTTCGGTGGGGGTGACTTCTGGTGAACTCGGGAACCCCAGGGCTGCGAGCGTGCAGGGACTACCTTACCCAGGTGTCCCTGCGAGACCGTGGTCAGCTTCCGGTCCGCTCTCCCTGGAGCTCCGCCCCCCGCCCATCAGAAGGCAGTTAAAATTACCTGGGCTTGCCCCTGACCTTTGGGACACATCGTTTTGCTGTCAAGCGCACTTGTGGACCAGCGCCCACCTCTCCGTTTGTTTCCTGCTGTGCTGCTCGCCGAGGGATCTCCTGCTGGTGCTGACTCTGCCCGCCTTCGGTGGGGGTGACTTCTGGTGAACTCGGGAACCCCAGGGCTGCGAGGGTGCAGGGACTACCTTACCCAGGTGTCCCTGCGAGACCGTGGTCAGCTTCCGGTCCGCTCTCCCTGGAGCTCCGCTCCCCGCCCATCAGAAGGCAGTTAAAATCACCTGGGCTTGCTCCTGACCTTTGGGACACATCGTTTTGCTGTCAAGCGCACTTGTGGACCAGCGCCCACCTCTCCGTTTGTTTCCTGCTGTGCTGCTCGCCGCACCCGCTCCGCGGGTGCCGCTTCGCCGAGGGATCTCCTGCTGGTGCTGACTCTGCCCGCCTTCGGTGGGGGTGACTTCTGGTGAACTCGGGGACCCAAGGGCTGCGAGCGTGCAGGGACTACCTTACCCAGGTGTCCCTGCGAGACCGTGGTCAGCTTCCGGTCCGCTCTCCCTGGAGCTCCGCCCCCACGCCCTTTCTCAAACACTACAAACACTGCTTGCTCTCCCGCAGCGCGGGACGCAGCCTCGGGGCGAAGACCGGGCTAAGAGCGGGCCGTTTGAGGCCGTTCGAGGACGGCAGAGGACGGCCCTGGCCCTGAACCCCTGCATCACTGCCTCCTATCTATCGGCAAGGTAGGCGGCATTGTGATTCTCATCCTTTCTTCCAGCATAGAGTGGCTGGCTACTAAACTTAACATTTACTGTTTCTGAGGACCACTTTGCTGTATTAGGCCCCGCAGCGCAGATGTCAACCATGCGCAACAGAACCAGAAGTTGCACAAAAAAAGCTATGGCCGTGACACAAGTGACCGGACCCATAGATCATTTCATTTCACGGGTAAATGAAACCATCGACAAGAGCATCATTTTGCTGGAAAAAAGAGTTTCCTTGGATCTCATGAACGCTAAGCGCTCGTCCCTGGGCTCTCTTGCAACTGCAAAATCTCCCTCCCAACAAGCCTCGAACCATTGTTCTTTACCCCTACCCCCAACTACTGCCGGCACGTTCACAGTCCCGAACGCTGTCGATCTATCAGTGACCCAATCTGACTCCGATCCGTCCTATGTTGACCTTGAGGCCACTCCAGATTTAGAAGCCTGCCAGCTATCTGATAAGCCAGATCTGAGTGCTGATAGGCAACCTGACATAGGAGCGGCTCCTGTATTGATCGACTCAGGGAGAAGGGCCACTATTCCTGCAAAGGTCCGCCTAAGACTAAAACCAAGGATAAACCCAAGACTAAAGCTAGGAATCACAACCTGGTATCGCCCACCCCACACTCGGCATCAGGCATACCCTGCTGGGTCGAAAATATGGTAATAGATCTAAAACTGGACCTTGAAGCTACAATAGCAGCGCAAATCAAGCCTTTAATTTCTAAACTTGATAGGCTAACGTCGCTAATAAAATCGAAATGTGCTAATAAGACGAGTGGGGTTGGGCCCACTCAGCCGCAAGGGACAAAAGAAGCACTTTCCAAGACTGCACCTTGCACTAAGCACGTAAAAGATCCATCCAGCAAGGCTAACATCCCATTAGCCAGTAAGGATCCAGCTACACTACACTCGACCCTAACAGGAAACAATCCTGCTTTACCCTTATCCCTACCTACCCCTAATGTGGTGGGCTCTGCTCCAGCATCACAAACATCTACTGAAGCAGACAATTTACAAGCCAAAGATTCAAATGGGAATTCCACCAACCCAACAGTACCTTCTTCCTCAAACAAGCCTCAAGGTTCTAAGCCAAAACAGTCACGCTTTAAGACAATTAGCCTGCCACCGGAAGTCTCTCCCTTTGTGGTAGTGTTGACGGCCGTTCCGCCACTGAAGGAGGGCGTAAAAGAAACTTTTGTAGAGTTAAGAAATAAATGCGCCCAGTGGCTCCAGTTACACAAGCCTCTACCTAGCCATATGAGTGGGAAAATTCTTTCTGTGCGTAGAGGGGATTGGGTGGGCAGGAATACGAAAACTATAGCAGGTGATGTAATCACAGTTAACTTCAGGGATATAGGGGCAGCAAGTTATATATGTAACACACCCAACAGTGGACCTGCTACCCAAATCAATCCACTCCCCCTGTCCTATTTTCTTCCCATGCCCCCAAGATTAAACTCCCATCGGCCTGTTTTCCCAAATAGCAGAGGGTTTATTTATCCTCCACAACATACCACCAAACAATGGCAGCAACCTCTACATTTCCCACAACTCCCAAAGCATACTACTCTTCAGTGGAAGCAGCCTTTTCAACCTCCACAACCCCTCCATCATCCTGCTCAGCAGTGGCAGCAACCCCTTCAGCCCACACAACTTGCAAACCACCAGTGGCAACAGCCGTGGCAAGGATTGCCCCCTCCCTTTGATCCCTTTTTTTCACAGTTCGCTCACTCAAATAGATTCTGTGTGTTAGATGAGGTAGATTGACTTAACCTCACGGAAGCTCCAGCCCTAAACTCTGATACCAATAGGGATATGGAAGATGTTCCCTCAGCCATCCCTCACCCTATTTGTCCCGAATCTCCAACAGTGGCAGCTGTTATACCACTATCCGATGCTCCAACCAGGGACTGTGAAGACCTAATTAACCCCAAAAGTACTACCAACATTAGAGGTAATCTAACATTTGGTGAAATAAAAATCCTTAGTTGGAACCTTGCGGGGATTACTAGGAAATTAGGTCTGCCTGAGTGGAACGTCCTGATTGAAGCCCACAAGATCTGTGTATTCCAGGAGACCTGGAGCACTGAGCCACTGTATCGAGTTGGGTTTGTTACCATCTTACACTAGCTGATAAACCTAAGCATAGGAAGGGGGGTCCATCAGGGGGGCTTATCATCTGGGTAAGCATTTCGCTCAATTGTCGAATAACTATTAAGCGGACAGGTAACCCAGATATTCTTGGCATTTCTCTATCTGGCCATCGTGGGGGATTAACAGTAGATCTCTACGATGTCTATGCTAGAGGTTCCAAAAATGGGTGTACTTCACCCGTAATATCCGATCATACAGATTCTGATCATATTATAATAGCAGGAGATTTTAACTGCACATATGAGCCACTTCCCCTAGAAGGAATACCTGATCTAGGAGAAGAGGACAGTAGATGGGGTATTCCTACGCTCTCTATCCCTCCTATTAAGCGCTGGACTCGTAGTGCAATAGAGCTTAATGCATTGACTCTAGAGTTCGGATTAAGGGCAGCTAATGGCCGCACATCCTCTGACCAGATGGGTGCCCCAACATTCAACAGAGTTGGTCATTCCTCGAGGATTGACTATATTCTGTTGGATCGGGGGCTCTGGAGTTCGGTCATTGATATGGCTATTATCCCGACCATAGAGAGTGACCATAATTCACTTTCTTTATCCATAATTAATCTCTGGTCCCCCGGAGTGCCGTTAGTATCTCCGAACTGTCCCCAGGGGATTACTGTTTCCTCTTGTGGAAGACGCCTTAAGTGGAATAAAATCTTGGGTAATGTTGACAAACTCTCCACTATCGAAGAAGTGCTCAAAGGCTCACAAGAGGAAATCAGTTCCATAGACCCACTCTTGGCAGCTGATAGGGCAACTCCTATTTATGAAGCAGCCGTAAAAACAATAGGGGATGTTTTTTGGGTAAAAGGGTCTGCAGGGAAAACCATGCCCCAAAACAAAACTAAAGGGAGACACGACTGGTACTCTGCATCATGTAGGAAAGCCAAAGCACGCCTAATTGAGGCAGTCAAAGGAAAGTCCCAACCGCTAATACAGACGGCTAGGAGAGAACATAAAAGAGCTTTGGAGCTAGCGAAAAGGGAGTGGGAAGATGCCTATTGGTCAACTCTCAAAGAAGCTAGCTCTAAAAAAGACTCGAAATGGTTCTGGGATACCATAAGAGCCCGCAATAGACCAGATAGTGATCTGATAACTTGTAATATCCCAAGCCAGGCGTGGGTCGATCACTTCTCTAAACTTTATACTTGCCATGATGATCTTGATGAGGGTGGGGTGGTCCTACCTTCGTTCACTCTAAATCATGAAATCTGGCATATTGACCTTGATTTTACGGTCAAGGAAGTGGAATATGCAATAAGCACTATTATTCCACAAAAAGCGGCTGGTCCCGATGGCATTCCTGGTGACCTCTTAAAGGCTGACAGTGTAAAATGGGGTAAATTGATCCATTCTCTCCTTGTTGCCATTTGTAAAGGTGCCCCTATTCCTTCATCGTGGAAGGGGGCCGAGGTGGTCCCTATCTACAAGAAAGGATCGAAGGCTGATCCATCCAACTATAGGCCGATCAGCTTGTTGGACATTGGCCAAAAAGTTGTCGGCAAAGTCCTGTTAGTTAGAATTCTAAATTGGGTAGAAGAAAACAAAATTCTTTCTGACTTTCAGGCAGGTTTCAGAGTGGGCACAGGGACGATTGAGCAAGCTTTTAGGCTCATGATGGTGTACTGGAAGGTGGTGGTTATAGGCAAGGGCAGTCTTTATCTCGCGTTTATCGATTTAAAGACTGCCTTTGACCTTGTACCTAGGGAATCACTTTGGAAAGTACTCGCTGACATGGGGCTGCCACACTATTTGCTGTCCCTACTAGTTAGGTTGCACCAAGATAGCTTTGCCCAAGTCAGGTGGGGCCCTGGAGGGGAGAAAACGGGTAGCATTCCGGTTGAGAGAGGTGTCCGCCAGGGATGTGTTCTGGCTCCCACCCTTTTCTCTCTCTACATCAATGGGGTGGTTGAGCATCTCCTCGAACATCCTTCTGATGAACCATCCCTGGCTGGCGAACGCATACCGACCCTCCTCTTCGCGGATGATACGCTTTTAATTTCCAAATCCCCAATGGGACTCCAGAGACTTTTGGACAATTTTCAATCCTTTTGCACCAAACGAGGTCTGGTAATAAACACAAACAAAACGAAGTACCTCGTGCTGAATCCGCCGAAGCAACATGTGCGCTCTCCCACTCTGAATGCTGAGCTCTTGGAAAGGGTAAAGGTCTTTGACTATCTTGGGATACGACTATCGCACAAAATGGACTGGACCCCACACTTAGATAAAATGCTGATGAGCCACAAAAGGATTACAGGAGCCCTTTTGAAAGAGCAACGATCCTGCACAACAAGGCCTATAGCTACAGTCCTCGAGATCTATTCAGCTAAAGGTGTCAGCTCTGCCCTCTATGGGGCTGAACTTTGGGGTTCATCTACCACTGATGCTCTGCAGAGATCTGAAAACAAATTCTGCAGAGCAATTATGTCCCTCCCTCAAGGCACCCCTACACTTCCTCTAATGATGGACTTAGGCTGCCCCCAGATTGATGATATTGCCAAATTCCGTCCTTTATTACTATGATCACGCATCTGGCGGGTGGAAGAACTAAGTGGATATGCCAGAGGTCTAGCAGAAATCATGTCATCGCCAAGTTGGCACAAAATCAAATGGCTGAGAGACATGAAGAGTTTACTAACAAAGTTGGGCCATATTGAATCATGGTCGAGTAGAACATCACCCCCGAAGCTAGTCCTTAAAAAGCTTTACTGGGACTGGATCTGCTCACAAAGGAATTCTAGCACCACCCTGGGCAGGCTCACAGAGGATTTCTTGAAGTTCAAAGATTGTCCTAGACGGGAATTGTACCTTGATGCAATTGGAAAACACTTTGATAGGGCCTTGTACTTTAGGTTCAGAGTGGGAACCCTTCCACTTAATACTCTTACCGCAAGATGGAAATCCCACATGGAAATGTCCGAGCTATGCCCAGCCTGCCTTGCCAAACCGGAATCACTGGCACATTTCATGTTGGAGTGCAGCGAGTACGCAACTCCAAGGAGGGTCTGGCTCAAAAACTTATGCCGCCAGCTGGGGACTAGGAGCCATGACGTGGCAATTAGGATACTCATATCCGATAGTAGTGTACCCTATGCTTGTGCCCTAGCCAAATTTCTCTCATGGGCTTGGGCTATTCGAGCCAAAAGGCTGAAATCAACTGTTTAATTCTATTTTTATAAAATGTTTCAACTGAATGAACTGCCATCTTTTTTCTTCTTGATTAAGAAATCTGTGAAAATTCAACCAATTAATTGGCTAGTTTTTTTGATTGTACAAACAATTATTACTGAAATCATTGTCACTTTTAATATTATGCACATAGACAACAAAATCTTTTTTTAATCTATTACTGTTTTTACATGTACGTTTGACCTACTGTGCTGCTTTTATGATAATTGTTTTATCGAAATAAAGCTTTTTGACTTTGACTTTGATTTACCGCCCTTGTTTAACATGGATAAGCTTTGTTCACAGATAGAACTAAAAGTGTTAACTCTGAATGACCCCCGACTCAAGAAAGTGACCTCGATCAAAGATAGACCTAATAAAATAGAGCAGGGCATACTAAGTAGTCCCCGATAACTCTAATGGGCAGAGGGGTGCTGGTACTATGACACAATAGGTGAGGGGAGATGTATCAGTACCAAAGGGACCCCCAGAAAATGCATGCCGCCCTATACCATCAACAAAAACAGCAGCAACCTCTGAGGCCACACAACCCGATAAGGCTTCAGAGGGTGGAACGCTGCCGACAACAACTTCGCAGCTAAGGAAGAGCGGTCTTCGGGGACGGCATTCTGAGCCCTATGCTGCTAGTGCTGCTAGTGCTCAGAACCATCATACCTTCCTACATCTCCCCCAGAAGCTACTCCCCATACATTTGTTTTGGGCAATGTTCCAATGCTTCCTTCCAATGCACGGGAGCACTGGTCAACATTAAGAATTATTTGTTGGGTAATAGGATTGGCTTAAAGGAGTATATTTTTCTCAAATTTAAAATGGTTCGTAGAGTCCCCCGGGTTGGAAAATCTCACAAGTCTTTACCAGGTGATTGAGTTGTCCTAAATTTCAGGTCGCCAAGTCTGGTCCAGCATACATTAGAGAGGGCTGGGAACTGTTTCATCAAGGAGGATGACATAAACATCTTTCCATAGTTTTTTTTTATCAATCAACCAGCACCCTCAGGTGTAGCGAGATGAGCGGGTTATCCAGAACACACAGCCAACATGACTCCCCGGTAATCACAAGCAATCGCTTTGAAATCTTCTCTTCTTTAGAGGACATAGATTGACTGGGAGCCATAGACAATCCCCCTCTAACTGGAACACTAGTATCTATGGGCCAGACAGGGTCTGACTTAGGACCGCGTATTCCCGACCCCGCTGTAATATCTGAACCTATGGCCAGTTGGAAAGTTACATATGCCAATAGTTCTGACATTGAAGGGGGTGCGTGCCAATCGCAGATGGAATTAAAAAATGGGGTGGGGAGAAGACTTCATCCCACCCACTTTTCGTAAGATCTCAAACTTCATCCAGTACTCCCAGTCTGGTAACTGCAGAAAACGATCATGTATCTAACTCCCAAGTAAATACCAGAAACACAACCATAGGGCCCTTAAAAAACATATATGTCCATAGCCTCCTGGAATATGGCAAGTCTATCTTCCAAAACCTCCTCAACTGAGTAGTCAACATATATTGACAGTCATGATGTCTGGATATTCTAGGAGACCGGTCATTGGATAAAATTTACCACTCTGGCTTTTTACATTTTTCAAAGGCTGCTTTAGGAGGGCAGAGACGGAGACCTATAGGCAGGCTGACCTGTTGGGTCAGACAGCAATTGGGCATTTCGGTGAAAGAAGTATTCATCTATAGTCCAGACATCATGGCCATACGGATCAGTATGGTGCATAGACCTGATGTTTTGATTCATTCATTCAAAATAGCTTTATTCGATTTTGAATACAGAATCATAAAAGCACAAAAAATACATTTTCAGTTTAAGAATAGTGAGTAAAAAGCCTTTAAAAGAAATTTATTAATACAATGGTTAAAATATCAGATGTGTCCTTTCTCAAATTCATTAACAGGTAGAGACATATTTACAAAAATTCATAAAGCGTTACATCGCCTTTCTAAGGGCTATAATGGTCTTCAAATAAGATGCCACTGCCTTTATCTCAAGAACAGTCTCTAATTGCTTAAGTTTGCAGTACGCATCATGACATCCTCTGATGCCCCATTTGGTAAATATAGGTTTTAAAAACTGTTTCTTGGGGGCTAAGTAAAAAAGACAGAAGAGAATAGAATGAATGTTTGTTTGGTTTGACGATCCATCACAAGGACACTTTTCCAGCTGTTTGCCCCAGTCATTGCATTTAGGGAATGTTATCAGACGGAAAAATGTGTCAGCCCGGAACCTAGTCAAGAGCATTCTAGAATATGGGCTGCTCTCCATGATTAGATAAAGTTTCATTCCTTCCGGTTGAATAGGTACGCCGTTTAAATTGTTGGTGTTTTTTTCTTTCTCGCTCGACCACCTTTTATTAGCCAGATGTTCCTTGATGGTCTTTTTCAAGGAGCGCTTGGAGATAGTTTCCAGGCGCAGCGGGTCATTGAAATATTCTTCATGGCCAATGTTTATGGACATGTTTCTCACGTAGTTCAGCCATTTGATGTTTCGCGCCCCCTCTAAGTTTAAGCAGTCCAAGACAATTTCCCTGTTCAATGATGTTTCCGGGGTAGTCCAAATTTTATGCCACAAAAGGAGGGGGCTGGTTTTTTTTTTTTTTTAAATTTGTTTTTATTGTTGCTATCACATGGTACACAGTAACGGTGAATCATCCTTCAGTGCAGCGTCAACATTTAGCTGCCTTCAATCAATAGAGCAACATTTTAAATTTTACCCCCCCCAACTTTAAACTTGTTACTACAAGGGTCAAGGTACACGATCCGTGTCAGAAATCCATTATAACAATTGGCGTGTCTAGAAGCATCTAACGGCATTTTACACATTTACTGATAAAAACAGGCTCGCCTACACTTACAATTCCCAGGGCCTCATGTCGTGCGCTGCTTCTGATACCTACTCCTCCCCCCACCCACTACTCTACATCCTCGTCCTCTCCTGAGTTGTCCCCATCTTCCTCCTCAGGCAGAGGCTCACAAATGTCTCCTCTGTATGCGTTCCAGGGTGTCCAGATTTTGTTCCATTTGCGTGGATTACGCCTCTGTTGGTACACCGCCCTCTCCGTCACCATAAGCATATCCATGTTCCTGCACCACTGCGCCAGTGTCGGTGTCTCCAGTGCCCCCCAATTTTTTGCGATGTCCCGCTTTGCCAGCATCACCCCAATGATCACCCATTGTTTCGCATGCAGTGACATGTCTGTTGGGCCCCATACATTCAATAGGCAAACCCTAGGGTCAGGCGTGAACGGGTTCTGTAGGGTCTGGCTTATCGTGCGTGTTACACGCCTCCAGTATTCTTGTATATTAGGACAGGTCCACACAGTGTGGAACAGTGTACCCTCCTCCCCACAATTCCTCAGGCAATATGGGTGTTCTGCCCTGTGTATTTTATATAGTGTCGTGCGGGTGTAGTAGACCCTATGTAATACTTTAAATTGGACCAATCTGAATCGGGTGGATATACCTGCCTCCCTGGGCGATGCCAGAGCTGCATTCCAGTCCGCCTCATCCAGGTCCCCTATCTCGTCCTCCCAACATTCCTTCAGCTTCCCCAGCGGATCTGGTAGGTTGTTCAGTAGTTTGCGGTAAGTGAGGGAGGTCGCACTTGCCTCCATATAATCCGTAAGCAGTCGGTCCTCTAACGGAGCCGACTCCGGAACTGTCACACCCGGCTCCAACACAGACATGAGTGCGTGCCTAATTTGTACGTATCTGTATGTTTCAGTTACCCCAAGGTCATACTGTTCCCTCAGGGTCGCAAAGGAGAGCACGCCCTCTCTCGTCCATAGATCGCCCACCGTGGAGATTCCGATGTTATCCCACTGGTCAAACCCTTTAGAACTGCGCACGTTACCGAGGGCCTTGGCATCCCATAGTGGTGTGAGTTTAGTGATCACTCCCTCCCATGCAAGCCGCCTCTGAGCTTTATGCCATAGAGCTACAGTGTGTTTGGTAGGTCCTTCCAGCTTCCTCACCATTCCTTTGTTGTAGAGTGGGGCCAGGAGGGTGGTCGTGCCCAGTTGGCGTCTATCCGCCATGTAAGCCGGGTCATCTTGTGCACTATGGATCCACTGGTTGATCACCTTAAGGTGAGCTGCCCAGTAGTACAATTCAAGGTTGGGGAGGGCTATCCCCCCGCTGTACCAGTCTCTAGTTAATTTCAACTGCGCTACCCTGGCCGGTTTGCCTCCCCACAGGAGGCCTGACAATTGTGCCGACACGTGGCGGAAGAATGATACGGGGACTATCGCCGGCCTGTTTTCCAGGACATATAGGAAGCGAGGCAGCGCCATCATTTTAAAGAGCGCCGCCCTACCTAGAAGTGTCAAGGGGAGATTCTTCCAGTGGCGCACGTCTGCCTTCAGCCTGTCCAGCTGGGGCTTAAGGTTCAGGTCTAGAAAGGTTGAATGTTCCCTTGTAATTTGAATCCCTAGGTACTTGAAGGAGATGGGTTCTACGAGCAATTGGCAATCCGTAGGTAGGACCGGAGGGTCACCCTGCACCATATAGATTGTGGACTTGGACCAGTTAAGTTTATAGCCTGAAGCTGCACCGTGCCTCTCGCACAGTGCCAGTAGGACCGGGATACCGTTCGTAAGGTCCGTGAGGTAGACGAGCATGTCGTCGGCATACAGGGAGACCCTATCTTCCCAACCACCTCCCCACTGTATGCCTTTCAGTAGCTGGGTGGTTCTGATACTCGTGGCCAGGGGTTCCAGCACTAAGGCGAATAACAGCGGTGAAAGCGGGCATCCTTGTCTCGTGCCCCTCGCCAGCGGAAGCTCCCTCGAGATATGCCCATTTGCAGTCACCCTTGCCACGGGTTCGGTGTACAGTAATCTGACCCATGATATGAATTTCGAGCCAATACCTATGTGTTCCAGGACCGCAAAGAGATAGCGCCACTCCACCATGTCAAACGCCATCTTGGCATCCAATGACAGCACCGCTGCCGGCTCCTCCAACTGTGGGGCTCGTGCTAGCACCCCGTGCAGCCGTCGCAAATTCAGCGCCGTACTCCGGTGTGGCATAAAGCCCGACTGGTCCGGATGTATCAGGGGCGCCAGATGGGGCAGCAGTCTGTTGGCCAATAGTTTTGCCAAAATTTTACTCTCGGCGTTGAGAAGGGAGATCGGGCGGTATGATCCGCACTCTTCAGGGGGTTTGCCGGGCTTTGGTATTGCGATGATTGTGGCTGTGCGCTGATCAGGAGGCAGTCACCCCCGCTCCTGGCACTCCCTGAACATATGGAGCAATGGTGTGGACAGCGTTTCGGACATGAGTTTGTACCATTCTATCGGCACTCCATTGGGGCCCAGTGCTTTCCCTGGGTGTAACGCTGCTATGGCTATCTGTATTTCTTCGGCCGTCAGGTCGGAGTCAAGCTCGTCCCGATCGTCTTGCGAGAGAGTACGGGTAGGCACTCCCATGAGGGAACTTTCTACCATCTCCCGCGTGACCTCGAACTCGGGGGAGTATACGGAGTGAAAATGGTCTGCCAGGAGTTCTACTATTCGCGCCGGACTGGTATGTATCTCACCAGCTGGGTCTTTCAGTTGCAGTATGGCCCTCTGCCCACCCCGTGTCTTCTCAAGCCACGCCAGGAGCTTCCCTGCTTTATCTCCTATGTCATACACCCTACTCGTTGTTGCTGCCATACTGTCCATTACCCTGCGACGTACATGGTCGGTATGCCGCTGCTGGCACAGTCGGAGCGTGTGTTGGGTAACCCAGTCGGGTTCCTCTCGTGGTCCTGTGTTGCCTTGTCAAGTTGTTCCTCTAGCTCTACCAATTCTTGACGCTGTGTGCGCTTGTGCTGCGTGATGACTGAGATTGCCTGTCCGCGAAGAACCGTCTTGTAGGCCTCCCACAGGATGGTATGTGACGCCACCGAACCTACATTTTCGGTGAGGTACGATCGCGTACCTCTCTTCAAAGCCCTGGCTATACCCGGTTCCCTGAGGTATCCCGGGTAGATAGGGTAGACGCGTCTATGGGTTCGTTCCTGACTGGACAGAGTCAGTGTCAGCGGGGAGTGATCGGAGACCCCTCGCGGTCTGATCTGAGAGTCAGTGAAATTGAGGAGGCCCCCCCCCAACGTAAGGAAATAGTCAATCCGTGATAGGCTGTCGTGAACTGCCGAGTAGTATGTGTATTGCCGGTCTTCTGGGTGAAAACGCCTCCATATATCTATTAAACCCTGTGCTTCCATGAAGTCATGCAATCTGGAGGGCCCTGGTGTTTGTGTACGCACTGGGTGGCGGTCTAGGGAGTTGTGTGCCACTGCATTGAAATCACCTCCCACGATGAGATCCCCTTCTGGAAGGTCTAACAAAAATTTCCCCAGTTCCAGGAGAGCTATGGTGTGCAGTGCCAGCGGGATATACACCGAAACCACGTTAAGCGGCTTCCCCTCCCACTGCCCATGTATCGCCGCAAAGCGCCCCTGGGTGTCAATGCTAACTGATTGGGTTATGAACTTGGATGAGCGATGCATTAGTATCCCTGTACCCCGGGACCCTTTAGTAAACTCAGAGTGGACAACCATGCTGTAGCCTTTCCTATCTAGGGCCCGTGTGGCTGTGCCAGTGAGGTGTGTTTCCTGTAGTAGGACCAGGGCTGGATTCAACCTTTTTATACTCTGTAGGACCAGCCCACGTTTAATTTTGTCTCCCAGACCCCTCACGTTCCAGGACATGAGGTTTAGCGGGGGTGCCTGCCCCATATTAGTGCCCCCCCCATCATGTTTGGATGAGCGGAAGGATAATTGGTGCGCGTAGAGGACTAGGCTGCCTGTGAAGTGAGCCTGCGTGCTGTGCCGCGACACTACCATTCTACGCTTGTGTACCCCATGGTATCTTCCTAGACCCTGTGTACAAACTAAAAACCAAAACCACATCCTACCCCCAACTCCCCCCCTCCCTGCCCCCCTGCTCAACGGACTCCAAACTGCCCGCCCCCCCAACTCAGCAGAGTGCCTGACCCCAACCCAAAACACAGTACTTGCTCGCTGGGGTGGAGGAATCTCCGTAGTCAGCGGCCCCCTTCCTCAGCCGCGGAGGCCCCTCAGCCCAGTGTCCAAGGCGGCACTGCCGGTCGTCGTTGTCGTCGATTCAGCCAGACAGTAGCAGTGACTCACTGTTCCCCATCGGCGCTCTCCTCTTGTAGATCAGTCAAAGGGGAATGTATCTCCGCATCTTCGTCGTTGGCTTGTGAGCCCTGTCGGGATCCAGCATTACGGTGTTTGCTCTGCCTATTGGAGCGACGAGGGAGGCCCGCCGTCCTCCACCCCTCCAGCCATTCCTGCGCCACCTCCGGGGAATCAAAAAACCAAGTTTTGTTATCTGCCACGATCCGAAGCTTGGCCGGAAAAAGCATTGAGTACGGGATTTCCCTGGCTCTCAGTTCCTTTTTGACTTCGAAAAAGGTTCTCCTCCTCTGTGCAACCTCGGCTGTGTAATCCGGAAAGAAGGCCAGTGTGGCGTTCTGGATCTTAATAGGGGGTGAGTTCCTTGCCGCCTGTAGGATGGCGTCCCGATCCCTGAAATTGAAGAGCCTCGCTACGATCGGTCTGGGGTTAGCGCCCGTCTTATGGCGTCCCCCCGGGACCCGGTGCGCCCTTTCCACTGTGAGGAAGGCGGAGAGACCTTTGGGCTTTAGGGTCTGCGTGATTAGGTTCTCCACGTATAGGTCCATCGCCCTCGTGTCTTCCGATTCCGGCACACCTATTATACGGATGTTATTCCGCCTCGAGCGCCCTTCCTGGTCATCGAGCTTGTCGCGCAGTTCCTTATTTTCCTTTGAGATGCGTTCCATACTAATCTGCAGCTCCGATACGTCTTCAACCAGGGATTTGGTCACCACCTCCATATTATTCACCTTCTCCGTCATCTTATGAAAGTCCGCCCTTATAAGTGTGATTTCGGCTGAGATCGACCCCACCGTGGCTTGCACCTGTGTGAGGGCCCGCATGACATCGTCTATGGTCACCTTCTTGCCACCGGCTGCTTCAGCCGTCTTGCCCGATTGTGATTTGGCGTCCGGTGAGGGAGAGCCGGGCTTTTCGTATGCAAACCGGTCCAGGCGCGACTGCGCCGCCACGTTTTTTGGCCCCTTGCCGGCCATCTTGGCTGCGAGACTCGCCAAAGGTGAATGTAGCCGGTGTCCCAGTCTCCTGAGCCGGTCCAACTTTTTGTTCGTGTTTACACCTGGTCCCCCCGGGGCCGACCCAAGCGTTCCTACCCCAGATAGCTACCGGACACAGTCTAAGGGCCCACGCTGCGTTCAGAGGGTATGTGTGGCCCCTGAGAGTTGTTCGTGGCCCCTGCGGCCAGCGACGACAGTAGGTATTGCAGGGTCCCTGTAGTCTGGTGGTGCTCTCACGATTTTCAATGGGGACGGTGGGGTGAAGTTGCCAGCTGAGACTCAGACCCCTGCGTGGGGCAGTCTATATCCTATTTTCCCCCTGGAAGGGCGTCCGCTCCTCCACTCCAGTCCCTCGTGTGCCGCCCTTGTCCTGTGGCCGTCGGATCTACCGCCTGGTACCCCTGATGGCAGCGTGGGGCCCGTGACACCGCTAGGTCAATCTGTCCGGATTTAAGATAAGCGTCCCACGTGGACGCACTGCTGCTCTCGGAGTCGGCACCGGGAGGATGCCCAATCAGGTCTATTGCTCGCCGCTGCGTTCTTGTTCAGCGGAGGGGCCCCGGGGCTACACTGCGGTCAATTTGGCAGCACGAGTTCTTCCGTCGCCCGTCCCAGTGCTCTGTCTGCCACGCCGGGTCCGCAGCGGCTGATGCAGGTCTTCAATGGGACTCAAGATTGCGGACACCAGTCCCGATGTCGCCGCACTGCGCGCCTTTACCCGTCCCTGCAGGCTGTTCAGGTCGTCCTCCTCCTCACCTTGGACGGGCGCTGGGGCACACAGTACGGGCTCCTGAGGTCCGGTGTCGGTAGGTGGACGCTCCGGTTCCCTCTCCGCTGTCGCCGGCCGCGGTCGGGCCCTTCCGGTGTCACCCTGCCCGGGACAATCCGCTTCCTGCCAGGTCAGCAGCGCAATTTGCTCCCCGGCCCGGATGTTTCACGCAGGCCCACACTGGGTGCTGTCAAAACTGCTCTTCCCGACCTCGGATTGAAGTCCCGCTGGTCTGGATCGCTGCCGCCCGGTCCTGGGCTTCGTTGCCTTCCCGCCTGGGAATTGTTATGGAAGGATAAATGATCGGATTTCACTGGGAGCCGCTTCAGTTACGGAGCTCTCCTCCTAAGCTGCCGCCATCGCCAGCTGCTGGCCACGCCCCCGAGGGGGCTGGTTTTGATCGCGTCCTCTACATAGGAAAGCCCCAATTCGTTATGACTGAAAAAGATAGATAACGATTTTGGCGTGGCAAGCAGATACCGTAAAAAGTTGTTTTCAGTCAGTTGTATCTGCTTAGAAATTGTAAAACCCCAGATTCCTGCGCCATATGTCCCAGTGGAAAGACATCCGGCCTTGTAAATTTGTATGAGTTCTTTGGCCGGACGACCACCAAGTTTCCTTGAGAAATGTATTGGGGCTCCGGTTGCTCTACTGAATGCCAAATTTCTAGCATGGACCGCCTTCGCCCAATTTCCCTTATCGTTGAAATGTATTCCCAAATAACAGAAAGTAGCAGTATTAAGTATCTTTTTTTGATTTAAAAAGATTGTTTTGGGCGATTTTCTGGAAGGGCCGGATCTCATGGAATAAGTCTTTGTTACATTAATTGTTAGCCCATGAGTGTTCATGTAATTTGAAAATTCCACTACCGCCCTCTGCATGCCGATTGGGGTCCGTGATAGTATTGCGGCATCATTCGCATATAAGAGGATTGGTATGGAAGTCCCTCCCACTGAAGGATAGTCGAACTGAAACTTCCTCATGTGCTCCACCACTGTATTTATGTATAGTATAAAAAGGAAGGGTGCGAGAATGCACCCTTGCCTCACGCCTCTGTTGATATGAAACCTTTCTGAGCATTGGCCATCTCTGCCGTACCTGACTCTTGCCCCTGCATTTCTATAAAGTTCCTTAATAAAAACGATGATCTTGTATTCTATGCCCAAGCACTTCAGCTGTCCCAAAGCTTTATGTGGTCTACGCAGTCAAAGGCAGAGGTCAGGTCTACGAATGTTATGTGTAGACTTTCGTGCTTTGCCTCTGTATATTTAGCGACCAGGAGGGCCAGGTTTAGACTCTGCTCTATTGTACCCTTCCCTTGGCGGAAGCCATACTGAAGAGGGGTTATGATGTTATTTTCTTCCGACCAATCTTGGAGCCTATTTAGAGTGATCCTGCCTGCTACCTTCATCAGTGTGTCTAGAAGTGAAATTGGACGATGGCAGGCAGGATAATTTCTATTGCCCTTTTTAAAGATTGGCACCACAATTGCCTCGGGCCATGTGGGTATAAAACCTACGGTGTTAATGCTGTTCAGAACGTTGGTTAGGAGGGGAGCCCAGAGTTTTATCTCACTTTTATATATATCGATGGGGACCCCGTCGGGTCCGGGTGCTTTGCCCGATGCGCTGTCATTGATGGCCTTTAAGACTTCCCTATAGTCAAAGGTGATTCCCAACATGAACTGGGCAGGGGGCTCTTTGGTTGATGTTGGGCTTATGCATCCTATTTGGTTAGGATTATTGTACAGATGTGTAAAGTGTTCAACGCACGCCTCCCCTGACACTGCAATTTCTATTGCGTCGTTGTCACTGTTTTGGAAGAAAGGCGCATTAACTGCCTTCCAAAAGGCGGTGTTATCGTTTTTCTGACATGCTAGATGTAAGTTTTCCCATAAGTCCCGCTTTAATTCCTTCCTCCTAGTGTCTAGTGCGATTCTATAAAGCTTACGCGCCTCTCTAACATAGGCTACAGATCTTGGGACTTCATGCAAGACTGCTATTAGATGTGTGTGCTGTAGAACATTCCTTGTCAAACCAGCCCTATTTTTTGCTGTTGTATTTTTTGAATGGTTTCAGTAAAAGGTTGTTTGTCTCCTTGGTAGTCTCAATAAAGGAATCTAAGATTATTTCTGGTCGTTCAAATTCCCTCAAGCAGATTGTCACCTGGTCCAGGGCTCTAGACAGTATGCTTATCAGGAATTTTGGGGTCCAGCTTTTCCCACTTAAGTGAATACCCATTTGTTTTCCCCAGGGTTATAGGTATCGAGTACTCTTTGTTGATACTTATGGCCGATCCCTTTACTTGCAACTCAATAGAGATCGGATAATGATCCCCAAAAGCGAATTTTAGGGTCTCCCAGGATAGGTCTAACCCTCGGTATCGATGTGATAAGAGTGAAAAGTCGATCACCGAATTCACACCCCTTCCTGTGAAGGTTGGCTCAAAGCCTCTCCTTGTAGCACAGATTTCGTTTATAAAACCCAGGTCTAGCTCATAGATCACTTCATTGAGTTTATTCCCTATACCGCGGTAGATGAAATGGGACGAGTCACCAAAGTCGTTTCCCTTCAGAGGGCAAATGACCAGGTCGTTGCTAGTACAGATGGTGCAGTTAAAATCCCCTGTCCAGAGGAGTGCCAAATCACCTGTCCCTACCTTTTCTAGTGCACCTACACACTTCCTTAACCTGGAGAAGATGTTATTCCATTCATTACAGGGGTCGTTGTTATAGAAGTTAATTATGGCAAGTTTATTCACTCCTGGCCAACAATAGAACTTGGAAGAAGTCATCAGAGATATTTCGGGAGACTTTAATGCCAGCAGTGTTAGAAATGTATGTGCATAATCCACCTCTATTTCTTCCTCGGGTGCTGGGCCTCCCAGGGATGTTAAATGTTTGATATCCCAATAAGTGGATTTCATTAGTCAGCCATGTTTCCTGTATACACAGGATGCTATAATTATGAATGGCTTTTAGCCATTCAGGGTTATGCGCTTTGGTCTTCAGACCTGCCAAGTTCCATGATAATACGAATTGGCTGGGATGGGTATTCATTGCGCCATTGGTGATACTTCTCTTATAGACTTAAACTTAGCCTCTCGGCCCTTGCTAGTACCCTTTACTTGCATGTATATTGGTGGGGCCTCTGCACCTTTAAAAGCATTTTCCCAGGCCTGTACAAAGTCCTGTACCTTCCCTGCGTCTCCTTCAATTTTGAATTCTCCCCCCTCCCCGTGTGTTTGTGCCTGATGTTCCTCATTATTCTTTCTGCTATCATCTAATGATGACATAGAGGCAATACCCACCATTAAAGGGTCAGCCTCTTTGGTATGGATAAGTCAGTCCACCCTCTCCAGACCCATGAGTGGGGCAAAATGGTTTGTGGTTGGTATGTTGAAGACTAAGGGCATCCCTGGTCTATGGCACCGTTTTTGAATTCCGGAAGGTTCCCCCACCAAGGCTTTCGGGTAGAAATAGTTGACTTCTCTGACCCTTATACTACCCTCGTACCCACCCGGAAACCAGTCTTTAATAAAAGTGACTGCTCTATGGTCTCTAAAGTTTACGATGACTATGTCGCCAGGGGTTGTTTTAGGTCTCTTACCCAGCCATCCTGCTCGTCGGACATGGAGAATTTCTCCATTTAGGTTAGCGGGTAGTGGCCTATGTGTTCCCAGCCAGTGCATAGTCTTATTCTTTAGGATTTGATGGCTTTCAAACCTACCATCAGATATTTCAGGAACCCCTGTTAAAACAATGACGTAAGGTTCGGCCTCGGGGGGAAGATTAATTTGCCTACGTCTATCTGAGTTATGTTTTGTCGCCGACGGTGGAGGAATGGAGCCGTCGGCAGATGGTTGGGTGCTAGATGCAACCCTTTTCTCACTTTTGCTCTCGCAGGATTTTAGCTTTCCGCCACCCTGGGCCACTTTAGCTGTTGTTTTTGCGTGTTCCCCAGTTGGTTTGGAAGGTGGATGGCTTGGAAGATTATGGGTATGCTGGGTGATAGGTTTTACTGCTTTCTGGGCAGTAGCTGCTGAGGACGGTACGGACATTAAAGTGGGCATTGATGGATCTTTAGGTACAAGTTTGCTCTCTGCTATTGTCTGTTCTATGGTACCCAGTTGTTGCGCTATTCTCTTGAGTCTCTCGACTACAGGAAGTATTAATGATTTAATTAATTGCTCCAATGTGCCCATTATGTCAGCGTTAAGTAGTTCTTCAGTTGGGAGGATTGGAGGAATAACTATTTCAGGGGTTGTAGGTGTGTGGGGGACAGGACCTATTTTCTTCCCAAAATTGAGGTGAGTGTTCCTAGTCTTATTATTCTGAATACAAGCCCCCTTTTTCCTTCGTTTTTTGGTGGCTGGCCTTGAGTTCGGGAAGCGTTTAAAGGTGATTTTGGTTTTTAGACGGGCTCTACTTGAAGTACTAGTATATCTAGAAGTGCATCTAGTAAAGAGTTTTGGGCGGTTTCTACTTGCGGAGGTAAGGTGTCCAGGAGAATCTCTACATCAGGGTTAGGATTACCAAAGGACATTAAGTCACTTGTGGTTCGATCATTGGTTTCAACCGGTGGGGAGATTAAGTCTTGGAAGAGTAGTGGAATGCTGTCGTTGAGGGGCGCCTCATATCCCTCGCTCTCATGAATAGTGGCAGGAGGGGGTGAGGCAGCATGCTGTATACGTCCAAGGGATGATCGCTTATTTTTTATTAGTTCTACAGAGCGGCGTCTCTCAGATTGCCGCTCAGAAAGTGCAATTTCTCTATCGGTTACTGATGTGGGGCGAATAACAAAATTGTCGAGCGTACCTCGTTTGTCGCCTCCTGCCGTAGGAGGTTTCTCCTTGATAGGTGACATCCTCGGTGTAAGAACGATGGTGAAAAGGGGGTGGCCCGGCCCAGCCTCCTCTGGCCTCTGAGGGCCACAGAGGGCCCACCCTTTTCCCGGGCTTAGCCCCGGGCACTCCTGCGACGCGGATAGGAAGCTTGATTTATGGCGCCTCCGGGCGCGCGAGGTAACGTGACGCCGCACAGCCCTCTGGGGATGGTAGTCCTCCACTCGGCAGCCGCTTCGATGGAAATGCGGCGGCGGGAGGACTACCGGTCGGTGGGACCGCGGGGTAGCTCTTTTCTTGCGGCAGCAAACGGTGGCAGGATATCAGTAGGCTGGGTAGCAGGTGATTTTCAATGTTTATGCAAGAGGGCAGCCGGGTGGCAGGGGATCAAGTGTGGTTATCGCACCCACTTTAATTGTTGCTTCGAGCCTTTGGACCATAATGACAGAAACATTAGTGCAGAGGAGGACGCACAGTGGAACATTCCGCAATTGGAACCTTGTCCCATTAAAAAAATGGACAGAGGCTGCACTAAGTTAAAAGGGCTGTGTTTGGAAAGGGGACTGAGGGCAGTAGAAGAAGCCGCATACATTACATCTTCCTCAATGTAGAATTTTGGCCACCCCTCTTGGATATGAAGGTGCAGGGGTGGACTGAAAGCAACCATAACCCCTTGGTCTTACAACTGCAAGCTACAGGCTTTTTAAATCCAAATACCAGGGCAGTTGAATACGTAACAGCAGAGGCCCTGCTCACTAATGATATGAGGAGAGTTCAATGGGCTAAGATTATTGAAAATGAAGGTGCTCTGGAACAAATGAAGGAACTGGTTGCTTATTCGACCACCACCCTTCTTAACTGTGATTCCTAGGAGGACATTAATTAAATTATCCCCCAAGTTCACAATGACCCGTTCAAGCAACTGAATATTTTTTACATTAAAAGTAGCAAACTAAGGAAAAACTTTTGTGCTTAGGCGGCTTCTTGGTATAATAGTTCTTGCCGACAGGCTTATAAGATTTTATCCAGGGCTATTAGATCCAAAGTAGTGGGCAATATTAGAAAGGCTAGAGTAAGGTATAAGAAAGCCCAGCAACAAGCGAAGAAGGATTGGGATGAGAACCGCTGGCAAGACTTGGTCTCAGCCAGTAAGAAGAAAAACATGATCCAAATCTGGAAGCTTGCCAAATGGGGTACTAACTTTTTTATTTCTATTCTTGAGAGTTGAGACAAGATGGAATGGGTATGTTGATAAAATATCTGTCTAGACCCCGAGATAGATGAACACCTGCTGACCCTTTGCCTAAATCTGGTCCCCATTTTAGGGGCTGATAAAAGGAAACAATTGTCCTGTCATAGTTTTTGTGTTTTTAAGTACATCCCTTTTTCTATGCGCTTTTTAAATGTGCTTTTATCTTTTGTATTTACAACTTTGTCATTTTATGAAACAATGTTTTTAACTCATATGTAAATATATTTGTGATTTTTACATTAGCCTGGATGATTGTAGAACGCATATTATATCTGATGTCTTTTTAACTAATGATGTACTCAGTCTTTTATGATTTTGAAAATCGAAATAAAGACTTTATTGATGATAATGCAAGAATGGACAACATTTATTTGAAGCAAGAAATGTGATACACCAAATGTGAAGTTCCTGCTATCCAAATCCATTGAATGGAACAGATTCCACCCACCACCTCCAAATCAAACCTTAAGGGATTACCCATCACTTAAAGAGAACATTTTTGCTCTCTTAGACAAAGCTAAATATGTCTCAACCCAAGTTACTTGAATCTTCCACTGTGTTTGCCCCTGCATTTACAGCCTCACCAATTTGCTTCTTTTCAGCTGCTGACATGGGTGGGATAGCTGATCCCAGCTGGCAATTGATTGCATCAACTCTTGCTTCTATACTCATGTCAAAGTCTTGTTTTTTTGAAATCACCAAATCTTGGATTGATTTTTGTGCCTCTGCACAACCACTTTGTAACTTCTCTCGCTCGATCTGGAATGCAGGATTTGAGGGAGTCATGGTGAGAAATCTTCCTAATGCGCTCACGCGGTCCATCAAGTAGCGTTGTGACACCTCGCAGTAGGTAGACGAGATCATGTTGACTAAGTTGGCAATGTTGCTGGCTTTGAAGGCTTGGTTGTACAACATGTCCTTCACAAAGGCTTCAGAAGAATAATTGGGAATGTTCTGCACCGATTTGACGGACTGCACTAACTCATTGACATTTTTTCCTAGGCAGGAGTTAATGAGGTTGGATATCATCTGAAAGAAGCGGATCATCTTCTCCCACTGCTCCTTCACCTTCCCCAGGGCGTCCAAGCCTTTAATGAGCATATTTTTGGCTGTAACAAAATCAATTTCCTCCAGTTTGTGCCCCCTCATTTCAACTAGGATGGCTGTTAGTTTTTCATTTTCTTTTTTGACATTCTCAAAGGATTCCTTGTACATGTCCTGAACTTTTTTTAATTGAAGGTTGGCTTGTTCCACTCGTGCCTGTGCCATTTGTGCAGACTGAGTGCCGATGCCGACATGGCCTTGAGTGCTGGCTGCATTTGGTGGCTTTTGCTGCAAAGGCTGAGCATTAGTCGCTGTTTTACAATATGAATCAACTTTTAATGAGCTGCTAAACAGTGAATGTATCCTCTGAGCTATTGATTTCAATGTCTTGTCATCTGTATTGTGAGATAATGCAGCTCTCTCCAAGTCTTCACAAATAGCAACAGCAGATAGTAAAACAGCATCCATAAGTGTTTGTGCTTTACACTCAGCTTCATCCGCTACATCCTGTTTCAAAGACAATAACAGTCTTTTTACATAGTTTGTTGTCACTGCGTTCTCTCTCTCATCATAAACTATCTTTAGGTTAATAGTTGTGCCTGTACTATCCAAGACTTTTCGAAGGCCGTCTGTGATAGCTGTCATCTGATTGGACTTGGAGCAAATATTGTGGGTTGCCTGGGTGGACTTCACATCCCTTGTGTCAGCAGCAATAACACTACCAGCAGTACCAGCAGTCCCACTAGCAGGGCCACCTGGACCAAGAAACCTGTCTATAACTTTGTTTGTAGTTAAAGACAGTGCATCAAGAAGGCCACCCACAAAATTAGCACCCATGGTTTCCCACACAGAGGGCACTTTATCCAAAGCCTTCTTATAAGCATCTGATGCATCCTTTAGCTGAGTCTCAGTAGTCTTCTTGAATTCCTCTGCCATTTGCACAGATTTGTTTGAGGATGCTTCTCTTATGGTGAGCTGTTCCAGGGCAATCTTCACATCAGTCAGCTTCTTCTCATAGCCCTTCTTGGAGTTCAGACAAGCTTCAAGCACCTCCTGGACTAGATGAATGGTGTCACTAAAACTCGTCTCCACAGACTGAGCTAATGATATGCATTCATTGGACAAACTGAGAAAGGAGCTTAGGCGCTGTGGGAGAAGGGCATTAACACTTGCCGTGTTCTGGAACAGAATTAGGACTATTTGTTTAGCGGCACCAGGCATGGAACCTGTGAGGAGCCTGATCTGATCCATGTTTTTGTTTGCAATGCTGAAGGAAACCCAAGCTTTATTGCAGACCTGCATTAGGGTGGCAGAGAAGGACTCTGGGTATTTCATGTATTTGAAGCCATCTTTTGGTGGATTCAGGTTGATAGAGAAGTCGCCTCCAGCTGATGAAATGGCTGCCAGCTCTCCCAGAATGGCGATGGAGACGGGGGCGGGCACCAGGAACTCTTCCCAGTTGGCGTACGGTTTCATCATTAGCTCGGTTTCCAGCCTCACGTCCTCAGCTTTAGTGACACTCCTGACTGCATCATTGAGATTAGCAGCTGAAGATTTACAGTCCACTTCCCTCTTGAATCCTAGGGAAAACAGTTTAAAAAAATGTGATTAATTAGTGGCTGACCATTAAACTTGAAAGAATAAAATAAATAACACCAAACATCTGGAGGAAAATAAATCTTGGAGAGGTCAAATCAATCATTCTTTAAACCAAACATATGTAAACTGTAGCTCCTGCTGCTGAGCTAATCCCTCTCACAGAACCACACTTCACATGTGGGGCAGCAAATACAAGGTTCATCTTTTGTTTTCAAAAGTTCTTAGTTTGGGACAAATGTAACCTTTTCTCTAAACTATGTAGCAACAAGAATCCATGGGCAAATGAACAATGTACACGTTATTAAGTAACTTTTCATCTGACATGTAATAATGAGAAAATAGGTTGTGCAATCTCTTCCGGGTGACCCGAGTGCACATCCTGTTCAATGGCAGCTCCTGTTATGTTCCCGGAGGCCAGCCCCCGACGCCCCGGGCGTGAGGCTCGCTAGTCATGTGACTCCCTATAATAAAAAGAGGTCTCGCACGCACGCAGGCATTCTGAGGCGCCCAGACCGAACAGCAAAGTTATTCCCAGTGTCCGACTGAGTTTATTCTAGGGCCACGTGTTAGGCCTAGTTAGGATTAGATGCCCCGGAGTGTAGGTCCCAGATTGGTACCCCTAGGGCATTCATTTCCCCACCACAGGACACAACAATTGGCGACGAGGGTGGTTGCCGACCCCTCGCTCGAGGTGTGTGTGTGCCCACTTTCATGTGAGGCGGCTGCGAGCGTTGCCTATCGCTCGTGGTGCTCGTGCCTTGCTGTTCCACACACCCCTGCACAGCGCGCCTGGAGAGATGGCGACTTCCACCCCTGGCACTTTGGAGGTGAGCGGCGCTGCACAATGCTGTCCTGCTGCGCATCGAGGCCCGATTGGTCGTGTGCGGCCTTTCTCCCGCAGGACCCCCCCGTCCGGTGCCGCACCGAGATCAGTGGCGAGTGCGTGAAGCGCACCTCGGCCCGCCTGGCGCGACGTTCTGGGCGGCGACCAGTGCTGCCTGGCTGCTCGAGGGGACGTGGTGTCTGCCCGTCCCGAGGCGCTACATCGCCATCCGATTCCGGAGCGCCGGTCGCACGCGCTCCGCTGCCTTTGCTGAGGGGCACACCGCGGTCACTGTCCGCACTGCCGGTGGGCATCGACATGTCCGTGCAAGACCCCAGCCGTCAGCAACTTCCTCGGAGTGCCACATCGGACCTCACCTCGGCCGGCCACGGGCCTGATCAAGCGTGTCCTGGGCGATGGCTACCATTCCGCCCATTGAACCGTTTGTGGTGGAGGGTGCGCCCTTCACTCTCGCTCTGAAATGGAAGGAATGGGTGGACAGGCTCCTAATATTCTTTGAAGCCACAAAGGTCCACAAGGAACAGAAGCGTGCTATGGTCCTCCACCTTGGCGGCAAAGATATTCATTCCATTGCTTGGACCCTCACAGAGGCGACCCCCAAGACTCATCATACCCTGATTAACGCTCTCAATGCGCACTTTGAGCCCATGGCGAACCAGGACTACGAACGGTTCATCTTCCGACAAGCACGGCAACTGCCGGAAGAATCACTGGACGCATACCACACCAGACTTAAGAAACTGGCACTAACTTGTGGGTTCCAGGATGTAACGGAGGAAATCAGGGGACAGATAATACAGGGGTGCGCTTCTGCAAAATTGCGAGAGAGAATCCTGGAGGAATCGGGGAAGCCTCTGCCCGATGTCAGGACATCCCGCTCCGGATTTGTGGGAAGTTCAGAGCGGCAGTCCGCCATGGGGTCAAAGTCACAAGAGCCAACATCTTCGTGTCGGAAGAGGACCAAGGCATGCTCCTGAGCTGCAGAACAGCCGAAGACCTGGGGGTGGTCACATTTGCCTTTGGAGTACATGATGAGTCGGTGCAACAACTGATCATGGACTTTCCAGATCTATTTGAGGGAATTGGGTGTTTCAAAGGTCGTGAAATACATCTGCACGTGGACCCTACAGTGCAACCTGTTGCCTTGCGACACCGTCGCATTGCATTCCACCTTCGGCCGCTGGTGGAAGAAGAGCTGCACAAGCTGGAATCAGCCGGAATAATCGAGAAAGTATCAGGCCCCACCCCCTGGGTTTCGCCCATTGTGGTCACGCGGAAACCGAAAAAGCCGGGAGCAGTCCGGATCTGCGTGGATATGCGCCTCCCAAATGCTGCCATCAAACGGGAGCGCCATATCACCCCCACAATAGATGACTTAATCGGGGAAATGGCTGGAGCCTGCTGGTTTTCCAAACTTGACCTCCGTGCGGGATATCATCAGCCATCAGCTGGTGTTAGATAAGGAGTCAAGAAACATCACA
Organism: Lissotriton vulgaris; assembly: GCF_964263255.1. Lineage (NCBI taxonomy): Eukaryota > Metazoa > Chordata > Amphibia > Caudata > Salamandridae > Lissotriton > Lissotriton vulgaris. The sequence continues at coordinate 56,612,610 of NC_141689.1, forward strand.
ACCTAGACTTAGTTTTGGGATCTCCAGTGCGGCTGAAGTTTTCCAAAATGTCATTCAGGAGCTGATCGCCGGCATACCTGGAGTGATAAATGTCAGCGATGACATCATGGTGCATGCCCGAACAATTCCAGAACACAATCACCGGCTGGCGCAAGTCTTCCGTAGGCTCCGCAATGCGGGGCTCACACTACACCGAGACAAGTGTGAATTCTTGCAGACCAAAATTGGTTTCTTTGGATATGTGTTCTCAGCTGATGGCGTCAACCCCGATCCTGACAAAGTCAAAGACATCAAAGATGCGCCACCACCCACGATGGTTACTGAAGTCAGGAGTTTTCTTGGCATGGTAAACTACTGCGGTCGCTTCATTAAGGATCTAGCCAACCTAACTCTCCCGCTGCGTGAGCTTACTAAGGACTCCACTCCATGGAGCTGGGGACCGGAGCAGGAGAAGGCATTTAAAGACATCAAGGGCTCCCTCTCCAGTAACACCACGCTGGCCTTCTTTGACCCGCGACACACCACACTAATCGCGGTAGATGCCGGGCCGGCAGGGCTGGGGGCTGTACTGATGCAAAGGCCAAGGGATGAAACAGACTGGACCCCAGTTGCCTTCGCCAGCTGGTCCCTTACGGACACTGAACAGAGATACTCACAGATTGAAAAAGAAGCCATTGCGATTCATTGGGGATGTAGACACTTCCACCTGTATGTCTATGGGAAGCCATTCACGGTGGTGACCGACCACAAGCCGCTGGTGGCTCTGTTCTCAGGGACTTCTTCGAAACCACCACCAAGAATAGAGAAATGGCTATTGCAACTGCAGGAATACAACTGCAACATCGAGTATCAACCGGGAGCGAAGAACCCGGCAGACTATTTATCGCGCCATCCCAGGCCCGCCACTCCGGAGGAGATGGATGAGGCGGAAGAAACAGAAGCGTATGTGAAGTGGGTGGTGGCCAGGTCATGCCCGCGCCCCATATCCCTGGAAGACGTGGTGAGCGCCACGGCCCAAGACGCCTGCATACAGCGGGTCAAGGACCTCCTTCGGACTGCCAACTGGCATAAAGCCAAGGAGAGCTGGAAGGCACTCACCCCGGAGGCTCAGAAGATTATGAAGAGCTTATACCATGTCAGGGATGAACTCAATGAAGACACGGCAGGATGTCTGCTGCGAGGGCATGGTCTAGTAATACCCACGGCTCTCACGGGACAAGTAATACAACTAGCACATGTAGGTCACCAGGGGATGGTCAAGACCAAGGCCCGGCTGCAAACCAAAGTATGGTTCCCCCTCATGGATGACATGGTGGAGAGCATGGTGAGGTCGTGCACTGCCTGCCAAGTCACGGGAGAAGCCTCCAGGGAAGCCCCCATCATTGTAGAGCCTCGACCACAAGGACCCTGGGAGCGGGTCAGTATGGATTTTGGCAGTCTCCCGGACGGAAGACACATGCTGGTGATGATAGATGACCATTCAAAGTACCCAGAAGTGGAAATAGTGACAAGCACCAGCGCAGACTGTGTGATCCCCAAAATGGAAAAGATTGTCGCCACTCATGGTGCCATGAAGGAACTTCGAACGGACAATGGACCACCATTCCAAGGGCAGGATTTGGCTACCTATATGTCATCTCTTGGGACCCGCCACCGGCGCATAACACCTCGGTGGCCTCAAGCCAATGGGGAAGCCGAGAGGTTCATGAGGAGGCTGAAAGTGTTTGTCCTAAGGTTAACTGAGACTGGTTGAAAATGTTTGAGTTTGGTTTTGCTGTGTTCTGGTTTTTCCTTATTTTAGGAGGAATGTTATGTTCCCGGAGGCCCGCCCCCGACGCCCCGGACGTGAGGCGCGCTAGTCATGTGACTCCCTATAATAAAAAGAGGTCTCGCACGCACGCAGGCATTCTGAGGCGCGCAGACCGAGCAGCAAAGTTATTCTCAGTGTCCGACTGAGTTTATTCTAGGGCCACGTGTTAGGCCTAGTTAGGATTAGATGCCCCGGAGTGTAGGTCCCAGATTGGTACCCCTAGGGCATAAAGGGAATATCAGGCATGCGTTATTGTAGCAGAGAAGGTGAGACGGTGCTCCTAGGAGATTGTAAACTACGAGGTAATCACCTTGTCAAAACCAGAATTGGCAAAGGCAATAGGGCTGGTGTTGGCCACCAACCTTCGGCAACTCTTATTTGTTTTGTCATGCTTTTGTAAAACTGTACTGTTTATGAAGCTCCTCGGCCTCCATCAATCTAAAACAAAAATGGTCTTGTCAGCAAATTGGACTCTAAACCCAGAGACAACACTAAAGTAATTATAACGCAAAAACAGAAAGACTGGTACTTAGGGAACTACCTTGCTTAAATAAACTGACACATGGCCATGTACTTTATGCTGTAGTGGGCTGATGCAAAATGCAAATAATGCAACCAACCAATGGCTGAAGAGAGGTGGCTGAACGCCCCTTTCCTTTAAGTAGGTATATTATACATACCATTTTAGTCAAATTAAAGAAGTTGAAGTTGAAGTGATTTGTAAAGCGCTCTGCTACCAAGCGGTTTCCTGGCGCTGGGGAGTTGGCACAACGGCGGAAGACACCAGCGAGTTACTGTGATGGGTAAGCTTGAGTGAAAAGGTGGGTTTTTAAGGCTTTACGAAAATCCAAATAGCTGGACCTGGATCTGATAGACAGAGGGAGGGCATTCCAAAAGCGGGGGGCAAGGGTAGAAAACCTCATGCCGCCTGCCTTCGTCTTCGTGAGAAATCAATATGAAGATACCAACTTAGGGGCCAATTAGGATCTAGAGTGGATCGCCACCGCCCGCATGGCGGTGGCGATTCGCCCGAGATCCTTCCTCGCCCGCCACCCATTTCCCACTGCCTAATTACTATGGCAGTGGACCGCGGCAGACGGAAAGACAATCTGCCGCTTTACCGCCCGGTCAGATTAAATTGAACAGGCGGAAAAGAGTTTAATATGGTGGTGATGTCTCTTAGACACCGCCAGCCATATTAGGATGGGGGCGGAAACATGCTTTTCTTCAGCAGCAATGCCAGGGATTGCTTGCGGGGGCCTGTTGCGGGCCCCCAGGGACTCTGGGGGGTGGGGGTGCACATGGGGGGACCTATGGTACCCCCCTGCAGTTCCATGCACAACATGGCAGGCACCGTGGGGTGCCTGCCATGTTGTGCATGGAAGTGCACGACATACCTTCCTGGCATTGTGGCGGACGTGCTAAGTACACCGCCCACCACAATGACAGGAATGCAGGATGCGCCCGCCACTGTGGCGAGTGCATCCTAATAGCCCCCACCGGACCCTGCCCTTATGGCGGGTGGTCCCATTTCCCGATAGTATGGCGGGCGAGTTTTGTCAGCCCACCATCCTAATGACCCCCTTAGTTTCTGGCTTGCAATTTCAAATTCCATCACAATTTTAGAAGTTTTCACGATTGTTTCTTTATGTATGTATATTGTATTGATTTGTTAATATTATTTAATTTTGTAAGCAGTCCGGGACCCCCTAATTAGTTATCCCGGACCCCGAGTTGTGCCAAGACTACAAGTTAAAAAAAACTATTTTCTGTCTACAGTCACAGATTCATTGATATGACAATGCAGGATGCTGATGCAAAATTTGCGGGGTGCAGTGACATAACAACATAAGTAACAGTAATCAGAAAGGTCCACCTCGAAGAGGGTCAGTGTGTATCTCCTGTTGACTATGGAATACACACACTTTGTTAAAATACACCTCACACACCAAAAGGGCCCTTGTAAATGTAAATGTATTTGAGCTTATATAGCGCACAGCTACCCACAAAGGGTTTCCCGGCGCTTGCTTAGGGAACCCGTCCTGGTATTCCCCTGTGAGATAACCCCGGCAGGATATCCACAAGGTGAAAGCCAGGCATCCCGCCGCGAGGGGCCGTTGTGGAGATTAAGCAAGCTATTGCCCAGAGTCGCAGAGTGTGAACCCGTGAGTCGAGAAGGCACCGGAGCGAGAATTATCGAGTCCGTGGAATTTTTGAGCCCAAGACCCGCCGAGGCGGGGAATTGAACCCTGGTCCAGGGCCGATCTCAGCTTCCCGGTCTGCCGCCTCTAACCCCTGAGCCACACTTCTCCACGTGACAATTTATATTTTAATACAGATCCTGTGATAGTCATTACTATCACGGAAGCCACGGACGGAGGAGGAAGCACAACGAGGCTGGGGGTTGATTGGACCCTCAAATACTCTTCGGTCTAGCGTTGGCTCATGGGGCACTGTTCCTCACCCTACTAAGCATACTACATCAGTATCTTAACATTAGCAAGGGATGTGTATTAAAATGTAAATTGTATATCTATACACATTGATCATTTCTACACTTTTTTTGTACATACACCCTATTGTGGTGAAACATTAGTGAGTGACAGGGGGATCTGACCCCGGTCCTGATGAAGGGGCATGGCGCCCCGAAACATGTTGACCCGCACAGGAAAGTAAGCCCATTAACCTGCTTATTCTTTCCGACACCACTTTTTTTAACAATACCAGCCAGTGCTTATTAAATAGTTTTTTCTATCACTAGGCCAGGTATTTTTTAAACATCACTTTTTCATCACCCCTGACCCCACTGACACTCACTCAAATTCACTCACATAGCACCCACATTTAAAAGGTGCTCCAGCGTAGTCGCTTGTCGCAGCACTGCCCCGTCCGGCAGCCGGGCGGGAAGACCCTGATGATGAAGCATGACACCAAGGGCCCTTTTGGTGTGTGAGGGGTATTTTAACAAAGTGTGTGTATTCCATAGTCAACAGGATACACACTGACCCTCTTCGAGGTGGACCTTTCTGATTACTGTTACTTTCGCAAGAGTAGGATGTGCCCACCTCGGTGCCACACAGCACCACCTCTTCCTCCCCCTTTGATTTCCCTTATAATAACAACATAAGTGCCATTACCAAAGATTGAGCACGCCAAATAGGGTGTGGGGGTCTGTTGAAGGAATGTATAAGTGTGTATTCTGCTGTAGTTTAGAGGATACAGAGAGTGTGTGTAAGTAAATAAGATTTTTATAGGTAAGACGTGTTTATATTGCTGAGTCTGCTTTTGTGATTTTACAGGCGTAAAATCGAATAGAGCTTGTTCTGAGCTGATCGGTGTGTAAGTTGATAAGTTATAATGCACTATCTGGACTTCATCAGCTCTGGATACAGTACTATCTTCTGCCTAGCATAGGGATGGGTTCAGTGAGAACAGAGTGCTGCACCAAGGTTGTGATTCCCATCAGGGAAATGCCCAATCAATGACTTTATACACATGGATGAACGCCGTGTCCTTAGATATGTCTATGGCTTTCTTCCCTCTTCGCTAACTGCCCAATCCATGACTTTACACACATTGATGGACGCTGTGTCCTTAGATATATGCATATTGCTTTCTTCCCTCTTCGCAACCTGCCCAATCCATGACTTTACTCACATGGATGAATGCTGTGTCCTTAGATATGCCTATGGCTTTCTTCCCTCTTCGCTGACTGCCCAATCCATGACTTTACACACATTGATGAACGCTGTGTCCTTAGATATGTCTATGGCTTTCTTCCCTCTTCGCTAACTGCCCAATCCATGACTTTACTCACATTGATGAACGCTGTGTCCTTAGACGTGCCTATGGCTTTCTTACCTCTTTGCTAAATGCCCAATCCATGACTTTACACACATGGATGAATGCTGTGTCCTTAGATATGCCTATGGCTTTCTTCCCTCTTCACTAACTGCCCAATCCATGACTTTACACACATGGATGAATGCTGTGTCCTTAGATATGCCTATGGCTTTCTTCCCTCTTCACTAACTGCCCAATCCATGACTTTACACACATGGATGAATGCTGTGTCCTTAGATATGTCTATGGCTTTCTTACCTCTTTGCTAAATGCCCAATCCATGACTTTACACACATGGATGAACTCTGTGTCCTTAGATATACATATGGCTTTCTTCCCTTTTCACTAACTGCCCAATCCGTGGCTTTACTCACATGGATGAATGCTGTGTCCTTAGATATGCCTTTAGCTTTCTTCCCTCTTTGCTAACTGCCCAATCCATGACTTTACTCACATGGATGACCGCTGCTCGGTTGCAAAGTGACACACATGGCTTTTGTCCCTTTCTAATAACTGGCTAAGTCAGGAATGTACACACATTGATGTGTGCCCCTCAATGACGACACATGTGACTTTAGTCCCTTCTTTATTTAACTGCCCAAACCATAACTTCAAACAGATGCTCTCTGTCCTCAGAGACACATATGACTGTTGTACTGTTTCATTACCGGCCCAAGCCATGACTTTACACGCATTGGCAAGCTCTGCTCTGAGCCTCTGGAACTACATTTAAAAGATAAGAATAATGACTAACGTGCACAGCTTTCTGCTGCATCCATTTATTCAAAACACATGTTCAAAACTGTTTCAAGAAAGTGAAATTTGAGTCTTCAAAACAACTTGCAGGAAAGTGGTGGTCCTGATGTGCAAACTCCTGTTTGTGTGTGTATCATAAGTGAAGCAGCTCAGTGAATAGGGTCTCCTCTGATCACCTCTAAATAAGGCCTAAGCCACGTCTAAGAGCACGAATACCAAGACGACATCACTAAAGCTGAGCGGCAGCATATCTGGGGTGTGGCAAAGTTTTGACCAAATATATGGTGCTTTTATTACTCTTTGTAAGGGTGGGATGGCCTTCACCCTCTTGCAGGGGGGTCTAATACTGTCATGATCACTGTCCCTGCATGAAGTCACTCTTTAAACTGAAGTACTTCAGGCTCCTGTGTCAGATCACTTACTGTAAATGGCAACTGGGCCAGAATAGGAGCTTTCCAGGATGCAAAGCGCGATGAGCAGCGAGTAAATCAGTATTCGGGGTCCCATGGAGGCAGGTTTCAGCGATTTGCTTGCCGGGTCTTTGTCCTGCATAGGAGGGCAGAGAAATCATTTAGCACTGATGTAAAAGACAGAGACAGCTAAATACCTGAAGCTGTGACAATCTAGAACAGCATTGTGGCTGAAAAAGACTCCATAGAAAGGTTGTGAGGTTTGCAGCAGTTTGTCTCTACCTCAACCTTTCTATGCTTGCACCTTTTCTCCCCCAGGAGCTCAAATGTCCAAACACACAGCCCCCTCCCCCATCACACTGAAGTGCTTAGGAAGTACAAGAGATGGAGAAGGTGTGTTACTCAGGGTGACAGAGGTTGGTATAGTAGTCCCATGCTGGGTGTGCTGCATCAGAAGAGTCTCTCTGTTGACAGACTCACCTCCATCCCCGGGTCCACACTGCCCCTGCTGTGACGGTCAGCAGTTCTGGAGCTGCAGTGTATGGCTATCTGCTTCAGTCTGTACTATGACATTGGAGTGGTGATAATAGACATGGCTCAGGTACCAGCAGTTGACCAATCCTGTCTTGAGATTCAGCTCTTTACTGACTCCATGTTCTCATGGAGATGCTTCTGCAAGAGACCCCCCTGTGATCCAGCTCATCACTAAACTGTTAATGGCTTTAAGGGAATCAACCACTATTCCCACATAACAAAAACAATACTAGGTGTCTAATATCCACTTGTTAGGTCGAGCCTCCGAGACAGTGCATGCTCTCTGGCTGCGCAAGATCGACTGTCCACTTACCAAGATTTTGCAGTGTCTTGAAAGCCCACCTCTGCTTGCTATAGGGTGGCTTTATCATCACTCTCATTTGCTTGCTTCTTATTGGATGACTTGCATTGTCCATCTTGCCTTTGTCCTTCCCTTGTAGCATAACCTCTTTACATGAATCCTTCTACTGCTAGGTTTCAGGGAACAATTATTTTGCTGAAGCACTCCATAAGAGTGCTTTTGTTTTCCAGCTCTCTTCACCATGTCCTTGTCTCCTTTCCTCTTTCTTATTTTTCTTTCTTTAGTCTGTCTGCTTTTCCTCCCTCCACCGGCTTCTCATTTCTTTTTTATTAAACAATAAGCATTACACAAATGCAGCTGTCTGTTTCTACCCCTCTCATTTTACTCTCTTGCCTGTGTACTGCTCTTTCCCCAGCGCTACACTTTCCCATTCTTGCATTTTTCAGTGTTGCCTTCTCTCACCTGTGTGCTTCTGTGGTGTTCTCTCCCCTACCCTAGGTGTGCTGCTTTTCCCTCACCCACACACTCCTCCATATTACCCACAAGCCCAAGGACCTCTGTACTCATTCCGCTGGTGAGTGCGTGTGCTCTCATGCATGTGTCATTGCGCCTTTACTGTTTTTTTTTATTTTGAGGTACAGCATCATCAGAAGCAATTGGCTGAGCCAATAAGCTCCAAAGGCGAGGCACGCTGGCTTTGCTGTGGCAGCGGCTCTCTGCCGTCTAACAAGTAGGCCGTATAGTAGGGTATGACAGCCCCTGGAGCGGCCACAACTATCTCTCTTTATTGTGGACAAATCATTCAAATGCGCAGACAAAGTTTTTTCGGCTGTCTGCACCAATCCATAGTCAGGACCTGTCGCGATAGAGTGAGTGAAGGGCAGAGCCCGCTCCTGTGTGTGCAGCTCTGGTAGGAAGGGCTGAAGCCTTGCGGGGCAGCCATTGGGTGGCAGGCGCCACCATGGTTCAGTGGGGTGGGGAGGGTATTTGAGAGTCAGTAGACTCTCCCCCCTGCACTCAAGCAGGTCTAGAGCTTGTGAGGTCACATTGACATCCACAGGCCATGCCTCTGTTCCTGGGTGGGATGCAGACGTGGAACATCTGCCTTCATTCTGAAGTGTGCCTGCACGAGGGTGAGGAGATGTTAATCCGACACAGATTCCAGGACGCCCCTCCATTGATGAGGGGTGCACTGCAATCTTCACCTATTACACCCCTACTTTATCTGAGACATAATGGACATATATGCAATATGTAATTTCAATGATAATATTAGAATTATCACCAGACAGCTACAGCTGTGTGGAGCCAGATGTAGACAGTAACAGAGTGCCTGCCTCTTCTTAGGATATCTGTACTAGTCATTTGGGGACAGTGTTCTCTGTTCAAAGGGGCAGGGTACACTAGAAGACAATAGTTACCGCCACAGCACTTCGTTAACTAGCCACCATTGATAGAAGCATCGTGCAAGTGTGTGCTATTGTGGGACAAGAAAATAGAGGGTTGCTCTGGTCACGAGCTCTGCAGGTGGCATTAGGATGTTGGTTGCCATTCCGTAAAAGTAAACACAATCTGCACACATGCACTTTGCACACAATGCATTGTGACTTGGTGAACCAACCTATGTGCTAGTAGGTCATTCCACAAAATACAGACCCATAGTGGGTCGCAATTCAACCTACATCATTAATATTGATGAGGTAGGTTGCAAATTACAACTCACAACGCAGTCAGATCTAACATTGTTTTTAAATAAAGCAATATTTTTTATTTAAATGCAGCTCGCTTTCCTGAAAAGATAATTGACAGCAATAAAAAAGTGTCTCAAATATTGTAAGGCGTGAGCAGTTATCCCATGGACCAATGCCAGCTACTAAAAGAAATAGTTTTCAACATCCCCAGTGTGACAGGACCTCTTCTCAATTGCAAATGGTTAATGTGCTCTGCCGGCCCCGCTGACTGACTTGGTGGTTTGTAGACCACGCGTGTGCTGCAGCGCTGCTGACAAGCGCTTTTCATTCTCTTTTATTTCTCTCAGCTGATGCTGAGCAGTAGCCCTCTTGGCATTTTAATTCTTGGTAGCTCTGAAGCTGATCACTAGCTTCGGCGCTCATGTTTTAATGTTTGCTGATCGCGCTTAGGCTGATAGCGCTTGCGTTCCTGTTGTGACGCCTATCTCCCTACCGCTACTCACCCGCTCCTGACCCCGGTCCGCCTCGGCTGTGTGCCGTTTGCTGCGGAGGGTCCCTGCAAGAGCGCCACTTCCGCTTTCTGGCACTTCCGCCCTGCCTCCAGACCGCGCAGGTGAGCGGTCTAGTGTCTCACGTTGGACGGCTTAAATGGCCCTCTGGAGGAAGCGCAGCGGACGAGCGCAGCGGGAGCGCCGACTTCGCGCCGAAGTCGCGCATAAGTCGAGCCCGTCTGCGCCCGTCCGCGGCCGACCGAGGCCAGGGGCCAGGCATGCTGCTCAACGTCTGGTGTATTCCTCTCAGGCCCTTCGTGCCTTTTCCCATCATGTCCTTCTTGCTCCCCGTACTATAGCTACCATCCGAGATAACAACATTCTATCCTCTCCCCCGCTTATAATTCCTTCCTCACCTTCCCTTCCCATCTCCTCACCTCCCTCTGCTGCATCTCGGCTGACTCCGCCCAGTCCTAGTAGTAGTGACCCTCTCACACTACTCTATCTTAATACTCGTTCTCTCCCTAAACATCAGCTAAATATATTCCAACTCCTAGATGGAGGTCTTATCGACATTTTACTCCTCACGGAAACGTGGTTAAATGCCGACTCTCACCCTGACATCTTGGCCGCCGTCCCTGCAGGCTACTATATTCTCCACTCTGATAGAAACCCCGGCAGACCCGGCGGCGGAGTCGCTGCTATCATTCGCTCTCACTTACAGTTCACTACCCTTTCCACCCCACCCATAGCTAATACGGACACCCTTACACTGAAATTTACCTCTCCCAATTCCTCATTTATTTGTATATTAGTTTACCGCCCCCCTGGCAACTCGCCTCTCTTCCCATCCTTATTCAGTAGTATGATCTCGCAAATTGCCATCAATTCCGCTCGGGTTTTGGTGGCGGGCGACTTCAACTACTGGCCCTCAGACCCCCAGGAATCCTCCCTTTCCCGTGAGTTCACCGACTCACTGCTAGGTTTAAATTTTTCCAAACACATTCTCGTGGCCACACACAACAAAGGCCACACATTAGATCAGATCTGGTCCACTAACCTCGACATCCCTTCTCCCTTGGTCTACCCTTGCCCCTGGTCTGATCACTTTTTTATTTCGTTCTCCTTGCACTTACTCTTGCCTACCCGTCCTCCGATCCCCCATAACCTTCAGGTTCGAAACTGGAAACATGCTGACATTCCCCATTTCCACTCTATTCTTGCTTCATCATCCCCCCCTGACTATCTTGACTTGGACTCCCAAGCTACCTCTCTTGATCAATGGCTGTCCTCTGCCTGCGACGTTGTTGCCCCCATCAAAACTGTTAAGTCCAAACGCCCCCACGACGCTCAGCGCTGGTTTACTTCCACTCTTAAGGCGGACAAACTCCGCCTCAGACAGGCTGAGCGCCGCTGGCGGCGGAACTATGACCCTTTACTCCAAGTCACGTACTCCGACTTACTAAAGGCTTATAAACGGTCGATTATCTCGGCCAAATTATCCTATTTTTCTCAGAAGGTCTTGACCTCGGCATCCAAGACCAAAGAAATTTTTTCTATTGTAGCCGAGCTCTCCCTTCCTGATCGGGTCACCCCTCAGCCCCTTCCCACACAAGCCTTGTGTAACTCTCTTAACTCTTTTTTTTCTGACAAAATTTCCGCAATCAAAAATAACATTCCCCTCTCTACTCTGCCCCATGATTCTGTTCTCCCTCCCCCGAATCCCCACTTGTTTTCTAAATTTCCCCCCATCTCCCTGGATACTTTTCTCTCATTGCTTCAGACAGTGAGCTCCGGCTCGCCTAACGATTGCTGCCCCACGTCCATCTTAAGAGCGGCTTTCGCGGCCTGCCCCGGTCCTCCTCTTGATCTCTTAAATCAATCTCTTCTGTCAGGCTCTGTCCCTAATGCTTTTAAAAGCGCTGTGGTGGTCCCCATTTTAAAAAAACCGGGTCTTGACCCTTCCACGTTAGCCAATTACCGCCCCATCTCCCTCCTTCCTTACTTAGGAAAGGTCTTAGAGACCTATGTCACCCGCTGCCTCAGTGCTTTTATCGAGGAAACTCATTTCCTCGACGACCGACAGGCGGGGTTTAGACCAGCCCACTCCACCGAGGCAGTTGTGGTGGCAGTCATGGACACACTGAAACAGGGAGCTGACAGGAATCTGTCCCAGGCCCTTGTACTTTTAGACCTCTCAGCCGCCTTCGACACGGTCGACCATGGTATCTTGGTCGACCGTGTCAGAAACGCTGGCATTTCTGGCTTGGCCCTGTCATGGGTGGTATCTTTTCTTCATTCTCGTTTTCAATCTGTCCGGCTTTCTCTCTTTTCTGCCCCTCTATCCTCTCTTTCCTGTGGTGTCCCCCAGGGTTCTGCTTTATCCCCGCTTCTGTTTAACCTCTACATGCAGCCCCTTCTTGTCTCCCTTCGTCAGTTTTCACTTACTGCTTTTAACTATGCTGATGATCTGCAGCTTATTTTCCCTCTCAATCCCTCTCCCTCTTCTTGTTCTAATTTTCAAAATGCCATGCTCTTCATTTATGAGTGGATGAACCTTAGTCAACTTAAGCTCAACCCTAGTAAAACGGAGCTGGTGGTGACCGGTGGTCCTCTTACTCCCTGGTCTCCCAACTTCTGGCCTGTAGCTTTGGGTTCCCCTCCTTGTCCAGTGAACTCAGTGAAGAGCTTGGGGGTGACTATTTCTAGTGACCTCTCAATGCGGCCTCACATTAACACCGTCACGTCGGCCTGTTTTTTCCACCTCCGCCGTATCGGGAAGATTCGCAGGTTTCTATCTCAAGAGGCCCTTATTCTTGTCATCCTGGCCCTCATCACCTCACGTCTAGACTATGCCAACTGTTTATACGTGGGGGTCCCTGCCTGCCATCTTTCCCGACTTCAACTGGTCCAGAATCAGGCAGCCAGACTTATTTTTCGGCAGCCTAAATATCAGCATGTTACCCCTTTGCTGAAAACTTTACACTGGCTCCCTGTTGCACAGCGGTGTGTTTTCAAAATGGCCTGCATCATTTTCAAATCCCTGTTCTCACGCTCTCCTGCCTTCATCTCTTCTTGTTTACTTGCCTATGTCCCTTCCCGTCACCTCAGATCCTCAGCTCACAACCTCCTGATTACCCCTAGATTTAACCGCAAGAAACATGGAGGAGCTTGCTTCTCCTTTCTTGCTCCGGCCAACTGGAATTCCCTCCCTCTTGCCATTCGTCTGTCTACCGACTATCGTTGCTTTCGCAACTCTTTAAAAACTCATCTGTTTCGTTTGGCGCATGCCTAGCTGCCCGGCCCCTGAATGTTCTCCATCTACCCGGTCTTGAGCGCCAAGAAACCAATTGGTGTATGTGCGCGGTACCAAATCCTTTTTAATAATAATTTTAATAATAATAAATATTGGTAAAATAGAAGGATCATATTTATCAAGGTTTTGTGTCTCCCTTGCGGCATGAAAGCAAATTCATGGCAACACAAATCGTAGATGTGATTTCCCAAGCCACACAAGACTGTAGTAACGCAAGCCTGCACAAGTAGCTGCCTTACGTTACTCTGCTCCAGGTGGACATTCCAGGGTGGAGTGTGGGACTCTGGCTTTCACCCAGTTTACCATGAGTGGTGGACCTTGGAATGCATGAACATGCCACACCTTCCCAGGGGAGGCGGAACAAGGAGAAATATTTGTATTTCTTCTATTTTGTTCCTCTTCCACATGTGCTGCATTCTGCAAAGGAGTGTTTCTGTGCAGCAGGCGTCCCTTGATGCAGAAAATCAATCCTGCCTGCATTGGCACGAGGCAGCCAAAGTGCGCCAGTGCAAGGCGAAAGCAGGACTGCGACGGGTCTTGATAGACATGGCGCATGCTTGCCCTCTCCCTTTCACACAGCGCAGCAAGGCGTCTTGCTGCGGTGCATGAATTAATGGTCATTATGGCCCTCAATGTTTGCGGATGGATTAATACCCACCAGCATAAACCTGTGTTTAGAAGGAATGCCCCTTGCAAATACCAGCTCGGTGTGGTTTCCTAAACCTGTTCAATGACTCAGAAAAGCTTTACCGAATCGTTATATGGGCTTGGATCATTTGAAACCCCTTTGAGATCTGGCCCTAAGCAATACAAGTCTAAAACCCATGATGGGAGTGCTAGAGGGGGATACTATGCTTATTTAATGGAAGCACTTATGTTGGAGAAACGCCTCCGTTGAACTGTGTGTGCCCTTTGAAAAGGATCACAGGTTTGCAAGTTCCCTCTTCTTTTCTTGCAGAAGATGTTTTTCCCCACTAAAAAGAAGGGGTTGCAGTTCTCAAAACATTTGTTGCCAATAAAAGTCCTTCTGTTGCTGACGATTTCTCACACAAAGTAACATTTTGCAGAGATGTCCTGCTAAGACATTTGTATTTGTATCTATTCAAACTTCACAAAGTTGCCAAGAGAATAACCTTCTCTCCTTCTGGCTGATTACTGGAGGTCAGGTCACTGCGCAGGTGGATTTCCTAAGCTCAGATGGGCTCTCCCACACTCAGTGAGTGATGGTGTCAGCTCTCACCTCTGCCTGCTGCTCTCTTCTTCCAGCTCAGGAGGGATCTCCCACACTCAGTGAGTGAAGGTGTCAGCTCTCACCTCTGCCTGCTGCTCTCTTCTTCCAGCTCAGGAGGGATCTCCCACACTCAGTGAGTGATGGTGTTAGCTCTCACCTCTGCCTGCTGCTCTCTTCTTCCAGCTCAGGAGGGATCTCCCACACTCAGTGAGTGAAGGTGTCAGCTCTCACTCTGCCTGCTGCTCTCTTCTGTCCGCTCAGGTGGGATCTCTCCCACTCAGTGAGCGATGGTGTCAGCTCTCACCTCTGCCTGCTGCTCTCTTCTTCCAGCTCAGGAGGGATCTCCCACACTCAGTGAGTGATGGTGTCTGCTCTCACCTCTGCCTGCTGCTCTCTTCTGTCAGCTCAGGAGGGATCTCCCGCGCTCAGTGAGTGATGGTGTCTGCTCTCACCTCTGCCTGCTGCTCTCTTCTTCCAGCTCAGGAGGGATCTCCCACACTCAGTGAGTGATGGTGTCTGCTCTCACCTCTGCCTGCTGCTCTCTTCTTCCAGCTCAGGAGGGATCTCCCACACTCAGTGAGTGATGGTGTCTGCTCTCACCTCTGCCTGCTGCTCTCTTCTTCCAGCTCAGGAGGGATCTCCCACACTCAGTGAGTGAAGGTGTCAGCTCTCACTCTGCCTGCTGCTCTCTTCTGTCCGCTCAGGTGGGATCTCTCCCACTCAGTGAGCGATGGTGTCAGCTCTCACCTCTGCCTGCTGCTCTCTTACTACACCTCAGGTGGGATCTCCCACACTCAGTGAGTTATGGTGTCAGCTCTCACCTCTGCCTGCTGCTCTCTTCTTCCAGCTCAGGAGGGATCTCCCACACTCAGTGAGTGATGGTGTCAGCTCTCACCTCTTCCTGCTGCTGTCTTCCCTCACCTCCGGTGGGATGTCCCACTCAGTAAGTGATGGTGGAGTGGAGATGTTTGTAGATATAGAATCTGCAATGCAAATTAGGAGGAAGCTTTCGAGGTAAAACTCTTTCCACAGAAGCAATGCCAACAATCACCAGCAGGAATTTTTCGTCCAGTAACTATTAACCAGATGGCAAATATTGCGCATTTTACTGCCATTAGGAGTGACATTCAGAGCCCCACCTGAGCATTAAATCGTACTCCACCTTCCTAATAATAAGTGTACTTCCTAGACAAAGCATTTAATGGTGCACATGTAGGCACCCAGGCTCATGCTACATGCACCCTACTGAAGGACAGTGTGAGCCAGGCCAGTACATGGACACATTTCTGGGAGCCTGGAGTGTCTAAGCATGCTTCTGAAATGTGACATAACAGCCCTAAAATAAATTCAACTACTGACTTGGCTAACATTATTCACTTTAATTGTATTCAGTACAAAAGTGCAGAGGAGGACCACATTATGTTGCAGGCTTGACTAAATCATGTAGCAAGACAAGGCAAAGTTTTAAAGATTAAACCGTGACATTCAGAGATTAAAGATAGAAGTTGTAATATCTTTTTCAGTTAAAGGACCTAGAGAATTGCCTTATCAGGTATTTTATAAATCATCAGTGTTTATGTTTTACTCTGAGAAATGATTTAGTATAATCTGTTCAATTACAGTACTTTCACAGAATGGTATAGCCGTATTAAAATGTTGCAAGTACGACCCACATTTGCAAAAAACACAGCAATTGGATTTGGGTAGAGAAACTGATGGGTTTACATGTACAGTCCAGAAAGAGCATACCCTATTCAGATGTCATAGTCTACGAGAGCAAGGAAATTCAGCTTGTGAATATTTATCAAAATATAGTCCAGTTTTGCCGTAGTGGCGTGTTTGGGCCACTTTGGCAAAATATTGTGTGTAAGTGATAAAGAGGAGAACCTGGGGGCATATTATCAAGGGCCTTGTCGCCGCTTTAGCGGGACTTTTTTCCGCTAAAGGGGCGATAATTTTAACACCCTATTAGCAAGCTGTCGCTAACAGTAGTTAGCGACAGTTTGTAGGCGATAGCGAGCGGTTTGGGCCCCGCTTTGCAAGTCAGCGATTTTTATCGCTAATGACATGCAAAGTGGGCGTACCCAACCTGTTAGCGACTGAGCGCAGTCGCTAACATTGCTGTCACCTATTTTCAACGCAGGCGTAGCGATAAAAAAATTCACGCTTACCACGAATATCGCTGCAAACTAGCGCCTGCTCAGACCACTTCTTAACCTGTATATCCAATGAGAGTTGGATATTCAGATTAGGACCCTATTGGCGTTAACGCCTGAATATCACTGGATTTCCAGCGATATTCACGCATTAAGCCGCTATCGCCGGATATTTTATCGCATTTGAGATAAACGTTGCTAATAGCACGTTATTGCTCCGATAAAATCCGGCGATGCGCGGCGATAGAAAAAATGTTGATAAGGTTATTTAGTGATTAATATCACTAGTTGCTGATAATATGTCCCGTGGATTTTTGGCTATGGGATGTATCGCATTTTGCCTCTATATTCTAAGCTTGCATCACAGCTGTAAGAAGTTGGGTCATCGGTTGAGGAGGGTGAACCCCTACTCAAGCAATAAACACAATCCTTGTCATGTTGACACACAAAAGTCGCTCAAATATACTGTGCTGTACCCATGGAGATGTTAGCACCAAAGCAGTCAGGCCTAACTTAGAGGAAGTGTGTTTATGCCGCACATACAGCGATGCAGTGAGAATGTAGGAAACTTGGTTTTTGTTGCAGCTATCCCCCGACTTTATTGCACCCCTTTTTTTGCTGATAGATGCTGATTTTTTACTTTGACAGTGCACTGAGGCCTGCTAACCAGATCTCAGTGCCAGCGCTCCTTCCTTGAACCAATTTGACGTCTGATTGTTGACAATTGGCCAAGGACTTTATCTCCCTTGTAAGTCCCTAGTAAATGGAACACCTGCTGTCTAGGGTGTGGGTACAAAAAACGGTCCCTAAGGGCTACAGGATATCTTATGCCACTCTAAGGGACCTACACACAAATTCCACACAGACTGCTATTGCAGGCTGTATGGCGAGGAGCAAATTATGAGTGAAAACACAATCTGACACTGTGGTAAATAATTAATTACCCTGTCATAATTTCTATACATTAATAAGGATCATGCATATAATGAGAGGCAGAGTCCGTGGTGTCCGATTCAGAAGGGTTTTAATTCAATAACTCGAGTTACTGGAGAATCGGGTTCCATCTCCACTAGGGATCAGGAAGGATCGTCATCTAAATCTTTATTCACAAACACATTATATATAGTTATAACATACGTTGACTTGGATAGAGAAGGCGGAGCACTCCAGGCGGAGCAAGTGAAAGAGAGAGATAAGAGCACATGGGCGTGAAAGAAGGCGTGTAAGAAAACGTACACGTGGGTGTTCACTTGATGAGTCATAGGTGTGTCATAGGTGGGTGGATACATAGAGGGGGTCTGCATGGTCAGCAGGAACCTTTACCCTACTTGCGCGCAAAACTGGTCATGACGTGGAATTGACGTGTAACTGGGGAGAGCTGGGGGGAGCTGACTTTAGCGCTAGTAGAAAAGTCTGGGATGTCAGAACGACCTGCACCCCTGGCATTATCTGATATCTTGTGTTTGGAGGATGTATTGTCTGAAGTAAAGGTCGCTCGAGCAAAGGCTGCTCATCACTAAATACTAGTGTGTGCATATATTTCTTCGTGCATTGCGTGGGCCATGGGCCTTCTATGGAGGCAGGTTCAGTAAATCACTTGAATGGAGACAAAAAGGCTAGGCCCTATCTTCTGCAGGCGGAATATGTTTATCCCTTTCATTAGACAGGAATGTGTTTCTGCTGAGCAGGGCAGATAACTGTAGGCAAAATACTGTCTTGGCAGGCCGAGCTGGGCACCTCTCGGCTGAGCAGGAAGTAAGTGAGAGGTCAGAGATACATAACTATTCTGCAGCTTTCAGAGTGAGAGGAGGCTTGGAGCCTGAATTCGGGTCCTGGCTCGGCTGAGCCACAAAAACGTGTACCATGTAAATGCATTGGCAACATAGGCCTCAGTGCAGAATTAACGTTTCATTCATGGTGGGCCTGGTAACTGACATGCTAACATTAGATGGAAATGCAGAGCCATTATTATTACAGGCATGAGAAGGGATTGCATGATGACATGGACATACATGGGGAATATGTACATACATAGGGTGCGTGTAGGGAACACACTGGCCACGTAAAATTTCTATTTCCTCAACACACTCCTGGGTGTCATGCCAAAGTCACTGCATTTAATATATGCAAGTCACCCTACAGCAGGCCTTCGAGCCCTAAGGCAAGGTGCATTATGTTTTATGTGAGGACATTTGTGCACGAGCAGATATGCCCCTGTAATGTCTAATTCTATTACTAGATATTGCAAGTGAACAGGGAAGCCATCCTAAGGTATGCACTGGGCACTGGTCAAAACGAGTTACTCAGATACATAGTGACATCACTGAAAGCTATGGTGCTTGGTATCAAACACCTCGTATTCGTAAACCCACACTGATTCCAGTGATGGTTTTGCTAATACATACACCCAGAGGCTACCTTAAAGGTGCCCCATAACTCTACTGGTCCTCTACTGGGCTGGCTAACTGGTCCACTCCAGCCTGTCACCAAGTTTCTGACCCTCTAGGAGGTGAGAGCCCCGCTCTCCGATGTCAGAGATAACGCTTGCTCTCTGAAGAGGTGTTTACACTTTCTCCAGCAGGGCGGCTAGAAAATGAGCATGTCTCTCAATAGCGCAAAGAGCCAGTCAGGCGTCATGGACTATTGTTGCTGGAACTTCTTGTTTGTGGCAAAACCCTTGCGCAAACAGGCCCTTTAGCCATCACTAAGAGCCCAAAATATCAGTGTTTCTCCTTTCTTCACTGATTAGTGCACGTTGATGTCAGCCATGCATCTAGGACCTGGGGAGGAACATTTTGGGGATCAGAGGCCTACTCTAGCAGAGGCCAGCAGAGCTCAGGCAAGTCAAGTTGCAGGTCCAGGCAGGTCACCTTAACAGATGCAGGGAGACCTTTGGAGGTTACTGTGTCCCTGTAGATTAGAACAAGAGGTCAACTAACTTACCTTTGGAGTCACTCATGTTAGCCTGGGATGAAGGAAGCAGGCCAGGTCTTTCTTCTGAGAGAGCAGGACAGGCTTCAGCTAGCATATCAGTTCTCTAGTGAGCAAGGCAAGCCTCTAGCAGCAAGGCAGTCCTCTGGGGTAAAAGGCAGAACTTCTGCTGTAGTCCACAGGGCTGGGAGTGTATCAAAGATGTGTTCTGAGGGTACTACATTTATATCTAGCCCACATTTGGTTTTTGAAAGTTCTTCCCCTGCCAAGGCTCCAGGAAATCTAGGGTGATAAAGGGCCAGTGTCAGGTTCATTTATGTGTGTGCTGAAGGCTGCCCTTTGAAGTGTAAGTGGGGAAGAAAACAGCTCCGCACAGCCATACTGGCAGGATGACCCATCCTGCCAACACCTAGTCCTTCTTTGTCTAATGATCTGAGATACACAAAGCTAAGTTAATCACAGTCATGTGACCCAGGACACTGGCGGCAGGCACCCAATGGTTACAATTAAAAAAATTCAAGTTAAAAAAATGCATTTTCAAACTTTACAATTAAAGATTATTTTAAATTGCAATTAATTTCAGCATAAACAAGCCCCTTGCAACATTTTTACGATACTGTTGCGTCACTTCTGTGACGCACCGGCGTCGTAAACCACGCGCCACCATGCAACAGATTTACTTGTGAGATGCTTCATGTTGTAAAGCCCTGCTCTACATTATACCTGCGTCCGGTATAATGAATGCAGGGTGGGTGTTCAATCGCAAGGAAGCCCCGTAAAAGTGACTCCGTGAAATCTACAAGATTTCACTGAGTCACTTTTACATCCCCGTTGAGTCAAAACCTTATGCATGCTTGTAGCAGACGTAAGGGGTGACGCAGCACAGCAAGTATAGGCGGACCCTGAGCATTGCTGGAGTTGTGTCGTGTTTGCGATACGACTCCAGCACTGGGTCAACTATAAGCTGACAGATGCGTCACGCATCTGTCTCTCCTTCCGCCATGGTGCCCTGCATTCTAAATGCGGCGTATCCATGGTGGCGCAAGGGATTCCTAACGTCACACAACATAACTGGAGCATCCCTGCTGATCTTCAGGGATGCGCCAGTTATTGTAAATCTGCCCGACATCTTTACCTGCTCCCAACCCAATTTTATCACGTAATAAATGTAGTACAGTAACCCAATGACTTTCTCGAGGGTGCAGCAGTTCTTCTTGAATTCCTTGAGTTCGTCGGTGAACCAGGGGGTTTTCTTGCTGCCCGGTCTGCTGGGAGGGTTCTTTAGTGGTGCGAGGTCATCGGCGCAGGTGGTCAGCCACTTGGTGAGGTTGCTGGCTGCTTCGTTTTGGTCCGTTGTGCTGGTGGGAGTGTTCAGGCTGAGGGAGGCGGTGAGCTGCTCGGCGGTGATATTGCTCCAGCTGCGGCGGGGGACCCGTTGCGGTTGGTGGTGGGCCATAGTTCTACTGAAGCTGAAGTGGACGCAGCTGTGATCTGTCCATTGGAGTCCGGTGGCGTGGCTGAAGGAGACGTGCTTGCTGGATGAGAAGACGGGGTCAAGCGTGTGTCCGGCATAGTGGGTGGGGGTGTTCACCAGTTGCTTGAGTCTGAGGTTGGCGAGGTTGTCCATCAGGGCGGTGGTGTTTCTGTCGTTGTTGTTCTCCAGGTGGAAGTTGAGGTCCCCTAGGAGGATGTAGTCGGCGGAGGGAAGGGCGTGCGGGCTGATGAAGTCTGCGATGTCTTCGCTGAACTGTGTGCGTGGTCCCGGTGGTCTGTAGATGAGGGTGCCTTGGAGGGTGGTCTTGGGTCGGTGTGTATCTGGAAGTGCAGGTGCTCGGCGGCGGAGAAGGTTTTGTCGGAGTTAGTCGAGGTTCGGATGGTGTTCTTGTGTACGATGGCGATGCCTCCTCCCGTCTGGTTGACGCGGTACTTCAGGGTGATCTTGTATCCGTCCGGGATGGCTGTGGCGATGTCGGGTGCTGAGGAGGCGTTCATCCAGGTTTCGGTGAGGAAGGCGACGTCCAGTGCTGATGCGTCCAGCAGGTCCCAGAGTTCCATGGCGTGCCTGTGGATGGAGCGGGTGTTCAGCAGGATGCACTTCAGGTGGTTGCTATTAGTGTTGGAGTCGGCGGGGGCAGTGCAGGTCCGGTAGCAGGTGAAGCGGCAGGCTTTGCAGGCGAAGGGTCCGTTGGTGCGTCTCGGGGTGGCTCGGTAGCAGGCGGGGTTCCAGTCGGCATTGAGTGCGTTGAGAGTGGCGGCATCGTAGGTCTGTCGTGAAGTCTTGCATCGGCGGTGAGGACCAGGGGTCCTGGCGCTGGGCGCAGTCCAGGCGCGGACGGGCACAGATGGGCTTACCTTTGGCGCGCCTTCGGCGCACAATCGGTGCGCCCGCTGCGCGTCAACGCTGCTCGTGGGAGTGGGCGTCATAAGTAGGGAGCCGGGAGGGCGGGTCGGCTGGGTCTCGGCGAATGGGCGGCGGGGGGCGGGGCCGCAGGGAGGCAGCGGCGGGAAAATCGGAGCAAGCGGCCGGCTCTGAGGTGGCTGGGGCGCTCTGGCGGCCGGTTTTTGGGTGGCTGGGGCGGTCTGGCGGCCGGTTCTCGGGTGGCTGGGGCGCTCTGGCAGCCGGTTCTCGGGTGGCTGAGGCTCTTCTGCGGCGGTCGGTGTCAGCGGGGACAGGAGGGGGTGACCAGGCCTAAGGAAGGCGCGGTGGTCACTGAATATACAAGAATTGCTTTCTGCTGAGGGAAATTTTTCTGACAAATGCCTCTATTTAACTTTCTTGATAGAAAACGACCAGCAGAGGTCAGTAAAATACCAGAATCAGGTTAGCATTCTCTAGATTCCAGTCCATAGAAATTATCTTCCACCGGCACCCATAGACAATAATATATTTTTCAAATCTTGATTATTCAGTGATATGACCACCGAAGGCCCTGCTTTTATATTGAAAAATAGAGCTTTGGACTATACCATTTCCTGCTGAAAGGCAATATTTCTCTCCATGTGTTCCCACGCAGTTTGGTACTTATTTCCTCCATGTTAAAGAACAGGAGATGTTTACTTTCAGCACCCAGGCTAATGTGCTGCATAGCTAAATACATACATGGTCCCAAAGGCTGTAGTGAGGTCATAGAATTAACTGCACACATTGCAAAGTTAGCATTAGTTAGTATATGCTTGGCAGCAATC
Organism: Lissotriton vulgaris; assembly: GCF_964263255.1. Lineage (NCBI taxonomy): Eukaryota > Metazoa > Chordata > Amphibia > Caudata > Salamandridae > Lissotriton > Lissotriton vulgaris. Next base: position 56,635,266 of record NC_141689.1, read on the forward strand.
TTGCCGCTTTGCACACGTTACTACATGGATCTATTCTCGTGGATAGCCTGCTGGAGCATTCTCACATGAGAACTGTCTGCTTTTCACACAATTAGCTGTACACTGTGCTTCTCGTCTGCACAGCGCGTTCAAGGTCGAAAAACAATGCATGCTGTTGATTCACTTTGGTCAATCCCATGCCCATAGACCCAACATTGCACACAGTTGCATTACTGAAAGTCGAGTGCTTTTAATTGCATTCATGAAAAGACACTTAAAGAGGTTTATTCCAATGAAGAAGAGCTGTGCTTGTCCTGGGATGTAATTCCTTGCACCTAAACTTGGAGGTATGGGGTCCCCCTGACAAAGCCTAGAGGTCTTTTATTCTTATAATAAACTAGGTTACAGCAAAGGGAGGGTGGTAAGGCGCAGTAGTCCTGTTTACACTGTCATTATAATATGATTTCCCCTTTTGTGCTTTATGGAATTGTAACCATGCTAATTACATTGTTCTTATGTATTTTGCTGCTAGTGTTGGCTAGTATACTGCATTGTAGGGGACGTTAGTTAAAATAAACATTTTAAACTATATTGTGTCTCTGTTTACCCGTGTTGTGGACAAGTATGAGTGTTTGAACGAAAGAATGTTCTTCTTCCTGTGATTCCTGAGAGGGACAGAGTGAAGTGTTCTCGGATGCCTAATCATTGGTAGCGTCGCTGTAGTACGGAGAACGAATGAGACATTATAGCTTGTCGGATTGGGGTTCTGGGCACTGAGATGGGTTTTCTGGTACACCACTACAAAACCGAGGTCCTCGTTTCCTGCCCATTGTTCTGTGTATGTGAAGAATCTCTGCAACAAGGGCAGACTGATTGCGTTGCAAATGCTTGTTTTCCTTTCTCTCGACCCTATTTAAGCTGGACTTAGAACTGAAGTGCTTTTGCACCCACTTACTCACCTATTAGTCTCTAGTATATGTAAGTTTATTGACACCTGTGATACGCAGCACCTATTGTGCCGTCCACTACAATAACAATGAAAACAAGCCTTTAGGCCTGCCCTACTTAGCCTAACAACAGCAGATCAAACCCTGCTGCACACACCTAAGAAAATCATTACTTTGGCAGTTACGAAAACCTTATTTTAAATAATAAATAAGTCACCACTTAGAAGACCTTACTGCCCACATACGGTGCAGAACATTTACGGATTGAAAATAAGTCAGGCTGGCTCCAAACCCAGCCAGAGCAAAGCTACCCATAAACTGGTTTTGAGTAAAAACAGTGAACGCGCCATTTCTAATGCCACTCATGTTCCATTCTTTCCTCAAATGGAACATGAGGGGCATTAGAAATGGCATGTTCCCCAAGTGATCAAAACAACATTGTCAATAATCAGGCCATGACTGGCACATACTAAGTATGGTTTACACACTTTAATCTATGACTTTAGACTTGTACCAGCTATAGACTCCATTCAAAGACTTATTTTTATATTTAATAAATGTCTGTTCTAATGGTGACATCAGATTTTTATTTTATAAAATATGTGAGAAATATTACTTTTAAAAAGCTACTTATTCCTCTGGCTGAAGCAACTGAAGGCTAATTTACATTTGCTCTCCAGACACAGCCCTTGTTGTTAAGAGGTGTTTTAATCCTATTGCAGGAAGACCAATTAGGGTGGACCCAGGAAGGTAATTTACATCAAAGGAGCCTGCCATGTCCCAAGTAAATGTTAATTGACATCTGGAAAGGCCCTACCGTTGTACTCATAGTCAGGCTGGCATCCCAAACAGCCGGAGAAAAGGTACCCCTGGAACCAATTTTGAGGTAACACAGTGGAGGCGGCAGCTTATTACCCTAGGCACAACTCTGGGCGAGTACACATTTTCTGCACAAGGGGAGGAAGGGCTTCTCCATTTGGATTATGAAAGTGAGGTTCATTGTTGAATGGTTGGCAGTATGGCTAATAGGATCACTGAAAATGTGGGGAGAGTTTCCCCCTGGAACTTTTACCCCTTTGGTTAGGGAGTGCTCCAGTCATCACCACCCACTAGCTGGGGCAAAGCATAAATCTGGGATCGTCAGGCATCAGCCTTTCAGGACTTGCAGAAGACAGGAACAGGTTTGGGCCTGCTGAACCTCCTTCCCGAAAGACCAAAGACAAAGAAGTGGACCATTATGGGTCAATTGACATCACTCTTATATGGCTGCAGGTACACAACAAGCTACAAGATTCCTTTTTCCCGAAGTAACCAGCTGACCAGTTTCAACTGCAAGGGTTCTGGACTTTACTACTGACCTCTGGCTGGAACCCTCAGAGTCTCTACCTGCTTCCCCCGAGGTCCTAGTGACCTGATAAGTGTACTCCTATGGTTGCATGAGCTACAGAAGAACATTTGGAATCCTTTGTTAAACTTTTATTTCAGACCCTCAGTGGCACCCACCAGAAAAAAATATTGAACTGGCTATTTCACCATGTCGGGCGAATTTGGTCCTGGTCTGGTCTCCCAACGCCTCTGAAAAAAGAATAAATTCTCATTCTGATTTGGGACTTACACATTTTTCAGTGATAAATCTCCAAAGCTCAAGAGGTCCAGCATGACTAACCTGTTTTAAGTATCCGGCCTTCGGTGGAATGATGGCGGGTACAATTTGAGCACTGGCTTTATCGAGAGCATTGTCCGAGTGCTGTATCTCTCACCCTGTCATTTGTACGGTGGCCTTCTAGCTAGGGTATGAGCTACAACCTGATTAGGGCTTGCCCAACTGAAACTCGCCTGCCTTTGGGAGCCCTTTGGGTACCTGAGAGTGGTTTACTACATGAATTGCTGCTCATAAGTTTAACTTCCTCCGGCCGAGCAGGCGTAGGTGGAATCTGGGCCTTTTAAAGTTTTTTTAGTTTGTCAAATTTCATTGCTCTCCACATTCTTGCTCTTATCTGGAATGTATTGGTTCAGCAGTAGACAGTGTCCGTGTCTTTCAAAACTAATAAATAATTAAAAGAATAAAAATGGTGCATGGATACTGCTTATGACACTATTTTCCAGTCTTTCGCTTTTGGTATTTTTCTCCCCATTCCTGAGCCTTCTCTGATTACCACCCTGTTTGGTGTATGAGCACCCAGCATTCCTCTGCTCCTGTGGCTAAGTCAGATACGGGCGGCCTTTTACATTGAACATTTAACAAACTACTATACTCTGCTTTCACCCTCTGTTATTTTCAGAACCAATGCCATTTTGTCAATAGAAATATAATTGCCCCACAGACGTTTTTGTCCAAGACCATCTGGTTGTTTGACATCACACACAACGATTAACGAAAAGTTTAGGTTTTGTGGCAGAGCCTGAATCTGATTGGCTCATACAAAGATGTATTTCCAGTCCACCCACATCTACAAGGAGTTAAAGGCTGCAAATATCAAAAGTAACAATCTGGAAAGAGAATTGCGCTCCCACTCCTTATATGTGTGATGTCACAGGGCCTCTGGTCGTGCGCATGAATCAGCTGTCATCAATATTGGCCTCTCTCAAGGATGGGGTGTGGATGGAGAAGCCATCTGGGAGCCTGTGCAGAGGCTTTGAGTTAACAGAATTTTGAGCCGAAGATTGTTGAGCAAAATATTAGGGGGCTTATTTACAAGCACCCTGCGCCACTTCTGCGTCATTTTTAACATGGGAAAAGTGATGTAAGGGTGGCGTAAGCGGCTTGTAAACAATCACCCAGTCTCTTTAATCACATATCAAGATATCGCTCACTGGTTAGAGGCAGCAGACCCGGAAGCAGAGAACGGCCTGGGACCAGGGTTCAATTCCCAACGCGGCAGGGTCATGGACCAGGGTCAGCGGACTTGATAATTCTCACCTCGGTGCCTACTCTAACCAGGGATCACACTCAGCAACTCTGGGCATTAGCTTGCCTCATCTCTACAATGGCCCCCCACATTCGCCGGGGATGCCTGGTTTCACCTTGGAGATACCCAGGAGGGACCATCTCACAGGGATAGCCAGGACGGGTTCCCCAGCGGTCTACAGCGCCACCACGCCTCAGGGCAGCAGTGCGCTTTACAAGACACACACATTACATTACATTACATTACATGAAGCCACGTTAGATTGTCAGCCAACCCTGGAAAGCCAACCAGGTTAAACAGACAAGGCTTTTTAGACAAACTATGCAAATTATTAGGAGCATTATCCCAGGTGCACTTTGCTCTCTGGCGTCACATCAGACACATTCCCAAGATTTCAAGATTATTTCAATAAAGAAGAAAGCCAACATCACTTCTGTCAAAGGAGATGCGATCTGTCATCTTTAAAGGGCTTCGAAAGCCACTGAATCCCCTCTGAGGAACTTGTAAAATTCAGCGCAACTTTCTAAGAATCGCCCTTCCTTATTTATTTCCAGTAACTTGACAGATTAACCTCCCATAAACATTAATCTTTAACAGAAAAATCTTGAAGAGTTGTGAATTCTAAAAATCTTTTCAAAGGAACGAACTCCTTGTAAAAACTTGTACAGCAAATAAATGCAAATGTAAATGCTGCGCAAGGGAAGGGCTTCATAGGAAAGAGCCCCACCGCGGAAACCGGCTTTTCTCTGAGCAAGCAGCTCAATAAAATGTATTGATGAGCAATACGAATCAATATCAAGGAAAACTAACACACCAAAGTAAAAGCAACAATGACATACCCAAGTTCATTCTCTGATATCCATCTTTATAAGTAAAACTTAGCTGTCAATGCATGTTGTAAAATGTAAACACCTTTCCATATTTTTTCAATATTTGTTCATGGGCAGAGGCCCTGTGATATCACACATTCAAAGGAGTAGGTGTGCTAGCATTATTTCCAGGTTATTGCTTTTACAATAACAATGGTTAGAACAAACGTGAGCTTCCGTACAACTTATAAAAGCATTATATAAAAGCATGCAGCATAAGAAACTGCTCTCCTTATGTATCAGATTGATGCCTAGGTAGATATAAACGCAATAAAAAATAACTATCTATCTATCTATCTATCTATCTATCTATCTATCTATCTATCTATCTATCCATCCATCCATCCATCCATCCATCCATCCATCCATCCATCCATCCATCCATCCATCCATCCATCCATCCATCCATCCATCCATCCATCCATCCATCCATCCATCCATCCATCCATCCATCTATCTATCTATCTATCTATCTATCTATCTATCTATCTATCTATCTATCTATCTATCTATCTATCTATCTATCTATCTATCTATCTATCTATCTATCTATCTATCTATCTATCTATCTATCTATCTATCTATCTATCTATCCATCCATCCATCCATCCATCTATCTATCTATCTATCTATCTATCTATCTATCTATCTATCTATCTATCTATCTATCTATCTAGAAAACTCAGATCGATCCCACAGATAGGCAGCGACACCACAATGGTCTCAGAAGTTTGGCTCCAATAAAACACATTTGCCCAGAGGGGTAAGCATTCTCACAAACACCATAAAGTTGGGATCCACACTAAGGGCCCGATTATGATGGCGGACGGACCTGCGCCCGTCCGCCACCCCGAGCTTGAGGGACCGTCCGCAGGGGCAGCGGCGGTCCCTCCATGCAAATTAGGATGTGACCGCCACCCTGGAGGTCACTTCCCGTATCTTTAACCTTGAAGCGGGTGCTGCTTGAAGCAGCACCCGCCGCAAGGTTAAAATTGCATGCTTTGCATATGCATGCACAAAGCGGCAGGCACCGCGTGGTGCCTGCCGCTTTGTGCATGCATATGCAGGGGGGTACCATAGGTACCCCCAATGTGCACCCCCCAACACCCTGGGGGCCCGCAACGGGCCCCCAGAAGCAAAGGTACACTCGTTTTTCCACGGCGGAAAATCTGCCGCGGAAAAGCATGTTTCCTCACCCTTTGTAATTTGGCTGGCGGTGTCTTACAGACACCACCACCAAATTGCAGACAACATCTCATGGATCAGCAGCGGATGGTCTTGCCGTCCGCCGCTGATAACACCACCATCCTAATGTGGCTGGTGGTGTTTTGGAGGTCTGCAGCGGTGAATCCGCATCCTCTGGGTGGCTTCTGACGGCCCGAAGGATGCAGATTTACCACAATCCCAATGGACCTCTAAGTTAGGAACACACAGTCAGTCAGAACATAGTATGCACATTGCACGCAATGATTACCTGAGTATTCACCTGAGTACCACGCGAGGCGTGGGACTCCATATGCCCTTACTATGGCTGTGTGTGACACAAAGCCTCGGGCTCTGTGGGGCACAGAAAGTGGCAGTGGGACCCACCTCTGCCGCTGGTGGTCTTGGCTTCCAGGTAGCTCTTGGTTGGCTCTATCTGTCTGTTGTTGTGCAAGCTCACAGGCCTTCAAATCACAACACCATTGCCTCACTCTGGTCTCAGCACACAGCAATCCTGGAGAATAGCTGCCAAGTTTTCAGGCTACCCCATGAGTGGCATTTTCATGATTTTCAAACACATATGTGGCATTGCAATAGGTAATGTGTGACACTGGGAGCAACACTTTATCCCAATACTGTGCATTCAATATAACATATTTAGAAAGAAGAAAGAATGGTGGTTCAAACTGTGTAGCTTGGACATTATCCCCGCCAAGATAAAGTCATGCTGCCATGTCTCTTGCACACACGCTTAACATACCAATAAAAATGAAACTTATGAAGATAAAAAAGACATAAAAAACAATGCCCCTGTCCAAAAGCATACAAATTCAATCATCAATGCATTATACAAACCCATATCAATTTCTTATCCTCAGTGAACAATGCACAAAGTTGACTAATGCAACCCAGAGCTCCAAATCATATAGTTTCTGCATAAAGATAACGCCTCTCTATGAGACCATACCTTAGATCTACACAGAATTGGTGTCAGAAAACATTTTTAGGGGAAGAGAGTATGAGTGGCGGGAGAGAACAAAGAGCATCGTGATTTGTTTAGGGGTATTATCACAAATGCGCCTTATCATAATGCCGTTCAAGTCAACGTCCCCGGGAAAGGCCAATAAAATGAAACCTAGTCATATAAAATCTATTATTGGAGTTAAAAATTGATATTAGATAAATGTCACATTCCAGCGATGTTTTAATCAAGTTGCCATTAGTGCTAATACCCAGTTTATCAAAATTTGGCTGGTGAAGAAGGCACCACCTTTCTCTAAATACTGCTTTCACCTGGGACATTACATTTCACTTAATGTTTGATGGATTAGAAAATAGCTCAGGGAAACCTAAATCCCTAAACCCTCCTTAATAAAAGTAACCCATGGGATCACCTGGCCGTGATCCAGAGAAAGAAAATCTTCCTATATATCTTTTGAAAGAGAGGGACCTAATTTACCCCAAATTCTAATCCAGGGGGTCCAACACGATCGTGTCCTCTCAAGGAAGCAAGCCAATCACAGATTTGCATATAAACGAAGGAGCCAACTGAGGGACTGCCAAAAGTTGATGTAAAATTTTTTTCTTGACCCTCTGCAAAGGACCTGCGCCCATGTACCCTAATCACTAGCGCCATAGGTAGCTACAGCATTACATTTAATTAGGTATATGCTGATCACCGGTTTGTGCCCTATTTGGCATGCAAAAGGAAAGACTGACCTTTGGCACTACATTGCCCTGCAGTTAAATATAGTGTGCCAACACAAATATTGGTCTAATGGAATACTGAGATAGTTAAACATTTTTACTCTACAAATTTCAGACCATCCCAAGAAAAAGTATCTTGTTTTAATATTTTTAGGACCAAAACTCAAGGCAAAAATGTGTTTTGATTAACTTTTAGGTCAAACTCCCCCATAAAATTGTTAAAAGCATCTAAAAGTCATTGTAATACATTAGTGGTTCTAGATATGTTATGTTATGTTATGTTATGTTATGTTATGTTATGTTATGTTATATTGGTTTTTCTATAGCCCACGGCTACTCCATGGAGTGTCCCGGCGCTTTTAATTAACGAACCAGTAACAAAAGAGAAAACACAACACAGTAAAATAACAGACCAGGCAAAAGGAGGAAAAGCAACCTAAAGGGCAAAAAGACAAGTTTTAAGGCCCTTTCTAAAGTTCAACAGATTAGAGGTGCTCCGCAGAGCTAGGGGCAGAGTATTCCAAAGCTGTGGCGCCAGCAGCCTGAAAGAGCGACCTCCAATCCGAGCCCTTTTTACTCGTGGGACCACAGCGAGGAAGAGTGCTTCAGACCTCAAAGATCTGGCGGGATGGTAAAAAGCAAGCCTCTTCTGGAGATATTTGGCGCCCGAGGCGTAAAGCGCCTTATGGGCCAGGGTCAGAGCCTTAAAAACTATCCGCTTACGGATAGGCAGCCAATGCAACGACTGCAGAAGACCAGAAACTCCCGCTCGCCTGTGCAGACCGAAGATGGCCCTTGCGGCCGAGTTCTGGACCACCTGCAGCCGCTGTAAAAGATATTCTGGCAGGCCGAGGTAAAGGACATTGGAATAATCCAATCTTCAGCCTCTCAAGGCCTGCACCGTCATCTTCCTGTGCTCCTCAGAAAGCAGCGGAAGGAACTTCCGGAGCATCCTGAGGAGGCCAAAGCATGTGCCCGTAAAACCAAGGATCTGAGATTTTAACACCAGACCATTGTCAATCTTGATCCCTAAGTTCTTTGCCAGCTGGGACGAGCCCGCTGGAGGGAACATGCCGACCGGCCACCATTCCTGCCAATCTGGATCGGATGCACAACCGAAGAAGAGTACCTCAAATTAATCTGAGTTGCACTTGAGGCAGTTAAGCTGGAACCATTGGAAAACAGCCCTAAGGCACTCACGGATACTCTCTCCATCAAAATCTTCTCCTTTTCTGCACGTAAAGAGAAGCTGGGTATCGTCGGCGTAGGAAACGATCTGGGCCCCAAAAGACTCAGCCAGTGCCGCCAAAGGGGTCATAAAGATGTTAAAAAGAGTCGGGCTCAACACCTGCATATTAAAACTGCATCATCAGTGTACAGTAAAACAGGGAGGGCACTGGATTTCACCATAGGTATATCCTTTTCTGATTTACTCAGGTGCAGCTCTAGATCATTAATATAGAATAAAGATAATAATGTGGGGTTATATCGGCCCCTGCCGGACCCTCCACGAGCCTTGAATGCAGGGGAAAGCTCACCCTAAGGACCATACCTCATCCTAATCAGACAGTCCAATGCATCCTCTGCAATAAACCAAATATAGCCTGATCTATACCCATCTTAGCCATAATGCAACACAACTTGGACCTGTTGAGCAAGTTAAAGGCAGAGGAAAGGTCCATAAAGGCTAGGTGAACGGAACCTCTCCTTGTCTTGACATAAGGTTCAGACACTGTTCAACTGTGCCCACTCCGGGCGAAATCAGAACAGCCCTTTAGAGAGAGCCTGATTTTTCTGCAGCAAGCCCTCTAGTCTAGTATCAATAATTCTGCTCAAACATTTGCGGGAGCTTTTTAAGAGATAAAGTGGACGATAACAGCGAGATGAGTGTCTGTCCCACTTCTTGAAAATGGGGACAACCACTGCTGCTTTCCAAGACAGAATGGGGATCCCCTTTAATAAAAGCATTAAAAACATTGGCTAAAATTGGGGCCTAAAGACCGGAATTGTTTTTAGGAAGATCTAAGGTGACTTCATCTGGAACTGGGGCTTTCTCTGCAGGGCTCTACTTGAGGACAACTGTAACGTCCCTTACTGAAATGGAATCACAGAGGTCAGCAAATGACTCCAAGCTGTAAAAAGGCTACCTCATTGCACCATATCCTGAGAAAAATGGCTGATTTACTCCTTCCCAACATATTGCAGAATCCTTTGTGTGTGAAGCTCTTACCAAAGTCCCTCCATGTTTCTTCTCTTAGCTCTGACCTCTTCGTCTTCAGAATGGATTTGTAGCTTCTCCTACCACTCAACACATCACCTTTAGAGCGTGGTCTGGAGGAGAGGGCTAGTTTCAGTATCCAACGGCCCAGAGCGCAGGCATCATTGAACCAACCAATGGGTACGCATTTTCTTGGAGCTCTATTCTGCCTCAACCCCTTATCTGTGGATATTCTTAAGGTCCTGAAGGCATTAGCGATAATCTCAGGTGGCTCCTTCTCTAAGGTGAGTACTGATATGGCTTCCCTATATCCTATTCTCCTATTCCTCTCCCTGATCGACTGGAACCTGCTTCCCACACCCCTTGCCCCTTGAGACCCTTATGAGTAAGTACTCGCGCTTAACAAATGCCTGATCCATCACTATCTTTCGCTGGAAAACCTCCCTATCAAACCCTTTCCCATTTTACCCTCACCCCCTTATTGCATGAGTGAAATGGAGCCAAACTCTCCTGCTTCCCTAATGTCCCCAACAAGTAAATGTCCAACAATACAGACAGGGGGTTGTGATCTCTAACACAGGAAGCAGACACATTTCAGTGAAATTGGCTAGATCACGGGAAATCATAAAATAATCAATCTCAATACCTATTCAAGCACCATTATACATAGGGAGTAAATAGATGTACAGTGCCTTATAGTCTTTAGCAAATACCAAAGACCATGTAATCCTCGTGTGAAAATTCCCCCCTCCCCCCACAAATGATCCATGCCTCCTTGTTATAGCTGTCTTGAAGGCTTGTTAAATCCCTAAATTAAGATGGCCAGATGAGAGTCAAAAAAATTGTTATACATATTAATCAAGATCACATCCAAACTATGCAGGATCTGCAATAACAGCAGCTGATATTTGAGCCTACAGCGAATTACCTAAGTAGATAGACTAGTTAATTTAACTGAGCATAAGGTAACTAGTCCTTCCTTAGATCTACCTGCACACGAAGATTGAAATGTTGCACAAGGTAAGGAATACCTTAACACTGAAGTTCTTAGTGGCCCAGGTCTCTTGCAACAATATGATATCTGCTATATCTGTTCTAATAATTTCTAAAAGCCAATCACGATTTCAGAGTTTGGATTTAACCCCAGCTATAATCAATGACATGATTCTCAATATTCTCTGCCCAGCTATTTCCCCTTCTGAGCTGGGCTCAGGACCCAAGGACCCATTATGGAGCCGCCCTCTAAAGGCTCGCCTTCCCCGACCTACCCCGTTGCTACCAAACAGACAGAAGAGCACTGGTCATCTCCCACTAGTAAAAGGCCATTTTGGCAGCTTAATGCCAACGTAGTGCAAGGTACAAGGGTGCCTCACTTACATGCAGAATTATTTTGTGCAGGAAGGGACATTTTCCTGAACGGAAACAGTCCTAAGAGACAGTTTCCTCTGTCTTTGTGTGCTGCGTTGGAAGAGTACATATTAGGAGAAATAAGGATATTTCTCCTCATTATGTCTCACCTCTGGAGGCAAAAGTTAAAAACATGGCTTTTCCCCTAGGTACTTGTTTGCTCCAGTTACAGCTCCAGCGCTAGGATGCTCCCGGGTGGCCGTGCGCTATATAAATGCTATTTTTATTTCATTTCATTTGGCACTTCCCCAGGGTCGCAGCATTCAAATCCATGTGTGTTTTATGGGATAACCCACCACAACATCCATGGAATTCCTACCAAGAGTAGAGTAAGGCAAAGCTGTGATTTTGCTGCATTGCCTTACTCATGATTTATGAGGGGATGTATGACGTTACAACGCATACTTTTACAACGCCTACCTTTACAACGCAATTTTTACACCGCAACATCCATTACAACGCATACCATTACAACGCATGCCATTACAACGAATTCTTTGAAACTACCTTTACAACGCATTCCACTACAATGCATACTACATTTACAACGCATACCATTACAACGCATAACATTACATTGCATGTGTAGGGGTAAAAATTACTATTCTAACTCCAGGGGTCGCAACAGTAGGGTAAGTGTTGGATAGCGTAGGGGTAAAAATTACTATTCTAACTCCAGGCGGTGCAACAGTAGGGTAAGTGTTGGATAGTATAAGGGTACTATGTGTTTTAATGCTATGCGTTGTAATTGTATGCGTTGTAATGACTGCGTTGTAATGGCATGCGTTGTAGTGGTGTGCGTTGTAGTGTCATGCGTTGTAATGGTTGCGTTGTAAATGCATGCGTTGTAATGGATGATGCGTTGTAAAAGTTTTGTTGTAATGGTAGTGCGGTGTAAAAGTTGCGTTGTAAAGGTTGTTTCCCTTTAGGAGGCCACTGAAAGCCATGTAGGGTGGCTTGCGTGGCTTTATAAATCAGATTCCGAGCCCTAGGTAACGTGTGAACCAGTTTACGTCATGCAAAAGTGAGACAGCGCTCTCATAAATAAGCCCTGAGTATCTTTTATGAAAATTACTAACTTCCAATGTAAACAAAAATTAAACTATCTTGTTGGCAACCTGAGGAAACTATAATGAAAGACCTAGAACATGAGGGCTCAGGTCAAAAGTTGACAGCACAATAAAGATATGATAACTTTCCATGTGTTTTTTTCACAAAAATCAAGAATATGCACGAATAGAGCCTGTTTCTTAAAAACTGAGGGAGGCATTTTATGGTATGCATTTTTATCAGAGTTCAATTAGGAAAAAAAGAAACTCAATGGCAAAATGAAACATTTTATCTTGTTAGACTAGAGCACTTTGTGAAGTAGTGCCGTGCAAATGAGACTGAAAACGTAGCAGAAAATGACATGTGTGACTTTTTAAGAAAAAATAAAGTCTGGGAAATGATGTCCTACTGCCGACTCAGGTGTCAAATCCCATCACGATCACGATCATGTAAGAGCTATGTGGCACGAAGTTGATCGATCACACAGTTCTTTCTGGGAGCTCTGAATGTTCCCTGCCCCGTTTTTGCTCCTTTATCATGGCATATTATTCTCCACAGGTGGCACAGGCTATGTAAATATCTTACACTGTACCCTCTCCTCTGCTACGTGCTCAGGATGGTCATTCCTCCACAGTGCAAACACAAGGAGATGATGGACGGAGCGCTGAAACTTTACAGACACTCACCCCCAGTCACCGATCTGGGTTGAATCCATCATCGTTTTTTTAGCTCACTTCGCCCCCTCAGTTCAGACCCAGCTTTATGCGAATCAGTCTTTACCCTGTGCCTCATGGGAACAGTCCAGCCCGATCGGCCAAGCCAAGTCTTCTCTGAACAGGAAACAAGCATCCTGGGACCATTTTCTGTGTAACACCCTTCATCAGCCAGGCTAGCTTGAAACCAGTGGCAAAGTGAGCAAGTGACCCACATCTGGGCATAACCTGCCAACTTAGGGTGAACAAAGCAAAAACAAGGAGAGGATGGAGGGAACGCTGAAACTTTTCAGACACTCACCCCCAGTCACAGATCTGAGTTGAATCCATCATCGTTCTTTTGCTCACTTCACCACCTTAGTTCAGACCCAGCTGTGTACAAATCAGTCTTGACTCTGCGCCTCATGGGAACAGTCCAGCCCAAACTTCCAACTTTCTCAGAAGGTGCAGGCAGCACAGATATAAAAGAAGCTGCGGCTTGGTCATGCAAATTATTTGCTACAAGTACACCCCTGGAAAATACACAGAAGCTTCCAGTACCTGGGTCAACTCACTTGCTATTATGCATATTTTTACTTGACACCAACACTCAAACCTGTTTCCCGAGTTTTTAAGTCAGCAGCTCTGGCAGCTATGCCACACCCTCTCCTCTCTCTCCATGCCTTGCTTCTGAATTGAGGGTGATTTAGGAAAATCCAGCCGAGGCATAGCAAGGATGTTGTATGCCCCAAATACCCTCCTTTCAACTGCATCTAGGATGCCCTTTCATTTCAGTTGATTCGGAAATTACCAAATCAATTGCCAAACAAGTAAACATTGTTACTTTACATCTGTCCCCAAGACAAGTCTTCTACATTAGCTTCTACGCTTCTACAATGGATAGAGCTGGTGACTTTTGGAACTTGAAAACAACTTATGCATCATGTGAATTTGGGAAAATGAGTTTTCAGTGTTTTCCCCTTTCAATATGCACTTTGAGCGAGCCGCATCCATCAACAAGGACTTTTTCTATTTGCTTCCACCGTTGTCTTTGAGTCCTCATCATTGGTACTTACACTCCTCTCACATTGACCCCTACATGGCCTCTGCTTCCCCTCCTTCCAAGATGGAACTCAACCCTTTTGGCAGCAGCAGGATCTTGTGAGAACCCATATGATGTAAATGGGGGGTACAGAGTGGCAACTGATGGGAATCTTTTTCCCATACCCTTGAGATTTATCTATTGATTTGTCACACATATACACACTCATTGGGTTTTTTCCACTTTCGTTAGTAATTAGTTGTGTCTTGGATGGTTATCGTAGTTGAGTTCCTTTTTTTTTACACCTAGACATTGTTTGTTGTTAACACAATTATCGCTTCCCTCATAGATCTCGGTATCTCACCGCGTCGCACATATCTGCAAACAGGGGAGAAAGGTGCGGAAGCAGAAGGTCCAAGAAAGTCTTATAAAAACTAACTGTTAGCCCATCTACTCCTGGCGCGCTACCTGCCATCATTCCTCCCAAAGCCTCCCGGATCTCATCATGCTCAATTGGATGCATTAAAAACTCTCTTTGCACGTTCGTTAAAAATGGGAGTTTTATATGTTCCAGATAATCTAATATATCCTCCTCGCTCCCCATCACACGCGAAGCTTATAAATCCGAATAGTATTCCCTAAATCTTTGAGATACCTCCTCTTCATTTGTAAGCAAGTCACCCTCCCCTGACTTGACAGCTGTAACCGCTATTTTCTGCCGTTGTTGTTTCATCATATTTGCCAGAACCACACCCGGCCTATCCCTCTCCCCATATACTCTGGCTGTGTCGAATTTACCCAAATGTTGAAACTCAGCGTCTGCCTCCTCCTGATATTCCATCAGAAAACCTTTTATTTCATCCCCGGCCTCATCAGTGTTTCCCATTAACTGTCGTTCTTCACACTCTGCCAATCACCGCTCCAAGTGCGACAGCCTTTGACAAATCGAGCGAAGTACACCTGAATGCTTACTCATAGCCGCCTCCCTAATATAGACATTGAACGCCTCCCACACTGTCTGAAAACTATCTATAGATCCTATATTAGCTTCAAAGTATGTCTCTATCGCCTCATGCAATGCCTCTTTGAATAGAGGGTCTTGTAGTGAATATGGCGGAACTTTCCATGTAAATGGAGGGATAACTTTCTGCGGCGTTGTCAGCATTAAAAATATAGGTGAGTGGTCTGAGAGCGTGCAGGGGAAAACCTGACATTTGCCTACTTGTGAGAGAAGTCTTGTAGAGGCTAGCCAATAATCTATACGTGTATGTATATTATGGAAGGCAGAATATTGCGTGTATCCTCCCAGCTCTGGGTATAAGGAACGCCACACTTCACTAATCAGTATCCTGTCAAGCTCCCTAGCTGCCTTTGCTTGTCTCCTTTCCGGAACACTCGATCAGTCTACTTCCGGGCTTCTAGTCATATTGAAATCCCCACCCCCCCACAAGACATTAAGACCAGGAAACTCCCATAATATATCAGTCAATGTTTTGTAGAATTCAGGGCTGTCATAGTTGGGTCCATATACATTCACCACTAGCATGTCTACCCCTCTGCCTGTAAACAGCGATACAATATATCTGCCCCCAGGGTCTGCAACTAGCATTCTCAATGTGTAATCAGATTTGGGGTTTACCCATGTGAGCACCCCACATGCGTGTGTCGTGAAGCCTGCCGCATTTATCTGCCCCTTCACCCCCCTTAGGTTCAACCTAGGACTATTTGCGGGCAAATGTGTCTCCTGTATTAAAGCCAGGTCTATATGGTTTGAGCTAAATAATTCAAAACCTTGCGTAGCTTACAATAGTCATTTAGACCTCGCACTTTCCACCTCAGGGCCCTCAAGGCTCCCTGCGTGGTGTCTACCTCAGTCCCACCAGGCATCCAGTGTATATACTACCATGCATGTTATTGTGCTCATCACAATGATTATCAACATAGCATCTGATATGTAAATCGTAATGACATCTCGTAACATTAACCTCAAAACTTCCCTCTCCCCTCCACCCACCCTTCCCACCCACAGCAGACCCCCCCCCCCCCCAACTAGGTCGCAACATATCCAATCCCTAGGCCAACCCCCTCCCGAACCTTATCCCCAAGCACAGTGTCACCACATGTGGGTGGAGGTTGCTCCGCACCAGTAAAAGCACGCACAAGTACTTGATACTCATTCCTGCTCCTCCAGCCGACAGCTATTTCACCCCCACTCCACTGGGGACGTCGCTCAGTTGAACTATTCTCCTCCTGACAGCCAAGGTATTTCCACTGTGACTTACACTTCCCGCCGCTTAGTGTCTATTCATAATTTTGAAGCAGAGCTTTTCTCAATCTTGCTCATCCATGGCGCTACCTGCAGCTTCATCCAATAATTCTTGTTCCGGGGTTTTCCTTCGTTCCTTAGCCCAGTCTTTTATCGCCTTCTGTAAAGCACGCGGATCAGTGAACATATGCGACTGCCCATTTCTGTTTACTTTCAGCTTTGCAGGATATAACATTGCATAATCTAGGCCTTGTTCGCGCAACTGTTTCTTCATGGGTGCAAAATGTTTCTTCGCTTCCTGGACTTTGGCTGTGAAATCAGGGTACAATGAAATAGTGGAACCTTCGTACGTTAAAGTCTGATTTTCTCTGGCGACCCGAAGTGCCGAATCCCTGTCTCTATAATTGAGGAACTTTGCAATAATTGGACGAGGTGGTGCTCCTGGCTTCGGACCCGGTGCCAAAGACTGATGCGCCTGCTCAACGATAAATGTGGTAGAAAGGATCTCCGCACCCAGCATCGTCGTCAACATGCGTTCAATAAAGGGGTCCAGTTTGTCCGTCAGAGTCATTTCAGGAAGGCCAAGGATGCGCATGTTACTGTGCAGGGAGCGCACCTCCAAATCCTCTGTCTTATCCTGGAGCAGCTGCAGCACCCTACCCAGTTGCTTATGTTCTGAGTCGATAGTTGTTTGCGCCTCCTCAACTTCTGTAATCCTACTCTCCGACATGTCTAATCTCTCTGCATGTTCATCAAGTCTCTCCCCCATTCTATCCATTCGGTAAGTTAATGCATCCATTTTCACCCCGAACGAGGAAATACCTTCCTGCCGCCCCTTCTCCATGGATTTCAGTATACTTCTGATGTCTTGGTCTTGTTCCGAAGGGGAAGAGGGCCTGCTGCTGCCTCCTGAGGCTCTGTCCTGTGATTGAGCACTTTTGAGAAATGGATAGCTTGGGCTGGCTGCGCTCCAGTTTCCCCATCTTGCTGTCCGGGGGGACCTATGTGGTGCCCGTTGGTTATGGAGTGCACGGCACTCCGCCCAGCGATACGCAGTTCCCTCTTATTTGTGCCGCTGCTCTGGTGTCAAAAGCACATGTACTATGGATCACACCTATCCATTTAGGCAGCTCCCATGAGGTATGTACCGTGTCCCCAAAGCCTCCACTAGTAGACCAGTGTCCAGAACTAGAACAAGGCGTCTCTCCTAACTGTGCCACATCGTCAGTACTCCTCTCCGCGGCCCCAGGATGCATGCTCCTTCAATACACCACCTGCGCTCCACTTCGGGCCCCCTGCACCGCTGCACCGCTCTCGGCCCCACCCCACACTGCAGCGTTGTGTGTAGAGCGCTCTTTACGTGCACCGCAGCGCAGACCCGGCCTGTGCACCATCCCAAGACTCTCTAGCGCTGTCCTGCAATGAGGCCTCCGCCCCCGCAAACCTAGTCAGGCCAGCTGAAAATCGCCGTAAGTCCCACCACACCACCAGTGAGAGCTCCGACCTCCAAGTAGTCAGGATCGTCCGTTATCCCCTCACAGTCGTGCCGCATCCCCGCTCTACCCGCAGCAGGGGCCGATCTCATTTCCCCGCCTCACAGTCCGCCGCTGTGGTGCCGCCTGATCCAGCGCTTCCCTCAGTGCCGCTTACCGTCCCACAGTGCGTGTAGGATTGCAATCTCGCACCGCCTCTCGTGACTCAGATCCACCGACCTGACGGGCGAGCGCACCTCCGCACGTAGGGCGACGCTGGCACCAGGATCCTCAACTCGAGGCCGGGGCTTCACGGCCTGTTCACTCGTCGGGTCGCACCTCGCTCAGCTCCACCGTCTTGCCACAAATATCGTCCGCGGCAAATCCATCCTTCCCAGCAGGGTTTTAGTGTCCCCAGCGTCGCTAGGGCCAAGGATCATGCAGGATAATTGTGTCGGCTTAACGGAGCTCGAGACTCAAGCGTCCATCTTGGTATCAAGCAAGCTCCGCCCCCAATAAAATAAATAATTACTTAATTACAATTAAATTACTTCCCACCTATTGCCCTATAAACTCACAACACACTTCAATAATAAATTATTACACTTAATATAATTACCAATTAATCAGTTAATAAAAACTAATTACCAATTGGTAAAAATGTATTACCCATTAATAAAAATTATTTGCCAATTAATAATTATTTAACATAAAAACTATTATCAATACCAATAAATAAAAATAAATAATTACTTAATTGCAATTAAATTTCTTCCCACCCTATTCCCTAATAACCCACGACCCGCTACACAACTAAAATGCAAAATGTACTTCAAAATAATTACCAATTCCTAAAATTGTTAATTAATTTAATATAATTAAATTACTTTCGACCATATTCCCCTATAAACCCACAACCCCCCATGGTACTAAACGCATAATTTACTTTAAAAAAAAATTACTATCTTCTAACAATTGTATAAAACCAAAAATGTAAATACAAACATATAAAATACCATAATAAAATAGATAACACTAATATAAATATCGATACTAGTAACATCAATGTTTTTCCTACCGATATTACTAACTTTGATATTAAAAAAATGATATTTCTTACCTTCAGGTCAATATTCTGGTCGTCTATATTCTTGATTTCGATATTGTGTCCATACGTTATTTCCAACTCAACATTTTTGTAGGTCGAAATAAAAAACTCAATATTTAGACTGTTTACCAGAAGTGAGATGGGCACTAGCCCAAGTCACCACTGTGTAAGGAGATAATTAATTCAATCTTCTGTCCCTATAAATTCCCATCTTTGACAAGGCTAATGCTGCTCCAATCTCACAATCCCATCACTGTTCCTGCTCCATTATTATCAATAGTGACTTCAATTACATTTAAGGTAAAACTAGATACCTTCAACCCGAATCTTTTCCGATGCATGAAGCAAACACGACTGTGCCTTAAGAATATGATTGAGAAGCTCAATCTTCTCTATATATGGATATATAGGAATCTGCATAAAATAATTTATACATGCTATTCCAGCCCTCATGATACATATTCTGGAACTGATCTTACTTTGGACAGCAGGACGCCCTGTTGCAGATGTACCACAGATCTTCTCCATCCATCACACTCTGGATGCAACCACAAAGTTCAAGAGGTAGTATAAACTAGTATTTTCTAAACTATTTACTAATCAGTTAGAATATGCTAACTATCTGAGGGTACACATTTTCATTTGTCAATACCTGGTGTCATACAGCATAGTTTAAAATGCATCATCTGGGGTACAATTCAGCTATATTTAGCCCAAGGGCGGTACCATGGTGTAGTACAGAGCCGAGTGCCTGATTCATGCGCCTGCAGTGCATAAAGTGAATTGATCTAGCACAGCTCAGAAAGAGGCAGGCCTTGCTCAAACTTCCCAGACTAAACTGCCAGCAAATCGAGTACTATTTAAGAGAAATAGCGGGTTAATTGGATTTAGGCACTGGGCTCTGCTCTGCACCAGACAAACCCATCCTGATCTGACCACAGATTCAAAATGAAGACCAAATAGAAGACCAAGCATTATGAGAAAGCCTCAGCCAGCAACTATGGTTGGCTCACAACAATTAACAGATATGTCTTTTACCTAATCTACACGGAGGTTCATGGCTCACCGCGTCATCAGCCCTTCAGCCCAGCAGCACACCGGTCTCCCAGCCCACTTCTCGCCGCACCCGCTCCGCGGGTGCCGCTTCGTAGGTGGACGCTGGTGGAGACAGGAACTTTGAGAGGCATTCCATCGTCCAGGTGGCAAGGCGGTAAGGGGCGCGAGGAACCAGCGGGGCTGCGAGCGTGCGGGGACTTCATTTCCCAGAAGTCCCTGCAAGACCGACGGAGAGCTTCCGGTCCGCTCTCCCTGCTGGCCCGCCCCCCGCCCACCAAGGCTGATAATAGCGTTCCCGCTTGTCCACTCTGCGGGTCTTTTACCTAATCTACACGGAGGTTCGTGGCTCACCGCGTCATCAGCCCTCCAGCCCAGCAGCACACCGGTCTCCCAGCCCACTTCTCGCCGCACCCGCTCCGCGGATGCCGCTTCGTAGGTGGACGCTGGTGGAGACAGGAACTTTGAGAGGCATTCCATCGTCCAGGCGGCAAGGCGGTAAGGGGCGCGAGGAACCAGCGGGGCTGCGAGCGTGCAGGGACTTCATTTCCCAGAAGTCCCTGCAAGACCGACGGAGAGCTTCCGGTCCGCTCTCCCTGCTGGCCCGCCCCCCGCCCACCAAGGCTGATAATAGCGTTCCCGCTTGTCCACTCTGCGGGTCTTTTACCTAATCTACACGGAGGTTCGTGGCTCACTGCATCATCAGCCCTTCAGCCCAGCAGCACACCGGTCTCCCAGCCCACTTCTCGCCGCACCCGCTCCGCGGGTGCCGCTTCGTAGGTGGACGCTGGTGGAGACAGGAACTTTGAGAGGCATTCCATCATCCAGGCGGCAAGGCGGTAAGGGGCGCGAGGAACCAGCGGGGCTGCGAGCGTGCGGGGACTTCATTTCCCAGAAGTCCCTGCAAGACCGACGGAGAGCTTCCGGTCCACTCTCCCTGCTGGCCCGCCCCCCGCCCACCAAGGCTGATAATAGCGTTCCCGCTTGTCTACTCTGCGGGTCTTTTACCTAATCTACACGGAGGTTCGTGGCTCACCGCGTCATCAGCCCTTCAGCCCAGCAGCACACCGGTCTCCCAGCCCACTTCTCGCCGCACCCGCTCCGCGGGTGCCGCTTCGTAGGTGGACGCTGGTGGAGACAGGAACTTTGAGAGGCATTCCATCGTCCAGGCGGCAAGGCGGTAAGGGGCGCGAGGAACCAGCGGGGCTGCGAGCGTGCGGGGACTTCATTTCCCAGAAGTCCCTGCAAGACCGACGGAGAGCTTCCGGTCCGCTCTCCCTGCTGGCCCGCCCCCCGCCCACCAAGGCTGATAATAGCGTTCCCGCTTGTCCACTCTGCGGGTCTTTTACCTAATCTACACGGAGGTTCGTGGCTCACCGCGTCATCAGCCCTTCAGCCCAGCAGCACACCGGTCTCCCAGCCCACTTCTCGCCGCACCCGCTCCGCGGGTGCCGCTTCGTAGGTGGACGCTGGTGGAGACAGGAACTTTGAGAGGCATTCCATCGTCCAGGCGGCAAGGCGGTAAGGGGCGCGAGGAACCAGCGGGGCTGCGAGCGTGCGGGGACTTCATTTCCCAGAAGTCCCTGCAAGACCGACGGAGAGCTTCCGGTCCGCTCTCCCTGCTGGCCCGCCCCCCGCCCTATGACAATTTCTACAACTTCTACTTAACCTCATCATACTCCCGCAGCGCGGGACGCAGCCCGGGCGAAGACTGGGCAAAGACAGGGCCGTTTGAGGCCGTTCGAGGACGGCAGAGGACGGCCCCGGTCCAGTCCCCCTGCATTTATTCTGTTCCATCATATGCAAAGTAGGCGTCCCAGTGATACTTATCCTACATTTTAACATAGAGTGGCCAGACTTAGGATTTACCAATTATTTTTCGTGAGGCCCTCGCGGTTCCTGACTTACATCGTAGACGATCACTATGCGTCCCAAAACTAGAAGTAACACTAAAAAAGCTACGGCCGTGGCACAAGTGACCGGTCCCATAGATCTCTTCATATCCCGGGTCAACGAAACCATCGACAAGAGCATTATCCTGTTGGAGAAAAGAGTTTCCCTGGACCTTATGCAGGCTAAACGCTCTTCGCTGGGTTCTCTTGCCACTGCAAGCTCCCCCGTTCACCAGGCCGTGAACAATTGCTCTTTACCATTACCCCTAACTACTGTTCCCACGTTGACTGTTCCAAATTCTGTAGACTTATCCGTGACCCAATCAGACTCCGATCTCTCATATGTTGACCTCGAGGCAACCCCAGACTTAGAAGCCTGCCAATCACCAACTGACAAACCAGAGCAGAGCGTAACTAGTCAATCCATTCTACCCGATACAGAAATGACCTTATTACTGATAAAAACAAGGAAAGACACCTCCACTTTTACCAAGGCTATGCCAAACACCAAGGAAAAACCTAAAGCAAAAATCAAGAATCACAACTTGATTACGCCCACCCCTAACTCCGCGGCAGGTATACCCTGCTGGGTGGAAAACATGGTAATAGACCTTAAATCAGACCTCGAAGCCACAATAGCGGCACAAATTAAACCTCTAATATCGAAGCTGGATAGACTCACGTCACTAATCAATTCGAAATGTGGTAGTAAGATAAGCGGTAATGGCCCCGTTCAAACGCATGGGGTAAAAGAAATACTTCCTAAAAAAACATCCTGTACCAAACACGCAACAGGCACATCGATCAAGCCTAATACTTTACCAGCTAGTAAGGCGTCAGCGATACAGCTTTCAACCCAAAAAGGGAGTAAATCAGATGCTCCCCCAGTCACCCCTATTGCGGTAGATCCCGCCCCCGCAACACAAGCAGTACCACGGGGTCCAACCAAAACAAACAACCGACAACCAAAAGGCACTAATGGAAACATCATTATTCCAGCAGTGACTCCTCTCTTAGAGAAATCGCAAGAACCTAAGACAAAGCAGTCTCGCCCCAAAATAATTAATTTGCCGCCGGAAGCTTCTCCCTTCGTGGTGGTGTTAACAGCTGTACCACCACTGAAGGAGGGTGTAAGAGAAACTTTCACAGAGTTGAGGAATAAATGCGCCCAGTGGCTCCAACTGCACGAACCCTTACCTGTTCATATCAGGGGTGAGATCTTCTCTGTACGTAGAGGAGAATGGGTGGGCAGAAACACGAAGACCATAGCGGGTGACGTTATTACCATCAAATTTAGGGAGATAGGGGCAGCAAACTATATCTGTAACACACCTAGCAGTGGACCTGCCACCCAAATAAATCCTCTTCCCTTGTCTTATTTCCTACCAACATCCTCACGGCAAAATTTTCCCTGTCCCACTTTTCCAGTAAATAGAGGGCTCATAAACCCCTCAGAATACATTACGTACCAATGCCAGCAGCCCCCACATACTCCACGATTCCCACAAGCACCACAACAAACAACTTTCCAGTGGCAACCACCCCCTCAACTTCCTCAACCTCAACATTACACTTCTCAACCACCTGCTCAACTTCCTCAATACTTACATTACACTTCTCAACAGTGGCAGCAACCCCCTCAACCCACGCAACACATTATTCATCAATGGCAGCAGCCGTGGCAAGGACGGCCCCCCCTTTCAACCCATTAGGCCCTAATCATCGAGGCAGAGAAAGGGAGGAATGGAGAGGACAAGAACAGTGGAGAAATTACAGTGATCCCCCACGTTGGGATGGCTGGAATGGTCTTCCCCTAGCAAATAAGTATAGTGCCCTACAGTGCGTTGACTGACTACCACAGCTAGAAGAATACTCCCTAAATAGCACCGACCTACCGGGACCCCCGGATTCTCCACCAGTCCCTTCAGACCCAGAGATTCCTAATGAACCAAAAATAGTCAAAATCTCTAGGGATAATCCAACAACCCTAAGCCTGATCTCCTGGAATATCGCAGGATTAAGGACAAAAGTGGAGGACGGGACAATTATCTACCACACGCATAACCATCAAATAATATGCATACAGGAGACGTGGTCACAACAAGAACACCACCTACAGGGGTACAAGACATACTCCTCCCTTGCAAAGTCGGGACAGTTGGGTAGACCAAAGGGAGGATTATGCATCTATGTAGCCAATACCATTCAAAATATCAAAATAAAGGTCATTGAACTGGACACTAATTTGCAGATCCTTGGTCTTTTCCTACTGAAAAAAGAGACAATAGTCATTATTAACTTTTATAATAACCTGGATGAACCAGAGTTTCAGGGAGTCCTGACCCACCTCCATGAAAAACTAACCACCCTCAGAACGAAACAAGGAGAAAGAGGTCCGGCAACAATAATATGGGCAGGCGATTTTAACCTCCACGCCTGTACCCAACCAAAACAAAAATGTTCTGGCATGGTGACAGAGGAAGGTCTTTCCCTTACCCACTTCTCGCATAACAACATGGGCAGACTAATGAACGACCTTCTATCAGACCTGGATCTCCAAGTAGTAAACACCTTGGACCACGGAGCTAATTCGCTAGCACCGACTTACTTAGGAGGAGGTCACAGCACCACGGTTGATTTCATAATAATATCAGCATCCTTACAACCAAGAGTAAAAAACTTTGAAGTCAAACCGAATCCCCAAAGCGATCATGCAATACTAAAATTGGAAGTGATAATAAACCACCAACAATGTCCCCCAATGACAATAGCTAACGCACTGACTCAGGAAAACATAAGTATGGATAAACTAAATGGGTACTCAATAAAGTGGGGGAAGATAAACCCAGAGGAACTTACTAAAGAGCTGATAAAATCAGTCTATCCCCAAATTAAAATTTGTTTGGACATATCAACAGAAGACGAGGAGCTTCTCAACAACTTTGCCCAAATTATGGATAAATTAAAGGTTTTACTTACAGCAAAACAAAAAACAGGACTACCTCGACTTAAAGGCTGGTTCAACCAAGAGTGCACCAAGGCTCACACAAAGCTGAAGCTAGCCCTAAACAAAGACGAAAGGGACCCTCGCTCTATAGCCACCCTCAGAAGCGAATATCACAAAATCAGGAAAAAGAGAAAAGAGGAACTTAAGCAAGCACTTTGGAACGAACTCCATACCAGCGCACAAGAAAAAAAAAAACCAAGCCTTTTGGAGAATTATAAGAACTCCCTTCTTGGTCGATGACACGCGCCCAAAAATCGAAGCTGCAATAGACGCTGCAGAATGGGTATCACATTTCACCAGAATCTTTCAAAAATCATCCTCTGATCAAGAGACGGAAGAGGAGAAAGAAACATTTCTACCATACCCTATAGACATAAACTTCGAAATCTCCGAGATCCTTTTGGCACTGAACTCAACCAAAAAAGGAAAAGCTCCAGGCCCAGATGGAGTCCCGGCGGACTTTTTTAAATACAAAACAGAACTTTGGGCACCGATTATAACAAGGGTGTGCACCGCAACGGCAAAAAAAGGAATTTTGGAGTCATGGACAAGGTCCATTATGGTGCCAATATTCAAGAAAGGTAACCGCCTGGACCCTGCTTGCTACCGCCCAATTTCTCTGCTGGACTCACTGGGGAAGATGGCAGGCAGAGTGATCCTAGAAAAACTTCAGGATTGGGAGGAAGAGAGAGGTATACTATCTGACCTACAATTCGGATTTAGAGAAGGACTAGGAACCGTGGAACAAGCCCTAAACCTCTCGGTCATTTTTGGAAAATACGTGCAAGCCAAAAAAGAAAAACTCTATATGACCTACGTGGACTTGTCCGCGGCTTTCGACTGCGTCTCCCATACAAAATTATGGTCCCTTTTAGCACAAATGGGGGTAGATCCATCACTCCTGAACTTTTTAAGGGAACTCTATTCTAATCCATCCGCAAGAGTCCGTTTTGGCACAAAGGGGGAACTGACAGCGTCATTTAGAGTGGAGCGTGGGGTCAGACAAGGATGCGTCCTGGCACCCTTCCTCTTCTCCCTCTATACTAACAACTTAGAGGTAGAGCTTTTGAAGGGTGCCCGAGATCTCCCGCAGGCTAAACATCGCCCGATCCCCGCTCTGCTCTATGCGGACGACGCCGTCCTCCTGGCACGAACCCCCTGTGAACTCCAAAAATCCCTCAACAGATACTCTCAGTTCATGAGAACCCTAGACCTTCACATAAACGTGAAAAAGACTTTCGTAATGAAGGCTGGGGTTGGGAGAAAACACCAAAAAACCATCTATCTTGACACCCAAAAAATAGACTCCACAAATGAATACTGCTATCTGGGAGTCACGATAGATAACAAACTCTCTTGGAAAACAGCAGTAGAAGCCAGGAAACACTGCTTTAAAAGAGCACTAGCTGCACTGGTGACGTTCACACAAAAACTAGGAAAACGTCCGCCCATGGAACTGATGACTATATACAAAGCCAAATGCCAATCTACAGCTCTATACGGAGCAGGATTATGGGGCCATACGGACGTTACTTCTCTGCAAATCGCAGAAAATAACTTTTTTAGATTTCTCTTATCAGCTCCCAAGCGAGCTTCGACCTACGCCTGCCACACAGAATTGGGCGTCCCATATATCGAAGACCTCGCGAAAATACAACCGCTTCTTTTATGGCGTCGCATCTGGGCTTCAGAAAAAAACGACCTTACAAAAACAATATTGGCAGATGCAATGTCCCTGGACTACGCTCTAAAAATCAAATGGCTAGCATATATCCGGAACTTCCTCATTGACCTCGGAATAGAAAAATACTACCTAAATCCCAAAAAAATTGGAGAACTCACAAAAAACAACTTAAAAACACGAGCCTTGGACCACCTGGGAAATCTGAGATTACAATCAGAAGCAGGGAAACAGTCCGTTCAGCATGCAATAACGGTCCAATCCACCTTTTTAATTCAGCCCTACTTAACTCTCAACATTGGCACCTTCGACCGATACCTCCTGATAAGATTCAGACTAAACATATTTCACAAACTGGTAGCTTTTCCAACCCCAAACGTCTGGGACTCAAATCCACTTCCTTGTCCTTGTGATGGAAAATCAACACAAACTACCCTTCATACCGTCTTGTTCTGTAAATTTTATCAGGAACATCGTAAAGTTTGGTTATTGACTCTTTTAAAAACTTGGGGTCTTAGACAATGTCGAGCAGCCATGCTGAGTTTGCAGCTTTTGGACACTGAAGCCACATGCTACCACGTTCTTAACTTTTTGAAATGTATATACAGACACAGAAAAAATCTTTAAAATAACAGTACTGTACAAACTACCCAATCTCTTTTTTAAATTTAATGTTACTTGTAAATACATTGTACAGCAGATTTTTTACTATGTACTGCTTTTATGGATCTTTAAAAAAATCCGAATAAAGTTTATTATTATTATTATTATTATTAGATATGTCTCAGATGCACAGCTTGATTTCAAACAATCATACCAGTCCAAGGGGCAATTAAGGGTAGCAATGTATAAAATATAAAAAAAGGAAATTGCTCCTCGTTTTTGACAGATTTTTTTAAAATAGAATTGAATAGACAAATTCCGTCTTCAATTGTGTTTCCTGTGGTGTACAATTAAGCAATTCATTCCTCTGCAGATTACTGAGAGCCTTCTGGGTGCTGTGCATGATATAGACAAGAGACGTCATTGCTTAAGACCTTCAAAGTCTTTGATTCTGTGTGATTGAGGTATGAACGGGTCTACAAAGAGAAGGGCCGAACCCACTGCGGACCGCAGCTCCAGTGCTTTATTGAAAGCTACAATTACACAAATCAAGAGCAGGAATCTGTGGCAAGTAAATCAATGTGCATCAAAATACCTGTGATAATAGATCAGTGTACTTGTGTTAGAAAGGGAACCGGCCTCACAACGCAGGCTGAGCCACGCATAACCACGCTGGCCTTAACCGCGCAGATGCCTTTACCATCCATGCATGTGCGTGGTTAAGGCAGTGTGCGGTCTCAATGCTGGAACGGGCGGGCAGGTGGAGCAAAGATCAGGAGAGAGCACGGTCAGGTAAGTGGGGCTGTGGCCGGGTTTTGATGGGCATAGTTTTGTGAGGTGGAGTAGTTTTTAGCGCTCAGAAGAGTCTGGTTGTTTATAGGGCGAGAGGCTGGGTTTTAGGGCTCAGGGTCGTTTTCAGGGTGGGTGATTAATTTTTTTAGGGCTTGGGGTCGGGGGCTGGAGTCGGGGTGGTTTTAAGAGAGTGGGGACAGTTTCAGGCCTAAGGGTGGCGTGGGGCTGGGTCAGGGTAGGTTACAGTGGTAGGGGTCGGAGTTTATGGCTCAGGGCGGGGGGCTGAGGTTGGGGTCGTTTTTAGGGCATGGTGTAAACTTTTAGGGCTCAGGACGGTGTGAGAGAAAAGGGACCACTTTCAGGGCTGGGGGCAGGGGTGTGATCTTTACCACACATGTCCCCTTACCAATCATGTCTTTACCACGAAATGGCATCGTAAAGGCGTGCGTGGTACAGATGCCGTCGTGGTTGAGACTGCGGGGTCCAGGCATGCTTTGTCGTGGCGTGCATTGCACCATCAAACAGCTGGCTCGAAAACCAGAAAAGAGCTGCTTTAGTGGGAGGGTTTGGAGTGCTCTGGCTAAGGGGAAAGGCTCGGATAGTAGGAAACCGCACACGACACCCTTTCAATCCTATGAGCAAGCAGCGCTGTGCACCGGAAGCTGCCGATGCTGCCCTCGGAGGAGCTTTGAGCGGCATTTCCGTGATCCTGAAACCAGTGCCCCCGCGCTGCTCGATGCCGTCAAAGGTCTGGGCGCCCAGTGCCAGGCCTGGTGTCTGGATTCCACCGCGCGCCTCCTTCATCCCCCCTCAGCCCCCCTCTCTTTATCTCACTCCTGCTGGTTCTTCTTCGTCCCCGCTTTCTCCCTCTGTCGCTGTTTCCCTTTTTTCTCCTCTGCCTTTTGTATTGTTCTCAGTCTTGCTCTCGCTCTAGGTTTGTGGAGGGAGATGAAGAGGGGGGGTCTCTATGAAGAGTGCCGTGGGCTCCACCTGCACGCGCCGTCTCAGACTGCGCAGGGAGTGCATGAACAACCCTGACATGAAGGGAGCTGGGGGGGGGGGGGGGGGGGGTGAGAGTCCGCCAGAGAAGGAGGGCTGGGGGGGGGCAATCTGGATAGATGGGATTATTAAGGGGAAATGATGCAGTGAGGTGAAGAGCAGATAAGAAACGTGCAAGAGTGGAGGAGGTCGACGAGTTGAATGGTGTGTGGAAGGGACATCAAAAGGAGATAAGGCGGGGAAAGGAAGGATAGAGTGTGAGGGGGTCTGAGGGGATATTATTGAACAGCTGGAGGGTCTGAAGAGGTCTGAAGGATCTTAAGAAAGGCACGAGCACTGTTAGGAAGAAGGAGAGCTGATCAAATGAGGAAAGACCGGGCGGGGAGAAGTGAAGAGACCCAGGGTGCAGGCAGTTGGAAGGAGGGATGAAGAAATGGAGGACTGAGGCATGTGAGTGATGTCATTATTAGTGGCAGGATGAGAGAGGGATTATATGAAGTGGAGCAAAGTAGAGTGAGGAGGAGGCCCCGAAGGAAGGTCAGGGTGAGACTGCGCTGCCGAAGGGAGAGGTGAAGAGAGCAGGGACCTTCGAGGGAGTGAGCACAGAGGCACAGTGAGATAGGGGAGGACACATGACAGAATAGGAAGGAAATACAAGGGAAATCAGAGGGAAGTGAGAAGGAAGAGAGGAGATGCGGAAAAAGAGTGTACGGAGAAGAGGGAAAAGGGGGCAGCCCGCCTAGAGAGGGATCAAAGAGAAGGAAGTAGGGCAACTTCATTGTTATCAGATGGATGTGAACAGACAGACGCTCACTGAGGCCCTGACCCCAGGCGCTGGGAATAAGTGAAGCCAGAGCCGCGAAGGCATGACAAGTGCGGGATAGGCCGAGGTAGCAGGGACGTGTTCCCTGTGTTTGTGTAATAAGCAATCAAGAGCTGTATTTTTTCGGGGGAAGTCCACGCCTTCCTTGCACCCCTCCCCTGCACTGCCTCATCCTCCGTGTGTGATGAAGGCACACCCTCTCCCTGCTTCCTCCTCATTTGAATTCCAGGCTCCTCATATCCCCAGGTCTGTGCACAGGGTCCGGGGCTTTGCAGTAAGGCGCAGGTGCTGCACAGAGCCCTCTCCAGGCATCAGGTAAGGAGCACACATGTGCAGGAACCGCTGCGCAAAGCCCAGCCATGTCCAGCCAGTGCTTAATTCGTGCCGGTGCTTTCTGGTGAGAAGCCTCTCCGGGAGTCAAGCGAGGAGCACACATGTGCAGGGGGCACCAGGGTCCTCTGTGATGGGCCAATGCCAGGGTCGCCCGCGCTCCGCGGCCATGAGAGAGGCAGGCACGGCCCTCCCGGGGGCGCCCGGCGCTCGCCCTATCATTCATTAGAAGAGATTTCACTGCAAAGCACCCTGCTCTGTTCGGCCGCACTCGGGAGATTCAGGGCTGATTCTCAAGAACATTAATGTCAGGCACAACCTGAAGCTGTTTCTAGACGTAACTTTCTTATAAGGAGGGAGAGTAGAATCATGGGGCAGGGGAGCACAAAATAGTATAGTAGGGTTGACTAAATTAACTAAATGATGGGACAGGAAAAAACAAATACGCGACGTGAAAAGCAAACATGCGGTTTAATACGGCGCTTTTACTAATTTGTAATGTTTACGCCGGTTAAGGTTGTGAGGGTAAAAATGTGGCCTCGCCAGTCCCAGTGTAAGACCGACTCACAGCAGCTGAAGGCGCCTGTCACTGCGCTGCGAAGGGGTCATCGAGGCGCCTCAACAGGCGCAGCAGCGGCTCAGCAACTTCAGATCCACCCCAGGAACGGGCTTGTTTTTGAAAAATCTTCAAATTGTGCACAATGTGATGCAAACATGTAAAGAGCTGTAACTTCATAATTACCGAGAAACCCCGCAGAATCCGATAAGTCCCGCGCAATGCTAGAGGCGAAAATTAAAGTATTCCAGATGGCGACCCCCAGCCATCCTAGCCACCCCAGCCACAGCAGCCACCCCAGCCACTCCAGCCACCCCAGCCACTCCAGCCACCCCAGCCAGCCTAGCCACTCCAGCCACCCCAGCCACAGCAGCCACTCCAGCCACTCCAGCCGCACCAGCCACACCAGCCACCCCAGCCAGCCCAGCCACAGCAGCCACCCCAGCCACTCCAGCCACCCCAGCCATCCTAGCCACCCCAGCCACAGCAGCCACCCCAGCCACCCCAGCCACTCCAGCCACAGCAGCCACCCCAGCCACCCCAGCCACTCCAGCCACCCCAGCCACAGCAGCCACTCCAGCCACCCCAGCCGCACCAGCCACACCAGCCACCCCAGCCAGCCCAGCCACAGCAGCCACCCCAGCCACCCCAGCCACTCCAGCCACCCAGCCATCCTAGCCACCCCAGCCACAGCAGCCACCCCAGCCACCCCAGCCACTCCAGCCACCCAGCCATCCTAGCCACCCCAGCCACAGCAGCCACCCCAGCCACTCCAGCCACCCCAGCTATCCTAGCCACCCCAGCCACAGCAGCCACCCCAGCCACCCTAGCCACTCCAGCCACCCCAGCCACCCCAGCCACTCCAGCCACCCCCAGCCACAGCAGCCACCCCAGCCATCCTTCACCCCATCCCCCCACACCCCCAGCCACCCTTCACCCCTCGCTGCTCCTCTCCCGGGCGAGCGCTGCGGTGCTTCCAGGTTATGGTAATGTGCCCGGCAAGGACATCTTTCCATCGAGCCGATTCCTCTTCCATAACCACAGACATTAAGCTTAGTGGATGCGATTCCCCATTCCTCATCCTTCAGTGCGAGGGTGTTTTGGGGCTCCATTGTGCGCACAATCAGGTGCGGTAAGTGCAGGGAGATTTTGTTTATGGATATCAACAACGTTCCATCTTTTTTGCTCTTCCAACCCTTCCGGGAGGCCCCACTGCACCTCCCACCCCCCTAGAGGCCCCCACTGCACCCCCCACTGCACCTCCCATCCCCTGGAGGCCCCAATGCACCCCCCACCCCTTGGAGGCCCCCACTGCACCTCCCACCCCCTGGAGGCCCCCACTGCACCTCCCACCCCCTGGAGGCCCCCACTGCACCTCCCACCCCCTGGAGGCCCCCACTGCACCCCCCACCCCTTGGAGGCCCCCACTGCACCTCCCACCCCTGGAGGCCCCCACTGCACCTCAAATTCCCAGGAGGCCCCCACTGCACCTCCCATCCCTTGGGTGCGCCCACTGTACCCCCCTGAAGGCCCCCGCCAAGCCCCGCCCCCCCCTTGCACAACGGCGGAATTTGTCGCGTGGCGAATGGGTTAACATGACTTTGTGACCTAAAAATCACACTGAGGTTTGCAGGGGTTTTGGGAGCTGCCCGCATTCTCCCCCTGCAGTTGTACGCAAAACACCTGAGCACACCAGTATCATTATTTCCAAAATCAGTTATATGACTATTTTGCAAAGCAATCAGTAATGTCTCAGCGCCCTATACGTTTTTTTGATCCAGAGGTTTTTCAAAGAGAGAAAGTAAATAGTCCAGACAGATCTTCTTGGGTTGAGGTCTGTTTTTAATTTCCACAATTTCACAAGAAGAAAACTGCAGCCGACGCGCGTTTCGCCCTCAGGGCTTTCTCAAGGCTGATTAATTGTTTCTCCAACCGTCTATGATTATGAAGATTCCCTTAGATTTGTCGCTCTTACTTGGATGGAAAGTATCCCGGATATTTGAGAAGAATTTTATGCAAATTATTGTTGCAGGTTTACGATCAAGAAGTACGAGTGGGCACCACGCTCTGTGCTCTAAAGATTTGAAAAGCGCACTTTTGCATTTATCAAGATCTAAATGGAACCTAAAACTACTTAATGGATGGAATTGGACCCTAGGATTAAATGTGAAACTCGAAAGAGGACAATTATTCTTATATGGGGCCACAACAATCATATTGATGATTGAAAAATAAGAGTGCAAACCTGCAACAATAATTTGCATAAAATTCTTCTCAAATATCCGGGATACTTTCCATCTAAGTAAGAGCGACAAATCTAAGGGAATCTTCATAATCATAGACGGTTGGAGAAACAATTAATGAGCCTTGAGAAAGCCCTGAGGGCGAAACGCGCGCCAGCTGCTGTTTTCTTCTTGTGAAATTGTGGAAATTAAAAACAGACCTCAACCCAAGAAGATCTGTCTGGACTATTTACTTTCTCTCTTTGAAAAACCTCTGGATCAAAAAACTTATAGGGCGCTGAGACATTACTGATTGCTTTGCAAATTAGTCATATAACTGATTTTGGAAATAATGATACTGGTGTCCCCAGGTGTTTTGCGAACATATGTATGACCTGGGTTCATCTGAATCCTGGTACTTATTGACACTTTGGTGGGTAGGTGTCATATACCTTATGAGCACCCTAGCCTTAGTTGCTTTCTGATATAAATTGATGCTTCTTACACAATTGGCTTAACTTTGTGATGTGCGGCTCAAGATAAGCAAACTCATTTAATCTATGTGCATTCTCCCTCTGCAGTGTACAGCTGAAACTGATAAGAACCCATCCTGAGAATACTGATATTGTCCCTACAGTTTTCTATAGGGATCAATGAGTGAATGAGTGAGCTTAGACAGTGAGGGAGATAGTGAACGAGTGATTGAGCTGTGTCAATCTATCAATCAGGATTCATAAAACGCAGCGAATCACCTGCGAGCATCTCGAGGCGCTGCAGTTGCAAACTGCTTCACGGGAAAGCAGTGAAAAACGAGGGAAAAGGCAGGAAAAAAACTCAGAAAAACAAGTGAGAGGAAGGAGAAAGCTGAAAACTGAGGCAGAAGCAGGAGAAAGCACTCAGAAAAACAGGAAGGAAGGAGAGTGTTGCAGCAGCGTGGGAGAGTGGGCCTGGGGCTTGTGCGGGTGTGGAGAGTGGTGTATTGTTGGTTTGTGTGAGGGGAAATCCTTCCTTTGCACAATATGAGAAACACCTCATATCCAGTTAACCCCTACTTCCACAGGTGAAACAGCGAGTGCACTGTAACTTCAGTACGTCCTCCACGCTTCTGTACGTTGCTGCGCTGACCTATGCCAAAGTGAAAGGTCAGGAATGCACTGTATTTAAGCAATACAGCACATTGCTGTCGTTTCTGCCTGCGCAGGCGCCTTTTTGGCAGCCTCGGGCCAACTTCTGAATACTTGCACCATGGTTCAAGGGTGCCTGCGTTGGATTCAGGATCATTTTTGTGCAGGAAGGGGCACCTTCCTGTACAGAACAATCATATGAGGCACTTTTGTCTTCCTATGTGTGCTGCAGATTGCAGAACAATTGGAAAGAGGAAAATTGAGTATCAATTAACATATTTCTCCTCATCATGCCTCTCCTGCTTGAATTATCAGCTGATATACTGTTATGGGCGAGTGAGGCACCGCACACAAGGAGGTTTGCATCTGTGAGTAGATGACCTATACTGGTAGTGAATGGACAGTTGGTCCAAAACCTCACACAACCTTTTCAGGCACCACATGTTTGACTGAACTCTCATCGAAATAAATTATTTTGAATGTGTTTCAGGATAAAGGATTTCTCCAGCTGTGTGAAGTAAAGCATCCCCATGGAGACCAGACTGCTGTGTTCCTTCTTTGTAGCCATGCTTACAGGTGAGAGTCATCACTATACGTGTAGAGCGAAGCGTATGTTGTTCACTCTTAGTAGGTTTCCTTCGGCTCGAGACAGTACAGGTATAACAACGTTGCAGGCGGAGTTACTGGGCGATCCGGAAGAAGAGAGGTGCAAACGCTGGACGTCAGCGGGCACATAGGGGTGCCAGAGCATAACCTCAGAGCCTAACCTGTAACCTCATGGGAGGTGCAGGAATCCGTGTCGGCGCCCCAGTAGTCCTTCGGGCGGTTGTGGGCCTGCGCAACCGGGGGTTTGCCTAGTCACGCCCCGCAATGGGCGTGTCATTATAATTATGGTAATTGTACAACAGTTGGGTGGTTCGCCACTGTGTTGTTTGGCTCAACAGGCGGGCAGGTGGCGAGAATGCAGCCTGCCCTAGGATCGCCCGTAAGCTAACCCACCGTCATTACATATGTTGTATGTAATAAACCTGCAGCAATTTTTACCCAAACCTAATACTTGTGTCTTTGTGTTATTTGCGGGTTTGGGCATGTGGGGCGGGGGTTCATGTGGCCCTGATGTGACTATACCACACACGTCCCCTTACCAATCATGTCTGTACCACGAAATGGCATCGTTAAGGCGTGCGTGGTACAGATGCAGTCGTGGTTGAGACTGCGGGGTTCAGGCATGCCTTGTCGTGGCGTGCATTGCACCATCATACAGCTGGCTGGAAAACCAGAAAAGAGCTGCTTCAGTGAGAGGGATTGGAGAGGTCGGCTCGGATAGTAGGAAACCCGCACACGACACACTTTCAATCCTATGAGCAAGCAGCGCTGTGCACCGGAAGCTGCCGATGCTGCCCTTGGAGGGGCTTTGAGCGGCATTTCCGTGATCCTGAAACCAGTGCCCCCGCGCTGCTCGATGCCGTCAAAGGTCTGGGTGCCCAGTGCCAGGCCTGGTGTGTCTGGATTCCACCCGCGCCTCCTTCATCCCCCCTCAGCCCCCCTCTCTTTATCTCACTCCTGCTGGTTCTTCTTCGTCCCCGCTTTCTCCCTCTGTCGCTGTTTCCCTTGTTTCTCTTCTGCCCTTTGTATTGTTCTCTGTCTTGCTCTCGCTCTAGGTTTGTGGAGGGAGATGAAGAGGTGGGGTCTCTATAAAGAGTACCGTGGGCTCCACCTGCACGCGCCGTCTCAGACTGCGCAGGGAGTGCACGGACAACCCTGACATGAAGGGAGCTGGGGGGGGGGGGGTGAGAGGCTGCCAGAGAAGGAGGGCTGGGGGGTCGGGGAAATGATGCAGTGAGGTGAAGAGCAGATGAGAAACGTGCAAGAGTGGGAGGAGGTCGACGAGTTGAATGGTGTGTGGAAGAGAGAGCAAAAGGAGATAAGGCGGGGAAAGGAAGGATAGAGTGTGAGGGGGTCTGAGGGGATATTATTGAACAGCTGAAGGGTCTGAAGAGGTCTGAAGGATCTTAAGAAAGGCACGAGCACTGTTAGGAAGAAGGAGAGCTGATCAAATGAGGAAAGACCGGGCGGGGAGAAGTAAAGAGACAGGGTGCAGGCAGTTGGAAGGAGGGATGAAGAAATGGAGGACTGAGGGATGCGAGTGATGTCATTGTTCGTGGGAGGATGAGAGAGAGTGTGTATCAAGTGGAGAAAAGTACAGTGAGGAGGAGGCCCCGAAGGAAGGTCAGGGTGAGACTGCGCTGGCGAAGGGAGAGGGGAAGAGAGCAGGGAGCTGCGAGGGAGTGAGCACAGAGGCACAGTGAGATAGGGGAGGACACATGACAGAATAGGAAGGAAATACAAGGGAAATCAGAGGGAAGTGAGAAGGAAGAGAGGAGATGCGGAAAAAGAGTGTACGGAGAAGAGGGAAAAGGGGGCAGCCCGCCTAGAGAGGGATCAAAGAGAAGGAAGTAGGGCAACTTCATTGTTTTCAGATGGATGTGAACAGACAGACGCTCACTGAGGCCCTGACCCCAGGCGCTGTGAACAAGTGAAGCCAGAGCCGCGAAGGCATGACAAGTGCGGGATCGGCTGAGGTAGCAGGGACGTGTTCCCTGTGTTTGTGTAGTAAGCAATCAAGAACTGTATTTTTTCGGGGGGAGTCCACGCCTTCCCTGCACCCCTCCCCCGCTCTGCCTCATCCTCCGTGTGTGATGATGGCACACCCTCTCCCTGCTTCCTCCTCATTTGAATTCCAGGCTCCTCATATCCCCAGGTCAGTGCACAGCGTCCGGGGCAGAGCAGGAAGAGGCACGCGCCGCGCAGAGCCCTCTCCAGGCATCAGGTGAGCAGCCACTCATGTGCAGGGGGCGCTAGGGATCTATCCGGGCATCAGGTAAGGAGCACACATGTGCAGGGGGCGCTAGGGATCTATCCGGGCATCAGGTAAGGAGCACACATGTGCAGGGGCCGCTAGGGATCTATCCGGGCATCGGGTAAGGAGCACACATGTGCAGGGGCCGCTAGGGATCTATCCGGGCATCGGGTAAGGAGCACACATGTGCAGGGGCCGCTAGGGATCTATCCGGGCATCGGGTAAGGAGCACACATGTGCAGGGGCCGCTAGGGATCTATCCGGGCATCGGGTAAGGAGCACACATGTGCAGGGGCCGCTAGGGATCTATCCGGGCATCGGGTAAGGAGCACACATGTGCAGGGGCCGCTAGGGATCTATCCGGGCATCGGGTAAGGAGCACACATGTGCAGGGGCCGCTAGGGATCTATCCAGGCATCGGGTAAGGAGCCCACATGTGCAGGGGCCGCTAGGGATCTTTCCGGGCATCAGGCAAGGAGCACACATGTGCAGGGGCCGCTAGGGATCTATCCGGGCATCAGGTAAGGAGCACACATGTGCAGGGGCCGCTAGGGATCTATCCAGGCATCGGGTAAGGAGCCCACATGTGCAGGGGCCGCTAGGGATCTTTCCGGGCATCAGGCGAGCCAGGGGCCTCTGCGGGAGTCAGGTAAGCAACCACTCATTGCACGAGCTGTGATGGGCCAATGCCAGGGCCGCCACCGCTCCACGGCGATGAGAGAGTCAGGCACGGCCCTCCCGAGGGCGCAGGGCGCTCGCCCTATCTATCATTCATTAGAAGAGAGTTCACTGCAAAGCACCCTGCTCTGTTCTGCCGCACTCGGGAGATTCAGGGGCTGAGTGTCCAGAAAATTAATTAGTATGACAGGCACAGCCCGACGCCGGTTCCAGACAGAACTTCCTTCACTGGCTCCACCCACATCCTCAGCTGGCTCCACTGAAAGCCACATGTAATACCCGATTTGAATTCCTACCTTAGTAATCTAAATTCAGTCACCACTGGCAAGAACGTAGTTCGGGGTGGACTAAAGTAATCAGTGAACTGGACAATACCATTTCCAACACAGCACCGGAGCTCTGGAACTATGGAACAAGACGAGGAAACTGTCCAGCACAGCACTTGGACTTGACTGCGGCGCAAGGAGAAGCAGTTCTAAAGCTATATGTAGAGCTGAAACAGGATGCTCTTTCATTTTGGATGAAAAACTGTAGAAAGGTTCTAGACCTTTCTGGAAGGTTAAAGATGTTTCTAGACTATTTTGGAACAAAGATTAAACCAAGGTAACAGAACTTTCTGGATGGTATTTAAAAATGATTTTACATTATAAATCTCCCTTGGTGATTTAAATGAACGTCTTTCTTCAAGATGTAGTCTTGCAGCATTTGGCCAGGCCTGAAGTGGCTCCAGCACAAAACAGCTGGATAAGGGACGGGATCCTCGGGCAGTGTGAGAATGTAGACTCGAGATAAAACCTGCTGTGTCTGGCCTCGCTGTATTTGCTCCAAAAGGCACAACAGAAATGCATCCTTAGCTTTCACTTCTGAATCTGGATGCCAAATGTAGAATATGGGTAGCTTGGTGGTTAGGAAAATGTTTAGGATGATATTGGCGTGCCTCGAGGTTCTGGAATAATAATTTAAAGTGGACTGAGATTGGGTGCAGTGCGGGTGCTTACCTAAATAGATTCTGGAGGGATAGAGATCACGGTTGTGTGCTCCTGCTACACGACTGGGGTAGAACTAAACAATCTGTCTCCCCGGGCCTGAATGACAGAGAACTCACAGTTACAGGGTAATTAAATAGAGCGCGAGAAGCACAGTAACGCGCACAGCGCCTACCCCCATCAGAACCAAAATCCAGCCCGCTGAGGCTGAGCCTGCCCAAATAAATCAGTGTGTGTCCTGCAGTCGGCAAGTGGCAGCACTGTCTGTCAGAGTCAACAGCACTGTACTGCGAAGATTTATGAATCTTCTCTTGGACTTGGACTCAGCCCATAGCTGCCAAAGTTTCGGATTGCTATGTGTGACGCTGTGACATTACGAGGGCTATGAGTGACACTTTATTGCGAGCAAAATCAAGCAATGAAGACAAGGAAAATATTTAAATATCAGCAATTACCCCCATTTGAACAATGAGAAACTCTAAGATCATCTTAAAACTTCTGTAAAACACCAGAAATGGAAGGGCACTAGACAGACACAGACTGTGTGACTACAGTTTTCAGTATCAGAGGGCAGGCAGGCACAGCAGCTGTTAAGAAGATGATATCATTGATCTGCTCATTCATGACCTGCGCTTACCTAAAAAAGAAAAATTAATAACATAGCAAGTGCAACTAGGTTGGTTATACCATCACTCACTCTCAGGCATTATTGGTTGCTAGTGCAATAAGATCAAAAAGAATGCTGGGAATTGCCAGCGCCAAACTCGGTGGTGTTTTGCTCTTAACATGCGATAGTGCAAATAACTGAATAAATACAAATTGCACTATCACAAAGTCCTAAAAAAAGTTAGACATTATTTATACAGGTTTTGCACATATTCAAAGAAAGAATGTTTAGATTTATGACACGTTGTGGTCACTCAAGTACTGAGCCCTTTCAAAAGAGAAAACAATTCCGTTTTTGGCAAAGAAAGATTTTTTTGCCAAGTTGGGAATGACCTAATGGCCGTTTTTAGAATACTCACGCAAAAAAAAGATTCCCAGTCAGGAGTGATAAACATCATGTGGAGAATCAAAATCAGGAAGATCAGAAATGCACTGGGCTGCAGAGACAGAGAATCCCTAGAATCTCTGTGCACAGAGTATCTCCTTAGTAGAATCCTGTCCTATCCTCCTCAGTAGATTTCTGTCTCCTGACAAGATCACTCCCTTAGATAGCCACTTCTTTGATGAGGTCCACGTTGGAGCACCATTACTAGAAAATAGAAACCTTCTCAGGGGTCCCACTGATACTTGGTCCTTTTAAACCAACAAAGAAGAAATTGGCACAGAAGCTGTAATATAAAAGTAACATCTTTAATAACCTCAAATGAGGGAGACTATGTCACACAGAAACCTTAGCAACTGAATGAGGCAGTCTAAGGAGTACAGAAAACAGAGGCCTTATATAAGCTTAGGGTTACATAGTCAGCATAAGACCAAGGGGAGGTCCTGGCACATGTAAGCATGCAAAATTACTAATATGGACATACAAGATCTGCTTGCTCAACAAAGTGGGAGGAGAGTTACTTCTCAATACAGCAGCAAAAATAGCCTGACAGTTCTATAAGAGCAGCAGGTGCATTCTACTAGCTAGGCCCTTCTGAGCATGTGCAAGGCTCTGAAGAGGGAAACAGCACATGGCGAGCGCATGGCTACCTGAAATGGCTGCCAAAATACAAAATGGCTTTCAGCTCATGCTAACAAATCCCTGCAATCTTTAACAATATGGCACATTCCTGTCCTTTCTGTCTGCGTGGGTGCCGTTTTGGCAGCCTAGGGCCAACTTCAGAATCCTTGCACCATGGTTCAAGGGTTGCTCCGTTGGAGGTAGGATAATTTTTGTGCAGGCAGGGGTACCTTCCTGCACAAAACAATCATATGAGGCACTTTTGTCTTCCTATGTGTTCAGCAGATTGCAGAAAAATTGGAAAGACTAAAATGGAGTATAAATTAACATATTTCTCCTCATCATGCCTCTCCTGCTGGAATTATCAGCTGATATACTGCTATGGGCAAGTGAGGCACCGCACACAAGGAGGTTTGCATCTGTGAGCGGATGACCTATACCGTCAGTGAATGGACAGTTGGACCAAAACCTTTTCAGGCACCATATATTTGACTGAATTCTCATCGAAATAAATTATTTTGAATATGTTTCAGGATACAGGATTCCTCCAGCTGTGTGAAGTAAAGCATCCCCATGGAGACCAGACTGCTGTGTTCCTTCTTTGTAGCCATGCTTACAGGTGAGAGTCATCTCTATCCGTGTAGCACTGTAGAGCAAAGCGCATGTTGTTCACTCTTAGTAGGTTTCCTTTGCCTCGAGACAGTACAGGTTTACCAACTTATCATTTGAGCAGGGAGTTGGACGTCTCCCAAGCTCCTGGCAGGGATTCGAGACACTGCTATGTTATGTTGTCAACATAATGTGATACAAGCAACCAGCATGAGCATTGAATGGATGGATGTCATAGGCAACAGCCAAACCCTGAGCAGGTACATGGAAGGCACCAAATGCAAATAATGTGTAGATCTACAATGACAGGCATGCCTGACTACATCATGGAATCAAGCCAAAGTATAGTTCAGCACCTGCATATGACCAGATTGCATAATCAGTTGAGACAGAAATCAGATCATTTCATTCCGGCTAAAGATATGTCCTTGCGCCTGGCACCGTAATGTTCACTTTGTTGAGCTATACTGTGTGCTAAAGGCATTCACCACATTCACACCTCAGATGGCATTTCCTCATCCTGATCATGTGTTGACTCTCCAGCTGTTCCCAGAGATCCCAGGATGTGTTAGAATGCTCTTTGGACACATTAAAAGCAGACTACAGACAGAAGGAGTGACTCCTAACTAATGACTACGGTAGGGCGCTGTATGTAATTGTGTTCTGGCCCCTGGGAGTGTGTCTGCATTAGCAAGCGACACAGTGCTCTCCTAACCACAGCTGGGGTCACATTTCTGAGCCTTAACCACCCTCCACACAGTTCAACAAGCAACACTCCCTTGGACTGCCAGGGTGTGGATCGCTGGAGCACTTTGAGTCATAACTTGGCTTGGTTATCTGGGTAATTTTACACCTTATTACAGGTGTGTGAGGAAGAGACCCCACCTGCAGCAGGGACACTGTTTCCAGGCACAGCAGACAAAGGTCTAAGGCAGCCTTTTCTAGCTTCATTTTGCCAGCCTCAAACATCATGCCACTGAGTGGTCATGGGTTGATACGCATCACATGTGGGTGTCAAAGGCTCTTTACTCTAAAATAACAAAGGGGAGCACTAAAATTAGAAAACGAGGCATCGCAAAACTAAAAGTCAATAAACATAGCTGTGCTGGAGGGCTAGCTCTTGGAAATTCCTCCCCTCAGACTCTTGTAGGGCGCTGTGCTCAATCCTGAGGGTACCTGTGCACAATGTGGTAAAGGCTCCTGAACATCTGCTCTTTGTTACTCAATATAT
Source organism: Lissotriton vulgaris (assembly GCF_964263255.1). Lineage (NCBI taxonomy): Eukaryota > Metazoa > Chordata > Amphibia > Caudata > Salamandridae > Lissotriton > Lissotriton vulgaris. The sequence continues at coordinate 56,677,250 of NC_141689.1, forward strand.
CAGTGTCTCTCAGCCAAAGAGAAGCACTCAGAGGGCAGACAAGTATAAAGGCTCCTATCGATTGGTCTTATTGGGACCTCATTCGAACCCCCCAAAGTTTCCATCTCAAAACTTGGTACAAACCCAAGATGACCCTGTCCCTCCTGGTCCACCACCTCACCGTGCCACCCACCGCCCGGTCAAAACAGAAAGCCTCAAGGTCAAGCAAGAGATATCGCTGGTTACCTGTGAGTACACAACCCCAACGCCTCTCTAGAAGAACGCGCACTTTGATACAATCATGGCCATCATTTATTCACTCAGTAGCTCACTCTCAAGCCAAAAACACAATTTCCACATTTTGGCTACTTTGGAGAAAAGGTTTTAATAAAATGAACAAGAAGAAAAGAATAAGGGAGCTTTTTTAGGAAAAACATGAATGAAGTCAGAACACTAGGTCAAATGGATGGACTTGTAATTGAGGTACATTTGATGCGGAGGATGATTGGTGCTGATCACTCTTATATAAAACCAGATCCGTTCAGAGTCCTTATGCCTCGACTTACCCGAACATAGTCCTTTTGTATTTAAAAAAACGAATAGTATCATAGTGTCATGGGAGCTAGAGATGAATGAAGGATTACAAGAGTATTGGCAGAGTATTACTCGGTGGATTATGATATGCAAAAGGAGAGATGGAATAGAGATGAGAAGACAGAAAGAGAAGAGACAGAAAGAAAAAGAAGTAATGGAGGAAGGGTTGGGAGGGGGCGGTGAATGGGGATGGAATGTGGGGGGAGAGAGGAAGCTGGTGAGGAGATGTTTTACATTTTTATTCACCGCAAAGCAATTCAACAAACACATCAGGTAACACAATCTTGGAGCAAATTGAAATCCATTGTACACCTCACCTCCCTGGAGATGTGTGACAATATCTGCTGAGACCTTATCCTCTCCTAGTATATCATGAAAACCAGGATGAATACATTCTGCACTCCATTTTTAGGTTGAGCATTAGAGACCTCTTGAATATACTGTATGTGTGGTATAGGGAATCAGCATTCTAGACTTTGAACAAATGGGTGGGGGTGGGAGGTGTTGGAGTCTTCCTGCCTGGACTTCCAGCCTGCAGCTTGGTTAGTATTTCTTTGGACAGGGATGGGGTCAGGGTAGTTTTGAGGGCTGGGGAACGGGTGTTAGGGCTCAGGGCTGGGGTATTTTTTAGGCTGGTGTTGTTGTCGTTTTTAGTTCTAGGAATAGGTTTTAGGGCTCCGGGCTGGGCCTGGGGTGTTTTAGTGGCCGTGGGCGGAGTAGATTTAAAGGCTGGAGGCTGGGTTTTAGGGCTCATGGCAGGGGTGTTAAAGTTCCCTTGGTCGGGTTAGATTTAAGGGTTGGGGGCTGGGTTTTAGGGCTCAGGGTGTGGGGCTGGCGTGTAACCTTTACCAGTCATTTATCTTTACCGATCATCCCTTTACAGCAAAATACATTGTGAAGGCATGCTTGGTAAAGGCATGTGTGGTAAAGACGCGGTCGTGGTAAAGATTGCGTTGTTAATGCATGTGAAGTAATCGCATGCGTGGTTCTGTCATACAACCCTTTTTCTCTGTTCAACTTCCTGTATTTAACTGTCTTGATAGAAAACGACCAGTAGAGGTCAGTAAAATACCAGAATTGCTTTCTGCTTGTTCAACTGCCTCTATTTAACTGTCTTCGTAGAAACCGACCAGTAGAGGTCAGTAATATATCAGAATTGCTAACTGTATTGATAGCAAACGACCAGCAGCGGTCAGTAAAATACCAGAATCACTTTAGCATTCTCTAGATTCCAGGCCATAGAAATTGTCTTCCACGAGCACCCGTAGACAATATTTTTTTCAAATCTTGTATTTTTAGTGATATGTCCACCGAAGGCCCTGATTTCATATTAAAAGCAGAGCTTTGGACTATATCATTTGCCGCTGAAAGGCAATATTTCTCTCCATGTGTTCCCATACCTTACTTGTCATACAGTTTGGTTCTTACTTTCCCTCCATGTTAAAGAAGAGTAGACGTTTCAGCACCCAGGCTTATGTGCTGCATAGCTAAATACGTATAAGGTCCCAAAGGTGAGACTGATTGCATTGCAAATGCTTGCTAAAAAATAGGAGTAGGAATACTTTCATTACTCAGCTCTACCACCCTCACACAGACACCACACATCTGCTGAAGCCACAGAGGAGGCTGTTCCATCTGCTACCTCACCCCAAGCCCTGGAACAGCCTTCCCTCCACCTCTAGACATTACCCCCAATGGCAGAATTCTAGAAGATACTCAAGACCTGGCTCTTTGACTAAGCCATGCAACATAGCACCTGGCTATCCTCAAGGGTGATTGGTAGTGCTATACAAATACGGCTTGATTGATTGTTTAATTGAGTATTCCCTTAGTCCCTAGAATGAGATGAGGTCCAACTCAGCAACACAATTGGCCCGGTTCACAGAACTAACTTAAGACAAAATCCTAAATCTCCGCCACCGGCCAGAATCCCCACCTCTGGCCCAGAAGCTCCGCCTCTGGGCTGGAAGCTCCGCCTCTGGGCCGGAAGCTCTGCGCCTCGGCTGGAAGCTCCGCCTCCGGGCCGGAAGCTCCACCTCCGGGCCGGAATCTCCGGCCCGAGTGCAGACGTAAAGTTAATAGTCATAAATCCATTCTGTGAATACCAAAAGTAGTAAGTGCATTCTGTGAATACCAAAAGTAGTAAGTTTAGGATTTTGTCTTAAGTTAATTCTGTGAATCGGGCCCATTGTGTTTAAAAATCACCCCATTGGCCACCCCTCCTGTGCAGTGTAGTAAAACACTGCTATCTGTATAAGGTTCCCAAAAATGGATCCATGATTTATAAATATCCAACTGCTCATTCATTACATATGTTCTACGCAGATGGCAAATTACTAAATGGCTTGCTGAATTAGAGTAGCACGTCAAATTAACTCTGAAGAGCCATAATAGGCCAGCCTGTATGAATACTTTCCTTTTATTTGAAAGGATTGCATTTGCCCTCTTTTTCATTTGTTTTCTGGAAGAAGCACTGTGATTCGTTTAAAAAAAATCCTTGTTTGTTAAATTTTGTCTGTCTCTAGTGATCCCAGATTAAATATTTTTACTGCTATAGTTTTTACCTTTTGAACTTCTGAAAGTCCATTGTCACCCTTACCTTTGACAATTCAGTAGGAGAACACATTTTTTTAATTCCTGTGCTTTCGGTTTCCAGATATGTTCAATGAAATTGACTTGTTATGGTGACCAAAGTGGTGCTTTTGGTTTCCTTCCATTTCCTGCTCTCTTCCTATATTGTCCTCTTGGGATACCCAACAACAGTTCACTCTTTGTTTCTATGCAACAAACCAGGTTACTGCTCTCCATCAAAGAAGAACACCACAGTTCTGCACATGACACCAGCAAGACCTGTAAACTGGCTGCTCCTATTTAGAACATAACTTTAATCTAAAAGTATTTATCTGGCCATCTCGTTTAACACTTGTATAAAGATTATTCCCTTGGAAAAACATCAAAGACACATTATTTTTCTACCACAAATGCAACGGCCAAAATGGTAAGGATTTAAAGGCTTAAATTGTATTTGTGAACCCTTGCCAGAATATCCTGTACCAAGAACTGACTATAAAGATAGAGATAATAGCAGATGATCCTGACATTTATCAGATCCGTCAGTGATCTGCTTCCTTCCATGCGCAGCTCTGCCTGGTAGCTGTTGCTCCTGACCCTAGCTTGTCTGCAAGTTCGAGGCCCGCCCTGGTAATCTAGTAAAGAGCTTTTCAGCTCTACTGCTGCTCAGCCCTCTGTCTCTCTGCTTCTGCATTTAATTTTTCCTTCATTTTTCTCCGTATTTTTCTTGTTTTCTTTTTTTTTTTTTACATTTTTCTGCCTTTCTGTCTTTTTCTATTCCTGAACTTTGCACTGTCGTGCCATTTGTCACTGTTTCCTTGCCCCTGCTCACCCCTGATGGTGCTGCCACCTCTAGCATCACTCTCCTGCTTCCTAATTCCCAGCTGTCCAGCTCACCTCCTCACAGTACTTAATACTCCTACCTGTTCACGTGTATGTGTCGGCTCCTCCCCTCCTTCTTGCCCAGGAAGACCCATCAGTATGTAGTTTAATGCAGATGCAGCTGACCGAACAGTATTTGTGGCTCTCTGAAAGGCATGCACACAGTGTAGCTGTCACCCTACCCGAGACATTTTTTGGAGACAGACTGTGAGGCATACAAGAGAGCTAAGAGCAGAGAAATGTAAACTTTCTAAAAACTGCATTTCTAGATTAGTAATACCAGACACAACTTTACCAATGAAGAGGATTTGTCATCACCAATTCAATTTTATAGAACACTAGCAGCCCGCCCCAGCGTTGCCTGGAGCAGAAAGGGGCTGGGGGCAGTACACCTGCTCCCGTCCCGACCCCCTCCCGCACCGACTCCCTCCGACCCCGACTCACTCCTGCCCCCTCCCGCCCAACTCACTCGCGCCCCCCTCCCGCCCCAACTCACACGCACCCCCTCCCGCCTGACTCACTCGCGCCCCCTCCCGCCCCGACTCACTCACGCCCCCCTACCGCCCGACTCACTCCCGCCCCCCTCCCGCCCCGACTCACTCACGCTCCAACATTTTCCTTTACTGCTGCCTCCTTCTTGCCTCCCCTTGCATCACACAGTCTCGCACTGAACTTTCCCTTTACTTACCTGTGCCGCTGCTCCTCACTGCACAGCCGCTCGTCAGTGCACCGCCGCTCCTCCTTCATCGTCATCACGCACGTCGCGTCGCGGTCATCACGCACGTCGCGGCCAGCACTAGGTCCCGGCCGCGCTACTTTCAGGGGACTACTTTGTTTACAAATTGAATTTTTTTATTTACTTTTTATTTTTATTTATATAGCCTATGTCCATCTACACACCCTGACATTTTCATAGATGTATCGGGTGTGTAGATTGGCGCTGTGGATCCCGAGTTTACCTGGCCAAAAGGTTCAAGTTCTCTCTTTATAATAGTAGTATAGATAAAGCAGCTACTCCTTTGCAATCAGGAATTAAACCTAAAAACCTATCAGAGGAGCAGGCCTCACAGTAGTAAAAACAAACTTGGGTGGTTGTAACCACCAGGACATGTAAAAAAAAGGTACAAGTGGTACCTTTCACTTACACAGCACCATGGACTTAGGGCACCCAGTGCTTATCTAAGAGGTGACTGAAATTTAATAAAAAGGGAGTTTATGTTTTGGCAAATAGTTGTAAATGCCAAGTGAAGGTGGCAGGAAACTGTGCTCATAAACCCTATAGCGGCAGGCCTGAGACAGATTTGAAAGGCCACTTCTGTGGTTGGCACAGTCAGTGCTGCAGGCCTACTAGCTCAGAAGAAGAAACAAGGAAACCCTTGTAGTCAAAAAGGGACCAAGGGCAGTAGGTATTTTTAAGAGACAATGGTCGCTTACTGTTGAAATCAAAATATTTAACCACAATATTACAATCAAGATTGGGCCTATTTTTGTCTAAATTGATTGCTAAAGGATTTTATTAAGAAATTACTCAAACAAATCAAAACATGAAAAGGTGAGTGAGCAGTACTTGACAGGGTAGTTGGAAATCAGCCGATTTCCTTACTGCAGGCAGGTGACTTAAAAAGTGACTTTAAATATGAAAATGCAAATTAACAGAAGTCACAATCAGAAAATACATCTTGTACTCCACAATTATTTAGAATTACAATTTAGAGTTAAGATGTAAGTGTTGACGACGTTTCGATCCCCAGTAAGGTTATGGGATCATCATCATGACTGAACATGAAAGCAAGTGCATGGGAAGTTGCTTCGTGCTCAAAGGGCAATGAGGTCTAATAACCTGCACCAATGTGAGCCATCACGGAGTGACCAGAGTAAGGAGGAGTGGAGAAGCCTGAGGGTAAATTAATTGAAGGACTGATCCGAGTTAGCCAAGGGAAGGGTTCCCGTAGCGCTGGGAGGGGCGCACGATGGAAGCTGGGTGGTTGCCGCTGGTAGGAGAGGCCAGAGAGGGCCGAGGCCTGGATAATGACTCCAGGAGATATGCAATTGAAGGGATTACCCAATCCAGTTTGGAATAGCACCCCGGGGTGCTGGCCAGGCCGCACGTGGAGTGCTGGTTCGGGAAAAAATGTCCAATTTGGGTCGAGGGCGGGAGCTGGCAGGAAGGTAATGCTGGGGAACGATGACTGCAATAGCATATTTAGGCAGGCAGTGAGGGCAGCATGCCATAAGTGAAGCGCTAGTGAGTGAGGCTCAGCGGTCAAGGCTCTGTGGTAGAGTGACGGGAGGTTTTGGTTTACAGGTCCAGGGTATATGGTATGCTACTTTACGAGGGACTAATAGGTGAACCAAATATACCAATCATGGATAAACCAATTGTCATCACATGTAGATAAGAACACATTCACTTTAGCACTGGTCGGCAGTGGTAAAGAGCTCAGAGTCTTAAAGTCAGAACAAATGAAGTCAAAAACAGAGGAGGAGGAAGGCAAAAGTTTTGGGGTAACCCTGCAGAAAGGGCAATTTCCATAAAAAGTGACCATTCAGTCAGCACATCAGGAGTTAAGCATAAAAAAAAGGTTTGGGGAATCACATATTAGTGCCAAGTGAAAAGTAAGTTAGGACCTTCCCTCCCTTATTCTTTTGGAGTCATGTGACCCATCTACACTAATTTGGTGAGCTCAAAAATAGGAGGGTCAAAAAATAAAATGTCCTCATGCATTTTCCATAGACTGTTTTAGGCATTGCCATGGAAAAACTGCTGAATAATCCATTTAGTTGTTTTTGAAAAATAAAAGTACAAACATATGCGTATATCTGGATCTGAGGGACTAATGCAAGAATCCTGCGGGAACACCAATTCAAAGTCAGAGCTTTTTCATTGTCTCAGGGAGCTTTTCTTTTCCCTTGGGCAGTCAGACTCCTGCGGGAGCGAGCAGTCTTCTTAGCTGTCAGGAACATGAGAAACATTTTGCAAGCAGTCGTGACAAGACTCATGAACTTAGTCCCCTGCTCTGAAGGTAAAAACAAAAACAAGCATTTGCAATGCAAAGGTTTCGCATTGCTGAAAGGTTGATCTAACGGTGTTGCAAATAATAATGTTTATTAGTTTTCTTATGGTAACAAATATCCCAGCAGTAGCAAAAGTAAGAGTACAGAACCTTATGTGGCCAATACAGGTAAAATTACATCTCCACAGGGACACCTAGTAACAGCCTGTGGTACAGTATCCTTTTCTTGCTTTGTGGATTGTATTTTATTACTTATGCTACTGCTGGGATATTTTTTAACAATAAAAGAAAGCTAACAAACATTAACATTTGGGGAGTAAAGCAGTAATAAAACCCTTGCCTTACACAAATGCAGATGCAAACTTCCTTTTATGAGGTCTGCGGGGTCCATCAAAGTAAGAAATTGGCTTAAGCGCGGCTGGCATTGGCTTGCAGGGAGTGGCACACCGAGGGCCAAGAAGCTCCCGCCCCCAAGCTTAATTAGGCAATCATTTAGAGGTTGGCAGATGGCCACTTGACCAAAACTCCAAACATTGATTCAGGAATCTATTGAAATGGTAACAATTTAGCCCATGAAAGGTCCAATTTTGACCTTCATTTAAAGAGTAGGCATACGCCACTCTTTTGCACAGAACTCACCTGGTCCTGAAGAAAGCCGTACCGACCCTATGGGCAAGAAGGCTGAAACATGTCGACCATTGTTTGAACACTAGAGGATGGAATATGTGTGAAACCTAATCATTTCTCAAACGTATTCTGACATATCCTCCACCGCCAATTCAATCCCGGACAATAAAATCATATTCTTCCTGGCATGATTGGATTGTTTTTAAGATATTCACCCACACATCACCTTTAATCACTGATCACTACTGTTTTAACCTAGGGTGTTCTCCTCCAGGCGGAGGGTGCATACCAACTGACCCCATGATTCTGCACCGACGTGTAAACGAAGGCGGAGAATCAAGATATACCGCCCATACCACCATTACTACACGTGTATGAGGGTCTTTTACCAAGGGTCATTCTAGTTAGAACTGTACCCAGGTTACACAGGACAAGTGATCCCCCCCCCCTTTTTTGATTAGCAGTCAGGAATCTACCAGCATTTCCAAAAAGAGTTTTGAATGGGACTCTAGCCTAGATTGCAAGCCCATCAATTTTCTGGAGCAGCGATTTAGCATGTCTGAATTTGAAACTATATTTTTAACAAGCTGCAGGCGGGATAGAGAGGGTTTAGAAAGGGCCAAAGAAAGTGCTAGACTAGCAAGGAACAGACTGTTAAACATCACTTTGCCCAGTAAAAGCAGATGGAGTGAACAGTCTCAGACTTGTGCATCATTGAACATAAGCCAAAGGTCCTTACCACACACAAAGGGCAAATGAAAGCTCCCATGTCTTCATGACTAGACCCCTCACCCACGCAGTCACTGCTTTCATTACAACAGCCAGATCCAGCTCCCATCGCCAGTGCTTTGAAGATGCACCCAGATCACACAACAGTTATTGACACACTATTGAGGTCCTGCTGTGCCTGAAGTGTTGATGATTTCTAGATCTACTTTAGGTGACACAAACGAAGAAATACAAATGCACCATGTGTGATCATTATGTGTGAACGCTTACATGGTTTTTAAGTCGGTGGTGTTTGTCAGATTAGGTCTAAGCTTTGAAACTGCCAGCAATATATCAAAATGGATAAGCAGCATGTGGTGCAAGCCAATCAAGAGACACGCTACACAAATACACATTGATGATAAGGGAAAATCTTGCCCGTTCAGCACCTAGTTATCCCACAATGGTTAATGGTAGTGGAGACATATCTAGCTATTTTCTTCTTTATCTTTTCTCATTCTTTTCCTCTCAAACTCTTTATATCAAATTATTTTTCCCGTTAATGGGTTGACATATAGTGAGTGGTTCACTCTTTGGTTTTCTGATGTAGCTCAACACTTGGTGACGGGTATTTGGTGACATAGATTAATTGTCACAAACCTTTGTGGTTTATAGGTTAAGTTTTAATGTAATTGTGTTACTTATGTCTAGTGGTTACGTTAATCCATGAAAAGTACTGTGTATGACCCCCTTTTGGGGGCTTAACTATGTAAATAGGACCCTTGTGCAACACTTACATATATTTTGGTTATTTGCACCCTGTTTAGGTTTTCATTAACTAGGTACATGGCTTCCTGATGAAGGCGTACTGCCGAAACGCGCGTAGGATCTAAAATCTTCAAATCCATGCTAGAAATGAATGTCTTTTCCATTTAATGAACTAAGAATCTGTATATACTTTTGTGTGCATGTTTAATCAATTCCAACATTATAATATCTATTGTCAACACTGTGAAAATAAGAAATAGAATCATAGCACATTGTTAGGATGTTCAATAGGGAATAGAATCACAAAAGTTAAACGCTACACATTGGGGCATATAACCAAGGGCTAGTATCACCGCTTTCTCGGCGAATTGTGCTGAGAAAGCGGCGATAAAGCTAGAGCCCTATTACCAAGGGCATTTTAAAGCCTGGGCAGAGCCCACTTTGCATGTCATTAGCGATGTTTATCGCCGACTTGGTAATAGGGTGTTCCCACCTCCAACAACATTTTACATGTGGTTGGATGTGGGAACGTCCACTTTGCATGTCATTAGCGATGTTTATCGCCGACATGCAAAGTGGGAGTTCCCACGTCCAACCACATGTAAAATGTGGTTGGAGGTGGGAACACCCTATTACCAAGGCAGGCGTTGGGAGACAAAAACCTGTGATAAACTCATTTATCTCAGGTCTCCCAACGCCTGCTCCAACCAGGCATTAGGCATTGTTAACATGGGGGTGTGGATCATAAAGCTGAATCCACCCCCCCATATTATCAAGGCCCACATTAGCGCATGAAAACAATGTTTGTTTTCATGCGCTAATGTTCCATATCGCCGACTATCGCCGGATTTCTAATCGCCTGCCTGATGCGCAATGATATTTGCGTGCTAATTAGGCGATGAAATCCGGTGATAGCCGATGATACGGAGATGTGCGTTGTGCATTTTGCAACGCACACATCGGTAATATGCCCCATTGTTTTGTAGAGTTTAAATCTATTAACACCTTGGATGCTTGAGATAATCTTCTTCTGTGCTGGACCATAATGGAAATGGGTGTGGTCATGACGAGCTCAGCTCGTCATGAGCACACGAGCACCGTGCCTCATGACTAGCTGAGCTCGTCATGAGCACGGAAGGTTAACTTGTATAGACATTCAGGGGCATATTACCAACCATTAGCAATAGTTATCGCTAACTAGGCTTAGCAACGATTTTTTTATCGCTAAGCATAGCCAGAAATAATCGCTGCGATAACGTGCTATTAGCAACCTTTAGCTCCAAAGCGATACATTTTCTGGCGATAGCGTGAATATCGCTGGGAATACAGCGATATTCACGCATTAGCGACGAAATGCTTTTAGCCATGTTCTCCACCTCCCATTGGATAACATGGTTAAGAACAGGTCAGAGCAGGCGTTATTTTTTGGTGATAGCGTGAATATTTCCATCGCTACGCCTGCCTTGCTAATTGGCGATAGGTCGCTAACAGGTTGGGTACGCCCACTTTGCATGTCATTAGAGATAAATATGGCTGACATGCAAAGCGGGACCAACCGCTCGCTATCGCCTAAAAGCTGTCGCTAACTGCTGTTAGCGGCAGCTTGCTAATAGAGCGATAGAATTATCGCTGCTTAGCGGCCGGAAACGGCCACTAAAGCGGCAATAATTGCCTATCGCCCTGCTTGGTAATATGGCCCTCAGTGTTCTAGACAAAGAATATAAACAATTAAAAAATAATAAAAAATATTTTTCTCTATATTGAATCTGACATGTGCATTTATATTACATTGTGTATGTAGTCTAGGTCCAGGAACCACATTCCACTATCATAAATCTGTTCTACTTACAACTGATTTACTTGCCCTGATTTAGGAAAATTAGTCAGAGGTACCCTTATCTTTACATACAAAGGCTCCAAATATATTCACGCGTGAATTACTACTGTATACTCACAGGTTCGTGCAACATACATCTTAAATAGTAAGATAAAATGTACAATAAACCAGTCTGTTATAGTTTTTTTTTAAATTTAATTTCTTTATTAGATAGAGACCACAGGTACAAAAATAACCAAACATTCGATTATAGTGGGTTATACAATGCAGCATCGGATCATAGAGATTACAGATATATACAAGATGTTTGAGACTAGAGGACAACTTATGCTACTGAAAAATAAACTGTTCCTTTATATCATTCATTGCTTGCATTGACAAGATCAAGTCAAAATAGCAGCGTCAAGACACCTACATTAAATCCTACCAAATCACATGCAAATAAATGACTGATCAATTTATATTAAATTGTCCTTAGATGATAATAAAGTAAAAAACAAAAAACAGAAATCAAAAAAAAGGACAGAAGCCATGTAGGTACACTAGATAGCTTAACCTCACAATCTTATATGTCCATATATGCCCTAACAGCGCCCCATATTGCCTGCCCCAGTGCTTTTTTCCGCCTCCCCTTCAAAATATACAGATTGTATTCCATATTATACATAAAGAGAAAGCGAGTTCTCCACACATCAAATGAAGGGGCCTTAGTTTGTAGCCACGCTGAGGCAATGCACAACCTTAGCACTGCTGATGCAATGAATATCAAATAACAAACTTCATTACCGTGATCTGTACGCAATTCATCTGTATCTATACCCAACAAAATCTGACTTGTTGAAAGTTGTATAGGAACACCCAGAATCTCGGATAGAAACCCGTTTGTGTGTCTGAACAATTCTAATAATTTTGTGCGGTGTACAGACAAAATATCGACTCCAAAATATCGACTGGACATAATATTGAGTTTTAAATATAGACTGGACATAATATCGACTGGACATAATATCGACTACAAAAATATTGTTTTTCAGGTAAGTGAAGTAATATCGACTGTATAAAATATAGATAGCAAAAATATCGAATTTTTAATAATATATAATATTTTATAGTGTATTTTTATGTAATAATATGTGTGAATAGTGTGTATTAATGTTATAAAATATTTTATTAAATGAATTTTGTTTTTATAATAATTGCGTAATGTAATTCTGTAGCGGGTTGTGGGTTTATAGGGGAATAGGGTGGGAAGTAATTTAATAATAATTAATTAATTAATATATGTTTGTTAATATTTTTAATTAATAATTAATTGATAATTAATTAATATTAATTAGTTAATTAATTAATATAATTTTGAACATATTTTGAATTAGTAATTAATTGTTAATTAATTATTTGTAATTAGTTAATTACATTAATTAGAGTAAATTTTTAATATATTTAATTTTGTGTTATTTTTAAGTAATTAATTTGGAAAAAATAATATTAATTATTAAAATAATTACAGCTAATGTTCTAATATATTTACTTTATTGTTATTGTTAATTAATAATTAATTGGTAATTAAATAATATTGATACATTTTGGGTAAAGGAGCATTTTTAGGGTTCAGAGTCAGTTTTCAGTTTTAGGGTAAAGGGGTATTTTTGGGGTTCAGGGTCAGTTTTCAGTTTTAGGGTAAAGGGGTATTTTTGGGGTTCAGGGTCAGTTTTCAGTTCATGGGTAAAGGGGTATTTTTAGGGTTCAGGGTCAGTTTTCAGTTCATGGGTAAAGGGGTATTTTTGGGGTTCAGGGTCAGTTTTCAGTTTTTGGGTAAAGGGGCATTTTTAGGGTTCAGGGTCAGTTTTCAGTTCATGGGTAAAGGGGTATTTTTATGGTTCAGGGTCAGTTTTCAGTTCATGGGTAAAGGGGTATTTTTAGGGTTTAGGGTCAGTTTTCAGTTCATGGGTAAAGGGGTATTTTTAGGGTTCAGGGTCAGTTTTCAGTTCTTGGGTAAAGGGGTATTTTTAGGGTTCAGGGTCAGTTTTCAGTTTTTGGGTAAAGGGACATTTTTAGGGTTCAGGGTCAGTTTTGGGTTTTTGGGTAAAGGGTTATTTTTAGGGTTCAGGGTCAGTTTGGGGTTTTTGGGTAAAGGGGTATTTTTAGGGTTCAGGGTCAACTAATAAGATTGTAAAAAATTATTTTTATTATTTTCATTTATTATTTAATTATTATAATTTAATTTAAGTAGTTTTAAGTATATTTTAGTAATTTAAATTTAATATTAATTTAATTTAACACTGTTTTTAATAAAGTCGATATTTTTTACATCTATATTATTGTTAACGATATTTTGTACTCGATATTTTTGTACTTACCTGTTTGTAGATACAAACTCGATATTTTGACTGTCGATATTTTGTCCACGATATTCTGGCAAGTCGATATTGTGTCCGTCGATATTATTTCAGTGATCCATTTTGTGCAAGTACCAAAGATATGCACTACATCAGCATGTAAAGTATTACATCTAAAACACTTTGCATCTGGGTCTCCCCCCCACTTTGCAATTTTATCAGGCGTACGATAAAGATAAAACAAAGTCTTATAATGTTGTGTCTTCAAGTTGGCGGACATAAATAACCGGCCAGCCAGTTCAATCGAGAGCTCCAATGGTATTTCAGGGTTCCTTAATCTTTCTTCCCATTTTATTCGGTGTGATTCCAAATCATTGGGCATTGCCTCTATAATTATTTTATGCAGTGCCCCGATGCGTGCGCGTCTTTTATTTGCCTCAATAAGAGGATTAGCCACGTTCACTATGTTCAATTTAATAAGATATCCACGCAGCTGCAGATACTTGAAAAAGTGCAAAGTAGACAACTGATATTGTTCCTTCACTTGGGGGAAAGATTTTAACCCATCTGTATTATAGAAATCTCCAACTGTTATTAAGCCTCTTAAGCGCCAGTTAACCACTATGCGTTCCCAGCAAATACTGGGGTGCAGGATCGGTGCAGTTAATGGGGTATAGATGGACACGCTTCCAATATTATATTGCTTCCTTATTGCCTTCCACGCCTTATACGCAGCAGCAATCACCTTAAACCTTGTGCGCTTGTAATAATTCCAGTCTATGTCGATAAAGAGCCGATTCCTAGCTTCAGCCCCTAAAAGTAAAGAATATATAGAAGGTTGCAGTGCTGGCTCCACAGGTCCCTGACCAGTTAATAAGATATTCATTCGCTGCAGCACACTTACATAATAATACAAAAGAAAATCAGGGACTGCCCAGCCACCCACTGCCCTGGGCAGCACCATATATTTCTTAGCCTGTCCCTCTTTCCCCTGAGACCACATGAACCTCATACAGATTGCTTGCAGTTGTGAAATGAGTGCACAGGTAATCTCTAATGGTAAACATCGATAAAGATATAGCACTTTAGGTAATACCATCATTTTCAAGACGTTGCATCTACCTACCAGTGTCAGATGTAGACATTCTAACTGATCCAACTGCTTACGGACCCCATGTGTCAGCTTCTGCCAGTTAGCCTCTACCGTGGCCGAGGCTCCAGTGCTAATCTGCACTCCCAAATAAGTAACCACAGCTGAGACTCGTGGATCATCGTAAGACTTAATATTCATACAAAGTATCTGAGTCTTAGCGGTGTTTAATTTATACCCCAATACCGATCCATATAGTCGTGCTAAATTTTCAATTTCAGGCATAGCCATAGTTGGCCTTGGTGAGAGCACGGCTACGTCGTCAGCATACGCCAATACACGGTACTGCTGAGATTGTATCCTAACTGGAGGCACCCGACTGCTCTTTTCTATCATTTTTAAAAAGGGATCTATGTACAAAGCAAAAAGCAGGGGGGAGCATGGGCATCCCTGCCTTGTCCCTCGCTGTATTGGCACCACTGCTGATTGAAGCCCCATTACTTTAATCCATGCGCTAGGTTGTTGGTAGAGCACCTGAATTGATTTAATAAAGTTTGGGCCAAATCCCTGAAGTTTCATCAGGTCCCATAAGAAGGCCCACGACACTTGGTCGAAGGCATTCTCTGCATCTAGTAATATGAGACTCAGTGGATTCCCCGACACATTTGCATGATCGATTAAAGTAATCACCCGGTTAACGTGATCAGTTGTGCCGCACTTTGGGATAAACCCATACATTACCAGCAGGAAAGGCTGCTGGACCTGACAAGCTTCCGCTTGAAATATATAAATCCTTTTTTCAAGTTCTTAAACAGGACATGTTAGCCACATTCCAAATGGCGCAGAAAGGGAATCATCCTACTACATGGGGTGAAGCTAGTATAGCAGTGTTTAGAAAGAAGGAAAAAACGCCGGACCTACCAGGCTCATATCGGCCTATCTCGTCACTAAATACAGATGGGAAAGTGTATTCAAAGATTTTAGCTACTAGACTTTCAGAAGTGATAACCTCTTTGGTTTCTATAAACCAGTCTGTTAGAGTTGATGCTTGTACTTCTGGTTTGGGAACAACTGTTTTGGTGTCATGCCTCTCTTTTGGAATTGGTTTTTGTTTCCCCGTGAAAGGTATTCTAAAAGGCAGAAGGGGTTTATCATCTGTGCCTTGGAGGTCTGAAGCCTGAGCTTGGCACACCTCGCCACATTCAATTTCCCAGATGTGTTCCTTTTAGATGTATTGTAACACATATAATAGCAATCACAGGCATCCTCTTCACACCAAAACACATAATTAAACAAACATTTCCATTACAATGCCAATAGCTCTAACTCTAAAACATGCAAGACTTAATGCATCCCAAATATAGCAATAAGCAACAGATAGGTGACCAGTCAAACTTTACGAAGGGCCTTCCACTGCGCAGCAACTCATGTCACTGTGTTTTAGTAACTTTGAACCATTTGAGCTAAAAACAAATTTTTGTTAAAATCTGCAGATTATGTCGCAGATGATGGATCATGTGGCAAATGGTGCAAATCTCCAATAATGTGAAAAACACCACAGATTCTGATAATTCCAGAGTTATTAGGTGCAGAAGCCAAATATTGTCCTTTCTGGTAGGCCTTATATGTTAAGGGTGCATGTTTGGCAGAAACAGAAATGTCACCCAGTGATTAGGGTTGTTTGTACAAATAGGACTTTATTAGAACCCAAAGGAGTGTTTTTAGCAAGCTTAGGATAATGAGAGATTGAGCAAAAAATACAATAAGGATCTGAAGCCAAACCTTGCAGTTTGCATGCAGTTCCTTGGTGCATGTTTATAGTTCAATGTGCTATGTTGTGAGGGCCGCAGCGTAAGAATTGCTAGTAACAAAAGGATATCTCTGTCAAAATCAGTAACCCACTGAGTTATCCGCATAAAGAGAAATCAGTGATCTGCATGATATGCTTTGCAGCAGGCACATTAACCCTCTCTCTGCTCTGTTATGAGTTAAACTGTGAGTAGACAAAACACAGTCGTTTCCACCAGATTTATTTTAGATTATTATCCCGAGATTTGTAGCTCCAAAGGGATTGCTACTGTATGTGCCTTTTTTTTGATAATGCAGCCTTTTTGTGACCATTTAAGAGAACGAAAATCGATTTACTATTACATTAGTCCTGGTAGCCAATTATTTTGCAGGGCAGAGGTTTTTATTTAAAGTACATTTATAATGTGACCTCCAGACTTTGCTTTTCATCATTCCGCAGATTGTGCGAGGATTGTCATTGTACCATAAGCACACCGTCCCGATCAAACGCTCAATGCTAATTGGCTGTCAAGCGGTTATAAACATTCGAAACTAGGAACTGTTGGCAGCCATTTTGTGCCTCGGCAGAGTCGATGCTGAGGAAGTCCGTGAAATATGTGTTCAAAACGAAGAAAGGGGGCAAGGTAGAAATAATTTGACCCTATAGACCTTCTGAGGGGGTCTTAGAAAAAACCCCAGGGCTCACCTGTTAAATAAAAAAATAAAAAAACGGCTGGAGCTTGTAGGGTCCGTGGACTGTGCTATTAAATAAATAAAATAGAACTGAGTTTTTTTTTGATAATTCGTCTCTGGGGGGAGGGAAATATCGGGGGCAAAATGATTACTTTTTATGTGTGGCCCAGAGGGACCCCAAGCCTTGGGGATCATCACCCCCCGGGGCTAAAAAGAAGAACATATTGGGGGGAGGGGTTGAAGGTCCTCAAAGCTGCAGGGATCATCACCCCCCAGGGGTTTATATATTGTGGGAGGGGGACTACGTGTCTTCCTTCCTGGAGCACTCAAGGGCCCCGTTACCACCCTGGGTTACAAAAAAAATCATGTCTAGAGAGGGGGGCTGTAAGGTCTCCAAAGGCCCGGGGACCACCACTCCCCGGGGCTTTATGTATTGTGGGAGGGCCAGCTTTTGTAGTGTCCCGGGGTGCCCATCCCACCCTCTCATAGCAAGGAAATCTATTCTCTCTTCTAAATCAGATTGCTTTTCGACATGGGGAGCTGCATGTTAGTAGCTCCTGCTGTGGAAAAGTAATGCCGGCTCCCAAACGCATAGAAGTTGTGCACCAAAGGCAATGGAGCGCACCCTACAGATTATGAGTCGTGCATCCAGGGTGTGCACAACAGGGGGCCGCACTGAGCTGGGTGCACAACTTTTACTTTTTCCGTAAAAAAATAGCCCCTTTCAGTACTTTCTAATATTCCCGGGGAACGTATCCCCCGGGTCTTATTATAAAAAATGTTGGGGACCGTGAGGGGAGCCGCTATGCCCCAAGGGTCCCGCCGGCTTCCCGCGTTCTTCGGGAGTCGGCATTGCTTTTCCACATGGGGAGATGCTGACTTGCACGAGGAAATGAAATCTTGTTTGGATTTTGAAAGTGAGAACAGATTTCACTGCTCTGTCTTTCAAAATGCAAACTAAGTTTGCTATGGGAGGGCGGGAGCCGCAAGACTCCCATCTTCTCATAGCAAACAGCAGTGTCCCGGCGGTAGGCGCCCCGGGACACTGCAAGAACCAGCTCTGGGCGTGGCGGTCCCTAGGGCTCTTGAGGGCACCAGGTGAGGGCTACGTAGCCTGACTCCCACAATACACAAATTCCCGGGTGGTGGTGGTTCCCACACACTTCTAATTTTGTAGGAGGGGCCTTGGACGCGAAAGTGGTGCAAGGGGGTTATAAATCTGGTACACAGTGTTTTGTTTTACTTTGCTTTCCTTTCTGTCTTGTGGAGGATCCAGGGTAAATATAACAGTTTTTGTACAGCCAGTACCTTTCAACTCTACCCCCAAATGGCTTTCTGCCTGTTACCATAGTAAAAGTTCATGGAACACTTACGTGAGCACAGAGGTTAGAAGTTCACCACACTACGTTGCTAATGGAAAAAGTTACTGTGCTGGAGTTTTAAAACTTTTCCATAGGAACCGTTAGTCGTAGCTATCGACTCTGGTAAAGATCTGGTAAAGAGTTAGCCTCAGAATTATACTTATTTTTTAATTGACTTTTATTAAAACAACAATAAATAAATGGAAACGTAACTTGAAGATGACAATACAATAAATAACTAGAAATAAAACTTTAACAAAACAATATAATAAACACAATGTGATATGGACTCCAATAGAAGTACGGTAAGTAATCTGCAAAACAAAAAAGAAAATTAGTGTTTAAAATTAGATTGATGTGAATACATGAGGTCAAACATTACAAGTAAAGGTAACACTCAACGATATTTCCTTTTTTTTACGTGTGCAGTGTGCCTGGTACATTTCACTTGCCTTATAGGCCCGCGCTCAAGCGGTGTCTGTATGGAAGTGGCTACTGCGTCAGATTTACATTACAGATCAACAGGTCTTTAAAATGATTCAGAGATAATACAGAATTAGGTGAGAGATAAAGTCTTTATGCAGGACAATATTCTTTAGGGCTTATTTACAAGGCTCTTGCAACACTTTTGTGTTGAAAGTGACGCAAAAGTGGTGCAAGGGGATTGTAAATAAGCTCTTTTATTTCTAATGCATTTAATTGGAGGCATTGTATATCTAGGCCGCTCTGCTTACCTTTGTAAACACTGTGACCAGCAGAATTCACAACTTGAATTCAGCTTTGGTTTTACACGGCAGAGTGAACAGCAGCGTCCATAACTTTAAAAGAGAAAGAGAAACGATCTGAGAGAGAGCGAGAGAGAGAAAGAGAGAAAAATGACATTAAAACCGTGAGAGAGAGAAAGTTATAGATGGAGCAGTTAATACTGGAGAAAATACTCGAAGCTCACACTTTGCCTCCTTTGTGTGTCCAAACACGTGCTGTTTTATAGTGCACCCTCCAGTTTAGTGATCTGAAAGATAGTATAAAGATTTAGTAATATCATAGTCCACACAACTGCACACGTATATTTTTACTTTATTTTTTTGTACATTCAGGATACTATATTACAACAAGTTCCACTGTAAGGAGGTGTCTGTGTGCTCTTTTTTTCCAAAGTACTATATCCCATGCATTCCCACTGCATAACGGTGAGTTGTCAATATTGGGTATCTAGACTGTTGCACCCCATTGAATCGCAGAGTCTGGAGGTGAGTGTTTTTCTTGGGAAGTCAGAGGCAGATTTAGAAGTTCCCATGTTAAAAGTGACACAAAAGTGTCGCAAGGGGCTTTTAGATCTGCCCTTCAGACTGTTGTAACTAATCCTCACTTGTCGGAGGTAATTGTACATTTCTACGCAGTGAAGCTGCTGCACAATACCCACTCTCTCCTTTCACAGATGTCGAAGCAGGCTTCTCAGGTATTGTTACAATGGCAATGCATCATCGCAGAATACACAAACGTAGAGCTTTGTAAGTTTTTTGGGGGGGGGGCGGTGAAGCCAATTTGTGAAACACAACCTGTAAGATAAAAAGGAAGTTAACATTGTGTCTAATTTTTTAATCAAAGGAGAGAGGAAGTGAGAGAGTGACTGCAAACAATATTCGCAGCTCAACTTTCTGTCACCTGTGTGTTTTTCACTACTTGCCGGTACATATTGCACCCTGAAGCTATTGGTAATGATTGGTAATTGTTACTATCTTAATGTGGAGTTGAATAACATCGCCCTTTCACACATGTTCCCTCTCACATTTAAAAGAACTATTTGTGTAGTTTATATTCCGGACGTTTGAGCGATTATAAAAACGTTCCTGCTATTGGAAAAAATATATATACATGTAATTTGATACACTATGTAGGACTGTATTCGTCTAAATCCATTTTTTTTTCCATTTCAAAATCTTTATATCGATCACAGATCATAAAAGATGCATAACAATGTACACAGTAAAAAACGTATTAAACATAATGTGATCCAGTAATTAAGATATTTTAGTTTAAATAACAGGTAAAACGGTAAAAGCAAGTCACTTTGGTTGGGTCCATTATACCAGTCTTTTCATAACTCGGCTACGGGTGAACCATAGTGAAGTAAAAAATTTTGAGAGTGCAAAAACTACAATGGGAGAAAGGTCTGACTTTAAAACTCTGTAGGCAGTTTGGAAAGATCTGAATCCCAAGTTCCTGAGTAGCGGGACTAACCAATATTTCCTGCTCCTCTCGTAGCCCTTGCAGAAGAAGACCGCGTGCACGTCATCCTCCTTCGGGTGTGCACACATTGGGCAAGATGGTACGGTGGAGCACGATGTCCAGGACGCTGTAAATGATGCTAGAGGGAGGCATCCATATCGCCACTGTAAAAACAATTTCCTCGTTAATGGAGGGGAGATCGCATCTAGAGTTTTTTTGAGGCAGTAAGAGTCTTTCACTTTCAGGAATAAGTTTGTCAGGGACCCTTCTCGATTATCATTGGTGGCTCTTGTGAGCATCAGGGCATGGTACGCACTCACGAGTACCTTTTTTGGGATCTTGATGCATGAGTTAGAAGGGTCCGTCCATAATTCCGGGTAGCCTATTTCCTCGAGCCTCCCCTTGACATAAGTCAGCCACGGAATCCTCTTTATGTTCCGTAGCTCCAGGAATTCCTGTAGTTCCTCTCTATAAGTTGTGAGATCTGGGCTACACCACAAACGCCTCCAAAATGTTAGGGGTTTAAGTCCCAGCTCCTCTGTTATAGGTTTGATTCCCAGGTCTAATCTGAGAGGTAGTAGTGGAGTGCTCCGGGGGAGGGCAGTGACCTGTCTCAAGAATTTGTTTTCAGTGGACTGTAGCTTTGAATGTTGGGTGTGGCCCCACAGCTCACCCCCGTATGTGACCCCCTCCCGGGCTTGTGTTTTGTATATATGAATGATTGGGGTAAGTGGACGGTAGCGTGATTTATTTGCCAAGCGCAAAGTGCCACCCGCCAACTGAGCCAGTTTGATGGTCACTTTAGCCTGGTGCGACGTCCAAGTTAAATGTTCGTTTATGGTAATCCCCAAGTATTCAATATTGTGCACTCGTTCTAATTGGACAGTGCCTAACTTGGGAGGGGCTCGATTTCGAGGGTTGGGATTCAGAATCATAAATTTTGTTTTTGGGGGATTAATTTCCAGTCCCCGGTCAGAGCAGAAGTCTAAAAAGCCATCCAAAATACGTTGGATCCCCATCGGGGATTTAGACAGCAACAGGGTGTCGTCTGCAAACATAATTGCAGGCACCCTGCTGCCAGTCAACTTTGGGGCGTCGGAGTTGGCGATCCTGTTTAGGTGTGCAACAACCCCGTTCACAAAGATGCAAAACAGGGTGGGTGCAAGCACACAACCCTGTCTCACACCTCTGCGAACGGGGAACCTTTTGGTTAGTTTGCCACCTTTGCCACACCTTACGCGGGCGTAGTTGTTGCAGTGAAGTCTCATCAGGATTGCCAAAATATCCACAGGGACATTCAGCTCTTCCATGACTCTCCACAACCTTGCTCTGGGAACCAAATCGAAGGCGGCACGTAGGTCTACAAAGATGGTATATAGACTGCCGCCCTCGATTACCGCTGTTCTCCAGTAGAGAAGGTGTAGCCTAAAAATTTGATCTGTGGTGGATACACCCTCCCTAAATCCTGCCTGATATTGAGACAGGATATCCATTTCTTCAGTCCAAGCTTGCAAACGATTCAAGATCAGTCTGCCAAAAAGTTTTTGGGATATGTCAATCAGACTGATTGGTCGATAGTTGGAAGGGAGCAGGGGGGATCCCTTTTTATAAATTGGGACCACCTCTGCTCCCCTCCAAGTATCGGGCACTGTCATTCCCCCTAAAATTGATCTACGAGGGGGGTTCAACCCGGGGAATCCACATGGGACCTGGGTACTATACGGTGTAGGAAAGAAGGGTCCCAGTAGAGCTGCTATATATTTTGCTTGCATTTATTATAGAAAATTTCAGACAAAAATAGCATACAGTGTCAATTTATCACAATGCATGATCCATATCATTTGGTCAGATAAAAGTGCCCCAAGAAAGGAAAGGGAGGGGGGATATCGTGATGCTGTGCAGGAAATAGGACAGTGAGGGAATAAAGTTCGTGACAAACTTATATATTGCAAAATTAATTTTGAATGCAATACAATTTAAAGGCTTCAGATCCCTGAGCCAGAGAAGTTGGGGGATTATAATATATCCCAAAAGGTAAGGACTATTTCTGTTGACACCGAAAAGTTCAAAATTATGGGGGAGTGTCAACCGAACAGAACATAAAAGTAGCCGTCGACGTTTCGACCCCACGCTACATCTGTAGGCGTTTGTCTAGCCTTACATCGGGGTCTTCATCAGGACAAGGTAGTCAAAGGAGCACTACAGTATCTAGAAATGTAAAATACAATAAGGTGTAAAAAGCTGACTATCATTGTCAAGGTTGCCGGAGTGAGCGGCAATCACATTAATTACACAGTTACCATGGGTTATGGGCAAATGATTACAGGTAATTGTGAACATTGTTTTAAAAATTTTTCATGCGAAAGAATCATAACCTTAGATATACGTTTCTATGTAAATCAGGAAAAACCAGTGAAGGGTAACTTGTTAAATCAGATTTTTTCGGGAGTGTACAGGATAACACACAGAAACACAACATCCTGACTCGACCAGGGGGAGAAAACAATCAATTCCATACTACATAGTGTTATTTTAAAAAATGACTTCTAAGGGTCATATCGCCCATACTCTTTTGGGTACTCTGTCAGGGGTACAATATGGACAATATGAAGTAAGAGCCCGGATGTAAAGGGGTGCTAACATGATTTACGTAAGTCTCAAAAGGGGACATACCTGCTCAGTCCGAGCAAAACATGATTATATTCTCATCAATCATCAGGTTACTGGTCTGAATTTAGGGGCAGGATGACGAAAGGGTCATATTCACATCAAGTGCTTGGGCTGGATCTATGAACAAGTTGCCAAATATTAGTGCACTGGGCCACATTACTAGGGAGGAAACAGCATATGTTAAGATCGGGGCTTACCTCTATTATTACCCACAATTAGAATGACGACGAGGCGTCACTGTGGGTCGCCTTCGGTATGCTGCATCTCTAAGCAGGAAAATGAGGAAACGAACTAGTGAGGCCAAATTAAGAGCATATTGTGAATACTAGTCCTAGAGGAGTGAGTCTCACCTTGTCTCTTGACACACAGGGTTGAGGTCAGCAACCTTTTGCAAATTGGGAAGGCACGTGGCTCACAAAGAGGAAACGGACCCGCGTTAGTCTATGGGCAAATAAGTGAATATTTTTCAGGATTTGGTCGTCTCGAAATACATAAAGCATTATCCTATTACGGGGTCAATGCTCACCTAGCGAGCCCAAGAGGGTAGAGGTGTCCTTAGTACCGTACTCGGCGGGGCGTTGTAGCGATCTGGGCAAGTACGCCGCGTCTGTGGAGTGGAAGAGCGGAAATGAGTTAAAAAACCGCCCATTGGAGTGTGGGGTTAACTAACATGAGAGGGAGGGTATTCCTACCTTAATTCTCACGATCACGGAGCCCCCAGTCGCCGCTTTCCGCGTTTGCTCAAGACAAGCAAGTGGGCGTGGTCTGCATCAAGGGTTTTTAAAGACACGGGAGGTCATTGGCTCGTGGAGCGTTGTTAGTGGCAACCCAACAGCGTCGTTGGTAGGGATAGAAAACGGACACTACGTCAAGCAGATTATACTAGCTTTATTGAGGGCAGCCAGGACATAGGCTCGTGGAGTGTTGTTCGTGGCAACCCAACAGCGTGGTTGGTATGGATAAAAAGCGGACATTACGTCAGGCAGATTATACTAGCATTGTTGGTGGCAGCCAGAGACTTAAATAAAAATAGGTACATTTTAAACGCCCATATTTAAACACGTCCGCAGACACAATGTTACAAAAATACTAAATGGTTTTGGAGGGTCACATTATCACAAGGTAATCGTGTTACCATAGAGTTATGCTCTGCTGATTAGCATCATTAAAAATGTGAGTTTGTTATTGCTAGTAGAATGGGTGGAATCTCTCTACTCCGTAGGTAATAGTCGGTTGCCACATAGAATGTAGCCCATTCTTCAACCTTTAGACAGGGCCATTGAGTACCTCCACAAATACCATTAACCCAATAAAAAGTCAACTGGGTTCCAGTTACCGCGTTTGCGTCGAGATGCACCTCTCAGGCACGAGGGTGAAGATCTCTTATTGTATATCCAACAAAAATTACCATGTTGGTCTGCACTATTTATAACGGCTGGTAATCTCTACTATGTTTGAGAATGAAGTAGGTAAACATTCCTTTATACTAAAAGTGTGTAAAGTGTTAAATAGAAATACAAAATACATTCACTCAGAGATGCACCTCTCACACAGGAGGGTGAAGATCTCTTGTCATATATCTCGCCAAAAAGTTTTTTGGTTATGTGCAGCATTGTCTGTAATATTCAGAAGGACTTGTGCCTAACAGCCTCTGTGTAATGCTGTTAGGCACAAGTCCTTCTGAATATTACAGACAATGCTGCACATAACCAAAAAACTTTTTGGCGAGATATATGACAAGAGATCTTCACCCTCCTGTGTGAGAGGTGCATCTCTGAGTGAATGTATTTTGTATTTCTATTTAACACTTTACACACTTTTAGTATAAAGGAATGTTTACCTACTTCATTCTCAAACATAGTAGAGATTACCAGCCGTTATAAATAGTGCAGACCAACATGGTAATTTTTGTTGGATATACAATAAGAGATCTTCACCCTCGTGCCTGAGAGGTGCATCTCGACGCAAACGCGGTAACTGGAACCCAGTTGACTTTTTATTGGGTTAATGGTATTTGTGGAGGTACTCAATGGCCCTGTCTAAAGGTTGAAGAATGGGCTACATTCTATGTGGCAACCGACTATTACCTACGGAGTAGAGAGATTCCACCCATTCTACTAGCAATAACAAACTCACATTTTTAATGATGCTAATCAGCAGAGCATAACTCTATGGTACCACGATTACCTTGTGATAATGTGACCCTCCAAAACCATTTAGTATTTTTGTAACATTGTGTCTGCGGACGTGTTTAAATATGGGCGTTTAAAATGTACCTATTTTTATTTAAGTCTCTGGCTGCCACCAACAATGCTAGTATAATCTGCCTGACGTAATGTCCGCTTTTTATCCATACCAACCACGCTGTTGGGTTGCCACGAACAACACTCCACGAGCCTATGTCCTGGCTGCCCGCAATAAAGCTAGTATAATCTGCTTGACGTAGTGTCCGTTTTCTATCCCTACCAACGACGCTGTTGGGTTGCCACTAACAACGCTCCACGAGCCAATGACCTCCCGTGTCTTTAAAAACCCTTGATGCAGACCACGCCCACTTGCTTGTCTTGAGCAAACGCGGAAAGCGGCGACTGGGGGCTCCGTGATCGTGAGAATTAAGGTAGGAATACCCTCCCTCTCATGTTAGTTAACCCCACACTCCAATGGGCGGTTTTTTAACTCATTTCCGCTCTTCCACTCCACAGACGCGGCGTACTTGCCCAGATCGCTACAACGCCCCGCCGAGTACGGTACTAAGGACACCTCTACCCTCTTGGGCTCGCTAGGTGAGCATTGACCCCATAATAGGATAATGCTTTATGTATTCGAGACGACCAAATCCTGAAAAATATTCACTTATTTGCCCATAGACTAACGCGGGTCCGTTTCCTCTTTGTGAGCCACGTGCCTTCCCAATTTGCAAAAGGTTGCTGACCTCAACCCTGTGTGTCAAGAGACAAGGTGAGACTCACTCCTCTAGGACTAGTATTCACAATATGCTCTTAATTTGGCCTCACTAGTTCGTTTCCTCATTTTCCTGCTTAGAGATGCAGCATACCGAAGGCGACCCACAGTGACGTCTCGTCGTCATTCTAATTGTGGGTAATAATAGAGGTAAGCCCCGATCTTAACATATGCTTTTTCCTCCCTAGTAATGTGGCCCAGTGCACTAATATTTGGCAACTTGTTCATAGATCCAGCCCAAGCACTTGATGTGAATATGACCCTTTCGTCATCCTGCCCCTAAATTCAGACCAGTAACCTGATGATTGATGAGAATATAATCATGTTTTGCTCGGACTGAGCAGGTATGTCCCCTTTTGAGACTTACGTAAATCATGTTAGCACCCCTTTACATCCGGGCTCTTACTTCATATTGTCCATATTGTACCCCTGACAGAGTACCCAAAAGAGTATGGGCGATATGACCCTTAGAAGTCATTTTTTAAAATAACACTATGTAGTATGGAATTGATTGTTTTCTCCCCCTGGTCGAGTCAGGATGTTGTGTTTCTGTGTGTTATCCTGTACACTCCCGAAAAAATCTGATTTAACAAGTTACCCTTCACTGGTTTTTCCTGATTTACATAGAAACGTATATCTAAGGTTATGATTCTTTCGCATGAAAAAATTTTAAAACAATGTTCACAATTACCTGTAATCATTTGCCCATAACCCATGGTAACTGTGTAATTAATGTGATTGCCGCTCACTCCGGCAACCTTGACAATGATAGTCAGCTTTTTACACCTTATTGTATTTTACATTTCTAGATACTGTAGTGCTCCTTTGACTACCTTGTCCTGATGAAGACCCCGATGTAAGGCTAGACAAACGCCTACAGATGTAGCGTGGGGTCGAAACGTCGACGGCTACTTTTATGTTCTGTTCGGTTGACACTCCCCCATAATTTTGAACTTTTCGGTGTCAACAGAAATAGTCCTTACCTTTTGGGATATATTATAATCCCCCAACTTCTCTGGCTCAGGGATCTGAAGCCTTTAAATTGTATTGCATTCAAAATTAATTTTGCAATATATAAGTTTGTCACGAACTTTATTCCCTCACTGTCCTATTTCCTGCACAGCATCACGCTATCCCCCCTCCCTTTCCTTTCTTGGGGCACTTTTATCTGACCAAATGATATGGATCATGCATTGTGATAAATTGACACTGTATGCTATTTTTGTCTGAAATTTTCTATAATAAATGCAAGCAAAATATATAGCAGCTCTACTGGGACCATTCCCCCTAAAATGGCATTGAATATTAGTGTAAGGTACGGTGCCCATATCCCGGGTTCCTGTTTAAACAGGTCCCCCGGCACCCCATCCAATCCCGGGGCTTTTCCAGCAGCTAGGCCTTTAATGGCCTCCCTCACCTCCTTTTCAGTGAAAGGGACCCCTGAGGGGCTAGATATATTTGTAGGTCCATCACTATCTGATTCCCACCCTCCCTCCGCATACAACGCTTCAAAATGGTTCTGCCATACCTAGGGGGCTATGTTGGGCTCTATTGCGGACGATAGATCCTCCGTACCATTCGCCACTACACGCCAAAATTTGCGGGAGTCTCTAGATAATAATGCTTTAACGAGATTCTCCCAGTAGTCGTGGTCCCATTCCGCCCTCGCATTCTCTAGGAGGGATTTATACGATTTTCTCCTAGAGCGGATTTCTTCTTTGTTGAGGTGTCCCTTAATGGCAGATAACAAATGGGCCTTAGCATCCCTGCACGCAGCATTGTACCAAGAGGTCTTCGGCTTAGGGCCATTCCTTTTCCCTGAGGCTGTGAACAGATCCTGTTCTAGGGAGCCGATGATGCTTTTATGAATTTTTGCTAACTCTCCTCTAATGTCATCATCTTGGGCCTTAGTTCCTAGATAAAAGGCATTCTCTAACAATGGGATTAACCTTTCATATAACCGGGGTATTCTATCCGTACTATTAGCCAACTTCTCCCACTTGACTTTCCTACGGTTATTTTCAAGTAGGAGGCCAACTTGTCTTTGACCAATACATGTGATGTGTCCTTACTCCCAGGGAGGGAATAAGTCAATTCCAAGGAATTGTGGTCACTGTCCGTTCTTGGGCAAACTTTAAAGTCGACTATTGCTGGCCACATAAACATTTTAACCATAATATAATCCAGTCTGGATTCACTACCCGGTTTATTGTAGGTGGGATTACTAGGTATGTCCGATTTACAACGGCCATTGCACGCCCTGAGACCAAGATTGAGAGTAAGAGCATTTATCTGCAGGGCTAAGGGAGTCCAAGCCCTTGGGTGTGGTGCCGCCGTCTCGGGTATAAACCAACAAGAGTCTTCATCTAGGGAAGGACCATCGCGTAGTCCAGGCAGTGGTTCGTAGTGGGAATTGAAATCGCCCCCAACCAGACAGGCGAGTTCACATGAAGTGCCCTCTAGGAACCTGGCTAACTCATCTACAGTACTCAACTCTTTGTGCCTTTGTGTCGGCCTTGAGTAAATACTGATGACTAGTAACTTCGAAGAGTCTGGCCATTCAAGTAGAACAGCCAGCAAATCATCGGAAGCGGGCTCTAAGTAGGTAGCTTGGCAACCTAAGTCCGTTGCTACCCCAATCATTAAACCCCCTGATGGCCTACCCCTTCCCCCCCATTTAGCTGCTTTAAAAAAAGAGGCGAATCCCGGTAATTCTATCTCCTCTCGCGCCCAGGTTTCTTGTAGGAGGATTAGATTTTTGGATCTAATATAGGAGCCCCACTCTGGACAATCTAGTTTATTAGAGAGCCCTGCCACATTCCAGGAGATTACTGTTATGTCTAACGATTGGTTGTGTGGTGGGCTCATAGGAACCAAATTGGTGTCAATAGACTCGGGGTGAGCCCTTTGATTTGAGGGGAGGTGGTTCATACCCAATGGTCTGATAACGGGGGGTGGAGAGGAATGCGTCATGCTTGGGACCTGGCTAGGTTCGACTGGGCTAACTGCCCTAAAGTATATATCGGGAGCTGTGGGTGTATTGATGTCAACTGAGGGAGCTGCAGGCGTGTTGATGTCAATTAAGGAAGTTGCACGAGCAACATTCCCCAATTCGGCCGCCTGTCAGTCTACCATTTCTAGACTACTATATCGATTCTGTGTAGATAGGTAGGCAGGATAGTGAGTTCTATATGGCCCAGGAATTCCCCTCTTATATCCACCGCCCCCCCTCCTCCTCCTAGTGACAGTTTCCCAGCCAGCCTCATCCCCATAACCGGGGAACTGCTCTGTTGTTCTTCCCCTGTGTGACGGGTAGTTGTTAATCTCCCTGGGGCGGTTTTCCCAGCCCTCCAAAAGCTCTTGGTGATGCCCCCATCTATGGTCCTCTGAGTTATATAGATTGGAGGGGTAAAAAAAGGAAAGTGTTTGAATGGTACTACCAAAATCCTCATCAGAAACCCAAGAGCAAATGTATGCAGCTGTGTTGGGGTCTCTAAAGGAAACCAGGATACAATCTCCTCTTATGGATTTCCTAGTATGACCCACCCACGCTGCCCTCTTAGTCGTGGAAATGTTACTCGCTGTTCCTCTCGGGAGTGGTCTGTTAACCGAGAGCCAGTTTATCACTTTATTCTTAAGTGAAGTGATTGATTCGAATGTGGGGGAGTTGAGTTCCGGAACCCCCGCCAGGACTACGGTGTTAGGTGCGGCTTCTGGGGGGAGGTTTACAAACTGTAATTTGCGATTAGTGTATGATTTCTCTCCCTCGAGTGGAGGGTTATTCTTGGCTTTAACCAATGGGATAGTATTTACTTTCAGTGGGGAAGCTGGTTTTGAGGTAGCAGTAATTGATTGTTGTGTAGGTGTCGGGGCCTTATTTGCAGCTATAGGTTGTAATGCATTATTTTTTGGGGGTTGTGGGGGTTTAGAATTTGAGTCTAAGGGCTTATTATTTGTTACTACCAGAAGACTATTGCCTTTAGTGGGTTTGGAACCTGAACCCTCCTTTGCTGTTTTGGTCCCACTAATGTCAGTTTTCCTTGCATCGGCAAATTGCACAGTAGGCTTTTCGATACTGACTAGTCTTGCTTCTATCTTGATCAGTCTCGCCTCAAGGGGACTTAGTAGGGACCTAAGTAGCGTGCCTATATCCTCTAGAGTAATGTCATCTGAGGAGTTGTCTACTTGCACATTGTCAATAGGTTGAAATAGTGAGATTAAATTGGGTGGTCTAAAGGTGGTTAGTGTTCCCGACCTCTCCACCAAGGGGGCGAGGGTAGCTGCTTTCCCCCCTTTGCCTCTAACTTGTTTAGATTTGGGGGTTTTGGACCTAAACTCTTCTAGGTTTTGTAGCCCCTGCTTCTTTTTTGGGATGGCCCCCTCTCTGGACCCCTTGTTTCTATCACTATTAGCTTCTATGGTTGGGGCTATCTCTATGTTCTCTGATGGTGTAGGCTGGGCAATTTGGATAGTAGGTAGAACCATAAGACTCATGTCCTCGAGGTCACTCGGGACAACAATAGTGAGTTCTGGAGTAGTAATTATAGTACCTGGGAGAGGGCATAGTGCCTGGTCTGTGCTATAGGTAGTTGGCCTACTCGAACTATTTTCTGGGGTTCTAGCTAGGGCCATAGGGCCCATTGAAGATCTCCTTACCCAGTCTATTTCTTGGGATATTCTGCGCTCCAGGACCTGGATTTCTTCAATGAGGAGGGAGCCGGCTTTGGCAAAGTAAGTATCGATGGGACCTTTGACCGCTCCGGCCGCGGCGAGGGAGGATGTTTTACTCCTGGTTTCCCGTGTACACATTTCACAGGTGTTTCAGTGGCCTTGGTGTAGCAGGCAAAGAGGGGGGGCCCGGACCGGACTCTCACGTGCTCGAACGGCCTCAAACAGCCCGCTCTTTGCCCGGTCTTTGCCCCGGCCTGCGTCCCGCGTGCGTCCCGCGGTGCGGGAGGGACCAAGACAGTAATGTACGAGGAGGTTGGGGGCGTGGCCGCCGGGGGAAGAGGTACCAGCTGTGTAGAGCTGAGGCTGCTGGTCCTCGCAGTCCCCCGGTAGGCTCAACACGCTGCTCGCACTTGTAATCACACACCCGGCCTGTCCTCTACTGGGAGCGCGTGTGCTCTCTGCCGACCGCAGAGCCGCTCACACCAGCGAGAGACAGCCCCAGGGAACAGCTGAGCGGCACCCGCGCAGCGGGTGTCGCGAAAGGTGAAGGGCGAGGCGAGAAAGGCTGACAGGCTGGAACAGCAGTCTCCGATAATCCTTGTGGCAAGGGAAGTCCGGTAAGAAGCACCCCACTCAGCCGGTAATTGCTGCGTTTAAGTTGCTGGAGGCTGGGGGCGTGGCCGCCGGGGGAAGAGGCACCAGCTGTGTGGAGCTGAGGCTGCTGGTCCTCGCAGTCCCCCGGTAGGCTCAACACGCTGCTCGCACTTGTAATCACACACCCGGCCTGTCCTCTACTGGGAGCGCGTGTGCTCTCTGCCGACCGCAGAGCCGCTTACACCAGCGAGAGACAGCCCCAGGGAACAGCTGAGCGGCACCCGCGCAGCGGGTGTCGCGAAAGGTGAAGGGCGAGGCGAGAAAGGCTGACAGGCTGGAACAGCAGTCTCCGATAATCCTTGTGGCAAGGGAAGTCCGGTAAGAAGCACCCCACTCAGCCGGTAATTGCTGCGTTTAAGTTGCTGGGGGCGTGGCCGCCGGGGGAAGAGGCACCAGCTGTGTAGAGCTGAGGCTGCTGGTCCTCGCAGTCCCCCGGTAGGCTCAACACGCTGCTCGCACTTGTAATCACACACCCGGCCTGTCCTCTACTGGGAGCGCGTGTGCTCTCTGCCGACCGCAGAGCCGCTCACACCAGCGAGAGACAGCCCCAGGGAACAGCTGAGCGGCACCCACGCAGCGGGCGTCGCGAAAGGTGAAGGGCAAGGCGAGAAAGGCTGACAGGCTGGAACAGCAGTCTCCGATAATCCTTGTGGCAAGGGAAGTCCGGTAAGAAGCACCCCACTCAGCTGGTAATTGCTGCGTTTAAGTTGCTGGAGGCTGGGGGCGTGGCCGCCGGGGGAAGAGGCACCAGCTGTGTAGAGCTGAGGCTGCTGGTCCTCGCAGTCCCCCGGTAGGCTCAACACGCTGCTCGCACTTGTAATCACACACCCGGCCTGTCCTCTACTGGGAGCGCGTGTGCTCTCTGCCGACCGCAGAGCCGCTCACACCAGCGAGAGACAGCCCCAGGGAACAGCTGAGCGGCACCCGCGCAGCGGGTGTCGCGAAAGGTGAAGGGCGAGGCGAGAAAGGCTGACAGGCTGGAACAGCAGTCTCCGATAATCCTTGTGGCAAGGGAAGTCCGGTAAGAAGCACCCTCGTCTAAATCGCTGCATCGCCTTTTTGTATCCAGTCTGCTGCAGCCCATCGAATCCCTCCAATGCGCACCGAGGCCTTACTGCTCACCTTTTCGTGGACAGGACACCTTCTATATCATGTATTCCCGTTCTGCCACTAAGATGTCTCACATATAGTGCTAAGTCCTGATATCTCTATGGCAAACGACATACGTGTGCTCCCATCATCATCATCGCAGGTTCTTCACCTGCTCAGTCCTTCCGGTACCACTAACGCAGTGAACAAAGAGGCCATGCACGTGGTAGTGGGCCGCAGCCCATCGAATCCCTCCGATGCGCACCCAGGCCTTACTGCTCACCTTTTCGTGG
Source organism: Lissotriton vulgaris (assembly GCF_964263255.1). Taxonomy (NCBI): domain Eukaryota; kingdom Metazoa; phylum Chordata; class Amphibia; order Caudata; family Salamandridae; genus Lissotriton; species Lissotriton vulgaris. The sequence continues at coordinate 56,710,068 of NC_141689.1, forward strand.
ACAGGACACCTTCTATATCATGTATTCCCGATGTGCCACTAAGAAGTCTCACATATAGTGCTAAGTCTTGATATCTCTATGGCTAACGACATACGTGTGCTCCCTTCATCATCATCGTAGTTTCTTCACCCGCTCAGTCCTTCCGGTACCACTAACGCAGTGACCAAAGAGGTCATGCACGTGGGAGTGGGCCGCCTTGTTTGGTAGTTTGGGCCTACATGAGGCGTTTGAACCAGTAGGACGAGCCATCACAGTGGTTGAGATAGGAGCAACTTTAAAATGGCGTAGAACACGTGAGCCCCATCTATTTCATAGGTAGGGTCACGTGTGTAGTAATGGATGCGCTGGATGGGTGTAGTGTGGGTGTATACTAGCCATGAGGGAGTGTGTGTGCCGTTCTGACAACTAGACCTGGAACTAAGAAATCACTACAATAGAAATCTGTGCCATATAGCGTTGTTGTGTTTTCCTGGTAGAGTAAGTGGAGTTGGCTGGACTGACGTACACCAGTGCTCCGCGAGGCTCTGATTCAGAAAAGGGGGGTGGTGATGGACAGAGTATCTGATTTAAACAGAACACTCGTACCCAGTCAAGGGATCAGGGCTTGATCCATCACCGTTTTTTAGCTCACTGCACCATCCCAGCTCAGAACCTGGCTACATGCAAATTAGTCTGTCCCGGGCCCAGTGCATCATGGGAACAGGGCAGACCAAACTACCAAGGCAATTCTTTTACTGGAAAGGAAACAAGCTTCCGGGGACCAGTTTCTGGCATTACAGCCGTCTTCGGCCCGGCTTGCTTGAATCCTGATGGTGCAGTGAGCAGGGGACTCACATCTGAGTATACCCTGCCACGCTTATGGTGGACAAAACGATTCAGAAAAGGGGGGTGGTGATGGACAGAGTATCTGAATTAAACAGAACACTCGTACCCAGTCAACAGATCAGGGCTTGATCCATCACCTTTTTTTAGCTCACTGCACCATCCCAGCTCAGAACCTGGCTACATGCAAATTAGTCTGTCTCTGGCCCAGTGCATCATGGGAACAGGGCAGACCAAACTACCAAGCCAATTCTTTAACTGGAAAGCAAACAAGCTCCCGGGGACCGGTTTCTGGCATCACAGCCGTCTTCGGCCCGGCTTGCTTGAATCCTGATGGTGCAGTGAGCAAGGGACTCACATCTGAGTATACCCTTCCACGCTTATGGTGGACAAAACGATTCAGAAAAGGGGGGTGGTGATGGACGGAGTATCTGAATTAAACAGAACACTCGTACCCAGTCAACAGATCAGGGCTTGATCCATCACCGTTTTTTAGCTCACGGCACCATCCCAGCTCAGAACCTGGCTACATGCAAATTAGTCTGTCCCTGGACCAGTGCATCATGGGAACAGGGCAGACCAAACTACCAAGCCAATTCTTTAACTGGAAAGGAAACAAGCTTCCGGGGACCGGTTTCTGGCATTACAGTCGTCTTCGCTCCGGCTTGCTTGAATCCTGATGGTGCAGTGAGCAAGGGACTCACATCTGAGTATACCCTTCCACGCTTATGGTGGACAAAACGATTCAGAAAAGGGGGGTGGTGATGGACGGAGTATCTGAATTAAACAGAACACTCGTACCCAGTCAACAGATCAGGGCTTGATCCATCACCGTTTTTTAGCTCACTGCACCATCCCAGCTCAGAACCTGGCTACATGCAAATTAGTCTGTCCCTGGACCAGTGCATCATGGGAACAGGGCAGACCAAACTACCAAGCCAATTCTTTAACTGGAAAGGAAACAAGCTTCCGGGGACCGGTTTCTGGCATTACAGTCGTCTTCGCTCCGGCTTGCTTGAATCCTGATGGTGCAGTGAGCAAGGGACTCACATCTGAGTATACCCTTCCACGCTTATGGTGGACAAAACAATTCAGAAAAGGGGGGTGGTGATGGACAGAGTATCTGAATTAAACAGAACACTCGTACCCAGTCAACAGATCAGGGCTTGATCCATCACCGTTTTTTAGCTCACTTCACCATCCCAGCTCAGAACCTGGCTACATGCAAATTAGTCTGTCCATGGCCCAGTGCATCATGGGAACAGGGCAGACCAAACTACCAAGCCAATTCTTTAACTGGAAAGGAAATAAGCTTCAAGGGGACCGGTTTCTGGCATTACAGCCGTCTTCGGCCCGGCTTGCTTGAATCCTGATGGTGCAGTGAGCAAGGGACTCACATCTGAGTATACCCTTCCACGCTTATGGTGGACAAAACGATTCAGAAAAGGGGAGTGGTGATGGACAGAGTATCTGAATTAAACAGAACACTCGTACCCAGTCAACAGATCAGGGCTTGATCCATCACTGTTTTTTAGCTCACTGCACCATCCCAGCTCAGAACCTGGCTACATGCAAATTAGTCTGTCCCTGGCCGAGTGCATCATGGGAACAGGGCAGACCAAACTATTAAGCCAATTCTTTAACTGGAAAGGAAACAAGCTTCCGGGGACCGGTTTCTGGCATTACAGCCGTCTTGGGCCCGGCTTGCTTGAATCCTGATGGTGCAGTGAGCAAGGGACTCACATCTGAGTATACCCTTTCACGCTTATGGTGGACAAAACGATTCAGAAAAGGGGGGTGGTGATGGACAGAGTATCTGAATTAAACAGAACACTCGTATCCAGTCAACAGATCAGGGCTTGATCTATCACAGTTTTTTAGCTCACTGCACCATCCCAACTCAGAATCTGGCTACATGCAAATTAGTCTGTCCCTGGCCCAGTGCATCATGGGAACAGGGCAGACCAAACTACCAAGCCAATTCTTTAACTGGAAAGGAAACAAGCTTCCGGGGACCGGTTTCTTGCATTACAGCTGTCTTCGGCCCGGCTTGCTTGAATCCTGATGGTGCAGTGAGCAAGGGACTCACATCTGAGTATACCCTTCCACGCTTATGGTGGACAAAACAATTCAGAAAAGGGGGGTGGTGATGGACAGAGTAACTGAATTAAACAGAACATTCGTACCCAGTCAACAGATCAGGGCTTGATCCATCACCATTTTTTAGCTCACTGCACCATCCCAGCTCAGAACCTGGCTCCATGCAAATTAGTCTGTCCCTGGCCCAGTGCATCATGGGAACAGGGCAGACCAAACTACCAAGCCAATTCTTTAACTGGAAAGGAACAAGCTTCCGGGGAAGTTTTTCTGGCATTACAGTGGTCTTAGGCCCGGCTTGCTTGAATACTGATGGTGCAGTGAGCAAGGGACTCACATCTGAGTATACCCTTCCACACTTATGGCGGACAAAACGATTCAGAAAAGGGGGGTGGTGATGGACAGAGTATCTGAATTAAACAGAAAACTCGTACCCAGTCAACAGATCAGGGCTTGATCCATCACCGTTTTTCAGCTCACTGCACCATCCCAGCTCAAAACCTGGCTACATGCAAATTAGTCTGTCCCTGGCCCAGTGCATCATGGGAACAGGGCAGACCAAACTACCAAGCCAATTCTTTCACTGGGAAGGAAAAAAGCTTCCGGGGACCGGTTTCTGGCATTAAAGCCGTCTTCGGCCCGGCTTGCTTGAATCCTGATGGTGCAGTGAGCAAGGGACTCACATCTGAGTATACCCTTCCACGCTTATGGTGGACAAAACAATTCAGAAAAGGGGGGTGGTGATGGACAGAGTATCTGAATTAAACTGAACACTCGTACCCAGTCAACAGATCAGGGCTTGATCCATCACCGTTTTTTAGCTCACTGCACCATCCCAGCTCAGAACCTGGCTACATGCAAATTAGTCTGTCCCTTGCCCAGTGCATCATGGGAACAGGGCAGACCAAACTACCAAGCCAATTCTTTAACTGGAAAGGAAACAATCTTCCAGGGACCGGTTTCTGGCATTACAGCCGTCTTTGGCCCGGCTTGCTTGAATCCTGATGGTGCAGTGAGCAAGGGACTCACATCTGAGTATACCCTTCCACGCTTATGGTGGACAAAACGATCCAGAAAAGGGGGTGGTGATGGACAGAGTATCTGAATTAAACAGAACACTCGTACCCAGTCAACAGATCAGGGCTTGATCCATCACCTTTTTTTAGCTCACTGCACCATCCCAGCTCAGAACCTGGCTACATGCAAATTAGTCTGTCTCTGGCCCAGTGCATCATGGGAACAGGGCAGACCAAACTACCAAGCCAATTCTTTAACTGGAAAGGAAACAAGCTTCCGGGGACGGGTTTCTGGCATTACAGCCATCTTCGGCCCGGCTTGCTTGAATCCTGATGGTGCAGTGAGCAAGGGACTCACATCTGAGTATACCCTTCCACGCTTATGGTGGACAAAACGATTCAGAAAAGGGGAGTGGTGATGGACAGAGTATCTGAATTAAACAGAACACTCGTACCCAGTCAACAGATCAGGGCTTGATCCATCACTGTTTTTTAGCTCACTGCACCATCCCAGCTCAGAACCTGGCTACATGCAAATTAGTCTGTCCCTGGCCGAGTGCATCATGGGAACAGGGCAGACCAAACTATTAAGCCAATTCTTTAACTGGAAAGGAAACAAGCTTCCGGGGACCGGTTTCTGGCATTACAGCCGTCTTGGGCCCGGCTTGCTTGAATCCTGATGGTGCAGTGAGCAAGGGACTCACATCTGAGTATACCCTTTCACGCTTATGGTGGACAAAACGATTCAGAAAAGGGGGGTGGTGATGGACAGAGTATCTGAATTAAACAGAACACTCGTATCCAGTCAACAGATCAGGGCTTGATCTATCACAGTTTTTTAGCTCACTGCACCATCCCAACTCAGAATCTGGCTACATGCAAATTAGTCTGTCCCTGGCCCAGTGCATCATGGGAACAGGGCAGACCAAACTACCAAGCCAATTCTTTAACTGGAAAGGAAACAAGCTTCCGGGGACCGGTTTCTTGCATTACAGCTGTCTTCGGCCCGGCTTGCTTGAATCCTGATGGTGCAGTGAGCAAGGGACTCACATCTGAGTATACCCTTCCACGCTTATGGTGGACAAAACAATTCAGAAAAGGGGGGTGGTGATGGACAGAGTAACTGAATTAAACAGAACATTCGTACCCAGTCAACAGATCAGGGCTTGATCCATCACCATTTTTTAGCTCACTGCACCATCCCAGCTCAGAACCTGGCTCCATGCAAATTAGTATGTCCCTGGCCCAGTGCATCATGGGAACAGGGCAGACCAAACTACCAAGCCAATTCTTTAACTGGAAAGGAACAAGCTTCCGGGGAAGTTTTTCTGGCATTACAGTGGTCTTAGGCCCGGCTTGCTTGAATACTGATGGTGCAGTGAGCAAGGGACTCACATCTGAGTATACCCTTCCACACTTATGGCGGACAAAACGATTCAGAAAAGGGGGGTGGTGATGGACAGAGTATCTGAATTAAACAGAAAACTCGTACCCAGTCAACAGATCAGGGCTTGATCCATCACCGTTTTTCAGCTCACTGCACCATCCCAGCTCAAAACCTGGCTACATGCAAATTAGTCTGTCCCTGGCCCAGTGCATCATGGGAACAGGGCAGACCAAACTACCAAGCCAATTCTTTCACTGGGAAGGAAAAAAGCTTCCGGGGACCGGTTTCTGGCATTAAAGCCGTCTTCGGCCCGGCTTGCTTGAATCCTGATGGTGCAGTGAGCAAGGGACTCACATCTGAGTATACCCTTCCACGCTTATGGTGGACAAAACAATTCAGAAAAGGGGGGTGGTGATGGACAGAGTATCTGAATTAAACTGAACACTCGTACCCAGTCAACAGATCAGGGCTTGATCCATCACCATTTTTTAGCTCACTGCACCATCCCAGCTCAGAACCTGGCTACATGCAAATTAGTCTGTCCCTTGCCCAGTGCATCATGGGAACAGGGCAGACCAAACTACCAAGCCAATTCTTTAACTGGAAAGGAAACAATCTTCCAGGGACCGGTTTCTGGCATTACAGCCGTCTTTGGCCCGGCTTGCTTGAATCCTGATGGTGCAGTGAGCAAGGGACTCACATCTGAGTATACCCTTCCACGCTTATGGTGGACAAAACGATCCAGAAAAGGGGGTGGTGATGGACAGAGTATCTGAATTAAACAGAACACTCGTACCCAGTCAACAGATCAGGGCTTGATCCATCACCTTTTTTTAGCTCACTGCACCATCCCAGCTCAGAACCTGGCTACATGCAAATTAGTCTGTCTCTGGCCCAGTGCATCATGGGAACAGGGCAGACCAAACTACCAAGCCAATTCTTTAACTGGAAAGGAAACAAGCTTCCGGGGACCGGTTTCTAGCATTACAGCCATCTTCGGCACGGCTTGCTTGAATCCTGATGGTGCAGTGAGCAAGGGACTCACATCTGAGTATACCCATCCACGCTTATGGTGGACAAAACGATTCAGAAAAGGGGGGTAAGTGATGGATAGATTATCTGAATTAAACAGAAAACTCCTACCCAGTCAACAGTTTAAGGCTTGATCCATCACCGTTTTTTAGCTCACTGCACCATCCCAGCTCAGAACCTGGCTACATGCAAATTAGTCTGTCCCTGGCCCAGTGCATCATGGGAACAGGGCAGACCAAACTACCAAGCCAATTCTTTAACTGGAAAGGAAACAAGTTTCCGGGGACCGGTCTCTGGCATTACAGCCTTCTTCAGCCCGGCTTGCTTGAATCCAGATGGTGCAGTGAGCAAGGGACTCACATTTAGTATACCCTTCCACGCTTATGGTGGACAAAACGATTCAGAAAAGGGGGGTGGTGATGGACAGAGTATCTGAATTAAACAGAACACGCGTACCTAGTCAACAGATCAGGGCTTGATCCATCACCGTTTTTTAGCTCACTGCACCATCCCAGCTCAAAACCTGGCTACATGCAAATTAGTCTGTCCCTGGCCCAGTGCATCATGGGAACAGGGCAGACCAAACTACCAAGCCAATTCTTTAACTGGAAAGGAAACAAGCTTCAAAACCGGTTTCTGGCATTACAGCCGTCTTCGGCCCTGCTTCCTTGAATCCTGATGGTGCAGTGAGCAAGGGACTCACATCTGAGTATACCCTTCCACGCTTATGGTGGACAAAACGATTCTGAAAAGGGGGGTGGTGATGGACAGAGTATCTGAATTAAACAGAACACTCGTACCCAGTCAACAGATCAGGGCTTGATCCATCACCTTTTTTTAGCTCACTGCACCATCCCAACTCAGAATCTGGCTACATGCAAATTAGACTGTCCCTGGCCCAGTGCATCATGGGAACAGGTCAGACCAAACTACCAAGCCAATTCTTTAACTGGAAAGGAAACAAGCTTCCGGGGACCGGTTTCTGGCATTACAGCCGTCTTCGGCCCGGCTTGCTTGAATCCTGATGGTGCAGTGAGCAAGGGACTCACATCTGAGTATACCCTTCCACGCTTATGGTGGCCAAAACGATTCAGAAAAGGGGGGTGGTGATGGATAGAGTATCTGAATTAAACAGAACACTCGTACCCAGTCAACAGATCAGGGCTTGATCCATCACCGTTTTTTAGCTCCCTGCACCATCCCAGCTCAGAACCTGGCTACATGCAATTTAGTCTGTCCCTGGCCCAGTGCATCATGGGAACAGGGCAGACCAAACTACCAAGCAAATACTTTAACAGGAAAGGAAACAAGCTTCCGGGGACCGGTTTCTGGCATTACAGCCGTCTTTGGCCCGGCTTGCTTGAATCCTGATGGTGCAGTGAGCAAGGGACTCACATCTGAGTATACCCTTCCACGCTTATGGTGGACAAAACGATTCAGTAAAGGGGGTTGGTGAGGGACAGAGTATCTGAATTAAACAGAACACTCGTACCCAGTCAACAAATCAGGGCTTGATCCATCACCGTTTTTTAGCTCACTGCACCATCCCAGCTCAGAACCTGGCTACATGCAAATCAGTCTGTCACTGGCCCAGTGCATCATGGGAACAGGGCAGACCAAACTACTAAGCAAATTCTTTAACTGGAAAGGAAACGAGCTTCCGGGGACGGGTTTCTGGCATTACAGCCGTCTTCGGCCCGGCTTGCTTGAATCCTGATGGTGCAGTGAGCAAGGGACTCACATCTGAGTATACCCTTCCACGCTTATGGTGGACAAAACGATTCAGAAAAGGGGGGTGGTGATGGACAGAGTATCTGAATTAAACAGAACACTCGTACCCAGTCAACAGTTTAAGGCTTGATCCATCACCGTTTTTTAGCTAACTGCACCATCCCAGCTCAGAACCTGGCTACATGCAAATTAGTCTGTCCCTGGCCCAGTGCATCATGGGAACAGGGCAGACCAAACTACCAAGCCAATTCTTTAACTGGAAAGGAAACAAGTTTCGGGGACCGGTTTCTGGCATTACAGCCGTCTTCAGCCCGGCTTGCTTGAATCCAGATGGTGCAGTGAGCAAGGGACTCACATTTAGTATACCCTTCCACGCTTATGGTGGACAAAACGATTCAGAAAAGGGGGGTGGTGATGGACAGAGTATCTGAATGAAACAGAACACGCGTACCTAGTCAACAGATCAGGGCTTGATCCATCACCGTTTTTTAGCTCACTGCACCATCCCAGCTCAGAACCTGTCTACATGCAAATTAGTCTGTCCCTGGCCCAGTGCATCATGGGAACAGGGCAGACCAAACTACCAAGCCAATTCTTTAACTGGAAAGGAAACAAGCTTCAAAACCGGTTTCTGGCATTACAGCCGTCTTCGGCCCTGCTTCCTTGAATCCTGATGGTGCAGTGAGCAAGGGACTCACATCTGAGTATACCCTTCCACGCTTATGGTGGACAAAACGATTCTGAAAAGGGGGGTGGTGATGGACAGAGTATCTGAATTAAACAGAACACTCGTACCCAGTCAACAGATCAGGGCTTGATCCATCACCTTTTTTTAGCTCACTGCACCATCCCAGCTCAGAACCTGGCTACATGCAAATTAGTCTGTCCCTGGCACAGTGCATCATGGGAGCAGGGCAGACCAAACTACCAAGCCAATTCTTTAACTGGAAAGGAAACAAGCTTCCGGGGACCGGTTTCTGGCATTACAGCCGTCTTCGGCCCGGCTTGCTTGAATCCTGATGGTGCAGTGAGCAAGGGACTCACATCTGAGTATACCCTTCCACGCTTATGGTGGACAAAACGATTCAGTAAAGGGGGTTGGTGAGGGACAGAGTATCTGAATTAAACAGAACACTCGTACCCAGTCAACAAATCAGGGCTTGATCCATCACCGTTTTTTAGCTCACTGCACCATCCCAGCTCAGAACCTGGCTACATGCAAATCAGTCTGTCACTGGCCCAGTGCATCATGGGAACAGGGCAGACCAAACTACCAAGCAAATTCTTTAACTGGAAAGGAAACAAGCTTCCGGGGACGGGTTTCTGGCATTACAGCCATCTTCGGCCCGGCTTGCTTGAATCCTGATGGTGCAGTGAGCAAGGGACTCACATCTGAGCATACCCTTCCACGCTTATGGTGGACAAAACGATTCAGAAAAGGGGGGTGGTGATGGACAGAGTATCTGAAATAAACAGAACACTCGTACCCAGTCAACAGTTTAAGGCTTGATCCATCACCGTTTTTTAGCTAACTGCACCATCCCAGCTCAGAACCTGGCTACATGCAAATTAGTCTGTCCCTGGCCCAGTGCATCATGGGAACAGGGCAGACCAAACTACCAAGCCAATTCTTTAACTGGAAATGAAACAAGTTTCGGGGACCGGTTTCTGGCATTACAGCCGTCTTCAGCCCGGCTTGCTTGAATCCAGATGGTGCAGTGAGCAAGGGACTCACATTTAGTATACCCTTCCACGCTTATGGTGGACAAAACGATTCAGAAAAGGGGGGTGTTGATGGACAGAGTATCTGAATTAAACAGAACACGCGTACCTAGTCAACAGATCAGGGCTTGATCCATCACCGTTTTTTAGCTCACTGCACCATCCCAGCTCAGAACCTGGCTACATGCAAATTAGTCTGTCCCTGGCCCAGTGCATCATGGGAACAGGGCAGACCAAACTACCAAGCCAATTCTTTAACTGGAAAGGAAACAAGCTTCAAAACCGGTTTCTGGCATTACAGCCGTCTTCGGCCCTGCTTCCTTGAATCCTGATGGTGCAGTGAGCAAGGGACTCACATCTGAGTATACCCTTCCACGCTTATGGTGGACAAAACGATTCTGAAAAGGGGGGTGGTGATGGACAGAGTATCTGAATTAAACAGAACACTCGTACCCAGTCAACAGATCAGGGCTTGATCCATCACCTTTTTTTAGCTCACTGCACCAGCTCAGAACCTGGCTACATGCAAATTAGTCTGTCCCTGGCACAGTGCATCATGGGAGCAGGGCAGACCAAACTACCAAGCCAATTCTTTAACTGGAAAGGAAACAAGCTTCCGGGGACCGGTTTCTGGCATTACAGCCGTCTTCGGCCCGGCTTGCTTGAATCCTGATGGTGCAGTGAGCAAGGGACTCACATCTGAGTATACCCTTCCACACTTATGGTGGTCAAAACGATTCAGAAAAGGGGGGTGGTGATGGACAGAGTATCTGAATTAAACAGAACACTCGTACCCAGTCAACAGATCAGGGCTTGATCCATCACCGTTTTTTAGCTCACTGCACCATCCCAGCTCAGAACCTGGCTACATGCAATTTAGTCTGTCCCTGGCCCAGTGCATCATGGGAACAGGGCAGACCAAACTACCAAGCAAATACTTTAACTGGAAAGGAAACAAGCTTCCGGGGACCGGTTTCTGGCATTACAGCCGTCTTCGGCCCGGCTTGCTTGAATCCTGATGGTGCAGTGAGCAAGGGACTCACATCTGAGTATACCCTTCCGCGCTTATGGTGGACAAAACGATTCAGTAAAGGGGGTTGGTGATGGACAGAGTATCTGAATTAAACAGAACACTCGTACCCAGTCAACAAATCAGGGCTTGATCCATCACCGTTTTTTAGCTCACTGCACCATCCCAGCTCAGAACCTGGCTACATGCAAATTAGTCTGTCCCTGGCCCAGTGCATCATGGGAACAGGGCAGACCAAACTACCAAGCCAATTCTTTAACTGGAAAGGAAACAAGCTTCCGGGGACCGGTTTCTGGCATTACAGCCGTCTTCGGCCCGGCTTGCTTGAATCCTGATGGTCCTGTGAGCAAGGGACTCACATCTGAGTATACCCTTCCACGCTTATGGTGGACAAAACGATTCAGAAAAGGGGGGTGGTGATGGACAGAGTATCTGAATTAAACAGAACACTCGTACCCAGTCAACAGATCAGGGCTTGATACATCACCGTTTTTTAGCTCACTGCACCATCCCAGCTCAGAACCTGGCTATATGCAAATTAGTCTGTCCCTGGCCCAGTGCATCATAGGAACAGGGCAGACCAAACTACCAAGCCAATTCTTTAACTGGAAAGGAAACAAGCTTCCGGGGACCAGTTTCTGGAATTACAGCCGTCTTCGGCCCGGCTTGCTTGAATCCTGATTGTGCAGTCAGCAAAGGACTCACATCTGAGTATACCCTTCCACGCTTATGGTGGACAAAACGATTAAGAAAAGGGGGGTGGTGATGGACAGAGTATCTGAATTAAACAGAACACTCGTACCCAGTCAACAGATCAGGGCTTGATCCATCACCGTTTTTTAGCTCACTGCACCATCCCAGCTCAGAACCTGGCTACATGCAAATTAGTCTGTCCCTGGCCCGCGAGGCTCTGAAGCATGATTCCGGAACTATGGGCATGATTCCATCGTGAGCTGTATGAGAAATTAAGTTATTCAGGTTTTCGTTTTATAGTGCTGATGTCACCTGGGTCTTAAAAGTAAATGTGTCAATATATCTGTAAAGTTCAACAACTTGGCCAACATGGAAGGTACGGGGAATAACTGACTGTATATTTGTCAATAGTTGCACACATAAATAATTGTAGACATAATGTATTTCTGCGATAATGAATGTTTATTTTACATTCATTGGAGTGTTGTAGCTGTAGTACTATAGGGCCGTGAAAGGTTTAAGTTGTAGATTTTGGCACATGAAGGGCAGCTAATTTATATACGTATGTGGTCATTCAGGTACACTGTACAACTTGATGCTGAAAATCAGTGTTTGAGTCTCGGAGTTGCATGCACATCCTGTTATTTAGTGTAATGACGTAATGTACGTGTGCCTGAAAATGTATTGTAAATATGGTGCTCATGTAAATAGCTGGTATAGTGTTGGGTTGATTTTGCGCTATATAAATATACTTTTTTTTTTTTTAAAAGAGGAGTAGCCCACACTGACTGTCACAGGTAAGTTGGTTGCTTATGCTATTTATAGCACAATATAATGTGGTAGGGCGCAGGAGCAGCATTTGACAAACATATTAAATACACAGACACAGAAAGATAGTTGAAGTGGGTATGGGCACGTGTGCCCAACTCCATTTTATTACGTTACTGTTGGTAACAAGTAGAATAGTAATCATGATATTATATACAGATATTTAATCATAACGGTTTATGACTTCTGTTGTACAAAGCTAGGAACATTGTTTGTGAAATAATATACAGAACATTCTATCGTAAAGGGTTCATGAATTGTGGCGCACTGAAGCAGGTGCGGTTTGTATGGAGCCTGCGATGATGCTGTTTCAGGTAGAGCGCACTGGTAAAAAGGGTTTTGACTATTGAATTTTTCCTTAACAAGGGCACGGCGATTATTTACGGTGTACTGAGTTAGTGGCATGTCTGGTGTTTATCATGTGCTCACCCTGCGATGATGCGTGGTCTGAGTGGGCTGCTCTTAAGCCGTTCACTGTTGCATACTGGACTATATAAACCTTGTGGGGGGAACTAGCGTCGATGGTTATCTATTACTCTGTAAACTAGGTCTACGGATTGCTCCCCATAACAAATTAAATGATTCCACTTCACGCAGTGCATTCTAACTTTCTCAAAATGGAGACGTATGTCTGGTGGTGATGTTGAAGGTGATGTCCCAGAGGTACTTGGTATTGCCGGTGGTGGAGGTACATTTTGCCGCAATTTTCTACATTTTTTGCTCGCAGGGCCGGTCGCTCCACACACCGCATGGCTCCCTGTGTGTGACCAGGACTCCTGCCCTTCACCGCTGCTGCCGCGAGTTCTCCGCTGCACCCGTTTTTCTGAGTATTGTTGTTGACTGCACCCAGTGTTTTACTTGCATTGTGGCCTGTTTATTGCCTGTTGCCAGTATATTTTGTGTTTCTCCGTGACTATTTTTCCCGCTTCTGTGCCCCCCGCTTCCCCTTTCCGCTGCTGCTCCCCTGCGGCCCGCCCCTTTTGTCTTCTGTGCCACGCTCCCTCTGTCGCCCATTGGCCACCCCGATCCTGCCTCCCAGCTGCTCCTCCCTCCCACTTTGCCATTTATGGAGGATGCTGCGCGGAAGCGCAGCGGACGCGTGTAGCGGGCGTGCCAAAGGCAAGCACGTCTGCTCCCGTCCGCGCCTGGACCGCACCCAGCACCAGAACCCCTGGCCCCCACCGACACCAGGACACCCGACTAAGATACGACACCGCCGCACTCATCACACTCAACACCGGACGACCAACTGCCTGCTACCAAGCCACCCCAAAGCGCACCCACGGACCCTTCACCTATCAAGCCTGCTAATTCACCTGCCTTTGACTCCGCACCCTGCACCCCGCTCGCCAAATCAAACACCAACAACAACCACCTTAAGTGCATCCTCCTCAACACCCGCTCCGTTCACAAGCACGCCATCGAACTCTGGGACCTCCTTGACACATCAGCACCAGACGTCGCCTTCCTCACGGAAACCTGGATGAACGCCTCCTCAGCCCCCGACATCGCCATAGCCATCCCAGACGGCTACAAAATCACCCAGAAGGACTGCACCAACAAAACGGGAGGAGGAGTCGCCATCATCTACAGGAACACCATCAACGTCACGACCAACGCCGAAGACATCGTCCCCACCGCTGAACTCCTACACTTCCAAATCCACACCAACCCTCAGAGGAATGCTCATCTACAGACCGCCAGGCCCGCGCACACAATTCAGCGAAACCATCGCAGACTTCATCAGCCCGCACGCCCTAGCCTCACCAGAATACATCCTCCTAGGAGACCTGAACTTTCACCTGGAGAAAAACAACGACAACGCCACCTCCACCCTGCTCGACAACCTCGACCACCTCGGACTCAAGCAACTGGTGGACACCCACACCCACCTCGCCGGCCACACACTCAACGCCATCTTCTCCGCCAGTAACCACGTCACCTTCACCACTACACCGGACTACACTGGACCGACCTCAGCTGCGTACACTTCACCTTCAAGAAGACTACATCTCACCACCTCGCGCATCGGATCCCCCGCAGATGCTGGAGCAAAATCACCACAGACTAGCTAACCACATCGCTGAGCCAGAACCCACCAGCCGACACCAATCTACCCGAGACCAACAACGCAGCCCACAACCTTGCTCAGTGGATCACCAACTGCGCCAATGACCTCGCTCCACTGAAGAACCCCCAAGGCAAGATCGGCAACAGAAAACCCCCATGGTTCACAGACGCCCTCAAAGCCGCAAAGAAATCTTGCCAAACACTCGAAAATACCTGACGCCACAAACTTACAACAGAAAACATGACAACCCTCAAAAACGCCACCCGCGAATACCACCAGCAGATCCGGGCCACCAAGAGGACATCGTTCAAAGAGCGACTGTACAACAACACCCACAACAGCAAGGAGCTCTTCAGCATCGTCAAAGAGCTCTCCAACCCCAACGCCAGCAACAACAACATCACACCATCACAAGACCTCTGCAACACCCTCGCCACGTTCTTCCACCGCAAGATCGCAGATATACATGACAGCTTTGGACCCCAATTTCCATCTCCGGACACCAAACCAGCGACCCCCACCACCACCCTCAGCGTATGGACCCCCATCAGCAGTGAAGACACCATCCACGTCATGAACTCCATCCACTCCAGCTCTCCCTCCGACCCATGCCCCCATCAAATCTTCAACAAAGCTGACACCATCATCCCACTCCACCTTCGGAACGTCATAAACACATACTTCGCATCAGCTACCTTCCCTGAGAGCTGGAAACACGCAGAAATTAACGCCCTTCTGAAGAAACCCACAGCGGACCCCAAAGACCTCAAAAACGTCCGCCCCATCGCTCTTCTCCCCTTCCCGGCTAAAGTCATTGAGAAGACCGTCAACAAACAGCTGACCGCATTCCTCGAGGCAAATAACTCGCTCGACCCTTCCCAGTCTGGATTCTGAGCCAACCACAGCACCGAGACCGCCCTCATCGCAGCCACAGACGACATCAGAACCCTGATGGACAATGGAGAAACAGCGGCTCTAATCCTCCTAGACCTCTCAGCAGCCTTCGACACCGTCTGCCACCGCACCCTAATAGACCGCCTCAACAACACTGGAATCTAAGGAAAGGCCCTGGAATGGATCACCTCGTTCCTCTCTGGCAGAACCCAGAGAGTCTGCCTCCCCCCCTTCCGCTCCGAGGCCACCAAGGTCATCTGTGGCATACCCCAAGGATCCTCACTCAGCCCAACACTCTTCAATATCTACATGAGCCCCCTCACCACTATCGCACGCAAACACAACATCAGCATCATCTCCTACACCGACGAGACCCAACTGATACTCTCCCTCACCAAAGACCCAGCCATCACCAAAATCAACCTTCAGGAAGGTATGAAAGAGGTAGCGGACTGGATTAAGCACAGCAGTCTAAAGCTCAACTCAGACAAGATGGAGGTCCTCATCCTCGGACAATCCCCATCAGCCTGGGTTGACTCCTGGTGTCCCACGGCGCTGGGCACCGCACCGACACCGACGAACCACGCTCGCAACCTGGGATTCAGCCTGGACTCCTCCCTCACGATGACCAAGCAAGTCAATGCCATTTCATCCTCATGCTTCAACACCCTGTGCATGCTCTGGAAGATCTTCAGATGGATCCCTACTGAAACCAGAAGAACAGTCACGCAGGCCCTCGTCACCAGCCGACTGGACTACAGGAACATCCTCTACGCAGGAACCACGGACAAACTTCAGATTCGTCTTCAGCACATACAGAACGCCTCCGCACGACTGATCCTCAACTGATGACATCACTGATGCAATCCTGAATGACATCACTGATGACATAATCCAGTGAATGTCTTTTGGTTCGATATTTAAATAAGTATTATATATATAGCAATCTGTTATGTTCTAGGGTATTTGTAGAGCGGGCGGCTACTCCCGAGAGTGTCCCGGCGCTGACTTGATCCCATTGACAGAACAGTTGTACGCAACAGCAGGTGTTTCGCCTAATGATGAAAGAGACCATTTTTAGCTTTCTCCTAAAGCTAACAAGATCCTGCACCTGTCCCGGGGGGGGCGGAAGGCTGTTCCGTAGCTTAAAGGCCGCCACCTGAAAGGAGTGTCCGCCCATACGCGAACGAGCATATGAAACATCATTACTACTATGGTACATACAACCCATATAGGTGGAGCAAGCTTGTGTTATGTGCAACATTGACCTTATACCAATACTGGCCCTGGGGGATTGGGTTAGGTCCCCATTGACTCTTAGAGGTTTGAAGAAGGTGCTGCACACCCTTGGGCCCCTGAGGATTTGGTCCCTGTCATCTCTATGATGCTCACAGAAGGAGCGTGTGCACCACCCTTCCCATTAGAGAAAAACCAGTACTGGTGTTGGAGTCCCTGGAGCCTCATGAAGGCTCAGGATGGGGGCTGCACCCCACTCCCCTAAAAATAACAATGTGCCTGCCTCACAAGCCTTCACCCTTGACAGGAGAGGGGGGTTAAAAAAAGTCTAGAAACCCCGTATTTGTTTTTATTCAGCACCTCAGATCTGAGGGGCCTCAATGGACATTCAGCGCTGAAAGAAAATGCTGCTTTTAGCCCAATGCACGGTCCCTTGGGGCCCCCCACCAGGCTCATGTGGACAACATATCCCTATACTGCACCCTATATTTTTACTTGACTGAGTCCCCATGTCATAAGATGGCTGCTGTCTCATCTTTGTTGATGTGCATTCAGACAATCTGATCTAATGTTTTGATCTGTTGGATCCAAAAATCCTCTGTAGCATGATAGATTCAATTATTTTGAAACCTTAATTTCTCCACAGTTACTGAATGGATTTACATCATATCACAGGAGACATGTTTCTGGACCAAGTTCTAGATTTCTGCCAAATTTGGTGCAATTCCGTTTAGCAGTTTTTGCGGTATCACTGTTCAATCTTCCTATTGAAAAATGAATGCAGGAAAACATATTTTGGGACCCCCACCTTTTTTTTCAGCCCCTGCTTGAAGAACACTCCAAAACTGTCCAGGACCGACCTGAGGTAGATTGTTTCACAAAAGTTTGGAAAGTTTTGTGAAGGTTTGTCAAATAGTGACAATGTTATAGGCAAAAGAAAATAGGTTTTTCCTATGGAAATGTGGTCCTAACTATACCATGTGGTGACCGCCACTGGGTTATATCTATACTACTATTATAAAGAGAGAACTTGCACCTTTTGGCCAGGTAAACTCGGGAACCACAGCACCAAGCACAACACCCAATACAGCGTTGGAAAGGGCAGTTGCAGCAGAAGGACATAGGCTATGCAGACGCCCACCATATACATTTAAAATGTAAAAGAACCGTGCCAGCAAAGTAGTCCCTTGTGGGCGTGTCTGCGTTGTGCTGTGGGTGTGTGCTGGGGGCGTGACAATCGCTGGGGGCATTCCGTCACGAGCGTTGTTTTTTCTTCCCCGTTTTCTATACATTCCTGCTCCATTTAAATAGTAATTCAGTGGTGGTCCCATTCTCTTAGAACCACCCCAAGCACAGTTATGGGCAAAAATACAACTAAAAGGCCCTGCAAAGCATTATGGGATAAGATTAGCATAATTTTTAGCATTCATGAAAGGGTTTCAATGTTTTTGAATTTTACTCATCAGGGACATCTTGGGACGACGAGGTGAACTGCAGCTTGATGTATAATATTTTAAATGCTATTGCATTTGCCTCTTGGGGACAACTGGGGAGAATAGGTGAACTGCAGCTCTTTGTAGAATTATTTGGTTACTATAATATTCACTTCCCACTGCTAATCTCGTCCCATAATGGTTTGCAGGGGCTTGATCTCAAAATCATCACCTCTCTCACTGCTTGCTGGAAGCTAATTTCACTTTTGTGAAATGACTATATGCATTTTAGCATGTAGAAATACTTGTTATTTTACCTTGAATATATGAGGTTTCTGTTTTAATAATTGGAAATCTGACGGAACGAAATATTGCGGATTTATTGTACCAAGTTTGCGCCAATACCGCCCACCCCTACTTTAAATACCCCTGCACCCCATAAACATAACCCACCCTTACTCTATAAAATACCCCAACACCCTTAAACACTAACCCATCTTAACCCTATAAATATACCCTGTACCCCAAAACCCAAACCTATCCCTAAACCCTAAAAATACCCCTGTACCCCAAAACCAAAACCTAGCCCTGAACCCTTTAAATGCCCCTGTACCTCAAAACCCAAACATACCCCTGAACCCTTAATATACCCCTGTACCCCAAAATCCAAACTTACCCCTGAACCCTAAAATACCCCTGTACCCCAAAACCCAAACCTAGCCCATAACCCTTAAAATACCCCTGTACCCCAAAACCCAAACCTACCCCTGAACCCTAAAAATACCCCTGTACCCCAAAACCCAAACCTAGCCCAGAACCCTAAAATACCCCTGTATCCCAAAACCCAAACCTAGCCCTGAACCCTAAAAATACTCCTGTACCCCAAAACCCAAACCTAGCCCTGAACCCTTAAAATACCCCTGTACCCCAAAACCCAGACCTACCCCTGAACCCAAAAAATACCCCTATTCCCCAAAACCCAAACCTAGCCCTGAACCCTAAAAATACCCCTGTACCCTATAACCCAAAACTATATCTGAACCATTAAAATACCCAAACACCCCAAAACATATACCTCAGTACCCCAAAACATATACCCCTATACCCATACTTGCCTTATCCAAACATTTTTAAAAAACATGCTTTTACCATTCATGCATTTACAACAAATTTCGTTGTAAATGTATGCCTGGTAAAAGCATATAAAATGTAATGCCATGCGTTATAATGGCATTGCGGGGTCATGGTACTTTCGTAATGAAAGTATGCAGAGTTTTGGTATGCGGAAAGAAATTTGCGGAATAATGGGTGTTTACCCTCCCCCGTAAGTACATTGGTGGCACGGCGGGCCACATCTCCAGCAACATACTCATATTTTTTCACCACCAATTGGAAAAATGCACAGGTCTCTCTCATTAATGCCCAGCACCGACATACACTTTTAGACACACCTCCCACCACAAGTTCTAGAATTGCGAACTTTAGAGATGGGGAGCTACGTTAGAATCTCGGCATCTGCTCAACATCCTGTGATTCCAGGCAAATTGCTTTGTCTTCCCGTGCCTGCCACAAATCAATGTGTTCTTCTGTAATGTAAATTGTGCTCATGCCATGTTGTCGAGTTCGCGCTATATAATATTGCTAGGAAAATAAAGTAGGGAAACTCGAGTTCACACACTACTGAACGCGCACTCTTAAGTGCATCAGCAGTGCACTGTGAATTGGAGCGTTTCACAGGCCTGTCACAGATAAGAAATGCTATCAAAATGAAATCCTACGAAACAATATACTACTGGCCGGCAGCAATTCCTACCCGGACAAAGTCGGGACGGGCTGCTAGTATATGTATATATATTTACACACACACCCACACACACACACACACACCCACACTCTCTCTCACACGCACACACACACACCAGCGAACCATAACGCATATCACCTATCTTATTTTGCTCTTGATTGTCAGCTTTTATTTCCTGTGCCTTTGGTAAAGTGGTATGTGGAACACGGAAGGTGGCATGAGTTATGAAGTGCAGTGCATAACATACCTAGAGAATTTCAGGGACATTCCACTTTTAAATTTACTGAACTATAGCTAAGCTTTAACTATGTTATTTTTTTAAGTGAATGTCCATGTTTTTGGGTATGTACTTCATTTAACTGTCCATTCAGGCTGGGCGAAGAGGATGATGGCAGTAGTGCCTGATCTATGGCCAGACCCACCTCCCAACCCAACCCACGTGGATAGCTCCCATTGACTTTGAATTTGTGCAGCAGGGATTGGCAGCAAGACCTGACTTTCAGCCACTCCTACAGCACCTGCATCTTCATCCTCCCCAAGGGATTTCCTCAACTGCAGTCTTTTTGAAAAGATAGCAGTTCTAATGAAAACTGAGATATTTTTTACATAATTGTACTTTAAAAAAAGAATGGCAGCTGTGTGATCATAATTGTCATGGAAATTGGGATTTTTTTTGTACAAACTAATTTTTTCCATATGTTGACCCCATTTTCCACATGTCTAGGCAAACCTCAGCACACACCTGGGGCGTGCACTCTGATATTGCCCTCCTTTTGTGGAGATTGTTCTCCCCACAGAATGGAATAATTTTGCACAAAATAGATATTTTTAAGTTGGCATTGTTAGACCTCTTAGCCTTAGGGTGGCCTTCTCCCTACTTTGTGTCTTCCTCCTCCTTGTTTTCTGACCTCGTTTTTGCGGGCCTTAGGACTTTAACACTGCTAACCAGTGCTAAAGTACTTGTGCTCTCTCTACTAATTGGAGTGGTGTGGCTCACTGGTTAGAGGCGGCATACCCGGAAGCAGAGAATGGCCCGGGACCAGGGTTCGATTCCCGACGCGGCAATTCTTGCCTCGGTGCCTACACTAACCAGGGATCACACTCGGCAACTCTGGGCATTAGCTTGCCTCATCTCTACAACGGCCCCCCACATTCGCTGGGGATGCCTGGTTTCACCTTGGAGATACCCAGTAGGGACCATCTCACAGGGATAGCCAGGACGGGTTCCCCAGCGGTCTACAGCGCCACGACGCCTCAGGGCAGCAGTGCGCTTTACAAGACACATTACATTACATTACATTACTATACTTTGGTAATTTGGCTCATGCCCAGTTGGTATATTCAATTTACATTTAAGTTCCTAGTAAAATGGTACTATATGTACCCAAGGTCTTTAAATTAAATACTGTTAGTGGGCCTGCAGCACTAAATGTGACATCCACTTAAGTATCCCTTTAAACATGTCTCAGCCCTGCCATTGCAGAGCCTGTGTGTGCAGTTGAAACTGCCATTTCGATCTGGCAAAATAAACCTTTTTGCCTTGCCCAAACCTTCCTTTTTATTGCATATAAGTCACACCTAGGGTAGGCCCTGGACAACCAAGAGGGCAGAATGCAATGTATTTAACACCTTGGCTGCTAGGCGTTTTCCCGCTGTGTGCTGGAAATTGCTTTCTTCCTTTATTCATGACGAGCTCAGCTCGTCATCAGCACAGCTCAACTGTGCATCATGACGAGCTGAGCTCGTCATAAGCATCGAAAGGGTTAAAAGTAGGACATGTACTTTTAAGTTTTACATGTCCTGGTTGTGACTACTACAAGGCCCATCCGTCCGATATGATAACATTGGAGCTTCCTTTTTACAATGGTATAGGTGGATTTCCAAATGGGAGGAGATAACTAGTTTACGTTTGGTGTTTCTGAAATCCTAATTTAAAATCCAAACATAGGATGAAGTCGAATTTTAAATTACAATCATGAAAATATTATTTTCTTGCTTTGGCCATTTCACGCCTGCAGCCTGTTTCTGGTTAAATAGCTGGGTGTAGCTGGCAATGGGCTTTGAACTTAGCTGAAGAATCGAAGGGGCCATCACTGGCAGGATGGGAGGGAACTGCTTGGCCGAGCCTTACTTTCACCTGAATAGACTGTGTCCTGTCACCACACAAGGGACCTATGTACCTGAATTATCACTTCAATCAGCTTTTAGTCAGGGCAGGGGAGGTAGGGAATCCCATGCACTTCAAAGCCACCTTTCAAGAACTAAGGCATCAGTGTATAAAAGAAGGGCCCCAGAGATCGACTCTTCAGTTCACTTTGGACCTTGGATACTCTGTCAGAAGAAATACTACTGTGCTGCTGATAGGACTGCCACTCTGCTAGACTGCTGCTCTGAAGGAACTGCTGCCATTCTGTGCTGCCCTGTTGCCTGGGTGAGAAGGAATGGACCTGCATCTCTTGAACTCAGAACCCAGAGTGACTCAAAAGGACTAGTTGGCTGACTTCCTGATCTGAAGCCTCAGGGAAATAACAGGTTTCTAACAACCTTGCACCTGCGTCTGCACCTGGACTCTGCCATCTGTGAGTCTACTCTGTCAAGTGGTACCAACCCAGTCCTGGACCCTTGAAAGTGGGCCTAAGGTACTTACTAGCCACTGTGAATCCAGTAGAACCAGCAAATCTTCTCTGCTGTGCGGGTCATACCAACAGAATTGCTGGTGCTTCATAGTTTGGACCCATCGCAAAGACTCACATCGCTGCCGCAGTCCTCAGAACTGATGCATCACTCTAACTGCTCATCACAACTTTGCTGCAGACACTCAGATCTCCTGCAGACAGCAGCCTCGATGATGATGCCAGACTCCACATTGCCCCCAATGTGTGCCGCATCTTCGATGCCACACCTTGAATCATAAGCTCTTGGTGATGATACCCTTGACAACAGCTCAGAACCTCTCCTCGCAACCTCAGTGTATCTCGGAAATGAGGCATTGCTTTGGCTGCATGACGCATCTTTGACAAAGATCCTGGCTATGTTCCACAACCCAGATTTGAAGGTGCTTTATTCAGCTGGCCTAACTGGGTCTCCATATCCTACCCATGATCTTTTAAACATGTTGCAGCTCTGTCTTATATGTAAATAGAGTTTTTGCTCAGGTGATCTAAATTCACAATTCTATGAGATCTGTGAGCTGGCAAAAAGGCATCTGCTTGCCAAATACAAAATGGCAGCTGCAGTCTCTCAAATTTTCAAAAATTTGAGAATTTACTTTAACTTAAATGCATTTCATACAGTC
The DNA here is from genome assembly GCF_964263255.1 of Lissotriton vulgaris. Taxonomy (NCBI): domain Eukaryota; kingdom Metazoa; phylum Chordata; class Amphibia; order Caudata; family Salamandridae; genus Lissotriton; species Lissotriton vulgaris. The sequence goes on from NC_141689.1 coordinate 56,733,159, forward strand.
TTTTGTACAATTTCAAATGCCAGTGTCTGCACATTTATCCACCTTCCAACTGTGAGTTGTTTTTTTGTGCAGAACAGAATTTGCAAATCCGGCCACATTCATAAACTCCAAGATTAGAGAAAAAGTTAAACTCTTCATCCGACAATGAGAATCACATCTCAAGAAAAAATCAAATGTGATTTACAGATGTGAATTCATTATTTGCTAAATGAACTGTCTAGATATAGAAATTGATTATGCATTCTAGTTTCCCCACACCTCTTTTTAACACAAGTATTTAAAAAACTACTGACAGTATTTACACCAAAAAACAAAATGAGGCTTTTGTGAAGTCTACTTTATTTCCATGTTTCATTTAAATCCATTCAACAGTTTTAGCTTCTAGCCAATACCGGTATTTCTTTTTGGGAGCTTCAATGGGAAATTCTTCAGTTCAAAATTGTGAATATCATCATTTAGGAACAAAATTTATATAGTTGACCTAGGTATAGATACTACGTGTTGGATACATGTCATCAATTACGTCTGTGTCAACCAATTATGTTTTAATATCTTTTTATTTGAACTTTTATAAATATATAGAATGCAATAAATACAGAGTAATCAAAAAATAATTAACAGTTTGTTTTCAATAAAATTCATCCATAGGTGTGAGACAATAGAATTAATAGACACAATATAATTCAAATTGTTTACATCTAAATGTGCAAAAACATAACCATCAGTTATTCAATTTTCTTAAGATACATAGTTGTCGTATTATAAGGTACAATTTTAGGCATGGCTAGGAAATACGTTCCTACACGCGTTTCGGCTGCGGGCCTTCATCAGGAAGCCATGTTTTCACAAAAAAATGTAACCTAAAGGATGAATGAAAGAAACAGACTCTGATGCATGTATCACAAATAAGTTCACCCTTTGCCCTTTTCAGCCTTGATGTATCTGCATAAAGTGGAGTATTCCCAAACCCCTTGTGGGAAAGATCAACAAGCCCCATAATTCATGCATATTTGTTGTCAAAAAGCAATGGGATGGTTTGCTACCTAATGTGCTTGCCACTGGTTAAGACTACATGCAAGCATTCCTCCATCACTTTTTGTGTGTCTGATTTAATGCCCAAATTGGCCACGGGTATGCCGAGATGTGGGTCTCTTGCTTGCTGGGCTATAGGATGCAAAAGGTTCATTATAATTAAGGCCTGGAAAGTCTGTAACTGGTTACTTGTGTTCCCTTCTAGAAGGGGTCTCACCTTACAGTTCAGGATGCCCTCTTCCCACAGGAGTAGGATAAGTACTGATTTGCATAAGGAGAGCCTCTGTCTAGAGAGGGTAAAAAACAATGTATTGGCATGCCCCTGGCATGCTTGCCAGTGGTTTAGACTATTTGCAAGCCTCCTGCTGCCTCTTTTTGTGAGTTTGATTTAACGCCCTAATTGTCCAAGGATATGCCCAGGTTGCTCATTATGCTACGGAATCCAAGTTATACTTTATTGATGAGGCCTCAAAAGGCCAAAACCAGGCTCGGGTGCTTGTAGTTCAGGGTCATTACTGATCTGCATTAGAAGGGCCTCTGTCTAGGGTGGCACAGAGGGTGGCACAGACGGCGGCAAAGAGGGCAAACAATGATGGGATGGAATGCTAACCAGAGTGCTTGAATGTGCTTTAGATCATTAGTAAGCATTAGTAAGCATTCTTCTCATTATCTTATGGGGATTTTAGTCAATCAATCAATCAGTATTTGTAAAATGCGGCTAATCACACATGAGGGTATCTGAGCACTGGGAAAATCCTGCAGCGGGAAGGTTCCGCTGAACAGCCAGGTCTTGAGTCTTTACCTGGATTCCAGCAGAGAGGATGAAGTCTAGAGGTGAAGGGGGAGGTTGTTCCAGTACTTCATAGTAAGGTAGAAGAAGTAGCGTCCTCCACTGTTGCTTTGGCGGATGTGGGGATGTGAACATGGGAGGGAGGCAGAGCACAGGTGTCTGGAGCGTTGGTGGATACTCAAGCGGTGGTTGTTGTATGCCGGTCCTTGGTTGTGAAGGGCTTTGTAGATGTGGATCAGCATCTTAAGTTGACATCTCTTTTGAACGGGAATATAGTGGAGCTTCTTGAAGTGGAGGTTGATGTGTGCCCGCTTTGCGATGTCGAGGATAAGTTTGTTTGCGGCATTCTGTATGGTCTGCAGTCTCTTCAGGAGGTGTAAGTTAATTCCTATGTAGAGTGCGTTACTTCAGGTGAGCTGGCTGGTGACTAGGGCTTGCATGATAGTACATCTCGTGTTGAGGGGGAGCCATTTGAAGATATTGCACAGCATGCAGAAAGTGGGAAAGCCAGAGGAGACTGCGTTGACCTGGTTTCTCATGGTGAGTTTGCTGTTCAGGATTATGCCAAGGTTGCAGGCATGATCTGTTGGGAGTGGGTTGAGTCCTAGTTCAGATGTTGAAAAAATTGTAGAGAAGCGCACTCAAGAACTGTTACTAAAGCTATTAATAACTTGTTCATTGTAACATAAAGGCAAGATATCATAACATCAAACTGGCAGGACTTTATTCGACCCTCACCTAGATCTCTCGGAAAGAGCTATCCTGTCCACCCTTTAGTCAAGGTTCACAGGCTTTCTGCATCCGTTTGACTGACTAGATTGCTCATGATGACTCACATTTAGGATTCGTACTCAGGACATTTCCCCTGAAGAAGGGAAATTGATTCCCAAAATGCATTGGGCACCGGTCTTCTTGAATTTTGAGTGACATGATCATTGATTATGTGTATAGCATATCATTTTGTATAGTACTTACAGTATGATTTCATGATTGTAATGCACAACCATTGCCACATCTAAGATGATGTATAACTGAAGAAAAAAGATACAAGTCTATGTATATATCTTTGATGTTCAGAAGAACAATGAAGTAATTGTGTTTTCTATAAATGGATCAGCAAACAGAGTTTATAGTATTATAGCAAATACAACTTTGTATGTTCAATGTTTGATATCAGTTTTTGTGAAACATAGAGGAACAGTGTTTCCATAAGGAACTCTGCACACTGCATGCAGGCCTCTGTCTGCACTCTCAACATCCTAGTTTGGATGGCCACCAGGCATTAGTCCAAGGGGAGGTGTTTTTCCAGAAGATCAGTGCTTGCGTTTTGTTTGTGTTGAGTTTTAGGCAGTTGTCTTCCATCCAGCCGACATGCACCTGCAGAAGTTGCCCATCATGGAGGAGGGGTCTTCAGATAGTGACAGGATAAAATGTGTGGCATAGGCATAGGGTGTGATCTAAAGTCCATGGGTTGCGATGATAGGCGGGATGGTCATATAGGGATGGAAAGAATGAATTTGCAAAAGTAAGCTAAAATGTATGCCTCAGAGATTTTGACATCATTTGCACACTTTTGCATTAAGAAAATTAAGTAAAGTTTCAGTAATTTCCCAGTCATGAAATTTCACACAGATAACTGCTAATGGATGCTCTAATGTATTGTCTTGTGATAACGGGTAATGGAACATGTAGTTCTCTTGCCTGGCCTCTACCGTTAAAGATGGTTCAGTGGGCAAAACCAGTAATTCTGCTTCCTGTCCAGATGGATGATGGGAAATTCAGTGATGTCATTTCCTGTGCAAGTGAATAATGGGGATTCACTGATGCCACTGCATGTGCTGATGGGTCATGTGAAATTTAGAGCTGATGCTTGGCTTCTCCTTTTAAAGATGATTTTGCTGGGAAAACCTGTAATGAAATGTCCTGCCTAGAGGGATGATGGAAAAATGGTTGAGTAATAATGAAAATTACTGATGATATTTTTAATATTTTTTAAAACTAAGGTTGGGTTTTACATTCAGAGGATCTTGTATAGTGTTGAGGCTGCACTTTTTTCAGCACCTCGAACAAATGATTGTTGCTTAAAAAAGGAAAAGAAATAGCCTAGTGTTAGTGAAAGGACTTCTGCAGGACATGTGGGAAAGATGAGTTTTTTTATGCCGGCGAGCTGTTAATACACTTGGAACTGAATTGAGCACTATCTAGTTACACTCTGCAACAGCACAGCAATGCACCGTTCTTAGACCACCTTAACAATACTGCACCCATCACTGAATGTAGCTCTGCCATTGAACCCTCATCTCACACTGCCCCAGTCAACTCATCATGAACTCTGCTGCAAAGCACAGAGCTAACATTGCTCTAAACGCTGCACACACCACAGCATAACACTCTGAACACTAGTACCAAGCAAACCAGAACATGATCTAACATAACCTCCACCGCTCCACCATCACTCAACCCAATCACCATTGAAGGCTGGCGCGGCACCTTCTCCATGCATAGTATTACATCAGCACTAGTGTAGCACCACTGTACATATCTTTGCAACAATCACCACATATAGCTCTCCCTGGCTGTGCCCCACCATTTCACCAATAGTGCATTTATCACTGTACCCAATAAGACACCAGCACAGCCACCGCCGCTACCATGACATCACCCTCCAGTTGCATGTAATAGCAGTACGGGATCTTGCAGATGTTGACAGCATTTGTTATAAATAGCATTCAACTATCGCTCCAGTGCCTCAGATAAGTTTCCCTTATTGTAGTTGTCGTGGAACGTCGCATAAGGGGTTTGGCCACATACATGCTCCAATCCAGTCGCTCTCCCAGATGGTGTGACCCAGTTTCAGACCCCTTTATTACTTCCTGATCAGCCACTTCCCATGATCTCACTTCCTGTGATATGAGTCAGGAAGGCTCCCTCCCTTTGACAGCAAAAACTGATGGATGGCAATGTTGAGGTATATTATCAGATGCTAGAAGCGCCTAGAAACAATGCAGTTTGTAGTGTGCCTTCATAAATGTACTGTATTACAGCGTGTTGGAGGCACACTGTATGGTCCCTTCCCAGACTTGCAATGCTGACACTGATGCTTGGGGTTGCACATATAAAGTAAGAGAAATAAACTCTAAATGTGTATTTGTGAGAATGTACATGTACCTTAAAGTCTGTTTAGGACCCGCCTAGCGGTGCAGCGCATGCATTGCTCGCTTTGCGAGGCATGTAGTATACACTATAGTGGGGGAAGTTCCGCCCACTTTCCGGCCATATTTGTTATTGGCTTCAATCATAAATGCTGCATTTTGATTCGTTTTTGGATTGTTAGTCCCTCCTCCTGACGGCCATGTTGTAATTTTTCTCCTTCCTTGGCTCTTTACTTTAAAACTCTTTTGTTCCCCTGGCATTTGTGAGACTCATGATTACAAACAGTTTTTTCTGCCTTCTGAGACATGTTTTTGGAGCACACATTCCCTCCGGTAGCTTCTCCTTAGCAGTAGCATGTGGGCTTAGTGCTGACACGTTGGCTGTCAGCTGACTGCAAGAACTCCTCGGTGGGGCAGAGGGGCTTCTCCTACCCCTCGGCCCAAAGAGCAGGTGGGTCAAGTAGCCAGGTAAAGTTGAATTTATTTTTAATGAAACTGAAGTATTAAACACGACATACAGGCAAAAAAATGCAAACAACTTTCTAAAACTAACAAATAAAATGACCTAATGCTAAAAATTAACAAGAAATGGGTGTCTGATTTTATTTTTCATGTGCATGTCTGAACTGTGTAATTTTGTCATCTCAAACGAAGCTATTCGACAGCAAAAACGGAGGGATTGTTCGAAAGATACAGGTATTATTGTCATCTTCTCGGGCACTAATAGTTATCTGAGCAGAAACGTGGCATGAGCAATTGACAACATTTAACATCATCTTCGGAGGGGTCTAACTGATCTTAATTGCTCACTCCACAAATACCGGTGTAAGGTTCAGGGGTATGACACGAAATTCAATTAATAGAAGTTAACTAAGCATGGGCGAATTTTGCGAATCTGGCGTTCGCGAATTTGCTTATTTGCGAACTCGCAATCCGCAAAATCTGCGAATTCCTGCGAATTTGCGGATTTTTTTTTGTGTTTGCAAGGGTTTCTGCAAGTTCGTGAGGGTTTTGTACCAGTTCGCAATTGCGAACTTACTTGTCGGCTCGCAACGGTCGCGACTATGTTTTTACTACATCTGGTTCATCATCACAGGTTCCCAGCACCCTCTGTTTCACCACTGCCACCCTCTGTTTCACCCATGCCACCCTCTGGTACATCAATCCCACCCTCTGGTTCATCATCACTGTAGATTATGGGGGGGAAAAGCAAGCACACCTGCCCTGCTTCAACTGACATGAATTATTTGCGGTTGATTTATTAATGTGTCACTGTTTTAAAATTCCAGTCTGGCACCTGCTTCCTTATCTGTAATTTGCTTTCTGTTGCAGTGCAATTTTTTTTCCAGGACCTTTGTTGCCTACTTGTAGCTATTCTATGAGCCTGCTGTGAGGGTCTGAGCAGGGTCATACAATTGTTGCAACTAGAAACTGAACTCTGGAGGGGCCCCAGTCAGGAAGCACTACAGGGAATGGTTACTAATGATGAGTTTGAAGTTGAACTTTTGCACCTGCTGAGTGCTTTCAGTTTTGCAAAACTCGTTTTTCTGCAGAACAGCAACTGTAATGCCCCAAACAAACATAGGCAACTGAACTCTGGAGGGGCCCCTCAGGAAGTACTACAGGGAATGGTTACTAATGATGAGTGAACTTTTGCACCTGCTGAGTGTTTTCAGTTATGCAAAACTCGTTTTTCTGCAGAACAGCAACTGTAATGCCTCAAACAAACTTACTTGTGAAAGTTGATTTCTAATCCAAAAGTGATCCAAAGAAAGTCAAAAGGCCTCAAATCCAAAAAAGTGCAGGCAAATGTCAACCTGAGGAGTTATTCTGATAAAAATCTTCATTTTCAGAAGGTCTATGCTGCTTGCTAGTGGATTTCTTGTGCAGAATTGCAAATTTTGTAATTTCGCGAGTGCGAGATTGTTGCTGTCTGCCGCACCTACATGTTCGCAATTGCGAACTCTCGCGATGCGTCGCCAAACTCCCGCGGGATCCCGCAGCAAGATCCAAAATGGCACAGCACTCGCAAAATATCGAGAAAAACAACTCGGCAAACGCTGAATGATGGTAAGTGAACGCCGCACGCCGCAAAATTGTATCACCAAGAAAAAAAAATCCGCTGCGTGCGAATTTGCGGATTTTCTGTAAATTCGCGAGAGTTCGCGGATTGCGAATTTACCAAAAATCCGCAAAATCCGCGAGCGGAACGGATTTTCCGCCCATGCTTACAGTTAACACCTGAAAATATGTGGACAAGAAGGCTGTTAGCACCCACGTCCTTAATCTAATAAACAACTGGAAACATGTTTTTCTTTTAAACTAGATTGGTTTATTTCCATGTCACTCATCGTAGAATGTGTTGTTAGTTATCAAAAGGAGGGAAGGTGATCAATTGATCAGTAGGGCACTGTTTACCACTAAGAGAAGTGGAAGGTCCAGTATCGGCTAGTTCACTCAACAAGTATAGATAAACAATGTGGGATGCTGGACTGTTCCTTAGAGAAAGGACTGTGTGTATCTGGCGTAGCCGGAGGTGAAAGTATGACACCTCTAGGCATCCATTTTGTTGGATGTATTTGCCTCACACACCCATATGGGTGTCATGCTTCATCATTGGCGTTGCTCCTCGTCGGGGAGGCGGTGCAATCCAGGGATAACGCCAAACTGCGTAGGGAAAGCTGAGATGGAATGTGTATGACCTACTCATATTAGCCTAAAGGGGAAATCTAAAGTACAATATTTAAAGCACCAAAGTAAACCCATTGCGAAAGTGGCGTATTAAGTGCAATGTAGTGATTGCGAATTTAGGTATAAGTTGGTGAATGAGCAGGCCGGGATTAGTTACGTGCACCAAGTGCAGGTCTCAGCTCCTTGCACTGAGTTCAGTATAGATGCCTGTGTATGAGGTAATCTAGTACCTAATGTGATTACATACACCAAGTGCAGATTTTACTTAGCTACCGTAGCGGCCATTGCAGTATATTGCACTTAATACGCCACTTTCGCAATGGGTTTACTTTGGTGCTTTAAATATTGTACTTTAGATTACCCCTTTAGGCTAATATGAGTAGGTTATACACATTCCATCTCAGCGTTCCCTACGCAGCTCCGCGTTATCCTTGGTTAAACTAGTCTTCACAAACCCATCCTGCAATGGCCGCCACGGTAGCTAAGTAAAACCACCTGACCTTACGTAGGGGGCGGGGTTAGATGCTGAGTCCTGACGCTGACGTCCTTTTATTCACAGTTCTCCACCAGATGACCGCACGAACTACGAGACGCCGGTTTCTTACTTAAGGCACTTACTGCATTGCTTTACTTTCATTGAAAAATTTAAACCTTTGGCACATCTTTAATACATGATCTCCTTTTTTATTGAAAACTAATTTTGAAATTCAAGTGTGAAGACCAATCGGAAGCTGTGCCATACAGAAATATTTAATTTAAGCCCTGAAGAAGTCCGGTCACGGACGAAACGCGTTGGCTGTTGGTTTTAATCTTCAACGGTGAATAAAAGGATTGCTTAAAGAAGAAATCTGACTTTGGATATTCTTGGGAGAACGATTGGATCTTTTGTGAATATATACATAACAAGCATTTATACTGTATTACTAATTGTTGAGGTGTGCAGGGTCATCTTGTACAAATATATGACAGGACTTTGCTGAATGGATGACATAGTGGCTGGCATTATAATTCCTTGAACCCAACATTAATCCTTATTAATGCAGTTGGGTGAATGGAGGAGCCAGGGAGATCGCCTGCTGAACTCAGCTTTAACTCTGAATGACTCACCATCAAGTCCTTATGATATAATTCAATTGTGTGCCTCATTTACTTTTGCTATTGGTTCCTTTGTCAGCGCAGGAATAATACCAGCGATTGGAAACAGGACTGCATGACTCACGGGCTACGCCATAAATGCTGAACAAACTCAAAGGGAGCACAGTGTTTGTGAGGCGCTTTTTACAGGCACAGATTTCGAAACTTGTACAGAGGTTGCTGTAGCGACAGTGTGATATATTCCACATAGCTCGCATTCTGCTCATGCTTGTCTTGCCTTCCAATTATCACTGCTTTGTTGTATTTAGTGCTGAAATGCTTTCACAACATCGGTCTCGCATTACTGAATGTTCGAGCTATTGGTGTTGCATTATTATTAGCAATGCCAATAGCTCAAACTTTAATAATGCAAGACCTATTGCATTGCAAATGCTTGTTTTAACTGTCTCAGTGTGATCAACGGTGAATATTGTGAAATGGACTCCACAATAAAAGCACTAGGCAGCCCAGGTTTGGGGCAGTAAGGAACCCTGTAGCAAAGATCAAGGAACATGGCTAAATGCTTTAAAGGTCCAAATAGCGAGACCGATTTACATTGCAAATGCTTGTTTTCTCTTGGAAGTGAATGAATTATGCCGCTGACTGAAAGGAAGGCATCAGTGGTCTTCCCTAAGGGCTCTAATCTTTCCTCTGCTTTCTGCCCCTTTCAGTCCCAGTTCTTCTGCTTCCGGGTCAGGCTCTGGCTCAGGCTCTGGTCCCCGTCACCGAGGGGAGCTACAAGCAGGCCGTCCTGCAGCCCTTCCTGGACGGTTTGAACTCCTTGAAGTCTGTGGCTGATAACCTGGAGAGCAGCACCGAACTGAATGAGGACCTTCAGCTCATCCGCCATGACTTAAACAATGCCTACAAGAGCTTCTCGCTGGCGGAGCAGGCGTCCCTGGAGCAAGTGAGGTTACTGAGCGCCAACGCCGAGGAGCGCCTCAACACCCTAAAGCGCCTGAAGAACGAGCAGACGGCACTGGAGGCGCGTCAGCAGGGCCTGCAGGAGCAGCTGGCCGGGCTGCGGGTGCAGGCGGACCTCAGCAGCCAGCAGCTCGCAGCAGCACAGAGAGCTGTCGACGCCTCCTATTATGCTGTCTGGCGAGCCGCGGAGCGGAGGAGGGATGCGGAGGAGGCGCGGAGCCGGTCTTTCCTCTTCTTGTTAATCCCATTTGCAGGACCGTTTCTTGGTACGCATGTCTTAAACTTACACACTTACAGCACTCAGACCCACTACCATGCATGGCAGCATGTCTCAACAGGAAAGGGGGACAAACATCAGGGGGACTTTATGTTCCCGGTGAACCAACATTGAAACCAGGCCCAAGGCAGCAGGTTTTACCTGATTGGGCCAAGGGTACCTTCGGGTGAGCCAGTGTGGGCCCAATTTTATTAATTCTGAAGGCTGCCTCCAAGCCCTAGATTTACATAATGACTTCTTTCTAACAGGCATACAGAGCATATAGAGAGTTATTTGAGAGAAAGACTTGATGTATATATTCGTCCCCTTCAACCTTCCTAATTTCCAGCAGGTCAGACAGACATCAACTCAAGCACCTGGATACCAAGAGGGTTGTAATAGTAGTGCAAGCTTAAGGCGGCCCTTGTGACCAGACCCAAGTCTTGACATCTTTTCTCTAGGAAGACAGGCTATTAATTCCTTGCAATTTGGTTCTGGTTGTTCTGCAGCCTCCTGATGAGATGCTTGTTGATCCCGACATAGAGGGTGTGTTTGTAGTCGAGTCTGTTGGTGACGAGAGTATGGGGGGGTGGTTTGCTGGGTGTTGACTAGGAGCCATTTGAGAATCTTCCTCAGCATCTTCAGGGTATGAAAGTATGAGGCAGAGACAGCAATGACTTGGGATATGCTCTTAAGTTTTAAGTCAATGATGATCTTGATGTTCTTGCTGTGAGTGATGGGGTGAGAGTAGGTCCTCGCTCTGTCTCCCTTCAGGTAGAGTCGCTCGGAGAGGAGCTATCCCCAGATATCACAACTTCACTAATGTCAGTTTTCGGTTTCAGGCAGGTGGACTCCATCCATCATTCATTGGTCTTTGTGATACATACATTCTAGGTAGATTCAGCTAGGGGGGAAAAGCACTGATAGCTTGTGGGGCTTGCAGTTTTTGAGACCCTGTGTGTAAATTGTGAAAGTTTCTGCTTATGTATTTCTTGTATGTAGGATGTACATATGACATGTGCAATTTAAGTGAGTGTGAGTGCTGTATATGTATGCGTTCCTGTAGTGCTTTTGTGCATGTGTGTTTGTGTGGCATGGCCATTCTGGTGTGGGTATTTCTGTGTGCAGCGTTAGTCTGAGCCTGGTGTGAGGTGCTTGGGCTTTACTGTGTTTGGGCATAAATGTGCTTGAGCATAAACATGGTGCTTACGCATGTGGTAGATGCCTGTATGTGGTGTATTTTGAGTTTATTTAGCACTAGATGGGTTAGCAAAATTATATTAGTAAAATTAAAGATTAACTTATTTGAGGCAAGTAAGCAACATGTAGTTTCTGAATCTATCTATTTTAAAATATACCTGTGGAATGAATTATTTAGTTCTCAGGTAAGTGGATAATAATGCGACATAATTGGCACATTCTGTGTTATTATTTCATCACCATTTTTTACACTTATTAGCACCCATTTGGCATATGTTGCACTTCATCATTACAAGTTTAACTCCCAAATATAGTAAAGAGGGGTAATTAGTGAAACTTTGCGATGGGCCTTAAACTATATGGTAACTCGTGTTGCAACATTTTAGTAACTTTTGAGTTTTGATCCCTTTGAAATTTTTCTTTAAAGCTGCAGTTTATGCAGCAGATGTTAGTTTATATGGAAAATGTGGTATATCCATAACTAGCAGCCCGTCCCGACGTTTTCCGGGAGCAATCATGGCTTAGGGCCCCCGCCCGCCCTGACGTTGTGCAGTGTTATGGCTCTATGTTAACTTTGTACGCTTTTGTAACCTGCCCACGTCACTGCCCAAGTCACTTTTTCCTCCTGTAATGGCCCGTTTGGTACCTGCCCACGTCACTTTTTCCTCTTGTAATGCCCCGTCTATGTTTACTTTGTACGCTTTTGTAACCTGCCCACGTCACTGGCCACGTCACTTTTTCCTCCTGTAATGCCCAGTCTATGTTTACTTTGTACGCTTTTGTAACCTGCCCACGTCCCTGCCCAGGTCACATTTTCCTCCAGTAATGGCCTTTTTGGTACCTGCCCACGTCACTTTGCTACCCGCTCCACTTTGTACGCTTTTGTAACCGGAGAGAGTTTGGGATGCAAAAAAAGGAAATTATATGCCAATGAGTGATGAAGAGCTTAAACATATGATCTGTGTCAATGCAGGCTAGTGCAGGTAAGCAGGTAAAGCCAAGGGTAACAGAAAAGGCGATTTGAACTATGACCCCCCCTAACCCTAAATGATTGCATGCATTAAAGAGACTATGGTCGCTGCCTGGCTTGATGGAAGTCTTTGCCAGGACGTCTTCACATTGAAAGTGTTTTCTGGATGCCACATCACATAGGTTGTCCCTTACTATACAGTCACTTATACAGTCATGTGGATGGGTGTCCTCTGAAGAGACATCCGTTTCTGAGCTCAGGTCACGCCCGCTAGGTGTGAAATTGACGCTATGGTGTGCTTATTCAAGTTGGTGCGATCTATCACTTTACCATCAAGTGAACAAAATGTTGCTCTTCACACTTAAATATTTACTGCAAAGTGATACATTTTATGCAGTATCTTTTTCAGCCTCTTAAAGCATGTTTTATATTTGCATAGATTGAAAAAAATGTTGTTTTTTAAACAAATTGCACATCTGTTGAATCCGATTAAGGTGCAACATTGCTTGTGTGTGATTTTCTGAAAAAATGTGTCATGCCAATAAATAAATGCAATTCTGTAATGTAAACAACAACTGCTCCCAACACCTTTTGTAACTAAAAAGCATATAAACCATAAGTCAGCGCCACTGTCACTTCTCCACTCGAAAAACTCAGGTGTAATGTTTATTTTATATTTTATAAGAAGGAATGGCAAAGAAACTTAACAATGGCTCACGTTTGCCTCTGCGTGCCCAGCACAGCGCTGGCTCCGAATCCAAAGGGGGAGAGCGCACGGCTTCCTGCACATTATTATACGCTTGGTGAAGGGCACACAGTATGGCTTTCCGGAGGTGGGCTGGGTGTTGTGACAGCGCGGGCAGCTGCTGAGAATTTTGAAGATATTAGCGTGAAATAACGTCTGTCCCCGTCTTAATGAAGTGGGCTGCACCAGGTCTCGTGCAAAGCATGGACGCGCCATGCGAATGAAACCAATAAACAGATAAACGAATGGTTCACAAAGTCCCGCAGCTGGCCTAGTAATTACGACTTCGAGAAAACATAAGTTAACTTGCTTTTTGTTATCGTCAAGAGATTTTTGTTGGGTGCTCGTTTCTTCTAGTGGGAGGAAGTCTGGAGGGTGTCGCTTCCTTTCTCCTGTCCGTTCCTCGCAGGGTGTTGCTTCCGGCTTCGGCGGTCCCCTGTGATGTCAGCACGCATCAGCACGCACGTCGTTAGCTGGCGCTACTTCTAAGGGACTACTTTTCCTTAAAAAGTACTTTGCCCTTCTAACATATATATTTTTTTATTATATAGCCTATGTCCATCTGCTTGCCCTGACATTTTCAAAGATACATTGGGTGTTTGGATTGGCGCTGTGGTTCCGTATTTACCCGCCTCAAAGGTTCCCAGTTCTTGCTTTATAATAGTAGTATAGATTCTGTGAAAAATCACCACAGCTACACAAATTGCATATTCTTAGTTTCCCTGACTATAACCTGGGAATGAACTGGAACAAGATATCAGAATAAGATATGCTCATGTTTGTCACCCTGTTCTACTGGTGAGAATAAATTCAACCCAGCACAATATCTCACTTGAGATAGCACAGTTATTTATTTTACAAATGCATCTGGCAGAGAACAGACAGATACACATACTCTAAACATATGTTCCAAAGTCATCCTGTGCCCTGGGCACCCCCCAACTTTTTGCTGACTGGAATCGGTGTTAACTGACTCTGACTGACCCTGGGCTCTGTTTAACATGGCCTAGGGCCAGTGCCAAGCTGAAAAGAACACATTAGAATACAGTTAAGACACCCAACATACACTAGGGTACACTATGGTATGGTGGGGTACCCCTGTAATTGGCATGACCTAACCCATAAGCCCCTAGTGTATAATCGGGCAGGGGATTGAAACTACCTAGAAGTCTGCAGTATCCTGGGGCACCGCAGTTTAGAGGCTAGAAGATTTTCTGCACTTGCATGTGTGCAAAGCTGAAGCCTGAGGTCAGTTTAAAAGCAGAACTTGTTGCCAGGACTGCTTTTAAAAAGTAAATTGTGCCCAAACTCGACTTTGGTGGTAGGGTCACTTAAAAATTGAAAACCTACAATGTTTTGGCATATTAAGGAGCCCCAGGGTCTGGGGGTAACAGGCGCCCCCCAGGGGTGGAGGGTCAGTTACCTATAAGGTACACCTTTATAAAATTAGTTTTTATATGCCTTGGTAAAGAGAAATGTCCCCTTTCACTCCTCACATTGTTTTAAAGTGCTGCTCACATTCAACTTTGATGCTAGAAGCACTGGGTAAGGAGGATCTGCAATATTTGTGCAGATTCAGAACCCCTAAAGTCTTCCCTAGTTGCACAGGGAGTCGGGTCCTGTAGAAATTAGGGAAATACTTATAAAATCTTTTTTTCTAAGTCCTGGTGCTGAAAAACTGGCCCAAAACATTTTCTCATGGTAGGAAGTTTTCGATGAATACATATTGATAGGAGAGGACTAGCCGAACCATTCAAAGACTTCCTAGAATGGTACCAGTAAATCCTACAATATTATATTGTTGAATTTCTCCTAAAGTGTACATACAAGAAGTTAAAAGACGTTCTTGTTTGTAACTCCAAATTCAGCCTTCCAGTGGTCTGCCCTGATTGGTCAGAGTTAAGTGGATTAGCCAGGCTGTAGCGTTAATCACTCTGCTGGGAGGGCAGTGCGCTGGGCTATAGGAATGCCAGGCCAGGGGGTGGAGTCGTAAACCATGCGCCTCAAAGGCAGAGGGGAGGCTTAAATTTCAAGTTTCACTCTGACAGTCGTGACCCTGAGTCAGGGTTAGGCTTAAGGAAGGTATGTGCAGATGGTAGGGGGAGAGTCCATGGAATTAAGCCATCCCAGGGGGTGTGTTTAGCCAGCTCTTACCTCCTTGCTGGAAAATCAGCCATTATGTATTTGGAAGATTTGATGTACTCTGGGACAAAATAATCCCACACTCTGCAGGATGTGGGCATAACTATGAGGAGCTGCCCTGCTCTCATTGGTCAGAAGTGACCTGGTGCTTGACCCAAAGAATTTTGAATAAGTATCTGAGTGGGGCAGAGCCCTCCAGATCTGCTGCTTGAAACTTACTGAAGCAAGAAGTGCCTGCTGAGCAGCTTTGCTGTGCAAAGATTTCTAAGGCCTGACCTCTGAAAACCGCACCAAGTGAAACTGCTGCCCTGTGGATTACCTTGCTGTAAAAGGACTCGGTGGACTCCCTGCAAGCTACAGGTTAACAGAGCTCACCTGGACAGCCCCACAAGGAATTCCCAGCCTGGAGTACCAGTGGATTTGTCAAGGTTTTGTTCAAGTGGATTGCGAAATTGAAGGTTCACACTTTCAAGGACCCTCTTGGAGATTCCAGAACCTTAGACTGTGTGTTGAATACTTTGGGACCCGCAAGCAGAACTTCAGGAAGGAGTTCTAATAGGACCCAGCCTGCTGGAGAAGGCTGCACAAGAGTGGTGAGAACCATTTTTAAAGGTGTGTCCCGGTCAGAGAAAACAAAATGACTGAAAGGGGCTCTGTTGGTTTTTAAGCACTAGAAAGTGACTAATCTTTATAAATACATATCTCTTGTTCCCTACAGTGGATTTTTTTTCATTTTGGTGTCATTTAAAATATAAAAATATTACCTATTGGTATAAATTGGTGTTGGATTTTTATTTTGTGTTGTGTATTAATTATTTACTGAAATGGTGTTTTTAAATGCTTTACATACCTGTCTTTGAAGTTAAGCCTGGCTGCTCGCAGCCATGTTACAAAGGGTTGAGCATAGAAATAATTTTCTAAGACCTATGCTGGTTCCCATCATGTGTTAATGGCCTTATTGCCAGCGGCAGACCTACATTTGCCCCTACCAATAACCCACTTTCCAACATTTGGTGCTCAGCGGTGTGGATAAGGACTTGTGTTTAAAAAGTACACCTTTCAGTGAATGATTTAAGATTATGAAAATCCTCTAAATTGCCTTAGAACAAAACTTTTGAGTTTTATTTTTGGAATTTGGACTAAAGTGTTTTTAATCCATTGTTTCAATTTTTCCAAATTGTTCTAAGTGTGTTGTGCCTAGTGTTTTTGTAACCCAAAACTAGGGAACCATGGAGCTGGACCTGGCTATGAATGAAATGAAAATGGGTTTTATAAAGCGCAAAATAGCTGCCCGGAGGCGTCCCAGCGCTAATATGTCGCAGTTTAAGATGGCTGATCTTAGGGAACAGTGTAGGCTTAGGGGGCTGCATGCCTCAAAGAAGATGAGGAAGGCAGGGTTGCTTGAGTCCCTAAATGCCTGGGCCAGGGCAGCAGAGGAGACCCAGGGGGGTGGGAAGATGATCCCCCCAATCCTGACCCGAGAGAGGGGTGAGGATGAGACCTTTTCCATTGTGACTAGTGTTAGCCAAGTGAATCAAGGTAGTGGTAGGAGTGGGGAAGAGTCCCTTACTCAGGAAGGACTACCGTCCCTTTCAGAGAGACAGCTTCAGGCTCAATTAGCTTTGATAGCTTTAGAGCAAAGGAACCTGGACTTGGCTGAGAAGAGATGGGAGAAAGAAGATAAAATGGTGGCAGCGAAAGTGAAGAAGATGCTGAGATGTCCAGGGGTGACAGATTTGAACCTAAACTTCCCAAGTGCATAGTACCCAAGTACGCTGAGGGGGATGACATTAACAGGTGGCTAGCAGCATTTGAGAGGGCCCTTAAAATGAGTAGGGTCCACTATAGATATTGTGGTGCACTCCTGTGGGAGTTAATTCCAGTAGCTGGGAAGGATAGGCTCCTGACCCTGAAGGGACAGGATGCAGAATCATACCAGCAGGTGAAGACTTGCTTAGTCAAGAGATTTGGTCTGACTCCAGAACAGTACAGGGTGAAGTTTAGAGGCACCCAGAAATTGAGTTCAAAGTCTTGGGTAGACTTTGTGGAAGTTTCAGTAATGGGACTGGAAGGCTGGATTGGTGGTAACAAAGTTGACACATAGGAGGGATTGTATAATTTGTTTTTGAAAGAACACATTTTGACTCATTGTGCAGAAGAGAAGTTACGCCAGTATCTAGTGTACTCTAAGCTGACAGACCCCAGAGAGCTGGGGGAATCAGCTGATGAGTGGCTGTGAACCCGGGGTTCCAATCAGCACCATGGGGTGACCAGAAGAAAGGAGGACATGTCTCTCCACAGGGAAAGCCCAGGGAATTGAAGGTCAAAAACCTATGAAGTCCTCCAAAGACCCACAAAAACCTGCACAAGGAGGAGGGGCCCAAGCCAACCCAAATTCAAAGGGAAGGGGTTTCAGGGAAAGTCTGGTAGGTTCTTTGATCCTCAAAGGTGGGTAAGTGCTTTGACTGTAACCAGCCGGGGCATAAGCAGGGAGATGCTGTCAGCACCAGGAACTCTCCCCAAGGGCCCAATCACAGGGATTGCCAGTATCAGTGTAGGGGTGGAGAGTGGTGCCCCAGAGAGGGGTAGTCAGGTGGTGGAAGCAATCTTAGTGTCCCTGGGTGGGGTGAGTTTTGCCGCCCTTGCTGCCTTACCTCCAAACATGGACAAGTACAGGCAGAGGCCTAAAGTGAATGGTACTGAGGTTAAGGCATTCAGAGACACTGTAACTATGGTCCTGGATGAACTGGTATCCTTGGAGAGGTTGTTACCTGGTGAGTTTTGCAAGGTGACATATGCAGGCAGCACTACCAAACTCCATCCCATGTCTGTGGTGGATTTGGAATGGGGAGGTGTGACAGGCCCTATGAAGGTAGATGTGTCCAAGGTACTCCCAGTCCATTGTTTACTGGGCAATGATCTGGAAGCCTCTGAGTGGTCAGAGGTGGAGAGAGGACTCCATATGAAAACATTGGAGCTCCCTGAGTTGGTATGTGCTGTGACTAGGTCACAGACTAGACAGAAGGGAGGGGCTGGACACTTGGACTCTGGAACAAGGGAGCAACCATCCAAGGACAAGGGCACTGGGCCTGGTGAGCCAGCCCAGGAAACTCCAGAGGTGCAGGAAGAATCTAATCCTGATGGGGAGGATCTGGCCTCTGAGGGAGGGACTCCATCCCTGCCAGAGCTGTCAGATTTGGCAGAACTAACAGGAGCAGGTGGACCTTTCCAGAGAGGAGTTCAGTCAGGGACAGCGTGACTGTCCTACCCTTGAGAGCTTGATGCGGATTGCTTCAAAACAAGAGGAGGGAGATGACAGTGGGTTTCACAAACTGTACTGGGAAGATGGACTGCTTTATACCGAGGCCAGAAACCTGAGGGGGATGACATTGACAGGTGGCTAGCAGCTTTTGAGAGGGCCTTTAAAATGAGTAAGGTCCACTCTAGGTATTGGGGTGCACTTCTGTGGAAATTGATTCCAGCTTTATACTGAGGCCAGAAAACCAGGAGGTTGGTGGTACCCCAGAAGTACAGAGAGTTCATCCTGACTTTGGGTCATGATATCCCCTTGGCAAGACATTTGGGACAGACAAAGACATGAAGCCGGTTGGTAAACCATTTCTACTGGCCCAATATGTCTGAAAAGGTAAAGGAGTTCTGCAGTTCCTGTGCCACCTGTCAGGCCAGTGGCAAGGCATGGGGCAAGTCAAAGGCTCCCCTAATACCTCTGTCATTGGTTGGGGTTCCTTTTGAAAGGGTGGGGATGGACATTGTTGGTCCCCTGAACCCACCTACTGCATCAGGGAATAGGTATATCTTAGTGGTAGTTGACCATGCTACTAGATACCCTGAAGCCATACCTCTTAGAACCATTGATGCTTCTGCAGTGGCAAGAGAACTGTTTGGTGTTTTCATCAGAGTTGGTTTTCCAAAAGAGGTAGTGTCAGATAGGGACACAAACTTCCTGTCCAGCTATCTGACTACTATGTGGGATGAGTGTGGTGTTAACTGCAAGTTCACCACCCCCTATCACCCACAATCAAATGGTCTTGTTGAGAGATTCAACAAAACTCTGAAAGGCATGATAAATGGGTTGTCAGAGAAACTCAGGAGGAGACGGGATGTTCTCCTCCCATGCTTACTGTTTTCCTACAGGGAGGTGCCACAGAAAGGGGTTGGTTTCAGTCCTTTTGAGCTAGTGTTTGAACACCCTGTGAGGGGGCTATTAAACCTGCTAAGAGAGTCATTAGAGAACCCTCTTAAAGAAGCTAAGGACAATGTGCTTGATTATGTGCTAGGCCTGAGAGCTAGAATGGCGGAGTACATGTACAAGGGAAACAGGAAACTGGAGGCCAGCCAGGAGCTCATGAAGCAGTGGTATGATGAAAAGGCTACTATGCCTCAGTATACTCCAGGACAGTTGGTGTGGGTGTTGGAGCTTGTGGCTCTCAGGGCCCTCCATGACAAGTGGAGTGGGTCCTATCCAATCTTAGAAAAAAAGGGTGAGGTTACCTGTTTGGTTGACCTTGGCACCCCCAGGAACCCTCACAGGGTCGTTTATGTGAATACATTGAAACCCCACCATGACAGGGCAGACATGACCATGTTACTGGTCACTGATGAGGGTGTGGAGGAGGAAACTGAGCTGGGCCCAACCTCCTCTCCACTAATGTTCAAGATGGGTCAGTGGAGGGAGTTGTGCTCTCTCCCAAATTGACAGACCAGCAGCACAGAGACTGTACGCAGGTGCTGGAATAGTTTGCTGGCCTGTTCTCTTTGACCCCAGGCCTCGCTGAGTGGTGTGTGCACCACATTGACACTTTTGACAGCCTACCTGTCAAAAATAAACTGTACAGGTTGTCTGACCATGTCAGAGGCAGCATTAAATCTTAGGTTGCTAAGATGCTGGAGTTGGGTATAATTGAGCCATCTGAGGGTCCATGGGCCAGTCCAGTGGTGCTGGTACCTAAACCTAATCCTCAGGGGGGACACAGGGAGTTAAGGTTCTGCGTGGAATACAGAGGTTTGAATGCAGTCACAAAGACTGACGCTCACCCTATACCTAGAGCTGATGAGCTCATTGATAGGTTAGGGTCTGCTAAGTACCTGAGTACTTTTGATTTGACTTCAGGTTACTGGCAAATTGCCCTTACTGACGGAGAAAATAAGAGGGCAGCATTCTCCACCCCAGAGGGACATTATCAGTTCAAGGTAATGCCCTTTGGATTAAAGAATGCACCTGCCACCTTCCAAAGGTTGGGGAACAGGGTCTTGTCTGGGTTGGAACAGTTCAGTGTAGCTTAGCTGGTTGATATAGCTGTATACAGTTCTACCTGGGTGGCCACTTAAACCACCTAAGGGAAGTGCTTCAGGCCATGCAGCAGGCAGGCCTGAATATTAAGGCAAGCAAGTGCCAAATAGTGCAGAGTTCAGTAGTGTACCTGGGCCACCTGGTACGTGGGGGCCTGTACAGCCTCTCCAAGCTCCAAGCTAAAATCCAAACTATTTTGGATTGGACATCTCCTGTTACCCAGACTCAGTTCAGGGAATTCCTTGCACTGACAGGGTACTATAGAAGGTTTGCTCAAAATTATGGGGCCATTGTGGGGCCTCTAACAGAATTGACTTCTAAAAAGTGATTTGGACCCCAGAGTTTCAGAAGGCCTATGACTCTCTGAAAGCTGTTATGTGTTCAGCACCAGTGTTACTGGCCCCTGACTACACAAAATAATTTGTAGTTCAGACTGATGCTTCAGAGCAAGTGATTGGGGCAGTATTATCACAGCTAAATGAAGGGGGCCTTGATCAGCCAGTTGCCTTTATTAGCAGGAGGCTTCTTCCCAGAGAGCAGAGGTGGAGTGCCATTTAGAGAGAGGCTTTTGCTGTGGTGTGGTCACTGAAAAAGTTGAGACCATATTTGTTTGGGTCTCACTTTCATGTTCAAACTGACCATAGGCCTCTCAGGGAGCTCATGCAGATGAGAGGGGAGAATCCCAAGCTGTTAAGGTTGTCCATTTCCCTACAGGGAATGGACTGTTCAGTGGATTACAGACCTGGGGTTGCCCATGCCAATGCAGATGGACTTTCCAGGTTTTTCCACTTAGCCGATGAGGACTACCACGGTGTAGGTCAGTAATCCATCAAATTTCTTTTGGGGGGGGGGCTATGTTGCAAGTCATCCTGTGCCCTGGGCACCCCCCAACTTTTTGCTGACTGGAACTAGTGGTACCTGACTCTAACTGACCCTGGGATCTGTTTAACCAGGCCCAGGGCCAGTGCCAAGCTAAAAGGAACACATTAGAATACAGTTAAGATACCCAAATTGTAATTGGCATGGCATACCTCATAGTATATAATAGGGCAGAGGATTCAAACTACCTAGAAGTCCCCAGTATCCTGGGGCATGGCAGTTTACAGGTCAGTAGATTTTCTGCACTTGCATGTGTGTACTGCTGAAGCCTGAGGTCAGTTTAAAAGCAGCACTGGTTGCCAGGACTGCTTTTAAACAGTAAATTGTGCCCAAACTCGACTTTGGTGGTAGGGGCACTTAAAAATGGAAAACCTACAATGTTTTGGCTTATTAACCTCTTCAATGCTGATGACGAGCTGAGCTCGTCATCAGCTACGGCGCTCGTATGCTGATGACGAGCTGAGCTCGTCATGTAACGCGGGTTTTTTAAAAACACCACACACAGCGGGAAAAGCCACCACAGAAATGCGGTTAAGGACCCCAGGGCCTCCCCTAGATTTCCCAGGGGTGGGGTAGGTCAGTTACCTATAAGGTAAACCCTCATAAAATTAGTTTTTATATGCCTGGGTAAAGTGAAATTTCACCTTTCACTCCTCACATTGGGGCTCATTTATGAGCCCTTGCATCACTTTTGCACCACTGGTGCGTCACTTTTTGTGATGCACCAGCAGTGTAAAAAATGCGCCTTGTTGCGCCATATTTACAAAGTGACGCATCTCGGTAAATGCGTCACTTTGTAAACCCCTGAGCCACATTATAACTGCAGGTATAATGTATGCACGGGAGGCGTTCTAATGCAAGACAGGGTCATAGAAGTGACGCAGTCAAATCTATACGATTTCACTGCGCCACTTCTACGACTCAAATGAGTCAAAATCTTACGCCTGCCTCACAGCAGGCGTAAGACTGATGCAGCCCCTTTCACATGGGGCTTGCCCCATGTGAAAGGATACATTGCTGGAGTTGCTTCACTTTTGTGACACACTCCAGCAATGCGTCACTTTTGCGCCATACAGATAAGTCAGAAATACTGACGTATCTGTATATGTATGTATCTTGCGCAATGATGCGTCATACTGTAAATATGACACATCATTGATATCGCAAGGAGGGTGCAATAAAAAGTGACGCATCGCTATTTTCACGCAGCGATGCGTCACTTTTCATAAATGAGGCCCATTGTTTTAAAGTGCTGCTCAAATTTGACTTTGAAGCACCGGGTAAGTAGGATCTGCAATATTTCTGCAGATTCAGAACCACTAAAGTCTTCCCTAGTTGCACAGGGGTTGGGGGTCCTATAAAAATTAGGGAAATACTTATATGTTTTTATAAGCCCTGGTGCTAGAAAACTGTCCCGTCATTTTCCCCATTGCAAGCCCCATGCCCCATAGGTTACCATGGTAGAAAGTTATTAATTAATAAATATTGATAGGAGATGACTAGCCGGGCCATTCAAAGACTTCCCAGAATGGTAGTAGTAAATCAAACAATATTATATTGTTGAATTTCTCCTAAAGTGTACATACAAGAAGGAAGTTATAAGGCTTTTTTGTTTGTAAGTCCAAATTCAGCCTTTCAGTGGTCTGCCCTGATTGGTCAGAGTTAAGTGGCTTAGCCAGGCTGCTTTGAAGAGGTGATGAAGAACCCCTAGAGTTAATAACTTTGCTGTAAGGGCAGTGTCCTGTGCTATAGGAATGCCAGGCCAGGGGGTGGAGTCGTAAACCATGCGCTTCAAAGGCAGAGGGGAGGCCTGGGTTTCTGTTTCACTCTGACACTCTTGACCCAGAGTCGGGGCTAGGCTTATGGAAGTTATGTGCAGATGGTAGGGGGAGAGTCCATGGAAATAAGCCATCCCGAGGGTGTGTGTTTATCCAGCTCTTACCTCCTTGCTGGAAAATCAGCCATTATGGATTTGGAAGATTGGTGCACTATGCGACAAAATAATGCCACACTCTACAGAATGTGGGATTAACTATGAGGAGCTGCCCTACTCTAATTGGTCAGAAGTAACCTGGTGCTTGACCAAGATAATTTTGAATAAGTATCTGAGTGGGGCCGAGCCCTCCAGATCTGCTGCTTGAAACTTACTGAAGCAAGAAGCGCCCTGCAGAGAAGTTTTGCTGTGCAAAGATTTCTAAGGCCTGATATCTGAAGACTGCACTAAGTGAAACTGCAGCCCTGTGGATTACCTTGCTGCAAAAGGACTCGGTGGACTCCCTGCAAGCTACAGGTTAACAGAGCTCACCTGGATAGCCCCACAAGGAATTCCCAGCCTGGAGTACCAGTGGATTTGTCAGGGTTTTATTCAAGTGGATTGCGAAATTGAAGGTTCACACTTTCAAGGACCCTCTTGGAGATTCCAGAACCTTGGACTGTGTGTTGGATACTTTGGGACCCGCAAGCAGAACTTCTGGAAGGAGTTCTAACTGGACCCAGCCTGCTGGAGAAGGCTGCAAAAGAGTGGTGAGAAATTCTCCAGAACCATTTTTAAAGGTGTATTCCTGTCAGAGAAAACGAAATGACTGAAAGGGGCACTGTTGGTTTCCAAGCACTAGAAAGTGAGTAATCTCTAAATATTCATATCTCTGGTTCCCTAAAGTGGATTTTTTAGCTTTGGTGTCATTTAAAAGTTAAAAATATTAACTATTTGTATAAATTGGTGTTAGATTTTTATTTTCTGTTGTGCCTTAATTATTTACTGAAATGGTGTTTTTAAATGCTTTACATACCTGTCTTTGAAGTTAAGCCTGTCTGCTCGCTGCCATGTTACCAAGGGTTGAGCATAGGAATAATTTTCTAAGACTTATGCTGTGTCCTATCATATGTTAGTGGCCTTATTGCCAGTGGCAGACCTACATTTGCCCCGACCAATAACCACTTTCCAACAACATAACATAACATAAAAGGCATTGAAAATCCACCTTAAGGACCTGATTAAGAGTTCGACAGACCAGTTACTCCTTCATAAAATTTGACAGGTATCCCATCCGCCGTATTAAAAGTGCATTACATCCAATGGTGCTTGCAATATGGCGGGCAGGATATTGGTTGCATATATAATGGAGCAACTAGGCTGCTGAACTCTAAATCAGGCCTTAATTCTTTGGTAATGGGAATGCATGTAAGATTCCCTTGTGGCTGCTTATCCAAAGATAACAAAAAAAATCCAAAGAGGCATGCACGGCCACTATCCAAATCGTATAATGCATGCCCCATCTTGAAGTTTTTTACTGCGCTCATTGTATGCACACTAAAATACATGAGCACTCTCAGAACCCCCACACTGAAACAGCCATAACTGAGGTGCAGAAGTCTGCTCACAGCCCTGGGCCCTGGGCCCTGGCGCCACTTTTACTTTTACTTTCTTTTTTGCTGGTGTGTCTCATAGATCTCTGAGAGAAACAAAACAAGTTATAATTCCAATGGGGCCAACAAATCCCATTACCAGACGGGCCACAATTTAAAGGCTACTCATGAGGGCACTAGTCACAGAAGCCACTGAACTACATAGTCACTTTAAGGTAGAGCCTTCACCCTTTTACACACACACATAAACACACACACAAACACACTTGCAACAAAGCCTTCCTGTCTCTTGCACCTTCATAATTCAAGATATACACCTTCTCTCTCACATACATGCACATACACTTCCATCTACACGCACACAAAAACACATTTACATACACTTGCTACAGAACAAGTCTTCCAACCTTAGCTCCCTAGATACTTTTAGGTAACCACCTCCACTCCACTGCACTCCACTCCACTCTCATTTTACACATGCAAGAACACTTGCAATACATCCATCCTTCCAGTTTCTTGTATATATTGATGTTTGGGTATGACCCCACCCTCAAACATACATAATGACATACTTGCAAGAGACCCATCCCTTCAAGCCTGAGCTCCTGATATACCTCAAGGATAGCACCTCATATCTCACCCCATCTTACACATTTGAGTAAACTTGCAACAGACCCTTCCTCTCTCTTGTCTCACACACAGAAACACATAAACACACACACAGACACTCACTTGCAAAAGATTTGGACCCTTATAGCCATTAGTTCCTAGATACGTCGAAGTAAGGACTCACACACAAACCTACACTCTTATAACAAACCATTCCTGCCTCTCATACATAGATGCATCAAATGAAGAACCTCTACTCTCAAAAACACACACACACAGACACAGGTACATATCTGTACACTTGCAGCAGAGCCAGAACTTTGTGCCTTAGGTACCTAGATACCTCGATGTGAGGACTCCCCACATATACACACCTACACTTACAATAAACTTTTCCCTCCTCTCGCACTATGGGGGTCATTAGGATGGCGGGCTGAACGCCACCACAGGCTCGGCAGTGGCGATCCACCCACCATCCCAACGTCTGCCGCTTTTCCACCGGTCGACAATTGTTACGATTGCCGGCCAGGCAGACTTGGCCACTAATATGGTGGTGGTGCCTACCAGACTCTGCCAACCATAATAGGATGGGTGTTTTCAAAGGCCTTTCCATGGTGCAGATGACGCCTTGGAAAGGCTGGTAGGGAATTGGTTTGGGGGTCTGTTGCCGGCCCCCGGGGGGTGGGGAGTGTGGGGCTGCACTTGGGGGGTACCTTTACATTGCCATGCACAAGGAGGCAGGCACCGCGGTGCCTGCCACATTGTGCAAGGCAATGCACAAAAATGCCATTTTGGCATTGCAGCGGGTGCTGCTTACAGTCACCCTGGCGGTTGCATCCTAATCAGTAGTGCAGGACCAACACAGATCTGGCGGCCGGTCCCAGCACTGTGCCCGCCATCCTAATAACCCCATAGTTACCTCAAAATAAGGACCTCCACTCATGGCACATACGTTTGCAACAAATCCAGATACTTTCAGCCTCTACACTTAGATACCGTGAGGTAAGGACCCTCACCATTACAACATCAACCTCACAAATGCACACTCAATTATTTGCAAAAGACTCTCCCAGGGTTGTACTGGCCTATACTGCAATCATGCAGTTCCCAAAGGGCCCTCAGTTGGTGGGCAGTTTACTGGCTTTTTGCAGAACTGTTTTTATGGTCTAATGGACTGGTTTTGCTGTTAATTTTTCTGATATGAAAACAAGTGTTGCCTGCAGCAAACTCAAATCTATGCATTCTTCCACACCTTGAAAAACACTTACACATCATGTCTTTGTAAGTTGAAAACTGCCCTAATTTACAAACATGGATCACTTTTTGTTATCTATCTAATTCACTAATAGGGCCCATATTTATGTTGGTGCCCAGGCCTTTTTTCTGACTCAATCGAACTCTGGACCCTTCCAAACTGATCTGTATATGTATCTAAAGGTAAGGACCTTCGTCCTCACATACCCAAACTCACACCTTGATACACACTACATACTCACACACACACCCACCCACACACCCACGCACACACACACACACACACACATTTATGTAGAACCACACATATTTCTTTTACAGTCAGAGCTTCACTTTTTGTTAGCTATCTAATTCACTAATGGGGCCCATATTTATGTTGGGGCCCAGGCCTATTTTCTGACTCAATCCAACTCTGGACCCTTCCAAACTGTGATCTGTATATGTATCTAAAGGTAAGGACCTTCGTCCTCACATACCCAAACTCACACCTTGATACACACTACATACTCACACACACACCCACCCACACACGCACACACACACACACACACACACATTTATGTAGAACCACACATATTTTTTTTACAGTCAGAGCTTGACGCAAACAAAACGAGGCACCTATTACTGGCTTACAGAACTTCACACATATGTTTTTGGGCTCATATTGACATGCTACATCTATATTGTATCTTATTTCTATTTATTTAACAGACCACATTACTGATCATCTCTCCAGGCATGGTTGATGCCCAATCCATCTACACCATCAGTGAACCTCTCCATTTCCGTACAATAACCCTTTGTATTGGCACCACTACATTCCAACTCATGTACAATCATTTCTCTACGTAACAGAACCCTGCAAGCGTTCCTTCCCTCACATCCCTTGTCTCCTGAGTATGCCTGCCTCTTCCTGTCTTTGCTTTCTCCATTCCTGTGGCCATTTTAGCCATACACATTGGGATACAGGACAGCAAGAGCCCTGCATGTCAGAGAAGTTCATTGTTTGATTAGTGTCGAAAGACACCATGGCCTATGGCATGCTGGAGTGACTTTAAACTCTGAACTTACAGGCGGTAACTTAAATAACTTGTGTTAGAAATTGGCTTTCTGGTTAGCAGAGGTATGCATCTTTTCCAAGCAGGAACCATAATCCTAGTCAGGGTAAGTCAGATGCACACCCTAAACTATCCTGTGCTCACCCTCTAGTAACGCAGTACAGAGCAGTCAGGCTTTAAATATTTGTGCTGCATTTCAAACTTTAAAACAGTGAAAACCCCACACAAACAATGCCACACCTGATTAGAAAAATAGACCTCAATTTAATGAACAAAATAAGACTAATACAACAAGATTAAAAAAAAGTAGAACCTGAGTTATGAATTTTTAAAGAAATATAGTGCTTAAACGCATAAAGCGCCAACTGGGGCTATGTATTCATGCTTGACTGGAATAAATCCAAAAGTTCACGTTGACCGTGATGGAATGGGGGTCAGATACAGGATCAGCCCTGTCCCTCTGCAAAGTACCTTAGATGTGTCGTCGACGGAGCTGTGATGTGAGAATCAAAGAGGCAATGTAAATGGCATCAATGCGTGATTTTTGTATATTACAGCACTCTATGCCCGCTTCCAAGTGCCCAGGACAGGGTTGGCACTACTTAGAAGGTGGGATTTTCAGATGTAAGTGTCCAGTTGCTGGTTGTGGAGTAGTTGGAAATCTTTTGTGTGCCTGAGACTCCAAATAGGAGGCAAGCAGACAAGCTCTTGAGTCACTCTGAGTTCAAGTGGTTCAGGACTAGGCCATCTCACCCAGGCAAGGAGGGGGCAGGCATGTTAGCACTGCAGAAAAACAGTTCTTCTAGAGCAGCAGTCCAGCCGAGTGGCAATACTTTATCTGCAGAGCAGTCTGTCTTCCTGACAGAGTATCCACAGGTCCAGATGTGTACTGAATGGGTAGGGTCAGAAGTCAAGTTCTTATACCCACTGGTGCCTTTGAAGTGGGAGAGACTTCAAAGAGTTGCTTTCAAGGGCACAGACATGCTGCATTCCTATCCTGTCTTCATACTCACAACACCAGGGGTTTAAGCAGTCGTTTGTGTGGGGACAGAAAACAGCCTATTGTGGCATAAGAATGTGGATGGCCCATCAATCACACCTAAGCTCCCTTTGTGTGTGGTTGTCTAGAGGGAGTGCACAAAACCCAGCTGTCATCCAACCTAGATGTGTATTGGTGATAGGCAGCAGGCACAAAGGGCTTAAGAAGAGAAAAGTGCCAACTTTCTAAAAGTGGAATTTTTAAGGTTTTAATATTAAGTCCAAATGGGCCATTAAAGAGGATTTATCAGTACAAGTTCATAGATACCAAACTTTATAGATTTACTCCTTCTCAATCATGAATTACAACTTATTAGATGTAATAAGAAATCCCCAATGTTAACCTATGAGAAGGGTAGGCCTCGCAGTAGTGAAAACACATTTGGGTGTTTCTTTCTGCCAGAACATGTAAAACTAAAGAGTATATGTCCTACCTTTTACTTACTTGGCACCCTGCACTACTTAGGGCCTGCTTCAGGGGTTATTTATGTATAATTAAAGGGGAGTTTAAGGCTTGCAAGGATTTTTAAATGCCAAGTCGACACAGCAGTAAAACTGCACTCACAGGATCTGCTTGGCAGTCCTGAGTCATGTTTAAAGGGCTGCATAAGTGGATGTAACAGTCAGTACTGCAACCCTGGTAGAAGATTTTAATTTACAGGCCCTGGGCACATATAGTACAATATACTAGGGTCTTAGAAGTGAATTAAATATGCCAATTGTGAATATACCAACGTTCCAAATACCTGAAAATCTGGTGGTCCAAAGAATGTATGAATGAAGAAAGAGAGACGGCAAACTTCAACCATGTAACTTACCACTAATAAATAGAGTGGCGAAAGGAGTTTTGCATTCCATAATTGAGAGTCATGAGCAAGGCAAAAACAGCGACAGAAACCTATGCGAACCCTTCAGATTTCCATCAACTGCCAAGCCTGGCTAGTGTCATCATGTTGGATATCTTTCGTTCTTTACCACTCAGCACTTATGATACAAAAGGAAGTGATGTGGTCTGTATTACGCCTAAATCTCTGTGACCATTGCATAAAGTAATCAGTAATGACCAACAGCAATTTGTATTCATTAGTCATCTGATTACTATCAAGAATATCCACTGTGGATTATGATGGAATAAGAGAAGTGCAGTGCAAGTGAAAAGTGATTAAAAAGGATATGGAAGAGAAAACATTTATTATAATATCTCTCCCAAGCCTACTAAAAAAATTATAGATGCGACGTCAAACAAATAGATATACTATATTACCACACATTGATTGACACATAAACTACATTGTCCCTTCCTTGTTTATCTTACGAGCACTTAGGGATGAATTGTCTGGCATTTATAGACGAACAGATCGCTACCTGATGCCCCCCTGAATACTGAAGGAACGGCTAGAGAGGAGTGGGACAAATTGAGTAACCTTAAGAAACATCAAATACGGGTTGACCTACATATGGCCCTCATGACCGAATATTTGCGGGCAGGTGCCTCCCCTCCTAGTTTGATTTTGCGATTAGAACCCAAGATTTTCCTTGAAGATAAGCAATTCCGGGTGGATTGGAGCTTTATAGCGAACAAATGCACTAGGGATTGGCTTATCTTGATTATTAACACCGCAAAACGCCTGAGTGAGACACTTTTGAAGGAAATGTTGGAACTGGAGGAGAGTTTGAATACCAACTCTGCACTTACTGTTGCTAAGAAACAGCTAGCACGCATTCAGGGTGATTTAGCTGAATACAAAGCATACATGGTCAACCAGAAGATTAAGGGACTGAAGAAAAACCTTGAACACTACACACACTTGTGGGCTTTTCCTTACACTGAGGACGAATACTGTGACAAACCAGTAGAACAACCCAGGGGTCAATCTTATCAAAGACGTGGTCAGAACTTTCAGAGAGGTGGACAGAGAGGTAACAGACGCACACCTAACAATTGGCGTTTTGACAACACAAGTAGTGAGGACGAGGAGGTGTCAGACCGCCAGACAGCATCCACTAGCAGCAGGGTAAACTTTGCCCCAGAGAATAGATCGGACGAAGACTTGGGAGTCCTATTAAGAGCTTTTTTAGGACAAACCCCGAGAGGTGCTCGGGGAGGCAGAGGCCAGGTACAGGGGGGTCAAGGCAGAGGGAGAGCACAATCAACATGGCAGACGTACTTGCCACACATTACACGGAGCAGAGGCAGATCCTTTCAGAATTAGGGAAAGAGAACAGATCACAACCTTTTCACAGCAATGATATTGTGGTCAATCTGTCCTCTCATGAACTTACACCAATTGAAAGGGGAGTTCTCAACTAGGGGCTTGGGTTTGTCCCTACACCCAGAAACGATTCCTTCCTGTGTAGGATCGAGATCTCTGAGATGATGAGGAAGATCAAGTTACACAAATTCTTTGCTGAGAAAGAGAAAACTCCTCTGTCACTATTTGACACCAATTTACACCGCCATTCCACTTTTTGCCTGCCTACTTCTCTCCTGGGTCCGGAGGTTGCAGTATTTGAACAACGTATCATACACGAGATAGAATCTCTTGAACAGCATCATAATATGCCCAAGGAAGATTTGCTGGCCGTTAGAGCTTTACAAAAGAACACTGCTATTTCCATCAAGCCGGCCGATAAAGGAGGGGCCGTAGTCGTGCTGAATACCATCGACTGCGAAGCAGAGATAGTCAAACTGTTGTAGGTCCGTACTAATTACCACCCTTTGGTACGAGACCCGACCCCTGAACTTTAAGAACATGGTGGTGGAGGCTGTGGCTAAAAAGTGGATCACTTCAAAGGAAGCAAACCAAACCACGGGTACCAGCATTTTACATCCTGCCCAAGATCCACAAGCCCCAACGCCCGCCCCCTGGTGACCCCATTGTTTCAGGGATCCAGTCTGTTCTCGAACCTCTATCTCAGTTCGCAGATTTTTTTCTGAGGGAAGCTGTGGTCACACAGAAATCGTATGTACATGATACCACCGATATCCTGAACATTTTGAAAGAGATCGTCTTTGATCCAGAGAATAAATTACTGGTGACCATCGACATTGAGTTGTTGTACACCAGTATCCCCCAGGATGCCACGCTGGTGGCAGCAGCGAGGGCCCTGAGGTCCATGCAATGGTTCTACGAAACACCAAAGACATTCGTGTTGCAGTGCATCGAGCTGGCACTCACCAGGAATTTCTTCGAGTATAGGGACCAGCTGTACCTGCAGACATCGGGGACCTCAATGGGGGCCACATTTGCTCCAAGTCTGGCCTGCATATATGTGGGCCAGTTTGAGGAAAATGTGGTCCACCATCCATCCAATCCATACCAGGGAAACATCTCCTTGTGGAGGCGATATATTGATGACGTCCTCTGTATCTGTGCAGGTACAGAGGACCGGCTCAACATGTTTTTACAATGGCTGAACCAAGCTGACACCAGCCTACGTTTCACTTGGGCCATCAGTAATGTATCTGCAGTCTATCTTGATGTGGACATTGTTTCAGTGAACCATAAATTGGTGACCGGTGTGCACCACAAGGAGACTGATAGGAACTCTCTCTTTCATTACCACTCCTTCCACCCCAGAGCTCTCTGGGATAATCTCCCGGTGGGGCAATTTTTGAGATAGCGGCATAATTGCTCTACTACTGAAGCCTTTATGGACCAATCAGCAGAACTTGTCACCAAACTTAAACAAAGAGATTACCCAGTGAAGGTGATTAAACATGCCCGTAAGAGGGCACTGAACACACCGCTGGAAGCCCTTTTAGAGTGCAATGTGAAAGAAAAGCAAACTTGCCTCCCAGTGATCACTACGTTTGATCCACTCTCAACCAGAATAAGACAGATCATCAGAAAACATTGGTCTATTTTGGACACCGCCACTGACAAGATGCCGGCCCCGCGACTTGCTTTAAAAAGGGCGTCCAATTTACGTGACAAGCTGGTCCATACTCAATGCCCCAGTACTATCCAAGCCAGTACCATCCCCAGGGGACACTATCCATGTGGAAGCTGCCCCTTGTGCGGACTCACGTCAGCCACAAAAAGTGTCACGTTGCATGATGGCAGAACCTGGTTTCTTAATCGGTTCAGCAATTGCAACACTTCACACGTGATCTACAGACTGATGTGTAGCTGTGGGCTGTATTACAATGGGCTCACCACTCGCAAAGTTAAGATCCATATACAAGAACACCTGAGCACGATCAGAGCCAAAAACTCACCACCCAGTTGGTGCAACACTTTACGGAACAGGGACATGATCAGAGAGACCTCAAATGGACAGTCTTAGAGAAAGTGGTAGGTAACACACATAATTTGGACACCATCTTGGCAAGAAAAGAGGCTAAATGGATTTTTTCAGAGACGGCATATCGAGAAGGGTTGAATGAAAATATCGAATGGAATAAAGTGAGTAGGAGGTGAACCTGATATTCACAGTAATTATCTTCTTCTCCCTACAGCCTGAACAATACCCATTTAATGTAATACACCAGGGTTTTAGTGGAAGCTAGATCTAGCTATAGTAGTAGTTTGGCTCTTAGATGTTTATTCTATTTTAAGATGGCCGTGGTTTATTGTGGGCCTGCTCCGCGTCATGTAGTGTGGTGAGAGGAGTGGCTATTCCCCTCTAAACTACCCAGAGACCGCGGGACCCTCTGTACATCGGGTCCGACTCGCGGTATCTCAACCCATATCAAGATTGCCGCGCCACGTAGCGTGGTGGGCGGAGCCGTTCCCCCCGGCTATTTCCGGATCCTATGGGCAGTTTCCAGTGAGGATCGTCGGAAGCGCCGGAGGGACTCGGCATCAGTAAGGCAGAATGTGTGCGGTAGAGAGCGCGGTGTGCGAAACATTTGTTATCCTTTTTAGGTTCCGATAACTGTGTGTGAGCTGACGGGCATTTCTGAATAAGCCCTGGATGTTAGCATACAAAATACTCTGAGCTAAGTTACAGTCACGTTTCTAGCCTGCCCCCTGGGGGCACACACAGTGATGTTGTAGGGCAGTGAGTGCCGCACCGTGTAACACCTCTGTGGCACAACTTTGGTATTGGATGGCTGGCGCGCGCTCAGAATTAGTCATCATTCTGTAGAGGGCCATGCATGCATTTACAGTTTTTTGACGGGCAGTAATTCACTGACGTGTTGATTTCATTCAGGTGGCTCGAAACACTCTGAGCCCGTGGTGGACACGTGATCACGTGACATGGGGTCCGTTGCATGATTGCCGGTACGTGAAGACTGGGCAATCACAAGGTAAACATCATTCCTTGATAATCTCAATGTGTGGTTTTAATGAGTCTTGAAATACCTTCGCTGTAGGGGTGCAGTATAATCACTGCTGTGCTCTAGTTTTATATTTACACAGGTCCTTTTAATAATAAGGTGTGAAGACTGAAAATAGAGAACCCCTTCTTTGCCCTGATGAAGTTGCTGAAATTGGAGCAACGAAACATGTCGGCTCTGAATAAATAATGATGGTATATAATTAACCATTTTTTAAGTGGGAGGCTTTGCAGCACCGGAATAAAAGATAGATAGCCAGCAAAACCTCACCAGGATTTTATCTTTTTTGTATGGGGTTATAGGTGTATTTATACACAATTTCACAATAGTGCTTGTAACTGTTCACTGTTTGTATATATGTAATTATTCTCACTTGTGCACATTTGAATGTCTTTGTGTACTTCCTTTTCTTCACACAGAGAGAGTGACTGATGATGAGAAGTGGGTATACTGGTTATTGCTAGCCGGGAACCCCCTCGGGTGTTTCAACCGTGAGGCACTCTCTCTGTTTTCACACTTTTCTGTTTGCAGTGAGTGGTGGCCTGTGTTTATATTTTTGTTTACAAATTTAAACATCTTGAACTGTGAAATAGTGTTATTTCACACATTCAGGGTATTTATACTAATAATGATATATCAGACCCCCTTTACTGGTCTAGTATATTGATGTTCTATGGACTAGGTAAGACTCTTTTTGATTGACAGTCAAACAAATAGACCCTTGTCCCTTGCGGATGTGTTGTTAATATACCAATGTTACCGTGTTTAGGGAAGTGAACACATACACTTTAGCACTGGTTAGCAGTGGTAAAGTGCCCAGAGTTCGAAGTCCAACAAAAACAGATCCCCAAAATTGGAGGCAAAGAGACAAAATGTTTGGAGGAAGACGACGCTTAGGCTGACAGGTCTAACAACGGGTTAATATCCAATGACGCATGTTCCAGAGTTTAACAGGATTAACAAGAGAAAATGTCACCGTCAGGTATTTTCTAGAAGTGCTTACACGGCTGACGAGCTCCATTAGACTGCCCATATTAAGGGGGATTACTATACTTTACACCCACCAGATAGCAAAACCTTAAGGAAGTCAGAGGTCATACATTTTACTTCATAAAAATGTATGTTTTATCAGATTAATTATTAAAGGACAGTGTTGTGCTGCAGCTTATCTATTATGTTATACTGCAGTTTATCTACCCTGTGATGTTGTGCTCTAGAATCTATGGTCTCTTTGCAACTGTATTGAAATTGTACATTCCTGTTGGAGCTTTTGGCAGAGCTGGTCCTCCTGGCTCTGCTTTCCATGTAGCTAATACATAACCAGCTTTCTACTTCTTACGTAAGCCTGGTTACTACAAAATTATGGCAACGATCTTTGGCTACATGGAAGTACCCACGCAGCTGTTTTGAAGACTTCCGAACACTCCTGCCTCCTGCATCAACTTTTTTCTGCACAACCGCTGAGGAATAACTTATCTTGACTTCTAATTGCAAGGTATTTTGTGTCTGTCTATGCTGGCTGCCCTGCGCTTTTGTGACATTTTAAAAAAGGGGCTTGCTTTCTAAGCACAAGGGAAAGTGTTTACTTTCTGACCTCCAGCAACTGCCATTTGGTGTGCACACCCTACGAGATATTTTGTGTCTCTCGGTGTTGGCTGCCTTGCGCTTTCTTTGACATTTAAGATACTCATCGAGAAGAAAAGTGTTTATTTTTAACTTCCAGCAACTGCCATTATTGCACTAAGCCTCCTCGCGCCGCGCCTCCAAACCTATCATGCATTCATACTTGTTCCAGCTGCCTCCTCGAGCCTGCTTCTCGTCGGTCCATGTCAGAATCATTTAAGTCTTCAAGCTGTGACTTCTTCGCGTCACATCACGGTGCGTAAAGGCAGCCATTTTAATTTACTGGGAAGCTTGTTTTTGTTGTGCATGTAACACAGCTGCCATTTTGGTGCAGTCTTAACACCTTAGCTGCTTCGCAAATATCCCTCCCCAGTGCTGCGCTGTCCATTGGAACTAGTGCTGAATGGACGTCCAATGGTCGTGCGCAGCACTGGGGAGGTAGCGCTCGTGATGACCGTTGGTTGTCAGCAGCGCTTAAGAGGTTAAATAAGCATTGTGTTTCCATAACAATGTGTGTCTCTTCATTGTCGGTGACATGCACACCATTTCAAGCATTGTGTTTCCATGACAAAGCGTGTCTCTTCATCGTCGGTGATACGCACACACTTTTTTCATCATGTCGAATGCTGCCAAGACCGAGGACAAAACACATTGTGTTGAACAGCCCAACAGAATTAATGTGAAGCAAAACATACACTTTTTAACCCAAGAAGCTCCTGTTGCTCATTCAGTCAGTATACAGTTTTGAGTCAACCGCTGTTTGTCTACTCACACTACAGTTCTATGAGGCTTCATCTGTTCATCTGCGGTGATGAACACACCCTAAATTTTATAACATCGTCTATCTTACAGTGGGAGTACCTTATTATTGGTGTCTTCAGTGACACACACACTTTCGGCTATCCATTCTATGACATCCTA
Source organism: Lissotriton vulgaris (assembly GCF_964263255.1). NCBI lineage: Eukaryota > Metazoa > Chordata > Amphibia > Caudata > Salamandridae > Lissotriton > Lissotriton vulgaris. The sequence continues at coordinate 56,769,541 of NC_141689.1, forward strand.
CTGTGTGTTTCATCTGTGCATCCGCAGTGAAAGACACACCTCTACAAAGTGACATAGTATTTGTGCAATTTATACATATAAGTACAGTTTCAAATACTTTTTATGTCTGATATTCATATATTTACATTTTCATATTTTGTGTTTATTATCTCCATGCTACTTTAGTTGTTGTCACAGTTGTGCATCATTTCTTTATCAAATGTGCCAAGCTTAGCAGAATTATGCACTATGCAATCCGTCAATCCACCACATTCGTTTCCTGATTCCGCTGGTGATCCTCCAGTCAGGTGGGAAATTTGGTATGAGTCTTTCCAAACATATCTGGGAGCCACAGGTGCTCTACGTTTTAGTGCCGAAAGGTAAAAATGTCTCCTTCTTCACCCCGTAGGATTTGAGGGAAGATCTATCCATAAACATCTTCAACCTCTTTCTCAACTTGACGGCAATGACGAATATGAGAAAACCATCATTAAGTTGACAACCAGATTTGATAAGCAACCAAGCCAGATGGTTCTAAGGTATACGTTCTTTAAAAGGAAACAAACCGAAGAAGAAGATGCGCATGCTCATCTTTCCTCCTTGCGCAGACTAGCAGCTTACTGTAAATTCGAAAAATGTACAGATCAACTCATTAGAAATCAGTTTGTTTGTCAATGCAAAGATAAGAGCATTTGACAGAAACTGTTTAGTTTGGGTGATCCATCTCCAGATGAAACTATAAAAATTGCTAAGAGTATAGAAATATCTATGATCTCCCTAAAAGAACTAGATGACAAGCCGCATGATGCTGTTAATGTAGTCAATGCTAATAAACCTGTGAAGTATCGCGTTAAATCTACTCAATCGGTCAAACAACCTTCCAAGCCCAATTCTGAGCAGGCTAATTCCACTAAAGGGAATAGTAATAATATGTGCGAATCTACCACATGTCAAGTGTTCCTGTTGTCCCGCTAATAATGTCATGTGTAATTACAGCAAAAAGATGGGGCATTTTGCCAAAGTTTGCTTAAAGAAAAAGAGTGTTAGGAAGCCAATTATTTGTAGTGTTGAATCTGAGTACGAATCTGACCTGGAGGTTATTTCTGTTATCAGAAGCGCACATGAACTAGATTCTGTCAAACCTGCTTCCTCCAAAGATGTTATAATGGGTGATCCATCTTTGTGTATTGATCCTATTGTGGATATTAAGGTGGGGGATCACTCAGGGGCCAAGATCACAACAATCACAACGATCACTCAGAAAATGTTTGAAGAAACCTGCAATGGTTCTCAATATCTATCTCCACGTGATCGCTCTCCTGTCCCGTATGAGGGGCGGGAGAATTGATTTATTAGGTTATTTTAAAGAAGAAATGCAATTCAAAGGTAGGAGAATAAAGGGAACAGTATACGTTGCAGTAAAGGGACTCAACATATTTGGTTGGTTTCATCAGGGCCTGTTCGGCATGATACTCAAACCTGGAGCAAAGGAGCAAGTGTTAGTTGTTGGTTGGGAAGATGCTAGTCTTGTGTGGAACAACAAATACCCTGATGTTTTTAGTAAGGAGTTGGGAAAAATTAAAGTATTCAGGCACAAGATAATCGTTGAAGATGGTGCTCTTCCCACAAAACACAAACTTAGAGGAGTTCCATTCAGTGTGAGGGAGGATTTAGAAAAAGAATTAAAGGGTCTGTGTGCCAAAGGGATCATTTAACCAACAGACTCTTCATTATGGCTTTCTCCTTTAGTTGTAGCCAGGAAAAGGGGAGGAGATTTTCGTGTTTGTATCGATTTGAGATCCCTGAATAAGGAGATATGGATAGATTCTCATCCCTTACCAAAGATTAGTGACCTGCTCTCTTCCACTAAAACAGCATGCTATTTCACTAAGCTGGACTTAGCTAGTGCTTTCCATCAGGTGGATCTTGATACTGAATCACGCCATCTAACAGCATTTGTGTCACCTCTGGGAACATTTTGCTACTGTCACATGCCTTTTGGGCTTGCGTCAGCGGCATCTGTTTTCCAGAGGATAATGAGCAATATACTCAGGGATGTTGATGGGGTCCTAGTGTTTCAGGATGATGTTCGTATTTTTGGTGAGGATCTTGCTTCTCCTGACCTTGCTTGCGAAAAAGTGTTAACTTTGTTCAAAAAACGTGGTGTAGTGTTGAAGGATGAAAAGTGTTAATTTTTGTGCTTCAAAGTTGAATACTTAGGACATGTTATATGGAGTCAGTCCACAACTAGGACTGCTTCAAGCCATAATTGATGCTCCGGATCCAGAAGACAAAACAGGTGTGAAGTCATAATTGGGGCTATGTGAGTACTACTCACAGTTCATACCAAACTTTGCATCCATTGTACGTCCCATAAGCAATCTTCTAAAAAAAGGAATCAAGTTTGAATGGTACAATGATTGTGTTTTGGACCTCAAGATTGTGAAGTCTGCCTTAAGTGATGATCCTGTTCTTAAACCTTTCGACCCAAGTTTACCTTGTGTCACTGTCTACGTAAGTCAAGTAGGTATTCATGCCACATTACCTCAAATGGACAACAATTCTGAGAACACTATGGGGCCGATTCCGATCTCGGTCGGAAGGGCACCGAATTGGTTCCGGAATTAGCGGATCAGATTCGGAGGCTGAATTTCCATCTGGTTCATACACGGGTCCGGACGTTGAAGTACGATGTGAACAAGCGCAAAATCTCCTTCCAAATCGTTTCCGGGTCCGAACAGCTCCGTACGTCTCGGCCATAAGCTAACCGTGGCGCGCAATTGAGGCGAATTCCAACTGAGCCAGTACGATGCTCGATTTGGACAGCCAGCTCGAGTCGGAGCTTCTGGCTCGCAATAGCTCCCGGAGTTGGGCTTTGGGGGTCCGCATCAGACCCCCAGTTACCCGCCGCCTTACAACTCGGACCCAAAACAGGCATGTACGGTGCAGATGGCACCAACTCGTACCCACTGTAGGGGGGGCACTTGTCCGCAACGTACTCATACAGAAAATGGGAGCCCATGTATGCGTCGTATGATCTGCTCCCATTGACTTCTATGGGAGTATAACCGAACCAAGTCTGACAGCATACAGCCGCATCGTACTCACTCGGTCGGACTGCAATAGTCCGGATCGGTCAGAAAATAACCCTGATCCGGCTCGGTCAGAGTGCTTTCCAACCGAGATCATAATTGGCCCCTAAATGCTTAGCATCAAGAGTACTGAGAACTCCTGAACTCCAGTACTCTGTCATTGAAAAGGAGCTGCTGGCGTGTGCATTGGCCATTAAGAAGTTCCAACCTTATATCTGGGGTAAGCGCTTCATGCTTGTGACTGATCACAAGCCCTTAGTAAACATACTGGGGGGTAATGTGAGTAAATGCTCTTTTCCCAGAATCATGCGCATGGTGACGAAACTGCTTCAGTATCAGTTTGGGGTACAACATATTTCCAGTGGTAAGAATGGAAGGGCAGATTTTTTTGTCCCATTTTCCCATCAAGTTGAGTGAACTTGACAATGTCAATCTGAAAGAATTTTCAAGTGAATATTGTGATGATTGTCTGGTTGCTGTGCTCAACCTATCTGATCTGAGCCTGGGCTCTGAGATGGATTGGGTGCAAGTGTTGGAATCTGATTGTGTGATATGTGAAGTTTGTACTTTCATCAAGAATGGGTGGCCCAGAGAGAAGGTGCTTCCTGCTTCTCTTCAACCTTTCTGGAAGGTTGAAAGTGAACTTTACATTGCAGCGGGGTTGCTGCTCAGGGCAGACAAATTTGTTATCTCCCGATCTCTTCCGCAAAACCATCATTGAAAGAGCTCACAATGGTCATCTGGTTTCCACACTCACTAAGCGACGCATCCAAGACATTTATTGGTGGCCAAAGATGGATGCTGAGATTGATTATGTGGTTGCCAATTGCTGTGTCTGCAGTGTAGCTGACAAAAGTTTAAAAGTGGTTGTTCCACCATTGATGCCTATTGATTGCCCCAAAGGTCCTTTTTAAAACTGGGCATTGATGTCATGGGGACCTATGAGGTTCTTCCAGGTGGATCTCGTTTTATCCTGGTTCTTATGGACTATACCTCACAGTGGCCAGAAATTAAGCTGGTGAAAGAAGCAAACCCTAAGACTGCTGTGGAGTTTCTTAAGAACTTGTGGCTGAGAGATGGTTTTCCTGAGACTTTGGTTTCAGATAATGGAAAGCAGTTTATTAGTACTGAATTTGAGTAATGCTTCGTGAATCTGGTGTAAAACACCACAAGAGTTCCCTTTATCACCCACAAAGTAATGGTTTGGTTGAAAGACTTAATCGCGTGGTGGGGGCGTGTAATAAGTGGACCAGAGCCGGTAGTCATGATATTTGCAAAGCACTTAATGCTATGATTTGGTTCTATAGACCATTCTGCCACAAAATTTCAACTTTTTAATTGTTGAGAGGACGGAAGCCAAAAACTAGTTTCAGGCCTGCTTGGATGAGCAAATGGGTCGGATCTGAATCCAATGTTGCTCATTTATTGTCTTTGGCAAGTGAGAATATGTCTGCTTCACAATCTAAACAGAAGCTGTGGTTTGACTCCCGCAGAGGTGTGAAAGTGGCTCCCCTGGAAGTGAGGGACATCATTAAAATTAAGAGTGGTGTTTATACTAAGAAAGGTGATAGCAAATTAAGTCAACCTGTCAAAGTTCTCAAGATTCTTGGAAATGCAGTAATGGTTGATGGAGGTCATTGGTGGAACCTCAACAGGGTGGTGAAGGTTTGTGTAAGAGATGCCGTCCCACCTTCAAGGGAAGGTGTTTCTCCTTGTATTGACCAAGCATGTCCCAAGAAATGTTCTAGAAATATTGTTAGGCCTACCAGGTAAAGGTCGTAATTCAGTTTTTTAGGTTATTGTTATTTTATGTGTTTTTTTTTCTTTTCAGTTTTTGGGGAGAAGAGGAGATATGTTGTACTGCAGCTTATCTATTATGTTATAATGCAGCTTATCTATCCTGTGAGGTTGTTGTGCTCTGGAATCTATGGTGACCTAGCAACTGTATTGAGCTTGTACATTCCTGTTGGAAGTGTTGGCAGAGCTGGTCTTCCTGGCTCTGCTGTCCATATAGTCAATAAATAACTAGGCCTGGGTGGAAAACTACTCTACGCTTGTGGGAAGCGCACGTAGCACAGTGCAAAAATGCATAGCGTATCTGTCATTTTTTGCTTGCTCGCAGTCCTCAACGTCAAGTTGGCGACCGCGAGCGAGCAAAATCAGCATCCCGCCGAGACTTTTTCCTCGTTTGCAATCGGTAACATCAAGTTGCCGATCGCAAGCTTGGAAAATAAACCTCCTGGCGAGATTCTCAATGAGGGGAGGTTAGGTTTCTCACTGCGAGTGGACGGGTATGCTCGCACCGCTCGTAATGAGAAACTACCAGTCCGTGTTGAGAAAGCTGCCAGTCGAGTACAAATCTACTCAAGCGGCAGAAAACAACTGCTTGCAATGTGCATGATGCCGCTCGCAATGATTGCACAGTGCGGACAAGCATACAACACTGTGCAATCATTGCGAACATCATTTCCCTAATGCACTACGCAGTTTGCATACCTACACGTAGAGCGACGTAGTGAAAAGTGCACTTTGTGTAGCTATGCCTAGCGCAACTACGCAAACTAGACCAAGGGTTATAAATAACGAGCTTTCTACTTCTTGCGTCAGCCTGGTTACTACAGACACGAAATAGCACTTTACAGTAAACCCAAAGTTTTATGAAAAATTAAAGATTGTTTACATCATAAGATAAAAATGCACATTCAAATGTACACAATTTAAGATAGTTATTTACTCAATCAGGCATTGTATGCACACAGTGTTTGTATAGAGGAAACTTAGCCAAAAGGAATGGAATCTCGATATCCTTATGGGTGACATGCACCAGTGCAGGGACAGAATATCGAGTCATTATTATCGTTGGTCAGAAATATCAACAGCAAGAATATTGTGGTCAAGAATACCGATTTAAGGTAAGTAATATGGATTTTAAAAATGTGGTGATTATTATTGCTTGCAAAAATACAGTTGTTAAAAATATCGGTTTTTAGTATTGTTATGAATTTTAGTATTTATTTTATATGTATGTTATGTATGTTTTTTTGTATAGGAATTGTTTGTATTTTTAATATATGTGTTACAATTTTAGTATTTATTATTATTTTTTATTAGAATTTTGCACTTTAAGTTCTGTAGCAGGTTGTGGGTTTATAGGGGAATTTGGTGGGAAGTAATTTAATTATATTACATTTATTATTATATTTTATTTCAATTTTGCGTTTTTAGTTCCATGGTGGGTTTATAGGGGAATAGAGTGGGAAGTAATTTAATGACATTACATTTAATGTAGTGATTAATATTTATTTATTAATATTTGTTTAAAGATGTATAGTATTTTATTATACATTATTTATTAATTGATTGGTAATTAATTTTAATAAATTCATTGGTTATTCATTTTGGTAATTGTGCAATTATTTTAGGTGTGTGTTGTGGTGTATACAGGTGTAAAGGGTGGGAAGTAATTTATTTTAAATTTCTTGAATTAATAATTGTTTGTTAATTCATTTTAAATAATTAAGTTGAAATTCATTTTTGGTAATTGTGTAATTTATTTTAGATGTGTGTTGTGGTTATTGTAGGTGTAAAGGGTGGGACGTAATTTATTTTTAATTGATGAATTCATAATTAGTTGTTAATTAATTGTATTTAATTAATTGGTAATTCATTTTGGTATCTGTGTACATAATTTTAGGTGTGTGTTGTGGTGTTTATGGTTGTAAAGGGTGGGAAGTAATTTGTGTTTAATGAATTAATATATGGTTGGTAATGTTAATTTGTTATTTATTTTAGGATAATTGTTTATTTTGTTGTGTGTTGTTTTTACTATTAAAGGGGTAAAGGGTGAGTATTAAATACATTACATTATGTAATTATTAGTTGTTAATAGTAGTAATTTTTAATCACGCTACTAGCCTGTGGGTGTCTCAGGGTGCTGGGGGTGGGTGGGTAAGCAGCTCTGGTCAGTTGAAGAGCCAGAGCTTGAGGGTCTTCCTGAAGATGTGCAGGGTGGGTGCGCTCTGATGTCGATTGGGAGCTCGTTCCAGGTCTTGAACATGGCGTATGAGAAGGTTTTCCACCTGTTCGTGCTCTGCGGATGTGCGGGGGTTCAGCGAGGGCGGCATAAGTTTTAATTGTGTTTTATTGTTTTATAGTTTAACTTAGGTGTGTGATGTGGATATTATAGTGTTAAAGTTTGTGTAGTTAATTAATGTTTATTATTTGTTTTTCATAACAATATGTTTTACTTGATTATTAATTATTTTAATTATGTAAGTCATTTTAATTAAAAATGTGTAAGTGTTTTGTTATTGATGTGGTGTTATAGGGTAGGAAATAAAATAAATACTTTTTTTAAATAACTTTTTTTGTACATATTTTGTAGTTAAAAAGATTTATTTTTATATAAATGTATTTATTATTTTATCTTATCTAATATGTGTTGGTTTTTGTTATATGTAATTCATAATATAATATTTGGTATTTTTAAATGTTTATTATTCTTTTTAATATTGTTTATTTATTTTTATGAGTCTATTCAATTTTTAATATATTTTTTGTGTAAGTGTTTGTGTGTGAATAGTAATTTTTTTATACGCTATCTAACACTTTCCCTACTGTTGCATTCACTGGAGTGGGAATATTAAAGTTTACCCCTCCACTATCTAACAATTTAACTACTGTTTCATTCACTGGAGTGGGAATGGTAATTTTTACCCCTTCTCTATCCAGCAATTTCCATAGTGTTGCACTCACTGAAGTGGGAATAGTCATTTTCACCCCTCAGCTATCCAAGATTTTCCCTACTGTTGCATTCACTGTAGTGGAAAAAGTAATTTTTCCCCATCCGCTGTCCAACACTTTCCCTACTGTTGATCTCTTTGGAGTGTGAATAGTAATTTGTACGCCTCCACAATCCAACACTTTCCCTACTGTTTCAATCACTGGAGTTGAAATAGTAAATGTAAATACTTTGTTACCCAATATTTTCAGTACTGTTGCATTTATTGTATTGGGCAGTTTAGGTTTAATTTTTCTATAGTTAAATTTATCTTATTAATTTTAGAAATTCTTTTATATTTTAAAATATTTATATATATATATATATATATATATATATATATATATATGTACGCTCGTGGGGAGGTCCAACTAGAGAACTGCAGCCGAACACAGGTGAGCTGTTCCCCAAACAGATTTAATTAAAGGTACAGGCAGTCACGCTCTCCGGTACATTAAAAGAATATGTCCACAGTCCCAACGCGTTTCAAATTTGCCTCTTCTTCCTGGGGCACTGCAGTCATCACACGCATATTTCGCTCCATCTCCAATTTAAGCTATGATGAATGCCACGAATTAGCGAATCTGCTACTTTCTGGGAGATGAAGTTTCAGTTTATATCCTGGATGGATGCGTGCTGAAATAAATGCCAGATAAAGCCCCTCTTGGGCCCCAGAGTGCCGGCTGCCTTTATCCAACACCTGTGCTCCACAACGTGGCCCCCTCTTCTTTATGGGGTGGTGCTAGTTCGGCGGCAGGACAACCGCCAAATATGTACACTCGTGGGGAGGTCCAACTAGAGAACTGCAGCCGAACACAGGTGAGCCGTTCCCCAAACAGATTTAATTAAAGGTACAGGCAGTCACGCTCTCCGGTACATTAAAAGCATTTGTCCACAGTCCCAACGCGTTTCGAGTTTGCCTCTTCTTTCTGGGGCACTGCAGTCATCACACGCATATTTCGCTCCATCTCCAATTTAAGCTATGATGAATGCCATGAATTAGCGAATCTGCTGCTTTCTGGGAGATGAAGTTTCAGTTTATATCCTGGATGGATGCGTGCTGAAATAAATGCCAGATAAAGCCCCTCTTAGGCCTCAGAGTGCCAACTGCCTTTATCCAACACCTTTGCTCCACAACGTGGCCCCCTCTTCTTTATGGGACTGTGGACATATGCTTTTAATGTACCAGAGAGCGTGACTGCCTGTACCTTTAATTAAATCTGTTTGGGGAACAGCTCACCTGTGTTCGGCTGCAGTTCTCTAGTTGGACCTCCCCACGAGCGTACATATATATATATATATATATATATATATATATATATATATATATATATATATATATATATATATATATATATATATATATAGGTATATTTTATTTATATATAATTTTAAACTTTTAAAATAAATTAGAGATAATAGTTTATCATTTTTTTAAAGTAAATATACGTATCAAATATTATGTGTGTGTGTTAATGTTTTTTAATTAAGTTTATTTTTTTATTTTGTAACAATGTATATTAAATGTAATTTATTTTGTTGAAATTAATATTTAATAAATTAAATATATATTTTTTGTTTTATATACATACATAAATATTTTTTACATCTACATTTCTTACATTGCGATTTTGTATTCAATATATTTGTGCTTACCTTTTTACTAAGTATAGGAGTTGATATTTTTGTTGTCTATATTTTTTATCGATTTATTTACATCAATGTTTTGTGGCTCGATGTTATGTCAACGATCCACACGCACCACTCAGCAGAAAGTAAAATATTTTATTGTATATGGTTAATTAAAACCTTTACAAAATTTGCAAAGAGAATATAACATAAAATCATTAAAATAAAAAATGAATGAAAACCTGCATTTACTCTCTGTTTTAAAAGGGAAAACAAAAAAAAAGAAAACATTTTGACATATGCTGAAATCGGCGTCTTTTGTAATCCTTAATCCTTTGATTTGATGCCATTGTTCGCCATTTTTTCAGTTTCCATTATTAGGAGGCTCGCCTTCTGAAGAAATCTGCTGGGCCTACAGGCTGTCTGCAGCTGCTGGCTGTTCAGTGATAGCATAACTGCCGGCCGACATGTTCTGACTTGAAATGAGCGGAATATATGCAAGAGATAGTAACGTCTCAGGGTTTTGAGGGTTGGGCAAATGCACAGAAGATAAATCAAAGTTTCTTCTGCATGACCACAGAGTCTGCAAAGTGGTGTTGGCCACGTTTGCTTCCATGCAGGGGTCTGGTCTTTTGAGATGTAAGTTCCCAGCCGTACTCGTAGGAGCATCTGTTGTATGGATGGTGTAATATGGTTAACTAAGTATGGTTGCGGAGCACACCTCTCATATGTTGCAAGTACCATCCAGCCGTGTTTTTTCTTTGCTAGTGCAGCTTTGTCAGTGATCAAGGATTCTAGTTTTGCCGCACCATTGGCTGCTTTTTTGAAGGTCGCAAAGGTGTGACCGATGTTCCAGGCCTCTTGCATATTAAGTTTTGACCGACCTTCTTCAAGTTTTGTTATCCATGCATCTTTTCCTTTTGTTTGTTTATTTATTTCAGTCCAGCAGAGACCCCTCAGCGTGTCCTCTTGAGCTGCTCTTAATTTCCAGCACATTTTTACTATTGACACTTGTCTGGCTTGGTGCTGATTTAATAGCCCAAATTCAAGGCGTACTTGCGCTTGTGAGGCGAACTTCGGAATTCGGAAGATGTGTTTGAACAGCACTGACTGTTGGAGATTCAGGAAGTTTGCGTCTTTGCCTCTGAATAGTTCTGAGCCGTACGTGATCAATGGCAAAAATTTTGCTGCGATCACCTTCAACAGATGTAAATTGGAAGGACAATTCAGTTTTGTTTTTAGTAGATTTAAAGCAAAGCGTAGTTTATTGGCCTGAGCTTTTCTGTGCAGTAGTTGATCTTTTAAAGTCCATCTTGCATCGACCAGCACTCCCAGATACTTATAAGAGGGGCTTTGTTCTATCATATTTCCCTCAATGTGCCATTTGAATTTTTGCCGCCCTGGCCGTGATGCAAAGCAGACGATTTTTGTTTTTTTGTAATTAAGTTGCAGCCCGTGCGTACGGGTAAATTCATACAGCCTTGTGATGGAGCGTTGTAATCCCAAGGGGGTCTGGCTGCACAGAACGATATCATCGGCGTACTGCATACTCCTTATTTTGTGCTGAGCTAGCTTGGGGGGGTCGCTTTCAATCTCCGCAATGCTATTGTCCAGATCCGCGGTGAAGATATTAAAGAGGGTAGGGGCCAAGACACATCCATGCTTGAGGCCATTTCATGGTGGGAATTTTTTCTGTTGTTCTGTCACCATTGCCTATTTTTATCTTGACCCCGGTTGATGTGATAAGTCGATGATGGCCTGTAAAAGCTTCGATGGTATGCCCTAGCTATCTATCTTTCTCCACAAGGTCTCCCTTGGAGCTGTGTCAAACGCCGCTTTTAAGTCGACAAAGCAGGTATAGAGTTTTGTTGATTTGGCCTTTGCACTGTCGACAAGGAGGTTTAGCGCTAACAGGTTGCATTATGTGTTAGTTCCTGGCCTAAACCCCGTCTCGGTAATTGGCAGAATGTTGTTGGAGCTGACCCAGTCCTCCAGTGCTTGCAGGAGATTGGATGCGTATACTTTGGCCTCTACGTCGATAAGCGCTATCAGCCTATAATTCCCTGGGTCTGTTCACGCGCCTGCTTTGTAAATTGGATGCAGGATGCTCCCTCTCCATGAGGGGGGAATGCTTCCTGTTTGAAAAGCGTTGTTGTACAAAGGGGTAAGGTATTCGCTTGGTCATGTTTAAAGAGTCCGTTTGGCAAGCCATTTGGGCCTGGTGCACCTTGTGATCTCAATTTTTTTAGGATCAGTTGCACTTGTCGTGACGTGATCCAATTTTCACCAAAGTTTTGGTACGCTTCTTGTTTCTCATTTTTCTTGTATGTTGGATGGTCTACTTGGGAATTGGTCATTTGTGTTTGCTCTAAATGGTGGATCCAGTCTTCCTGTAGTATGGTTGCATTAAAGACGTGGGCCGCTCCATTTGCTATTTTATTGATTTCTGCCCAGAATTTCCGATTGTTGTTTGTTTTGCTGGCTTCTAGTAGTTGTAGCCAAATTTCAGTTTGATGTTTTGTCTTTGCCGACCATATGTCTTTTTTGTATTTTTGCCTTAGATTATAAATTTGTCGTTTGATGTCTACAGCCTTTGTTGGATTTTTTCCTTGTAGTTTTCTGATTTCCTGATTTAGGATCCTTTTTTTGCTCCCTATTGGGCCCAGGAACCCCTGATGTGCTTCATTAGTTTTTCTTATGTGAATCTGGGGTTGCTGGCCAAATCTGTTGGTTAGACTTACAGTCATGTTTTCCCAATTATCCTGGTGTGACAATGAGTTTTGCACGCCCTCTTCTGCCTGCACACTTTTCACAAATGTCATAATTTCTTCGACGTTCTTCCCATTCCAAACTAGTCGCTTAAGATTGTAGGGACTCTGGATTTGGAGCAAATCTTTGCATGCTGGAGCCCTGGTATGTTGGAAGATCAGCTCAATTGATTGTAGACTATGGTCACTCTCCAATTTGTGGATTATTCTGTAGGTGACAATTGTTTGGAGTACCTCGAGGTCCACTATGGTGTAATCTAATATGGCTTGCGCCTGTTTGGCAATTCTGGTCGAAGATGCGGGCTGATCTTGCGAAAAGCGGCCGTTCAAATTAAGCATTCCCAGTTCTGCGAACATTAGGGCACATTGTTGACCGTATTTATCCTTTTTTAGATGGTTAGTTATTGTAGGGGGAATTGGTTTCCCATTCCTTTTGTTTCGTTGGATATTCTGTGCGTGATCGCTCTGTAAAAGGAACATGTTCAAATCCCCAGAAACTATCAGCCCCGACTGTGGGAAGGTGGATTGCAAAGATTTGACTAGTGCCTTCAGGGTCAAGATTTTTTCTAATTTCCTCCTCGATTCTGGGTGTATAAAGGTGTTGCAGATAACCAATTACCGAAAGTCTTGTGTGACCTGTGCTCCTGGCGTGGGGGCAGGCTGAGGTTCAATTTTGATGCACTGCATCAATGTTTTTCCTGTGTCGATTACGTCATAAGACCAAGGGATGCTGGTATTCAGACATACTAGTAGTTCTGCGTCGTTTGTTTTGCCCCCCAGCCCGTTGATGTTCCATGAGCATACCTTCAAGTTCGATTTTCATGCCTCATCAGTCATGCCACCCGCGGTGCTTGGGGTTGGGGGGAGAACTTTCCGGGCCCGGCTTGCGTCTCCTGACCAGCCTTGTCGGATAATGCGTAAGTTGGACCAGCCTCCCTTGATGCTTTCCGAGCTATCAACAGCCCCCCGTAGTGTTCCTCTGTCGGGCGGTGATCTTGACTCAGCCAGCAATGCTAGCGGGCCCGGGTATCTTTCCATTTCAACTGGTCTGATTTCGATTCCCCATTTTGCGAACTCTTCTCTGTGGAGCCAAAATTCTTTGGCTTTCTGAGGGTCCTTCCATGTTGCCACTGTCATCTCTCTTCCATTTGTATTTGGGATTGGTTTGAATTCAATATTTTAGTAGTGTTTCTATTGAGTTGGTAAGTTTTAGGATGGCGCTCCGATTGAGGATGTCATGGTTCCCCCTGGAGCAGTAGTGGGGAATGATTTCGTGTACTAAGGCTCCTGCCGGGTAAGGGGAATCCATCTCTTCTCTTGGAGCCGCATGCCTGGTTTGGATATTATTTTTTTCGGAAGTTGCCTGGTTGCCTTGATATAAGATGTTAGCCTGAGCTGCTGGCGCGGTGCCAAAACCCGGCTCTGGGGGTCTGGGGCGCTCTGGGCCTTCTGGACGGGCTTTTTGCTGCTGCGCCTTGGTCAAGGGATTTTCTTTTGGTCCCGTGCCCAACTTTGTGAAGTATTGCGAAATGCTTTTTTGTTCTACTAGTATCTTCTGCGCGGTTAAGGTGTCTGCCTGTTGTGTTTTTTTGATTACTTGTGGTGACTTGTGATCGCTTTGGCTGCTAAGGTGCATGTCTGATATGGCCGGTTGGGGCGGAGTTGGGGTTGGGGGGTCCTGCAAAATTACCCCTTTGTCTTCTTGATCCTTTTTGCTTGGCTCTTTGCCATTCAGTCCGTTTGAGGTTTTTACAGGAATCAGAGTTTGTATTATATTGCACGCCATTGGAAGCTCTTTATCCTGGTCTTAATGCCTAATGGGTTCTTGGGCCTGGACCCTATTTGGCAATGCAGTTACTTTCTTTCCTTGGTACTTCTTTTGTCTAGCTTTCCTCAAACGTTTGCGTTCTCGTTTTATTAAGGCGTTGGTTTGTTTTATTTGCCTGTTTGGGGGTGACCTGGACTCTTTTCTCCCTTGCTTTACTGGGTCATTGGTGTCTGTAAGTTGGAATTGCATGTTTGTGGAAGTTGTCAGCTGAGCATTTACTTTGGTTTCTGTTGGGTTGCCTTCCGTAGGGTCCGTGCGTTAGCTCTCACTGAGCGTTGTGTCACTACTAGTTGTGCATGACCAGCGGTCAGGAGCCTTTTCTACCACGGTGGTTTCAGTAAAAGTTTGCTGCGCTTTGGTTTTATTTTTTACTTCTGACAAAATGTCTGTGAGGGTGGTCGGAAGAGCCTTAAGTTGATTCAGTGTGTCAGTGCACTGGCATTCATGGTACTTTGTCTGAGGATCTTTTTGGACCCGTTCAATGAAGTAATTTAGGTCTAATATCTTTCTGTATATTCCCACTACATGAGAGGCCAGAATTTGGAGAAGGTCAATCTGAAGCTCTAATTTTTCAGAGTGTTGGAGCGAGGCCTCTGATATAGTTTCCATGGTGCTTATGAACGGAGGCCATAGGGGAGCATGTGCTGGGAGAAAAAGATCTGTTTGGTTACTGCCAGCATGGGGACTAACCCAGGCTTGGTCTCCTGGTATGCTCCAAAGGAAGTCTCGAGCCTCTTGTGGATCTTCTCCCCAAATTATATCTGATGTTGCTGTTTGTATATGACCTTTTTTCTGGGGATCAAGGCCTTTTGGTGGTGTTTCTTCCATTGAAGAGGGAATATTGTGTCGTGGGAGAGATTCTCCTAACGGGCTGATTGTGGATTTTATAAAGTCCTCATTGCGGATAGTTGGGCTGGTTGCACTTGCGCCGACCAGTACTTCCTGTGTTTCCCATCACGCATTCTTTTTTGTTGTTTTGTTATCCTGTAATGGGACCTTGGGGGTTGGCGGGCTTTCCTGTGCCTAAAGACTTTCTTGAATTGTGGGTGACCGGGCATTCATCAATTTCCCCTGTTGCCGTTCTAAGGTTTCTTTATCTGTTTTGCCTCTGTGCCACATATCCGTAATGTTCGTTCTCGCTCCTGGTGGACTGTCGGTCCCTGAGTCGGGCCCCTTTGTTCCAAAGAATGAACCCAGACTTGATGAGCGCCACCTCACTGGCGCGTTAGGAGTTTTGTCCTCTAATGCCACTGATGGATCAGTACACTGCTCCTTTTGGGCGTTGACGTTGGTTGCTGCTTCACTTGGATTTATTTGTACTTTCACTGTTAATATGTTGGACGTGATATTGGAAGATTCCCCGGGGCTTTGGATTTGAGTTATCTCCGGTAGGATGTAATTCTGTGGGTACAAAGCTTTCGGTAGCAAGCCCACTGACTGGGACATTCTTTTGTTGCTTGTAACTGTTTCGATGTTCTGTGCTTGAGACACTGAAAGCACCGAACGCACAGAGGGGGCCAGTGATAAAGATGGTGTGGTTGGAATCAAAATGTCTCTGATCTTGTAGTTTTCAAGCCCTGGTATGATCTTCTGCTTCTTGGAGGTGGGA
Organism: Lissotriton vulgaris; assembly: GCF_964263255.1. Classification (NCBI taxonomy): domain Eukaryota; kingdom Metazoa; phylum Chordata; class Amphibia; order Caudata; family Salamandridae; genus Lissotriton; species Lissotriton vulgaris. The sequence goes on from NC_141689.1 coordinate 56,785,226, forward strand.
GCACTGGCCTTTTTGTCTTCCACCTCTCCTTTTTCTTCATCGGAGGAATCGAATTCTCCTTCGCTCATATTTCTGCGATGTTTTAAGTCCCTTTTTTTTTTGTTTGTTTGTGAGGTCTGCTCTGACTCTTCCTGACCTCATGATGGGGAAGTAGTGCAAGGAGTGCAATTGCAAGAGCGACTGGTTAGTGGGCCTGACACCCCCTTCTCTCCTTGGCTGCCGTCAAGTTAGTTGGCTCGATGGTGGGACGCAGAATCTGAGGGGCAATTTTACAGCCCCGAGCCCGTGCCCCACCGGTCAGTAGGCGTGGCTGCGGGCGAGTTGCTTGCTTCTTGTAGGATTCCTTGAGTTTACTCGGCGGAGTAAATGGCAGCAGTGGGTGTTGAAGGGTGGATAATAGGTGTTAGACGGCACCCCCCCCCCTGCTGCTGCTAGCGAAAGGTCAATGGGGGCTGTCAAGGCTGTGACTAGTGTACAAGTGGGCAACCAGTAACAAATAACAACTAACGGGCGTGCAGGGCAAAAAAAGCAGGGGGGCTGGGTACGAGCTGAGCACTCAGGGGGTGCCACGGACAAGCTCTGACCTAGTCATGTCTGCCTTGACAACCCCCCGGGCTCTTACTTTGCAGCTGCCTCTATCGGCAGCCGCGCTCGTGTCTTAGTCCGACCCCTCTCTCGCACACCTGAAGGTCGGCCTCACCTCCTTTGCTCCTTTTGCTCGCTCTCCCAAGCCGCCTCTGACACTTGTGTTCGGTCGTCCGTGCTGCCTGATGCTGCCTAAGTCTGCACCTGCCACCTGCCACCTGCCACCTGCCCTCCAGGAGTTTGTCAGGTCCGTGACGGAAACGCGGAGGGTGCCTTCGGTCGCAGCAGGTCAGTGGACAGGGGGGGGGGGCTGCCTCTGGTGACGCAGCTCGGCTCGCCTGACTTGAGCCCTGCTGCTACTCTGAGAGCTCTGCACTCGCACCTCACTCACAGAGCACCGGACGCCCACCGGCCGCACAGGTTTAGCCGCACTCCCAGTCTCCTTGCCCGACAGAGGCTAAGCGATTGGCGGGCTGTGGGGGTCAGTGAAGGAGCTGCGGAGGGGTTGCTTGTTTGTTCGTGAGGTGGCGATCTGGCTCTCCGGCTCTCCGGCTCTCCGGCTCTCCGGCTCTCTGGCTCTCCGACTCTCAGGCGTTCAGTTCTCTGTTGCTCTATGCTGCTCTCTATCGACAACTCCGTGGTAAGAGAGAGATTTTGAAAAAGAAACAAGTTGTTGGCCTTTATTTCTAAATTGCTGCCCAGCTGAGGCTGCTGCGGTACTAGTCAAGCTACTGGCCTTAATGTTAACTGCTACTTGTGTTGTCTCTAATATCTGCCGTTGTCAGGTACTCCCAGTTACAACACGTCGCCTCATTCTAATTATTACCTTCTGATAACTGCGCCTGCTGATAGCAATTACGGTTGCACTGTCGGTTTCCGCTATAGTTGCTGCTGGGAGTGTTGTATTAATACTGGTAGGCTCACCTGGTTTCTGGTCCCAATTGTGTCCGTAGAGCTCCATAAATGGCAACACTGCAGCCGGCCACTGGAGTAAAAGGCGACAGGCGGCGTTCTCAGATGGTGATGTATCAGAGTTCTCTCCACACAGCTCCGCTCAGCTACCCGCCTGCTACTCGCCACACTGGCATCCTCTGTTGATGCAAAAACACGGACCAGAGTGGTCGGAAGAGGATCACAGGGGTCGCGAGTGCGGGGGCTCACTGGCTCACGGAGTGACTGCACGCGCCTTCTTCTCATGGCTCGCGGGTCGTGGGTGCACAGTCCTGTGGCTCACTGAGCAGCCTTCATCCACTGCGTCTCTCTCCTCGCGGAGCTGCCGCACACGCCTTCCTTCACTGCGGCTCTCGGGGGTCACGAGCGCACAGGCTCACGGCTCACGGCTCACGAAGCAGCCTTCCTTCCCTGCGTCTCTCTCCTCGCGGCTCGGTACTCAGGCTCAGGCTCAGGATCACGGGCTTGCAGAGCTCACGGAGCCGTTACCCACGCTGCCACCGCCTCACACGCCTTCACCTCTCTCCTCTCTCGTCTCGTCTCCAACCGGAAATCACCTATTCAGAAACTGAATGCTCAGCAAATTTACCGTACATTACATTAAAAGGCTTGTAAACTTCAGAAAGTAAACATGGCTTCTAGAAACATTTTAATTTTGTCTTCCAGCTGCCTTAATGGCCAGTAATATCAAGAACAGCACAAAAACAACCAAAGAGCAAGGTACAGATACCTCCTTCTACCCTGGCTTATACTTGCCCATGTCATTGATGTCTAGCTCCACGTTTGTTACGTATCTCCTATTTATCTGCTTCGCCACAGCGGACATTCTGCCGGGGTGCGGCCGAATACGACGCGTGCGCAGATCGGACGGCCCCTGACCGTCCGACGCACACGCTCACCGTTACGTTGGCCAGCCTGGGGCCGTTCGACACATCGAAAAGGTTATAAAGGTTATAAAACAAAGCACTCAAGTAGGAGAGTTTTTATAGGATAAGATGACTTCCCTCCTCTGACTTCCTATGCTAAATCCCAAATGCTATTGAAAACGAATGGGGGGATTTAGTAACATTTTGCACTGGTTTTGCATCATAAAAGTGATGCAAACCAGCTCAAAATCTGTTTTTTATTATTCACTTTTTTGCGCTGGATATTGACAGTTCTGCTTTGTGTTACTTAGCTTCAAGGGGGCGTTACATGGGTGGCCCCATGCAGCCTCCCACTCTATTTAATGCGAAACCCTTATTGCCAAAAATACGAGACGTGGTTTTGCAACTAGGCATGTGCTGCACTGTCCAGCACACATGCAATATAGGAAAAGTTTTAGAAGTTGCCTAGGCATACTAGTTTGCTGTACAAGAAAATCCTTCCAGTACAAAACCAATGCTAGACTTTCTCACACACCCTTGCACTGTAGTTTAAAGGTGTGTGGGGCTCTGCAGCTGGTGCTAAGGAGAGGGGAGAGTGCCATATCTCTGTAGATATGGCGCTCCTCTTCTCCCTCCATGTCACGCAACGCAGCAAAGAACTTTCGGATTCTGCACTGCATTGGATGACAGTTTAGTAAATCTGACCCAAATGTTTTAAGTAAGTCTATAAAATGAATGTATACACCACATCGCTCACCTTTTTTTTTCTTCTTTTTTTTAGTTATTAATGCAATTAACGCAGCGGACACTGATATAAGAAACGCAAATAACCAAGCTGACGAAGCACAACGTAGCCTCCAGGCACAGTTGAGCGCTGTGAACATGTATCAGGAACAATGCAGGTCCTGCAGCCAAGCAATCAGCGCCAGGGAACAATCCATCTCTGCGAACAAGGGAAATATCCAAGCCATCATGGGTGACATTAACAGAGAAAATACTATTCAACAGCAAGTTACACATTTCCTTATTCCAGTGAGGCAATGTAGCGCTTTCCTGAGCACTTTGGCTGGCAAGAGCCGTGTGGCCAACATGTTTGTCGAGTTTAGTGGGATGCTTGACGCTCTCCTGCCAGTCATGGATGACATTGTGAAGGCTGCACGGCCTTTAATTGGAGGTGATGCAAATTTCCAACTGTTGATCACAGTGAGACTACCTACTATTGTAGAGAAGTTAGAGAAAGCCAACGAAAAAGTGAAGAAAGCAGCAACCGCCGGGAGGAGTGAAATCCAGGGATTCCTGTAGCCACACCACGCAGTGGGTGCCAATCACCCTGGTAAACCCATATATATTCAGCTTCTTTTATCTTTTATTTTCCAGTGATATGTCTTTGGTTTTATTCCCCCTTCCAGAGTAGAGCCACTAACTGCGAAGGTGGCTTTGCTAACCAGAACTGGGACACCATACAACAAGGAGTCTGTAGCTCTTGCAATATTGAAGACTGAAGACTATAGTAGTCAGATATTTAATGCTCACCCAATGTAAAAAAGTAATCAGTGGTGGCCACAAAAGAAATATTTAGCAAAATGAACCCATTGTTGTTGCATTTACATGAGTCACTGAATAAATGAAGCTTAAAATGTATTGCTTTTCTGGCAAACCTTTCGAAGTAAAGTCTTTTGCAAGAATTCTGTATTGGTGAAAATTACATAGTATAGCCCACCACGGCATCTCACAGTGATCTACTACATGAACAGATGTGAGCTGGCCGTCAACTTTTATTGTGTGACCTTCTGGTTGGCTGGTGCATTAACTGATTTAGGAGTGCAGCGGGTGATCGCTGCCACCATGTGAATCTTCAAACAGGTGTATGACTTGCTAGAGTAATATGACTTCAGTCTTATTATAATGAGCCCTGCATAGCTCAAACAAGGCTGGCAATGGAATGTACAGTCTTGCAATTTCTCTTTCAAAGTCTCCTGCTTAAGCAAATTCTGGGTATCAGTTGACACCTCAAAGCACCTTGGGTTCACAGAAGAGCTACTTGTGCAAAGGATATCCTATGCATGGCCTTTAAAAAATCGGAAACTATCAGGCATTCTGGTTATGTGTTTCTTGTCAGATTTCCTCTATATGATAGATTAATTTTATCAAATGGTAAAATACGTTTCTTCTATATTTATGCATGGCAAAGCTGAAAGTAAATTGGGGCATGTCCTTAAAAACGTTGTGCTATTTTCTATAATAATTCAAAATTTGCAAACATTCGTGACAAGAATTTTCAATTCTATTAAGGACTAGGAGGCGAGGATTATGCTTTCTCATTTCTTTAATGAAATGCTCAGCAGCCAATAAAAAACAAAACTACATTTCCCATGAACACCAGGGAATGACCATAGAGATGATGCTATAAAAGGTGCAAACATTAGTCTTTCTTCCTCTTTCTTTGTGGAAACAGGTCAACATCGAAAAACAATCCCAAGTAAAGCAGCAACAACAATTCCAAGCACGCTGCCGAAATCCAAAGGAACTGGTAACAGAGGAAGGAGGAATCTCGGGTCCGAGAACTAGGAAACACAGGAGGCTCCCGAAGAGGATCAAGATCATTTCTGGTCTGAACCTGAAAAAGAGACATAGCTGTAACATCCAAATAATGGAGAGGAATCAAATCAAGGGGGGGGGGGAAAGAACAAGGAGACATAAATCAGCAAAGGTATGCAAGTATTACACAGTACAGCAAAGTAACAGAGTCATAACAATGGGTGGGATAATCCTCGCCTCCTAGTCCTTAATAGAATTGAAAATTCTTGTCAAGAATGTTTGCAAATTTTGAATTCTATGTCAGGACAGGAGGCTCCGATTATGCTTGTTCAAAGCTGGTCCACCACAACAGAAGCAACACTTACAATAGGTTTATAATAAAACTTTTTGAAAACAGAGTCCGAAGACCAATCTGCAGCTTTCATAATATCAAAGAGAGTGACACCCAAGGAAAAACCCTTAGAGGCCATTGCCCCTCTTGCAGAATGTGCCCCAAACACAGAAATATCAATGCCTGCCTCAGACATGAGCCAGCGCACCAAGCGAGCCAGGATAGCTGGTGAAACAGGGCGAAAAGGCTTCTGCAAGGCAATCAACAATTGACCCTGCATGTCCGTATGCAAAGAAGCGGTACTCACCTCATAATCCTTCAAACACTGGACAACACAAAGATTGGGATGATCAGGAAAAGAAGGATACGTAATGGAGGAAGTATTAGACTTAGTCCTCCTAGAGAGAGTGAACATAACAACCTCGGGGGTGAAACTGCGACCCGCAAGGTCTAAGGCGCGGATATCAGAAACTCGTTTGCAAGACACTAGACACAGTAACCTGGCCAATTTCGCAGACAATTGTTTACGAGACAGTAAAAGATTCGAAGGCCAGGCTTCCAAAAACCTCAGGACAACAGAAACATCCCATAAAGAAACATATTTGGGAGTAGGAGGTTTCGCAAGACGAATCCCTTTAAGCAGTTTAGAAAGTAAATGATGTTCACCAACAGGCTTACCATCAATGTGGACGTGTCCAGCAGAAATAGCAGAACGAAAACTGTTAACAGTTTGATAGGCTAGACCTGAAGTGGCCAAAGAAGTCAAAAAATTAATGATCAGACTGACATCCGCTGAAACGCGATCAACTTCCCGTTGAACACACCAATCACACCAGCGCTTCCAGGCCCCTCGATAGTGCTTGTGAGTATTGGGAGACCAGGCGTTACTAATGAATTTGGCAGCATCACCAGAAATGCCCGGGATCGACCAACGATCCCCGAGATTCGCCATGCCAGCAACTGGAGAGAGCCGGCCAGAATGAGGGGATGCGGCTCCCCGAGAGGATCCCGCAACAGATTCCACTTCAGGGGAAGAAGGAGTGGAGGCGCACAACACATCTCCAGGAGAACTGGGAACCACGCCTGAGCCCTCCACAGAGGAGCAATCAGAATCAACTCTGCCCGAAACCGTTTGGTATAGGCCAACACCCTGGGAAGCATCAGGAATGGGGGAAACGCATAACAGAGAGTCGATGGCCACAGTTGCAGGAAAGCATCCGTGGCCAGAGCCAGGAGATCCGGTCTCCAACTGTAGAACCGGGGAAGTTGCGTGTTGAGGCAAGAGGCAAACAGATCCAAATGACACTGGCCCCACTGCCGAAGAATGGCACGGAAGACTCGAGGATGAAGCCTCCAGTCGCTGAAATCCCGAAGATGTCTGGAATGCCAATCCGCAATCTGATTGTTGCGACCCGGAAGATATTCTGCAATAACCGTGATCTTCCGTTGGAGGCAAAAATGCCAAAAATCCTTGGCTATCTCCGCCAACACCTTGGACCGAGTCCCGCCCAGCTTGTTGACATAGCGGACTGCGGACACATTGTCCATTCGAAGAAGAATGCAACAAGTCATCTGAAGGGAAGAAAAACACCTGATCGCAAAGGAACCCGCAAGGAGTTCCACACAATTTATGTGGAGAGACAATTCCTGGGGTGACCAACGTCCCCCCGTCGAGACAGATCCGCAACGGGCTCCCCAACCCCATTGACTGGCGTTGGATTCGATCACCAGTTCCGGAGACGAACCAAACAGGGCTCGACCGTTCCAGGCCTCCACGTAGTCCAGCCACCACTGCATCTCCCCCCGCACCTCGTCCGAAAGAGGAATCTGATCCGAATAGCGGAGGCCTTTTCGGAGATGCTGAATCTTCAGGCGTTGCATCGCTCTGTAGTGTAGAGGACCTGGAAAAATCACCTGAATGGAGGACGCTAGAAGGCCTACCACACGAGCTAATGACCTCAATGACACAGTCTGTTTGGAAATAACAGACGTCAATTCCCTCTTGATGTAGCAAAGCTTCTGACTCGGTAAGAGAAGTTGGCAAGTCACAGAGTCTATCTGAAAGCCCAGAAAATCTATAGATTGAGAGGGGGTCAAAACCGACTTTGGAACATTGACCAGAAAACCTAGCGACTGCAAGAGCTCGATGGACCACTCCAGATGCTGCAGAAGCCTGAGAGGGCAATCCGCCATAAGGAGAATGTCGTCCAGATATATGATCAGTCTGACTCCCCGTGAACGTAGATGTTCCACAACTGGCCTCAGTAATTTCGTGAAACACCATGGTGCTGACGAAAGGCCGAATGGGAGAACCTGATACTCGTACCAATGCCCCAGCCATTGAAACTGGAGGAATCGACGATGAGGCTTGTAAATCGGGATTGACAGGTACGCATCTTTCAGGTCCAGACGGGCCATCCAATCCTCCTCCCGAAGGAGATCCCGCAAGAGATGGATGCCTTCCATCTTGAAGTGCCTGTACACTACCCCGCTGTTGAAGTCTTTCAGGTTGAGAACCAGGCGAGACCCGCCTCCCTTCTTCTCGACCAGAAAGACTGAGCTGACAAAGCCCTTCGGATGGCGTTCGGTTGGAACAATCGCTCCTTTTTTGAGGAGAACCTCGATTTCCTCTGAGAGACAAACTTGAGCGGGACGGGAAAAAAGAATAGGAGGGGGAAGACGGGTCTGATGCACTGGGTGATAGAACTCTATTTTGAAACCCTGAACGGTTTCTAGCACCCATGCATCGGTGAAGATCAAGCGCCAATTGTTTTGGAAAAACTGCACTCTGCCCCCCAGCATTACATCGCATGCTTGAATTAGGCTCACCTGTAGTGCCGGCATCTTGGTAATGGCCTTGTTGTCCGCCAGATCGGCCCTTTCCGTATTGGCCCTTTCCTTTGCGGGACGGGTAGAAATTGGCACGAGTGGAGTATCCTGACTCATAGTGGCCCCCACGATGCTGCGAGGCTCCTCTCTGGGACTGCTGCTGCGACCCACGGCCGAACGATCGTCCCCGTTGTCATCCAGCCTTGGTAAAAACCGGACGCATGGCCCGGCGTAAGGAGGCTTGGGCTTTATCAATGCCGATGAAGGCGGACACAAATTTTGTTAGTTCCTTCAGGAACGGCTGACCAAACAAAAGGCCCTGTGCCTCAGGACCCGCCTCCGAAGTCGCCAACTCCGCCAACTTTGGATCCAACTTCAGTAGAATGGACCTACGCCGTTCCGCAAAAACTGCGCAGTTAACATTCCCCAGCTCGCAGACTGCCCTCTGCGCCCACTCTATGAGCTCATCTGGGTCCACGAGAGCCGAAGCTTCCTTTGCCTTGAAGCCTAAATCCAGAATCTTGGACAGGGGACCAAGTAAGTCTAGCAACTTATCCTGGACGGACCGCCAGGAACGGTCCAGACCCTTTTTTGGGTCCTTCGCATACTTTTTGAGGTAAGTGACCATCATCGGATCCACCTCAGGGGTCTCGGCCAGGTGGTCCGCAAGGTCAGGCCTAGGGCATTCGGAACAGAGCCTGGCCCGAACCGACGCCTCAAAAGGTTGTAGAATATGAGCCTCCAAATAAGCGGCTACTGCAGGAGCAGGCAACCACGATGAAGAATTTGGATAAACAATGTCCTCTGGCTCAAAATTCAGAACGGTGGGACGCTCAGGCGCGTCGTCAAAATGCTCCTTGCGGAGTCGCTTCTTGGGAGGAGAGTCCGTACCAGAAGAGGCTTGAGCGTGGTCGGAGTCTTCAGCAAAACGAGAAACGGAAGACTTGGACGCCTCCGTACTCAAAGTCTTCGCCAGCCTTTGAAAGTCCGACTTGTGAGGATTATGTGGAGATTTGGCGGTCTTCTGTGAAGGAGGCAACCAACCCTGTTGCACCGCATACTGGTTCAGATGGCGCTTCAGGGGATTGATAGCCCGAACAAGCACCTTGTTGACAGACAACTGCACACCCTTATCTAACTCCTCCACCAGATCATATTCAAGAGTGTCCTCCTCTTCCTCATGATAGAAACAGTCATCGTCATCCTCATAATAATCCGCCATTGCACAGGTGTCCAGAGAGTCAGAGCCCACAAGATGACTGGCACAATATGGAGTATCGAAGATACAAATAAGGGGGAGTGAACACCCCAGGCAGGCTAACTTGAGGTAAAACTCAAGAAAAAACAAGTACACGTGGAGGGAGACAAGCCTGCCACAAAAATCACTCTAGGCAGAGCCTATGCACAAGGTAACAACCAAAACACTTTCCTGTGCTCCGGCGTCGAACGGGGTCGAAAGTTCAGAGTTGTGGGCGTGAGCGCTGTCAAAGCGGTCCTTCACTCAACCAGCGTGAGGAAAAAGAGCCTCAAACCGGAAATAATGCAGTGCGCATGCGCGACGCTGCCGCTACTGAACACCGGCTCGAGAGCGCTCGCGCTCCCCGTGTGAGCTGGCGACCCCTGCTCCCGCTCCACAACAGCAACCGGGCACAAATGGCCAGGTGCAGGGAGGTGAACCCACGCTCCCAAGAAACACGTCGCCAACGGACGAAACAAACACCGGTACACACCGCAGGAGGAACCGGGTCCTAGAAACATACACAAGCACCGCGCACTAAAAGCAAAGCAGCGCAAGACAAGGCAAGTGCATGAACAACAACAGTAAGCAATAGTAATAACAGCTATTGAAGCAGAATAAGGTTAAAGAGACTTAACTGGCTGCGGAGCAGCAAAGAAAGAGGAAGAATGACTAATGTTTGGACCTTTTATAGCCTAATCTCTATGGTCATTCCCTGGTGTTCATGGGAAATGTAGTTTTGTTTTTTATTGGCTGCTGAGCATTTAATTAAAGAAATGAGAAAGCATAATCGGAGCCTCCTGTCCTGACATAGAATACATTTTTCTTTCTAAATTGAGTATTTGGTCATCTGTAAATTCATTAACTATTTCCCTCTTCTAACCTACTTGGTTGATAGCATCACAGCAAAAGTAACCTAGTGACACCTCGGATAGGTGAACAGAAATGCACATGCTTAGTAATTAATAATTACATTTGGAATTCAAAATCAAAATTCCTTTAATATCATAATTGGTCATAGTTGGTCTATGATCTCTGTTTTTAATGGTCTGATCATTTTTAATAGTTTTCTAAGATAAAAGATGGACAGTATTGTCAATATACATAATATTACATTCTAAAATTTGAACACAATAAGCAGTACAGCAGTCGATGTAAGTCTTCAATTTTGAGTAAAGAATATGAATGCAGCGTGTGCTCCAATAACATTCTGAATTAGCTCCAAGATGTAAAATATGTCAAATTTCACGAAACAGTTAACACGTTTGCAGCTGCATGCTGAGTAACTTGTTATCAGTATGCATGTTATCATGGACTACAATATGCTTTTGGGGATCATTAGAGTTGCATACAGGACTTTCACAGCGTTCACGTTTGATTCAGCTAAAATATTATAGTTATAATCCCCTTTAAAATGATTTGTACAATCATGTCATCTAGTGAAATAACTATATTCCAACACAAAACTTATCTTTGTGTGTAACCTATTTTCCATTAGGGATACATTATTTGTGGGGGGTTTTCGGATGCACTGGAGGTGGCGCAGTGAGTTTTCAAGCTCTGCGGGTCACATGGGGGAGGAAAATGACGGCTTGAAGCCACCACTCAGAGCCTGCATACTCGCCTGCTCCCGCTACTGACACCGGTATTTCAGTATTGATGCCTTTGATATCACCGATATCGCTTTTGTGGAGGTTCAGATGAATAAGCGAGCGGCTGGGGAAAAACCTGATGCTTTTTGAGCCTGCCGTTTGGGTGACAGAGAGCCTGAAGAGCCTGCATGCGCGTTTGCTCCTGCTCCCGCTATCCCGCTATTGCCCTCAGCTGTGACGCCTTCGATGCCTCTTATGCCTCTGATGTAATCGCGATCGATACATCTTCTGAGGAGGTTTGGTTAAATAACCGGGAGGTTGGAAATACTGAGAAAATACTGGAGGAATCGTTTGCTTTACCGGCCAGGGGTATATCATCCGCATACAGGAATGGCTCCCCCTCAAGGATGAAACCAGCGTGCTCCGGCTGTCTCTGCTGCCACTCCAGAAAGTAGGAAAAATTAAATTTCTGATTTACCTGACCAGCGCGTACATACTGATGCGAGATGGGGCAGCTCTCATCTGGGGAAGTCTGTTTTTAAGTTTCTCCAGTCTAAGAAGGCGGCTGGTGTTATACAAGCTTGTGCCCCCCCTCAGTGGAACAAACTATGGCTGCTGTGTATGCAGAACATGGCTATGAAGATGGCTGTGAGGCAATAACGCTGTGGCTCCAACTTCCTCTCCTTCTAAGGATCAAAGCAAGGATCTGTTGAAGTCTACACTGATACAAGGTAATGTAAATGTAAATGTAAATGTGGCGTATTTGTATAGCGCGAACAGTGACCCGGAGGCATCCCGGCGCTTGTACTCCTACCACAAGGGAACCCCTCCTGGCTTTTCCTCATGGGGTGTCCACTCCTGGGCATCCCATGGTGAAACCAGGCATCCCTTGTGTATCAGGGGGCCTTTGTGGAGACTAAGCAAGCTATTGCCCAGAGTTGCAGCGTGGGACCCATGCTTAGAATAAGCACTGAGGCGAGAATATCCGGTCAGAGGAATTTAAGCCCGAAACCCGCCGAGGCGGGAATCGAACCCTGGTCCCTGGCCAGCGTTCTGCATCAAGGTCTGCCGCTCTAAGCATTGAGCCACACTTCTCCACCATGTTTCTTTAACGCATATAAACAGTGCGCAAGGGCCGCACCAAATAAACAGCCCGGTTGATAAAACTTTTCAGGACATTGATTGAGCAATCATCATGTAGATTTTCTTGCGAATGATCCTCAACAGGGAGTCTTCAACGTAGATAATACTAACAATATAGACATGACTCCCAATGAACAACTTTATGAGTGTCTTATTGAAAATAGACAAATTGCTACTGCTAGTTTACTGAGTGGAAAAGAGGCAGCTGGAGTGGGGGGAGTGGATGACCTTCAAGAAAATATCTTTATTGTGGTGGATGAGGATGAGGAAGAATGCCACATAACATCAAAACCAATTTCAGACCAATAGGATACGGTTGTGCTGGGTGAAGCTACTGTTGATAAAGCCATGACAATTACTTTTATTCTAGTTACCACTCCCGATGTAATGGGGGGCCCGAGATATGGTACAAGAACAAATGGTGTCTTGTAAAATAAATGAGCGGATACTGTTACTGGGCCTAACAAAGGAGCCAAGCAGAAAAGTAACAACAAATCAAGGAGAAAACCCAAGTATGCTCTAATGTCTCGAAATTACCTGATAACAGTGGCCAACATAGCTAATTCAAACCTCTGCGAAAATGGGTCACTGCCAAAGGGGATGTAAAAACTCTCATATCAAGATTATCAGGTTCCTCTCCTAGCAATGAGGTGCTACCACCTACTAAAACTAGTCCCAGCCTGACTAATCATATGGTTACTACATCTGGGTGTCTACATTTAGCTGGAAGTATGGTAGCTACCGGATTAGAACCCTCTCTTCCTTCAGTAACTCTTGCTACATGTAATACATCTAACATAGAAGGAGCGCAACTATTCGCCTGTACCAAAACCATAAAGGCTTCTTTGACCACTATCCTCCAATTGCTTCATGAACAAAGGGCTGAGGTCCAAAGTAGTTTTAGTCAGGCTAGAGCACATAGCTGCCTGATACAACAGGGTTTGTCAGAGGTCTCAGCTAAAGTAGCTGCCATTACACATGAAAAACAGAGGTACAACAGCATCTGTCAAATGTTGAAGATACTGTCACAGCAACAGAAAACACAATGGAAATTCATGAAACTCATCTCTCATTCCTCAGAAGTAAGGTTGAAGATCTCGTAAACAGACAACGCAGGAATAATCTTTGACTTTTTGGAATCCCTGAACAAAAGGATGGATCTGACTCTCGGGCCTATATCGTTCAATTATTTAAAAACTCATTCCCAGATCTCTCTGATTGGGACTGTGATTCCAAGATTCAAAGGGCCCATACACTTCCTCTATTTCTGAGTCAAGAGGCAAGAGTAAATAGACAACATCCCAGGCCTATAATTGTCTATTTTGGAAACTTTTTACTAAGACAAGCCGTGTATTTTCAAGCTCAACCAGGGTTTACCAATTTGCTCACTTTTTCTGTTAGATCAGACCTTTGCAAAGAAACAATGGAACAACGCTGGAACCTATGCTAACTGATTGATCCCATGAAGGCAGCTGGTGCACAAGTGTTCCTTCAAGAGCCTGCAAAACTTAAAGTCATACGTGGCGGACACACTTGGATGTTCCACTCAACCGCAGAGGCCCAGAAAATTCTTAACTCCTGGAAAATCTCAGGGAGACCGGACTCTTAAAAACTGAGAGTACATTTAAATGATCTGCTATGGACTTGTCTCAAAAGAGAAGGGGGGAATATATATATATATATATATATATATATATATATATATATATATATATATATATATATATATATATATATATATATATCAATGCTCCTTTGTTGCCCAACAAGTGAAAAAGCACACGAGCAGCAGCGCTGAAGGTACAAGCCCTTTAATAGGTATGGACCACAACCGGCATCCAGATCTCCTTCACAGCCGTTCCGCTATAATCGCCTGACGCTTTTCAAAGTTCAAAGACTTCTTCCTCAGAGGCATAGCGGTTGGGAAAGTGCGCTTGCTGGACACGTACTCCCTTTAAATAGTTCTTAATTGCACGCACCTGGATGGTCGAGTATTCTGCAAAGTCTTATGGGAGTTGTAGTGCCAGAAAGAATCAATCCGCTAATGGATGCACATGATTTGCTGCTGAAAACATTCAAAGCCCACAGATGGGCCTCTGTATGCGGGTCTGTCCTCAATCCTGCCCCACTGCCCCACATTACCAGCCTGCCAATTGTCCAAGCTTCGTGGCCCCCTGATTTCCCGGGGTGGTGCTTTTTCCGAGGCAGGGCGCCGCATGTAAATCAATGCTCCTTTGTTGCCCAACAAGTGAAAAAGCACACGAGCAGCAGCGCTGAAGGTACAAGCCCTTTAATAGGTATGGACCACAACCGGCATCCAGATCTCCTTCACAGCCGTTCCGCTATAATCGCCTGACGCGTTTCAAAGTTCAAAGACTTCTTCCTCAGAGGCATAGCGGTTGGGAAAGTGCGCTTGCTGGACACGTACTCCCTTTAAATAGTCCTTAATTGCACGCACCTGGATGGTCGAGTATTCTGCAAAGTCTTATGGGAGTTGTAGTGCCAGAAAGAATCAATCCGCTAATGGATGCACATGATTTGCTGCTGAAAACATTCAAAGCCCACAGATGGGCCTCTGTATGCGGGTCTGTCCTCAATCCTGCCCCACTGCCCCACATTACCAGCCTGCCAATTTTCCAAGCTTCGTGGCCCCCTGATTTCCCGGGGTGGTGCTTTTTCCGCGGCAGGGCGCCGCGTGTAAATCAATGCTCCTTTGTTGCCCAACAAGTGAAAAAGCACACGAGCAGCAGCGCTGAAGGTACAAGCCCTTTAATAGGTATGGACCACAACCGGCATCCAGATCTCCTTCACAGCCGTTCCGCTATAATCGCCTGATGCGTTTCAAAGTTCAAAGTTCAATGTATATATATATATATATTCACTGAAAAAACCCTAGGTTTTACACACGTTATAGTTAGGAAGTAGCATTTAAAAAACCTATGAAATTCACTGAAAAAACCATAGGTTTGACACATGTTATAGTTAGCTGGACATTTTACTCATATAAAACCAATGAAATTCCCCGTTATAGTTACTTCAGCTAACTATAACTCGCACGCCCGCAATGCACTGCTGATGATGTCACACATCACATCACTCATGACATCATCTATTAAATGGGTTAGTTTTAAAAATTACATACATTTTATATATGTAGATCTGAAAGTTGGTTGAACAAAAATGTAGTATATAAATGTATAACCGGTTGTTTTTTGGGTGAAAATAGATTCTATAACTGACTGATTAAATATAT
The DNA here is from genome assembly GCF_964263255.1 of Lissotriton vulgaris. NCBI lineage: Eukaryota > Metazoa > Chordata > Amphibia > Caudata > Salamandridae > Lissotriton > Lissotriton vulgaris. The sequence continues at coordinate 56,800,551 of NC_141689.1, forward strand.
CTTAATGAGTACATGGGTTACTGAGTAATATTTAAATATATACATATCTGTGTCTGTCTATCAGTTTCTATTTTAGTGGCTGAATGTGTTGATGAGTAGCTATATCATTGAAACATTATATCTATATAGGTTATTGTTTCTTTATTATTACCAAAAGTATCTCAGTGTCTAAGTGTTAATATGCTACATTAGGAGATTTTACATATTCCATTCATGCAAGAGTCAGTGACATACTATTCCTATATGTTGTAGGCAGCATATGTGAGATACTAGATATTATCAGTGTTATCAAGAGTAATGTCACTAACCATGTGATGAGTGATGTAATATGTAACATCATCAGCAGTGCATTGCGGGCGCGCGAGTTATAGTTAGCTGAAGTAACTATAACGGGGAATTTCATTGGTTTTATATGAGTAAAATGTCCAGCTAACTATAACATGTGTCAAACCTATGGTTTTTTCAGTGAATTTCATAGGTTTTTTAAATGCTACTTGCTAACTATAACGTGTGTAAAACCTAGGGTTTTTTCAGTGAATTTCATAGGTTTTTCAAATGCTACTTCCTAACTATAACGTGTGTAAAACCTATGGTTTTTTCAGTGAATTTCATAGGTTTTTTGAATGCTAGTTCCTAAGTATGAAAGATATACCTGAAATAAATATCGACATACCAATCTTACGTGCACAACCGAGTGCACGCACCCACCTATTTATATCAAGAAAGCTTTCCAATTTAAACCTAATGAATTTCTTCATAGACCAATGAAAGAACTTATAGTACGTTAAGACACTGAACCTAGGCTTTTATTTTGTCATATAAACCTTTTAATTAAATGGAGCCGAATTTTTTTTAATCGTTCGTGCGTGACTGGTTCTACACACCTTAATATTTTTTTAAAAAAATATAAAAGGTTTTATAATTTAATAATTGTATACTTAAATCGAGCTCTAAAAATATGTGAAATCCGTATGTGTTTGAATTCAGTTCTTTTCAAGTTTTTAAACTTCAGTAAAGAGCATCGCTACTTCCAAATCACGTTTGTAACTAGATAGTGTCACCGCCTACACGTCCTGAGAAGCGCATGTAAAGTCATGTGACTTGAAAACAATACTTCCAATTGGTTTTTAGTAGTTTCTGTTCTGGAATTTACACGAAGCACTCCACCCACTTTCCTCACAATCTTTTCTACTCTCAAGAGACAACAACGTCGAGCATTTTCCGGAAAACTTTGCTGAAATGGCTGCCCTTCCGCATTAATCTTCCGAATCTGAAGGAAATGAGCGACCACCGTTAAGAAGAAAAAAGGAATCTTTCATTTGGCAATTTTTCACTTATCCTGAAGATCAAAAGAAAGTGAATGCGCCAAAAGTAACCTGCACAATATGCAATTCGGAGCTCTCAAGGGGAAATCCAAATAGAAAATATTCCTTTTCTATACATACCATGCAGCGGCATGTTAAACAAAGGCACCCTGAGCATTATGCAAAAGCATCAACAAGAGCCCTGGCCACACTATTACCATCAGAGGTGGCCAGCACATCTTCCGGTGGACGACCTGTATCTCCATCGAGTGGTGAGATGGACTTGAGACCATATCTTGCGAAGGTGCATATGAAATGCAACGATTGTGGAGAAATTCTTTCGTCTGGAGAGCAGAGCCTCGTTCTTATTAAACTGAAAATTGAAAGTCACAAATGCCCCAAGAAAAGATTAATTTTTTCATTTCATTTCCATAGTATTACATACGGAAAAATGACGTAGCAACTTTAAGAAATCGAAAGCATCATAACACTTGTTTCCCCAAAAAAAAAAAAAAAAAAAAAAGTTCTTTTCAGAACTAACTCTTTCTACCAAAACGAGCTCCAAGAGCATATTATGAGATGTTTTTTCGCCGCTTTATTTTAGTGCGCGACCGGGTGCGCGCACCCACCTATCGCTTACAGGACCTGAGATTCGCATGTGAAGTCATGTGACTTGAAAACAACACTTGCAATTGGTTGTTGGTAGTTTCTATTCTGGAATTTACACGCAGCACTCCACCCACTTCCATCACTTTCTTTTCTACTCTCAAGAGAGAACAACGTCGAACATCTTCCGGAAGACTTTGCTGCAATGGCTACCGTTCCGCATTCATCTTCCGAATCTGAAGGAAATGAGCGACCACCTTTGACAAGAAAAACGGAGGCCACGCTATTACCATCAGAAGTGACCAGCACATCTTCTGCAGAACGACCTGTATCTCCATCGAGTGCTGAGATGGACTTGAAACCATATCTGGCGAAAGTGCACATGAAATGCAAGAACTGTGGAAAACTTCTTGTATACGGAGAGCAAAGCTTTATTCTAATTAAACTCAAAATTGAGAGTCATAAATGCTCCAAGAAAAGTTACATTTCTTCACTTTATTTGGATAGTATGACATACTGAAAAATGTCGTAGCAACTTTAAGAAATCAAAAGTATCATAACACTTGTTTCCAAAAAAAAAAAAAAGTTCTTTTCAGAACTAACTCTTTGTACCAAAACGAGCTCCAAGAGCATATTAGCTGATATTTTCTCGCCGCTTTCTTTTAGTGCGCGACCGGGTGCGCGCACCCACCTATCGCGTAGAGGCAGCGAGACAGGCATGTGAAGTCATGTGACTTTAAAACAACACTTCCAATTGGTTCTTACTAGTTTCTATTCTGCAATTTACACGGAACACTCCACCCACTTCCCTGGAAAACCAGTTTATCGAAAAACTTTTAAAGCCTCCTCTTATGAAACATTCGACATCGTTCACATAGCAGTGTAGTAAATAGCACTAGATACACTCCGTCACTTAATTATGAGAGACTTATTGCTATGTGAGACCAACTTTTGTTTTCACGCGATAATGTGAAATGCTGAGCCTGTTACAGAATTTTCTTTCAAATATATGTTACTATTCTCCTTCGAGCACTAACACCGTAGAAAATACCACCAATAGCGGTGATATTTTTTACACCGAGAACGGGCGATTTGTATCGCTTAGAGCCCTTGCTATTATAAAATTTTATTTCCTAAGTCTCTGATCTCCAACTGTGCAACGTGGCTCCCCTGTGTGTCGTAATGAAGTGCTAAGAGCACCACGTACACTCTACTGTGACTAAGCATCCATAAATTTCACGGACATCTGTACCCTGCTATCTGCAATTGTAAACATCAAAAGGAGCTACGCTGCGCCCCTTGGAGAGGCCTCACTCCCACTGCTACAACGGCTTGGCAGTCGCCAAGATGCACAAGAACAGCGTCTCGGATCCATTGAACTTCTGTGACGGTCTTAATGAAAATAAGCACTTAACAATATTCAAGTATGTAGTAGTCCTTCTACTTGGTTAGAGACTAAAAATTTACCGCAGCGCTGCAGCGATTTCTACCGCAAATAAACCTTGGTATTAATGAGGTTTAACGCAAATGCGGTAAAAATCGTTGAAAAGCATGAGTATCAGAGAAAAGTCAGCTTTATTCATGCATAGCGACCTAATGCTATTAGCCATGTTATCCACCTCCCATTGGATAACATGGCTAAGAACTGCTCAGGGCAGGTGTTAGCTTTTAGAAATATTCCCGCTTAGCGCAAATATCTCCAAAAGCTAGTAATAAGAGATAGCGATGTTAAAGACTATTTTCAGTCGCTAACATCTTGGCACACCCACTTTGCATCTCATTAGATATAAATGCAACTGACATACAAAGTGGGGCCCAAAATGTTCACTATCTCCTACTAGGTGCCGCTAACTGGTGTTAGCAGCAGCTAGGTAATAGAGAGATAATTTTATCTCTGCTTTCTTCGCGTTTAAAGCAAAAAAAACACAGATAAACACCCTTGATAATATACCTCTATATTCAAATTGCTGCGTCAAAACCTACGCCTACTTCAATCACATGCACAGTTTTGAAACAACATGGCCCAGAAAGTCACTGAGTAAAATCTCATAAATTACAGTCAGCCACTTTCAAGACGCATTACTTCAGAGGAACACTTCTTTATGATACAGGGCTTTAGAATGACACACATATCTCGTCTTTATAGAAACCCCTCAGGTTTTTTTAACAGCTGTTAAATGCTTCCATACTCATCACAAAGCTGCTCCATCATGAGCATTGCCTCATCTGTCCTCAGGACGGACAACATTTGTGATGAACTTGCCGCTGTGCATGCACAACACTAACATTGTGCTTCCTTAACACATTCTATTCACTAAGCAGAACCATGACAGAACCAATTTATCATAAACACACCTGAACCATGGCTCATAAAAGGAGTAGCTCTATCATGACCATACAAGTACCACTAAGCCCCCCAGCCCCCTAATCTTGAGGCAGAATTGGCACTGCAACACAGGATTTAAAGTCCTGCAAAGAACACCATGTAACATTTAATATCATATCCACCATTGTTTTCATATATCACTTTTACTAAACTCACTCAGTGAAATGTCGCTCATTTTATTAAATCACTTTTAAAGCATACCTTCTAACAATGCACCCAATCCTATGTGGAAGTGTTCAATATAAAAGATGACATTGCTTTAAGAAGGATAGAGAAATAAATAACACAATGATGTAAACATTTCTTTATTTTATATACTTACCTAATAAAAAGAAAAAAAAAAGTAAATTTCTTATTAAAACGTAGCACCTGTGGAAAAAAATTAAAAATAAGATTATAAAGTATATTATTCAAAGAAAAAACAATAGGAAAAAATAAGAGAGATGCAAAGAAAACTGTCAGATATTAATAATTAAACTTACCTTATAAATATAATATATGTGGAGGAGAGTAAAAAAAATCTGTTATAATACATATTTCTGAATGCAATGTAACAAAATAAGTAAACAACATATTAAATGATTTATTTTTGCTGTCCTCAGAATTCATTGATTTTCACTATCAAGAGTGATTTCAATATTAATCATCATATAACAGCGGGGAAAAAAAAACACAATCAAAATGATTATGTTTAAAAAACCCATACAAAATCTGCATACATATTATAAATACTTGAAAAAAACATGACTTAAATGTTTTCCTCAAATTCGGAATTTCTTGAGTAAGCACACTACATCTTCTTCAGTTACAACCTAATTAAAGTATACCACTAATTTTTCATGATATCTCAACAAAGCCCCGTGCAGCAATCTCCTATAAAAAATGTATTTTTCTTCTCTCATACCTTTCCGCATGGCCAAATTGTATAAGCTAACTCATTATCTTTTAAATACCTCTCCCAAACACTTGCGTCCATATAAGTTTTGAAATAATTTTCAAAAGTACTCATTTTCTTCTCTCATATTTTTCCACGTGGCCAAATACTATGAGTTAAGTAGTTTTTTTCTGAAATTATTTAAGCTTAGTCTTATCTATTGTTTTCTGTACTTTCACAATCAAAATTTGTACCATATTTTATACCATCAAACATTAAGTAAATTTGTACCTGATGTTATCACTATGCAAAACATAAATTTCATTTATAGATTTGTACACCCTCATCTACATGATATTTGTAAACTAGTAAGTTTCAGATCTTTACAGTATACATCTTCCTACAGCAAATCATTCTACTGAAATTTGGGTTCCAAAAATAACAAATAAGAGTTACTTAAGCCAAAAGGCAAACGTTTTTTAAAAGTCAATTGGCTATCATTGCAAAGCGTCCAGCCACTAGCACACTTCAAATAAGCTGTATAATGTCCTGATGATGTAGAAGGCCCTTCATGAAAAATAATGGCTACAGTTACAAATGTTCTTCTAGAAATAGAAACTTGAGAAGCCACAAAATTTTTAATTAAAGTTGACAATTTACTCACATCAGCTCTGCATCGTTGAAACATTAAAATTACATATTGTCCGTATCTATGGATAAATAAAGTTGATAACATTTCAGACTTGCATTGAGGACAGACCATGTTTTGATGCGCATCTTTAACTAGTTTATTAAAAGGCACTTCTTTGCAGTTTGGTAATGTCAAATATAAAAATCGTTCACTTGGTATCTTAGTACTACTTAAAAATGAGCAATTATCACACTTATGTTCCCATTTATAAGAAAGCCCAAAAAGACTATCAATATCTACACCTTCATCTTCCAAAACTGTAAACATATACATAATAAGTTCCTGACAATCTTGCTGAATATTCTGAGAAAATTGATTTACTCCTGCACATATGTCTAAAACATTCCTTAGTTCAGAAACACTTGCTACTTCACTATCACCACTACTACACATTTCAAATATAGAATTTAAAGAATAGCAAAAGGTATGCTCCTGATTTTCTATAATCTGTTCCTTAACATTTTTCAGAAAGAAAACAACATTAACTACTACATTTGCATAGCAGTTGACACCACACCTATTTTCAAACATAAATCCAACAATCTCTTCAATACTAACAGTTTTGCTACGGCTACCAACAACAGCTACATCTTTTTTTCGTCGTTTCTCGACTACTTCAGCACATTTGTCCTCATTTTTCCTTTTCTGACCAACTATACGCCTTTCAAATAAAGGATATTGAGGTAAACTTGGAGCATATTCTCTTCTTAACCTATTATACTCCTTCACACAATTTAAATCTGCACTAATCTTTGTCTCATCATAATCAATTAGATAAAGTCCACATAAAGTTCTAACATGCGATAGAGCAACATACGCCATGCCCTCTTTGAATACAGTGCTTCCAATATTTACCAAAGCACAATCTACACTTAAACCTTGAGATTTATGTATAGTCACTGCATATGCCAAACAAATTGGAAATTGCTTACGACGGACATATACGTCTTTCACAAGCAAAAAACGAGTTGAACATCGACTAATTTGTTGAACTTCCTCAATCCCATCAAATTTTATCCTCAAAAATTCAATCTCATCTCTATTGGTATAATTGACAAAACCAACAACATTACCCATTGCTCCATTTACCAATCCTCTTTCTACATGTAAATTTCTTCTTAAAATTATCCGACAATTTAAACATACATACAGATTTTTCTCTAAACCAGCAGTTTTAGATATAGTCTTTTGAAGAGAATCCAATTTTAATTTCAACTTTTCAGACAAAACAATAGTACTACCTTCATGCTCTATTCTATCTTTAGCTTCCAGTTTCTTAATTTCTTGATTTTCTAAATTCAACATTTTCTCATTAAAAACTGAACATTCTTTCAGAGTTGGCATCAAGCATATCACTGACTTATCTGCTACCTCTTTCCTATATATTCTCTCAGGAACATTATCTTCATTAGGAACCAGCTTGGAAAGTAATCGAGTTCGTAGAGTGTCTTTTGCATCTTCAGTTAATTTTCCAATCCTAATATCTTGAAGAATACTTCCATATTTAGTATCCTTTGCCTGTCGCATATTTTGAATCAGTTCAGTATATTTGAAATGTGACCATATATTTACATTTCCAATACTGCCCAGGCACTTTCTGGTCTCCTCATGTGTAACAGTTTCAAATACTGGTTGTCCTTTCACAGGAGTTAGCTGCAGTAGATCTCCAAAAACTATGACATCTTTACCTCCAAATAACACATCATACTCTGTCTTAAGTGTTTGTTGCATTCTTAAATGCACAAAAGCAAGCATTAAATTGGAGACCATGCTTACTTCATCAATAATAAGAAGTTTCATTTTTGTAAGGACTCTAGAAACTTCAAAACAAGCTTCTCCAGATAGCTTCTGATATTGTAATTTATTTTCATGTTCAACTGGCAGCATCAGCAAACGATGTAAAGTAACACCTTTTATATTATGTGCTGCCAATCCAGTTGGAGCAGTAACAACACACGACAGTGTTGACTGAGTTGTTTGCTGTAAATATGTAGTAATTCCTTTAATTAGGAAACTTTTACCAGTCCCAGCTTCTCCACTTACATATAATCGAATAGGTTCAAATGGCATACACGAGCAATCTTTTCTCTCATGACGAAAGCCATGCTCAATGTGCTCTGTCACTTCATCATATATCTGTCTTTGCTCAACATTAAACTGCTTCTTTAATTCTTCTAAGTCGATTACTTCCTCTTGACCTTGCTGCATTGCGCTTTCCACCTCATCCATGGCGGTGGCTGCTTCATTTTGAATAATTGGTTGTCCCAGTGGATCTTGACTTAATGATGCCGAACTTTGACTACCTTGTGAACTATCTCTAGCAATCTCCGCTGCAATTGTCGCTTCTTGCTCTATTTCGTCATTCAACATTTGGAGATAATTGCTGAAAACAGGACATTCAATACTACTTTTAGATGCGTTGAATAAATCTTCATAACTATCAAAGTCTCCAAGTAGTTCCTCTTCTCTACGCCATGGTTTAAAGAGTTGCAAAAGAGCAAAATAGTAAAATTCTCTTTTATCAGGTGTTTCGCAACTCAGTTTCCGATGATTTATCAAGTGTCCTTTTCTTTGTTTTACCAGACATCCTTCATGTCCAATTACAGCATGTACACCTTTATCAATATTCTCCGTAACATTTCTCTTAAAAGTATAATTTTGAAGTATTTCATATAGACAAATGTTTTCAAGCAGAGTACTTCAATTTGGATAGTATGTATCCAACATATTTGTTTTCAAAATGTCTGTACTGTTTGGTTCTTTCTGGGCTAAATACTCAATTTCTTGCACAGGTTTCAGAACACGGTTTCGTGTTTCTGCTAGGCCCAAACTCACCCAGAGAATAGTCCTTGATTTCGCATAAAGACTTGCTGATGATAATCTGTCACAACATTCATATGCTCCAATTTCTCGATGAGACAGCATCTTCAAACTATACGTATATAATTTCTTGCTCAGGCTCTTTTCATGAGAAATGTCTTCCCACATCTCCTTCAGTTCCGTCTTTTCAGATTTTGTGATGTAAGACGTTACATATCGAGCCACAGCAATAGAGTTGTCTGCAACATATTGTATGTCCATGTTAGCATTCCACATGGACAAAATGACTGGGTTATAGTCAATAATATATTTCGATTCTTCACCTCATCTTAAATTGTACGTATTTTTAGGTGACCTCCTTCTGATATTATGTCGCAAACATGACATCAAATTGTTGACTCTTCCTTTTGAAAGTACCGGTCGTGCAAATCCAAAACGACATTTGGTGTAAAATTTGCTCTTTGATTTGAATGATTAGGAATGTCACAAGTGGCATACTGTTCAATAAAAGACAGTACAGTCTCATCCAAGTCTATTCCAAATTTAGGAGCATCCTTGATCCATAGCAGCATATGAATATGAGGAGCACCTCTTGCTTGATATTCTTTTCTCCAAAAGAAATCCAGTACTTCACCAAGAGGCGGATTTTTCTTGTTAGTAATGAAAGACATCATAGCTTCAAATCTATGATTAAAATACCTGCAAACATTAACTGGATCTAATGAACACAGTTCTCCAGGTGTCTTGTAGTTTATGTTTTCTATGTTTGCATTCGCCTCCCGAAGAAATTCAATTAAATCTTCCCAAGCATACTCTGCACAGCTTAGAGTTATAAACCATGTTGGTGCTCCTAAGTTTCTAAGCATGCACTTCAAATCTCCATGACGACGGTACCAATACTCATTAGTACCCCGCTGACAAGCCATTAAATTAATTAGATGAGAATCCAAAACACTATCGTTCTGTTGCTCTTTATCCATAAATTCCTTTGCTGAAATATTTTGCAGATGTACACCACTTTTTAAGATATGATTTACTGCATAAGACAGACCAGATAAGTCACTCTCAAACAGAAGATGAAACAGATATGGAAGGCATTGGCGAAACCTCGGATCTTCTGCATATAATCTTGTTGTCCAGTATTCAGATGCAGGAATCTGCATAGGTCGATCATCATATCGTGTATCTTCACCTGTAGGAAATAACTGTGGAAAACAACGACCTTCCAAACTTTCTTCCCAGACACTAATAGGATTTCCTTTCGCCTTTTTCATCTGAAATAATTCAATAGCATTCCCTATTGCTTCTTTGGAATGCAGTGGATGAACACTGTAATGTTCATAAATTTCTTCAGATCTGGATACATCAACTTTTTCAGTTTGTCCACTAGACAAATCACTATCCTCTTCTTCACTTACATCTTCTTGTTCTACGTATACATCTTTGTAATACTTATTATTTTGCACTAAATACAACGTTGCCTTTTTCACTTTCCTAACATCCACTAAATCTTGCCAGATTTTCTTACTCTTTGTAGGTACACCATTAACTAGAATAACTAGAGGTTCCTCATCTACATTTTCAATACCAATTGTTTCCATATTTTTTTTAAGATCAAGAGGCAAATACACAACTCTACCATTTAATCCTCTTAGTAAGTCTGAAGGATTTAATTTACCAGTCTTAGGCTCCATTCGAACAATAGCCTGAAAAGGATGTACACATTGAATCAGAATAGTCTCATAAGTATTTAAATCCATCAATTCTGATGGAATATTTACCAACTCTAGATTATTATGAACAGCTCTAGCAGGCATTTTATTTTCATTTAATTTATTATAACAATATTTACAAACACGTTGCTGAAAACCCAAATCAAAATATTTTTCCACCAACAAATAAGTTGCAAAATCTTTCCATTGTCCATTACTCTCATCTTCACTTTTTAAATATAAATCAACTAACCTCGTTTGACTTTTGTAATGAATGTGTCGGCAACAGACACAAGAAAAATTTGGTTTCTCACCTGCAATTACCTTAAACTTTATTATTTCCTGTTCAAAATTTTCAATATTTACATTCCCAACATTTTCTAACACATTTCCTTATATAATTATATCACCTTCTGCATTATCTTCCTCTGGACCAAAATAACTTACCTCAATTTCTGCACAAATCTTCTTAACATCTAATTCACATCCATACAAAAGAGCACTATTTAACAATTTAAGTTTAAGTGCTGGACTTTTTGCATAGTACAACTTTCTCACTAATTTTCTCATTTTAGTATGATGCACTGCTAACATCCGAAAGTGATGAAACACACTCTGGCATATTTTTTTAGAGAGACAAGCCAGAGAATGGCCTTGCAGACCTATTTTCTCGCGCACTCTGCATTCATCTAATTCTTGCAACATTTTAATTTTTTTTTTTAGACTTTCTTTAGTGTACTTACGTAAGAAATTGCGAAAGAAATCAATTGAATCCTGTCGTACACTACAAATGCTACTACAATTCCAACTGTAAACAGGAGCATTAGGACGTCCCTCTAAAGCTTCTCTAGCCATAACATCTTCTGCATTTCTAACCACAATTTTCTCTTTCTCAATAACACAACCATCCTTCACCTCATCCGCTCGACCAGTGGTGTCAACTGCATGCAACAGATCGTTACTTTGAAAGTAACTCTCTTCATTAAAAAATGGCTCAGAAGTTGAAGTATGCATCCACTTCCCAGAAAACACTTTACAAAAATTACTCCTATTTATATGTCTCTTCCTTTTACTTTTACCTTTGAAAACTCGAATTGCCTTATTTAAAATAATTATTATATTAAGTATTAAAATAAATAATTTTCTTTTTGTCTCAAATGCGCGCTCAACGATACCCTCTATATATAGTTTTTTTTAAAAGAAAAACAGATCTTTTTTTAGAAACTTTCTCCTTTTGTAATAAATTCGCAACGACTCTGTTGTAAAACATACGCTTCCTGATTTGGCTGAATGGATTGCTCCGGGTTTTACTGTACTGACTTTCATCTTTCCTAATTCCAGTAATAGTACTTTGTTTAACTCCAGATCTCCTTTTAGATGGTGAAATCGTTTTCTCCTTCTTAACTTCAATATTTACATTTTTCCTTCCCAAAATGCTTTTAAAAAACTTTTTAGTTTGCTTACTAGGAGCACTCTTCTTTGTATCCGTCCTCTCAGTCTTTGAAAATAATTCTGTACTTTTCTTCTTTAAACTATAACTCCGTTTGTAGAATTTCTTTTTTTCAATTCTGGTCGGCATCTTAATTTAAAATTTTGATGAAATTGTGAATCTGTAAGACACAAAAATAACAAATATTATAGTTCACTACTAGCATATACCGTACAAATTAAAACCACACATTCATTTTCTAATAAAATACAGATAATAACAGAAAATCTCTGAACAAAGTAGTAAATCCTGTAGTGAATTTTCCTTGTAAATTTATCACACTCTATATTTCTTTAAACTTTATAGATAATTTAAAAAAATTTTTTTTAAAGCATACAAACAGTACACTTTTTTCTAGAACTATCGGTCATCATAAGTGTTTTAATCTTTTTTTCTACAATCTCTTTTACACTTCATGAAAACATATCTTATCACTCTCATGAAGCACTTCATCGACAAATATATCAAGAAAACTATCATCACGAATGCTTTGCTATTATTTTTTTTATTTATTTAAAAGTTCATAATTTAAAAGAACTTCCAACATCAGTTCATCAGGGACTTCTTCAAGTCCATTGTCCTCATCTTCTATCAGCTCTAAATATGCTGAATCTAATGAAATGTCCATAAAATATTCATTTTCATCTGCTTCCTCTCCAACAACCGCATCTAATATTTCCTCCATCAGTTCATTTATAATTTCAAAATGTACTTCATTTTCTTCAAAAAATTCTGCATTGTATTTTTTCAATAAATTCTTCTTTATCCTTTTAAAAAAATATAAAGACTAAATTATATCTTTGTCCATCTGTGTATAATTGAAAACTACCTTTACTAATTTTTAAACTACAGATAATTTTATAATCTCTAACTTATTAACTCTATATATTGTAAGATACCACATTCCTCTTGTTTTGAAAAAGAAATTGGCAATATAACTCTAAACATTGACACTGTGCTTTTTTTTAAATTAAATAATTACTGTTGATAAAAGACATTTCACTGTAAAATTTATTTTTAATTTTTCTACATATTTGAAATATTTATTACCTGTACAATAATTTTTAGAGACCCATTTCTTTTATTTCATCACTACAAAGTGCAATATAAATTTATGCACTCTAAAGAAAAGGATCACACTATACAAACCATTTAATTCACTTTACAGATTACTACTTCCCACAGAGACAGTTCTATTTATATTACAACAGTATACTCACCATGTCAATGTCTTAGCATATGCAAAATGTCATACTTACCATGAACAACCACCTCATAATAAAGCTCTACATTAATATGTAAAAAGTGCCTATACATAGTATATTCACAGATATGCAGGAAACATGAGCATTACATTTAGATCCATATCATAATACCTCTCTGTAAATAAAAATGGAACACTGCCAAACATAATACAACAAGATTTCAAAAATAATGAGCACTTCACAAGTATTATTAAAAGAAACCTGAAAGAATTATACTCCAATGATTTCTAAATCTGAACTCCTTGCAAAAGAACACATATCCCAAGCTCATTAAAACATAATTTGAACTGTCAATGGAGAACCTCTCAAAAAACATATGTAGTATAAGCAGATAGAACCACATGTGAAAAATGTAAGATAAAATCATGTTCAAAACATTTACAAATTATTACTCTCAATATATAACTTCAAATAACAGGTTGATCCTTACAGGCACCAAACACTCTAAAAATGGAAAAAATAAAATTTTATTAACTTATTACAAACTTATTTCCTACACAATATACAATCATTATAGCATTGAACACGCATAAGTAATAAGATTCCCAAAATAATCTCCATTAAAAATAAATACAAAATTTCTCATTTATAAAAGCATTGTGCCACAGATATGTCACTTTTCTCCATGTTAAAATGCATACACCTACAGCAGTAGGCTTTCATAACTAAAAGGCCAAGTCACAAAAAAACAAAAGCCTTATTTATGAAAACCTTGCACCGCCAGTGCATCACTTTTAGCATGGGAAAAGTGACGCACGGGTGGCGCAAGGCCGTCATAAATAAGGCCCCATGTCCATAGACAAAAACTACAGGGCCAGCATTATACACATGCAAGCAGTACACTTGCTCAGAACCACAAAACACCAAGAGTCACCATGTTAATATATATCCTTAATATAATAAACCTCTGAGAATGGATACATATTTGCGTGGCAGCCCTTAACAGAAATTTGGCATCCTCTGAGACTGATCCAGTACCAAACACCCTAACCCCCCCCTCCCTCTTCACTAAACTCCACACTCTACCCCACCCAGACCGCCTATTACAAACCCCCTACCTACCCTCCCTGTCCAAGGCCACCATGAGCCTCAAACCGCCCCTGGTAAAGTTATTGAACAAGCATAACTAATAAGTTTCCCAAAATCCTCTCCATTAAAAATAAATACAAAATTTGTCATTTATAAAAACATTGTGCCACAGATATGTTACTTTTCCCCATGTTAAAATTCATGCACCTACAACAGTAGCCTTTCAAAACTAAAAGGCCAAGTCACAAGAAAACAAAAGCCTTATTTATGAAAACATTGCGCCACCACTGCGTCACTTTTAGCATGGGAAAAGTGACGCACAGGTGGCGCAAGGCCATCATAAATAAGGCCCCATGTCCATAGACAAAAACTACAGGGCCAGCATTATACACATGCAAGCAGTACACTTGCACAGATCCACAAAACCCCAAGAGCCACCATGTTAATATATATCTTAATATAATAAACCTCTGAGAATGGAAACATATTTCCGTGGCACCCCATAACAGAAATTTGGCGTCCTCTGACTCTGCTCTATTACCAAACACCCTAACCCCCGCCCCCCTCCCTCTTCACTAAACTCCGCACTCCACCCCACCCGGACCCCCTATTACAAACCCCCAACCTACCCTCCCTGCCCAAGGCCACCATGAACCTCAAACCGTCCCTGGTAAACTTATAAGACACAAGATTACTAAAACTCAAAGAATAGGCAACAGGCAGATAATCTAAATAGTACATAAAGACACATATTTTTTACATAATACTATTGAAAAACATGTAGTATTTTTTATAAATCTATCATGCATCTGAACCTCTAGAACCGCTTTCAAAACGTGAACTATAAACCTCTACATTTCATTTTTAAACCATACACTTTCAATTACATTATTTTTTTATTTACAATTCATGTAATGTTACACACCTTTTCTAAAATACACCAGTCCCTGTTATTTATAAGGATTTATTTTCAGTCTTCATCAGTGATACTTTCTTAACATATAATGAAAATCACTGTAACTTTTTAAACGACAATGCCAACGCGGTAAAAATAACCCTCCATTTGCTTTCCTTTAAGAATGTAGACTATCTACCCCACGCATGCGTTTCTTGATATTTGCATTTGGCAGCGAATACCGACCTTGAATCGGAAGACATGAACAAGAGCTCCATTGTCACATTTAAAACTGAACGTAGCATCTGCTCACACAGATATCTTTCACTTAGCTAACATTCACAGAAAACAGCATTGGTGTAAAAAAAAATTGACCTTGCTTTACAACTTGCTCAAATGACTCCCTTATTTTTTAACGCATCCTCCACTTCAAGACAGGCTACTTTTTTGATAACTACTAAGCAATATTTAAGTGACTAGACTCTTCTCCACTGCATAGCCGGCGACCTAATTCTGTGGAGTTGCTATACAAGCGGCAGTGCTGCGCCGTTTCCTTTACCATCTTGGTAAATTCAAAATGGATGTCCCTCCTGCCTTCGCAAATGAGCCGGACCACTTAGAACTATTTCGACAGAGAATGCTTCTGTACTACGGCACCTTAGCACTCTCAACTTTGAATACTTCATATCGATTATCATTTCGATATTCATATTTCACCTGTGTGCAGCCTGTATTTCATTGCCTGAGCTGTGATTTCACGTGGGCCCTGGATTTATGTCTCTGCAATTTGGTACCTCCTGAAGCGAATTACAATCACCTCATGAATCCGTTACTTGATCATGAACAGCTTTGTTACAACGGAGGGTTTATGGCCTTTGCAGCGATACAAGGAGTTCTGGGTCACTGGAATATATTCGCAGCGGCACAAGATTTCCTAACAGAGAGCTACATCGAAAACCCACCAAGCTGCCCTCTGATGGTAAAAGACGCTCCAATAATGACAGATCATGAATGCTCCTTTCCTCTTCTCAATTGGATGGCTGCCATGTTTTCAGATAATAACAGTGATTTCTTGTTAGAAGCACTTGCTGCCTATTTTGCCTACACAATGGACGGTTAACTCTTTCCTAACAGAGAACTACATCGAAAACCCACTGAGCTGCCCTCTGATAATAAAAGAGGCTCCGATTTTAACAGATCATGAGTATTGCTTTACTTTTTTCCATTGGATAGCTGACATACTTTCAAATGATAAAAGTGATTTCCTGTTAGAAGCAGAAGCTACCTATTTTGCCTAAACAATGCTTCGATGACTCTTATGCAAGCCATTGACGTCCTCATTTCCTTTTGCTTCCCTATATTCTTCACGCTCTTTTCCATATTTTCTTATGAAGAACAGACCTATTGGCTTTACTAACAGTGAACATTATGATTTCGTGCTGGTTAAATTTTGTTCTTTTATGTGAACTACATTTGTTTCTTCAGCAACTTTATTTTTTTACAGTCTAATCTCAACAATTCTATTGCATATCTTATCTAAGGTTATTTCAAACGTACTCGATGCAAAACTCGCTAATATATGCTACATGTGCCCTAATTAATGTGTAAATTTTAAACGAGTTTTTTTATAACTGTAAACGCCATTTCGCATCTCAACTGCTTATTTCCGCCTCACACGCCTCTGCTCCTTTAAAATTCTATAAAATTATTTTTTTTAAATACTTTACAGAAAAATATGTTCTTTCAACAATATTTCCATTATTACTTGTGCTGTATTTCAAATGCAATACTGCAACCTTCAAAAGATATCTCAATACAGTAGTTCTCCTCAATAGTGATTTGCGTAGCATCCAACAGATTACATACATGCACCTCTCACCATTTTGTCGCTTTTGGCGCCTTTTTTTTCCCCTCACACAGTGACATAACACAAACTTGATAGTGCTTCGCATGTAGACAGCTGATTGATAAAGTAATGATGTATAACCACTTGCATTTTCATATATCGTTCCCTAACTGAAAGGCCAGAGACCTTCTTCCATTTATTAAAATATAATATACTTCCTTATCAGAGTGTGTAATGTTTTTTTCCAACTATATTCATTTTTCTTCAACTATAGCGTTTGTGTTCCATGTACTACTGACAATACCAATTACTGTGTTTTTTGCAATTTCTGTACTCATATTACATAATGATTTGCCTTTAAAACAGTACATTTCTAAATAAACATTTCAAATATTCAGGGTTTCTCTTTTAATCCATAATCTCAACTGAAATGATTTCATATTGAAAAACTATTCATAGGTTCCACATAACATTAACTGTAGTAACTGAGGACATTATTTATGTAGACCTTCCGCCGCCGGTGCCTCATTTTTCAAAATGGGAAAAAGTGACGCACCGGTGGCGCAAGTCCTTCATAAATAAAGCCCTGAATGTTTTCTTTTCTCGACCTCACTTACTGATACTAGAACCTGCAAGCCAATTACGGCCCGTGAACTCTTTCTTAGTAGGTCGCGCACCGTACAGACAGTTATACCACTGTTAAAAAATTTTTTTTACTGTTACCAAGCACCGCCACAGTTCCGCTTCACTCAGAGTTAATCACTGCTCCCACGCTTCTACAGGCCAGACGCTATGCCGTATTTCTCTCCTTATCACCCTTTCATCTCCACAATAACAAACAGTTCTTCGCCAGCCACCACAGAACAGAGTCAGATGCAGAGGCACCAAAGAGTGAAATACGACATACCATCTGCTCTGAGAAAGCAACCAAGCGGTAATTGTGAAAGAAAACATTCAGTAGCGCTTTAAAAATACCAATGCAATTATATAATTATTTTTCTGAAAACGTTCCAATTACTTTGATAGGACTATCTGTGTGTGCCTCCACAGCAAACTTCCTCAGCCCGGACTGAAGGCAGACACACACAGACAATAAGATAACACAGGGCAACAAAGATGGAAAACTGAAGGGACATGAAGATGCAGTCAAACAGCAGGACTGAGAGAGATATTTATATACTCCGTTTCCAACCTCAATGTACGAACACATTTACTACAGAACTCTCTGTACAACCTCATGGTCAAAACTTTTCATTTTATTTCACTCGACCACCTCCCTCACCCCACCAGTGCAAACGGCGACCAGAAACCGCACTATAATTTTCACGTCTAACAGAAACTTTGTGAATACCTTAATCATTACCACTTTAGCCCCCTTTCCCGACCCTCTCGCCCCACCCACACCAGTGCAGGCCACGGCTACCAACCACCCTGAAATGTTGTCGACTGACAAAAATGTTACGAATTCATTAACCATTAGCATTTTTTGACAACGGTTGTAGGAGAGTAGGGTCTGCTATCCTATGGTCACCCCAAATTTCTGCTTTTTGCTTCACTGGTTTCTGACTTAATGTGGCTGTGGGCCTGCTAATCAGACCCACAGCCTGCTGTTCTCTCTCTAAATTGATGCCAATGCACTTTAGGTGCATTACGAATTGGAACTGGTTCACCTTATGAGCCCCTGTATTAGTGCACCCTAGGTGCCCAGGGCATAGGTGTATCCAAGGCCTACCAGGGGCTGCAGCATGTATTATGCCACCCCTGGCCTGGCCTCCATATTTGACACAACTGGCTGATCACTCAGCTGGGGTAAGTCGGTGTAACCACCTCTTACTTAGGTACAGTATGTCTGTGCCTAACCCTAAACTGGACACATATGTTCCTATCAGCCACTCCTATGGAAGGCCTCATCGATCCTGGAGGCAGAGTGCTTGGAAATATGTGAGATGGTGCTCTGGCATGAGCTGAGCCTGTCTGCAGCTGTCGGGAACCACTCCCTAAACTGTTCCGGGATATTGCCATACCATATACTCTTAAGTGCATTATAATCCTTGCGGTTAAATGCTATCTTTGGTTTGGCTTTATCAAAACATGTCGAGTAAGGTGTCATACGAATTGGAATACTATCCCCTCGCCAATTCGGCAGATGGTGGCCTGGACAAAGGGTTTCCTGCCTTGGGAGGTGCGAGCACCACCCCAGACAGGATTTTGTGTATTGGGTAGGACAGGGCTGAATAGAATCAGACATGCCCGGGGCACACAAGGTGTCCCCGTGCATAGGCCAGTCCTGGCGCGGAGCTGGACAAAGGAGAGGGGGTGTAACCGCCCCCCTTCCTGGTTCCTCCCAGAGGAGGGACCTAGTAGGTGATCCACCCCCTAGATTGGGAATAAGAGGGGGAGCAGTGCCATTGCACAGCAGATCATCCTGAAATCAACTTTAAACAAAGAAGAAGACTGGACTTCGACATTCTGCTGCACAGAAGACTGAAGAGAATCTCCCTTGTGGCCTAGGAGTGGCCACCCTGTGAACACAGGTACCAACCAGCAACTCGACGTCTGCTTTGCCGCCGCCTCCCGCTGGAGACCGAGCCCAGAGCCCGACAAGAACCAGACTCCCAGACCTCTCAGAGCCCGATCCACAGTCCCTGCAAAGAAGGGACCCGTGGAGGCACCGAGTGACGTGGGACCGGACCTCTTGGAAGACACTCGAAAGGCTGACTGCGCAGCTTCTGAGGCATCCTCGACGTTGTGCTTTGGGGACTGAGAACCCCGACCACCGAGCAGCCCTTGCACCGAAGATCAGCCCTCCAGCATCTCCACGATCTGCGTGGGGCCCTTTTGCATTGTGCCACTCGACGCACCATCCCGGCCACTAGCCACGTGGTCAGCGGCCATCTTGGCGACGAACCCGAAGATTTACACAGCAGGTCTGGTTGCTCCAGACCTACCCAAGCTCCTGTAAAAAGGAGCACCCGCTCTGACCTTGCTGGTCCGAGTGTTAAGCATCTTTCACCTTCTGCCTGGCTTGCCTTTGCCAAGGCCTGTTTGCTCCGATCGAGGTGCCGACACCGCCAACAGCGAGAAGCCTGCGTGGGACAGCTCGTGACCGACTCCTGGACGTCCTCGACCCCGGGTATCCACGTGGCTGCAGAAAGAAGCTACCCGACAACGCCTGTTTGCACCCGACATCGCCTGGTTCCAATCTGGTTCCACGGTAGTCATTGGCTAGTGACTTTGAACATTGTCCCCTCTGCTTTCAGGTCTTCACATCTTCAGATCCACCCTTGGATCCACCGGAACTCTTCTCATCGAGCCGCCTGCAGCATCTTCAGCTCCAAGCACCATCGACCAGCGTGACGAAACCCGACACTACTTCGACCCTGTGCACCCGCTTCCTGTGGGTGAGGTAACTCAGCTCCGCCGGTGCTCCTGCACTGGTACACATCCCAAGGGCCTGTGTTTTAAGTTTCAGCTCCGTAGGTCACTCGGAAGGTTCCTAACTTTCTAACTTTGTGCTTTTTACGCACCATAGACTTTGTATTGAGAAGTGCGTGCACTTTGAACACTGCACCCGAGTCCTGTGGGCCTTTCCCGACTTAGTTAACTCCAGTCTCGAATAGCTCCAGCGATTCCCAAGGCCCTAGGCCTCTTCACTTTCCTATTGGTATCTCTTAAACCACTTTCTTAGTATATGGTTTAGGTGGCCCCTAGGGCTCATCCATATTGTGCAACTTTTGTGTATTTTAAACTGTCTTGTGATTTAACGCTTGTGCTTCTGTGCTCATAAAGAGTCCAGGGGATTTTAATAGTTAATAAATCAATATATATTTTCAATATATATCTGTGTGGTGTCCCTTTCATTTGGTATTCAAGGGGGTTGTGTATGGTATAACAGCTGGCTTCACATGCCTTTCAGAGTTTAGCCTAAGACTGCTTTGTCCACGTTACCACTAGGATAACTGGTCTACAAGGTTGAATTACAACCATCATCATAAGGGTTGCTTGGCATGGTACAAAGTGATCACTAGAATTAGTGAGCATTATATACCAGGCCAACTTCTCACATTGGTGAGCAGCGGATTGGGATCTGAGCTTGCTGTTCTTTTACCATTACAATCTTTGAGATTATCATTTGAAAGATCATACAGGTACCTGCTAGGTACATATAAAACAAGACTAGTATACTTAAGTTCTACTGAACTTAGTTGTTGTAGAGCAAAGGGAGTAGCACACCCTAGCTACAACTACTAGATAGGTTTAGTAGGTAAACACCAGTGTAGGTAGATTGCAACACATCCACCCACACTAGAGCAATGTCTGGAGCAGAGGGGTCCAGTGGACTTACTCCTGTTGAGAGTGACCCTCCAAGGGCACCATCCAAATTTGCCATTTTTTCCTTTAAGGAATTAAGACAGCTTTGTGTCTTAAGGGGTCTGAAGACAGGGCCTTCCCCTACTACAGACCACCTAAGAGAGCTCTTAGACCAGTCTGAGACTCTAAAGCCCTCTAAGGCAAACCCCACAGGGGATGCTGAAGGAGGCCATCCTTCAGAGGATGACACTGTAGACACCCCTGCCCCTATCATCCTGGTAGATGAGGAAGCCTCCACCACTGGAGCTCCTCAGGTAGATGTAGAGGAAGAGGAAGAGGAAGAGGAGGAGGTGGAAAGCAGTGAGTCAGATGATGACAGAAATAGTCAGGTGCTGGTCAGTAGACTGAACCAGGCTAACTTAAGCTTGCTTGGGACTGAATCAGGTAACAACCCATTCAGACCCCCAGGTGGACTTAACCAGGAGCTTAGGAGGAGAAGGACTCACTCAGGTGACTCTGACAACTCCCATGCTTCTAGAGGTTCTCATGGTCACTCCAGAAGAAGGATGACTAGCCCTCAGAGAAGGGAACATGAGACCAAATTGAGAGAATCTCAAATTAGAGAGGCTGAATTGAGAGTCCAGAGACAAGAGTTAGAGATTGCCCTGGCCCAAGAGAAACTTGCTAGAGCAAGACAGCCTAGAGAGAGTGGGGTAATAGAACCCACTGGTGGCAGCAATATCCACAAGGATAAAGACAGGTCTTTTGATAATAGAAACCTGAGTAAGATTGTGCCCCCCTACAAAGCTGG
Organism: Lissotriton vulgaris; assembly: GCF_964263255.1. NCBI lineage: Eukaryota > Metazoa > Chordata > Amphibia > Caudata > Salamandridae > Lissotriton > Lissotriton vulgaris. The sequence goes on from NC_141689.1 coordinate 56,822,590, forward strand.
GGATGACATCCATAAATGGATTACTGCAATGGAGAGAGCCTGCAGAGTACAGCAGATCCCTCAGGAGCAGTGGGCAGCAATCTTGTGGCTCTCCTTTGAAGGTAGAGGCCGAGACAGACTCCTCACAGTTAGTGATGGGGATTCTAGAAACTACCTGGTCCTGAAGAGTTCTCTGATTGATGGGTTAGGCTTAACCACTGAACAGTACAGGTTAATGTTCAGAGATACCCAGAAGACACAGACTCAGGACTGGTCTGAATTTGTTGAGTGTGCCACTAAGGCTCTGGAGGGATGGTTGCTGGGAAGCAAGGTTACAGACTATGAAGGATTGTATAATTTGCTGATGAGAGAACAAATTTTAAATAATTGTCAGAACCAGCAGTTGCATCAACATTTGGTTGACTCAGATTTGACCTCTCCCCAAGAATTGGGAAAGAGGGCAGATAAATGGGTAAGAACCAGAGTTAAGCAAAATAACCAGAACCAGAACCAGGGTGGTGACCAGAAGAAAACAGACCAGAAGGGTGGGGAGCAGAAAGCTAAAGACCAGAAGTCTTCAACAGGGCCCCAAACTGAGACAGAGGGTGGGTCCCAAACTTCCAAGAAGAAGAAGAAAGAAGGTCAGAAGAAACCCTGGTGTAAAACTTGTAAGAACACCTCTCACTGGACAAGTGAGTGTAAAAAGGGTGGAGCCCCCAGCACTGCAGCCCCTAAGGCACCTGCACCCACTAGTACAGTTAGCAGTGCTGGTCCTCAAGCCAAGGGTTTAGTGGGTATCACTTTGGGAACTGAAGGAGATTCTGACCTAGTCAGAACCCTTACACAGGCTGTTCTGGTTTGTGAAGGGGACATAGATTTGACCCCTGACATAAGTCCCAGTAACCTGGGCAAATACAGACAGACACCTTTGATTAACAACAAAGTGGCTCAAGCTTACAGGGACACATGTGCCAGTGTCACTATGGTGACACCTAACTTTGTGGACCCTGGACAATACATGCCAGGCGATGATTACCTGGTGACCAATGCCAGCAATGTCACTACTACACATAGTGTGGCACTTGTTAACTTTTCCTGGGGAGGGGTAACTGGCCTTAAGAAAGTTGTGGTTAGTGCTGATCTCCCAGTAGAATGTTTGTTGGGCAATGACCTGGAGAACTCTCTATGGTCAGAAGTTGAGTACAGGACTCATGCAGAGATGTTAGGGATATCATCACATGTCCTTGCTGTGACCAGGTCACAGGCCAAAAAGTGCCTCTCTGAACCTCAGGTCTTGGATCCTGGAACAATGGACCAAGTACCTTCCAAGAAGAAGAACAGGAGGGTTAAGGCTGCGCCTTCCCAACTGCCGACAAGTGAGGATCAGGCTTCACAGGAAACTGATCTTGAGACCCCTGAAGGAACTGTCCCTGAAGAACTTGAACCTGATCAGGTTGAGTTTCTGGGGACAGGGGGACCTTCTAGGGCAGACTTGGGGCAGGCTCAGTTAACCTGTCCTTCTCTTGAACCCCTCAGACAGCAGGCTGCTGCTGAGGCTGCTGGGAATGCTCAAGGTGCCCATAAAGTATATTGGGACGATGGACTCCTTTATTCAGAGGCTAGAGACCCCAAGCCTGGTGCTACCAGGAGGTTGGTTATACCTCTGCAATTTAGGGGCTTCCTACTCACCTTGGCCCATGATATTCCTTTAGCAGGACACCTAGGCCAGAACAAGACTTGGGACAGGCTTGTCCCTCACTTTCACTGGCCTCACATGTCTGAAGACACCAAGGAGTTTTGTCGCTCCTGTGAAACCTGCCAAGCCAGTGGTAAAGCAGGTGGAACAACAAAGGCCCCCCTGATACCACTACCTGTGGTGGGGGTTCCCTTTGAAAGAGTGGGGATTGATATTGTTGGTCCAATGGATCCCCCTACAGCATCTGGGCACAGATTCATACTGGTGGTAGTGGATCATGCCACCAGGTACCCAGAGGCAATTCCACTTAGGACCACAACAGCTCCTGTTGTGGCCAGGGCCTTACTTGGAGTTTTCTCCAGAGTGGGGTTTCCTAAGGAGGTAATATCAGATAGAGGTACCAACTTCATGTCTGGATATTTGACAGCTATGTGGAAGGAATGTGGTGTCAACTACAAGTTCACCACTCCTTATCACCCACAATGCAATGGGCTTGTTGAGAGATTTAACAAGACCCTAAAGGGCATGATTAAAGGATTACCTGAAAAGCTCAGGCGAAGATGGGACATCCTTCTGCCCTGCCTTTTGTTCGCTTACAGAGAGGTCCCTCAAAAGGGGGTTGGCTTCAGCCCCTTTGAATTGTTGTTTGGGCACCCTGTAAGAGGACCCCTGTGTCTAGTGAAGGAAGGATGGGAGTTACCTCTCAAAAAGCCTAAACAGGACATAGGGGACTATGTACTTGGTCTCCGCTCCAGGATGGCAGAGTACATGGAAAAGGCATCTAAAAACCTTGAGGCTAGCCAAGAATTACAAAAAGCTTGGCATGACCAAAAGGCTGTCCTTGTTGAATTTCAGCCTGGACAGAAGGTATGGGTGTTGGAGCCAGTGGCCCCAGCAGCACTCCAAGACAAATGGTCTGGACCCCATACAATTCTGGAAAAGAAGGGAGAGGTTACCTACTTGGTGGACCTAGGAACTCCCAGGAGCCCCCACAGGGTGCTCCATGTAAACAGATTGAAGGCATATGTCAGCAGGGCAGACATGGGCTTGCTCATGGCTACAGATGAGGGACAGGAGGAAGAGAGTGACCCTCTCCCAGACCTGCTCACTCAGAACCCTGAGGATGGCTCAGTTGATGGTGTGGCCTTAGGTGGCAGCCTCACTGAACATCAGCAACATGACTGCAGACAAGTTCTACAGGCATACAGGCATATGTTCTCATTGACACCCAGTCAGACTAACTGGTGTACGCATGTGGTGGACACTGGTGACAGTCTTCCTGTAAAGAGCAAGATTTACAGGCAACCTGACCACGTCAGGGACTGTATAAAGACTGAGGTGCAAAAGATGCTGGAATTAGGTGTCATTGAGCCTTCAGAGAGCCCCTGGGCTAGCCCAGTGGTTCTGGTCCCCAAACCTCACACCAAAGATGGCAAGAGAGAGATGAGGTTCTGTGTGGATTACAGAGGACTCAATGCTGTCACCAGGACAGATGCACACCCTATTCCAAGGGCAGATGAGCTCATTGACAAGTTGGCTTCTGCCAAATATTTGAGCACATTTGACTTGACAGCTGGCTACTGGCAAATCAGGTTAGCTGAGGAGTCTAAAGCCAAGACAGCATTTTCTACCCCTAGTGGGCATTATCAGTTTGTGGTGATGCCCTTTGGTTTGAAAAATGCACCTGCCACCTTCCAAAGGTTGGTGAATCAAGTCCTCACTGGGTTGGATGACTTTTGTGCAGCTTATCTGGACGATATTGCTGTCTTTAGCTCCACCTGGGAGGATCACCTGGTCCACCTGAAGGAAGTGCTCGAGGCTCTGCAGAAGGCAGGCCTCACTATCAAGGCAACAAAGTGCCAGATAGGGCAGAGCAAGGTTGTATACCTGGGCCACCTTGTAGGTGGAGGCCAAGTTCAACCACTGGAGAGTAAGATCCAGACCATCAAGGACTGGTCCCCTCCAACTACCCAGACTCAGGTCAGAGCTTTCTTGGGCCTGACTGGGTACTACAGGAAGTTTGTTAAGAACTCTGGGTCCATTGTGACTCCTCTTATTGATCTGACATCCAAGAAGATGCCCAAAAAGGTTCAGTGGACAGAAATCTGTCAAAAGGCATTTGATGACCTGAAGAAGGCCATGTGCTCTGCACCTATCCTGAAGAGTCCTGACTACTCAAGAGAGTTCATTGTCCAAACAGATGCTTCTGAGTTGGGAGTGGGAGCAGTGCTTTCACAGCTTAATGTAGATGGCCAGGACCAGCCCATTGCTTTCATTAGCAGAAGGCTGACCCCCAGAGAGAAACGTTGGTCAGCTATAGAGAGGGAGGCCTTTGCTGTGGTGTGGGCCCTGAAGAAGTTGAGGCCATACTTATTTGGTACTCACTTCAAGATTCAGACCGACCATAAGCCCCTCCTATGGCTTAATCAGATGAAGGGTGAAAACCCCAAACTACTCAGGTGGTCCATTTCCCTACAGGGGATGGACTTTACAGTGGAGCACCGCCCAGGGACTGACCATGGCAACGCAGATGGTCTCTCCAGGTACTTCCACTTAGAACATGAAGACACAACTGGTCAAGGTTAGTCTAATGTTCCTGCGTTTGGGGGGGGTTATGTAGGAGAGTAGGGTCTGCTATCCTATGGTCACCCCAAATTTTTGCTTTTTGCTTCACTGGTTTCTGACTTAATGTGGCTGTGGGCCTGCTAATCAGACCCACAGCCTGCTGTTCTCTCTCTAAATTGATGCCAATGCACTTTAGGTGCATTACGAATTGGAACTGGTTCACCTTATGAGCCCCTGTATTAGTGCACCCTAGGTGCCCAGGGCATAGGTGTATCCAAGGCCTACCAGGGGCTGCAGCATGTATTATGCCACCCCTGGCCTGGCCTCCATATTTGACACAACTGGCTGATCACTCAGCTGGGGTAAGTCGGTGTAACCACCTCTTACTTAGGTACAGTATGTCTGTGCCTAACCCTAAACTGGACACATATGTTCCTATCAGCCACTCCTATGGAAGGCCTCATCGATCCTGGAGGCAGAGTGCTTGGAAATATGTGAGATGGTGCTCTGGCATGAGCTGAGCCTGTCTGCAGCTGTCGGGAACCACTCCCTAAGCTGTTCCGGGATATTGCCATACCATATACTCTTAAGTGCATTACAATCCTCGCGGTTAAATGCTATCTTTGGTTTGGCTTTATCAAAACATGTCGAGTAAGGTGTCATACGAATTGGAATACTATCCCCTCGCCAATTCTGGCGACGGGGATAGCATTCCACCCTTCTAGAGGGATACGACATGTGTGTAACCTCAACCCCGGTTAAAGTTAAACAGAGCCTCAGCTTCACAAAATGGACGCTGCCACCACAGACACAAGTCTGGCCTCCTGCTGCTGACCGAAACTCGGCAGATGGTGGCCTGGACAAAGGGTTTCCTGCCTTGGGAGGTGCGAGCACCACCCCAGATAGGATTTTGTGTATTGGGTAGGACAGGGCTGAATAGAATCAGACATGCCCGGGGCACACAAGGTGTCCCCGTGCATAGGCCAGTCTTGGCGCAGAGCTTGACAAAGGAGAGTGGGTGTAACCGCCCCCCTTCCTGGTTCCTCCCAGAGGAGGGACCTAGTAGGTGATCCACCCCCTAGATTGGGAATAAGAGGGGGAGCAGTGCCATTGCACAGCAGATCATCCTGAAATCAACTTTAAACAAAGAAGAAGACTGGACTTCGACATTCTGCTGCACAGAAGACTGAAGAGAATCTCCCTTGTGGCCGAGGAGTGGCCACCCTGTGAACACAGGTACCAACCAGCAACTCGACGTCTGCTTTGCCGCCGCCTCCCGCCGGAGACCGAGCCCAGAGCCCGACAAGAACCAGACTCCCAGACCGCTCAGAGCCCGATCCACAGTCCCTGCAAAAAAGGGACCCGTGGAGGCACCGAGTGACGTGGGACCGGACCTCTTGGAAGACACTCGAAAAGCTGACTGCGCAGCTTCTGAGGCATCCTCGACGTTGTGCTTTGGGGACTGAGAACCCCCACCACCGAGCAGCCCTTGCACTGAAGATCAGCCCTCCAGCATCTCCACGATCTGCGTGGGGCCCTTTTGCATTGTGCCACTCGACGCGCCATCCCGGCCACTAGCCACGTGGTCAGCGGCCATCTTGGCGACGAACCCGAAGATTTACACAGCAGGTCTGGTTGCTCCAGACCTACCCAAGCTCCTGTAAAAAGGAGCACCCGCTCTGACCTTGCTGGTCCGAGTGTTAAGCATCTTTCACCTTCTGCCTGGCTTGCCTTTGCTAAGGCCTGTTTGCTCCGATCGAGGTGCCGACACCGCCAACAGCGAGAAGCCTGCGTGGGACAGCTCGTGACCGACTCCTGGACGTCCTCGACCCCGGGTATCCACGTGGCTGCAGAAAGAAGCTACCCGACAACGCCTGTTTGCACCCGACATCGCCTGGTTCCAATCTGGTTCCACGGTAGTCACTGGCTAGTGACTTTGAACATTGTCCCCTCTGCTTTCAGGTCTTCACATCTTCAGATCCACCCTTGGATCCACCGGAACTCTTCTCATCGAGCCGCCTGCAGCATCTTCAGCTCCAAGCACCATCGACCAGCGTGACGAAACCTGACACTACTTCGACCCTGTGCACCCGCTTCCTGTGGGTGAGGTAACTCAGCTCCGCTGGTGCTCCTGCACTGGTACACATCCCAAGGGCCTGTGTTTTAAGTTTCAGCTCCGTAGGTCACTCGGAAGGTTCCTAACTTTCTAACTTTGTGCTTTTTACGCACCATAGACTTTGTATTGAGAAGTGCGGGCACTTTGAACACTGCACCCGAGTCCCGTGGGCCTTTCCCGACTTAGTTAACTCCAGTCTCGAATAGCTCCAGCGATTCCCAAGGCCCTAGGCCTCTTCACTTTCCTATTGGTATCTCTTATACCACTTTCTTAGTATATGGTTTAGGTGGCCCCTAGGGCTCATCCATATTGTGCAACTTTTGTGTATTTTAAACTGTCTTGTGATTTAACGCTTGTGCTTCTGTGCTCATAAAGAGTCCAGGGGATTTTAATAGTTAATAAATCAATATATATTTTCAATATATATCTGTGTGGTGTCCCTTTCATTTGGTATTCAAAGGGGTTGTGTATGGTATAACAGCTGGCTTCACATGCCTTTCAGAGTTTAGCCTAAGACTGCTTTGTCCACGTTACCACTAGGATAACTGGTCTACAAGGTTGAATTACAACCATCATCATAAGGGTTGCTTGGCATGGTACAAAGTGATCACTAGAATTAGTGAGCATTATATACCAGGCCAACTTCTCACAACGGTATCACTAGTAATTTACAATTTCTCTCTCTTTCTGCATTATCTGTCTCTCTGCTAATATCATTTCTTCACTTCCTGAACAACTTCTCTCATTATATATAAACGCTTCAAAATTTCAAAAATAAGTACTCTCTATATTAAAACTATTTTTTACTGCATATTCAACATTTAAATGCAAGAAATTACTTTTAGAAATACAACACATTATGACAGCCAAAAATTAGTTTTTACATGGAAAATCAATCATTGTTTGTGATTAAGCTATATTATACGGTACATGACAAAACAAACAGTTACACACTTACCTTTACCAATGCTTTGAACGATGTAGAACAGTGAAAGTCACAAAACAGATATTCGTTTGCGGAACTCTGAATAATGCTACTATCACTGCAACCAAAATTCAATGGCACAGATATCCAGTCAATACACACTCATATAACTCTCTTCAGCCAATCACATTTCCTCACGCAAAATTGTAAAATCAAATTTACATTTCAATTGTTTGTCCTTCACAATATTTTCAATCTCACGTGAGAGTCACCCATCACCAACTGCCATCTCCGGCTGTTTCCATGGTAACACCTCATTCTGCACCTTGCTGAAGCCAAAGGTCAAAAGTTCATGTCTCAACGTTCTACAGCAAACTAAGAAGACTGTTTTCCCTCCAGAAACACATGCCAATCCACAGCTCTGTTACATGTCTTTTTTTTTCACACCCAATAGTACTTTTCGTTTAACATAAACATTAACATGCAACGTACTCTTCAATCTCCACTTATTACAATCAACCAATCATTTTTATTTTTTTAACCACACCCAGCCTCTTCCTTTTTTTTTATTTAGAATTTCAACTTCTAACTACCATTCCACTTCCAGAACCGATCGGAGGACGACTACAAATCCCTTGAAAATGAAGGTCTGGCTAATAGGACTCAGTTATATTCACTGGAGTGAAAAATATGCAGTAAGCAGACGAATTTGCAACCTCGGCTTACCAAATGTACACATAACATGGATTGCCAAAAGAGGATTGAAATGTCACCAATTGATTCCATTGGTGAAAACTTTTATGCATCTCCCAGAACCAGACCTTATAATTGTGCACTGTGGTGGGAACGATCTAGGCACAATCACTGGGGTAGGTCTGGAAATGCTTCTAAAAGACACCTTTCGACAATTGATGACACTTTTTCCTCGATCTGCCTTGGTATATTCCAATATATGCCAAAGACAGAAATGGAATTGGTCCAATCAACATTGTGCACAATTTGAGAAAGCAAGGAGACATGTAAATAAATCTGTTTCTGCTTTCCTCAGAGATTATAGTATGGGTTCTATTTACCACAACAACTTGCGATACCACATGCAAGACGTCTATAGGAGAGACTGTGTTCATTTCACGAATGAGGGAAACAGAATCTTCCTCTGCAACATCAGGCTCTGCATCGGTACTTACTTATAAATGCAGAAAACACTCAATTAACACAAGGGCTCTTTTCAGAGCCACCTTATATCTAAGCACTCAAACTTCTGATTTATCCCCATTTTCACACTCTTGTAAATAGGTGTGCGCGACCGGGTGCGCACACCCCGTAATTTTTTCTCGGAAAAAAATTATATCTTTTCGCGTTTAAGGGCCTTACTGCACACCCCGAGAAAACATACGCAGCAAGACAATCTCTACCTTCTCCCCTTTCCATGTTTCAACGCTTTGAAATGAACAATATATTTACTCGCAGTGAAAAAATTGGCGGACAAAACTTCCTGATTTCCTTCGAATCGAACGTTAACAGACGTCACGCAGCAAGAAAAAATTCCGCTCACGCGCAGCTGCTTGGGTGCGCGCACGCGTGCGCGCCTATAGATATATAATTGACTTTAACTTTAATTTTCTCAACAACTACTGAACAGATTTACACCATTCCAAAAAAAAACGTAATCTGCGAACCGGACTCTACAGTTTTGCCAAATTTCTTATAAATCCATACAGCCGTTCAACCTGTAGCCGAGTCTAAAGGTCCTATGGAAAATAACATGGAGAAAACACGTTTTGGGACCCCCCTTATATCTCAGCCCCCACTTGACCAATCCCCCCCAAACTTTCAGGGAAGGAGCGCAGCAGACCGAGCCATCTTCTTTGAGAAATTCGCTAAGATTCTTCAACCAGGGCCAAAGCTATTTCAAATAGAATGTTGAGGATTTCCTATGGAAAACAATCCTAACTATAACTACCTACTGGCGACCGCCAGTAGGTAATATATATATATATATATATATATATATATATATATATATATATATATATATATATATATATAAATATATATATATATATATATATATATATATATATATATATTACCTACTGGCGGTCGCCAGTAGGTAGTTATAGTTAGGATTTTTTTCAATGTTAAATCTCAAAATTCTATTTGGAATAACTTTGGCACCGGTTGACGAATCTGCCTGAAAATTTCATGAATATGGCCTCGTCGAGCTCCGGTTCTTCCCTGAAAGTTTGGGGGGATACGTCAAGCGGGGGCCGAGATAAAAGGGGGGTCCCAAAACGTGTTTTCCCCATGTTAATTTCCATAGGGCGGTCGATTTCACTTTTAGCCCGAACCGCTGAATGGATTTGTACGAAACTTGGCAAAATTGTAGGGACTGTTAGCCCGATGTGCCTTTGCTATGTCTCAAGATATGTGCTCCAGTGGATTTTGAGTAATTTAGGTGCAAAAAAATATATATATCTATAGCAGCGCACCGGTGCGCGCACCGGAGAGCGCTCCAGGCGCGCCACGCGAGGTGCGCATGGAAAGCTGATTGGCTCTCGGGTGTCTGTAAACATTCGAAACAGTCCAGAGCGGCCGCCATCTTGTGTCTCGGTAAAATCGAGACATAAGAGGTGGCTAAAACAAAGGGGGAACTGACCATAAGGCGTCAGGGATAGACCCCTTTGACCCCCTAGGTTTGATGTGGGGGCTATAAAAGGGCCCCGCGGGGCATTTAAAATATTTTTTTTTTTTCGTTTTGCGCGGGGGAAGCGCCCGGTGCGCGCACCGGGGAGCGGCCCTGGGAGCGTACTATGAGGAAAAAAGGTGACAGAGTTTTTAAAAAATGAAGTTTTGATTTAGAAATTGGAGGTAGTTCTAAAAAGAACTTTTTTTTTTCTTCTTTTTGTTGTTTTATATTTTTTTTGTGTTTTTTGAACTTTTTGAACTTTTTTTGGCTTTTCAAAACAGTTTTATATTTTTTTTGTATTTTTTTAGGGGGAGAAACAAAAAAAGGGAATTGAAACTGGCTCAACTGGAGCAAAAAACAAAAAACCCCAAAAATTACTTCTTTTTGGGGCACTTGTGATTATCACCTGCAAGGACGATGAGCTTAACACTTTGTTCCCCATAGGAGATAAGCTTGCCACAAGCAGTACAAGTAATTTTAAAATCAGCAAATCTCGGCTGAATGCAAGGCATCACCTCGGATGTTTCTGGTTCCGAGGAAGTGGGTTGGTTTCTTTGGGAGGGGGTCCTTGATGACTGGGGGAGGTTACTGGCCAGTTCCCGGAACTCTGCACGAGAGTAGTTGTTTGGATGCTTTCTTGTCATGTGCCGAATCATGGTATAGTTACCAAATGAGTATTTCTTGTTTGGGTTGCCCCGTGAAAGTTCATCATTGCAGATGAGGCAAGTCACCTTGGCCGCATTCACCTTTTTTTCCCCTCTGGAAGTGAAAAAAACTCCCATACAATGTGTGGTTTGGGTTTTGATGGGGTATTTTCTTCTGGCAGCCATCTTCTTCTCCCCTCCTCCTCTTCCTCTTCCTCCTCCTCCTGTTCTTGACCACCAATATAATTTGGAGCTGGTCCTCTTGGTGGTTGTGGTGGTGGTGGGGCAGATGCACCAGCTGATGCTACTAATGAAGCCATTATTTAGAGCAAAAAAGTAGACAGAGCAACAAACAGGTCTTCCTCAGTCAAAGGACAAAGTCAGAATAAGGAAAAAAGGTGGGGTCTTTCATCATTTAGAAAAAAAAACTGTCCTGAACCAATGAGAAGTGTTATTTTCAGGTCACAAGACCAGGGGCTTCATCATTATGAAACCAAAACTGTTATGAACCAATGAAAAGTGTTATTTTCTGCTCACATGACCCGACGCGCTTACGCTACGCGCCCGGGGCGCGCCCGGGGGCGCGCCCCGGGTCCCGCAGCATAAGCGCGTCGGAAGTTTACGTTGTGCGATCGTATTCGCTCGAGTACTTCCGGGTGCGCTTACGCCGTGCGTATCACGCGGTCGCGGCTACGCGATACGTCACGATCATGTTTACGTTTGCGATATTGGCGCTCACGGGACGCTCCCCGGAGCGCGCCCCGGGGCGCTTTTCAGAAATACGCTTTTCGGGGCGCTCCCCGGGGCGCGCTCCGGGAGCGCTCCCCCCAAAAATTAAAAAAAAAAAAATGGGATAATTGTAGGGACAGGTAGCCCTATTCTGAAGTGGTTTGTAAAAAAATTAACTTTAGAAAAATATGTATTGTGCTACATTGGGCTTAATATATGTTAGAGCCAAAATGAAGCCCAAATGTAGCTCAAAGTAGCCCAATGTAGCCCAAAGATGGCCACCAGAGACCAAAAATTGTAAATGTAGCCCAAATTTCAACTAGATGTAGCCCAACTGTAGCCCAATGACAGAATGTACCAGAGTGTTAAAAAGAACAACTAGAGTGCTAACAGTCTTATTTATAAAGTGAAACTTATAGTTAGGAATTAGCATTAAAAAAACCTATGAAATTCACTGAAAAAACCATAGGTTTCACACCAGTTATAGTTAGGAATTAGCATTTAAAAAACCTTTGAAATTCAGTGAAAAAACCATAGGTTTCACACCGGTTATAGTTAGGAATTAGCATTTAAAAAACCTATTAAATTCACTGAAAAAACCATAGGTTTCACACCAGTTATAGTTAGCTGGAAATTTTACTGATATAAAACCATTGAAATTCCCACGTTATAGTTAGTCGGACTCACTATAACTTGCGCGTGCAATGCACTGCTGATGACATCACATATTACATCACTCATGACATGGTCAGTGACATCACTCATGACATCACTGATGACACCATCCAGTGAATATGTGTCTTTCTGAAAAATAAATATTAGTGAGTTATGTTTAAATATTTAAATACATATATTAGTGTTTCACTTTGTGTATAAGTGGCTACATGTGCTGATAAGTAGCTACATGCGTATGTATATGGGTTATTTGATATTTTTATTAGTATCAGTATGAGTGTCTATATGGTTTGGTGGGGGTATTACTTAGCACATAGATGCATGAGTGACTGACTCTTTGTTTGTATGTGTTTTGAAGACAGCATATGTACAGGACTGTATGGGTGGATGAGTGTCTATATGTGTTTGTTAGTGAGTGAATGACTGTCTCACTAGTGTCTTTATCAGTAACTACATATGTTTTAATCTAGTATATATGAATATTGATGTATATAAGTGAGTATATGTGAGAGTAAGAGATTGTAAGATTTCCTGTTTAAATAAGTATGTGTTTCTATAAGTGATTGTTTAAGAGAATAAATATGTGTAATTTTCAATAGAAGTAAGGTGGAAGTGTGTGTATAACTCTATATTCAAATAAATGGTTGTTCAATAGTTTATTTGCACGTGTGAATATGTGTGTGAGTAACTTTTGGATGAATGTCGGTGTGTAACAGGATGTATAGCTGTATCTCTTCATATGATGAGTGAGTATATGTATGAGTGACTATATAGAACTGTTGGTGAATGAGTGGATGAGTATATAGATAGTGGAAGTACAGAATTGCTTGTTGTAACTGATATAGGTATGTCCATTTTTTAAAAATTTCAGTTTCTATTTTTTAATATGTGTCTCAAGGGTTACTTTACACTGAGAGGAGGTCTGTCACTGTGTCACAAGGGTGGTGTCATCAGTGATGTCATGAGTGATGTCACTGACCATGTCATGAGTGATGTAATATGTGATGTCATCAGCAGTGCATTGCACGCGCAAGTTATAGTGAGTCCGACTAACTATAACGTGGGAATTTCAATGGTTTTATATCAGTAAAATTTCCAGCTAACTATAACTGGTGTGAAACCTATGGTTTTTTCAGTGAATTTAATAGGTTTTTTAAATGCTAATTCCTAACTATAACCGGTGTGAAACCTATGGTTTTTTCACTGAATTTCAAAGGTTTTTTAAATGCTAATTCCTAACTATAACTGGTGTGAAACCTATGGTTTTTTCAGTGAATATATATATATATATATATTACCTACTGGCGATAGCCAGTAGGTATATATAGTTAGGATTTTTTTCCTATGGGACTTTTGAAAATTCTATGTCTAATAACTTTGGCGTTTGTGGACGGAATTGGCTGAAATTTTCAGGAAAATGGCACATTTTGTTTCTGAGCAGCTCCTGAAAATTTGGGGGGGGTTCGTCAAGGGGGGGCCGAGAAAAAAGGGGGGTCCCAAAACGCGTTTTTCCCATGTTAATTTCCATAGGGCGGTTGGACTCACTTTTAGCCCGAACGGCTGAATGGATTTCCACGAAACTTGGCAAAATTGTAGGGACTGTTAGCCCGATGTGCCTTTGCTAGGTCTCAATATATGTGCTTCAGTGGATTTTGAGAAATTAACGTTTAAATCAAGATATATATCTGTAACAGCGCTCCGGGCAGCGCTCCGGTTCGCGAACTTTTCGCGTATCGGAACTTTGCGAAGCGAAGCTGATTGGCTCTCCGGTGTCTGTCAACATTCTAAACAGTCCGGTGCGGCCGCCATCTTGTCTCTCGGTAGGATCGAGAGACAAGAGGAGGCCAAAACAAAGGGGGAAATGAAGGAAAGGGGGCAAGGTAGACCCCTTCTGACCCCCTAGGATTGATGAGGGGGATATTATAGAGCCACGCCGGGCCCAAAAAAAAAAAAGAAAAAATCCGATTTTTTCGCCGTAGAGACGCGTCTTGGTTCGCGAACCGGGCAGCTAACCGGGCAGCTAACCGGGAAGCTAACCGTCAGTGTAACCCAAAAAAAAAAAAAAAATCCGATTTTTTCGCCGTAGAGACGCGTCTTGGTTCGCGAACCGGGCAGCTAACCGGGCAGCTAACCGGGAAGCTAACCGTCAGTGTAACCCAAAAAAAAAAAAATCCGATTTTTTCGCCGTAGAGACGCGTCTTGGTTCGCGAACCGGGCAGCTAACCGGGCAGCTAACCGGGAAGCTAACCGGCAGTGTAACCCAAAAAAAAAAAAAAAATCCGATTTTTTCGCCGTAGAGACGCGTCTTGGTACGCGAACCGGGCAGCTAACCGGGAAGCTAACCGGGAAGCTAACCGGCAGTGTAACGGGAGTCTGAGGAGTAGCTGATTGGCTGTCAATATTGTAAACAGTCCGGAGCGGCCGCCATCTTGTCTCTCGGTAGGATCGAGAGACAAGAGGAGGCCAAAACAAAGGGGGAAATGAAGGAAAGAGGGCAAGGTAGACCCCTTATGACCCCCTAGGATTTATGAGGGGGATATTATAAAGCCACGTGGGGCCAAAAAAAAACAAACAAAAAAATCCGATTTTTTCGCCGTAGAGACGCGTCTTGGTACGCGAACTGGGCAGCTAACCGGGCAGCTACCGGGAAGCTAATCGGCAGTGTAACGGGAGTCTGAGGAGAAGCTGATTGGCTGTTATCATTGTAAACAGTCTGGAGCGGCCGCCATCTTGTCTCTCTGTGGGATCGAGAGACAAGAGGTGGAAAAAAAAAAGGTGGAAATGAATGAAAGGGGTAAGGCAGACCCCTCCTGAACCCCTAGGATTGATGAGGGGGCTATTAAAGTTCCCTGGGGGGTGAAAAAAAAAAATTGCGATTTTTCGCGGTAAAGGTCTTCCTGGTACGTTAACCGGGCAGCTAACCGGCAGCGTAACGGGAGTCCGACATATTGTGTTTTTGGAACGTTTGTGATATGTGCACGTGTGGATTTTGTCTAATTAAGGTTAAAAAAATATATATATCTTTAAGCGTGTTCTGGCGCGCTTACGTTTTGGGTTTGGTTTGCGCTGCAGAGACGATACGTCACGGTTATGCGATGCATCATGAGGCGTCTCACGGGCTACGTGATACGTCACTTAATAAAGAATATATTTTACAACTATAGATATTAGCTTTTAAAAAACCAATGAAATTCACAGAAAAAACCATAGGTTATAGACCATATATAGTTAGGAATTTGCATTTACAAAACCTTGAAAATTCACTGAAAAAACCATAGGTTATAGACCATATATAGTTAGGGATTAGCATTTAAAAAACCTTATTTTATTTGCACAAAACCATTGAAATTCCATATATAGTTAGTTGCACTAACTATATATCGCGGACCCGCAATCCACTGCTAATGATGTCACATATTACATCATTCATGACATGGTCAGTGACATCACTGATGACATCACTGATGACATCTCAAATGACATCACTGATGACATCACTGATGACAACACCCAGTGACTGTATGTTTCTGTAAAGTTAAAATATGTCTTACATATTGAAGAATGAGTGGATGTATAAGTGTCTGGATGAAGGATTTAGTAGGTGCATGACTGACTGTATGAGAGAATGATTAAATGTGTCTCACTGAGTGCATGGGTTAGTGATTAAAGTGTCTTAATTTGGCAATCAATATTTATGTTCTTCTGTAAACTGCTGCATGTTTAAATCAGTAGCTATATCAGTAACTATATGGGTTATTGAATGGTTGCCCAAGTATTTGTATGGGAGACTGAGTGTGTGTGTGGGTGGCTGGGAGGTGTATAACTCTGTGCATAGATGTGTGAGCGGTTGATTCCCTAGGTGTATGGGTTCAAAAGTGCATGTAGAAACAGCTGTATGGACAGTTGACTGTGTGCATGAGTATATTGGTGAGTGAATGGATATCTCAGTTCTACATGTCAAAGTAAGTACATATGTAAAACACACTCCATGTGAGAGTTGACATATATAAATAACTGAACATAAGAGTCAGTGAATGTGAGAGTGGCTGTATGAATCATTGTGAACTTGTATCAAGGATTGTATAAGAGAGTAAATATGTGTTAGTATATGTTTGAATAAGTAAGGTGTGTATAACTGTATAGTTAAGGAAATGGAGATGTGATTGATTCTTTGCATGACTGAATAGGTGTGTGAGTAACTCCATGGATGTGTGACAGTCTGTGAGTGCCTGTTTACACTGAGTGTATCAAAGGTTATATTAGAGTCTGAAGATGTATTATCACATAAATGATATCATCAGTGATGTAATCAGTAATGTCAAATGAGATGTCAGTGATGTCATCAGTGATGTCATTTGAGATGTCATCAGTGATGTCATCAGTGATGTCATTTGAGATGTCATCAGTGATGTCATCAGTGATGTCACTGACCATGTCATGAATGATGTAATATGTGACATCATTAGCAGTGGATTGCGGGTCCGCGATATATAGTTAGTGCAACTAACTATATATGGAATTTCAATGGTTTTGTGCAAATAAAATAAGGTTTTTTAAATGCTAATCCCTAACTATATATGGTCTATAACCTATGGTTTTTTCAGTGAATATATATATATATATATATATATATATATATATATATATATATATATATATATATTCACTGAAAAAACCATAGGTTATAGACCATATATAGTTAGGGATTAGCATTTACAAAACCTAACTATATATGGTCTATAACCTATGGTTTTTTCAGTGAATATATATATATATGAAAATATATATATATGAAAATATATATATATATAAACAAATCTTCAAACAGCACACTCCTGCCAGAAATGAAGACACGGACCACCAAGGCTGCAGTAAGGGAGATTTTAATCCCAACCTCTCAGGTTACGCGTTTCAAGCAACTTGTGCTCTTGTTCACACACCGCGCACCTGGTCAGCAAACAAATGTATACACATTTTTTTGGTTACGTGATGTTCCACCTATTCAGTGAGTCACATGGTGTATAGACATATGGTGTATAGACATAGAAAACAAACTATAGTTGTTTTATGTAAGTGCACACCAATATAATAAAATAAAACAGTGAGAAAGGCATTGAAACAATATAACTGCATGAATGCAAAAACCATAACTGTAACATCCTGTACATAAATGGTATAAATATATATATATATATATCTCAAGTCCAGTTTCCCCGTAAGAGGAGTTAAGTCTCCATGAAATTAATGAAATTAATGAAATTAATGAAATGAATGAAATTGGATTTATAAAGTGCATAGCTGCCCGTAAGCGTCCCAGCGCTACCTGACAAATAATAAGGAGCTCTAAAGGGGGTAGGAGTTTTTAAGGGTCTTTGGGGAAAAGAAAAAATTTAAGAAATTTACGAAATTTGACAAGGGATGGTTCAGTGCGAATGTGTCTCGGGAGAGCGTTCCAGGTCTTTGCTGCATTTACAGAGAAGCGGCGGCCTCCCGAGTGAGCTTTTCTAACTCTAGGGACTATGACCAAATTTTCAAGATCCGATCGAAGGGCGCGTGGAGGTCTGTACGGGCGAATCATGCTTCTTAGTGCCTGAGGTCCTTTGCCTTGGAGCGCTTTATGGACCATACATAATGATTTAAAGGAAATGCGCTCACGAACTGGGAGCCAATGCAGGGCTTTCAGCAATGGTTTTGCAGAAGCTCTTCTTGGGGCGCCTATGAGCATCCTGGCAGCATCGTTTTGTACTCGTTGTAGGTTGTTAATAGTGGCTTCCGGGGCTGCCAGGAGCAGCGCATTATTGTAGTCCAATCTGGACAAGATCAGTCCCTGAATCAGTAATTTTCTAGATTGGAAGGGTAGCAGTGGGAGGACTTTCCGCACAGTTCGGAGCAAGCCGAAGCATATGCCTGCCACTTTCTGGGCATGTGACCTGAAGGTTATTTCAGGCTCGAACCATACCCCCAGGCTTTTAATTTTGTCTTTTGGTGGGGGCACCTCACCCATACAGGGGGGCCAAGATGTATTGGGTAGGCAGGAAAATTGGTGACACAGAATTAAAATCTCGGTCTTTGCTCCGTTCAATTTGAGCTTGGAGTTAGTCATCCAGGAGAAGATTTCAGAGAGACAGGCCGAGAGGTTGTACATGCACAGGCCGAGAGGTTGAGACATGCACTCCCGGATATTCTTTTCCATTTACAGCCATACACCAAGGTTAGTAGATCGGTTTAGATTTATTTTCACTTGTCAGCAAACCAGCATCATCTGACGCGTTTCGGTCTCTACGGAGACCTTGCTCACAGGAAACCATCACTACATTTTTTTACACAGCATAAATAACAAAACATTTTCTATGTCGACACTTCACTTCCTGTTAATCGCACAGGGATTATGGGACATGTAGTTTTTTACCCATCATTTAATTCATGGTGTTATTTTCTGATTTTCAATGTTGAGCAAATCAATAAATTGAATGTAGGAATCACAAGTCAACTTAAACCCTCCAGTGGGATAATAAATTATAGCAATACTTCAAACATTTTGATTCATATTTGATATAGCCCTCTAGTGGGCGGGCAATTCACAGTTTGCAATCCAGTCCATGCTATGATACATCTTCTCATGTGACATATCTATTCCTACTAATAATCCTGTGCATTCTAAATAAACACAATGAACAAAATAATTAATGTTCTGAATTGTTTCATAAGAAGGTGAAAAAGTTATAAAAAAGTTTTTGAGAGAGATATAGTTCAAGATCATTTCATCAGTTTTGAATTCAAAGATGGCAGTGTAGTTCTTCATCCAGGTTGTGCCCATGAGGATTGAGGGTTCGGAAACTCATAATATTTTCGATTCTTTCTGTCGCATTATTTTTTCACGATCTCCTCCTCACTGATTTAGCCCAACACTTTCAATTCCATAGAATTTTAGTTCTTTCCAATTCCCTTTGTGTTCCTTCTCCATGTGTTTGGCCATATTGTTATTTCTGTCGTTGTTAATTGTTGCTCGTACATGCTCCAGAATGCGCATTTTCAATTCTTTTTTGGTGCTGCCAATATATTTCAACGTACATGGGCACTCTAAAACATAGATAACAAATTGTGTTTTGCAGTTGATCAGTTGATTAATTGTCCAGATTTTATTGTTTGCCATAGTCAGTTCTTTGATATTTTTGGCGATACAACAGACTTTGCAACCAGAGTATTTGTAGAAACCTTTGGGTTTGTACCAGGCCTCCGGTTTCTTCTGATCCTGAAAATGACTGAAAATTAATTTGTCTTTTAAATTCTTAGCCCTTCGGTACGTTATATTTGAATGATCCCCCACGATTGCACCTATTGTAGGATCCATGTGCAAAAGGTGCCAATTTTTTCTTAAGATTCTTGTTATTGATTCATTTGCTGTGGAGTGAGTTGTTATGAATCGAATCTTTTGTTCATCACTTTCTGGCTTGGGTTTCTCTTTTAGCAACTCTGTTCTTTTAATACTGGAGGAACGTTTCAGAGCAGTTTGAATTGTGCCTGGATGGTATTTGCGTTTCTCAAATCTTTTAGTGGTCAATTTCTTGTTGGTGATCCAATCCTCCTCCCTTGAGCATATTCTTTTGATTCTTAAGAATTCTCCATAAGGAATAATATGGATTAAACTCGATTGATGAAAACTTTGAGCATGTAAGACTGCGTTTGTCACAGTGCTTTTAGGGTGTAAAGTTGTTTGTATTGTGTTGTTTTGAATAAAGATCTCAGTATCCAAAAAAATCACTTTCGAGTCACTTATGGAATAAGTGAATTTTAAGCCAAAGTTGGAATTGTTTAATACCTCAAAGTATGTTGCAAACTCTTCCACAGTTCCATCCCAAATTAATAGTAAATCATCTATGTATCTCAGCCAGGCTATAGTTTTCGATACCGCTACATCATTTTCACATCTCCATGCCCTAGTTCTTTCCCAGTGACCCATTGTAAGGCAGGCATAGGAAAGACTAAAAGAAAAGCCCATCGGGGTGCCTTTTGATTGATGATTCATTTCTTTTCCAAACATAAATACATTTTGTTCCAGGCACATCGAAATCATTTCAAGAAGCATGTTTACAATGGGTCACTGGGAAAGAACGTGGGCATGGAGATGTGAAAATGATGTAGCGGTATCGAAAACTATAGCCTGGTTGAGATACATAGAGGATTTACTATTAATTTGGGATGGAACTGTGGAAGAGTTTGCAACATACTTTGAGGTATTCAACAATTCCAACTTTGGCTTAAAATTCACTTATTTCATAAGTGACTCGAAAGTGATTTTTTTGGATACTGAGATGGCATTGGCTCTGTCAATGGCTTTCCCTATGACAGCCTCTGAGTATCCCTGTGCCTTGAATCTCTTAGCTGCTTTCCCCTGGCACTCAAGGCGATCTTCATGGGTGCTGCAAATGCTGGCTAAACGCAACATTTCCCCGTATGGAATGCTGGTTATGAGGTGCCTAGGGTGAAAGCTGGAGGCGTGCAGTGTTGAGTTTCCTGCGGTAAGCTTTCGATGGAGCTTAGAATGCAAAGAGCCGTTGGCAATGTACAGATTGACGTCTAAGAATTCAGCAGATGCGGCACTAATGTAAGCATTGAATTCCAAATTGAGATCATTGTCATTGATCTCATTAATGAAAATTCTAGCACTCTTAACATCACCTCGCCAAATCAAAAAGACATCATCTATGAAGCGTAGCCAAGACACAACATATTATTGAAAGCTGTCAGGTACTTCACCATGAGAACCCGCTCCTCCCACCAGCCAACATGTAAACATGTGTAGCTGGGCAAGAAGCAGGCTCCCATGGCCACACCCCTGAGTTGCTGGTATACCTTCCTGTTGAACATGAAAAAGTTATGTTTGAGACACCAACCAATTAGAAACAATATGAGTTTTTTATGCAGGTGACAATTGATGGGTCTTTTTTTCCAGGAAGTATTTGCATGCGGCTAGACCTTCATGGTGGCGTATGCTGGTATACAGCGATGTAATGTCCATGGAGATTAGCAAATACTCCTCATGCCAAGGAATGTCTTTTACTTTGAGGGGGAAATCACTGGTGTCCCTGTGGTAGGTTGTTTGGCTGGCAACCAGATCTTGCAGGAAAAAATCCACATATTTGGAAATATTTTCGCAGATGCTTTTTCGGGCCGAGATGATGGGTTGGCCAAGAATGGGGGTCACATTTTTGTGCACTTTCGGCAGAAAGTAAAGGATAGGTAGGACTGGAGTCTCAATGTTAAGGAATGCACATTCTTCTTTACTCAACTGGCCCTTAGATTTGAACTCATTGAGGTGTTTCCTGAGTTCTTTGTTACTGCTGGCCGGTTCATTTTGGCTCGAGAGTCTGAAGCAAAGATTATCACTCAGATGTCTGTTAGTTTCTTCCAGATACAAATTGCATGGCCACAGCACAATGTTCCCTCCTTTATCCGCCTTGTTGATGATGACTTCATTGTTGTTTTGGAGTTTAGTCATGAGATCATCATGTTTGCGACTCTGTATACGTGTTGCATTCGTGCGCCTCCTGGTTTTGAGATGTAGCGCCTTGAGCTCATCAATGATGACATCACTGTATATGTCAATTGCATCACTCGGCATCATGGGGGTAAAGGTGGCGTGCGGCTTGAAGGGGCTAGGGATTCTGCTTGAACTCTCAATACCCTCATCAAGTAGAAGTTTTTGAGTAGGCCTCGGGGTACACGGCACTGCTAGCTCCCCCAAAATGTGCAATGTCGGGATATCCGCTACCGCGAGCGGTTGCTCGTTATTTGGCCAGCTGGTGCAGTGTCGGTAGTGTTGACATTACTTTGTTTGAGATTGAAGAATTTTATCAATTTAAGTTTCCTAATGAATTTAAAAACGTCAATTCGGGTGTTACTGTAATCAAATGAGCTTTCAGGGCAAAAAGGTGAGGCCCAACGTGAAGAGCTTTTTTTCGCCTTCAGTGAGGTCCAAAGTGCTTAAATTGATGATAGTATGGTATCGTTCTTCATTTCTTTCTCCAATTGCCTCTTCTTTTGTTCATTTGCTTTGGTCTTTCTGAGTTTCCGCCTTTCCCGCCTTCATCGGTTGCGTCAGTGTTTGTTTTCCTTGGCGGTCTTGGCCTGAGGGTCTGGCGCTGGTCGAAGACTAAAAATCCATCTCCTCTCCTGGGCTAGGGTTCACTCTACTGGGCATGTTAGTATATATATATTCTCTTTTGCCACCCCTCTCCTTTTTTTTTCTTGTTTTCCTCTTCCCCCTTTATTTTCTTTGTCTCGGTCAGGTTCTGTTTATTATCTACTTCACGATCACTCAATAGGACAACCTATGTATTTATGTATGGTCGGTCACATTTCCGGGGGCCTCGTTTCGGTTCTGACATGGCCGATGCCAACGTGTAGTGGGTAGCTTACGCAGATGAAGGGCTTTTGGCTGTGAGGTGTATTGACAGCCTGGTTAGGGTGGTTCCTTCTCTAGGATACACGGTGGGGTGGGGTGGGGTTGGGATTTGAAGGGGGTTAAACAAAAAATATTGGAAGGAGCAAATAGAAAGAACATGCCTGATTTAATATTTTATATTTGTAACAACATATACGGCAAGGAATGCTATGAATGCTTAATGTATCCTACCTTAATTAAAAATTATGACAAAGGGACTACAGCTCTATGGTTTTGGGGCCTTTATATGATTTTAATAATAAAACAATGGGGGTTATAAAGTGTTTATGGTGGAATGTAGCTGGGCTAAATTCAGCAAATAAACAACAGCTGGTGCAGGCAGAAATTCAAAATTATAAACCTCACATTGCTGCTCTGGTTGGAACACACCTGGAGTTCAAAGCCATTTACTTAAACAACTGGATTATAAGATAGTTGCTTGCACATCTCAGACGGTTTCTATTAGAGGGGCTGGTATCCTAGTTAAGAAATGGCTAGATTATACTGTGCTTAGAAACTCTTTTGATAATTGAGGCAGGTGGATAATAGTGCAGCTACTTATTAATGGTCATACATTTGTGTTGTGTACTCTCTTTGGACCAAATACTGATGATCCATCTATTTTTGAGACCCTAACTATGGAGCTCTTTGATTGGCAGGGAGACTTAATAATTATGGGCGACTTTAATTGTACTATGAACCCTAGTATTGACTCGACAAATCAAAGTGCCTCGGTTAGGATTACGAAAGTTAGGGACACTAATGAGGAAATGATTAGATTACACAGCATGAAAGATGTTTGGTAGACACTGTACCCTTCATCACCTGGTTTTACATATTACAGTGCACCACACCAATCATACTAAAGAATTGATATGTTTTTTACTTGTAACTCTATCCTTAAAGTAGCCAGGTGTGAAGTCTGCCCTAAAATAGTCTCAGACCATAACCCCTTACTTTTGACCCTAAAACTTAGCTCATTTGTTAAACAAGCTTGACAATTTTCGCTGCCTCATTATTTTCTGAAAGAATGAGAATATAAGGTATTCATGTTGGAACGCATCAGTAAATTTATAAAGGACAATGAAGGCTCTGCTTCTCTCTTTTCTGTCTGGGAATCACTCAAGGCTTACGTAAGGGGAGCTACTTAGCAATATGTTTTAAGGCAAAACCGAATTAAAAACTAGGCAAATAAGGACACTAGAGATGCTTTTTGACAATTAGAAGTAGCACACGCAAATGGCATTATGCATAGCACCACTCAACGTACGGCAGTTCCTATATACTCCTAAATATATTTTCTTTTAATTGAAAAATGTGCAGCGTTATGCCGGTCCTTAAAGGAAAGAACGGCTGCAAATTATAATAAACATAAAGCGTTACAGTATGAATAAGGTGAGAAAGTTAGAAAAGTGCTCGCACATCTACTCTCTGATGAACGTGCAGAACGGGCAATAAACGGCATAAGAGGTGAAAGCGGGCTACTCCACACACAACCTGAGGAGATTGTTGAACAATTTTCTGGTTTCTATCAGACCTTATATAGTAAGTCTAATGTGTTTGATAAAGAAAAATGTCTTAATTATTTGGAAAAGTGTAGATTTAATAAAACGACTCAGATTGGAAACAGAGCAGACAAACCTATTGAACTTAGACATCACAGCGGACGAAATATCAATGGACATTGATGCTCTTCCCTTTGGGAAAGCAGTCGATGAAGATACTTTACCGGTTGAATTTTATAAGACGTTTAAGGCCGGCTTAATCCCTGTAATGTTTAAAGTTATGAATCATATCGATTTTAAAAAATCAATACCTCAGACCTGGGATATGACAAATATTGTATTTTTTAAAGAAGAATAAGCCGAGAGAAGCATGTGGGTCACACCACCCGATATCATTAATAAACGTTGATGCGAAAATGTTAGCAAAAATATCGGCAACGCGCCTCGCACCCTTTATAACACAACTTGCATCTGCCCAGCAACACAGAATACTGCTATTGTTGCCTTTGATGCTACCTCTAAAACTAAATTGGACATAGGAATGATTATGCTCGAAGCAGAAAAGTCATTTGATCGTGTAACATGGTACAGTGTATAGGCTACACTTACGGCATATAATATCCATGGTCTCTTTTATAATTGCGTAAGAGCCTTACAAATGTGCCCGAGCGCTAAATTAATCTATTTAATTTACTAATCCACACCATTTATGGTTCTGAGGGGCACTCGGCAAGGGTGCCCTCTATCACCCTTACTTTTTGCCCAATATATGGAACCATATATTAAATCTCTGCTTTCCAATCCATCCATCCCACCAGTCATGCTAGGCTCTGAAAAATTGAAAAGTACAGCTTATGCCGATGATTTTCTCTACAGACCCAGCAAGGGCAATAGAAGCAATTCATTCTGAAACAAGTATATTCAGACACTTTTCAGGGTATAAGCTTAATGTTAGTAAAACTCAGACTGTCCTTAATTTTTCAACCAGGAAGGACTATAAACGGGCCTGTACGTCAGCTACTTACTTACGTGTTCAGAGTATTTCAGATATACGACAGACCATAGAATTGAATTATGACATTCTTCCTAAATCAACTATTTTTACATTTACATTTAGTGAGGCCTATCAATTATTTTCCCAAACTTGAGAGAATGATAACTCAAAGATAGCACTAAAATGGGCTGAGCTACTTGGTCAAAATGTTAGTTCAGCTGATTTAGAAGAATGTTTGGAGAATTTAGACAGTTCGGTCCACCCTATTAATCATAAGCTGCAACAGTTTAAAACAGTGCTCATGCTTCATTATACACCAGAACGGATAGTTACATGGATAGATCCTAGTAACATAAACACAAATGATAAATGTAAATGTGTCAAGTGCAGAATGATAGCTGCAAACTGTCTACACATGTTTGTCACCTGCCCAGACCTGACTGTCTTTTGGAAAGAGGTACAGGGCATGATAGCTGATCATCTAAAAATTGATTTATATCTAACAGACAGAGAGATTATGTTTGGCTATAAGACAGATGTATTCTTAGGATTAAGACCCTTAATATCTATTATGTTAGTAACAGCACGACTGATTTAGCCCGTGCCTGGATATCTAAAACTCTGCCTAGAGATATTGAATGGTCGGCAATGCTGAGGGAGATTCTATCTAGAGAAGGAGATGGCTATCGCCAAGAGCAGAGGCATCTGATCTGGGAAGAAGTTCTACCGAATTTGGGAACCTTTGCTACATTAAGCTAAAATTCTTGTTTTTATATATCTGTGCCTCTCATATTTCATCTGTTTATTTATTTAATGTATCATGGCACCCCCTCGGCTCTCTTTTTCTTCCCTCCCTGCTGTATATGTATTGCATGTTGGTACGATTTTGTTGTTTTTGTGATTATTGTGCTTACTCCTCTAAATAAAAAATATAAAAAGGGGATGCATTATTTATGGATAAGCACAGGACACTTAAAGAATCACAAATAACCAGTAACATGTTTTCTATAAATTCAACTAATAGTGTCCTTGAAATTATGATTTCTACAGATCACTCTGTTAGTATGATCAGGTAAGACTAAAGTTTACTTCTGGAATTAAACAAAAAAAGTTACATTCTGAGTGGACAAGAATACATGTGGTAATTAAATGATGATGGCATTCCACCATGAACTAATTGACCAAAATTCCAAATAAAAATGATACTGCCTGTAAATCATAACCTATGCATATTATGTTTCAAATTATTTTATAATATTTTCTAAACTTTAGGGGATCAGGCATGGTTCTTTGCATATCGATCAGTAAAACGTTGGAATAAGTTGAAGTAAACATGATGCCCATAGTGTGTACACAAATTGATTTTATTTTTATGCGCATGTCATGTTTGGTGGATTTGCAAAGCTTTCTAACAAGCAACATATCCAAACTATATTTTTTTACCTTGAATTACCAAGTAGGAGGTTGGGTATATTTTGCATATACCTAATGTACAGACTTAGAGATCTAATAGAAAGTGTATATTAGTGATCAATATATTCAGAGATGTTTTCTATTGCTGAATGTACAGCAAAAGCTATATTGACCTGCGTGTGGAGAAAAACTTCTGCTGTCCAATTTTAGTAAACACATATATTGCTAGATAATGTTTTCAACATAATGGCTTCAACAAATTAAAAAAGACTTACTAAATACTAACATTCTTACTAGCTGTGTATTCTGTCCTATTTAGTATCTATAAGTGCCAATTGTGTTTCCTGGGAGAATAGAAGTGATCTGTCTGAGATTTTAATAATTTAACTTGTAACTTATGTAATTATGTACCTTTGTGGAACCTTATGTAAAGCGCTCTGATACCTCCGGGTCTAGCCAGCGCTATATAAAACTCAAATAAAAAAATAAAAAATAAAAAGTATGGAAAAATTAACAATTTCTGTACGTTATAACCTTTTCTTCTACACAACTGTATGATCAAATAAAACTATATCAACATAAGACATGTTGTTCCTTGGCTCTCAGTAAGGGGTAATTTACAGGTTCATTTTTTAGATGCTATCCATTCAGATCTGTATGTATCCCCTTATGACAGATTTGAATCTGGACAGGATCAAGCCAACACTGCATCCTAAAAAAGGTTCAAAGGGGGACAGATGAAGTATCTTTAAATTGTGAAACTCCATTGCCTGTTATTTACACCACTAAGGAATTGTGTGATTTTGAGAGGAAGCATTACACATTATTAATATTGTTATTGGATAAAAATAATACTGTTCTTATTCCAGTTAACCCTCATGATGAGCAATATTAGAAAACATGAATTACAACTTGGAATTTGACAGATATTTTTAAATGATAAGGAAACCATGAAATTGACACAGACAGAAATAGAATACAAATTAACGAACACTAAATCAAGGAACTTAGGGGATCATTATGATGGCAGGCGGAAGCACAACCGCGTTGCTGGCGATGGCAGAAAATTACCTTTTTCTGCACTCCAGCAGCTGTCCTCTCTCCTGTCATATTACAATGGGCAAACATAGCCCATTTGCCGTCTGCCACGGAGAGACGTGAACCGCCAGAAATATGTGCCTGCCACCATGGCAGAAGAAGCCAATAGAGACCCACCACCATGCGGAATGATGTCCCGTCCCCGTACAAATCACGATGCCCCAAAAAGCTCATCACACCACAGCGGAGAATCCACCCACCCAGAGACGGCGGAAGCGCGACAGCAGAGCGCGAAACCCGTCTCCCGGTCCCCTCCACCCAGTCCTTACTGCAATGGATCCAACTCTTCAAGCCATTCCGCTGCTATATGTCATACACTACCAGCAAGTAATGCTCCGTCGCGGACAACACCATAGGTACACAAAAATATAACTCCGCACACAACCACAACACACAACTCCTGTGCTGACATACAGTTCCTGTCCACATCAGACACTCTGGTGAGGACAGAAATATATCCACCAGTGTACCCACACATGTCCTACCTGTCAGAAACTCACCTCTCCGCATCCAGGTCACCCATCAATGGCGAAATCCATGCAATGTCCCGGTCACATCACCGCAGCGGTGAAGACGTGGGAAAACCCGCAAACAAGCATGGGCATTCCAGGCAGATTCACAGGGTTCCACCTTCACCCTTCACACACTAAGCTCCCAATACCTATTTGGGAACATGCTGCGTGCTCCTCCTGTGCCCCCCTGCAAAATTCATCTGCCAGGTGTTGCCAGACCTTGCACCTCACACAAAAAAGTACAAGGGAGCCTGACTTGAAAGGTGGGGGTGAAGAGGAACACCCTGCACAGAAGCTCGGGGGCTGGACAACACTCCTCCTCACACCTACCTCCCACTCATGTGAAGTTAACTGAGTATAATCACAAAATTAAGACTTACACTGCCTATGAACATACAATGCACTGTACGCACTGCCTGTCAAGTCACACACAAACACCCAATACTAACACACAGACACATACTCATAACATAGCCCAGCAGCAATGGAGTACAATGAATGGGCCAGCCAAAAATGAAGTGGACAGTGCTGGGAAACCATAGGGCAAGCCACATAGCATCTGCACATCACATGCATGAGAAGGAACATATCCCACCACCCGTGGGCCATCAAATCAGACATGGGTGGCACAGTGAGTGAAATCAAACCAAAGTGACCTCTGTGCAACAACTCAGAGAGACATCAATGCAAGCCATGCATTGTTACAGGAATGATAGGAAGTGACTGGACTCATACAGTGACAGCCACTCATCTGTCTCAACTTCCTTGACATGTGTATGTCATCAGTACAACACACATGGCCCAGTGTCACACTCCTTGACTGTCAAAGACAAGTAGGACCTTCACACATAGCCATCCTCTACCCACCTTACACCTGCAGCCCTAAACACCTTTGACAAACACATATATTGTTCAAAATGGTTTCCTGTGAGTTCAATGACTACCAATCACACTCCCCGTGCTGCATCCACAAACATCACACTCACACTCATGGATGCATGAAATAATGCAGGCACAGAAACAATAGCCAAACACAAAGCTCACAAGCAACAGTCACAGAAGTAAAACAAGCCCACATATGGGCAGCCAAACAGTGGAAAGGCAATGGGAACAGAACAGGAATATTCAACATTGTCACTCGGGGCCAATGCACAGACACCATACCTCAACACAAACAAGGGACAATCAGCTAAAACAGACAGAGACACCCCACAACTACTCATAAAGTGAACAAGATGTCATGGTGTACCACAAGCATGCACATGCACAATCCTGACAAGTGACAGGTTAAAAGTAGGAGGACAAACCACCAATGTGCACTCAAAACAAGCCCAGTAACAAGAATTCACCTTGCTTCATGTGACAGACACACAAGTAATGGAGGAAACTATACCTGCAACAGACATCTGAAAATATCACACATCAACAACTACTCACACACAGCGTCATGCAAATCACAAACATATAGCATTTGTCAGTAGAAAGAGGCAACACATCCACAACAAAAACACAACAGATGCACACACAAATCCATCACATTGCAAACTAAGCTAGACATCAGGGGGATGTACACCAAGCAAGTACAAGGCAACATACACTGACAGTACTGCATGCACACCAAGCAGTGTTTGTACACCAACCAAACCAGTAGCACACATATCTGAGTGCCACACAATGAACTCCCAGAACACAAATCAGCACAGCACTCAGAGAACATGAAACTCAGGAAGGGTAGCAGTACCCCAGCAAACACTCATTCAGCTTAACCATCACCCACAGAGGCACAACTAAGGGAAACCCAGGGGCAAAAAACATGACCAGAGGACTGTGCTGCTCAAACATATGCACTACACATGCGCATGAGCAACCATGACAACAAACCAGTAGAATAAAATAGCACAAAACAAATTGGGAAACTGTCCTGAGTGTCACATTGGTCCTGTACATAGTTCAGCCTCACACAGCATAGTGTCACACCATGAAGTGGTGGGGAGGCTCACACACTGACAAGCCATGGGGTTGACGGCATGATATTGAAGTGGTGTGTACTTCAGCAGTGGACAGGTGAGGAGTGTACAGTACACAAACACATAGATGAGTCACTCACAATGTGTAGGCATCAGAAGCACATATAGGGGATGGCAGGACTCCACATACCACATTCCATTCTGGAGCCAAAAATGTGCCAAGTTACAGCAATGCATGAGAAAACATACAAATAATTTCAGTGTGGCTGAGCAGGTCTGCACAGTGAGCACAAACAGTAACAAGACACATGGCTGATCAACAAAACACAACACAGATTTGGCAGTCACACACTCTGCATACGCACAACTGGCAGCAACAACAAGAATGTGCCCCCAGGAGTTCAAGGACACACCAACACAATGTACAGTGCCTAACTTACACCTCCTACATGTGCCCACAATCTGAAGCACATATTAGCCAATTTAAACAAACAGGCACTCATTACCTGGACAATTCATGTGTGTGGGGCACACACACATCAACACTACTGACAATGACAGCCCATTCACATTGTATGGCCACTCAAGTTCATATATTCAAATGTACCCATGTGACTAGGAAGACAGGCCTACACCAGATGACCACACATCAACACTGCTTTTCTGACATCAAGAAAGGATCACACAGATATGATGAACCCTGCTGTAGCATCCTCTCTGATTCACACTGTATGATGTCATGTATTCTATTTGGTTACCATAGCTACTAGAATGTATCTTTACAAGCTGTGGGCTGTTTTACTTTGAGCTTGGATGAGATTTGGATGTGTCTCCTTTATCTCCAATAAAACCTGAGCTTCTTCTCAATCCAATCCTGTGTCAGCTGCATCTTTATCAACAACCAGGATCTTACATTGGCGTAGTCGGCAGCTGAAGAGAAGGGAGACTCAACTATCTCAACAAAACTATTTTTCATGTTTCTTCAATTTCAAGGTACCATTTTCTCCTATTTATTCTGTGCTTATGATTGCACCCGCGGCTGTTAATAATAAAAGTGCTTAGACTGCACCAGCGGCTGTTTTCAGGATTAATTAATTAACCTTGTTACTGAACATTATGTCCTTTGGCATTCTTCAATACTTCAGCGGCTGTTGATATTAATAGTGCTTTGATTGCACCAGCGGCTGTACTCAAGATTAATTTAATAGTCTTTTAATTGTACTTCGTGTCTTTTTGACACCAACTCCTATTTTGATTGGATTTTCTAATAACTTTACTCTTATAAATAAGATTTCAACTTAGCATGATTTTTTTTTTTAACATTACTTCACCAAACCTTCATACCAACTTGGCATTTCTATCGAACTGTGAAGTGTGTTTTGCTAAGAGAATAGCTTATTGCTAAATAAGCCTGTCATTTGCAAGTGGAATTCTTGCTTGTCAATTGCAAGTGTAAAGCTCCGTTTTTCAAGTCAAGCGTTAAAGATAAACGGCTGTTGTAATCTATTCTGACTCTAATGCCAGTGTTTATAAAGGGGTCTGCGGTCGCTTAATCAACCTCCTATTTAAAACTTGCAGCTGTTTGCTTTGCCTCTTTTCCCCTGGTGTTATGGTGCCGTTTAACGTTTGAAAAAAGGAAAGGCTCACTGTGCTTGCACGAAGTGGTAAAGCAGCACCAGCTTTCAACTGATCTCATTACACGTTCTCAATTTGCTGAAACGACAGTAAAGCGGCTGCTACACGTTCTCAATGTGCTAAAGCGGCAGTAAAGCGGCAAGTATATTTAAAGATTGACAATCCTCGAAGGTGCTTGCGCTCGTGAAAGCAAGTATCTTTGAAAATAAACAGAGCTTGATGGTGCGCTCGTGAAAGCAATCACTCACTCAAATGTAAACAATTCCGTGAGTGTCTACGCGCATAGCCCTCTTCTCACCTGTCATTGTTGAAAGCCCGTGATTCAGTGGAACGTGTGACGCGCTGTTTCTTTGCCTTCTGAATGACTCACACTGTCACGCAACCCGACGCAACGTTACCTCTGACTGGTTGCTCTGCATAACTTAACGTCTGACGTCATTGGGAGCCATTTTCTTCCTCATCTCTTCGGTTCCCCTGACAACTCAACTTCACTACATTTTGAAGAAACACATGCCTGCAGTTAATTGTTAATTCATTGTGTAGTTTTATTTTCGTGTAGTTTTACTTCACAGTGCTTAACTTGTAATTTATTTCTTTACTAATTTTTATTATTTTGTCAAGATCTTCTTTGAAGCATCTCGTGGAACGGTCTCCTGAAACAACACCTCATCACAAGTTTGTTATTTATGCTTAACTATATGATTATTGCAAGTTAATGTCTTTTTAGGCTGTGTCAGCAATCTTTTGATCATAATTTAACGCTTTTATTCCTCTTTAAATTAATAACCATGCAAAATGTCACTGCAGCCCCATTCTTTCTGTCATCTCCTGGGGACCCTCCTATTAAGTGGCAAAAATGGAAAAAGGTATTCGAACGTTATGCTAAAGTTTGTGGGGTTAGCTTGAGTGCGGAACGCAAGACTTCTCTCCTACTTCATTGTCTTGGGTCAGAGGGCCAAGATGTATTTGACCATTTAGCTGAACTTACTGCTGAGGAGGAAAGGAATCTGAACGAGTTTGAAATTTGTATGAAGAAGTTAGATAATCACTATTTACCCAAGGTTAGTACAATCTTGGAAAGATATCAATTTGCTAAAAGGTTACAAAATGAAGGGGAAACTATTGAGGGGTATGTCACGCAGTTAAGAAAATTAGCTTCCTCTTGTAAATTTGATACTTCAATTGAGGAAAGAATTAGAGATCAGTTCATGGTTGGTTGTAATATTGAGAAGGTTCGAGATGAACTTTGGTTAAAAGATGAACCATCTTTAGATGAGGTTTTACAACTAGCCAAAAGAGTTGAACATTCTCTAAAGTGTGTTGACACCTTGAATAAAGACAAACAACCCGCTGTTCACGTTATTAAGAAAACTGTACCTGACTCACAAAAATCTTCTGGGTCTACTACTTCTTCAAATTCTAAAAAAAAACCCTTTGTACCCAAATGTTTCAGGTGCAACAAAATTGGTCATTATGCGAATGACACGAAATGTCCTGCTTTTAATGCTGTTTGTTCAAAATGCAAAAAGAAGGGTCATTTTTCAATGTAATGCAAAAGTAAAACCCCTTCCACTTCTGTAAAATTCGTTGAAGATGAATGTCTAGAAGAAGATTTTGTCTGTGGACAAGTTGTTGTTCAAGTCACATCCACAGCTGATCAAAGTAACTGTCCTATTGACACTATTGAAATTGAGGGTGAGTCAACGGATGTTCTTTTTGACTCTGGTGCCAAAATAACTATTATTTCTAGAAGTTTTTATTTGGGTAAGTTATCCAAAAAGACTCAATTAGTTAGAGCTGACATTTGTCCGTTAGCTTATGGTGGTAAACTTATTCCTCTTATGGGATGCTTTACAGGACGTATTGAGTATAAAAGTCGTTATACTGTTGGCAAAATCTATGTTTCTCAGAAGGGTGATAGTATAATCAGTTGGTTCCACCAGGGTGATCTTCACATAATGTTGGATCCCAGTGGTCCCAATCCCATAATACTTAAAGAGCTTGTCAACTCTGTTGTCTCTGTCCAAGTTGATTCTAATGTTGAGTTATTGTCACGCATCAAAAGGCAATTTCCTAAAGTATTTAGAGAGGAATTAGGTTGCCTCAAAGACTTCAAGCTTGAAATTCCACTAAGGCCTGGGTCTCAACCCTATGCTTGTAAGCCTAGACCCGTTCCCATTTCCCTCAGAGATGAGATGATTAGTGAATTGGAAAAATTAAAGTTGGGTGGGATCATTGAGGAAGTTACTGGGACCGATTGGATTGCGCCCGTGGTGGCCGCACGCAAACCCAATGGTTCTTTGCGTCTATGCATTGATTTGAGGCAATTGAATAAGTGTGTTATCAGTGACAGATACCCTCTTCCTAACATCTCTGATCTTTTTACTAAAGTGAACAATGCAAAAGTATTTAGCACCTTAGATTTAGCCTCTGCTTACCACCAGATTGAGTTAGAAGAGTCTTCAAGGAATCTTACATCTTTTATCACTCCCTTTGGGACTTTTAGATTTGTCAGAATGCCCTTTGGCCTTGTTTCAGCGGCGTCTGTATTCCAGCGCATTATGGAGAAAGTTCTCAAAGGTTGTGATAAAGTATGTGTTTACCAGGATGACATTCTTGTATTTGGCAGGAATGATGTTGAACATGAATCTGTCCTGTTTGATGTACTTAGTAGACTTGAAAGAGCCAACCTCACCATCAAGATTGAGAAGTGTCATTTTGGTGTCTCGTCAATTCATTATTTAGGTCACACAATTTCAAAAGATGGTATTGCCCCTAAGGCCAACTTAGTGGATACAATTGTTAAGATGCCCCCCCCTTCCTCCAGAGAAGAATTGATGAAATTCTTTGGTATGGTAGAATATTACAATAAGTTTGTTAAAGATTTTGCCAGTCAGTGTGTAGGCCTAAGAAGTTTGTTAAAAAAGGGGTCTGAATTCATTTGGGATGACACTTGTGAGTCTGAATTTCAGACGTTAAAGAAGGGTCTTGAGAAAGCTCCTAACCTTCGAAGCTTTGACCCTCAAAAGATTTCTATTCTTACTACCGATGCCAGTCTCAAAGGACTTGGTTCTGTTCTTCAACAAGAGAATGACGGAGTCTTAGATACCATTATGTTTGCCTCACGTGGTCTTAAGGACCCTGAAACTCGTTATTCCGTTATTGAACGAGAGGCTCTGGCTGTATATTGGTCTGTCAAAAAATTCAAGAAATTTTTGTGGGGAAGTAAGTTCATAATCAAGACTGATCACAAGCCCCTATGCGAAATTTTCTCAAAAAAAGGCATTGATTTAGTGTCCAGTAGAATAACCAGATGGGTTATTGCACTTCAAGAATTTGATTTTACTATAAAATACATACCAGGTATTCAGAATTGTGTGGCTGATACCTTGTCAAGGTTGGTTGACATTTCAAAGGACGTACCTTTAGATGATGACTGTGAGGAAAATAAATATCAAGTTTGCCCAGTATCTGTTGAAGTCATTGATGAATCTGAGTGGCGTTCTAAATTATCATCTGATCCCGTTCT
The DNA here is from genome assembly GCF_964263255.1 of Lissotriton vulgaris. Lineage (NCBI taxonomy): Eukaryota > Metazoa > Chordata > Amphibia > Caudata > Salamandridae > Lissotriton > Lissotriton vulgaris. The sequence goes on from NC_141689.1 coordinate 56,857,705, forward strand.
CTCTGAGGTGATGTCTCTCTTAGAGAAGGGTTGGCATTCCAAGAGACAGGGATGTGCTGAGTGTGCAAAATTCTGGGGGGTGAAAGACGAATTGGCTGTTTGTAATGATTTGTTGGTTCGTGGGACTAGATTGGTTCCTCCCTCTGAATTACACAAAAACATCATTGATCTGGCTCATGAGTCACACTCTGGCATGACAAAAACTAAGGAAAGAGTTCGCTCATCCTACTGGTGGCCAGGCATGGACTTGCACATTGAACGTATTATCAGGGATTGTGTGGTTTGTAACTTGAGTGATAAATCCAAAGTTGTAAGAGTACAACCCATGATTATTAGAGATCTCCCGTGTGGGCCGTGGAAAGAGGTCTCATTTGATATCCTTGGCCCCATTTACACTGATGGGCAGCAAACTTTCATTTTTGTATTAATGGATTTATTTTCCAGATGGCCTGAAATACATCTCACTTCAAACATTGAGACTAGCAGTGTTATAAGATTCTTAGATTCTCTCTTTGCCAGGGAAGGATTCCCACATTCGTTACTCACTGATAATGGGGTTCAATTAGTTTCCAGGGAAATGGAGTCTTTCTTACTCAGATGTGGTATAGTCCATAAAAAATGTGCTCTTTACCACCCAGAAACAAATGGTGTTGTGGAGAGATTTAACAAAGTACTCAAAGAAACCATCTCCTGGGCTAAAGGGGTGGGCCTCAATTGGAAAGAACAAGTTCTTAAAAGGGTTGAAAATTATAGATTCACCCCTCACTCTTCAACTGGCAAATCGCCCTTTGTTCTTTTTAGGGGTAGGTCCCCTTGCACTTTGTTAGAACCAACATGGGTAAGAGATTTGAGTGATGAAATTGCTAGTTGTCCAAAAAATGGTGATTCAAGTAATGAACTTAATTGGCGAGAGAAAGAGATTTTGAAATCCTCCAATAGAAAGCTTTATTTCGATTCCAGGCATGCTGTTAAAGCAACGCCTGTGAAGGTTGGTGACATGGTAGTTGTTAAACTTCCTGGTAAAAAAATCAAATTCTCTGAACCAATAAAAGTTATAAAAGTCTTTAAGAATGCAGTGAGGACTTTAGACCATAGAATATGGAACTTAAATAGAATTTGTGTCTTATCTGGCAATCACGGGTCTTCTGCTCCTGAGCTTAAAATGGATGCTGATGGCTCCCGTCCTGACACCAATCCTGAAGTTCCTAAGGTGTGTCGACATTCCTCCAGGACCACCAAGAGACCTTCTCATTTAAAAGACTATGTTTCTTGATGTAAGCTTGATTGTTTACCTTATGTTTTACAATTTTTGGTGTTCTTTCCTTTTATTAGCTATTTTTTTTTTTTTTTTTTTTTTCATTATTATTATTTTTTTTTTTAAGGGGGAAGATGTGTAGCATCCTCTCTGATTCACACTGTATGATGTCATGTATTCTATTTGGTTACCAAAGCTACTAGAATGTATCTTTACAAGCTGTGGGCTGTTTTACTTTGAGCTTGGATGAGATTTGGATGTGTCTCCTTTATCTCCAATAAAACCTGAGCTTCTTCTCAATCCAATCCTGTGTCAGCTGCATCTTTATCAACAACCAGGATCTTACACCTGCCCACCCCACAAGTAATCCTGTGGTTTGAATACACCTCTGTTCTGGTGTTACATCCTAACATGACATAGAACGATTAGGAGAAGAGTAGATAATCACAAACAACCATCATTGCACCCTCAAGCCTTGGAGTCAAGAGGAACTAAAGTGCCTGTCACCTCTGGCAAACTCAGAAAAAGTAAAACAAGCAATTGGCAATGTTAAAGTGGCATACAGAGCATGGGTCACATGAAACCTTACCCATACTTAAAAGCTTTTATTTAGCAAGGTCACAGACAAAGCAGAACAGGAGTAACTGTATTTATTACATATCACCAAGATAGGCATCCAAAAAGACAAACAGTAACGATATTGGCCAGTCCATAGTTCAGAGTAGGTACATTTGTACATGAGAAACTGCACAGAGAATGTACATCCAAAGTTACAAACAGCAACACCATTGGTCAGTCCATAGTTCAAAGTAGGTACATGTGTGCATGAGAAACTGCACAGGGAATGGGCATCCAAAGGGACAAACAGCAAGGCCATTGCCAGTCCATAGTTCAAAGTAGGTACATGTTTTTACAACTGGATAAAAATTCAATCGTTTTTAAAACTTGATAAAATTCACTTGTTTTAAAATTAGACATGCTCACTTCTACCTGCATTACTTGAATTGGTTGGAGCTCTTGAGTACTACTTTCATTTGCTGTTCGGGACCGGAGTTCGAACTGGAAGCTACTGCCTGGGTCTCACCATTGACAAACTAGAGACACCATTTTAGTTCAGTGCATGCACTAGTTGTCAGAGTAGTAGCCCATATAAATATGCACGCTACTTGGACGCGAGCAGAGGGCGCACCACTGGAGCGCCTAAGGCAAGCCCGTCTGCACCCGTCAGCGTCCCAAAAGCATCCACACCAGCCACACTGCCCGCCACGTGTCCCACTTTTCAGAGAGGGGGTTGTATAGTAGTAAGGAACTTTATTCACTCCGCCCACTTCCATGCTCCCACATCAGCAGTTGGGATGTACTGGAATGTAAAAACACAGTTTGCTCTTCATGTGGCTTTAGAATCCAGTCAGGGCTGCTGATAAAAGGAGTAAGCACAAACCAACCATGCATGCTGCTCTTATTAATGTGCGCTCACTTAAGAGGCACAATCATTATACCTTTGATCTTTTGTTGGACAAGGAGCTAGATTTCCTGTTTATTACAGAGACATGGCTAAATGAGTTCTCTGACCCAACCATTGCACTGGTCATTCCAACTGGCTATAAAATCTCTTGAGTGGACAGATTAAAAGGGAGAGTAGATGAGGTGGATATCATATATAGACATAAGTGGTTCCTTCAACAGGCTGTTTCATCACTTGAGGGAGATTGCGATGCTCTGGATTTTACTATCAATGTTTCGCCTCATTTTACACGTGGGGGATCCTTGATCTATAGACCTCTGGGTCCAGTGAACGCATTTCTCAGAGGTATGGGAGCCTTTTGCCAATGATTTTGCAGAGTAGCTTGCTGAGTTTACAAGCTGGATCTCCAACACTGTTAATCTCATATCCCCAGGTGCTCGGCATAGGCACATTAGAGACTCCTCTTCTACCCCCTGGTTCACGCCTGAGCTGAGAATATTGAAGCTGGAGTGTAAGAAACTGGAGAGAATCTGCCGTAAAGGGTACCATCCTGAGGATAAACGTATGCTGAGAAAAAAGCAAAAAACCTATTATATGGCTATAGCACAGGCTAAAAGCTATTACTATGAGACTAGAAATGATGCAGCCAAGAATAACTCTAAGGACATCTTTTCTATAGTTCAAAGTTTCCTGTCCCCCAAAAAACAAGCAAGTACTATTCCATCCTCTGGCGTATGGTGTGAAGAACTCTCCATGTTTTCCACAGAGAAAATTCGCAATATACAGGCATACTTTACTTCTAGCAATAAAGACCCTGGTGCCCTCCTGGCTAGAGGATCCCTATCGTCCCCTCCCTGTTATTCACTGGCCGCATTTATTCCAATTGATCTTCCAAGCTCCCTTAAAATCTTAAGGGGTCTTAAATCAAGATCTCCTTCAGGCCAGTGCGCTGCCAGACTTCTGGCTGACGTGGCGGATACTGGTAATTCCCCAGTAAATAGACCTATTACCATATTCCTTTGCAGGAGCTCTTGTCCCGGCAACGTGGAAACAGGCCAAGAATGCTCCTCTTTTGAAAAAGCCTCACTCGATCCCCTTTGCCTGTCAAACTATAGACCGATCTCCCTTTTGCCCAGTATGGGCAAGGTTTGTGAGAAAGTTGTCATCAGACAGTTGACCGACTATGTAGAAAGTTCAGGCCTTCTCCACCAAGCCCAGTCGGGCTTTAGGGCCTCATTTAGCACTGAATCGGCCCTGGTGGAAATTTCCTAAGCCATCAGAGACTGTTTCAATGCCAGAGGGAGGGCCGCCTTGGTTTTGCTGGACCAATCAGCGGCATTTGATACGGTTCCTCATGCATGCTGCTCTCCCAACTTGCAGAGATAGGAGTATCAGCAGATAGGAGTATCAGGAAGCTCTTGGGGCTGGCTCAAATCCTTTTTGGAGGATCGGACGCAGCAGTTGTGGCTCCCATCTTTTTCCTCATCACCGAAGAAAGTGACCACAGGTGTTCCACAGGGCTCCTCTCTGAGTCCTCTTCTTTTAAATATTTATGTTACCCTTTTGGTTCAGTTGGCAGAGGACTTGGGAGCGAATACAATCAATTATGCCGACAATGCCCAGCTCTTGTTCACATGTGGAAAAAATGAAGGCTCTATTTCGGCTGCCAAACACTGTCTAAATGCAGTCTTTTGTTGGTTGGCGGAAGCTAAATTGAAATGAAACAAGGAGAAATCAGAAATCCTCTTATTTGTCATCTTTTCCTCTCGGTTTAGGGAAACACTTGGGCCCTCCGACTCAGTATTGCCTGCCTTATCAGGGAACCCTGTTAAGAACTTAGGGGTTTGGTTTGAGGAGAGTCTCCGATTCTCGACCCAGATCAAGAAGCTGGCAAGGACTTGCTTCGGTTTCTTAAAAATCCTCAGGAAGTTTCTCTGCCTTCTCCCTCAGGTGGCTAAGGTGACAGTGACTCGAGCCCTTATTCTCTCTCGGCTAGATTACAACAATGCTTTATATGCTGGCATCACGAGCTACCTACTAAATAAATTGCAAATGGTGCAGAACGCGGCGGCCAGGCCCCTCTTGAATATACCTGCCAGACGTAGCGTGAGACAACACCTACGCACATTACACTGGCTGCCTATGGCTGAGAGGGTCAGATTTAATATCCTAGTTATCGCACACACTGCTTTGTATGCCACAGGGCCAGGTTATCTTTAGAAACGGTTTTCTTTCTACACCCCTGTAAGAGACCTATGTTCCTATACTCAACTCCTGGATCAAGTCCCTTGATTCCGCTTGCAAAGGACGGGCGGCAGCTCTCTGGCCGTGAAGGCCGCTCTGGCCTGGAACTATTTGCCCTTTGCGCTCCAGTTCATTCATGACCCAAATCTTTTCAAGTAGAAGTTGAAAACTCACCTATTTCCCTAATCTTGGCTCTAAGCTTCTCTTCATTCACTCAAGGCTTGTGCTGAGACACTCTTGCAGTAGCTGTGCATGTTAGAAATGAAAATAACATAACATTAACTTGTGTGCATGATAAACTGCACAGGGAATGGGCATTCAAAGTGACAAACAGCAAGGGCATTGGCCTGTCCATAGTTCAAAGTAGGTACATGTGTACATGAGGAGTGGAGTGGTGTGGCTCACTGGTTAGAGGCGGCAGACCCGGAAGCAGAGAACGGCCCGGGACCAGGGTTCAATTCCCGACGTGGCAGGGTCGTGGACCAGGGTCAGCGGACTTGATAATTCTCGCCTCAGTGCCTACTCTAACCAGTGATCACACTCGGCAACTCTGGGCATTAGCTTGCTTCATCTCTACAACGGCCCCCACATTCACCGGGGATGCCTGGTTTCACCTTGGAGATACCCAGTAGGGACCATCTCACAGGGATAGCCAGGACGGGTTCCCCAGCGGTCTACAGTGCCAGGATGCCTCAGGGCAGCAGTGCGCTTTACAAGACACATTACATTACATTACATCACATTACATGAGAAACTGCACAGGGAATCAGTGACACCATACACTGCTATGGGAATCACCACAGCTGGGGGGATACCAATGGGCAGTCCAGACACCGATGTGCGAGAGATAGGTTTGGGAGGGGTACTTTGCCTCAGACTTTGCTGTCGGTTGCACTGGGAGGTGCCTATTTGTCAGGGCCAGTCGGAGGACTGGACCTGGGCGAGAGAGGACCAGCTGAGGAGGAGGCATCAGTGGCTTTGGGAGCTGGAGGGCTGCTTGGACCAGGTGTGTGGTGGCACGGGGAGGTGGAGATATGCTGCCGTGATACGCAGTGTGTGAGAGTGAATGTGGAGGGCTGCCTCTCCACTTCTTGGGGATTCAAAAGGCAAGAATTGTCTTAGAAGGAGTGGGAAGTGGGACAGGCACAATAGGCACAATCTCCACCAAAGGTGCATCAGGTACAGGTGCTGGCCCTCCCTGTGGGGATCTGATGGTCATCTTGGCCCGGCCTTGCATTTACCACTCCATCCCGTCGACCAGGTGAACCTGCCACATTGCCCTCCTGTCCCAGGTTCACAGGGGTATGGGTGGGAGTTGAGGTTGTGGGTGAATCTGCCTTAGAGAGCTATTTCTGCCAATTCTTTGCAGGCACAAGCTTTACAGCAGGCACAGCAACTGTTTGTTTGTCTTTGGGGGGAGGTTTGGGGATGGGAGTGTCTTTGGATGGGGCTGATTTGGATGCATGTGAACCTGAGGCTTCCTTCTTGGCCTGATGCCCTTGAGTGCCACCTGAAGGGCTTTTGCCTTTGCGCTTCTCTGTGACTGTTTTTTGGGGGGGATGGTCTCTGGGACGCTTGGAGTGCTGTTGTTATGTGCTGCGTGAGGAGTACTTGGAGCCTGAGGGCTGGGTGGTCACTCTCGTCAGATTTTGCCACTGGCAGGGTGGTTGCTGAAGGGACTGGAGCTAGACTCTGAAGCTGTGACAGCTGAATGGCTGTTGTCACTGTGCAGGACTAATATCCTATCAGCCCATGACTCCCACATCCTGTGTAAGAGCATCGTACCACAGCTGATGGCAAATCTGCATCCGGAGGGTGCATGGATTATGGATGAGTATGCAGAGTCAAGTAGCTTGCTGTATGTGTGACATGCTGTCCTCTCGTAAAGAATGTGTTATCAAAAGAACTTTGATGACATCCCTTAGGCACTCAAATAGGTGCAATCCTCTAAAAATTCGATAGAAGATGAGTATTTTCAACTATGTTTATTGGTTTTGTATTTATATTTCCATTGATGAAATTCAATTTCAAAGAATATATTCAACTCCGTAATGCATATTAATATTCATGTTCCATATTAATATTCCTGCTCCAATGCATTTCGGGCTTCCAGCCCTTCATCGGGGAGCCTCTACAAACAAAAGACGAACATAATTGTAACTATAATGACGACTATTTGTCAAGTTTGTTAGAATGGAATAGACCCTTAGCCCAAAGAGTTCACCGGTTAACGTGTGAAAATACGAGGAATTTTGCCAAAGACCCGTAAATTGGATCAACCTCAAAGTAACGTGTAGATAACATCAGTCGAGTAGTCGGGGTGAATAGCTGAGTGCTAGAAGATAGTTAAATTAAAAGTGCCTGTAATGTGAAAGGGTGATATAACGTAAACGAACGTGAAAAGCGTGCTAGAAAAGCAATGCTCGGGGGTCTAGAGTGGCTGAAACTTACTTGTGACGAAGTTCACAGCGTTTCAAGAACGCCGACCGCAGACCGGCAGGTTAACCCGGAAATGCGGAAGTGTGTTTAATAAATAAATGCGTACGGTTTGGGGAGTCACGTGATCGCGAGGGGTAAAGAGCGAAAGAGGACTGAAAGAAGATGTATAGTATTAGTATACAGACTGAAGAACAAAATAAAATAGACGAAGAATAGTTCACTAAACAGTAGCATATACACAGGTGCTGACATGATATACAAATAAGGATTAAATTGACAAATGTCTATGCATAAATAGACCTTCCCACATGGGCATTTGAGTAGGTAAATGAGGTTATTGACACCAACCAATAGGCCAGTATTTAGATCGCCACCTCCAACCTGTCGTTCAATCAATGGCTAGTTACATCCGCGATACCACTGACTTTTTGAGAAGACTCCAAGATATTCAAATAGACCCCAATGAGAAACTATGGTTATGTACGGCTGACGTCAGCTCGTTATACACTTCTATCCCACACCAAGAAGGTGTAGATGCCATGGAACAAGCTATAATGAAACTGGACGTAGATGAACCTTTGAAACTATTCCTGATGGAATTAACAATGTTTACCCTTTACCACAGCTACTTCGTCTATAAAGACAATTGGTTCTTGCAACTAGTGGGTACCAGCATGGGAAATAGCGCTGCCCCAGTATACGCGAATATTTTCATGGGAGAATTTGAGAACAAACACATCTGGCTGAACCCATTGTGGAAAAATCATTTAAAAATGTATGTACGTTACATAGATGATCTATTCATCCTTTGGAAAGACACACGGGCTAATTTGGAACTTGCGTTAACCACTTTGAACTCAATTAATCAGCGCATTCAGTTCACTTGGACCATAGACTCAACTACAATAACCTTTTTGGATGTTCGCATCACCATAAAAAATGATCAAATCATGACAGATATTTTCAGAAAATCAACTGATCGTAACAACATGTTACACTATTCGAGCTTTCATCAGCCATCGCTAAAAAATCACCTACCCAAGTCTCAATTATTAAGAGTAAAACGAATCACCTCAGACCCTACAGTTCTGGAAAGTAGGGGCAGAAATCTGGGTGAAATTCTCAAACAACCTACAGAACAACCAGTGATCTACAAAGGCACCAGACCATGCAATAATTGCAACAATTGTCATAACGTAATCACAGGTAATAAATTATCACACCCCATGAAAGGCTACAATATCAACCTGAAAGTCACAGCCACATGTGACTCCAATAACCTCATTTACCTACTCAAATGCCCATGTGGGAAGGTATATGTGGGCAAAACGGAGCGCAAGTTGAAAACCCGCATCAACGAACATAAATCTAACATCCGAACAAAAAATCTTAAATCATCTATAGCGACACACTTTTTGGATTCGAACCACACCATAGCCCAGTTGAAATTCATGGCACTGGAAATTGTTTAAAAAACAGAAGGGAGAGACAATAATAGGGCGTTACTACATAGAGAAAATTTCTGGATTTATAAATTAAATTCGATCAAGCCCTTTGGCTTAAATGAACGGATTGAATTCTCATGCTATCTGTAACATTATAATCTGAATGACAGCACCGATGGTGCCCTTAGTTCTGATCTGACCTCCACATGTGGATTTCTATTTATGCATAGACATTTGTCAATTTAATCCTTATTTGTATATCATGTCAGCACCTGTGTATATGCTACTGTTTAGTGAACTATTCTTCGTCTATTTTATTTTGTTCTTCAGTCTGTATACTAATACTATACATCTTCTTTCAGTCCTCTTTTGCTCTTTACCCCTCGCGATCACGTGACTCCCCAAACCGTACGCATTTATTTATTAAACACACTTCCGCATTTCCGGGTTAACCTGCCGGTCTGCGGTCGGCGTTCTTGAAACGCTGTGAACTTCGTCACAAGTAAGTTTCAGCCACTCTAGACCCCCGAGCATTGCTTTTCTAGCACGCTTTTCACGTTCGTTTACGTTATATCACCCTTTCACATTACAGGCACTTTTAATTTAACTATCTTCTAGCGCTCAGCTATTCACCCCGACTACTCGACTGATGTTATCTACACGTTACTTTGAGGTTGATCCAATTTACGGGTCTTTGGCAAAATTCCTCGTATTTTCACACGTTAACCGGTGAACTCTTTGGGCTAAGGGTCTATTCCATTCTAACAAACTTGACAAATAGTCGTCATTATAGTTACAATTATGTTCGTCTTTTGTTTGTAGAGGCTCCCTGATGAAGGGCTGGAAGCCCGAAATGCATTGGAGCAGGAATATTAATATGGAACATGAATATTAATATGCATTACGGAGTTGAATATATTCTTTGAAATTGAATTTCATCAATGGAAATATAAATACAAAACCAATAAACATAGTTGAAAATACTCATCTTCTATCGAATTTTTGGAGGATTGCACCTATTTGAGTGCCTAAGGGATGTCATCAAAGTTCTTTTGATAACACATTCTTTACGACTGTTTAATTATCGCCCTGGGTGTTGGGCGACACCTTAGAGCACCTACCACCACTAAAACTTTTTTGGAGAACTGCATTCAACAGCAGTGATTGATTGATTGATAAAAATTTATAATGCGCATAAACAATAACCCGCAGGTATCAAGGCGCCTAACAATACGATCAAATTGAAACAGATGTCCTTACACATAGGCTTCTCGAAAGAGGTGAGTTTTTAAAACATTGCGGAAATTCTGTAGAGATGGAAGGGATCTCAAATCAAGCGGAAGGTCATTCCACCATTTGGGGGCTAGCGTCGAAAAAGCCCTGCCACCCCATTTGGCTCTTCGTACACGCGGGGCTTTAAGGAGCAATTTCCCGGAGGAACGCAGGCTCCTACCAGGGGTATAGTGGGAAATGATAGAGCCAAGACCTGTGTCGCTATTTTTTGCGATGGCTCTGTAGGTCATACATAGCACTTTGAACCGGATTCGAGATTCCACCGGTAACCAATGCAGCGATTTCCTGGCCGCAGTGGCTGAGGAGCGCCTGGGAATGTCCAGAACAAATCTGGCTATAGCGTTTTGGACCACCTGCAAGCGCTGTAAGTGGCTCCGATTTAGCCCAGCATACAGCGCATTGCAGTAATCCAAACGAGAGCCAATCAATGCAACAGCAATTTGCTTTCTTGCCTGCAGGGAAAGATATTTCCTGATCCTTCGCAGGGTGTGGATCAGGCCCCAGCAGGTAGAGACAGTTCTGCTCACCTGAGCGCCCATGTCAAGGGCTGGATCTAACATCACCCCAAGGTTCTTAGCAGACGTGGTGGGGGAGGGACATATTCCTAGTGAGTCAGGCCACCAAAGGGCTGACCAGATGTATTCTTTTCCCCCAAACACCAATATCTCAGTCTTCTCCCCATTCAGTTTAAGAGAGTTCTGAATCATCCAGTGGCCAACCGCCTCCATACAGGATCTAAACTTGGAGGCGGTAAGCACATCAGAATGGGGGAGAGAGACGAGTATTTGGGTGTCGTCTGCATAAGAGACTACCTCCATCCCGAAAGATCTTATTAATCTGGCTAGTGGGGTCACATAGATGTTAAAAAGGGTCGGACTAAGCGCCGACCCTTGAGGGACCCCACACTGCACGGGTTTTCTCATATATATATTTACATGCTGTCCTCTCCCACAACTATATTACAAAATCGATCTGTGTATCTCACACCTAGGTGACTCTGCATATCCCAACCAGCCTTGGTTGCTGAGCCCACTGAGGAATTCCATGACCCCAAGTGACCCCATAACCCCATGACCCCAAGTGAAGTCTGCTACAACGATGCCCATGGTAGGACACGTTGTGTGGTGGAGTGTACTTTTGGTCTTCTTAAGTCTCAAGTTAGGTTCCTGGATAGGACCAGAGGGGCACAGATGTACTCACCCCAAAAGGTGCGTCACATCATGGTTGCATGCTGCATGCTCCATGACCTGGCCCTGCGCAAAGAGATCCCCTGCTCCTGGACGATGATGAGCAGCAGCTGCCCCCGCCTGCAAACCCACACATGTCCAGTGACGAGGATAGTGGGGAGGAGGAAGGTGTCAACCTGCGTAACAGCTCATCAGCCACTACTCTTGAAGGTGAGTGACATTGTACAACAATGCCATTGTCTGCCTGTTGTTGGCTCTATGCTGTTGGCTAATGTTTGTGGCACAGGGTAGTCATGCCCAGCTACATGATGTGTTTGTAGATATTGTTGCTAGTTATAATGTGTGCTGGTTGATAAAAGGTATTGTGTAATGGCTGTGATGCCATCTCCTGACAAGTGAATGTTGTTCTCTTGGGTCTTTCTAGGTCCCTTAAGCCTCTCAATGCCTCGCAACCATCAGAGCTTCTGGTACATTGGAATCAGAGTCAACATTGTACATCCTGTGATGAACACGGAGCTGACACAAAAAAATAGGTGTGTAAAGAAGAGTGTTTATTTACAATGCGTGTTTTTGACAGACAAATGATGTTTAAGAAAATGGTGCAAAGTGAATCAATGAGTTGTCAGTGATGGTAGACGAGACAATAGAGTAGTCACCACATTGATATGGTGACACAGTCCAACAGATGTCTGCCATCTACATGGCAGTATGGGTAAGGATAGTCAACAAAGTCAATGTCAAGGTGAAGAGAGGTGCCATCATGGTTTGCTCTTTCATTGGTGTTTGGCTGGTGCTTTGCCACATGATCTTCCTGTGGTTTTCCTCAGACGGCCCCTTGTGCGTTTGGCAGGGGGGCCCCTGCTGGGGTTCACCCAAAAGCTGGTCCATGAGGTCCACGATTTGCCCCATATGCACCTCAGCAGCAAGCGGACCTCACACACTTCTTCCAAAACCTGGCCCATTTGTCCCTGGGTTTGTTCATATGACCCAAGGACTCTGGCGATGTTGGCCAGGGCTTCGGCTCCGGTGTCCTGTTGAATTTGTCACCCAGTTGCTCTCTTACCTTCCCTGCTGTCCCGGACCTGTGTTGTTGCCACTCGCCTCATGCGCAGACTCTCCCTGCCCTCCTCCGATTGTTGGGTGGTGGTATCCTCTGAGGCAGGGCGAGTGTTGCAGGCAGAACTGGTGGTGGTGGTGCCTGAGACCGCACATCTTTTGCAGCAGGGGTCTGCGCAGTAGTTGTTACTGAGGTGGTGGAGACAATGGGGGCCTGAGACCTGGTGTGCCCTGGCAGTCCTGATGGGCCAGGTTTGGGCTCTGCATCTGAGGAACTTAGAGAGTCTACATCTGAGAGTCCATGTTCCGGAGGAGGACACTGGCTCTGTAGGTTGGTGCTGTCATCTGTAGAAGTCAATTGTTGGTCAGCTGTTGGACAAAGATTAAATTGTCATTGAAGTGCACCCCACAAGCCTGGCTACCTACCTGTAAGTTTGATGAGTGAAATACAATGGCTGCCACATGGTTGTGGGTGTTGGGTGGAGTGTACCATCTGGCTCAGCCTTGGGACAGGGTGACCTGTTGGAAGTTCTAGTGCTGGCTGCCTGTACACATGTCCCCATGGTAATTTTGGTAGCTACCTTTGGGCTGAATCAGAGGGAGTGAATGTTGGACCTGCGAGACATGTTTTGGGGAGAGTGTGGTGCACATGAATGCATTTGTGCCTAGGAGATGTTGCTTTGTAGTTGTGCAAGACTGTACTAGCATTGTGATGGTAGACACCTGTTGGTACTTACCAGCCTCCACTCCCCTGGGTATTCCTGTGAGACTCTCTGGATGCAGTAAGCCAAGCACTTTCTCCTCCCATGCGGTGAATGTTCGTAGTGGAATGGGAGGGCCACCGCTAGTCCTCTGAGCCAGCTCACGGTTCTTGCCACAGTACCAGCGGAAGGTTTGTTTCCGCTACCACGGCGGTCAGAATGGTTTTCCGACCGCCATCCTAACGACCCCATAGTATTCAAACTTCCTTGTACATTGTAAAGGTAGTCAACAATCTGTGAGGTTAGGACAATTATTGTGGTAATTAAGTAACAGCCATTTAGGATAATCCTAGAACAAATATGAAAAATGACAACGTTCAATATTACACCCAAGCACCACACATCCATGCTATAAATGCATGAATGCAAAACAGTTGGAAAATCCAAATATTTTTGGTATTGGAAAATTCAGTGCATTAAAGGACATATCTGAAACCAGAGTGATAGACTTAGAAGCTCTATTTAAAAAGAAATTAATTAAGAAGTTGTCCACAATATTCAGAGTTTGAAAACATCACCCTGCCTCACTTAGAAGACCATGGAAACAGATGGGTTTCCAAGAGCAGAGCCTTGACTGTTTGTCAGAAAATCTTGACAAGGTAGTCCGTCGACCACTAAATTATCGGTTCACAATTGCTGTTGCCCTCCAGATAACCTAATTTTATGTAACAGCGATCTCATATTGAGCATGGATGGTGGTAATGCCCTGTTCCATGGCTCCCATTCTCCACACTGGAACACCCTTAAAGACAACCTAAATACCACTACACGTCACACCCAGGGCCTGAATTATTATGATCACATCACCCCCATCCCAATAAAACTCTATTGGCTAATCCTTGCCTGACCAAAGCATCTTTAGAACCAGCTGCATCATTTACAAACCCTTCATGACCAATACTCCTGTTTATCTTGCAGGCAAGTTCACCAAATCTGGTTGATTTTTAAAAATTTGCAGACATGATGCCATGAGTTTGCAGAAGAGTAAAAAACAAAAGAAAAATAAGGCAGTACTCCTTTTCCATCTATGCTCCTAGTATCTCGAACAACATCTCGGTAGACATCAGTATCACCACAACACTGCTCCTCTCTAGGGAAGAGATGAAGACTCACCTCTTTAAACACATGACATCACAAAGTATTAAGAATCTACGAATCAGTTTCCTCTCCTATAACTCACTGACTTTAAGGTTGCCTTTGACCATGTACAGAGCTCTGCTGCCTTTTTGCTAACTTCACGCAGTAGAAATACCATATACATATATACATCAGCGACAAATGATTCATTCTTATCTAAAAATAGATTAAAACATGAAAACTTAAAAGTAACCCTATGGGTATATATCCTATGTAGTTTCACAGACTAAGGCCTCAAGATGTGAATCAGATTTCCTTCTTTTAATAGCCAGTTGTACATGAGGGAACAGCGTAACTTATTCTCTCATTTTCTAAACTATATATATAGTTAAATGCAGCTTTGTAAGAATTTGTTTTTCACTATAAAAAGGAGGGCATAAGCTACTCTTCCTAATCTCTTTATAATCATTTAAAAAAAATTTAAAATGTAAAGTTGACTGATGCGACTTTCCATCGCAAGGGCAACTTAGTAGTCTTTGATTTCAATTGCCCATATCAAGGAAAGCTATTATAAAATGGAGTGTACCTAATCTTAATCTGGTAAGGTAACATCTGTGTTGTAGGTTTGATACCCAGAGCAAATGGTGTGGTATACCAATCTCAGATTTCCCTTCACAGTTGGCCTTAATCGTCAGTTTTGAGCTTTCAACAATTTCTTTTAGGGATTCTCTAGCCTCTATAAGTCCTATTTTCAATTATTTCTTACTGTAACAAAGAACTTTCATAGGGGCATAAATGTCAATATTCTCATCAAACTCTTTCAAGAGTTTGTTAAAATATGCCAGCTTTGGGATTCTTTACTTTGATCAAGGGCTAAACAATCAGTTATAATGTCCTGGGTAGATTTTAACTCCACTATTGCTCCAGATCCCATGCCAGACAGTGGAGGAACACCGATTTGGTCATCAATATAGGGAACTGCTAACTCCTTATGTACTATATATTAAGGGGTTGAGTTTGGGACTGCTGGTAATCTCCTTAGAAAAGTATTCTCTTGAATCTGATGTGAGACATAATGATGCATTTCCCATAATGTGGCACCATAGCAAGATATACACTTGCTCTTATAAAGGGTCAGGATCTGTCTGATTGGCATGTTCCCTATCTTGGTGGAAAATCTAAAAATGGCCTCTTTTGACTGTAAAAGTTTGAATTGACATATTTCAATCTGTGGCCCCCAATGACCATTACATGTGAAAAGTATACTCAAGTACGCAAATGTATGAGTTTCGGCTATCTGTACCTCCTTGACATGATGTATTCTGGTCTTTGGTTTCCCTTTCCCACATACCATTGTGAATGTTGTTTTACTATTAAGCTTTAAATAATTTTCATCCATGTATTCAGCAAAGTTCTCAATTAAGCAATGGAGACCATTTGAGGTTCTGAAAAACAGTGTAGCAGGGATTCTGTTCCTACACAGAACTGTGCACAGAGACTCAGGACCTCAGTGAATCAGGGTGTACTAAAACTCACCTTAGGACCCAAGTCAAGTCATAAGCTTTTATTCGATTTGAGAAATACAAATCATACAAGCATAAAACATATAAAAACAATACATTGCATACGTAATTATTCTAAAACAAAGTGACTCAAGTGAACTCGAGAATAATTCATAAAAGAAGAAGGGAACATACACTGGCATACGCTGGACAACAATACATAGTTTAAAGGTATAATATGGAGCTAAAAAGCTAAAAAAAGGTCGTGCATGTACAGACAGGAATAAATATAATTATCACACAAAGTGCTTTTCCTGGCAGCTGTACATTTTAAAGCAAAGGTTCCAATCTGACTCGGGCAAACACGGGGAGGTTAATTTCATGTGTAAACAAAAAGGTAAAAGACCATGCATTTACATGCGGTGGGCATGATACAAGATTAAAATGCAATATACTGTTAAAAAAGACATTTATGTACAGACAGGAATATATAAAGTTATAGCAGCACTATGCTCTTCCTGGCAGCTGTACATTTCAAAATAAAAGTGGCAACAAAGAAACAGATATCCACGTTCTCTAGGGAGGATAGTAGCTCTAGAGCGTTCTTTGAAGATCGAATATTGTATTTTAAAAGGATAGGTTTTAGATACCTTACCCTTAAAAAGTGATAAAATTTACAGAAAAGTAAAAAATTACAGCAGCTCTGGCGTGAAGTATTGTCACACGGGCAGGGAGTCTCAGATCTTGTTTTCTGGTTTGGGAATGCGACAAGGTGATGTACAATACCCAACCTGACTCGGGTTAGTACAAATTGGTGTGAGGGACGAGAGACATTCGTAAGGTAGGCTTGAAACCCCGGGGTTAAGTTTAGTTCCTTATAGAACTTCACGGTGGCTAGCTTGCCGTACACCTTATCTCGCCCTTTCTTTTTAAAATTTAAAAAATGTTTGTTTAATTTCTTTTTTGGGGATTGCAACCGCCAGTTCGGGGTCAAAGAGAACATCAATTTCAAATAAAGTTTTATACTAGGAATTAATGTATTTCAACCACTGGATGCGTGATGAGTAGTCCAATCCTATACAATCAAGAATAATTTCTTGAGTGAATCGAGTCTCTGGCTTAGCCCAAATAGAACGCCACAATAAGAGTGGCCGAACGGCTGCTAAGTCAGAAATAAACTCGATCCCTACCTCATCATGAATTAGTTGGACAGAGGCAGAGGGGGGGACACATAACAGTCTTTTTAGAAACTTGTTTTCATCTTTTTGGAGCGGTGGGCCCTCAATATGACCCCACACACCCGCCCCGTACAATGCAGAAGAAACTTGCACCTTAGGACCCAAAATCCCCTACCAGACTAGCATTAGTGAATCATTGGTTCCTCGTCTTATAGCAAATACACCGATGATTAGTCAACCCAGAACATGCGACTTAGGATACCTCAGGTAAAGTGGAAAACAAGAACACTCTTTCATTATACTATCATACCAGTCCAAAACAGGGAGTAAATGGAGACACGAGCAAGTTTGAAATATTTATTTCTAACACAGTGATCTCAGGCGCAAACCCTTAGCTAATACAAGCAAACATAGTATAAGAGACAAGGTTGTCAGCATAGTTACTATTCCATAGAATACAAAGGGAGAAAGCATGTTATAATGCTAACTGGAAACAGGTTTTACATATACCTAGATTTCACCCTCCCTTGCTAGTAGTTTTTTTTTATAACTAATAGAAGGTCTCATAGGCTTACATAGGCGGCCCCATACCGCTGGTATTTAGCAGAAGTGGATCACATCAGATTCTCCACAAGCTCTCAGCATACAAATAAACTCCAAGTGTGTGTGATCATGCCTACGCAGTGCATTATTAAACGCGCCAATATCAGAGGTGGCCACAGCTGCATATGTGTTATGGCTAAAATGTGCGCTGATCAGTTAGAACAACAACCTCAGTGTCTAAGATAACCTTGACGGTCTCGGCTCACACTGTACAGACTAAACTATCGAAGCAGCCTGGAAATGCAGCAAAACAAGTTATTCTCATGTGAAGCAAAATGCTCAGTGTTCTCTAAACACTAGTGCAAATGTGTGTCGTGTGCAAAGCAGAGCAGGAAAGTAAAAATGGCGTTTAAACTTCTAATAAGCCCATGCCAACTTAACACTGTGTAAATGTACGGGTCATCCCCACGACAACAGAACCACATTGTCTGCATACAATAATCTAGGGCTTATACATTTACCAACTTTTGGGGCATCAGTAGTCAACTTTTTAAGGATTTATCAACTCCGTTAACATAGAGGGAAAACAGTAATGGAGCAAGGACACAACCTTGTCTGATCTCAGATGTTACCCTAAGTTGTGGAGTACACTTGCTTTTCATCCCTTATCGTACTCTGGCAGATAGATGATTATATTTTTGTGATGGATAGATATTATAGTTAGAGGGGGGCCCACCTTGTCCAGTGACTGCCATATTTCTGCATGATAAACCAAGTAGAACACAGTTGTTAAATCTACAAAACATAGGTGTAGTTGGCCAATCTTGGAGAGAGTGTATTTACTAATAATTAAATGAAGATTTATACAGTGATCTATTGCCCCTACTTCTCTTCTGAACCCCTACAGGGATTCTGTAAGAGCTGAATTGTCATTCGTCCAACTTTCTAGTCTTTCCAAGAGAATTCTGACAATCAGTTCAGAGGTTGAGTTGTTGCCGAGATTGTCCGGAGTGACAGAACTATGCTTGGGATCATGGAACCTTAGTAGGCAGGGACAGAGTCAACCTACCACCTGAGTACCCATGAACCAGGGACCAACTAGCTATAGTGCTCACTTGCCCTCCTACTCACTCACAGAGGAACAAGTGATTAGATACCCCAGAGCACAAGCATCCTGACCCTATCAGGATTTGTGGTTGCAGGACACACCCTTTTGCTGTCACTCTCATACTAGCCACAATAAGATGAGACAGAATCACAAGAAACGTTTAAAATGTTTATTTCAGCTATCATGCTCTAGTATATGTGCCACAATAAGTAAGAACATGCCTAATACAAATACGGTCAGCATAGTAAGTAGTCCATAAATCGTAAAAGGAGCTGGCAAAATAAAAGGAATGGTAGACTAACTCCCTCCCCTTCTACGGAAGCAAAATTATTATATTTATTTATTTTATGGCTTATATAGCGCTTGACTCGACTCCCGAAGGAGTATCTCTGCCCTCAATTCACCCTGCAGGTAGAAGAACAATGCTCTCAAGATCTTAAAGAGAAGAGGGCGCTATATTTGAAACAGAAAAGTCTTCAGCAATTTCCTGAAGGCCAGATGATTAGTACAAAGCCTGAGGGTAGCAGGCAGTTTGTTCCAAAGACTAGGACCCAAAAATCAAAGAGCGTTTCCGCCCAGTCTCGCCCTTTTAATAGAGGGAATTTGTAGAAGGGATTGGTTACTAGAGCGGAGGGTACGTGCTGGATTGTAAGGAACAAACGTCTCAGCCAAATACAGAGGGCCTAGGCCATAAATACCCTTATGGATGATACAACAGGTTTAGAATTTAACCCATTGTCGAATCGGAAGCCAGTGAAGCTTTTCCAGTAGGGGGCGAGTGGGGGTTCTAGACGGGGCATTAAGAACCAGCCTTGCGGCAGCATTCAGAGCCACCTGGAGTCTACTTAGCAAGTTGTCATTTGTTGATATTAGTAGCCCATTACAGTAGTCCAGGCGGCTGATCACTAGGGCCTGAACGAGAGTCTTTCTAGATGAGTCTGGCAATAACGGGAACACTCTTCTAAGTAATCCAATTACATGGAAGCAGGACCCAGCTGTTTGATTGACATGCTCCTTTAAAGACAGTCCTTGGTCCAACCGAACACCCGGGTTTTTTACTACCTGCTTGGGACTGGGGACTGGGCCCAAATCTAATGGCCACCAGTCCGGAGACCACAGTAGTGGAACCTTCCCAAAAAGCATAAGCGCTGTTTTCCCTACATTACACTGCAGGAAATTCGAGGCCATCCATCGAGACACAGCCCTCATACCCTCTGAGGAGGACTGCTTAACTGCCGCAGTCAGGGTCTGGAAAGGCAAGAGGACACAGGAATGAATCCATAAGATCTCATAAGGTCAGCCAGGGGGGCCACATACACGTTAAAAAGAGTGGGACTTAAACACGAGCCCTGTTGCACCCCTTTGGTGAGTTCCACAGATGCCGAACAGAAAGAACCCAAACTGACACTCTGTGAGCGGCCAGATAGAAAGCTCTTCATCCAGGACAGAGCCGTGTCCCTGACCCCTACCTCCAGCAGATGGCTGAGCAAGATTTCATGCGATATCGTGTCGAAAGCTGCGAACAGGTCCAACAGCACCAGAATCACAGAGCTCCCCTTATCCTGTGACATTCTGATGATATCAGTCCCAGAAAGGAGCGTATTCATATATATGTACAGACCAAGAATGTGTAATCAAGGGGGTAGCTATATTATTTAAGAAATCTCTGAAGGCAAGGATAGAGTCTTCAGAAATAGATCACAAAGGAAGGTGGGCAATAGCTAACATTAGACTACTTAACCAAACCCTCTCTGTGGCTGGCTATTACGGCCCACATTTGGACGACCCGTCTCCCCTTCAATCACTATATTCCAATTTGATCACAATATCAGGCCCCATTATTACAGGTGGAGATTTCAATATTATACCAGACCCCAAAGTCGACAGATACCCAAAAGGGAAACAAACTAACCTCCCGAAAATAAGAGAATGGCTGAAAATTTATAAAAGAGATTTAAATTTAATAGATATTTGGAAAAAGAAGGTTGAGGGTCATGAGAAGTTCTCATTTAAGAACAAGAAGTTAGGGATACAGTCTAGGATCGACTTCTTCTTAATAGATCAGGGCCTACTAGAAAAAACTGTAAAAGTAGCCCATCTCCCTGCTTACCTCTCACTCAGCAGTACAAATGATAGTCACATTAGAGGATATAGTGAAACCTTTAAGGTGGACAATGGATCGCTCAATTCTTTTAGATTCTGAGATTGTCAACCGACTCAGGGAAGAAACAAAATATTTTTTTGAGCTCAATAATGAAGGGACACCAACACACATAGTTTGGGATACATATAAAGCGGTGATTAGGGGCACCCTGTTAAACCTAGCCTCCCATAAATCAAGAGAGCTTAAAAAAGAAATACAAAATATAGAAGAAAACATCTCATCATTAGACCACCAAATATATATAGATCCAAAAGAACCACTCTTGGTAGCAGAGAGACTTAATCTAAAAAACAGACTCTCAGAAATTTTAGAAGACAAATTGAAAGAAAGATGGGAATGTAGTAAGCTGGCACACTACGAATATGGGGAGGGCTGTGGAAAATTACTGGCTTGGAAACTGAGAACAGATAGGTCTAGAAACATAATTCTATTTATAGACCCAAGTAACCCAACACACAATGGAGCAGAAAAAGATATTATAAAGCGAGAATTCTTAGCCTTCTTTGGTGATCTTTACTCTGATGACTGTAATCCATGTAAGGAAGAGATTGACAGATTCCTTGAGGCTCAAAATATTCCAAAACTAACTCAAGAAGAGAAAGATAAATTAAATTCAGAAATTACAAATCTAGAAGTTGAGCAAGTTATTAGAAACCTAAAAAGAGGTAAGGCCGCTGGTCCGGACGCCCTTACAAATGAGCTTTATATTAATTTAAAAGACTCTCTTGTCATCCCCCTTACTACTCTCTTTAACAAAGTTTTTCTTGAAAACCAAAATCCTCCTGAATCTTGGAATGACGCAACGATTTCTATCCTCCTAAAACCGGGTAAGGACTCAAAGAAATGCGAATCCTATCGTCCTATATCTATCTTAAATTGCGACTACAAATTTTTTACCCAAATAATGGCTAAAAGACTTGGTTGTGTGATCGGTTCCCTTATTGACTCTAATCAAAAAGGCTTTGTGACAGGTAGAAATTTATACGATTTAACTCACAAGCTCATTGGAGCTATAGACATTGCTATCTGCGAGAAGCTGCCCCTCTCTATAATCACTATCGATGCAGCAAAAGCATTTGATAGAGTCAATTGGCTCTACCTGAGTGAAGTATTAAAAAAATTTGACCTAGGGGCCAACATCTTGAATATGGTTAAAAACATCCGAAGGCCAGAATTCTAATTAATAGGGAGCTAACGGATCAATTCTTAATACAAAGAGGTACTCGCCAGGGATGCCCCTTATCCCCGCTGTTATTCAACTTATATATGGAACCAGCAGCAGAGTGTCTTAGAAACCATCTAGCCATTGTCCCCTTTTCACATCAAGGCTGGCATAAAAAAGTAGCATTATATGTATACGACCTAATGATATTTACATCTCATCTTCAAGAAGCTCTTGAAGCAGCAGAAGAGACTCTAATTAACTTTGGGAAAATCTCAGGTTATCAAATCAACAAATCTAAAACAGAGACTATGACTTGGAACGAGGTCTTCTTGAGCCCATATAACAAAGAAAAAATTAGATACCTGGGTATAGACGTAGTTAAAGATATAGATAAAGTTCCACAGATTAATTTTCATAGAGTCCAGGTTGAAGTAAAAAGATTGCTGAAAGTATGGAGTAGCCTGCCGTGGTCTATATTGGGTAAATTAAACATCCTTAAAATGTCAGTCCTACCAAAGTTTACATTTATCGTCGGAGCTATCCCACTTGAGTTCAACATAGAGCCTATTAAGAAAATCCAGGGAGAGTTATCAAGTTTCATTTGATCATCGAAAAAACCCAGAATAGCTTGGACTAAAATAAGGAGAAGAAAAAACCAGGGAGGATTAGCAACCCCAGACATTTTAGAATATTGTAGAGCTTTTCCATTTAAAAATAACAGAATCTTGTTAGGTGCATATGAAAATTATCCATTATATATGCAAATAATGGCAAATACCAGTCACTTCCTCTTTAAATTCGGTCAACCGAAATTTTTCAAAAAAGTTAAACTGAAGACTCTAAGAGCAGCCGCAAAATTATGGTACTGCATTAGGTCGACTGTGAATATCCCTCTTCATAGCTATAAAGCCCCTATTTGAGACTCACCTAGTACTCCGGAGTGTCTTAAAGATTCTTTGTCGCACCCCCTAAAAACAGCAGGAGTAGTAGTATGGGGGCAAATTCTATACCAGAATAAAATCTTAGACTGGGAAACATTAAATGAAATCCCAAACCTTTCTCTAGCTAAGTTTAAATATTATCAACTCTCAAGTTGGGCAAAATCAGTGAAAGAAACCAGAACCGGCAATACAACCCTAGAAAGCAAAATGTTGGAGAAGCCCTTCAAGAAAGAGATATCATTCTGGTACTGGGCCCTCATAACATCAGGGGAGGAAGAATTTCGGATTCCGGAGAAAATTTGGGGGAAAGATCTGCCAACGCTGGATGCAAACCTCTTATGGCAAGTATCTATGAGCAAATGCTGGTCAATAGTAACTTCTGCGGCTTTAAAAAGAAACCACTTATATACAACCCACAGGGCTTACTGGACGCCGGAAAAACTGTCAAAATTCAGCGGATCTGCGGTGAAGTCCTGTCCAAAATGCGGCTTACCAAAGGCCAATGACCTGCATATGTTCTGGCAGTGCCCCCATCTTGAGGACTTCTGGAAGGCAGTGGGTAAGACCATAGAAGAGGTTTTGGGAAAACAGCTAACAGTGAGTATGGAGGTGGTCTTTTTTGGGGTTTCCGGGTCTACATCAGCAAACAGATTAACAAAACAGGAAGAGAGTCTGGTGTTCCTTTTAATCTTATTAGCCAGAAGAGAGATATGTGTAAAATGGATCATACCAATAGCTCCGCTTCATGAGGAGTGGCTATCTTCAGTGCTAAGAACCTATAACTTAGATAAAAAAAGAAACCTTTTTCAAAAAAAATTACTTTCTGGGAACTGTGGGAAAATCACTTTCGGGGTATATAAGTTAAGAATGTCTGATGGTTTTATTCTGTTCTTTCTCCTGGTTTTGTCTTCCTTATAAGTACGTCCTATGATTAAGTGCAAGCAACACATAATAGGATTGAAGGCCTATTAGAGTAGCCATGATGGCTAGCTCAACCCACCCAGAATTAAAACCTTCTACAATAGTAATGGGAAGTAAGGGGCCCCAAACATTTTTCCCATAAGGTCCACATATGGTGATAGGTACAGATTACGTTTCGAAGGGAAAAAAGGGGTAACCCCGATAAACCCTTACTATAAGTGATGCACAATGAGGACAAAAAAAACAAAAAACAGAAAGGAGCGCAGATTCTGTGCTAAAGTTGGGCCTGAATCCGGACTGGGAATGATCTAAACATCCAGTTAGCTCGATGAAATTCGACAGATGGGTATTGATATGCTTTTCCGTTATCTTGCTCAGGTATGGGACGAGAGATATGGGCCGGAGGTTGGATAATCAGTCCAAGGCAGAGTAGAGTTTTTATGGATGAGGTTTACAAGAGCCTTCTTCCACTCCTGTGGTACCTGACCCTCACCAAGGTCCCGATCATAGGACCAAGAAAATTGCCTAAGGAAGAAACAGTTCTGGCAGGAATAAGGTCTAAAGGGAATCCTGTCTTAATTTGGCCTATTAGTGTCTTTATATCCCCCTGACTAACTGCTGGGAAGGCAGTGAGTGTGGTGGAATTGATGGCCTGGGAGTAATGTGGTGGCGCGGGGGGGCAGTCCATAGGGTTTGTAGTCTTGATGATTTTATCATAAATCATCTCTATTTTATTACTGAAAAAAAGAGAGATGTCATCACATAATGATTATGAGAATAAGTCAAGACTTTCACAAGCCGTAGGTTTAGTAAAGGATTGTAGAATCCAATATAATACCTTAGAAGAATTGCCAGCCTCAGTTAGTTGCGAGGCAAAATAATTTTTCCGGTCAAATCTAATGTTTTTATGATATGTAGACAGGGCAGTATGAAAACCATTTTTATCTTCCTCAGAATGTGTTTTTCTCCGGGCTTTTTCTAACTTTCTACAAGCCTGTTTGTCCATATCAGAAGATCTCTGGGTGTTGGCAGAAAATCCTGTACTTTAGCATACTGAGATGAAAGTTCTGCATCTCAGGTGCTGTCATGATCTCGTCCCGGGTAAGATCCCTCTCCAAGTGTGTCTTACTAATCTATGTATACCTATATGACAAAAGTACATATTCCTAAATAACAGCTGCATTTGCATGATTTGTCTAAGTGCTAAGGCCTGACCAGAACAAAATAAGAAGGGGCATTGTTTTTCGGCCTTTTCTACGGTGTTCAGACTGAATCGCAGGAAACAAGAGAACTTGAAAACCCCAGTAGGCTCTGTGTGAAAGGACAGTGTGGCACGAAGCAAAATAAGTTTGTACAGTAACGTTTACAAAGCAGAGGGCGGGCTGCAACTTGTTCATGCTAACATAGGGAAAACAACAATGGGCCAGAACGGGACAAATGACAAAGTCAAGAAGGGACAAGGGGGCAATAAAAAGTTGCGTCCCCCCTATCTCCCTTCTTGAAAATCAGTACGATAACACTTTCTGTCCAGGTTACGAGCAAGAAACCAGTACACAAAGGGAGTCACTGTTCCTTGTAGAGGATGAAAGAGGAAGAAACATTTTTTGTGTGCTACTATGTCTGTGGTGGACAGTGTGTCCTCATCATAATGCCCTCACACACCCCGAAGGATGTCATGCTTCATCATTTGGGCTTTGCTTCTCATCAGAGCGGAACTGCAATGCCCTACGGGTCCCCCAAAGGGTCTCTTTTTCGGAGATCTTTTGATGAGAAGCCGTTAGGGTGCATGGGTGTAAGTGGCAGTGAAGTCTAAAGTGGTGTGTTAAAAAATGACTGGAAGGAGAGTGGGTACTATTTATTAGGGTGATCCATCTGTCATTGTTAAAACAAAGTGCATAGTGCTGCTCTAGGGGATATTATGCCTCTCTGTAGCTGGGTATATGTCCCTAATGGACATATATAATGGTCAACATGTTTTGCACTGTATATGCCCTCAGAAGGAGATCAAACGCGCTTCTTCAGGACCAATGGAAGGTCAAATTATCAATGGCGGCCTGAACTAACCAGTGCCAACATGTTAGTGGAAGGGAGTAGTGTTTCTGAAAAGAGAGACAGTGTAGGACAAAAATATAGTATGGTTAATATCTTGTCATAATAGGTTGTCCAGGTCATCCATTGGAGGGCCTGGTGTGCATTACCCTTATCATGAGTAATATCACTATAGGTTGGCATAAGTGTAAGTATAATAACAGTGATGTGAATGATTACAATTATTTTTCTAAGCCTAGTGACATACATACATAAAAGGTATAAGATCAAGGATTATATCTCACCAGTGTAGGTATATATCCATACGTTTACTTTGCCGTTCATACAGTACCCCTAGGTAAAGTACCCAGGTTGATGTGACTCTATAAAAAGGCTCATTCATAACGCAAGTTTAAGAACCATGGCTGTCTAGGTAGATAATACTGTGAAGTAGGCCCCACCATTGATGGGAAACCTCTAGACACTGTTGTCTTGTATTTGCAGTATACATCATGTTTCTCAAGGCTTAATATTAGAGTCAGGACCTCATGAGATCAGTGAGGGAACTTGGGAACTGTGATATGAAGGAAGGCAAAGAAAATAGTGTTAAAAGATTTTGTTGTATCCCGCTGTTGTTGTCAATAAAGTTTGTTGTTGAGAAACAAAGCTGCATTGTTTTGAAGACTAAGAAAAACGTAATAGCTGTTATACAGAGTCCGGGGGCACAGTCCCCGCATGCTGGAGGAATTTGCCCTGTACAGTTAGAGGGAGTAGACAGTGCACGGAGTTGTCACGTTTCGTTATGATTTAATGGTTTTGGAGGCCTGTGGGGAACGGCACAGTGCTTGGTATAGACGTACGTGGCTTCATAGTGCCCCACTTATCAGGCCAAAAATTTTCTTAGTGGGTCAGTTAACTATGCATAAATACTGACCTTACTCGCATTTTAGCAGGTTTGGCACAAAAAAGACAGTACATGTATTAATGAGGCTTAGTTTTTAAGAAACAATTGTTTAAAGGCTAGGTGCTAATAAAGCCAAAGAAATGTTGCCTCACATACTGAAATGGTTTTCCCTTTCTATTTTACTCACGGTTCTCCCATAGTAGCAGGGCTGATCCACCTGGGTGCCTCTCCCACTCTCCGCTGGAAATGGGAAGGTTGGCCCCTAGCCTTTATATAGCAGGGGTGTGTTGCTAATCAGTGAGTTCATTACATGGGAGAGTATGTTATGTGATGCCTGGGTACCATCTTGTAATGGAGTGTTTGAGTAGACCTAGTTCTTGATACTTATTGTTATCAACCTATTGTTACCAGCGAGTGTCCTATAATAAATTCTTTATTTTTCTAAATGTGATGTTTGGTGGTGCAGGTAGTAAAAACTTACTAGTAGATCTAAGCAGGTAGGTTTATAGGGCATGGGCGCCATCTTTGAGTGGTGTATTTGATAGGTCAATTGTTTGACCATGGGTGCCATCTTTGGGTGGTATTGTGATATTTTATTTTTCACTATATGGGAATAGTCAAGCCCCATTTCTAATATTCAACACACATGGTTTTGTCCTCAAATGGATTGTCTGATGTGGCCTGTATTCTGAAAAAACGACATATGTGTGTTTTGTGTGTCTCTATAGTTTACACATCATTATGGTAACTATGTTTTCAGAATTGGGATGAGAAGAGGTTGATGGTGAGGTTGTCATCAGGTTACACTACCTCAATCCACGGTATTTTGTCATTTAGATCATGGGTATTTGTCTGTTGGTGGTAGACCCATCTTTGCTCTTTTTTATATAGTGTCCTATTAGACCATGAAGGATTGGACTATATGACAGTCCAGGTCATTTTATCTGGTGTATGTCCTGTTTCGATGTAGTGTCTGCTCATTTTAGTGGTGTTGTTCCTTCACTCACGTCCTCGCGGCTCTGGTTGTCATTCCTATATAGAGGAGGTTGCAAGGACATTTTACCATATACACACAATTTTTAGTATTACAGTATGTATGTTTCTTCTGTGTCCACTCCTGGTTGTTTAGTTCTAGAGTTGTGCTATGTGTTGTTAGGGGGCACATATTGCAGGTTCCGCATTGGTGATGCCCTTTGACTCTTGGGAGGTCCCACAGTGTCTTAATATTCTTTGTACGTCTGAAGGCGAATCTTGGGCGCTCCAGTTGCATCCCTCCTACGTGCAGGATGTTCCAGTGTTTTAGCAGGAGTTTCTTTACTTTATTTGATTGAGGTGTGTATGTTGTCACACATGTAAAAGTGTCATCCTTTGGTTTTTCAAGAGTTTCTAGTAATGCTTACCGGTGATTGTTGCATGCACATTTGTGGGCATTCTTTATGATTCTCCGTGGGTAGTTCCTCTGATCCATGTTGTTGCCTAGTTCTGTGGCTTGTGTTTCGTAATCCTTGAAGAAGTTATTCTTAAGGGCTAGTTCTGCGCATTCCAGGATAAAATTTACTAGTTGTGGTGAAGCCAAGTCACGGTTCCTTAGACTTTCTTCAACTACTCTCAGTGTAGCTTCTTGTGGGATGTTGGTATATAACGCTTCCACGTCGAGGGTTCCTCCGGTCCCCTTATATGGTCAATTAGGTTGATGGTTTCTTTTGTGTCTTTGAGGTAAGACTGTGTTTCTTGTACTAATGGTCATAAGAAGTGGTCAAAGTATTGGCTGAGGTTCAAGGATAGAGTTAATCCCAGACACTATTGGTCTTCCAGGTGAAGGCATGATGTTTTTGTGGATTTTTGGCAAGTTATAGAAGTATAGGGTCATAGGGTTTGAGTTCACTTGTGACTCTGCTTCATTCTTGCTAATCCATACATTTGTTTGTGCTTCAGTTACTGAGATGGTGATGCTTCTTGTGAGGGAATCTGTGGGATCTGTGTCTATTTCTGATAGTATCTGTTGTCTGCCAGTTGTCTGTGGCATTAATTGTTGTAGTCGTCAGTGTTGAGAATGAAGATTGCTCCGCCTTTGTCTGCAGGTTTTATTGTAATCGTCTGATCACTGTTGAGGTCTTGAAGGGTTTTCCTCTCTCCGGGAAGTAGGTTGTTATAAACTTTTTTCGGTTGTAAGCCATTTATGTCTCTTAGTACCACCTTTTCATTGGTCAGTATCTCGGTGCTGGTCATTGCTACCGCAGGCGTGAATTTTGATGGGTTACGTAGGCCTGTGTCTGCTGTGGTTGTGTCTGTCTTGTTCATGTCCAGCATCTGGAAAAAGGATCTCAGACGTAATTTGCGGAAGAAGGCATGTGATTCACCAGTGAGTCTAAACGGGTCCTCTCTGGGTGTGGGGACAAAGCCTAGTCCTCTCTGTAGGACTGATTCTTCAGTTGGTGTTTGGATCCTCTTAGACAGGTTAACCACTAACTTTACTTGGTTTGGCTCCTTGTCATGCCTTGTTCCTCGTCCTCGAATCCATTGCACTTGTTTTTGCTCTTTTTTCCACCTGCCTCTTCCTCAGCCCCTGCCTTTGTTCCAAAAAATCCAAAAAGGATGGCATGGTTGTTGTTGGTAGAAAGGGGGAGTTGGTTGTAGACGATGGAAGCCAGGATACCATGGTGCTGATGCTACTGGGTAACCTGGCATTGGGTAATTGAACATTGTTGGTGTTGGTAGGATTCATGGGCCACCTTGATTGTTCTTCCAGCTTGCATTGCTGGAATTTCTTATTGATATTTTTGATCTGGCGGAGGTAGTTGATCCATCGTCAGATGAGGTGTCTGTGATGTTAGTCACGTAATCCTCCTTCGTGTATGGATATATCTTCTCTCTCTCAAAATTCTTGATATCTTTCTGTAGTTTCATTATTTTTTTCTGTAGAAGCTGACCTTTATGATCATTCATTTCTGAATTGATCTCGGCAAGTTGTGCTTTCCACGCAGATATGCTAATTGTTGTCTTCAATGCATTTTCTGCAATAGTTATCTTCATTATCAGTGCGACCGATAGGCATTTGGTGTTATTAATTATGAGTACAAGCAAGTTGCATGTGCCCCTCCAGGCTATCTGGCTTCAGTATTTTCTGCAAATTATATCTTCTAATAGGATCAGTTTTAATCTCGAACCATGATCACTCCTCCATTCACACCTCACTTGCACTCATTATACAGCATTTCGCATCAAAAGGAGATGTGTCTTGGTCCTTACCGGAGAGTAGGTGATGCGTAAATTCTCGTACTGCGTTCCTGTTACAATGCTTTAAGATTGCGCCGCAATGCGACACTCCAGTGCAATGTGATAAGATGGCACCCTTGATGCGACGACGTGAAGATGATGCGTGCACGCCGGCGGCTGTGCGGTGAACTCTGTAACTTTGGAACCGTGACAGGCCCTGCGATGCGCTTCTTCGGTGAGGCGCTGGCGACCTCTGTGGCGGCAACACACTTCCCTGGTGATGCATCGTTAAACAGCCGCGGCGAAGGTACGCTTTTCTGGTGATGCTGTGGCGACCTCTACGGCGGCGACACGCCTCTCTGGCAATGCAACAGCAACAGCTGCGACACACTTCTTCTCAATGAGTTGCGCTTCCAGCTCTCAGCGACACGCAGGCTTCTGCAGACAGAATTCCAAGCAAGGAAATTCAGAGGGGAGCTGGTGGTGAATTATTTTGTCCCTGAGACTTCAGCAGGAGGCAAGCACAAGCTCAAGCCCTTGGAGAAATATTCTGCAAGTTGATGAACGTTCTTTGAAAGTTCCTTCTCCTTTCCTTGGCAATGAAGACACCACTGCAGGCCACCCCAACAACACAGCACACTGGCAGGGGGGAAGTCCAAACTCCTGCAGCTTCCTTGGTTCTTCTCCTTGGCAAAGGTTTGTGTTGTTGTTCCAGAAGTGATCTGAGGTTCTGGGGTCTTGTTCTCCCTTTTTATACACCAAAATCCTTTGTCTCTGAAGGCAGGGAGTGTCTATCACTAGTCCAAACCAGTTCTGGTCAGTCTTGGAGCACTTTGTTTACAAGACTCCTTCTCTTCTTTGTCAGGATGGGCCAATGTCCTCAAACACACCACCGGAGGTGGAGCCAGCATTGTGGAAGGCAGGCACAGCCCTATTCAGTCCCACCACTCTACATGCAGATGTGTCTGTTCAGCCCTGTGCTGACTCACCCTGTCTCCTGGAGCCTCACCAGCCACTGTCACTCACAAACAAGACAAGGAATACACAACTTAGCAGAGGCAGGCGTGTATGGTTAGGCAAGAAAATACCTACTTCCCTGGGTCAGTTAGGATTATAAGATGTTATTATCAAACTGCCCATTCTGGCCTTTGCGGAGAGGTAGCCTTGCAATAGTGAAAAACAAAACTGGCTGTAATGCACTATCAGGACATGCTACACACATCAGGGCATGTCCTATCCTTTACATATAATGCACCCTGTCCTTTGGCCTACCTTAGAAGTTACTAATATGCAAAAAAGGGAAAGTTTAGGGACTGGTAAGTGGGTGCACTTACCAAGTCGACATTTTACAGGTTGCTTCTGTGGTTGGCACAACCAGTGCTGCAAGCCCACTAGCAGCATTTGATTTACAGGACATGGGCATACATGGTGCACTGTACTAGGGTCTGACAAGTAAATCAAATAACCCAGCCATGGAGTCACTAATCAATGCATTAATTTACAATAGAAAGCATATGCAATTTAGCACTGATCAGCAGTGGCAAAGTTCCCAGAGTCATAAAACAGCCAACAACAGGTCAGAAAAAATACTGGAGGAAGACAAAAAGTTCAGGGATGACCCAGCAAAAAGGGCCAAGAACAACAGGCCCAAAAATAGATATCCATTTTAAACAATGCTACCGGGACCCCAGCGGGACCGAGTGCCTTCTCAATGGCACATCTCTCTAAAGCAGCTATTATCTCATCCAGAGTAATAGGCATCACGTTTGGACAAACTGTTGTTACACATGTTTTTCCATGAACAAATAGACTGTCATTTTTTGGATTAAATATCTCACTGAAATGACTCATCCAAATTAGATTGCACGAAGGTCTTTATCCCACTTATAATCAATAATAGACTTGCAGAAAACAGGTAAAGAAAACCAATTAAACTGTGTTGGACTCAAATGGATGGATCCTACCTGTTGCATTACTACCATACCTGCTTAGATCAGGGGATGATTGTGGGCAAACAGAGTAATCTTTGGGGTGATAAGTGGTGGCCAGCTGACCTGGGCCCTACCCCTACTCCAGTTGTTGAGGTGAAAAATCTGGGCATTTGGTTGGACTCTACGCTTAGTTTTACGTGCCACACAAAAAAAGTAGCTGCAACCTATTTTGGTATCTTACGTGGGCTTAGGCCGGTGTTGAAATTTTTTGATGCTCCGACTCGACAATTGATAATTCAGGCAGGTATACTGTCCAGACTCGACTATGCGAGCTCGCTGTTGCTTGGAGCCAATCAGGCCGAAATTACGAGATTGCAGCGCGTCCAGAACGCTGCAGCTAGGGCTTTACTCGGTCTCCCCATATTCTGCTCTGCTAGAAGTACTATTGTCAAGCTCCACTGGTTGCCTGTGCTTCAGAGGATAGAATTTAAGACCTTATGCCTTTCTTTTAAGATACTAAAACTTGCTTCTCCTCAGATACTAGAGCATCTCATTCTCCCTTACATTCCTTCCCGTCGGTTGAGATCTTGTGGACAAAATTTAGCTGTAGTCCCTCGCTTTTTGAAAAGTAGGTCCGGCGGTCGCTCTTTTAGAGTGCTTGCCCCTAAACTTTGGAACTCTCTTCCTGTCCATGTTTGTGCCCTTGATGACCTTCTGACATTTAGGAAAGCTGTAAAAACTTACATTTTCCCAAACAGTTGCTTACTTTCTTCTATTTTTTGATTCCTTCTGTTGTTCTGTTCGTGTTGTGTTCCTTTCCAGGCGCAGCGCCGGGACGCCCCTTAGCTGGGGCAGCTGTGCGCTTAAAAATGAAGTTAACATAACATAACATAACATAACATGACAGTGTTGAAAGCAGCTAGGAAGACTAGGGGGAATATTCACAAGAACGTGTGCTAAACATCCCCAAAAAATGCTAACACAACTTTGCACATCACAGCCTATCGCTGAAAAAACAAACCGTGACAATGTGGAATTCACAACAAGGCGTTACCATGCGATAGTCTGCCAAAAGTGAGGCAAATGCCCGCGATATAACCACCTCGAAGGAGATAAAAACACAAACCTCAATGCAAAAAAACTTGCGATGTGCCAAAGCGCGATGAGGAAATCAGCGATAAGCAGTGCCGGTCCTGCAATACACACATAGCAGGTGGGGAAAATCATTATAAAAGTAGAAAAAACACTCAAACTGACCTACACCCAAGCACCATGGAGGCAGCCGGAACAGGCACAGAGGCCGCGCACAACCCCACAAGAACCACGGATGACCAGCCTGGGACCTTGGGGACAGGGAAGGGCAAGGAGAAGAAGAAGAAGACAAAGTTCATTCCACAGGAAAACAGGGTCCTAGTCACAGAGGTGATGGAACACCATCAACAACTGTTCATCACCTCCAACGTGTCTTTGGAATATGTTGGGACATCGTGGACAATGTGAAAGCCGTCAGAGAGCACAAGAGGTCAATGGACGAGGCCAAGAGGCGATGGATTGACATCAAATGTAAGACCAAGGATAAACACGCAGCCAACCAGAAGGCAGCAATGCAGACTGGAGGTAGGAGCCCAGCACCACAGCTCGTGCTGGATGACATGGAGGAGCTGGTTTCAACAGTCATCAGTATGGGGACTGTGGCCAAAGTCGGGGGACCGGACACTGCTCGACAGGACACAACACAACTGTAACAGGTTGAGTGACCACTAGGTACTGGGGGGACGGGTGGAGTTCGCCACAATGGCACACATGCACAATCAAGCAGAGCACAGTGCACACCCACAATGACTCTTGGTCATGGCCCTGCTTTACAGACTGTTACAATGTACAATGCCATGCTCTCTGAATGTCAACATGTACCATGCGGCTAAATACATGTGGACATATTGTAATACAAAATCTCCCCTTCACATTGCAGGGGCACTGGCAAACACCTCCTGCAGCACATTTCCAACCACTCTTCACTGATAACGAGGAGGACACCACCCGCATCAAAACTGAAGCCCTCTAAGACATCATTGACATCATCCACAACTCACCTCCAGGATCGGGGCAGCCCAGCTGCATCGAGGAGATCCCACCCACCACCCAAACCACTCAGCAGGAGGCTCCCACTGCCCTGGAAGTCACACAAGACCCCCAGGATCAACACATGGCCTTCCAACGCCTTGTGCTGGAGGGCCAGAGGGAGAAGGCTGAGTAGGTGCGGGTGGGGTACGACATCATGGCTACCGCACTATCTATGCATGTCAAGGTTCCATCAGGGACCAGCTCCAATCCCTAACGGACACCACAGCACTCTCCATGTGCTCCAACAAGCCCTGACTAACATCATTGGAGTCATGACACGGAGAGAAAAACACCTGTCCGCTCAGAGTGGCTCCAGCAATCCCAGCCGCGAGCTGGCACACATGCGGAGGCTCATGGAGGACATGATGTGGATGGAGGTGGAAAGGATGGCAGCCACCACTGCACATCAGCGAAATGTAGCTGGGATCTACGATGTCCTACAGATCCTCATCACAGCATTGCTGCCACAGGGCGTGGCGCTGATGAATGCTGATGCCCCCACACCATCCACATCTCTGACCCCTGGTGTGTCAGTGCCTCACAGTGCAGCAGGCGTATCCACTCTGGCACCTGATGTGTCACTGCCACACAGTGTGGACGACAATCCTCCTCCGGCCCCTGATGTGTCAGTGGCACACAGTGCCGTAGCCAGAACTGAAAAAAACCCACAGGTGGGGCAGAGCAAACATCCGAGGATGAGGACATGGATGGGTTTGAGTTCAGAAGGAGGCACTAGCATTCATTTCCGCTGCCTGGCCTGTTTCTACTTGGTGCCGCACATGGCCCCATGACCTTCCACTAACCGCCGATACACTCCGGTGCACTCACCTTGGACCGCGTCATGGACTGCCATATCCTGTTTAATGACCAATGACATGGTGACCAGACGGTGGACTGTACCCTTCCTCTTCCGCAGTACTTGTCAGCCCCGGTAGGACTCTGGCTGGCCCTCCATGGGCCCATATTGCGAAGTGTGTTTGGCATGTCCCTGTACCGCTCCAGCTGCAAAACTCCACTGGATGTGCAATAAACATCCAGTAACGCACTGTTGTGTCATGCCCCTCTCTTTCTTTCTCTGTCTTTCTTTCCTTCTCTGTTTCTCTGTGTCTCGCTCCTTTGACGTGCGCATGACACATGTCCTGATTTTGTGCTTTTTTTTCCAGGCTGTGACGTTGAGATTGTCCCTGACGGACCTGACAGTAGTCTTTTGCATTGGTGTTTTGTGTTGTATTTCAATAAAGTTTCTTCAGTGCTTCAGTCAGTTTTTTTGGGCAATGTGCGTCATCATGCACTTTTTGTGGCTCTTGTGTCGTGCATGGTATGTTTATGTCCGGGGGATGCGGGGGGCTGGGGGTGGTGGCGGTGGGTATTGTGGCCCTCAAGGGCATTGGAGCTGCATGATCATTGTCTCCATGGCATCTGTGGGTCTTCCTACAGAAGAGAGAACCAAAGACAAACCCATGGCTGAATACATCAGGATTCTGGAAGTGTGCAAAATGTCGAGCATGCGAACATGGTTTCAATATAACAAACTATCAATTTCAGAATGGGAAATTAGAGAACATTCTTGAACACATTACATGTGAATCTACATATGTGGTTTACAGGTTAACGTGTCCATGCAAAAAACATAATGTAGGAAGCACAATCAACAAACTCAAACTACGAATCCTGCAAAATCTGTGTGCTATAAAAATTAGGATCCTAGCTATCCCATAGCAAAACACTTTCACAAATACCATCAGAGAGATTGCAGCCAACTGAAGTACTCTGGGATCAAAATTGTGAAACCTACAGAAAGAGACGGGTACCGAACTCTGAAGTTGCGCAAAATTGAATCTCGATTGATACTAGCAATGGGCACGGAATAGCCGTATGGACATAATCAAGATGCAGAATTATTTGTACATCTGTAAATAGTAGAAAACTAACAGCAACTGTAATGAAATTGAGTTAGAACTCTGCAAAAACCTAAGGCTCAAGGAATAGTTTCCTCTCCGCTGGATTGATTCTCTATATTCTTTATTTTCTTACCTTGACACTGTATATATATGTCGCACAATTTTTTAAAGAAGACAGTGAGGACAAAAGCCAACTTGAGACATGAACCTCTCAAATAGCTAGGTGCAGTTCGGGGAATGTACAGAACCTAACTCAAATACCCCCAGGAAATTATAAATTGAACTCCGAACCTCATCTATATGTAAATAGTCATCAAACTTGTGTTTTAGTGACATTGAACTAACATTGTATTTTACTATGAATTTGATGAAATGTATACATCTTGGCGACCTAAATATAATCATAAGATAAATAGGATGTCAGAATGTTTCAGAAAAGGTTTATATTTGATGAGGAGGAGAACAGAATTTAGAGAGGCTACTACATCAACTTATTCCCCAACAATTGCAAATGGAATTCTTAGAATTATCATCATGTAAATATTTATTAGTTTTGTGTGTTTTTTGAATTTGGTTTACATTTGTACTTTATGATGAGCTCTATGAGCTTATTCATCTCGATGATCAAATATAGTCATGACACATAAGAAGACTTTAAATGAATGTTGAAAAAGACAGCATAAACTTTGAGGAGGCAATGAAATCGCAGGAGGATATTATGTCCACTGTATATGTTAGAAAATGAACTTTGAGTCATCAGGATCAGTCTTATGCAAACAACCACTAGAGCTTTGTCTTAACTAATCTTGGCCCACACATGTACTTTATGAAAATATCGTGATTAGTTAGCAAAGATGTTCCCTATCACATGATTATCTCATGGAAGAGAGGGAGGTGTCAAAATGTAATTTTTAAAAGTGCTTTACAACAATTTATCTTGACATGACTCTGTTTGGGAATAAGCTGACAAATCAACATTTAATGCAGTGATAGAGCTACAATATGGATGGGTGGACAAAGAAAGATAACTAGTGAATCACAAGCATATGCTGGAATGTGAACATAATGAAAGATCTTGGAAAGTTTGCATATGTACTTATTTGCACTAATTGAAAAATTGTTTATTCTGCACCAGCACTTTATTTAACAAATGAATGTACTTTACACTGATGGAAAAATGGCGAATGAAGTGCACCATGTTTTCGTGTTGAGGTTAACAGTCTAGGTTTTAATCAACTGTAAAAAACAAACAAGGGTGAAGTACAAAGCACTTTAAATACTGTCTAGATGCTGGGGCCGTCCTAATTTTTGCCCAATTGGCACAATGGTGTTAAAATAAACTAATTTGAAAAGTACTCAGCTGTGGTTCTGTGACTTTTGCCGAAAACGGAGGATCTGTACATGGAGGCGAAGTAATTCAAGGAATATATGAACACGGGCTAGTGGTGCCCGAAACACGTAACAAGGAAACAGCAATAAAGATTTGACTTGCCTGCATTCTTGGTGGTTCGTGTGGAGCGCGGAGAACGCTGCAAGCAGACAAGAGACCTCTGGTGATTTGTATTTGTATATATATATATATATATATTCACTGAAAAAACCATAGGTTATAGACCATATATAGTTAGGGATTAGCATTTACAAAACCTTATTTTACTCGCACAAAACCAATGAAATTCGCATATATAGTTAGTTGCACTAACTATATATCGCGCACCCGCAATCCACTGCTGATGATGTCATATATTACATCATTCATGACATGGTCAGTGACATCACTGACGACATCACTGATGACATCATTCATGTGATAATACGATTAACCTCTTCAGACTCTAATATAACCTTAGATACACTCGGTGTAAACAGACACTCACAGATTGTCACTCATCCATGGAGTTACTTATACACCTAGTCAGTCATGCAACGAATCAATCACACCTCCATTTCCTCAACTATACAGTTATACACACCTTACTTATTGAAACATTTTCTAACACATATTTACTCTCTTATACAATCCCTGATACACGTTTTCAATGATCCATGCAGCCACTCACACATTCACTGGCTCTTATACACAGTAATTTATATATGTCAACTCTCACATGTACTGTGTTTTACATATGTACTTACTTTGAAATATAGCACTGAGATATCCATTCACTCACCAATACACTCATGCACACAGTCAACCACCCATACAGCTGTTTCCACATGCAGTTTTGAACCCATACATCTAGTGAATCAACTGTTCACACATCTATGCACAGAGACACACACCTCCCAGCCACCCCCACACACACACTCACTCTCCCATACAAATACTTGGGCAACCAATCAATAACCCATATAGTTACTCATATAGCTACTGATCAACACATGCAGCAGTTTACAGAACAACAGATATAATGATGCACAAATTAAGACAGTTTAGTCACTAACCTATGCACTCAGTGAGACACATTTAATCACTCTCTCATACAGTCAGTCATGCACCTACTAAATCCTTCATCTAGACACTTATACATCCACTCATTCTTAAATATGTAAGACATATTTTAACTTTACAGAAACATACAGTCACTGGATGATGTCATCAGTGATGTCACTGACCATGATATATAGTTAGTGCAACTAACTATGTATGCAAATTTCAATGGTTTTGTGCGAGTAAAATAAGGTTTTGTAAATGCTAATCCCTAACTATATATGGTCTATAACCTATGGTTTTTTCAGTGAATTTTCAAAGTTTTGTAAATGCTAATTCCTAACTATATATGGTCTATAACCTATGGTTTTTTCAGTGAATTTCAATGGTTTTTTAATAGCAAATATCAAAAGCTGTAAAATATATTCTTATTCTAATTCAAAAATATATTGTATATATTTGTAATATATTAATTATTTTTTTTTTTTTAATTATTTTATTTTGTTTCGCTGCCGGTCCGCAAACCGGGCAGCTTCCCGTTAGCTCAATTTGGTTCAGCGACCCGGTCCGTGAACCAGTAAACGTTCCGTAAGCGCAACCACCGCGTTAGAAAACAACATCGTGACGCGTCGCGTAAGCGCGACGTATCGCGTTGCCGCGTAATGCGTCTTATGACGCATCGCGTTAGCGCAACCGGAAGCGTTCTGGAATGCGAATCGGAACGCGAAGCGCAGCACCCCGGAAGCGCTCCGGGGCGCATAGCGGGACGCGTAAGGTAAGCGTAACAGGTCATGTGACAAGAAAATAACACTTTTTATTGGTTGATCTCACTTTTGAATGATGTAAGGCTAGGTCATGTGACCTAAAAATTACACTTTTCATTGGTTTAGAACATTTTATTTTCCCAAATGATGAAAACCCCCTCCTATTTTTCTCACTCTGACTTTCAGGAGAGGAAGAACTATTTTGATTATTGGAAGATGGCTTCAATTGTAGCTGCAGCTGGTGGACCCCCACTACCACCACAACCTCCTAGGAAGGATGGACCACCTCCCCAGTTTATTCCCAACCCTGAAGAAGAGGAGGAAGAAGAAGAACAGGATGTACATCAAATAGAATTTTTGCCTGAAGAGCCCTGGAAATCACACCGCAAGGACAATTTTATTTGGCAGTTTTTTTCATTTCCTGCAGGCCAAAAGAAGGTGAATGCTCGTATGTTACATGCCTGATATGTAAAGAACCTCTGTCTCGAGGCACGGATAAAAAGTATAGCTTTGGTAACTATACTATGCATCGCCACATGCAAAGGTGGCATCCAATAAATTATAGTGTGGCGGAGGTGCGTAACCTACGTGAAAATCCACCAACTCCTGTGGCCACCACCTCAACCCATGAAAGTCTTTCGGGACCAGAGGCGAGGGAGACGGTCCCCACTATTCAAACTAATTTTCAGCACATCAAGCTGGTGTGCATTTATTGTGGGGGTTTGCTTTGTTACGGTGAGATGAGCGTAACCTTAATGAACAGAGCATACGAAAATCACAAGTGCACCAAACGCCCCAGAAAGTGTTTTTTTTTTTTTTGCTCCTGTTGAGCCGTTTCTAATGCCTGTTTTTTGTTCTTCCCCCTGAAAAAAACAAAAAAAACTATAAAACCGTTCAAAAAATACAAAAAAACTAAAAAAATGTTCAGAAAAATAATAAAAAGATATAAAACAACAAAAATAATTTTTAAAAAAGTTCTTTTCAGAACTACCTCCCCTTTATAAGAAATTGCTAGAATGTTTAGCACTCTGGCAATCTCTATTTCTTTTGATTCGCTTCCCGGTTCGCGCGCCGGTACGCGAACCGGAAGCGAACTAAAAAATTCTTTTTTTTTTAAAAAGAAGAGTAAGTAAACAGAGAGTAATGTTAAAAGAAAGACAAATAGAGGGAGTAACACACAGCTACTGTTGAAAGAGGAACTGAGAAAAAGAGTGGAAAGAGTAGTATGAGTAAGTAATAGAAAAAGAAATAAGGGAAGTAGCAAAGGCAAAAAACTGAGGATTAAAGAAATGAAGCAGTGGAACTAATAAAAGTTAAATGTGATAGAGATGTAACGTAAAGAGTACTAAACACTTACCTTATAATTGTCGTTAACTTAATCACTTGTTATTTTTATACTTTTAATCTGTGTAAGAAAGAACAAAAATGTTTAAATTAATAGAAGGTAGTAAAAGATGAGTGAGCATGAGACAAGATGAATACATATTAAAAATCACAATTCAAAGTACAAAATTAATTATACATATGTAATGG
Source organism: Lissotriton vulgaris (assembly GCF_964263255.1). Taxonomy (NCBI): domain Eukaryota; kingdom Metazoa; phylum Chordata; class Amphibia; order Caudata; family Salamandridae; genus Lissotriton; species Lissotriton vulgaris. Next base: position 56,898,281 of record NC_141689.1, read on the forward strand.
TTTATTTTTGCTGTTCTCAGAATATATCAGATTTCACTGAAAACAGTGAATTGAAGGTATTCATCATATAACAGCGGGGAAAAAAAAACACAATCAAAATGATTGTGTTTAAAAAACCCATAAAATATAATCAATCAGAAATCAGAACTCCTCAAAAGTAACTTACTTTCTATGACGTCAAAGGATGTCCTATGAACAGCTTATACTCTGTTGTGCTGTTACTATTTTCTGCCCGCCACTTTCTGAAAGATAAGCTCCATCGTTTTAAGAAAAGTGAGACATACAAAGCAATTTAAAACAGCACACTAAATTAAAGCAACACCTAGAATCATTATAATCCAGTTACCTACCCTAAATTCTCACTTCTGAAAACAAGTCAAAAGGCAACATTGCTTCATACTAAAATGGTAATCATTGACGAAAGACTAGCCTATTTTATAATTCAAATAAGCTGTGTAATATCCTGATGTTGTCAAAGGACCATCATAACAGATAATAGCTGCAGTTACAAATGTTCTTCCTGAAATCGATGACTATGTAGCCAAAACATTTTTAATTAGACTTGACAACTTATTTTCATCCAGTTTATGTAGTTGAAATTGTAAAATGACATTTCACCCATAAGTTCCTATAAATAATGTGGACAGCATTGCAGACTTACATTTCCTCTACTCCTTGTTTTGATCTACTGCTTGAATTAGCTTATAAACACAAACAGTTTTCGCTCTGTACTACACTTATCCACAAGGCCATATAGAGTAGGGGCAATTAGAACCTCTTAAAATTCCTCAGAACAAATCCCAAGATTCCTTCCCTAAAATTTTGGTTGTAAAAACACCAGGTAAGAATTTTGAAGGTGGAAAGGCAATCTTTTTTTGAAAGTTAAAACAGAATCATTGCAGAATGACCAGCCGTTTCCAGATTTTAAATAAGCTGTGTAATGTCCTGAAGTTGTTGAAGGACCGTCATGATATATAATTGCTCTAGTTACAAAAGTCCTTCCTGATATTGACAACTGCGAAGCCACAAAATTATTAATTAAAGTTGTCAATTTAGTTCCATCAGACCTACATCGTTGGAACATTAAAATGACATACTGGCCATAACTTCGTATAATTAACGTGGACAGCATTGCAGACTTACATTGGCTACACTCCATGTTTTGATCAGCTGATTTTACTAGCTTATTGAAGGATACCGATTTACTGTCAGGCAAAGTTAAATATATAAATCTTTCTGAGTCTACACTAGTAGTACTTGATAGCCTACAGTTCTCGCAGTCATGCTGCCATTGATAAGAAAGGCCAAACAGATAATCTACATCTACACCTTCATCTTGCAATACATCAAGCATATACATTAAAAACTCCTGACAATCCTGCTGAATATTTTGAGAGAATTGCGTTTGACCTGAACATTTGTCTAACAGATTACGAATTTCAGACACACCTTCTACTCTTCTTCTATCAGCGCTACATTTCTCTAACACAGAATTCAACAAACAGCATAAACTTTGTTCCGAATTGATCACAATCTGTTCTTTTAAAGTCTCTAGTGAAAAGACAACATTAACCACTACATTAGCATAGCAGTTGACACCAGAACTATTTTCAAATTGAAAACCAACAACATCTTCAACAGAATTAATTTTCTTTCTGCTTACAATTTTCGGTTAATCGACTTTTGGTCTTTTTGCTACAACCTCCCTACTATTACTGATATTTCTTCGTTTCCGGCCTACCACACGTTTCTCAAACAAAGGATATTGAGGCAAATGTGGCGCATACTCTCTTCTTAACCTATTGTATTCCTTAACACAATCTAGATCCGCACAAATGTTTGTAACATCACAGTCAATCAAGTACAATCCCGATAAATTTCTGACTCGTGACAATGCTACATAAGCCATACCCTCTTTGAACACAGAACTGCCAATATTCACTAAAGCAGTGTCTACACTTAAACCTTGCAATTTATGGATTGTCACCGCATATGCCAAGCAAACAGGAAACTGCTTACGGCGAACATATAAGTCTTTTACAAGCAAAAACCTAGCTGTGCACGACCAATTAGCTGTACTTCCTCAATGCCATCAAATTTAATTTTTTTTTTTTTTTTTTTTTTTTTTTGTTCCTCATCTCAACCATGGCTGGCCCGTCTGTATCGTGGACAGGGGAAAAAAAGAGATGTGGAGAGTAGACATGCTGCCTCAGTGCAGGACTGGTTGGGGTGCGATCGTATTGCGGAACCGACAAGACCCTGCAGCTATGCCGTTATCTCACTTAATCTCAGGCCCCTATGCACCCATCGACAGGTGAATGCCATTAACCAGATTCCACTATTGCTGTTACCGCTGATTCGCCTTGAACCAAGGACGACAGTGATATAGCGAAGAGAGTGTGTCATGGTTTCGTAATCATTGGAACTGGGGAAAAAAAAACAAAAAAAAAAAAAAAAAAAAAACCCCAGCTCGAGTTATTGGGACCAATCAAGTTTCGACCAAAAAGCTCTTTTATCTGATTTTCCAGCCCTGGAAAGATCCATTTTAGATATTTGTAGCATGGAGGAACACCAGTCATATAAGGTCGGAGGAGAAGCCTCTTTCCAGCGCCTGCAAATCTCACGTCGCGCCGCCAACATTGAGTAGAACAAAAGATTGTTGTTAGCATTACGTTTCGTGTCCACTACACCAAAAATTACTAAGCGGAGATCTATGTTCACGATGGAGCCTATTGAAGATGTTAATCTGGTGCCTATTGATTGCCAATAAGATGTTAGACGTGGGCATTCGTAAAACATATGCGCATCCGAGGCTGCCTCTTGGCCACATCGGGGACAAGCCACTGGTATACCTGGAGAAAATTTAGACAGCCTCAGAGGCGAATAATAGGCCCTGTGGAGAGTAAAAAGGTGATTTCTACGAAGCCAGGCAGGTTTAACGATATCCCAGAGGACATTGCAGGAGGTTAGCCAAAGTTCATGCACGTTTATTGTAGGCAATAGGGAGCCCCAGAGCTGGTCTGGAAGATGGAATTCTCCGTCGATCTCTTCTAAGATTAAATTGTAAAAGAAGGAGACCTCCTTAGGTGCTGGTGGCCTATCGAGTAGAGAAGATTCCAGGTGGCTGCTTCCTCCTAGAGGTGGTTGTTGTCGAAAAGGTGGCCCTATTTTTTGTGCTTGTGCCCAACTTGAAATTTGTAGGAATTTTAATCTAGAAAGATTGGGACCCACCAGCCTGACTAGGTGCTCCCAGGAAAACATATCCCCTTCAAAAAATAAATCTCCCCATGATGATATACCAGCGTCTTTCAGTGGGCTAATCAATGTGTCATTGGTCCAGCCAGGGGGAGCAGGAAGATCCCATATAGGAGATCTATTAGAATGGTAGCCTATTTTGGTAGCAACTCGAAGGTTATACCAAGTTCTTGCAAGGTCCTGCAATACCTTCAGTTTGATCTTCTTAAAAAATTTAGGATCTCCAAACTTAAATAAAAAACCTGACTGGTTTAGACCCTCACACTGCAATAATGCTGTGAACATGAGCCCGATGCCTTGATGTGCTGGAGTTTTGAGTAACATTCGGGCGTGTGTCAACTGAAAGGCCCAAGCATAAATCTGGAGGTCAGGACCAGCCAAACCACCCTTCTCCCTACGTCGCCTCAGTTTGGTCCAAGCAATTCTGGCAGTCTTATTCCTCCAAACAAATGAAGTAATGTCACTCTGCATCTTTGCTATCAGTGTTTTCTCAAAATAAAGTGGCAAACTATTTAAAATAAAAGTCAACCTTGGTAGTATAGACATCTTAACTAAGTTTGACCGACCCAGGAGCGATAAAGGAAGATGTGCCCAAGAGCTCATTAGTTTCCTACATTCTTTAGCCACTAAAGTAAAATTTGTGGAGGCGATCAACTTTATATCCTTTATGATCTTTATGCCGAGATATCTCATATTATCACAGGGTTGCACAGGAAGCCCCACTGCTATGCCATTCCACACCATGACCTCAGTCTTCGTGGCATTAATTTCGTAGCCAGAGACATTGCCAAATTGTTGTGCTAATTTTATGGCTCTCGGAAATGCGGAATTAATGTCAGAGGTAATGATCATAATATCATCCGCATACAGGGATACTTTTTTTGTCCAATCTCTATATCTAAAAGGTGTGATTTTAGTATCTTCCCGTATTTTTTGAGCAAATGGCTCAATATATAGATCGAACAGGAGGGGTGAAAGCGGGCACCCCTGCCGGGTGCCCCTTGTGATGGTAAATGGTTCCGACAGACCCCCATTAACCAGTACCGAGGCCGAAGGGCTATGGTATAGCAATTCCACCGCTCTACGAAAGGCCTGTCCCACGCCGAATTTTTCCAAGGCCCCCGCCAGGTATACCCAATTGACCCTGTCAAAGGCCTTGGCTGCGTCCAACGTGAGAATAGCCAGAGGCAACGATGAACTAGTTGCCATGTCGATCGCTCCTATTAGGTCATAAGTCAGCTCAAAGAGCTGGCGGCCTTTAACAAAGCCCTTTTGATTTGAATGTAGGACTGAAGGGGCGACCTGGCCCAACCTTTTAGCTAACAGTGAGGCGAAGATCTTATAGTCTGCGTTGAGTATTGAGATAGGGCGATACGAGCCGCATGCGGTGGATGCCTTTCCTGGTTTCAATATTAGCGTAATTGATGCTTTATTCCAGGTTATGGGTGGTATATCGCCAACTATCAGGACTTGATTAAATAACCTGGTAAGAAAAGGGGCAATGTCAGGTACAAGATGTTTATAAATCTCTGCCGGGAGACCGTCAGGCCCCGCCGCCTTCCCGTTACTGCTTTTGAGTATGGCTTCTGATACCTCTTCTACCGTTATAGGCTGGTCCAAAGAGGCCGCTTGTTCAATAGTTAATGATGGGAGTGAGATTTTGTTAAGCCAGTTTCTTACATTGTCAAAGGAAATGTTATTGTCTTCACGGTAGATGGCTTGAAAAAAGTCTTTAAAGGCTGACCTAATCTCTGGGTCAGATGATACTGTTCCCAGGCCAGTAGATATCGACTCAATATTGTTACGGGTCTGGTCAGTTCTTGACTTCCAGGCTAAGAGTTTACCCGCCCCTTCGCCAAATTCAAAATTAGCTAACTTGCTAGCTTCCCACCTTTGCAGGATGCGTTGGTTTAGAAGAGAAGCTAACCGCCCTTTAAGCTTTGACAACTCCTCCTGTTTAGCCAAAATGACATGTTCAGGAGCAATGTCAAGACTGTCTAGCTCAGTTTGGACAATCGATATATCTGCCTCTATCAGCGCGACCCCTTGGGTATACTGTTTTTTACGAAACGAAGTTTTGTTCTTGATAACACCTCTCAAAAAACATTTGAAGGCGTCCCATACTGTACTAGAGCAAGCGGAACCAATGTTGACTTTAAGGAACTCTTGTGTTTCCACTCTAATGTGTTCCAAGTCCTCAGGAGATGTGAGGAGAGACCTATCGATTGACCATGATCTAATGATGGGTTGGGATTGAAACTGAAGGTCAAGGAGCGCCGCCGAGTGATCCGACAGATGAGATGGTACATAAATGATACTCCTTACTGATTTTTCAAGAGCTCTGGTTATTAGGAAAAAGTCTATCCTTGACCTGTGGCGATACTTATAATTTCGAAAGGAGAAGCCGATTTTCTGCCCTGATCTCACTCTCCATATATCAATAAATCCATACTGATGCATAGATTTTAGCAAGAACTCTCTGGATTTTGAGAGAGCGAGTTGTCGGGCAGAAGTGGACTTATCCAGTAAAGGGTCAAGCACAATATTAAAATCTCCCGCTATTATCATTGGTTCTGGAAAGTGCAAGAGCTCGGAAAATAGAGAGGCCAGGGCAGAAGGGTCATCCCGATTAGGCCCGTAATATCCAACCAAGGTGATGCGTACACTACCTAACATAACAGCCACAATTACCCATCTACCCAAGGGATCAACCTTCTGTTTCAAGAGTCTCGATGTAATAGTTTTTTTAAATAAGATGGCTACCCCTCTAGTGTTGGTTATTTGAGAGGTGGCAACAATAAAGTCTATCCACCTGTTTTTTTTCACCAAGTCCGATACTTCAGTTTCTACTAAGTGTGTCTCCTGGAGTATAATGACCTGCGCATCAAAATCACGGATGTATTGTAAAATTGTATTAGATCTAGGTTTGGTGCGCAGGCCATTAACATTCCAGAGGAGAAGGAGTTTAATGGTACTCATATTTAATATATCTAATGATGCAAGGCCCTGCTGACTTACACACCTTAATATTACTTGAAGATACATAATTCGTCCATTTTTCACTTATACAGTTATCAGCCGCCTGTTTAGAGATGAGAAACTTTTTGATTTTTGTAACCCTTACCCACAAGCCACCCCCCCCCCCACCCATGAGGAACCCCATGTGGATCAACCGGAGTGAACCGGTGTGTGATACCCCTGACCCAGTCTAAGCTAAAGCAAAGCGTTGGTGAAAATAATGTTTAAGGGCTAAATAGATCCGGTAGCAATTAGACCTATTATAGTCATAAACTGTGTTAGATTGAGTTACATTGGCTGTAGCTCTAATAGGGTTTTTAGAGGTGAATGTAAAATTTTGAGCACCCTGTGTTATGTTTCTCGTGATTTTATTTTATGAAGTTTATATATTTTTTTCATTTTTATTTATTTATCTTTTTTTTTTTTTTTTTTTTCCCCTTTTCTCCCACTTTCTGTTCATTTATCTTTTTTCCTTCTTCTTTTTTTTTTTTTTTACTTTATCTTATCATTATTCCTTTCGATCACCTCCCATTATTTTCCACATTCTTGTGCATATTTATTTATTTATTTGTTTTTTGTTATTCTAGGATAACTTATTTTCTATTCTACTTCACTTCTGCTACTGAGGTTTATGTCAGCACTCAAACAGCAATAAAATGAAGGGTTATGCAGAAAACACTCGAGGTTATTGGTTACAGATTAGACTATGATCAATTTTTTTTTTTAGAAGTGCCAATGGTCATTAATAGCTCATCTGCGGCCTGAACTGTGCGGACATTAAACATTTTATTGTTAAGCATGATCTTCAGTGCAGCAGGGAAGCTAAGCTGCACTGAGGCCCCTAGATCTCTAAATGCCTCCATTCTCCTACCCAGCTCCCACTGCCTCTCGAGGGTCGCCCTTGACAGGTCTGACCGTACCTGGAAAGAGAAGCCCTCTCCAGACAGGGATTTTTGTTTAAGGGCAAGGTTAAGGATATGATCCTTCAAAAGAAAAGTGTGGAAGTTCACGAGAATCTTACGGGGCTTTGTCCGCTGCAAATTGCGCCTGAAGGGATCCCTGTGAACCCTTTGAATGTCTAGGCTGAGCTCATCCTCTGAGTGTGTTAAATTTAAAGATTTTATGAGAAGTTGAATAATGTAGGTTTTGATGTTGGTTCCTTCACTTCCCTCTGGTACATTCAAAATGCGAATGTTGGAACGCCTCGCGTTGTTTTCCAGGGTCTCCATTCTGTCAGCTAATAGAATGTCCTCTTTTTTAAGTTTCACTATTTCTTCTTTGACATTATCTAATTCTATGGACATTACCGCAATAGTCTCTTCGAGTGCCCCAGTTCTAGAAAAAAGTCCGTCAATTTTATTATCCAATGATTCACAGTAAGTTCTTATCTCTTTTTGGATTTTGGATGACTCCTGGAAGCCTCGCTTTATGTCGGCCGACAAGTTAGAGATCATGGTTAGGACTGAGAGATCAAAAGGAGAGGCAGAGGCAGTAGGGTCTGCTGTTGAGTTTGTTGCCAAAGTATGAGGAATAAGGGAAGAGTCGAGAGGTAGTTGCAGTTGGGTGTTATGATCCTCATTTAAAGGGCCATCCAATATTGGGAATTGTTGATTGTCCCACTCTAGAGCTGCTGCCTCTAGATTTGCGTCTGCTTCCAGGCTGGTATGTTTACCGGGAAGGTGAGAGTGTGCATCTCCGATGTTACTTGTAAGTTCTGCCATAGTCAAGACTGCCTTTTTGGGACTCATAGAACCGCTAGGGCTATTGCTGACAGTACTACACTGCTGTATTGATACCTCCGGAGTCGGAGCTGTGTCTGCTGTTGCAGTATGTTCAGTGGGCAGACTCTCATTATGCAGCGCTCCTTCCATGTTTTGTGAGCGAAGGGCCATACAACTAGGTGTAGCGGAGCTGGGAATTGTTTCTGAAGGCGCACCTATGAGAGGAGAGCCGCTCTGCTGGAGGTTCAAAACCTGAGGTATGGCCTTAAAATAAGAGCGCAGCGAAGGTGTAATCCTGGAACCAGAATCCAGAACTGATTTAAGCGCCTTGGCTTTTTTAGCTCGTTTAGGTTTGACCTCTGAAGAGAGGTAAGAAGAGGATTTAGATAGCGTTCTGTTGGTATTGGTAACAGTACCACTATTACTGGAAGGAATTCTACTAGTTAGATTGTCTAAATTAGGTCGTGCTGCAGTATCATCTCGATCATCCCCCCCAATCTCCTGTGTGGGTTCCAGAGCTGAAGTGGCAAACAGGTTTGATTTACCCCGATTGGATTTCCCTCTTCGGTGATGGTGTTGGGTCCTAGTTTTAGCAGCCTTTTTTTCTCTATGCCCCTTATTAGTTGTTGCTAAAGTCGATTTTATAGAAGAGTCATGCTGGGCTAAGGTAAGGCTTCTAAGGGAATAGGGGTTGTTAGCCAACCTTGGGCTCAACTCTTGAGTCTTTTCACCAATAATAGACTTATCCTCCAGCCCGGAACCCCATTCAGATCCCTCCACACTCAGCTCGTCTTGCACCCTTAAGGGTTGATCAGCCAGTGCTCCCCCCTCTCCCTGGCACCCCTTCACCTTTTTCGCCGTCAGCCCGAGATTTTCAGGCTCCACTGCTGCCTCTGTACAAACTGCCTCAGCCGGCTCCACACCGTTCAGGGTCGCGACCTCCGCTGCAGCCTCGCGTGCCTCCCCGACAGCAGACACAGAAATGAAGACTCTGGAAAGGGAGCGGACCTGTCTCCCACGACGAAGCTCCAGGGCGACCCGATGCCACTTCCACGATACCACTGACAACAGTGGTAGCCAAGTCCGCGGCTGATGCAGGAGCAGGATCGGCGCCAGAAGGGAAACGCTCGGCAGAGTGAATGCCGTGTCGGAGCAGAGCACGCCCCCAAGCACTCGCATGGAGAGGGAAAGGAGACCGGATCAAACGGCCCGGTAACTGCGGAGAACCGTCGGTAAGGGGATGTTTAGGGCAAACGGGGATGTCAAGGTCTGCAGAAAATACAGACAAAGTTGGTTCTCATGTATAGCCCTTGTTCGTACATGAGAAAAACCCGAACGCTCTGCTGAAGCTTAGAGCGGGGTATCGCGGCAGCTAGCCTGCTGCCGCCATGTTCAAATTTAATTTTTAAAAATTCAATTCCATCTCTATTTCTGTATTTCTCAAAATCAACAACATTACCCATTGATCCATTTACCAGACCTCTTTCAACATGTAAATTCCTTCTCAAAATGATACGGCAATTTAAGCACACATTCAGAGTCTTTTCAAAACCAGCAGTTTTAGATATAGTCTTCTCTAATTAATCCAATTTAGATTTCAAATTCTCAGAAAAAATAATTGTTGCTCCTATATGCTCTATTTTGTCAATAGCTTCCAGTTTCACAATCTCTTGGTTTTCTAAATTCAACATTTTATTGTTGAAGATGGAACATTCTGCAAGAGTTGGCATCAAACATATTCCACATTTCTTCTCAGTAATTTTCTGAAAAATATCCTCTGGCAGAACGACTTCTTCTGGATACAAATTTGACAGTAATCGTGTATGTAAAGCTTCTTTCCCACGCTCGGTCACTTTCCCAATTCTAACATCTTGTAGAATATTCTTGTAATCTTCATCCTTCGCCTGACGCATATTTTCACGCAGCTCAGCATAATTGAAGTTTAACCATATGTTAACGTTGCCAATGCTCCCTAGGTACTTCCTGGTATCTTCATGCGCAAGGAGTTTAAACACTGGTTGTCCTTTCACTGGTGTCAGCTGCAGAAGATCACCGAAAACAATGATGTGTTTGCCACCAAATAACACATCATACTCTGTTTTAAGAACTTCCTGCATTCTCAAATACACAAAGGCAAGCATGACATTGGAAACCATGCTTACTTCGTCAATGATAAGAAGTTTCATCTTCTTCAGGACTCTAGATACTCCACAACAAGCATCTCCAGATAACTTGTGGTATTGTAATTTGTTATCATGCTCCACTGGCAGCATCAGTAGCCGATGCAAAGTAATACCTTTAATATTATGTGCTGCCAGACCAGTTGGAGCGGTCACAACACAAGACAGCGATGACTCAGTCCTTTTCTGCAGATAACATGAAATTGTTTTAATGAGGAAACTTTTTCCAGTTCCTGCTTCTCCACTCACGTACAGTCTGACAGGCTTCAACGACGTACATGAGCACTCTTTCTTCTCATGACTTAATCCATGCTCAATTTGTTTGGTAACTTCGTCATATATTTTCCTCTGCTCAACGTTGAGTTGTCTTTCCAAATCTTCTAAGTTAACCGCATCCTCCTGAGCATGTGCCATGGCTCTTTCCACTTCAATCATGGCAGTGGCAGCTTCATTTTCGATAACTGGTTCTCCTAGTGGATCCTGACTCAATGAAACAGAACTTTGACTGTCCTGAGAACTGTCTCTAGCAATCTCAGCTGCAATTGTTGCTTCCTGCTCGATTTCTGCATTCAACATTTCTAGATATTTTGGAAAAACAGGACATTCTATGGACTCCTTAGCTGCATTGAAAGCGTCTTCATAACAGAGGAAATCTCCAAGCAGTTCCTCTTCTGCACGCCAAGGCTTGAAAAGTTGCAATAGAGCTAAATAGAAAAACTATTTTCTTTCTGGAGATTCGCAATTCAATTTTCGGTGATTTACCAATTTACATTTTCTTTGCTTGACCAGACATCCCTCACTTCCAATTACAGCATACACTCCTTTATCAATATCTTCTTTGATGTTCCTCTTGAAAATGTAATTTTGTAGAACCTCATACAGACAAACATTCTCCAGGTGACTGCTTCTATTTGGATAATATGTATCCAACATGTTGGTCTTCAAAATATCTGTACTGCTTGGCTCCTTCTCTGCCAAATACTCAATTTCCCGTACAGGTTTCAGAACTCGATTACGCGTTGCAGCAAGACCAAGACTCGCCCAAATGATACTCCTAGATTTGGCATAGAGACTTGCTGAAGATAACCGGTCAGAACATTCGTAAGCTCTGATTTCTCGATGCGACAATATCTTCAGACTGAAACTGTACAACTTTTTACTGAGGCTCTTTTCATGGGAAATATCCTCCCACATATCCTTCAGTTCTGTCTTTTCTTTTTTTGTGATGTAAGACGTCACATACCGAGTCACAGCCATACAGTTGTCAGCCACAAACTGTATATCCATGTTAGCATTCCACATGGACAAAATCACTGGGTTGTAGTCGTTAATGTACTTGGACTCTTCGTTTCTTTTCAAATTGTATGTGTTTTTGGGTGATTTCCTCGTCACATTATGTTGCAGCGAAGACATCAAATTGTTCACTCTTCCTTTAGATATCACCGATCGTGGAAATGCAAAACGACATTTGGTGTAGTACTTGTCCTTGTTTCTGAATTTAAGACGACAGTACTTTCCACAACGATGGCTTTGAAACCGTAAAACTTGTTCTCTTAGACTTTTATCTTCGTTTGTCTTTGGAACAGCACATGTAGCATACTGTTCTATGAAATTCATCACTAAGTCATCAGGATCTGTTCAAAATTTGGGTGCATCTTTGATCCATAGTAGCATATGTATATGAGGAGCACCTCGTGCTTGATACTCCTTTCTCCAGAAGAAATCCACCACCTCTCCAAGATGTGGATTTTTCTTGTTCGTGATGAAAGACATCATAGCTTCAAATCTATGATTGAAGTACCTGCATACATTCACTGGATCCAAAGAGCACAGTTCTCTGGGTGTCTTGAATTCAATATTTTCAATGTTTCCATTTGCCTCTCGTAGAAATTCAAGTAAGTCTTCCCAGCCATACTCAGCACAGCTGAGAGTGAGGAACCATGTGGGAGTTCCTAAGTTCCTCAGAATACATTTTAAGTCACCATGACGACGGTACAAATACTCATTAGTACCACGCTGACATGCCATGAGATTAATCAGGTGAGAATCCAAAACACTGTCTTGCACTTTGACTTTATCCATAAAGTCCCTTGCCGAGATATTTCGCAGTTGTACACCACTTTTCAGGATGTGATTCACTGCATAAGACAGTCCAGACAGATCACTTTCAAACAATAGATGAAACAATTTAGGGAATGCATTGACGAAACCTAGGATCTTCTGCATACAATCGTAAAGTCCCATATTCAGAAGCAGGAATTTGATCAGGCCGCTCATCATATCATCCTCCTCGACCTGTGGGAAATAACTGTGGGAAACACCGAGCTTCCAAACTTTCCTCCCGAACACTAATGAGACTCCCTTTGGCTTGTTTCATTTGAAACAACTCAATAGCATTCCCCATGACTTCCTTGGAATGCAAAGGATGAACACTATAATGTTCATATATTTCTTCATTTTTAGAAGCTTCTATTTTCTCAATTTGCCCAGCACACAATTTGCTGTCCTCTTCTTCACTTACTTCCTCTTCTGCAGTACATACATTCTTGTAGTACTCATTATTTTTTATCAAATACAATGTTGCCTTTTTGACTTTCTTAACATCCACTAAATCTTGCCAGATTTTCTTACTCTTTGTCGGAACCCAATTAACTAGGATAACTAGAGGTTCCTCTTCCACTTTCTCTACTCCAATTATATTAATGTTTTTCTTCAAATCTAAAGGCAACTCTTCCCTTTATTCCTCTCTGTAAATCTGATGGAGGTAATTTCCCTGTCTTTGGCTCCATTCGTACAATAGCCTGAAAGGGATGAACACTTTGAATCAAAATAGACTCATAAGTATTTAAATCCATCAATTCAGAAGGAATGTCAACCAATTCCAGATTATTATAAACCGCTCTTACAGGCATCCGGTTTTGGTTTAATTTCTTTAAACAATAAGTACACATACGTTGGTCCGATCCCAAATCAAAACGATTTTCTACCATCAAGTATGTGGCAAAATCCTTCCATTCACTATTGTTTTCCATTTCACTTTTTGCATATAAATCCACTAACTTAGTCTGATACTTATAATAAGTCCGTCGACAACACACACAAGTGAAATTAGGCCTCTCACTTGATTTCACCTGAAAGTTGAAAATTAGAAATCAGTACACTCTCTTCCACATTTCCTACTTCTACTGGGTCAATTTCAACATCGTTCTCTTCACCAGCAAAGTAACAGAACTCAATTTTTTCACAAATATTCTTCACATCTACTTCAGAACCATGCAAAAGAGCAGTGCTTAATTGTTTAAGCATAATTGCCGGACTCTTAGCAAAATACAACATTCTAACTAATTTCCTCACTTTATTATGATGTACTGCTAGCATCCTGAAATGATGAAAAACACTCTGGCATACTCTCCTGGAAAGACAAGCCAGTGAATGACCACGCAAACCTGTCACTTCTCTCACTCTGCAAGGATCTAATTCTTGCAACAACTTCATTTTCTGTTTTAAACTTTTCTTATTAAATGTACGAACAAAATCACAAAGCAAATTGATGGAATCCTGTCGCACACTGCAAATAGAATGGAAAGGGGCGACCATTCGGTCCCCCCGAACGTATGGTGGAGTACCACGATCCCCCCGGGAAGCCATCTTGGGCGGGAGGCAAGTCTCGGCTGGTATGCCCGAAGCGGCGTAGCCGGGGCGCGCCTTTTTCCCGCCCTAGAGTGGGTTGTCCTAGACACTGACGCGGCCGGCCACGCCCTCGGAGGCAGGCGGGGGCGGGTTTACGCCCGCCCTGAAGACGGATAAAAGGAGCAAGAAGCCAAGAAAGCATCCTCTTGTTCCTGTGCTCTGAAGCTGCACCTCCCCGCTGCACGTGAGCTCGAGACGGAACGAAGAGCCAATTTTGAGCGTTGTAATCTTTCTTTTTGTCTTACAGATATTCCGTCTGAGAATGCCCAAGAAAGTCGGGAAGCGGGTCACTACCGATCAGATGCTCCGCATGCTCATGAAGGAGGTAGCCGATTTGAAGAAGCAGATGGCGGCTAAGGACGGGGAGGGAGGACCGAAACGGCCTTTGCCGGGAGCAGTCCCCGGTGGGAGAGGCAAGAGGTCCAGAAGGGGGGCACTCGGGGGGGAAACCCCGGTTCCCGATACCCCACTTGAGGAGCCAACCCCGGTGCCGAAAGGAGGGAATCCGATCCCCGTGGTGGTCACCCCCATGAACGGGGAGGATATGCCTCCCGAGTTAGCGGCACAATTGGCAGCGTGGTTGGGAAAAGATAGCGAGGGCACCACGGCTGACGACGCCCGCGCAGTAATGAGGCAACTGCGGGAATCTAGGGAGGCTGCGAAGGCACCATCTTCTGTTAACGCATCAGGCCCAGGTTCGGTGGCAGATGCAGCGTCTGGTTCAGGTAAGCGGCCATTGCCGATTGCGGGGGCGGGGTCTGTACCTTCACGAAGGGAAAAGGTGGCTCAGCATGTTCCACTGGAAGTTAAGGAAAAGATTTGGGCGAATAAGTATGTGAACATTTTTTCTTTGCTTACCGATCATTACGAGATGGAGCATGTAAAGAGCCGAAAGGAGCTCATGCATCCGAGTGTTTGGCGTGCAAAAATGGCCGCCTTTAAGGTTGACGAAAACATTGGTACTTGGGGCAGAGCGTGGGGCATTTTTACCTCCATCATGGGCGAGCGCAGGCCCGAGTTGTTGACCGAGTTGCCAATTTATCAATCACGTATCATGGAGTATTCCGTAGCATATGGGGGCAATCAGTGGTTCTGCTATGACAATCTTTTTAGAAAAGCTAAGGAACACGACCCATTTTTGACTTGGGATTGTTATGACTCCGTGTCATGGCAAAAAATGGAGAGTACAGGAATGTTGAAGGTACCATTGTTAGGGAGTAACGGGGGGGAACCTTCCCGCCAGAACTCTGGGACACCCTTTCGGACGGGTGCAGGTAACGAGTACCACTCAAAGCCGAGTGGCAACACAGGTAAAAGGGGGATCTGTTGGAATTTTAACAGAGGGAAATGTACGAGGCCCCAGGGGTCATGCAAATTCAGACATGAGTGTGGGGGGTGTGGGCAGCCATCCCATCCTGAGTCCATGTGCAGAGCCAAAACGGGTGATAACGGTGGTAAGGGAGGCGCCAAACAGGTCTGATATAGTCCGAGGGGCGCCTTTACCTACCCCGATTGATACCATGGCAATGATTCCTTGGCTCAACGAATACCCGGATCATGCTTCCGCTGGGGTGTTACGGAACGGGTTTTCATATGGTTTCCGCATCCCAGTGGGGGATTTTCAGGGTGTAGCAAATTGTAAGAATCAACTGTCGGTCTTGCAGCACACGGCGGTGGTACAGGTAAAGAGTGGGAAAGAGGTGACTCAAGGTCGCGTCGCCGGTCCATTCGATTTGCCACCGGTTGCTAACTTTGTTTGTTCCCCTCTAGGGGTGGTCCCCAAGAAGGACCCGGGTGAGTTTCGGCTGATACATAACTTATCAGCCCCACGTGGTCTTTCCGTGAATGACGCGATAGACCCGGAAGTGTGTTCGGTGCGGTACGCATCTTTCGATGTGGCCGTTGCCATGTTGAATCGCCTGGGGCCCGGGACGCTGATGGCAAAATCGGACATCGAGTCAGCGTTCCGGTTGCTCCCGGTACACCCAGACGATCAGCGTCTCCTTGGTTTTCAGTTTCAGGGTCGCTATTACATGGATAGATGTATGCCAATGGGGTGCTCGATTTCCTGTGCCTATTTCGAGAAGTTCAGTTGTTTTCTACAATGGGTATTCACAAGGAAGACAGGTTTTCAACATGTTATGCACTATCTCGATGACTTTCTGTTTTTGGGGGCAGCCGGGGATCCTGAGTGTGGACAGGCTTTACATGAATTTTGTGTCTTAATGAATCAATTCGGTGTGCCATTGGCACCAGGTAAGACTGTGGGTCCCTCGACCTTGCTCGAGTTTCTGGGGATCGAGCTCGACTCGGTAGAAGGTTGTTTTCGATTGCCCAAGGAAAAAGTGTTAAAATTCAGGTTATCCCTTGAGACATGTATTCGTGCAACAAAAGTAAACCTGCATCAATTGCAACAGGTGGTGGGTCAGTTGAATTTTGCCCTGAGAGTGATGCCAATGGCGCGCCCCTTTTCCCGCTCGATTGCACAAGCCATGGTCGACCTGAAGGAAGGCCATCATCGCACGAGGCTCTCGGCAGAGGTTCGCCAGGACATGCGCATTTGGTTGGCATTCCTGGCGGATTTCAATGGTCGAGTTGTCTGGAACAGGCCGGCAGTGTCCTCCGAGGAGCTGGGGCTGTGGACAGATTCGGCGGGGAGTATAGGTTTTGGTGCCATATTTGGTGCACAATGGTCGGCTCAAAAATGGCCGTCATGGTGGCACGAGTGCGGGTTGACAAGTAACATTGCTTTTCTCGAACTTTTCCCTATTTTGGTGGCACTGAAAACTTGGCCCGAGGGTTTCCGTGATCACTCTGTGGTGTTCTGGTCTGATAACATGACCGTGGTTGAGTGTATCAATAGTCAGGCAGCACGATGCAAATTGATTCTGAGACTGCTCAAGGAAATTGTGTTGTTATGCATGCAACTGAATGTACTGTTTAGGGCAAGACATGTGCCGGGGGTGATGAACCAAGCGGCTGATGCGCTTTCTCGTTTCCGTATGCAGGCCTTCTGGGGTTTTCTGCCCACAGCGGACCCGGTGGCGGCACCCTTTCCCGAAGCTCTCTGGTCTCTCGGTGCCCCGAACTACAAAACCTCGTGGGAGAGAGTTTAGCACCCAGGACGAGGAAGGCATATGAAGGGGCGTTCCGTTCCTATTGGGCCTTTTTGGGTACTGCTAGGGGGAAACTTTGGGGTCAGGAAGAGTCTGTAGTGAAATTTCTGCTCTCTTTACATCAGGCAGGCAAATCAGTAGCTACGGCCCAGAGGCATCGGGCCGCCATTTCCTTTATGGCAAAGGCTCATGGGATCCAGGACCCGACAGCGTCTTTCGTTGTGCAGAAAGCGCTACGTGGGTGGCAACGCCTTGAGGGTCGCAGAGTAGATGAGAGGCACCCGATAGGTCTGGATAGGCTGACCCTGTTATGGTCCGTACTCCCGGCAACGTGTTCATCCCAGTACGAAGCAGTGTTGTTCCGAGCCGCATTTGCACTAGCATTCCATGGGGCTATGCGGGTAAGCGAATTAGTGGCGAAGAACAAGCGGGATACGATGGGGGGACTGTGCCGGGAGCACATTCAGGTCAGGGGGGAGACGATGACGGTCTCGTTTGTTAGGTCCAAATCCGATCAGGGTGCAATCGGGGACTGCGTAATCATTCAGAGGATCCCCGGTTCTTCCATGTGCCCTGTGGTGTGCGTAGAGCAATATTTAGCGCAGAGGGTGGCAGCATGGGGGGGGACCTTGTTGCGACACGCTGACGCCACCCCACAGATGAGGTTTCAGTTCCAGAGGGTGCTTGCGATGTCGATTTCGGCCGCGGGCTTGAACCCCGGCGAGTTCGGGACCCATTCCTTTCGGATAGGGGCTGCTACTGAGGCTACAGCCAAGGGTCTGAGTGTAGAGGAAGTAAAACGTGTGGGGCGTTGGTCCTCGAACTGTTATCAAAGGTATGTGCGGTTGCACATGTTGTGAAGCTGTAATGATATACTCACGCTTCTTGTTTTTGTTTGGTTTTTAGTTGCGCAAGCTTACGAAGCGGGGCGGACTGTGCAGTCGACCCGACACCTGGGGACCAGCGGTCAGAAATCACCGACTGCGAAAAAGGAGGTGTGGGTCGTGGGCCACTCATACGTGAGGCGTGCTGCGGACGTATTCAATGCAGGTGATATGATTCACGTGGCTGGGGAATACGGGTACAGGGTGTCCTTCTACGGAAAGGGCGGGCTCTGTATTGACCAGTTTCAATCCTTTTTCGAGGGTTTATTAGGGCGGACAAGGTCACCGCCGTCTATAATCATAGTCCATCTTGGGGGGCAACGATTTGGTGGCCACTGGTAGACGACTTCTTCTTGAGGCAATGCTTTCCACAGTAAGTTGGTTGGCAAGAAGAGTTCCAGGGTGCACAATTGCATGGTCCCATATGATCCCACAGAAAGTGTGGCGGGGGGCTGTTTCGGTTTCTGCTCTGAATCATTCAGTAAGGAAAATAAATAACAAAGTGAGTAGATTGTTTCGTTCAAGTACACTGCATTCTGTTTCGCATGGTTGTATCAAAGGGGACAGTATGTATTTGGGGACGGGGTTCATTTGTCCCGGGTGGGGAATGAGTTACTCATAGGAGACCTCATAGCTTGGCTGAAGGGTTTAAAACATGACCTTTAGGCAGGAGTGGGGGGTCCGGATAGCCGGTCAGCTATCCGGCCTGTGGCGGTAAGGTCATGATCGGTGAGCAGTAATTGGAAGATCCCTATGGGGGGGCGTCACCCATTACGGATGGGAGCGCTCGGGGGAGGTGGCCATTGGCCCCTCAACGGGGAGGCGGTCCCGTCTAAGGATAGGCCGCCGGAAGGAAAGGAAAGGTGGTCAAGGCCCCTTCCTGGATAGGAGGGGCTACGGGCCCTCCTGGGGAATTTCCCGGGGCCAGGACATCTGCGACGGCAGATGGGTAAGTTGTGTGGGGTGCGGGAGGGGGTTTACGCTACCTTTTAGACACCTCACACGAGTCCTCGGACGACCGTTAAATGGCGTCGAGTTCATTGGGCCCCCCGTCAAGTCCAAGGGAAATTGGTAGATGCACTTGAGGTACGCCTCTGTGCGGTCGCTCCCCTCACAAGTGAGGATGGTATTTCTGGTTTAGGGATCTGACACCGGTTACGACCTTGCCGTTGGCCCTTAACGTTAGGATGTACAATTTCAAGTCAAATGTTTTGTAAGATGTTAGTTCGGCTAGGAGAACCTTTGTATTAGAGATCTGTTAAGGTTAGCCAAACATCGTAATGTGGAAATGAAATTGTACATAATATGAAACTGTTATTTTAATGTTTTGATTTTGTTTCATATTTTAATAAATACGGCCGGGAAGGGTAACTCCCTTCCCGCCTTCCAAAAGTTCAAGAACTGTTTCCGGTTTCCCAATTCTTGGGGATTGTGTTGAGAGGGGGTGGCGGGTATCTCAGCCATATGGAAAGGGGCGACCATTCGGTCCCCCCGAACGTATGGTGGAGTACCACGATCCCCCCGGGAAGCCATCTTGGGCGGGAGGCGAGTCTCGGCTGGTATGCCCGAAGCGGCGTAGCCGGGGCGCGCCTTTTTCCCGCCCTAGAGTGGGTTGTCCTAGACACTGACGCGGCCGGCCACGCCCTCGGAGGCAGGCGGGGGCGGGTTTACGCCCGCCCTGAAGACGGATAAAAGGAGCAAGAAGCCAAGAAAGCATCCTCTTGTTCCTGTGCTCAGAAGCTGCACCTCCCCGCTGCACGTGAGCTCGAGACGGAACGAAGAGCCAATTTTGACCCACCCACCAGCCGCTGAGGACAGCTAGTTGTTTTTGAATAAAGTTTTGATGTGGTAACTCTGTTTCTTGCAGGTTGTGATGATTGTCGTGAAATTTTTTGAATATGCAATAAAGAATGGTTATTTTCAGTATGTTTTTGCAAATAAAGTAATTTTGCACTAGTGTTGATCAGTATTCATGCTTGAAATAAGTTATGTTTGTTTTGTAATCTTAGTAAGTTAGGTAGAATTGTCGTATTTATTTTGGTCGGGCGGTAAGGTCATGATCGGTGAGCAGTAATTGGAAGATCCCTATGGGGGGGCGTCACCCATTACGGATGGGAGCGCTCGGGGGAGGTGGCCATTGGCCCCTCAACGGGGAGGCGGTCCCGTCTAAGGATAGGCCGCCGGAAGGAAAGGAAAGGTGGTCAAGGCCCCTTCCTGGATAGGAGGGGCTACGGGCCCTCCTGGGGAATTTCCCGGGGCCAGGACATCTGCGACGGCAGATGGGTAAGTTGTGTGGGGTGCGGGAGGGGGTTTACGCTACCTTTTAGACACCTCACACGAGTCCTCGGACGACCGTTAAATGGCGTTGAGTTCATTGGGGCCCCCGTCAAGTCCAAGGGAAATTGGTAGATGCACTTGAGGTACGCCTCTGTGCGGTCGCTCCCCTCACAAGTGAGGGTGGTATTTCTGGTTTAGGGATCTGACACCGGTTACGACCTTGCCGTTGGCCCTTAACGTTAGGATGTACAATTTCAAGTCAAATGTTTTGTAGGATGTTAGTTCGGCTAGGAGAACCTTTGTATTAGAGATCTGTTAAGGTTAGCCAAACATCGTAATGTGGAAATGAAATTGTACATAATATGAAACTGTTATTTTAATGTTTTGATTTTGTTTCATATTTTAATAAATACGGCCGGGAAGGGTAACTCCCTTCCCACCTTCCAAAAGTTCAAGAACTGTTTCCGGTTTCTCAATTCTTGGGGATTGTGTTGAGAGGGGGTGGCGGGTATCTCAGCCATACTACACTTCCAGATGTACACTGGTCCCTTAGGACGTCTCCCTAAAACCTCATCACCCAACACCTCTTCTGCATCTGCAGACACAAGTTTTTCTTTTTCAACCGGACAACCATCTTTTACCTCATATGCTCGACCACTGGTGTCAACTGCATGCACCAAATCATTGTCCTGGAAGTAACTCTCCTCATTGAAAAATACCTCTTAACTTGAACTATGCATCCATTCACAAAAATTACTACGATTAACTACTCTCTTCCATCTACTATTTGATTTGAAATCATAAATTACCTTGTTTAGTTTCCTAATTCTATTGATTACCAAAATAAATAACTTTCGCTTAATTTCGAAAGCCTGATCAATAATTTTCTCTACATTTTTCTTTCTCTTATAAAAAGCCACTTTCTGTTGACCTTTCTTAACATTTTTTAACAAATTGCCAATTAATCCTGTTGTGGAACATTCGTCTACGAATGTCTCTAAACAGATTTTTCCTTCTACTACCATGCACAGAGTTATCTCCTGCTCTAGCAGTAACATTTTTGAGGGACCTTTCCTTCCCGTTTAAATTGGCTCTCTTCTTCTGAACTGAAACATGTTCTCTAGTGATAGTTTTTCATCAGCAAATGTTTCTTAAAAAAGATTTTGTTGTCTTACCCGGAATTTTTTTGGTGACTTCACAATTTTTAATTCTCGAGAACTGCTGCAAAGGTCCATTATCTCCATTTTTTTTAAGGTGCGGTGTAAGTCGCTTTGCTTCTTTTTTTTTTCTTTGCCTTGAGTGCATGTTTCAATTTTAAAGAATATTTTGAGTTGAATCTGCGGAAAATGTATTTAAAAAATGTTATTAAATACTATTACCAAACAGTAAATCAATAACAGTAAGCAAACAATTGAATGGAAGGATTTTGCAACATACTTGATGGTAGAAAATCGCAATGGAATGGAATGCTTCAACAGACCTGTGCTCTGTTATATGTTAATCTCAACTAAGACTCTATTTCTATTTAGAGATTTTTCCACAACAGACATTGTTCATGGTATTGTTATTGACTTAAAATTGCCAAGCACACATGAAGGCATATTTACTAGACCCTTGCATCAGGGGGAAGTGACTTAAAATTACCAAGCACACATGAAGGCGTATTTACAAGGACCTTCCACCAGGGGGAAGTGACTTCAAATAGCCAAGCACACATGGGAGCGTATTTACAACGCCCTTGCACCAGGGGGAAGTCATATGAAATTGCCAAGCACACATGGGGGCGTATTTACAAGGCCCTTACACCAGAGGGAAGTGACTTAAAATGGCCAAGCACACATGGGGACATAATTACAAGGCCCTTGCACCAGGGGGAAGTGACTTAAAATTGCCAAGCACACATGAGGACGTATTTACAAGGCCCTTTCACCAGGGGGAAGTGACTTGAAATGGCCAAGCACACATGGGGGCATATTTACAAGGACCTTGCACCAGGGGGAAGTGACTTAAAATTGCCAAGCACACATGAGGACGTATTTACAAGGCCCTTGCACCAGGGGGAAGTGACTTGAAATAGACAAGCACACATGGGGGCGTATTTACAAGGCCCTTGCACCAGAGGGAAGTGACTTAAAATTGCCAAGCACACATGAGGACGTATTTGCAAGGCCCTTGCACCAGGGGGAAGTGACTTAAAATGGCCAAGTACACATGAGGGCGTATTTACAAGGCCCTTGCACCAGGGGGAAGTGACTTAAAATGGCCAAGCACACATGGGGACGTATTTACAAGGCCTTTGCACCAGGGGGAAGTGACTTGAAATGGCCAAGCACACATGGGGGCATATTTACAAGGACCTTGCACCACGGGGAAGTGATTTGAAATGGCCAAGCACACATGATGGCGTATTTACAAGGAACTTGCACCAGGGATAAGTGATTTAAAAATGCCAAGCACACATGAGGGCATATTTAGAAGGCCCTTGCACCAGGGGTAAGTGACTTAAAATGGCCATGCACACACATAGGAGAGTATTTACAAGGCCTATACACCACTTATGCATCGTTTTTAACATTTACAATGTGGAACACCATGGGGCAAAAACAATACAGATGCATCATGCATCTATTCAACAAAAGCGACGCAATGCAGGACTCACATCGCAAGTAAATAAATTCTTATAAATTTAAAAAGCATTCCTTTTCCTTAAAAACGAATTTCTGATCATAATTTGAAAACACAGCACAGCTCCTATGTAGAAGCACACTTTGTCAGTACTAATACTTCACATTATCTACAATTACAATTTGTAAAAGAATGCAATAGCTTTTTGGAAAACATAATGCAAACACTTCACACAAAACATCATTTTAAATGCACAACTGCCTTCCTTATTTTCTTTAAAAAGCATACTACTCTCTTTCTAAAATGAAGGAACCATATCTCACCTTACCAAATGCTTTTTGAATTTAAAAACAGTCTCATGGGCCTTTGCACCAGGGGGAAGTGACTTAAAATTGCCAAGCACACATGGGGGCGTATTTACAAGGCCCTTACACCAGGAGGAAGTGATTTGAAATGGCCAAACACACATGGAGACGTATTTACAAGGCCCTTGCACCAGGGGGAAGTCGCTTAAAATGGCCAAGCACACATGGGGGCGTATTTACAAGGCCCTTGCACCAGGAGCAAGTGACTTAAAATTGCCAAGCACACATGGAGGCGTATTTAGAAGGCCCTTGCACCACTTATGCATCGCTTTTGACATTGACACTGTGGAGCACCATGGGGCATAAACAGCACAGACACATCATGCATCTATTCCATAAAAAACACGCATTGCAAGAGTCACCTCGCAAGTAAATACATACTTATAAATTTAAAAAGCATTCCTTTTCCTTAAAAACGATTTTCTGATCATAATTAGAAAACACAGCACAGCTCCTATGTACAACCACACCTTGTCAGTACTAATACTTAACGTTATCTGCAATTACAATTTGTAAAAGAATGCAAAATCTTCTTGGAAAACATAATGCAAACACTTGACTCAAAACATCATTTTAAATGCACAGCTAGCTTTCTTATTTTCTCCAAAAAGAATACTAGTCTCTATCTAAAATAAAGAAACCATATCTCACCTTAGCAAATGCTTTTTGAATTTCAAAACAGTCTCAGAAACACACCAATTTTTCTTTAGCAGAACAAAAGGTATGCACTCCAGAGGCTGCAACCAAGAAAGGCACATAAATGCTGATATTCATCACACATATCTCTCATGTCAGCCAATCAAAACTCTTCCCTCACTTTTTTCAAATCAACACCCTTCCCCCCTCTGCCCTTTCTGCCCTTTTTCCATAGCAACTACCTCCTGCCAGACCTCTCATGTTTACAAGTTCACACAACAATGTTTCAAATGAACTCTGAACTCTCAGTACACCTGCTAATCCACTGCAATCTTTCATAAAATCATTTTTTCTTAACCATTCAAATTACTTCTTTCAAATAACACATCCATGCACCCTAACTTTCTGTTTTCAGCAATTGAAATCCACCAATCATTGCTAATGAACCATTAGCACTGAACCTCCACAGTTTTTTTTCTATACAAACTCCTACTGTTTCAACTGCCATTTCATTCCCACACTACATCTGACTGCAGCAGAACCTCCTCTCGCCATGTTTTCTGTCTGGATTCTTGGACATAGCTATATCCACTGGGCTCACAGGTATGCTGATAACAGAAATTTACACAACCTCAATTTTCAAAATGTGGATATCAAATGGATTTGGCAAAGAGGATTGAGATGTCACCAATTGATACCATTGGTGAAAACCTTTTTGCATTTGCGAAACCCTGACCTCATAATAGTGCACTCTGGAGGAAATGATTTGGGCACTTTGACTGGGGTAGGTCTGGAAATGCTCTTAAAGGACACCTTTGAGCAATTGATGGCACTTTTCCCTCAAACTGCCTTGGTATATTCCAATATATGCCAAAGACAGAAATGGAGGTGGTCCAATCAATTTTGTCCACAAATTGAGAAAGCGAGGAAGCATGTAAATAAGTCTGTTTCAGCTTATATGAGAGACCATGGAATGGGCGCCATCTACAACAATAACTTGCGTTACTACATGCAAGATATCTACAGAGGAGATGGTGTGCACTTCTCAGATGAGGGAAACAGAGTTTTCATACAAAATTTAAGACTGTGTATTGGTACCTACTTATAAGTACCTAGAACTTACACAGAACACAAAAGCTCTTTTCAGAGCTACCTTAACTATAATTAGTCTTTCCATATTTCGAATGTACCTTTTTTCACTAATTTTCACTTATGTTCGCTTCCCGGTTCGCTACCCGGTTCGCGTACCGGCAGGTAACTGCACGAAAAATTCAATATTTTTTTTAATTCCAACATATATGAGCCTCCTCAGCCACCCTCAGAAAACCTAGGGGGTCAGGATACGTCTCCCGTGCCCCCTTATACCCATTTCCCACATTGTTTTTCCTCCATCTTGTGATTTAATTCAAACATAACACAAAATGGCGAACTCCCGTTACGCTACCGGTGAGCGACCCGGTTCGCGTACCGGGAAGCGCTTCTACCGCGAAAAATCCAATTTTTTTTATTTGCCCCATGGGACCCTTTAATAACCCCAACATCATTCCTAGGGGGTCAAGAGGGGTCTACCTTGCCCCCTTTCATTAAATTCCCCCTTTGTTTTTCTCCTCCTCTTGTCTCTCGATCCTACAGAGAGACAAGATGGCGGCCGGTCCGGACTGTTTAGAATGTTGACAGACACTGGAGAGCCAATCAGCTTCGCTTCGCAAAGTTCCGTTACGCGCCAGGTACGCGAACCGGAGCGCTAACCGGAGCGCTGTCACAGATATATCTGTTTTTTAAAACGTTAATTTCTCAAAATCCACTGGAGCACATATATTGAGACATAGCAAAGGCACATCGGGCAAACCATATCTACAATTTTGCCAAGTTTCATGTAAATCCATTCAGCCGTTCGAGCTAAAAGTGAGTCCAATCGCCCTATGGAAAACTCAATGTTAAAACGCGTTTTGGGACCCCCCTTTTTTCTTGGCCCCCCCTTGACGAAACCCCCCCAAATTTTCAGGGGCTGCTCAGAAACAAAATGTGCCATTTTCCTGAAAATGTCAGGCAATTCCGTCCGCAAACGCTAAAGTTATTCGACATAGAATTTTCAAAAATCCCATAGGAAAGAAATCCTAACTATATATACCTACTGGCGACCGCCAGTAGGTAATATGTATATATATATATATATATATATATATATATACACAAAACCATTGAAATTGCTCCTATATAGTTAGTCAGTGATGTCATTTGAGATGTCATCAGTGATGTCACTGACCATGTCATGAATGATGTAATATGTGACATCATCAGCAGTGGATTACGGGTGCGCGAAATATAGTTAGTATGAGTGAAATGTCAAGCTAACTATAACACCCCTAAAACCTATAGTTTTTTGAGTGAATTTTAAAGGTTTTTTAAATGCTAATTCCTAACTATATAAGGCCTGAAACCTATGTTTTTTCAGTGAATTTGCAAGGTTTTTTAAATGCTAATTCCTAACTATATAAGGCCTGAAACCTATGTTGTTTTCAGTGAATTTCAAAGGTTTTTTTAATGCTAATTCCTAACTATATAAGACCTGAAAGCCCACCAGGAATCTCCAGTATGCGCCAGGGGACTGCATTGCAGAGAGGTGTAATGAAGCCACGCCCCTTTTTACACCTCTCTGCAACGCAGCCCCCATGCGTGTTTGCAGAGGGGGAACTAATTTCCCTTGCATACTGGGGGTCAATGGGGGCCAACTAGCCCACTGTGAACCTGCGGTATGCGCCAGGGGGCTGCATTGCAGAGCGGTGTAATGAGGCCACACCCTTTTTTACACCTCTCTGCAATGAAGCCCCCTGGTGCGTTTGCAGAGGGGGAACTAATTCCCCTTGCATACTGGGGGTCCATGGGGGCCGGCCAACTAGCCCACCAGGATCCTCCAGTATACGCCAGGGTGCTGCTTTGCAGAGAGATGTAATGAGGCTACACCTTTTTTTACACCTCTCTGCACCGCAGCCCCCGTGCATGTTTGAAGAGGGGGAACTAATTCCCCTTGCATACTGGGAGTCCCTGGGGGCCAACTAGCCCACCTGGAACCTCCAATATGCGCCAGGGGCTGCATTGCACAGAGGTGTAATGAGGCTATGCCCCTTTTTACACCTCTCTGCAACGCAGCCCACTGGTGCGTTTGCAGAGGGGGAACTAATTCTCCTTGCATACTGGGGGTCCCTAGGGCCAACTAGCCCACCAGGAGCCTCCAGTTTGTGCCAGGGGGCTGTATTGCTTTGCCCCGGAGGGCGGCGGTCCCCGGGGCAGTGTGGGGGGGATTGGGCACCCCCCACAGTTCTTTATCACTATGTCCCCACGATTTGGTCCCCCTTGGGGGGTACATTTTTAAACAAACATACAGGGTTTAAAAAAAAAAATTGGGGCCTTGGGGGTCCTTGTGGAACCACCTTAGCAGGCCTAGGGGGTCAGGGTGTTTCTACCATGCCCCCTTTTTGTGTTCTACACATTTGTTTTTCTGCTTTCTTTTGCCTCAGTCTAATGAGCACAAGATGGCTGTAAACACTTCCTGGTTTGGAGTGTTGACAGTCAATAAGCATGCAGCTTTCTCAGAAAGGTACGCGCACCGTAGGCATAGTGTACGCGTATGTACGCAGACGCGTTCGCGCATGGTACGCGCACCCGCGATTTTTCGAAACATTTTTTTCTTTTTTTTGCCTTGGGGGGTCCTAGTGGGACCCCCTGAGCAGGGCTAGGGGGTCAGGGTGCTTCTACCCTGCCCCCTTTTTGAGTCCTACACGCTTGTTTTTCTGCTTTCTTGTGCCTCAGTCTACCGAGGCACAAGATGGCTGTGAAAAATTTCTGTTTTGGAGTGTTGACAGACATTGGCAGCCAATCAGCATGAAGCTCGCACACGCGAAAGTCTGCACAAGTCCGCGCACGTATATATAAATATACATATATATATATATATATTATAGTTAGCTGGACCTTTTACTCATACAAAACCATTGAACTTCCCCCGTTATAGTTAGTTGTACTCACTATAACTCACGCGCCCGCAATCCACTGCTGATGATGTCACATATTACATCATTCATGACAGTCAGTGACATCACTGATGACATCACTGATGAAATCTCAAATGACATCACTGTTGACATCACTGATGACATCATCCAGTGAATGTGGTTTGCTTTGATATTTAAATATGTATTATAAATACACTACTTTGCATTGAAGAATGAGTGGATATATAAATATAAATGTGTGGATGGTGGAATTAGTAACAGTGTCATTGATTGTTTCCTTGACTAATTTGTAGAGTCTCACTATATATATTGTGTAGTTACTAAACTGTGTGAAAGTCTTTATTACTTTGTCTTAATTGCTATGTTATAGACTATATGGGTAATGAATGTCTATGTGGTTTGGTGGGGGGTGTGTGATTGCCAAAAAATGTGTGAATAGTTCATTCAGTAGGCATATGAGGCTAAGACTACATGTTATAATAGTTGTTTCAGTGAGTGTATATGTTTATGGGTGTGGTGGTGATGAAATATTTCTCTCAATGGTACATCGCCATTAAACTTGAAAAAAAGGCAGTGTATGTGATAGTTATATCTAATGAAGTGTGTCTAAGACTTAGTGATTGTATGAGTCACTATATGGATAACTGTATACTTGTAATAGTGATTTTATAACACACTAAGTGTGAGTTACTATTTATATAAATAGATGAAGTGGTGTTTGTATAAGTGTGTAGGTGAGTAAATGTAAGTATAATCAATTGTTTGCATAAATCAGTAGGATGTCTTTATAAGTGAATACAATGTGTGCTGGTATGTAATGTTGAAATAGGCGTATAAGTATATTTGATAGTGTTCTGTTCACTGCATATAACACTGAATCTATAGGTAAGAGTTTAGATGTGTGTTTAGTTCTATGAATAACTGAGTGGGTGTTTTAGGAACTTCTATTGGTCTGTCAATGGTTTCAAATATGGCACTTTCTATTTTACAGTGAGTGATGAAAGATTAAACTAGTGTGTGATGAGGTGTATTTGATTGTCACATGAATGATGTAATCTGTGATGTCATCAGTGATGTCATTTGAGATGTCATCAGTGATGTCACTGACCATGTCATGAATGATGCACTTTTTGTGACGCTCAGGTGGCGCAGAAGACTGAGTGATATTTATCAGGAAGGACTAAATCACTTTTTGTGGCATAATCCTGCCTGATAAATATCAGTCCCTTTAACGCAGCGTCCTGCTTTAAAGGGGTGTGCAATGGGTGTTGCTGGGGGCGTTCCCAGCAGCATCCATGGACTTGAGTAATTTATAGCATCCAAATGTTTCTCAAGAAAAGACATAAACCGTGTCCGTGGGTCATATCTGCCCAAATGCCGATATTCCGAACGATTGAAAATGACTTTTCTTGAGAAACATTTGGATTTGGATTATCATGTCCTATACTTTGGAATTTTTGAAAGACTGACTTTGAGGATGCTATAAATTACTCAAGTGTGCCCGAATTGTGTGGGTAAAATTGATACCTAGTCACTTTGAATAAGAATGTACTTAGGTCTCGTCTAACATTTGGAAGAAAAATCTAGTTATATGACAACAGGATACCGACATAACTTGAATAAAATAAGAACGCCCTGAAGAAGTTCTGTTGTACAGAATGAAACCCGTGGGCTGGCTGTGGTACATAAACATAAGGAAAAAAAAAGCATTTGAATATACACCAAGATTCAGCGCTTCAAGAAGGACTCTAAGTGATATGATTTGATTGGACTTGTTGTACAAGTGGTGCTGTGCCAAACTTTGGAATATTCTCCACTACTCTCTACTACTCACTCTCTACTACTCCACTACTCTCTAATACTCACTCTCTACTACTCATTCTCTACTACTCTACTAATCTCTACTACTCACTCCCTACTACTCACTATCTACTACTCTCTACTACTCACTCTCTACTACTCTCTACTCTCTACTACTCACTCTCTTCTACTCTCCCTCTACTACTCACTCTTTACTACTCACTCTCTACTACTCACTATCTACTTCTCACTCTCTACTACTCTCTACTACTCACTCTCTACTACTCTCTCTCTACTACTCTCTACTACTCACTCTCTACTACTCACTCTACTACTCACTCTTTACTACTCTCTACTACTCACTCTCTACTACTCTCTCTCTACTACTCTCTACTACTCACTCTCTACTAC
Organism: Lissotriton vulgaris; assembly: GCF_964263255.1. Classification (NCBI taxonomy): domain Eukaryota; kingdom Metazoa; phylum Chordata; class Amphibia; order Caudata; family Salamandridae; genus Lissotriton; species Lissotriton vulgaris. Next base: position 56,928,272 of record NC_141689.1, read on the forward strand.
TCTCTCTCTACTACTCACTCTTTACTACTCACTCTCTACTACTCACTCTCTACTACTCTTTCTCTACTACTCACTCTTTACTACTCACTCTCTACTTCTCACTCTCTACTACTCTCTACTACTCACTCTCTACTACTCTCTCTCTACTACTCTCTACTACTCACTCTCTACTACCCACTCTACTACTCACTCTCCACTACTCTCTAATACTCACTCTCTACTACTCTCTCGCTACTACTCTCTACTACTCACTCTACAACTCACTTTCTACTACTCTCCACTATTCTCTCTCTCAATCAATCAATCAGGAGTTTGTTAAAGCGCAACTACTCACCCGTAAGGGTCTCAATGCGCTAGGGGTGGGGGGGGGGTGCAGGTTCCATTCCATCAAGGAGGGGGTCTGTCGAAGAGCCAGGTTTTGAGGTTTCTGGCGAAGATGGGGAGCGATGTTGTCTGTCTGAGGTGGAGCGGAAGGGCGTTCCATGCTTTGGCCGCGAGGAAGGAGAAGGAGCGGCCTCCCGATCTGGTCTTTCTGGTGCGGGGGACCTCGGCGTAGAAGAGCTGGGCTGATCGTAGGGTCCTTTGGGGTGCGTGGAATTTGAGCCGGCTGTTCAGGTATGCTGGTCCGGTGCCGTGGAGGGCCTTGTGTGCGTGGGTGAGCATCTTAAAGGTGATTCTCGCCTCGACGGGGAGCCAGTTGAGTGTGCGCAGGTGCTGGGAGATGTGGCAGTGTTTTGGCAGGATGAGGACCAGTCTTGCGGCGGCGTTCTGGATGTTCTGTAGCTTGCGGATGAGGTTTTTGTTTATTCTGGCGTAGAGTGTGTTGCCGTAGTCGAGTCTGCTGGTGACCAGAGCGTGAGTGACTGTCTTTCAGTGTTCGAGGGGGATCCATTTGAAGGTCTTACGAAGGAGGCGGAGGGTGTGGAAGCAGGAAGATGAAACAGAGTTGATCTGGCGGTCCATTTTGAGCTCGGAGTCCAGGATGATTCCCAGGTTGCGTGCGTGGTCTGTGGGGGTTGGCGGGTTACCGAGGGCGGTGGGCCACCAGGTGTCGCTCCAGGCATCGGGGTTTGGGCCCATGATGAGTACTTCTGTTTTGTTGGTGTTTAGTTGTAGGCAGCTGTTTTTCATCCATGTGGCGATGGCTTCCATGCCTTCTCGAAAGTTGCGTCTGGTGGTGTTGGGCTCGTTGGATAGGGAGAGGATGAGCTGGGTGTCGTCTGCGTATGACACGATGTTGAGCCCGTACGTTCTGACGATGGGGGCAAGTGGAGCCATGTAGACGTTGAAGAGCGTCGGGCTGAGGGAGGAGCCCTGGGGGACTCCGCAGGTGGTATGTGTGGGGTCTGAGATGAAAGGGGGGAGTCTCACCCGTTGCGTCCTGCCGGAGAGGAAGGGGCAGATCCAGTCGAGGGCCTTGGCCTGGAGTCCTGCGTCGTAGAGTCTGCGTATTAGGGTGCGGTGGGAGACTGTGTCGAACACCGCTGATAGGTCTAGGAGGATGAGGGCTACTGTTTCTCCTTTGTCTAGTAGGGTGCGGATGTCGTCTGTTGCGGCGAGGAGGGCGGTTTCCGTACTGTGGTTTTTTCTGAAGCCGGATTGGGAGGAGTCGAGGATGTTGTGTTCTTCAATGAATGTGGCGAGTTGGCTGTTGATGGCTTTCTCGATGACTTTCGCTGGGAAAGGGAGCAGGGAGATGGGTCTGTAGTTTTTTAGGTCAGTGGGGTCCGCTGAGGGTTTCTTCAGGAGGGGGTTGACCTCGGCGTGTTTCCAGTCGTCGGGGAACGAGGCGGTCGCCAGGGAGCGGTTGATGGTGTGGCAGAGCATGGGTGCGATGGTGTCAGCGGCTCTATTGAAGATGTGGTGGGGGCAGGGGTCCGTGGGGGCCCCTGAGTGGATTGACTTCATTGTCTTCAGTGTGTCTTTGGTGGTGAGGGCTGTCCAGTCATCAATCGCTGGTTTCCGGTTGTCGGGGGTGGTTGGTGAGGGTTCAGTGTGTTGGTTGTCTTCGTCGAAGTTGTCGTAGATGCTCTTGATTTTGTGGTGGAAAAAGGTGCTGAGTTTGTCGCAGAGGTCTTGTGAGGGAGGGATGTCGGTAGACTCGCTGGTGGGTTTTGGCGAACTCCTTGATGATGTTGAAGAGTTCCTGGCTGTTGTGTGCGTGGGTGGAGATTCTGTCTTCAATCACTTTTTTCCTCGTTTCTCTGATGAGTTGATGGCGAGCGTTGGTGGCGGCTCTGAAGTTGTTGTGGCAAAAACAACAAGTGATGGACTGAATGTGGATCAATGTCACACACTCCCCCAGTCAAAAGATCTGGGCCCAAATCCATTGTTTTTTTGCACTCCACACCACCCTGGGTTAGACAATGGCGATATGCAAATCAGCTCTGACCCTGTTGCCACATGGGAACAGTCCAGTCTGAACTACAAAAGCCATGTCCTTCCCAGAACGGAATCAAGCATCCGAGGACCGGACCGGTTTCGAGGTAACACCTCTCATCAGCCCGGCTAGCTTGACTCCAAGTGGTGTGGAGTGCCTGGGACCCACGTCAGGGCATCCCCAGCGCACTTAGGGCGGCAATTGCAAAAACAACAAGAGATGGACTGAATGTGGATCAATGTCACACACTCCCCCAGTCAAAAGATCTGGGCCCAAATCCATCGTTTTTTGCACTCCACACCACCCTGGGTTAGACAATGGCGATATGCAAATCAGCTCTGACCCTGTTGCCCCATGGAAACAGTCCAGTCCGAACTACAAAAGCCATGTCCTTCCCAGAACGGAATCAAGCATCCGAAGACCGGACCGGTTTCGAGGTAACACCTCTCATCAGCCCGGCTAGCTTGACTCCAAGTGGTGTGGAGTGCCTGGGACCCACATCTGGGCATCCCCAGCGCACTTAGGGCGGCACTTAGGGAGGCACTCCACACCACTGGAGTCAAGCTAGCCGGGCTGATGAGAGGTGTTACCTCGAAACCGGTCCGGTCCTCGGATGCTTGATTCCGGTCTGGGAAGGACATGGCTTTTGTAGTTCGGACTGGACTGTTCCCATGGGGCACAGGGTCAGAGCTGATTTGCATATCGCCATTGTCTAACCCAGGGTGGTGTGGAGTGCAAAAAAAGATGGATTTGGGCCCCAGATCTTTGGACTGGGTTGAGTGTGTGACATTGATCCATATTCGGTCCATCACCTGTTGTTTTTGCATATTCCGCCCTAAGTGCGCTGGGGATGCCCAGACGTGGGTCCCAGGCACTCCACACCACTGGAGTCAAGCTAGCCGGGCTGATGAGAGGTTTTACCTCGAAACCGGTCCGGTCCTCGGATGCTTGATTCCGGTCTGGGAAGGACATGGCTTTTGTAGTTCGGACTGGACTGTTCCCATGGGGCACAGGGTCAGAGCTGATTTGCATATCGCCATTGTCTAACCCAGGGTGGTGTGGAGTGCAAAAAAAGATGGATTTGGGCCCAGATCTTTGGACTGGGTTGAGTGTGTGACATTGATCCACATTTGGTCCATCACCTGTTGTTTCTGAAGTAGTTGTGGGCTTCTGTGGATTTGGTGTTTCTCCCGGCCTTTTCGAAGTTCGGTGGTAAACCATCTGGCTTTCTTGGCACGGGTATTGTTGTTTTTCTTGAGGGGGGCTATGGTGTTGGTGCTGTCCGAGATCCATCTATGCAGGGTTCGGGCTACGGTGTTGGGGTCATCGTTTTCCGCAATGGTTGGAGTGGAGTTGTTGAGTGCGGAGATGAGCTGGTCGTCGGTGATTTTGGTCCAGTTTCTTTGTGGAAGCAGGTGCTGGTGTCTGTGGATGGTGGGTGTTCTGAAGGTGAAGTGGACGCAACAATGGTCGGTCCATGGGAGTTCGGTGGTGTGGCTGAAGGTGATGGAGTTTCTTCTAGTGAAGAGGGGGTCGAGGGTGTGTCCTGCTGAGTGCGTAGGCTCGGTCACGATCTGGCAGAGTCCAATGTTTTGGAGGTTGTCCAGGAGGCATGTGGTGGTGGGGTCCAGTTGATTGTCGAGGTGGAAGTTGAGGTCTCCCAGCAGGGTGTAGTTGATGGATGCGATGGCCTGCGGGGAGATAATGTCCGTGATGGAGTTGGCGAAGGGTCCGCGGGGTCCAGGGGGTCGGTAGATGAGGGTTCCTCGGAGGGTGGCAGTGGGGCTGGCCAGTATCTTGAAGTGAAGGTGTTCCATCAGTTCTGTGGACTCGTCAGGGAGTGTGCTCAGGCGGAGGCTGGATTTGTGGACGATGGCCATTCCTCCTCCTGGGTGGGTGGGGCGGTCCTTCCAGTAGATCTTGTATCCTTGGGGGATGGCGATGGCGATGTCCGGTCCTGAGGTGGCATTGGTCCAGGTTTCGGTGAAGAATGCTACATCTGGGGTGGTGCTGTTGAGGAGGTCCCAAATTTCTGTGGCGTGTTTGTGGAGGGATCGGATGTTGAGGAGGATGCATTGCAGGGTCTTCGGTTCGGTTGTGTTCTTGTGGGTGGGTTGTGCTGGATCCGTGTTCTTGGCGGTGCTGCAGGTGTGCCGGCAGCGGTGACAGCTGAAGGGTCCATGGGTGTCGGCTGGTGATGCTAGCTTGCAGTTGTTGTTGCAGCCTGGGTTGAGTGTGTGGAGTGCTGCTGGGTCGTAGCGTTGGCGGGCGGAGGTCCAGGGTTCCAGGTGCTGGTCGCGGATGGGTCGCAGATGGGCGCAGACGTGCTTGCCTTTGACGCGCCTTCAGTGCACCAGCGGCGCGCCCGCAGCCCGCGGCCGCTCCGCGGCTGCACAGTGGCCGCCATTAAGTAGGGTTCGTGGAGGGCTGGACAGCTGGGAGGCGGTAGCGGGGAGAGTAGCTGGATTGGGCCATTCGCGCTGGGGGGGAGGGGCCTCGGGGGCAGCAGCGGCGGGGAAAGGTAAAGGGAGGAAAGAAGGGATAAAGAAAAAAGGGAAAATACGCAGAAATAAGGCACAAAAGAGCAGAGATGCAGAAAAGGGCAGAAAGGTGAGAGATGGAAAGGGTAGAAAAACGAGTGAAAACGAGTGAAGGAGCAGAGGGAGAGAAAGGGAAAATGGGCAGAAATAAGGCAAAAAGGAGCAGAGTTGCAGAGAGGTGAAAGATAGAAAGGGTAGAAAAACGAGTGAAAACGAGTGAAGGAGCAGAGGGAGAGAAAGGGAAAATGGGCAGAAATAAGGCACAAAAGAGCAGAGATGCCGAAAGGTGTAGAAGGGTGAAAGATAGAAAGGGTAGAAAAACGAGTGAAGGAGCAGAGTGAGAGAAAGGAGACAGAGGTCCACTGGACCACCAGGGATGAGGCGCAGGGAAACCTGCGGGCGGAGGAGGGCCTCGATCACTAACACTCAAGAGTGCAGGGGGAAGGGAACCTCACTTAATGGTGGAGCTGAGAGGGTGGGAGAGCAATTTCACTGACAATGAGTCAGTGGTCTTGCTCTCTCTCTGCTACTCACTCTCTACTACTCACTCTCTACTACTCTCTACTACTCACTCTCTGCTACTCACTCTCTACTACTCTCTACTACTCACTATTTACTACTCTCTACTACTCAATCTCTACTGCTCTCTACTACTCACTCTACTATTTACTCTCTTCTACTCTCTACTACTCACTCTACTATTCACTCTACTACTCTCTACTACTCACTCTCTGCTACTCTCTGTACTGCTCCCTACTACTCTCTACTACTCACTCTCTACTCTCTATTACTCACTCTCTACTCTCTACCTCTCTACACTTCTCTCTCTACTAGTCTCTTCCTCTCTACCTCTTCCTCTCTACCTCTACACCTCTACCTCTCTACCTCTCTCTACACGCACACATATACACATATATATATGCATATGCATTTATATATATGTATGAGTATATATATATATATATATATTCACAGAAAAAACCATAGGTTTTACACACGTTATAGTTAGGAAGTAGCATTTAAAAAACCTATGAAATTCACTGAAAAAACCATAGGTTTGACACATGTTATAGTTAGCTGGAAATTTTACTGACATAAAACCAATGAAATTCCACGTTATAGTTAGTTGGACTCACTATAACTTGCGCGTGCAATGCACTGCTGATGACGTCACATATTACATCACTCATGACATGGTCAGTGACATCACTCATGACATCACTGATGACACCATCCAGTGAATATGTGTCTTTCTGAAAAATAAATATTAGTGAGTAATGTTTAAATATTTAAATATATATATTAGTGTTTCACTTTGTGTATAAGTGGCTATATGTGTTGGTAAGTAGCTACATGCGTATGTATATGGGTTATTAGATGTTTCTCTTAGTATCAGTATGAGTGTCTATATGGTTTGGTGGGGGTATTACTTAGCACATAGATGCATGAGTGACTGACTCTCTGTTTGTATGTGTTTTGAAGACAGCATATATGCAGGACTGTATGGGTGGATGAGTGTGTATATGTGTTTGTTAGTGAGTGAATGACTGTCTCACTAGTGTCTTTATCAGTAACGACATATGTTTTAATCTAGTATATGTGAATATTGATGTATATAAGTGAGTATATGTGAGAGTAAGAGATTGAAAGAGTTCCTGTTTAAATAAGTATGTGTTTCTATAAGTGATTGTTTAAGAGAATAAATTTGTGTAATTTTCAATAGAAGTAAGGTGGAAGTGTGTGTATAACTCTATATTCAAATAAATGGATGTTCAATAGTTTATTTGCACGTGTGAGTATGTCTGTGAGTAACTTTTCGATGATTGTCGGTGTGTAACAGGATGTATAGGTGTATCATTTCATATGATGAGTGAGTATATGTATGAGTGGATGTGTATATAGATGGTGGAATTACTGAATTACTTGTTGTAACTGATATGGGTATCTGCATTTTTTTTTAAATTTCAGTTTCTATTTTTGAATATGTGTTTCAAGGGTTACATTACAGTGAAAGGAGGTCTGTCACTATGTCACAAGGATGGTGTCATCAGTGATGTCACTGACCATGTCATGAGTCATGTAATATGTGACGTCATCAGCAGTGCATTGCACGCGCAAGTTATAGTGAGTCCAACTAACTATAACGTGGAATTTCATTGGTTTTATGTCAGTAAAATTTCCAGCTAACTATAACATGTGTCAAACCTATGGTTTTTTCAGTGAATTTCATAGGTTTTTTAAATGCTACTTCCTAACTATAACGTGTGTAAAACCTATGGTTTTTTCTGTGAATTTCATTGGTTTTTAAAATGCTAATTCAGAAAAATGTCATGTATGCAACCTATACTTTTGGCAATAAAGTTCTGGCAATATTTTTTTTGAAAACAAGCCGTTTTCTTCACTGTTGAAGTTGCATAGAGACTCCTTGTAAAGCAATACAGAATTCGAAAGTCTGTACCTTGCCTTTTTTTAAACACATTAAAATTTGTCTGTAAATAAAAATAGCCTTACTAAACTTTCGTGCGCGACCCGGTGTGCGCACTCTCGGCAACAGTTGTCAATAAAATGGATATCGCATTTCCAGGCTTTCGTGCGCGACCGAGTGCGCGCACAGGCCTATATATTTCGTAAAAACCTTGCAATTTGAACTTATTGAATTTCTTCATACACCCCTCAAAGAACTTATAGTACGTCAAAGAGATTGTACCTAGACTTCTTTTTTATTCTTATGAAACTTTTCAGTAAATGGATCCGAATGTCTTTTTAAACTTTCGTGCGTTACCGGATGTACACACCTTGGTATTTTTTTTAGAAATATAAAACGTTTCATACTTTAACAATTGTGTGCTTAAATCCAGCTCAGAAGATATACAAAATCATGATGGTAGTTGGTTCAACCCGGACCGTTTATTAGAGATAGATCGTCCAACTCCACCGGAAGACACCCCTAATAAAAAGGACATATATATAAAATGCGGACTAGCCGCTGTATCATGCTAGCAAACTATAACATATAAATCATTAGAAAAAACAAAAGGAATCGAGCAAAATCAGTAGGCCACTGATGAGATCTTTTTTTGACCTCGCTAAAATAGAAAAATTAGGAACAACCCCTCATGAGAAATATGAAACTAGTGAGAGAAACCGAGCTCGACGCCATGATGGCTGCAAGACAGCTCGGCTCCGCTGCCCACCCCACCCAAAATAATGACAAATATTATAAAGATACACAACACACCAGCAAAGTAACAGGGTAAAACGTTTTATTAAATAACTATTTACATGGCAGCCTACTGCAACATGAAAACAACACTTTCAATTGGTTCTTAATAGTTTCAATTCTGGAATTTACACGCAGCACTCCACCCACTTCCCTCACTATCTTTTCTACTCTCAAGAGACAACAACGTCCTACATCTTTCGGAAGACTTTGGTGAAATGGCTACCGTATCTCATTCATCTTCCGAATCTGACCAAAATGATCGACTACCTTTAATAAGAAAAAATAAATCTTTCACCTGGCAATTTTTCACTTATCCTGAAGATCAAAAGAAAGTGAATGCACCAAAAGTAACCTGCACGATATGTGACTTGGTTCTCTCAAGAAGAAATCCAGCAAAAAAATATTCCTTTTCCATACATACCATGGTGCGGCATGTCAAACAAGTGCACCCTCTGCAATTTGCAAAGGCAACGACAAGAGCCCTGGCCACGCTATTACCATTAGAGGTGGCCAGCACATCTTCTGATCGACGACCTGTATCTCCATGGAGTGCAGAGATGGACTTCAGATATTTAACTATATATGGTCTATAACCTATGGTTTTTTCAGTGATTTTCTTTGGTTTTTTAATAGCAAATATCAAAAGCTAGGTATACATAAGCGGCGTTCATTTATGTTCACCACAGCCATTTTTAAAAGTAAAGTGAAAGTCGCGAAACAGTGGCCACGCCATCTAGTCCCTTTTAGGCCCCATCATGCACGTAAGTAACAGCCATTTTCTGTGTCATGGCCTCTCTGCCCATTGCCAATAGCCTATGATTGTTCGAAATTGGTTCTCTTTGGGTCATTCTCTGTTCACAAATAAGCATAAAGTCGCAATACTCTATTTAGTTTTTGCAGATAGTGAAGGATAGGTAGTGCACACTTTTGTCCCCTTTGTAACCCGTCATGCCTATCTCTGCCCCGTTTGTTGGTAGTTGGTTCAACCCGGACCGTTTATTAGAGGTAGATCGTCCGACTCCACCGGAGGACCCCCCTAATAAAAAGGACATATATATAAAATGCGGACTATCCGCTGTATCGTGCTAGCAAACTATAACATATAAATCATTAGAAAAAACATGAAACTAGAGAGAGGAACCGAGCTCGACGCCATGATGGCTGCAAGACAGCTCGGCTCCGCCACCCACCCCGCCCAAAATAACGACAAACACTATGCAAATATTATAAATATATACATATATACATATATTGAACACCCAGTACATCCAGAGGTCATGTCCGACAAGTTGTGTGGGGGGATGCCTTGCTAATGCCGCCACCCCCACCACCTTCTGTAGGAAGGACTCTGGATATCCTTGGTCCCTGAGAAGCTTCGATGTCCCTGCCTTGCACAAATTTCATAAGTTCTGGATGTTGAGAGCCATACTTCAGGGTCCGACAAGTTGTGTGGGGGGATGCCTTGCTAATGCCGCCACCCCCACCACCTTCTGTAGGAAGGACTCTGGATATACTTGGTCCCTGAGAGGCTTCGATGTCCCCGCCTTGCACAAATGTCATAAGTTCTGAATGTTGAGTGCCATACTTCAGGGTCCAAGAAACGCGGACTCGGAGGGGGCGCTTGGCTCCTGCCCCCTCCCCAAGTCTTGTTCCCCTGGTATGGCCTGAGATCGCCCCCGACATAGGCGGCCGGCTCCCGGGGTCAGGCGGAACTTCTTGCCTTTTGATGCCTCTTCCATTCTGGACCTTGTCCCACAATCCGTTTGACCTGAAGACACGTCCTGCGGTGCCCTGGTCCGACCATCACATTTACACCGTCTCACCCGCCATCCGGCTGAATTGCACCCACTCTTCCGATACAGCGACAGGCGGCTGCCACGGAGCTCAGGAAATGGCGGTCGGCTCCACAGACTTGGGCCTGGCCTGCAAGGATGGCTCTGGGCAACCCTGGAACTCGGACGCTTGACTGCTAGGGCATGAGCCCCATTCCCAAAAGCGTCCCCTCAGCCTTGAAGATTCTACAAGAGTCACCGAGGCCCCCGACTCCTGCAGACTTCCGGTGGGGAGCGACTGCCATGATTGCTTGCGGAATGGCCACGACGTAGCCACGGGGTGCTCTCATGCTGACGCCAGCTTCAGTCTGAAACATCCAGAAACACTGTAGACTACCAATTCGATCAGTTCCGGTCGAGCCCCAACGACGTATCGCGTTCTTGCGTAATCCGTCATATGACGCGCCGCGTTAGCTCACCCGGAAGTGCTCCGGTGCGCGAGGCGCGAAGCGCAGCTTCCCAGAAGCAATGCGGAGCGCGTAACGTAAGCATTTACATTTCAGTTGGTTCTCCCTCACAATATTTTCAATGTCACATAAAAGTCACCCATCACCCACTGCCATCTCTGGCTGTTTCCATGGTAACACCTCATTCTGCACCTGGCTGAAGGCACAGGTCAAAAGTTCATATCTCAACGTTCTACAGCAAAGTAACAACACTGTTTTCCCTCCAGAAACACCTGCCAATCCACAGCTCTGTTACATGTGTTTTTTTTTTTTACACCCAATAGTACTTTTCGTTTAACATAAACATTAACATGCAACGTACTGTTCAATCTCCACTTCTTACAATCAACCAATCATTTTTATTTTTTAAACCACACCCAGCCTCTTCCTTTTTCTTTATTTAGAATTTCAACTTCTAACTACCATTCCACTTCCAGAACCGATCGGAGGACGACTACAAATCCCTTGAAAATAAAGGTCTGGCTAATAGGACACAGTTATATTCACTGGAGTGAAAAATATGCAGTAAGCAGACAAATTTGCAACCTCAGCTTACCAAATGTACACATAACATGGATTTCCAAAAGAGGATTGAAATGTCACCAATTGATTCCATTGGTGAAAACTTTTATGCATCTCCCAGAACCAGACCTTATAATTGTGCACTGTGGTGGGAACGATCTAGGCACAATCACTGGGGTAGGTCTGGAAATGCTTCTAAAAGACACCTTTCGACAATTGATGACACTTTTTCCTCAATCTGCCTTGGTATATTCCAATATATGCCAAAGACAGAAATGGAATTGGTCCAATCACCATTGTGCACAATTTGAGAAAGCAAGGAGACATGTAAATAAATCTGTTTCTGCGTTCCTCAGAGATTATAGCATGGGTTCTATTTACCACAACAACTTGCGATACCACATGCAAGACGCCTATAGGAGAGACGGTGTTCATTTCACGAATGAGGGAAACAAAATCTTCCTCTGCAACATCAGGCTCTGCATCGGTACTTATAAATGCAGAAAACACTCAATTAACACAATGGCTCTTTTCAGAGCCACCTTATATCTAAGCACTCAAACTTCTGATTTATCTCCATTTTCACACTCTTGTAAAAAGGTGTGCGCGACCGAGTGCGCGCACCACGCAACTTTAAAAAAAAAATATATATATATATTTTCGCCTTTAAGGGCCTTACTGCACACCCTGAGAAAACCTACGCAGCAAAACAATCTCTACCTTCTCCCCTTTCCATGTTCCAACGCTTTGAAATCAACAATATATTTACTCGCAATGACAAAATGGCGGTCAACACTTCCTGATTTCCTTCGAATCGGACGGATTTACACCATTCCAAAAAAAGCGTAATCTGCGAGCCGGACTGTACAGTTTTGCCAAATTTCTTATAAATCCATTCACCCGTTCGACCTGTAGCCGAGTCTAAAGGTCCTATGGAAAATAACATGGAGAAAACACGTTTTGGGACCCCCCTTTTATCTCAGCCCCCACTTGACCAATCCCCCCCAAACTTTTAGGGAAGGAGCGCAGCGGACCGAGCCATCTTCTTTGAGAAATTCGCTAAGATTCTTCAACCAGGGCCAAAGTTATTCCAAATAGAATGTTGAGGATTTCCTATGTAAACTAGGTCCTAACTATAACTACCTATTGGCGACCGCCAGTAGGTAATATATATATATATATATATATACATACATATATAAACATATATAATCTGCATATCTATATAAATACAAATATAAATGCATGCATACATATACATATATGCATACATATGCATGTTATTTACATGAAAGTTTGAAAAACATTAATAAAAGCAAAGCTAAAAAGCCACCTCATTACAAACAGAATGGCTTTAACTTAAACGAGGGCGAGATCTATTGCATTTTTAATGCTTGTTTACTTTGGTTCCATCAAGAAGGCATGCAGATGTGTCACACATTTGCCATCAATTCTGAATGTTAGCACTCTAGTTGCTCATTAGATCACTGTAGTAAAGCTACTGCTCACCAGGGAAGTCTGCTGCTGGTATTCAAAGTGCATGTTTCAGTCTGCATGTCAGAATTTTTTTAATGAAATAGACGAGGATTTGAGAAGTCACTCAAAATGTGCCCTAATTCTTCTTTCTGAAGCACTAATCATAATTACTATGGCAAAAAGAACCCCCTCATGTTTTTCCTTTATAAATTAAATGTTTTCAGACTTACCACTTTATTCCAATCAAGATGGCTTCTGGTGTGCCATACTTTTGTCCTAAGTATGACTGTTAGCGCTCTAGTTGTTCTTTAGAACACTCTGGGACATTCTGTAATTGGGCTATACTTGGGCTACATCTGGGTGATATTTGGGCTACATTTGGGCTCTTTTGTCATTGGCGCCATCTTGGGAGACTGCATGTCAGAATTTTTTTATGAAATAGAAGAGGATTTGAGAAGTCACTCAAAATGTGCCCTAATTTTTCTTTCTGCAGCACTAATTATACTTTCTATGGCAAAACATACCTCCTCATTTATTTCCTTTTTAAATTAAATGTTTTAAGAGTTACCACTTTATTCCAATCAAGATGTCTTCAGGTGTGCCATACCTTTGTAATAAGTAGGACTGTTAGCGCTCTAGTTGTTCTTTGGAACACTCTAGGAGGCTGCAGTAGAACACAAAGGAATCAACTGACAGTCTCTGTCCTTGTTGGATGTACATGTTTTACTGAGAATGTCAGACTTCATTCTCACATGACTGAGAAAGATAATGTGAATTTACAGAAAATATGTCTTGGGCTCAAAAATTCCACGGACCTGATAATTCTCGCCTCGGTGCCTATTCCAATCATGGAGTCCCACTCTGCAACTCTGGGCAATAGGTTGCTTAATCTCCACAACGGCCCCCACAACGCTAAGGATGCCTGGCCTCCACCTTGGGGGTGCCCAGGAGTGGACGCCTCACAGGGAAAGCCAGGATGGGTTCCACAGCGGTATTCGTACAAGAGCCTTGAGACCCTTGCGGGTGAGTAGTGCGCTATACAAGTATCAATTTACATCAATTTACATGATATCCCAGCAGAAGGCTTTTTCACATGGTAAAATCCCCTTAGAACACACCACAATTCCTAAAATGAGCATGGTACCATCAACAAATGGTTTATAATGTAACTAAAGTCCTACAACCTTCTATTAACTGCAATGCTTTTTAATGAGGTGCTATCATGTATATTGGTCCCAAGATGGCTGCCAACACTTCTTGTATGAAGTGCTGACAGCCAATCAGATCTCACGATGAGATGTGTGGTTAGGCTCCGCCCAGATATATATATTTTTTTCCTTTTAATTTTCTCAGGAACTAGTGGAGGGATTTACAACATTTAAGCAAAAGAGTGAGCTGCGACATAGACTCTACTATTTTGCCAAATTTCTAGTAATTCCGTTCAGCCGTTCGGGTCTGTAGCCGTGTCTAATCGTCCTGGCACACATCACCTCGGGGATGATCGAGTGGGTGAAGTTCAAGAGCCTGGACACAGATACTCACGGTGATTCCACCATAGTCGGACTAGCAAACCAGCAAGCCCAAAAAGCTGTCCTCCAAGAATCATCCCAACTGGCAGAATGGGGTATAGAAGTCACCGCCCCCAGGGTTCCAAAATACCCGCACGTCCTCAGACCACACTATGGTCTACAACATGCCATCTCTGTTCTCAAAGGCACAAATTCCACGTGTTCTGACGGGGGACTGAAAGCCGGGAGGCCAAGATCCCCGCTAAAAATAAAACTCTTGCTAAAAGAAAAACAGCGTATCGTGCAACGACCTCAGCAAGGACCAGCCCTTTCGGAGGACACATGGAGACGGGGCTCCTAACCCCCCCCCACACATACGTAAACATCAGTCGCGTACCTCCACCAAGAGGCCAGGATCGCAACCTTAGCATCATCTCATGGAACATTGCAGGGTTAAATAACATCCGCAGGGTTACAGCCACCCATGACTATCTCGCACTGGGGGACATACTATGTATCCAGGAGACCTGGGCAAGGACCACTTCACCAATCGCTGGCTACCACGAATATTTCAAACCAGCAACCAAAAGGACGATCTTTGGTCGCCCGTCAGGGGGTCTCTCAATCTTTGTAAGCCACGCCTGCAAATTAAAAATAAAAGAACTATCTCTGGAGCCACCGGACCTACAAGCTATCTCAATAGAAGGACTGAGAGCGGACCAAACAACCCGACCGCTTGTACTAATCAACTGTTATCTCAACCCTGCAAAACTTCACTCTCCACACGGCTTGGAATCATTCACCACCGCCCTGGAAGATCTACTAATAAGCCGCTTGCACTATGATGTAATCATAGTCGGTGACTTTAACCTGAGAGGCCTGGATCTGCTACCCATGAAACCACCCAGCAGGAAGTCAGCCCAACTGATTGAACTTTTAGCAAATTACAACTTGCAATCCACCCACGGGATACAAAAAATGCGCTACCCCGCATGGTCTGCCTATCCGACCTTCAGAAATGTCTCCACTATAGACTATATCTTCATCAATGCAGGACTGGCTAACAAACTTTGCAACTTCACTGTGGACGACCGAGTCGAAAGCGACCATAGACCCCTTCGTGTCACATTCAACCTGACACGAGAACAGGCGGACTCCTACGCCGTAATTGGTATGACAACAGGCGAAGAACACCATTTAGTCCTTAAAAGAATAAAATGGTCGACCAATCTTAGCCACAGTCTTAATGCATTCATAGCTAACAGGGCGACAGTACCATGGCCACAAGAAAGTGAATGTATATTACACCTATGGGAAACATTGACCAATGACTTACTGATGTGCCTGGGCAATACCCACCGATCAAGAAACGGACAAAAAAATCTCATCCCAGGTCACCAAAAACCCCACAGCCTTAAGCTTGCCAAGAATGCACTCAACAAGGCAGTGAGAGCAAAAAAGAAAGGTATCCACCTGCCAGGGGGGCTCTCCATTGCCGTTCTGCGAGCCAAGTATAAAAAGAACATCTGGGATCTGAAAAGAAAACGGATCGAACAGAATTGGCTGACAGTGTTTTCCATAATTAAAGGCAAAGATAATAGCAAGCTCTGGCGCTACATCAACAGCCTGTCATCAGGTGGTGTACATAAGGTTAACAGCGTTGGAGGAAAAGTATGGGAACAATATGCAAAGGGGCTGTATACTAGTGAGTCAAATCGAACGTCTCACGGTACAACCGGGTGGCCCAAGGCGGCAGCAGCTACCATCAGCCCTGAAAGTGCCTTGAACGATGTCTCATGTCCGCCCGTACCTGGAAAATTCTCGGAGGAGAAGATAGCAAAATATATCAAAGCCATCAGACCCGACGGTGCCCCAGGCCCTAACGGAATCCCCGCACAGGTCTTTAAGAAAGATCCTGCATTCTTCGCTTCCAAACTTACTCCTCTTTTTAACCACGCATTCGCAACTGCAACCCTGCCATTCTCCTGGAAAGGCTCAATTCTCTTTCCTATCCACAAAAAAGGTGACCACTCGAATCCGGCTAATTACAGACTGATAGCCCTTCTTGACATTGAAGCCAAGATCTATGCCCGCCTGCTACTTAAGGACCTGGAAACTTGGGTGGATAAGAACGGCATACTCCCGCCCTCACAGACCGGCTTCAGGGCTAACTGTTCCACGCTGGACAACATCATAGCGCTCTCGTACCTCGCTCAGAAGGCCAACATGCGGAATAAGTTGCCCCTGTTCTGTTGCTTTATAGACTACTCAACGGCCTTCGACCGTGTGAACAGATGCCGGCTCTGGGCAAAACTAGAGTCTTGGGGGATCCCTAGAGATCTTCTAAAGGCCATAAAAGCACTTTACGAGGGGACCTGGGTTCAGGTGAAACTAAGCGCCACCTCTGTAACCACAAGAATTTCCACTGACTCTGGATTAAAGCAGGGGTGTGTTCTGGCCCCCCTGCTTTTCAACCTGTACACTGCAGACATGGGGCATGCCCTGAAAGATGCCAACCTAGCACCGCCCAGACTGGGGAAGCTGGTTCTGGGCACGCTCCAGTACGCAGATGACACAGTAATTATGGACCACACCAGGGTAGGCCTCCAAAGAGCCTTAAACAGTCTTGCGACGTACAACCAGGAGAACGAGTTACATATTAATGTGAGCAAGACCAAGATAATAATCTTTGGTAAATATCCACACAAAACTAAATTTTCATGGTCTCTGGGGGAACACCGAATCACCACGGCCCCATCCTACAACTATCTGGGCACATGGGTATCAGAGAGGGCCACCGCAGTCAAACATCTGAAGGCGCTTAAACCAAAAATCAACAAAATAATTACATCTCTAAGACGTCTAAGCCACAGCCTGGACAGTCCCTCTGCATATCCGATGCTGACAGTACTCAGGGCCAAATTGATCCCCGCTATCACGTACGGCCATATAGCCTACCCAGGGGCTTTTGTGAAAGTGGTCCAAGCAGCACAGGTGAAAGCTTACAAGATGGTGCTACGGGCCCCCAAACAGGCCAGGAACAACAGGGTGAGACTGGAAATAGGCCTGAAACGTCCTGAACTGATACTATTGGGGGAATTGCTAAAATACTACATCAGAGTTCTGAAGTCGCCCGAAAACACCTTAAAGCACGCGCTAAAAACCATCTTTGGCGAAGCAGGCTCGCCATGGAAAGCCCAGGTGGAACTAGCCATTGAACTTCTGAAGATCGAGGGGCGGAGTCTGCACTTACACGAAATTCCATATTCCGCCTGGGCAAAAGCCGTCAAGCGCCAAGTCCAGTCCATTTCCTTTGAGCTAGACCTTTCCTCGCTCCGGCCCAACCCACTAACGTTGGCCCTGGACAAGTCCTACACTCCCGGTAAACCTCAACCATACTTACAAGACTCACTAACAACCGAAGCAAGACAGAAAATTCTGTTTATGCGCCTCTTGGCCCTCAGGATAACGGACTTCAATCCACGCTGGGCACGCCCGGACGGAGCCACTGCCTGCCGACTTTGCAATTATCGCAGAGAATCCTGGCTACACTTGCTATGTTGCTGTACCAAGCTGGCCAGCGACCGACAGCGTCTGCTACGTCCGGCACTACGCATCTTGGGCCACAGAACTTGCAAAGAGGCCTCGGATTGGTGTTTCTCTGAAACCACAACATGTTTACTAGCTAGGATAGGCAAGTTCATCCATCAAATTAAAATGGCACTCGAAGACCAATTAAAGGATACCATCCCGAAGAGCCCTGTGACCCGTCGTCCCAAAGTTGGCAATCCATAGATAATACAGGGACCCGCCGAAAAGAAAAGGGTTCCATCAGTCAGAGGTATCCAACCGGTGCCGACCCTGGGCCCAATGTAGTCCACAGTGCAACTGAGGATGTCAAACTTATATACTCCCTCCAGACTCTAGTAAGCGAGGTCTCACGTTGACTCTAAATTTTTAATTCCTTTAATAATGTATAGCACCAGTGTACATAGTCCGCACCGAGAACAAATATCGGTACTAATGGGCCAGACCAGTGTATACCGAGCGGGGGGGGGGCTTTTTACTGCATTTTACTGTATTTTATTGAACCAAACTGTATTGTTCTATACTGTAATGATTTTAAGTAATCGCACAGTTCATAAATAAATAAAAAAAATAAAAATACTAATCGTCCTATGGAAAATAACATGGGGAAAACACGTTTTGGGACCCCCCTTTTTTCTCAGCCCCCACTTGACGAATCCCCCCAAAACTTTCAGGGAAGGAGCAGAGCAGAGCGGGACATATTCTTTGAGAAATTCGCAAATATTCATCAACCGGCTCCAAAGTTATTCCCAATAGAATGCTGCGGATTTCCTATGGAAACTAGGTCCTAAATATATACACCTACTGGTGACCGCCAGTAGGTAATATATGTATTTTATGTATATCTAAAAACAAGCAACACAGGGATTAAAAGTCCTGTAACGTGGCATAGTCTAACAAGAAAGGTTAAACCCAACCAAGACAGAATTCCTAATATGTGCCAAGAGTAATAAATAAGATACAGTACAACCTGACTCAATTACATGAACCTTGATGGGCTTTGTACCTCAACCATTACCAAATGCCATGTCACTTAGACTCACCTGGACATCAACCTCAATGGATTAAATTGTCAAAAAACAAAGAACAAACAAAGATGGATGGGTACCAGCCCTCTCTGTCATGCCTGCCGGTTACACGACGAGCAGAGTATGTGCCAAAGATTACAATTATAGACAAGTTACCCGCTATAATAGGTTCCGAGTACTGACTATGGTGTACCGTGGTTGGCAAAATCGGTGGGTACAGAGGTAGGGCGCATGCGCCGAGAGGTAGTCTTCCGGGTTTTAAACCCGCCCCAGACCTGATGAAAGTGCTTCGCGTTTAGCTAGTTTGGCTTCCTGTTCGTTCCGGGTTTCCAGCGGCGTCCGAGGAGCTAGGTGATCGTAGCGTTTTGCGGGATCATCGCTGTGCTTGTGAGTTAGAAGCGGCTTGCTTCGTTAAATTCTTGTTTTGTTCTTGTTTTCCCCGATTTGTGCTACCGCGGTAGTATTGTGCGGTTTTCCTCAGTGCAGGAGATTTGTGTTCCTCGTTTAGCGACAGGGGCTTTTGGATTTTAGTGAGGTTCTATAGCGGTTAGTATCCTCGTCTTTGAGAAATCATTTGTGGACCGTTTCAAGGAGCGATTATTGCATTATATTGGTGAGTGTCACAAGGACTACAGATATACATACCAATAAGAGAGCTTGTAATTTCATGGGCTGTTATCTTTTGTCTAGAGTACAGAGTATATGTACAAGGCATATCCGATCAGTCTACAGAGTTCCTGGCAGCAATCTTGTGTTCGTTATCATTTCTCCTAGTACCCCACAAGGTAACATATAAGACTTGCCATTTACTACTGTGAGGTTGTTGGGGGAGGGATTAGTTCTCACGTATATCTTTTATGTTTCACTACAGTGTTTTTACCGAAGACAAGAGCACCCTTGAAGTGGAAGAAGACTTTGGATTGCCATTCTTTTGTTCCCCCTTCCTACCCTTGTTTTGTTCCCCTGTGTTCTCAGTGTTCACGGTTCGGGGGTTAGTGTATACTACTGACTCCCGGGTAGTGGCAGAGGGAAAGCAGGGTGCATAGCTTCGTGACTCCAGGACACTTCCGAGACAAAAAGGTGCGTGCATGACAGGACGCGAAGCCCTTATTTAATTGTCTCCCAGGTGTCATGGATCTCACATTACAAGATGTGGCTAGTATGGTAGGGAATCTCCAACGAGAGACCCAAAGCATTTCAGACAGATTAGAGGCATTAAGTGTACAGGGAGGTGAAAGGGCAGGCACCAGTACTCCTACCTCAGTGGTGCAGGTGGTTACACCACATACTATCCCCCTGGCACCCCCTGAAAGGTTTTATGGAGATCCCTCTAAATGTGCTGCCTTTCTGACACAATGTCAGCTACATTTCTTATGTAAAGCTGCCTGTTTTCCCAACGACCAGGTGAAGGTGGCTTTTGTGCTATCTTATTTGGGGGCTCAGCAGCTAATTGGACAATTCCCTTGATAGAAAAGGATGATCCCATGTTGTTGGATTATGACGCCTTTCGCAGAGAATTGCGTAAGATGTTTGACAAACATTCGTTTACTCACGCTGCTGATACGGAGTTACTAAATCTGAAACAAGGTTCAAAAGATCTAATTACATACATCTCTACATTCAACAGATTGGTGGTAGAGGCAGATTGGCCTGCTAATAAACGTAGTGCTCTTTTTTACAAGGGCTTACTAGATGAACTCAAGGATGAGTTGGCCCACGTTGTTGATCCTCCTGCCACTTGTCCTGAACTAATAGATTTGGTGGTGAAACTAGATTATAGATTAGGGGAAAGGAAAAAAGATAGAGTGATATACGAATATCCTAGATTCAGCCATAGAGAAAAGAAACCAGAAAAAGAGGCCAAATCAGAAGAACCTGAGCCTATGCAAATAGGGAGTATAAAAGGGCCTTTGAGTGAGGCAGAAAAACAGAGACGCAGGACGAATAGATTGTGTCTATATTGTGGCAAGGCAGGGCACTTCTTGAGAGAATGTCCCGTTAAACCTGAAATTTTTCGCAATTCGGAAAACTAGCAGACCCTAAGGTAATAGAGACCGTACCGTCGGGTCCTATATTTCACATGGTCTCCTCATTGATGAACAATGAAGGACATTTTTATATTACATCTAGATTGTCTTGGCTGTCACAATCTATTACACAGGCTATTATGATAGACTCTAGGGCCTCTGGAAATTTTATGGATACTAAATGGGCCCTTGCTAATGATGTCCCAACAGTGAGTAAAAAAGACCCCGAAGAAGTGTACACCGTAGATGGGAGTCCTTTAAAATCTGGACCCATTACACATTCCAGTATTCCCATAGAGCTGCACATTAAGCCTACACATTGGGAAACTATAACATTCGATTTGATTGAATCCCCCCAGTTTCCAGTAGTTTTGGGTCTTCCTTGGTTACGCCTCCATAATCCTCACACCGATTGGCATACTACTAGTATCACTTTTTCCAAGGATGACGAACAACCTGCAACTTGTAATAGCATGACCCTCCCAGTTCATCAGCCTGATGTTACTGAATACCCCATGCAAAAAAACATTCCTTTGGTATCAGACACTCATACAGGAATTGATTTGGTAGAACAACCAGATGAGATACTTCCTCCTGTTTATCAAGAATACCAAGCAGTTTTTGATCAAAAACAAGCCACCAGCCTACCCCCCCATAGAGTATACGACTGCCGAATTGATTTGCAACCTGGCGCACATATACCTACTAGCAGAGTATACTCTCTTACAGAGAAAGAGAATGTGTATTTAAGAGAGTATCTCGACATATATGCTAGATCTTGGGTTTATCCGACCGTCCAGATCCCCTGCTTCTTCGGCATTGTTTTTTATCCCTAAGAGAGAAGGGGGTTTACGTTGTTGCATTGACTACCGCTCATTGAACACTATCACCATAAAGAACAAGTACCCCTTACCGCTCATCTCTTCTCTACTCGAGCAAGTGAAGGATGCCCAATGGTTCACGAAATTAGATCGGCGTGGGGCCTATCACTTGGTTCGTGTTAGGGAGGGTGATGAGTGGAAGACGGCATTTTGCACCAAGTTCGGGCTGTATGAGTACTTGGTAATGCCCTTTGGGCTTTGCAATGCTCCTTCAGCATTTCAATACTTCATCAATGAAGTGCTGAAGGAGTACCTTGACAAATATGTCATAGCTTACATTGACGATCTCCTAATATATTCCAACACCCTGGAGGAACATATTAGCCATGTTAAATCTGTGTTACGTCAATTACAGAACAATAAACGTTTTTGTAAGTTGGATAAATGTTTCTTCCACCGCCACCAGGTTGCCTTTCTGGGGTTCATTGTGTCCGCATCAGGTTTGCGCATGGATCCCCAAAAAGTTAGGGCTGTCTTAGAGAGGCCACCACCCAAGAATGTAAAAGAAATTCAACAATTCATTGGGTTTTCAAATTTCTATAGGCGTTTTATTCACCAATTCTCAGATTTGGTAGCTCCTATCACCCGTTTGTTGCGAAAAGGGGTTCCATTTTATTGGTCGGAGGAAGCTGACAAGGCTTTTAACATTCTAAAGACTGCATTTACACAGGCCCCTATTCTCAAGCACCCTGATCCGTCCAGTCCCTATGTGGTAGAGGTGGATGCCTCACAAGTAGCCGTAGGAGGGATATTATCTCAGGCGGATGCTGACACTGGTGAATTACATCCTGTGGCCTATTATTCGCACAAGTTAACTCCAGCTGAAGTGAATTACGCGGTGGGAGAAAGGGAACTCTTAGCCATCAAAAAGGTATTGGAAGAATGGAGACAATACCTCTTAGGTACAAACCACACAGTCACTGTCTTAACAGACCATCGGAATCTACAATATTTGAAATCAGCTAGAGCTTTGTCCATGCGACAGTTGCGATGGACACAGTTCTTTAATGAGTACGACTTTACTATACACTTTAGAGCAGGCAGACAAAATGGTAAGGATGATGCCTTATCTCGCTTAGGGTTCGAACCAGTCCCTTGTGATGAGACACCTCCTTGTATCATTGCACCCCAAAGGATAATGGGGGCTTTGACTTCTGAAGAGGAATTCATCAGGGTGGTGAGGAAGGCACAACAAGAATCTGCCTCCCGCGACATATTGCAACAGCATCAGTCCTTGGTTAAAAATGACCTTCATTACATTGAGGGCGGGCTGTTCATTCCGACAATATCCCTTCAACAGCAGGTGATGGAATGGTGTCATTCACATGGGGTGGCAGGGCATCCAGGATACAAAAGAACCTTAGAGTTGGTTAAAAGACACTGCTGGTGGCCTCATATGAGCAAAGACAACAATATGTTCAGACATGTCATATATGTGCTCAAGGTAAATCCTCGCATGAAGGCTTGGTGGGTTTGACGAAGCAGACATTTATATGATACCAAATACATATGTTTTCAGGCCTATAGTCTTCTTTGAAGTACTAAAGAAAGACACCAGCAGAAATCCACAGAGTGGTCGCACGCTCCATTCTGTGTGTCAGTCAGCTGCAATGTGCAGAGCGAACGCAAGGCTTCCGAGAAATGACATGCCAGCTTCCAGCTTTTAGCTTGCTATTGCCAAACCTCATATCTTTCAGTAAAAGATGTCGACATGACATGACCTGCCCTTGCTGGTCAAATACGTGCAGAACCCACGTACACTAGAAACGCCGATTTCACCTTTATGGAAAAACCCAATTCTGTTCTTGTAGATGACACGTGGGTAATGTAGGCACACTTTCGAGCCTTAAAAGGGTATCACACCATATGTGCACTTCACTGATTGGTCTAGCAGGTCATACCCTCATCCAGATTACGTATGCTATGATGCCCATCCTGTGGGGGCATATACCTATAAAATGTCTCCGCACTGTCATACCAATTGGGCACTCAGTGAGCTTTTGCTGAGGTCTCCGTGTGCACGTATCTTGCATTGTGATTACTTTCTAATTGGGTTCCCAATAAATCTTGCATACTCAAACATGCTGAGAGCGAATTGTTTATTGAACTGTGTCATTGATCTTTTATTCTTGCAGTGAATCATTGAGGCTTCAACATTTGGTGAAGAATGCTGCGGGCCCAATACAGCTGACTGGCTACACCGACGGAGCGGACACTGGATCGGACCCTTTTGGCACCCTTCTGAGGGCGGGATTTGAGGTGATAACGTTCTGTTTGTTTATCTCTCCCCGGCCTGGTTGGTTGCTGGAGGGGGTCGGATCCTGTGGATGATCCGTGTGTGACCTCTCTGCTGTCTTTGGTCTTGTCCTGCTATTTTTTCGCTCTCGGCACGCTTGTGTTGTGTTTCGGACTCTGCTGACTCTTCTTACTCTTGGCTCTCTATGTCTGACGAGGTGTGCCTGTGTCCTGGGGATATTTACAAGGCTTGTTCAGACTCCATGTCTTTCGTGGTTCCTTTTCTGATCACCTTCTTCATTCTGCTGTTTCTGGCTCTGATGGTTTACGTGTGTTTTTGTCACCGCACGACCCGGGAGGTAGCTCCCGTCTAGCTCTCTTTTCCTTTCCTCCAGCCCTCGGTGCTGTTGACCTTTCTGACGTTCTGTGCCACGGGCGTGTGTTCACCTCTGTCATTGCTGCCTGAAGTCCACTGCCGTCTCTCACATACATTTTTTTATCTTATAGGGTCTGACCTTGGTCCCCTGCGTTTCCTGGCTGGCTGGTGACGGCAAGCTTCTGCAGGATTCCTGGCCAGCAGTAAATCTTTGGTGACTTCGTGTCAGTGGGCCCTTGGCCAGCCATTGAGGGCGAAGGTCTGCAACCCCTACCCCGCCGCAGAGAGTCACCGGCAGCTGGAATGCGGGATACCATCGCCAGACCATTCCCAGCGGGTGCAGTGGACGTCGGTAGGCTCTAACAGACTGGACGAAGCCCGGTGAGTACACTTGGGAGGGGACTTTAACCCTCCGGTATTGGGTTGTAGCAGTTGGCCCCTCATTGTGAGCTGTGGCAGTTTGTGCTCCCCTGTGGGTGGTAGCAGGTAGCTCGCCGTTTTAGGACGTGGCAGTTTCGCTCCCCAGATCGGCACATAGTATTTGTGCCTGTTGAGTATCGCAATACGAGTGGCCAGGTTGGCTACTAGATTTAGTTTATACTGTGTATCTGATAGATTGTGATTTTATTTGTTCTCATGAGCTCTGGCCTGGGTCCAGCACCATCACCAACGCGCAGCTGGCCTAATATTTTGGCATTTATGAGGAACGCCCCGGGCGCTCCTGGCTCTCTTGCTAACGCCAGTCGCCCTGCCTGGGTTCCGCCTCCACCCTCCCCCTGGAGACGTCCACCTAGGGGCCAGAGTGGTTCTAGGTTCGTGCCAAGGGGATATACTCGGCACGAGGAGGGGGGTGTGACGCCTAGTACAACAGTGTTTCTTTTCTCAATCATTATAGGTTTCATTGCATTTTTTTATTGTGTACTTGTGATGTGCTTGGCCTATGTAGTGGCCAAATATTGCTAGGAAGGAGGAGTATTTTTTTGGCTAGGTTCTAGGTTACCTTTGCCGGCTTATCCATTTAAACTGTATAATAAGAACATTACTGAAGGAGATCGGGTAGAAAACACCCATCCCACACACCCAGTTACCAACGTTGCCAAATAAGTACTCCCGCCCACAATACCCCTGGCCTCTGGAAGGGACGGGCTGGAAAGACCGATTAAAGTGCACCTCCCTAAAAATAGAAAATTTGACGGTTTATGATAAAAGTTCTAATATTCCCCTCACTTTTTTGGGACTAAGTACAGCAGACCCACACACATTCTCTGCACAGAAGGGTTTTTCTACAGCGCTGCTGCGTAGGATCCCCGTATTTGTCCTAGATGTTTTTGTGATTGACTGAACAGAGTGAAACAATTCACCACTATCGCTATATTGTTGAATGCCAGCACCCTGTGGCACAGCCGCACACAGGGTCTGTTTTCCTACCTTACCTGTTTCTCAGGCCGTCAAGGCCCAAACAAACAAAATAGGATCTAGCTTCTTTCTCCCTTGTGAAAATGCTTCGGTGAATTGGCGTACATGACCTGTTGGGGTGATTGATGTATGGCTTTCTTGTTGCCCTCTTGCAAATACTGTACGGCTGAAACATAAGTGAAGTATTTGTCAACCTATTGTGTCACATGTTACTCTATTGACGTCCACCCCCACAACCCATTTGTCTGGTATACTTGAACAGTTATTTGTAAAGCGTTTAGGACTAGCTGCTGCACACGACTCAACCATGGGAAACCTCAATAGTAAAAAGAATTTAAATACGACTCAGCCAGCCCCACCCAAAAACTCACCTGCATATAATGTAGCTATAAAAAAAGGCTTAAGCTCAATAATGTACACACATAAGTGGCATGATCTGACATCTAAAAATAAGGATCTCCAATTCCCATGCAATGGCACATATGACATGGCCAAACTATCATACTTACGCCAAATGTTAAATATAAAAGGAAGGAAAATTAGAACTTTAGAATGGGAGGCGTACCATAATTGGGACTCCGTGTTAAGCGATATGCGTTCAACAAGCGCAGTAAAATCTAAAGTCCACAGCGAACTTATGGAAATTAAAAAAAATATATTACAGGCAAAATTGGAGGGGAGATGGAGAAAAGAGCAATTAGATACAATAGGCGCATTCCCATGTGTACAAGTTAAAGAAGAAGAGGCAGAAGACCAAGTCTTAGAAGATATTCTTTTGGGATGCCTGGGCAGTGAGTCACTGCAGCAGGTACCTGAGCCAGAACACACTGAGCTAACTCCCGGGGAACGAGACGCAGCCATAACCTTTGTACGCAGAGCATTGAAAGATAAGGTTGCGAAACCAGAATTGGAATCTATCCAAGACCTGGCTACGCTGAAATTGATGAGAAAGATAGCTGTCAAAGCCGCTTCAGATTACAACGACAAGAAAAACAGCGTTCTCAAACAATGTATTAAAAAACAGATTAAAATACCTAAGCTAATAGACAGTCCGTGGCAGCAATTATTTGAGGATGGATCACAGGATGACTCACTCAGCAAACAACAATGGCATTCGCTAATATGGGATGCATTTACATATGTCCATCACACAGAACACAACATTTCCACACTAGAGCAGTGTTTGACAGAAACAGAGCCAGCTCCAGAGAACAAAAGAAGAGGCAGTTTTGGGGGAACGGTGGGAGGGGCTTCAGCATCAAATCCAAATTCACCAAAACTGATGTTAAAAAGTGATTCTTTAAAGTGTCAGGCGCTACTACAGCAGCTTGTTGAGGGCTCACTAACTGTGGACTCTTTTATAAAAACACAGCATAGGAGATATTTAGAGAAAACACTGTCCTTAGCACGCGCAGAGTTAATGAACAAAGCACCCCAGGCCCACTCAGCATATGCAAAACAAGTTGACGCCCAGATGACCACAGGTAGTCGTGCCCAACTTCCAGAAAAATATGATTGGGAAGTAGGGAAGTTCGGATTCACGGACCCAGATTTAGTAACATGGGAGGAGTCTAAGTTGCAGGACACGCTTGAATATGCTATAGATAAATTACAGCAATGGAAGCAGCTAATTCACACATGTGCAGTAATTGACGTAGCCCACTCCCTGGCCCACTCCATCGCCGCGGCCAACACAACAGGCAACTCTACAACAACAGAGGCCCCATCACTTATCATGCCCCTACGAGAGATACCACCACCACCTGGCAGCGCGCCAAATGATGTAGCATATGTTTATGTCCCATGGTCAAGGCAAGACATTAGCGCCTTCAGCAGAGACTTCCCCCGTTTACGCGAGGAGCCCAGGAGATGGTACGAAGAGCTTAGCAGAATGACATCATTAGGAGGTTTACTGTGGCGCGACCTCGACACGCTCTTTAACATCATCATCCCAAAAGATCTGTGGGAGGATTGTAAAAGAGCGATTGAGTGGCCAGAGGTTGAACCAAAGCGGGGGAACGGAGGGACACCAGGCCCAGAAGTAGAGGAGTTATACAAAAAAGTAGTGGGACATTTGAAGGAGAGGGTGCCGGAAGATAGGGTTGATTGGAGCAAAATTACAAGCACCAAACAGGAAAAGGATGAAAGTGTGAATGCATACTTTGACCGCCTCCTGCAAGTATATAGGCAGAACAGTGGATTGAAAGACCCCATGGGAGATGCAATGCCAGCTCTGGTAACTACATTTGTACAAGGCCTCGCACCACCCATCAGGACACACCTTCAGACTTCTTTCGTCTGTTGGCAGCAGGAGAAAATAGAAAAAGTGCTGTCAGCGGCGAAATATGCGCAGATTTCCAGGCTAGCGCTCAGGCAATGGAGACAGAAAAACTGAAGAAAGAAAAAGTCAGGTTAATGGTGGCACAGGAACGGTTCTATAGCAATAACAGAGGCAGGGAAAGGAGCAGAGGGGGGGGGGCGAGGCGTAGGAAGACAGCAGACCGGTAGGACACCTTCCTTACCCCGCAGATCAACCTCCCTGCCACCCCAAGGAACAGCATGCTTCTATTGCAAGGATCCTAATCATTGGAAAGCAGATTGTCCAATATTAAAGAAAAGAGGTGAGGACAGTAGGTACAAACAGAACAGCGGGCAACAGGGCAGACACCAGCACGCCAACTACACTCAGCACACAGAGTACAGAGACAACACGCCACATGAAAATGAGTCCCAGCAGCAATGGGCAGGAGGGGAGGGATGGACTCCAGTAACGAATGACTGGCCCCCACCCCCACCCCCAGCACCATTCTAGGGATGCCTGAAAGTGGGAAACTGCGTGATAATAGCAGCACCAGCAATATTAGTAGATCAATCCGGACCATATGTAGAGGGAGAGGTATTGGGCAGGGTTGTTCCATTTCTAATTGACACAGGGGCTCAAAGATCAATGCTGAAGGCACTAACAACGCCTGAAGCTCCACTTTCTAGGACTACGATAACCGCAGTAGGCATGACTGGCCAACCGATTACAGAATACCTTACTGAGCCACTACAGTTTGTAGTAGGCACGATAACAGTGCACCACCAATTCATCCTTAGCAGGTTCTGCCCCGTGAATTTGCTGGGGAGAGATCTGTTATGCAAATTACAATGCACCATACACTGCTCACCAACAGGGGTCTTTTTAGAGAGCAAGGCAAATGGTTTAATGGTACAAGCATTCATGACATGCCCCGACCTCCAAATACCGCCAGAATTACGACATTGTGTGCCGCCAGAGGTCTGGGCAACAAGTGCCAATGACGTAGGGCGGGTATTGAACTACCCACCGGTACAGATAAAACTGAAGCCAGGGGCAGTTCTCCCAAGAGTGCCACAATACAAAATATCAAAAGAAGGGGAGGAGGGCATCGCACCAGTGATACAAGACCTCCTGAAGCAAGGAATTTTAAGGGAGATTCAATACAGTCAATGTAACACCCCGATACTTCCTGTGAAAAAAGGATCCAAGGGCCCGAACGGGGCCCCTGTCTATCGATTTACTCAGGACCTCCGAGAATTGAACAAAATAGTCTTACCATCTTTCCCAGTGGTCCCAAACCCAGCGACAATATTATCTAATATACCTGTGTGGGCTAAGACTTTCACTGTGATGGATCTTAGCTCTGCCTTCTTCACAATCCCCTTGCACCCTGATAGCCAACACTTCTTCGCCTTCTGTTTCCGACAAAAAAGATTTTGTTGGACACGGCTGGTTCAGGGCTATACAGAGTCACCATCCATTTTCACACATGCCTTAAAAACAGATTTAGACTCCCTGGTACTGAAGGAGGGATCCACACTTATCCAGTATATTGACGATTTGCTATTGGCCTCACCTTCAAAGGAGGCTTGTGTGAAGGACACCATCGCTGTCCTATGCCACTTAGCATTAAAGGGATACAAAGTCTCCCCAAAGAAGTTACAGTTTTGCCTCACCTCTGTGAAATACTTAGGCCACGAGTTAACAGAAGGAACAAGAAAACTGTTGCCAGACAGAATCTCGACAATAACACATTTTCCCAGACCCCGCACTCAGAAGGAAGTTAGAGCTTTCTTAGGAGTTGCAGGATACTGTCGCCATTGGATACCAAACTTCTCTCTCATTGCAAAACCTCTGCAGGCATTGACACACAAAGGCATACCTGACACTGTACCCTGGTCACAAGAATGCGAGGCAGCCTTCAAGGCGCTAAAAAGGGAATTAGAAAGAGCACCAGCACTAGGAATACCAGACTATGGGAAAGACTTTCACTTGTTCTGCCACGAGAAGTGGGGGTGCTCGACGGGGGTCTTGGCTCAGAAACATGGAGCTTTCTACCGCCCCGTGGCATACTATTCTGCCACTCTAGACCCAGTGGCTGCAGGGCTCCCACCGTGTCTGAAAGCAGTAGCTGCTGCAGCACTCGCCGTGGAACAATCGGACAACTTAGTGCTAGGACACACACTAGTGCTGCACGTGCCCCACCCCGTGGACACACTTCTGACATCCACTAAGACACAGCACCTCACAAATGCACGCCTCACCAGGTATGAGTTGGTACTCCTGACACCACACATTATCATCAAGAGGTGTACCACTTTGAACCCTGCATGCTTGCTACCCACGCAGCATGAGCTGGAAGACTTTGACTCAGATGATTCCTTCCATGATTGCGCATTGGCAATAGACAGGCACACCAAGATACGACCGGACCTTAAAGACACACCGCTCCCAGATGCTCAAGGGGATCTATTTGTAGATGGGTCATGTTTAAGGGATGACACAGGAGTACTACAAGCATCCTATGCAGTGGGCACAGCAACCAAATTGCTGGAAGGAGGGAGACTGACAGCAGCAAAAAGTGCACAAGCAGCAGAACTTGTGGCACTCACCAGAGCATGTGTATGGGCTGAAGGGAAGAAAGTAAATATATACACAGACAGTCAGTACGCCTTTGGGGTGGTCCACGATTTTGGCCAGTTATGGTCAATGAGGGGGTTCCTTACATCAGCAGGCCAGCAAATACAGCATGCACAGTTGATTTGTGACCTCCTCCAAGCACTGCTATTACCTTGCAAGGTGGCCATAATAAAATGTGCCGCCCACACTTCATCAAAAGACCCCATCTCCAGAGGCAATGCCTTCATTGACCAAGAAGCAAAGAGGATAGCGCTTACAGGTTGCGAGCAAGCTATGGTACAACTAGTAGGCAACAAGACAGACACGGAAGAGGATAAGGGTTCACTGCATTTTGATCCAATACGTATTCAGAGGGAGGCAGCTGACAATGAAAGAGAGGAGTGGAACCAACAGGGATGCAAACAAACTGAAGAGGGGCTATGGGTAGGACCTAATGGCAGGATATGCTTGCCTTCAACCATGCTCCCTTCAATGAGTAGGTTGTTCCATGGACCATCACACGTGGGGCGGGATGGCATGATCAGGTTATTCTCCCAGTGTTGGTACAACACGAAATTCCGCCAGACAGCAGAGAGGCTGTGCAAGCAGTGTGCTGTCTGTGCGCAGTACAACACTGGAAAAGGTATCCCAACTGCGCCTGGCCACTTTCCACCCCCCCATGGACCATTTGAAAGCCTTCAGCTTGATTTTATAGACATGCCCCCCACCCAGTCATATAGGTTCGTTTTGGTAATTGTTTGTATGTTTAGCAAATGGGTAGAGGCCTATC
The DNA here is from genome assembly GCF_964263255.1 of Lissotriton vulgaris. NCBI lineage: Eukaryota > Metazoa > Chordata > Amphibia > Caudata > Salamandridae > Lissotriton > Lissotriton vulgaris. The sequence goes on from NC_141689.1 coordinate 56,959,461, forward strand.
CCACCAAAAATTGTGATGCCCAGAGCGTGGCAAAGTGTTTACTTAAAGAGCTATTACCCAGATTTGGGGTACCTTCCGTCCTGGCATCTGACAATGGTCCAGCGTTCATTTCCAATGTCATAAAAGGGCTCTGCAAGGGAATGGCAATAAAACAAAGGCTACACTGCGCCTATCACCCGCCGGCGGCAGGGGCTGTCGAGCGCAGAAATGGAATTTTGAAAAGTAAAATTGCAAAGATCTGTGCGTCAACTGACCTTTCGTGGGTAGACGCGCTGCCTCTCGCACTTTTAGCAATGAGATGTACGCCAGACAGAATAACAAAGTTAAGCCCCCATGAGATCATATTTGGCCGCCCCATGAAAATACCAGGGCATATGTCAACAGCCCCCCTGTCAGTAATGGACGACTTATTGCTATGTTACTGTAAAGAGTTAACACATGTCTTACGTTACCTCCACTGCCAGGTGCTGACGTCCCTTCCAGATGCAGTGACACCGCCACCCCATGATCTAAAGGCTGGTGATTGGGTTTGGATCAAAGCCCACACACGGAGAAACTGCTTGCAGCCGAGATGGAAGGGGCCAAGGCAGGTCATCCTCACGACGGCCACAGCTGTGAAGTGTGAAGGCGTAGCGTCGTGGATTCATGCCTCACACACAAAGAAAGTAACGGGCGGAGAAAAGACGCAACCGGTTCAGGTGGCAGCCACCGGGCCCAGCCAGGGATACAACCTTCGCTCCCACAGCAAACAGAAACATGACCAAGGGAGTTAATGATCAACGGGCTGCTGGCTAAATGCAATGCTCCTGACAAATAGACTTCGATCTGTGTCAATACAAGCCTGCGGACAACGGTCCAAGATACAATTAACTATTTTATGTCCGGGAAAAAACATAACTGCAACTCTGACCCTCCTGGTACCGAGGCCTCTATTGCTCAGTGAGCTGATACATTTGATTTTCAATGATATTTCCTTTCCGGCGAGCCAAGAGCAAATTCCTGAGCAAGAGTTAACAGACCTACGTTTTGACATTCTCAATAGTTCTATTTTTGCGATACAGAGTTCTGGTTCTAGCATTATTCAAAACCTTGAACACCACCCATTGTGCCGCTTTTGCAACAGAAATCACTGGTCATAGGCCTGCTTGAGACAGTGAAAACTGAGAGAAGAGCAGTGGGTAAATGCTTGACTCTAAGGGCAAGCCAGCATAGCGCCAAGTGGACCAATTTAGGGCCTATTCACAAGAAGATTGCATAGCATAGGAAAGGGAGAGATTTGTACAGAGTCATGCAGTCCACTGAGAGACATACATGTAATTGGAGAGCAGTGATTCTTGCAATATTGTTACCAATTCCAGCGGTGATAGTGACGGCAATTATAATAACATATTCTAATGAGCTTGAAATACCACACCTAAAAAAGGGTGGGGGATGGTAGTGATGGAACTGAGCCAACAAAAATGCCAAGAGACTATGAACAAAATATAACAATGAACATTACTGGTGTGGGGGTGGATGTGAATAAAGGGGACAAAGAAGGATTGTGGGATACCTACGAAGGGAACCAATATGTGGAAATGTTGAAACTGTATGTGACAATTTTGAATATATCTGACTGCTATGTTTGCACACACCTGCCCACAGACACCACACATAGTTTAAAGTACAACGTCCTGCCATTATCCAAATATGTAGGCTGTGTCCTCTTGCGAGACATGTTCCAAAGTCAACACGGCATGTCTGCGTCAGTATCTGTAGGTACACCCTCTTCTGAAATACTGACTGTTGATCCCAGCGGCAGCAAGGGCTATAGCTATAGCAGGAAGACAACAGACCCCCCTCACAGACCTAAGAGGATCCCTTGTATGAATATGCAGCCAACCAAGGGAGACTTAGAGATGCTAAAGGGATTTGACAGGGCGTCCAGAAACAAGGAATGGAATGGCAGAGCAGGTTGGGATGACATAGAAACAGGCCACTTGAAAATACCAAGGTTCAGGGTAGGGGAAGTCCCAGCCCCCTCCTGCATCCTCAAGGAAGAAGTAGTAACACCCAAGAGAGTGCCGGTTCTTCCAAAGGGGGCTACCAGAACATGCACCCTTTCAGAACTGCTGTCCAAAGACAATTGGAAGGAGTGCATCTCATTTGGATGTACCTTCGAGGAGGTCGCTCAAGGAGAACAGGGCCTATTTGATTGCGAGGACAGGATAAACAGGATAAAAGGCATACCACCCATAAAGACAGTTCCCCAGATTTACATGGGAATGAGCAGCTGTAACCACACAACCAGACTAACTCGAGTTAGGAGTCGTGACGAGCCGTCACCAGGTCTGGTAGGTTACAAAGGCCTTTTCTTTGTTTGTGGTCCATGGGCATACTTCTACCTGCCCCCAGGATGGTATGGAAGTTGCTACTTAGCCTCCATCATCCCAAAAATGACCCACTTCACAAAATTAGTGCCAGCAGAAAAACCAAAGATGACACTGGCGAGGGCCAAGAGAACGCCCGCTTGGGTAGACCACGTGTTAACAGGTGTTGGGGCAATGGTTCCAATACTAGGCAATGTCTATACTTCAGAACGGATACACCAGTTGTCCAGGATGATTGAAGATCTAGCGGACTCTACCACTGACGCCTTAGGGAACATAACAGAAGAGCTCACCTCCATGAGGGCTGTCGTAATTCAGAACCGGATTGCCCTCGATATGATTCTGGCAAAGGAGGGAGGAGTCTGTTCCATCCTCCATGAGGCATCTTCCCAAGCATCTACCCTGGCTCAGAGCCAATGCTGTGTATTTATTCCGGATAACAGTGGGAATATAATAAAAGCCATTAAAAAAATTAAAGATATTAGAGATGAAGCCCACGGGATACACACAGGTAGTCTATGGGAAGAGGTGATTAAGTGGTTCACAGGCTGGGGCTCATGGATACTTGAGGCAGTTATAATAGTGATAGCAGCTATTTTGACACTGTGCCTTCTGATAAAAATATGCCCATCTTGCTGTGCAGCAATTTTTAGGTCCTGCGCCAACTGCATATTCAGGAAAGGTGGTTCACAACACCACACTCACAAGGATGAGGATGAGGATGAGGAACAGGAGATGATAAAGATGAACGACTTCTGATTAACATATGATTTAGTATCAGATTTGGGGATGACGAAGCAGACATTTATATGATACCAAATACATATGTTTTCAGGCCTATAGTCTTCTTTGAAGTACTAAAGAAAGACACCAGCAGAAATCCACAGAGTGGTCGCACGCTCCATTCTGTGTGTCAGTCAGCTGCAACGTGCAGAGCGAACGCAAGGCTTCCGAGAAATGACATGCCAGCTTCAAGCTTTTAGCTTGCTATTGCCAAACCTCATATCTTTCAGTAAAAGATGTCGACATGACATGACCTGCCCTTGCTGGTCAAATACGTGCAGAACCCACGTACACTAGAAACGCCGATTTCACCTTTATGGAAAAACCCAATTCTGTTCTTGTAGATGACACGTGGGTAATGTAGGCACACTTTCGAGCCTTAAAAGGGTATCACACCATATGTGCACTTCACTGATTGGTCTAGCAGGTCATACCCTCATCCAGATTACGTATGCTATGATGCCCATCCTGTGGGGGCATATACCTATAAAATGTCTCCGCACTGTCATACCAATTGGGCACTCAGTGAGCTTTTGCTGAGGTCTCCGTGTGCACGTATCTTGCATTGTGATTACTTTCTAATTGGGTTCCCAATAAATCTTGCATACTCAAACATGCTGAGAGCGAATTGTTTATTGAACTGTGTCATTGATCTTTTATTCTTGCAGTGAATCATTGAGGCTTCAACAGGTTTATCAATTCTCCTTCCTACACCTGTAGCTCCCTGGCAGTCTGTTTCAATGGATTTCATTGTGGAATTACCAAAGACACAAAGAGGCAATACCACCCTTTTAGTGGTAGTAGACATGTTCACCAAATCAGCTAATTTCATCCCATTAAAGGGTCTACCTACCTCTTTTGTACTGGCGGGTGTCTTTCTACAAAATATAGTGAGACTCCATGGTCTACCGTCTATACTGATCACTGACAGAGGCTCTCAGTTCGTGTCCAAATTTTGGAAACAGTTATGTAAATCAATGCAAATCGAAGTCCGTCTGTCTTCCAGTCATCATCCTCAGACAGACGGACAAACTGAAAGGGTAAATCAAAGCCTCGAACAATTCTTACGTTGTCAACTTCTGCAAGAACAAAAGGAGTGGGATGAGCTGATTTGGTTGGCAGAGCTGTCCTATAATAATAGCCATCACTTTTCCACACTGTTCTCCCCTTTTTATGCTTCTTATGGTTTCCATCCTAAAGTTCTTCCCTTTTCCCCGTTGAGGCCTTGTGCCATCCCGGCTGTCCAGGATTTAGTCTCACATTTACAGACAGTGCATTCCACTATACATAACAATCTTGACAAAGCCAAAACAGATTACAAGAAGTCTGCAGACGCACACAGACATACAGGACCAGTGTATCATCAAAACGATAAGGTCTGGCTGTCCACGAAACATCTTTCTCTGAAGGGTACCTGTAAATTTAAACCTAAGTTTATTGGCACTTTTTCCATTCTCAAAGTCATCAATCCTGTAGCATTGAAATTGAGTTTACCTCCTTCTATGAAAATACATCCTGTGTTTCATATTTCTCTGCTGAAACCAGTGCAGCCCAATACTCGTCTTCCAACGACTCCTCTTCCCTCTGTGGTTGATAATGAAGACGTATATAGGGTAGAGGCTATTTTGGACTCCAGGAGAGTAAGGCGTCGTCTCCAGTATTTGATTCATTGGAAGGGGTTTGGTGTAGAAGAGAGGTCGTGGGAACCTGCCAGTCAAATACACGCTCCTCGTCTATTACGAACTTTTCATAGGAGATTCCCCCACAAACCCAAACCGGTGGGGGGCGTTGTGGGAGGGGTGTTCTGTCATGCCTGCCGGTTACACGACGAGCAGAGTATGTGCCAAAGATTACAATTATAGACGAGTTACCCGCTATAATAGGTTCCGAGTACTGACTATGGCGTACCGTGGTTGGCGTTGGTTGGCAAAATCCAAGGGTAAAGAGGTAGGGCGCATGCGTCATTATCGCGCATGCGCCGCGAGGTAGTGTTCCAGGTTTTAAACCCACCGCAGACCTGACGAAAGTGCTTCGCGTTTAGCTAGTTTGGTTTCCTGTTCGTTCCGGGTTTCCAGCGGCGTCCGAGGAGCTAGGTGATCGTAGCGTTTTGCGGGATCATCGCTGTGCTTGTGAGTTAGAAGCGGCTTGCTTCGTTAAATTCTTTTTTTTTCTTTTTTTTTTTTATCCTCATTTGCCGTCTTGCCGCCCATAACTTCGTTCTAATCCACCACTGGGCTGTTATTGTCTCTTAGGCTGGATTAGAGTAATGCGGCATAGACAACACATATTTTTGAGTCTGGCCTTCCTCTAAACTATCCTTCTTGACCACCTGACCCAGCATGTGTGTCCTCCACCATCTCTATTTATCGTCCTAGGATGGTCCATATACCAGCGAGACAGGCACGGGCTTAATCATCGGACTTTAACATAAATATAACTTAACCAAAATTTAACAGGAAGGGTATCCAAAAACCTCTATTTCTTTTAGAGCGGTCTAACATATCAAGCTTAGCCATGTACCTCATGGCTAAAATCCAGTCCATTAAGATGGGACTAAGTGGTGAGACCCATAGTTTACATATCTCAACATAGCATAAAAAATAAGGCTAACATTGTTACTCAAAAATCTGTTTTGTAAATCATATCTACCAGTAATAATTAATTCAGGGCTTACCTCAATGGATTGGTTCAAAGATTTGGAAAGAGAATTACTCACGTCAATCCAGAATTGCTTGATATTTGGGCAAGATACAAACATGTGTAAGTCATCAACATTTGGAGCTTTACATTTTGGACATCCGACAATCACTCCATCCTTAAATTTAGAGAGTCTATACGGAGACCAGTATGCCCTGTGAATGGTAAATAAAAGGTTTCGCCTTAGGTTTGCAGGTTTAACAATTCTGTATAGCATGCACATAGTTACTTGCCATTGGTCTTCAGTCGCGATCCTTGGCAAGCTATCCTTCCACAGTGTCTCTGCTAGGTCAAATGATCCATCCTCCATTTCTAGTATTCGCCAATACCAGAAAGCTACTTCCTTCTTGAAAGCCCCTGTCTCCAACTTTAACTCAAAATCATTATCCATTCCGATCTCCGATTCTAAATGATTTGCCCAGCTTTGAATCTGTAAGTATTTATATTTTGAAAAAACTGGGCCCCACATTTGCTGACAAAAACCCCAAGAAATTAAATTGCCGTCTTGAAACAAATCTTTCCACCTTTGCAAAGCAGGTTCCTTTTTCAGGTTTAAAGCTAGCGCATCTCGTGTCCAGGAAGGAGCTCCAGGAGATTCCCATATTGGAGCCATATAGCTAAGATAAGGGATCTTAGATATTTTCCTGATTTTATACCATATCTCGGCCAAGTCTCTCAGAGTCTTGAGTTTCACCTTTTTAAAAAATTTAGGGTCTGCAAACTTATATAAAAAACCAAACTCATGATATCCTGATCTCTTCAGCATTATCCCAAAAAGTCCGCCGATCTGAGAACTAAAAAGGGTACCCAACAACATCCTGCAGTTTTTTAAACAAAAAGCCCATGCATATATTTGTATATCTGGAGCCACCAACCCTCCTTTATTTACTCTCCTCCTTATTTTCTTCCATGAGATTCGAGAGGCCTTTGACGCCCAAATAAATGATATTATCATGCTTTGTAGTTTCGCCAGCCATTCCTTTTTAAACCCCAACGGAATAGTCTCAAACAAAAAAGTAATTTTAGGTACAATCACCATCTTTACAAGGTTAGATCTTCCATATATTGACAGAGGTATATTCATCCAGCCTTTTAGCGTGTCACCAACCTCTTTTTTCACTCTATCAAAATTAGTTTTTGCTAAATCTTCAATTTTCTGAGTAATCCTAACTCCAAGGTACCTCATTTCTGTTGTAGTTTTTACCCCTCCCGTATTAAGATTCCAAGTCATTATTTCAGTTTTATCTTGATTTAACTGATATCCAGAAATCTTACCAAAGTCCTTTGTTGTCTTCACTAAATTTTCCAAAGAACCAACTAAATTAGTAGAATAAACAATAATATCATCCGCATATAATCCAAGTTTCTTTGACCAGTCCATCACCACAAAGGGGGGTATCTCTTCTGAAGCTCTAATTTTACATGCAAGAGGCTCTATATATATATTAAAGAGCAAAGGTGATAAGGGGCATCCTTGTTGGGTGCCCCGCATTACTCTAATAGGAAGTGTAAGAGTTCCGTTTACAAGTACTCGCGATGTCGGTGCACAATACAAAGAAAAAATGGATTGCGTAAATTTGTCTCCTAGGTTGAGATAGTGCAGGAGAGTTTTTAAGTATACAAAATTAACTCGGTCAAAGGCCTTGGCAGCGTCTAACGCAATCACTGCCAAGGGGTATTCATACTTCGAGGCTAAATCTATCATACCTATCAAAGAGTAAGTGAGTTCTTTTAGATACCTCATCTTAATAAAACCTCTTTGATCTTCATGTATCAATTTATGGATGATTTTACCGAGCCTGTCAGCCAGAATTTTAGAGAAGAATTTATAGTCACAATTTAAAAGTGAGATCGGCCTATACGCATCCATATTTTTTGGAGATTTCCCTGGTTTAAGTATTAGGACAATAGTTGCCTCATTCCATGAGCTTGGAATTGTCACTTCCCCTCTAAAAAATTTATTATACAGATGACACAAAGTGGGGACCATCGTGTTTCCTAGGGCTTTGTATACTTCTGCGGGTAGACCATCTGGCCCAGGGGCTTTCCCTCTTTTACTTTCCTTAATCACTTTCATCAGCTCTTCTTGGGTAATTTCCTTATTTAACTCCAACATATCCTCAGCTGCCAGTGGTTTTATTAGAGGTAACCAGGTCTCAATCTCATCCTTATCTGGACAAAGGTCCTCTGTATAGACACTCGCAAAATATTCCTGAAACGCTTCTACAATCTGTTTATTTTCTGTTATAATTTGACCTGTGCCCGGTTTTTTAATCTCCTTAATTTGATTCCGTGTAACATCTTTCTTGGCTTTCCACGCTAGTAACTTGCCACATCCCTCTCCATATGAAAAGTGTGCCAACTGACTAGCTTCCCATCTCTCTTTGACTCTTTGAGTAAGTGTTGCAGTGAGTTGAACCTTTAAGTCTAAAAGTTTTTTCTCCCATGGACCATCTGAAATAGTAGCACCCTGGGGGATTCGATTAATTTCACACTCTCGAATCTCTTTTTCTAAATTTGAAACTTGGCTGTAATACAGTCTTCGTTTCTTTGCACCTTGAACTCCCATTCTACCTCTCATAAATGCTTTGCACGTTTCCCACACTATATCCTCCTTAGCTGAGCCCACATTTACGTCTAGAAAAACTTGTATCTCTTCTTTGAGAGTTTCTAAAACTTCTACATCAGCTAAAATTGTACGATCTAGTCTCCAAACAGAGCTCATCTCTTCTAATTCCAAACTTAGGTTTAAACTCACAGCAGAATGATCTGATAGATGTGCCCCTATGTGATCTACGCTTATAACTCGCTCTTTCAACCTAGTGTCTATCAGAAAAAAATCTATCCGTGAGTTATGTTTGTATTTTTTATTATAGAAAGTAAATCCTAGCTGCTGTGCTGCTTTGTGTCTCCAAATATCACAAAGTCCTAGCTGCACCATCACTGACTTTACTTTAGCAGTCATTTTACTATTCGTTATTGCCCTAACATTACCAGTTCTATCCAGCTTGCCGTCTAATACTGTATTGAAATCTCCTGCCATGATAATTTTACCTGAAAATTCCAGTAACTCCAATTCAATTTTTTCTAAAATTGTGGGATCATCTACATTCGGACCGTAATAACCGACCACTACCAGCACTTCACCCGACAATCGTAACTTACAAATCACCCATCTTCCTCTACTGTCTACTAAACTATTTTCGACTACTATGTCAGATCCTCTTCTAATCAGAATAGCCACTCCCTTTGTAACCAAGTCTTGGGATGAAAAAATAGCATTTGCAATCCACTTTTGAGTACTAAATATCTCTTTACTTTCCTTTTGTGTTAAATGTGTTTCTTGCAAAATAATAACCTGCGCTGGCGAATCTTCTAAATATTTCAAAATTAGTAATCTCCTTGATTTAACCCGGAGCCCATTAACATTCCATGTAAGGAACCTTAGCTCCTTATTATTAACCCTGCTCATCATGCTTATCATGTACTGCCCAATTTTTCCTTCTGATTAAAGCACAGCAAGACAGCTCATGAGGAATATTTTTTTTTATTTTCTCCCTTAACCCTCTCCCTCCCCTCCCTTTACACTCAATTCCCTCCCCGGAAAACCCAACCATTACTCCCATGGCCTAGGCCAGTGGATGTCTCAGTGATGATGTCTCTTATTATTATTTTATATATACTTTGGTCAGTATTCTATTTCTATACATCTTGAGTAACATCCAAAAAAGCATCTACCTCGTCAACTGTACGGAATGTATACATCTTATTATGCCACATAACTTTTAGAAAAGCGGGAAATTTTAGCTGGGCAGTGGCTCCTATCTCTCTTAAGGGTATCAATCGTTTTCCCATCTCCCATTGCCTATTTGCTGTAGCTGGTGACAAATCCGACCTAATGTCTACTGATACTCCATCTATCATAATAGACTTTTTCTTTAGAGCAAGTGACAGAATTTTTTCTTTTAGCGAATATGTCGCAAAATTGATCAGAATTTTTCTTGGCTTAGCACGGTCTGGATTCAACCTAAAAGGATCACGATGTACTCGTTGAATATCTCGGGCCAACATTTCCTCAGTTTCAACTAGTGATAGTTCTTTCTTCAGCAACTGCACAACAAAAGTCTTTATATCCGTCCCCTCTTTCCCTTCTGGAAGTTTAAGAATTTTTAGGTTATTGCGCCTTTGCATATTTTCCAATCTTTCTACTCTTTCATCCAATTCTCTATCTTTAGAATATAATGTCTCTATCTCTTTGCGATTATCCAGAATTCTTCCCTGTACAACTTTCATCTCGGATTGCATCTCTCCTGCACGTATAGTTAATTTGTCGATCTTATCCTCTAACAATGTACATGTGGCACTTATGCGCTCTTGATTCTTTTTAGAGGCTTCAAAACCTAGATGAATATCCTGTTCCAATTTCCTTAACAATTCCATAACAGACACATCTGTTGAGGCAAATCTCTCTTGCTGACTTGAGCCAAATTCATCCGAGGGAATCAACGTTTTTCCATTAATCAGGGTTTCATTCTTCCTTGTAAATATGTCCTCTCCCGCATTCTCTTCCAGCTCAGCAGAGACAACAGTTGAACTTTCAGCTAATGAGTCTGATGTAGTGGATTGGAATATCTGCTCAATGGACGCCTCTGCTTCAAGACTAACGCCCTTATCTGCCTCCATCTCTGTATCCAAAACCTGAAAGGGGTTTGGTGTTAAGAGGGTTGACCAGTCCTGTTCGCGTTCCTCTTCAATAAATCTCAATGAATGATCAGCTTTCTCTTCCAGCTCTACTGCCTCACCAGCCCTGAGTTGAGACTGAGAGGTAGAGTCAGGTTTCAACACCAACACTTTTGGGACTGGTTTAAAATATGAGTTAAGTAAAGGGGTTATTGGGGCCTTAAATCCAGCTTTTTCCTTTTTTTGCCTTTTTTTTCTTTCTTTCTTTGAAGGAGAGACCTTAGATTTGTAGGAAGTGGGCTTAGAAAATGCTTCTTCCTCTGTCACATCATTTTTAGCACCCCCTTGTGTTTTATCAAAATTATTCACCCCCACCAAACTGCCCTGTCCCTCCGGTCTGTTGCTCCTCAATTGGTATCTTGTTTTACCACCCTCTTTCAGCCCCTTGCTTACTTGCTCCGTGCCGGTTCCCCATAACTTGCTGTTTAGCTTCCTCAGTGTGGATACTGCTGCTCCTCTGCAATATACTGGGGGGAATGTTCGTGAGAGCTTCCAATCCTCGTCCCCTACCTCCGCTTGTTGGTGTCCCGATTTTCGCCTGCACTCGGCGTCCTCTGCTGACTCCCTGCGCCGCTCGCTACCAGCTCCCAGCCGGCGAATGACGCGACTCCGCCCCCTCACTCTCGGCGGTTTGCAAAGCCGAGTTCTCCGCCATCCGCTGCTGGTCTCCCGAATCCAGCCGACAAACGGCTTCCAAAATCAGCCGATAGCTCGCCGTGGTTTCCACACAGTCCCCGCTCACATCAAGGTACGTGCGAGCCTCCAAAATCACCGACAACCGACCCCTCCTTTCACATCGACATCACCACTGCTCCGGACATCCGCGACCCGCTACCTAGCCGGCCGCCATGCGTTCTTGTTTTGTTCTTGTTTTCCCCGATTTGTGCTACTGCGGTAGTATTGTGCGGTTTTCCTCAGTGCAGGAGATTTGTGTTCCTCGTTTAGCGACAGGGGCTTTTGGATTTCAGTGAGGTTCTATAGCGATTAGTATCCTCGTCTTTGAGAAATCGTTTGTGGACCGTTTCAAGGAGCGATTATTGCATTATATTGGTGAGTGCCACAAGGACTACAGATATACATACCAATAAGGGAGCTTGTAATTTCATGGGCTGTTATCTTTTGCCTAGAGTACAGAGTATATGTACAAGGCATATCCGATCAGTCTACAGAGTTCCTGGCAGCAATCTTGTGTTCGTTATCATTTCTCCTAGTACCCCACAAGGTAACATATAAGACTTGCCATTTACTACTGTGAGGTTGTTGGGGGAGGGATTAGTTCTCACGTATATCTTTTATGTTTCACTACAGTGTTTTTACCGAAGACAAGAGCACCCTTGAAGTGGAAGAAGACTTTGTATTGCCATTCTTTTGTTCCCCCTTCCTACTCTTGTTTTGTTCCCCTGTGTTCTCCGTGGTCACGGTTCGGGGGTTAGTGTATACTACTGACTCCCGGGTAGTGGCAGGGGGAAAGCAGGGTGCATAGCTTCGTGACTCCAGGACACTTCCGAGACAAAAAGGTGCGTGCATGACACTCTCTTCTAAAGCACATCAAACCATTTCTTCCAGAAAGTTACTTCAGAACTTCTGTTTAAGCCCTCGTACTCTTTAATACAGATGATGTTATTGCTCCATGGCTTCCCATACTAAACACTGTCACTCGTCTCATACAGGGCTTGAATAAATATGATCACATCATCCCAATTCTCATGAAACTCCATTGGCTCTCCTTGTTGGTGTGCATCATCTTCAAAATTAGCTGCATAATTTTCAAAGCTATCATGAACAGAACTCCTGCTGAACTTGCAGACAAGTTCATCATCTTTGGTGAATCTTGGCACACTCATAAACAGGACACAATCAGATAGCAGACTGAGAAGTGGAAAAAAAAACAGCAGGCATTTTCAATCTATGCACTAAGGATCTGGAGCACCATCCACATATTAACTAGGACTTCACCAGCGAAGGTCAAATTTAGGAAAGAGTTGCAGATTCACCTCTTTAAAGAACACTACATCACAATGCATTAACAATCCACAATTCAGCTTCCTTTCCTCGTACGCATTGACTGTATGCTTGTCTTTGACCATGTACAGCACTGTCAGGGCTCGAGAAATCAAAAGAATGGTACTAGTCCTGCAGGACTAGTACCTTAAAAAATGTCCTCGACCTAACTGCAACCTACTTCGACTCCGTCTCTGAAAGCGGAGCAAATGTGACAAGATAACATGATTTAAAGGCATCTTTATTGCTCATTAACTTTGTGAGCAATAAAAATGCCTTCAGATCTTGTTATCTTGTCACATTTGCTCCGATTTCTGAGACAGAGGACAAAAGTTGGTTTGTTTTCCTACTCGCCAGAAAGGGCGAGTAGGACCTAAAAACAGCTCAACCTTGTTAAATTTAGCTCGACTATGCGAGCGGTCAAGTGGAATTTTCGAGCCCTGACTGTGATGTCTTTTGTCTGCCTGCTAAAGAAAAATCCCGTACATATAAACATACATACATACATACAAACAGATTTGATGCCAGGTCTGAGCAATACTTTGAGCTTTCAATGCTGTGTATAAACTAGTTGAGGAAAAATATATATTTACACCACATTGACCACATTGTTGCATGTCAAGAAACATTCCTGACTAAAAAGTGCATTGTGGGAATTGTGGTTCCAAACTTTCAAGGACAATATTGGAGATTCCAGACCCTTGGTTTGTATTTTGGACACATTGGACCCTCAAGAAGAACTTCAGGAAGAAGCTCCAGAAGTTTAGAGAAGTTTGGAGCAACTTTGAAAAAATAGCTCCATAAGAGGACTGAGTCAACCACAAGAGCCAAGCCGGATGCCTTAAACCACGAGCTGACCTGACCTGCTAGTTCGTACTGCTAAAAATCTCTAGAAGGCTGACTTCCAGAGTTTGACCAGGAGCTCCCTGGAGAGCAAGCCAACCAACGCTCACCAAATCCGGACTGTGAAGAACAACAAGGAAACCCAGCAGGAAAAGCTCCGGAAAAGTCCCAAGGTAAAATCTCGACCGAGACCTACCAAAACGGGTATCCAAGCAGGGCTCCATCTCAATTGGCCTGAAACTTTGGCTTTGTTCTGGTCAAGCGTGACCGAATGTCCTAAAGTGAGGCCATATATTTCTAAGTGCCATATAGTGCTAAATCTTTTTTCTTTTAAAGTCATGTCTCCGGTTGTCTCCATTGGATTGTTGTCATTTTGGAGCCATTTACACGATAAAATGATTTCCTAATTTTATAAATTGGTGTGGGATTTTTATTGTGTTTTGTGTCTTAATTATTTACTGAATTGATGTTTTTAAATGCTTTACATACCTGTCTCCTAAGTTAAGCCTGCCTGATAACAACTAAGCTATCAAGGGTTGAACATGGCAATAATTTATTGAGACCTTTACTTTGCCCTAGACCGTGTTAGTGGCCTTATTGCCATTGGTAGATGTATCTTTACCGTTTCTAATAACCCATTTCCAAACATTTTTTCTTCAGCGGTGTGCATTAGGACTTGTGCTTAAAAGTAAAAAATCCTCTGTGAGGGAACACCTGGGAAGCCCACCAATCGTCCCGACCCCACCTCTGTACCTTCACCGGGGGTTCCATTCACCCGAGGGACGAATGATGGTGACAGGAGCCGAAAGCAGACACAACAATGAAAATGGACTATTTTTCTTCTATACAGGAAGTGACCCTAGAGAACAGAGCACCCGAACCCTGGAGGGGCAGAGTCATGCTCGCGTGTCAGTCCAAGACCGGAAGGGAAAGGGGCTGGTGGCCAATAAGAACGGAGGTCGAACATCCTGAGGTGGATGTGTTCGGGACCAGAGGAGAGAAAGTGGGGAGATAACTAAAAGAGGAATATTCAGATGCCGAAGAAGTAGATGCCAGAGGAACAGATGCCAAAGGAGAGGTTACCATGGAAGGAAACGCAAGAGAATCGGAACCTCCTGAAGAGTGGTGCGAGGACTGGTGGGTCCCTGAAGATGAGCATGAGCTGCCGCACCTCAGGAGAGTTGCAGCAGTGAGAGGTACATGATTAGGAGTGGTGGAAAGGTGGGCACATGGGGTACAGGATTTTTGTTTTCACGCACCCTGGGACCACAGAACAGGTGACACTTGAGCGGTTGTCCTGTTGTGTATAATTTTAGATTCCGAATGGATTTTCCTGATTGATGCCCTTATATAGGTACAATTCGTATTTCCATTAGATAGGCATGGAAATCAAGCCCTTATTTAGGCATAGCCCATGCTACCCAAATACAGGCATGGCTACTTCCATCCGTACACCAAACGTCACAACGATTTCTTGGAAAACCAGCTTAAGCCGTTAGGGACTTTCCCTTGCTTGAATGTTGATTTCTCCAAGAACTCAGTTAGTTTTACAATGAACAACTATTCCTCAGGGATTCATTCATGACGTTCATATGCCCGACGTTACGTCAAACATGGCATTCCTAAACACCTTCAAGGTATAAATATACCTTCACTTTCTATGGCAAAGCACAGTGGTTCAGAGCAGTTCGACCACCTTCTTTCCGGATGCAGCTCATTACAGCAAGTGCCGAAGGAAGCCGACTCTCCAGCTGACGCACTGATCAGGAAGCTGCCCTCCTCTGCTGAGAAATCCAGCTCCAGTGTTGGGAAATCCAGTCCCGAGACAGAGACACCAGACCTCCTTCATTCTAAGGTATGGAGCTGATTTAGAACCAAGAGAAACCTTTGATAGGTTCTTGGCAAAACTAACCTATGCTAAAGACCATACTTATTTTTTTCCCTCATACTAGACTTAGGTTAGGTACATTGGGGTAGGCGTATTTTAGAATCACCAGTTGAGTATTTTAGCCTGTGTATTTATGTATGTATTTTTATATGGCTCAGAAACCATACAATGCTCTTACGGTATTATTTTATAATACTATTCTTGCTGTACTCATTATACTTTGCAGTCTGCATAACGATTGTAGCAGTTCACCTCTCTTGCATGAGAAACAAGACTGTTCAATAAACCTTTTATTGAAAACTTCCATCTCACTATTTCTCTGCAACTCTGTAGAAACAAAGCATGCACGATTGACTAGGTGAAATACTTATCTATTGTTTCCACGACTCCGAAGATACATTTTATACTTGGGGTAACAAAGTTGACATGTTTATGCGGTTGTCAGAAACTAATCCCTTCTTGTGTATTAGAGAATGTTTCTAGTGACCTCTGAGCTAGCTGGCACTCACAATTAAGTTTAGTATATTTGATAGAGACCTAGTTGACCTAAGTCCTACGTCAAATCTATAGGATACATTATTCCAATGCGCAGAGCCTATTGGGAATATAGGAACTACACTACCTGGCGCCCAACGTTTGGTAAGACACTAACTTAACGCTAGATACTAAAGTAACTGAGTCGTGCTTTTCTCAGCGATCCCTTTTTCCGTAAATACTCCAATAGACGCCTGGAGTGGGTAAAGGGATAAAATATCTGCCATAGCTGAGTAGGACGAAAATCCTATGTATTAGCTTTTTGGTTTATTCAACGTTGAAGGATACAGTGTTCCAAAATATTGTGCACCTTATCTTTGTTTCCTTGAAACTTGCTCTGCAAACTTTCAGTCAACAAAATGTCCCTCGATAATAATACCGAGGCCGATGGAGTTACAGGCGACATTGCCATACAAGCTTTAAAACTTTTCAGGCTTTAATCAAGCTGACGAGGATTCCATAACGATTCCTCTAAATTTAAGGAAAGTCATCACTATAAAACCTATAAAAAATGGTCTATCAGCAAGAGGTGATAGGGTAGTTTTTGTGATAGAGGCACATGAATATCACCAGACAGAGGTATTCTATTCATGGATAGTCTTCTCTGAAGCAGATCCAGTAACTCATGTGTTTCATCTTCTACAAAGAAGATGAACCACCAACGGAATACATTCCTTTCGAGGACATTGAAATTCCACTACATACCTAGAGCATGCACTCTGGTTTAAAGGTGCCCTAAAACATATATAAATCACATTACCAAGCTCGGTCCACTTGGTAGACCAGGAGCAACATGGCCGGTATTAGCCAGCTATACACCACATCCTGAAATTAATGAAATGTCAGATGCAGAACTATTAACTCAACTAAAAGAGCTAATCAAAATCTATAGACAATTGGTCCAATATGTCATGCGGACACTAACAGTCCAACCAGCAATAAGAATTCCACAACATCCCCCTTATCAGGGGAACATAAATACAATTACTCCACAGACTCTACATTCAGTCGTTGGTAAATTAGCTGGAAAACAGGAACAAATTCCATTCTGGATAGCTCAAAATATTACTCAAATCTAAGCAGTATTTCCTGATACTACCCCTCATGAAAAACACAGAATTCCAACAATCTGTTTACCAATGGGGATCGCACCATATCTGGAGGACTGCGACACTTGGGGTACAGTCTTTGCTGCAATTTACACTCAAACACATGGTGATCCGTCAATGGTGGTTATACCAGAAATCCTGAAACAGATTCAAAATGAATCTGATCAAAATGATCAAAGAGCCTGCCCCCACCTGCAGCTGGCAGCGGGAGCAGGAGACGAGACGAGTAGGAGTTCTGCCCCGCTGCCCTGGGAGCTGCCGTGGTGGAGCGAGGTAAGCGGGAAACGGGTGTCGTCGCCCCCATCTGCGGTCTGGCTGTGGGAGCGGGAGCCGAGTGCCTCGACAATTGCATAACTATTGGCAATTATCATCATAACTGATATCAAATGCACTTAAATGGTAGCCCTTCAGCAATCCCATTTGCGTGACCAGTAGTTAGGCTACACCTTTCAGGCTTAAGTGTACACATGGGAGTGCCTCGCTGCCCAGGGAAGCTGCCGGTGGGAGCGAGGAAACCAAGCTGGAAGCAAGCGTCTTCGCCTGTCGAGGCGGGAAGGGCCGTGGATCAAGGCAGCGGACCGGGTGACCTACAGACGCTGGCAGGGGTCGAGGCTCTCCAGGCGTGCATGGAGGTTTGATGGAGCATGATTTCTACATCTCGCATTTCTGGTAGAACCTTGAGTGTGACAAAGCTCGACTTGTGCAAAACTTTTCTGTCGACATCGGTTTACCTGCCAAACAGACTTCTCTAAAGGCATTTACTGCATCACACTCTAAAGGCATCTACTGCATCACATTTTTTAAATTCTCCTTTGTTCAAAATGGCTGAGTTCACTAACAGAAGCAATAAATCCCCTCCTATACCTCGAGCCAGATGCCCACGAGGCTCCTCTTCGTGACTCCTCCGCATAGGACCCCCAAAATAGAGATAAGACTCCCAGGGATTGTTCAAATAGAAACTGAAACTGCCAGGCCCTGCTCTCAAATGAACAAACACAGACAGAGGACTACTGTCTCTATCGCCCTCACTTGGAGGCCATTTTAGATTGGTCTCTCTCTCCCTGGCTGCCATCATGGGCTAACCATCCACCCACTTTCCTGTGATAGAGTGTTTTTTTGTACATTCTTATTCATTGCACTTTTATTATTATTATTATTTTTCACTTGGTATGTTTTGATGGCTACCTCATATATTTTGGCTGCTCACTATCATCACTTCTAATTCATATATCGTGTATTGTCACTGTTGACTCATGTATCTTGCACTTTTTATTATTAGTATTGTTATTTTTCACTTGGTATGTTTTGATCGCTACCTCATGTATTTTGGTTGCGCACTACTGTCACTTTTGATTCATGTATTTTCAGATTGCATCTGTATTTCGTTCACGACTGCATATAGATGTGTCCCATTTTTGTAACCTTCACCCATTACACTTTTCATTCCTATATGCACTGATTACTACCTCATATACCTTGCACTGATTACTACCTCATTCACTTTGGCTGGTCATTAGTGTCAATCTTGCTCCACTCATTTCTCGCTTTCCTCGCTTTCCTCTCCTATAATTTTCCGACTGCTACCTCAAGTACTCTGGTCGCTCACTAGTGTCACGTAGGCGCACTAGTGTCACGTTGGAGCCCTAGGCGCACTAGTGTCACATTGGCGCCCCAGGGGACCTACCTGTCACGTGTAACTGATTGCGTTGCATCTGTATTCTGCTCTTATTCTTTCAGAATTACTCCTCCAATTGTATTCTGCACTACTCTGTAAATCTCTGCAACCATTTCTCGCTCTCCTCTCCTGTAATTTACCAACTGCTACCTCAAGTATTTTGGTCGCTCGCTAAAATCACTAGAGTCACGTAGGCGCACTAGTGACACGTTGGCGCCCTAGGGGCACTTTGGAGCCTTGTAAACTGGGGAGGCATTTGCAGCGTACATTCAGCACATTTATTTATCTAACCTGCAACATGGATTTATTCGGCAAGCACACATATAAAATCAACTACCCACCCGTGCTCACCAAAAAAGCCGCCAAGCGCTTCAAACACAGCTTCCTTAAGTCCCACCCAGAAACCCCCTTTGCCGACACCTACTTCCCGTCGGTCAATGGACTCTTGAACACCGATATCATCTTCCACACTACACGCAGAGCTCAGTGGAAAAAAGCGTTTCTCACCCTACTCAACGTCTCCTCCACCAGGAAATCCACCCATGGCCTAACACTTTCCATCTCACCATCCCAACTCTTCCCAGGCAGAACCACCATCACTATTTACAATAACGGGATTGTCCTAATTCAAGCGAAAGACAGGAACCTAGAACTTCTTGACAATCTGTTTCCCACTTTCAAAGAGCACCTATCCAATCCTCGGACTTTCACTCATATCACCTCCTGTCCTTCCACCCCTGACGACACAGCACCCACCCTTAACACCCCGAACCAAGTTCAGCACCGGAACGACACTCTTCTCACCTTCACACCCAGCACCATAGTCACTGACCTACCTGCGGCAGCTAACCCTCACCACCCCTCAATCTCAGACAGAGACCTCGCTCCTCCTTACTCCACCCGGTCCACCATCCCCCCTGCCTACCCTCACCCCTCCGCTCATCCTCCCATACCCCCCCTACACTTTGCACACCTGTCCCGTCCTCCACACCAATCTTCCCAGAACACCCCTCCTCCCCCAACTGTTCCCCACATAACTTTCTCTCCGCCTATCTCGCCCCACATTCTTAGCACTCCCGTCCCGCCTAGCCTTCACCCCTCCTTCAACCTTTCTCCCCCCACTCTCACTCCCCACTATCCCTCCTCCTCCCCCATTACTTCCAGCCTCCACACCGCCCTCATTCACCCTTCCCCTCCTAGCACTGATGCCCCTCCCGACAACGCCAACACCATCCCTAACATCTATCCTCTCTCTAACACTCCCAACCTCTTCACCAGCTCCACTTCCCCATCCCGATCCTCACCCGTCTCCAACAACCTATTCGCCGGTTCATCGCCTGTACCCTTCCCCAACTCCGCGCCGAACACCACGCTCGACATGATCATGTCCTCCCTCCTCCAATTGAAAGAAGAACTACACTCCATCAAAGAGTTGCTCATCACACACTCCAGACACCCTTCTACCACCACCACCTCTACACCTAATAACACTCTCCCCGCGCCTCCTACACGCCTTACCACACAACACGCCCCACACCGGACTTCTATCCCCTCTCGCAACTCCAACAATCACAATACCAATCACAATCGCATTACCACCAATCGCAATACTCCCTTTACACCTAACAACACTTCCTCCTCACCGCCTACTCGCCCTATCACACAACTCCCCCCACACTGGACTTCTATCCCCTCTCGCAATACCACCAACCGCCCTAGACGCACTGCCAATACGTTAACAGACCATGAGACACACGTCCTTCTCCAATCTTATGTCCCGGCTCCCCAAACTCGCTTAGCCACCAACCACCTGCCCATCCCAACGATCATCTCTAACCCCCTCAGGCACCAAAAGGATAACAGAGGCGCCGTCCCTAACAACCTCACTAATGTGCCCATCACTACAGAACCTGCCTCCACCCTCTGCGCCCCTAGCCTCAAATGCATACATCTCAACTGCAGATCGGCCCAAAAACACTCAGCGGGGGTCGCCGAGCTCATCATGTCTCAGGAACCAGATCTGGCCATTCTGACTGAAACATGGTTGTCAGATACCTCTACACCTATCTTGGATATACTAGTCCCCCCCAACTACTGTATAATTAGACTTGACAGGCCCATAAAGACAGGCAGTGGAATTGCCTGTATATACAGAAGCAATCTCTCTGTTACTAAAGCGTCCGCCCCTTCTCTTACTTCCTGTGAATACCTCTGCCTTGATGTCATAAGCGAAAGCAAACCAGTCTGCTCACTTCACATCATATACCACCCACCTGGAGACAAGCTCTCCTTCTGCCAACAACTCATGGACACAATAACAACCAATTCAGGACGACAAAATACCCAAGTTTTCCTTGGCGACTACAATCTACATTGGAACGACAGCAGTGACACAGTGGTTAATAGCCTCAAAAGATTCCTCAACGCCCTTGATTTCACCCAAATATGCAATAGCCCGACTCATGTGAAAGGTGCTATCCTCGACCTTATCATCGCCAAAGAGAACGCTATTCAACTGGAGTCAATTCAACCTTGTGACTGGTCAGATCATCATATTGTCTCCTTCCTTATCAATGAAAAAATTAAATTTAACCCACTGCAACCCTCTAAGCCCAAAGTCTGGAAAAGGGACATGAAAAAACTCAACCCAAACTCACTACCGCCTAACAGCTGCAATCTACTACTTCCCCCGTCCGGCGCTACGGACGTCCAACTCCTGACTGACCACTATCTAAATGCTATGTCCACAATAATAAATGATGCTGCACCCATGCAACTGAAAAGAGTCTCGTCCAAGATCTCCAACCCTTGGTATGACGGGAGCCTCAATGAGAATAGACGGGCCATGCGAATGGCAGAGCGCACTTGGAGGTCAGACCCCTCTACACTGCACCTAGAAAGCCTGAAGAAGCAGAGAAATGCCTACTTCAGGAAAATAAAACGCTCAAAAAGAGACTTCTTCAGCCTCCAGCTCGCCCAAGCGAAAAACCGCCCAAGGAAATTGTTTGAGTTAATCAGAACACAATCCAAAGAACAACCCCAGACAATCAGCACCATGGGCATTACACCTTCCTGCGAAGAATTCTCTGCTTTCTTTAACCAAAAAAGCGACAACATAAGAAGCGATCTCCTAATTGACGCAATCCTTTACTCCAACCCCCAACTCACAGCAGCGCCTGCACCAAAGAACAACGCTACATGGTCATCCTTTGGCACCTACTCCGAAGAAGAAATTGGCAGACTGCTCAGCACTCTGAAACCATCCAATCACCTCACTGACCCTCTTCCTGCCAACGCTGTAAAAGACTTTACCCCTTTGCTCCTCCCACTCTGGACTAAAATCATCAATAGCTCTCTTCAACAAGGATCCATCCCTGATGCCCTTAAAGTCGGTCAAGTCACACCTCTATTAAAAAAACCAACAGCAGACCCCACTGATCTAAACAACTACCGCCCTATTACAAATATTCCCACCCTCGCCAAACTGTTGGAAAAATGCGTACAGCTACAACTGACTAAACACATAGACAAGTTTGATCTCCTCAACGCTCATCAATCAGGCTTCCGTGCAGGGCACAGTACCGAAACAGCCATGACGCACATAGTGGACGACGCCCTCCAAATCCTAGACCAAAACGATACCTGCCTCCTCATCCTTCTGGATCTCTCCTCAGCATTCGACACAGTTAAACATGAGAATTTACTCGAAATGTTAAACACAAGAATGGGCATCTCAGGGACTGTTCTCAAGTGGTTCACCTCCTTTCTACACAACCGCTCACAAAGATTCAAAAGCAACAACCTGATGTCCTCTCCGGTACCTGTATCACTAGGCGTCCCACAAGGATCCTCCCTCTCCCCTACTCTGTTCAACCTAGTTATGGAACCTCTCACTACTTTGCTACAGACATCCAATGTTCACTTCCACATGTATGCCGACGACACCCAACTCTATCTCAAAATACAATCCCCCAAGGACATCATGCTTTTGAACACCACAATCAGAAACACCCAGTCCTGGCTTGCAGAGAATCACCTCAAACTCAATGCCCTGAAGACTGAATTCCTCCTGATCTCTCCTCCCGCAAAAATCTCCACGGCTCAATCATGGCTTAAGCAGTTAACAGCTTTAAATGTAAAACCTACCGTCGTAGACTCAGCAAAATCCTTAGGCATAACACTTGATGCCAATCTCAACATGCAGCAGCACATCAGCAAGGCAACCAAAGGAGCGAACTTCCAAATCAATACCTTGAGGAAACTTAAAGCCTTCCTTCCAGCCAAAGACTTCCAAACTGCAGTACAATCTATAGTCATCCCGCACATAGAATACGGAAGCACCGCCCTCTGCGGGCTCCCACTAACAACTACGGCACCCCTTAGAGCGTCCCTTAACGCTGCAGCGAGACTCATCACTGGCTCAAAAAAACACTCGCATATTTCCCCTGACTTTAAATCCCTGAACTGGCTGCCTTTTGAAGCCAGAATACATCTGAAAATCGCCTGCATGACTCACAGGGCTGTACACCATAACTCGCCCAGCTACCTCACTCAAAAGCTGACAATCTCGGGTGGCTCTAGAACTACTAGAAGCACAAACAATCTTCTGCTGAAACCTCGAAGATTCAGAAAGGAAAAAACCTATAAACGCTCCTTTTCAGGTATGGCGCCCAGGATCTGGAACTCACTTCCTCCTGAAACCAGGCTCAGCTCCTCCAACAAACTGTTTAAGAAAGAAGTAAAAGCGATCCTCATGGCTAAATACACATGATCTATTAACCTGTATCTCTCATGAATCCGCTCCATAATACCGGCCTGACCCCTTGGTCTACTAGTACTATTTGTATTATGACTTACTTGAGTGTATATGTTCCCTCTTTGTACTACTTGTACCACTGGTATTATGACTTATTTGATTGTATATGTTCCCTCTTTGTATTTTGATGTACTATTGACGCACCTGTCTGACTTGCACACTGTACCTACACCACCTCAACCATCCCTACTTTTGTACTACTGATGCACCTGTGTGACTTTGCATCCTGCACGCACCTACCTCAACTATGCCCACCTTTATGTTATCTCCAAAAACACTTGCAGCACGTTTAAATAAGTATATGCATACTTTTGTACTTTTATATTATTGGCGCAACGGTTTGACTATGTACCGTGTACTGACACTACCTCACCTATGATCTACCTCTGGTTGTTCTTTGACCTACCTATGTAATTATGCATATTGTACCTAACTACCTCAACTGCTACATGCTACATGCTATTACTGTAAAGCGCTCTGATATCTGCAAAGATCTTGTTCGCGCTATATAAAACTTTCAAATAAAATAAATAAATAAAATAAATACGGGGCAGAGCTTGCTTTAAATCTGGGTATGAAATTACTAATGTATTTCAAACAGGTCTCAACAATAATATTAGCTAATATTAGAGGTCAAGCAGCATCCGTGGTGATCTGCCAGAAATTAAGGGAATTCGATGTTATGTTAAGTTATGTTAGATGGGTGTCTTATAGAGCGCACGGCTACTTGTGCAGAGTGTCCCGGCGCTAACAGATCTGTAATAGAAAAGACCGGTTAATAAGAAACTATAGGCTATAAAGCCAGGTCTTAAGTTCCTTCCGGAAGGCCAGCAGATTGTCTAACTTTCTAAGAGACAAGGGAAGCTTATTCCAGAGTTTTGGGGCCAGCAGTCTGTAAGAACGACCACCAATGCGCGCAGGTTTAATGGTTGGAATAAGGGCCAGAGCTTGTGAGTCCGAGCGGAGAGATCTGGAAGGGAGATAGAATTGCACTCTTTTCCTTAGATGTACAGCACCGATGTCATGTATTGATTTGAAGGCCATGGTCAGAGCTTTAAAATGGATACGCTTCCGCACCGGCAGCCAGTGCAGCGAATAGAGGAGAGCTGAGGTGTGAGCTCTACTACTAAGGCCTAAAATGACCCTCGCTGCTGAATTCTGAACTGCCTGGAGACGTTCAAGAAGGTACTCCGGAAGACCCAAATATAGAATATTGGAATAATCGAGTCTGGAGCCAATCAACGCCTGAACTGTGATTCTCCTGTGAGTGTGAGAAAGGAAAGGAAGAAATTTCCTAAGGGTGCGCAACATGGCCAGCTAAGCTGAGAATCTGGGGCTTGAAGATTAAGCCTGTATCGATCTTTATACCTAGGTTTCTTGCCACTAGAGTAGGTGATGCAGGAGGATGCATGTCGGCCGGCCACCAGGATTTCCAATGGACATCAGGAGGACAGCCAAAGAAAATGATCTCTGACTTGTCCAAATTGCATTTTAACTGGTGCTCTTGGAACCATAGAAAAATGGCCTCAAGGCACTTCCTGATGGAAGGGCCATCGAAGTTAATGTTCTTATCGAAGGTAAAAAAGGAGCTGCGTGTCGTCAGCGTACGACACAATACGTGCTCCATGGGACTCAGCCAATTCCGCCAGAGGAGAAAGATAAACATTAAAAAAGGTGGGGCTCAGCACCGACCCATGCGGAACTCCAACGGCCAGAGGAGGAACAGCAGCTGAAAAAGGGGGGGCCCAGACAATTTGTTGGCGTTCGGTCAGAAAGGACTTGAACTAATTAAATACCGTCCCTCTTAATCCAATCTCGTAAAGTCTTGAAAGAAGGCGGCAATGAGGGACGGTATCAAAGGCCGCCGACAAGTCCAAAAGGACAAGAATCGCCTTCCCACCACTATCCGTAACCTCCCTGATAGACTCAGTAACTTCCAGTAGAGCTGTCTCAGTGCTTAGATTTGAGCGGAAACCCGACTGGGACGGGTGTAGGATGTCACAAGCTTCAAGAAAGCTGGAGAGGGTGGAGTGCACGTGCTTTTTAGCAATTTTCGCCAAAGCGGGGAGCAGCGAGATTGGCCTATAATTACAATGCTCTTGGAGGTCCAAGTTAGGTTTTTTTAACAGAGGAACAATGTATGCCTTTTTCAAGAGAGATGTTGAGAACTGGGTTCACCAAAGAGTTGATAACATGGGCCATTTTGGATAAGATTTTAGCCGGACAAGGATCCGATGGAAGGCCGGATTTTAGTTTTAGTAGCATATCCAATGAAAGTTGTAGAGATAGGGGTGGAAAAGTTATAAGCAAATGCTTATCAGAGAGGAAAGACTGACTATCAGGAAGGGGGTATGTTCCAGATGGCATTAATGGAGCCTCGTTCAGAGAAGTATCCAGCGAGAAGGAGGCCTGAATGCTCGAGATCTTATTCGAGAAAAAAGTTGCCAATTGCTCAACCCAAGGTTCAGATGGAGAATAGTTGGGAGTTGAGGCAGCAGGGAACGTAAACTCCTTAACGATTTTAAAAATGTCTTTGCTAATGTTACCTGCTAAATCGATTCTTCTGGCGAAGTACACTTTTTTACCAGCTACAATAGCTTTATGATAGTCCTTAATGAGAGTTTTATACAGAACTTTGGATGCCTCGTCATAACTACGGCGCCAAACACTTTCGGCCTTCTTGCAGCTCCTTCTGATCTCATGGAGTTCAGAGGTGAACCAAGGAGCAGGAGCAGATGTACGAGATCATTTTCCAGCTTACCCGTAAGTTGGCAGGGATACACAGTGAGGGAATGCTCCAGTAAAACAGCCGTTACCTGATGATAGGGGCGGAAAGCTGTAGACTGAAAATCGGTACCGCTCCCAGTAGCCCTAAAGCTATTCAGAATAGCAAAGTGCAGCAAGTAGTGGTCCGACCAAGTCATAGGTAGCGGAGGAGAGGACAGGATAGGAAGAGAGGAGTATATCTGATCAAGAATATGACCTTTGTTATGGGTTGCTGAAGCTATATATGAAGACAGGCCAAAGGTGCTGGTTACATCTTGGAGTTTCACGGAGTCCACTGCCTCCGTATCATCCATATGGATATTAAAATCTCCAAGAAGTAAGCAGTGCTTGTATTTCATGAGACATAGCCAGATGGAGGTCTTCATAGAAGGAGCTAAGATAACCCGGAGGCCTATACACCAGCAAGCCAGCGCACGACTGGTGAGAGGAGAAAGAGAGACAAAATCCCAATGATTCTACTCCCGCGATAGCCTCAGTCTCAACCACTGAGCAAGCAAATTGCCTATCTACTACAATGGCCACGCCCACACCCCTACCCAGAGCACAATCTTTCCTTACAATATAATAATTCAAAGGGAGGGCAGTGGAAATGTCGGGGCTAGAGGAATCGCAAAGCCAGGTCTCTGTTAGAAAGAGGCATGCCGGATTGTGCTCTGTGAGTAGGTTGAAAAGATCAAGGGCATGTTTGCCCACAGATCGAGTATTTAGAAGCATGCAAGGGTAGGGCCTGCCCTCAATGTGCGACCCGCCGGGGGGGGTTAATAGCACTGACATTGGCCGGTCTATGGGGTACGGTAGTAGCTGTCCACCCGCAGTACGTGCAGTTTAGAACATCCATAGAGGGCTCACACAGAGGCGCGGAGCCATTACAGCTAATATTTCCCTTTAGCCTGTACGGAGTTGCGGAATCGTAGCAAAGTAAGTTTCCCCGAAAGGGGGTAGAAGGTGCATCAGAATCGGTAGGCCCGGGCGCCTCCGGGACGCGGACGGGCACAGACGTGCTTACCTCTGGCGCACCTCTGGCGCGCAAATGGCGCGCCTGCTGCACTCGTCCGCTGAAACGTCCTCGGCGGCATACTGCACATATAGGGAGAGGGCAGGTCACCTGACGCTAAACACTAGCGTGTCAACCTACTTCCCCCAAAATGGCGGCCGCGCAAGAAGCAGCGACCCAAATCCAGCGTGGAGTCGGGTAACAAAGTATTGCTCACACACGCTGTCGAACCATATTCTGACACACGCTGTGAAATCAATGCCCAAGTCGGCAGCGGTAAGAGTAAACACGCAAGCCACCAAGTCTAAAAGCAACAGTAGTTGTAAATCACACTGTTACTTTAGGGACAATGAGTAGATTAGACAAAAAACGCTTAAATAGTTAAAATAGGTAAATGAGTTAGTTTATATCCGTTTATAATTTATTGTTGCATTGACCGTCCTGGGAAGCAGCAAGTCCTTTTTTCATTAATTTGTGTCATTGGGCGTCTTTTTTTACAAACAATAGCTTAAATAGTTAAAATAAGCAAATGAGTTAGTTTATATCCGTTTATAATTTTTTGTTGCATTGACCGTCCTGGGAAGCGACAAGTCCTTTCTTCATTCATTTGTGTCATGGGGCGTCTTTTTTACGAACAAACCACTTTAAGCGATATATAAATGGTGAGCCCTTAAAGAAAGAGAGAGTCTTTTTTCACCTTTCTCTTCTGTTCGACATATCTCCACAAAGAGAACACTTCTTGTAAAATATAAGTGTTGAGCCCTTTAAGAGAGAGAGAGCTCACACACCTGTAAACACTATAGGGAGCGGTGCATGTATAAAAACGCCCTTGCACCAAACGCCCAAATCCTTCCGGAAATACGAACCAGGCTCCCGTTATCTTGTGGCACAATCCAGTGCTAAGAAGGTACGTTATGGCCGAGTAAATATTGGCCTTAGGTACAAGGTTTTAGAAATGTGTGCTGCTCCAACCTCCAAAAACGCTGAAGAACTTACAGTCAAATCTAGGTTTCCTAAACTTTGGAAAAACTTACATTCTAAATTACGCTGAAAGGGTTAAACTTTTCTCTGGATTATTCAAACCTGATTTCAAAACTGTTAATTGGACACAAAAACACACAGAAATGTTGCATTCAGTGCAAACAGACATGTTAGCGACAAAACATTTGCAAACACACGTAAACATACGCAACTTAGTGATCCAAATTATTCCAGGACGATGCAGATTCACATACTTAACTTTTAACGAAGGTGAAAAAGTACCAATAGTTTACAAATCACACTTGTGCACACAAGCAGAAATGAAATTCACTTCTATAGAAAAAATTCTGACAGCGGTTTAAACTGCAGTAGCAAAAGAGAGAGCCCTCGCACAGGGTAAAAGCATTATGGTCGTTACTCCTGTACCTGCCTTAGAAGCAGTGACAAAAGCGAGCATTCCTAATGCTTAAGCTTTACATCTAAGACGGATACAATGGATTAATTCTCTTGCTGCAACAGACGTTGAATACATTTTTCATCCATATCTGAAAACACAAGAATTTCTACAATATGAACAAGAATCTCCTCTGCCTACTGAAATTCTGCCTCTGGAGAAGTATGAATGTATAATTTATACTGACGGATCAGCACAGCCAGCGAGCTGAACTACAAGCATTCAAGATGGCGCTTGAAAATACTGATCGCGAATTCCACACACTTATAGTGTGCGATTCGTATTATTGTATCCAGTCTTACAATGAATATTTGCAGAACTGGATTCAAAACGATTTCAAAGATGCAAAAGATGGCATAACTAAGCATAAGTTGCTTTGTGAACAGGTAGTTCAGTTACAACAAGAACTACAAAACACTCATGTGATTCATATACTGAGTCATCAACGTGATGGCGTTCACATTGCAGGGAATTCATTGACTGATGAAGCCGCGAAGGCAGCTGTGCAAACGGCTTCCGTAGCTGCAATCACTCGATCAAAAATGAAAATAGAAAGCAAAATAAATGCTAGCTGTCAATGCTTCATGCGGAGGCAGGGGTGCAGCGTTACCCAATAAATTTCCACTCGAAAACTCCTACATAATTGATGCAGACTCCGTTCCTTTTGCTCGAATCCCTGGAGTAGGGGGTAGAGTGAATCCAAATAGGAAAAATAGAGTAGCTTTGATATACAAAGCACATGTGGGAGAGGGTCTGATACATCAAGGGATCTCTAAAACTATATTAAAGGTAAAAGAGATGTACTGGTGGCCAGTAACGAATGCTCACATTCATACGTTTGTCATTGACTGTATAGGCTGCAATAGAGATCGCAGCACAGAACGCCACTAGATACCTGACAATAGCACAGCCAGCACCGTACAGACCCCATTGTTTGACAGCATTAGAATTTTCTACACGCAGACGTCCTTGTGGACAAATGAGTTCCCACAAATATTAAGACAAGATTCATTTGGATGTAGCCTCAGCGCTCGGCTGACGCTTGAACTGTTATAAAAGATTTGGGAGTCTTTATCGGCACATACGAGGTCAGGATGCTACATTCTGACCAGGGTCCTGCATTTAGCTCTCGAGCTTACAAGGAGGCCATGACCAATCTGGACAGTCCATTGGATCACTCCTTGCACTTTTTCCTTTTATGCAACGAAGCCCCCTCCCCTTCACGGTCCTTCCAGCAATACTTTTGCACAGTGGTGTGGTGGTAGCCAAACAGTGCCAGTAGAGCACACAGGCTCATTGTTCCTTTCTTTTTTTTTTTTTCCTTTGCCTATGTATGCGAGTCCCAACAAGAGGTGAACCTGGGAAACCCAGCCAAACCACACAGAAGGAAAGGAAGAATCACTTCTATCCTAGTGTCAACCCCTTTTGGATGAAACAGTGTTGGTGCGAAGGACTACACCTCAGAATGTGTGAAGGACTGAGTGAACTGAACTCTTGAAAGCATACCAGCGTAACACCTAGAAAATCCCTGTTTGCTATAATAAATACTATCTCGTTATTGTTCATATACGGAGTCCTCGCTTCTCTTTCTGCCCAACCCTCTGACATCCTCTAACTTGTCTTAGACCAAAACTTTTGAGTTTTGGATTTTTGGGAATTTGGACTAAACTGATTTGTAATCCATTGCTTTGATTTTTCCAAAACTGTGCCTAAGGCTGATTGCCAGATGTGCCTCAAAACTATCATGGAGTTGGACCTGGCTAAACTGATTAAACTCAAGATGGCTGAGCTTAGGGTACATGTTAGATTTGGGGGTCTCTAGTTGGCACAGGTAGGTACTTGTGACAAATAGTGACACTTGCCTCTAGTCAGGGTAAGGGGGTACACTCCTAAAATAACCCCTGCTCACCCCCTTGGTAGCTAAGCATGAGCAGACAGACTTATCTCAGAGGCAGTGTGTAAAGCATTTGTGACCACATACAGTAACCCAGTGACAACACTACAGATGGACACCACACAAAGTTTTATATGAAAAATAAGTATACTTTATATAGATTTACCACAAGACCATAAACGACAAAAAAGCACAATACTCTTACTTTAAGATGGTAGTTTTAGCTTAGTTTAGTTTCAGTTCTTAAGATGCGACACTTTGCATCAATGTACCTTACGATGCGTTGCGCTTCCAGAACTAGCAATGTTGCAGCAATGGGAATGCGGCAAAGTTCAGGTGCAAAGAAATAAAGACGTGTAGATCTTCCAGATGGGGGACGCTTTTCCGGGGATGTGAGAAGTTCTCAGTTCGATGTGTGGAATGCAGCAGTGACACCCTTGTTCAGAAGTGCGACCGCAACAGCTTCAGCTGCGACACTCTTCTCACACGATAGCGGGAAGCTTCCGCACAATGCGACAACTACTCTTTGTTCAGAAATGTGATGGCAGCAGCTCTGATGGTGGCTCGCTTCTCGGGGATGCGAGGCGCTTTCTTTGATGCGGTGCAATGCGACAGGTTCAGCGGCAACATCCTTGTTCAGAAGGCAACATGCTTCTTCCTCGTTGCGAGACTCTTCTCTGGATGCGGTGCAGTGCGACAACTCCAGCGGCGACACCCTTGTTCAGAAGTGCGACGGCAGGCAGCAGCGACAGCGACACACTTTGTTTTCGTTGAGTCGTGCTTTCAGCTCCTTGCGACAAGCAGTCCCTCAGAAGGCCCAAATCAACAGCAGGCACTTCCGCAAGAACTCTGGGGAGCTGGGGGTTGAAGGCCCTGAGACTTCAGCAGGAGGCAAGCTCTTTTCCAAGCCCTTGGAGATCCTTCACAAGTTGAAAGCAAAGTACACAAAGTTCCTTTCTCCTTCCTTTGGCAGTAAGGCAACCACTGCAGGCCAATCCCCCAAGCAGCACTTCAGCTTGGGGATAGTCTCTCCTCAGTTTCTTCAGGTTCCTCTCCTCAGTAAAGGTTTCTTCTTGTAGTCCAAAAGTGATCTAATTTCTTGGGATCAGGGTCCCAATTTTTATACCCCAAATCCTTTGTTATCTGAGGGGAGAGGGGCCTTTGCCTAGTCCAAACCATTTCTGAAGCACTCTGTTTACCAGCATTCTCCTTTCCTTTCACAGTGCAGGGCAGAAACATCAGACACCCCACAGGAGGTGGAGCTAGCATTGTGGAAGGCAGGTACAGCCCTGGTGTACTTTGTTGACAGGGCTCCTCTTCTTTCAGTGTGCAGGGCAGAGATATCAGCCGCTCCTCAGGAGGTGGAGCCAGCATTGTGGAAGTCAGGCACAGCCCTATTCAAGGTTCAGATGCAACTCCTCCCTCCCATCTAGATGCAGATCTCTCTATTCACCACTGAGCTGACTCATCCTGTCTTTTGGAATCCCCAGCCCTGTCACTCACAAATCCCAGACAAAGAAACACACAACCTAGCAGAGGCAGGCTTGAAAGGTTAGGCAAGCAACTACCTTCTTTCTAAAAGTGATATTTTCAAACACAGAATGTTAAAACCAACTTCACTAAAATATGTATTTTATCATTCTGGGTTTAGGCATACTATACTCCAATTTCTACCATGTTCTCTGAGTCAGTTAGGATTATAAACTGTAATAATTCTAACAGCCCATTCTGGCCTATGGAGAACAGGTAGTCTTGCAATAGTGAAAAACGAAAATGGCTGTAATTCACTAATAGAACACGCCACACACACCAGGGCATGTCCGACCTTTTCCTTACAATGCACACTGCCCTTGGGCCTACCATAGGGGTGTCTGATATGAAGCAAAGGGAAGTTTTAAGGACTGGCAAGTGGGTGCATTTGCCCAGTCAGCATGACAGTACCAGACTGCACACAGGCTGTGCAATGGCAGACCTTAGACATATTTTACAAGGCTGTTTCCGTGAGTGGCACAACCAGTGCTGCAAGCCCACTAGCCACATTTGGATTACAAGCCCTGGGCACTCCTGGTGCACTGTACTAGGGTCTGACAAGTAAACCAAACAGTCAATCATGGAATTACCAATTAATACATACATTTACAATGGGGAGCACTTGCACTGTGGCACTGGACAGCAGTGGCACAGTGCCCAAAGCAGCTAACACCAGTAAAAATACATGAAGCCACAGCAAAAATGGAAGGGAGACCCACACCAATGGTGCCAGTTCTAATAGTACAATGTAGGGATAGAGATCTACCTGCATCCAACAAGATTGAGAAGGCAGAGTTGATTAATTCTCTGGAGGCCTGAACTGGGGTAGCTGCAGAGATTCAAGGGGAGAGGAAGGATGATCTAGGAGGGTGAGGATGCCTCCTCCATTGCTTCCAGTAGTAGGTGCATGATTTCCAGAGGTGAGAGTGGAGTTTCTCCCACACAAGGGCTAGGGATATCTCTAAGAGAAGGGGAGCTATCCCTCGAAGAGAGGAAATATGAATTAGCTAGGGAGTAGTGGTAGTGTAAAAAAGAAGGAATGGTGGCAGTGATAATAATAAAGAGATTAAGATGTCCAGGAGTGGTGGGTTTGACCACAAGCTTCCCAAGGGTATAGTACCCAGGCACACAGAGGGGGATGACATTTACAAATAGATGACTGCGTTTGAGTGGGCCCTGGAGATGTGGGGTGTCCACCCCAAGCATTGGGAATCACTCTTGTGGGAACTGATTTGAGTAGCTGTGAGGGATCGGCTCCTGAATCCTGAAGGGGGATGTGGCAAAATACTATTCTCACATGAGGAAATGCTTAGTCACAAAGTGTGGTCTGACTCCAGTACAGTACAGATGAAGTTCAGAGACACACAGAAAATGATAACATGGTCCTGTGTGAACTTTGTGGACATTTCAGTGCAGGTACTAAAAAGATGGCATGTTGGTAACAAAGTAGACTCATAAGAGGGATTGTTTTTGAAAGATGACATGTTGTGCTGAAGAGAAGTTGCCCCAGTACCTAGTGGATGCTAAGATGAAAGACTCCAGAGAGCTGGGGGAAGCAGCTGATGAGTGGGCGAGAAGCTGGGTTTACAATAAGCACAAGGGGGGTGATCATAAGAAGGGGGGACAGGTCCCCGCCAGGGGAAAGCCCTGGGGAAAGAAGGTAAAAAACATGAAGGAGTCCTTCTAAGACTTGCAAAGACCCACAAAATCTTGAATAAGGAGGGCTGTACACGTCAACCTAGATGCAAAGGGAGGGGGCATCAGGGAAAGAATGATAGATTCTTTGATCCCTCAGAGGAAGGAAAGTGCATTGACTGTAATCAGCCAGGGCACAAGAAGGGAGATGCTGTCTGCACAAAGAAGACCCCCACCAGTGGTCCATTCTCAGGGATTGCTAGTGTAATCGTGGGGGTGGAGAGTGCCCTTGAGAGGGGTAGGGAAGTGGAAGAGGCAACCTTAGTGACCCTGGGTCAGTTGAATAGTGCAATCTTGGCCGCCTTATCTCCAAACATGAATAAGTACCGACAAAGACCTCACATTAATGGGCCTAAGATTCAGCTTTTAAGAGACACAGGGGCTAGTATGACTATGGACCTAGA
This sequence comes from Lissotriton vulgaris, assembly GCF_964263255.1. NCBI lineage: Eukaryota > Metazoa > Chordata > Amphibia > Caudata > Salamandridae > Lissotriton > Lissotriton vulgaris. The sequence goes on from NC_141689.1 coordinate 56,993,655, forward strand.
TACATTGGTGCCTCAAGAGAGATTGCTACAAGGTAAGTTTCATCAGGTGAACTATGCAGACAGCGCTACCAAACTCCATCCCATGGCTATGGTGGATTTGGAATGAGGAAGTGTGACAAGCCCTATTAAATTAGCTGTATCTCCTCTACTCCCCATCCAGTGTTTCCTGGGCAATGATCTTGAAGCATCTGAGTGGTCAGAGGTATAGAGAAGGCCCCATATGAGAATATTGGAGCTCCCTGGGTGGGTATGTGCTGTGACCAGGTCACAGACTATCCGAAAGATAAATGCACAGTGCCTGGAGTCTGTCACAATGGTGTCAGATATCCTGTCCACTGAAATAAGAGCTAGAACATCACCTTCTATTTTTGCTTACAGGGCAACTCTCAAGTGAAACTCAAAAGTGCTAATCTTATGAACATCTCCTAAAAGTAATGGAAGCCAAGATGAATCCGTCTATTGCTTATGGCTCACCTATCTCTAAGGGAAAGTATGCTAAATCATATATTTATTGTTAATCAAGGCTTAAGTTTGTTTTCAGAATCCCAAAAGGCATTGTCCAAGCAGAAATACGGTTGGAATTCAGTCTTCAAAGACAACTTTTAGTGAGACAGGTAAGTTTTCTAAAATGCATGCATTCCTTATCTTTTTCGGATGTAGGCTCTTTAGCAAATAGTTGTTGCCACAAAATAAGTTGTTGGTAGAAAATAAATCATTCTGTGTATGCTGGTGCCTTTTACAGCATATTGTGTCACCCTCAAATACCTTCCAGGAAAGCAATGGAAGCTTTTAACATTATTATTGACTTAACTGATCCTGCCCGGATGCAGCAAATCTGATATTTCTGCTTCAAATGAACTTTGTGAGGACCTGAAGGTCTTCCATTTTCCATCTTTCAGAGAACTTTCAGTCCAAAGCAGAGTATTCGTCTCAGGAATGCCTTTTCTGCTCCTATGAATCTAAAACCTCAGATTTTGTTATTTCTGAAAGATTAGCTTTTTGATCACATTCTCCTCAATAACTTTGTGATGTGAACATTGTTAGATCAGCTTCTTTTACTCTTGCAACCAGTGCAGTCGCAGTGACTGCCATTTGCAACAACTCCTTAGCTGTTTGTGTCTGAAATTATTAGAAAATAGACTCCTCTCTTGCCGACTACAGTGTCAATCACACTGCTGTTGGTCACTAGACGCCAATGTCCTTGTTTCCCTTTGTCTGTAGGAGTGCTGAGGCTGAGGTGAATCTCCAACTATCATCTCATCTTTAGGATGGGGCTTTGCTTCATTCTGTCTGAGCTGGTCCTAGACCCAGGCGTGGAAATGTCAACTTTAACACCTTCAATGCTAAAGGTATTTTCCTCCTGTGCTGCATTCCCAGATTTACCATTGTTCATGACGAGCTCAGCTCGTCATCAGCACAGCTCAACCGTGCCTCATGACGAGCTGAGCTCATCATGAGCATCGAAGGGGTTAAATGTCATCCACCTTAATCTGGAGTTGGATGGCAGTCGCTATTTGTCTAATTTGATCCCTCCACTGCATTGGAATTGCGCTGCCCTCCCGCCATGCAATGGGGCGCATGAGCCATGCAACTCCTAAGTTTGATTAATCAGGCCACTCCATGCATGGCTTGGTACATCCAAAGTAACGCAGAGCAGCGCAAATTGCTGCCTTTCATCACCAGTGAGACGTTCCAAGTGTGGGGCATTGGTCTTCGCATGCGTCACCCATGGGTTTGGTGCATTCCCAGATTTACCATCCGTGGTAAACCTGGGAATGCATCAAAATGCTGCTCCTCCTCAGGGGAGGCGCAACAAGGAGAAATATCTTTATTTCTCCTCTTTACTTCCTCTTTCTATGTATCCTGCATTCTGCAGCACACATATACAGCAGAAAATACCACAGGGGAATGTTTTTGTGCAGGAAGGTACTCCTTCTTGCACAAAACAATTCCTGCTTACAATACAGGCACTCTTGCACCATGGTGCGAGGGTGCCTGTGTTGGCGCTACTCAGCCAAAAGGGCGCCAGCGCAAGAAAAGGACAGAAAGGCATTGTAATTCCTTCCCTTACCCTTTCATGCAGCGCAGCGAGGTGGCTTGCTGTGCTGCGTGAAAACTACATGAATTTATGCCCCTTTTCAGTGCTGCAGGATGTTGTCTAGCTTTAATTTTTGATTACCTCAACTTGAAGTAATTCAACATGTAGCATTGTCTCCTAGCTTAGATATTGGAAATGTGTCCTTCCAGTAGGGTCACCCCAGATTTTTGTCTCTTTTTGCTGAGCCTGTTTTGTGTTGGCCACAGCGCTCTGTGTATGTTACCCCTGCCAACCGGTGGTAACGTGGCCGTGCTCCCCCTTCCAGACATGTTCAAATTGGCATACACCTAAATGACATATTTAAATGGCCATTTCAACCTGGCAAAACAAACATTTTGCCAGGCCTAAACCTTTCTCTTTAATACTGATTAGTCACTGTTAAGGTAGGCCTTAAAACACCACAGGGCGGGTGTCTGCAATTTAAAAAGTAGGACATATATATTTAATGTTTTACATGCCCTTACAGTGAAACACAGCCAAAGGGTTTCTCACTGTCCTGTAGGTTAACACCTAGTTTACACTATTGCATTCAATAGGTTCTAAATTCAGCTGGAAAATATCTTGAAAAATGATTTAAGCACTCATTTTAAAAGTAATTGAAAATCCAACTTAATTGGCAAGTCGGATTTTTTATATTACTATTGTGCAAATGGCACTTTTAGAAAGTTGTCATGTTCCTGTCTAAAACCAAAATGCTTTACTGGCAGAGTTCAGCTGTCAGCTGACACTTGATTGCTCCCCTGTGGTGAGATGTGTGTTGCTCCCAGACAATTAACATATGACCCTGTGAGTGGGGAGAGGGACTTCCTCCTTGATAGGATGGCATGGGGATGTTCTCAGCCCCTTTCCGAGCTACAAATGATGTCTACATAGTCACTGGCAGGTGAGGCTCACTCCTAGGCCAGACTACTCTTTGTCTCTCTACTTAGGGTGGCATCAAACCCAGTGAGGGTAGAGGACCAACCAGAACTGGCCTACGGGTGGTCCAAGGCGTGCCCTCCACTACATTGGTGTCAAATTCATAATCATTCTGTCCGTCTTGAAGCTGTTTCAGGTTCTGGTGCCTATCTTTTTTTAATAGATATACACACCACAGAAGTCACTTACATCTGCATAAGTACATCTTCTGATGGTACCTAGAATTCACAATATTAGATGAAGGGGTACATCTTTTTTCTACTAAACAACAAAAATATGAAATTCACTCCCCCTTGATTTGAGGACAATGCCTTAATTTCATTTTCACCGTAGGCATGCATGTCTTTTTTTGCTTTGTAGTTTCCAAAACGATATCAGCTATGTCTGCCCATCATCTCAAGCACCAGGGTACCTCAGTATTTGCTGTTGTACTTTTGTAATATTCAATTCATTCAAACAAGACTGCTGTACATCTACAAGACAAACAATATAAATATTGAGATAGGACATTAACACACAAATCAGGCTATTTAGCTTAAGATCACTTTATTGATTCTAGACAGCAGACCAGAGGCAGGTAAAAGGAAAGATGACAAATCACACATTTGGTTGTCCTAGGGATCATGGCGGGACATTAGTCTTGACACATTGAAAGGTGTAGGGGACAACATAGGTTGGGGGGAGCATAGACTACTCCGACTAGCACTGGCCACATTGACCCGCTGGTGACCAAGAAGGCATTATGTGTCTGGATGCCATGGAAGCAGCAACAGGTAGGTACATTATGGGAGTACAAGTGAACAGAGAAATGAAGATAGAGGCCTGCAAAGCAAACTTAAATAGCGCTTGTTAAGGGGGGTAAATACAGGTCAACAAAGAGGGGTGAATCGCAGACTGTGAGGTTTGCAGGTGATAGTAGTTGAGAAGTCACAGGCTGGCGTTGAACATCATGGCTTCGAAGAGATAGGGAGAAAGGGAGTGGGAGTCAAACTAATAAAGCAAAATAAGACAGTATTAGAAAGCAAAGGCCAAGAAGTGAAGACAGACAGGGGTTACGGGGGTCGTTCTGAGGATAGGTGTGAAGCCAAGGGGCCAGAAGCAATTGTTGGAAGGTCGGAAAGGTGATAAGGACCAACTGGAGGGGAAGGGGAGTGATACAGAGGAGGGCAGGAAATTACGAACTAACTTAGATCCCAGACTCAAGCTATCATGCCGGTAGACTATTGCATATGCTTCTAAAATGTCTCCATTCCTCAACCACTTACATCTAACAAAAAGAAAGGTGAATACATAGCAGAGAATATAAAAAGGAATGGCTTCTAACATGTCCTAATAATTGAGAACTGGGGTGGGTTTTTTAGTGAGGACAGGAAGAAATGGCGCTCAGACTAATACGCGTAATGTTTTTAAGGATCTGAGTAAGTACGGTGCTGCCAGGTTGGGGGATTTACCCAATAACTCCCGGATATGTGTGGGTCGTAAAATCCGCACTGGAGAATAAGCACTGTCCTGGGCACACGTGGTGAGGGTATCACAGAGATGGTATACATGTTTTCACAATTTAGACAAAAGCGGCGGTCAACACCAGTGTAGAGTTTGGAAAAGGTTTTTTATCACAAGGCAACGACTGTATTTAAACCAAAAACAACCAGCCGACACGTGTTTTGCCACGGGGAGTTATCCCGTGACTTTTCAGGGTTGTTCCGTGTTGGAAGTAGAAGGAGAGCCGGCCCCATGTGACCGGTGATCATTCCAACCCGGTCTGAGGTGTGCAGTGTGCAAGAGATGATGGACGTAGGGGGTGGCTCTGAGTAGGCGAGAACTACTGGATAATCCTGCGTCAAGAGGAAGATGCGGGTGCACCGTAGGGGCCCCGGAAAAACAAACACTTGTGGGCTGTGATATCAGTTAAAATGACCAAGGCGGATAATCTGTGGTGGCTGATGGTCATGTGGTGCCCAAGGCTGAGTGAGTAAGCGTCCAGTGTCTATGCGGGAGGCGGGGTTGTAGCGCCGGGTATTGGCGATAATGGAAAGCCATGGTAAAAAGACTGTGGCGATCCACGTGAATTACGCCTAGATACGTCAGAAATACTGACGTATTTGTAACTCCTTGTGACATGATGCGTCATATTGTAAATATGACGCACCATTGGTGTCGCAAGGAGGGCGCAAGGAAAAGTGATGCATCGCTGTTTTCTCGCAGCGATGCATCACTTTCCATAAATGAGGCCCTGAGTGATCTCAGGGAGCATGTGGCAGTTCCTGACAGAATCTAGAGGAAGTCCTTAATGTCATCTGGCTGATTTGACAAAGACAAATTCTTAAACTGCCAATTGGCTTGGTTCATCGTTTCGGCGATGGCACCTAGGCGAGAAGTTAGGTTCTTTTTGAAATCATCTTTATTTGCAATCAGCGGGCTTACAAAGTATGCAATTTCATCAAAGGTTGTGACCAGGACATCTAGCAGGACACTAAGCGTGGAACCCACATTCGCTGTACGGTTACTCCCAACCATCTGCACTGCCCTACTGGAAGCTGAAAATTGGTCAGCTTCTTCAGAAAGTCATTTTCTTGACTTATGTTTGCTGTTTATTTATTTTTTGAAAAGTTTTATATAGCTCTGGCTATACCCAGAGCTATCAGAGCGCTTTACATGAGTATCAGACAATAATTGCAGGTTACATCTTTACAAAGGCTACACAGTTATTAGAGAGTGGCAACATAGTGAGAAGTAAGGTTGAGGCAAACAAAAAGAAACATATAGGTAAGGGAAAAAACAGGCAAGGGGAGATATTCCGGGTAGTTGGGGGGGGGGGGTAGGAGCAGGGGAAGTAGACAGAGAATGTAGGAAAAGAGGAGGGGAGGGTTAGAGACACGGCATGGCAAGAGGAGGGGGAGAGTGACGGGGATACAAACCGGTAGATGAGTCAAAGCTGGGCCCAAAGTCCAGTAAGCTGTGATCCCAGGGGGAGTGGTATCATTTCCCCATCTCTGTTGCGAGGCCAACTTACTGGATCCTTCCCCAAAAAAGGGGAGAGGGAGTGCGTTGGCAAGGGGTACCATACCATACCTAAATTGTGAGTGGCTTTTATAGTGTTCATTTATCTCTCAATTTTGGAGATGGTCACCTGGATGTCTATGAATATCTTCTGACAGCTTTTTACCTTTACAGAGTAGGTATCAACTCTGGCCATCTGGGCGTGGAAGCTTCTGTTGACCTCATTGGCTTTCTTCTGGGCTAATGCCAGAGACTCCAGGCTGGTGGTGATCATACTAAGACTTGCATGAGGAGGACATTCCACAATCCACTTTTGAGAAAATCCGACAGTTGAAAAGAGACAGTGAGTTGTTCAATCCATACAGAAAAGCTGTGATAGGGCATACTCTGCCTTTCATCCTTCACTGGTCACTAAATTTCATACTAATAAAGAAGTTAATAGCGACACCTGTTATTCACAGTGCTTTGAAATAGCAGAAACAGTGATACTATCAAGATGAATGCATTTTTAACTAGGTACAGCATGACCTTTGATGGTGTATACAGTGTGACCTTTGGTGGAACAATCTGGTGTGTACAGTGCGACCTTTGGTAGAACAATCTAGTGTGTACAGTGCGAACTTTGGAAGAGCAACCTGGTATATGCAGTGCGACATTTGGTAAAGAAACCTGGTACATACAGTGCGACCTTTGGTAGAGCAACCTGGTGTGTACAGTGCAACCTTTGAAAGAAAATCTGGTGTGTACAGTGCAACCTTTGGTAGAAGAACCTGGTGTCTACAGTGTAACCTTTGGTATAACAACCTGGTGTCTACAGTGTGACCGTGTGTGCAGTGTGACCTTGTCATGAACAATTGGCAGTTTTAGCGTCACCTGCAACAGTAGGATATTTTGTGAGAGGGCTAGCTTGGCTTAGACACAATTTGGCGATAAGTGCAGCATGGTAACAGGGCCAGCACTGCAGTACGAATTGCTGGGCAACAGGACCTGCTTGGCAATAGTCCAAGCTTGGCTGCAGGAGTAAGGTCATATAACTAGTTTGGCACTTGCACTAGCTTGCCAATGTCTCCATTATCCAAGATAATTTGGACATCTTACATCATGGCCAACAGAGGCGCGCCCACCCCTTACGGGTCTGGAAGCCTCCTCAAGGGGCTGTTTTGGGATCTACAAGTTGTAATCAGTGAGGAACTAACCCATGTTATCTGTGGCCTTGATAAACGTCTGAAAACTGGACCTTGCTCCAGGATCATTCATTGTTACCTTTCCTCATCTTTAGCCACTCTGGCCTTTTACTCCATCAGGCTTTCTCTGGGGATTTAGAGCCATTGGAGGCCGGGTTTATTTCCCCAGAGAAGGGGAAAATGGTGGGAAAATGGGTGGTCTTAAGGCCAAGGGCAGGGAAAGGAGAAGTGTTATGGATTAGCGTGGGGCAAGGGGCAGAGTAAAGAGCAAAAGGCTGGCAACTCTGTTACTTTGTCCATTTCCCTAAGGATCCCCTATGATTTCAGCAGTTAAATTTAACATCAACTAGGTGGCATGTTATTTACCAAAAAGTCCTGCAGCTCAGCACTACAAGCCACCTTACATACGAATACAGAATGACAAGGAAAGGGCAGGAATGCACTATATTTAACATAATAGTGTACATTCATGTCTTTTCTCATTGCTGGTGCACAATGTTCTGTCTAGCGCCAATGCAGGCACTCTTGCACCATAGTGCAAGGGTGCTTGCGTTATAGGCGAGATGTGCAGGAAGGGAAACCTTCCAACAACTGTACCCTGATTTAGAAAGAGGAAGAATAGGAAAAATAAAGATATTTCTCCTCATCATGGCTCCCCTGGGGATGCATAGCATTTTGATTTGATTTACGTTTTCTAAAACGCATGATAACCCACAGGTGTCTTGGGACTAGCTTAGCACTATGTCCTACAACCTCAAAAAGACTATTTACTCCACAAGGAATAGTGATAACTATATGGACACGGATAATACCCAGGTTTGTAGGGCCAGAGGTAGAAAGCTTTTTATTGATCGCAAACGGCCCGATTAGCACAACCAGGTCATTAGTGACCAGAAAAAAGCATTTTCTAATGTACAAACCCTATTTTTGTTTCAGTCACCGAATTGCAATTAGGGTCTGCGAGTCGCTATTAGGAAGGGCCGTGTCAAGTCTGCTCCTTCCTAATAGCAAATAGCACTGGTATGTAGGAATGTCCTGTGACCGGTTATGCGGTTGCAATACATTTGCAGTTTCCACCAACTTCAAGTTGGTGGTAACCCATTTGCAAAGGGGAAGGGCTCCCCCTTTGTAAATGTGGGTGGCAATATTTTTTAAGAGCAGGAATTGGTCCCTCATACCACTACCTACCTCTAAAAAATGAAAAGGCATGTTAAGTAAAACCAGCTATCTTGCAAAAAAAAATATTTATTAAAAAATAAATCACAGACATGGTGGTCTGCTGACCCCATCCCTGTGAGTGCAAACCATCCCCAATGGATCGCAAACCGAGACCTACTTCATGAATATTAATGAAGTATGTATATTTGCAACCCAATGGGTATCTAAAAATGTGTCTAAGGCACATTTGTACATGGGCATTTGTGATTTCCTAATAGTGAAATGCAAAAATTTGCCATTAGGAAATCGCAAGTTTACTTTTTTGTACATCTGGCACTTGCTTGCTTATGAAAGCAAAGAAACCATCCTGCCTTTTGGGATAAAAGGACAAAGCTTTACACAAATTACAAGTGGAGTGTAGAAAACTGCGACCACCTCATGACACTTTCTTAATTCTTGAAACAATCACAGATTTAGGAGTGGCTGATCGTAGTGTTCTTTTGGAAAGTCCCATCAGAATTTACTTTTGAAGTACTGGGGTATGGTTTCATGCAGCACTTTATGTGCCAGGCAAAACGTCTTAAAGGCGATCCTTTTCCTGACCAGGAGCCAATGAAGCTCCTCCGTTGCAGCTGTCACAGACTTGAATTTGGGGATCTTCTTTTTATTTTTTTAAACTCTTTTTATTAACATTGCTCATATGAGTCAAGATCACAGTACAATGTTCAAAATGGCATGAGATAGGTTAAGAGTGTACCACAAAAGTAGGACCAGCATGACCCCCCATCAAAACATTCATGTTAAAAGACCCCCTCTCGGTCCACCCCCATCTCCCTGAATTTCCTCCAAGGCCCCCAGATCTTCCTTAATTTTTTATCACATCTTCTACTTTTGTAGATGGTTTCCTCTGCTCTCTGACACCAATCGAGATCTCGCACCCACTAATCCCACTGCAGAGGAGCCTGCGCCCCCCAACCCCTGGGAATATTTCTTTTCGCGACACCAGCTGGCAACGCCAGCCAGAGTTCCCCATATCTAGTCCAGTCAGTGGCCCTCTTGATTATTAGTACTAGCCACCTGGGTTCCCTCAGCACCGGAGAGCCCACCGCCTCAGCCATCGTATCAGTGACCTTGGCCCAGAAGGGCACTATCTTTGGGCACTCCCACAAAATATGATAGGCATCCCCTCATGCATAGGGCCGACTAACACCTACCCCATGTATACAAGTGGGTAACCGGGTAGTACACTCGATACAAGAATTTGAGCTGTACTAAGCGGAACCAGGCGCAAATCGCAATTTCTTGAGGGCTCTGCAGGGCGTTCTGCCAATCTTCCTCTTTCAATCCACCTAAGTCCCGCTCCCACTGCGCTCTCAACGACACTAGGGGGTCGGGCATATTATTTATGAGCTTACAATAGATCGTTGAAGTAGGCTTCTCAGGGATTGGATCGAGGAGAAGGCGATCCTTCATGGGGGAATACTCCGTAATGGAACTGCCTCCACTAATGTGGGAGCGCACGGCATGTGTGAGGCACAGGTAGTTATACTTTTTTCGGTTTATCAAAAAGAAAAAAGGACACTTGTTACTGTTCTAAACCATTGGTTAGAAGAGTAAATGAAACACCCTCAAAAACTCAATGTTGATTGAAAAAGCGGTATATATTTTTCATCCGCCCCACAGTGATGTTGTGGCATTTATCATTGGATGTTACAATACGTGCTCAATGCCAGCCTCATCCAGAGGCACCTCTGGTATAGAATGCAGTGTCCAGAGATTGAGGGTTGCCCCCAAAAAAGTGTGGAGAAAACAGAAATTATTAAAAAGAAGGAATGTTAAAAAGAGAAACTCACCCAAATACTTTAATAAGAGGTGAGATTCTACTGATGTAAAATGTAAGGGTACTTTAAATAGATCGAGTTACTGGATCTATTAGTATTTTCAGAATAAGCTTGTCGACATGTTTCAGCTCCCCTTGGCCCAGCCGGGTCTGTGGAGCTTTTGTCAGGACTAACATACAAGAATATTTATACTCACACGACTTGTGTAGTACATTAAAGTGTCCACTTTTTGGCACCTAGTTATCAAACATGCTCTCCGGGATCTGTACACGAAGAGCGTATTTCTTCGTCAGGGAGTTGCCGCTTAGCGAGCGCAGAGCCGCGTGGTTTGGAATGCTGTGGCTTGTGCTGACTCTGCCCCTGGACAGAGTCAGCGTCCCATTAACTCGCACTCGTGCCAGTGGCTGCTCATACAGGAGGCGTACCCAACCGCAGAAAGACGGACCAAAGCCCAAGCGCTGCAAGACCATGAAGAGGTACGGCCATTCGATACTATCGGAATCCATTGAGGCGTCCAGCGCCATCAATGCCGTCTGCATGTCCCCCACACTCTCCGTCATCTATAGCATGCCAAAGAGGCGGTGCAGGTTATGCTACATGCTCCTGCGCGGCATGAAGCCCGACTGATCAATTTGCACGAGGTCCGACAGGACTGGGAGTAGCCTATCAGACAGGACCTTAGCCAACACCTTCGGTTCAACATTATTGAGCGAGATTGGTCGATATGAGGAGCGTTGATCAGCCGGTTTGCCTACTTTGTGGCGTCCCTCTGGTCAGGCGGCAGCGTTCCCATCTGCCGCGCTTCAAGGTACATTCATAGGAGGGAGCTGTGACGATGTTTGCCTGTCTCTTGAAAATCTCTATCGGCAGCCCATTTGGACCCTCTGCCTTTCCGAACTGTAGGGAGTTGAGCGCTGTCCCAATTTCCTCCCCTGTCAAATCCGCCTCTAGCCTACCTCTCTGCGCCTGAGGCAGCGTGGACAACGTAAAATCTCTAGGAAATTCCTCACAGTCCCGTTCTGTCTTCGTACCCACGGGAGTATAGACTCCTTCAAAGTATGACACAAATGCCTCTGCTATGTCCATACTAGTGGACACTAGGGAGCCCGACGTATCCCGCACCACAGCCACACAGGAGCGCTCTCTGTCCCTACATGCAAGCCATGCCTAGGGCTTTAGGGCTTTATCCCCAACATCATAGATCCGGTGTTGCATGGCCAGGGAGTAAGCATATGCCTCTCCCTCAGCCAGGGCCCTCAGCTACTTTTATTTCAGAGCCAGTGCGTGATGATGGTCAATGGGAGACACAGCGTTCGCTCCACTTTCAAGATCTGCTATATCAGTTTCTAACTTTCCTACCGGTACAGACTCCTCCTTCTTTTTGGCCCCAATCAAGGCCTGTGCCTGCCCTCTCAAGACAGTTTTGTACGCCTCCCGTAGTGTGACATGGGATGCAACGGACCCCTGATTCCCTTCAAAATAAAACTGGGAACCCTCTCGAAGTTTGTCCCCAATCGTGTCATCCCGTAGGTGCCACAGATTGATCCGCAGAAACGCCGCCTTGTTAATAGCCGGACCCTTCAAACTGACGCCAACTGGGGAATGGGGAATGGTCAGAGAGCCCCGGGCCTGTATGTGGGATTCAGAGTATTCACCCAACTGGTCGATGCCCGCCAGTAAAACGTGTACTGTGTATGGGAGGGATGGTGCACCTGCCACAAGTCTCCCAATCCCAAGGCCTCTATGAAACTCTGCAGACCCCTCTCCCCCTTGAATCCCTGCCCTCCCACCCGATCTATCCATGTCGGAGCTCACAACTGCATTTATGTCTCCTCCCACCAGGGGAGTCCCCAAGGGGAGGTCCGCCTGAAAAAAACACAGCCATGCCTAGGTCATAGAGTGAAGACCAGGTGGGACATAATAGGAGCACTACACCACCGACCTCCCCTCCCAACTTCCCGCCACCACCACCATGCATACTGAGTCGTCAGTCCATACACCAGAGATCAGCAGAGGGAGGGCCTTCTGCAGTAAAATACCTACACCCCTAGACCCGGATGTAAACCCTGAGTGGGCAACCATTTTATACCCAAAGCGGTCTAATGTTTAACATCTGTTGCCATGCAGGTGTGTCTCCAGCAGGAGAACCACATCAGGTGAGTGCCTCTTCAGGTGTTGCAGTACTAAAGTCTGATTAATTTTGTTGCCCAAACCATTAACATTCAGTGCATATTTTAACCTGTGTCAGGGTACCCATACGGAATTACTGACCCCCACCTCCGGGAATGAGCCACGCCACCTCGTTGTGCGCCCCGACCAACCCCAATGCAAAAGAAAGGACATGATGATGAGCATGAGAAAACTTTCTCCAGAAAACAACCCCTCTCGCCCCCCTCCCACACATTCCCAACAACTCCCCAACTCCCGCCTCCCTGCCGCCCTGCCTGGTGAGCCTCCAACCACCCACCAATAAAACTTGCAGTGCGCCTGTTGCCCCATAACCACAACTGAAGCCATTCCAGAGGAAACGTGAGACTGCTAACCTTAGAAAGATGCATACCAGTAATTTCGGATCACACACCCCTTTACTATACAACCCCAAGCGACCCACATACTACACAATACCCCCTCCTTCCAGCCTGTCATCCAGCATAGAGCCGGGGTCATGACTGTCTTGAGCAATGTCTCTACCCAGGGGCAGAGAAAGAGTCTCTCCCTTGCCCTATCTCCCCTTCAAGGAGCCCAACCAATTGGCCACCCGCCCCTCCAGCCCAGAGTCAAAGATCAGTCAGGGCCCCTGACCAGGCACTATGATCCCATCAACATTCCAGTATCATACCGCCGTCCGTCGTTCACCATCATTGAAGACTCGCTCAGCCTCCGAAGCCACCTCACGATCACCTCGGCTCACCTGCCCCTCTTGCCGTCTCCCCTGCCGACCAACAGTGTGACAGCCCTCCAACCAATCACCAGAATCCCCCGGTGAGTCGTAGAAGTAGGCCTTTTCTCCATCCAGGACTTTGAGTCGTGCAGGGCACAGCATCATGTATTTCACTCCTTTGTCCCGAAGCACCCTCTTCACCCCGTCGGAGGAGTGCCGCTGCCGCTCACCTGGAGCGTGAAGTCTGGGAAGAAGCGGATGGTGGCGCTGTCTCTGTGAAGGTCCCCATGCATGCATGCCGCTTGCAATATGGCATCCCGTTCTCTGAAGTTAAGAATGCGAGTGATGATCGTGGGTGGAGGGATCACCGGCTTGGGCCTGCCTCCCAAGGCTCTGTGCGCCCACTCAACGGAAAAAAGTTTTGAAAGACGTTTCAGCTTCAGGTGTTTCAAAATGAGGTTCTCCACAAATCAGTCCATCGAGGGCCCCTCCAGTCCCTCCAGCACTCCCACTATGCGGATGTTATTCCGCCGAGCCCGTCCTTCCTGGTCCTCCAGGCGGGCATGTATGTCAGCCTGGTTCTTTGTGAGCACTGCTACCTGCTCCTCCAGTCTCTTCATCTTTGCCTGGAGCCCACCAATACCAGTTTCCGCCACCGATACTTTTTCGGACATTTTCTGGCAATCCGCCCGCAAAAGGTTCACTTCTTCTGTCACGAAGTCCAGTTTACCCTGAAAGTCTCTGATGGCCCTCATGATATATTTCAGGGATGGGTCGATTCCTGGATTTTGTAAGTGCCAAGGGAAGCCATAGTAAGTATATTGGCTGGACATTCGTCATACTCAGTACGAGTTTCCCAGCTCCATGCTGGCTTCACTGAAGTATGGGATTTTTGGTACCAAACATCTCAGCATAAAAAACCTGCACTGTCGCCAATGTCACATTTATTAAATAAATTGCACACATTGGACCCTTTAGAGGGCTACCCTGAAACCTATTGTTCCTTGGTTTAGTCACTGACTGGCCTAAGCCAGTCTGCTACTACCAGACAGTGTTATGATCTCATGGGGAGAGTACCTGTGCACTCTGAGGTCGAGAACTATGCCTTTCTTGGGTGGAAATGTTCACACCTCCTCATGGTCAGGAAGAGTCATCTGTGGTGGGGAGCTTAAAAGATCTTGCCGCCTTTGCAATACAACTCCAGCCTCTTCTGTTAGAGGGAGAAGGCACCCTTCCTGTCATCACCCACTTTTAGATGGGAGGAAAGGGAGGAAAACGCAGAGAGAATGGGAGGTGTGCCCCTCTCTGCCAACTCCACCCCTCAGGTGCTGGAAGCAAGGTTAAGTACACTTTTCAGTGCCCACCATCTTGAATATAGTGTGACTTAGCTAATCAGGGCTAGGTCTGTCCCACTCCCTCAAGAGGGCGGCAAAATGGAGGGTGCAGACATGCCAGATGAGGGGCCCATTGGCCATTACCTGTCACTCTCTTGTAACAATAATAAATCTAGGATTTAGATGGCATCCCCACACCCTGAACTTCAGTTCCTGATGACCTGAGAAGATCCAGACACTACAGAATTTCACCAGCAGAGAAGTCTGCACAGACCAACTGACTTGTCCCCAGCCCTGCCGGCCCCAGCCCTACATACCTACCCTGCAGCCCTTGAAGATCCTGCACCAAAAGACGACTCGTCCTGCAGCCCGGTGACCTCGCGAACCCTGGGAGGACTTACTGCCTTCAACAAAGATCAAGACTTCTTAGAACAATTGTTCTGTTCACTAAGCAACCATCTTCAAAGTAAAGACCAGAAGAACTGGAAAGCCAGCCTCAGGTTCCACTTTTCTACCTGATCTTTTCAGCTTGAGTCCAAATGACCCTCTGGTACCAGTGAGGTTCCTCTGTGCTCCAGAGCCCAAGCTCACTGTGTGATGACCCCTCCAGGACTCCTTTACATCACCTGCAGCTTCTGTACGGAGACCACCCCCCACCGTGACCTGCTCCCGTAAGCCATTTCCAATGCCAAAAGACACCCCAGCACCACTCCGTCCTGGTCCCTGGTGAGGAAGACCAAATATGTCTCTACGTCGTGAGCATTGCAACTTACCTCTGCAGCTGTTGTTTCACTTTGATCAGCTACTTCGCCTGAGCCTGCAGCCTTTTTTACATTTGACAGCTCTCCATTGCCTTGCATTGGGCACCCGACGCTGTGTTGGCAACTTGCACCCGGCAACCCCTGTGCTGGCAACCCCTGTGCTGCTGGTGGCGTAGTATTGGTATGGGTTTTGGCCCCATCCAGTTCATGCTTCAACACTTGAAGATTGGACTTTTAAGCCGTTGCCACTTACCTCTAAGCAGTTTCGGTCTAATTGCCCCCAAAATCCATTCATTTGTACTGGGCGCCTAACCTCAATCTCGCACCCTGCACTCCTGTGCTGCTAAACCTTGCTTTCTATTGACCTTAAGCTTCCGAAGACTATCTTGTAAGTCGGTTTGATCCCTATGTATGCTGTATGTTTTATTCCTCCCATAATTTAACATTGCAAATTCTGAAAATTGCACTGTGTCCATTTTTGAACCTGAAAAGTATTTCTATTGAAAAACATATTTACCTATGATGAAGTTCTGTGGTTCTGAAAAATAAATATAACTAAGTACTATTTTTATGAATTGGTCTGATATATATTAATTGATTGTGTGTCTCGTGTATTGCAAGTGTGTGTACAACAAATGCTTAACACTGGCCTCTGACAAGCCTAACTGCTCACCCACGCTACTTCAAAGGAGAACATTTGTATTATCCACTTTAGTTGCTGTAAAGCCTCTGAGGATCCACTGGACTCTATACTTCTTTTTGATATAGTATTTAAAGAGCCAGCTTTCTACAGGAAGTCACTTATCGGGTGTGCAAACCAGTTAGGTGGCAGCAAAGAAAAGCAACACTGGAGTTAACTGATGGTAAGCAGCAGACAGGATCAAATGACTTTTCCCTAATACAGCAGGTCTTGCAGACAGTGCATGAGCGCTGTGTAGGGTCAACCTAAAAAATTATGCTGCCGCAAGCGTGATCGCATAACAGAAACTGATGCATCAGGAGTAAAACTAATGTATGGCTGAATAGCGTCACGTAAAGCGACACTAACCACCCTAGTGTAACTTTTCAGTAAGTGAAGCGTCAAAAAAACTATGAAAAAATAATTTGGAACACAACATTTGGAAGACTTCAAGTGGAGGTGGAGAAGAGAACAGCAGCCAGGACACCAACCTAGACAATCCCACCACCGCCTTGAAGTCTACTGCACTGATCTTGGATGTAAAGCATACAAATGTGAATAATTGCTATGCGTCTCATTACAGTGGGCATTGTCTACTAATGTGTACAAAGACACCCAAGTATGCGTGACATATTGACTGACACTTGAATGTGAGTGGATATAAATATAGTTTGTCGTGTAAAGTGGCAATTCATGTGTTACCTACTTTATGGGTGTACTTGCCTTTTGTGGTTTGGAGTACTCTTGGCTGGATTAGGGAACCCTTTTCCATATTGAGATATGGCAATCCTGGCCGCCCCTTGCATGCAGTACACAATGTCACTTTGCCTTGCTACAGTGGGTGATGATATCCTAGGTGCCATTGTCCCATGATGGCCAAGGGGTCCTACAACATGATTGTTACATGCCTATACCTAATAATCCATGAGGGGTTGGTATTTAACTGCTAATTACAGTGTGTAAAGTGATTTCAGCTGGTCGGATTCCTATTATACAGCCACTGCAATATTTCCTACTCCTGGGTATTTGAGGCATAGGAATTTCGACACATTTCTGGCTCTGCGTGCCGCTTGCAGACAATGTGTCAGTTTTGGAAAAAGTGAAATATCACAGCGTCAGTTTTACAGTTTTACAGTGGATTTGAGGTGGGGACACCTACCTTGCACATATTAATTCCTGTGTGCTTCTGCTGCAGGAACTTTCCAATGCCAGCCAACTAATACTAATAGTTTTGTCCACATCTCATTCTTTATTGCTGGAAAAGCGTAAATTAGAAAGAGGCCAATTTAGAGATGCTAAATCTATATGCAACACATAAAATTAGGTGGAATGAACCAAAAGTCAGATATGAAACGTGCTGGATTTTCAAAAATCAATCAAATGTGGTTGTATGATTTAATAACCCAAATTATCAATAGAAATTCTCCAAAAGGTAGACGATTAATAATTACATTCTGGCAATATTTCCAAGAAAATTATATTAATTCAGGGTACCGAGTTGACAGCAAGATGATTATTGTTATTCCAGTTGCCACTGCTGTGGGTTTCTTTTGACACAGAGCCTAGATTACAGAGGTATGCCAATGTCTGCAACTTTTAAAAGGGAAGCATCACTGCTATGGAAATCTTTAAAATGTATTTCTGTTCAAAATCAATCATCTGCATTTTTAGATTGGGTTTGCTTGTGACTTCGCCCTCAATAAACACACCGTGGAAATTGGGGTCAAAGGGAAATTTTTAAGACCAGCCACTTTTCAAATCCCCAAATAGCACAATAACACTAACCAACTGAACTGGGGGTCTGACAGATATCAAGCCAACAAATGCTTCAAACAGAGTTCAAGTAGTCAAGTGAAGAAGGGAATAACAGTACATAAAGGAACCAGAAAGCATTGAGCAGAGCTTGGATTCCTATCAATTATCAAAGTGATCAATCTTATCATCTGGTTGTCCAGCAATATGTATTGTGTATCTCCTGATCATGGAGGCAGACTTCCAACATATAGATTTGCTCAATGGAATCTGATGGAGGATCCCACCAGGAGTGAACCAGACTATCCAGTATTTACAGTCTGTGATCACCTGGGAACCAGAAAGCAGTGCAAAAAAACAAAAAGGTGTGTGATATTAAAATAGAGTTGTGAGGAAAAAATGCAGAATTTTGATAGTGTTATCACCTCACCCTCTAATCTAAAAAAAGAACAGTGCAAAGAGTAGTATTAACAAATAACTGCTAGATTAATACGGCCAATCTCTATGTTGGAAGTCTGTCTCCATGATCAGGAGATACACCATCCATATTGCTGTGACTTTGCCCTGACAAGATTTGTGGTTGTTGCTTGAATAGGGTTTCAGCCCCCTCAACCAATTACCCAATTTCTTACACATACATTTAATCAAATGTAGATGTTGTGAGATGAGTGTCCTATGGTTCCCAATATTACTGCTTATGTGCAACAATTCATAAAGTCATGAAGTATAACAATCATGAGCCTGGTTTTTCAATTAATTTGAAATCAGATTTAAACTTTCTTTAATTTTGCCCTTTGGTGAATTTTCGTTTGTCTCAGTGTAAGGACACACAGTCAGAACATTTCAAGTCATTGTGTTTGTAAGATTGTTGTGTATCTTTGCTTCATCAGCAAATATATCTGCATTCAGTTTTGAAACTACGTTTTTCAAGCATTCGATGACATCACCTTGGGTTTGCAGACATCATGAAGAATTGTTTGAAGATCCACTACTGGATTTATAAAATTGGCAGGTCAATTTAAGAAAGAATGTGGCTTAATGGCTAGAGCATCCAACATTGAAACTGCAGAACCAGGCTCGAGCCAGGGCCTGGGGGTCAGCTCAGCTTTCTGTGATTCTGGGCAAATGAATGTGTTCGTCTGTAATGTAACTGCGACTGTGGGTGAGAAGTGTTCAGTTTAAGAAGGGTCAGAGCTATTCCTACATTTGTTGAGAGCTAACTGAGGGCCACAGTGAATTGAACTCGGATTTAGGATGAGGGAGTGCTTAGTCTAAGAAGGGTCTTCAAGCACAAACCATGGCACAGTGTTAAGGGGATCCCTAAACAATTATGTGTCAAAACGTCTCGACTCTTAGGAGAGACAATTATAGAAATAATGAGCATTGAATGTAAGGACATCAAACAACACAAAGATTAAAGTAGGTCCTAATATGTTTCAGCATAGCCTCCTGTAAACTCCCCGCACCCGCCTCCCCCTCAACAAAAGAACCTCACATTTATTTTTAAGGTTGGTCCTAACTAATTTTAATTGAATAAGACTATATGTAAGAAGCTACCACTGGTTCCAGTAACTAAAAATATTTTTACAAATATATGAATATATCTCTCTTTACTTTCTCTTTTTTTCAGACGCATTTCTCTTTAACCAGTGGCAGAATCCTAACATTTTCTAATATTGAAGAATGGCTTTTGATGCTCTTTCATGTGAAAAATGCATATCTGTATCTGCCTGTGCATTGTGTTGTAATAAAGTTTTTATTGCTAACTGAAGTACAATATACCTGTTCATAGTGGTTTTAAGATTGTAAAATGCATGATGTTGTTTAAATGATATGCCTAGGGTGGTGCACATTATATATGTATTCCCTTGAATTGTGCAGGCCTCTTTATAAGCCTCCAGGTTTTACATATGGGGCAGAGTCAGAGGAGGGTGTTTCCAGGAGGAGTTTCTTTAGAGGGTTGATGCCAATTGCAGAGATGAGGTTGAGACTGAGATTGAGCTGTAGATATGAGAATGTCTCTTGAGGTCTCATTGTGATGTGGAGCCCACATCTCCAATAATTTGCCCATTTCTGGTGGGCTAGTCTAAGGCATGATGAAGAAGTCTAGTAGACATCTACTCCCCTGTTGGAGCGATAGGGAAGCCTTTGCTGTGGTTTGGTCTCTGTAGAAGTTAAGGCCATACCTGTTTGGCTCTCACATCATTGTTCAAACCGACCACAGGTCTCTCAGATGGTAAATGCAAATAAAAGGTGAAAATCGCAAACTGCTATGGTCTTCCATACCCCTACATGGAACGGACTTTGAAGAGGAACACAGACCTGAGATAGCCCATGCCAATACCGATGGCCTTTCCAGGTTCTTCCACTTAAGATGAGGAAGACTCTCTAGGGTAAGGTTAGTCTCATCCTTTTTCGTTTGATGGGGGTCATGTAGGAAACTGCCTCTTTTTGTTATGGCTAGCCCCCACATTTAGCCTAGAAAATGATGTAATTTTGATTTGAAGTGCGCAGGGTCCTTGCCAACATGGCCCCCTGTGCCAGCTCTGCTTCCCAAAACTATACCTTTTGTTTCCACAATTGTCACCTCTCCAATTCAAATATAAGTTCCAATTAAAGGTTCCACCTGATACCAAGGGTCTTGTGGTTAAAGAGGGTCCCTAAGGGTTGCTGCATGAACTGTGCCACCCTAAGGGACCCCTCACCAAGCACATGCACACTGTCACTGTAGCCTGCATGTCTTGGTGCAGACAAAACCAAAAAGTGGACATGTCACACATCCCTGTGTTCTATGCCCACATACACTGCATGGGATATTGATATGACACCCCTCTAGCAGGCCTTAGCCCTAAGTCAGGGTGCACTATATCTCCTTTAAGGGCATATCTGGATAGGCAGATATGCCTCTGCAATATCCTTGCAAAAATGTGTGAAAAAAAAGATTTGTCAGCTAAAATTGAGGTTTGCGATGGATTCTGGGTAAAGAAACGTTGGGGGATCTACGCAAGCCATACCTCCTTGGAAGTCCCCGGGTGTTTACTTTTCAGAAATGTGTGGGTTTGGTAGGTTTTCCTAGATGGCCGTCGAGCACGGGGCCAAAACCCAGGTGACCCCCTTGCAAAAGCAGGTGATTTTGACATAGGCAATTTAGAATTCGCCTCACTACGTATTGGGCCCTTGCCTGTCGTGGGTACTTGGGCCTCCCACACAAGTGAGGCACCATTTTTATCGGGAGACCTGGGGGAATACTGGGTGGTAGGTAATTTGTGTGAGCCCAGTGATGCCACGCTTTCCCACACAAAAATGTGTGAAAAAAAAAATTTTCAGCTAAAATTGAGGTTTACAAGGGATTCTGGCTAAGGAAACGTTGGGGGATCCACACATGCCATACCTCCTTGGAAGCCCCCGGGAGTCTTCTTTTCGTAAATGTGTGGGTTTGGTAGGTTTCCCTAGATGGCCGTCGATCACGGGGCCAAAAACCCAGGTGACCGCCCCTTGCAAAAGCAGGTGATTTTGACATAGGCAATTTTGAAGTCGCCTCACTACGTATTGGGCCCTTGCCTATCGCGGGTACTTGGGCCTCCCACACAAGTGAGGCCCCATTTTTATCGGGAGACCTGGGGGAACATTTGGTGATAGGAAATTTGTTTGAGCCCGGTGATGCCACACAATTTCCCACACAAAAATGTGTGGAAAAAACTGTTTTTTTCATCTAAAATTGAGGTTTGCAAGCAATTCTGGGTAATGGAACTTTGAGGGATCCACGCAACCCATACCTCCTTGAAATCTCCCAGGTGTCTACATTCTAGAAATGTGTGGGTTTGGTAGGTTTCCGTAGGTGCCGGCAGAGCTAGGGTTCATAAACTACAGCTAGGCACTTTGACAGAAAAGGGTCATTTTCACTGTGAAATTGAGGTATGACCACGTTGCATTTTGCGCAGTTCCCTGTCGCAGGCAGTAGGCCGACCCACACAAGCATGGTACCACTTTTCTCGGAAGACTTTGGGGAACGCAGGGTGGAATGAAATTTGTGGATCCACGCAGATTCCAGAACTTTCCACCACAGAAATGTGGGGAAAATGTGTTTTTTTTGTCACTTTTTTAGATTTGCAAGGGATGCTGGGTAACAGAACCTGGTGGGAGGCAGTCAAGTCACCCCATCCTGGATTTCCCTGGGTGTCTAGTTTTTAAAAATGTATAGGTTTGCTAGGTTTCCCTAGGTGCCGGCAAAGCTAGGGTTCAAAAACTACAGCTAGGCACTTTGCCAAAAAATGGTAATTTTTCCCTGCGAAATTGAGGTGTGACCACGTTGCGTTTGGCGCCGTTTCCTGGTTCAGGCACTAAGCTGACCCACACAAGTGAGGTACCATTTTTTTCGGAAGACTTTGGGGAACGCAGGTGGAAGAACATTTGTAGATACACCAGATTCCAGAACTTTCCACCACAGAAATGTATAGAAAATTTGTTTTTTGTCAATTGTTTAGGTTTGCAAGGATTTCTGGGTAACAGAACCTTGTGGGAGGCAGTCAAGTCACCCCATCCTATATTCCCCAGGGTGTCTAGTTTTCAAAAATGTGTAGGTTTGCTAGGTTTCCCTAGGTGCCGGCAGAGCTAGGGTTCATAAACTACAGCTAGGCCTCCATGGCGCTTTTCATGGATGATTTCTGTTTGAATGTGAGTGTGAGTTCTGGTATGGGAATGTTTTTGGGTTGACTGGAAGAGTGAATGAGCTGTGTGCCAATTTTTATTTCTCTTTGCTGTCCCTAGGCTGTGCTTATATATATCTTGTTTGTATTTTCTATGATGAACTCCTACAGGATGGAGACAAAGATATGTACTGTATATTAAACTTCAATGATTGAATTATTTTTCTATGCTAATAAAAAGAAATATTTGATATATATTTTATGTCTTTTGTGGGCTTTTGGCTTTTTCTCTTTATTTAGAGAGTTTTGAATACCTCCTCCTTACCATTGGGAACCCGCCTTTCATGTTCTCTTGTCATTTATCTCGCCCTGGCGGGTTGTTCCCCTCTTAGCTTGTGTAGTTATCAGGGCCTCTCTTCTGTTTTTTGCATAGGTTTCCCTAGGTGCCAGCAAAGCTAGGGTTCAAAAACTACCGCTAGGCACTTTGCCAAAAAAGGGTCATTTTTTACTGCGAAATTGAGGTGTGATCACATTGCGTTTGGTGCAGGTTCCTGTCGCAGGCACTAGGCTGACCCTCACACATGTGGTACCATTTTTCTCTGAAGACTTTGGGGAACGCAGGATGGAATGACATTTGTGGATACACGCAGATTCCAGAACTTTCCACTACAGAAATGTGGAGAAAATTTGTTTTTTTTGACAATTTTTTAGGTTTGCAAGGGTTTCTGGGTAACAGAACCTGGTGGGAGGCAGTGAAGTCACCCCATCCTGGATTTACCTGGGTGTCTAGTTTTCAAAAATGTATAGGTTTGCTAGGTTTCCCAGGTGCCGGCAGAGCTAGGGTTCAAAAACTACCGCTAGGCACTTTGCCAAAAAAGGGTCATTTTTTACTGCGAAATTGAGGTGTGATCACATTGCGTTTGGTGCAGGTTCCTGTCGCAGGCACTAGGCTGACCCTCACACATGTGGTACCATTTTTCTCTGAAGACTTTGGGGAACGCAGGATGGAATGACATTTGTGGATACACGCAGATTCCAGAACTTTCCACTACAGAAACGTGGAGAAAATGTGGTTTTTTTGACAATTTTTTAGGTTTGCAAGGGTTTCTGGGTAACAGAACCTGGTGGGAGGCAGTGAAGTCACCCCATCCTGGATTTACCTGGGTGTCTAGTTTTCAAAAATGTATAGGTTTGCTAGGTTTCCCAGGTGCCGGCAGAGCTAGCGTTCAAAAACTACAGCTAGGTACTTTGCCAAAAAAGGTCATTTTTCACTGCGCAATTAAGGTGTGACCAGGTTGCGTTTTGCGCCGTTTTCAGTTGCAGGCACTAAGCCGACTCACACAAATGGGGTATCATTTTTCTCGGAAGACTTTGGGCAACGTGGGGTGGGTGGAAATTTGTGGCTCCACGCAGATTCCAGAACTTTCCACCACATTAATATAGGACAAATGTGTTTCTTTGGACAATTTCTTAGGTTTGCAAGGGATTCTGGGTAACAGAACCTGGTGGGAGGCAGTCAAGTCACCCCATCCTTTATTCCCCAGGGTGTCTACTTTTTAAAAATGTATAGATTTGCTAGGTTTCCCTAGGTGCCGGCAGAGCTAGGTTTCAAAAACTACAGCTAGGCACTTTGCCAAAAAAGGGTCATTTTTCACTGCAAAATTGAGGTGTGACCACATTGCGTTTTGCGCCATTTCCTGTCATGGGCACAAGGCCGACTCACACAAATAGGATATCATTTTTCTCGGAAGACTTTGGGCAACGTGGGGTGGGTGGAAATTTGTGGCTCCATTCAGATTCCAGAACTTTCCACCACATTAATATAGGACAAATGTGTTTCTTTGGACAATTTCTTAGGTTTGCAAGGGATTCTGGGTAACAGAACCTGGTGGGAGGCAGTCAAGTCACCCCATCCTTGATTCCCCAGGGTGTCTACTTTTTAAAAATGTATACATTTGCTAGGTTTCCCTAGGTGCCAGCAGAGCTAGGTTTCAAAAACTACAGCTAGGCACTTTGCCAAAAAAAGGTCATTTTTCACTGCAAAATTGAGGTGTGACCACGTTGCGTTTTGCGCCATTTCCTGTCATGGGCACAAGGCCGACCCACACAAGTTAGTTACCGTTTTTATTGGGAGACTTAGGGTAATTCATATTTTTAAATCAACCGTTATTACCTATTAAGTTTTTATCTATTTCTCCTTTCCAAATGAAAGACATTGTGTAAAAAATAAGTCATTTTGAAAAATTACCAATAATTCTCATGCTAGTATGAGTATTCCCAATTTTGAAAATGTGCGAATATATACTGTTTGTAAACTCTATAATTTGTACCCAATTCATAAATACAAAGGTGTCTTTCATACCGATTTTTCCATGTATACATTTTCCCAGAATAATTGCTCTATACACGGTACATAATAAAATACCATTGCAAGTTGCTGCTCAGTTTTTGGCTCTGGGTTCGTCGGGTTCTTGGTGAACATACAAGTCCTATATATCCCCACAACCAGGAAGGTTCATCGGATGTAACGGTATATTGCTTTCAAAGAGCTGTCATAATTACCGGTGAAAATGTTGAGACAAAAGGCTGTTTTTTTCAACAAATTTTCAATTTTTCCAATATTTAACTGTTAGTTTCTATAAAGAAACCTTCATGGATTTAGACAAATGACCCCTTTCTGAATTCAGAAGTTTGTGTACTTTTCTAAAACGTATAGCTTTCCAGGACCAATATTGCTTTCATACTCATTTTTACATTAACTGGAAGGAGGTTGAAAGCACTAAAAATAGCAAAAATAGGCTATGTCCCAGAAAAATGTCAAAACTGTGTAAAAAATGTTGGTTCTCTGACAAAGACTGTCATTCCCTAAAAGCTGGGAAATTGTGTTTTCAGCCCCACAAACCCTTCTTTGATAACATTTTGCAGGGAAAAACCCAGAGGTTTTCATTTGCAGGCCCGTTTTTCTCATATTTCTGAAAAAACTAAAATTTTACTGTATTTTGCTTAATTTCTGGGACCCCTCCAAGGGAATCCACAAACCCTGGGTACCTTTACAATCCCGATGATGGTGGAATAAAAGGACGCAAAATTGGCGTGGATACCTTATGTGGTCAAAAAGTGACAGGGGCCTAAGCGCGCACTACCCCAAATAGTCAAAAAAAGGCTTAGCACAGGAGGGGAAAAGGCCTAGCAGCGAAGGGATTAACAAACATTGCCTTAGTGGGGGGATCATAAACCAACCCCCTAGGACATAGAGAATTTCTTTTAAGAGTGTTAAGGACTTAATAGTAAATGCTATATAAATGTTCATCTGGCATTTAACAGTGCAGCCATAACTTTCATAAAAAGCTTAGAAATGCAAAATATGTCCGCAAAACATTGTTTTATCTAATATTCCTTCCTTATTTTCTTCTTCACCTTTAAGGTCCAGTTTTACTATTTCCTGGTCACTATCCGGCTCCAGTCCCTGTTTCAGAAGCGAGTTATAAACAGGCTGTTCTGCTGCCCTTCCTCAATTCCTTGAAGTCTGTGGCTGAAATCTTGCAGACCAGCACCGACCTCCTGCCAGGCATTCCAAATAATATTGGCCAGCTCCTGGAGTCATCCTTCAAGAGTCTGTCAGAGGCTGAGCAGTCGTCTCTGGAACAAGTGAGTGCATTAGATGCTAATGTGCTAGAACGTTTAAGCAAAAGAAAAAGAAGCTGAGTGATGAGCAGAAGGTTCTAGAGCTAAGCAGCAAGGCCTTAAAGTGCAACTCTCTGGATTGCAAGAGGAGTCCCTCGCCAGACAACAACTACAAGCAACAGAGCACGGTGTCAATAATGCAGCTTATGCCCTAAACAGAGCGATTCAAGCACAGCGAGATGCGGAGAATGCACGGGACATCGGCATTGGACTCATCTTTATTCCTATCATTGGGCCAATAATAGGCATACATTGCTCTTAGTTCATTTTGAACACACAGGCAACACTCAGATGTACACCTAGGGCTTGATTTAGAGTTCGGCGGATGGGTTACTCCTTCACAAATGTGACAATGAGCTCGTCAGCCTTAATCACAAGTGTATTCTAGCCCATCTACCTTGTATTCAGCTGGCAGGAAAACTGCCACCTTTGTGACAGTCAAACCCGCCCCTAGTCTGTAACACACGCACACATACATGTATTCAGATAGACAGGCACATCACACTGGGAAGACATTCACAGAAATGTGTTGTGCTCACATACACATACACAAAGTGATATCACTGCAAATATATAACACACACACAGTACACATGCGCCCATGCATCACCATGCACACACAAACACACACACATTGAAAAAATACCAACACTCTAGATGTGACTGCAGAAAAGACCAGTTGTCCCACATGCTATGTTTTGATCATTGTAACGTAGACAAATGTTAAAATATCAGTTTGACCATGTCAAGTATAGACTAAAATCAAGAGCACGTGGTATATTGTATGCAGTGCATATAAAAATGCCCTGGATTATTACTTGTGCATGCTATTTACATTTGGTTTGGTTGAATCATAGCATCCTTTGCATTGTTTTTAATATATTGGTAGAGCTTTTTTATAAATGGCAACGGTTAGCATGTAATTCTAGTAGTCAAACGTAATATCTATTTGAGAAGTTGTTTGATAGCCAGACTCTCAAATGTGCAATTATTTGCATTGCCCACTGCTAAATTCTTGATATGAATATTCGCATAATGCATGTGAATTCAAACACTGTAGTTTTTCAGTGTGCCATAAATAATGCAGTCTTTTCTTTGCTCACTTAGGTGCTATAATGATCACTAAGGCAAATGAAGCTATGCCAAATGCTCAATGTGCAGTTAGGGAAGCTACGCATAGTTATAACACACAGAACATTGCTGTGAACACGTATGCATTAAAGTGTCAGTCCTGCATACAGGCCAGATACTCCCACTCCTAAAGAATCCTACAGTAGAACCTGATGAACTCAACTACTACCGGACCGTCACTCACCTGAAAGAAGCCAACTTTGAGGTCACATCAATGAAAGCTAACTCCTGCACAAATACCAGTTTGGCTTCTAATAATGCTGAAGCATAAATGCAACTACTTAATACTTCGTCAAGAATGCCCTCTTGACCACAGATACAGAGGGTGGCTGATTCCTGATGTTGCTAGACCTCCCAGTTGCCTTTGAATCAGTTGCCCATCCCATGCTTATATGTACCCTAGAGTGGTAAATGAGAATCAAGGGCAATGTCCTTCACTGGTTCTCCTCCTACCTTTCCAACTGACACCATTGTATTCACATTAGCACATCAACGTTCCACAAGACCCATATCACCTGTAGACTTCACTTGGAGTGGCTTGATGCTCCACTTACAGACACAACATAGATTCCCCATTATGCCAATGATACACAACTCTGTAAAAGTCTCCTTTGCATTAGACATCAAACATCTCAACTCTAATGCAAATGTTGCAGACCTGGCTGTCCAATGCCTATCTGAAGCTCAACCCAGCCAAGACGGTATTCCTTGTATTTTGCCAAGAACAGCAAATAATAAGCAGTACAATCCTGGCTAAATCACATGAAGCATGATGGTTGAAAACCCTAGCTTTTACTAATTGCCAAGTGTAGCAATGTGGCTCTCTATATAGTGCACTAAAATGAAGTAAACTGTGTAGAGAGTCCAGTGAGGCCCAGATTGATTTACAGAAGCAAAAGTCGATAACACTAAGGTTCTCTTTTGGTAGTGTGGGAGAGCAGTTAGGCCTAGCAGAGGATAATGCTAAGGATTTGTTGTGTTCACAGAGGCAATAAATGAGAGACACACTCCAAGAAAAACATATTTTTATATATATTGTCAAATCAAGAACTTTGTTCACAGGTAAGTACTGATTTTCTTAGGAATTATCAATGTTCAGACAATAATTAAGTGTTGTACGCAATTACACACAATGCATTCCTATGAGAGGAAAAAGTATGCAGGTACAGAAATTAGCACAGGTGGTTCTAGGGGTTCACCTTCTGGATTTGGAGTTGTGGCAAGCCAAGGTCCAATGTTCTATCAGCTGATCGTCTGGAGCGTCCCGGAGTCGGCAGGGAGCAGGATGCTGGAGGCATTGGTAGTTGGTACGCTAAGAAGGAAGGGGGCCACCTAAAAACAGGCGGCACAGGGGGACAAGTCGGAGAGCTCCAAAATGGCCGCAAGGGCCTTTCAACAGGGTGGCACAGCCAGTTCATTGTTACCCAGGCAGAGCAGGTAAGTGGGCTGGGCTCTGTGCTCAAATGTGCTAATCGCAGTCAGGAGAAAACGGCAGGCAGGTATGATTTCGAGACTGCTGGGTCACTCACAGAGCGGGTCTCAGGGAGTCAACTTCCCATGGCGTATGCTTGCTTCCTGGGCAGTTGGAGTCCCATCTGGACTCTTCATGTAGGTGTTGGTTGCAGGGCATCCGGTATTCCAGTGGTTGGTATGTCACAATGCTGGTGCTCCACAATTGTGGGGGAGACAAATCTGGCTTTCCAGAGCACGAGTACCTCTTCCTGGTCGATTGCTGCACTGGTCAATCTAGGGAGCAGAAAGTCGGTGGACCAGCATCTGCAGTTTGGTGCCTGTGGGCTGCAGGGAAGTAGCTCCTCTTCTCCAAGGGAGGTATTGGGCGATTTGTGAAGGGCCCAGTCCTCTGCAGTTCTTGGAGGCCAAGCAGCAGCAGGATGAGAAAGTCCACCTCAATTGTCGAGTCTTGAAGCAGCAGGCAGGGTTTGGGATCAAAAGCCAGAAGCAGGCATTCAGTTCTCGAGTTCAGTGCATCTTCTTTGTGCTCTTTGTCTTTAGATCTATGACATCCAAAGTTCTGGGTCGAGGGGTGCCTGTATATTCAGGGGTGTAAATGGGAGTGACAGGTAGTTGCTAATGGTCTACTTACCTTAAAGTAGTCTACATCCTCTATGTGACCACTTCCTTTGGGAAGTGGGAACAACCCTGATCCGTATATGCTAATTCTCTCCAACACAAGGTGAAAAAATCTGGAAAGTGGGGTCCAGATCACCTGCCCCACCTTAAGGGTGGTGCTGGCTGAATGTGGGAACACCTCCTATTCTTAAACATTTTCCTGCCTGTCTTCCCACTGAAAGTGGGGTCAGGACTTGACCTGGGTGGAGTTCACGGAGTACAATGTACAAAAAAGCTCTGTATCGGAGTGTGCCACAAGCTGCTGTTTAAGCTGATCTTTCTGCCGTTCTGGTAGAAATTCTACCTGAGTGGGTAATTATACTCAAGCACCAATGGCGTATACAAGCGAGTATTGTGGAGCGGAGTTTTCTGCAGAGCGCGAGCTCCAGGTAGTGCAGAGTGCAGAAAACTCCATGAACGGAGCAGAGTTCGCGGTCCAGTCCTAGTCACGACAGGGGTGTTGGCATCTTCCACTAACTGAAGAGGCCTTGGTTGAATTTCAAAGGTGGCATGGACTTTGAAGCTTTCAAACCTGGAAGGTAATTCCTGCTTGTAGGAGGTGTTAACACCTCTGCCCAGAGCATGCATTGTTCCTGGCCTCTGAGAGTGAAGGCTCTCACCCCAGGCGGCCAGAAACCTGTCTAGTGGTGGAATGCTGTCTGAGTCTATTCGGTAACCAAACTAGTAATCAGTAGATTTGTGGGGGACAACTCTAAGGTGCCCTCTGTGTGCATTTATTAATAAATAGGACACTTGCATCAGTGCAGGTTTATTAATATGAGATGCTTGGTACCAAACATCTGTGCATCCTGTAAAGCCATCATGGAGCTGGGAAACTTGTAATGACGAGTGTCCAGTCCATGGTCTCTCTACGGCTACCCTGCACACTTACAATGTCCCAGCATGGACTTGGAGATGGTAGGGTTATATCGCTTAGACAAATAAGTCCACATTTGGGATATAGTGCACTATCTCTCAGGGCTGAAAGGGATAGACCAAGGGGGACTTACCTATATCTCATACAACGCCTGTGGGCATGTCACAGAGGGATGTGAGCCATGTTGATTCTTCATTTTTCTCTACACCAAAACACGCAGCCTGCAATCTCAGTTTTCATGATCGGGAAAGGGTCCCAAGGGTGGCACAATTTGTGCTGCAGCGCTAGATGACCCTCTTCAGTCCCAATGCCCTCGGTACCAGGGGTACTACTTACTGGGGAATTACAGGGGGGCTGAAGTTGTACCAATTGTGGAACAATGGTACAGTTTAGGGAAAGAGCTCTAGTACTGGGGACCTGGTTAGCAGGGGCCCACTAAACTTTTAGTAGAAATCACATCAAATGCCAGGCAAACGGTGTAGGCAATGTCAAAAAGAGGCACTTTCCTACACCAAGTCACTTCAATTTATCCTCAACACCAGCCTCACCCACTAGGCACTTAATGCCAAAAAACAATGATGGTCTGGCACCAGATCTCTTCTAAATAAAGTGAAACTCTATCTTTCGAAAAACAACTTCCAAATTGCTTTTCAAACCCTCCTACTATTGCATCTGGATGGTGGTCACTACCTGCTCCATGGCCTCCCAGACTCTACACTGTCATTCTTTAAGGGCATCCTACTTGCCACACCACATATTTCAGGGTATGAAGCAATATGATCCCTTCACCCCAATCCTGGTGAAACTCCAGAGGCTCCCCTTGCAGTCCTGCACCGTCCTGAAAATCAGTAGTATTTACTAAGCCATCATGATCAGCCTCTCCTACCCCCAGTTTATCTTGAAGACAAACTCATCATCTCGGGAGGCTCTTGGCACCCCCACAGTCAAGACACCATCAAACTGCAGACTCAGGAATTTAAAAAATAATGAAAAGGTAGCAGGCACCCATGTTCTGAAACAACATCCCCATCTCATCAGGACTGCCTCAACAATGCTGCAATTTAGGAAAGAGTTAAAGTCCCACTCTTCAAAGAACAGTGTATCACAAGACATTACTAGTCAATATCCATTTACAGCTACCTCTCTTATCACTTGTTCACTTTATGCTTTTCTTTGACCGGGCTCCACCGTCTTTTAGCTAGGTTTGAGCTATAGAAATACCATTTACATACAGATATACTACACATATTTTTCTGCAGTGTAAATGCATTGAGAGAGTGTCACAGTGCAGCTTTTTGCACCAGTCACTTCTATAGACCCTGCACCACTTGATCAAGTGGCGATATTGGTGACAGGTCATCGAAACTCCACAACAAGACAGTTCAATGAGGGGCATAGCTACTATTAGTGCAACTGTTGCAAGGAGTTGTGAAACAAGTCATGGCATATTTTATTACTCAGTCAGATGGCATAGGTGACCATGTCATTGTTGAACTGAGGCCCATGGAACCCCTGCTACACCACTGGATGAGAATACACAATGCAGCAGCCTGGGAAAGGATGAACACATAGTTCCATATGGGCAAGCTTTTAGGGAAAGAGACCATTTTGACTGCAAGGGAAGCACTTTTCAAGTGAAGTTTATTTGTACTATATAGGCCTTATGGCAATAGTAAAGGATAAAATGGCTAACTAACTCCAAATGATGCATTAATTTGTCTATAGGATTCCTGATACTTATATAAATGAGAGCATATTAAAGTGAGATAGTTCAACGGGTGAGTGCTTACTGTTGCGATCTGTGTGTAATCTGCATATTTAAGGTCAGGATATCGGCAGTGGCAACTTTACTTTTTATCCCATCATTGTTGATAAAATGGTAATCATATTTTTATATGAATGGCCTTGGTCAACGGCCTGTGTAAATGGCAATGTTTTTATAATTATCAATACCCTGTTCAAACATTTGGAGCACTCCTAAAACAGACTACTATTCGTTTTGTACATTGATGCAGTGAGGTTCAGATTATCTATATGCGCAGACAAAATTAACTCCATTAAACCGATGTCCTCAAAGCAATCACAGAACCTACAGACTGTTATTGCACTTACACATGAAATGGATCAGAATTCAATTCTGGCAAGACTTACGGGGAATGATTGAAAATGAACACCTTTGGATTCAAACTAATGAGTAAAGAGCAAACGGCAAGCCAAGGTCCTGCACATCCAGTCCACATGTTGAATAAATTTGAAAGTGGTGCAATCACTTCCCTCTCCCGCCGTCCAGTGGTGTCAGAAATCGCTGATTTTTCGAGAAAATATGGAAGGAGGACTTGTTGTGAAGTCAAGACGCACGAATCAAAGTCTGTTCTAAAATTACTTCTTTTTATTTGAATTAATCTTTAAAACTTGCACACAGTCAACCTGTTTTGTTCCCGATTTTTGCCAGAGGGAACTTCGTCAGGGCTCTTCTGTGTATGGCTGAGAAGTAGCAGTAACAGGTACTTAGAGTTTAGTTGAACCTTAAAAGGACGAAATAGCATCCATAACACTATATGTTGCGAAGTCAAAGAGAAGGAGAAAGTTCAATAGGACCGGTTCGGTGAAGCTATGTGAAAAAAAGTTGCTGTGTGTACTGATAAGAAAGTTTTCTCCTCCAACAACGGCATGATAACCGTTGGCTGTGTGACAGTTTTAAAGATTAATTCAAATAAAACGAAATACGTTTGGACAGGGGCGGATTGGCAAGGCGGGCATTCGGGAATGGGCCGAAGGGCCGGTGCCTCAGTGCCCTCTGTGGGCCGTTTTTTTTCTCCCCTGTCCCAGTCCACAGAGAGTGGACTAGGAAAGGGGAGAAAAAAAAACGGCCCACAGAGTGCACGGAGACAGACAGAGAAAATGAAAGCAGCCTCGCTGTGCGGCCAGACAGCGATAGTCAGCTGTGGGCTCTCCTTCACCCCTACCCTGCCAAGCAATCAAGCTGAGGCTGGGCTGGGGAGGGGTGATTGTTTGCAATAATCGGCCTCCCTGGGGGCCAGGTGTTTCTCAGGCCTTTGAGCCATTTGCACCTCGGCCCCCTGGCACCCATGCAGCCCAGAAACGGTGTCAGTCTTAACACCTCGCCCTCAGCCCTTCACATTCAGGGCATAGTGGGCGAGGAAGAATGGGTCTTGCTGTGGGGGCCAGGTGATGTTTGGAATTTTTTTGTTTTATTTATTTATTTATGCGATTTTATATAGCGAGGACTTTACCCGAAGGTGTCGGAGCGCTTCACACTAGGAACAGCAATAATACATGAGGAGAAAATTATAAGTGGACAAATTACAAAAGCAAACATTAAGTTACATGAATCAAAAGTGACAATAGTGAGCAACCAAAATACAAGCGGAGCAAACGATACATTACAGGAGGAATAGTGATATGTGTGCAGGTTACCAAAGCATACAAAATACAAGTAGAGGTATAATACTGCAATTAATGGCAGACACTCCAGCACAAGAACAAACGTTATGTAGGCAATGGTGGCACTTGTGCAAGTATCTAAAGCAAACAAAAGTGAGAGGTAGCAAACAGTGTGTTACAAGAGAAAAGTGACGTGTGCAAGTTACAAAAGGGTACCATACACAGGTACAAGGGTAATACTACAGTAAATGGTAAATACTCAAACTGCCAGAACACACTGGGAAGGCACTTCCCATGCACCAGCTTCACCTCAGACTCCCCCCTGGCTACCTGGCTACCTTGGATGACCCAGAAAGCTGTGTTTTGTGCTCCCCTGCCAGGACATTTTCCCAAGGCCTGGAGGGTTTATTAATTTACTAATTGCAGGGGCCTTACCTCTGTTCATGTGCTCCTGAGCTGAAGGTCTGGGGAGGGCTGAGTAGGTTAGTAAGAGCAGGGGCTTCGCTGCTTTTCAGGTGCTCCTGTGCTGGAGGGCTGGAATAATTTTGTGACAAAAAGGGGCCTTGCTATTTTTTTTGGTTGCTCAGCATGTAGGCCATTGTCACCTTGGCCCTGTGTCGTGTGCAAGAACAGTATCCTCCCACTTTCATTCATTGTCTGTGCAAATGGTGTTTCATGAAAGGGCACGCCCCTTGAATGTGGGCCACGCCCCTTAAATATGGGCCACGCCTCTTGAATGTGGGCCACTTTTTTCGTCAGTGCCCGGGCCGAATTGTGATCCCAATCCGACCCTGCGTTTGGAACAGACTTTGATTCGTGCGCCTTGACCTCTGGATTCATCTTCAGCTTTCGTAACGGGCGTCTCAACAAATAGTTCATGAACCACTGAGAGCTGGGGGCGCTAGAGGGCGCTCACGAGAGCAGCTCCGTCGGTGGGGGCGCTAGAGGGCGCACGACGAGATGGCCGCTCACGAGAGCAGCTCCGTCGGTCGAGACCATTATTCATTAATAATTTGCAGTCCTGCTGAAGAAAACAGCCTTATACTGAGGAATCCGAGTGTCGGAGGATTATAGGTGACTGAGGAAGAATTGCTGGGGGTGCTGGTCCGACGCCAGCTGCTGCGGGTGAGGCCCGGGCCTGTTCCGCTGTGCTGGCGGGTGCGCCCGGTCCTGTGCTCCCCCTGCGGGACACATGGCGGCGGCCCGGATCCGGCCGGACCCTAGAGGTGTTACCACTGCGGCACGGGGACGGCGCGAGGTGCGTGGACCCGCCGGTGTGACTGATGTCGGCCCCACAGCCCTCTGCGGCCGGATCGCATCGGATATCCCAAGCGGCGGCCGGCATCACTGTTCCCCACACCGCCAGATATTGGCACGGAGACCCTGAGGTACGCTGCGGCATAAACGCGCCATTTTTTCAGCGCGGTGGGCCCGAAATTTGAAGAAATTCCGGCGAGCTCTGGAGAGGCCTGGGGGTTCGTCTGAGGGCCTTGGTGGTGCGAGCTTCACTCCCGCATGGCGGCCTACTGTGGGGCGGGACCGATCCCTTGAGTGTGTGTTACGGCGTGGTAACGGCAGCTGTGCATTCTCATCGGGCTGCTTCCTGGCTGAGACTGACTGCTTCACTGGTCATAGACGAGGTATAGACGACCTCAATTTCTTTGGCAAGCATTGGCAGGCCCGGGCCCCGCCGTGACAACTGAAGCCGCCCTGACCTGCTGGCTCCCTGCTATTATTGCCCGGACCTCCTCTCTGCCCAGCGTCCACTCTTTGGTCTTCTGGGCCATACCTGGTATCACCTCCGCATCTCTAATATATGCCCCGACGTGTGCAGCGCTGGATTGCAGTGGTTGCAGACCCAGCATTCTTGCGATTTACCCTGTGCCAGCCTGGAGGCGCAGCCTAAGAGTCGTGACGGCCAGTATCCATCCACCACTACGTTGTGATTGCACAGAGTTCTATTTGAGCCGCTTGAACTGTGTCATACTGCCTTGCTCTGTGCACAGTGGCAGATCAGTCCATATAGCTGTCCCTTTTGCTGTACAGCCTCATAAGCCCTGCTGTCTGCTGGAACAGTGCACATTTCACCCTGACTCACGCATGGGGTGTCACTTTTACTGGGAACAGATTCTACCGGGTGCAACTGGGGTCCAACTTCTGTTTCGGGCCACTTGTGCGCTGGATCTGCACCGCTGCCTGCGGAGTGACAGTCTCGGACACCCCCATTAACTCAGCGTTCCAAAATGGGGAAGCCAGATCGGAACCAGCCACGTCTCACTTTTGTATCACGACGCGGCAGTAAGACGACATGGCACGCTGCCTCAGACTCCGAGGAGGAAGCACCCACTGATCAACTGTCCAGTATAGATAAAACCCTGCTTGCAGTGCAGGCTAGTCTGCAATCAATAGATGGGAAGATCGACCATCTCAACCTGCGTATGGATCATATATCCACAAAGCTAGATAAACACGCCATGAGACTGGGAGAGGCGTAAGATCGTCTCTCTACGGCAGAGGATGGATTACAACATGTTACAGCAAAGACACCCTCAATGGAAAAGGTGTTGGCGGTGATCCAAGCTTGCAATGAGGATTTTTAGGCTAGGTCCCGGCGCAACAACATCCGCGTTAAGGGCCTGCCTGAATCTACAAATACTGGCCGGTTAGAAACCTACATGGAACGACTCCTCCAGACAATCTTTAGTGCAGAGAACTTGTCTCCCGTGCTAATAGTTGAAAGGGCCCATTGATCTCTTGCTGCCCGCCCACCTCCAAGAGCACTGCCGCGTCCCATTATCGCACGCTTGCTCAACTATAGAGACCGAGACACTGTCCTTTGGCTAGCGCGCGAAAAAGGCACCATCACACATGAAAGTAATGCCCTTGCATTCTATCCTGATTTTACAGCAGCTGTTCAGGAAGCACGACGTGAATACCAGTCAGTGAAGAAGCTCCTTATCGTGGAACAAATCCCTTATGCAGTGTTATACCCAGCACTACTGCGCATTGAGGTTAACAGAAAACCGAGGATTTTCACCACCCCTAAATCGGCAATGGACTTTGTCAAAACCCTCAAACGACGCAGTCGAGATTCTCCCAGCCCCGCAGAAGACGAATGCAGAGGGTGCGGTGGATAAGTGACGTTGCTGCGTGGCATGGATGGGTGAACTCTTTCTATTGCCCGCACCTCGACTGGTTCCCCACCCTGCACTTGACAGAGAATGATCAAGACAGTCGTGCTACAGACTTCTCCAGGACACTGGCAGTGTGCAGATAAGACTTTATGTTTTCATTCTAGTTTACACTGTGTTTCAGACTACTCACGCCGTTATGTATGACGATTGAATGTTGCATACTGAAAGATTATCTTTTGATGGCCAGACCGCCACTTATGCCTCACCACTGTATTAGTATCTCTGGGGCGTCTGGGTAACAGTATTTTGGTTTCTTACGTTTTAACTCCATAGGCAGGACTATGAACACTTGTTGGCTCAACCACCTCCCGTAGAAATGGGAAGAGATGTGTGCTCCAGTATCCCCCACATGGGTGTTCCCCAATCTGGTCTATACTTCCGGTACTGTTCTTGGTTGCTTGAGTTGGCTTTGGCGAGTTGGGGATGCCAAAGTGGGTGGGGGTTTTTTGTGGGAGGGAGGGATGGGGAAGGTATGCTTTTTATATAACATGTACTATGTTGGTGTTTTTGGATCATATGCTTTTTTTTGGGATCTGCTTTTGGGGCTGTGGGATGGCTTTGGTGAGTTGGGATTGCTAAAGTGGCTAGGGGATGAGGAGGGGGGAGGGAACGGAGTCAGGGTTAGTGTCTGTGGCTACCTATTGTTGCTATCCAGCTGGGTGTTGCTTTTGCACCCTTGTTCATCTAATGGACTTAGGCACATTTCTTATTCCACATGAGTTACGCTTGCTATACACAGTAATGGTTTGACAATCTCTTGCCTCACATGGAACGTGCGGGGGCTCAATTCGCTAAAAATAATTCGACAAGTGATAGCTCATTTAGAACACCATAGTGTTGACATCGCCCTCCTTCAGGAAACTCACCTCACGTACCATACAGACACGATCGCTCACTGGGCTGGGTACAGTCTGGCCTCCTCCTATTCCTCCTATAGCCGAGGGGTACTCACTTTGATTAAGAAAGGCCTTCCTTTCACAGTACATGACACGCATGTTGACTCTGAAGGACGATATGCCCTGGTTCACTGGATGTTGGCAGGCAAGCTGTTCACCATTGTGAATTCATATGGTCCTAACGTGGATGACCCTGGCTTCTTCGAGCACCTCCTCGCGGTACTGCGTGATTGGCCAGATGCTGCGATTCTTTGGGGAGGTGATCTTAATACTTATCTGGATCCCAGTAGGGATAAATCTAGTGGTAATGAGGGACATTCCCCGGGTGCAGCGAGTGTGATCGCTAGTGGGATGGTGGAATTTGGATTGCTGAATATAAGGCGTCACAGACATAAGGAGGCGCTAGAGGGCACACACATTTCTACAGCGTATTGCAGCTGGTCTTGTCTTGATTACTGGTTGGTGGGTGAGGAGGTTGCGGGCTGGGCATTAGGGGTGGAGCATCTACGTCGTACACTCTCAGATCCTTGTCCTATACGCTGGGAAACTACCACTGTACTCTCCGCTACTGCCTATCGCCTACCACGAGGGCCTGTTAGTGAACAATGAGAAGGGAACCATGAATTTACTGGCTCAGGCAGGTATTGATAAAATGATGGATCTGTACCCCAATGACTCTTATTTAACGTCCGCTGACACGGCTTACATTCAGCATCAGACTCTATTATTTACATTCTCGATACACAGACTTAGGCAAGCAACATGTGCCTACTATCCAACGTTCCCTACAGAACCTCCAGAATCCCTTGCATTACATGCCTTACTCACCAGTCCCACTCAACACAAACTTGTCACTAAATTATATCATGCTGTGAGAGAGGACAGTGCCCTCCCCGTTGATAAAAGTCTGGACAAATGGAATGAATATCTGGACCCCTCGATCTCTCAGGACGATTGGGTGCGCTGTTGTAGCTTGACCGAAGCCCTAACATCAAACGGAAATTTGCGTATTATACATTTCAAATTTCTTCATCAGGTTTTCCATACACCCCATAGGCTTTTTAATTACGGTCTATGCAACACAGACATATGCACGCGATGTGGAGCTTGGTGCGGGCTTCTGGGACCTAGTGTGGGACTGTGGGCGGGTATGGGCATACTGGAATGTGGTGGTTGCTAAATTGTCAAACATCCTTGGGTTAGATGTGCCCTGCATGCCACGGGTGTGTCTACTGGGTTTAATCCCCTTTCTAAGAGGGGCAAGGGGTAGGCTGGCATGCGTGGCACTGCTTATTGCCAAGTGGCATGTGGCAATGACGTGGAACAGTAGGCGAAGTCCCACGCCAGATTTGTGGCTTAGGGACTTGATATATTGTAGAGAGAACCTAGTTCTATATGCGGAGGAGCTGCTTGTGACCTCCCGTCCGAATGATATTTGGGAGCCCTTGTTGATCTATATACGCACGGCTGTCCCACCAAGTACCCCAGATACTGTGTCTACGTAATTTCTGAACAGAGTTTAAGTATATGATGTATGTCGGTTGTAACCATATGGAATCTGCCCCTATCTCTTGTAAGTTATGGCCACAGAGTTGTTGGTTGGGATGTATTTGTTTTTGATTTTGTTCTTTGATATCACTGCCATTTATGTCACAGAGGTGTACTGCATGAGTCTTTCTGAATCGGCCATAATAACTTAAACAAGATCTTGTCCCACATGACGCGGTTGGCCCGAAGTGGTTGTAGGCGGCTTGCTGTGTACTCTCTTCCCCGTCTATCATGCTTTGAAAAATGGTGTATTGCGATGCCGGCCCGTCTGGGGATGTAGGCACCATGCTGTGGTCGACGACTCTTGACTCTAATCAAGGTTTTTCCACAAAAAAAAAAGAAAACCTACTGATAGCTCGCGAGTTGCTTTTAGTCATATACTTGTACAAAGGGCCATGTCTTCAAAAGTTGTCAGATTATAATGTAGCAGGAAGTCATCCTAATATCCAGTGGTAGCGAGTTCCAGATCCCGGGGACGAAAATAGAAAATCTAGAGCTGCCAACTCTCTTTTCCTTAAAGGAGGGAATAGTGAGGAGATTCAGGTGAATGGGTTTGGACACGGGTAGGGATAAATCCTGGACCGCTACTATGAAGAGATTTAAGATTGATGCATCCAGTCTTAAATACAGCTCGCTGTTTTACCAGAAGCAGGTGTAGTTTCCTGATCGGGGGTGATGTGGGGCTTTCATGGCTGTTGGTGGATTAATATAGCTGCCTGATTGTGTGCCAGCTGTAATCTACGATTACGACCTTGCAGGAGGCCCAGGTAAAGCAAATTTGCATAATCTATCCTCAAGATGACTAATGTGATGATGACCTGGATAAGAACTTCACAGGTAAGGAATTTACCTATCTTTTTAATTTCCTGAAGCTGTAAAAAACAAGACTAGATCGCAGCCCCTACTTGGGGTTTATATCAACATTAAATGGGTTTGCCTAAATTGAACCGCACATCCCAAAGTGTTATGCCAATTGTAATATAGACATGGAATCGTTACGCAATTGCAACTGTGGCTAGGTTGCTTATAAGGTATATGACACCTACCCACCAAAGTGTCCTTCGGTCCCAGAATCAATAAGACCCTGAGTCACACATATATGAATAGAATACCTCAGCACATCATTATCATTATTTCCAATAATAGTAATACAGATATTGCTTCACACAGTCTGTAAGGTCTCAGTACCCTATGCAGTTCAGTCCAAAAAAAGGGTCTCAAGAGGAAATGATAGAGTAATCCAAACAAGTCTTCATGGGTCGAAGTCTGTTTAATTTCACAAATCACAAGAAGAAAGCAGCCGACGCGCGTTTCGCCCACAGGGCTTTTTCAAGGCTGCAAATAAGATATTGATATATGTCCATCAGGAAAACGCTTATTCCAATTAGATTATAATAGTGGTGTACTTCTAGTGATCATGCAGCATTTCTAGTGATTCATGCTAGTTGACCTAACAATCATGTGATGGTGATAGTGATACACAGCATTATAAATATGCAAGACACCCTTGTGAACCAGATCTCCCAGAGATCATCTGTCTATATTGGTGGAAAGGCAAATCATTAAAAAAAGTAATATAGAAAAAAGTAAATATTATAAGCAAGAACGGAATAACTAGATTCAGGAAGTGTACTCGAAAGGTGGTGGCACATTTCATTATAGTTTATACGATTTTTAGTTGATATATGAGCGAGTCGGAAGCATAGTTGAAATTACCCATCACCTGGTGCAAGTATATGCAACCGTGATGTTTCTCACCTTGTTGTTATAGATCTTCTAATGCCTACGATCCACAAAATTCCATGCTGTTATTGGCTCATACGTGAGTGGAAGATATTCCAAATATTTGTATTATAGATTCCTGTCAATCGTGTGATATGAATTACATGAGCTCTTATCGTTCACTCTGCAAATATAACTATATCATTGATTATTGTATATATTTTTTTAGTTGGAGTCAAATCAAACTCTAACTGTTGTGTCACCACCAAAACATTTGTGATTTGAAAGAAGAAATACAATTTCCGGCCATTTAGGCTGGTTCAGAATAGGATAATTATCACATAGTGACAGTTATATAAACGTTAAAGATAAAATTAGTGCTAAAAATTAGCAAGATTACACCTTACCTAAATTTGGATGAATATGTATCCAATAAGTGGGATACATTTGTTTCCTTTCAGAATTTATTATTGAAATTTCGAGTTATATTCCATCCGTAACCGTGGTCTTAATGGTATCCATGAATCATGATAAATCCAATGGTGTACCTGTATCCATAGTTTATAGTTGTAAATCAAAGGAACCGAAGGAAAAAGGAAAAAAACGAGTAATGAGCAAAAGGAGTATGGCACCACAATAAACCATGTTGTGGATTTTAGCACGAAATGTAGACTCCACACGTTTCTTTACTATATTATGGAGCCAACCATATGCTGCTAAATATGTTCGTGACCCACATAAAAAATTTCATAAAACAATTTTTATACAGTTTGTTAGCTTAGTCCTGAATAAAAATGGGACGGGGTCAGAGAAAAGATTGGCACCCATACCGCTTGTAAATGCAGTTCATGGGTCTTTAAGGGGTGGTTATTGATACAATTTACGAAAGGTAGCTTTAAAAGTCGGAAAGTGGGACTTTTATTTAAAAAGACTGAAGTGCCTATCAAGACACCAAGAATTGTTGCATAAGTACTGATTGTGGTTTAAGCCTCTCCCATAGCACAAATATGTGCCTGATATTCGCCACCTGTCTCTTCTTACCTGTTTGGTATTCCGAAGAGCAGCGTATCGCGCCCACACGTATCCAATGCGCACAAGCGGTGCCGGCTCCTGGTCCCAGTATTAATACGTCATGTTCGTCCGCCGGACATACCATGAAAATGAAAGAGGGACTAACTAGCGCATTGTGTATTATTAGTCTTTCGAAAGCGGACGCCATTATTGCCCGTATCAGTTCTGCTGTGTAAGCATTTAAAACCCTCATCTTTTAGTTATCCACCGTAAAAACATTTGCGTAAAGTATTAGTTAAATGTCAACTAACTAAAATCTATTCTGAAAAGGAAATAAAGAAACCTATATTTCAACATGAGAACATAAGATGATTATTTTCAAATAGAGATGTCCTGTTTCAATATAAAATCTTGACATCATTTAGTATTTGTATATGGACATAAACAATTGTGTTGTTGTCACGAAAATTCCACCAACATAGAAGAAGAACAACCAGGATTCTGTGTTCACCATTACAGTCTATGGAGAACAAGCAATCATTTTGTCAAAACATGACATTGAGAGGGAAAAACAAACACACATAACATACTATATTCAGAGATCCTCCTGTTTCTGTCATCAGTAACCCAATTTAAAAAACAAAGTCTGAAAAATATGATTTTTTCCCTTCATATAAATGAATATGGACCCTCCTCACATGTATCGTGTAGTTGTTATTGTGCATCCAGAATGTCTATAAAACATGCCCAATGCACTGTCACGTATCTGCCTTAATCAAGTTTACCTTTGGTACCGATAAATGTCTAGCCATGGATTCATACCTATAGAAAGCTTATGGGTGTTTTTCATTTATAAGAATTCATGAAGATCCTTGACAATATTTATCCCACATTCCACTGCTCGTAGCTTAATGATCCATAGGCTCTCTTTCTTTCGTAGGCATGACAATTTGTCACCGCCTCTCGGACCCAAGTTAACACTCTCAATGCCATGGAAAGCCACCTTGTGTAAATCATTTGTGCCATGTGTTTTGTTGAAGTGTACTGCCAAAGGATATTGAGTATTGTTATTTTTAATTGCACGTATGTGTTCCTGAATTCTCTCCTTGAGGGGTCTGATGGTGCTCCCTATGTATATTTTGCCACATACACATATCATACAGTACACCACGAACTTTGTGTTACAGTTTATAAAGCTGTTGATGATGTATATTCTGGCTGTGTTATATTTAAATTCGGTCTTCTTGTGTAACACAAAGCAGCAGATGTTACATTTTCCACAGCAGTAGAAACCTTTCTGTACACATCGTGGCCAATTCTCATTGCCAATAGGGGGTATATAACTGGGGCATAGGTATTGCCTCAATGTTCTACCTCTTGCGTG
Source organism: Lissotriton vulgaris (assembly GCF_964263255.1). Taxonomy (NCBI): domain Eukaryota; kingdom Metazoa; phylum Chordata; class Amphibia; order Caudata; family Salamandridae; genus Lissotriton; species Lissotriton vulgaris. Next base: position 57,036,889 of record NC_141689.1, read on the forward strand.
TGTAATACCAGGATTGTTTCCTACCAATGACTTGATATCCATGTCATGTGTGAGGAGATGCCAGTGTTTCTTTAGAATTTTATATACATCAGTGCTGGCACTTGAATATGGTGCCACAAAATGTAAGTTTTTGAAGGCATTTTTTCTTTTTTGCCTTTCTTGTTAGTAAGAAGGGAAGATCTCTTAATTTGATTGACTTTATTTCTGGCCTGTTTTATGATGGCATGTGGATAGCCTCTTTGTATGAATCTGTGTTTCACATTGTCTAATTCCTCATTCAAAGCAGATTCCACACTACAATTCCGTTTGATTCGAAGCATCTCACCAAACGGAATTGCATTAATCTGGGATTTAGGGTGTGCACTACTTCCATGCAGTGTGCCATTGCACGCAGTTTCCTTTCTATATGGTGTGGTAACCAGTTTATCTTTATCCACACTAATTGTAATGTCAAGAAAGTTTATTTTTTCCGTACTGGACTCCATTGTGAATGATAAATTAAAATCATTGTCATTGAGAAATTTATAAAATGTGTCCAGATCATGTTTTGGTCCTGCCCAGAACAGTAGAACATCATCAATATAACGTCCAAAATATAGGATATGTTGTAAAAAATAGCCCGGGCAGTTACGCCAGATATGTATTAATTCAAACAATCCCATTTACAAATTTGCATATGATGGAGAACATTTTGCCCCCTATCGCCACACCTCTTTTTTGGCGATACCATTGGCCATTATGCAAGAAGACACTGTTGTTAAGGACCAGATCAATGAGGTCCAATATCATTTGTGTATGTTCATAACACTCAATCGGACGACAGTCTATGAAGTGTTCTATTGCTTTGAGACCCATCCTTCCCGGTATACATGTGTATAACGAACACACGTCCATTGTAACTAGGAGATGGCCTTCAGTCCATTCTACATCAGAAACCTTGCTAAGCACATCTCGAGTGTCCTTAATGTAGGACGGTAGATTTATCACGTGTGGTTGTAAATACATATCTATGTATTCAGATATTTTTTCTGTCGGAGAATTGATGCCGGAAATGATAGGTCTCCCTGGCGGGAATCTGCTTTGCTTGTGTACCTTTGGGAGCATGTAAATGCAAGGATTGGTTGGCGTGTCATTAAAAAGATATCTAAATTCTGAATCTGAGATTAAACCTTTGCCTCTCCAATGTTTCAGATGTGTCTCAATTAGAGTCACTGTAGACCTGATTGGATTGCTCGGTAATAATGTGTAAGTAGTTTCATCTGTTAATTGTCTGTCTATCTCGCTGATATAGTCAGATTTGTTCATTATTACAATATTTCCTCCCTTGTCAGCCTCACGTATGACAAGGGAGGTATTATCAGCAAGATTTCTCAAGGCAGCATGTTCTTCACGAGAGAGATTGTATTTCTCTTTGTGATGTGAGAGTTTGAATTTGTCTTCTAATTTGTAGAAATCCTCATAGACCAATTCCTGAAAGATATCTATGCAGTTGTTGCTCGGTAGGTGCGGTGTAAATCTAGACCTGGGTCTGAGTCCACTGTCTGAACCATCATAAGTGTGTAGATTAAGTTCCACTACCAGGCTCTCTAGTGACATGGAAGTATCTTGATCACCCATAGTCATTAGTAAGTGTGTTGCTGTGATATCTTTGATGGTCTGGGTTTGTCCTAGTGTATCTGTTTCAGATGTGTGAGATACAAATTGTTTTTGATCTTTAAAAAATTTCTGTAGCTTTAGTTTCCTAGTGAATTTAAAACAACTTACATGAAAAGAGGTAAAATTAGGATACACATATGGACAAAACCCCAGACCTCTACTCAAAAGGTTTATTTCATTTTCAGATAATTCAAAGTCAGATACATTTATCACATTAACACTGTCTTTCTTTTTTTCAACAGGAATACAGTTCATTGTTGTTGATTGCGTGCTACTGATCTGGTTGTCATCCCCACCCTTGTGTTTGCATTTTTTTCTACATTTCCCCCTTCTTGTTTTCTTGTGAATTGCTCTTGTTGTAGAGCTTGTTTGTTCCCTTTGCGGAATCTTTGAAGGTCTAAAAAAAAGGGGTCCGTACTAGTGCTAGGTACTGGTTCAGACATGCTTGAGGATTCTACACTTGTGAAACTACTAACACTTGAGGCTGCCGATAGGCTTGGAGTTTCAGTAGTAACTGACCTGGCATCATTATTCACATGTCCTGATTTTTTAACATTATCAAACTTTTTTGCAAAGGTATAAACTCTGCCGTTTTGATAATCCCTCTCATCCCGTCTTATTTTTTGCAACTTTTTCTCTTTCAAATATAATTGATGTTTATGTATCTCCTCCTTGAGTATAACCAAATTCTTTTGTACTACATCTGGAAGATTCATGTCATCAATTTCCTTTTCTAACACTGCAATTTCCACTAGCAGTTTCTCTCTTTTAAGTTCTGCATCCCTAATTAGGATGTCTATCATACCCGCAGAGGAGTTAGACAGTAGCTTCTCCCATTCTTTGAGATGGCCTCTATCCAGGTCCTCAAATGATGGAAAAATTAAAATCCGTAATCCTCTCGGCACCTGCTCTTTAGCTATGTATTTGCGAAGTACACTTACATCCCACCATCTGGAGAGCTCCTGCTTTTTGAGCCTCTCCAGACGTAGGAATTTTTGCTTCATTCCCTCATTGCCACTTGTCCTAACATTGTCCGTGTTGGATGTAGTATTTGCATTAAACAAGTCATCCATAAGGGCATTTCTATTATCATCAAACGCGGCCATGTTCAAAAATTATTTTAAGTGAATGCAGTGACCTCTTGAATCCTAAGAGTAATTTCGGTGCACTGGGTCAACAATATAGCAAAGTAGTTATTAGATCAACACAATACTGAATGTACAATAAGATATAGATATATCATTTGAGCAAGCAATCACAATCTGAGTCATATACTATTCGTTTCCAACATAGATACTGCTACTGTAATGGCAATGAATAGAGTGCAGGTTCAGCAAAATTTGAAAATTATATCAACATTAAATGGGTTTGCCTAAATTGAGCCGCACATCCCAAAGTGTTATGCCAATTGTAATATAGACATGGAATCGTTACGCAATTGCAACTGTGGCTAGGGTGCTTGTAAGGTATATGACACCTACCCACCAAAGTGTCATTCGGTCCCAGAATCAATAAGACCCTGAGTCACACATATATGAATAGAATACCTCAGCACACCATTATCATTATTTCCAATAATAGTAATACAGATATTGCTTCACACAGTCTGTAAGGTCTCAGTGCCCTATGCAGTCCAGTCCAAAAAAAGGGTCTCAAGAGGAAATGATAGAGTAATCCAAACAAGTCTTCATGGGTCGAAGTCTGTTTAATTTCACAAATCACAAGAAGAAAGCAGCCGACGCGCGTTTCGCCCACAGGGCTTTTTCAAGGCTGCAAATAAGATATTGATATATATCCATCAGGAAAACGCTCATTCCAATTAGATTATAATAGTGGTGTACTTCTAGTGATCATGCAGCATTTCTAGTGATTCATGCTAGTTGACCTAACAATCATGTGATGTGTATAGTGATACACAGCATTATAAATATGCAAGACACCCTTGTGAACCTGATCTCCCAGAGATCATCTGTCTATATTGGTGGAAAGGCAAATCATTCAAAAAAGTAATATAGAAAAAAGTATATATTATAAGCAAGAACGGAATAACCAGATTCAGGAAGTGTACTCGAAAGGTGGTGGCACATTTCATTATAGTTTATACGGTTTTTAGTTGATATATGAGCGAGCCGGAAGCATAGTTGAAATTACCCATCACCTGGTGCAAGTATATGCAACCGTGATGTTTCTCACCTTGTTGTTATAGATCTTCTAATGCCTACGATCCACAAAATTCCTTGCTGGTATTGGCTCATACGTGAGTGGAAGATAGTCCAAATATTTGTATTATAGATTCCTGTCAATCGTGTGATATGAATTACATGAGCTCTTATCGTTCACTCTGCAAATATAACAATATCATTGATTATTGTATATATTTTCTTAGTTGGAGTCAAATCAAACTCTAACTGTTGTGTCACCACCAAAACATTTGTGATTTGAAAGAAGAAATACTATTTCCGGCCATTTAAGCTGGTTCAGAATAGGATAATTACCACATAGTGACAGTTATTTAAACGTTAAAGATAAATTTAGTGCTAAAAATTAGCAAGATTACACCTTACCTAAATTTGGATGAATATGTATCCAATAAGTGGGATACATTCGTTTCCTTTCAGAATTTATTATTGAAATTTCGAGTTATATTCCATCCGTAACTGTGGTCTTAATGGTATCCATGAATCATGATAAATACAATGGTGTACCTGTATCCATAGTTTATAGTTGTAAATCAAAGGAACCGAAGGAAAAAGGAAAAAAAACGAGTAATGAGCAAAAGGAGTATGGCACCACAATAAACCATGTTGTGGATTTCAGCACGAAATGTAGACTCCATACGTTTGTGTACTATATTATGGAGCCAACCATATGTTGCTAATTATGTTCGTGACCCACATAAAAAATTTCATAAAACAATTTTTATACAGTTTGTTAGCTTAGTCCTGAATAAAAACTAGACGGGGTCAAAGAAAAGATTGGCACCCATACCGCTTGTAAATGCAGTTCATGGGTCTTTAAGGGGTGGTTATTGATACAATTTACGAAAGGCAGTTTTAAAAGTCGGAAAGTGGGACTTTTATTTAAAAAGACTGAAGTGCCTATCAAGACACCAAGAATTGTTGCATAAGTACTGATTGCGGTTTAAGCCTCTCCCATAGCACAAATATATTCTGATATTCGCCACCCGTCTCTTCTTACCTGTTTGGTATTCCGAAGAGCAGCGTATCGTGCCCACACGTATCCAATGCGCACAAGCGGTGCCGGCTCCTGGTCCCAGTATTAATACGTCATGTTCGTCCGCCGGACATACCATGAAAATGAAAGAGGGACTAACTAGCGCATTGTGTATTATTAGTCCTTCGAAAGCGGACGCCATTATTGACCGTATCAGTTCTGCTGTGTAAGCATTTAAAACCCTCATCTTTTAGTTATCCACCGTAAAAACATTTGCGGAAAGTATTAGTTAATGACAGTTAAATGTCAACTAACTAAAATCTATTCTGAAAAGGAAATAAAGAAACCTATATTTCAACATGAGAACATAAGATGATTATTTTCAAATAGAGATGTCCTGTTTCAAAATAAAATCCTGACATCATTTAGTATTTGTATATTGACATAAACAAGTGTGTTGTTGTCACGAAAATTCCACCAACATAGAAGACGAACAACCAGGATTCTGTGTTCACCATTACAGTCTATGTATGGAGAACAAGCAATCATTTTGTCAAAACATGACATTGAGAGGGAAAAACAAATACACATAACTGTTATATTCAGAGATCCTCCTGTTTCTGTCATCAGTAACCCAATTTAAAAAACAAAGTCTGAAAAATATGATTTTTTTCCCTTCATATAAATGAATATGGACCCTCCTCACATGTATCGTGTAGTTGCTATTGTGCATCCAGAATGTCTATAAAACATGCCAAATGCACTGTGTCACGTATCTGCCTTAATCAAGTTTACCTTTGGTACCGATAAATGTCTAGCCATGGATTCAGACCTATAGAAAGCTTATGGGTATTTTTCATTTATAAGAATTCATGAATATCCTTGACAATATTTATCCCACATTCCACTGCTCGTAGCTTAATGATCCATAGGCTCTCTTTCTTTCGTAGGCATGACAATTTGTCACCGCCTCTCGGACCCAAGTTAACACTCTCAATGCCATGGAAAGCCACCTTGTGTAAATCATTTGTGCCATGTTGTAGTGTAGTTCCTAGTTTCCCACTAGGCCCTGCGCATTGGAATAACATAAACAGTAGTATCGACGTGGAACTGCTTATATTCCAGGCCTCCACTGACTATGCTAAACTTAATTGGGTTGTGTTACCAACTAGCTCAGAGGTCACTGGAAACTTTCTTCTCTGCATAGGAAGTGATCAGCTTCCTTGGCACAGACAAGAAGGGATTCAGTTTTCCAACAACCGTGCAACAGGACAACTTTGCTCCTCAGATCAAGAGTCGATCTCTAGGGTCGTGTGAAACAATAGACATAGATTTCACTCAGTCAGTCTAGTGCAGTTTACTTTCACGAGATGTAGAGAATAGAGAGACGGGCGTGTATCAATAAAGGGTAACATTTATTGAACAGTCTTTCTTCTCGTACAAGAGAAATGTATTGCCACAATTGCAATAATTGTTATTATAAAAAGTACGTACAGTAAGATAAGTATTGCGAAATAGAACTGTAAAAGCATTGATATGGTTTCTTAGCCATACAATGGTTTAAAAGTAATAAAACATATATACAGTCATATATACATTAGGCTAACATACTCAACTGGTGCTTCTAACTAAGCCTACCCCAGTGTGCTTGACCTAAGCCTAACACGTGAAAGGGGAGTAAGTAAGTAGCTTTAAGTTAAGTTGGTTTTGCCAAGGTTTGTTTCAAGAATTCTCGTCTAAGGGTTTAGTCAACACCATACCTCTGAATAGAATGATGGAGGATTGGTATCTCCTTCAGGGGTCTCTCTCGATATCCCAGTCACCCGCGAGGGTAAACCGGAAGCGCCGGGACTGGATTTCTCTGCACGAGAAATGCAGCGGCTTCTCTTCAGCGCGTCGAGGAAGGAGGGGTGACAGCGTCCGCGGGCAGCTGGAATCTGCTGGATGTCTTCGCAGAGGGACGGCTGTTCAGCTCCTTAAGCGTACTGCACCATAGTTCGCGCTGTAGCGGCGATAATGGTAATCAGCAGCTTCACCACCACAGGATAGCAGGCTGCAGCGACAGAGTGCTAGATTTACCAACACAGGGTCATGCAGGCAGCTGGCATCAGCAACAGGCAACGAACATTGCTTAAGGCAACGTTGGTAATATTTATACCTGACAGGTGCCGGGTTTGACGCAAGTTTGCTGGACATAAGACGTCAATTAAAGATGTCACTAGGAAGTGGCAGTTATCAGTTGCTCATTAGAGTTCCATTACTAATCAAAACATAGCAAGCGGGGATTTCCAGGTTCGCTAAGTTTTTATCTTGTTGAAGAACTCGGAGTGTTATCTAGGAATATCAGATAGTGACTGCTGCTCTGTCATTGCACTAATTGGTCGCAAAGGAAGTAGCAGAGAGTCATGCTGGAATGTGGCTCTGTTCGTGTGAGGCCAGAGATGACTTTTCAGAAAATCGCACTTGAACGGTTATGCCAATATAGGGAATAAATGGATTTATAGCCGAATAGGGGCATAAGGTCACAGTATCGATCAGGAACCTAGATAAACACGCAACACCCACTCCACGTTTTCATGTCCATCAAAATTACTAAAACTAAAGCAATTAGATGCATGTGTAACATTGCCCACCCCAAAATACATAAATGCATTCGAAATAGGCGTACTTGTAATACATGGAATTTAGGTACTGTACGTTTTTTAAAGCATAGTAATCATTCAAAAAATTATTGCATATGAAATCAACGAACGATTATGCAAAAGGAATTACACATGAAGTATCTCTGACAGAAGAAAGGCGAGATAAATCATCACATAAAAATGCATTGTAATAACATGTGTGCTAGAGGCTGGTGTAATGTTGTTACGTCTCTAGATGTGTTTAGAAATAGAAGTGTGAAGCTTCTGTTCTCTAAGAATAGTTTTTACGTTAAGCAAAGAATTGTTCGTGCCAAAAAAGGTGAATTATTAAAAATGTCCAATTTCAAAAAAAGCTTCTTAAAAAGTTATTGTTCCTCTGTGGGTGAGAACATCGTATCAGACAGGCTCTCAAAGAATTGGTCTACAAATTCAGGTGATAGTTCAACCAAATTAGATAGCGCTGTAACTTGGCAGGTGTGAGAATGATTGCTGTCATCGAAGGCAGGACCAGCAATGCTCACAGAACGTTGTACCTGGATGATGTTGCTTTTGTCACTCGCTCCACTGTTACCACTTGGCTGTAGTACAGGAGTCTCCACGAATGCCGTCATCAGGATTGGTAGACGCTGGGGACAACACAATGCGTGAGCCGTTATTGGACTGAGCAAAGTATCGACGTCCATTGGTACTGCTGATGGAAGTGAAAGACAGATGTCCAACACGCATTCATCGCCGCAAAGCATACACCGTAGCACAGGTAAAATGCAATTTTGCCATATCGGTCTGAATGAAAGGAACCAGGTCATGTTTAGATCTCTCAGCCTGGCCAATCCGAGGACGTTAGTTATCCTGTCCCTGTAGCGCATTGCTAGGATTGTCTCTTCCATTCCCATGGGAGCTATGTCTGAGCCGAGGTTTGCCATAACGTAGCAGGAGGGTCAAAAATAGAATCCCTGCGACGAGTCCCAAAAATAGCGGTATGCCGCCAAAAATGGAGTGTACAAAATTAGGAAAGATTCCCAAAATTGCCTGGAAGGGTGTTAGCAGTCCCGTAAAGACTGTCTTAAATATGCCTGGGATGCTTGTAGCACTAGACATGTTAAGGAGTTGGCTGAACATTTCTACGAAATGCACGGGGCAATTTGTTGATAAAAGGTCATGAACCTCAGTAGCCGTCCTTGCGACTAGAAGATCATACGTCTCTTTAGATGACGTTATAGGCACGGTTGTCTGTAAAAGTACAGATTTCATTTTGCTTAATGTATCAATTCGTATAGAATAGAGATTCAGACGAGGCCAGAGGGGAGTCACTATGTCTGGAGGCCCGCTCGGGAACAATGCTTGCATACAACATTTGACCATGGACGTAACTTGTACTAGATAACTTTTCCCTGGCGTCAGGCCACAACATCTGTGATCCGTTCTAAGAATGTAACTCCCGTTTGCGAATTGCATAAATAAGGGCTCTATCTGAGTTGCAGGTGTGACTAGCTGGTGGCATGAAAGGTTGTTTGAATTTCCATCACATGCTCCGTGTAAATTAATACCCTGACACAAAAGTATACCGCTTAGTGAGTGTTTACAGTTGTCACCACTAAGAAATACATTTTTGTCGCTGTCACTATAGCAAGAATGAGTGTATGGTAATTTCCATTCGGATTTTACATATCCCTTACCCAATTGTTCATACTGGCCAGCAGGTATGTATTCAAGGCACTTTTTAAATCGGAAAGTTGATATCGGAATTGTGATAATCCCGTGTATTATCCATTCAATGACAGGACTCTCTGACATTGTCAATGGTAATCTCTCGAGTTTTTCGATGCTCAGGATTGTATAGTCTGCTCCTTTCTGTGCCAAACTGATCTGTTTATCAGTAAGGTTAAAACTGAAAAATAATGACGTTGTGTTGATTAAACGCCAAGGCACATAGCCTGAACGAAGATTTTGCAGCGTCCAGCCTAATTCTATAATAGAGCGTAATTGAGACTGGCCATGTTGTAACATTAGCAAATCTCTGTCTATCACATCAAAGGCAGAGGATACAATATTGTCCAACGAATATATTCTGGAAGACAGAGTCATTAACCCATTGTCTACCATAGAAAGTGATTTCTCCAAATTAATACGATCAATTTCTCGTATTTTTTCAGCAGTTTCAATTTGCTTTACTTTCCAAGCCTCGTTGTAAGCAGCATAGATACTGGTCGCTATGAAACGCTTTTGACGCTGTTTGCGTGGTCCAAGAATGAAATCGCGCAAATCAGCACCATCTTTTAGCAAAGACAAGTGTTGCTTAATTTCAGCCAGTGTGGACGAGGTTAGCCATTCTAGGCAGAGTTTCCCTACACTGTATGTTGTTATAATCCCTGGATGTTGTCTCTGGGAGTATCTAGGGTCTAATCTGGTCATTTTTAACCCCTGTGTTTTATTCAGGAACCTATCTTGACAGCTATTTGTGTCTGTAGGCCAGATTAACCATTTTTTCCAATCAGGATGTGTTCTGTTGAAATGTTAAATTTGTGACACGTCTAACTCAATATCTGTTGTTGCACTTTCTGGTATTGGCTTCGGAATAGACAGTGTTTTAAGGTCTTTGATCTTAGCTAGGCCAAGACAAGATGTTTGGTGTATTGTGTCATTTAAAAATAACATTTGTTCAGGTATCATGCAGGTTCTAAATAGTGCTTCAATGCCTTGCACCTGCCAATCTTTTGTACCCCAAATTGTTTTCGTTTCAATATTATTTTTCCAATAATCAAAACCAAATGTCATCATTTTGTCATAAAATGCTTCTGAATATATCAATTTAGAATTTGTCAGCATTGTTTTCATTCCTGTTTTATCTAACAGTTTATAATAAAACGTTTCTGCATCACTGGTGTTAAACCCTGAGAAGTATTTGAATTTCTCAAAAAATGCTTTAGAACTGCTTTTAGGTGGTGTAGAACAATGTTCCCATTGATTATACATAAAAACATTTCTAGTCTGTGCAGATTTATGCAAGTAATGATCCCCATAATGGGTGTAACAGAATAACTGCTCATAACTAGATGAACCTTGTAAATAATCATGATCTGTGAATCTAGCTGACATTACTAAATCAGACATCATGTCATTAATACTGTTAAAGTCCCAATTATCAGAGAATATACTAGGTGTCAAAAAGTCACTTAAGGAAACCTTTAGTTGATGAGGATACTTCAGGATTTCGACCGGACCATAGATCTCATAGTCTGTTTTCTCCCATACTACCCCACCAGGTATTGGAATTGCTGTGACATTTACTGTTGACAGTTCTCTTTTCTTCACGTGGGATGATCTGTGTGGTTTCAGGACTAGGTTGATGTTCTGACTTGCTGTGTCCATTGTAATATATTTTCCTTCAATGAATTTTCCCAAACACAGTACCATGATGAGCCAAAGCAGAAGGAAAAATACACCTAGACCGAACCAGAACTCTAGCCAAGGGGAAACAAGGTAGATTTCCTTCAATTGATGAAAGAGTTCCGTTGCTTTTTCTTTAAAAGACTTTTTTGTTTCTGGCATCACTTCGGGGTCGTTTGTATCTTCAGAGAAGTTGTCGAAGTTGATGAAATAACCAGAGGCAGTTCTGTCAATTGTTGGGATTGTTCTTTCAATCTGTCTCTCGGTAGCACTTTCTGATGCCACATCATTGTAGACTGGTGTTGTTTCTTGACGAACTGTTTCAATCTGTGTTTCAAGAGGCACGAGTTCCATGGCATTATTGCATAGTCCTTCATTGTGCACTGCAGGCTGATCGAATGTGATGAGTCTTTCAGTTTGAACCTCTTGGATTGTTGCAAGTTTGGGTATTCTGTTGTTTCTTGGGAGTCCACTGGGCCTACTGTTGATTATAGGCCACATGCTTGTGGTTTTACCAGATCGATGGACACGACTCTGTTCTCCTTTTTACCAGCAAGGGGCGGTAGCACAACTGATCTTGTTCCGGTGACTGCTAAGACAGGTACTGCTTTTCTGTAAGAAGGCCCAAATTCCTTCTTAACCGCGATCTTTTCTCTGACTAGATCCCCAATCTTTGGAATCCAGACAGGCCTTGCTGGGGCTGTTGCGGGTGGTGCCTCGTCAGTGGTACTTGGCTGTTGCTTTAACTTTATGTTGCTTAATGATTTTCTTGTTTCATTCAGTTCCTGTAAAACAGCCAAACGGTCTTTTACATCAAAGTGCGTTGTTTCTTCTTGTACCACTGACATCTGACTATCGAGGTCCTGAACTCGCATTCTAATTCCGAACAATAGTTCGTATGGGCTGAAACCTTTTAGAGAATTTCTTGGCATGTTGTTAAGACTAGTCTGGACACTTATTAAATGTTTGACCCACCCAGCGCCTGAACCTAATACCTTCGCTGTTATAGATTGCTTTATGTCACGGTTTTTTCTTTCTACCACACTGTTCCCTTCCGGGGCATGACGGACAAGAATACCGCAACCCAATTCCCATGCTAGCGATGGCCTCCTTATAGGCTCGAGAGCTGAAAGCAGGACCCTGGTCAGAATGGAACGTGGTAATTGCGTATGTGCCGATATTGACTCGCAAGTCTTTTATAACCGTTCTAGCGTCAGCCGAGCGCTGGGGGCCTCATTTTTTAAGTGCTTTTCGTCTTAACTGTTAATAGGACGCAGGATGGGGTGTAGGCAGCGTTACGCTCTTTCTGACCGGTAGCCGGTAGCAATGTTCGCTACTGCGATCCCTATTACAGTTTTCACAGTTGTTTGCATATATTTGGTGTTCTACACTCATTCCCGGCCACCAGAATACTGATTGTAATTCAGTCAGTGATTCCTTGATCTCTCTGTGCCTTAGACCCAAACCCATGTGTGCGTCTGCTATTAAAAATATTCTCCTGTTCATGTTTGGAATTACTCTGTCCCCCACTCCAGGGATTCGAGCAAAAGGAACGGAGTTTGCATCGATTATGTATGCATAATTGAGTGGATAGTTTACGGGTAGTGCTGCACAGTCGCCTTTTACGGTCGTTTTTACTGCCAGCATGGTTTCCCCGTCTATGTATTTATCTTACGCTTTTTTGTGGCTACGGAAGCCGGTTTAGTTGCTTCCGCGGTGGCTGTATTAGCCAATGAATTCCCTGCAACGTGAACGCCATCACGTTGAAGACTCTGTGCGTGAATCACGTGAGTCTTTTGTAGTTCTTTGTGTAAAAGAGCTACCTCGTTCCAGAGCAATTTATGCTTTATTGTGGCACCTGTGTCATCTTTGTAGTCGTTTTCGATCCAACTCTGCAGTTTATTGTTGTAAGAGTTGACGCAAAAATGAGAATCGCACACTATAAGTGTGGGGAATTCGCGTTCTGCATTTTCGAGCGCCATCTTTAAAGATCTGATTTCAGTTCTTTGAACCGAACAGTACTTTACTGATTCAGTTTTTGTTACTTTCGGTCTGAATTTACCGCACAGCCAACGACCTTTAATGATCGCACATGCTGCATCGTAGGATTTTCTCTCTACGTTGAAATGCTGTACAAAGCTATCTGTATAGATTATACAGGCGTATTGTGGGAGAGGCAGAATTTCGATTGGCAGAGGATATTCTTCTTCATATACTAAATCATTCAGTTCTTTGTATTGCGGGGCGAAATAGTATTTCACGTCTTCCGCTCCTAGAGAATCTATACACTGTATCCATTTCGGATCCAGTGACACTGTAGGCAGGTTTACTGGGCTGAATAGCGTCTCGAAGGCGGATTCCGCTGTAAGGATATTAATCCGTTTGCCGTGTGCTAGTTCTCGTTCATTTGCTAATGCGATTTGCACTGCGTTCACAGTTCTTTCTGTGTGACTGAATGCTTTTTCTGCTTGTGTGTACAAGTAAGATTTAATTGAAATTGGTACCTTTTCTCCCTCATTAGAGGATACTCGTGAGCCTCTATCACGAAAATTACTGTACCACCCTGAGGTGTCAGTCCGTTTTCTATAAGTTTTAAAGTTATAGATCTTCTTAAGTGGACCGGGATGATAATAGCATCCGGGTCTGTGTATTCAGGACCTTGCTGAGTCGCATCTGCTGCGGCCCCAGAGGTTCCGTTTTCTGGCATTGTAAAAATGCGAGGTTTGCAGAGTAGGTCTCCAAGGAGACAAAGATTAGGTGCACAATATTTTGGAACACTGTATCCTTCAACGTTGAATAAACCAGAGCTTTACATAGGAATCTCTTCCTACTAAGGTCGGGCGGATTTTACCTTTCACCCACTCCAGACATCTATTGGAGTATTTACGGGAGAAAGGGGTGTGAAATATGCACGACTGAGTTACTCTACAAGTCTTGCGTTAGTTTATCGCCTTACCAAACGTTAGGGCGCCATGTAGTGTAGTTCCTAGTTTCCCACTAGGCCCTGCGCATTGGAATAACATAAACAGTAGTATCGACGTGGAACTGCTTATATTCCAGGCCTCCACTGACTATGCTAAACTTAATTGGGTTGTGTTACCAACTAGCTCAGAGGTCACTGGAAACTTTCTTCTCTGCATAGGAAGTGATCAGCTTCCTTGGCACAGACAAGAAGGGATTCAGTTTTCCAGCAACATGACAACTTTGCTCCTCAGATCAAGAGTCGATCTCTAGGGTCGTGTGAAACAATAGACATAGATTTCACTCAGTCAGTCTAGTGCAGTTTACTTTCACGAGATGTAGAGAATAGAGAGACGGGCGTGTATCAATAAAGGGTAACATTTATTGAACAGTTTTCTTCTCGTACAAGAGAAATGTATTGCCACAATTGCAATAATTGTTATTATAAAAAGTACGTACAGTAAGATAAGTATTGCGAAATAGAACTGTAAAAGCATTGATATGGTTTCTTAGCCATACAATGGTTTAAAAGTAATAAAACATATATACAGTCATATATACATTAGGCTAACATACTCAACTGGTGCTTCTAACTAAGCCTACCCCAGTGTGCCTGACCTAAGCCTAACACGTGAAAGGGGAGTAAGTAAGTAGCTTTAAGTTAAGTTGGTTTTGCCAAGGTTTGTTTCAAGAATTCTCGTCTAAGGGTTTAGTCAACACCATACCTCTGAATAGAATGATGGAGGATTGGTATCTCCTTCAGGGGTCTCTCTCGATATCCCAGTCACCCGCGAGGGTAAACCGGAAGCGCCGGGACTGGATTTCTCTGCACGAGAAATGCAGCGGCTTCTCTTCAGCGCGTCGAGGAAGGAGGGGTGACAGCGTCCGCGGGCAGCTGGAATCTGCTGGATGTCTTCGCAGAGGGACGGCTGTTCAGCTCCTTAAGCGTACTGTACCATAGTTCACGCTGTAGCGGCGATAATGGTAATCAGCAGCTTCACCACCACAGGATAGCAGGCTGCAGCGACAGAGTGCTAGATTTACCAACACAGGGTCATGCAGGCAGCTGGCATCAGCAACAGGCAACGAACATTGCTTAAGGCAACGTTGGTAATATTTATACCTGACAGGTGCCGGGTTTGACGCAAGTTTGCTGGACATAAGACGTCAATTAAAGATGTCACTAGGAAGTGGCAGTTATCAGTTGCTCATTAGAGTTCCATTACTAATCAAAACATAGCAAGCGGGGATTTCCAGGTTCGCTAAGTTTTTATCTTGTTGAAGAACTCGGAGTGTTATCTAGGAATATCAGATAGTGACTGCTGCTCTGTCATTGCACTAATTGGTCGCAAAGGAAGTAGCAGAGAGTCATGCTGGAATGTGGCTCTGTTCGTGTGAGGCCAGAGATGACTTTTCAGAAAATCGCACTTGAACGGTTATGCCAATATAGGGAATAAATGGATTTATAGCCGAATAGGGGCATAAGGTCACAGTATCGATCAGGAACCTAGATAAACACGCAACAATGTGTTTTGTTGAAGTGTACTGCCAAAGGATATTGAGTATTGTTATTTTTAATTGCACGTATGTGTTCCTGAATTCTCTCCTTGAGGGGTCTGATGGTGCTCCCTATGTATATTTTGCCACATACACATATCATACAGTTCACCACGAACTTTGTGTTACAGTTTATAAAGCTGTTGATGATATATGTTCTGGCTGTGTTATATTTAAATTCGGTCTTCTTGTGTAACCCAAAGCAGCAGATGTTACATTTTCCACAGCAGTAGAAACCTTTCTGTACACATCGTGGCCAATTCTCATTGCCAATAGGGGGTATATAACTGGGGCATAGGTATTGCCTCAATGTTCTACCTCTTGCGTGTGTAATACCAGGATTGTTTCCTACCAATGACTTGATATCCATGTCATGTGTGAGGAGATGCCAGTGTTTCTTTAGAATTTTATATACATCAGTGCTGGCACTTGAATATGGTGCCACAAAATTTAAATTTTTGAAGGTTTTTTTCTTTTTTGCCTTGCTTGTTAGTAAGAAGGGAAGATCTCTTAATTTGACTGACTTTATTTCTGGCCTGTTTTATGATGGCATGTGGATAGCCTCTTTGTGTGAATCTGTGTTCCACATTGTCTAATTCCTCATTCAAAGCAGATTCCACACTACAATTCCGTTTGATTCGAAGCATCTCACCAAACGGAATTGCATTAATCTGGGATTTAGGGTGTGCACTACTTCCATGCAGTGTGGCATTGCACGCAGTTTCCTTTCTATATGGTGTGGTAACCAGTTTATCTTAATCCACACTTATTGTAATGTTAAGAAAGTTTATTTGTTCCGTACTGGACTCCATTGTGAATGATAAATTAAAATCATTGTCATTGAGAAATTTATAAAATGTGTCAAGATCATGTTTTGGTCCTGCCCAGAACAGTAGAACATCATCAATATAACGTCCAAAATATAGGATATGTTGTAAAAATTGCCCGGGCAGTTACGCCAGATATGTATTAATTCAAACAATCCCATATACAAATTTGCATATGATGGAGAAAATTTTGCCCCCATCGCCACACCTCTTTTTTGGCGATACCATTGGCCATTATGCAAGAAGACATTGTTGTTAAGGACCAGATCAATGAGGTCCAATATCATTTGCGTATGTTCATAACACTCAATCGGACGACAGTCCATGAAGTGTTCTATTGCTTTGAGACCCATCCTTCCCGGTATACATGTGTATAACGAACACACGTCCATTGTAACTAGGAGATGGCCTTCAGTCCATTCTATATCAGAAACCTTGCTAAGCACATCTTGAATGTCCTTAATGTAGGACGGTAGATTTATCACGTGTGGTTGTAAATACATATCAATGTATTCAGATATTTTTTCTGTCGGAGAATTGATGCCGGAAATGATAGGTCTCCCTGGCGGGAATCTGCTTTGCTTGTGTACCTTTGGGAGCATGTAAATGCATGGATTGGTTGGCGTGTCATTAAAAAGATATCTAAATTCTGAATCTGAGATTAAACATTTGCCTCTCCAATGTTTCAGATGTGTCTCAATTAGAGTCACTGTCGACCTGATTGGATTGCTCGGTAATAATGTGTAAGTAGTTTCATCTGTTAATTGTCTGTCTATCTCGCTGATATTGTCAGATTTGTTCATTATTACAATATTTCCGCCCTTGTCAGCCTCACGTATGACAAGGGATCAATCAATCAATCAGTGACACTTATAGAGCGCGCTACAAACCCGTAGGGTCTCAAGGCGCTGGGGGGGGGGGGGGGTGTCGCTACTGCTCGAACAGCCAGGTCTTCAGCTTCTTCCTGAAGGAGAGGTGGTCTTGGGTCAGGCGCAGGTCGGGAGGGAGGGAGTTCCAGGTCTTGGCGGCCAGGTAGGAGAAGGACCTTCCTCCTGTGGTCGCTCTTCGGATGCGGGGGACGGCGGCGAGGGCGTGGTTGGCTGATCGGAGGTGGCGTTTGGGAGCGTAGAAGTTGATCCGGCTGTTGAGGTATCTCGGGCCTTGGTCGTGTAGGGCTTTGTGTGCGTGGGTGAGGAGGCGGAAGGTGATTCTTTTGTTGACGGGGAGCCAGTGAAGGTCTCTCAGATGTCCGGTGATGTGGCTGGTTCTTGGGATGTCGAGGATGAGTCTGGCTGAGGCGTTCTGGATCCGCTGGAGTCTCTTCTGGAGCTTGGCGGTGGTGCCGGCGTAGAGGGCGTTGCCGTAGTCCAGTCGGCTGGTGACGAGGGCCTGGGTGACGGTCTTCCTGGTCTCGGTGGGGATCCACCGGAAGATCTTCCGTAGCATGCGTAGGATGTTGAAGCACGCCGAGGAGACGTTGTTGACTTGCCTGGTCATGGAGAGGGAGGAGTCCAGGATGAAGCCCAGGTTGCGTGCATGGTCTGTCGGTTTGGGTGCGGTGCCCAGGGCGGGAGGCCACCAGGAGTAGTCCCAGGCGGAGGGGGAAGAGCCCAGGATGAAGACCTCCGTCTTGTCAGAGTTCAGTTTCAGGCGGCTGGTCATCATCCACTCGGCTACCTCTTTCATCCCTTCATGCAGGTTGGCTCTGGCGGAGGCGGGGTCGTTGGTCAGGGAGAGGATCAGCTGGGTGTCGTCGGCGTAGGAGATTATGCTGAGGTTGTGTTTGCGTACGATGGCCGCGAGGGGGCTCATATAGACGTTGAAGAGGGTGGGGCTCAGAGATGATCCTTGAGGGACGCCGCAGATGACTTCGGAGGCCTCTGATTTGTACGGTGGTAGGCGGACTCTCTGTGTTCTTCCGTCGAGGAAGGAGATGATCCATTCCAGCGCCTTGTCCTGGATTCCGATGTTGCTGAGGCGCTGTACTAGGGTGCGGTGGCAGACCGTGTCGAATGCCGCGGAGAGGTCTAGGAGGATGAGGGCCGCTGTTTCTCCATTGTCCATCAGGGCTCGGATGTCATCGGTGGTGGCGATGAGGGCGGTCTCGGTGCTGTAATTGGCTCGGAAGCCGGACTGTGAGGGGTCGAGGGATCCGTTCGTCTCGAGGAAGGCGGCCATCTGCTCGTTGACGGTCTTCTCGATGACTTTGGCTGGAAACGGGAGGAGCGAGATGGGGCGGTAGTTCTTGAGTTCGGTGGGGTCCGCTGTTGGCTTCTTGAGTAGGGCGCTGAGTTCGGCGTGTTTCCAGCTCTCAGGGAAGGTGGCGGTGTCGAATGATGTGTTGATGATGTCTCGCAGGTGGGGTGCGATGACAGCGTCGGCCTTGTTGAAGACGTGGTGAGGGCAGGGGTCGGTCGGTGATCCGGAGTGGATGGAGTTCATCGTGCGGATGGTGTATTCGGTGCTGATCGGTGTCCAGGCGTGGAGGGTGGTGGTGGGGGGTGATTGTTCGGTCATGGTGTGCGTTGGTTGGTTGTTGAAGCTGTTGTGTATGTCCGCTATCTTGTTGTGGAAGTATGAGGCGAGGGAGTTGCAGAGGTCTTGCGATGGGGTGATGTCGTTGTTTCCTGCGCTGGGGTTGGAAAGCTCTTTCACGATGTTGAAGAGTTCCTTGCAGTTGTGTGCGTTGTTGTCCAACCGTTCCTTGAATGCTGTTTTCTTGGCGGCGCGGATCAGCTGGTGGTGCTTCCGGGTGGCAAGCTTGAAGGAGGTCCTGTTGTCCGGTGTAGGTTCCCTTCTCCAGACTTTCTCGAGGGCTCGGCAGTTCTTCTTGGAGCTCTTGAGTTCGTCGGTGAACCACGGGGCTTTCTTGCTGCCGGGTCTGCTGGGCGGGGTCCTCAGCGGGGCGAGCTTGTCCGCGCAGATGCTGATCCACTTCGTGAGGTTGTCGGCGGCCTGGCTGGGGTTCGCTGAGCTGGCAGGAGGGTGCTGGCTCAGGGAGGTGGCGAGCTGGTCTGCTGTGATCTTGTTCCAGCTTCTGCGGGCGGCCTGTTGCTGGTGGTGGTGGGTCGTCGTTCTCTTGAAGGTGAAGTGGACGCAGCTGTGGTCCGTCCATTGAAGCTCTGTGGCGTGGCTGAAGTCGATGTCTGTGCTGGAAGAGAAGACTGCGTCGAGTGTGTGTCCGGCGAGGTGGGTGGGGGTGGACACCAGTTGCTTGAGTCCCAGGTTGGCGAGGTTGTCGAGCACGTGGCACTTTCTTGAATTGTGTCCGTCTTGAAGGACCGCTCCCCAACTTTTCAATCTGTACATACATCCCCTTGTGTACTTCATTAAAAAAAGGAGGTGAACAATTTTGTGGATGATAGGCAACTCGTCAGCCCGCATGCCCTCCCCTCCGCTGACTACATCCTCCTGGGGGACCTCAACTTCCACCTGGACATGTGGTCCTGGAGCCATTTCTTCCCTAGCTTCCGACATGTGTGCTTGGAGGTCTGGAGTTCTACGGTGAACCAGGCGGCCTTGCTGTGGTGGGTGATGGAGGGTTTCTTTAGTTGGGCCAGAGTGTTTGTGCAGTCTTCGATCCACTGTCTGAGGTTCCGGGCGGCGGTGTCTGGGTCGGTGGGGTCGCTAGGTGGGTTCAGGGCGAGGGCGGAGGACAGCTGGTCCTCGGTGACTCTGCACCAGCAGCGACGCGGCAGCTGCTGGGTCTGGTGGCGTGTGGTTGCCTTCTCGAAAGTGAAGTGGATGCAACGGTGGTTGGTCCAGTGGAGTTCGGTGGTGTGGTTAAGTCCATTGACGATTGTCTGCCCGTTTCCCCATTAGCCTGATAATTAAAATCCCCAATTACCAGAGTATTAGCGTAGTAAATTACTAGAGGAGAAATGTGTTACACCAGGAAATGTGGGTAATGTTGAATATGACACAAGTTGAAGATAGAGATAGAGAGTTGAGTTTCATTAAAAGACTATCAACTGGGGCGTGGCTAGCATCCAAAGAGAATGGCGGCTAGTTAGAACAGCTCCTGCATCCTCGCCGTATATCCTGCAGAATCCTGAGCCTTGAACGGCAATAAATTTAAAATGAGAGTGAAATATCGTCCCCGCATCTTGTTGCGGTAGTAAACGAGTTGGAACGAAGTGAAGGAAAAGCAAGACTCCGGCGTTCTGTGTAATAGCACCTATCATGACGGCATGGTAATCTTTAATTGCAGCGACTTGGCTGTTGTAACGCCGTACTACTAGCGCAGTGGTTATAGGGCTGGGGGATAGGGCTGGAAAAACTCTGGCATGGCTAGAAAAAAGAGAACAAGGGAATAGATTGGTGTCACGGTTGACACTGCCAAATTTTGATACGGTTACCCACCCCAGGGACATTGCAGAAGCATTTGCGAATTACTTAAAGACAATCTACTCCACATCTACAACTTATACAGCAGAGGATTCCCACCAACTCCTATCTGATAGCAATATTCCTATGCTTTCTGAGTGGCACAGAGTCAACCTAGAGAGGGATTTAACAACTGAGGAGATCCAAAAGGCCATTAGTCAGATTAAATCTGGGAAAGCAATGGGGCCCAACGGGACTCCCATCAAGTTCTTAAAAGTAGCGGCCCGCATATAGCCCCACACCTATGGGCTAAGTATAACGAAAGTTATGAAATGGGAATGATGCCCCTAGATCAGCATCTCACCAATATAGTTGTGATATGTAAACCAGGAAAGCCTGCAGACAACTGTAGTTTGTATAGGCCGATTTCGTTAATCAACGTGGAGGGTAAGATCCTCGCGAAAGTTCTCACCACTAGACTAGTCGCCGTTATTTCCTCCTTGGTTCACCCGGACAAATCGGGCTTAATGCCGGGGTGAAAAACAGCACTTTTGGCTCCATAATGTACTTGCACGCTGTGGTTCTATCTTTGGATGCTTCTATGGCGTTCAACTCTATAGAGTGGCCATACCTATTTGAAGTACTGGCGAGGATGGGATTTGGTCAGAAATTTGTGGGATGGGTGAAATTACTCTATACAGACATACAGGGACAAATAAGAATAAACAATTATACGACCCGTACATTTACATTTAAAAGAGGCACCCGACAGGGCTGTCCTCTATCTCCATTAATATTCTCCCCTATGCTAGAACCACTGTCCGCTTGGATACGCCGAGGTGTCATGGTAAGGGGCTTGAAATGAGCGGAAGATCAAGAGGATCGAATATACTTATACGCGGATGATAAATTGTTATATCTTGCCTCCTCATATAAATCCATACATGGGGCTTTAAACATCTTCGCAATTTTTGGGAAGTATTCAGGATGCGCGATTAACTGAATCAAGTTGGTATTGTTCGCCCTCTATGGTCCGGTCCCTCGTCTCTCAGTTAATTGTATGATTGAATCAATCAATCACAGCATTTATAAAGCGCACTACTCACCCTTGAGGGTCTCAAGGCGCTGAGGGGGGGGGGGGGGCTGCTGCTATTGCTGGAAGAGCCAGGACTTGAGGAGCCTCCTGAAGGTGAGCAGGTCCTGGGTCTGCCGTAATCGGGTTAGGAGGGTGTTTAAGGTCTTGGCAGCGAGGAAGGAGAAGGATCTCCCTCCGGAAGTGGTCCGTTGGATTCGAGGGACGGCGGCGAGTGCGAGATTGGCAGAGCGGAGCTGGCGGGCGGGGGTGTAGAAGTTGAGTCTGCTGTTCAGGTAGGCTGGTCCAGAGTTGTGGAGTGCTTTGTGTGCATGGGTGAGGAGCTGGAAGGTGATGCTCTTGTTGACGAGGAGCCAGTACAGGTCTCTTAGGTGGGTGGGGATGTGGCTGCGACGTGGGAGGTTGAGGATCAGTCGGGCCGAGGCGTTCTGGATGCGTTGTAGTCGCTGTAGGTGTTTGGTTAGAATTGCAGCGTAGAGTTCGTTGCCGTAGTCCATCCGGCTGCTGACAAGAGCTTGGGTCATCGTTCTCCTGGTTTCGACCGGTATCTACTTGTAGATCCTGCGAAGCATGCTGAGGGTGTTGAAGCAGGACATGGAGAGGGAGGAGTCAAGGATGAATCCCAAGTTGCATGTGTGGTCTGTGGGTGTCGGTGTTGTTCCCAGTGATTTTTGCCACCAGGAGTCGTCCCAGGCAGACGGGGTAGGGCCGAGGATGAGGACCTCCATCTTGGCCGAATTCAGCTTCAGGCGGCTGTTTGTCATCCACTCGGCGATGGCCTTCATACCCTCGTGGAGGTTAGTTTTGGCGGTGTGCGGGTCCTTGGTAAGGGAAAGGATGATCTGGGTGTCGTTGGCGTAGGAGATGATATTCAGGTCGTGTTGGAGGGCCACTTGTGCGAGGGGGGCCATGTAGATGTTGAACATGGTCAGGCTGAGGGATGAGCCCTGGGGTACACCGCAGATGAGATCGGTTGCTTCTGCTTGGTAGGGTGGGAGGCGGACTCTCTCAGTTCTGCCAGAGAGGAAGGAGGTGGTCCAGTCCACGGCGTTGTCCCGAATTCCGGCTTCTTGGAGGCGCGTTTTTGTGTGTGGTGGCAGACCGTGACGAAGGCGGCCGACAGGTCCAGGAGGATGAGGGCTGAGGTTTCGCCGTTGTCTAGTTGGCGTCGGATGTCGTCTGTGGCGGCGATTAGGGCTGTCTCGGTGCTGTGGTTCTGTCTGAATCTGGATTGTGACAGGTCTAGGATGTTGTTGTCCTCAAGGTGACGGGTCAGTTGTAAGTTAGTGATTTTCTCGCTGACCTTCACCGGAAAAGGGAGCAGAGAGATGGGCCTGAAGTTCTTGGTGTCCGCCTAGGGCTTTTTGAGGAGGGCATTGATTTCGGCATGCTTCCAGCTTTCCGGGAACATCGCTGAGTGGAAGGAGATGTTGATGACCTTTCGCAGTTGGTTTGCGAAGGTAGCACCTGCTTTGTTGAACACGTGGTGTGGGCAGGGGTCTGCTGGTGATCCTGAGTGGATGGAGTGCATGATCTTGCATGTTTCCTCGTCATTGACGTTGGCCCAGGAGGTCAGTAGGTTAGTGTCGTTCGGGGTGGTGTCTGTCGTGGTCGGGGCTGCCGGGACGTCGAAGCTGCCATGGATGTCAACGATCTTGCGGTGGAAGAAGGTGGCCAGTGAGTTGCACAGTTCTTGCGAGGGTTGCGATGTCGTTGGTGTTGGCGCTGGGGTTGGAGAGTTCTTTCATGATGCTGAAGAGGTCTTTGCAGTCGGGTGCGTTGTTGTCAAGGCGGGTTTTGCAGAAGGCTCTCTTGGTCGTTCTGATGAGTTGGTGATTTCTGCGCGTTGCGTCCTTGAGGGCAGTGTGGCTGTCTGACTGCGGTCCTGGAGCCATTTCTTCCCTAGCTTCCGACATGTGTGCTTGGAGGTCTGAAGTTCTACGGTGAACCAGGCGGCCTTGCTGTGGTGGGTGATGGAGGGTTTCTTTAGCAGGGCGAGAGGTTCCGGGCGGCGGTGTCTGGGTCGGTGGGGTTGCTAGGTGGGTTCAGGGCGAGGGCGGAGGACAGCTGGTCCTCGGTGACTCTGCACCAGCAGCGACGCGGCAGCTGCTGGATCTGGTGGTGCGTGGTTGCCTTCTCGAAAGTGAAGTGGATGCAACGGTGTTGGTCCAGTGGGTGCTTATGGAGAAGATGGGGTCGAGCGTGTGGCCGGCTGCGTGGGTGGGATCGGTGACGAGTTGTCGGAATCCGAGGTTGGCGAGGTTGTCGGGGTGGCAGAGTTGGTGTCATTGTTGTTCTCGAGGTGGTAGTTCAGGTCCCCGAGGAGGATGTAGTCTGTGGAGGAGAGTGCATGGGTGCTGGCGAGGTCGGCGATGGAGTCGCTGAACAGGGCCCGGGGTTCGGGAGGTCTGTAGACGAGTGTTGAGTGGTGTTGGGGTCGGTGTGGATCCGGAAGTGAGGTGTTTGGCGGGGTTGAGAGAGTCGTCTCCGATTGTGTGGACCTGGAGTGTGGACTTGTGTACGATGGCTCTTCCTCCTCCGATTCCGTTGGCACGATCCCTGAGGGTGATCTTGTATCCGTCCGGGATGGCTATGGCGATGTCAGGTGCCGAGGAGTCGTTCCACCAGGTCTCGGTCAGGAATGCTACGTCTGGTTCAGTTGAGTCCAGATGGTCCCCCAGCTCGATGGCGTGTTTGCGTGTGGAGCCGGTGTTGAGGAGTATGCAGCGGAGGTTGTTGGGTCCGGTCCTTGGAGGTTTGGTGGTTCTGTCGCAGGAGAAGCTGCAGATGTAGATAAACAAATAGAGGAGTACCATCATGGGAAAGTAAAAATGAGATTCCTAATGTGGTGGCAGGTTGACAAAAGGAAAAAATGTATCCTTTTGTTAAAAACCCCTCACTCACCAGCCTAGTGGTGACATGCTTCATCATTGGGGTCCACCCTATTGGCCTAGCGTCACTAGGGTGTGCTACGACACCTGGGTTACAGTGGAGCAGGTTCTGAATGTAAGTGCAGAAAAAATGTTAAAAATTGTCCTGGTTTAACTTAAATAAATTTTATTAACAAGTAACTGGACAATATTAAAAAAGGGTGATGCGAGATACTGTGAGGGTATATTAAGGCCGAGAGTATCTCTTATATGTGTGATGGTCTACATGTTTCAACCGTGATTGGGCTGTACCAGGTTTTCATCAGGACCGGATAGTCAGGGAACTGGGAGGCATGTGCCCCCTACAAGGCACACCCTGCCCTCGTTCTCTGTGACCCAAAATAGCAAAAATCTGCTATCTGGCATAAAAGGAGACTCTAACCACAGTGGGTGAGTCCAAAACAATGAAAAAGACCTGTGGGAAGGAAGAATAAAAAACAGACATCAGTCAAACGTGAACAGTGTTACATGCCCTTTATGTAGTGCGGTGTCGTGTCATTCGACTCTTCAGGCTTACTACCACTCTCATTAGAAGGAATCTTGTGAATTTATTGAGTGAAACTATCACCTTCTGACATTACCCAATGTGGGCTGTTTGTCTAGGTGATGCACGTATACATATCAAGAGGTGCGTGACCAGCGGCAGCGTGATTGTTGCCGTTACTTAATTTTAATTCAGGCTTTCGTCCTGATTATATCATTAAGGTGTTGTGATATCACAATCTCGCCATACATTAATGGTGATCGCGAATAAGAATTAAAAGTGCGTAATTTATCTGCGGTACTTCAATCGACATACTCGGGCTTACTTGACATGGTTGTTGTAAGTGCTTGGCTTACTACTGTATTGGAGTCCTATATCATCGGAGGGCGGGAGGGGGTATCCCCACTACTTAACCGATTTCTGTAAAAATATGGGTAGAGTCGTTAGAAGGCGAGTATTTTTTAAGGACCGCCGAGTTGCGCGGTGAGGGAGAGTGGGTCGTTTTCAGCATTGGTTCCTGTTGAGGGAAGCGTTTCTACTTACAGTTACTTCATGGTGGAAATGCCGGTTACCTATGCTTGTCCTCCGCTGCCCTGCTACGAAGCCGGACTGTCTCGTGTGTGACTAAGTACCAGTTAGGCTTCCGGGTTGGGCGGGGACTGCCTTCGGTCATGTGATTGTTGCTATCGCAACGCGTGAGCGTCTCTATTCTACGGAGGCCGTTGGTTATCAAAAGGAGATTTGTTCGGGTTGTCGGCAGATTTCTCAGGTTCTCATTTCAGAACTGTAGCCCAAGGAACATTGTCATTTAAACCCGACTTATTTGTAGAAAGTCTATAGATCCATCTTTGTTCCTTTTCAAAAAGACGGTTTTGCAAGTTTGGGCCGGGTTGTACCTGCTCGATGACTGTCCACCTCATGTCATTTGGAGTATGATTTGCTGTCAGGAAGTGTTCTGTGAGTTTAGTGATATTCTTTTTGCAGCGTATTGTGCTCCTATGTTCGCTTATTCATTGTTTTACTTTTCGCATTGTCATGCCTATGTAAGGTTTTCCACATACACATTTAATCAGATATACCACATTGGCACTGTTGCAATTGGTGTGAGCCCTTTGTTCCCAGATTTTTCCCGGCTCGAGGTTGAGGGTCTTGGTGTTCTCTGTGAGGTGGCATACGCTGCAGTCCCCACATTTTGAGTGTCCTGTCACCGGAGGAAGCCCCCATATTTGTGTTATGGTGGGATTTATGTTGATGGTTGTGGTTTTGGGTCTAGTGTTGACCAGGCTGTCTTTTAGGCTCTGTCCTTTTTTGTATGAGAATAGAGGTTTATCTCATTTGAAGTTGCCTGTGTTAAGTACCGACCAGTTTTTGTTGATGCTTTTGCTCACTTGATTAGATAATGCATTATAGGTTGTAACACAGGTTAGTGGTGTTTCTCCAGGCTCACTTGTTTTATCTTCCAGTAGAGCGTCTCTGGGTTGATTTCTCGCTCTCTTCTGACATTTGTTTAAAATTTTCGCAGGATAGCCTCGCTGCCTCAGTTTTTTTGTGAGGTCCTCTGCTTGGTTCTTGTAGTCTGCGAGTTCACTGCAGTTTCTCCGGAGGCGGAGATATTGTCCGTAGGGAAGGTTTTCCCTGAGTGGACGCGGATGGAAGCTCTCATATCTCAAGAGGTTATTTTTAGCTGTGGGCTTGAAGTGGGTTTTGGTTGTTAGGTGCTCTTCTTCCCTACTGATCTCAATGTCCAAGAAGACGATTGTGTCTTTGTTGTGGCAATGTGTGAACCGTAGGTGTGGATCACAGGTGTTAATCTGATTTTTAAAAATTGTTAATCTGATTTTAACCACGTAATCTTCACGAGCTCACCTGGTGAATCGCTGCCTCTAGCGCCAGCCAGACCCCCAGAGCGACTTGGAAAACGCCCTCACCGCCAGCGCGGCAAAGGTGTAGCCACGCCCCCTGCGAGGCCACGCCCACCTAGGAACCACTTAAAAAACGCTAGAAAGCGCAACGAATCATATGACCTGAAACTCCCTCTGAGGCGGAAGCCGGAGGTTAGCTACTTGCTCACGCATTGTTTTGTCTGATTTTTAAAAATTGTTAATCTGATTTTAACCACGTAATCTTCACGAGCTCACCTGGTGAAACGCTGCCTCTAGCGCCAGCCAGACCCCCAGAGCGACTTGGAAAACGCCCTCACCGCCAGTGCGGCAAAGGTGTAGCCACGCCCCCTGCGAGGCCACGCCCTCTACCATTTACTACAAATGTGCCGCCCCCACCAGCGCAGCGGACGAGCGCAGCGGGAGCGCCGTTTGCGCGCCGAAGGCGCGCCTAAGGCAAGCCCGTCTGCGCCCGTCCGCGCACGACCGGGCCTAGGGCCAGAACCCCTGCCCGAATCTCTTCACCCAACTATAAAGTACTCCCGTAGAGATCTACTGAGCCTCAGACCCCCCCCCCTCCCTCCTGTGATTACACCCATAACCTCAAAGGACCTTTTACTCGTTGCTCCTTATGCAAGCCATTCCAGCTCACGCTACCCACTAAACCCAGGAAACCCGCCACCCTTAACCTTGCCTCTCTAAATTGTCGTTCCCTCCCAAAACATGCGACTCAGATTACCGACATCATAGAAGATCATGGAATTGATATACTCTTCCTCACGGAAACATGGCTCGGCCCTCATTCACAATTTGACATGGTACTTGCGACACCACAGGGCTACTGTATTCAATCCCTACCCCGTCCTCTAGGCAGAGGAGGCGGGGTAGCTATCATCCATCGAGAACACCTCCACTGCAAAACCCACGACACACAGATTACCGATGCAGAAAGTCTGCATTTTACCATCACACTCAACCCAACCACTTCTCAAACAGGACTTCTCGTTTACCGCCCCCCCGGCATCCCAGGCCCCTTCACCTGCTCTCTTCTGGACCTAGTCACAACTCAGGCCCACTCCCTATCAAACTATATGATAGTTGGGGACCTGAACATCCACCTAGAAGACCCGGCCGACTCGGTAGCCAATGATCTGATCCAAGATCTAGCGGCCTTTGATATCCGCCTATTAAACACCGGAGCCACCCACACCAAGGGCCACCTATTAGACCCCGTGTTTACCAGCTCGCCCTCGATGCTAGCAAAGGAGGCCCTTCCCCTCCCTTGGACAGACCACTTCCTTGTCCCCTTCCAATTACCTGGAACCTTCACGAAAAACCGTACTCCCCCCACCTTCAGTAAGGATAGGACCTGGTCCAGACTCTCCACGGACGAATGGGCTCAGACCCTTGAAAAAAACATCCCTGCTCACGCTGAAGATCCAACTACGGCAGACAGAAGATTCAGGGACTGGATTACCGCCTCCCTAGACCTAGTACTCCCACTCAGAAACAGGGAAGATAAAAACGGCAAACATGGCTCAGCACCATGGTACTCCGCAGATCTAAGAACACTTCGCAAAAACTGCAAAAAAGCCGAACGACTCTGGAGAAAGACTTGGCAACATGCCAACAAAGGAGCGTACCAGTCTACGGTCAAATTTTACAAGGAGGCCATTAAATTAGCCAAAGCTTCATACTACGACACACGAATACAAGAAGCATCCAATTCAGCCCGTGAATCCTTTTTAATCGTCAAAGAGCTGCTCAAGGTCCCCACCACCTCCCCCTCCAACACCCCCAAAGTTGATAGAAGTAATGAGCTAGCTAACTTCTTCAACGATAAAATCACCGGCATCCTGGCCTCCCTCCCACCCCCCGGCTCCCCTAGCCTCACGGAAAGCCGTACTTCCCTCGAACAGACTGAAAGCAT
Organism: Lissotriton vulgaris; assembly: GCF_964263255.1. Taxonomy (NCBI): domain Eukaryota; kingdom Metazoa; phylum Chordata; class Amphibia; order Caudata; family Salamandridae; genus Lissotriton; species Lissotriton vulgaris. Next base: position 57,065,736 of record NC_141689.1, read on the forward strand.
CTGTCGTCCCTTGCTTCAGACTTTCCGACCTGTCACTCCCCTAGAGGTTGAGCGAACCCTAACAAAAATGAAAAGTGGATCCCCCTTGGACCCAGCCCCTATCAGGTTCCTCAAAACCATAGCCTCAGTAATTGTACCAACCATTACGGACCTCATCAACTGCTCGTTCACCCACGGAACTGTTCCCGACAGCTGGAAGAGTGCTGTGGTCAAAGCACTCTTAAAAAAACCCCAGCTAGATCCATCGGACCTGTCCAACTATAGACCAATATCCCTACTCCCTGGCATTAGCAAAGTCACCGAGAAACTGGTAAATATCCAACTATCCCAGTTCCTTGAAACGAATAACCTGCTCCGACAATCCCAAACCGGATTTCGCCCAGGCCATGGAACGGACACCGCACTCCTCGCAGTCATTGAAGAGGCAAGGGGCTTACTGGATTCAGGAGGATCAGTGGCAGTGATCCTCCTGGATCTAAGTGCAGCCTTTGACACGGTCAACCACCGTGTCCTTCTGCATAGACTGGCAAATGCAGGACTCACCGGGACAGCAATCAAATGGATCGAATCCTTTCTGACAGGACGCACTTTTCAAGTGTGGGACGACAACCATCACTCATCCACCCTCCCACTCACCAACGGCGTCCCCCAGGGCTCTTCCCTAAGCCCGACGCTTTTTAATGTCTATATGGCCCCCCTCGAGGACGTGGTAACACCATTTAACATCAAAATGGTGAGTTACGCTGACGACACCCAATTAGTCGTCTCCTTGTCCCAGCTGATTGACCATCCTGAAAATCTGACTAACTGCCTCATAGGTATCCACAACTGGATGAACGACTCTTCACTGAAATTGAATGGGACAAAGACAGAAGTAATGCTACTTGGCAAGCAATGGACAACTATCCCTCCCACACTATGGCCCGATGTGTTCGGAGAAATTCCCCCCCCAAAACCTGAAATCAAGACACTCGGGGTGTGGCTTGAGCCACAGCTTACGATGAAAACCCAGGCAACCAAAACCTCGGGCACATGCTTTGGGCTTATGCGCACGACCCGTAAAATCCTGCCCTTACTTCCACCTATGTCCAGAAAGCTCCTCATCCAGGGACTAGTGTTGTCCCGTCTGGACTATAGCAATCTGGTCTACCTAGGAGCCCCCGAGTCTACCATCACGAAACTCCAGCGGACACAGAACGCGGCAGCTCGCATAATTACCAACACCCCCTCCAGAATATCCGCCAAGCCAGCCCTCAAAGCCCTGCATTGGCTCCCCGTACGCCAAAGGGTGCACTTTAAAGCAATGTGTATAACACACAAGCTTTACAACAGATCTGGTCCAGCGATCCTCAGTAAAATGATCACACCTTACACAGCAACCAGATCACTACGATCTCAAAATGAGAATCTAGTCAGCACCCCCAGATTCAAAAGAGCCCGCACAGGAGGTCGACAATTCTCCGTTCAAGCGGCTAAGGGCTGGAACGCACTCCCTCGCGCCCTCAGACTGGAATCCAACTACCTTGCTTTTCGCAAAAAACTTAAGTCCCATCTGTTTCCCAAATAACACCCTTCGGTAGCCTTCCCTCCTCTCCCCCCCTCAATAGGATTTCAAGTTACATAGCGCGGGGATGCCCTTGGGTCACCAGGCGCTTTAGAAATCGCTAAAATAAAATAAATAAATAAATAAATAAAATAAATAATCCATGTTATGAACTCAGCAAGTATTTCCAGTGGTCCTTCCCAGATTGCTAGGACATCGTCAATATATCTGCGCCAAAACTTGATGTGAGTGGCGTAAGGATTATTGGGTGATAGAATATGTTTTTTCTCAAAACCATAAACATATAGTCCCGCTACACTGGGGGCAAAAACACTCCCCATTGAAGTGCCCCCTATTTGTAGGAATAGTGATCCTTCGTACTCAAAAAAGTTCCTTTTCAGCGCTAGTGTGGCACATTCCAGTATGAATTTTTTTGGTGTCTTGTGTTCCCATTCGGTTTCCTCCAATGTTGTTTTCAGTACTGCGATGGTAGCATCTTGAGGAATGCTCGTATAGAGGCTCTCTATATTGAAGGTTACCAGGATGGTATCTATCTTCATCTTGATTTCTTTCAAGAGAACGAGGAGGCTTTTTATATCCTTCAGGTATGTTAGGGTGCTTTGTACTATTGTTTTTAAGAAGAAATCACAGAACCTGGATAGTGGTTCCAGTAGTGAGCCTATCCCTGAGACAATCAGTCTTCCAGGGGGGGGATTTTTACCTTTATGCATTTTAGGCAAGATATAGAAATGTGGGATCTTGCCTTCCGTTTTGCTTAGGTAATCAGCTTCCTGTTTCGATATCTTGCCAGCTGCCTCAGCTGTTTCCACTAGTTGTAGGATTTCTGTTTTCAAGTCTTCTGTGGGATCAGATAGGAGAGGTTGGTAGTTCTTGGTATCTCCCAGCAATCTTCTGCATTCTGTGTCGTAGTTGACCTTATCCATTATTACAAGGCCCCCGCCTTTGTCCGCAGGTTTTATTATGATGCTGCTGTCTGCTTTAAGATCTGTTATGGCTTTTTCTGCTTTGCTATTGTTGTGGTATTGTTTGGTCACTGTCATTGATTCAATCTCGTTAAACATAGCTTGCCCGAAGGTGTTGATTTTGACAGGGACTGTATGGGGTGGTGGTACAAACATGGAATTTATTCTGAGTCCAGTTTTGTTGGTCATTTCATCAGATTGATCAGTGCTGTGTTTCTCAAAAAATGCTTTTAATTTGAGTTTCCTGAAGAAGGAGGCCAGTTCTCAGTGTAATTTGAATTTGTCCAGATTAGCTGTTGGCACGAAGCCTAGTCCTTTATTGAGAACCTTGGTTTCTATCTCATTGAGGGTTCTGGATGATAGGTTAGTTATTAACTCTTCGCATTGCTTGGCCCGCTTTGTTCTGTCCGGCTTTGCTCCTGGTATAGCTCCCTACTGGTTCTTCCTCCTCCCATTGGACATTGTACCCCTGTTTTTTTCGTCCTCTTCCGCGCCTGCCTCTGTTGGGAAAAGAAGGGCGGAATTGGTTCTGTGGGAAAGGGTATTGTTGGAATGGGGGTTGCCATCCATAGGGAATTGTTGAGGTGGTTGGAACGGATGTTGGAAAGGGGTTTGGTTGTATTGTGGCCATTGATAGTGTCCCCTGTATCCTCTTCTTTGTCTCTGTCTCAGGGTCCCGTTTCCCGAATCCTCGCTACTATTGGAGGAGTTGGAGGTATTGCTCGAGGCGTCTGAGTCGGGATCGGTGGCTATGGACGCTTTGCAATCTGGGTCTGAGTAAGGGTATGCTTTTACAAAAGAGAATCTCTTCAGATCCTTTTGGAATTTGGTAACTTTTTTGTTGCGTTAGGTTATCCCTGTACTCGTTGATCTCTTTATTGAGATCGTCCAGTTTCTTTTTGTATCCAGTTATTGTAGTCTTGATTGGTGACTCAGTATTTCTATCTGGATCTTCTCCGATAGGCGCAATGCTGTTTTAAGGATCAGCATGATCCAGTCGTGTGTACAGTGCCATGCTATGAGGGCCCAATCTTTTCTGAACTCAGGGTCATCCAGGAAGATGCGGGGAGCGTTGGTAACTAATAATCCTTTTGGTGCCATGTTATTTGTTACATACTTTTTTAGTATTGTCCCATGTAGTATAGTTCTTATGCGGTTGCGTTTCATCTCAGACAGTTTATCCCAATCTGAGGTTTGAGAGATGGTATTGCTGATATTTGCATCTGCAAATGCTGTTAGATCCGTGGTTTAAGATAGGCCTTGGTTTTCTGCCATGGTTGCCCGGTGTGTCTAGATGTATAACAGATGTAGCACTTTGTATGAACTCTCACAGCTGTGTGCTGCCAGAACATATGCTAACAAAAGGGAGAGCAAGGGATCGTGTTCACTGAAGGTGAATGGAGTGTACTTCTATTCCCCTGTGGAAAACTAGATAAACAAATAGAGGAGTACCATCATGGGAAAGTCAAAAATTGGATTCCTAATGTGGTGGCAGGTTGACAAAAGGAAAAAATGTATCCTTTTGTTAAAAACCCCTCACTCACCAGCCAGATTTCTCAGGTTCTCATTTCAGAACTGTAGCCCAAGGAACATTGTCATTTAAACCCGACTTATTTGTAGAAAGTCTATAGATCCATCTTTGTTCCTTTTCAAAAAGACGGTTTTGCAAGTTTGGGCCGGGTTGTACCTGCTCGATGACTGTCCACCTCATGTCATTTGGAGTATGATTTGCTGTCAGGAAGTGTTCTGGGAGTTTAGTGATATTCTTTTTGCAGCGTACTGTGCTCCTATGTTCACTTATTCGTTGTTTTACTTTTCGCGTTGTCATGCCTATGTAAGGTTTTCCACATACACATTTAATCAGATATACCACATTGGCACTGTTGCAATTGGTGTGAGCCCTTTGTTCCCAGATTTTTCCCGGCTCGAGGTTGAGGGTCTTGGTGTTCTCTGTGAGGTGGCATTCGCTGCAGTCTGAAATGAGAACCTGAGAAATCTGCCGACAACCCGAACAAATCTCCTTTTGATAACCAACGGCCTCCATAGAATAGAGACGGTCACGCATTGCAATAGCAACAATCACGTGACCGAAGGCAGTCCCCGCCCAACCCGGAAGCCTAACTGGTACTTAGTCACACACGAGACAGTCCGTCTTCGTAGCAGGGCAGCGGAGGACAAGCATAGGTAACCGGCATTTCCACCATGAAGTAACTGTAAGTAGAAACGCTTCTCTCAACAGGAACCAATGCTGAAAACGACCCAGTCTCCCTCACCGCGCAACTTGGCGGTCCTTAAAAATTACTCGCCTTCTAATGACTCTACCCATACTTTTACAGAAATCGGTTAAGTAGTGGGGATACCCCCTCCCGCCCTCAGATGATATAGGACTCCAATACACTAGTAAGCCAAGCACTTACAACAACCATGTGTCTGTATATGTCTATGTTTTATGTCAAGTAAGCCCGAGTATGTTGATTGAACTACCACAGATAAATTACGCACTTTTAATTCTTATTCGCGATCACCATTAATGTATGGCGAGATTGTGATATCACAACACCTTAATGATATAATGAGGACGAAAGCCTGAATTAAAATTAAGTAACAGCAACAATCACGCTGCCGCTGAGAACGCTCCTCTTGATATGTATATGTGCATCACCCAGACAAACAGCCCACATTGGGTAATGTCAGTAGGTGATAGTTTCACTCAATAAATTCACAAGATTCCTTCTAATGAGAGTGGTAGTAAGCCTGAAGAGTCGAATGACACGACACCGCACTACGTAACAGGCATGTAACACTGTTCACGTTTGACTGATGTCTGTTTTTATTCTTCCTTCCCACAGGTCTTTTTCATTGTTTTGGACTCGCCCACTGTGGTTAAAGTCTCCTTGTACGCCAGATAGCAGATTTTTGCTATTTTGGGTCACAGAGAACGAGGGCAGGGTGTGCCTTTTAGGGGGCACATACCTCCCAGTTCCCTGACTATCCGGTCCTGATGAAAACCTGGTACATCCCAATCACGGTTGAAACCTGTAGACCATCACACATATAAGAGATACTCTCGGCCTTAATATACCCTCACAGTATCTCGCCTCACCCTTTTTTAACATTGTCCAGTTACTTGTTAATAAAATTTATTTAAGTTAAACCAGGACAATTTTTAACATTTTTTCTGCACTTACATTCACAACCTGCTCCACTGTAACCCAGGTATCGTAGCACACCCTAGTGACGCTAGGCCACTAGGGTGGACCCCGATAATGAAGAATGTCACCACTAGGCTGGTGAGTGAGGGGTTTTTAACAAAAGGATACATTTTTTCCTTTTGTCAACCTGCCACCACATTAGGAATCTCATTTTGACTTTCCCATGATGGTACTCCTCTGTTTGTTTATCTAGTTCTTCCACAGGGGAATAGGAGTACACTCCGTTCACCTTCAGTGAACACGATCCCTTGCTCTCCCTTTTGTTAGCATAGAAGCTGCAGATGTGGCAGGAGAAGGGTACGTGGGTTCGTTTTGGGGCAGCCTGAAAGCAGCGGTGGTTCTGGCCGGTGTTGAGAGCGAGGAGGGTGCTGACGTTGTAACGGAGTCTGGCGTTGCGGGTTGCACGGGGTCCAGGGGTTCTGGCGCTAGGCGCGGTCCAGGCACGGAGGGGCGTAGACGGGCTTGCCTTTGGCGCGCCCGCTGAGCGCTTCCGCACAGCGTCCTCCATAAAAGACGAAATGGGAGGGAGGAGCAGCTGGGAGGCAGGAGTGGAGTGGCCAATGGGGGGGGTCACAGAAGGCAAAGGGGGCGGGCCGCAGGGAGGCAGTGGCGGGATGGGTCACAAAAGGCAAAAGGGTGCGGGCCGCAGGGAGGCAGCAGCGGGAAGCGGGCGGGGGTGAAGCTAGGCAAGGAGCGTGAGGGCAACAAACAATAAACAAAGCGCTAAGGAGCGCTAAGAGCAACCTAAAAACAAAGCAGAGAATAATTAACAGTAAAAACCACGATGCAGGCAGGCAGCACAGGGGGGCATACCAGAGGCGGACTCACGGCAGCGGTGGCAGCAGGGCCAGAGACACGTGCATACAGGAGGAGCCGTGCGGCGTGGGGAGCGACCTGAACCTGCGAGCAGGTGGCAAAGGATGGCTTCCGCTATCTGGGAATTTATATGACATCTGACCCGACCCTTTTCCACAACCAAAATGTAGCCCCCCCATTGGCTCAGCTGCAAGCAGATGTGAAACACTGGAGGTCTTTACTGCTCTCCCTGGTGGGCCATGCTGCCCTTTTTAAGATGTTGGCGCTCCTGCGGTTCCTATACTCTCTTCAGAATTGCCCACACCGCGCCCCAGATACGTATTTCACAGTGGTGGAAAGCGAAGTCCGATCGTTGTTGTGGGATGGAAAGGCTCCCCGTGTTGCAACGAAGAAGTTAACAAAAGGATGGTACAATGGAGGCAAAGCCCTCTCAGACCTAATAATGTATTATTTGGCTTCGCAATTAGTGGTGGTCAACCACTGGTTGTACCGCTCTCCAGACGATCCTGAATATCTATTGGACAAATACCAAACCTTACTTAGGAGCATTGTATTCTGAACCTAGGAAAAACAGATATTTTGGGCCAACCGCACACACAATGAGCTAAAACCCTTACAAAAGCAACGCTGTTGTGGTATGCCCAGGAGTTCGGTCTATTATGTCACCATTCAATCAGGATACAATCATGATCTCAGTAGTTCGGAGACCTGATCAAAAAAGGGTCCATCCTGAACTTCCAGGAACTTCAGGGCCACTATCAAATGGCCCAGGGAGAATTATTTTGGTACTTACAAATCAGACATGCCCTTGTTACAGCTTTTCCACAACCCAAAGATATACCTGAGTCAACGCTGCTAGAAGTTAGATTGCTAGATGGGCCGCTACACTCGAAAGCTGCATCGTTAACCTATAAAAAAATATGTAATAATCTACCTGATACATTGCAGACACTCAGAGAGAAATGGCAAAGAGACCCCAACCAGATTTTTTTTCTTTTTCACACTTTTTCCAGTGGAGGGATTGGAACTCTCATCTATTTTCCAATACTGGAAGTGCATTTTGAGATTTGTTTGTTTTCATTTCAGAAATAAAATGGCATCTTGTGGAAGTGAGCAGGAAGAACAACACCCTAAAGATGACATGTTGTCTAATAGGAAACCACCAGCTGAGTAGAAAATCCATCCTGATCCACACCCGCCAGCTCCGCTCCGCCAGCCTCACCCTCGCCGCTGTCGCCCGCATCCAACGAATGACCTCCAGCGTCAGATCCTTCTCCTACCTCGCTGCCAAGATCTGGAACACCCTCCCTACCCACATACGGCAGACCCAAGACCTACTCACCTTCAGAAGACTCCCCAAGACCTGGCTCTTCGAACAGTAGTAGCAACCCCCCTCTCCTCAGTGCCTTGGGACTCTCACGGGTAAGTAGCGCGCTCTACAAGTACATTGATTGATTGATTGATTGATTGATCACCTGGTATTGCTTGATTTTCCCCTGTATTGTTCAAACAAATCCTACCGTCCATTTTAACTACCTTTCATTTTCAAAGCTATCTCATTCAGCATCAGCCTTCGCCTGTGTACTATTCCTGCTTGCCTCCAAAATGGTTAGAGTGTGGATTGTGGGTCTTCGCTTTATGTTTTGGGCCAGAGAGTATGCTAGAAAGAGTGGCGGGGAGGAGCAAGATGGCAAGCTGACACCGCCACAGAGCTCACCGCATGGGAAAGCCTCTCCACACTCTGGGTGCTCACCGAAACTGCACGTCCTTGGAAGCGGAGGAGATAAGGCGAGGCTGGCATGTTATTTGCTTCAATATGTAAAGCTGACTTTACTGACCTAAGAATTTGAAGAAAACTGCAGGGCTTGAGAAATCGAGGGCACATGCAGGCGATTGGTGTTGCTAGCTGCAGGCGTGGGCTGCTGGCGTTTAGACTGCTACGGTGGCTGTCAGGTTACCGTTCAACTCGCAACTGGCCAGGGCTGCTCTTTGGTTTCCCGGTGACGCTGCTTACGAGACAGGGTCTGGCACCTCTAATTATCCTTCCAGGGGGACATGGGCTTGTCGAGCTCTCGCTCTTGCTAATAATAAAAATGATTCAGGAGGGGACACGAGCGGAGCTGCTGCTGTTGCTGAGAGCAAGGCGGAGAATAAAACTGGACGGTCGGTTCTCGTCAAACCAATACTGCGTCTGTTTCAGACAGGAAAGGCTGCTGGCGGCCGGGTCGGTGAGTCAGACAGAGTAATTCCTTGGATGAATGGGAAGAGTTGGCGTCCCATAGTGATTATATCTAGGCCGCTCCAACAGTTGAAGTGGGAGTGGGTACTGGACTTAGACCCCCCTTGGAAAGAAAATCAAGGCTAAAAATAAAAATAGGAAAACACCCCAGAGGCAGGACAAATTACAGAGCTCATCCCAAATTAATATGCATGGGAAATGCCATTCAGAAAATAGCTCTCTTCGTAAGTGGATCCAAGCCAGGGGGGGAGTGAAAAGTATGGTCTCCCGAATTTCTGGCAACAGCCCTATTAATAATAATAATCAAAGTAACATGGTGGGCAGTAATCCGGTCAAAAAGCAAGCTGAAAGTCGAATAGAGATGGGGGCTAGTACTCAACTGGTCTCAACCTCTGCAGCTACAGCTACACTAGTCACAGTGGGAACAACACAGTCTTTGGATATCCGGGCTGATTCCGATTCTGATCTGACATTCGCCTTAATAGTGCAGTTTTTGGGAGATCAATGAACTGAAGCTCAAGGTCATTATACGGAGGTGAAATCAGATACAGATAGGATGTCACAACTCCTGCAGGAGATGTCAGTAAAAGTTGGAACTCTCGGTAGTGATGTATCAGAGTTACAACAGAGCGTTGGAGAGTCGGAACAAACCGTAAGCCTTAACCTGCGTTTATTTGGTTTTCCTGAGGGGGCAGAAGGAGCAGATCCCAGGGCCTATGTTGTACAGTTATTTCAAAAAGCGCTTCCTGACTTCTCTGATTGGGACTGGAATTCTCAGTTGCAGATAGTACATAGGCTCCCAGCAGTTAAGCGTAACCAGGAAAGCAGATACCCCAGTCCATTTATGAGTTTTTTGGGGAAATTTTTACAGAGACAGGCGGTTGCCCTTCAAGCTCGACCCAATACATCGGTTACTGTGAAGACTGTTACTTTTTTTGCCAGATCGGATCTCTGTAAAACTACTATGGATAAGTGCTGGCAGCTCCGGCAGTCAATTGATCCGCTAAAGGCTCTTGGGGCCCAAGTGTTTTTATAAGAACCGGCACGCTGGAAGGTCTTCAAAGATGGACGTTCTTACTTTTTCAATGAGTAACATGAGGTTAAATCAGCCATTACTAAATTTCAAATGGAAGCTGCTCAGAAGTCCCAAAAATGATAGATATGTTTTTCTAGTGACTTGATAGCTAGTGTTCCTGAATTAGTTTAAAGATACTGTTTTTCTCCTGTTATCTTTTTCAACTGGGAGTGTGTGCTGGGGTGTGGGGCGGTTACCATTGGGGTGGCTCTGGAGGGCTGCCCATTCAGCGGCAGATGGCTAAAGGGAGGATTCCTCCTTCAAGTAACAGGGAGGGGGTGGGGTTTTCTAGGGTCCCTCGGGTCAGAGGGAGGTCTGGATGGGGTGTGGGGATGGGCGGGCAAAAATAAACAAGTATTTACAATGCAACGGTTTCGTCTTTGGAAACGTTTGAGCTATTGGCATTGGGAATGACAAACTTTTTATTTATGTGTTGGTTTTGAAAACAGATAAATAAATGGCATTGTAATTTACAATGGCAATAGCTTAATCTCTCGCAAATGCGATTTGTATTGCAACTATTTCAGTTATCATTTTGCACTACGATGAAAACTGGCTTGTGCATTTACTCCTGCAGAAGAGTATCAAGAGTAGTCAGCAGGCGTCCCTGTAGGACTGTGCAATACAATACATGCTCCCTTCCCAACTCACATGGTCTCGAACGCCCAGTCATACACTGCACCACCATACATTGCGACACAAATCTGGACATACATTAAAACGAAAAAACGCCTATTTGTCTATAGTTGATTGTACTCGGTGGCCTTGAGAGAGGAGGCAGAACTGTGGTGAAACTGCTGGGTTTGTGTGTACGAGGGAGGAGAGGAGTCGTATTAGTGACAGAACTTCTGGGTGTGTTTCGACATGCTGCTGGCAGGGGTCACTCTAGGCAAAGCACACACACCCAAATATTTCAGCCTATACTTTTACATTTTGAATTTGGACGAATTGCCTCTAGCTGTGACGTTTCTAGTGTGATACAAAACGGAATGATGACGTTGTGGCACAATGCACCGAGCCAGTAACAAGTATAGTATTTTCTAAAAAAAATCCGAAAAATATTGTAAGGAGTTCGTAAAATGCTTTCAAGATAATATATGCAGCTTTTGCAAGTTGCTTACTGAGTGGCGTGTACCTTATGCAAATCTAAAACGAAACGATTTCTCAAAATGCCAGTCGCATATTACTCTGCTTTCTTGGCATCAAGCCAATTACACCTGCGGATATTGCACTTAAGCACCAGTTCCGTGGAGATGGCTGTATAATTAGAAACAGAAATCACTTTGAAATTTCGAGAGAGTTTATTTAATCACTGGAAACATTATGGGAGAGATGGCCAGCCACCGGCACACATATTGTAATTTATGAAACGTGCAAAACTATTTCCCAGTAATATTACACAGGGTGTAAAACCTTGACATGGCTTCTACTTTCTTTTCAATAGGATTTAGAAATCCCTTACCAAAAAGCAGTACTTCATTAACATAATGTAGGCCATTTCCATAATGTAGTTCAATTTTCAACTTTGATGGAATGCATGGCCTTTGACAAGGCAGTGTGGCACAATGCTTTGGAGATCTCTGCGTGAATTTATTTTCAGCTGTTTGCTTTTGGGTGCAATTGTTCTTTTACTGTTTGCTTAGGCCAACATCAGCAAAACAAGCAGCCATTTTGAGCATGGCTCAGTGGCAGGCTGCCACTCTCAGCTTAATTTATGTGTAAGGTCAGGCAGCTTGCAGAGGACAGGTTCCCTGCAGTATGAATGAATAATACTATATTGACTCCAATGCGAAAATCTCACTGATGGAGTCCTCGTGCTATAGTTAACCAGAAGTAAACGATAGAGCGCAAGTGTGTTCTACACTTGATTGATAAGCATCCATGGTAACATAGCAATAATCCACTCTGGTACCAGGGTCAAAAAATGTTCATGGTCTCATTAACAGCCTCTCTATCCCTTTTCTCTCTGTACCTCACTCTCCAATCTCGTTGTTTCATTTATTTGTCTCCCAGTGTTTTCTCTCTTATTCCCTCTGTCTGTGACTGTTTCTCCATGAAATGGTCGTGGAACTGTCAAGTGACACTTCCATGGCCCTGATAGATGTCCGGCGGCACTGGCCAGTTTTGAAACCTTTCGGTTCCCCCAGAGACCACTCATTCGTTGTTTACATTGCGTGGCATCCACCACAGTTCTGCTCACTGAAGTGAGGAAATATAAATTTTATGGTCAAGATGTGTTCCCTAGCGCGTACCCCACCGTCTCCATGTACGAGTTACAGTGCATGTAACTTCCCTCCTGTACCAGCTATGAAGACGCAAGTACATTTGCGTCCAACGTTAACATGTCCTCTTTCAGACCCACCATGAATGGGTTGAATGGTCCGTTCCTAAGTATGCTATGCCAACGTCTTTTTGTAGTGTACTCCTACGTTTTTCAGCTCTGGCTGAGTAGGCCCCTGAATCTCTGCCACCGAGCCTCTTTTCTGGCTTCTGACTCCGAGGGCCTCTGCCCAGGCTGCCTCTGTACCCGTGAACTCTGACTTACTTTCAGCGCGGCCCCTCGCGCTCGGCTCAGCCTGCTGCCTGCCAAGATCGACTACAACCTTCGAGTTATCTGTTTTCCCCCCGAAAATACATTCCTGCCTGCTAGTTTCAGTAAACATCCTTCCCCAGCTGCAGGGCCAAAGGGCCGACCTGTCTCTATGCAATTAATTCAAGTAATTCATAGCCTCTGTTGCCATGCTCCCATGGAAGGCCCATGCCCCCACGCTTCTCATACAGACACTCAGGCGCTTATACACGCATTCACAGCAAGTATAGAATAGCTTCTGCCCTAGAGACCTCTCCGCCCAGATAGCTTAGTTCCTAAACATCAGATATCAGATATGATAGAAGCACAAGTTGATCTGACATGCCAGACTTCTGTCTCTTTCCGTCAGTGTAAATGTCAAGCCCCCTGCACTCTCCAGTTTCACGTCAATCACACGTCATGCAGCTGCGCGCGCATCTGAGCTTCCGATTTCTGCTGACATTGCAACATTTCTGTTAGTGCCACCCCTTTTGTGACACCTATCAGTGACGTTTCTAGCACACACCTCTAGTTCACGCCTCTTGATTACGCACTTGTACCACGTGTATACTGTTATCTTGTCTTCTCTCAGCTGTTACGCCTTCCATACTGTTTTCAATGGTGTAAAATAAGTATATAAGCTATGTACTGTTAATAAAAAGATAGCGCTCTATCCCTTCTGACACCCCTGTGGTGGTCAGAACATGATATCCTGGCCATGACCATTCCTTTTTAAGGAATAAAACCCCTAAGAACTCTAACACCACGGACTCTGTCTCTTTCTTCCGATCTGAGTTATTATTGATTAAGTACTTACCTGCATAGAAATTAAGAGAGTAAATTAATTATTTACGTCATTTGGCGCCCGAACAGGGACCCCTCCCCCACCTCACGCGCCGGTTGGCGCATTGCAAGCTCTGTCCCCTGCCATCAGTTAGATGGACCATACGCGTACCGGCAGGATTTCCTGCATCTCCCTCTGACCCACGGAGGTGACGAAGACTGCGATCAGTGCCCAGACGAGGCGGTGAGGAGTGCGGAGGATCCCGACCAGAGCCTAGCCGAAGGAAACAAGGTCCGAGGTGTCAAGAGGCCCACCAGTTTTCCGAAGTTTTCCGAAGTTTTCCGAAGTTTTCCGAAGTTTCCCGAAGTTTTCCGAAGTATCGAGTCGAGTCCAGTCGAGTTTTCCGAGGCCTTCTGTTTCCGTGCTTCCCGGTGAGTACCATTGCTGGGACGTATCTAGACGGGTTTGGGTACACAAGTCCGGTCTGCACTGTTTTTAGGCAGTGTATCTGTACTGTTTAGCAGTATATCTAGTATTCCGAATTTCTGAATTTCTGCACTGTTACACCAGTGTATCTGTACTGTTTAGCAGTACATCCGGTATAGGGGGTAGTCATCTATGTCTCAAATGTCTTTTCATGTGATTAATGTCGTGGTATGAATGTGACTGTTTTTTTGTGCATTATTGTGTCTTCTTGTATAACTAGTTATATTCAGAATTAAGTATCAAGGATCGCGCATCTCAGTATCAAGTAGGCACAATGCCGTTCTTCAACAAGTTAAAGCAGATAGGAACTAGGAAAGGGATGTTAGAGGAAGAAATTCCTATCCCCCCTAGGGACACTCCAGGTAACTTTATGTATAATAAGCATGGCATAGATGCCATATTGTATCTAGAATTATGGACCGATTATACAAAGCACCTAGACGAGAGACACAGATGGCCAGTTAATGGAACATGGGATGCCGAGTGCATCATAAAGGTAGAAGAGGCATTACGGAAAAAGAAAGCCAGACAATCTCAGAAAGACGCCATAGAATTCTGGCGTAAGGAATCACATAAACGTACTGAAAGAGCACTCCGTAGAGAAGACAGACTTAAAGAATCAGACAGAGCTCAAGAAAACGAATTAGTTACCGAAGGAATCCGAGTAAAAACAGAACAAATAGATCGCATCCGAAATAGCCAAGTAAACGGCATGTATCTTATGGCCGAGGGTACACCTGACGCCATCTCAGAAATACCGAAAAATCTGCCGCCACCATTGGTTCCAACTAAAGTAATGCATAAGACTACTAAAGATATATTCCTGAATTCCTACCTAGAAGATGTAGCTCCAGCTTACGCCAATCTGCCTGTCCGTGCCCTGCCTACTGACAGGGACGGGGGTGGCACCCCGCCCCCAGACCATGCTTCACCAGTACCACAACAGACCTCCCCGCTCCGCCTGCTCCGCCGCTTCCTGCACTCAAGACAGACCTACCGAAACCACGTCCACCAGATCCTACTAAAAGACAGACTCAAATACAGACTGCACACAGAGATGATATCCAAGCCTCCGCTTCAGGGGGTGCGACCGCGGGTCCTCGGACCCCGCCATTGACACACAGATTGAATATCAGAGATATACAGAGTCCCCTCACGTCCAGGTCTCCTCACTTATCCCGTTTGGACGCATTCAAGGAAAACATTTCAGTTTGTAGATACGACCCAGTACCGGGTAAAGACGATATAATGATATTGGCATCACTACGGTTAAGATCTGCTACTGATATCTTGCTAAGCTATGTGGGAATGAAGGACCGCCTAGACAGAATATACGAGTTTGTTCAGACAGGGAAAGACCCTGACAGTATCAAGAATGCCATGGAAAACCAGAAAGTTGATATACAAGCGCAGATACTACGATTTTTATAAATTGTCTAATAAGAGAACGAGATAGGCCTGGAACAGATCAAAGTGAATTAGATGCACTAAACAAGTGGGGTCAAAATATAGCCGATGGAAAACATGACAAACAGAATTGCATAGCCACTATGTACAGAAAAATAAGAAAAACAGTAATAGAGGTGCACCAAAAAGAGAAAGACAAAGCTTCCTCCGAGGAGGAAGAAGAATCTGAAGAACCAGAAAAGACTACAGGTACCATAGCATATGTAGGTAAGGGAACTTACCTTAGGAAGGGTATCCGTCCAGAGAGCAAGAGAGTTTTCTTCTCTGCCTTGACAAATCCGAATTCTGCTGAACATCAGTTCCAGGAAACTGATAAAAGGCTTCGAGATCGAGTTGGGTACCACGTACTCAATTCTATGGATGAACAAGAACTAGCCCGATCAGCTGTATCATGGGCCGAAAATGCAGACATATATAACGATGACACGGTGGCGCAGACATTTCTGAACCTCTCCCCCGACGAACAGAAATTAGCAGGTGTATACATGATTCAGCACCTTCTCATAAAATACAGAAAACATTATTCTGATCCCGGTCCCTTACACGAAACTCTAGAAGCACTACTCATGGATAGATGGAGAGGCTTAAGCACCAAATTAATTCAAATAATTCTAGAACAACGACATAGATATGATACCTTTGTAAGCTCTGAATATGTTCCCGCCCCGCCCCCAGAAAGGAAAATGTATCACATGCAACGCCTGAGTGGCGTTGAAAGTCAGAACCCCTTACGAGAAGTGCACCCTGTTATGGGTGAGGATCGTGTCTTGAAACGCGTGTATGTACACACGCCTCTGACTAAATTAGAACTGTTAGAAATGAAGAAACTAGTCCCGTGCCATGATAAAGACCCTGCAGGTTTTCACAGAGAGCTTAAAGACATGTTACTGATGGGGGATTACACATATGATGACATTATGAAAATGTTAAAAGTACTGTTGCCCACGGGTATCTTCGAGAAATTAAAAGAAAAGGAATGGGAGGTGGGGGACACAAAGATTGCATGGGCAGAAATAGAGGAGGAAGAAAGAAAACGGGTCCCGGGGGTAGGCCTTGGGGACAAAACTAAAGCATTACCAGGTTTGATAGTACAGGTTCTGCCCAGATTATTGACAACTAGAAAGGAAGATTGGGACGCCATCTCGTCCTGTAAACAGAAACATGATGAAGATACTAGTGACTTTTATTCAAGATTCGAGAAATGTTTTATTATTAATAGCGGCCTCAAACCAAGTAGCGAGTCGTACCCGCACCTTTTTGTATCAAAGTTAGTGGAGAATTCCCTACCGTTAGTTAAAAACCGTGTATACAAGGTCGAGAGTACATGGCAAGCAAACACGCCATCACAGATGTTACAAATGTTACAATATCACCAGAACCGAATTAGAGAAGAACAAGACCAGGAACAGAAACGTATGAAAGACACGAAGATGAAAATGTTAGTAGCTCAAACGGTCCCAGCCGACAGTCACAGAAAGGGTACGACCCAGACAGGTCACACCGCAGCTCCCGTTAAAGGGACATGCAATTATTGCAAGCAGCCAGGTCACTATGTACATGAATGTCCAGTTCTGAAACATAACATAGCGACAGGTAAAACTAAAGAAAGACCGCATCCGCCTAGACAAGACCATAACCAGCATCAGTCTTCACAGAATACACAGAATACACAGCCTATGCATGCTTCTTCGACTCCAGCACAGACAGTAGCGATACCACAGCCACAGCCCATTGCCGCATCTCAGCAAGTTTCACAACAGATGTATCAGTATGCCCAATCCGCTTATCCCGAATATTCCCGATATACATGAAACAGCCTAGAGAGGGAAGGTGGCTTGCCTCTTATTGAGATTCCTGTAGATCAAGAAGGTCCTTATGTACACAGTCAAGTATTGGGAAAAGACAGAAAGTTTTTAATTGACACAGGGGCAAGTCGCACTACGATCAGCCATGATGAAGTCCCAGGGGCACCCCTCTCAGGCTCACAGAACGTTTCCCTGGGTTTTTCAGGACAGCCTATTGTAAACGAGGTATCAGAACCAGTCCCCCTGGCTGTGGGTCCATTATCACGTGTTACCGACTTGTTACTTACAAAATCATGTCCAGAAAATCTGTTAGGAATTAAAACATTGAAGGCTCTAGGAGCCATAATATGCTGTTCCCCGGAGGGAGTTAGACTCTTTCTGCGGGATTTCAAGGGTCATTATGTTTTGCGAGAATTCGATGTCAGATTGAAAAATGTACCAGATTACTTGTGGGCAAAAGGCCCAACTGATGTAGGTTGCATGCATATCACACCATACCGCGTTACACTAAAAGCAGGAGTTGTATTACCCAGAATCAGACAATACAAGTTACCACCCGATGCTGTAGTGGCTTTGCTGAAAATAATTGACGAGCTCATTGCCCAAGGAGTGGTCGTCGAGACCGACTCCAATATCTGTAACTCACCCATCATTCCGATTCTTAAACGTACTGATCCCAATGCACCGCCAGTATATCGGCTGGTGATTGATCTTCGAGAATTAAATAAATGCATTATACCACAGTACCCTGTGGTCCCCGATATCTCATCCCTATTGACTGCCATTGATTCAGAAGCAACGTTCTTTACTGTAATTGACCTCAAGAACGCCTTCTTCAGCGTGCCTATTGATCCAGAGAGCCAATATCTCTTCGGATTCAGTTTAAATGGACGCAGCTTCAAATTTTCACGCGCACCTCAAGGATTCACAGAAAGCCCCAGCATCTATAGTCAAGCACTGAAAAGACAACTAGATTGTATTCAAATGCCAGTTAACACCGCTTTACTGCAATACGTCGATGATCTACTGATCACCGCACAAAGTGAGCCCGAATGTGAAAAAGCATCACTGACAGTTTTACATTTCCTGGCCGACAAGGGGCACAAGGTGTCCCCTTCGAAGCTACAATTCTGTGTTCAGCAAGTTGTGTACTTGGGTCACTTGCTGTCCAAAGTGGGGAGACAGCTCACTCCCGATCGCATTCAGTTAATTGTAAATATGCCGCAACCCCAGACACAAAAGGAAGTGCGGGCCTTCATAGGCCTCACCTCGTACTGCAGACAATGGATTCCTCAGTATGCATTCCTAGCTAAACCACTCATCCAGTTAACGACACAGGAGGCAGCGACTTCGACTGCCCTCCCTTGGACTCAGGAACACACACAGGCTTTTGAAGAATTAAAGAAAGCATTATGCCAAGCACCAGTTTTAGCGACACCATGTTACAGCAAACCGTTTACACTTTTCGTTACAGAACGTGATGGTACAGCGTTGTCTGTCCTCACCCAAGATCAAGCAGGTTCACATAAGCCTTGCGCTTATTTTTCTAGTACATTGGATTCAGTAGCCCAGGCACTCCCTGCGTGCTTAAAGTCAGTAGCAGCAACAGCACTAGCAATCAGACAAAGCGACTCAATTGTTTTAGGTCATCAGTTAACAGTTCAAGTACCACACTCTGTAGAGGTTTTGTTAAACAGAACCCAGACTCAGCACTTAACCATAGCACGATTGACAGGTTATGAATTAACACTATTCCAGCCACACATAGAAATCAGACGCTGCAGTATCCTGAACCCCGCAACACTGTTACCTACAATTATGACAGATCCAGCCCAGCATGATTGTATAGAAATCATTAATGCAGTAACAAAGCCACGACGAGACTTAACAGATGTCCCACTGACAAATCCAGACCTGACACTTTATGTGGACGGTTCATGCATGAGAACAAGTACAGGAGAATTAGTGGCCGCGTATGCCGTGACCACTGAAACTGAAGTTAAAGAAACACATCGTATTGACACACTGTCTGCTCAAGCAGCAGAGCTCATCGCTCTGACCCGAGCTTGTATTCTAGCCAAGAACAGAAATGTTAACATATACACAGATTCACGTTATGCATTCGGAGTTGTACACGACTTCGGAGTCCTCTGGCAAGAACGAGGTTTCCTGACCTCTCATGGGGCCAAGATACAACATGGTCCCCTCATTCAAGCACTGTTAGAAGCTATACATTTGCCCTCGGGCATATCAGTCATGAAGTGTAAAGCACATACTAAATTTACAGATTCTGTTTCCCAGGGTAACGACCTGGCAGACCAGACAGCAAAACATACAGCACTGACTCACACCCAGATTACTGATGTGACAAAGACAATAGTACCGACAAAGTGTATGGCAGTTAGAGATCCCACCCTAGACGTAATCGATATCCAGACACACGCTACCTCAGATGAAATAAAGAAATGGACTGAACTAGGAGGGATCCAGACAGATCAAGGTTGGATGACGAAGGGAAAATCTACATGGTTTCTCCCTGACTCTATGGTTCAAGTCATGATTAATACAGCACATAGCCCGGCACATCTAGGAGAGAAAGCGATGTTAGACAGTCTACAAAATCTCTGGTACAATAAACACTTACGAGCAGCAGCAAAACAGAAAGTGCGTACGTGCATGATCTGTTGTCAGTTCAATCCAGGTAAAAGTGTCCCTGTAGAGCAAGGTGGATTTCATCCTCCCGATCACCCTTTCGAAGTCCTCCAGATGGATTATATCCAGATGAACAGTTGTCGAGGATTCAAGTATGTCCTTGTAATTGTTTGTGCTCTGTCCCGTTGGACCGAAGCATACCCAGTTCCAGACTACACTGCTCCGACCACTGCCAAGCAGCTGGTTCGTGAATTCTTCCCACGGTACGGTTTGCCCCGTGTCGTGTACTCAGATAATGGACAGCCATTCTCATCCGAGTTAATGAAGCAGGTTTCCCTTTTGCTAGGATACCAGTGGAAATTCCACTGTGTCCGACATCCTGAAGCAGCAGGCCTTGTAGAAAGGCATAATCAGACACTAAAAATCCGCCTTGCAAAGATATGTCAGGAAAAAGGGGTCGACTGGATAGTCGCCCTGCCCGTGGCACTATTCTACATGAGGATGGTCGCCCACTCGAGATCAGGGCTATCCCCGTACGAAGTGGTTTTTGGCAGACCACTGAATATGTGGGGGACGCCCATTCCGAAGAAAATCACTGATGTTGATTGTAATATGTTGACAGATTACCTTGCCTCCTTGATGTCTGCACTCCAATCATGTCGTTCACAGGTTGCCGCAGCCTTCCCTGACAACACTGATGTAAAGCCGCACGAGGTCCGTCCTGGGGACCTGGTACTCGTCCGGAATTTCGACCGGAAAGGTCCGCTGGAACCCCGCTGGAAATCTCCGAAGACCGTCCTTCTCACCACGAGGACCGCCGTGAAGATTGAGGGGAGAAAGGGGTGGGTCCACACGAGTCATGTGAAGAAATTTTGTGGACTGAAACCTGATCGAGACTCGTCCACCCCCACCAAAGACTGTGTTGAGGAAAAAGACTTTACAGTATCCGAACGAGAAAAAACTCCCCAAGAAGAATACCGCATGAAACTCCGATCTAGCAAGTCAGACAGTTTAATTGTTTAAGTCCTCCCCTAGGTGAATCGGTTAAATAGTTTCTGACATGTATCCCCTAGATCGAGATAGAGAGAGAGAGAGACAAGTCAAAAGAAATACATATTGCAAATCACTGCGTAGTCACTGTATAGTGACGTTGTTAATAATGTTTTTCCTAAGTGTTCTAATTATTATTGCCAGCATTCTGCTACCTATCTATTGGCCTATTTTCAGGCGTGAACAATCTGTTTACAATGTCTCTGCTGAACACACTTTCAGTGAATTACCTGCACACGAACTCTCTTACAGACTTGCGCTGCGCAACAATACATTCATTAGTATGTTACACCACTCCCATCAGACGAACAATGCCACAGACTGCTGGATATGTGGCCGACTCCCTCCCTACCAGAATTACAAGGGAGCTCTGCCCCTCTTTCCGTACCCGTTCACTCACAATGGCTCCTGTGGGGCATGGTTTAAAATAATTAATTCCTTAGATCCTGATATTGCTGTTTTCGATGGAGGCTGGGTTTGGGGAAACTTGAACTTAGTCCTGCTCGACGTCTGTTACCCTGATAAGGAGGGACTCCCTACTCGAATAGGAACTGATCTAGAAAATGAAGTATATGGATTAGGTAACTACACAATTAGCCTTATGATCCTTACTGTAGAATCCGAAGCTACTCCAGTTCTGCCCCATATGCTAGTATTACCAGTCACTGGTGAATTATGTGTCCGAAAGAAAGGTTCAGTACACTTAGGTCATAGTAAATGCACTACTGTGGTCGAATTCAGTGACCATGGTAAATCGTCCTTTAAAGCTATCAATCATTCCTATTTTGTTTGTGGTCATACCGCATACATACGTTTGCCTCCAGATTGGGATGGTACCTGTTATATTGCATTCCTTCTACCACCTGTTTTTCTAGCTCCCCCTGATTACCATAGAAATACGAATCTAGTAAAGAATAGACCCAGAAGAGATATTCCACTTGTCGACTACACAGAAACGGCATGGGAACAATACACTGATTTCAATAAAGGATTCTTTTTCTTTCTAGGACCTGTCCAAAACAGTAAATTAATACGTAGATTAACTAGAACACTTGAAGCTGTAGTACATGAAACTGCCTCCGCCTTAGGTAACTTAACAGAGGAGCAGTCTGCTATGCGGGTTGTTGTCCTTCAAAATCGTCTTGTTATTGACGTCATCTTGGCAGATAGAGGTGGAGCCTGTAAGGTCATCGGGTCAAGTTGCTGTGTTTTCATTCCACAAAATGCACCATCTGTCTATCAAGCTATTACCCGCCTGCATAAAATTGCAAATCAGATACA
Source organism: Lissotriton vulgaris (assembly GCF_964263255.1). NCBI lineage: Eukaryota > Metazoa > Chordata > Amphibia > Caudata > Salamandridae > Lissotriton > Lissotriton vulgaris. The sequence continues at coordinate 57,087,698 of NC_141689.1, forward strand.
TCAGAATCCAGGCACCTGGACTTGGTCCGGTTGGTTCTGGACAACGTTAACTGCCTGGGGATGGAAGATCCTATCCTTCCTAGGTTTCGGCCTTGTCATAGTATTCAGCTGCTGCCTGTGCCTACAGTGTGGGCCGGCGATATGTGGACTGTGTGCCACATCATGCATTGAACATTCCAGTTTCCTCTCAAACCGTCAAAGAAAGAAAGATGAGCAAATGATGTTGCAAGAACAAACTGATCAATTTATGATGATTGATATATCATGAAGGGTCCGTAGGGAACAAGGAGGGAATGAGGAAATATAAATTTTATGGTCAAGATGTGTTCCCTAGCGCGTACCCCACCGTCTCCATGTACGAGTTACAGTGCATGTAACTTCCCTCCTGTACCAGCTATGAAGACGCAAATACATTTGCGTCCAACGTTAACATGTCCTCTTTCAGACCCACCATGAATGGGTTGAATGGTCCGTTCCTAAGTATGCTATGCCAACGTCTTTTTGTAGTGTACTCCTACGTTTTTCAGCTCTGGCTGAGTAGGCCCCTGAATCTCTGCCACCGAGCCTCTTTTCTGGCTTCTGACTCCGAGGGCCTCTGCCCAGGCTGCCTCTGTACCCGTGAACTCTGACTTACTTTCAGCGCGGCCCCTCGCGCTCGGCTCAGCCTGCTGCCTGCCAAGATCGACTACAACCTTCGAGTTATCTGTTTTCCCCCCGAAAATACATTCCTGCCTGCTAGTTTCAGTAAACATCCTTCCCCAGCTGCAGGGCCAAAGGGCCGACCTGTCTCTATGCAATTAATTCAAGTAATTCATAGCCTCTGTTGCCATGCTCCCATGGAAGGCCCATGCCCCCACGCTTCTCATACAGACACTCAGGCGCTTATACACGCATTCACAGCAAGTATAGAATAGCTTCTGCCCTAGAGACCTCTCCGCCCAGATAGCTTAGTTCCTAAACATCAGATATCAGATATGATAGAAGCACAAGTTGATCTGACATGCCAGACTTCTGTCTCTTTCCGTCAGTGTAAATGTCAAGCCCCCTGCACTCTCCAGTTTCACGTCAATCACACGTCATGCAGCTGCGCGCGCATCTGAGCTTCCGATTTCTGCTGACATTGCAACATTTCTGTTAGTGCCACCCCTTTTGTGACACCTATCAGTGACGTTTCTAGCACACACCTCTAGTTCACGCCTCTTGATTACGCACTTGTACCACGTGTATACTGTTATCTTGTCTTCTCTCAGCTGTTACGCCTTCCATACTGTTTTCAATGGTGTAAAATAAGTATATAAGCTATGTACTGTTAATAAAAAGATAGCGCTCTATCCCTTCTGACACCCCTGTGGTGGTCAGAACATGATATCCTGGCCATGACCATTCCTTTTTAAGGAATAAAACCCCTAAGAACTCTAACACCACGGACTCTGTCTCTTTCTTCCGATCTGAGTTATTATTGATTAAGTACTTACCTGCATAGAAATTAAGAGAGTAAATTAATTATTTACGTCAGAAGGACAATCTCACTCGCCCTCTCGTGCCCCTTCCTCTCCCTTCCTCTGCTCGCCGTTTCCTCCCCCACCCACTTTTAGCACTGCACGCTTCCTGGTAAAAATCACCAAGGTCAATATTAACAAATTACTTACAGCACATGTGAGAATCGTTATCGAACCAATGGTTTAGGGTAGTGGTGAGTAGTACATTTTCTTTTTACGTATATAGGGTTTGAAGGGGGCAGCAGGGATGAAGATTATCAGCGACCTTTACGTGGCTGGTTTCCTCTCGATGATGTTCTGTGCACCATTCCATCTCTGGAATGCGAGTCATCGGAGAGCCCAGACAGGGGGATCTGACGCGGTCCCTACAGTGTAATAAAAAGCGTGCCTTTGTCTTGCGTCAGATTACATTCACGGGGCCTACGAACGTTATTAAAAGATCACAGATTGCGCCGAGGGAGTTAAAGGTCACCTCTCCTAGGCTCACTTGTCTAAAAGCACATCTACCTCACAGACAGCGGACACTTTGTCCTTCTCTTATCTCGTAGTTTCACTCCTGAAATTCAGAAGATGGGGAATTCGATGTTCAACAAGCCACATAAATGAGTGCATTTACAACAAGCCCCTTCGTTGCCGGGGTGTTGTGAAAGCATCTACTACACAGGGTAACTCTCAGAGCTGGCGCCAATCCCAGCTAAGCTTGGTGCTGACGTCAACGGAGTCTGGGCCCGGTGAAGGCAAAACAAAGTGCTCTCGCGGCTCCCGGGCTGGCGGCGGTGATCGGGGGCACACAGCGCACGTTCAAAGTGATATGCGTGACTAAAGATCTGCATTTCAAAGCCACTCTATAACACGCTGCAGAGGCGGGCACACGCACGGCCCCGGAAGTCTCCCTCGCATGGCACTGCTGTACAAGCCATAAAGAGCTCGCTTCTGCTTATTTTCATGATGACAAAAAAAACCAAGAAACAACGGCACAAACAGGGGGGCAGAGGCTTACCTCATGGCCTCCGTAGACGCTGCTCGGAAAGCACAGCGTCCTGTAGGGATTCGGGGGCGTGCTCTCCCCTTCCCATTGGCTGGAAGGTAAAATTCCAGCCAATGGGAAGAGGAGAGGGCGGGGCTTAACAAAAGACCCAGAAGCGCCCCCGAATCGCGTCAAGGCGGGCCCTGAACTGAGTGACGCTCCTCTCCTCCAATGGCTGGCCAGCATTTACGAGGCCAGCCAATGGAGAAGAGGGGCGTGTTCAGGCCCCCATACTACAAACATAAGATTTCGGCTCCGCCCACTGCTTACGCAGTGGGACGGTAGCCGAAACCTAAAAAAAAGACATCACTAGGGTAAAATGTAGGCATCACAAGAGTTCATTATTAAGTTATCAGGGTCTGTCTTCTTTGTTTTTCTTAAATTAATTTTTTATATGTGGGGGAATATTGATAAAGAATTGAATTCAGTATGGCTAAGATAATATGCATGGCATGGAACGTGTCTGGTCTCAACAGTGTCAATAAACGGCAATTGGTACAGGAAGAGTTAATATTGCATCAACCGCACTTATCTCTGATAACTGAAACTCCTTTGGCTTATAAAGACCGCCATTTGTTAAAGCATCTGGGATATGAGACAATTGTTAGCACTTCCCAAACAATATCTACGAAAGGAGTTGCTATATTAAAAGATAAGAAAAGTTTTTTTTGTAAAGTTGTTAAGACAATGGCTGACCCAAAGGGCCGCTGGGCTTTGGCCCAAATAGAAATTTGGGGCAACACATATGTACTTGGCTCAATATATGGACCAAATACTGATGATCCTGGTATGTTTGACTTTCTTAATTTAGAGCTGTTGAATTGGGATGGGGTACGCTTGATAATGGGTGATTTTAACTGTGTTATGAATTATAACATTGACTCGACAAAAAAAGAAGTACTATAAGAATGCAAAAAGTTAGGGCTGCTATATTTGAAATGGCCTGATTACATTCTTTGCAAGATGCTTGGAGGCAGGTATATCCACTTATTCCGGGCTACACTTACTATTCGGCCCGCACAAATCTTATTCTAGAATCGACATGGCCTGAGTCTCTGACAGTCTTACATTAGGGCTAGATATTGCTATATGTCCCCGGGTGACATCAGACCATAACCCTATTTTGCTATCTTTTACAGTTATTCCTAAAGCTAAAAATGTTGGACCATTTTCTTTTCCTAGATACCTGGTCACTGATGGGGAATATGTATCCAGTATGTAGCAACAATTAGAGTTTTTTTTAAGGAAAATGTAGGGACAGCTTCCCCATTAATTGTCTGGGACACTATGAAGGCTTATGTCAGAGGAGTGACTCAACAATATATCTGGCAACAGAACAAACTAAGGAAAAGTAATATGGAGAAACTGATTATTGTTTTTGCAAAATAGGGAAAAACAACATGTTTAGGCAGTAATACAATGTCAAACAGATCAGGATCAGCTTTTTCTCTCTTTACTAGATGCGAGAATAGCAGTGAAAAGACTATTTAGGGGTAAAATAGTGGAAAGGGACAATAAATATCGTCAGGAACAATATGAATATGGTGAACATATTGGTAAAGTCCTAGCTTTTCAATCAGAAGAAGCAAAGGCTCAAACTAAATGTAGTGCTATAAGGAGTGCAGATGGTACTTTACATAACCAAACCCCAGCTATTTTGGAGCAGTTTTCTTTTTTCTATTGGGACCTTTATTCAATCATATTTTACCTCATTTGATATTTCTTGTGGGACGAGGCAGGGATGCCCTCTCTCCCCGCTTTTATTCACTCTTTATATAGAGCTGTTTATACGCACTTTACAAGCTCATAGTTATATTTAACCTCTTAGAACTGATACTAGCAGTCTGAAAATAACAGTATTCGCGGATGATTTGGCAATCTTTTCTGCCAATCCAGTAGAAGCTTTTCCAGCTATTGAAAGGGCTGCAATTAAATTTGGATTAGTTTCAGGGTACAAACTAAACACTAACAAAACACAGGTTCTTATTAATTTTAAACCTAGCTCTCCAATTTTCGGGAGTTGTACTACAGCGACGTATTTGGGTGTTAAGGTCTCTACTAAGGTGCACCAAATAATATCTTTAAACTATACTCCTCTATTAGATGAAACTGCAAAAACGTTTAAAAAATGGCATAAACTCCCTATAGGGCTCTTGGGGAGATGCAATTTAATAAAGATGAAAATACTTCCCAAATTTGTATATTTGTTTAGGTCTATTCCCTTACGTCTTCCTAATATTTTTTTTAAAAAATTGGATGGAGTCCTGAGTAGTTTTATTTTGGGTTTTAAGAAGGCTCAGCGTGCCATCGACCTGCTGAAATTACCTTATAAATAAGCTTGTCTTGTCTCTTTCAGATTTTAGAATCTATCTCTGGGCAGCGTTTGCTGGGCATTTTCGTCATCTTCTGTGGCTTGATCGGAAGGACTCTTTATATAAACTGATGTCAGGCGATGATAGCCTATGTTTCCTATATCGCATTAACAATCCAAATTATTTTAAACATGTCAAATTTAAGACAATTAGAGACAGTGTGTTTATATAGCGGGCTATGGCTGCCAAAAGTGATTTGTCTTTGATTTATACTAAGTTTCCACTCTGGGGAAACCCAATGCTCCCGGAAATATTCCAAGATGATAGGGGCAGATCTTGGTCTAGATATGGGATTTTAAGATTGAGTGATTTGTACGATGCAAGAGGGATTAAAACATTTGAAGTTTTACAATTTCAATGCAAGCTGCCTACTAATCTACTGTTCAAATACTTACAGATAAGGGAATATTTGGGGAAGAACGTGGACCCAAATATGATTACTAAGTCCTTGTAATGAGATCTTTTATATACCGAGAAAACTAAATCCCTTATTGGTAACATGTACAAACTGCTGATGAGTTTTAAAGTAGATGGCTGTGTAAAATTAGTGGCACGTTGGAGCCAAAAGTTGAATATTGTTATATTAACTAGTATGATCACTCAGGCTTTGGGTAATATAGGCGACTCAGTTCACTCTGTGAGTCTGCAATTACAACAATTTCGTACAATCGCTATGTTGTATTACACACTTGAAAGGATTGATAAATGGGCAGGAGGTAATAGTAGGGGGGAAAAGACTAGATGCCCTAAATGTGGGACTGCAAATCTTACCCATATGTTCGCAGAATGTCCAAAATTGCAGCCTTATTGGCAGAAGATCGGTCAAGTGCTGTACAGCAAACTTGGATTGGGACCTACTTTGACGGTCTTGGAAATTATGTAGGTTATCAGGTGGATAAACCAGTTGTGGCACGGTCTTTTTCAATCAATCATGATGGTCGCAACTAGGTTGGCTATTGCTCGGATGTGGGTTTCCCCGCTGCCCCCAACCATCAGTGATTGGTGGTGTATTGTCAAAGGAACATATGATATGGAATTTGCTCTAGCAAAGGCTAGGGGTATAGGTTCTATGGTCAAGAATGAGAAAATTTGGGACCCTATGGATCTTGCAATATAGCTTAAACAAGATAAAGAAACTTAAAAAAAAATATTATTTTTTTGTTGTTGCTATCATGCATCAAGGTCTGAAAAGAGGCAGTAAAAAGCTGACTGTTTTAAAAGCTCAATATTTGGAATCTATTAGTTATACTAGTTGATGATTAGGATTAATATTCATTTTGTTTTTTCCCCTTATATATAGATTTGTATATGTTACTTTAAAAATGACTATATATCTATTCTTGTATGTTATGAATTGATTTGCATATCCTTATATGACGCCAATAAAAAAAGATAAAAAAAAAAAGAAAGTGGCATTGACAAGGACCTGGGTTTGCTAAATTTGGACATTACTTGGATTGGCCAGAGAGGATTAAAGTGGCATAAATTGCGGCCTTTGTTTGAAAGCATTACAGTTTTCCAACCCCCTGAACTCATGATGTTGCACTGTGGTGGAAATGATCTGGGCGCACTGACTGATGTAGATCTAGAAATCCTGATGAGGGATACCATTGCTCAATTAATGGCACTTTCCCCTAAAACTACCTTGGTGTTCTCCAACATATGCCAAGGACAGAAATGGAAGTAGTTAAGCAAATTTTGTCAACAGGTAGACAAAGCCAGGAAAAACCTCAATAAAACTGTTTTGCATTCCTCGGAGACCATAAAATAAGCTCTACCTACAACCATTTGTGCTTTGACATGGAAGGAATATATATAAGTGATGGACTTCACTTCACAGACAAAGAAAACAGGGTGTTTCTCAGCAACATGAAACACTGCTTCCTGGGTCATGATTGGTTATCATCTACACACAATAAACACAACAGCTCTTCTCAGAGCCAACATATTTACCAAACCTTGTCCATTTTCATTTAAAATACCTTTTATTCAAATCTTAAATATATCATGAATACGCAATACAAAAGAAGACATTCAATAGATTAATTAATCAATAATGGGTTTATATATCGTGCTACACACCCGTGAGGGTCTCAAGGCACTGGGGGGAGGGGCACAGTGGCTCTGGGTCAGTCGAAGAGCCAGGTCTTGAGGTACTTCCTGAACGTGTGCAGGTTGGGGGAACATCTGATGTTCACAAGGAGCTAGTTCCAGGTTTTCGCTGCAATGTAGGAGAAAGCTCTCAAACTGGTTCTCTTTCTGCGGATGCAGGGAACGTCTGCCAGGGCAAGGTCGGTGGAGCGGAATTTCCTCTTGGGTATGTGGAAGGATAGTCTCTCATTGAGGTAATTGGGTCTGATGTTGTTGAGGGTTTTGTAGGCGTGGGTGAGGAGTTTGAAGGTGACCCTCTTTTTGCCGGGGCGCCAGTGAAGGCCTTGTAAATGGCGAGGTGTCCCGAGGACTAGTATGGCTGTGGCATTCTGGATGGTTTGTATCTTGTGTAGAAGAGTTTTGTTGATTCCGGCATAGAGGGTGTTGCGGTAGTCTAATCTGCTGGTTATGAGCGTGCTGGTGATGGTCCTTTTGCAGTCGGGGGAATCCATTTGAAGGTCTTACGGAGGATGCAAAGGCAGTTGAAGCTGGCAGAGGTGACGGCTTTGATTTGGCGGTTCATGGAGAGGGAGGAGGCAAGAATGATGCAGAGGTTCTGAGCGTGGTCTGTAGGGGTGGGCTCCCAGGGGCAGGGGGCCACCAGGTGTTGTCCCAGGCAGTGACGCATGGTCCGAGGATGAGGATATCAGTTTTCTTTGAGTTTAGCTTTAGGAATCTGTCCTTAATCCAGGCTGCCACGTTCTTCATTACTTCCTGGAAGCAGAGTCTGGTGTCTTTGGGATTCTTCGTGAGCGAGAGGATGAGTTGGGTGTCATTGGTGTAGGATATGATGTTGAGCCCATGCTGTTTGACTATGGCGGCAAGGGGGGGCCATGTAGTTGTTGAAGAGCGTGGAGCTGAGAGATGATACCTGGTGCACTCCACAGCTGATTTACGTGGGTTTGGAGAGGAAGGGCAGGGAGTCGGATATTCTGGGTTCTGTCAGAGAGGAAGGATCGGATCCAGTCGAGGGTGGCTCCTTGTATTCCCGCATTGTGAAGTCTGGCAGCGAGTGTGCAATGTGAGACAGTGTCGAAAGCTGCGGAGAGGTCTGGAAGGATGAGGGCCGTAGTCTGTCACTGATCCAGTAGCATGCAGATGTCATTGGTGGCAGTGAGGAGGGCGGTCTCGGTGCAGTGGTTGCTGCGGAATCCAGACTGGATAGAGTTCTCTTCTATGAAGGCAGTCAGCTGGGTGTTTATGATTCTCTTGGTGACTTTGGCCGCAAAGGGGAGAAGAGAGAGGGGCCGGTAGTTTTTCAGGTCCGTAGGGTCGGCAGTTGGTTTCTTGAGGAGGGGTTTTACCTCTGCCCATTTCCAGTTGTCTAGGCAGAATCCTGACCTGAGGGAGGCATTGATGGTTCATCCTAGTTTGTCCTTCAATCTCCTCTTTGGTACAATCATCTTGTCACCATTAATAATAGGCATCTTTTTTGGAAGTCTTGGAGACTTTCCTCAATTTCAGGACACCTTTAAATGCCTTTGCTCATTCTGGCACACATTGTCATCCCTCATGGAAATAATCCTTGGCATGTTTTATTGTGTGTTTCATAAGCTTCCTTGATTTATAAACATCTTCTTACTCTTGATGGTGTTCGAGATAAATCTAAGATAGAAACTACTTGCCAGGTAGATCTGGATTGTGATTGGAGCATAGATTTATGAAGCAAACTATGGGCCAGGTCTTTAAATATTTCTAGATCTGCGTCCACTATCAATCCCTATTCTTTCTCTACCATAGATTGTATTATACACCCTCATCAATAGCTAATTTTACTCATACTACTGATAAGGATTGTTGGTCCTGTCCTTCTCCTATGGCTGATTTGATGCCCCTTTTTTTCATTGTCCTGCTGTCTCTTACTTTTGGAAGGATATTTGGAAGCACCTTTCAGATATTTTTAACCTACAGGTGCCTTTATCAAATATTTTAATTTTTACAGGTAGTTTATCAGAATCATTGGCATTGTCTTTACATGAAAAAGGTTTATTTGACTTGATGTTGGCCTTAAATTTCCAGCAAATCACACTTAACTGGAAATGCTCAACCAAAGATTAAGTGAAGTCTTGCTGGAATAATATCTGTAATTATCATGGAATATAATAATAATAAACTTTATTGCGTGATTAATAAAAATCTTTGCAATGATGGATTAGATATTGCATTTAATTCCTCTGTTAAACCATATGTAAATAGAAATGTATTTTGATCTTCATTAACCACGTATTTAACTAAGAGTTCAATGCATGCATTACATAATCGTTCTGAGACTTTTCGACCTCCATAAATCACTATTGTCTCTGCATTCTCCTGCACCTCACTTTTTCTATGTTTCCTTTCACTTTTGACTTGCATTTTGGATATTTTAGGTGTTTGCCTCTTCCTTAATATGTTTACAATTTGCTTCCATGTTCTTTAATTTAGAGAATTGTATTATATTTTCCCCTTTTCTTTTTCTTTTTCTTTCCTTCTTTCCCTTTCTTCCCTATGTTATAGATAACACGTAAACCACTTTCTACTCTATTTACAGCTTGTTTCCCTATTGCTACTATATTACAGTTCTATTTTTTTTCATGGCCTATCTTGTATGTAACAGTTATGTACTTAAAAATGCGTATTAAACATAAAAAAAGTAATGGTACAATGCTTGTATGTGTCTTTATAGTAGTGGACCCATGACTGTGTCTTCTATAGATCTGGTAGACTAGTGGCAATGCCACGCTTGCCACAGGTGGAATGCCACTGTGACTACTACCCTTCAGGCTGTGGACTCATATGATGCATTTTCTGAGCCCATGTTGAGTGTAGGGTAGACTGGTGAATGCCCACATGTAAAACGGCACAGATGTTGTCCCCACTACATATCTGTGACACCAGATCACGCAAATACGAAAGTACGTATTCGTTGGTATGGGTTTGTTCCTAACAATTACTACATAATGTGATGTGCACTGAATCATTTTACATTTCGAATCTTTACTCACAAACAGTATTTCCACCAATACTATCTTTTTTTGCAATAATAGCCCAAGCATGGAAGTCACTGCACCATTGGCAGATATTATCGTTTTCCAGACGAGTTCTGGAATTTTAACTTTTAATATCGCTTACAGGTCTCAACTATTCAGGTCTTCAACCCTAGATCTTCTCTAACATCGCTTGTGACAATCACGGTACTCAGCAGCAGCCTTGCAGTAGTGTTAGAGTTTAGGAGTATTGACTCCTGTTGACACTGGTCCTAAAGAATAGGCGATTAACCCATTAGGGGGAGAAGGCAAGAAACATGTCAACTGCACACACGTACTAGACCCTGTGGGATCATTGATATTCTAAACAGGGCTCACACATTTTATTTAGGCTAGTACACCCCACAAATGAAATTAGTTCCCTCTTGGGCAATACTAAGCCCATTTTAATCCACTACTCACACTCACACACTACCTAGATCACTCACCCTCACGCACCAAATGGCTGTCTCTTAAAATATCTCCAGCAAAGAGCCCCTTTGTGGGAGCCCGTCAGGCATTGCACCGCTGGTCCGACGAGGAGCACAGACCATTGATGAAGAATGACATCCTTCTGGGTGTGTGAGGGCAATCAATAAGAGACCTGCTCACTCCCTCCACGGTTAGGAACTGCACATTCTTTTGGTTTACGCATAATGAAGAATCAACACACAACACCCCTCACCTAGGACATTTAGGAAAGGGCTGAGATATCAATCTGTTTGGCACAACACACCTTTCCGTTAATGGCGTGGAACATTACTTTTTAAAACTGTTTTGGCTTTCATGGTTTTCTTGCTACAATAGTCTTGTGGTTACCCTTCAATCAGCATACACAATGCATCATCATTATTACAGCATGTGGCAACATTACTTGTGAGTGTTATGGTTGTGACTGCAACCTGCCCCTGCCTGGATGGACATCAGGGAATCCATGGTATGCCCCACAACTGAAGTCTGAGAACCATAATGTAATTGTAGCACTTTAGGCAATGCTCTACAGGGATGAGTGCAGAGTAAGAAGAGTTGTGAATTGTTGATTTCTGGCATTTTTGCACACTTTTCTACTGACAATTGTTTTGTCTGTACAAGCTAGAACTGTACAATTTTATCCACACATCATTTATAGTTTAGCATATGATTTGTGTGTATGTTGACATTTGGGCATAGATGGCAATGGAGCACTTCTGAGCTATGCTTGATGCTGGCCATGTCACACAGAGATATTCTTGGAGTGCTGGTCTTTCTAGTGGATTGCCATGTGCTACATGTGTTAAGCCTACTGAACTCAGAGTGCACAGAAGTGTTATGGGCCCATCTCCTGTGTTACACACATGCAGTGAGTTGGCAGACAGGGGAGGAGGGGAATGTTTGTCTGATTGTCAGTGTCCAGCTAACAACATTCATCGAAGAAAACTCCATCCTCGACCGCTCCCAATCCAGATTTCGAAGCAACTACAGCACCGAGAATGCCCTACTCGCAACCACAGATGACATCCACACCCTCCTCGACTAAGGACACACCACTGCTCTGATCCTACTAGACCACTCGACAGCATTCAACACTGTCTCCCACTGCACACTCACCGCCAGACTCTACGACGTCATGATACCAAAGGGGATGATGAACGGAGCGTTTGAGCAAATCAAACATTCACCCCCAGTCAATCGATCTGGGTTTAATCCATCATCACTCTTTAGCTCACTCCACCACCCCAGTTCAGACATGGCCATATGCAAATCAGTCTGACCCTGTGCCTCATGGTAACAGTCCAGCCCGAACTGCCAAGCCATGTCCTCCCTGGACCGGAAACACGCATCCTGGATCGGTTTCAGGTTCATAACCCTCATCAGCCAGGCTATCTTGAATGAAGTGGCAGAGTGAGCAAGGGACCCACGTCTAAGCATACCCTGCCAACTCAGGGCGAACAAAGCTATACCAAAGGGGATGATGGACGGAGCAGGGACACACGAAAAGTCCAACCTGACCACCTACTGACATTGTGGACCCAACCCTGTGTTACTGGGCATTACCCCTGTGGCTCATGCACGGCCTGTGCATTTAGAAATCAGTCAAAAAAGATTGATTTGGGACTCCCCATTGTTTGGGAACAAAGACAACATACCAACTGTAATAGTAAGAACGTAATATACATGACCACCTGCCCATGTAATCTTCAATATATCGAGATAACCACAAGGAAAGTTACAATTAGAATTAATGAGCTCAGAAGCACCATACAATGTAAACACAAATCTACAAAATTGACAGCACACTTTTTGGAGAAAGATAACTCTGATGAAGATGTGAATTTAACAATGATAGAGAAAATGTTAGGGCTCTATCTAAGAAGCTATTGACAAAAGAACAGCATTGGGTCTATAAGTTAGGATCACACAAATCAGGATTGAACGATGACATATAAAGGGGAAAATTGCTGTATTAACTGCATTAAAATTCAGATATATTACAAAGCATGTACTATATGTCATTCACTGAACCAGGAGCGGTGAGGGCTTGACACATGCGCACAAGTCATTGTTCTTGGATAATATTGTTCTCAATTCAAATAGCAATGCTCAACTCCCCATGGCCGACCACTCACAGGCCACAGTCCTCAATGAAACAATACCAATAGGAAAGGAGCGCACCCCCTTCTTTCAATGTTATCAATCAATTATTGAATTTCTCAAAGAAAGTTCCGTCCACAGGCCATTTTTTCAGTTCCAAAGAATTTTATGTTCCACATTTATTAAAGAAAGAACATCATATAATGTCATTCATTCAATTTCATCACATCTTTTCAGACAATCTCATCAAATCTTTTCAGCCTACGCATTTCGGCCTAACCCGGACTTCATCAAGGCTGAAAAAAAGAAAATATATACACCAATCAATTCCATACAATGTGATTCATTATTATATCTGAAAGAAACAGGTTAGTATTAGATTCCTTTCCTTAGAATATCCCCAGGCGTCAGTCTGGATCCGGAAACTTTTGCGTAGCAGTACCCCTGCGCGTCGGTAGGCATCGTCTGCAGGCGTCCCCTGCGGCTCCGCGTCCGTCGTCGGCGGCGTGCGCCGTGATGACGTCGCTGGAGTATATAGACGCCGCCTCCGCGCGCTGACGTCAGTTCTTCTTTTTTCCGCGCCAGTTAGCGCAGATCCGAGAAGTGCAGTACTCCGGTCTTTTGACCAAGTTTTTTCTTGAATCCTTGAATCTTCTTAAGGTGCCAGTAGGATGCCTGGTTTTAAGAACTGTGACGACTGTGACAGCACGATGTCGGTCACGGACCATCACCGACTCTGCCTCCGGTGCCTGGGCTCGACCACGACGTGGACGCCTGCGTCGATTGCCGTGTCTTGACGAATAAAGCTAGATGGGAGCGGTCCCGCAAGCTGCTTGAGCTCCGGGTGTCGGCCCCGCGTCGGGAGCGGTCCCGGTCCGGCCGGAGGTCAAGGGAGCGATCGAGGGAGCGGTCGCGGAGCCGTCACGAGTGCTCCGGGAGTCGTCACCATTCCTCTGGTTCCTCAGGTAGGAAGCACAAGAAGTTGGGGCGTCGTCATCATACCCCTGACTCCCCCCCCCCCCGATGCTCGCGCGATGCGGCCGGGGGTTCGGGTGGCCCCACCCCCGCGGCTCAGCGTGAGTCGCCGGCGCGGCCTGCTCCATACCTTGCGGTCCCTGGGCAAGGCGTGTCGCCCGAGGAGATAGAGGCGTTCCTCATGGCCATGAGGGCACTGTCTCCTCCGACGGGGCCTCCGGCGCCTTCGGGCCCTGTGGTCCCGTCCGAGGGCCCTGGCGGCTCGGGCTCGGGTGCTCCTGCCTCGACGCCGTCGGGTGCTCCGGCCCCGGCGCCGCCGACGGCTCTGGCTCCGGCCCCGGCGATGCAGGGGCCTTCAGGGTCGACGCCGGCTGGTCAACGGGCCTCTCTGGCCCCGATTCCACGCGGCGTCGGTTCTCCGGCGCCGCCCCCATTCCCTCTCCGACTCCGGACGCGGAGTCGAACCGGCGTCGAGTCCGACGCCGATGGGGCCTGTGGACCCCGGGGAGCCGGTCTACATTGTTGATTCCAAATATGGTGAAGATGTAGATTACGGAGAGGAGTGGGAGGGGTCTGAGGACCCTCTGACCCACGAGTGTCAGTACAATGTGGACTGGACGGGTGACTTGGGTGACGCCAGTGGTCTGGATGACTCCCCCAACCCTGGCTTTGTCTCGCCTCCTACCGTGGCTTCGGAGGAGGGGGCAGCTTATTTAGTGGTGTTGATGAGGGCTGCCAAGGCATTAAACCTTGAGCTCCCCGTCGCGGCCGTGCGGACTAACATCCTCACTGAGGTCCTCAAACCGCAGTCATGCCCACAGGAGCCACTGCTGCCGTTCAACGAGGCCTTAACTGACGTTCTTTTGGGCAGGTGGTCCAGGCCCGCTTCAGGTTCGCCTGTTGATAGTAACGTGGCCAGACGCCACCGTCCGTGTACGGATGACCCCAAGTTCTTGTCCACCCATCCCACCCCTGAGAGCCTGGTGATCCAGGCCTCGACTTCCCAGACCGCATTCCCGTTGGCCCCGCCCGATCGGGAATCTAAGAGGTACGACCAGTATGGTAAGAAGGTCTTCTCGTCCCTGAGTCTGGGACTGCGGTCTTGCAACACCGCATGCCTCTTGGGCCTCTACACCCACTCTCTGTGGGATACGGTCGCGGACCTGCTGCCTGAATGCCCGCCGGAGGTACGGGCTAAGCTCGGCAAGGCTATGATTGAAGGCTGAGACGCATCAAGATACTCCATCAGGTGTGGTCTTGATACGACCGACTCACTGGGCAGGGCGATGTCCACGACGGTGGAGATTCGTCGCCACGCCTTGCTGAGATCCGCCAACTTCTCGGAAGATGTCCAGAATGCATTGATGGACATGCCGTTTGATGGCAGTCGCCTGTTTGGCGACAAAGCGGACCACGCGCTGGAGCGCTTCAAGGACTCCAGGGTCACGGCCAAGTCCTTGGGTCTCTCGACCCAGCACCAGCAAACGGGTTCGTTTCGCTCCTTTCGTGGCCAAGGAAGGGGCGGTCTCACACGTGCTGCCAGCCACGCGCCGCAACAGACTTATCAATGTGGTGGCGGCCGTGGAAACCGCCGTGGTGGCGGTCGGGGACAGCGGCGAGGTCAGACCACACCTCCCCCCGCAGCATCTGCCACTAAATCCTCCTAGTCCGTGCTTTCAGGCCCATGTGACGCCGGTGGGTGGCAGGGTTCGCCATCACCTCTCCCACTGGTGCACAATAACATCGGACAGGTGGGTGCTGCAGCTCGTCCGAAGGGGCTACTCCCTCCCCTTCGAGACCACTCCTCCAGCCATGCCACCGCAGAACCACCGTGTGTCGGGGGACCACTTGGCACTTCTGAGGGAGGAAGTTACGGCCCTCTTGGCCAAGGGGGCCATCGAGCACGTTTCTGGGCCAGAAGTAGGACGTGGTTGCTATTCCCACTACTTTCTGGTACCCAAGAAGGACAAAGGGGGCCTACGTCCTATCTTGGACCTAAGGAACATCAACGGCTTCCTCCGGAAGGAGAAGTTCAAGATGTTGACATTAGCTCAGGTCTTGGCTGCTCTAGACCCGCAAGACTGGATGGTAGCGTTGGACTTGCAGGATGCGTATTTTCACATCCCCGTCCTGCCGGCCCACCGGCGTTACCTGCGGTTCACGGTAGGCCACGAGCACTTTCAGTTTATCGTGCTCCCCTTCGGCCTTACCAGCGCCCCACGGGTGTTCACAAAGGTGATGGCGGTGGTCGCAGCCCATCTGCGCAGATTGGGGGTTTCAGTCTTCCCCTATCTAGACGACTGGTTGTTGAAGGCGAGCTCGCCCCAGACAGTCGTCCACCACCTTCAGATGACGGCAGACCTCCTGCACGAGCTGGGGTTCTCCATCAATGTGCCGAAATCACACCTGTGTCCCTCTCAAAAGCTCCTTTTCATCGGAGCGGTTCTCGACTCGGTGCAGTTTCGGGTCTATCCTCCGGAACGATGAGTCCAGGATATACAGTCTTTGATTCCCATCTTTCAGCCGTTATCCCGGGTTTCGGTCAGGTTGACGCTGCGGCTGCTGGGGCTGATGGCTTCCTTCATCCTTCTGGTGCATCACGCCCGGTGGCGGATGCGGGCTCTGCAGTTGGACCTGAAGTTTCAGTGGGCCCAGCATCAGGGCAACTTGTCCGACCATGTCTTGTACTCGGAGGGCACTGCGAGACAACTGCAGTGGTGGCTTATGGACCGCGATTGGGTCAGAGGCAGATCCCTCTCCCTTCCCCAACTGGAGCACGTTGTTGTGACGGACGCGTCCCTCCAGGGCTGGGGAGGCCACTTGGGAGAGGCAGAGATCAGAGGCATCTGGTCTCCGGCGGAGTCCCGGCTCCATATAAACCTGTTGGAGCTCCGGGCGATTCGTTTGGCACTGAAAGCATTCCTCCCCTTTGTCAGCGGGAGTGTTGTGCAGGTGTTCACGGACAACACCACCGCCATGTGGTACTGCAACAAGCAGGGCGGGGTGGGGTCGTGGACCCTTTGCCAGGAGGCTCTGCGCCTCTGGCAATGGCTGGAACGTCCGGGCGTGATTCTGACGGTTCAACACCTGGCAGGTTCTCTGAACGCCAGGACGGACGAACTCAGCCGTCGGTGCTCGATGGATCACGAATGGCGTCTGAACTCGGACGTGGCGCAAGGCCTTTTTCTGCAATGGGGAGAGCCTTGGTTAGATCTATTCGCCACAGAAGAGAACGCACAATGTCATCAGTTCTGCATGTTGGAGTTTCCAAGACGGCACTCGCACGGCGACGCCTTTCGGCGCGAGTGGAGTTGCGGTCTGTTATACGCCTTTCCACCTATACCACTTCTGCCCAGAGTGCTGAAGAAGATCAGGCGCGACCGGGCCCAAGTCATCCTTGTGGCTCCGGACTGGGCTCGAAGGTACTGGTATCCCGAGCTACTCAGCATGTCAGTCGGTCCCCCGATCCGCCTGCCCCTTCAGGAGGACCTTCTGTCGCAGCAGCAGGGGACGGTCCTCCACCCGAACCTGTCCAGCCTCCACCTCCATGCGTGGAGATTGAGCGGCGACAGTTGAGGCCATTTGACTTGCCTCCTGAAGTCTGTGATGTGATTCTGGCAGCCAGGCGTCCCTCCACAAAGTCAGTATACGCCTGCCGGTGGAACAGATTTGTGGTATGGTGCACAGCAAAGGCTGTGGACCCTCTTTCTGCCCCTCTTTCCGAGGTTCTCCTCTTTCTTCTCTCTCTTGCCCAGCAGGGCTCTGCTCTGGGCACTATCAAGGGCTACCTTTCTGCCCTTCCGGCCTTTCTAAGGCTGCCTGATCAACCTTCTTTGTTCAAGTCCCCTATTGTAACAAGGTTCTTGAAGGGCATCACACACATGTATCCTCCTGTTCCGTTTGTGATGCCTCAGTGGGACTTGAACCTGGTTCTAACCTTCTTGATGTGTGCTCCCTTTGAGCCACTTCATTCCTGTCCTCTCCGTCTCCTGACTTTGAAGACGGCCTTCCTGGTTGCCATCACCTCTGCCAGGAGAGTGAGTGAGCTCCAGGCTCTTTCTGTCAAACCTCCTTTCCTGTCCATTCATCCTGACAAGGTGGTTTTGAGAACTAGACCTTCTTTCCTGCCCAAAGTTGTTTCTGCTTTTCACATCGGGCAGTCCATCACCCTCCCTTCCTTCTTCCCGCCCCCGCATCCTTCAAAGGATGAAGAGCGGCTCCATCGTCTGGACCCAAAACGTGCGCTTTCATTTTATATGGATCGCACACGCCAGTTCCGGGTGGATGACCAACTGTTTGTTGGCTACGTGAGTGCTAAGAAGGGACGGGCGGTACATAAACGGACCATCTCTCAGTGGGTCATTCTGTGCATCAAAGCGTGCTACTCTTTGGCTCGGAAGGAGCCTCCTGTTGGGCTGAGGGCCCATTCCACTCGGGCCACGGGGGTTACTACTGCCCTGGGCCGGGGAGTCCCTTTGCAGGACATTTGCCAGGCGGCTACGTGGGCCTCGCTGCACACTTTTGCGAGGCACTACTGCCTGGACAGTCAAGTCCGGAGGGATGGCTTCTTTGGCCGTTCTGTCCTCCAGGACTTTCTGGTGTAGGATTGTATTGGTTCGCAGACCCACCACCGGGGTTGGTATTGCTGGGGTATCTATTCTAAGGTAAGGAATCTAATACTAACCTGTTTCTTTCAGGTGAACAAGTTACTTACCTTCGGTAACGATATATCTGTAAACACAGTAGTTAGTATTAGATTCCTTTGAGGAAATATAAATTTTTGGTCAAGTTATGTTCCCTATCGTGTACCCCACCGTCTCCATGTACGAGTTAAAGTGCATGTAACCTCCCTCCTGTGCCAGCTATGAAGACGCAAATACATTTGCGTCCAACGTTAACATGTCCTCTTTCAGACCCACCCTGAATGGGTTGGATAGTCCGTTCCTAAGTATGCTATGCCAACGTCTTTTTGTAGTGCACTTTACATGTTTTTCAGCTCTGGCAAAGTAGGCCCTGAATTTCTGCCATCAAGCTTTTTTTCTTCCTTCTGACTCTGAAAGCCTCAGCCCAGGCTGCCCCCGTACCCGTGAACTCTGCCTTACTTTCAGCGCGGCCCACCACGCTCAGCTCAGCCTGCTGCCTGCCAAGACTGACTACAACCTTCGGGTTATCTGTTCCGCTCCTCGAAGATACATTCCTGCCTACTAGTTTCAGTAAACATTCCCCAGCTGCAGAGCCGAAGGGCCGGCCTGTCTCCGTGCAAGTAATTCATAGCCTCTGTTACCATGCTCCCATGGAAGGCCCCATGCCCCACTCTTCTCATGCAGACACTCAGGCGCTTATACACGCACTCACAGTCAGTATAGAATAGCTTCTGCCCCAGAGACCTTTCCGCCCAGATAGCTCAGTTCCTAAACATCAGATATCAGATATGATAGAAGCACAAGTTGATCTGACATGCCAGACTTCTGTCTCTTTCCGTCAGTGTAAATGTCAAGCCCCCTGCACCCTCCAGTTTCACGCCAATCACACGTCATGCAGCTGCGCGCGCATCCAAGCTTCCGATTTCTGCTGACATTGCAACATTTCTGTTTTAGTGCCACCCACATGTGACACCTACCTATGACGTTTCTAGAGCACACCTACAGTTACGCCTAGTCCACGCCTTCTGATTACGTACTAGTAACACGTGGATGCTGTTATCTTGTCTACTCTCAGCTGTTACGCCTACTACATTACTTTCTATGATGTAAATTAAGTATATAAGCTATGTATTGTCAATAAAGCATTGCTCTATCCCTTCCTGAACCCTGTGTGGTTGCGGGAACATGATATCCTATTCCGGAATAATTCCTTTTTAAGGAATAAAACCCCTAAGAACTCTAAACACCACGGACTCTGTCTTCTTTCTTTCCGATTGAGTTATTATTGATTAAGTACTTACCTGCATAGAAATTAAGATGGTAAATTAAATATTTACGACATTTTGGCGCCCGAATAGGGACCCCTCCCCCACCTCACGCGCCGGTTGGTGCGTTGCAAGCTCTGTCCCCTGCCATCAGTTAGAAGGAAACTACGCGTACCGGCAGGATTTCCTGTATCTCCCTCTGGCCCACGGAGGTGACGAAGATTGCGATCAGTACCCAGACGAGGCGGTGAGGAGTGCGGAGGATCCCGACCAGAGCCTAGCCGAAAGAAGCAAGGTCCGAGGTGTCAAGAGGCCCACCAGTTTTCCGAAGTATCCACGTGTCGAGTCGAGTCGAGTCCGGTCCAGTCCAGTCCAGTCGAGTTTTCCGAGGCCTTCTGTTTTCCGTGCTTCCCGGTGAGTACCATTGCTGGGACGTATCTAGACGGGTTTGGGTACACAAGTCCGGTCTGCACTGTTTTAGACAGTGTATCTGTACTGTTTAGCAGTACATCCGATGATTCAAGTTCTTGCACTGTTCTCAGCAGTGTATCTGTGCTGTTTAGCAGTACATCTGATATAGGGGGTAGTAATAAGTGTTCTTAAATGTTTTTCTTCATGTGATTAATGTCGTGGTATGAGTGTGACTGTTTTAATGTGCATTATTGTGTTCTTGTATAACTAGCTGTATCTAGTATTTAGTAGCAAGGATTGAGCGTTCAGTACTGAGTAAACAAGATGCCGTTTTTCAACAAGTTAAAGCAGATAGGAACTAGGAAAGGGATACTAGAGGAAGAAATTCCTATCCCCCCCAGGGACACTCCTGGGAACTTTATGTACCACAAGCATGGCATAGATGCCATAGTGTATCTAGATTTATGGGCCGACTATACTAAACATCTAGATGAGAGACACAGATGGCCAGTTACTGGAACATGGGATGCCGAGTGCATCATGAAGGTAGAAGAAGCATTATGAAAAAAGAAAGCCAGACAATCTCAGAAAGACGCCATAGAGTTTTGGCGTAAGGAATCACGTAAGCGTGCTGAAAAAGAACTACGTAGAGAGGACAGACTTAAAGAATCAGAGAAAGCCCAAGAAAACGAATTAATTACTGAGGGTATCCGAGTAAAGTCAGAGCAAATAGACCGTGCACGAAATAACCTCGTAAACGGTATGTATCTCGCGGCCGAGGGTTCACCTGAGGCCATTTCAGAAATACCGAAAAATCTGCCGTCACCATTGGTTCCAACTAAAGTAACTCACAAGACTACTAAAGACATATTCTTGAATTCCTATCTAGAGGATGTAGCACCCGCTTACACCAATCTGCCTGTCCACGCCCTGCCTAACGACAGGGACGGGGGTGGTAACCCGCCCCAAGATCATATTCCGCCAGTACCACAACAGATCCCTCATGTTCCATCCCCTCCACCGCTTCCCATACCTAAAGTTAATCTACCAAAGCCACGTTTACCTGACCCTACTAAAGGACAAATTCAAGTACAGATACAGACTCCACAGAGAGATAATGCCCAAGCTTCCGCCTCAGGAGGTGCGATGCGGGGTCCCCAGACACCGCCATCAACACGTAGGTTACAGCTCGGGGACTTGCAGAGTCCCTACACGTACAAATCACCCCGTCTCGATATATTCAAAGGACAACTTACAGTTTGCAGATATGATCCAGTACCCGGCAAAGACGATAAAATGATAATGGCATCACTACGGTTACGATCTGCTACTGATTTCCTGCTGATGTTTCCAGAAATGAAAGAGTACCTAGATAGAATATATCAGTTGTACAGACTGGGAAAGACCCCGACAGTATTAAGGATGCCATGGAGCATCAGAAAGTTGACGTTCAAGGACAGATACTACGCTTTTTCATAAATTGCCTAATAAGAGAACGAGACAGGCCTGAGACAGATCAGGGTGAATTAGATGCACTCAACAGGTGGGGTCAAAATATATCTGAAGGAAAACACGACAAAGGGACTTGCATAGCCAGTATGTACAAGAAAATAAGAAAAGCAGTGATAGACGTACACAAAGAAGAGAAAGAAAAGGCTTCCTCCGAGGGGGAAGAAGAACCTGAAGAACCAGAAAAGACTACAGACACTATAGCGTATGTAGGTAAGGGAGCTTACCTTAGGAAAGGCATCCGTCCAGAAAGTAAGAGTTCTTTTCTCTGCCTTAACAAACCCGAATTCTGCTGAACATCAGTTCCAGGAAACTGATAAAAGGCTTCGAGATCGAGTAGGGTACCATGTACTCAATTCTATGGATGAACAAGAACTAGTCCGGTCAGCCATATTATGGACTGAAAACCCGGATATATACAATGATGACACCGTAGCACAGACATTCTTGAACCTTTCCCCAGACGAGCAGAAATTAGCAGGTGTATACATGATTCAGCACCTTCTCACGAAATACAGAAATCAACATTCTGATCCAGGTCCCTTACACGAAACATTAGAAGAACTATTCATGGACAGATGGAGAGGTTTAAGTACCAAATTAATTCAAATAATTCTAGAACAACGCCATAGATATGATACTTTCATAAGTTCCGAATATGTTCCCGCCCCGCCCCCAGAAAGAAAAATGTATCATATGGAACGTCGGCATGGCATTGAAAGTCAGAACCCCTTACGAGAAGTGCACCCAGTTATGGGTGACGATCATAACTTGAAACGAGTGTATGTACACACGCCTCTGACTAAGTTAGAACTGTTAGAAATGAAGAAACTAGTCCCGTGCCATGATAAAGACCCTGCAGGTTTTCATAGAGAGCTTAAAGACATGTTACTGATGGGGGATTATACGTACGAAGATATCACGAAAATGTTAAAAGTACTGCTGCCCACGGGCATTTACGAGAAACTAAAAGAAAAAGAATGGGAGGTGGGAGAGAAAAAGATTGTATGGACAGAAATAGAAGACGAAGAGAACAAACGTGTCCCAGGGGTAGGCCTTGGGGAGAAAACTAAAGCATTACCAGGTCTGATAGTACAGGTTCTGCCAAGATTATTGACAACTAGAAAGGAAGACTGGGATGCAATATCAGCCTGTAAACAGAAACCCGACGAAGATACTAGTGACTTCCATTCAAGATTCGAGAAATGTTTCATTATTAATAGTGGTCTTAAACCAAGTAGCGAGTCGTACCCGCATCTTTTTGTATCAAAGTTAGTCGAGAATTCCCTGTTAGCAGTTAAAAACCGTGTATACAAGGTCGAGAGTACATGGCAAGCCAATACTCCATCCCAGATGTTACAAATGTTACAATATCATCAGAACAGAATTAGAGAAGAGCAGGATCAGGAGCAGAAACGTATGAAAGACACGAAAATGAAAATGCTAGTAGCCCAGTCGGTCCCAACCGACGGCCATAGAAAGGGTACGACCCAGACCGGTCACACCGCAGCTCCCGTTAAAGGGACATGCAACTATTGCAAGCAGCCAGGTCACTATGTACACGAATGCCCGGTTCTGAAACATAACATAGCGACAGGTAAAACTAAAGAAAGACTGCATCCGCCTAGACAAGACCATAACCAGCATCAGTCTTCACAGAATATGCAACCCATGCAGAATACACAGCCTATGCATGCTTCATCACCTACAGCACAGACAGTAGCGGTATCACAGCCACAGCCCATTGCCGCAACACAGCAAGTTTCACAACAGATGTACCAGTATGCCCAGTCCGCTTACCCCGATTATCCACGATATACATGAAACAGCCTAGAGAGGGAGGGTGGCTTGCCTCTTATTGAGATTCCTGTAGATCAAGAGGGTCCTTATGTACACAGTCAAGTATTGGGAAAAGACAGAAAGTTTTTAATTGACACAGGGGCAAGTCGCACCACTATCAGTCATGAGGAAGTTCCAGGGGCACCCCTCTCAGGCTCACAGAATGTTTCCCTTGGTTTTTCAGGAAAGCCCATTGTAAATGAGGTATCAGAACCAGTTCCCCTGGCTGTGGGTCCATTATCACGTGTTACTGACTTGTTACTTACGAAATCATGTCCAGAAAATCTGTTAGGAATTAAAACATTGAAGGCTCTAGGAGCCGTGATCTGCTGTTCCCCGGAGGGAGTCAGACTCTTTCTGCGGGATTTCAAGGGTCATTATATGTTGCGTGAGTTTGATGTCAGATTGAAAAATGTACCAGATCACCTGTGGGCAAAAGGCCCAACTGATGTAGGCTGTATGCACATTACCCCATACCGTGTTACACTCAAACAAGGTGTAGTTTTACCCAGAATCAGACAATACAGGTTACCACCCGATGCTGTAGTGGCTTTACTGGAAATCATTGAAGAGCTCATTACCCAGGGAGTGGTCGTAGAGACCGACTCCAATATCTGTAATTCACCCATCATTCCGATTCTTAAACGTACTGATCCCAATGCACCACCAGTATATCGGCTGGTGATTGATCTAAGAGAACTGAATAAATGCATTATTCCACAGTACCCTGTGGTTCCCGACATCTCATCCTTATTGACTGCTATTGATTCAGAAGCAACGTTCTTTACTGTAATTGACCTCAAGAACGCCTTCTTCAGCGTACCTATTGATCCAGAGAGCCAATATCTCTTCGGATTCAGTTTAAATGGACGCAGTTTCAAATTTTCACGCGCACCTCAAGGATTCACAGAAAGCCCCAGCATCTATAGCCAAGCAATGAAAAGACAACTTGATTGTATCACAATGCCAGTTAACACCGCTTTACTGCAATACGTCGATGATCTGCTGATCACCGCACGAAGTGAGCCCGAATGTGAACAAGCATCACTGACAGTTTTACATTTTCTGGCCGACAAGGGACACAAGGTGTCCCCTTCGAAGCTACAATTCTGTGTTCAGCAAGTTGTGTACTTGGGTCACTTGCTGTCCAAAGTGGGGAGACAGCTCACTCCAGATCGCATCCAGTTAATTGCAAATATGCCACAACCCCAGACACAAAAGGAAGTGCGGGCCTTTATAGGCCTCACCTCGTACTGCAGACAATGGATTCCTCAATATGCATTTCTAGCCAAACCACTCATTCAGTTAACAACGCAGGAGGCAGCGACTTTGACTGTCCTTCCCTGGACTCAGGAACATACACAAGCCTTTGAGGAATTAAAGAAAGCATTATGCCAAGCACCAGTTCTAGCGACACCATGTTACAGCAAACCTTTTACACTTTTTGTTACAGAACGTGAGGGTACAGCACTGTCTGTCCTCACTCAAGACCAAGCAGGTTCATATAAGCCTTGCGCTTATTTTTCAAGTACATTGGATTCAGTAGCCCAGGCACTCCCTGCGTGCTTAAAGTCAGTAGCAGCAACAGCACTAGCAATCAGACAGAGCGATTCAATTGTTTTAGGACATCCATTAACAGTTCAAGTTCCACATTCTGTAGAGGTTCTTTTAAACAGAACCCAGACTCAACACTTGACCATAGCACGATTGACAGGTTATGAATTGACACTATTCCAGCCACACATAGAAATCAGACGCTGTAGCATCTTGAACCCCGCAACATTGTTGCCTGCAATTATGACCGATCCAACACCGCATGATTGCATAGAGATCATTAATACAGTAACAAAACCTCGACGAGATCTAACAGATGTCCCACTGACAAATCCAGACCTGACACTTTATGTGGACGGTTCATGCATGAGAACAAGTACAGGAGAATTAGTGGCCGCGTATGCAGTGACCACTGAAGCTGAAGTTAAAGAAACACACCGTATTGACACATTGTCTGCTCAAGCAGCGGAGCTCATCGCTCTGACCCGAGCTTGTATTCTAGCCAAGAACAGAAATGTTAACATATACACTGACTCCCGCTATGCGTTCGGAGTCGTACACGACTTCGGCATGTTATGGCAAGAAAGAGGTTTTTTGACCTCTCATGGTGCCAAGATCCAACACGGTCCCCTCATTCAAGCACTATTAGAGGCAATACATTTGCCCTCAGGCATATCAGTCATGAAGTGTAAAGCACATACTAAAGTTACAGACTCTGTTTCCCAGGGTAACGACCTGGCAGACCAGACAGCAAAACATACAGCATTGACTCACACCCAGACTACTGATGTGACAAAGACAATAGTACCAACTCAGTGTATGTCAGTCAGGGATCCCACCCTAGACGTAATCGATATCCAGACACATGCCACTTCAGAAGAAATAAAGAAATGGACCGAACTAGGAGGGATCCAGACAGATCAAGGATGGGTCACAAAGGGAAAACCTACATGGTTCCTCCCCGACTCCATGGTTCAAATCATGATAAATACAGCACATAGTCCTGCACATCTAGGAGAAAAAGCTATGTTAGACAGTTTACAGAATCTCTGGTACAACAAACACTTACGAGCAGCAGCAAAACAGAAAGTGCATACTTGCATGATCTGTTGTCAGTTCAATCCAGGTAAAAGCGTTCCTGTAGAGCAAGGTGGATTTCATCCTCCCGATCACCCTTTTGAAGTCCTCCAGATGGATTATATCCAGATGGACCGTTGTCGAGGACTCAAATATGTCCTCGTAGTTGTTTGTGCACTTTCTCGCTGGACCGAAGCATACCCAGTCTCAGATTACACTGCTCCGACCACTGCCAAGCAGCTGGTTCGAGAATTCTTCCCACGATACGGCCTGCCTCGTGTCGTGTACTCAGATAACGGACAGCCGTTCTCATCCGAACTTATGAAGCATGTCTCCCTTTTGCTAGGATATCAGTGGAAATTCCACTGTGTCCGACATCCCGAAGCCGCAGGCCTTGTAGAGAGGCATAACCAGACACTTAAGATACGCCTTGCTAAAATATGCCAGGAGAAAGGGGTCGACTGGATAGTTGCCCTGCCAGTTGCACTGTTCTACATGAGAATGATTGCACATTCGAGATCAGGACTATCCCCGTACGAAGTGGTCTTTGGCAGACCACCGAATATGTGGGGGACGCCCATTCCTAAGAAAATTACCGATGTTGATTGTAACATGTTGACAGATTACCTTGCCTCCTTGATGTCTGCACTCCAATCATGTCGTTCACAGGTTGCCGCAGCCTTTCCTGACAACACTGATGTAAAGCCACATGATGTCCGTCCTGGCGACGTAGTCCTAGTGAGGAACTTTGACAGGAAAAGCCCGCTGGAGCCCCGCTGGAAAGCGCCGAAGACCGTCCTTCTTACTACGAGGACCGCAGTGAAGTTGGAGGGCAGAAAGGGGTGGGTCCACACGAGTCATATTAAATTATGCAACAAACTGAAACAAGACCTTGACTCGCCCACCCCCACCAAAGACTGTATTAAACCTAGTGACTTTAAATTACCTGAACGAGAGAAAACTCCCCAAGAGGAGTACCGACTCAAGCTTCGATCTAGCAAGTCAGACTGTTTAATTGTTTAAGTCCTCCCCTAGGTGAATCGGTTAAATAGTTTCTGACATGTATCCCCTAGATCGAGATAGAGAGAGAGAGAGAGACAATTCAAGAAACGTACATACTGCAAATCACTGCGTCGTCACTGTATAGTGACATTATTAATCATGTTTTTTCTAAGTATTCTGATAATTGTTGCAAGTGTACTTCTTCCAATCTATTGCCCTATTTTCAAGCGTGAACAATCTGCTTACAATGTTTCTGCTGAACATTCTTTTAGCGAGTTACCTCCACATGAACTTTCTTACAGACTTGCGCTGCGCAACAACACATTCATTAGTATGTTACATCACTCCCATCAGACTAATAACGCTACAAACTGTTGGATATGTGGCCGACTCCCTCCCTACCAGAATTACAAGGGAGCTCTGCCCCTCTTTCCGTACCCGTTCACTCATAACGGCTCCTGTGGTGCATGGTTCAAAATAATTAATTCCTTAGATCCTGATATTGCTGTTCTCGACGGGAGCTAGGTTTGGGGAAACCTGAACTTAGTCCTGCTCAACGTCTGTTACCCTGATAAGGAGGGACTCCCCATTAGAATAGGAACTGATCTAGAAAATGAAGTATATGGATTAAGTAATTACACAATTAACCTTATGATTCTTACTGTTGAATCCGAAGCTGCACCAGCTCTGCCCGCTATGTCAGTACTACCAGTTACTGGTGAATTATGTGTCAGAAAGAAAGGTTCAGTACACTTAGGTCATAGTAAATGTACGACTGTGGTCGAATTCAGTGATCATGGTAAATCATCCTTTAAAGCTACCAGTCATTCTTATTTTGTTTGTGGTCATACCGCATACATACGTCTGCCTCCAGATTGGGATGGTACCTGTTATATTGCATTCCTTCTGCCACCTGTTTTTCTAGCCCCTCCTGATTATCACAGAAACACAAATCTAGTAAAGAATAGACTCCGAAGAGATCTCCCACTTGTCGACTATACAGAAATGGCATGGGAACAATACACCGATTTTAATAAAGGATTCTTTTTCTTTTTAGGTCCCGTCCAAAACAGTAAATTAATACGTAGATTAACTAGAACCCTTGAAGCTGTAGTACATGAAACTGCCTCCGCCTTAGGTAACCTAACAGAGGAGCAATCTGCCATGCGGGTTGTTGTCCTTCAGAATCGTCTTGTTATTGACGTCATCTTGGCAGATAGAGGTGGAGCCTGTAAGGTCATCGGGTCAAGTTGCTGTGTTTTCATTCCAGAAAACGCGCCATCTGTATACAAAGCTATTACACGTCTTCACAAAATTGCAAGTTTAATACATCAGACTCCAGGCACCTGGACTTGGTCCGGTTGGTTCTGGACAACGTTGTCCGCTTGGGGATGGAAGATCCTATCCTTCCTAGGCTTTGGCCTTGTCATAGTATTCAGCTGCTGCCTGTGCCTACAGTGTGGGCCGGCGATATGTGGACTGTGTGCCACATCGTGCATTGAACATTCCAGTTTTCTCTCAAACAGACAACGGAAGAGAGACGAACAAATTATGTTACAAGAACAAACTGATCAATTTATGATGATCGATATATCATGAAGGGTCCGTAGGGAACAAGGAGGGAATGAGGAAATATAAATTTTTGGTCAAGTTATGTTCCCTATCGTGTACCCCACCGTCTCCATGTACGAGTTAAAGTGCATGTAACCTCCCTCCTGTGCCAGCTATGAAGACGCAAATACATTTGCGTCCAACGTTAACATGTCCTCTTTCAGACCCACCCTGAATGGGTTGGATAGTCCGTTCCTAAGTATGCTATGCCAACGTCTTTTTGTAGTGCACTTTACATGTTTTTCAGCTCTGGCAAAGTAGGCCCTGAATTTCTGCCATCGAGCTTTTTTTCTTCCTTCTGACTCTGAAAGCCTCAGCCCAGGCTGCCCCCGTACCCGTGAACTCTGCCTTACTTTCAGCGCGGCCCACCACGCTCAGCTCAGCCTGCTGCCTGCCAAGACTGACTACAACCTTCGGGTTATCTGTTCCGCTCCTCGAAGATACATTCCTGCCTACTAGTTTCAGTAAACATTCCCCAGCTGCAGAGCCGAAGGGCCGGCCTGTCTCCGTGCAAGTAATTCATAGCCTCTGTTACCATGCTCCCATGGAAGGCCCCATGCCCCAAGCTTCTCATGCAGACACTCAGGCGCTTATACACGCACTCACAGTCAGTATAGAATAGCTTCTGCCCCAGAGACCTTTCCGCCCAGATAGCTCAGTTCCTAAACATCAGATATCAGATATGATAGAAGCACAAGTTGATCTGACATGCCAGACTTCTGTCTCTTTCCGTCAGTGTAAATGTCAAGCCCCCTGCACCCTCCAGTTTCACGCCAATCACACGTCATGCAGCTGCGCGCGCATCCAAGCTTCCGATTTCTGCTGACATTGCAACATTTCTGTTTTAGTGCCACCCACATGTGACACCTACCTATGACGTTTCTAGAGCACACCTACAGTTACGCCTAGTCCACGCCTTCTGATTACGTACTAGTAACACGTGGATGCTGTTATCTTGTCTACTCTCAGCTGTTACGCCTACTACATTACTTTCTATGATGTAAATTAAGTATATAAGCTATGTATTGTCAATAAAGCATTGCTCTATCCCTTCCTGAACCCTGTGTGGTTGCGGGAACATGATATCCTATTCCGGAATAATTCCTTTTTAAGGAATAAAACCCCTAAGAACTCTAAACACCACGGACTCTGTCTTCTTTCTTTCCGATTGAGTTATTATTGATTAAGTACTTACCTGCATAGAAATTAAGATGGTAAATTAAATATTTACGACACCTTACTGCCCCACCCATCCTCCCCGTTCTGCGAACTGATACCTAGGGTTAAGGACATCCCTTTCAGGGCCCTAGTTTCAAATGGCACCAGTGTTGGTTCTCACATGGCTCTGCGTGTTCTGGCGCAGAAAAGCTGTGTACAAAGAACTGACGTCAGCGCGCGGAGGCGGCGTCTATATACTCCAGCGACGTCATCACGGCGCACGACGCCGACGACGGACGTGGAGCCGCAGGGGATGCCTGCAGACGACGCCTACCGACGTGCAGGGGTACTGCTACGCAAAAGTTTCCGGATCCAGACTGACGCCTGGGGATATTCTAAGGTAAGGAATCTAATACTAACTACGGTTTCTTACAGATATATCGTTACCGAAGGTAAGTAACTTGTTCGTTATACATTATACTGATATAAAATCACTACTCACAAAAATCATTTCAAACCCACAATACTACATGCACTTTTAGATGCCTGCTTATCTCCATTCTAACAAACATACACCCAGGACAGGATTTCAATTAGTCCAATTTTCATTAATAATATACTTCATTAGTAAATCTTTAAAATGATCAAAAGACTCTCTTCATATTCATTGACATTGTTAACCTAATTTTTACATTCTTGGGCATTGGACATGATGATGAAATTCCAATACCTGGAATGCCGCACTACATTTGGGGGCTGAATTTTTTAAAATAAAAACATCTTTTCTGGACACCCTTTGTCCCTGGTGGCCATCTTTGAATTGCTGCGCGCTGACGTAGGTCAGCGTTCCATTCCTTGCAAGCCGACCGACCATTGCGGCTATTTAAGAGCCATGGTCTTGACGCGCAGCGGTTTCGCGCAGCGGTCGCGCCAATGTCGTGACGAAGGCGCGTCAAAGGCAAGACTGTCTGCGACCGTCCGAGACCGAACGGGACCTATACCCAGAAACCTTCATTCCTTAAACTTACTATACAATATTCGTCAAACCAGCTACTCCGCTTGCGAGGCAGGAGGGGTACGAATTGTAGTTTAGTATGTCCTTTAGAGGCCAAATCTCTATGTATTGGTTGTAACTACGGCTTTAATAATAATCCTAGTTCAGACGAGGATACTTGTCCTATTGTTGAAGATTTGAGTGTGCAGAAATTGTTACAAAAATCCCTTAGTAATGATAATAAAATGCATAATTTTTGGAGTATTAATTGTCGCTCCCTTCCAAAATATAAGGAGGACATTTTTAATTTTTTAAGCAGTGAAGAACCTGACGCTATTTTCTTGTCTGAAACTTGGTTGAATGATAGTTCAGGTCTGGATGTGGCATGCGCCCTCCCCGATAACTATAATATAATAAGGAGAGACAGAATCCTTAGGGAAGGTGGAGGGATTGCGATAATTTGTAAAATAAGTTATTCATGTTAATTGGAAGACTTCTCTCTGGCGGATTGCAAAGCTGCCCTTTTTAAACTTTTGCTTACCCCCCAGCTCACTTTATCTGGGACATTGATCTACCAACCCCCTGGACTGGTTGTTTCTTGGGCACTCCTACTCTCAGATATATTGGCGCCTTGGCTACTTAAATTGGCTAATTTTACAGTTTTAGGAGATTTAAACCTTCACTTGGAAAGTACGGAATGTCTAGCAAGTAAGGCTTTGATTGCTGATGTATCTGAGCTGAACCTACCTCTTTGCAATGAAGGCCTCACTAACATTGCTGGTCATGTGCTGGACCCTATTTTCTCTTAACTTGGCTGGTATTAATTGTCCTCCTGTACTGCCTTTATGTTGGTCCGAACATTTTGCGGTTAAGTTTCAATACAGAGGTCCATTGAAATTGGCTCCTCTGTTACCTGGCATACCGGGTCGGACCAGAAACTGGAGCAAATTGGATATAGTAACATTTAACCATTTACTGTTAAACAATGCTCCTTGTTTGAATTCTATATCACTGGCTTAATTGGACAGTGTCTATAAATGGATTGTTTCCGCTTCCTATGCTTGCCTTCCACCCTCTGTGAAGAAATTCAATAACCACTGTCCTCCGACCCCCTGGTTTACAGAGCAGCTAAAAGCTGAAAAAAGCAAGTGTAAAGCTATGGAAAGAAGTTGGAGAATGGATTATTCCCCTGAGTCCAAAAGTATTTATAAAGCCACACTGAAAAAATACCATGCTTTATGTAAAACGGCACGAGACGATTACATCTCCTCAACTATTTTGGGGGCAAAGAATTGTCGTCGTACCCTATTCTCCATGGTTAAGAAGCTAGCAGGTTCAGGCACGCAACCTAGTCCGCCTGTTCTTGACGAACTACATTGTAACACGCTTGCTAGTTTCTCCATAACTAAAGTTGAACAAATCTACCAGACTTTAGGAGGAAGTAGTGTTACGAGTCCGGCTTTGCCTGTTATTGCTTAGCTACCCGCTGTAGCAGAGCATTCTCTGCTAAAATTAGAGAAATTGGTTCTGTTGTAAACGAATCTAGGACCCTAGTGTAAAGTTGCCAGATTCATGCCCTTAAATAGGTATATATAATCCTATACTTATATAGGCATAGAAATCATTACCATATTCGGTCTAAGCCTTGCAGCCCAAATACGGCATGGCTACTTCCACTAAGTTCCGAGAATCAGCAATGATTTCTTGGAGAAACCCGCCCTCAGCAGCTCGGGACTTCCCCCTGAATGAATATTAAGTTATCCAAGAAATCCAGGAGTTTTTAAAGAATTCAGTCTTTGAATGATGTTATTACGTCCAATCCTTTGTCAAACTCAGCACCTTCAAGGTATAAATATGCCTACATTTGCCCTACCAAACACACAGTGGTTTTGGAGCAGATCGACTAACTACTTGCCTGAAGCCCTGCAGCAGCAACTGCTGAAGGAAGCCGACCCTCCAAAAAGACGCACTGGGAGACGCTGTCCTTTCTCCTGCTGAGAAATCCAGCTCCAGTGTTTCCAGGCTACCCTTACGGGATGCTGGGAGATCGAGTCCTGAGAGTGACATACAAGACCTCCTTCATTCTAAAATCAAGGTACGGAGCTGATTAGACCTCTTAGAGAATTCTTGGAATTAGATTCCTGGCAGAGAACTCCTAAACTTAAGCTACTCCTCACTTCCTTCTTCCCTCGTTCTAGACTTAGGTTAGGTACACCGGGGTAGGCGTATTTTTGAAGCACCAGTTGAGTACTTTAAGTCGTCGTTTTATCACTGTAAGTATTTTATACATTTTATACTTTTTAGGCAACTTATGGCTTAGTACTGCTTTTACAGTACTACTTTATAATACTGTTCGTATTATATGCACTTTATAACCAGTATCACTATTGTAGTAGTTCATTTCCAATGCTTGAGAAAGAAGACTGTTCAATAAATACCCTTTTATTGAAAACGCCCGTCTCTCTATTTCCTCAGCACCTCTGGTGAAACGAAGCAGGCACGATTGACTGAGTGAAATAGCTGTCTATTGTTTCTGCGACTCTAGAGATTGCTTTCTTAATTATTGAAAACAAAGTTGCCATGTTTATGCGGTTGTCAGAAACGAATCCCTTCTTGTTTATTCAAGAAAGTTTCTAGTGACCTCTGAGCTAGCTGGCACACACTATTAAGTCTAATATATTCGGCAGAGACCTAGTCGACCTCAGTCCTACGTCTAAACTACAGTATATATTATTCCAGTGCGCAGAGCCTATTGGGAATATACGAACTACACTATATGGCGCCCAACGTTTGGTAAGGCGATAATTTAACGCTAAAAGCTAGAGGATCTCAGTTGTGCTTTTCACACAGACCCTTTTTTCCCGTAAAATACTCCAATAGACGTCTGGAGTGGGTAAAAAGTTAAAACCCGCCAAAACTGAGTAGCACGAAAATCTTTGTATTAGTTTCTGGTTTATTCAACATTGAAAGATACAGTGTTCCAAAATATTGTGCACCTAATCTTTGTTTCCTTAAAACTTGTTCTGCAAACTTTAATTAAACAATGTCGAATAACGGTAACAACAACGGAAGCGGTGGAGCTGCAGTAGATGTGAACCAACTGGGTTTAGACTTTACAGAGTTTAATGAAGAAGACGATGATGTTATAATCATCCCGGCAAATATAAGAAAAACCATAACTATAAAACTTATAGAAAATGGGGTATCATCGAGAGGTGAGTAAAGTTATATTTGTGATAGAGGCACATGAATATCGGCAGACAGAGGTATTCTATTCATGGATTACTTTTCCACAAGCAAATCCAGTAACACAAGAGTTCCACTACTACAAAGCAGAGGAACCTCCAGCAGAATACGTTCCTTTTGACATTCCACTAACTTACCAAGAGCATCAGCTCTGCTTTAATGGCGCCCTACCACATCAAAATTACATTACCAGGCTCGGTCCACTAGGTAGACCAGGAGCTATATGGCCGGTACTACCCAGCTATGCACCACATCCTGACATTGAAAATATGTCAGATAGAGAACTGTTGGCTCAGCTAAAACAATTAACAAAAGCATATAGACAATTGGTTTGATTGTCTTGTGGACTTCAACAGTCCAACCAGCTATAGAAATTCCACAGCACACCCCGTATCAGGGGAATACAAACAAAATTACGCCACAGACTATACAATCAGTCATTGGAAAATTACCCGCAAAACGGGAACAAATCCCATTCTTGTTAGCTCAAAAAAATATCCAAATAGAGTCAGTATTTCCTGATAGTACACCTCATGAAAAACACAGAATTCTGACAATCTGTTTACCAATGGCGATTGCACCGCATGTGGAAGACTGTGACACTTGGGGTACAGTCTTTGCTTCAATCTACACAAAACACATGGTGTGCCATCCATGGCGGTAACACCAGACCTCCTGAGACAGATTCAAAATAAATACCGTCCAGAACCTGCTTTAAATCTAGGTATGAAATTACTGAAAGGTCTCAGCAATATTATTAGCTAACATTAAAGGTGAAGCAGCATCCGTGGCAATCCGCCAAAAATTAAAAGAAACAGATATAGCAGAACAACCATATGAGCTTGCTAGAATTATCGAAAAATCCTATGAAGAACTAGGTAGGGACAGTTTCGGTGGGAAACCCTTAAAACCGAAACTAACTGAAAATCCTTAAAAAGTTTTCATTAAAAATAATCTCACTACTCATGAGAAGAAGTGGTAAAATAATAAACAGACTCCTCTTGGAGAAAAACATTCTCAGTCCAGAGGAAGATCTCCCCAACAGGGAGGCAGGTCTCCCCAAAGTGAGCCTCTGAAAAGAGATATAACCTTAGAAATAGGGAAAATTTGAAAAACCTGACAGATATCAAGATAATGATACACATCCCTCTCGATCTTTTCAGACTTCCTCGCAGAAATCGGAAAGAAGAAGACGGTCAGAACACAAGGAAGAACATGTCAAGTCCAAAGACAAAGAACCCTTTCATCAAAGTAAAAAATCTAAATTTTCCAAAAAGAAGGTAGCAAGCATAAAAATCAGACCTGCCGAGGATCTTGAGGACACAACTCAAGAACGGGGAGTGGGCTCAGACAATGCTAGACAGCGCAGCAGAATTCACAATAGTTCGCAGGATTCTGAAGGATCATCTGGAGACAGTGGACATGAATGAATACATTCCAGTTGAAACAGGGACACCAGGGTTAGTGTACCCCACAAGTTATATGAAGTAACACTCCGGATGGAGGGGGACATAACTAGGAAAATAAGAGCACTATTTTGGGGGAAGCTTTCTAAGGGCTATGATATTCTTCTAGCTGAACAAGACTGGCCACCTGAATTTGTCAGGGAGTACCCACATGGCGAAGAGATAATTTTGCCAGCCTTCTCAAATCACATTCCAATTCATAAAAAATACACATATGCCAGAAAATGGGCAGTAGCACAGGCTACAGCATTAGATAAAAATCATGTAGGATGGGATGAGGACTCTCCTCACCACAAAATCCAGTTAAAAAATCAGCCCACTGCACAAAGGCAATATCCAGTTAAACAAGAAGCTAAAAAACAAGTCGGGGAGATTTCAAATCAACTTGAATACCAAGGGGTGATTGAAACATGCACCTCTCCAATGAACAATCCTTTGTTTCCTGTCTCCAAACCAGACAACTCATATCGTCTAGTATTGGATTACAGACACTTAAACTCTTGTTGCAAAACTTTTGCAGTACAGAATGCACATAGTGCAGCACTAATGAATAACATAGTGCGTAAAAAATATAAACGACATTAGACATTTCAAATGTTTTTTTCTGCCAAAACATTTCACCAGAAAGCAGACATTTGACCGCTTTCTCAATAATGGGGACCCAGCGACAATTTTGCCATCTCCCCCAGGGATTCAAGAATAGCCCAGGGTTATTTTCAGCAAAGGTAACCGAGTTACTACAAACATACAATGCTGAGGCATTATCTTATGTCGATGACATCTATCTTATGGACGACGACTTGAACACCATAATAATAATTAAGAAATCACAAATTGCCCACCTCAATGTCTTATTTTTGGGATACGAGTTATCAAGTGAACGCAAAAGCCAGGCAGCTAACTTTCTAGAGAAATGTGCGCTGCTCCAACCTCCAAAAAGGTTGAAAAACTTACAGTCAATTCTAGGTATCCTGAATTTTGGAAGAACTTACGTTCTGAATTACGCAGAAAGAGTTAAACCTCTCTACAAATTATTCAAACCTGATTTCAAACAAATTAATTGGACACAAAAACACACAGAAATTTTGCGTTCAGTTAAATCAGACATATTAGTAAAAACACAGCTAGACACACGCGAAAACGTGCGCAACCTTGTGATCCGAATCATCACAGGAAGATGCGGATTCACATACCTGACCTTTAATGAAGGTGAAACAGTACCAATAGCTTACAAATCACACTTTTACACACAAGCAGAAATGAAATTCACTTGTACTGAGAAAATTTTGACAGCGGTTCAAACTGCAATAGCAAAAGAGAGAGCTCTTGCACAGGGTAGAAGCATAATGATTGTTACACCTGTACCTGCCTTAGAGGCAGTGACAAAGGCAAGCATTCCTAATGCAAAAGCCTTACATCCAAGATGGATACAATGGGTTAACTCTCTTGCTGCAACAGACGTTGAATACGTTTTTGACCCCAGCTTGAAAACACAAGAACTTTTCCAATATGAACACACATATATATATATACATATATATATATATACACACTAGCAGCCCATCCCGACCTTGTCCGGGAGCAATCAGGCTTCCCCGACCCCCCCCCGCCCCGACATTGTCCAGCAGCCAGGGACCCCGGCTGCCCCGGCCCGCCCTGACATTGTCCAGCAGTATGGGCCCCCGTCCGCCCCATCCCCTGCCTGCCCTGTCTCCCGCCTGCCCCGACCCCCGCCTGCCCCAACATTGTCCGCGGGTCCCCCGGAGCCTTACCTCAGCTGCCGCTCCTCCCCCGTGCTCCTCAGTTCACCGCTCCGCCGCTCCTTGCCGCTCATCACTGCTCCTCCGCCTGTCCGCCAGTCCTCACCGCCTGTCCGCCGCTGGTCACCGCTCCTCCCCCGCGCCATGTCCGCCGCTCCTCCTCGCGCTCCTGGATGCCGCTCCTCCCCACGCTCCTGACGTCAGCACGCAGGTCGCTGCTGGCGCTACTTCGAAGGGACTACTTTTTTTTTAAGGTACATTTTTTAAATAACGCATATTTTTATAGTTTATATAGCCTATGTCCATCTGCACACCCTGACGATTACAATTATGTATCGGGTGTGTGGATTGGCGCTGTGGTTCCCGAGTTTACCCGCCTCAAAGGTTCAAAGTTCTTGCTTTATAAAAGTAGTATAGATATACAGACGGATCAGCACAGCCCGCAATTGGGGGTAAACAAGCCGATAGTGCAGCGTGTGCAATTGTTAAAGGTCGCTGGCGCGAAGGCAAATTTAGACCTATGGTCACTAAAACTCAATCACTCAGAGACTGTACAGCTCAGCGAGCTGAACTACAGGCTTTCAAGATGGCACTCGAAAATACCGATCGTGAATTCCCCACTCTTATAGTGTGCGATTCGTATTACTGTGTCCAATCTTACAATGAGTACTTGCAGAATTGGGTTCAAAACGGTTTCAAAGACGCAAAAGGTGGCACAATTGAGCATAAAATGCTTTGGGAACAAGTAGTTATTTTACAGAAAGAACTACAAAAGACTCACGTGATTCATACACTGAGCAATCAGAGTGATGGCGTTCACGTTCCAGGGAATTCATTGGCTGATAAAGCCGCAAAGGCAGCTGTGCAAATGACTTCCGTAGCTACAATCGCTCGCTCAAAAAGAGTAATAGACGGTGAAACGCTATTAGTAGTAAAAGCCTCAATGGATGGCAATCGTGCAGCGTTACCTTGGAACTATCCACTCATAAATACATACATAATTGATGCAAACTCCATTCCTTTTGCTCAAACCCCTGGAGTGGGGGACAGAGTAATTAGAAACAGGAAGCGGAGAGTTTACTTGGTTCAAGGAGCACATATGGAAGAGGGTCTGAGACATAAAGGGATCTTAGAATCTATACTTGAATTAGAAGAGATGTACTGGTGGCCAGGAATGAGTTTGCAATTAATTGCCAAAACTGCAACAGAGATTGTAGTAATGAACGGCCCCAGATACCTAACTACAGCTTAGCCAGCCGGGTACAGACACCCCTGTTAGACAACATTAGACTATCTACCCGCAGGCGTCCCTACAGACAAATGCGGTCCCACAACTACTAGGACAAGATTTATTTGCTTGTGGC
Organism: Lissotriton vulgaris; assembly: GCF_964263255.1. Classification (NCBI taxonomy): domain Eukaryota; kingdom Metazoa; phylum Chordata; class Amphibia; order Caudata; family Salamandridae; genus Lissotriton; species Lissotriton vulgaris. The sequence continues at coordinate 57,126,197 of NC_141689.1, forward strand.
CCTAGCACTCGGCTGCCGCCAGAACTGTTATAAAGGATCTGCGAGTGTTTATTGGCACATACGCAATCGGCATGCTGCATTCTGACCAGGGTCCTGCGTTTAAATCTCTCAAGCTTACAAAGAGGCCATGGATAGCTTGGGCGTTGCATTGCGGTATTCTAGCCCCTTCCATCCTGAGGGTAATGCAGTAGTTGAAAGAAGAAACCGTGACATAAAGCAATCCATAACAGCTAAGGTATTAGGTTCGGATGATGGGTGGGTCAAACATCTAATAAGTGTCCAACGTAATCTTAATAATCTGCCAAGGAATTCTCTGGGTGGAATCACTCCATATGAACTACTATTTGGTACTAGAATGATAATCGAAGACCTCGATTGCCAAACTTCAGTGGTGGAACAAAAACCCTTTGATGTTAAAGACCGTTTGGCTTTTTTACAGGACTTAAATGAAACAAGAAGAATTCTTTGTAACACAACACAAAAGCCAACAGCCACTGAAGAAAAACCACCTGTCCCAGCAAGACCTGTCTGGATTCCAAAGATTGGGGATCTGGTCAGGAAAAAGATTGTGGTAAGGAAGGAATTTGGGCCTTCGTACAGAAAAGCAGTACCTGTCTTGACAATCCAAGGAACAAGATCAGTAGTACTACTGACCCTTGCTGGTAAAAGGGATAATAGAGTTGTATCCATCGACCTGGTCAAACCACAACATGTGGCCAATAATAAGTAGTAGGCCTAGTGGACTCCCAAGAAGTAGCAGAAGACCAAATCTTGCTACTATCCAAAAGGTTCAAACTGAAAGACTTATCACCTTTGATAAACCTGCAGTAAGAAAAAAAGGACTATGTAATAATGCCATAGAACTCGTGCCTCTTGAGACCCAAATAACAGTTTGTCAAGAAACACCTGTCTACAATGATGTAGCTTCTGATTATACAAATATGACAAAGGAAGAATCAGCCCCGGTGATTTCAAAGAATCCTGATGCAATTCAAACAATTGACAGAACTGCCTCTGGCTATTTCATCAACTTTAATAATTTTTTTGACGATCCCAGGGAACCTGAAGACAAGCCAGCAAATAAAACTTTCAAAGAAAAATCACAGAACTCTTTCATCAATTTGAAAAAATATATCTGGTTTCACCATGGATTGAATTTTGGATTATATTAGGTGTACTTTTCCTACTGCTCTGGCTCATTTTGGTTTTAAGCTTGGGAAGAATGATTGATGGAAAATACAGTACAATGGACACAGCAAGTCAGTAAATCAACTTGGTCCCAAAGCATACAAAAATCATCTCATGTTGAAAAAAGGGACCTGTCATCAGTGAACATCATAGCCGTTCCTGTACCTGGTGGTATAGCATGGGACAGAACTGATTATGACATCTATGGCCCAGTGGAACTGCTGAAGATTCAACACCAGTTTAAGGTTTCCTTGAGTGACTTTGTATCACCCAGCACCTTTTCTGATGATTGGGACTTTGAGACTATTAATAATATGATGTCAGATTTAGAAATGTCTGCAAAATGTACTTAATGGGTAAAAAATAGATTATAGACCACAATAGGATACTATATAATTCCAATGTCCAGCCGGACATGGATTTTTTATTTTTAAATATTCACAAGATAGAGTCAAGGATATCTGAACAACAACAGTTGTAGTAGGGCACAATCCTGTACCATACAGTGAGGGGAAGGTGTGCAGAGGATAAAGGACAGACAACAAATACAAAGTTACAGGCAAAGACTGAGCGTATTCGCCACTTGTAAATCAGTATGTCAAGGTTTTCAGCAAGTATAGCTAAAATAGTAATCACAACAAATTATGCACAATGGTTAATTGTGACACTATTGGAGAAAGTCGACGTTTCGATCCCTTGCTCAAAATTGCACAGGATCATCATCAGGACTAGAACATAAAATTTGCCTGGTATATACAATTAAGGCCTTTTAAGAAAAAACAGGGGGAAAAAGGGAACAGTGACCATTAAGAATCACTTTGAACATTTAGGCATAAACATTAGTTCAACGCATGTGCATTAGGCACACTCATTAGTCGGACTCGAACGGTAGGATAAATATAAAGGCGGGTGAACAGCGTAAAAAGTGTGACAAGGTGTAAAAATAACAGTTGTGACAAGTTGTTTTTTTAAAAGGGGGGAAGAACAATGGCCCTCGAACGGTAAACTGTTGTGCCATGCAGAAGAAGCCAAGGGTGATACAGTACGTGACTGTGATATCATATATTTAGTTTAGCAAATACAAGTCTCATTGCTTAATTGTCGGCACATGTTTGAAGTTTAAAAATAGAATAGGCAAGCAATTGGTCAAATAACCTTGAGCGCTAACACACTCTGATGTGACGGAGTGCCCGTGAGCAGTAGCAATCATTAGCTATCTGATGACATCATGTTGGAACATCAATGAAAAGCTGTTTTAATACAATAATAATTATACGATATTGAAAAGCGGCGCAGTGTATGTGCCCACCCGGAGAAAAGTGGAACGTTATGAAACTCAGACAAGGTCACGCTCGGACTCAGAGATGGTCAGGTACGGTTTGTTAACAGACACTAGTGTCAGCAGGGCAGGAGCTTACCAAGGTATGGGAGCATTGAGGTTCAATTGGGTGAGGGAGGGACGGCCAGATCGCACCTCGGTTAATTTGATCGGAACACGCTGTGGGGTAAGGAAGTGAGGGTGAGCGTTGTTATTGCAAAGGGGTTTGGGTATAATAAGGGTGACACTGCGGTGGCGCCTACCTTGAGCGAGTGAAGTGTGTGCTCCACTGGATCCTTGTAGCCCCTCACTAGTCACGACCAGGTTGGTAAGGACACTGTGGTGGGACTCCTGGGTTTGGCCACGGGTGGTGACAGGCGGTCAAAATGGGTGCCGCTATGGAAGGAAGAAGTTGGGGATTTAGTGCGCTGTTCTGGTAAGAACAGTCACAAGGGTCCGAGATTATTGAACAGCAGCACAATTCTTACCTAGTTTTGGCGTTGGTTAGCAATAATGTGCTACCTTTTGGATTAGCAGCGATGTGCTTCAGGTGAGCCGCATGATGGCAGGCACAGAGTGCAAGGGGCTGGGTCAATGCTTAAATGGACAGGCGCCATTGTGATTGAGTCACGTGAGAGTGAAAATAGAAAAGGGGTTCAACTGAGGGAGTATGTAACAGCCGCCATCTTGGGTATGGTGCAGGAATGAGTAAGGTTAATTGGAGAAGGTCACGCCAGATTGTGAACGAGTAAAGGCTAACAAAATAGATAAGAAGCTAAATCACGGAGGTTAGATGCGGCCACCATCTTGGTTGATTGAATACAGTATGGATTTTGGATGTATCAAGAAGTAAAGAAGGTGAACCAATATACGGTGACAAGTGACAAATTACTAACATATATACAGTGAATTAACCATATTAAAACTTGATTAAAATTAACAACCAATGGCAATTTCATTCAGAGTCAGGTTCAGGCTCGGAGAGGTGCTCATTACAGCAATAATGAACTGCCAGAAGACTGTGCCAAGCATAACCTGGAGGGAGCAGAGTCAGATCTTTTTTGCTCATAATAAAGTGGTCCAGTCCTCGCTTCTGTTGAGGCGATTTCGGATTGTATCGAACTGGATTATTGTCTTTAGTTCCTCACGATTGAGTAATTGAGCCATATTTCCACCTCTTTGAGGCAGCTTGAGAACTTTCAGAATGTTGCAACGGATGTCGTCTTCGTTGTGATTGGCGGCAGAAAAATGATCCACCAATGGTGCATTCGGTGTCTTGCATCTGATGCGGCTCCTATGTTGGCAAATTCTGGTTTCGGCTTTCTGGGTGGTCTGGCATACATACAGTTTCAAACATGGACATTGTATGACGTAGATTACATTGTTAGTGTTACAATTTGAAAATGCTTGCCGTTCCACTGTGATGTTATTGTAAGTAAAGTTTTTACCCTCTATTGGGAATTTACAAATATTACATCCACAGCATTTGGCATGGCCTTCAATGGGAGTCAATCTCACAAGGGGCCTGCGAAGGTTCTGCAAATAACCTTTCTTGCCACCTGCACGGTGCTCCCTCCACTGTGATAGAACCCATTTCAGGCAGCTATCCAATCGCAGTTACGTTATGTTGAATGAACACAGCTGCTGTGGCATGATGCCAGGAAAACTTTATCTCGTTAGTGTGTCGTCCATGGTCACTTGCTGTATGCATGTATTGTATCCACCACACAAGAAAGACAGTGTGACGGCTTTATGGCCTTCACTGAATATCTCTTCTCTAAGAATTGATACTTTAAGCAGACTAAAAGCCATTCTTTTGCAAAAAACTGTACCCCTGACCTCGTCTAAAGAAACCTATGATCTGCAAGTTGCGAGGACATCTGCAGAGACACATGCATTATTATCAACAAATTGCCCAGTACATTTCACAGAAATGTTAAGTCAAATCTTAAACATGTCTGATACTAGTGGCATCGCACATGTATTTAAGACGATTTTTTCGGGACTGTTAGCACCATTTGAAGCAGTCCTTGGCATTTTTCCAAATTTCGTGCACTCTGTGTTCGGCGGCCTGCCTCTAATAGCAGGAATCCTATTTTTATTCCTACTGCTCCGATATGGCAAATCCGGTCACCAGCGATACCCAGGCTACAATGGAAGGAACGCTCCTTGCCATGAGGTATCGTGAAAGGATTACACAGATTCTTGGCTTGGCTTGTTTAAGAGATCTGAACACTACCTAGTCTCTATTGTTCAGACCAATCTGGCAAGATTGCATCTTACCTGTTCTATGATGTCTGCTTAGCAGAGAATAATACGTGTTAGACATCTGTCTTACACTTCCATCAGTCCTGCCATCGGAAGTCGGCGCTTTGCTAGGTCCTATAACGGCTCATGCATCGTGTTGTCCCCAGCGGCTACCCATTCTGATGACGGCATTCATTGAGATCTCACCAGTAAGTCTAACTGAGGGTGAGATACGAGGAACAACAGGCACACAGGTACCATCTGATTTGAACACTGCCAATGCGGAGCCTAGCGCTGACGGCAAAAGTTCTCATATGTGCACATTTGACCTGCTGGATCAAGTGGTTCCACTTTCACCTACTGAAGTAGACGATGTCTTTGCCAGCCTAGACGATCTGATGTTTTCTCCTGACACCGAGATTAACTTTTGATTCATGCACACAGTGTTCTCTGTACTATGAAAATCGGCCTTCACTTTTTCAAAACAGAGACTTCTAAACGTTGGAAATCTATTTTTTTCCATAACTAATTGAACTTTTTCTCTCCAAATCATTGAACTTTTTTGGCACAAAGTAATCTTATTAAAGTAGAACTATTCATAGAGAACAAGAAGTTCTTTTTCTTTTGAACACTTATTAGAGAAAATATTTTTTCCTTATCCGCGATACTATTAATATTGATATGTGATGTTATGAAATGGTCTCGACCTTTTCTTCTGTATTATAAGAGCCATTTCATACATGTAATGTCAAAATTCGTTCAGCTTGCATAAATTAGATAAACATACTCTTTGCATAGAATGACTTCACTTCCTTAAAATGTGTACTGTAGAAATGCTCATTTTTTTCTCGTATACAACCATTTCAAGTGCATTTTTATGTATTTTGGGGTGGGATTGTAATCACTAGCTTTAGATATGTTCAGTGCTTAAATGTTTAGTAATATCGATTCATGCCCTTATATAGGTATATATAATCCTATCCTTATATAGGCATAGAAATCATTACCATATTCAGCCTAAGCCTTGCAGCCCAAATACGGCATGGCTACTTCTACTAAGTTCCGAGAATCAGCAACGATTTCTTGGACAAACCCGCCCTCAGCAGCTCCGGACTTCCCCCTGCTTGAATATTAAGTTATCCAAGAAAACCAGGAGTTTTCAAAGAATTCAGTCTTTGAATAACGTTATTAAGTCCAATCATGCGTCAAACTCGGCACCTTCAAGGTATAAATATGCCTACATTTGTCCTACCAAACATACGGTGGTTTTGGAGCAGATCGCATAACTACTTGCCCGAAGCCCTGCAGCAGCAAGTGCCGAAGGAAGCCAACCCTCCAAACAGACGCACTGAGAGACGGTGTCCTTTCTCCTGCTGAGAAATCCAGCTCCAGTGTTTCCAGGCTCCCCTTTCGGGTTGCTGGGAGGTCGTGTCCTGAGAGTGAGATACAAGACCTCCTTCATTCTAAAACAAAGGTACGGAGCTGATTAGACCTCTTAGAGAATTCTTGGAATTAGATTCATGGCAGAGAACTCCTAAACTTAAACTACTCCTCACTTCCTTCTTCCCTCGTACTAGACTTAGGTTAGCTACACCGGGGTAGGCGTATTTTAGAAGCACCAGGTGAGTACTTTTAGTCATCATTCTATCACTGTATGTATTTTATACATTTTGGCAACTTATGGTTTAGAAACCATATCATGCTTTTACAGTACTACTTTATAATACTGTTCGTATTATATGCCTTGTACTTTATAACCAGTATCACTATTGTAGCAGTTCATTTCCAATGCTTGAGAAAGAAGACAGTTCAATAAATACCCTTTTATCGAAAACGCCTGTCTCTATTTTCTCAGCACCTCTGGTGAAACGAAGCAGGCACAATTGACTGAGTGAAATAGCTGTCTATTGTTTCCACGACTCTAGAGAATGCTTTCTTAATGATTGAAAACAAAGTTGTCATGTTTATGTGATTGTCAGAAACGAATCCCTTCTTTTTTATTCGAGAAAGTTTCTAGTGACCTCTGAGCTAGCGGGCACACACTATTAAGTCTAATATATTCGGTAGAGACCTAGTCGACCTCAGTCCTACGTCTAAACTACAGTATATATAATTCCAATGCGCTGAGCCTATTGGGAATATAGGAACTACACTACAGTTCTTTCACAAAAATGTAGGCAAGCATTAAATCAGTTCTCCGTGCGACCCTCTCCCAGCTGCAGTGCTCTTACAAATGGAACAGCCTGCTTTAAGAGTTGTTATGGCGCTATTGAATGCCTCTCTTAGCGAGGCAGAGATGCCACCTGTCTGGAAACACGCAATGGTCCTGCCTTTGCTGAAGAAGCCAAATGCGGAGCCTGCTATGCTGACCAATTTCAGGCCGATTTCCCTGCTCCCGATGTTTTCCAAAGTTTTGGAAAAACATGTAAACGCCCAGTTATCTATGTTTGTGGAATCCTCATAATTCTGCATACTTCACAATCGGCTTTAGAGCAGGGTTCTCAACTGAGACTACACTGCTGGGCGTTACGGAGTATTTACGTCAGCGTCTGGATGCAGGTGAGACAGTGGCCCTTATACTATTAGATCTAAGTGCCACGTTTGATACGGTTTCCCACACCGTATTAATAAAGTCTTTACAGGCATTGGGCATCTTTGGATCGGCGCTTAGCTGGCTGTCTTCCTTCTAACAGAACGAACATTCCAGGTGTTTTTTCACTAGGGCCACCTCAAAGTCATACACATTCCTGCATGGGGTGCCACAGGGCTCAATTTTGAGTCCGCTCTTCTTTAACATCTATGTGCAACCCCTGGCAGTGATTGCTGAGGAAGCAGGGTTGGCGTTTTTTTCATACGCCGATGATACTCAAATCATATTTTCTCTATCGGCTGATGAGACTGGGTCCTTCTGCTCTGCAATTGGGCTTGCGCAATATTGAATCATGGATGCAATTGAAATTGCTCAAGCTCAATGGAAAAAAGACGGAAGTGCTTATTTTTGGTAAAAATTCTGAACATTGGGGCCTTCAACATTGGCCAGCTGAAATAGGGTCCTTACCCACGCCTTCCTCTCAGGTCCACAATCTAGGCGTTATTATTGACAATAAATTGTCAATGAAACAACAGGCAGTACAAACCGCAGCCACCTGTTAAAATGATTAGAAAAATCATTTGGATGCTCCCTGCTGATACCCAAAAGACGGTAGTCCAGGCACTCGTAACATCTCGCCTGGACTATGGTAATGTCCTTTTTCTGGGTTCAAACAGGGATCTGCTGCGCAAGCTTCAGGTGGTGCAGAACTGTTGTATGGACTTCCTAGAAGGTCCAGTACGGCTAATGCCCTGAGAGAATTACATTGGCTCAGGGTGAAACAGCGTACTAAATTTAAAGCCCTGTGCTATATGTTTAGAATTAAGATTGAATCAGTTCCTAAATACCTACAAGAGTTGGTACGCCCTTACCTTCCTTCTCGCCTGCTAAATTCGAAATTCCCAGGATCAAATTAATGAGATGGGGAGGACGCTCTTTCTCTCTTCTTGGGCCAACTTTGTGGAATTCTCTACCTGATGCGTTATGGAAGGGGAAGTTGCACCCCAATTTTTGCAAGCAATTAAAAACTTGGCTTTTCACTCAACAATTCTAATTTCAGATTTCCAGAGTCTCTTCTGTGGCCTGCGCTGGGAAACCCTTGTGCACATTAGAAAAATAAATTAACATAACATAACATACCTAGGTTTTTTTCCTAAGGAAAACCTCCATTGCCTCATCGTTTCCCTCCTAAATACTAGGGACATGCCTGTTCTTTTTATTTTACATTATTATAAGCTTGTATTAACTCTTGTTCACTGCTCTTTTAGGAAGAGTCAGAAATTCTCCCAAAATGTTCTAAATTTACCTACTGTGTATTTTTTTTCATGTTGTTTGAACTTTTACAGAGGTTATTCATGGAAGTGCTTAAAAAAGATGCACGTTTGACTTGTGATATGAATAAAGGTTCAATAAGAATTGAACAAGGGACTTTTTTCAAAGATTATTTAAGGGTAATTGGAAGGTGCATAAATAGGCTATAAATTAAAAAAAAATACACAGTAGGCCTCTGGGTAAATTTAGAACATTTGTGGAGAATTTCTGACTCTTCCTTTAATGAGCAGTGAACAAGAGGTAATAAGGGCTTATAATAATGCAAAGCAAGAGAACAGGTATGTTCCTGGTATTTATCAATCAATCAATCAATCAAAGCATTTATATAGCGCACTACTCACCCGGAGGGTCTCAAGGCGCTGGGGGGGGGGGTCCGCTACTGCTCAAACAGCCAGGTCTTGAGCTGCTTCCTGAAGGCGAGGTGGTCCTGGGTCAGGAGGAGGTGGGTCTGGAGGGAGTTCCAAGTCTTGGCAGCCAGGTAGGAGAAGGACCTTCCCCCTCTGGTGGCTCTTCGGAAGCGGGGGATGGCGGCGAGGGCGTGACCGGTCGATCGAAGCTGGCGTGTGGGAGCGTAGAAGTTGAGGCGGCTGTTGAGGTATCCTGGGCCTTGGTTGTGTAGGGCTTTGTGTGCGTGGGTGAGGAGACGGAAGGTGATTCCCTTGTTGACCGGGAGCCAGTGCAGGTGTTTCAGGTGTCCGGAGATGTGGCTGCGACGGGGGATGTCCAGGATGAGTCGTGCTGAGGCGTTCTGGATCCGCTGGAGTCTCTTCTGGAGTTTGGCGGTGGTACCGGCGAAGAGGGAGTTGCCGTAGTCCAGACGGCTGGTGACGAGGGCCTGGGTGACCGTCTTCCTGGTCTCGGTGGGGATCCACCGGAAGATCTTACGTAACATGTGCAGGATGTTGAAGCACGATGAGGAGACGGCGTTGATTTGTCTGGTCATGGAGAGGGAGGAGTCCAGGATGAAGCCCAGGTTGCGTGCGTGGTCTGTCGGTTTGGGTGCGCTGCCCAGGGCGGGGGGCCACCAGGAGTCGTCCCAGGCGGAGGGTGAAGATCCCAGGATGAGGACTTCCGTCTTGTCCGAGTTCAGTTTCAGGCGGCTGTTCATCATCCACTTGGCTACGTCTGTCATCCCTTCGTGTAGGTTGGCTCTGGCGGTGGCGGGGTCGTTGGTGAGGGAGAGGATCAGGTGGGTGTCGTCGGCGTAGGAGATGATGTTGAGGTTGTGTTGGCGTGCGATGGCTGCGAGGGGGCTCATGTAGACGTTGAAGAGTGTTGGGCTGAGCGAGGAGCCTTGAGGAACGCCGCAGATGACTTTGGTGGCTTCTGATCTGAACGGGGGGAGGCGGACTCTCTGTGTCCTTCCGGCGAGGAAGGAGATGATCCACTCCAGTGCCTTCTCCTGGATTCCGACGTTGCTGAGGCGCTGCACTAGGGTACGGTGGCGGACAGTGTCGAAAGCCGCGGAGAGGTCTAGGAGGATGAGGGCCGCTGTTTCTCCGTTGTCGAGCAGGGCTCGGATGTCATCGGTGGCTGCGATCAGGGATGTCTCGGTGCTGTGGTTGGCCCGGAAGCCAGACTGCGAGAGGTCGAGGGATCCGTTCGGAAGGCGGCCAGCTGCTTGATGACTTTTGCATGAAATGGGAGCAGCGAGATGGGGCGGTAGTTCTTGAGGTTTGTGGGGTCGGCTGATGGCTTCTTTAGTAGAGCGCTGAGTTCGGCGTGCTTACAGCTCTCCGGGAAGGTAGCGGTGTCGAAGGAGGTGTTGATGATGTCCCGCAGGTGGGGTGCGATGACAGCGACGGCCTTGTTGAAGACGTGGTGAGGGTAGGGGTCGGTCGGAGATCCGGAGTGGATGGAGTTCATCGTGCAGACGGTGTCTTCGGTGCTGATCGGGGTCCAGGCGCAGAGGGTGGTGGTGGGGGGCGGTGGTTCGGTCGTGGCGTGCGTCGGTTGAGTGTTGAAGCTGTTGTGTATGTCCGCGATCTTGTTGTAGGAGTAGGAGGCGAGGGAGTTGCAGAGGTCTTGTGAAGGGGTGATGACGTTGTTTCTAGTGTTGGGGTTGGAGAGCTCTTTAACAATGTTGAAGAGTTCCTTGCTGTTGTGTGCGTTGTTGTCCAGTCGTTCCTTGAATGCAGTTTTCTTGGTGGCGTGAATCAGTTGGTGGTTTTTTCGGGTGGCGAGCTTGAGGGCAGTCATGTTGTCTGGTGTTGGGTCTCTGCGCCAGGCTTTCTCGAGGACTCGGCAGTTCCTCTTGGAGCTCTTGAGTTCGTCGGTGAACCATGGGGCTTTCTTGCTGCCGGGTCTGCTAGGCGGGGTCCGCAGAGGGGCGAGGTCGTCTGAGCAGTTGCTGATCCACTTTGTGAGGTTGGTGGCCGCCTGGCTGGGGTTCGTTGCGCCGGTGGGAGGGTTCTTGCTCAGGGAAGTTGCGAGCTGGTCGGCTGTGATCTTGTTCCAGCTTCTGCGTGCAACCTGTTGCTGGTGGTGGTGGATCGTGGTCCTTCTGAAGCTGAAGTGGACGCAGCTGTGGTCCGTCCAGTGGAGTCCGGTGGCGCGGCTGAAGGTGATGTCCTTGCTGGATGAGAAACGATGAGGCAATGGAGGTTTTTCTTAGGTAAATAATCTGTGTATTGGAATGTCATCATCATGTTAAATGCGCTAGAATGTAAAAATTAGGTTAACAATGCCAATGAATATGAAGAGTCTTTTGATAATTTTAAAGATTTACTAATGAAGTATATTATTAATGAAAATTGGACGAATTGAAATCCCGTCCTGGGTGTATGTTTGTTAGAATGGTGATAGGCAGGCATCTGAAAGTGTATGCAGTATTGTGAATTTGAATTGATTTTTGTGAGTAGTGCTTTTGTATCAGTTTAATGTATAACATAATATTGAATCACATTGTAAGGAATTGATTGCTGTATATATTTTCGTTTTTTCAGCCCTGATGAGGTCCGGGTTAGGAAGAAACGCATAGGCCGAAAAGATTTGATGAAATTGTCTGAAAAGAATTGATGAAATTGAATGAATTACATGTTCTTTCTTTAATAAATTTGGAAGAAAAATTCTTTGGAACTGAAAAAATGGTCTGTGGACTGGACTTTCTATGAGAAATTCAATAATTGATTGATAACATTGAAGAAGGGGATACACTACTTTCCTATTGGTATTGTTTCATGTACTATATGTATTTGCATCGAAAGAAAAAATGATATTTACACTAACTACACTGTGGAGATACAACATTGGCTATTTAGCTACAAGGTACACCTGGCTGTTGGATTTTTCCCTTCCAATGAGATCATCTAGCAATATAAACAGACAGGTTCTGGTCAGTATACATGGTTACATGCCATTTTTGTTTATGATAACCCGTCTGTCTCCCTAAAAACTTCACAGCATGCACAATACTCCATACTGATCAACCGCATTACATCGGGTCGACCAACAAGGAATGACCTCACTCTCTTTAGGGATATTTACCAATACCACTCAAAAATTTATCTAACCTTCAAAATAGACCAAATAATGATGGGCACTACAACTATCATGTTTCTGATGTATCTTTAGTCCAACCTTGGCTTCGTCACACAAGCAACGCATGGTGCATCTCACACGTAACGTGGGTCAGTGCAGCAGTCTCTGACCTATAGGGATGCATTAAAACAGCCCCTCTCGAGGCCTTCTCCGCCACAAGCTATGAGACACTGGGAGAAACTAGGCAATTAGCCAGTGAAGGACCTTTGAGGAAGTAAGTGGCTCAGCCATATAGAAACCGGTATTAGGTCTCACACACCTCTTGAAGGTAGGGCGACTGACGACCTTTCAGAACTGCTGCTCCCTCTTTATATCTCCTGTACGGCACCTTCAGAGTGTGACTACAGGGCACCCCGCTCCCGCTTCTGAGGTACACAACACCCAACACGTGTGGCGGAGTATTTCTAGACGTATAGATCTTCTTGATTTTGCTACTGTTTGCTCTGTATATATCACTCTGAGTTCAAATGATGAATAAAACAGATGGGTACAGCTTGAATGGGAATTTATGAACCTCCTCATATCGGCGAAATTCACACGAGAGAGAGGGATGTATGGAACTCTATCAGGATGCTTATTTAGTGATACCATGAGAAAACACATGCACTGTATGCATTGACATTAATAATGTAGATGAATGAAGGAAATGAAGGAAGGGACTAAATATCAGATGTCCCGACAACTGTTACCTATGATAGCTTGCACAGAGGCACAGAACGATAGTGTGTACCAGTAGTCTCATTTACACACAATACTACTTTCAAGCAGTAGGAGTTGCATGTTGCCACTGACACTTTTTGCCTTAACACAGGGATGACTGCATTGTTTGCACAAAATGAGTATGTCAAATGTATACACACCGTAATAAGGATAATGATGTACTTTTGTTCTAGGCAATCCCACACAAAAGACTACACTCGAGCAAGTATAATCAGTGCCCAGTATTTCACTTAGTTGGCATAATTTAGCTACATATCAATTTCACAAAAAACCCAGGGAGGTTCCACTCCGCAACCCTGATGAACGCCCCAAACCTTTTTTGGGCCCTAGAGTAGTGCTGAAACTTGTCAGGTTGAAACAAGGTCATAGGACCTTAATAGTCCACATTACCCGCAATATATTGCTTTTACTCTCCCCACCTCCTCTGTTAATAAAGGGATACCTTTGAGAAGATGAGGGATTTTAATCTCTAGTGAGATGAAGCATGACACTATTGGAGTGTGTGAGGGTTATATGTAAAAAAAGAAAATGTGTCCTTCTCTGCACTAGCCAAGCAGAGTTACTGCACACATTTGGGGTCATCTACCCCATATCCTCTGTCCCTCTGGTTTGGGAAGGACACGTATGTGTTCTTAGATAGGATACTTTGTTTGGTTAAAACAGATTCACATAGGAGGACGTACCTCCCTTTCACTCTTCTTTAAAGAAGGGCCCTCCCAACCCTCTTGATCCAACAGGGACTCCTTTTTGGATCTTTTGTACACAAAAATGATTATGGATCACCTGCACCAGATGCACAATAGTCAGGCAATGATCCATGCAGCCTTCACAGTGTATTGTTGTGGCCTTTACATCCCCCCCTAGTATGAACACAAGGTAGAAGTTTCCTGATTGCTGACTGGAATTAATCTACCTGTATTTGATGTGGCACCCTGTGCAGTGAACAACATACCGTTGGCTGGTACAAGAGATACACTGAGTGATTCTGCACACTGCCACGTTGACAAATCATGTATTGGACAGCCTTTCGCCCAGTCTTAATAATGCCTATGAGATTGTACAGGAACACAGTTGACTTAGCTCTTGCAGGCCACCTTGAGTGACAGGAGACACCCACAATCCATGTGTCATGCTTTTGGGTGTACATCGTTAAAAAACAACAGTGAGATAGCTGAAATTATGGTCACAAACTCCTTTGCCCCTGCTTGCAGAGAATTGTTAATGCTTAGTATAGTTGTAGTGCCTCGCCTACTGGTACGCCAACGGCATCTAGTTCATAGTGTCCAAAAGGATTCTATCCCTGATAGATCCATGAGTCTTAACATTATTGTACAAAATTGTGTGCTGTAGCTGGTCCATGGGAGGTATCTCTATGTAGCCTGCTTAGTGCTGTAATTAGTGAAAGCATAAAATAAAGTTGATTCTGTATACATGTTTGATACCCTGACAAAACTGGACATTGCAGGGCAGCGGCAACAACACATATGTGGTTTTCATGCCAAGCCAACTGCCCAAGTCAAGTGTCACCCTCTTTTAGATTGTACAAGGGGAATCATTGGGCTGTCCTCTTACCCAACTTCTCTTTGTCCTGACAATTTAGCCCATAGTGCAGCAACATTTTCAGGGGCGTTAATAATAATAAGGTACACTGGGTGATGAGGTACAGGTAGTATCTTTGATGCATATGACATGCTGCTCTATATTCAGTCTATCTGCTGGTACATTCCAATTATTTGTGTGAGACAATCAGATTTGCCTGGTTTGTCAAGTTTGTCTATTAACTGGGCCAAGTGTTGTGTTTTTGCCCTCTGTGTGGATTATCCTCTACAAGAGGTGATAGCAGATGAGCATGGTGTGATGTGTGAGCTTCATATTTTTGGGAAATTATGGGTCTGTAACTGATGATGCAACGTATCTCATTGTGTGAATCTTAGCAGGGCCATATCCTCATTACGTCCATAGATGTTTTTTATGATCATTCTTCCAGTTACTTGCCAAGGCTGTATTTCACTTTCTAAGATGTTAATGCTCCCCTGCATCTCGTGTTTTTGTCATCACCATACAGTGGCTGTGCCTAGTGCCACCTCAAGGGAGTTTGACACCGTGCTTCGAGTGTTGATATGCAATAGAGGCATGATAAGTGTGGCTCTGTGGAGCCTGCATCTGCAAAAGCAAAACTGCCCAGGCTGTGCATTTTAAAAGGAATGTTATGTGGCAGGACCACTGCAATGCCCAGTGTAAAGTGTGCATGTTCTCAAAATGCAGGGCACATGAGAGTGCAGGATCAATGTAGCTCCCTGACGCACAGCTCCCCTGTGGAGCTGACAGCCTGGTTAAAGAGTGTTTTTGGGGTAGGGGGCCTGTGGCTACTGAGTGACATGATCCCGTACTGTCCGTTTCTTATTCTGCATATCCAGGCTCATTTCCATAGAACAATTGCAGTGAAGTACTGACAGCATAAAGAGACACAGGATTGAGCTCAGTGGGGGACCTAATCAGGGCCTGGGAGCACATTTCTTTTGTCCAGTTGCAGGAAGATACTGACGTTGCAGGGATCCATTTCTTGGCACCTGGCACACTGATGGCTGAGATGGGACACATGTGGAGAGTGACAGGCACTGATTTGGTGCATCATCCCCTAACCCACACCCTGCACATCATGGATGGAATTCTGAGTCTGGTGATCCTATTTGTTGTTGTGTTTGGAGACACGAAGAATGACCCACTGTCACCTGCTCACTAGCTATGGTACACTCATATATTATGAGTCCTCCACGGACAAGCACTCAGAATAGACTAGGCACTAATGATGTACAGTAGATCATGATGCCAAAATCCATTCCATTCAGTTTGACATCTGGCACATGGCGTGTCTCTCCTCAGCTGTTCGACCACGAACGTGTGTGTCCTGCCATCTGTGCATGCAACGAAATGCAGTTATTTTGTAATTGGTATATGTTGCATTGTACCTTCATTCCCCTGAGGCGTGAGCCGGGGGTTCTAGGCTGCGATCCACCTTTTAATTCCACACTTTTATGTTATATTTGGCAATTTTTGGATTTTAATAGTTGTGCTTAAATTGTCTATTGCGCCTTACCCGCTCACAGCGTGTTATTCTATTTCGGAAATTGGCACTGCAGTAGCGCGATTGCAGAAACGGTGCCGCCATCTTAGGTGGACACCAGGGCAGCGCTCTAGTTGTTTGGCGCTCCCTACCCTCTCCTTATATTATGTGCATATGGAACCGACGGCGCAGCGGGCGCGCCGGCGGCGGCAAGCCCGTCTGCGCCCGTCATCGCCTGTCCATCGACTCTCACCAGAACCCCTGGTCTGATTCAGCCTCCTTTGCACAAGTATGATAGGGAGCAACTCATGAGTTTAAAACCTACTGCGAGATTCTGTGTGGAGCTGCCATCCCAGTTAGGTGAGTCAAGTCTGAGGTGTAAGTCCTGTGCCTTTTCTACATGCTCTCCTTCTGGGGTTCGGAATACTGAAGTCCTAGGGACACAAACGGTGTTCACTGTTCTACAATTAAATGAGCACTCTCTAGTGAAACATCATATAGAAGTTCATTCATTACTCAGCGATGAAACCCCTGATGTCCTCTTTGTTTGTGAGATGTGGTTGTGGGATGATATGGTGGGGATAACTGGTTTATCTCTTCCAGAAGGATACCTGATTAAGACCCTTAATCGCGACTCCAGGGGAGGTGGGATTGCTGTTATATATAAAGCTCTGTATCCCTGCACCTTTACGGCGGAGAAGTTATGGGGCTGTGAATGTGCACGCTTTAGACTAGATATAAGCCCGCATTTCACCTTTTCTGGACTTTATATCTATCGCCCTCCTAGTCATGCTTCTAAGTTCAGTGAAGCCTTGTTAGAGTTAGTGGGCTCATTGGTGCTACAATCTGCCAACTTCTCTATTTTAGGTGATCTAAACCTCCATTTTGACCAAACACTGGACCAGGCCATCTGTAACCTGATAGCTGACCTAGCAGCTTTCCAACTGGACTTATTGGTACGGGATGCCACTCATGTCGCAGGACATATATTGGATCCTGTTTTCTCCAACATTCCAGCTGTTCAGGTTGATCAACCTATACCTATGGGCTGGACTGATCATTATTTGATCAAAGCTAGTTGGAAGATAACACATTCCCCAAAGTCTAATAGGACCGCTTTGACGTTTAAAAGGCCTTGGCATAAACTCAACATAAATGATTTCCACGCCTATCTGAGAGAGACCTTTGTTGAAGATTTTGCTGACCCTGAGGTTGCATATACTGCCTTTTGCGACTGGATTGGGGGGGGGGGGGGGCTCGACGCTCCGATTCCAGCTAGATGGGTCAGGGGGCGTAGTTCGATCTCCAATCCTTGGTTCTCTGATGCTCTTAGAACACTCAGAAAGGAGTGTAAAAGAGCCGAGCGGATTTGGAGAAGGAACCATGAAAATGACCTTAAGTCTGTATACTTGGCCAAACTAAAACACTACCATAAAATGATTTGTTCCACACGCGCTAATTTTTATGCTGAAAAAGTCAGGGATAGCTCTAATCAGGAGCTAAGGAATACTAAAACTTCAGTCTCACATGTAAATTCAGCATAGCAATGCGAGGAGCTTGCTCATTTCTTCCTGAACAAAGTGCAGAAAATCTATGCTACTTTTCCCCAGTGCTCCTCTGCACCAGGTTCTATCACGGTCAGAGAGGGGATTTCTACTTTGACCACAATACCTGGGATTTCGTGCAATGAACTTGTGAGACTTTGTAGAAGGGTCAAATCGGGTTCTCCATCTGATCCTATGAGGCCGGCACAGTTTCTGGATTCTATGGATCTTGTTCAGAAACCTTTAGCTCAGATACTTAATTTATCCTTTACCACAGCCATAGTAGCATCGGCCTGGAAACAGGCTCAGGTCTCTCCTATCATTAAAAAGCCTACACTTGATCCCTCTCTGCCTGAGAGTTTTAGGCCGATCTCCTAGCTTCCATGGGTTGCTAAATTAGCAGAGGCTCATGTGAACAAGATGCTGTCTCGATACATGACCCTTAACAACATTCTGGACCCGTCGCAAAACGGCTTCAGATCGGGTCATAGTACCGAGTCTGACTTGTTGACCTCCACCGAGTACTTAAGAACTACTCTTGTTGCCGGTCAGAGTGCAGCGCTCATATTATTAGATCTTAGCGCTGCCTTTGACACGGTGTCTCATTACATCTTGTTGTACCGTCTGGAGGCAATCGGGATCATGGGTCAGGCCCTGGAATGGTTCCGTGCATTTTTGACGGACAGATCCTTCTGGGTCTCGGCAACGCCTTTTCTATCTCAAGCCCATTCCATCTGCCAAGTGGTTCCGCAGGGCTCTGCGTTGAGCCCGACGTTGTTCAATCTTTTTGTTCAACCTCTCGCGGCTGTGGCAAGAGAGTGGGGCCTAACGTTAGTATTGTATGCTAACGATACCCAGCTGATTGTCACCTTGGCTGAAGGCCCCTCTGCCGCTGCCACCAGGTTCAGAGATGGTATGACTGCAGTTGCCCAATGGATGGCTAAAAACTGTCTTCAATTGAATGCCACTAAAACTGAGGTGATGCTGGTAGGGAAAAACATCTCCCTTTGGAACGAACATTGGTGACCAGCTTCCTTAGGCATTATGCCTGCAGCCAAGCCAGTGGTCAAGAACTTAGGAGTTTGGCTGGATGCAGATCTCAACTTTCAGTGCCACACGAAGAAGCTGGCAGCAACATGTGTGGGCCTGCTGAGAGGCCTTCGCCCTATTTTGAAGTTTTTTAGTGCGCCTGTCCGACAGCTTATCATCCAGGCTACAATTTTATCGCGCTTGGATTACGCTAGCGCTCTACTTTTGGCCGCAAATAAAGCTGAGATTTTACGACTCCAGCGAGTTCAGAATTCACCAGCCCGGGCTCTTGTGGGACTTCCACGCAGATGTTCTGCTAGAGCCACTATTAGAGCTTTACACTGGCTGCCGATTCAAGCTAGAATAAAGTTTAAGGCACTTTGTCCGGCGTTTAAATTTTTTAATGGTTCCAGCCCTGAGCTAC
This sequence comes from Lissotriton vulgaris, assembly GCF_964263255.1. Classification (NCBI taxonomy): domain Eukaryota; kingdom Metazoa; phylum Chordata; class Amphibia; order Caudata; family Salamandridae; genus Lissotriton; species Lissotriton vulgaris. Next base: position 57,145,193 of record NC_141689.1, read on the forward strand.
TCTGCCCTCTTTTAACTCTGTATACTCCTCAGCGTAACTTGCGCTCCTTGGGTCAACATTTGGTAACTATACGCAAGTTCAGACTCTACCGTGTAGGAGGTCGTTCCTTTCCACTGCTTGCGGCCAAACTGTGGAATTCCTTGCCTGTATCTATTCACTGTATGGATGAATTACTCCCATTTCTGAAAGCCATTAAGACCTATCTTTTTCCTCTGATCTAAGGTTCTATCTTCTCAGTCTCACCATTTTCTGTACAATTAAACGGTCAGCGCCTGGACGCCCCTTAGCTGGGGCAGCTGTGCGCTTTAACAAAATTTTAACATAACATATGTTCTATACATGGCTATATGCTGCAAACATGTGTTACTGAGTTAGATGTGTACTTGGCCCAGCGAGGAGTTGGTTCAACCTTCTTCGATTGGAGGGGTTGCAGAGAGGGATATTCCTGCAGATGATGATTTTGAAGTTATTCAATGAAAGGATGGATTTGTAAATGATCATCACACATCAGGCACTTTGCATGTATTGTTGGCCCACTGTAGACCCAACACTGCAACACTTGTGTGCAGCAACTTGCTAGTGGTGTAAGGCTTAGGCTACTGCACAGTGCACGTAGATAGTTGTATCCCTCCACAGGATACAATAGCAATTCAATAGGACAATCTTTTACATGAAGAGCCACTGGATGGGCGTTGGACTTTTTAGGTTGAAGGTCACTCACACGTGGTCATGGACCTATCAGGCGTGTTCCAGACATGGCTAATTGAGGCAGCTGTCTGAATGACATTTCCTCCTTTCTTCACGTGTAGGGGTGTTTTTTAGAGTTATTATATGCTACAATGTCAACTGTTACCAATGGCAATCCTTCTAGAGGTCCCAGTCTCACCCCCATGTGTGGCCTGAGATATATGTGGGTTGCTGCCCTTCTAAATGCCCATGATCCCTCTGTGAAGTTCTGTCTTGTTATGTTCATCATGTTGTTCAATGTTGTACCATATGCTCCTGTTGTTGATGAATGTTTGTTATGGCCATTTGACCAGATCTGCATTGCCTGCTTAATGAAAGATGATTTACATTCATCCCAATTTGTGTCCAGGACGTGATAATGAGCTGATAGTGAGATTATGGTTTGGATATTGAAATGTCTTGTGACCTGTGTGCAGAGACATTCATTGTGCCATATGCCAGCAAACGCATTTCCCTTTCCCTGTCTTTTGTATGTGAGCCATTGTCTTAGTTTTGAGATGTGTGTCTTCCGTTGCCAAGGTCTTGTATGATGAACCATCCTTTGTGTGCCTGCAGATTTGATGCCTGCTCAGTGTGGACTGTTATCACTTTGTACCTTTTTGAATGTCCCACTCCAAGTGGGACATTTTGATACCATGTACTGACTATACAGGAAGGTATCATATCCCATGCCCTGCTGGCTGGCTTGAGTGAACAGTGGTGGGTGAATGGCTCAAATCCACCACAAGTATGTAAACTTGGCCCGCCAATGCATCGGCGGTGTGCATGTTATCAGACCTGTGTGCATTCTGGGGATTGTAGGTAAGGGATTAATCTGTCTGCTCTGGATCGTACTGGATCCTTCACATGTTGTTATTCATGACACATACAACATCCCAATCTGGTTCTGTCTTCTTATGATGACTTGGCTACATGCCCTGCAGTGAGAGTGGATGTGGTCTTTTGTGGATACCTGATCAGACACTGCTGTACTCATCAGGACACAGAATGTTGGGCTGTGGGATTGGGCTAATGGGGGAGAGGCAGGCAAGGTTGGACAGTAGTAGTCAATTTGTTGTTTGGAGACATACATTGATCTGTCAACAATTTGTGCGTCAGGTAAAGTGAGGTGTGAGATAGTAAACAAGATAGGCCTAGGAAGCATAGTATTGGTGATTGGTAGATCAGCCATATCTTTTGACTTTAGTTTCCTCTGTGGTTTATAAATGTTGGTTAATTTCTGGCTATACATAGTAGGTAAGGCTTCTTGCTATGGTGTTTGGGAAATGACAAGGTAATTAGGATGAATGATGTCTCTTCATGCAAAGTGCCTACCTATGACTTGAGATGTTGTAGTCTTTGTATGCGTTTCAGATATTTGGATTCTTCTGGGAAAATGATGCAAGTAGGTGCAGGCATGGTGCCAGTGCATATGTGTCAGTGGAAATACTTTTGTGAGTACATTGAAGTTCTGCTGCCCTGTGCTGCACTGTGATGTTTTGTTATGTGCTGTGGTTTACTCATGTATTCATTTTGTTATACATGCATATCTGTATCTATGGGCATTCCTGTTCCATTGTCAAATGTGTGTTTCTCCTAGTATTTTCCGGTCTGATGGTACATACCTGATTATGACATTCCCTCATTTGCCATGCACACCATTGTATCGGAACAGTTTTACTGTATTCAATTCTGCTTCATAGTTACGTTGATCTATGGGGGTAGTTGTCTAATAAATATATGATGTTACAACGCAAGCAATTCTAAAGCATGCTTTTACAACTCAGTCTTTACATCGTCACTACCATTACATCACATGATTTTACAACGCATGCCATTAAACTCATTTTTTAAAACTACCATTACAACGCATTCATTTACAATGCATACCATTACAACGCATACCATTACATCGCTTAATACTTTTAGGGCAACAGTAGGGTAAGTATTGGATAGTGTAGGGGTAAAAATTACTATCCCCACTCCAGTGGGTGCAACAGTAGGGTAAGTGTTGGATAGTGTAGGGGTCAAAATCACTGTTACCACTCCAGTGAATGCAACTGTAGGGTAAGTGTTCGATCGTGTAGGGTTAAAAATTACTATCCCCATGTACCCCAAACCCATACCTACCCTAAAACTAAAGAAATCTCCATTACTTACCTTATAATGTGTTGTAGTGGCATTCGTTGTAATGGTATGCGTTGTAATGGTAGGCGTTGCAGTGACATGCGTTGTAATGGCATGCAATATAAAGGCAGTTGCATTGTAAAGGTAGGTCATTGTAATGACTGCATTGTAATAGATATTTTCCGTGTGTCTAGCTTACCGACAACGACGTTCGCGTCAGTTGGGGTTATAATATTCACTGTATACACTTGATTTGTATGTATATTTAGAAAAACATTCCTTTATAATTCTCACCCTTGACAGACAATTCCTCTAAGTGAGAAAATTCTACTTCTTTTCCAGATTCCTTTATGCTGCCAAATGGGTATTACAACGTAGACACAGATAGTTAATGAATGCCAGCTGTTAAGCACTACCAGGAAAGGAATTCCATATCATTTATCGAAGACAGAACTGTCCCCTCCAGTTGTATCCAAAACTATATTTTCAACACAGTGGGACAAATTGGCAGCCTATGCCTTTTATTATGATGTTTTTTCAGAATACATATGTGTATTCAGCTATGTTGGATATTGCTTTGAGGTGCTAATTCGTGGTTTGGTGTTATACCAAGAAAACGGCTGATCTTGCTATCCATGTCAGACAAGAGTGACCAAAGTTTCAAAATTATCACTTGTAATCAGCTTCATGGCGATGAAAGAAATTTCTGACAGTAGAGAAAGTTCACCAATGTCTTTTCAAACTGAGGATGTATATTTACAGATATTGTACTTCAGTGATTGATAATACCTTACTTATTGATCCGTTGATCCTGTATCCTGAGAATGAAGAACATTTAAATATCATGTGGACCAAATGCGGAATGAAGGTGTCTGTGTGCAATAGTGCAATAAAATATTCAAGACCATTGTCTGTGTGGGAGAATAAGTGATCGGGTGCTTGATGTACTTCCTCATACTAGACATCCTTCCTCAAAAGCCCACTTACTCTACTAGATGTCCAAGTTATGGTAGGTGATGTGGTGGTGTGGTATTCAATCTTTGCATCCCTTGGCAGGTAGAAATCTAGATATCCCATGGTTTGCTGTGTCTCTGACAGAGTGTTACAGCAAACAATGCAAACATTCTCCCCCAGTCAAAAGATCTGGGTTAAATCCATCGTTCTTTTGCCCACAACACCACCACATTTTGGATCTAGCCATATGCAAATCAGTCTTGACCCTGTGCCCCATGGGAACAGTCCAGACCGAACTGCCAGGCCAGGTCCTCCCTGGACCGGAAACAAGCATCCTGGGACTGGTTTTAGGGTTTGTCACCCTTCTTCAGCCAGGCTAGCTTGAATCCAGTGGCACAGTGGGCAAGGGACCCACGTCTGGGCATACCCATCCCACCTAGGGCAAAAAGTGTTACAGCAATTGTTCTTTTTGCATTTGTCACCCCGAGTAGGACCGGTATGGTCAGACATGAGTCCCGTGCTCTCCATGCCACTGGAGTCAAGCTATCCTGGCTGATGAGGGCTGAAAGCCCAAAACCGGTCCTAGGATGCTTGTTTCCAGTCCAGGGAGGACCTGGCCTGGCAGTTCAGGCTGGACTGTTCCCATTGGGTGCAGGGTCAAGACTGATTTGCATATTGCTGGGTCCAACCTGGAATGGCATGGTAAGCAAAAAAAGCGATGGATTTATGCCCAGATCTCTGCACTGGGGTGAATGTATGACATTGTTCTGCATTCTGTCCATCAATTGTTCTTTTTGCATTTGTCTCTGGCAGAGAGCATCCTCAAAGTAGGTATTGTGAGGTATTACATTTTGGCAAATTCATCTTGCATTTATTTCATTTCTTCAATTGAACAGAATAATTTTTTTGTCTCTAGTTGCTAGGTGTCACAGGGGATTACAAAGCAAATTATAAACAGGTGACTTTTCAGTCCCTAAGTACCCTTTAATTTGGCTTCACCATATCCTGTTGCCCCTTTTAAGCCCTTCCCTACACAGTTGAACTTTGAAATATCCAACACAGAAATTAGCTTTCCTGGTCACAATTGCTGAATACCGAGCAGTGGGTCTATGACAAGCCTGTTCAACTTCTCCACTCTTAGAAGTTCTCAAATACAAAGTGACAATTAAGTGAAACATCTTCGCAGCCCAGGTTATACCTTCAGCGATCCATCTTATATAAATCATTTAATTACCTGCATTTGTCCCACCTCCTTACCCTTCCAAGGAAGAGGAGACATTGTGTTTACTCGTTTTTAGATAAATCTGGAGTCACTCTGTTCGTAATAACTCAAAGGGGCTTATTCCGATGACGGTGGGCCAGCCAGTGTCTGGCTTTTGGTGGTGGCCCCACCCACATCTACAGGAGCTGTCTGACTGCCGTATTCTGATCCAGCGGTCAAAGGCATTAGGAACGACCACTGCTTTTCCAATGGGCTAAAGGATCACTGCACCAGTGGAGGACCGTAATCCCCACAATAGGGGCGGCACCTGCACAGGTACCACCCTAGGCGTTACAATGCCTGTTTTCCTCTGCCTTTTCATGGTGTTCCAACTGCCATGAAATGGCAGATGGAACGTTAATTTGGAGGGCCGTAGAAGGGCCCCTGTCCACCCTGGGCCTCTGCTATGGAGCCTGGGGGGCACAGGTGTGCCCCCCCACACATCAATGGCAGTATACCAGGCACCACGTGGTGCATGGCACATGGTACCTAGATGTGTAAAATATGACTTTTTCAATTGCAGCTTGTACTGCAGCCCTTTCTTAGGCCGAAACACAAGCTGCAAATGGAAAATGTATATTTCTGTCTGCCTTGCTGGTGGTCACATTGGAATACCAGGAGTGGAAATGCCGACTCGAGGTTGGGCGGTTCCACTTCCACTGTGATGTTGGTGCGATGGTACAGAATATCCTTTTTACAAGTTATTTCACTACAGTAATATTTTTCCTAATGTGACGACTCTCACAGATACCTTAATGCATTTGCATACCTCTTGATGAGGATGTTATTTCTACTTTGCAACATTTGATGACATGAACCAGTTTTTTTTTTAATTGGTGAATTTTATGTCCCTAGGTCCAATCATGCCATATATAGACGGCTCCAACCAGTCCAATCTATATATTTAATCATAAACATGAATATGACAAAATCCATACATATTTTATGTTTCATTGATTCACTCCAAACAATACTCTCTTGTCAGTTAAAGACCAGGGAGAATATTTATGAACCTGTTTGCATTACTCTTGCACTTACAACATGTTGCAGGAGCGACGCAACACCTTAAATGCAATTTATAAAACTATGCAAGACTACTTTGTGGGGCTCTGAGTGGCTCCATGAATCTGGAGTAAAGCAACAACATGCACATTGCTGCAATTAATTACTTTGCTGGGGAGGCGTTCCATGAGTGTTGCATGGTGTTCTTTCCCACTCAACTCCCATGGTTTTTGATGCACTCTCAGATGTACCAGAACTGATGAATCTGGGAATGCACCAAAAAGATGCACCTTCCCAGAGAGGCATAACCAGGAGAAATATCTCTGTTTCTCCTTATTAATTCCTCTTTCTGTCTTAGCTGCATTCTGCAGCACACATGGAAAGAGTAATTTGACTCTTAGGATTGTTTTTGTGCAAGAAGGTACCTCTTCCTGCACAAAAACATTCACCATGATTCATGTGCTCCAGCCCAAAAGGAAAGGCCGGAATGCCCTGTATTGGCTTGAATAAGGCACATTACTGCCCTTTCCCTGTCATGCACAAACTCATAAATCTATCCCCAAGTATGTAATTTGTGAGGAACTATTTGATTATGAACAATTAAATATACCAAATCTGTGATAATCAAACATCCAATTGTTAATACTGGGATCTCTTTAAGGGACATTGCCTCATGGACTTTTACTATACCAAGCAACCTTAATTTGAGGAATGTATATAGAAATCTCAAAACTTGCCCTGTTGATGCCTCAGTGCATTTTGCATTGGTGAATATATATACAACAAAACAAATGTCTGGTTCCAAGTTTAAATTATTTATTGTTTTTTAAGAAATAAAAAAGAAAATGGTTACATAGGACAAACCATCAGTGATATCTGGGTGCAACCGCTTCTGTCCCTTTCAGATAGAGAAGATACCCACTGAGGTAGGGGACCAGGTGTGAGTCGTCATCTGGTGTAAGATGGTTTAAATCTTTCATTTCCTTTCACAGAAAAAAAAAGCTGGCTGGCTGCAGTCTGGTATCTGGCAATTATGGTCAACGATGGAATCTGCCAGAGTTGTGAAGTCGATCTAAGGACATATTACTAAATTTAAGTCCCTTGTTATTTCTTTATCAAATTTCTTTTTCATAGGACCCTGAAATAACTGTAGCCAAGACTCCTGGCAGTCACAACTGTGCTACTCTGCCTTTGAACCATCTGATGCAACCAAAACAACCCAATTATGAGCTCTTAATAGCAGTTGTCCTCTCAGAGTCTAACACTATCACTAACACACCCACAGGGCTAGTCATTTCAACTTGGATGCAAAATTTCAGAAAACAGAGACTGCAATTCCTGAAATATACTTAAGTAACATACAGAATGTCAATCAAGAGAACCATTAAAAACACATAATATTCTAATTTACCATCCACAAAGCTGAAATATCTAATTAAACTCACAATATCCCAGAAGCATCTTGTCATTGCTCAGCATTTTCTTGGGATTTCCCCCTGGCATGCCACACATGCATAATAGGTGGGGGTATTCCTGGGAACACCCTAATATTCAGTCATGGAAACACAGGGATGCCCCCAAAAGTACCTGGAGGGCCTCAGAGCCACCTTACTTCCCTCACTGACTAGCCATTCCATATTCAAATGTCAAGTTTGCTAAATTACTCTTCTGTGATCAATGTGTGAGAAGCTGCTAGTGAGGTTGGGGTCACCACATATCAACTTCAGACTCCAAGCCATACACACTGTATGATAATAACATTGAGTTTGTAGATAAAGCAAATGACTTAAAGATACTGACAGTGGGAATCACAAACATTCTGATATTAGACTAACAAAATGCAGAAGAAAGCACATTGAAGAATACAAAACACATTTTTATATTGTAGGAATATTGCAGCCACATATATTTTTTTAACTTATGGGAATTGTAACATGAATCTTGCATATAAATTTATACATTGTTGTACATAGTATTTTAAAGAGCTATCAACACGTATTTGAAAAAAATACCCTATAGTTTAAAAAGTCACTTAAAACAATATTTCTGGCTATACATTTCTCCTATCCACCAGATTGTCTCTTGTGTTTAAATTGGGTCTGAGCAGAATTATGTAACACTTGGGAAAGAATATACAGCCAAGCAGTCCAGCACTGGAAGCCAAGATAGCAAAGATCTCCACAGCCACCATGTACCTGCCCTTAGTACTGAGGTAGGCTGGGAGGAAGGACACCCAGACACTGCAGAACACCAGCATGCTGAATGTGATGAGCTTGGCTTCATTGAATCTATCAGGCAGGTCCCGGGCTAGGAAGGCCACGCTAAAGCTCATAAAAGCCAACAGGCCCATGTATCCAATTACACTGTAAAAAGCAGTGGTAGAACCCTGGGCACATAGCAGGATCATCCTGCCGGTTTCAGACTGTGTGTCAGTGTCTGGATAAGGTGGTAAGGTAAGCAGCCAAGTGGCACAAATTACTAGTTGAACCATCGTGCACAAAAGGACCATAGAGGCAGATACCCGGGGTCCTATCCATCTGCTTAAGGTGCTTCCTGGTTTTGTGGCATTAAAGGCAATGACCACAGTGATGGTTTTTGCTAATACACAAGATACAGCAACAGTAAAAATAATCCCAAATGCACCTTGTTGGATCAGACAGGTCCATGAGGTAGGGCGTCCAATGAATAGGAGGGAACAGAGAAAGGCCAACATTAGAGAGACAAGAAGGGTGTAGCTGAGATCTCGGTTATTAGCTTTGACTATTGGTGTGTCCCGGTATCTGAGAAAGATTCCCAGCACTCCAGCTGTGATTATAGAGCAACCAATACATATGGAGACTAAACTCACACCAAGACCATCAGTATATGAAAGATGGACCACATCCTTCTGCGAGCAGCCGTCCCTCCTTATATTGGGCCACTGTTCATCGGAGCATTTTAAGCAGTTTTCCATGTCTAAAAGCAAAAGTATATGTCTCATTTGTAATAGAAATGGTATCATAACATTATTTTACTGTTTGCTCTATAACAAGGGTTTATTATTGAATGATAAATCAATGTATAAAAGTAAATAATTGTAATATCTCCAGAACTCTAAGGTAAAGAAAAGCCTCTGAGCGACCATATAATAAGCCCAAATTAACTTTGCAAATATTAATGGAATAAATAAAAATACATGTGCGACTGAGAGTGTCATGGATTAAGAAAAAGCTGCACAACCTCCAAATCAAGTAACAATTTAAGTTTCCATATAACATGTACAAAAAAATGTATTATTTGAGGTCATGTTCACAAAAGGTTTTTCCTCACTTACTTGTTCAAAATGCTGTTTGTGATTTATAAGTACACATCCATATGATAGGATCAACATTCGTTATGTGCAAATTTGATAGGATGGATTTATATTTGCCATTCAAAAACTCATTAGCAAGGCAGAGAGAGCCAATTGCAGGTAGATGCAGTGAGTAATTATACCCACCTGCATGGGGATGTCTGGGGGTCCATGGCACCCCCTTTCTCCCCTCGAAACGGCAGTTATCGAGAGGGTCAGTGAAAGTGTGCCACCATTTTGTGGCACACTTTCAGTGTTACTCCTAAAGGTATGTTTGTCTCTGCTCCCACTGTAATAATACAGCAGGGGCACAGACGCAAAAAGGGACACTTTTTCTAAATTGTTGCACAGTAAACGGAGGAACGCAGCATTGTCAGCGAGTCATAGCGGCTCACCCGTCTTCAAATAGGCGCACTTTCACCTCTCGGCGCACCTACTCCGCGGGTGCCCCATCGCCTGCATTGAGGAGGGAAACATACCTGTCGTTGTGAGGAGCACCGAGGCGGTAAGGAGGAAGCGGCACCGGGCGTGTGGCTGCAGCGGGGCTGCGAGCGTGCGGGGACTTCAATTCCCAGAAGTCCCTGCTAGACCGACAGAGAGCTTCCGGTCCGCTCTCCCTGCTGGCCCGCCCCCCGCCCTCCTGAGGCTTCAAAACATCAGTTGCAGCCCAAAACGAGTGGGACACTTTTTCTAAATTGTTGCACAGTAAACGGAGGAACGCAGCATTGTCAGCGAGTCATAGCGGCTCACCCGTCTTCAACTAGGCGCACTTTCACCTCTCGGTGCACCCGCTCCGCGGGTGCCCCATCGCCTGCATTGAGGAGGGAAACATACCTGTCGTTGTGAGGAGCACCGAGGCGGTAAGGAGGAAGCGGCACCGGGCGTGTGGCTGCAGCGGGGCTGCGAGCGTGCGGGGACTTCAATTCCCAGAAGTCCCTGCTAGACCGACGGAGAGCTTCCGGTCCGCTCTCCCTGCTGGCCCGCCCCCCGCCCTCCTGAGGCTTCAAAACATCAGTTGCAGCCCAAAACAAGTGGGACACTTTTTCTAAATTGTTGCACAGTAAACGGAGGAACGCAGCATTGTCAGCGAGTCATAGCGGCTCACCCGTCTTCAACTAGGCGCACTTTCACCTCTCGGCGCACCCGCTCCGCGGGTGCCCCATCGCCTGCATTGAGGAGGGAAACATACCTGTCGTTGTGAGGAGCACCGAGGCGGTAAGGAGGAAGCGGCACCGGGCGTGTGGCTGCAGCGGGGCTGCGAGCGTGCGGGGACTTCAATTCCCAGAAGTCCCTGCTAGACCGACGGAGAGCTTCCGGTCCGCTCTCCCTGCTGGCCCGCCCCCCGCCCTCCTGAGGCTTCATAACAACATCCCACTCCCGCAGCGCGGGACGCAGCCCGGGACGCAGCCCGGGACGCAGCCCGGGCTAAGTCTGGGCAAAGACAGGGCCGTTAGAGACCGTTTTAAGACCGGACCGGGCCATTTCTCTTGGTTTTATTTTTTTGAGTTTCTGTAGCTAGCATTCCTGCATTTTTTATATATTTATTGTAATAACCCTTTCACACAATGTCCTCACGCGAAACCAGGAGCAAGGCAACCAAGACCTCCAAAAAAGCTACAGGCACCCTAGATGATTTTATTACCAGGACCAGCCTCTCTATTGATAATGAAATAACTAAACTTCAGCACAAAGTATCAATTGAACTTGAATGTGCTAGGAGGCTTTCAACTGAACTTGCACTCAGAAAAAAATCTTCTCTAGGCAGCATTGCTACCTCCAAAACTCCTGAACGCATTTCTGGCCCAAAACCAATTATAGCCCTGGCCAAGGTGTATTCGACAGTAGAGGAAACAATTCCTCCTAATAATCATGAACCTCCTGGGCCTTCAGCTAGGGCCGAGTCAGAAAGCCCATTACAGTTGATTCTTTTAAAGGAGAGTGTCGAGGACATTCCAAATGGGGCGTCCTGTAAGTCACTAGTAGAGACGGAGCCTATCAAAAGCCAATCATCTACCTGTCGGCTACCAGTTGAGACAGAGTCTATCAAAAGCAAGTCACCCGCCAAGGTACCATCAAAGCACAAAAGAAAGCGCAAACATCTAACCGCTTTCGCTAGAAAAAAAGCAAAAGTAGCACTTAGCCATAACATTAAGGGGGGAACACCAAACATGCCTACTGTAACATCTGAGAACTCTGTACACGATGTAGCGTCAGTAACTGCAGAAAATACTAATAACAGCATAGATGAACAAATCTCTATTGCTATGTCTGATCATTTAGTTAGTGAGGGGCAAAGAGTCTCTTGTGATATGGCAGAACAAGATGGTGGAAGGGAAGAATTTTTAAAATTAGTGTGGGAGACGCTTAAGAGACTACTTAAACCACTAGAAATCAGGCTAACTGGTATTGAGAACCAGCTTCTCGAAGTTGAGAAAAGTGTCATCACCCTCTCAAGCTTAAGCCTCAACTGTACTGAAGTGCCTAGAGCCACCCAGCAAGTTCCAGTCCCCGTCCCGGTTTTAACAACAAATTCACATACTAATCTATTGAATGCGCAGCAAAAAAAGGAGGGGATAGTAAGTAATACAAATGCTAATCAATCAACTAGCACTAAAAACAAATCGAATCCAACTCCCTCAACTTCCACAGCTGTAAATACTACTAGTAAATCCTTACAGAAAAATCAGGTCCACAGTAACACTTCCCAATTGCCAATTCCTCCCTCTTCCCACTCTTCAATCAGAGTGCATTAGCCTCAAACAAACCTCAATCCAATCCGCCTGTTTACCCTTACATTACTTCTGCAAGCATCCAATCCTTGCCTGATAAATCCTTTTCAAATACCACCCATAAGCCGGACCATCAGTTTAGTCACACGTACAATAATTTTAGAGGAGGGTATATAGATCTGCCACCAGACGCTAGTCCATTTGTAGCTGTTCTCACAGGGGTGCCAGAATTGGATAGTCAATATGAAGAAAACTTCCAATCGCTAAAAAATAAAGTGATTTTTTGGCTAAATAAATATAAACCCATTCCTAACCAGATGAAAAGTAAGATCCTTATGGTTAGGAGGGTACCTTGGGTAGGGCCAACGGCCAAAACAATCACGGGTGACTGTATTGTCATATCCTTTGAAGAACCCCAAAGTGCTGAACAAATCTGCAATTGGAAATCGTACGGTGCGAATCCCCCTATCGAAGCCAGACCCCTATCATTCTTCTACCCTCCACCTAGACCTATTCATCATGGCCCCAAGTGGAACCCTGTCAACCAGTACTATGGCAGTGCTCCAAACTTGGCTAGACATGGTGATTATAATATGTGGTCTGGCATTCCCACCTTCAATAGATTTAGTTGCCTAGATGCTGTCGATTGACTTGGCACTATGCCTGACTGTATCTATGAATTATATGACACCTTCTGTAGAATGGGCAAAGGCAATTCCAAACTTAAAAATGTCCTACAATTGCACGATGATGACCAGATCAATAAGGATATGTTGCATAGGACCATCTCATATCCCCAGAAAATGGAATTATCTTATAAAGCTGGAAATGTACGCTATAGTACAGCTGAGGGTGGTCGGGATGGGGGATTAATTACTGCAGTTAGAGAAAAAGCCAGGGTTGCAGAGAAAGATATATCAAATCTGCAGGTAGGCAGCCTACCCAAACAGTGTGTAGCCAATCCTTCCCCTGACACTCAGAGCATTGCTCCTCGCTTACTCATTCTATCATGGAACATCGCAGGTGTCTGCAAGAACCTAAAAGACCCTGAGTGGGCAAACTATATTGACACCTGTGACATTTGTCTACTACAAGAAACTTGGGCTATAGAAGTTCCTCACCGGGTAGGATATAAAACTTATGGTATCAAGGCAGTCCAGTCTGATAGAGGAAGACCATCAGGGGGCCTATTAATTTGGCTAAAAATCACCCTGGTCATGCAGGTTGAATTTGTTGATACAGGCTCTCCGGATATTTTGGCCCTACGGGTGACTCCACCCTGTGGAAACGAATGTTACATCGTCAATGTTTATAACAGACCGATCAGTCACTCCAAGGTGTCACCAACACTTGAAGCCCTGGATCTCCTTTTGAAAAACGTAGTTGGAGATACCCCGGTCATCTTGGGAGGAGACTTAAATTGTAACTTCGAACCTGTCCCGGGCATCTCTGATGTGTTTGAAGATGAGGACAAAGCGTACAACATTCCCCAGCTTGAAACCACCAAATCTGTTAAATATTCTACATTGGCCAGCCAACTATTAAGACTTACTGCAGACTATGGCCTTAGAGCAGGCAATGGCCGTCTCCCATCGGACTTGCAAAAACAACCAACCTTCTCTAAAGCTAAAAGCAATCTAGACTTTGTACTTGTTTCTCTTAGCATCTGGCACTTTTTGATTGATCTGAAAGTAGTAAGCAGGGGGGAAAGTGATCACTATCCTTTGGAACTTTACATCAACATGAACATGGTTAGTGACACCATCTTAACATCAACTGAATCCACCCATGTCAGCATATGTGAGGACGTCCACATAAACAACAACAGACGTGCAGTAAGATGGCCACGTGTTTTGGCGGATGGTAATGCCATAGCGTTGGTGTATTCTCTTTTTGACCAAACGTTTGCACATATAGCTGACCATGCCTTCTTACCTCAACACTTTGAACATTTTGGCGATCTACACAAAGTCTTCTTTTCCGAACTAAAAACGTATCTATCAAAAATGCCGAGAAAGAAGCAGCAAAACACAAGAGTGGCCAACCACGGAAAGTTATGGTATGACCACTCGTGTAGAATTGCTAAAAGAAACTTATTGCTTGCCATTAAAAATAAGACAAAAGAAGAAGTTAAACTTGCAAGGGTGGAATACAAACGTACATTAAAAACATCCAAAAAACTTTGGGAGGAATCAATCTGGGCTGAAATGCTAGCCGCTACAAAAATCAATGATAATGTTGGCTTCTGGAGGCTAGTGGCTAATGGGGGGCATGCTGGGAGAGCTGTGAAAGATGTATTCCTGGATGAGATGACCTGGGTAACTCATTTTACAAATCTCTATAAACAATACGATGGTGACAGCCAAGGGAGCTTAAGGTCCCCCCCCCTTATTGAACCCCTCAACTTCACATTGGAAGAGACAGTAAGGGCGATCAACGAACTTAAAAACACCAAAGCCCCTGGTCCGGATAAAATACCGTGGGATCTTTAGAAACACGAAGTTGACGTCTGGGCCCCCTACGTGAACCGTCTGTTCAATGTCTTATCCTCAAACTGCAACTTTCCAGACAGTTGGCGGGCAGCGGAGGTTGTGCTAATATTTAAAAAGGGGGATAGACTGATACCCTCTAACTACAGACCAATTAGTCTGATGGACACGCTCCAAAAATTATATGCCAAACACCTGCTATTCAGGATCAACGACTGGCTTGAAGTCTCGAACATAATTTCCAAATTCCAAGCTGGTTTCAGGAGTAAGACCAGCACAACAGACCAAATTTTTCGATTTTGCTGTTTGATTTGGAAATATGTGCAACTGAAAAAAGGTCACCTGTATGTAGCCTTCGTTGACCTGAGGGCTGCATTCGATCTTGTTCCACGCAGTCTACTTTGGAAAACCTTACGAGAAATAGGTTTACCGGGATGCCTCCTAGCCCAAATAGTTGAGCTGCATGCTGATAACTTCGCAAACATCAGGTGGGGCCCAAATGGCGAGTTGACACGTAACATTCCCATTGAACGTGGGGTCCACCAGGGATGTGTCCTGGCCCCTACCCTGTTCTCTCTGTTTATTAATGATGTCCCTGAATATTTGAATGCTTGTGTTAATGATTCGCCGCAGCTCAATGGTGTAAGGGTGCCTGCGTTGCTCTTCGCAGACGATACTATACTTATATCTCAAACAAAAAAGGGCCTCCAGGCACTCCTTAATTCCTTCAGCTGCTATTGCCAGACAAAGGGCTTGGAAATTAATGCTAATAAAACAAAATGCATGTCATTAAATCCCAGTATGCCAGATAGAGGGTTTCTGACCTTGAACAGCCAAAAACTAGATACTGTGGATAACTTTTCCTATTTGGGTGTTGTACTCGATTCCAAGCAAAGCTGGAAACCCCAAATCGAGAAAAGTAAGATAACATATGCCCAAAATGTCAAACCAATTTTATGCAAAATGAATACTAGCACAAGCAAAAGTGTAACCCCGGTTTTAGAACTTTTTAAATTCAAAATACAATCTGCTGTGCTATATGGAGCAGAGATATGGGGCCCGTGGGCAAAGAATAGCTTTCAAATTCTGGACAATAAATTCATGCGGGCTTCTGTAAGGGTTCCTAATAGTACACCCCTTTTACCTCTCCAACTTGACCTGAACTTCAGGAGAACAGACCATCTAGTTATCTTAAGGCCATTATTATTCTGGGTTAGGCTTTGGACTACTCCTGAGCTGATAGATTACAGAAATGGCCTGCAAGAATTGATGACTCTTGATTCTTTTAACTCCATCCATTGGCTAGTGCATATTAAAAAATGGCTTACACTCTTGGGCTTATATTCATTATGGGAGACTCCAGACAAAATGCCTACCTTTTCCAAATTAGTAGTTAAGCGAGCCTTCTGGACCCACATGAGTGGAAAATTAGTGGATGGAAGTAGTGTTGGTTCCGCAGTCCAGGCTTTCTTATCATTTAAGGATGAGTTCCGTTTTGAATCATTCCTGGACGAGATTGAGCCACCCATTGCAAAAACCCTTTACTTAAAGTTCAGATACGGGATACTTATGCTGAATTACAATACCGAAAGATGGGCACAAAAAAGACTGGGAGTCTCGAATGTTAAAACTGGGTGTTGCCCTATGTGTTCCAATGTCTGTTCTGAGAATGAGGTTCACATGTTTTTTGTTTGTAGCGCATATATGAATCCTAGAAAGAAATGGCTGAAACCAATGTGTAACCTTCTGGGAACTAGGTCCTGCTCAATAGCCTTTAGGATCATGAAAAGTAATTCAACCCAGTACATTGTATTTAGTATAAGTAAATTTCTATATTCTGCTTACATAATCCGTAAAAAACAAGGACATTGCCTGTGAGTTGGAAAAGTGTATATGTTTACATAACCCTTACATTTTTAATATTTTTACATAATTTTTAAATTTGAAATGAAATATATTGCGTGATTGTTTCTAAAAAATGAATTGTAAAAGCTATTCTTTCTCCGTGCACCATTTTCTTAATTACTGCCATTTTTACTGCTTGATTTTTTATGTATGTATGTGACTTTTATGGCCAAATTGGCCGAAATAAAGTAATAATAAAAAAAATAAAAAAGATTCCCTCATTTGCATGATCCATGCAAATGAGGGCAAGCCCTATTGAAATGCCGATGGTGATACATGTGTGACAGCTCTATCAGTATTACAGAAGGGGACAGACAAACATCTGTGTCCCCTTCTGTGATACTAAGCTTACAGTCCATGGGCGAACCATTTTATAGTTAAGTTAGATATCACATTTAGGGTTGTTATGATCATAGTTCATTATTATCAGGTTTATGGTGTTCAAATGATACTCATATTTTATTGGACCCTTGATTAGCGGTTCAGGCAAGTTTTGACAGTCTACGCAAGTACATTGTTGTAGCAGTTCACTCTTTTATTTGTTTTATGTAGCAGAAATCATGTCCAATATAAGTTCACACTCGTGTCCAACACGTGTTTTGTCTATTGGTATTCACACCAGCAACTTCTTCAGGGCTACAGTTATATTTCATATCGGTACCCTGACATAGGTTTAGAGAACATCGTACTCTTTCCCTTTATTATCTCCCCCTCATTTAATATGAACGAGCCTTATATGGACAGAACTCCAAATAAGGACAGAATGCCTTATAGGCACTGAAGGCCTTATAAGGACTGATCCTTTTTAAGGACTAAACCTTTCACCTAGTTTCATGACGAGGGTGGGTTGCCCGATCAATGTTGCTAAGATGTCATCCTTAGCACATATGAAGAATTTGAGTACACTCTCCCATGCGGGTCATACTTCACCTCTCCTATCTAGGCACAAAGCTTTTATCCCCCAACGTCATCCTCATACTAAACAATAGGTAACACATGTACATAGACTATATAAATACAGCACCTCTTGCTATCAGTAAGTAGGAGGGAACCAAGACTTCAAGGCTGACACACTGACCAGACACGCTGCGGCTCCAGCATGCCATCGCTCCAGCTGACAGTGGTCTAACCATCCCTTGCGGAGTGTCCAACTCAAGTCTAGGACCAAGTCCGACACTCTCACTGTTCAAGTTTGGGGGTTTGACTAAATCCTAGTGGGATTCTTAGCTCTTGGATTCTAGACTAGTACATTATAAGACTCTTAGGCATATTAGCTCTTAAGCACCTACTCACATGCTAGGTAAACTCAGGTACATTTAGACTGGCATCGTAGGAGTCTGTACTTTATTTTAAAAATGCATTTTATATTCATGTATAGGTTCATGACTATTGAAAATGGTATAGCTGTACTATTCCTTTTTTTCACTGTACTGCTGATACTATATCTCTGATACTGTATTACAATGGTACCAGCACATATATTTTATATCAGAAAAACAATGGTACATTAATTATTTTTATAAACACGCTCAACTGTTTCTTATGTGTCTCTGAGAGCTAAACAAGAAATCACAAGTGACTGGGTGAAAAGTAGTATATTGTTTCCACGTGTCTGAGGTTATTATGTTCTGAAAGTTGCACAAACTAATCTCTCTGATAATAGGAGATTCTAGTAGCACTGTGAGCTAGCTAATGCGAAAACAAGGCTGACATATTCGGTGGGGGTGTACAAACTCATTTTGCCACCCAGCCCACAGTATATGTTATCGGTAAACAGCGTAGATCCTGCATAAAAGGCTACTATTGGAACTACACTACTACAAGAGGAAGACAATATTCTCACAATTGTCACTTATTTGCAGTTCCTAAATTTGCTAATCCATAACCACTGTGAGTGTTTGTTGCACTTCACTTGATATCACCAGTGCAAGTGATATTGTTCACCACGCTATCCAATACTTTGTGGGATAGTGCTCATATGAAAAGACCAGTAGAGCTCCCTCAGTGAATGTACATACAGGATATTCAAAGTGGAAAAGAAAAAGAAAATCAGTCTTGACATAAGTAGATAGCATAATTATATTATCAGTGTCTCTCATACCCAGGTGCCTATTCGACCACAAACGGTGATACTGATATCTCCAGTCTCCTATTTAGTAACTTCATAGTAACTTTCCCTAAATGTATAATTTCAAGTAAGTAGTCAATTCAGAACAAATGTAATTTGAGACACTTCTCAGACCCCAACTCTGTAACTGGGTTCCCAGCCAAAGCATTTAATTAAACCATCTGTTCCTGTTTTCTAAACGACTCTTGTATTTTGTTTTTTCAAGGTGAATGCTCATTTGAGCAACAGTTTTTCATGGTCTATGGGCTTAAGAGAATGAAAAAACAACTTCATATCAATTAAGACATTTGCTCCTTTGCCCAGCGGCAACACAGAGTCGCTTTTCACTTTCAAGAAGCCATTGAGAAATAATTGGAAACATGTTCAAAGTATGACATCCTTGAACACTGCCCCAGGCCTGCTCCATTGGTCTCACCTATAGTGGAGGTGCCAAAAAAGGACAGTGGAGATGCGGTCCACATCTGTGTCGATATACACTAGGCTAACAAAGCAATCTGGAGAGAAAGACATCCTAGTCAACACATAGTGGACAGGATCACTCAGTTAAATGCAGCCAAAGAGCTGGAAGAGCACTGTAAGTACAATACTACTTTTTGACTCATGTTGGTTTGTTCAGATACAAAAGGTTTAGTTTTGGAGTGTCATCAGCTTCAGAAAACATTCAAGATATTATACAATGAATAATTCAACTGTTACACATGTTTTAAATACAGTGATGACATATTGATATTTAGGACAACATAAAAGGAGCATGACAATGCTCTTACACAAGTGTGGCAGCTACTTACAAATGCAGGTTTTAAAATATGAGTTTCACAAAACCAAACTTAAGTTATATGAACGCATGGGGGAATGTCTCCTGACCCAGACAAATTGCAAGCGCTGTCATCTACTTGTCTCCCTTGAGATGTCACTTTGCTTCGATTCTTTTTTCAGGCATGACCCGTTATTGCTCAAGGCTCATTGGTGACTTTGCCACAGTGAGTGCTCTGGTGACAGACTTCACAAAACAAGATGTCTTCTTCCAGTGGTCATTTGAAAGTGACCAAAGTTTCAAAGACTAAAACATGAGATTGAGAATGCAACTGAAATAACCTCATTTGACCCAAAGCTAAATACTGAGATCACAGAAGATACGAACCCAGTGTGACTCTGGGAAATCCTTGCCCAACATAATGGTCATCCCAATGTCCATAGACTCACAGAGGCCTATGTCAGTTGAAGGCTGACTGACACAGGACAAGCCTATTCTCAACCGGAGAAGGAGAGTCTGGCTATAGTGTTGGCCTGCAAATATTTTCATTTGTTTCTATTTGGAAAACAATTCACTATCATTACAGACCACCAAGCACTGCTCACTATTTTTAGAAAGCCGAAAAGTTCGACATCCAAAGTATCTGAGGAGTACATCAATTTAATTGTGAAGTCCAGCAGGCCAGCAGCGCTATCTATGAAACAGATTATTGATGCTACCAATGCTGATGAGATCATGCGTATACTTAAGGACATCATTTTGACTCAATCATGGAAGAAAAGTACTTGCCTCTTTGTTGATGAACTCTCTGTTACCAGGGAAGGTGTTGTATTGAGATGTAATACTTGAGAGTCTAAGGCAGCAAGTTATTGAGCTAGCTTATGAAGGACATTGTGGCATTGTAGCCACCAAGAAAGCTTTGAGAGATCGAGTGTGGTTCACAGGTCTCGATGAGCGAGTTGAGAGGTGATTAAAGAGTGCCATCTTTGCAAATGCCTTTACCCCTAAGTAAAGCAGAATCCATTGACATTGCTTGACCTTCCTGCTTATGCCTGGGAAGGAGTTGCAGTTGCTTTCTTAGGACCCCTAGGGAATAGACATCATCTGCAATGGAGGCGTTATCATCAATAACTCATATCAAGGCCATTGAGTGGCTGAATTACATTATTGCAGCATGGGGTGTCCCTGTCATTTTTAAATCTGAAAATGGTCCACTGTTTAATAGCATTCAACGAGTGTCTGGTCAAACTCAGTGGCAAGCATCAAAAGAGTACACTTCTGTGGCTTCATGCCAATGGTGTTGTGGAATGATTCATGATTACCCTCAAAAGGTTAATTCAATGAGTATCAATGGAGAGAATGAAGCCCAATCAGGCCCTGTGTCAAGCAGTCCTTGCTTGTCGCTCAACTCCTGTCTACACAACTGGTGAGAATCCTGCCATCTTGCTCATTGTAAGAGCCATTAGAACCAAACTACCAAAGTGGACAGCAGACCGATCACAGAACGGTAATGAGGTTTGTGTCACGGGCACTGCTCAAAAGCGTAAATTGAAGATCTATGCCGATCGGTGCTAACAAGCTCAGAAAACTGTCTGCGATGAATGTGACTCGATCCTTGTCAAGCAGAAGCAAAAGCAGAAAGCAGATATCCCTTTTGCTGTTGATCCTCTGATGGTTGTGATGTGTAAAATACACATGGTGATGGAACATCGTCCCAGAAAGTCCATCACCCAGGGCTCAACACACTTTAAGCACCTTCCTTGGTTTTTATCAGGTCCTGCAATTGTGGATGAGGAGACCCGATCTAATGATCAATATCAAGAGTCAGAACCTGAACCATCGGTGCCACATTGGAGTGAATCTCAACTACCTCATACCACTCATTCTGGCTAATTAGTGCAAGTGCTGGGACAACGTATTGAAGAACACTAATGTGACTGTTGTTTCTTCTTTTTATTTAGCAAAAGGGGAAAGGTAGTGTTTTTAGACTATGTACACTAGGACCCTGCAGCTCTGGACAGATTCCACAGATGAATTACGTAACTTGCTGGGAGTTATTAAGGTGTGGTTAGTAATGGTTATGACGTTATAAGAGTGCAGTGTATGATTGTATGCTGAGGAATAAAGACATCGGTTACAGAACTACGTGTGGTACATATTCATTTGCAAGCTTCTGGGCGGAGGAGGATGCTACATCTACATGCTTTTGATGGTTTCAAAATTTCCTTTCTCCTAATGCAATGAATTACGTTACCTATAGTTAGCCGTGTGTGGCTATATTACACAAGCCGAGGTTTGTGTTTGCGGTCCATTAGACCATGTAAAAAGCAGAAGGACCTGTTTGATTAAAGTACCTCCATATTGGATTTCGCAATCAGGGCCAGACTGTCTATTTTGTATGTATGCTAGGCCCAGAACTGAAACCGAACACTACATTTTGTTATATTTTCTGTACTTGGCCAAGGTTGCAGCCTGACTTGCTAAGAAGGCACATTCCAATGTGCACACTTCATTTTGCCCCCACGTTAAGAGATGCTGAAACCCAGCACTGTCTCCTTGTATCTTTGATAACATGTTCCCATCTGGCATGTGTTAGCTCGTCTCTTTCTGTGCTCTATTGTTCATGTTCAGCCCAAGCCAGTAACTTTCCATGGTGGGCGTGGTTAGAGAGAGCTGGGAAGTCCTTTTTACATACCGTAACCTGTTGGGAAGTCAGTCCCCCTCAGCGTCCTTCTTAGAGTGCAGGTCTGACTGGGACTCTCTCTACAGAGATTTACTAATAAAGCTGGTTTGAATTCTCTACTGTCTGACTGACTCTTCACTTGGGAAGGCATAGAAGGGGCTATGGTGAGAACCTGTGTGGCCCTTGAATTGTTACGTCCTTCACTTTCAAACAGCACCCACCTCAAGTGCATCCTGCTCAACACCCGCTCCGTCCACAGACACGCCATCGAACTCTGGAACCTCCTAGACGCCACAGCCCCTGATGTCGCCTTCCTCACGGAGACCTGGATGAACGCCTCTTCAGCTCCCGACATCGCCATCGCTATCCCAGAGGGCTACAAGATCGTCCGGAGGGACCGCAACGCCAACCAGATGGGAGGAGGCATCGCCATCATCCACAGGAACACCATCCGTCTCACGACCAGCACCGACAACACCCTGAACACCGCCGAACACCTGCATTTCCAGATCCACACCAGCCCGAACACCACCCTCAGAGGCATCCTGATCTACCGACCCCTGGGACCACGCACACAATTCAGCGAGGACATCGCCGACTTCGTCAGCCCGCATGCCCTCCCCTCCGCTGACTACATCCTCCTAGGCGACCTCAACTTCCACCTGGAGAACAACAACGACCGCAACACCAGCACCCTGCTCGACAACCTCGCCAATCTTGGACTCAAGCAACTGGTGTCCACCCCCACCCACCTCGCCGGACACACACTGGACGCAGTCTTCTCCTCCAGCCCAGACATCGACTTCAGCCACGCCACAGAGCTTCAATGGACGGACCACAGCTGCGTCCACTTCACCTTCAAGAGAACGACGACCCACCGCCACCAGCAACAGGCCGCCCGCAGAAGCTGGAACAAGATCACAGCAGACCAGCTCGCCACCTCCCTGAGCCAGCACCCTCCTGCCAGCTCAGCGAACCCCAGCCAGGCCGCCGACAACCTCACGAAGTGGATCAGCAACTGCGCGGACGAGCTCGCCCCGCTGAGGACCCCGCCCAGCAGACCCGGCAGCAAGAAAGCCCCGTGGTTCACCGACGAACTCAAGAGCTCCAAGAAGAACTGCCGAGCCCTCGAGAAAGTCTGGAGAAGGGAACCTACACCGGACAACAGGACCTCCCTCAAGCTTGCCACCCGGAAACACCACCAGCTGATCCGCGCCGCCAAGAAAACAGCATTCAAGGACCGGTTGGACAACAACGCACACAACTGCAAGGAGCTCTTCAACATCGTGAAAGAGCTCTCCAACCCCAGCGCAGGGAACAACGACATCACCCCATCGCAAGACCTCTGCAACTCCCTCGCTTCACACTTCCACAACAAGATCGCGGACATACACAACAGCTTCAACAACCAACCAACGCACACCATGACCGAACAACCACCCCCCACCACCACCCTCCACGCCTGGACCCCGATCAGCATCGAAGACACCATACGCACAATGAACTCCATCCACTCCGGATCACCGACCGACCCCTGCCCTCACCACGTCTTCAACAAGGCCGACGCTGTCATCGCACCCCACCTGCGGGACATCATCAACACCTCCTTCGACACCGCCACCTTCCCTGAGAGCTGGAAACACGCCGAACTCAGCGCTCTCCTCAAGAAACCAACAGCGGACCCCACCGAACTCAAGAACTACCGCCCCATCTCGCTCCTCCCGTTTCCAGCCAAAGTCATCGAGAAGACCGTCAACAAGCAGATGGCCGCCTTCCTCGAGACGAACGGATCCCTCGACCCCTCACAGTCAGGCTTCCGAGCCAATCACAGCACCGAGACCGCCCTCATCGCCGCCACCGATGACATCCGAGCCCCGATGGACAATGGAGAAACAGCGGCCCTCATCCTCCTAGACCTCTCCGCGGCATTCGACACTGTCTGCCACCGCACCCTAGTACAGCGCCTCAGCAACGTCGGAATCCAGGACAAGGCGCTGGAATGGATCATCTCCTTCCTCGACGGAAGAACACAGAGAGTCCGCCTACCACCGTACAAGTCAGAGGCCTCCGAAGTCATCTGAGGCGTCCCTCAAGGGTCATCTCTGAGCCCCACCCTCTTCAACGTCTACATGAGCCCCCTCGCGGCCATCGTACGCAAACACAACCTCAGCATAATCTCCTACGCCGACGACACCCAGCTGATCCTCTCCCTGACCAACGACCCCGCCTCCGCCAGAGCCAACCTGCACGATGGGATGAAAGAGGTAGCCGAGTGGATGACGACCAGCCGCCTGAAACTGAACTCTGACAAGACGGAGGTCCTCATCCTGGGCTCTTCACCCTCCGCCTGGGATGACTCCTGGTGGCCTCCCGCCCTGGGCACCGCACCCAAACCGACAGACCATGCACGCAACCTGGGCTTCATCCTGGACTCCTCCCTCTCCATGACCAGGCAAGTCAACAACGTCTCCTCGGCGTGCTTCAACATCCTACGCATGCTACGAAAGATCTTCTGGTGGATCCCCTCCGAGACCAGGAAGACCGTCACCCAGGCCCTCGTCACCAGCCGACTGGACTACGGCAACGCCCTCTACGCCGGTACCACTGCCAAGCTCCAGAAGAGACTCCAGCGGATCCAGAACGCCTCAGCCAGACTCATCCTCGACATCCCACGAACCAGCCACATCACCGGACATCTGACAGACCTCCACTGGCTCCCCGTCAACAAAAGAATCACCTTCCGCCTCCTCACCCACGCACACAAAGCCCTACACGACCAGGGCCCGAGCTACCTCAACAGCCGAATCAACTTCCACGCTCCCAAACGCCACCTCCGATCAGCCAACCACGCCCTCGCCGCCGTCCCCCGCATCCGAAGAGCGACTACGGGAGGAAGGTCATTCTCCTACCTGGCCGCCAAGACCTGGAACTCCCTCCCGACCGACCTGCGCCTGACCCAAGACCACCTCTCCTTCAGGAAGAAGCTGAAGACCTGGCTGTTCGAGCAGTAGCGGCAACCCCCCCCCCCCAGCGCCTTGAGACCCTAGGGGTAGGTAGCGCGCTATATAAGTGTCACTGATTGATTGATTGATTGTTTTGATGTGTGAGTACATTGCTTTTACGTATTCTTTAGAATAGTTAGGAGAGAAGCCTTCTGTGCTGGTTTGATACCCATTAGTCCCTTCCCTGATGATATTATTGATTTGTTCATGAGTCAATGGGTTCATTATTTTTCCTCTTCCAAGCAGGGCATGGTCAGTACATTACAGTACAGTAAGGTAGTGAGTAATATGTGTCAGTAAACATTTACTTTGGGAGATGTATAGTTCTAAATAATACTGGCTAAAGTGCTTAGCTATCAGGGAAAAGTTGTACAGAGGTATCTCCTGGGAGGATTATACACAAGTTACTATATCTTCAGTCTGCCTAGGGCACATTGATTGCGCTAGAGTTCACCAGGACCCTTAGTCTCTTCATATGTTCTGGCTCTAGTATATGTGGCTGTATAATTAATCTATTTGTCTGCAAATTCATGTATTCAGTATTTTTCATCTGCTAATGGAATCACTCAACGAGGCCAATTTCCATCTAAGATAGACTAGGATCATACTACACCAGTGTGTTCAGCAATACTAACACCTTGAATGTATACCTGAATGCCTCCCACACAGTTCCATAATTTTCAGCAGTGACCATATTATGATCATAGTCTTAAATGATAGCAATAGCTATTTTGGATAGAAATACTGTGTCCAACAAGGACTCAAAAGGAAGTGTCCATTAGAAGCAGGATGGGTGTCCAGAATGCTGAATTATACTAGCACAGGGGAAAGGTCAGATTGTGTGTAACCCAGGTTCATTGCACCTTTAAACATCAGGATGTAGTCAATGCGAGATTGCACTGCAAGCACAATATAATAGAACATACATTTTTTCACTGTAGATTTTCTCTGCCTCTATATGGCCATACGTCTAATAGTTGATTTTGGTTGAGTATTTGATTTAGTTTACAACGTGTTGCGTATAGTTTTCTACGAGAGTTAGAGTGCAAGATACATTTGAGACCCCTTCCCCCCAAACAAATTGTACTAACCCTTTGAAGGTAGCCAAATATTTGTGGGGGGTGAATGGCCCTTAAGTGGAAATAAGGTCCGTTCTCTCCACCTCAGTCTCATATATTGCGACCACATATATGCTGTAGTGTTTCCCTTTCGACTCAGAGTAGCATGACTCTGGCATGAGAGATGAACAAGGAGATGACTTTTGTGCCTCTAAACATAGGCTCTTGACTGGGAGTGAGTGGTTGAAATGTTTCAGTACTCCATCCAGCATAATGTCGTGTTTGCTGGGTTTGCCTTTAGTGGACAAGGGTATGCCCAGACATGGGTCTCTTGCTCACTGTGCCACTGGATTCAAGCTAGCCTGGCTGATGAAGGGTGATAATCTGAAACCGGTCAAAGGATGCTTATTACAGTCCAGGGAGGACCTGGTCTGGCAGTTCGGTGTGGACTGTTCCCATGAGGAGCAAAGTCAAGACTAATTGGCATATGTCTTGGTCCAAACTGGAGTGACATAGTAAGCAAATGGATTAAACTGACTGGGGGTGATCGGCTAAACAGTTTCAGAACTCCATCCATCATTTCTTGTGTCTCCTCTAAATGTATGCTAGCAGGCTGTTTGAAAGGTGTATTGCCTGTATAAATGGCACCATTTTTTTTTAAATAGGCTAAAACACTGCATTCCTTCCTGATTTTCCAAGCCACTGGTGTTTAGTTTAGATTTACCGGCCTCATCATTAGACAATAAATTAGCACAATTGCCCACTCTGGTATTTTCCTAAATAGTTCAGCCCTTACTATCACAAGACCATTTATCTCTCTTCCTCAGATCCTGCCAAGCCCCTCAAACACTGTAAACCCAAATAACAGTGAAACACAATTCTTGTTCATCGACTCTATCAAAATCAAAACATTGATATATAGAGTGTGTAGCTGTGCATGCAAAGTGCAGAGCATGTCATGGTTGAAACCCATGCAAAGGGCAGTGGTGGCCACATCAAATAGGGAGCAGTACTCTCAAAACATATTTAATTGATGCACAAATTACATAACCCAACCATCATATTATCTGCTTTCAATAGGCATTTGCAGAGCAGATCTTATGTCAAAAAAACTTCACAAACTTCACGGGTGCTGAGTAGCTAGAATAAGCCTAATTCTGCACTTAAGCAACATATGAACTCAAGTCCATATTTATGAGCCCAGTTGCATCACCCTTGCGCCATACAACATGGTGCATGTGCGACACAACTCAAAAATTTGATTTACGAAACCTCGGAAGGCCACTTTGTGCATTCTTGAGAAGCTTCTTGAATCTGCAATTTGCCCTGCGTTGTGTTACTCTGCCCTGGGAAGGCATTCCATGGGTGTTGTGTAGTTGTTCGCATGCAACTTCCATGTTTTTTGATGCATTCCCAAATTTACTAAAAATTGTATACCTGGGAATGCGCATTAAAGATACGCCTTCTTAGGGGAGGCGTAAGAGAAAAATATACATTCTGCAGACATAGATAGTGGAAAATGACTCTCAGGATTGTGTTTGTGCAGGAAGATTCCCCTTCCTGCACAAAAATAATCCTGGATGCAAGACAAACACCCTTGCACCTGGTGTAAGGGTGCCTGAGTTGGTGCTAGACAATCCTAACAGAGTCAATGCAGGGATAAAGGCAGACATGCACCATTTTCTTTTAAATACCGCTCATTACCGCAAATTCACAGTCATGCAGTGCTGCAAGGTGGTGTGGTGTGCTACGTGACTTTCCCATAAATATTACCCCCAGTGTCTATTTGCTAAGGCTACTTTGCTAAGATTCAATGCTGTTCTTGTGTACAATAAAAACAGGGGGCCATCTGTTGTCTATTTAGGACAGAACAAGTTATAACATTATATTGAGAACCATTGAGTTCTAGGAGCATTATTCATTATTCTCTAGCACAGAGGGCTCACACAAGCACTTCACGAGCTGGGCAGATAACATGAGTATGTGTTTGTGTGGCATGTCTTATTAAAAAAGATTTCCTGTATACAATGCACTAGTTCCTGTTAATGTCCTACAAATACTATCAGGTGTAAAGTCTTCACTCACCAGAGGAGTTTGAAAACTCTCCCTCTGCACATGGCACACAGTCAAAGCAGCAGGTGGGCTTTCCTTCTTTGGGAGCCTTCCGGGACCCAGGGAGGCAGCTCTCACTACAGACAGAGGAGGGCATCTGTGGAACAAGAAATGATGAGGAGAGATCAGTTTTAAGGAGTGAGAATAGAACTGTAAAAGCTGACACTATTCAGAAGAGACACAAATGGTAGTTCAAGGCTCTCTTTGGGGTGCCTTTGCCCCTCCTATGGGGTGTGAATGCAAGGCTTAGCTCCATTAGAGGTGCTTGGGGTACAAAGATCAATCATCAGAATGCAAACAAGGCAAAATACGAACAACCCCAGACAGTAGATGGGATACATTGCAATCCAAATAAAAGACAAACATTTCTCAAATACAATATAAGGTTGAAGTAATAGCTATAAACATGCATTAACTAGTTATCACTTTAAGGCCTGAAATGAATCCACTCCTTGGGGGAAAAGGTAACAAAGAATAGGATGTTCGAATAGATGTTTGAAATCATCTTAGCCACTAGCAATCACAGTGAGCCAGATTCCAGTCCTTCTTTTCACACCCTGATACTGCTCTAGACAGAGACCAGACATATGCAAATCAGGCAGGACTGACTCTGAGAGGAGACATCCAGCCCAAACTGCCAGGCCTCCTCCAGACAGGAGCAAGAGGGACCCAGATCAGGTTGGGCCTACTTAGGCCTCTTTTCTTAGGTTTAACTGCAGACATCTGTCTGGGTGAGCACCGGCTCCATTTCTGGCCTGAACTTATCATACAACACAGAGCCGCTGTCTGGTCTCTCTCCAGACAACAGGCGAGACATGATGCTCTAGATTTGTTATTAGTACGAATCAGAGTATATGTAGGACCTGTGTTCCCTATCTGAAAAACTGCTGATTAGGAGTCAACAAGAGTGAGCTTGGCCATCAAAAGAGGAGGGAGCATAATTGCATGTACAGAGAATCTGCATTTCCCATTGGATGCTTGGAAGCATGCTTTTGTGAAGGGAACAGGAAATCACATTTGTAGAGAGCCTCATGAGAGCGTAACATGTACAAGCAGGCATTTTTTAATTAACACGTAGCACGTGTAATGGTTTGAATCATGTCCTGTACTAACTTTGTGTTACTTGTTGTCTGTGTCATATTTTCCCAGGTAAATAATTGAATTAACAGTGTGGCGAGGACTAACCCCTAGCCCTGAAGAAATTACCAATACTGTGAATGGCAATGAAACATGTTGGCCTTCCATGAAACTTGATGGTTTGCGTCAGTGGTCTTGTTTTTAAATTGAGAAGCAGTGATTAAAGTATTGGTGTTGCCAGTGGTCGTTTAGCTCGCTTTTAGTCAGGAGAAGCGAAAGTCAGTGGTAATTTTGCTTCTCTAAATAAGAGGTCAGAATAGGACTGCATACGGAGATTTCTCCAAGTGAGGGTTTTTACCTTTTTCACACCCCTAAGTAATTTTGAAACTTGTTTCACAATATTTGTATATGGGTTAGAGTTGCCAATGATGAGAACCGGAGCACACTGGTGAGAACCAATCAGTAGCTCCCTAGGTGATGTTACTGTGAGGCACCTCCATACCTGTGCACATTTTTTCATTTTTTCACGTAAAATGCACCTTAGTGGTGTATAATGGGGAATGACACAGAACAATAACTTTTTTAAATATATATATATAAAAGTATGGACAGGAGCACCCAGAAATGGACAGCATTGTGAGTAACTGAAGTTAAATATTTTAGCCAAGATGTGGCTTTGGGGTATGCTCACAAGAAGTGTTCCATATTAGATCAGGTTTTCTTGGATTGAAAGCCTCACATTGGGCCTCATTTTTGAGGCCGTGCGTCACTTTTACACCGCCGGTGCGTCACTTTTCGTGACGCACCAGAGGCATAAAAAATGCGCCTTGTTGCGCCATATTTACAAAGTGACGCATGCAGGTAGAGGCGTCACTTTGTAAACCCCTGCTCCACATTATACCTGCGCCATGTATAATGTATGCAAGGGGGGCGTATTGACACAAGAAAGGGTCGTAGAAGTGACGCAGTGAAATCTATGAGATATAACTTCTAGGACGCTGGTTGTCAAAATCTTGTGCCTGCCTCACAGCAGGCGTAAGACTGACGCAGGCCCTTTCACATGGGGCTTGCCCCATGTGAAAGGACGCATTGCTGGAGTTGAATCACTTTTGTGACACACTCCAGCAATGCGTAACTTTTGCGCTTACAGTTACGTCAGAAATACTGACGTATCTGTAACTTCTTGCGACATGATGCGTCATACATTAAATATGACGCATCAGGTATGTCGCAAAGGAGTGCGCACTGAGAAGTGACACATCGCTGCTTTCACGTAGCGATGCGTCATTTCTCATAAATTAGGCCCCTTGTGCCAAAGGTGCTGCGTGTGATTTGAAAGTCATGCCAGGAATGGGGGATTTTAATGGGGAGTACTGTATCCAGTCCTTGTGCAATGCGCTGCTGGTGGTGGTATGTTATGCAGATGAAAAGCCCCTCGAGTGCCATCCAGCTGGGTTGCACAGAGAAGATGGAAGTGCCAGAGCTTTGGAATGCCAGGCAGCGCACTGCCCATCATGGTACTCAAGGATTGTGATAATGATCAAAGGGCGCTGTTGCACCATGTAAATGGTATGCAGACTTAACCAAAAGAAAAAAAAAAGTTTCAACAACCAAAGTGGATAGGCCACAGGAAACTGATAAAAGAAACACAGGAGATACAACAGGCAAAAACCAATAGAAACGGAGGAAATCAAACTGGCAAGCACATCGACCTATAAGAAGTGAAGGTGGCATGTAAGTCCCTTTTAATATGCATTAAAAACAATAGATTTCACAAGGACAGTGCATAGGGTGACCAGAATTTCAAAGCCAAAAACCGGGACATTTCGCAAAAAAAGAAGGACCACAATTTCATGTCATCCCAGCGCACAGAATGACAGCGCTCCAGCGCTGGCGGGAAAAACTGGACTGTCCCGGCAAAACCTGGGATGCTTAGTCACCCTAACAGAGCAAGCACCTTGCAGGCGAAACCTAAAAATACAGTGACAGAAATTGGTGGCCTGCTATCACTTTTAGGACACCATCCCTTTGTAGCTATTTACTGAGACTCACAAATTGAGAATTGCCTAATAAGATTTACCTAAGCACATTTATTTTGACCTTCTGTGATACTTTTTATATATATTTTTTTTTTTATTGTACTGTGACTTTGATTGCTTGCAAAATAAAATACTGATTTTGTACATACATCAGACCATAGTTCTTACATTTGTGTTTTTAAAGAATGATGTACAATTGAATACACCACTGGCTAAAACTAGTTCACAGTAAACTAATTTAAAAGTATGCTACTTTATTTTGAACGGTATCCTAAAGATTGAATTACACCTGCCAAATAGAATATAGCAGTTACATTTTTTAAATCTTATTTAATTACTGATGAAATGTGCTTTTTGTTGTCCTGGAAAAGGAGTAATTCAGTTCAGTTCAAACAAAGGTTTATTTGGACCAATTAGTCCTTAATAACCTATAATCTCCTTAAATACAATCTCATTGAAAATATATCTTAATAAAATCCATACTAATAATATAAAGAGAGAGCCCAAACCTTTGAGGCGGGTAATCTCAGGAACCACAGCACCAATCACAACACCCAATACAGCGTTGGAAAGGGCAGTTGCAGCAGAAGGACATAGGCTATGCAGACGCCCACCATATGCATTTAAAAGGTAAAAGAACCTTGCCAGCAAAGTAGTCCCTTGGGGGCGTGTCTGCGTTGGGCTGGGGCGTGTGCTGGGGGCGTGACAAACACTGGGGGCATGTGGTACGTTCCACCCTTCATGCCATGTCTCATATTGTGTGCTAATCCCACCCTGCTCCCTTTAAATACCCCTGCACCCCATGATCATAACCCACCCTTACTCCTTAAAATACCCCAACACCCTTAAACACTAACCCATCTTAACCCTATAAATATACCCTGTACCCCAAAACCCAAACCTATCCCTAAACCCTAAAACTACCCCTATACCCCAAAACCCAAACCTAGCCCTGAACCCTATAAATACCCCTGTACCTCAAAACCCAAACCTACCCTGAACCCTGAAAATACCCCTGTACCCCAAAACCCAAACCTAGCCCTGAACCCCAAAAATACCACTGTACCCCAGAACCCAAACCTACCCCTGAACCCTAAAATACCCCTGAACCCCAAAACACAAACCTAGCCCTGAACCCTTAAAATACCCCTGTACCCCAAAACCCAAACCTACCCCTGAACCCTAAAAATACCCCTGTACCCCAAAACCCAAACCTAGCCCTGAACCCCAAAAATACCCCTGTACCCCAAAACCCAAACCTAGCCCTGAACCCCAAAAATACCCCTGTACCCCAAAACCCAAACCTACCACTGAACCCTAAAATACCTCTGTACCCCAAAACCCAAACCTAGCCCTGAACCCTAAAAATACCCCTGTACCACAAAACCCAAACCTATCCCTGAACCCTTAAAATACCCCTGTACCCCAAAACCCAAACCTACCCCTGAACCCTAAAAATACGCCTATACCCCAAAAGCCAAAACTATATCTGAACCCTTAAAATACCCCTGTATCCCAAAATCCAAACCTAGCCCTGAACCCTAAAAATACCCCTATACCCCAAAACCCAAACCTAGCCCTGAACCCCAAAAATACCCCTGTAACCCAAAACCCAAACCTACCCGTGAACCCTAAAATACCTCTGTACCCCAAAACCCAAACCTAGCCCTGAACCCTAAAAATACCCCTGTACCCCAAAACCCAAAACTATATCTGAACCCTTAAAATACCCCTGTACCCCAAAACCCAAACCTAGCCCTGAACCCTAAAAATACCCCTATACCCCAAAACCCAAAACTATATCTGAACCCTTAAAATACGCCTGTACCCCAAAACCCAAACCTAGCCCTGAACCCTAAAAATACCCCTATACCCCAAAACCCAAACCTAGCCCTGAACCCTTAAAATACCCCTGTACCCCAAAACCCAAACCTACCCCTGAACCCTAATAATACCCCTATACCCCAAAACCCAAACCTAGCCCTGAACCCTAAAAATACCCCTGTACCCCAAAACCCATACCTATCCCTAAACCCTAAAACTACCCCTGTACCCCATAACCCAAAACTATATCTGAACCCTTAAAATACCCAAAAACCCCAAAACATATACCTCAGTACCCCAAAACATATACCCCTATAGCCATACTTACCTTATCCAAACATTAAAAAAAACATGCTTTTACGATTCATGAATTTACAACGAATTTCGTTGTAAATGTATGCGTAGTAAAAGCATATAAAATGTAATGCCATGCGTTATAATGGCATTGCGGAGTCATAGTACTTTCGTAATGAAAGTATGCGGAGTGATGGTATGCGGAAAGAAAGTTGCGGAATAATCGGTATTTACCCTCCCCCGGTAAGTACATTGGTGGCACGTCGGCCCACATCTCCAGCAACATACTCATATTTTTTCACCACCCATTTGAAAAATGCACAGGTCTCTCTCATTGATGGCCAGCACCAACATACACTTTTAGACACACCTCCTGCCACAAGTTCTAGAATTGCGAACTTTAGAGCTGGGGAGCTACGTTTTTTTTCTCGGCATCAGCTCAACATCCTGTGAATCCAGGCAAATCGCTTTGTCTCCCCGTGCCTACCACAAATGAATGTGTTCTTCTGTAATGTAAATTGTGCTCATGCCATGTTGTCGAGTTTGCGCTATATAATATTGCAAAGAAATATAAAGTAGGGAAACTCGAGTTCACACACTACTGAACGCGCACTCTTAAGTGCATCAGCAGTGCACTGTGAATCGGAGCGTTTCACAGTTCTGTCACAGATAAGAAATACTATCAAAACGAAATCCTACAAAACAATATACTACTGGCGGCAGCATTTCATACCCGGACATCGTCGGTACGGGCTGCTATCAACAATGAAATCATAAAGCAAGGACTTATAAAAATTGAAGATTCACTGTATCTATTAAGCGAGAAGTCCTTACAAGATATCAGCCTGCCGCCAGCGGTCCGAAATAACCTAACTGGATACCACAATATTGCTACCGCACACAATATTCCAGAGCTAAATAACTACCTTGCTCAACACTTGCCTAACTTAGTTCCCGATCAACAACTCGTCTACAACACCATAGTTGATAGTGTTGAAAAGAAGCAAGGCAAACTATTGTTCATAGACGCCCCCGGTGGCACAGGAAAGACTTACCTAATCAACCTCATACTTACCAAAGTTCGATCTTCTGGGAATTTGGCTCTAGCTGTTGCTTCATCTGGAATAGTTGCCACTTTGCTAACAGCTGGGAAAACAGCACATTCTACCTTTGAACTGCCTCTAACAGTTTCCCTTGAAAGGGATTCAATATGCTCTATTCGGAAAAACTGACCTTTGGGGACACTGCTTCAAAATGTGTCTCTTATCATGTGGGACGAATGTACAATGATACTAAAACCATTGCTGCCTATCCTTTTTTTACCCGGACAACGTCGGGACGGGCCGCTAGTCTACCATAAAATTCATACATATAAAATGATTTATTAATTCCACCTTTCTATTTAAAAAAACATTTATCAAATAAATATCTATGAGAAAGATTTTGATTATATTCACCTTTAAGGATTGTTTTCTACTTTTTGAATTAACTTTAAATTATACATTTCAATTATAATATCTACCACTTGTGACCGATTTTTATTACCGCACTTTTTTAAAATTGGACATAAAAATATTTTCCTTATATCTAAGACTTATCAGCAGTCCAATAAAATGTGTAATATGTCACATGTGGTGCCGAAATTACAAGTGCATTTCCCTTTGGATTCAATCATAGCTCTTTTTACACCTTTGTTGGCATACCAGGGGTTAATCCCCATTCTGACAATAGAGGAGTACATCAATATGTGGGAAATGTTGTTCATTTTGTCATGAATTAGCCATGAAGCGTACATATTCTTTCCTCAGGAGATATCGTTGATCAAGATCTCAAGAGATTTCTCACTATGGGCCCTAAGTTCCCTCATATCTACCTAGAACTTTGACTTCAGTGGCCACAAGTTGCTCCTCATGACTCTACAAGCTTTAGTTATGGCTTTCCTTGTACCTTTTGCCCACTTCAGCTATTCTGCAGTATCTCATTTCTACACCACTGTGATATTTTGTACTCTTCCCCACAGCCCAGGCGCTGCCATAATTTTAATAGTTCCATACATGGCATTATATCCGATTATATCATTCTGGTTTCCAGTCTTACTGCTTGAACCATTGAACACCTGGGCAATGATTATACCTGGTATACACCTGTTACAACGCAACTTTTACAACTACCTACCATTACAACGCAACTTTTACAACGCATACCATTACAACGCATTGCGCTGGGGGGCGCTCTAGGATAGGGAATACGTTTAATTTACTATCCAACACCTTCCCTAGTGTCCACGGGGACTGGAGTTGGAATAGTAAATTATACTTACCACTATCCAGCACCTCTAAGCGCTATGCGTTGTAATGGTATGCGTTGTAATGGTCGCGTTGTAATGGTATGTAGTTGTAATGGTATGCGTTGTAACGTCATACATCCATTATACCTTTTTCAAAAATTTCCCTTCTACGTAACCCCACCTATTTTTACCACTCTAATAAAACAATTCTGCTCCATATTGAAACGGCGGTGGTATCTTGGTTGTGTAAGCTTTTAAATATGGTCTGTCAGACATTTAACCATAGCCTCTGTTAATTTTTTCCAGACCACTAACAGAAGCAAAAGCCCTTACTCTGTGCATGTAGGTGAATATATTAATTTCTCTTTTCCAACTTTGTGGAACCTACACACAACTAAACCTTTGTCTTTTCCATGTTTACTACAAGTTTTTTAACCCCTTCGCTGCTAGGCCTTCCCCTCCCCCCGTGCTAAGCCTTTTATGGCTATTTGAGGTAGTTTGCGCTTAGGTTCCTGTAACTTTTTTACCACATAAGGTGTCCACACCAAATTTACATCCTTTTCTTCCAACATCATTGGGATTCTAAAAGTACAGAAGGTTTGTAGATTCCCCTCGAGGTAACCCATAAATAAGCAGAATCCAGCTAAACTTAATTTTTTGGGGGAAAAATGGGAAAATAGTGCTGCAAATGAAAGTGTCTGTTTTTTTCCCTGCAAACGGTATCAACAAAGGATTTGTGGGGCTGAAATCACCATTTTCCCAGTTTTTAGGGAATGGCTGATTTTTGTCAGAAAACCTAAATTTTTTCACATTTTTAGCATTATACTGGGATATAGCCTATTTTTGCTATTTTCTGTGCTTTCAATCTTCTTCCAGTTATTGGTAGAAATGGGTATGAAATCAATAATGGATCCTGGAAAGCTATACATTTATACGGCATCAAGGGAAACCTAACAAACAAATATATTTTTAAAAACTAGACACTCAGGGACATCCAGGATAGGGTGACTTCACTGGCTCTCACCAGGTTCTGTTCCCTGAATCCCTTGCAAACCAAAGAATGTTTCCAAAAAAACAAATTTTCCTCATATTTCTGTGGTGGGAAGTTATGGAATCTGCGTGGATCCACAATCATCCACTCACCCCACATTCACCAAAGTCATCCAAAAAAAATGGTACCTCACTTGTGTGGGTAGGCCTAGTGCCAGTGGCAGGAAATGGCCCAAAACACAACGTGGACACACCACATTTTCACAGTGAAAACTGACCCTTTTTTGCAAAATGCCCAGCTGTAGATTTTGAACATTAGCTCAGTCAGTACCTAGGAAAACCTAGCAAACCTATAAATGTTTGAAAACTATACACCCAGGGGAATCCAGGATGGGGTGAGTTGTCTGGCTCTCACCAGGTTCTGTTACCAAGAATCCCTTGCAAACCTCAACATTTGTCATAAAAAACTAATTTTCCTCACATTTCTGTGGTGGAAAGTAATGGAATCTGTGTGGATCAAACTACAGCCTCAGGAGCTGGGTAAGCTCTTCCTCAGCTCCCGAGATTGTTGGGGGGAGGGAATACCCTTGGTGCCTGCACCAGAGGATTGCCAGTGCCATGTGATCAGACGGCCGCCGGCTGTCCTACGCACAATCACTGCTGCATCGGACGCCCTCTGACCTAAAACTCAAGGTAAATCTGCTATGAATAAGGAGAAAAGTAGGGGGGCAAAACTCATCCCTGTCTTAATCCAGTTCCAATTGGGATTTTTGCGATAGGGTCCTCTCTATATCCAGAATTACCTTCACCCAATTACGGGTATGTTTCACTTGGATTATTATCAAGGGATATTTAGGGATGTTGTATCTAATCAACATCTCCCACAGCTTCTTACGGTCCACTAAATCAAATGCTGCACGAAAGTCTATGAAGCAGCAGAACAAACTGCACCTTTGCTCCATAGAGTTCCGCCCAATGGACCAGTCCGCAAAACAGTGATTGATGGTAGAATGACCCTCATTAAAAAAAAACTGTTCCTTGGGCACTTCTGCCCAGTCCTTGAGCCTTTTTAAAATTATTTTTGCAAATACCTTTTCTCCCATATCCAGTAGGTTGATTAATCTACAGTTCTTCAGGGCTTTTATATCTCCTCGTTTGTGTATAGGTCTTATAATTGCTCTGCTCCAAGTTTTAGGTATATAACCTGAGTTAAGTATACCAAGGAAAATCTTCAAAAAGAAATCTGCCCGCCACTCCGGCATGGTTTTCATAATCACTGCTGGGAGATTGTTTGGGCCTGTGGCTCGAGTCAGGGATAGATTAGCTATAATTTCTTTTAACATCACTAGTTCTAAAGGCATCCTTCATATCCTCCTTCACACCTGGCCAGATTGTGGCTCTCAGCCTCTCTGTTTTGGCACATTTTCCATGCATTTCCCTCAGGTACCTTACCCATTCATCTTCTGGTACTACACAATTCAAAGACCCCTGTATTTTGGCAGAATTTCCTTTAACCAACTTCCAAAATCCTTCTATATCTTTGGATTCTATTGCTGCCAATACTTTTACCCAACAACTCTCTTTATATGTTCTTTTTTTGTTTCTGATAGTCATTTTATATATTTTCCTTTATTTCTGGAGGTTGCAGAGTGTCTCTACATGTTGCTTTCCCCTAAGTCTTCTTTCCCCTTTCCTTATACTTGCTTTTAGTTTATTATCAAACCATAATTCTCTTTGCTCTGGTTTCTATTTTCCCTACCGTCACCTAAACTATTTATTTTCATTTTGACCATTAGGCATTCCACTAGATGGCTCTTTATATTATCAAACCATCCAATATCTTAAATGTTAGGGATTTAATGTAATTTAATTGTGGGTTTCTAACGTGCTAGAATCGACTCCCGAAGGAGTATCTCTGCGCAATAGACCGCTGGGGAACCCGTCCTGGCTTTCCCTGTGAGATGGTTCCTATTGGGTATCTCTAAGGTGAAATCAGGCATCCCCGGCGTATGTGGGGGGCCGTTGTGGAGATGAGGCAAGCTAATGCCCAGAGTTGCCGAGTGTGATCCCTGGTTAGAGTAGGCACAGAGGTGAGAATTATCGAGTCCGCTGACCCTGGTCCACAACCCTGCCGCGTCGGGTATTGAACCCTGGTCCCAGGCCGTCCTCTGCTCCCGGGTCTGCTGCCTCTAACCAGTGAGGCACACCACTACACTCTTATGGGATACTTCCTAGTGTTTCGTTGTGCTGTATGACGACTCATTTTTCGATGTGTTCCTCTAACATACGAGTGGTGAGTTGCTTTGGGTAATCAATATTTACAGGGAGAACTGTGGGGCATATTACCAAGGGCATTATCGCCCTATTACCAAGCTGTCGCTAACACCAGTTAGCACAGCTTGTAGGCGATAGCGGCCATTTAGGGGCCCACTTTGGATGTCAGCGATAATTATCGCTAATGACATGCAAAGTGGGCGTGCCAAAATGTTAGCGACTGAAAACAGTCGCTAACATCTCTAACTCCTATTAACAACTTTTGGAAATATTCGCGCTAAGCGCGAATATCTCCAAAAGCTAACGCCTGCTAAAAGCAATTCTTAGCCATGTTATCCAATGGAAGGTGGATAACATGGCTAAGAGCATTGTCACGATAATGCATGAATATCGCTGATTTTTCAGCGATATTCATGCATTTAGCAGGATTTTTACCGCTTTTGAGATAAACCTTGATAATATCAAGGTATCTCAGCTGTAAAAATCCTCGGTGCTCGACGATATTTTTTTCCCGCTAACCAAGCAATAGCGATAATTATCGCTATTGCTTGGTAATATGCCCCTATATCTCTTTGTTTTTCACTTGCTCCAAATATTTCCATCTTTAATGAGTAGCGATTGCTTCCCTCCACTCTTGCCACCTCAAAGTTCTTGACTAATTCCAAGTTCCAAGCATGCAGAAACGCATTATCTATTGGGCATAATTGATAGCCTGTCTTAAATATGCGATCTGCTGGTCGATCAGTCTCCATTCTACCATTTGTACAAACTAAGCCCATAATTTTCCCCAGAGCCATATCTTGTGCTGACAAAAGCACCATAGGAAAGAAAGCATCATTTATCTTATATGAAGACAGCAACTCCTTGCAACATGGGTCAATCTGACCAGGGTCTAATTTATGATTAAAATCACCCAACACAATTAGTGCATCTCTCTGGAAGCGATCGTCAAAGCTAATTTGACTTCTATGAATGTTTCCAGTTCTGACTTATATTCCTTTGTAGATGTCAACGTTATTTGCTCACCAGAAGGTCGTCTAATAGCTTCTTCTTTGCTGACTTATTCTGTTGGACAAACCCTTCAATCGATGGCATTTCTGTCCATTTTACAGGTCTGATCCCTTCCTTATGTAACTTGTGCTCTGCATTTACTAGTGCTGACTTCACCAACTATGAATATAGAATATATTTTCCCCTTTCCTGTTTACAGTAAATCCCACTTGTCTGAGATCTTCAGAGCCTATGTTCTGTAAACTTGCCCCTTTAGATAGGGAAAATAGCAGTTGTGACTGGTTTCATGGATCTAATTTCCTAACTTTTTTTCTACCTTTCCACTGGCCCATCGGTTCAAATAATAACAACAGATCCTGTCTGGTTCTATTCTCAATTTCTAGTGCCCCCTCTTCAAATCTTCCCCCCTTCTACCTAGTTGTTCTATTCCCTTCCCTCTCCCCATTTGGTCTTTGCAAGTTCTTATTCCTCTTTGCCCACCCATCTCAATACTCATATCCTCGTCACCCTCTTCCTTACTCATAGAATATTTCTTTTTTTCTATCCTTAGGTTCCCCCACTTCTCTTTCCGTCCTCTCCCCTATTCTGAGTTACAAGTAGCTGTTCTTCTTACAGGGGTATTTTTCCCAAAGCTTTTACCACAACCTTTGTTAAGCTATTATACCCTTGTCTATAACTACCTCATTTTTTTCCTGCTGTTTTATAATTAGGCCCTTCTTTAGACCTTTCCTCCATTGCCTTGCTTGTGGTATTTGATGCTTTAACTCATTGTTTCTCCCTGTTTCTTTATGATTATTGGGTATTGTGATACAAATATGCTTTG
Source organism: Lissotriton vulgaris (assembly GCF_964263255.1). Taxonomy (NCBI): domain Eukaryota; kingdom Metazoa; phylum Chordata; class Amphibia; order Caudata; family Salamandridae; genus Lissotriton; species Lissotriton vulgaris. The sequence goes on from NC_141689.1 coordinate 57,186,073, forward strand.
CTCCTCCTTCTGCGTGTGGGTACCATTCTTCACCCCTTCCTGCTGGGATTTCTCTTTCCCCGCTTGTTGGTCCCCTCCAAATGGCCTAACTATGGATGGCACGATGTCTTTGATTTGTTTCAGTTCCCCCGCCATAATTTGAAGCTGTTCTTTTTGAATCTTTAAAATGTCATTATTCATTACTAATACCTCCAACAGGCCTTGCAGTTCTTTTGCAGGATTAATATTACTTCCAGCATTGAAGCACTTGAAGCTCCTGGGACTTCAAAGTTGACCATGGCTGGATCCGAATAGTCATTTACTCTATCATGAGGCATTTCCGCACTTTCATCCTCTTCGAGGTGTTCCTCCATAAGGTTAGTGAACTCCTTACATTGAGAGTCACCGTCTATGCCTCTTCCCTCACCCTCTCCTTCTTGATCATTAGAAAGGGAAAGAGTTGGAGCAATGAGTATAGTCTTGTGTCCAAGAATAACTCAGCTATATTGAGATGAGTTTGGTATGGAGAGGCTAAGGCCAGGGATACCAAACTAGTGGATGTTAGCTGTTTTTTTCTCACCAAGCTGCCCTTTTACTAGCGGTTTATTCCTTTTAAAATGTTTTCCCACAAAGTCTATCAACTTTGTGACTGAAAACCCTCCTTTTACCACACCTATTCATTTTGCTGGCGGGTTTTATTCGGAGGCAGCTTTTTCTTTTGTGTGCCTTTTTTTGCATGATTACTTCCATTCCCTCCGCCCCCACTTAATTGGCTTCAGGCTTTCTATGACATGTTTAACTTTTATACAATTTTTTTCTCCTTGATGACATCTCTTTTTAAACATTCTTTTTATATATCCTTTGTTTTAGAAGTCCACTGGATGTTTCCCTTGTCTTTGTGCTTTTCAGAAGGGGTTCTTCCGGGACACTTTCTGCCCAATTTTTCTTGGAGTGACCTGGGGCTCTTCCCCTTTAATTACAGAAACGTTCACTGCCACCCATCCTCCTTGTACTCACCTCTGCTCACCTGCTACGTGCTACGCTGACCTGCTGAATCCTACCAGCATCAACGTCAGTTAAGGACCATCAATCCAGATTTGTATTATTTTTCTCTGTTTTGGAAAATGATAGAAATAGGGAACTGAGGTTGCTCAAATAGATGCTGAAATGGGAGTGGATCAAAATACAAGCCTGTCACATTGTAGTCCCAGTGGGAGTATTACTGCATGCCCAATGCACCATTAGATGATGAACCAAGCAACCAGAAACACTAGTAGGTAAGAGTTATTTTATTAAAAACATCTTTTTCTTTGGAAACACCAGGGATATTTCCCTCATAAAATGAGTACATGAGTGATTTGACTCCTTTTTGATAATCCGATTGGCACTGGGAATGTGAACCAACCCATAGCAAATGTTTCCTCTCCCTCTTTTTTTATTTTATTTAATTGGAAATGCAAAATAAATTGAATGCTTTGAAGCAATACTAACGTATAATGTGTTTTTACTGGTAAAATGTGGTGCATTTTAGAAAATCAAGTTTCAATAAATTCCTGTTTGCAATACAGGTATTTTTTAGGTTGAGCCTAGGCTGTGCATGTGCTGCTCTGCGAGACATGCTGTATTCTGGTATGGACCGGAAGCTCCACCCACTCTCCGTTTGTGTCATTGTCCACTGTAAACTGTGACTTTTCATTGGTAAATAGCCTTAGTAGTCCCCCCTTAGTACCACCTTTTATCAGTTTGTAACCTCCCATGAGGACACCTCCTGTTACATGTGTTGTTACTCTGCAGGCTTTAATTACAGCCTCAGAACACTATTTTCACAAATATCTTTGTCCTCGCTCTCTCTTAACGATTATTTATTTATTCTTTATAGCACAGGCACCAAACTCATTTGCAATGCAATAGTTCTCTCATTTGCGAGAGTTTAAGCCATAGGAATTGCAAATGAAAATGCTTTTTATTTATCTGTTTTAAAAACAACTCATTTACAATGCCAATAACACAAACTCTCATAAATGCTGGACCTATTGCATTGCAATTGTTTGTTTTCACTAGGATTGGAACCTGTCAACTACAGGTTACACACCAAGAGTGCAGAAGGTGTATTTACTCAGTTACCTTTGACTACAGTTAGAACTTGTATCCACCACATTTCACATAAATCCCTGCCTTAGGTGCATTAGCCCACTGAGCAGCCTCACTAGAATTAGAATATTTATATCAGTGGTGCATACTGTTCTTTCAAGTAGGTATGCTTTTTTCAACTTACCGATAGATGTAAGTGGTGCTTAGAATCAATAGATCCCATATTTCAAAGTTTCAATATCTCTAGGAGAATGGCTGCCAGGACTGCCCTATGATGTTACCCCAGAATGGCATCACTTTGGTTGGTACAATCATAGACTGTATAGCCAATACAGTAAGACCGAAAAGAGAACACGAGGGAATGAAAACTGACTTGGAAATCATTTAAGAATGTTTTGGTAAATGTCCATTACTTAAAGTGTGTCTGAGTTATTTGTCAGCAAATAGTTGTTTGTTGCATGAACCTCCAGGCTTGGTATGACTGGCCAGTGACTTGGGCAGTTCCTGTTCATCGTCTCATATAAAATCCTATGAGAATGGCAAGATACTATGAAATGAAACCAGTTATTTGATTTAAGAAATAGGGCTGCATAATGAGCTGCAGAAAGAGATGTCGCTGCCTGCATACTGTGCAGCACATGAACAAATGTTACTGGTCATACACATTGTACTGGAGCTGATGCATCCCAGCCTGCATACTATGGAGTACAGAAGCAGATACAGCACAACCTGCATACTATGCAGTACAGAAGCAGATGTGTCACAGTCAGCATACTATGGAGTACAGAAGCAGATCCAGCACAACCTGCATACTATGGAGTACAGAAGCAGATGTGTCACAGTCAGCATACTATGGAGTACAGAAGCAGATGCTTCACAGCCAGCATACTATGGAGTACAGAAGCAGATGCTTCACAGCCAGCATACTATGGAGTACAGAAGCAGATGCTTCACAGCCTGCAAACTATGGAGTACTGAAGCAGATGTGTCACAGCCTGCATGGTATGGAGTACAGAAGCAGATGCTTCACAGCCAGCATACTATGGAGTACAGAAGCAGATGCTTCACAGCCAGCATACTATGGAGTACAGAAGCAGATGCTTCAAAGCCAGCATACTATGGAGTACAGAAGCAGATGCTTCACAGTCAGCATACTATGGAGTACAGAAGCAGATACAGCACAGCCTCCATACTATGGAGTACAGAAGCAGATCCAGCACAGCTGCATACTATGGAGTACAGAAGCAGATACAGCACAGCCTGCATACTATGGAGTACAGAAGCAGATCTAGCACAGCTGCATACTATGGAGTACAGAAGCAGATCCAGCACAGACTGCATCCTATGGAGTACAGAAGCATATGAGTCACATCCTGCATACTATGGAGTACAGAAGCAGATGTGTCACAGCCTGCATGGTATGGAGTACAGAAGCATATGCTTCACAGCCAGCATACTATGGAGTACAGAAGCAGATACAGCGCAGCCTGCATTCTATGGAGTACAGAAGCAGATACAGCGCAGCCTGCATTCTATGGAGTACAGAAGCAGATCCAGCACAGACTGCATCCTATGGAGTACAGAAGCAGATGCTTCACAGCCTGCATACTTTGGAGTACAGAAGCAGATACAGCACAGCCTGCATACTATGGAGTACAGAAGCAGATACAGCACAGCCTGCATACTATGGAGTACAGAAGCGGATACAGAACAGTTTGCATACTATGGAGTAAAGAATCAGTTACAGCACAGCCTGCACACTATCGAATACAACACAGCCTGCTTACTATTGAGTACAGAAGAAGATGCGTCACAACCTGCAAACAATGGAGTATAGAAGCAAATGTCACTAACTGTATATAGCATACAGTAAAGCATAGAAGCAGTTATACCACTGCTTGCATACTGTGCCACATGAAAGCAGGCCAGCAGACTGAACATGGGATCTCAGCAGACGTACAGGCTACTGCCTGCATGGGGTCTGTTTTAGGGGCGCTGGTGGGTTAGGTGTAACAGAGAGGCTGCTTTCTTGGGAGTTGTGCTGGTATCACCGGGGTGTAGTAGATCACCACTGTGGAGAAGAAAAGCATCAAAGGACAGGGCAGATGTGCAATGAAGTCAGCTGAAAACAAGTACTAGAAGTAAAAAACAAAAACACTATAACACTGTCAATGCTGAATTTATCACAGCTTTTTTAACTTTGTCATGTTGCACTGAGGCTCAACTGTGCAAGATTTCAACCAAAAATATTGACTTTCAATTTCACTCATAACTATACAGAAAAAACCATGATGCAATCCCCATCTGCAATATTTACATGGTGTCAGTGCAGTTGTTCTTTGGATTGTGTCCTTTATCTGAAAATGATGATTTTTTTGTGGTTTGAAAGATGGGCAAAACTCCTGGGCACCCTGCAGAAATGGATAGCAGGAGAAGGGGGGTTATTGGGGGGTGAGAGCAGGAAGGAGTAGGGATGGGGTGTAGAGAAAGAGAATATGGGCAGAAGCATAGGGAACAAGCATTAGTAAATACAATGAATGTCTGTATGTATGGCTATCCATTCCTGGTGAAACACCAACTACACTGCGGGTAGGTCTCAAATGGGGAAATTAGTTTGAGACTTTGTATAGGCGGGCTTGGATGAAAGGAAGAATCGGAGCGTGATGCATTCCAAGCCTCATGTACTACTACATGAGTGCAGCCAAACCAAGCCACATTTAGAGGCTTTGTGTGGGCTGGCTCAGATGAAACTGATGTTTGAAGAGGGATGCATTCCAAGCCTCCTGTAATACTAAATGAGTGCAACCAAACCAAGCCACATTTAGAGGCTTTGTGTGGGCTGGCTCAGATGAAACTGATGTTTGGAGAGGGATGCATTCCAAGCCTCCTGTACTACTGAATAAGTGAGGAACAAGTATTGGTTAATACAGGAAAATATGCTACAGACAAAAGAAATGGAGTGAAAGTAAGTGGCACGCACAGGAACTAATGAAAGGCCAAGAAAGAGAGGAGGTGGGATGTACGCCCCTTTAAGTTTATATTAAAAACGATAGATTTCACAAGCGCAGCACAAGCGCTCTGCAGACGAAACCTAAAAAGGTAGTGGATGTACCAGGAGTAGAATTACTGTTTATTTAGAGTTGTGCCAATTACCTATAATGCTGGTGTGATAAATGTGCTGTGTGCACCACTTTGTTGCTGATAAATTGTAGTATAACTTCTGAAAAAAGGCACTAAAAAATCTGTCACAGTAGCAAGAAGACTTTAAAGCCACCCTCGGGGAACATATTCTAACGAATCATCACATAACATACACATCATATCACATCTGTAAACTTAGGCTCAAATTTTTTGTAGGTAAGATTCAGTTAGATGTTAAATTATGTGACGTCTTGAGAAAGTAGACTTTCTGCAACATGGCAACCCTTTCGAACATATTACAGCTTGTGGAAGTGTAGAGGAAGGACATTTCTCAAACTGACCTGGTTAAGGTTGTGCATCGCAGAGTCCCAGATGATCGAGTTTTTGTTGAAGACAAGTTGATGACCAGCGGGAGCGGACGGGTCAAAAGTGCCAACTTGGATTTCTCTGATGGTTCCATTAGGATAGATAACCCAGTTTAATATGTCATACTGAGGCAGCACATCACCTGTGTCATCAAATTCAATGTCAACTCCAGAAGGTGTCTTAAAATGAATCTTCTGAAGGAATCTGTGCAGCTATTAAAGTACAGATTAGAAGCAATAAACATGATGCTAACTGTATTGCCAATGCTCATGAACCTTTACAAAGCATATTCATTGTTGTTATAAATGTTGCAAAAGTACAAAAAATCATAAATCATCATTTCATTTCACTATTCAGGGAGTTTGCCAAGCAATATCTTCCTTCAATTTTTGCTCCTGAGAGCCTTATTACATGATTGCCATAAACCTTTCAAGGAAACATGGTTAATTGGGGTCCATAGTTTGTCAGGTTCCCTATAATTATTTTCGCACATGATTCTCAGAACAGGTCCAGGATATATTCATAACGTGACTCAGTAATTTTACAATAAGGTTCTATCTGTTATTACTAGGAACCTGAATGGCCCAATAAACAGGTCTTACATGTGCATGGTGTATGTAAGGAGGTTTCCATTTATTTGGAATTCATAGCTCCTTTTTGTCATTGCGAAAATCTTTTTCTGATCTGTGGTGAAACTCATCTAGGTTTATGACCTTCATCAGGAGTTTTAGCTTGATAGATTTAGTCTGTCTGCTCTCTACTCGCTTATAACTTTTTGAGTAGGGATCAGCCTATGCCTGTTCAAGCATGTTCTATTAGAGGCATGGACATTTTTTTAAGCTGAGTTGCAGATTTCCTTTATTGGTGACATGTGCTTGGTCTTCTTGTTCTATGTCTGGGACCAATTACATTTTGGATGTGGGTTCCCAGGAATGTTTATCACCAGTATTGTAACTGCTGACTCATGATCTGTGCTGGGTTCAGTAATTGTTATTAAAGGTCCATGGGGGCTTCTGTCTTTTTCAGTGTTCATGATTTTGGGGGTCATTAGGATGGCGGGCGGACTTAGTCCGCCCGCCATCCTATCGGTGATTGGGACCGCCCACCATAAGGACGGGGGTCCCGTGGGGGGCATTAGGATGCGCCCGCCACTGTGGGGGGCGCATCCTGCATTTTTAGCATTGTGGCAGGCGGTGCTCTCAGCACCGCCCGCCACAATGCTAAAAATGCACTTATGCATTTGCATACACAAACGGCAGGCACCGAGCGTTGCCTGCCGCTTTGTTTATGCAAATGCAGGAGGGTACCACAGGTACCCTCCGTGTGCACCCCCCACCTCTCCTTCACTCTAGGGGCCCACAGGGGGCCCCCAAAGTGAAGACCGCATGCCTTTCCGTGGTGGCATTGCCGCCACGGAAAGGCATCTGAAGTAGCCCATGTTAATATGGATGGCGTTGTCTGATAGACACCGTCACCATATTAAACCTTTTCCGCCCCGGTCGCAGGCGAAGTCGACTGGGGCGAAAAAGCGGCAGACGGTCTTTCCGACCGCCGCGGTACCCCCTGCTATCCTAATATGGCGGGGGGTCATTTAGGTGAGGATGGTGGGCGGATTGCCCCCGCCAGGCCGGCGGTTGCCATCGCCTGCCTAGCGGGGGCAATCCACCCGCCATCCTAATGGGCCCCTTTGTTTTGAAAGGTACAATTCTTATACTGCTGAAGGTTTGAGTATTTCTTTATGTGTAAATGATGGGAACAAGAAATAAAGATAAAGAGGTATTGTCTATATTACTTACCAGTGATCCAAGTAGTGTGTAGCTTTCTTAATCATCCAAAGCCTTTCTTTCTATCGCTCCTCTAATTGGTCTGGGTCATTTCAGGTTTGTTGTTTATGAACAGGAAGAGAAATGTGCACGGCCTACCTTTCTGGGGGTTGTTGCTTCGTAAAACAATATATCTGGAAGCCAAGACAATTACAGCTACGGAGCTGGGGGTCACCTCTTGTTACAATGGCCGGGACAAGTAAGAAACCATCAGAATAATTGACAACAAAAGTGAGGTTCGGCTATGACAGCACTAAGAGCAGTCTCACCTGTACACATCTTTGGTCTAATAGAGAATGTGTACACAATGCAGCCATATTTAAGTTTATTTTGGTCCGAATGTGTAGTGTAAAAACCTGTAATCTCTGCAGCTGAGATCAAAGAGAAGAACAGTGGATAGTGGAGTCCTGAAATCTAAATAGTCAGGTCTTCACTCAACAAGTACAAACATGGGATAAGATGCCCCAGGAAGCTGACCCTGGAACACATTAGCACCTCAAAGCTTTTGCTGCAAACATCAAGCACCACATGGTAGTGGGTGTTGGTGCCAGAAGATAAGAGCAGATAACAGCTCCACAGAGTAGTGCAAGGCTAATCAGGTCTGTGCCGGAGAGTTTGTTTAATATGGTTCCTGCTGAGGAACACTTTAGTAGTCACAAGCCAAAACAAACAGACTTAGGGCAAAAAAAACAAGGCGAGGGATGGAATGCTTGAAAAAATCTCAGCCACTGCCAATTACTTGACACTCGGATGCGTTGAAGACAGACAAGGGAATCCAAGGATACCAAGGGCCTAAGGGTAGTCTTGGAGCCATAAGGATAAAGGGTCCCTAAACGTACATGTTCTGGAGTGATATCCTTGGTGCACAGTAATATTGCACCTGGTGAATTCAAATAATCAGTCATTTGTTTACATGCAAAGTTTAAATTCATCCTTTTAGGTGCGAAAATAAACAGGCAAAAGACACGGGTTGTGACATCAAGAATTATAAAGAATCAAAACATTACATTTCCTATTAAAATAAAACACAATGCACCCAAAGGAGCAATTTTACAAATTCATGCGGTCAGACTGATTTGGTCAACGACGTTTCAACCCCTTAACATTTGGGATCATCATCAACTGTAATTCAACTTGCATTAGGTTACAGGGTATATTTACTGATGTATTGTATATAAATTATGTAGTAAGGAAATCATTCAATCAATCAATTCAGGGGATTCTAAGCGCGCTACTCACCCATGAGGGTCTCTAGGTGCAGAGGAGGAGGGCGGTCCACAGATCTGCTTAGCCGAAGAGCCAGGTCTTGAGGGTCTCCCTGAAGTGTTCAGGGAGGGGGCGCATCTGAAGTCAGCTGGTAGCTCGTTCCGGGTCTTGGCTTCAAAGTGCGAGAAAGATCTTCCGCCTGCTCTGGCTCTGTGGATGCACATGGTTTCGGCCAGTGGAGGTTGGTAGACCGGAGGTTTCTTTTGGGTATGTGGAAGTTGATTCTGTCGTTGAGGTGTTTTGTTCCGTTGTTGTGAAGGCATTTGTTGGTGTGAGTGAAGATTTTGAAGGTGATATTTTCTCCACGGGGAGCCAGTGGAGTCTTCCTGGATGTGGGCTGATGTGTTTGTGCCGGGGGATGCCTAGGACAAGTCTGGCGGCAGTTTCTGGATTGTCTGGAGTTTGCGGAGTAGGGACTTGTTGATGCTAGCGTAGAGTGCCTTTCGATAGTCCAGTCTGCTGGTGATGAGTGCGTGAGTGACTGTCTTTCTTGACTCAGGGAGGATCCATTTGAAAGTCTTGCAGAGGATGCAGAGTGTGTTGAAGCAGCTAGAGGTGACAGTGTTGACCTGTTGATTCATGGTGAGTGATGAGTCGAGTACAATGCCAAGGTTTTTGGCATCGGCTGAGGGGGTAGGTGGGCTTCCTGGGGTGGTCGGCCACCAGGTGTAGTCCAATGCCGAGGGGGTGGTTCCAACAATAAGGACTTCTGTCTAGTCAGCGTTGAGCTTCAGGCAGCTGTTAGTCATCCAGACTGGGACGTCTAGCATTCCTTTCTGGAAGTTGTGTTCGGCATTGGTGGGGTCTTCCGCAAGGGAGAGGATGAGCTGGGTGTTGTCAGTGTACGATATGATGTTGATGCTGTGTTTTCGGACGGTGGTAGCGAGGGGGGCCATGTAGATGTTGAAGAGGGTCGGGCTCAGAGATGACCCATGTGGGACACTGCAGGTGATTTTTGTGGGATCGTACAGGATGGGTGGCTGTCTGATCCTTTGGCTTCTTCCAGCAAGGAATGTTCGGATCCAGTCCAGGGCTGTTCCTTGTATGCCGGTGCCATGTAGTCTGGCGCCTAGTGTGCGGTGGGAGATGGTGTTGAAAGCTGCTGATAGGTTGAGTAGGATGAGGGCTGTGGAGTGGCCTTGGTCCAGGAGGGTACGGATGCCATCTGTGGCGGCGAGCAGAGCGGTCTCGGTGCTGTGGTTGTTTCGGAATCCGGATTGGGACGGGTCGAGGATGGAGTTCTATTCAATGAATCCTGTCAATTCCATGTTGACTGTTTTCTCTGGGAATTTGGCTGCAAAAGGGAGGAGCGAGGTGGGCTGGTAGTTCTTGAGGTTGGTGATGTCTGCTGTGAGCTTCTTGAGTCTTCAGCAGGGGCCTGACTTCTACGCATTTCCAGTTGTCTGGGAACGTGCCTGTTTTGAAGGTGGTGTTGATGGTATGTTGTAGTTCTGGTGCGATGGCGGCCGCGACTCTGTGGTAGATGTGAGGAGCGCAGGGGTCAGTGGGGGCCCCCAATTAGATGCCTTTCATGGTTGAGGCATGGTTTTCGGTTGTGATCGGAGTCCAGTTGGAGATGGAGGGCTGGCTGGTGTCTCTACGGGGTGGGGGTCTGGCTGTGGCATCTGGTGAATGGTTGACAAAGTAGTTGTAAAGGTTTTTGATCCTGAGGTAGAAGTAGGTTCCAAGTTTGTCACAGAGGTCTTGGGATGGGGGATCTCTATGGATCCGCTGTGTGGGTTGTTGAATTCCGGAATGATACTTAAGAGTTCCTTGGAGTTGGTGGAGTTGGCGAGGATTTTATTGTGTATAAAATTCCTCTTGGTGGTTCTGATTTGGATGTGGTAGTCAGTCATGGCATCCTTGTAGGTGGAGTAGTTTTCTGTTGTCTTGGGGTTTCTCCAGTTCTTCTACAGGCGTGGTGAGGCAGGCAGCTTTCGTGGGGTGCTGTTTGCTGTGGTTGCGTAGTGGGGCAATCTCATCTGTGCAGTTGGAGATCCAAGTGCGAAGTGGCTGCGCTGTGTGCTTCGGGTGCCCAGGAGCGGTTGTCTCGGGTGAGGGTGGAGTTCAGTTGCTCGTTGGTAAACTTGCTCCAGTTCCTTCGGGTAAAATATATTATATTGTCCTGATGATGATCCCAGAGGTTAAGGACATAAAAAAATCATTGATCAAATCGGCTGAGTAATTACCAATGGCTGAGATTAAGTCAGGCATTCAGTTAATCACTTTTGTATGTACTCACTCTAGTTCTTACATTGACAGAACAAATACTAATTATGTGATTTTTTGATCAAGGGAGACCAGGTCTGAGTGGTTTAGGAAAACTCTAAATTATGCTCAGTTGATGAATATCTGCTTTCCTATCAGTTTTCCAGAGCCAGCACATCTTAAGGTTAGGTATACAGTCCAACGTTTGTTACTGTTCTTTCAAATACAGAGACCATGTACTAATGCAAGCTCATTCAAATGCAAGGGCAACCTCTTAATATCTGGTCTGCAGACAGCTTTAACTGTCCTGTGAGAGTTCCTGCCATGGCTTAACAATCATCCATCACTACACAACACACACAATATAAGCAAAGACATGCATATATTCATGCATGCAGATACATCCCTTGGCTAACATGGTTCACCTGGCACTACGCTTTGGACGATAGGGTGGCCAATCAGTAGTGGTATCAGTCATTTTGCGGATGATCATACACACATTGTCATTAATGATTTATTTTCTTGTTTTATCATTGGGAGGAGCTCCATATAGATACTGCAACACTTTCCTACCATGCCTCTTTTATGTGCATTAACATATTTACCACATTTAAAAAGTTTTACCTTTATCTCTGCTTCAATGCATTGCTTGGAAGCCTCCTCCCTAAACATGCGCTGGCGGTGTCATACACTCCCTCATGTCTGATCAAGCCTGCATATTCTGAGATCAGGACACTGCAATGGATCCCTTAAGAGAAGTTTGAAAATGGTCTCCCTTTCCCTAGAGTAGGACATTTTCATCCACTCTTTCATCGTCTAGTGTTTAGCCACCTCACAGGAGTGCTGTCTTCTGGGGTTCTCCACAGGCAATAGAAGATCCCCAGGGAAAGCTCCATAAAGCCTTGGAATGGAAATGCTTTAAAAAAAAGCAAAGGGTAATACTGGAGCTGTTAAAAACTCAGAAAACCCACAATGAAGTCACAAACAGATCCCCAGGATGCAAAACTATACTACTCAAAACCACTGACCTATTGCAGCCATTCGTCATGGGTTGCTACTATTCAATGAAGGAGTACCACCCTAACCTAACAAATTTGCCCACTAACAGTGGGCCGGCCATTGGATATGCTGTCCACTCATGTCCAGAAATTGTATTGCCTGTTGGCTAGCGCAGGGAACCATTGCTATTCACTATCGCAGACTTTCTACCATAGGCGTTTTCCTTATGTTAGCATGGGACCGTGGCAGACTGCCTTCTGCTTTACGCACGTTACTACGTGAACATATTTTGCCTTGTGCCACTTCATCTTTCGCACATAATATGCTGTTGTTTTTGTGTTCTGTTCTTTCCTGGGATTTAGTCTGCACTGCAGACAAGGTTGAACAACAATGCCCCTTGTTACTATGTTCTGGTCAGGCCCTAGCACCTATACAAAACTTGCAGATGCAGCTGTTGTTTTGGAACATGTACTTTGGTCAAATAGGCATACACAGGTGGGTGACACATATTTCCAGAGAAGGAAGCAGGACAGCACCTGTGGGGATCAAAAGCCACCTTCTTCAGAACTCAACTTGATCAAGCAAAATACCATCCTAAAAAAACTGTTAAAAGTCATTAAGTCCCAAGCTAACAATCATCCTAACCTCTCAGCTCAGTGTCAAAGTACACTGCCGAACTGTGAAGAATTGGAGGTTTTCTTCACTGAGAAGACTACTAAAATCAAGACTGGTTTACGCTTGGCCCGAGATCACCTCTCTAACAGTCCGCTGAACAACCTTCGCCCCTCAGAGTCGAATATCACTGACCCTATAGAGCCCTTCCTCCCCAAAAACAATGCATCCTGGAGTCTGTTCCAAACCTTGGATGAATCCACTATTCGCAAAAGGCTGTTGACTTTGAAACCTTCCAATCACTACAATGACCCTCTGCCATCAAACATTTTCCCTGAAGTGAGATCTTCATTACTAACACGCTGGACGATGATCGTCAATGCTTCACTTATGCAAGGTGCTATCCTGGTTTGCCTTAAAGCAGGTCAAGTTACCCCGATCCTAAAGAAACCACATACTGATCCCACGGATCTTCTTAACTTTTGCCCAATCACTAACATGCCCACCTTGGCAAAACTCCGGGAGAAATTTGTGCTCGCCCAACTGTGTCATCACATCGACCATTTCCAACTGCTGGACCATTGCCAATTTAGTTTCTGCCCAGGCCCTAGGACAGAGTCGGCGCTAACGCACATCGTGGATGATATGCTGAGAATATTGGATCACAATGAGTCATGCCTATTGATCCTCCTGGACCTTTCATAAGCATTTGATACTGTCAAACATGATCAATTAATTGACCTCCATAAGTCCAGGATGGGGCTGTCTGGGCCTGTATTAAACTGGTTCTCTGCATTCCATCAGAACAGATCCCAAATCTTAAAGGTAAACCAATCCATGTCCCATCCTGAACCGGTCACCCTGGGGGTCCCCCAAGGTTCAACACTGTCTCAGTATCCTCTCTGGGCGTCATTCTAGACAAAAACCTGAACATGCAGAAGCACATCAGTTCCCTCACCAAAGGAGCTAACTTCCAACTCAGCTTACTTAGGAAACTCAAGCCCTTTGTCCCTACTCATGACCTAAAGGTGGCAGTACAAGCATTAGTGATCTCGAAACTGGACTATGGTAGCATAACACTTTGCGGCTTTTCTAGAGTGAGGACGGCTCCTCTCACAGATACCCTCAATTCCGCTGCTAGGCTCTTAACTGGTACAAAAAATACCACCACATCTCTCCGGACTTGGGGGACCTGAATTGGCTTCCATATGAAGCTCAGATACAGTTGAGAATTGCACTTCAAGACCCTGCTGTACCTCACGCAGAAACTGGAGCTCTCCTGTGGTTCTAGAGCCTTCAGAATCACCAGTACCCTTTTGCTAAAACCACAAAAATTCAAGAAAAAAAAAGACATTTAACCAAGCCTTCTCGGGTATAGCTCCAAGGATCTGGAACGCCCTTCTCACCCAAGTCAGGGTGAACCCTTCCACCGTCTTCTTCAAAAAAGAAGTCAAAGGGTTATTAATAGAGAAATTTCTGCCGTAGTCTGGCCCCTTCTTCTGATTCTGGGCCCATAGCCTTGACTTTGACCCAGCCACCTGGCTCTCAAGTTTGTTGAAGAATTCTAGAATGTGATTTTGTTGCTGTGTTGATTCTGTTGTGTTTGATTTTCCCTCACGAGAATTTTGGTCAATCTTAGACGTTGACTTTGTTGCTTTGTTTATTCTGTTTTGTTTGCTTATACCCTTAGTGATGCATAATCTGTAAAGCGCTCTAATACACTCCGTGGTCATGTTTGCGCTATTTAAACTTTCAAAATAAAACACATAAAACAAAATGCTTTAGCAGAAGCAAAGGGTTGTACTGGAGCTATTAAAAACTCAGAGAAGCCACAATATCTGATATAATGAAGTCATAAACAGATCCCCAGGATGCAAATCTATACTACTCAAAACCAGTGACCTATCCAGCCATTCGTCATGGGTTGCTACTATTAAATGAAGGAGTACTACCCTAACCTTACAAAGTAGCCCACTAACAGTGGACCGGCCATTGGAGCTGCTGTCTACTCGTGTCCAGAAATTGTATCGTCCGTTGGCTAACGCAGGGATCCATTGCTATTCACTATCACAGACTTTCTATCATAGGCATTTTCCTTATGTTAGGATGGGACTGTGTCAAACTGTCTTCTGCTTTGCACACTTTACTACACGAACGTATTTTGCTTTGTGCCATTTCAGCTTTCACACATAATAAGCTGTTGTTTTTGTGTTTCCTGGGATTTAGTCTGCACTGCAGACAAGGTTGAAAAATAATGCCCCTTGTTATTTTGTTCTGGTCAGGCCCTAGCACCTAGACAAAACATGCAGATGCAGCTGTTGTTTGGGAACATGTACTTTGGTCATATAGGTATACACAGGTGGGTGACACACACTTGGAGAGCGATATTTCCAGAGAAGGGAGCAGGACAGCACCTGTGACGCAGTTCTTCTATCTATAGACTGAGGTACGGGATCGGCTATGAACTCCCAAATATCTGATGATATAATAATTTTGCATTTGTAGAAGGGGAGGTAGGTTAGGCTACACTGTCGTATATAATGACAGAATGTTTCATTATATACAGACTACTTGCTATGCTAACCGTATTCATGTTAGGTATTTTTCTACTTGTTGTTGTGCGTATACTATATATGAGAGCAGGCTAGCTGAAATACACATTTTAAACTTTTCTTGCATCTCTGTCAGATATTATTGCGGACTAGTATGAGAGTGAGGGCGAAAGGGTGTGTTCTACAACCGCGATTTCTGAGAGGGTTGGGAGTGATGTGTTCTGCGGTGTCTAATCACTTGTTCCTCCGTGAGCGAGTAGGAGGGCAAGTGAGACACTGTAGCTAGTCAGTCCCCGGGCTCATGGGTGCTCAGGGGGTAGGATGACTCAGTCCCTGCCTACTAAGGTTCCATGCTCCCCAACATAGTTCTGTGACTTTGCAGAATCCCTGCAACAAAGGTTTCAAAAAGAAGATTGTTTGCTTAAAAAGAGACAAGTGTATGTGGATTGTCTTTCTCAGTCCCTTTTCCAAGCTATGATGCCTGATGCCCTCTATATTTGCCTAGGCCCTGACTACTTGGCTATGGATCATCAGTTTTCCTCTGTAGGAGGCTCTGACTTCCTGGAAGAGGCCTCTGCATCAGCTTGGTTCTCAGGAAGCCATTCAAAGTAGGCAGTAGTTTACAGGCAATGCTTGTATATGCTGTGTTAAAGAATCAGTCTGACAAAAAGGAGTTTGGCCCATGCGGACAGAAGTGAGGTAAGGGCCCAAAATACTTTGTGAAAAAAGGAAGGAACCCACACTTCAAAACATTTTATACTGTTCGGTTTTGGTTGAAAAGATAAACAAAGCTTAATATGTTTATCAAGGCGATTATTTGCGCCGTTTTTCTCCTTCAATTTTGTTCAAAAGAAAACTTTGCGTGTGCAGAGAAATCACAATGTCATTTAAGTAATAACCAACAAAGTTTAAGATGGCTAATCTTTAAGCAACACAAAACATAAATTTACAGACATAAACAATATGAAAGCATATAGCTGGTGAGAAAAAAAGTTATTTGTTTACAACCAAGTGAAATTGTATCACAAAAGGGGGGAGAGGGAAAGATGTCAAAGTATTTTTTCAAATAACATCAATAAACGCAATTAAGCAAACTAGTTTCCAACCAAAAGCAAATATTGCCCAAGCAGCAGCCTTTAAATGAATCTGCATGAGAACAAAATAACCTCTCGGAAACAATGTTTTTAAGGCTGTGGATTCCTAAGTGTTTTGTTCGTATTTTCAAACTTAGGACGTAATCCTGTTCGCCTACGCGTTTCGAGTTTGCAGAGTTTCTTCACAAACTCTCTTCAGGGCCAAATGAATTCTTTCCCCTGTTCCTTGACCTATTAGTGAAAACACAAGCAATTGTGGACATTCATTATAACTTGCTCTCCTAAGCCCACTCATGCCTTCTCATATGTACAACTTTAAAAGGAACATACCTCAGGGGACTTGAGGTAAGTTCGGTTCATCCAGAGTGTTTAAAATGGGATTTTCCGAGTCTGTGCGTTTTCTAAAAGACACAAGGTAATGTATCAAAGGCTGCTCTGTTTAAAACTATTGAACAGCTCATTATGACGGTAGAAATAGCCAATCCTTTCCTACCTGGATACGTTACTCGGAAGAGATCAAGTGGACACTTCAATTTTATGTTTGGAGTTGGGCGTGAGTCCACTTCCAAATCTTCTTTGTTCAGGGTGGGTCCTGGGGCGGGCCGGTACCCTTTTGCTAGTCCGTGACTGTATCTGCAGATAAAAAGGAACAAGCGCCAGACGTTTAGAAACGCACTCGTTCACAAGTCTATGGCTTGCGCGGCTTGTCTAGTGTAAGCGCGTACCTGTTAGTGTGTCAGCGTGTTCCACTTCCTCATTCCATCAGTTAGAGTGAACGGCATACAGTTCCAACAGTCTCTCTGAGAGGCTCACAGTTATATGGCCAATCACAGAAGGGCTATTTTGAAAGCCACCCCTGGTGCATTGTGGGATCTGAAGTCGAATTGAATCTGATTCAATTTCAAAGTCTGGAAATTTCACTCATTGAGTTAAGGCCAGTGTTGATGGTATCAAAGCGGAGTATCAGGTACGCCTCTTTGCGCAAAAGTGCCTGTTCTATATTAGGCGATCTATGTTGTGGATCTGATCCGGACAAGACCGTCCATTTGAAATCTGTTTCTTTGTGGCTGGCAGCTGAAAAATGCTCCACCATTGGGGCATTCTGCACTTTTTTCTTTAGTCTCGAGCGGTGTTGTGTTATCCTGACATTTACCTGTTGACATGTTTTACCTATGTACAATTTATTGCACGCACATAAAATCCCGTAGATTACATTTTTACTCTTACAGTTTGTGTGTAAACTGTGTCTCCATTTGATGCCATTGTGGCTAAATTCGTCTCCTTCTACAACATTATTGCAGGCCACACAAGTACCACATTTACGGTGGCCTGTGATGGGTTTGAGGTTCCATTTGGATATGAGGTCACTCTTAGGTTTTTGTAAGTAGCTGTCAGCCCTAATGATCTGTTGGCCAACACTTGGATTTTTCCTCATTGCAAAAATCGGTTTTTGTGAAGGGAATTCCATTCCCTCCAACAAGTGCCAATTGCGCAAAATGATTTGGCGAAACTTATTAGTGTGGGCCCCATAGGTAGTCACACAGACCAGTTTCTCCAATTCTTTCTTGTTTTTTATCTGAAGTAAGTCTTCTCTGGGAGTGAAGCGTGCTCTTTTTTTAGAGTGTTTCAAGAGTTTCTGGGGATAACCCCTTTTGTTTAGTTCTTGGCAGAAGGTG
The DNA here is from genome assembly GCF_964263255.1 of Lissotriton vulgaris. Lineage (NCBI taxonomy): Eukaryota > Metazoa > Chordata > Amphibia > Caudata > Salamandridae > Lissotriton > Lissotriton vulgaris. The sequence continues at coordinate 57,203,880 of NC_141689.1, forward strand.
TCTGCATGTGCATCGAACTCCTCGAGTTCAGAACAATTACGCCTTATTCTCAATAGTTGGCCATAAGGGAGGTTCTGTTTTAAACACTGTGGATGGGCACTCTTATAGTGTAAGATAGTGTTTTTATCTGTTTCCTTCTTAAACAGAGTAGTGGTAAACCTATTTCCCTGACTGCAGACTGCCACATCAAGAAACATCATTTTTTGATTACTGAAATTGATCATAAATTTGATGTCAGGGTGTCTCGATGTGTCTAGACCTCTCATATTTCGCTGATGCAGAAGCCACTACAAGTTTCGAAACCACGGGTCTCAGAGTCAAATCGAAATCAAATCGAAGGCTGTCTTGTCATCTTTAACAAAATTAGAGAAAAGTAAAACATTTATTCACCACAATATCAGTAAGGGTCAGCTCAAGGCCATAAAAGATTTGAAACCAGATCCAACTATTATAATCAAACAGGCTGATGAGGGCGGTGCAGTGGTAGTCTGGCCTCGCTCCATGTATCTCTCAGAAGGAAGGACACATGTTGACAATCAAGAATGGTACCGAGCGGTCAAAGACGACCCGGTAACAGAAATCCAAGATAAAATTGTACGAACCACCACCGAGGCTTTAGAGAATGGATTCCTTGGCCCAAAGGAGTTTGAATTCTTAAACAAAAAATCACCCAGAACACCTGTCCTTTACTTCTTACCAAAGATTCATAAGAACAGCACAACACCCCCGGGGAGACCAATTGTCTCCGGTTGTGACTCAGCCCTAGAGCCTGCTTCAAAGTATATAGATTTCTTCTTGAAGCCTTTCTTACCTGAAGTCAAATCGTACTTGAGAGATACTATTGACTTCATCAATAAACTCCAGGACATGACCTTTGACTCTGAAACGCAACTGATGGTGACATTGGACGTCACCTCATTATACACTCAAATTCCGCAAGATGAGGCCCTTGAGGTGATGGAATTTTATTTAGAACAACGCGTAAGACCACACAGAGTCCCAACCGCCTTTATTCTAGCACTGGCCCGCATTACACTAAAAAGCAACTACTTCAAATTTGAGAACGAATTCTTCATCCAAGTCAAAGGTACAGCTATGGGATGTCCATACGCACCAGAAATGGCCGTGCTGTATATGTCCCAATATGAAGAAAAGTTTATTCACAAAGACAACCCTTACAGTACAAACATCAGGCAGTGGTTGAGGTATATTGACGATGTCTGGCTCCTGTGGCAGGGGAGCCAGACGGAGCTCATAGCCTTCCATGAATGGCTAAACTCGAGACACCCTGACATCAAATTTTCGCAATTTCAGTAATCAAAAAATGATGTTTCTTGATGTGGCAGTCTGCAGTCAGGGAAATAGGTTTACCACTACTCTGTTTAAGAAGGAAACAGATAAAAACACTATCTTACACTATAAGAGTGCCCATCCACAGTGTTTAAAACAGAACCTCCCTTATGGCCAACTATTGAGAATAAGGCGTAATTGTTCTGAACTCGAGGAGTTCGATGCACATGCAGACACCTTCTGCCAAGAACTAAACAAAAGGGGTTATCCCCAGAAACTCCTGAAACACTCTAAAAAAAGAGCACGCTTCACTCCCAGAGAAGACTTACTTTAGATAAAAAACAAGAAAGAATTGGAGAAACTGGTCTGTGTGACTACCTATGGGGCCACACTAATAAGTTTCGCCAAATCATTTTGCGCAATTGGCACTTGTTGGAGGGAATGGAATTCCCTTTACAAAAACCGATTTTTGCAATGAGGAAAAATCCAAGTGTTGGCCAACAGATCATTAGGGCTGACAGCTACTTACAAAAACCTAAGAGTGACCTCATATCCAAATGGAACCTCAAACCCATCACAGGCCACCGTAAATGTGGTACTTGTGTGGCCTGCAATAATGTTGTAGAAGGAGACGAATTTAGCCACAATGGCATCAAATGGAGACACAGTTTACACACAAACTGTAAGAGTAAAAATGTAATCTACGGGATTTTATGTGCATGCAATAAATTTTACATAGGTAAAACATGTCAACAGGTAAATGTCAGGATAACACAACACCGCTCGAGACTAAAGAAAAAAGTGCAGAATGCCCCAATGGTGGAGCATTTTTCAGCTGCCAGCCACAAAGAAACAGATTTCAAATGGACGGTCTTGTCCGGATTAGATCCACAACATAGATCGCCTAATATAGAACAGGCACTTTTGCGCAAAGAGGCGTACCTGATACTCCGCTTTGATACCATCAACACGGGCCTTAACTCAATGAGTGAAATTTCCAGACTTTGAAATTGAATCAGATTAAATTCGACTTCAGATCCCACAATGCACCAGGGATGGCTTTCAAAATAGCCCTTCTGTGATTGGCCATATAACTGTGAGCCTCTCAGAGAGACTGTTGGAACTGTATGCCATTCACTCTAACTGATGGAATGAGGAAGTGGAACACGCTGACACACTAACAGGTACGCGCTTACACTAGACAAGCCGCGCAAGCCATAGACTTGTGAACGAGTGCGTTTCTAAACGTCTGGCGCTCGTTCCTTTTTATCTGCAGATACAGTCACGGACTAGCAAAAGGGTACCGGCCCGCCCCAGGACCCACCCTGAACAAAGAAGATTTGGAAGTGGACTCACGCCCAACTCCAAACATAAAATTGAAGTGTCCACTTGATCTCTTCCGAGTAACGTATCCAGGTAGGAAAGGATTGGCTATTTCTACCGTCATAATGAGCTGTTCAATAGTTTTAAACAGAGCAGCCTTTGACACATTACCTTGTGTCTTTTAGAAAACGCACAGACTCGGAAAATCCCATTTTAAACTCTCTGGATGAACCGAACTTACCTCAAGTCCCCTGAGGTACGTTCCTTTTAAAGTTGTACATATGAGAAGGCATGAGTGGGCTTAGGAGAGCAAGTTATAATGAATGTCCACAATTGCTTGTGTTTTCACTAATAGGTCAAGGAACAGGGGAAAGAATTCATTTGGCCCTGAAGAGAGTTTGTGAAGAAACTCTGCAAACTCGAAACGCGTAGGCGAACAGGATTACGTCCTAAGTTTGAAAATACGAACAAAACACTTAGGAATCCACAGCCTTAAAAACATTGTTTCCGGGAGGTTATTTTGTTCTCATGCAGATTCATTTAAAGGCTGCTCCTTGGGCAATAATTGCTTTTGGTTGGAAACTAGTTTGCTTAATTGCGTTTATTGATGTTATTTGAAAAAATACTTTGACATCTTTCCCTCTCCCCCCTTTTGTGATACAATTTCACTTGGTTGTAAACAAATAACTTTTTTTCTCACCAGCTATATGCTTTCATATTGTTTATGTCTGTAAATTTATGTTTTGTGTTGCTTAAAGATTAGCCATCTTAAACTTTGTTGGTTATTACTTAAATGACATTGTGATTTCTCTGCACACGCAAAGTTTTCTTTTGAACAAAATTGAAGAAGAAAAACGGCGCAAATAATCGCCTTGATAAACATATTAAGCTTTGTTTATCTTTTCACCCAAAACCGAACAGTATAAAATGTTTTGAAGTGTGGGTTCCTTCCTTTTTTCACAAAGTGTTAAAGAATCAGACATACCCTCGAATATCAAATCTGCTGCAGACTAAGTTGATATGATTCAAGAAAGCCCAAATAAATGTTATTAGTGCAATCCAGGTATCCTTGGCGAGAAACCAATGGGAAAAAGCTTAACTGTTTTGAAATGACTTGTCTTCAAAAGCATCAACCTCTGTGGGCCCAGTGTGAGATTTGAGCCCATAGCAACAGGTGCACAGGGAAACACCCAAGCATTTTAGGGTAGGCTGAACATGTCCAGTGCAGGTCACATTGTCTCACCTGCATTTCAAATCAGGCTATTTCTGAACAACCAACTCCAAAAAGCAATAAAGCAATATCAAAATATGTGTAGCTTTTCAGTTACCTGTGCCCAACTTTCCCAACAATTGCATACAGTTGGAGTTAATACTGTGGATATTTTTTAAATATCAAGGCCCATTGCAACTGGCAGTGCTTGTTAGTATTTGTCTTTTATGGAATAGCGTGTCGAAGGTTCAAGGTTTACTCTTGGATACTGATGTGGGAGAATAATGTCTAGATCAAGTGCCACGTGTATCATTCACAATAAATATAATTATTAAACAAGCACAATTACACTGTTCATAAAAATGTTTATGAATGTTAAAAAGATACATTTGCCAGTTCGTGGTGGAGCATTCAGGGTTTGTTTTGTGTGGGGGTTTGGTGCCAGTAGCTCATGGTTGCTGTATGTAATTTGAGGATAGTCTATTTGGTCTCAATGATGCTTGCCACTATGCAAAGGAAATGGTGTTTTCTATGCAACATCTGGTTGACTCATTATGCATGTTGGTTCACAGGTACAGCTTGACTTGAGTTACTAGGGCTCATAGGGATTTATAGGCCCCCACAAAGTGTGTCTCTCCTTGAGTCACACAGGAAACTCAAGTCACTTAGCTGTAGAGGCCCACAACTGTGATGGGCCACCCCAGGGGATGTGTTTCAGAGTCTCCCATATGTTAGTCTAAATACCTCCCTGCAACGCAGGCCACATGCTCTCATGCTCTGATGCTGTAAGGTAGAATCTATTTGTGCATTATTAAATACTTTGCTGCCAACACGATTTTCTACACAATGATTGTTTCTTCTTTCCCACCTTTGACTGCCACCTTGTTTCTATGTTCCGTCTGTGTTCCTGCTTTCTATTTGCTGTTGACCTCCATATGTATTCATGCTGGGCCTGATCCACAAAGTTAATTTTACACTTCTGTGTAAGATGCCGAGGATTCAAGTATGTCCTCGTAGTCGTATGTGCTCTTTCCCGATGGACAGAGGCATATCCAGTCCCAGATTACACTGCTGTAACCACGGCCAAGCAGTTGGTGCGTGAATTCTTCCCACGGTACGGTTTGCCCCGTGTCGTGTATTCAGATAATGGTCAGCCATTCTCGTCCGAGCTTATGAAGCAGGTTTCACTTCTGTTAGGTTACCAATGGAAGTTCCACTGTGTTCGACACCCCGAAGCAGCTGGATTAGTAGAGAGACACAATCAGACTCTGAAAACACGCCTTGCTAAAATTTGTGCAGAGAAAGGTGAAGATTGGATTGTAGCCTTGCCAGTTGCACTCTTTTACATGCGAATGGTCGCACATTCAAGGACAGGGCTATCCCCGTATGAGGTGGTCTTCGGTAGGTCACCGAATATGTGGGGGACGCCTATGCCGAGAAAAATAACTGATGTTGATAGTACTATGCTGACAGATTACCTTGCCTCCTTGATGTCTGCACTACAATCTTGTCGTTCACAGGTCGCGGCTGCCTTCCCAGACAACACTGAGGTGAAACCGCTGAACAGTTTATTCGTATTAGAATATTTTACAAAATAATTAAAAATATGATTAAAAACAGGGGACAGACAATTAAAATAAGGAAACACTCAAATTCCTATTGGTAAAAAGGAGGTACCAAACAGAAAATAAATTCAGCAAAGCATTAGAATTGTCTTCAATTAGTATATAGCACAATCCTCCTTTTTCTTAAGTATCAACGCGTTTCGGCGGACCTTCTAGTAAAGCCACCTTCATCAGGCATACATATAATGTCTTCCCAGTTAATTCTCGCGTAATAGTTCTCAGAATAAATATTTCAGGGTAGATACCTCCTATGTCCTTCGAGTGCCACTCGTGTTGCAAGAACGAACGTCTCTAAACCAGAAACCTTGCACAGTGCTTATATATGCAATATGATAAAATCCAGGATCGATATCCAAGTTTGCAGACTGGATTTGCACTACACGCGGGACGCTGGCGTTTTGACAGTATTGGACAGTATTGCTTCTAATCACCCTTTCCCTGCTTTCTTCCAAACCTTCAAAAAAGATTTCATGAATTTACATGCATAGTCTTTCAGGTCTGTATATCTCTAATGTAAAACAATCGTACTTGTTTTCTCTTTTGTAAACTGACACATGTAAACTCATCAGTCACTCCTATGGTAAGCCTTTACAATCCTGAATGCTAAGTGCTGAGTACATAGAAACATGTAGTGTAACCTGTCAAACACTTTGAAATATTACCCTCCCACTAGTCCTAGAGGTGGATGTAGAATTCAACCGTTCTTCATAAAATAGAATTAGATGTCACTAAGTACAAAGTGTTTCCGTTTTATGGAAGCCCTAATGCATCCCTTAAAGATTCAAGCGAAGTCCAAACACATACTAAGTGAAACACACCAACCATTAGTAACCTGTAAAATTTGCTAGACAACTCTTTCAAGGTGTGATCAATCCAAAAAAATCTCCTTTGGCACATCAAATATGGAACAAAACACATAAACTACTTGCACCCCAACAACTTTGCATGAGCTGCAACACAAAGATAGCAGGACAACCACTTGCTGCTGCACCAAGCACATCAACAGCTGCAACACCATCTTTAGCAAACAGTCCATACTCGCATCTTGATCTTGAGTTTCGTAAACTTAAATTTCTATGCATTTATTGTGATGAAGTTTTATGTTATGCAAATAGTACATCCACCTCATCAAAAACTAGAAACAGGAGCTTCGCTGTCCTCAACATTAGTTATTAGTCATTTATCAAGCTTTTTTGTTGTAAAAACTACCCCGTCCGAAGGCAGTTGAAAATGCGCACACTTGCTGCCTTTCTTGGCTGGGGTTATCAATTACTCTTCAATTTCATATTCTAATTCAAACTCATGGCCGTTTATTGAGCCTTTTTGTTGTACCTACTACCCCAGCCAAAGGCAGTGGTAAATTTTGACACTTACTGCCTTTCTTGGCTGGTGTTATCAATTATTCTTGAATTTGATAATCTGATTCAAACTTGTAACCCTTTATCGAGCCTTTTTGTTGTACCTACTACCCTGGCCGAAAGCAGTGGGAAATTTGCACACTTGCTGCCTTTCTTGGCTGAGGTTGTCAATTGTCCTTCTTGTAATACAAATTCAAAGTGCAGGCCCTTTATTGAGCCTTCTTGGTTACTATGACTCGTGAATGGCAGTGATTAATTTGCACTTCCTGCCGTTCATGTATAAACAAAAGCTTAAAAGTCTAACAATATTAAAAAAGAGCCAATATAGTCTATGGTCATCAAATCTTCTGTTTGTTACTCAAATTCAAAGTACAGGCCCTTTATTGAGCCTTCTTGCTAACTACTACCCATGAATGGCAGTGGGTAATTTGCGCACTTCCTACCTTTCATGTATAAACAAAACCTTAAAAGTCTAACAATATTAAAAAAGAGCCAGTATAGTCTATGGTTATTAAATCTTCTGTTTGTTATTGTAAAAGTACAGGCCCTTTATTGAGCCTACTACCCGTGAATGGCAGTCCGTAACTAATTTGGACACTTTCAGCCTTTCATATTTTTTACATTATTCATCTACCTCTCAATCAACACATCATCTACACGTACGCACACCTACTTGCTGCCTTTCTTGGCTATGTTTATCAACTATTCTTCTATTTCATATCTGTATTCAAAGTATGGGCCCTTTATCGAGCCTTTTTCATGTAGATACTGCCAGAAGGAACTGGGAAATTTGGGCACTTGCGTCCTTTCTTACGTCCTTTCTACCGCACAGTGTGTGTACTTTGTGCACTTGCTTAACTGCTTAGATAAGATACCCGTTTCTCAGGCTCCCACTGCGGAATCCGACTCACAGTCTGTAATGGACAGAAAAAACAAACACCCATTTCCTTTACAAGGCAGTGGGTTGTTTCCGCATCTGCTACCTTTCTTCCTTTTCACCTTATTCTGCATCCACTACCTAAAACACACATACCTCCTAACTTTCTTGCAGCCTTTGCCAAGTATTATTCTAATTCAAACTGCAGTCCCTTTATCAAGCCCTTTTTATTCTATCAACTACCCCGGCCGAAGGCAGTAGTAAATTTGAACTCTTGCTGCCTTTCTTGGCTGGGGTTATCAATTATCCTTCTTGTAATACAAATTCAAAGTGCAGGCCCTTTATTGAGCCTTCTTGGTAACTTTTACTCGTGAATGGCAGTGGGTAATTTGCGCACGTCTGCCGTTCATGTATAAACAAAAGCTTAAATGTCTAACAATATTAAAAAAGAACCAGTATAGTCTATGGTTATTAAATCTTCTGTTTGTTAGTGAAATTCAAAGTAAAGGCCCTTTATTAACCCTTCTTAGTAACTACTACCCGTGAATGGCAGTCTGTAATTTGCGCGCTTCATACTGTTCATGTATAATAAAAAGCTTAAAAGTCTAACTATATTAAAAAAGAGCCAGTATAGTCTACGATTATCAAATCTTCTGTTTGTTATTGTAATTCAAAGTACAGGCCCTTTATTGAGCCTTCTTGCTAACTACTACTCGTGAATGGCAGCGGGTAATTTGGAAACTTTCAGCCTTTCATATTTTTTACATTATTCATCTACCACTCAATCAACACATCATCTACACATACACAAACCTACTTGCTGCCTTTCTTGGCTATGCTTATCAACTATTCTTCTATTTCATATCTGTATTCAAAGTGCAGGCTCTTTATCGAGCCTTTTTCGTGTAGATACTGCCCAGCCAGAAGTAAGTGGAAAATTTTGCACTTACTGCATTTCTTCACAGGGGTTATGAACTATTGTTCAAGTTCATATTCCTATTCAAAATGCAGGTCCTTTATCGAGCCCTTTTTCTTCTATCAACTACCACGGCCGAAGGCAGTGGGAAATTTGAACACTTGCTGCCTTCCTTGGCTGGGGTTATCAATTATCCTTCTTGAAATACAAATTCAAAATACAGACCCTTTATTCAGCCTTCTTGGTAACCATTACTGCAGAATGGCAGTGGGTAATTTGCGCACTTGCGTCCTTTCTTGCCTCCTTTCTACCGCACAGTGTGTATACTTTGTGCACTTGCTTAACTCCTTAGATGAGATACCCATTTCTCAGGCTCCCACTGCGGAATCCGACTCACAGTCTGTAATGGACTGGAAAACCAAACACCCATTTCCTTTACAAGGCAGTGGATTGTTTCTGCATCTGCTACCTTTCGTCCTTTTCACCTTATTCTGCATCCACTACTTCAAAGACACCTACTTGATAACTTTCTTACAGCCTTTGCCAAGTACTATTCTAATTCAAAGTAGAGTCCCTGAAATGGGCCCGGTGATGTAATTTTTCAGCCCTACCGCCCACAATGGTAACTTAATGCACTTACATTGCTTCCTTCGATGTAGTAACCATTTCTTATGCTCCCACTGCAAAATTCGATGCCCTATCCGTATAATGACTTGGAAATCCAAAGATCCACTTCCCAGACAATGCAGTGGATAGTTTGTGCGTCTGCAGGCCTTTCTAATTTTTCACCTTTTTTATCTTCAACTCAATCAACACATCATCTACACATAACACACACCAACTTGCGACCTTTTTTGGCTGCAGTTATCAATTATTGTTCAATTTCATATTATGATTCAAAGTCAAGACCCTTAATTAAGCCGTTTGCATGTAAATACTGCACTGCCAGAAGTCAGTGGGAAACTTGCGCACTTGTTGCCTTTCTTTGCAGCAGTTATCAACTATTGTTCAATTTCATATTCCTATTCAAAGTGCAGACGCTTTATCAAACGTTGTGCTATCAACTAGCCCGAAAAAAAGCAGTGGGAAATTTGTGCATTTGCAGCCTATCTTCACAGAGGTTAAGAACTATAGTTCAATTTCATATTCCTATTAAAAGTGCAAGCCCTTTATCGAGCATTTTTGTTGTAGCTACTACCCCAACCGAAGGCAATGGGAAATTTGCACACTTGCTACCTTTCTTGGCTGCCGTTATAAATTATTGTTAAATTTGATATTCTGATTCAAAGTCATGACCCTTTATCAAGCCTTTTTGCCAATTTGCCAAACAACTCTTTCAAAGGGTGATCCATCCAAAAACTACTTCTTCAACACACCAAATATAGTGCGACACGTGAAGAACTCGCACCTTAACAACTGTGCTTGAGCTGCAACACAAACATTGAAGGGCAACTCACTTCCTGCTACACCAAGCACATCAACTGCTGCAACAGCATCTTCAGCAAGCATTTATTGCGATAGACTGTTTCACATAACAGAAAAGTTCATCAACCTCATCAAAAACGAACAGAAGCATCACTATCCTCAACATTACTCATTAGACATTTATCAAGCTTTTTTGTTGTACGAAATACCCCTTCCAAAGGCAGTAGCAAATTTACACACTTGCTGCCTTTCTGGCCTGAAGTTGTCAAGTAATGTTCATTTTCATATTCTGATTCAAAGTCAAGGCCCTTTATCAAGCCTTTTTAATGTACATACTACCCCAACAGAAAACAATGGAAAATTGGCACACTTGCAGCCTTTCGTGGCTGGAGTTATCAATTATTCTTGAATTTCATATTCTAATTCAAACTCACAACCCTTTATCATGGCCCTGTTTGTTTGGCATATGCGGTGACCATTCATAAATCTCAAGGTTTCAGTATAGATTGTGCTTTAGTGAATATTCAAAGTACTGTATTTAAAGAAGATATGACATATGTTGCTTTGTCTCGAATCAGAACATTATCTGGATTGTACCTGATTGATTTTCATAAGACAAAGGTTTGTGCAGATGCAAATTGTGTGAAAGAGTATAATAGGTTAAGAAGAGAATATGCACCCAATTTAGGTCAATATCCACTAGTTGTGTATCCTCACATTCTGTTATCTGTGACAAAACAGCATTCATCGATCTTTCTGTCAACAACTACCTTCAAACTACACTGCAGACACAAGGGTTTACAACTTCAACTCAGCTATAGAACTAATATTATCTTCAATATCTGTCCTTACAACAACCTTCAATATATTCTACGGTCAGTAAAAAATAAATAGCAAGAGCACCACTACTATAGAAAACATTGAATTCAGCCTTGCTTTATTTAAGGTAGAGACTAATATATTTTATGTCTTCCGATTTTGTAAAAGAATGTCACAAATAGTATTCATCTATAACTGCTCACTAGAGCTTTCAATCTATACTACGGATAGCTCAGTTCACAACTTCAATACAGCTTTCCTTTTTCATTAAGGACCGCATTGCATTCAGCCTTTTTTTCCTTAAGACAGAGACAATTATACTGTGTCCTCAGATTCTGTTATCTGTAACTAAATAGCATTCTTCAAACTTTGTGTGAACAAATGCCTTCAATCTACACTACGGACAGCTGGGTTCACAACTTCAATTCAGCTTTCCTTCTACATTAAGGACAGCATTGCAATCATCCTCGCATTCCTTAAAGCAGAAACAATTATGCTGTATCCTCCAATTCTCTTAAATGTGACAAAATAGCATTCATCGATCTTTGTGTCAACAACTGCCTTCAATCTACACTGCGGACTGCTGCATTCACACCTTCAATGGAGCTTTCCTTCTACATTAAGGACAGCATTTCATTTAACATTGTTTTCCTTAACGCAGATACAATTCTACTCTGTCCTAAGATTCTGTTAACAGTACAAAATACCATTCATCAATGTTTCTATCGATTAGTACCTTCGATCTACATAACAGACAGCAGAGTTCACAACTTCAATTCAGTTTTCCATGTAAATTTCTCTTCACTATGTGTGCTGAGAACTGCCTTCAATCAATTCTGCGCTCAGTAGATTTCACAACTACATACCAAGACCTCCAGCACTACAGAAAACATTCAATGCAATCTTCATTTACTTAAAACACAGACAATTGCACAATATCCTCACATTTTTATAAACTTTGAATACTAGGAAATTCAGCCTTCATTGATTTAATGCAGACAAAATTCACTATATGTGTTTCACATTTTGTTTAAATAAGTGACAAAAAATGTGTCTATGTCTGTTAACAACTGTCTTCAATCTACACTGCACAGGGAACATACAAGCTCACTGTATAAGATACTACTTTCTCAGCGCACCATAAATAATCACAAACAAGAGTGAACACTTTTATGTCACAGTGAGACATACTGTCCCTTTTGAATGGAATTGATGCAGAATTTAATCAACAAAATACATTACTTCAATTACTGCACTTCACCCCGACCACACAACATCACAGGGTACATTCAAGCTCAGTGCCAAAGGTATTACTAACTCAGTGCACCACAAATCATCACAATGTGATTGTATTGAATGACATGACTTATTTAGAAAAAAATACATCATAATATTTGAAAATATACTTCAACTTACTTCTCTGAATGGACAACCAATATTTATTAGAAAACTTGATTTAAAATATGTTGCTACCAATCTGTGCTGCTTGGACCACTTTGTTGCTTTAGATGCACACTTGCTTCCTTTCTTGGCTCGAATGATCAATTATTCCTCAATTTCATTCTCTGATTGAATGTCAACGCCCTTTATCGAACCTATTTCTCATTTCTACTACCCCAGAAGAAGGTTGATACTCCAAAACCAATCTGTAAAATTTAGCAAACAACTCTTTCAAGGGATAATCTATCCAAAAAATACTCCTTTGGCACACCAACTATGGTGCGACATGTAAAAACTTGAAACCCAACACCTTCACTTGAGCTGCAACACTGAGATTGCAGGACAACCCACTTGCTGCTTCACCAAGCACATCAACTGCTGCAACAGCATCTTCGGCAAGCAGTCCATACTCACATATTGATCTTGATTTTAGTAAACTTAATTTTCTATGCATTTATTGCGATGAACTTTTCTGTTATGTCAAATAGTCTATCAACCTCATCAAAAAGTTAGCTAGGGTTATCAATTACTCTTTAATTTAATATTCTGTTTCAAAGTCAAGGCCCTTTATTTAGCCTTTTTGTTGTAGAAGTTCCCACACTTGCAGCCTTTCTTTGCTAGGGTTATCAATTATTCTTCTTGAAATTCTAACTGCAATCCCTTCATGGACCCTTCTAGGTAACTACTACCCATGAATACCTGTGGATAATTTGCACACTTGCGTCCTTTCTTGTGTCCTTTCTACCGCACAGTGTGTGTACTTTGTGCACTAGCTTGCCTCTTTATATGTGGTACCCATTTCTCAGGCTCCCACTGCAGAATCCAACACCCTATCGTGGTAATCAACTGGAAAACCAAACACCCACTTCCCTTACAAGGAAATGGGTAGCTTGCACATCTTCAGCATTTCTTATTTTTCACCTTATTCATCTTCCACTCAATCAACACATCATCCACACATACACAAACCTACTTGCTGCCTTTCTTCGCTGTGATTATCAATTATTCTTCAATTTCATATTCTGATTCAAACTCCAAGCCTTTTATTGTGCCTTTTTGATATACCTACTACCCCGGCCAAACGCAGTAAAAAATTTGCACACTTGCTACCTTGCTTGGCTAGAGTTACCAATTATTCTTAAATTTCATGAACTTGTTTTATATCGGTTATAGGTCTAGTACAGTAACAACATTTGTCTTACAATTTATTTTTATTTATTTATTTCACTTCTAAAGCACACTATCACCTCAGAAAGCCATCCTGGCGCGGACAGACTTGTATCGAAAGAGGGGGGCAGCTGATAACAAGCTAGGGATTTGGGAAAAGCCAAGTTTTCAAGTGCCTTCTAAATGCGAGAAGGCCAGAGACCTGCCTGAGATCGATGGGATGAGAGCTCCAGAGTTTCACCGCGGCCACGCTGAACAATCTACCTCCTGCTCTGGTTCTCCTAAACCTCGGTATGGTCACCAAACTGGCCGAGGAGGAGCGTAGATTGCGGGCCGGCACATGCCATGAAAACTTCCTGTGTAAACAGGCAGGGCCTAACCCATGGAGGGCTTTAAAGGTCAGACAGAGAGACTTAAATATCACCCTCTGTCTCACTGGGTGCCAGTGCAGATGAGCCAGAGCCCCTGAAGAGGAAGATCTAGTTGGCCACCCCATGGCTACTTTTGCAGCTGCAGACTGGAGCCTCTGGAGTCTATCCATGAGACAGCTTGGAGACTCCAACAGTAAGGCTTTGCAGTAGTCTAACCTACTGAGCACGGTACAGCGCGCCACCTCTATCCAAGCACAGGCAGTAACAAAGGAAGGATTTTTCTCCGGAGGCGAATGATGGTCGAACAGCCAGCTACCACCTTTTAAACCTGCGCCTCCAGAGTAAGGTCGCTATTAAACATCACGCCCAGATTCCGTACTACCTTTGCAGGCTGCACCAGTGGAGAAAAATCCACCGGCCAGAAGTTGCTGGGTAGAAGAGATTGTTCCCTAGGCCTTGTGCAGTATAACACCTCGGTCTTTCCTGTGTTAAATTGCAAAGAGTTGGCTTTCAACCAGTCTGTTGTAGCTCGCAGGCAGTTGTGAAATTCTTCCAAGGAGGTTGATTCATTTCCCTCCAAGGAAAGAATCAACTGCGTGTCAACAGCGTAGTTAAAAACTGTGTGTCAACAGCGTAGTTAACAATTCCAATCTTATATTGTTTGATGACCGCTATTAAAGGCTTCATATAGATGTTAAATAATATCGAGCTTACTACCGAGCCTTGAGGAACGCCATGCGAGATGGTAGAGAAGGAGGATTGGAAAGGAGGGAGGGACACAGCTTGTTCTCTCCCCTGGATGAAGGACTCAAACCACCCAAGGGCACTCCCTGCAACCCCTACCTCCCTCAGCCTGTCCAGCAGAATACCATGGTTCACCATATCGAATGCGGCAGACAGGTCAAGCAGGATCAAAACCCTTGCATGTCCCCTGTCTGCCTGTCAACGTAGCTCATCCAGCACGGTCACCAGGGCCGTCTCGGTGCCATGAGCTGGCCGAAAGCCAAACTGAACATCCTCCATGAACTTGTGCTGTTCAAGGTGTCTAGAGAGGGTGCCTGCCACCACCCGCTTTACAATTTTTTCTGGATAGGGTAGAAGCGAGATGGGCCTAAAGTTAAGGATCAAGGGTGGGCTTCTTCAGTAAGGGGGTCACCATCGCTTGTTTCCACTGAGGTGGAACCACTCCAGTAGTAAGCGACTGGTTGCACACCAGCCGAAGCGTGGGGAAGAGCTCAAGCGCGAACTCCTTCCAGATTTTTAGTGGGATCCGGTGAAGCCGAGACCCAGATGTAATACCAAAGGCCACTTCCCTGAACTCTTCTACAGACAGCTGCACAAATTCAACAAGGGACTCAACTCCTCCCAGTTCATGAACTGCCCCGAGAGTCGACAGGCTGCCACAATCAGCTACTGCCAGGATTTGTTGCTGCTCCACCCCCAGATCATCAATAAAAGTCCAAAAGAACACTGAATGACAGTCTAGACTACAGACAACACAGGTCACAATTTGAACAAGTATGTCCCTGAAACATAAATATTTTGACAATGCATTCCATACATGTTCTATCTTTTATTTCAATCATGATTACAGATGATACAGTCCACCATTAAATGTACACTGCAGATAACCAGATTCACAACTTCAATTCACCTTTCCTTCTACATTAAGGACACCATTGGATCTACCCTTGCTTTCCTTAATGCAGAGACATTTGTACTCTCTCCTCAGATTCTGTTAACTGTACAAAATACCATTCATCTATATTTGTATCAATTAGTACCTTCCATCTACATTACAGACAATGGGGTTCACAACTTCAATTCAGCTTTCAATGTAAATTTCTCTTCACTATATGTCCTGAGAAGTGCTTTCAATCAATTCTCCACTCAGTACAGTTCACAACTAGATACCAAGAGCGCCAGCACTACAGAAAACATTCAATACAAACTTGATTTACTTAAAACACAGACAATTGGTGTACAAAATGTACAGGAGAAACATTTAGTTATTCTTGTCAATGGCGTTCCTACTAAGAGTAAGAACATCTAGCAAGAATTAGTGGATATTAGGAAAGTGAAAAAGGCAACGTTGTATCTGCTATTAAAAAATGAGTTTTTAAAAAATTGTATATGTGCGAAAAAAAAAAATAACTGTAGAAGATACTGACTTCCCATCTGCACAAATTGAAAAACTGGATGTTTGCATAACTGAAGAAATCTACGAACATTCCAGTGTTCATCCACTTCATTCTAAAGAACTGATGGGGAATACTACAGAGTTATTCCAAATGAAAGAAGCAAAGGGAAGTCCCATTACTGTATGGGAAAAAAGTTTGCAAGATCATTGTTTCCCTCAGTTCCTTCCCACAGGAAAAAAAAGGACAATATGATGACTGACCTGTGCCGATTCCTGCATCTGAATACCAAACATCAATATTATATGCAGAAAATCAAAGATTTCGACAATCTATTCCATATTTGTTCCATCTTTTGTTTGAGAGCGATTTGTCTGGACTTCTTATGCACAACTGCATATATTGAAAACAAGTGTACATCTGCAAAATGTTTCAGCAAACAAATTTATACATAAAGTACAGCAGAAAGATAATATTTTGGAATCTCACCTCATTAATCTCATGGCATGTCAGCGTGGTAGTAATGAGTACTGGTACCGTTGTCATGGAGAACTAAAAAGTATGCTAAGGAACATATAAATGCTGTAGATATCAGCTGTGATTTTCTAAACTAAACTTTAGATGCTCATTTTCTGGAAGCCTTACATGACATCGAGTATCATCCTATGAATTTGTGTAATCAAGAAATTGAAGTAAATCATCCGAAGCATAGTCAGTTGAGCTCAGAGTAAGGAACTATGTAGGAGTTTATAACTTCCTCTTCATTCTTCCTACTTATAAAAATTATGTCTAGCTCCTCTATGACGCTGTTACTAATGTTGACACCGTCTTTCAAATTCTGTTGATTTTCGATACTGAATTTCTTATGTTGTAGGTTCTTGTACAAATACATAAACACTTAATTTTATCTTCACTGTAATATCAGCATGTGTGGTGATTCATATGAAATATATAACAACTACAAGAACAATATTTTGTACATGAATGTATATTATTTTTAAAATATTCTAAAATTAAATATAATAAATACAGTGTCACTCTGCATTGTGTCAAGTGCTTTATTTATTTATTTATTTATACTACCTACTATCTTGGAAACTTAAAAAAATAACAACAGCACTGCCTTAGTTTGACTCACCCCATTACGTTCTCAATTAGGATTGAGGGAGGCAAAGGAAATGAGTGAACTACATGTCTACAGATTTACTCCTATATTTAGCACACTGCATGAACCACTGAATAAATAAAGTTAGATACAAAAGAACATACACAAAAAAAGACTGCATAAAAGATACACAAAGGAAAGCAACACAAATAGGACACCGAATCTTGAACACAAACTGGTAAGTCACCAAAAGAACAAAAAGGCTAAGAACACTGCAACTGACGCTTCGCTGTGGAACTCATTGTGTAGAAAGGTAGAAACATACTGTAAATAAAGCGGAATTCAAATAAAGAAAAACTAAAAAGGATACATGGATGACAAAGTCACTGGAGTAATACTCTGTTCCCCAACACAAAAAAAGATTTTGCTGAAGTTATATGTACGAATATTTAAGGAGCTACAAAAGGACCCCATCCCCCGGGACTCAAAAAATAACATTGGAGAACGCCAATGCACCCACAGCCCCAGCCGGCTCCCCGCATCCTTTGAGAGCCGGCATTGCTTTCTCCGAGAGAGCAGCTTCCATGCTGCTCTTTCTAATGAAAAGCAATCTGCTTTCCTACTTCAAAGAGACAGCAGATTAACTTGCTCTCTATTTGCAGCGCCGAGACGCCTACAGGCATTTGTTCGCGCTTTATCAAATTTCATAAATAAATAAATAAATAAATTTCAAATAGTAAACCAGTTAACTGTGCTAAAGTAGGAGTCGCTGCGCTCCCGCCCTACCACAGCAAACAGCAGTGTCCCAGGGATAGGCACTCAGAGACACTGCAAGAGCCAGCCCTGGGAAATGAAGGTCCCCAGGACCATCAAGGGTTCCAGTAAGGAGGCCGCGCGAGCCCCTCCCAACATTAAAAAGTCCCGAGAAGTGGAAGTCCCCGTAGCTGGGAAATCCGTGCCCTCATGGACCCCACTATTTTAAAAATTACTGCCTCAGAAAGGTGGCGGTCCCCAAAGAATGTAGGAGAGCCGTGAGCCTCCTGCATACTTCAAAATAAACAATGGCAGCCAAAACTTCCTGGTTTGGAGTGCTGACAGTTAACAACCAATCAGCATGCAGCTCGTACTCATAGTTCTATGGATTTCTGTACGCGTACGCCGCGATTTAAATATATATATATATATATATATATATATATATATATATATATAATATATATATATATATATAATATATATAGCCTATGCATCATGTACGGCCCCCTCAGCAAGCCTATGGAGTCAGAATCTTTCTACCCTTCCCCCTTTCCTTATTTCTCAACTTTGTTAACTGTTTTCTTGTGACTCGGTTCTAGCGACGAACAAGATGGCTGCCAACACTTCCTTGCTTCGAATGTTGACAGACAGTTCAGCATGCAGCTCCTACTCGTAAACGTATGTTATTTCCGTAAGCATACGGCGCAATTTTCCCTTTTTCTAATACAAATAAAAATAGAGCCTAAACATCCATGTACGACCCCCTGAGCAAGCGTAAAGGCTCAGAATGTTTCTAGCCTACCCCCTTCCCTTATTTCTCAACTTTGTTTTACTGTTTTCGCCAATCAGCATGCAGCTCCTGCTCATAAATGTACGTTATTTCCTTATGCGTACGCCGCAATTTTTCTATACGACCCCCTGAGCAAGGCTCAGAATGTTTCTAGCCTACCCCCTTCCCTTATTTCTCAACTTTGTTTTACTGTTTTCTTGTGACTCGGTTCTACCGAGGCACAGGATGGCCGCCAACACTTCCTAGTTTCGAATGTTGACAGACAGTTCACAGCCAATCAGCATTCAGCTTGCAATCGTAATTGAACGGATTTCCGTACGCGTGCTGAACTCCGTCTCTAGATATATGATTTTACTTGCAATTTTCTCAGAAACTACTGAATGGATTCACTCCATTCAACACAAAGCACAATCTGCGAACCAAACTCTACCTCTCTGCCAAATTTTGTGTAATTCCGTTCAGCCATTCGGGCTGTACCCCTGGCTAAAGGTCCCTATGGAAATTGCATTGGGAAAACACGTTTTGGGACCCCCTTTTTTCTCGGCCCCCACTTGACGAATCACCCCCAAACTTTTAGGAAAGGAGCAGAACCGAACAGGACATTTTCTTGGAGAAATTCACGAAGATTCGTCCAGCGGCGCCAAAGTTATTCCAAATAGAATGTTGTGGATTTCCTATGGAAACTAGGTCCTAACTATAACTACCTACTGGCGACCGCCAGTAGGTAACATATATAAATACATACATATATATATTCTCCATCAAAAACCACTCACTGCCGAACTGCTCATGGGCAGGTCCCATTGTCATGAAAGTGGCCTTTCACGCAAAATTATTCATCACCAACTTCCTGAAAGGAATTTTACAACGCACTCCTCCGGATTTTACATGCTTCAATGGATTTTATTTTCAGGCAGACAGGCTTCAGCATTACGCCTTTTTCAATGCCTTTAGGTGTTTTGCAATCACATTGCCCCCATTTAACTATCCATACATGCTTCTCTATTGGATGTGAGAAGCAAGGTCAGTGATGACGGACAATAGTGATGGCAGTCCTGTCTGTTGTTACGTCCGTCATATCAGCATGGAAATTCTATTATTTGTCTCTACGTGAGTTTGGCTGCATGCTAGACATTTGCATTTTTGTAATCTCAATCCCTCAGTGGGAACGAGCATGCAGTTCTCATTTACATCATACTGGATTTCACTCACCACACGGGGCTCATTAAGGAATGTTCCTCGCCCTGCCGTGCTCCACTTTAAAACTCATGGTTGAAATTCATCGACACTAAGTTGTTATTTACCATAAATGAAAGGAATCCTGTTACAAAACAGGCCTTTTCCTCCCTTTTGCTAAGCCTTTTTTTTGTCGGTTTGGGGTAGTGCGCGCTTAGGCCCCTGTACAATTTTGACCACATAAGGTATCCACGCCAAATTTGCGTCCTTTCCTTCCAACATCATGGGAATTCAAAAGGTACCCAAGGTTTGTGGATTCCCCTGGAGGGGTCCCATAAATTAGCCAAAATACAGCTAAATTTGGGTTTTTCGGGGAAAAAGGGCTGCAAATTAAAGGGTCTGGGTTTTACCCTGCAAATGGTATCAAAAAGTGTTTGTGGGGCTGAAATCACCATTTTGTCAGCTTCTAGTGAATGACAGACTTTTGTCAGGAAACCAACATTTTTTACACAGTTTTGGCATTTTTCTGGGACTTAGCCTATTTTTGCTATTTTTTGTGCATTCAAACTCCTTTTAGTTAATGGTAGTGTAGTGTAGTTCCTATTTTCCCAATAGGCCCTGCGCATTGGAATAACATAAACAGTAGTATCGACGTAGAAGTGCGGATCTTCCAGGTTTCTACTGACCATGCTAGACTTAATTGGGTTTGTTACCAACTAGCTCAGAGGTCACTGGAAACTTTCTTGACTGAATAGGAAGTAATCAGCTTCCCTGGCACAGACAAGAAGGGATTCAGTTTTCCAACAACCGTGCAACATGACAACTTTGCTCCTCAGATAAGAGTCAATCTCTAGAGTTGTGTAAAACAATAGACAGTTATTTTACTCAGTCAGTTGTTGTGCAGATTACTTTCACAATATGCAGAGAATAGAGAGACAGGCATTTTCAATAAAAGGTATTATTTATTGAACAGTCTTTCTTCTCATACAAGAGAAATGTATTGCCACAATTGCAAGACTTGTTAATATAAAAAGTGCGTACAGTAATAAGAGTATCCCGAAGTAATACTGTAAAAGCATTGATATGGTTTCTTAGCCATACAATGGTTTAACATGAATAAAACATATATACAGTCATATATACATTAGGCTAACATACTCAACTGGTGCTTCTAACTACGCCTACCCCAGTGTACCTGACCTAAGCCTAATACTTGGGAGGGGAGTAAGTAAGTAGCAGTTTAAGGTAAGTTGGTTTTGCCAAGGTTTGCTCCAAGAATTCTCTCTAAGGGTTTAATCAACACCATACCTCTGGAATAGAATGTTTGGAGTTCTTGTATCTCCTTCCAGGATACGATATCCCAGTCACTCGCAAGAGTAGGCTGGAAACGCCGGAGCTGGATTTCTCGGCAGGAGAAAAGACAGCGTATCTCTCAGCGCGTCGAGGAAGAGGAGGGGCAGCGTCTGTGGGCAGCTTGCATTTGCTGGGCTCTGCCGGGGACAGCTGTTCTGCTCCTGTGTTCACCACACCATCGTTCGCTGATGCCGTTGAGGCAGCGGTAGCTTCAGTATCAGCGATAGCATTGAGGCAGCGTTTGCTTAAGGCAAAGTTGGTAGTATTTATACCTGAAAGGTGCCTTGTTTGACGTAAGTTTTTGGACATAAGACATCAATAAAGATGTCACTAGGAAGTGATCGTCTCTCAGTGCTCATTAGAGTTCTATTACTAATCAAAACATAGCAAGCGGGGATTTCCCAGGTTGCTGAGTTTTTATCTTGTTGAAGAACTCGGAGTGTTAATCTAGGAATCTTAGATAGTGGCTTCTGCTGTGTCATTTACTAATGAGCTGCAGAGGAAGCTGCATAGGAATGTGGCTCTGATCGTGTGAGGCCAGAGACGAGTTTCTGAAATATTACACTTGAACGTTTATGCCATTATAGGGGAATAAATGGATTATAGCCGTATAGGGGCATAAGGTCATAGGGTTGATCAGGGTCCTAGATTAGAACGCGACACCCACTCCACGAATTTATTTCCATCAAATTTCTAAAACTGGAGCAATAAGATGCATATGTAACATTGCCCACCCCAAAATACATATATGCATTTGAAATAGGCGTATTTGAAATACGTGAAAATATAGGTACCGTACGTCTTTAAGCATAGGAATCATTCAAAAAATTATAGCATATGAAATCAGTTGAACGATTTTGCAAAAAATTTACACATGAAATATCTCTTAATACAGAAAAGAAGGGCGAGATAATTTCATCACATATAAATGCATTTGTTGTAAAATGGACTAGAGGCTGGTGTAAAGTTATTATGTCTCTAGATTTACCTAAATAGAAGTAGAAGCTTCTGTTCTTTATGAATAGGTCTACTTTAAGCAAAGAATTTCGTGCCAGAAAAAAAAAGGGGGGAAAATATTATGAAAAATAGTTCAATCCAAAAAATATTTTCTTGTGAACGGAGGAATAGTTCCAACGCTTTTTAGCAGTTTTTGTTGATCAAAACTGAAGGCCGAATTCAGAGTTCATGGGAACGCTGTGTGTCGGAATGCTTTTCAAAAGTTATTGTTTCTGTTCAGGGGAGAACATCATATCAGACAAGCTCTCAAAAAATTGGTCTACAAAATCAGGTGACAGTTCGACCAAGTTTGATAGTGCTGTAGCTTGGCAGGTGTGAGAATGATTGCTGTCATCAAAGTCTGGATCAGCAATGCTCACAGATGGTCGTACCTGAGTGATGTTGCTTTTGTCACTCGCTCCACTGTTACCACCTAGTCGTAGTACAGGAGTCTTAACGAATGCCGTCATCAGGATTGGTAGCCGCTGGGGACAACACAATGCGTGAGCCGTTACAGGACTTAGCAAAGTATCGATATCTATTGGTACTGCTGATGGAAGTGCAAGACAGGTGTCCAACACGCATTAATCTCCGCATAGCATACATCGTAGCACAGGTAAGATGCAGGATTGCCATATAGGTCTGAATGAAAGGAACCAGGTCATGTTTAGATCTCTCAGCCTGGCCAATCCAAGGACTCTAGTTATTCTGTCCCGGTAGCAAATTGCTAGGATTGTTTCTTCGATTCCCGCCGGAGTCATGTCTGAGCTGTGGCTTGCCATATCGAAGCAGGAGGGTCAAAAATAAAATCCCTGCTACAAGTCCCAACAGAAGGGGGATGCCGCAAAAAACAGAATGGACAAAATTTGGAATTAAGCCCAAGATTGCTCTGAATGGTGTTAACAGTCCCGTAAAAACGGTCTTAAATATGCCTGGGATACCTACGGCACTAGACACTGGGCACTGTTGTCTGCAAAAGCAGAGACTTCATTCTGCTTAAAGTATCAATTCGTATAGAAGAGAAATTCAAACGAGGCCAAATGGGAGTCTCTGAGTCTCCAGGGCCGTTTGGAAACAATGCTTGCATACAGCATTTGACCCTGGAAGTTACGCTTACGAGATATGCTTTGCCTGGCAAAAGGCCACAACAGCTGTGATCCGTTATTAGAATGTAACTCCCATTTGCGAGTTTGCATAAAGAAAGGCTCCATCTGTGTTGCAGGTGTGACATGTTGGTGGCATGAAAGGTTGTTAGAATTTCCTTCACAAGCTCCATGTAAATTAATACCCTGGCACAAAAGTATACCGCTTAGTGAATGTTTGCAGTTTTCACCACTAAGAAATACATTTTTGTTGCTGTCACTATAGCATGAATGTGTGTATGATAATTTCCATGCTGATTTAAGGTAACCTTTACCCAATCGTTCATACTGGCCAGTAGGTATGTATTCAAGGCAATTTTTTAATCGGAAAGTTGTTATCGGAATTGTGATAATCCCATGTATTATCCATTCAATGACAGGACTTTCTGACATTGTGAATGGTAATCTCTCAAGTTTTTCGATGCTCAGGATTGTATAGTCTGCTCCTTTCTGTGCCAAGCTGATTTGTTTATCAGTAAGGTTAAAGATGGAAAACAATGACGTTGTGTTGATTAAACGCCAAGGCACATAGCCTGAACGAAGATTTTGC
Source organism: Lissotriton vulgaris (assembly GCF_964263255.1). Classification (NCBI taxonomy): domain Eukaryota; kingdom Metazoa; phylum Chordata; class Amphibia; order Caudata; family Salamandridae; genus Lissotriton; species Lissotriton vulgaris. The sequence goes on from NC_141689.1 coordinate 57,227,707, forward strand.
AGCGTCCAGCCTAACTGTACAATAGAACGCAATTGCGACTGGCCATGCTGTAACATAAGCAAGTCTTTGTCTATTATATCTATGGCAGATGATACAATATTGTCCAACGAATATATTCTGGAGGACAGAGTCATTAACCCATTGTCCACTACAGAAAGTGATTTTTCCAAATTAATACGATCAATTTCTCGTATTTTTTCTGCTGTTTCAATTTGCATAATTTTCCATGCCTCGTTGTATGCCGCATATATACTGGTCGCTATGAAACATTTTTGACGCTGTTTGCGTGGTCCCATAACTCTTTGGCGTTGTAAAGTAGCTGTAAAAGTTATTTCATTTCGCTGTAGTTCAGACTGAGCAGCAGCATGTCACCTTCTGCATTATTTGAACAAGTATTATTTCCCACAAGAACATCCACACGTGCAAATTCCGACCGCTGCACGTCTTTAGTGTGTGACAGAGGGGAGCAGTCGCGGCAGGAATGAGAATGAAGGGGGAGGGGGGTGCACGCCCGGGGGTGGGGAAGCAGTCACAGCAGGCATGACGGAGGGAGGGGGGTACACGCGGGGAAGGGGAGACTGAATTAAATTAAAAATAATAAATAAAAAAAACTTACCAGGATATGGCATCGCCTCCGCCGGTCCCAGGTTGCATCCCGGAATCCCGCCGCGTCCGCCCCGGAAGTCAGGCACGGTCGCCTGTGACGGGGGCGGGGCCACGTCCAGACCAGAAGAGGAGGCAGGCAGAGTCAATGCGTCTCGCGGCCTGGGGCTCCTGTGAGCGGTGTGGAGCCCCGGGCCGCGCTAGCAGGAGGTTGGGCGCCGCGTGCTGAGAGAAGAGTCCCCGACATTGGCCAGGTAAGTTCCAAAAGGCTGGGGGGGGGCTTGGTGCACTTGTGTGTGTGTGTGCGCGTGTATGCTCGTGTGTGTACATATGTGTGCGACGGTGACGGCGGGGGAGGGAGGGCCTCGGTGCACTTGTGTGTGTGTGTGCGCGCGCGTGTGTGTATGTGTCAGGGGGGTGTCTGTATGTATGTATGTGCGTGCGTGCATGGGCGCTTGTGTGTGTGTGTATGCGCATGCGTGTGTGGTGCTTGAGCTTCCGAGGACACAGCACCTGGCCACAGCACGCGTTCCAGTTTCAAATCCGCTCCAAGGCGATGCGCGCGGCCGGGACTGTCTCCTGGGAAGCACAGTCGCTAACAATAGATCTCTAGCGAGACACAGCGCTGACGCGCTGTGTTTTCGCTACGAGACCTAAAAATGGACTACAAACAGCTGGAATAGGATTTCCCTGTCAGTTGAGGTGAGGAAAACACTGCTTTGAAATGTATGTTGTGTAGTTTCCAAATCTCCATGACTTTCTTTTATTGTAATGTTTACTTGCAAAAAAAATAGTTTTCCTCTCTTACATTATAGTTTCTGCATTCTGTGATTCATTAAACCTCTTCCAAATATACCAGTTTTAATTGTATTTACACTTATCGTCTCCTTGTATTTAAAAAGTGATTCATGTGACTATGTACTATTAATTTGAACTTTGTATTGCGTTTTGTATTTCCCTTAATAAACTTAATTCGGAACTTTAAAAATGTACGTTGTGTGCTTGCACTTGTGAGGGTGTTTTTATGTAAGAGAAAGTCTGTATGTGTGTGTGTCTCCGTGTGTGTATGTATGTATAGGCATTTATATAGCGCACTACTTACCCGGAGGGTCCCAAGGCGCTTCGACCGCTGCGAAACCCTTCCTGGTTTTCCTGAGAGATGGTCCCTTAATGGGTATCTCCAGGGTGAGACCAGGCATCCCCGGCGGTCTGGTGGGGCCGTTAGTGAAGATGAGGCAAGCTGATGCCCAGAGTTGCCGAGTGTGATCGCTGATCAGAGTGGGCACCGAGGCGAGAGAATTATCGAGTCCGCTGACCCTGGTCCAGAAACCTGCCGCGCCGGGAATCGAACCCTGGTCCCAGGCCGTCCTTTGCTCTCGGGTCTGCCGCCTCTAACCAGTGAGCCACACTGCGTGCGTGGGTGTATGCGTGTGTGTGTGTGAACATGTTTTAGGGCGTGAAGGCCGTGAAAGGGGTTGTGCGTCCTGCTGTTAACCCACTGGCCCGTCTTTGGAAGGGGTGAGTGCGGCTTGTGTTTCCCGCTCCTGTGACTGTGGCTGCTGATGGATACTTTGCTGGGTGAATGGAAATAAACAGCTGTTCCCCAGAGCTTGGGCGGGCTGTGGCCAGTGCTTAATTTGTAAAATAATAAGTGCCGGGGTCGTGACCAGGAGGTCGCTGCAGCATAAACCACCCATTGTCCCCGTCATCGCTGCCAAAGACGGAACCAAAACTGCTACGAACACTCTCTCTCGACTGCAAATGCGACAGTTTCAGATTATTCCAGGGCCCCAACGCTAAAATATTGCCTGGGTGGTGTGGGGGGGCATTTAGTAATTTGGAATGCACCCTGTATTCATAAACCGTAATGTTGCTCATCTCTCAGCACCAGAAACCAATTAAGCACTGGAAACCAATTAGGCACCGGAAACCAATTAAGTGCAGGTGCCGTGCCACGTACCGGAAACCGCCGGCTCAAAATAGGCACAGGGTGTGACCCATGTGCGGCTGTGTTCGACTTGAAATGGAAGTGAAAGCTGAGGTCCTGGTGGATGCAGCGCCTGCTTGTTCTCTGTCCACCTGTGTGTGTCTGGATTCCGGGAGTTGCTTCTTTCTGTGGAGTAGACAGGTACTTTAGAGTGTATTCGGCACCCTTTATGTGAACGTTCAGGGCTGTGTTTGGGTGGGGGGTGCTCTGCTGAACGTCCACGGCTGTGTTTGGGTGGGGGGTGCTGTGCTGAACGTCACGGCTGTGTTTGGGTGGGGGGTGCTGTGCTGAACTTTGAGGGCTGTGTTTGGGTGGGGGGTGCTGTGCTGAACTTTGAGGGCTGTGTTTGGGTGGGGGGTGCTCTGCTGAACGTTCAGGGCTGTGTTTGGGTGGGGGGTGCTGCGCTGAACGTCCAGGGCTGTGTTTGGGTGGGGGGTGCTGTGCTGAACTTTGAGGGCTGTGTTTGGGTGGGGGGTGCTGTGCTGAACGTTCAGGGCTGTGTTTGGGTGGGGGGTGCTGCGCTGAACGCCCAGGGCTGTGTTTGGGTGGGGGGGTGCTGCGCTGAACGTCCAGGGCTGTGTTTGGGTGGGGGGTGCTGTGCTGAACGTTCAGGGCTGTGTTTGGGTGGGGGGTGCTGTGCTGAACGTTCAGGGCTGTGTTTGGGTGGGGGGTGCTGTGCTGAACGTTCAGGGCTGTGTTTGGGTGGGGGGTGCTGTGCTGAACGTTCAGGGCTGTGTTTGGGTGGGTAGTGCTGGGCTGAACGTTCAGGGCTGTTTGGGTGGGGGGTGCTGCGCTGAACGTCCAGGGCTGTGTTGGGGGCGGGGGGGGGGGGGTCGTGCTGTGCTGAAAGTACTACGGTTAATGCCCAGTCATTAGCAGCCTTCATAGCTGGCTGATCACAAACCGGGCTTTAATCCCTCATTAATGCTCAACGTCTGGGTAGGGCCGTGTTCTTCTGCTCCCACCCTGCCGCCTTGAGACCCCCACCGAGCCGAGTCCATGGCAATGCCCCACCCCCAAGTCTGCCACTTTGGGAGGTAGTGGTTGCAATTTATGCACCTCTTGAAATATCACTATTGTGGGTGGAGGGGTGTGTGTGTTTATGAATTTAACGGTTCCAGACGGCTGCATTTGTCACACATGTATCTTTGCCCACAGCTTCTGTCTGTGAAAAGGAGGGTGTGGGGAGGGCGAAGCGCGTGCACGAGGGTCACTCCATGGGGGGTACAGCCAACCAACGGAAGGACACGCTGGATCGACTCCGGAAGGATGAGGGGCTGAACCTAACCTGTTTGCACTCAAAGGTATCAGCTTCTGACTCGGCCCAGAAATGAGAAGGAGGCGGCAGAGGTTGGAGGTAAATGAATGAGACTGAAGGATGGGGGTGATGTGAGGTGGGGGGGGGGCAGAGGGGCTATGGGGGTGCGCAAGTGACGGGATGAAAGGGAGGACACAGAAGGGAAAGAGAGAAGTGCCGAAGCGAGGAGAGTGGAGATAGGAGGGGGTGGGGGGCGGAAGGAGTGCCAAGGGATTGACAAAGATGGGCAGACCGGGATACGTGGGGGCTGAGCAGGAGAGGGTGTGACGGGGGGGGGGGGGGGGGCAGCCTGGAGTGAAAGGGCTGGGGGAAGCGGGGCGCGATAAGGCATGGGCAATTACCCCCCCACCTCCCAAAGGGCCCCCTCTGTTTCTGTTTGCAAACGTTTCTTCTCTCTGCCGCCCGCTACACCCGTCTCTGCTTATCGGGGTCAGTTTAAGGAGTTAGTGGGCCGGGCAAATGCATGTTTCCCCCTATAACGAGGTTATATTGTGTTTTTAATATATTGGCAAAACCAAGGGTACGCATCATCGTTATAATATAGACAACAAGATATATTTCAACGTGACCTCCATTCCCGACAGTTTGGTTGCATTTTACAGGCCGGAATTAGAATAACATGGGTAATAAACGTCCCCTTCTCGGGACTACTCGACGGGATTTACATGTTTAGCACATCCCAAGACACTTCGATTTATTTTCCGTGATAATATATTTCTTGGCTGTTTATTGACGCGGTATGTGGTGATATTTAACGCAACGCATCACCCCTGTCAAATGTTAGCTCGGTCCAAGTGTTTCCTTTGTATTCTGGGATATGTACAAGTCCCAGAATTTAAATACAGAAACGTGGACTGGCGCAGGAGCAGGGAAACGCTAAATTCTGTGTTTCATACACGGGTGTTTACAGTCTAGCATTAGCTCACCCCACTCAACAAGCTCCGAGTGTCAGAATTGTTTGGGGTTTGGGGTTAATAATTGGGCCTCTTGGCTGGAAAATAATACGAATTTCCCATGATAATTTCCCGCGAAAAAAATCTGTGCCATTGTTAACTCCTTTTAAGTCTCGACTATGCTACGCTGAACACCCTGTGATTCTGGGAAAATCCCTTAAACACCCCGTGCCTACCAAAGATGAATGTGTGTCCTCATGTGACGCAACTGGTGCTCGTGTAAAACTTAGTTAAAAAAAAAAATCTGTTCTGTGTCGAGATGTTCCTGCTACAATAAAAATGTATGTTAGTGCGCAGCTGCTCCTTGAGGCCAGATCTGCGCTAGATCAAATAGAACGCATCCTGAATGTGACGTCAGCATTATTGTGGCTCGAGAAGGGGCTTTGATCTCAGGGCGTGGTCGTATGCGTGCTTTTATTATTGCTCGCTGAGCCCGTCTCCTGGTTATTTTCGTTCTGCTGCAACTAAAGTTTCTAATGCGCCTGTGGTGGGGTCGATGCCGTCTGCTTCACGGGGACTGTAGAATCTCGAATCCTGATCGTATTTGGCAGACCTGCACGCATGGTGCAAATGGAAACTGCAAAGAAGTTACCATTTCACGTTTTTTTCCATGTTCCGCGCTCGATTATCTCCAGAGATAACAAGCATTGGCCGCGCAGCAGTAAAGCTGCACGGCCGTGAAAGGATCATCTGCACATTAAAAAAAAGCTGTGAGCGTGCACTCTCCCGAACTTCCGGTCTCGGGATGTGCACGCTCACGGCAGTCGTGGGGCGGGACTTCCGACTTTGCGAGAAGCCCGCGCCCTCAGAGTGGATGGCAGCAGAAGTCAGGAGAGGCGGCTGAGGCGGTAAGTGGGGCTTGGCACCTGTGTGTGAGGTGTGTATGGTGTGTGCGTATGGTGTGTGTGTGTGTGTGTGTGTGTGTGTGTGCGCGCGCGCTTCCGTGAGTGTGGCTGTGTGCGCGCGTGATTGTGAGAGGCTGTGAATGTCGAATGTGGAGCAAAAGATGTGCACGGCTGGGGGGCGGGGCCAGGGGGCGCGTCCACGAGGTGCAATCGGCGCTCGTGGCCAGATCTAGGTCGCTTGACAAGGAACTCGGTCACAATAGGTCTAGCGAGACCTAAAAAGGGGGTGGTGAGGGACAGAGTCTCTGAATTAAGCAGAAAGCTCTCACCCAGTCAAAAGATCAGGGCTAGATCCAACACCGTTTTTTAGCTCACTGCACCATCCCAGTTTCAGAACCTGGCTGTATGCAAATTAGTCTGTTCCTGTCCCAGTGCATGATGGGAACAGGACAAACCAAACTACAGAAGCCAATTCTTACACTGGGAAGGAAACAAGCTCCCGGGGACCGGTTTCTGGCATTACAGCCGTCTTCGGCCCGGTTTGCTTGAATCCTGATGGTGCAATGAGCAAGGGTCTCACATCTGAGAATACCCTTCCACGCTTAGGGTGGACAAAAATATTTACAAAAAGGGGTGGTGAGGGACAGAGTCTCTGAATTAAGCAGAAAGCTCTCACCCAGTCAAAAGATCAGGGCTAGATCCAACACCGTTTTTTAGCTCACTGCACCATCCCAGTTTCAGAACCTGGCTGTATGCAAATTAGTCTGTTCCTGTCCCAGTGCATGATGGGAACAGGACAAACCAAACTACAGAAGCCAATTCTTACACTGGGAAGGAAACAAGCTCCCGGGGACCGGTTTCTGGCATTACAGCCGTCTTCGGCCCGGTTTGCTTGAATCCTGATGGTGCAATGAGCAAGGGTCTCACATCTGAGAATACCCTTCCACGCTTAGGGTGGACAAAAATATTTACAAAAAGGGGTGGTGAGGGACAGAGTCTCTGAATTAAGCAGAAAGCTCTCACCCAGTCAAAAGATCAGGGCTAGATCCAACACCGTTTTTTAGCTCACTGCACCATCCCAGTTTCAGAACCTGGCTGTATGCAAATTAGTCTGTTCCTGTCCCAGTGCATGATGGGAACAGGACAAACCAAACTACAGAAGCCAATTCTTACACTGGGAAGGAAACAAGCTCCCGGGGACCGGTTTCTGGCATTACAGCCGTCTTCGGCCCGGTTTGCTTGAATCCTGATGGTGCAATGAGCAAGGGTCTCACATCTGAGAATACCCTTCCACGCTTAGGGTGGACAAAAATATTTACAAAAAGGGGTGGTGAGGGACAGAGTCTCTGAATTAAGCAGAAAGCTCTCACCCAGTCAAAAGATCAGGGCTAGATCCAACACCGTTTTTTAGCTCACTGCACCATCCCAGTTTCAGAACCTGGCTGTATGCAAATTAGTCTGTTCCTGTCCCAGTGCATGATGGGAACAGGACAAACCAAACTACAGAAGCCAATTCTTACACTGGGAAGGAAACAAGCTCCCGGGGACCGGTTTCTGGCATTACAGCCGTCTTCGGCCCGGTTTGCTTGAATCCTGATGGTGCAATGAGCAAGGGTCTCACATCTGAGAATACCCTTCCACGCTTAGGGTGGACAAAAATATTTACAAAAAGGGGTGGTGAGGGACAGAGTCTCTGAATTAAGCAGAAAGCTCTTACCCAGTCAAAAGATCAGGGCTAGATCCAACACCGTTTTTGTGGCAGGGTATACTCAGACATGAGTCCCTTTCTCACTGCTCCATCAGGATTCAAGCAAGCCGGGCCGAAGCCCGGTAGCTTGTCTCCTTTCTGGTAAAGAATTGGCTTGGTAGTTTAGTCTGCCCTGTTCCCATGATGCACTGGGCCAGGGACAGACTGATTTGCATATAGCCAGGTTCTGAGCTGGGATGGGGCAGTGAGATAAATAACGGTGATGGATCAAGCCCTGATCTTTGGACTGGGTAAGAGTGGTCTGCTCAATTCAGACACTCTGTTCATCACCACCCCCTTTTGTAAATCGATTTTGGCCACTATAGGTGTGGCAGGGTATACTCAGACATGAGTCCCTTTCTCACTGCTCCATCAGGATTCAAGCAAGCCGGGCCGAAGCCCGGTAGCTTGTCTTCTTTCTGGTAAAGAATTGGCTTGGTAGTTTAGTCTGCCCTGTTCCCATGATGCACTGGGCCAGGGACAGACTGATTTGCATATAGCCAGGTTCTGAGCTGGGATGGCGCAGTGAGTTAAATAACGGTGATGGATCAAGCCCTGATCTTTGGACTGGGTAAGAGTGGTCTGCTCAATTCAGACACTCTGTTCATCACCACCCCCTTTTGTAAATCGATTTTGGCCACTATAGGTGTGGCAGGGTATACTCAGACATGAGTCCCTTTCTCACTGCTCCATCAGGATTCAAGCAAGCCGGGCCGAAGCCCGGTAGCTTGTCTCCTTTCTGGTAAAGAATTGGCTTGGTAGTTTAGTCTGCCCTGTTCCCATGATGCACTGGGCCAGGGACAGACTGATTTGCATATAGCCAGGTTCTGAGCTGGGATGGGGCAGTGAGATAAATAACGGTGATGGATCAAGCCCTGATCTTTGGACTGGGTAAGAGTGGTCTGCTCAATTCAGACACTCTGTTCATCACCACCCCCTTTTGTAAATCGATTTTGGCCACTATAGGTGTGGCAGGGTATACTCAGACATGAGTCCCTTTCTCACTGCTCCATCAGGATTCAAGCAAGCCGGGCCGAAGCCCGGTAGCTTGTCTCCTTTCTGGTAAAGAATTGGCTTGGTAGTTTAGTCTGCCCTGTTCCCATGATGCACTGGGCCAGGGACAGACTGATTTGCATATAGCCAGGTTCTGAGCTGGGATGGGGCAGTGAGATAAATAACGGTGATGGATCAAGCCCTGATCTTTGGACTGGGTAAGAGTGGTCTGCTTAATTCAGACACTCTGTTCATCACCACCCCCCTTTTCTGAATCATAATTAGAAATTAGCATTTAAAAAACCTTTGAAATTCACTGCAAAAACCATAGGTTTCAGTGACATTATAGTTAGAAATTAGTATTTAAAAAACCTTAGAAATTCACTGAAAAAAACACAGGTTTCATGGACATTATAGTTAGTTGGACATTTCACTTGTACAAAACTAGTGAAATTCAGCCGTTAAAGTTTGTTGAGTTAACAAAAACTCACGCACCCACAATGCACTGTTGATGATGGCACATATTACATTATTCATGACATGGTCATTGCCATCACTGATGACATCTCAAATGACATCACTGATGAAATCATCCACGTGATAATCTGATGCACCTCCTCACAACTTAATAAAACCTTTTAAACACCCACTCTAAAATACAGACTACCAATTTCGAAACCATAGACAAACCAATAGCAGTAAGTATATACCTGCTCAATGATTCCTAGGTCTACACACACACATCCACTCATTCACCCTCACAGTAACTCATACATGCAGTCACTCATCAATAAAGCACTATCATATGCACTCATACACCTATACATACACTCAGATACCACCACTCATCCATAGACTTACTTGCACACTTCCTCAGTCATGCAAACAATCAATCACACCAATTTACTCACCTATATAGTTATATAGAGACCACCGTACTTATTTATACAATACTAACACATAATTACTCTTCAATTCAATCACTAATACAAGTATACATTCACACATATACCACTGAGACATCCATTCACTCACCAACACACCCATACACACAGTCACCTACCCATACAGCCCTTCACAGATACACTCTTGAACCCATTCACCCCGCAAATCACCCACTCACACATCTATGCACAGAGTCACCCACCCCCCACCCACTCACACAGACACTCAGGCACCCATACATATATTCAGACAACCAATCATTAACTCATATAGACAGTCATAGAGCTACTCACCAACTCATGCAGCCACGTATACACCAACTGACAGACTGACACAGACATTTACACAGTTTACTTACTAACTCATGCATTCAGTAAGATATGCTTAATCAGTCACTTACACAATCAGTCACACACCTACTAAATCATCCATTCAAACACTTATATACCCACTCATTCTTCAATACACCTTGGCATGTATGTGTATGTCATCGTGCTGCATTGTGGGATATGCAGTGTTTTCATCCTTTACAGCAGGGGGATGCTGGAGCATGCAGGAAGCAGGTGTGTGCACTCCAAATGACTATTTAAAAGCCTGTTAAACAGTCCGAAAAGAAATTCTAAAATTCTGGCATTTGAGAAAGGACGATGCACTTCCGAAACGCGTCATGCCACAGAAAGAAAATAAAGCTGCCTACCTTGCTTCGCTGTGTCCCTTCCATCCTTTCGTAATTGGTAAGATGTTTTCTGCAATTTCAAGCGTGTCTTGCCTCGGCGCGCAGGAGGGACCCTTCCGTGAAGTGCTTGAAGTAATTGAGGCAAAAGTGGCAACACTTTGAAATTCCAAGTGATCGGGAAACTGCGAGCCGCCACCCGACCTACGAGGGAAACTAAACTGCTGTTCAAGACAGTCCTATATGGCTAGGAGATGCAAGGATATTGTGCCGGTGCCTCAGTTGAGCCCGCAGTGGGAAAGTGCGGCTGGAAGTAGGAGCAAGTAAGGCAGTTTGTTGGACATCTGGGTTGTATGTATGTATGTATTGCACATTTGTAAAGCGCGAAACTGTCACCTAGAGGGTATCCTGGCGCTTTTGACTCTACTGGACCAGCTACATGAACACGTCATTACACTGTTCTGGGGAATAGGTAGGTTTTTAAACCCTTCTTAAAAGATGGAAAAACCCTCAGACTCCTCAAGGACAAAGGAAGGGAGTTCCAGAGCTTGGCAGCCGCATATCCAAAGGACCGGCCCCCCATCCGTAGCCTATGGATTCTCGGAACCACCACAAGAAATGCCGAGGAGAAGCGCAATGGTCTCGCTGCATGATACCATGAGAAGAGGTTCTGTAGCATGACTGGGCCTTGGTCATTCAAGGCCTTAAAGACCAGGCAGGATGCTTTAAAGTAGATTTGCTGCTGAACTGGCAACCAATGGAGGTCGTTAAGCCCGAAAGAGGAGGAAGCTGCGCGCGGCCTAGATAGAGCAAGCTTCGCAGCCATATTTTGAATGCGCTGCAGCCTGTTAATCAAAATACCAGGGGCCCCTAAAAGCAGTGCGTTACAATAATCTATCCTACTAAGGATAATACCACACACCACCCCTGCCCTAGCAGGGGAAGAATCTTCCGCAAGGTGCGGAGTAGCATCATACACGTAGAGATGGTTTTGTTGACAAAACCATCCAACTGTAGATCAGGACCAAGCATGACTCCGAGATTGTGGGCAGAGTCCGCTGCCACCACATTGCCCAAGGAGGAGGCAGGCCATAGGTCTGTCGGTAGAGGACGCGGGGCACGGTCCAATGAACAGTGGAGTACCTTGGTCTTTGAGCTATTGAACTTTTGTTTTTTAGCCAGTCGGCCGTGGCAGTCATACATCGGTGAAAGGTCTCTGTGGACACGGCATCTTCTCCTTCAAGGGAGAAAATGAGCTGGGTGTCGTCGGCATAATTAATCACAGAGATGCCGAAAGACTTGATCAGGGTGATCCTTGCACACTGAACCCATGCTCCTAATCAGCCTTCCAAACATTGTGGACTATCAAATCCAGGCCACTGAGCACCTCCCACCCCAGCCTATCATCATGCTGCATTGTGGGATATGCAGTGTTTTCAACCTTTACTGCAGGGGGGATGCTGGAGCACGCAGGGGCAGGTGTGACCAAGAACAACCAGGGTTGTTCGAAACGCGTTGTCCTTGTTCGTTTGCTGTGCTGAAATAAAGCAGTAAAAAGGACGGACTACGGGCTCGTCTGGATTCTTGTTTTACCGGAATTCTGTTGGTTCATATATATATATATATATATATATATATATAAATATATATATATATATATATATATTCACTAAAAAAACCATAGGTTTCACATCAGTTATAGTTAGCTGGAAATTTTACTGACATAAAACCATTGAAATTCCACGTTATAGTTAGTTGGACTCACTATAACTTGCGCGTGTAATGCACTGCTGATGACGTCACATATTACATCACTCATGACATGGTCAGTGACATCACTCATGACATCACTCATGACATCATCCTTGTGACAGAGTGACAGACCTCCTTTCACTGTAATGTAACCCATGAAACACATATTGAAAAATATAAATTACACATTTTTTAAAAATGGAGATACCCATACCAGTTACAACAACCAATTCAATAATTCCACCATCTATATACACATTCACTCATTCACCAACAGTTCTATATAGTCACTCATACATATATACACTCATCATATGTAGTGATACACCTATACATCCTGTTACACACCGACAGTCATCCAAAAGTTACTCACACACATACTCACACATGCAAATAAACTATTGAACATCCATTTATTTGCATATACAGCTAAACACACACTACCACCTTACTTCTAAGGAAACTTACACATACTTACTCTCTTAAACAATCACTTAAAGAAAACATACTTATTTAAACATGAACTCTTACAATCTCTTACTCTCACATATACTCACTTATATACATCAATACTCACATATACTAGATTAAAACATATGTAGTTACTGATAAAGACACTAGTGAGACAGTCATTCACTCACTAACACACACATATACACACTCATACACCCATACAGTCCTGCCCATATGCTGCCTTCAAAACACATACAAACAGTGAGTCAGTCATTGATGCATCTATGTGCTAAGTAATACCCCCACCAAACCATACAGACACTCATACTGATACTAAAAAAACATCTAATAACCCATATACACACACATGTAGCTACTCACCAACCCATGCAGCCACTTATACACAAAGTGAAACACTGATACATATATTTAAATATTTAAACATTACTCGCTAATATATGTATTCTCTAAGATACACTTACTAAGCCAGTTAACCAATCAATTTTTTTTTTTAAAACATCCATTTACACACTTATTTAAACATTTATTCTTCCATCGACCTTTACATATACATATATAAAACATATTTATTTTTCAGCAAGACACACATTCACTGGATGGTGTCATCAGTGATGTCATGAGTGATGTCACTGACCATGTCGTGAGTGATGTAATATGTGACGTCATCAGCAGTGCATTACACGCGCAAGTTATAGTGAGTCCAACTAACTATAACGTGGAATTTCAATGGTTTTATGTCAGTAAAATTTCCAGCTAACTATAACTGATGTGAAACCTATGGTTTTTTTAGTGAATTTAATAGGTTTTTTAAATGCTAATTCCTAACTCTAACTGGTGTGAAACCTATGGTTTTTTCAGTGAATTTCATTGGTTTTTTAAATGCTAATTCCTAACTATTACTGGTCTGAAACCTATGGTTTTTTCAGTGAATTTCATAGTTTTTTTTAATGCTAATTCCTAACTATAAGTCTCACTTTATAAGTAAGACTGTTAGCGCTCCAGTTGTTTAGAACACTCTGATACATTCTGTCATTGGGCTACATTTGGGCTATATTTGAGCTATATTTTTTTTTTTGTCTCTGGTGGCCATCTTTGGGCTACATTGGGCTACATTGGGCTACATTTGGGCGACATTTTGGCTCTAACATATATAAAGCCCAATGTAGCACAATACATATTTTTCCAAAGTTAATTTTCGTAAAAAGCACTTCAGAATAGGGCTACCTGTCCCTACAATTTTCCCATTTTTTTTTATTATATTTTTTTTTTTGGGAGTGCTCCCGGTGCACGCCCCGGGGAGCGCCCCGAAAAGCGTACTTCTATAAAGAGCCCCGGGGAGCATCCCGTGAGCGCCAAAATCGTGAACGAAAACATGATCGTGACGTATCGCGTAGCCGCGTCCGCGTGATACGCACGGCGTAAGCGCACCCGGAAGCACTCGAGCGAATACGATCGCGCAACGTAGGCGTCTGACACGCTTACGCGCCGCGCCCCGGGGCGCGTCGCGTAAGCGCGTCGGGTCATGTGACCAGAAAATAATACTTTTCATTGGTTCATAACAGTTTTGGTTTCATAATGATGAAGCCCATGGTCATGTGACCTGTAAATAACACTTTTCATTGGTTCAATAATATTTTTTTTCTAAATTTAGAGAAACCCACCCATTTCTCTCACTATTGATTTGCACTTGGAGAGAGCAAGAGGTGTTTTGTGAATTTTCAACTAATTACTTTCCTGATCTACAGCAATGGCTGCAAGGGAGTCATCCAGCAGTGATTCAGATGGATTTGTGCAAGAGGACCCTCCTCACCAGAAAACAAAAGAACCACTTCATCTGGAAATTTTATGACATCCCTGAAGGACAAAAAAAAGTTAATGCAAGTAAAGTAACTTGTAAAATATGTGGAAGTATTTTATCCAGAGGCAATCCTCTAAAAAAATACAGCTTTGGAAATGCCAATTTAATTAGGCATGTCAAAAGAAGACACCCAAAAAATTATTCCAGGGAGAGTGTCAGGGAGCTGGCAGAGAAGGCACGAAGAGATGGCAGCAGCACCTCCACTGGTGGAGCAACACCTTCAGGTTCAACACGTGCAAGAATGGTCCCTAACGTCCAGACGGTTTTTGCAGGCATAAAATTTTTATGCGTGGACTGTGACAAACTACTCTGTTATGGGGAGCAGAGCGTTGAACTCATTGCAATAAAGAGACAGGAACACCGATGCTCTCCCCGTCCCTAAATTTTCTCATTTTTTTGCTCCTGTTGAGCATTTTTTGAATCCCTGTTTTTCTTTTTCCCCTGTAAAAAATCCAAAAAATATATAAAATCGTTTCAAAAAGTATAAAAAATATAAAACAACAAAAACAAAAAAAAGTTCTTTTCAGAACTACCTCCAATTTCTAAAAAAATGCTATTTTTTTTTAAAAACAGTGTCATTCTTTTTCTCAATCGTACGCTCCCCTGTCCGCTCCCCGGTGCGCGTACCGGGCGCTCCTCCCGCGCAAATAAAAAAAATATATATTTTTTGCCCCGTACGGCCCTTTTATGACCCCCACATCAAACCTAGGGGGTCAGGGGGGGTGTACCCTGCCCGCTTTTGCTCATTTCCCCCTTTGATTTTTACCACCTCAATCCTACCGAGGTACAAGATGGCGGCCGCTGCGGACTGTTTCGAATGTTTACAGACACCCGAGAGCCAATCAGCTTTCCGTACGGAAGTCGCGTGGCACGCTTTGAGCGCTCCCCGGTGCGCGTACCGGGCGCGGCTCCAGATATATATATTTTTTTGAACCTAAATTACTCAAAATCCACTGGAGCAGATATCCTGAGACATAGCAAAGGCACATCGGGCTACCAGTCCCTACAATTTTGCCAAATTAGGTGGAAATCCATTCAGCCGTTTGGGCTAAAAGTTAAATCGACCGCCCTATGGAAATTAACATGGGGAAAACGTGTTTTGGGACCCCCCTTTTATCTCGGCCCCCGCTTGACGCATCCCCCCCAAACTTTCAGGGAAGGACCGGAGCTCCGCGAGGCCATTTTGAGGAAATTTTCAGGCAGATTCGTCAACCGGCGCCAAAGTTATTCCAAATAGAATTTTGAGATTTAACATTGAAAAAAATCCTAACTATAACTACCTACTGGCGACCGCCAGTAGGTAATATATATATATATATATATATATATATATATATATATATATATATATATATATATATATATATATATATATATATATATATATATATATATATATATATATATATAAAACATATTTAAACATGACAGAAACACACATTCACTGGATGATGTCATCAGTGATGTCATTTGAGATGTCATTAGTGATGTCATTGACCATGTCATGAATGGTGTAATATGTGACGTCCTCAGCAGTGCATTGCGGGGGCACAAGGTATATTTAGCTCAAGTAACTATAACAGCTGTATTTCACTGGTTTTGAACAAGTGAAATAATCAAATTAGTATAACGTCCATGAAACCTGTGGTTTTTTCAGCAAATTTCAAAGGTTTCTTTCTAGCTATAACGTCCCTAAAACCGATTGTTTTTTCAGTGAATATATATTGAAACTAAATCAAACCAAAGAAATGAGGCAGCAATTCATCCAAGTGTTACGAGTGTTTCATCGCTCAAAAACAATGCGTACAGCCGTGAAGGCCTTTGTCAAGTTACCAGAGCGCGTGCAGGTAGACATTTAAATAATGATATGTCATCATAGACATAGAAAAGTTACCCTGACATGATTCATCAGTAATATCAGTGCAAGGATTCAAACTTCATAAACACAAATGTTTTAAAGTGCTCTGCGACAAATAAATAACGTAATCACAAGATCAGTACAAAAAGAATACCAAGCGTATGTATACGTTTGTTGCATTAACAAATGTTACACATCCGTACATTCACATAGATATAGAGGAAATACTCCCGTATTGTGCAGTTCATCATATAACTAAATGCAAATAATTTATCTTGAAGTGTTATCATAAAGGATAATTTTCAACAATAAAATCGTAACATTGAAAATAATGATGGACATATGTGCAAGTCAATAAAAAAAAGACAAAATAAGTGAAAATAAAAAATCAATATTGCATGTTAAATCACATAGTCAATTAATTTCATTGGCAATTGGTCGGTCTGCCTTCCCTAAATTCATATATGATATACGGAGTAGAGCAAAGGGTAACATTTGCCACATACCATATATATCCAAATCAATCCTGATTAAAGCACTCTGGACAAAAATAATGCAATGTATCATTTACGTGAGAAATTAATAAGTCCGTGACAGAATAAAGGTTAGAACATTACTGATAAATGATTGGGTACTTGCCTGATATACTCGGGTTAACTTTATTATTCATTTTTATACAGTGAATTGGACGAAGTTAAGATTATTGTCCACGATCCTTAACCAGCCGTTTATTTTTTGACACACGTTAACTTGCTTCTACAGACAAACCGACTCATGTAAGCATTTCTTGTATTTATTCATGCGATTGTGCGCACAACATAATATTTTATTTGGGTCTATATGATGTTCAGAAAAAATGTGTATCTTTGTACGCTTCACATCATATTGAGGGTTTCAGTGTTTATTTTTTGATAACATGGATATGCCATTTCTTTGGTAACACTGAACAGCATGGTTTTATTTTTTTTTATCGATCTTTATCTCTGATTATCATGCATTTTAAAGACATCAGTTGTTAGTGTTTTTGTGACAACATCGACATGCCATTTCTTTGGTAACACTAAACAGCATGGTTGAAAAATCTGATTGATCCACAATTTTGATTATCATACATACACTCATTTAAAATTGATGTCTATATTCGCAAAATTAGAACCATCACAGTATGAACTCATTATGATGATAGACAGAAGTGGGTACTAGTGTAATGTAAATCAAAATGTTTTTGACTTTTGTATTTGTACTTGACATTAAAGTTATAAAATTAGTATGCTGACCTGACATTTTCTCTATCCTAAAAGTGAATAGTCCCCTGAAGAAGGGCTATTGCCTGAAATGCATTGGGTTGTGGTATATACAATTACAAGAATGAAAATCAAATAAGGAACTAATAATCTTAATGAAGAAATTATGAACCTACAATATCATTGACAAATTACTTGAGTTGTGAAACAAACTTTATTGATAAGACAGTGGTTATTTGAATACAGTGCTTTCAAGTTCCAGTTGGGGGCACCCCTCAACTTTGAGGATTGCGTTTCAATTTTGCCAAAATCAGTCTCATCTTAGGAGTAGCTATTTTGTGAGTGGTTTGGTGTTTGTTACATTTTGATTTTGAAAATTGCTGCATCAAAAGACCTGCAAGAGTAGGAGGACCAGACCATCTTTGAGGAAGATGATGCGCCCCCACATAAGAAGACAGAAAGTATTGTGTTGAGCTTTTTATGATTCCGGAGGGGACAAAGTAAGTAAATGCACAGAAGGTGAGGTGCAAGGTTTGTCAGAAGTTGCTGTCTCAGGCTCAGAGAAAACGTTTTCCTGCGGCACGTCTTATATGTACAAGCATTTGGGCATGATGCATGGACCATCTAGAAAGAGCAGAATTGACAAGACTGAACACTTCTGAAGGTGGCCGCAATGTGCACTCATCAACTGTAAAACCTGATGACAAGCTGCAGAGTATCCCACCAACTCTGCCTTATTTCTGGAAAGTTGCACTTTTGTGTTCAAAGTGCATAACTGTTTTGAATGTTTTGGGGAGAAGGTTGTGCAAACAATGCTGGACACAATAAATAACCACCATTGTTAATTTTATTTTGTTCAGGCAATTAGGAATTGAGATTTGTGCTAATTTTTTTGTTTACAGTTTTACTTTTAAAATATAAAAACATCAAACAAATAGTTAAAAAACACACACACAAAACATGTTTCAAAAAAGAAAAACAAAACGGCTCTTATGGAACCACCTATTCTGATTTTAAAAAGAAAATAAATATCTTGTGTGTATAGATGAGTCAATACTTTATGAGTATTTGATAGTATGAGTGCATACGTAGAGTCTGAGTGATTGGATGAGTGCATGGGTAGAGCTGAATGAATGGGTGACTACAAGAGCAGTGTCTGGGTGATTCTGTATGTGCATGGATAGTATCTGGTTGAATGAATGAGTTTATAGGTAGTGCCTAGGTTTTTGGATGAGTGCATGGACAGTACCTGGGAGATTTGATGAGTGCATTGGTACTACCTGGGAGATTGGATGAGTGCATAGGCAGTGCCTGGATGATTGCACAAGTGCATAGGTAGTGCCTGAGTAAAGAGATGAGTGTGAGGGAAGTTCCTGGCTCATTTAGTGATTGCATGGGTAGTGTCTGTGTGATTGCATGAATGCATGGGGACTGCCTCAATCACTGTATGACTGTATGGGCCGTGGCTGAGTGATTCAATGAGTGCATGGGTAGTGGCTGTATGAATTGGTAAGTGCAAGAGCAGGGTCTGGATGATTCTATGAGTTCATGGAAAGTATGTGGGTGAATGAATTAGTGTAGGAGTAGTGCCTGGGTGATTGGATGAGTGCACAGGTAGTGTTTGTGTGATTGCTTTAATGCATGGGTACTGCCTCGAACACAGCAGGACTGTATGGGTAGTGCCTGTGTGAATCGTTGATTGCATGGGCAGTGGCCGTAGTAATTGCTGAGTGGAAGAGCAGTGTCTGGGTGATTCTATGAGTACATGGATAGTACCTGGATGAATGAATGAGTGTATGGGTAGTGACTGGGTGATTGGATGAGTGCATGGGTAGTGCCTGGGAGAATGGATTAGTACATAGTTAGTGCCTGTGTGATTGTATATGTGCATGGGTAGTCTCAGAGTAAATGGATTAGTGTAAGGGTAGTGCATGGCTCATTTGCTGAGTGGATGGGTATTGTCTGTGTGATTGCATGAATGCATGGGGACTGCTGTGATCACTGTCTGACTAGATGGACAATGCCAGAGGGATTCAATGAGTGTATAGATAGTGGCTAAATGAATGGGTAAGCGCAAGAGCAGAGTCTTGGAGATTCTAGAGTGCATGAACACTACCTGGGTAAATTAATGAGTATATCAGTAGTGTCTGGGTGTTTGGATGAGTGCATAGGTAGTGCCTGGGAGATTGGATGAGTGCATAAGTAGTGCCTGGGTGATTGCATAAGTGCATGCAAAGTGCCTGAGTGAATGGATTAGTGTAAGAGTAGACCCTAGCTTATTTGGTGAGTGCATGGGTAGTGTCTGTGTGATTGCATGAATGCATGTGGACTGCATCAATCAATGCATGACTGCATAAACAGTGTCTGAAAGAATCGATGAATGCATGGGTAGTGGCTATATGAATAGGTGAGTGCATAAGCAGTGTCTGGGTAATTCTGTGGGTGCATGGATAGTACCAGGGTCAATAAATGAGTACATGGATAGTACATGGGTGTTTGGATGAGTGTATGGGTAATACCTAGGCCATTGGATGAACGTATGGGTGGTGCCTAAGAGAAAAGATGAGTGCATGGGTAGTGTCTGAGTGAATGGTTGAGTGCAAGAGTAATGCCTGAGTGATTGCATTAGTGGATGGGTAGTGCCTGGGTGATTATATGAGTGTAGAGGTACTGACTGGCTTATTGTATGAGTGCATGGGTAGTGCTTGACTAAGAGGATAAGTGCAAGGGTATTACCTGGGTTATTCCATTAGTGCATGAGTTGTGCCTAAGAGAATTATTGAGTGCATGGGCAGTGCCTGAGTGAATGGGGGAGTCCAAGAATAGTGCCTGCATGATTGCATGAGAGCATATGTAGTGCCTGGGTGATTGTATGAGTGCAAATGTTTATCCTGACTGATTGGATAAGTGTATGGGTAGTGCCTGCACGAAAGGGATAGTGCAATAGAATGGCTGGGTTATCACATTAGTGCATGAGTTGTGCCCGAGAGAATGGATGAGTACATGGGTAGTGCTTGAGTGAATGGGTCAGTACAAGAATAGTGCCATATTGATTGCATGACTGCATGGGTAGTGCCTGGGTGATTGTATAAGTGCAGGTGTAGTGCCTGGGTGATTGGATAAATGCATGGGTAGTGCCTGTGTGAATAGAAGAGTGCAAGGGTAATGCCTGGGTTATCCCATTAGTGCATGAGTTGTGCCGGAGAGAATGGCTGAGTACATGGGCAGTGCTTGAGTGAATGGTTCAGTACAAGAAGAGGGCCAGAGGGATTGCATGACTGCATGGGTAATGCCTTGCTGATTGGATGAATGCAAGGGTAATGCCTGCATGCCAGGATGAGTACAAGGGCAATGCCTGGGTCATTGAATGAGTGCATGGGTGTTGCCTAAGAGAAAACATGAGTGCAACATGGGTGCATAGGTACTGCATGAGTGCTTAGATCACTGCATGGGTAGTGCCTGAGTGAAAGTAGCAGTGAAAGAGTAATACCTGGGTCATGGGATGAGTGCATGGGTAGTGCCTGAGAGAATGGATGAGTGCATAGGTAGTGCCTGAGTGAATTATTTTATTTTTTGTCCTTATCTCACCTCAGACTCCAACAGATCTTAACAAGTCGATATTTGTTGAACTGGGCACCTTTTGACTCACTGCCTTTGTCTGGCCGACCATGGCCTGCCTCTTTATCCCGAGGATAGGTGTAATCATTAGACAAAAGTGCCAGATGTTAGACCACATACAGATTGCGCCCCCAGGAGAGTAAAGGGGACCAGATGTTCACAGAAGCTCCTTCTTGTTCTAAGTTTGCCATATTTAGGGCGGCTTTAATTCAGCCTTCTCTAGTAGGGGGGCAGAGTCCTTCCATCTAAAACATATCTCTCTTCTAGCCAGGATCACAAGATAGAGGAGACCTATCTGAAGAAGTATAAGTGCCCTAGGATCATGGTTATCTATACCAAATATCACTAAAGGCAGATCAACCTCTATATGTGTTTGAAATATATATGCCAAAGTGTCCCCCACCTCTTTCCAGTATACCGCTAGTTCTACACATTCAAAGAACATATGGATATCGTCCGCCCTGTTACTAGAACACCTCGGACAGACGGGGGTTGCAGCAGCCGAAGAGACAAATTTCGCAATTTTGGCCGGGGTATAGTAAAGCCTATTTAGTAAAAAATAATGTTTTTTCTTTAAATTCGCAGGTTTTACATATTTATACATTTGTTTAATAGATAATTCAAAAAGGTTTTCAGTGTCTTGAAGAAGGGGAGTAGTATTCCATACTGCTGACTGTGGGGGGACCTCATGGTCTGCTGCATTTAAAAGACTTTTCAATCTTTTTCCAGTTAATCAATGGTATTCTATTTAAATCCTTTACAATCTTTATCCCAAAGTATTTTAACTCTTTGCTTACTGGACCTTGACTATATGCTGAATTCCAACACATAATCTTGGTTTTATCAGAGTTTGCCATGTACCCTGAAATAGTGCCAAACTCCGCCAACATATTTTATAACTGTGGAATTGAGATGTCGGATTTGCAGTATAGATTATGACGTCATCTGCATATAAAGCAATTTTAGATTGATAATCTCCTGACTTATGTTGTTATCCTGCCTAATTGCCTGTGCAAGGGGCTCAATATATGTAATGACACCCCTGTCTCGTCCCTCTTTGAATTTCGAAACTGGAGGTCAGGGAGCCATTTAATAAGGTGATAGCAAATTTTTAAGGTCTGAATAAACGTCTGACCCATACCCATTCCATCCAGCACCGCCCATAGATATCTCCAGCACACTCAATCAAAGGCTTTAGCGGCATCTATGCCACTACTGCCAAGGGGTCCCCTCTGTTTTCAGCTAGATCGATATTGCCAATTAATAATTGGATTTGTTCCTGTATGACTCTTCCAGGCATAAATCCTTTCTGATCGGTGTTAATCAGACTTGGAGCTAATTTACCCAGTCTCCCTGGCAAAATGCTCATGAAGATCTTATAGTCAGGGTTCAGCAGGGAGATTGGGCGATAAGAGTCAGGTAACAGAGGGTCTTTCCCTGGCTTCAATACAAAACTAATGTAGCCTCCTTCCATGAGCTAGGGATCTTCCCTGCTGGACTGTAAATCATCTTAAATAAAGTATAGAGTACTGGTAGAAGATCGTCAAGCAAGATTTCATAAATTTCACTAGGGAGGGCATCAAGACCCTCACCCTTCTTGGTTTTAGCTCTTTTTATTTGCTCCCTAATCTCCTCCATCATGATAGTGGATTCTAAGAGGTCCCTGGTTGACTCCGTGATGACTGAAATATTTTTATCTTCCAACCACTGGCCTATGGATTCCAAGAGGGATCAATATCCTCCTTATAGAGGCTCGCAAAGCGGGACAGGAGACAGTTCTGCATAGCTGCCGGCTCACTGGATTTAGTTCCGGCATTATTTAACGATTATGAACTGACTAATGGTGTTTTTAGCCCTATCTACTCTTGCCTTCCATGCCAGTATGGCACCGGCTTTTTCCCCACATTCAAACGTCTCCATATTGCGAACCTTCCACTGAGCCTTACATTTCTGGATCAAATATGACTATAGATCTCTTCTTGCTTCCTCAAGTTTTCCCTCTATCTCATCCACCCCTCTGGGATCCTCTTGAACGATCTGACTCCTTTCCTCCTCATAAGAAGAAATTCTTCCCTTTAATGCCTGAAGTTCTGAAGCGCTGATCTTATTCCTTGTACTTATTAAGCTGCATAAATGCCCCATTAGATTTGCCTTATAGTCATCCCAAACCACATCTACTGTAGTTGAGCCAAGATTAAAAAGGAAACATTCCTGAGAGGATTTTTTAATTGCCTGGATTATTTCTCGGACCAAGAGCATCAACCTATTTAGGGTCCATCTGACTTGTTGAGACATTATCCTGGTAGAATATACAAATTGCCCTGTCAACTCAGCAAAAAGTCTGGGAGTTGTCATAAGTAACGACCTATCTATGACACCCCAGATCAGCGCGGTAGTTTCCTCTAGCCATTTCCAGCTCAGGAAAATACGTAAGATCTCCCGCCTACTCACCCCTGATGCCCTTACCGTGGCCTTGCTTGCGTTAGTCATGTCTCGGCTTGACTACGCAAATGCACTGTACGTAGGCATTCCTGCATACCAACTTAGGAGACTCCAGCTGATCCAAAATCAAGCTGCCCGCTTGATCTACCACCAACCTAGAGATCAGCACGTCCAACCTCTCCTAAAAAGTCTTCACTGGCTTCCGGTATCTGCCCGCTGTAACTTTAAGCTTGGTTGCATTATTTTCAAATCTCTCACTGGTCAGGGCCCCTCTTTCATTTCTTCTCTGCTCCATCCTTATGTTCCTTCTCGCACCCTTCGGTCATCCCAATTGGCTTTACTTTCCACCCCCAGATTCAAGCGTAAGAAACACGGTGGCCTTAGGTTTTCCTTTTTAGCCCCGTCTTTCTGGAATTCTTTACCCCTCTCTCTCAGGCTGTCCTCCCTTTATCCTACGTTCAGATCTTCTCTTAAAACGTACCTGTTTACCATAGCCTATCACTAGCCTCATCTTCAGCTGGGTTATTGTTTTCTCTCCTCCCTGCTCCCTCTGTATAGCGCCAAGAAACCTAATGGTGTTAGCGCGCTTAATAAATTATTTTAACATAACATAACATAACAAATACTAAGGGTGAGTGGTCAGATAGATGGCAAGGGTATTCAGATATATTAGTAATATTCTCCGTATTCACCAGAACATAATCGATTCTGGAAGAGTGATGATTCTTCTTACAGTAGAATGTAAAGCCATCCGCATCCCTCATCTTTGCTCTTCATATGTCTACTAGATTCATGTTCAATAACAGATTCTTCATAACCCTACGTGATCTTGGGGTTCCATCTACACGGCTAACATTTGATCTATATTTTACCGGATCAAGCCGGACATTAAAATCTCCTCCCAAAATTATTGGGGGACTTACTGCTATCAACCTGTCCTGCAACTTAACTAAAAAGGATGAATCATCCGTATTCCGGCCATATTAATAAGAACAAATCAACTTCTCTCCCTCGAAATTTAGCGATGCCATGACCCATCTACCAGTTTGATCAGTCAGGACAGAACTTATTGTGCACATAATACCTTTTTTAACTAAAATGGCAACTCCACGGGTATTCATCTCTTGGTGAGAGTAACAGAAACATTGGATCAATGATATTTTAGAAAAAACGGATTCTGACTCTGTCCTATTCAAATGCGTTTCTTACAATAGACAGACATTCGCAGAGGATAACTCTAAATATTTGAATATTAATCTTTGTCTTCTTAAACACCTTAGACCATTCAAGTTCCAAGAAATAAATTGGATACTATGGCCCCCCCATCATTTTATCCTTGTACAGTTTAGATGCATCTTATCTATGTGACGAAATTGTATTTTAATTGAGCTAACCCTGCGGGAGTCTGAAGGCTTGTATGATGAGGATTTTTTTAACTTATTTTGCCACCCTGTGCCCCCCTCCCTGACCCCACAACCCCTCCCTGAACCTCAGTGACTCCCTTTACTACACAGAGGAACCCTACCTTCCAATAGGTCAATACCTATTCAGACCCAACCCCCCAAAGGCTCCATGAATATAGAAAAATTGCAAATAGACTTTCACGGTGAGGAAACAAATTCTCATCCCTACTGGCTTCCCCTACTTCCCACCCTGCTTCTCATTTTTAATCATAGCAATAAGCATATCTGCCTAATTTGTGGACCCAATCATGTGCATATGGTTATTCCACATTACCCTTAGTGTAGCCGGAAACCTTAACTGAGCCTTAGCCCCAAGACTGTTTAACTCTGCTAATCTCTTCCCCAGCTCCCACTGTCTCCCAGCTGTTATGTGTGAGAAATCGGACCTGATGGAGAAGGTGAATGGAGATCTGTCTGAGAAAGGAGAAGAAATAGTTCCTGCTTTTAAAGCTGCTGATAAAATCTGTTCCTTCACTGAATAAGATAGGAAATTAACCAATATTTTCCGGGGTTTTCTGCCTCCCCGGATTTCTTTTAAAAGGGTCTCTGTGTAGCCTCAGAATTTCGTTTTTTAGGTCCACACTCGGAAACCCCTCAGAAACCGTAGCTTTCAATAGCAAGATCATGAAACCCTTTAAATCTTCTCCATTAAGTTGTTTTTACGCGAGTGATTTTCCAATCTCTCCACATCATCTTTAAGCTCTTTGTTTTGCAGAGCTAACTTCTCGAGCTGGAGGTAAGACTTCTCAATTACACTCTTCATCTTTGGAATTTCGGCCTCTATTGCTTCTGTTCTTGCAGTAACCTCCTCAAGTTTCTCTGCTAAAATCTCACATGAAGACTTACTAGCCGCCTGATTCACCTCAGAAATTAAAAACCGATTTGTCAACTCAGCTTGGTTCGCCTCTGACACAGTGAATCTGTTTGCCATTTTTCCTTTTAAAGCCAGAAGAATGTCTACCAATGAATGAGACTGTGAATCCGAGCAAGAGGCCATACTTAATGTCAGAGCCCCCTGTGCTTTTAGCGGCAGGCTAAGGCTAATTTTACTTCCCAGGCTAGCTGAGCTATCCACTATCTGGATTTCCTGGCTTGCCTGTATAGCCCTATTTTTATCTTTTTCTGTCCCCTGCATGATGCCTGTTTTTCCGCTGTGTTCAGAAACTGAAATAGGAACGGGCCCAGGGCCTGCGAAGGAGATGGGAGTATCCGCTAGATTTTCTGCTTCAGTACCCTTTTCTTGGTCCAACACCGAATACCTATTTGAGAGGTTAATGTCCGAATGGACTTCAAGATTAGTACCTGGTGTCCCAGTAGGGTCCATTGGGTCCATCAGCACTACTGATTGTGGAGTTATGCTGCCCTCTCGAGGGAACTTTTGAGTAACCTTTTTTCCTGGGGACCCTGGAGTAGGTGCAGATGATGTGAAAGCAACTGTGGCCCCACCAGTTTGAGACTCAGGGTTTAACTCAGACGTATTACCCAGTTTCCCACCTTCATCTACTTCAATTAACAGGGTGGGTGAGGGTAAGCCTTTAGTGGTGGACATAGCCATAACCTGATAATAGATTTTCAGCAAAGGGGTTATGATTGAGTGCAAGAGCAGTGCCTGGGTGATTGCATGAGTGAATGGGTAGTGCTTGGGTGATTGCATGAGTGCATGGGTAGTGCCTGAGAGAATGGATGAGTGCATGGGTAGTGCCTGACTAAATGGTTGAGTGTAAGAGTGTAGGGGTACTGCCTTGGTGATTGGATAACAGCATGTGTAGTACCTAAGTGACTTCATAAATGCAATGGTAAACACTGAGTGGTTAGATTTGTGCATGCATAGTGCATGAGTGAAAGGATCAGTGCAAAGGTAGTGCCTGGGTAGTGGGTAGTGCCCAGTTTCGTTTTTACTCCGTCCATTTTAAGTGTGGTCACTCGTGGACCGTGCCTCCTCCCCGCTCCCCGCCTCCCAGCTGCCCCTCCCACTCACAAGCAAAGTAGCCCGATCCTCCCTACACTCCCGTGTGACCAGCTGGACTAGCTCCATAGCGGTCACTCCCACACGCTCCCCGCCACGATCCCCTGGCTGATTGCTCACCTGATTGCTCTTTGTGCAGAGTTCGCCCATACTGCCGCTTGCCTGCCCTAATTACTGCTCCTGACACTCTGTGCCTGCCTGGGTGAACGCGATTGGTAGCAGCCTGCATATGCTGAGTGCCTAGAAGTGACCATAGTGCCTGGTATCGTTGGTTTGCATTTCTTAACATACTTTATTGCGCTGCATTGCCTGTTTGTGTGTTTATTTTGTCTGCTCCTTTGTGGTCCCAGTTTCGTTTTTACTCCGTCCATTTTAAGTGTGGTCACTCGTGGACCGTGCCTCCTCCCTGCTCCCCGCCTCCCAGCTGCCCCTCCACTCACAAGCAAAGTAGCCCGATCCTCCCTACACTCCCCTGTGACCAGCTGGACTAGCTCCATAGCGGTAACTCCCACACGCTCCCCGCCACGATCCCCTGGCTGATTGCTCACCTGATTGCTCTTTGTGCAGAGTTCGCCTATACTGCCGCCTGCCTGCCCTAATTACTGCTCCTGACACCCTGTGCCTGCCTGGGTGAACGCGATCGGTAGCAGCCTGCATATGCTGAGTGCCTAGAAGCGACCATAGCGCCTGGTATCGTTGGTTTGCATTTCTTAACATACTTTATTGCGCTGCATTGCCTGTTTGTGTGTTTATTTTGTCTGCTCCTTTGTGGTCCCAGTTTCGTTTTTACTCCGTCCATTTTAAGTGTGGTCACTCGTGGACCGTGCCTCCTCCCCGCTCCGTGCCTCCCAGCTGCCCCTCCCACGCTCTGCCCCCTCCACTATCCATGTAAGACAGATGTCCCAACGCTCAGCGTCCACGCGCTACGGCCGCGCCGAAGGTGCGCCAAAGGTAAGCCCGTCTACGCCCATCCACGCCAAGCCCGCGCCCAGCGCCAGACCCCCTGACCCCCGTCCCACCCACCCCACCCGTATGACATACACCGCCTCCACCCTCCTAGCCCTTAACCCCGGCCGACTCCCCAACTGTGCCCAAGCCGCCCCTGGACACACCCATGGACCCTTCACATGCAACTCCTGCAAGTTTGACGGCACCAAGACCAACTCCTCATCCACTAACGCCAAACAGAGACCTGACACCAACCACCTAAAATGCATCCTGCTCAACACCCGCTCGGTCCACAAACACGCCATCGACCTCTGGAATCTACTAGACACCATCTCTCCGGACGTCGCCTTCCTAACTGAAACATGGATGAACGCCACCTCAGGCCCAGACATCACCATTGCCATCCCGGAAGGCTACAAGATCATCCGAAAAGACCGCAACAAGCAAACAGGAGGAGGCATCGCTATCGTCCACAAGAATTCCATCCGCATCTCAACCAGCTCAGACGTCAACCTCGCTAGCGCCGAGCACCTTCACTTCCAGATCCACACCGACCCCAAGACCACTCTCAGAGGCACCCTCCTCTACAGGCCACCAGGACCCCGTGCACAATTCAGTGAAGACATCACTGACTTTATCACCCCACACGCCCTCCCCTCCGAGGACTACATTCTATTGGGAGACCTCAATTTTCACCTGGAAAAAAGCAACGACAGCAACACCACCGCCCTTCTGGACAATCTCGCCAACCTCGGACTCAAACAACTTGTTAATACCCCCACTCACCACGCAGGTCACACACTCGACCCTTTCTTCACCTCCAGCAAACATATCTCCTTCAGTCACACCACAGCTCTCCATTGGACGGACCACAGCTGCGTTCACTTTATCTACAATAAGACCATAACCCACAACCATCCTCAACCTACTCTGCGGAGAAACTGGAACAAAATCACCATCGACCAGATCTCCTCATCGCTTCTTCAAACCCCCCCTGCCCACTCTTCGAAACCCAACCAAGCAGCCATTAGCGTCACTCGATGGCTAACCCACAGCGCCGACAACCTAGCACCCCTGAAAAAATGTCAAATCAAACTAGGCAACAAAAAGGCCCCCTGGTTCAACGATGATCTTAAGAAATCCAAGAAACTCTGTTGCTCCCTTGAGAAGGCCTGGAAAAAAGACCCAAACACCAGCACCAGGGACGCCTTCAAAAACACCACCCGCACACACCACCAACTGATCCGGACTGCCAAGAAAGCCGCATTCAAAGACCGACTAGACAACAACGCCCATAACAGCAAGGAATTATTCAACATCGTCAAAGAGTTTACCAACCCCACTGCCAACTCCAACGACATCACTCCCTCGCAAACCCTCCGCGACTCCCTAGCTTCGTTCTTCGACGACAAAATCGCAGACATCCACAACAGCTTCGACAACCAACCGGGAGACCAACCCACCCAACCTCCTGCCGTACCTTCACCCCCCTTGAACATCCTTAACGAATGGAACGCAATCTCCACTGAGGACACCATCCGCCTGATGAACTCCATCCACTCAGGATCCCCCACAGACCCATGCCCTCACCACATCTTCAACAAAGCAGATTCCATCATAGCACCACACCTCCGAGACGTCATCAACTGCTCCCTCAACTCCGCCACCTTCCCGGAAAGATGGAAACACGCCGAACTCAGCGCCCTTCTGAAAAAACCCACAGCTCACCCCACAAAACTCAAAAACTACCGCCCCATCTCGCTCCTTCCATTCCCGGCCAAAGTCATTGAAAAAGCTGTCAACAACCAACTCGCCGCCTTCCTCGAAACCAACAAATCCCTCGACTCCTCACAGTCCGGCTTCCGAGCCAAACACAGCACTGAGACCGCCCTCATCGCAGCTACAGACGACATTCTAACTCTACTGGACAATGGAGACACAGTCGCCCTCATCCTCCTCGACCTCTCCGCAGCCTTCGACACAGTCTGTCATGGCACCCTGATACAACGCCTCAGAAACATTGGAATCCAGGGAAAAGCACTGGAATGGATCACCTCGTTCCTTGCCGGAAGAACCCAGAGAGTCCGCCTCCCACCATTCAAGTCAGAAGCCACTGAAGTCATTTGCGGTGTGCCACAAGGATCCTCACTCAGTCCCACCCTCTTCAACGTATACATGAGCCCCCTCGCGGCCATCGCACGCCAACACAACCTCAACATCATCTCCTACGCTGATGACACTCAACTTATCCTCTCACTCACCAAAGACCCTAACACCGCCAAAACCAACCTACATGAAGGAATGAAAGAAGTAGCCGAGTGGATGAAGCACAGCCGTCTGAAACTGAATTCCGACAAAACAGAAGTCCTTATCTTAGGTACCTCCCCCTCTGCCTGGGACGACTCTTGGTGGCCAGAGTCCCTTGGAAAAGCACCCATCCCAACAGACCACGCACGGAACCTGGGCGTCATTCTGGACTCCTCACTCTCGATGACCAGACAAGTCAACGCCATCTCTTCATCTTGCTTCAACATTCTTCGCATGCTCAAAAAACCATTTCGCTTGATCCCCACCAAAACTAGAAAAACGGTCACCCACGCACTAGTTACAAGCCGCCTGGACTACGGAAACACCCTATACGCCGGTATCACCGCAAAACTTCAGAAAAAACTCCAACGCATCCAGAACGCATCAGCCAGACTCATACTAGACATCCCGCGTAACAACCACATTTCTGATCACCTGAAAAACCTCCAATGGCTCCCCGTCAATAAGAGGATAACATTCCGCCTCCTAACCCACGCACACAAAGCACTTTACGAACTTGGACCCGAATGCCTCAACACACGACTTTCCTTCTACACCCCCTCCCGCCAGCTGCGCTCCTCCAACCAAGCCCTTGCTGCTGTACCTCGCATCAACAAAACCACCATGGGAGGAAGATCCTTCTCCTACCTGGCGGCGAAAACCTGGAACTCACTTCCCATTCACCTTCGCCTCACTCAAAACCACCTAGCATTCAGAAAGCAACTTAAAACCTGGATATTCGACAAGTAATCCCCCACCCTTCTCCAAGCGCCTTGAGACCCTCTGGGTATGTAGCGCGCTATATAAATTAATTGAATTGAATTGAATTGGGTCATTGGATGAGTGCATGGGTAGTTCCTGAGAGAATGGATGAGTGAATGGGTAATGCCTGTGTGAATGGTTGAGTACACAAATTATGCATGAGTGCAGAGGTACTGCCTAGGTGATTGGATGAGTGCATGGATACTATTTGACTGAAAGGATAAGTGCAAGGGTAATGCCTAGGGTATTGCATTATTGCATGAGTTGTGCCTGAGAGAGTGTATGGGTAGGACCTTAGTGAATGGTTGAGTCTAAGAATAGTGCTTGAGTGATTGCATGAATACATGAGTAGTGCCTGCGTGAAAGGAAGATTGCAAGGCTAATGCCTGGGTTATCCCATTAGTGCATGAGTTGTGCCAGAGAGAGTGGATGAGTACATGGATAGTGCCTAAGTGAATGGTTGTGTACAAGAATAGTACCTGAGTGATTGCTTGAATGCATGGGTAGTGTCTGGTTGATTGTGTGAGTGCAAGTGTAGAGCCTGGCTAATTGAATGAGTGCATGGATAATGCCTGTGTGAAAGGGTGATTGCAAGGGTAATGGCTGGGTCAATGGATGAGTGCATGAGTAGTTCCTGAGAGAATGGATGAGTACATGGGTAATAACCGTGTGAATGGTTGAGTACAAGAATAGTGCCTGAGTGGTTGCATGAGTGTCGAGCACTGCCGTTGTGATTGGATGCATGCATGGGTAGTGCCTGCATGAAAAGAAGAATGCAAGGGTAATCCTTGTGTTTTCCCATTAGTGCATGAGTTGTGCCTGAAAGAATATATGGATAAGTGTCTGTCTGATTGGATGAGTGCACAGGCAGTGCGTGAGTAAATGGATGGGTGTATGAGTGCATGGCAAGTGACTTGATGAATAGTTGAGTGCAACAGCACTGTCTCCCTAATTCTATGAGTGCATAGATAGTAATGAATGATTGCACAGGTAGTCGCTGTGTGATTGCATGAGTGCATTCCTACTATCTGTTTCATTTAATGAGTGAATGGGTAGTCACTGGTTAATTCTATTAGGGCATATCTTTTCTATGTATGTATCTGAAAGTCATTGGATAGGGAGTTCAATCACACCTGTCCTGCATAATGAGGAGTAAATGACTTGACATTAAATCATTTGTATTGCTCTATGCACTTTTGTAACAAGTAAGTGGGATACTGCTCCCCAGAAACATGTTGATAGTTTTCAAATAGTGTAAAGGATCAACATTATTTATATTAGAAGCAATAACGTATAATTACATTTTACATTTTTTTCCAGGTTATCATGCATATTTTATTATGTATTCTTACCTTTCAAGTAATTTGGATACATTACTCAGTAGAACTATTTTAAAGAAGTATTGTCATACAGAGCATTAAAACTGTTTTAAAACTTCAAAAGTAGCTACTATAAGGAAGAAGAAGAAAAGCTGTTATTTATTGCTAATATATTATAGAAAGTATAATATTATATTTTCAAGAACACAACATAAATTTAGAATTACAAAACATTTTCAGTTTCCCTTTTTTGCTGTTCTCACATTCCAGTTAACTTTACCAGAGACAGTTATTTCAAACTAGTATCATCATTGAACAGAGGAGGAAGAACAATCAAATTGATTGTAGAAAAAAAATCAATTCAGCATTGTGCATTATTATCAATATGTGTAGCTAAGCGTTTTTCTATGTACACTTTGTTAATTACTTCCTTCCGCTATATTAACTGTATTATTTATCTCAAATATATTTGCAAGAATATAGGCTCTCATTTAGATCTGGTACAATATAGACAACTATTATATAAACTATTTGCTTTTGAACAAAATTTTCCAAATGTAATATCAATTAAACAAAATAATAATCAAAACAATTATTATGAATACTAATAGTTTCCAGTGCTGTCTACTTTCTGTTCACATCTTCCCAATAGGCCGAATGATGTACTTAAAACTTTGGCTGCAGAAATAACAAATATGAATTTCGTAATTCGTAGGGTAATCTAGGTTTGAATTCAAGTGGGCATCATTGCAATGTGTCTATCTGTATTACACTTTAAATACACAGGATAGTGTCCAGATGTTGTAGTCGGTCAATCAGGGAAAGAAATAGCCACTGCTGTAAAAGTTCTTCCTCAATTGGATATTTGACTTGCATTTAAATATTTTATTTTTGTTTCTAATGTTCTTCAATTTGCTCTACAACGTAGTAGCATTAAAATGAGATATCATATCTAATATAGACAACATCTCTGATCTAGAATGTGTATATTTCATATCTTGATTGGTTCTTTTTATCAATTTGTTAAAAGGTACTAATTTGCGTTCTGGTATTGTCAAGTATAGGAATCGTTCTGTTTGTATTTGTGTGGTAGAAGTAAATGAACCCTCTTCACACTTATGATCCCATCTGCAACTCAGTCCAAAAACGTTTTCAGTCTGTATTCCTTCATGTTCTAATACTCTGAGCATAGGCTTAGAGAATTCTTGAGCATCTTGTTGTATATTGAGAGCAAATGTCAATGAACCAGTACATATACCCAAAAGATGCAGAATGCCAGAAGCAATATTCATTTTACTTATGTCAGTTACCAACTATTGCAATACATGATGTCGTAAAGAACAGAGGGCCTCATTTATGAGATTTTGCCGTAGGTAAGAGCAGCACACCTTCCTGCTGTGCTTCCCTACAGCAAAAGAAGAGGGCAGGAATGCGATGTATCTATAACATACGGTGCAGTCCTTTTCCCCTAAGCCGGCGCACAATGGGCTGCTGTGTGCCAATGCATGCACCTTTGCACCATGGTGCAAGGGTGTCTGCGTTGCAGGGATGATTATTTTTGAACAGGAAGGGAAATCTTTCTGTACAAAAATAATCACAAGAGGCTTTTTCCTCTTTCTAAGTGTGCTGCAGAATGCAGCACACATAGAAAAAGTAAAAACAAGGAGAAAGAAATATATTTCTCCTCATTTTGTCTCGCTTATGCCTCCCCTGGGGAGGTGAAACTTTGGGCACTGCCTCGCATTTACGAATTCTCGTAAATCTGAGGCACTGTCAAAAGCCCACAGATGGTGCCGGGAATGCACCCAGCAAAACCCATTGCACGCCCCTTTAACGCAGATTACTGCGTTAAATGGACTAATATTTATCATGCAATATTAAGCCAATAAAGTGGCTTAGTGCTGCCTGGTAAATATCACACAGGCTTATGCGCCATGGAACGTCACAAAAAGTGACGTTCCGGAGGTGCAAGGAGTCTCATAAATGAGGCCCAGAATCCTTTGTCACATTTTTCCCATGATTTCATGATGAATATGTGGTAGATAAAACACAACATTCAGAAAAACATTAGCATACAAGTTTATACCTGAACTGTTTTCCAAGTGGTATCCTACAATGTCATCAAGAGTTTCCATTTTCGTTTTGTTTGTGCCTTCCAGTTTATCTTCAATTGTTTTTTTTTTCTTGAAACTCAGTTGAATGTTTGACATTTTTCCTTTTTGGACACACTACACATTTCTCATATATGGGATATGCACCTAAATCAGGAGTATAAAGTCTTCTTAAACGATTGTACGCTAGTACACAATTTGCATCAGCACTAACCAATATTCAATCAATCAATCAAATACATTTGTAGAGCGCGCTACTCACCCGGTAGGGTCTCAAGGCGCTGGGAGGGAGGGGAGTCGCTACTGCTCGAACAGCCAGGTCTTGAGTTGTTTTCTGAAGGAGGGATGGTCCTGGGTCAGCCGTAGGGGGGTGGGGAGGAAGTTCCATGTCTTGGCCACCAGGTAGGAGAAGGATCTTCCTCCGGCGGTGGCTTTGCGAATTCGTGGGACGGTGGCGAGAGCGAGGCTGGCGGATCGGAGCTGGCGGGTGGGTGTGTAGAATGTGAGGCGGCTGTTGAGGTATTTGGGGCCCATGTCGTAGAGAGCCTTGTGTGCGTGGGTGAGAAGTCTGAACGTGATCCTCTTGCTGACGGGGAGCCAGAGCAGGTCTTTCAGATGGGCAGAGATGTGGCTGTGACGGGGGATGTCCAGGATGAGTCGCGCAGAAGCGTTCTGTATGCGCTGGAGTCTTTTCTGGAGTTTGGCTGTGGTTCCAGCGTAGAGGGTGTTCCCGCAGTCCAGTTGACTGGTGACGAGGGCTTGGTTTACCGTCTTCCTGTTATCGGTGGGGATCCACCGGAAGATCTTTCGGAGCATGCGCAGGGTGTTGAAACAGGATGACGAGACGGCATTGACTTGCTTGGTCATCGTGAGGGATGAGTCCAGGATGAAGCCCAGGTTGCGTGCATGGTCCGTGGGCTTGGGGGCGGTGCCCAGCCCAGAGGGCCACCAGGAGTCGTCCCAGGCAGAGGGGGATGAGGACTTCCATCTTGTCTGAGATCATTTTCAGATGGCTGAACTTCATCCATTCCGCGACGTCTTTCATTCCTTCCTGGAGGCTGGCTCTGGCGGTGGTGGGGTCGTTGGTGAGGGAGAGGATCAGCTGGGTGTCGTCAGCGTAAGAGATGATGTTTAGGTTC
This sequence comes from Lissotriton vulgaris, assembly GCF_964263255.1. Classification (NCBI taxonomy): domain Eukaryota; kingdom Metazoa; phylum Chordata; class Amphibia; order Caudata; family Salamandridae; genus Lissotriton; species Lissotriton vulgaris. The sequence goes on from NC_141689.1 coordinate 57,263,032, forward strand.
TGTTGGCGTGCGATGGCTGCGAGAGGGCTCATGTAGACGTTGAAGAGGGTGGGGCTGAGTGAGGATCCTTGAGGAACGCCCCAGATGACTTTTTTGGCCGCGGATCGGAAGGGGGGGAGGCGGACTCTCTGGGTTCTTCCGCCGAGGAATGAGATGATCCATTCCAAGGCCGTTCCTTGTATTCCGTTGTTGCTGAGGCGCCGTATCAGGGTGTGGTGGCATATGGTGTCGAAGCCTGCTGAGAGGTCCAAAAGGATGAGGGCAGCTGTTTCCCCGTTGTCGAGCAGAGGCCTGATGTCGTCGGTAGCTGCGATGAGGGTGGTCTCGGTGCTCTGATTTGCTCGAAAGCCGGACTGCGAGGGGTCGAGGGATCCGTTAGTCTCGAGGAAGGCGGAGAGTTGTTTGTTGACGGTCTTCTTGATGACTTTGGCAGGAAAAGGGAGGAGCGAGATGGGGCGGAAGTTCTTGAGGTCCGTGGGGTCCGCGGTGGGTGTCTTCAGGAGGGCGCTGAGCTCGGCATGTTTCCAGCTCTTCGGGAAGGTGGCGGATGCGAAGGAGCTGTTAATGATGTCCCGGAGTTGGGGTGCAATGATGGAGTCGGCTTTGTTGAAGATGTGGTGTGGACAGGGGTCCGTTGGGGAGCTGGAGTGGATGGTGTTCTTCATGCGGGTGGTGTCTTCAGTGCTGACCGAGGTCCAGGTGCAGAGGATGGTGGTGGGGAGCGCTGGTTCGGTGGTTGGGTGAGTTGTCTGTTCGCCGAAGCTGTTGTGTATGTCAGCGATCTTGTGGTGAAAGAACGAGGCGAGTGAGTCACAGAGGTCTTGCGAGGGTGTGATGTCGTTGTTGCAGGTGCTGGGGTTGGAGAGCTCTTTAACGATGCTGAAGAGTTCCTTGCTGTTGTGAGTGTTTTTGTCCAGTCATTCTTCGAATGTTGTCCTTTTGGTGGTGCGGATGAGCTGGTGGTGTTTGCGGGTGGCGTTCTTGAGGGCTGTCATGTTTTCTGTTGTCTGGTCGCGGCGCCAGGCTTTCTCGAGGATGCAGCAGGATTTCTTGGAGTTTTTGAGGTCGCTGGTGAACCACAAGGTTTTCTTGCTGCCGGGTCTGCTGGAAGAGTTCTTCAGAGGTGCAAGGTCATTGGTGCAGTTGGTGAGCCACTGTGTGAGGTTGCGGGCTGCTTCGTTGGGGGCCGTCGTGTTGGTGGGAGGGTTCTGGCTGAGGGAGGTGGTCAGCTGGTCAGCGGTGATCTTGCTCCAGCTTCTGCGGGGAACCTGTTGCGGGTGGTGGTAGGTCGTGGTTCTCCTAAAGTTGAAGTGGACGCAGCTGTGATCTGTCCAGTGTAGTCCAGTGGAATGGCTGAAGGAGAGGTGCTTGCTGGAGGAGAAGTTGGGGTCAAGTGTATTGCCGTCGTAGTGGGTGGGGGTGTTCACAAGTTGCTTGAGTCTGAGGTTGGCGAGGTTGTCCAGCAGGGCGGCGGTATTGCTGTCATTGTTGTTCTCCAGGTGGAAGTTTAGGTCCCCTAGGAGGTTGTAGTCTGAGGAGGTGAGGCCGTGCGGGCTGACGAAGTCTGCGATGGCTTCGCTGAATTGTGTGCGTGGTCCCGGGGGTCTGTAGATGAGAGTGCCTCTGAGGGTGGTCTTGGGGTCGGTGTGTATCTGGAAGTGAAGGTGCTCGGCGGCGGTGAGGGTGTCGTCGGAGTTGGTCTTAATGCGGATGGTGTTTCTGTGGACGATGGCGAGGCCTCCTCCGGTTTGGTTGACGCCGTCCCTCCGTGTGATCTTGTAGCAATCCAGGATGGCTGACGATGTCGGGGGCTGAGGAGGCGTTCAACCAGGTTTCTGTGAGGAAGCTGACGTCTGGTGATGTTGTGTCGAGGAGGTTCCAGAGTTCGACGGCGTGCCTGTGGACGCAGTGGGTGCTGAGCAGGATGCACTTGAGATTATCTTTGCTGGTGCTTGGCTTGGCAGGTGCGGTGCAGGTTCGCAGGCAGGTGAATATGCAGGCTTGGCAGGTGAAGGGTCCATGGGTGCGTTTGGGGGTGGCTCGGTGGCAGGCGGGGTTCCGGGCGGTGTTGAGTGCGTGGAGGGTGGCGGCGTCGTAAGTCCGTCGGTTGGGCTGGCATCTCAGAGGGCCAGGGGTCCTGGTGCTGGGCGTGGTCCAGGCGCAGACGGGCATAGACGGGCTTGCCTTTGGCACGCCAGTGAAAGGCCAGTGGCGCGCCCGCTGCACGCTTCTGCGCAGCTTCCTCCATAAGAGGCTAAGTGGGAGGGAGGAGCAGCTGGGAGGCGGGAGCGGGGCGGCCAATGGGCGAGGGAAGGGATTACAGAAGAAAAAACGGGTGGGGGAGCAGCAGCGGGGAGCGTAGGGCGGGGAGGTCAGGGGGCGCAAGGGGAAGCCAGAAACCACAATATACAAAATACAAAATACAGCGACAGAAACACCAGCACAATTACAATAACAACAATACCAGTCCCAGGGGCAGGGGCACACCAGCGGTGGGCTCCAGGCAGCAGGAGGGAGTCATGGAGGCACAGGGGGAGCCGTGTGGCGTGTGGGGTGACCAGAGGTCAGGTCACAGCTACTGCTGCGCGGCTTCCTCCAAAAGAGGACAAGTGGGAGGTTGGAGCAGCTGGGAGGTGGGAGCGGGGTGGCCAATGGGCGAGGGAAGGGATTACAGAAGGAAATACGGGCGGGGGAGCAGTGGTGGGGAGCGTGGGGCAGGGGGGTTAAGGGGCGCAAGGGTAAGCCAGAAACCACAAAATACAAAATACAAATTACAGCAACAGAAGCAGCAGCACAATTAAGATAACAACAATACCAGTCCCAGGGGCTGGGGCACACCAGCAGCGGGCTCCGGGCAGCAGGAGGGTGTCACAGAGGCACAGGGGGAGTCATGCGGCTGTCTATAACTAAACCTTGAAATTTATGAACCATTACTGCATATGCTAAAAACGAAGGAAACTGTTGTATGTGAACATACAAATATTTTACAAGCAAAAAACGTACAACACAATGCCCAATCTATTTTAACTCTTTAATGTGATAAAATGTTCTAATCAAAAATGCTATTCCACCTCTATTCTGAAATTGTACAAAGTCAACAACTATTCCCATTGCTCCATTTACTAGACCTTCTTCTACATTCAAATTATGCCGCAAAATTACCCGACAATTTATACATAGATGTAAAGTCTTTTCTAAGCCTGCAATTTTAGATACAGACTTTTTCAAAGAATGCAATTTAGCCTGTAATTTCCCTGTAAGAAAAATAGTCCCTCTCTGTACAATGTTATCAATAGCTTCAATTTCCACTATTTGTTGTTTTTCCAGTTTCAAAAGTTGTTGATTAAATGTAGAACACTCTTGCCGGGTAGGCATTGGGCAAACTATAGACCACCTTTCTCCAAGCATATTGTACATTACTTCCGCTGCTATGTTTCCAGTTGTAAACAAGCTCCTTAGTAGCCGACTTTCTAAAGCTTATTTACCATGTTCCGTCAAGACACCAATTCTTATGTCTTGAAGAATATTTCCATAATCTTCATCACTTGCTTTTCGCATGTTCTTAACAAGTTCTTTATATTCAAAATGTAATCAAATCTTTACTTTTCCAATACTTCTCAAAGATTTACGAGGTGTCTTCATGGTCAAGTGTTTTAAAAACAGGTTGTCCTTTTAGAGGAACAAGTTGTAGTAGGTCTCTGAATACAATTAAATGTGTTCTTTCAAACAGAACATCGTAATCTTTTTAAAAAAATATGTTGCATTCTTGAATATACAAAAGCAAAAATTAAATTTGAAACCATGCTCACCTGATCAATGATGAAAAGTTTCATTTTCTTCAGTACGCTTGAGACTTCGTAACAAGCTTTTCAAGATTGCACCTAATATTCTAATTTATTATCATGTTCAACTGTTAGCCTAAGTAATCAATATAAATTAATGCCTTCAATGCTGTGTTCTGCTATTTCAGTTAAAGCTTTTACAGCACAAGATAAATGTGATTCTATACTTTTTCTGTGGATCACTGGTCAGAACTTTTATTAAGACATGTTTTCCTGTTCCAGCTTGACCACTGATGTACAAAAGAATAGTTTTAAATGATGCAGAAAGCCATGTTGTATCTGTTGTTTGACTTGTAGATATATTTCTTTTGTACAAGATTTAGTTGTTCTTCTAAGTTTTCCAACTAAATCATATCTGGTTGTGCTTGTTGCTTTGCAGATTCTACCTCATTCATGGCTATTGCTGCTTAATTTTTGATAATTGGTTGTCCCAGTGGACCTTGATTCAGTGGACCCGAACTTTGACTGTCAATAGTACTTTCTTGTTCAATCTCATCATTTATCATTTGTATATATGTTGGGAAAATTGTGCGCTGAATGCTGTCTTTAGTTGCATTAAAAGAATCTTCATAGCATTCAAAATCTCCATGTAATTCCGTTTCACTACGCCAAGGCTTAAACAGTTGCAGAAGTGCTAAAGAGAAAATTTCCCTCCAATCTGGACATTCGCAACAGAGTTTTCTGTGGTTAATAAGATTTCCTTTGGCATGTTTAACTAAACATCCGTCACATCCAGATACTGCATATTTTTCTTCTTTTATATTTTCTGTAACTTTTCTTTTAAAGCTGTAATGTTGAAGTATTTCATACTGACATATGTTTTAGATATGTGGACTCTTTTTGTGATAGTATGTATCCAACATATTACTTTTAACAATATCTGCACTTTCTGGTTCATTCTGTGCTAAGTATTTGATATCTTGTATAGATTTCAATACTCTATTTCATGTGGGGTCAAGACCTAAACTTACCCAAATGATTTTTCTTGACTTTGAATATAAATTTTAAGAGCTCAAGCAATCTGAACATTCATAGGATCCAATCTCTAAATGGGAAAGCATTTACAAGCTGAAGCTGTACAATTTCTTGCTGTCTCTTCTCTGCTGAAATTTCTTCCAAAATTTCTTTCATCTGTCTTTTTTGATTTCGTTATATATGATGTAACATAGCGAGAAACCACAATTAAATTATCTGCAACATATTGAATATCCATGTTTGCATTACACATTTTCAAAATAACTGGATTGTAGTCGATAATTTACTTCGAATCTTCTGTTCTGTATGACTTACTGCTGAAAAAGAACTATTTACTCTTCCTTTAGAAATTATAGGACGTGGGAATTCAAAACAACATTTTGTATAAAATCTCCCTATATACTTGTATTTTCATCTACGGTATTTCCCTAAGCGATGACTTTGAAAACGTAAAACTTGTTGTTGCAAGCTCTTTTTTCCTCCATCTCTTGGAATGGCACATGTAACATACTTTTTGATGAAAGACAAAACAGTTTCATCAGTATCAGTTCTAAATGTTGGAGCATTCTTTATCCATAATTGCATGTGTATGTGAGGAGCACCTCTGGCTTGCTACTCTTTTCACCAAAAGAAATCAGTAACTTCTCCAAGAGGAGGAATATTTTTATTGCAGATAAATGACATCATACTTTGAAACCCATGGTTAAAATACCTGTAGACATTTACAGGACCCAAGGGACAGAGTCCTCCAGGTGTTTTCAATTCAATATTTTTTACATTTGAATTTGCTTCTCGTAGAAATTCAGCTAGGTGTTACAAACCATGTAGGTGTACCTAAGTTTCTTAGCATACATTTAAGTTGACCATGAAGATGAAAACAATATTCATTGGTACTATTTTGACACGCCATCACATTAATTAACTAAGATTCTAGATGTTCATCTCTTTGTTGAACTATGTCAATGAATTCTTATGCAGCAGCATTTGGAAGAATACCTCCTGTTTTTAATATGTGGTTCACTGCATATGAAAGGGCAGACAAATCACTTTCAAACAGAAGATGGCATATTAATGGGATGCCCTGTCAAAATCTTGGATCTTCAGAGTACAATCTTGTTGAGCAGTATTCTGAAGCTGAGATCTGTAAAGCTCAGTCATCAAATCGTCCACTTTCTCCAGTGGGGAATAGCTGTGGAAAACAACGAGCTTCTAAACCTTTTTTCCTATACACTCATGGGTTTTTCCTTTGCTTCCTTCTTTTGAATTAATTCAATACTGTTTGATATCATTTCTTTGAATGTAGAGGATGTATAGTATAATGTCATATATTGAATAATAATATAGTATTCTGTTGTGGGTATAGTGTAGCCTTTTGATGTTTATTAACATCTACAAACTCTTGCCATATTTTTTGACTCTTTGTTGGTATACCAATTACTAGAATAACTACTGGCTCATTTTCCTTCCTCTCTACACCAATTGTTTCAATATTTTTTTCTCAAAATCTAAAGGCAAGTACATAACTCTTCCTTTCAGACCTCTATGTAAATCTTTTGGTGGCAGCTTACCTGTTTTAGGCTCCATACGAACTATGGCCTGAAATGGGTATACAGATTGAATAAAAATGACTCATATGCATTCAAATATGACAGTTCCTGAGGAGTACCTACCAGCTCTAATATATATATATATAAAGGCAACTTTAGGTGTTGTCCTCTTTAAAATTGCATAATTAGAATTCTCAATCTACCCAGAGGGTTTGTAACAGGGTGACTGACACAAAAAACACAGACTAATAACCCAATCTGTTAGAGTCCCAGTAAGGAAATGGCTTTCTGCAGATTTACCTCCACTTTTTGTCACCATTGTTGACCATTTGGTACTGGTGTGTTGTTTCTGGTATTCACTGTGCCCTACTTACCAATCATCAGCGCATGTGCTCAAGACCTTAAGAGGTATGTGTTTGATTGGATTATCCCCAATTAGCATAGGTTAACTTACTGATAAATTCCTAGTATATGATGGTAGGTGTACCTAGGGGAGGTAATTTAAGTGTCTCCCGTGGACTGCAGCACTCGGAAAATATGAAATCCATACTGTTAATGCAGCCTGGCAGGACAGTTTTTAAACTACTAAGGCTTCCTTGCTGTTCAAACCAATGGCAGAGCCCAAACCATTCTTTTTTAATATGTATAAGTCACTTTTAAAGCAGGCCTTCTTAGCTCTCAAAGCTGTATGCATTATACTAAAAAGAGGGACATGAGCTTTTTTGTAAAGACTACATTGTCATGTTGCTGTGGAACTGCTAGAAGCCCCAATGACAAGAATAGAGTTACATACAGGCAAGTCAACAGTGCTAACTTTTAAATGGGACTAAAAAAGGTATCAAAAGAATCAGAGCTTTAAACTACCTTTTTACTCAAGTCAAATTTAATGTCACTAGTTTACTGTGCTTATGATGTCTCACTCAAGGAAGCGTCATTGTAGATCCCCAAATAGAGAAGATAACTCCATGAGTCAGTTGGCTGATTCCGTGTTGCAGCCACAAAACTCTAAAAACTATGGAAGCCTGCCTTGATGATTTGGTAGTCAAGAATGATGGTCCCGGGTAAGCCGTCGGAGTGCAGTTTAGTTGCCCACCAGGGAAATTATTGCGATTAAAAACAGAACTTCTGGTTTTGCTGCAACTGGAGACCCGTAGACCAGCACAACTTGTCTTTGGCTGGACTTTACCCAGATTGAAGATGTAAGGAAACCTGTAACCAAAGTTGCCACACCACGTTCGCAGACCGAGGGGTGTCCCCAGGAATACCTTCATGTCTAGCAGCTGAACCATTCCACTGATTCACATTGGCAGTTTTGCCATAGACACTGGAACTGGACTGGAGACTGCTTTAACTGTGAGGTAACTGTTCAATTAGTCCTTATTGTTCACTCAAAGAATGCCTTTATAGCCATTTTTAGGTCACTTGTCAGAGCTAACCCTAAACTGTGATTCACAGCAGATTACAATTAGGTACATTTTTGATAATCTGTCATTTAATATATCTTTAAAAATTCATATCTCCAGAACCCTCTGGTCAATATTTGTCATTGATTTGTCTATTTAAAGAAAAAATGCATTTTATTTTTATAAATCGTGTTTTTTTTATTGTGTTGCGTTTCACTCCTATTTAAGAGTTTTAACACTTCTTAATCCTTTACAGTTTTTCCTTTGATAAAACCTTACTGCTTGGAACCATAGCTGCCTAGGATGGAGATAATGTTTTACAAAGAGAACCTGACTGGACATGATACAGAATTTTACTGCGACACTCTCTCCCCAGTTAGGGTAAATAAGCAGATCTTTGCCAGAGGGCTCGGTTAACTTACTCAAGAAATTAGCTTTGGAAATCTCAGCCTGGGCTACCTATCGCCAGTACTCTCTGCTCTCTAAGTGTGCAAAGATTCTTGAAAAGCACTTCAGCTCACAACTGTCAGATTTTTTTGTTGATGAATAACTTGCTCCACCCTTCGCAGTCAGGTTTATGGCCCGGACATAGAAGAGAAACCACAATGTTAGGTGTCATTTGAGCACCTCAGACTGCAGCTGGAGAGAGAGGGAATCACTGCTTCATCCTTCTGGACTTGTGCACTGCATTTGAAACTTGACCCATCCGGTGCTCCTTCAATGGTCATCTGAAGTTGGGATCTAGGACCTTGCCTATTCCTGATTCCAATTTTTTTCTGAAAGACTGCTCCTTTCAAGTTAATTCGAAAACTTATGTATCTGCAGTTAGCATGTAACCTTAAGGAGTTACACAGGGTTCATCCTGGAGCCAAACTTTGTTGGCGGCCTTTGTGGAAGTGCATGTCCTTTTTTTCCTATCCGCTCAACACAAAATGGATACATCAAGTCTAAGTCCGCAACAAAGAGGCCCCAGATTCTTCAGAAGGCAGCAGATCACCTTTATTGTCCCATTTAAAAATCTGCACAGGGCTTCCTCACTCGCTCTCAATTGATCTGCTTCCTTTAGCGAAAATGATCAGGCACGGAGGGCACTCTTGTGTTTGCCTTTCTGGGTCCTAAATTCTGAACTCCACCCCCTACAAATTTTGCTTATTTAGCACACCTGAAAGGTGTACACAGTTAAAAATACGATTTTTTCTTATATCCCCATTCCAATGTTCTATCTACTCACATCAGTGCTGGGAAGCCCTGGTGGGGCAGCAATGAGCTTTACAAATCAGAATAGTATAGACTACTGACAAAAAAAAAACAACAACAGGCTACGTTGCGCAAAAGCAGAGGGTGTGTTGACCAGATCTGAATCTGATTTCTGCAGTCTGGCAGGGCATCACACACATAGCTGTCTCTAGTTCTCTCTTGCCTTTTCTCATTCTCTGATTCTCTCTGTGTCTCACAATTATGGTTTCACTCTATGCCTCTCTCTCCCTCTCTTTCTTTCTATTACTGTCTGATCATAAAGGGTTTACCCTATGTAGTTGGTAGCTCTACCTGCGAGGATAAGGACAAGTTAGTTCATACAATAATTTTCCTCAAATTTGGAAGACAGAAGGTCAAGCGATGTTGTTCTGCAAGGCTGAGTCTAGATCTGCCGAGTGGTAGAAGTTGCTTGCATGGTCTATCAGGAAGAAGCCACCAAAGGAAAATGGTGAAAACAGCCTAATAAATAGATGGTACCACCTTATCAGGTTCATAGACTACTTCTAACATCAATAAATATTTGTTACAAACACATTAAAGCCATTATTTAAGCCCTGACTCCTCATCATCCCACAAGCATCTGTATCTAAAAACACAGAGAGAGGGCATAAGGGAAATCAAGGGGACTGCTATTCATATTGATAAAACTAGTGTTGCAGTAGTCTGCAGTGCTCTACTGGTATGTCTCTATAAGTCCCATTGACTACTTTTATGTCATTTGCTACTAGGAAAATAAATAAATATTAATTTTCCTAACACGAGGAGTAGATCACTTGAGTACCAATTCATGATGACGTTTGACATAATCGAGTGAAGATAATTCAATAATTAATAATATTGTGCCTTCAGGTTCTTGGTTGGAGTAGGAACGTCCACTACATCCCAGGCTACTTGTCATAAACTGAACAGAGAGCAGGCACAGTGCAAATGAACTTAATTGAGAAAGTAGAGCACCCATCAGTTATATCAAACTAGCAAATTACATTCAATCACTTGAAAGAAAGAATAATGGATCAAGTCCTTCTTCATTGTTCAACAAATATTACCTTCCAGTATGTGATTTCCAGATTTAGGCTTCTATTAGTCATAACAGTTTCCGGTCTTGATGCAGAAAACAGCATGTCTTGTAAGGCGTGTGCCAACGCATAGACAGCAGTATACATGCTGTGAGTGAATCTAAAGTTTGAGACGTCATAGACGTGTGAGTCAAGACTCTTCATGGACTCATTTCCTGAACAGAGGGGACGAGTAAGCATATACCTACTGTAAAGATATGTCCACTGATCCCAACCCTTCAACCTGCAATCAAAACATTCCTGCCATAGTTCCAGCAGCTCTTCACTCTCTGGGAACTGTGAGGGGCTAAAACTGTAGAGAAAATCCTCCAATCCTGATATCTTATTTTTCCTCAATGCCATTACTAGAGTTCCATTCACCTTGGCAAAGTACCCAAAAAAATCAAACGGAGGTAAATAGGCAAAAGACAATGATGCAACCCATATATTCTCAGGGAATGTCTGCCAGGCTTCAACCAGGAAAAGTTGTGCCAAAGATGGACCCGTGTTGTAGAAAATGATCACTTGTGAGGTAGAAATACGAAGAGCATCAGCAATCGAAGCCCATTTTTTAGGCTGATACTCAAATTCACTGGGTAACATAAGAGCATACTCAACACAGCCCCCATACTGGCTGATCGCTGCCTTTAGCTCCTGAACACCTCTCTCCCCGCTGTCATCATCCGTGGCCAGAATCCCAACCCAGGTCCAGCCAAAAGAATGCAACAACTGAGCCAGGAATGCAATCTGTGTCAGCTCATTGGGCACTGTGCGAAAAAAATATGGAAATTTATTTTTGTCGCTAAATTGTGGACCCGAAGCTCCAAAACTAATCTGCAAGCAAGAAACAGAAATGTAAGCAATTATTTCATACAATCTTTCTTGCCCATAAAAAAGATCTGCTGACAAACTTGAAAAAGTGAATTAGGTTATGATGTTCATTGACTCACAGTCAAGACAAAAATGTAATTAATTGAATGAAACAAAGTATCTCTGACACATATTTGGCAAATGGATGAAATACCCTTCTCCCAATACGTTTACAATCAATCAGTAATGTGAATTAACATACATTGTGAGGCTTACGGACTTGTAGAATCTATTTTATAGTTATGGTTAAAAAAAAGTGGTTTTTGCTCACTCTACCAAGTAAACGTTCAAAACGTGTGTCCTAAAGTCTCAAACCGGAACATTTGTGATTGCACCTGCATCTGCTGGAGAGCTCTTCCTACATAACATTATAGGTTGACCCTCTTTTCTGTATTCAGAGCAAGCTTTACTTCAGTTATGAAACTAATCTGCTAATAGGCCTCGGATCTGGTTCTAAACAAACCTAAACACATTTCTAGTGTATGACGCATCTGTCGGATGTATCCATTTTGGGAGCTGACTGATGTACTAATAGGTTGTTTTTCAGAATTCCAGATCGCAGTTGGTCACAACATTATCTGCCTCATCAGTATTTTTGATGCATGAAGCAAGGTGCCATTCACTACAATTGGATGCCATCACCGGGAACGTGGCCTGATATGGTAGGCAAACCACCAAGGCTGAGATAGAATTGAAAAAAAACACATTTTTGTGAGTTTTCAGGCTTCTTGTGGGCCACTGCTTGCTCCCCAAAATTTGTTTTATATATCAATTTGTTTTAATTGAGTTTCAACAAACTTCCAACAGCATCCTTATTCAGCCTCATGAAGCCTGAGGATTAGGATGGAATGGGAGACTGTGCCAAACGCTGCCAACAGATCCAGCACCACCAACATAATTGGGGTACCCACATCTAGAATTAGAAACAAGCATCCTGGGACCAGTTTAAGGGCATTACCCTTCATCAGCCAGGCTAGCTTGAATCCAGTGATGTAGTGAGCACGGGAACCACGTCTGGGCATACCCTTCCCACTTAGGGTGACATATGCAAAAGAAACAATTGATGGACAGAATGATAATGATAGTTTGGACTCACTACACCACTGGATTCTCTGAAACCGGTCCCAGGATGCTTGTTTCCGGTCCAGGTAGGACCAGGCTTGGCAGTGCGGACTGGACTTATCCCACAAGGAACAGGGTTAAGACTGATTTGCATATGGCTGGATCCAAACTGGGGTGGTGTGCTGAGCAAAAGTATGATTGATTAAACCCAGATCCTTGTGACTGGGGTTTAACGTTTACATTGTCCAGCATTCTGTCCATCAATTGTTTCTTTTGCACTTGTAAATATGGGCATCCAAACTGAGCTGCCGGCACAATGGAGCTCCCAAGTTTTGGGGGATTTTGTTATTTTTGCAGGGTATGTATATTATTTTACAGTTGCATAAAAATATTTTTAGCATTATTGGTATTAGAAATGTTGTTAGTATTATTAGTTTTGCTCTAAGGATTTTAGCATTAGTCTTTTGCCATATTGTCTTTTTCTTGTTAGCTGTTTTATTTACAGAGAGGAATGTGAAGGGATGTGCATCATGGTGTCCAGGAACTGGAATGATTATGTTCCAACTGGGTGTTCTACTGAAGGCAGTTACTGACCTGCATGAAAAATGTTTCTTCATATCTGATGACTCCAGCACTTCCTTTTAATGTACTGTCATGTAAGGTTCCATTCCTTGATGCCATGATCACACAGCATGACACGTTACCACCATATGTCCTTTCCATTCCCTTGCACACCTTCATTGTTTGCTTTTCAGATCCTTTCAGAGCCATGTCCCCTCATTATTTGTAGGAATGGAAGAACGCCAGGCTCATTTGGAGGAGAGCAGAGACCACCATTGCAGTAGGAAGGATTGGCTGCTCGGACAGGTGGTAAGTCAATATATCAATTACAACTACTGCATTAGTTAAGATATTTGTCCCTATCTTCTGTGAACACTTAGCAAGCTGTTCTTTATAAATTGTTGGAATCTGGTTTATTAGTAGGTGCAGGTAGGCACATACAACTAGTAATAACACCACAATGACAAATAAGGTCCATTCGTGTCACAATAAATTAATCCTTGCTCAACACTTGATAACTTGGCAGATGAGCAGTCAGGCTTATCTTAGGAAACAGGTATGTAATGCATTTAATATAACCATAATAGTAAGACACTATATATATATATATATGGCCGACTGAGTAACAGCTCAATAAACCAACAAACTTTTAAACTTACCTGGGTCTGTGCTCCACGTTTCTTTTCGAGAGGAGAGAGCGCCTGCATCCTGCTTGTGGAGTGGAGTGGCAGAGATATATATATATATATATATATATATATATATATATATATATATACATTGAAGTACAAAGGTGCTCTTGCAGCGAAGGATCACACGGCAGCAGGCAAGTTTAACTTGTTTATTTGCATACGAGGGTACATCAGCTTCCGAAATAACTTCTCCTCATCCCGACGCGTTTCAGTGCTGTCTGCACTTTCTTCTGGGGAAATGGCAATGCGGTATGTGTAAAGCAGTTTCCGCTAATCCTTTGTAGTTTAGTTTGGAACGCGCTTGGTAGCACGTGATCCCTCGAGGTTTGTGGGATCTGTAGTCTTTACTGGCTTTCATTTAATACCATAGTGGGTCCCGCAAAGGCATTGCAATTGTCTAAGGTCGCAGGGGTCAATTGTCGACTCACCGCTTGGTAGGTGCTCTGGTGCACCCCGGTTACTGTGATGCTCCCTCGTTAGTTTTCAGCCCCTGCTGTCGCCATTAGTTGTCAGGGACAGTCCCTGTATCACGGCCCCTTGCTCCGGCGGCTCCCTCCTCTCTTCCAAGGTGGTGCTTCCTTCCACGACGCAGCTGTCGTGTTGAAATTTTGAAGTACAAAGGTGCTCTTGCAGCGAAGGATCACACGGCAGCAGGCAAGTTTAACTTGTTTATTTGCATACGAGGGTACATCAGCTTCCGAAATAACTTCTCCTCATCCCGACGCGTTTCAGTGCTGTCTGCACTTTCTTCTGGGGAAATGGCAATGCGGTATGTGTAAAGCAGTTTCCGCTAATCCTTTGTAGTTTAGTTTGAAACGCGCTTGGTAGCACGTGATCCCTCGAGGTTTGTGGGATCTGTAGTTTTTACTGGCTTTCATTCAATCCCATAGTGGGTCCCGCAAAGGCATTGCAATTGTCTAAGGCCGCAGGGGTCAATTGTCGACTCACCGCTTGGTAGGTGCTCTGGTGCACCCCGGTTACTGTGATGCTCCCTCGTTAGTTTTCAGCCCCTGCTGTCGCCATTAGTTGTCAGGGACAGTCCCTGTATCACGGCCCCTTGCTCCGGCGGCTCCCTCCTCTCTTCCAAGGTGGTGCTTCCTTCCACGACGCAGCTGTCGTGTTGAAATTTTGAAGTACAAAGGTGCTCTTGCAGCGAAGGATCACACGGCAGCAGGCAAGTTTAACTTGTTTATTTGCATACGAGGGTACATCAGCTTCCGAAATAACTTCTCCTCATCCCGACGCGTTTCAGTGCTGTCTGCACTTTCTTCTGGGGAAATGGCAATGCGGTATGTGTAAAGCAGTTTCCGCTAATCCTTTGTAGTTTAGTTTGGAACGCGCTTGGTAGCAGGTGATCCCTCGAGGTTTGTGGGATCTGTAGTCTTTACTGGCTTTCATTCAATCCCATAGTGGGTCCTGCAAAGGCATTGCAATTGTCTAAGGTCGCAGGGGTCAACTGTCGACTCACCGCTTGGTAGGTGCTCTGGTGCACCCCGGTTACTGTGATGCTCCCTCGTTAGTTTTCAGCCCCTGCTGTCGCCATTAGTTGTCAGGGACAGTCCCTGTATCACGGCCCCTTGCTCCGGCGGCTCCCTCCTCTCTTCCAAGGTGGTGCTTCCTTCCACGACGCAGCTGTCGTGTTGAAATTTTGAAGTACAAAGGTGCTCTTGCAGCGAAGGATCACACGGCAGCAGGCAAGTTTAACTTGTTTATTTGCATACGAGGGTACATCAGCTTCCGAAATAACTTCTCCTCATCCCGACGCGTTTCAGTGCTGTCTGCACTTTCTTCTGGGGAAATGGCAATGCCATATGTGTAAAGCAGTTTCCGCTAATCCTTTGTAGTTTAGTTTGGAACGCGCTTGGTAGCAGGTGATCCCTCGAGGTTTGTGGGATCTGTAGTCTTTACTGGCTTTCATTCAATCCCATAGTGGGTCCCGCAAAGGCATTGCAATTGTCTAAGGTCGCAGGGGTCAATTGTCGACTCACCGCTTGGTAGGTGCTCTGGTGCACCCCGGTTACTGTCATGCTCCCTCGTTAGTTTTCAGCCATTGCCATTTCCCCAGAAGAAAGTGCAGACAGCACTGAAACGCGTCGGGATGAGGAGAAGTTATTTCGGAAGCTGATGTACCCTCGTATGCAAATAAACAAGTTGAACTTGCCTGCTGCCGTGTGATCCTTCGCTGCAAGAGCACCTTTGTACTTCAATATATATATATATATATATATATATATATATATATATATATATATATATATATATATATATATATATAACGCTCAAAATCCTCCCACACCAGTAAAGGATATATATATCCAACAAACACAGTTGCCTGGAGTGAGGAGCCCACGCAGTTAATTTGCGAGTGGATACGCCCACCAGGGCGGGGACTGAGTATTTGAGTGGTGCTGTGATATTGACTGTGAATGAACTCCTTCAAAAGCCTACAGCCCTTGATGAAGTGATTTGCACGAAACGCGTCGGGCAAGACTCTATGCTTTGCGAAGTTCTTCTTCACTGCCTGCATTGTAATTCCCATTAAAGAAGTTGGCTAAAAGCAAATTACCTGAGTGGGCTCCTCACTCCAGGCAACTGTGGTTGTTGGATTTTTGCGGTGCAACCTGAGCCGCGAGGGAGGCCTCGCTGTACCGTTGTACAGTCCTGCTGTGGCGCCACACCGCGTGACGGCGTTAGGAGCAGGTAAAGCTCAATGGTGGATATTGAATAACATTGCTAGCAGGGCTCCTCACTCCAGGCAACTGTGTTTGTTGGAGATATATATATATATATATATATATATATATATATCCCTTATCAATACACATGATTTAGAGCATAAGATATATGCTTTATAGATATAAAGTACAATAAAAATCCAACACTAAATTATGTAAATAGAAAATAGTTTTATCTGACACAAAAAAAACAAAAATCCATTGTTGGGAACTGGTAATATGATTTTTGAAACAATGGAAATGGAATGGAAATTGATACTTGTGTAGCGCACTACTCACCCGCAAGGGTCTCAAGGCGCTTGTACGAATATCGCTTTAAAACACATCCTGGCTTTCCCTGTGAGGCGTCCACTCCTGGGCACCCCCAAGGTGGAGGCTAGGCATCCTTAGTGTTGTGGGGGCCGTTGTGGAGATTAAGCAAGCTATTGCCCAGAGTTGCAGAGTGGGACTCCATGATTGGAATAGGCACCGAGGCAAGAATTATCAGGTCTGTGGAATTTTTGAGCCCAAGACCCGCCAAGGCGGGGAATTGAACCCTGGTCCCGGGCTAGAACTCTGCATCAGCGTCTGCTGCTCTAACCATTGAGCCACACTTCTCCACAATGAATACAAACATTTTCTTTCTAGTGCCTAAAAATGAAAAGCACTTACAGGGGTTGTCTGGTCACACTGACTAGGAACAAGTAAATGTTTTTAGGCTGACCATGATGGAACGCGGGTTGGATAAGTCAATGGTTTGGGGTCAGTCAAGTTTTTACCTTCTCATTTAGTGCCTTTCTGGAGCTTTTATTCTTGATGTTGAGGGATCGGCGTTGTCAATCCAGATTTCTGCTTGAAAACGGAGGTCTGCTGTAGTGTGATTCCTCATGGAATCATGGAGATCTTTGCCTTCACTGTTGACTGTAGGAAAGCACCTTTATTTGCAGGGTTACGTCCCCCTTTTTGCCTGACACCTGATGCACTTTGACTTGAGTCCCTGCCAATCCGGTTCCTTGGGCCTGTGTTCTTTCCCTAAACTGTATCTAATTGGCACATCTGTGGCCATAGGTAAGCCCCTTGTAAAAGGTACCATTGGCACCACCACAGTCACCCTGGCCAGGGAAGGTCCCTAAGGGCTGCAACACCTATTGTGCCACCCTTAGAGACACTGTACTTTAACACCCACACACTGCCATTGCAGGCTGCGTGTTTAGGTGCAAAGAAAAGCAAAGAGTCAACATGCCACACATTTATGCGTACCATGCATGCAACCCACTGTTGTGGCCTAGGTAAATCACCCCTCTAGCAGGGTGCATTAGCATTGTACCCCTACAGTGTCTAAGACCATTCGTAGACATTGTAAGTGCAGTAAATTAATTATATGGTCTGGGAGTTGGTCACTACAAACACCACATCTCCATAATGGCTTTAATGGAACCTGGAATGTTTGGTAGAAAAATTATTCGCACATGAAACCCACATTGATGACAGTGTGGGATGTAATGTAAATCACACTAAAAGGGCATCTTAGAGATGCCCCATGAAAAATGACCAGCCCTGATATGGTTCCTCAGTCTAGGTCCAGAAACATAGCCCATCCTGGGCAGTGTTGTCATGCCTCCTCCCCCAAGATGGTACAAAAGGGGGTGGTGATGGACGGAGCATCTGAACCAATCAGACACTCACACCCAGTCAACAGATCTGGGTTTAATCCTACCTTTTGCTACCCCAGCAACTGACTCACACTGGTACTGACCCCCACTCTGGGCTAGAGAATCGGCTGGAAAACCAAGTTAGAAAGAGAGGTGTGCCCACCTCTGCCAACCCCACCCGTCACGTGGGGGAGGCGAGGTGAAGCACACATCACAGTATCCTCCATCTTGAAAATGAGGGGACACAGACAATTAGAGAGAGGCTCCGTCATGCCTCCCACTGGAGGGTGACATAATAGGTGGTGTACTCACCCCAAGAAGGAGTCCCATTGGTGCCAAACTGCACACCCCTGTAACGCCTGAAAGTGTAGTATTTAGGGGTGAACATGAACCTTGCCGCCTCAGATGCAAGAAGAAGTAAGAATAAGGACGAAAGAGCCATGCTGAAGAAGGAAGAAAAGGACAACAACTGCTTTTGCCTCACCCCTACCGGCCTGTCCCAACTTTGACTCTGTCTCCCGTGATCCTTGGATTTGCTCAAAACCCAGACTCCAACACAGATCCCTTATACAGCAGGTTTCACGGTTCTGTATCACTCGGCACCCGACACACAAATCAGAGTGGCCCAATACCAGGAGGATGTCTCCCTAGCGACTCTGTCTCCCGTGATCCTCAAAATGAGGGGTAAACCTGACAACCTTCTGAGTTGGTAAGAAAACTCGATGCCTAAAGACACCCCTGAACCCAATGCCCCACAGCTTTGGGTGTCCCAACTGGCAGTGCCCAGGTATCCCCTTAGAACCCAACATACCCTTCCTGCTAGTGGTAACCCTCAGGAAACCTCCTTCACCAACCCTGCAGCATCTCTTTTGAACCAGAGATCTCCATTGAAATCCAAAGGGCTTCCGACGTCTCCTTGGCACTTTACATTTGGCCACCTCCTTGCCACTGGTTGTGCAGCTCCTGTGCTGATGTTTGGCCCCTGCAGTGCTGATCCTAACCCCAGGTCCTTTGCTCCCACAACCGAGTGGCCTGCTCATAAGCCACTTTGGTTAACATTGGGCATCTGCACTCTGCACCCGACCATCCTAGTGCTGCTGCTGTTGCAACTAGAGTGCCTCCTAGAACCTTGGGGAACCTTGTTTCTAACACCAAACAAGTATTCCAGAGGTCGTTTACAAACCTGCAAACTGATAACCTTCTTTTCTCCCATAGGAACCCATGATATGGTTATCCTACCAAACATGTTCTAAGTGTCGACCTGTTTTGTATGGAATAAAGGAAATTGTGCTTTAAGAAGTAAATTGTCTTACTTACCTGTATTTTGTAGGAACCACGGTGTGATATCAAGTCATATGAAACTGAGTAGTTGATGTAACGTTAAAGTAATCCAAAAGTAATTTCAATGTATTTTGAAAAGTTTAAAAGCCAATACAAACCTGTAACAATACCAGCTGCATATTCTTGTGAAGGTTTGCATTTGTCAGCATATTTTACCTATCTGTGCAAAGTCCTTTTTGGTTCTAGAAATAAAATGTACGTATACCTTTTTTATACTTTTCCTAATTGATCTGCAATTTGTGTGCCATCATCTCTTGTCTGAGTAAATACAATAAATCCTTTACACACCCTCTGATAATTCTAACTGCTCGAACAAACTACCACGAAGAGATCCAGTGGACTCTGTGCACACTACACCTTACTTTGGTATAGCAAATACAGAGCGTGTAGTTCGAGTCACCTGCTTGACTCTCATCACCAAGGTCAGTATTCTTATGGAGCTTTTTCCAAAAAGTAGTCAAAATGACCAAACTTTCAGAACTTCTTCTGAAAGGCCATTTGATGGTCTTGAAGGGTCCACAACTCCAGTCAAGGGAACAGAAGCTCTGCTTTGCTTCTTGGGGTTTGGGGGTCTACAATTCCTATAATGCACAAGGTCAATTCAAATAAACTCCAGGTGAGCTGGTCAGCTGGTTTTGTCCTGTGGCATTTGATGCATGTGACTTCTTTCAGCACTTGTCTTTCAGGTGCTGATCAGAAAGTCCACTCCTTCAACTTTTAAGACAGACAAAGTCCTTTTTTGTAAAGCCTTGAGAGTGCAGCAGATGACTGCACTCAGAAGGACTTTCTGAGTGCAGTCATCTCTTTGTGTAGTCAATAGGTTCAGCAGGACAATCCTGTTCTCTAGATGGTGCCAACCAGGGATCTGAGGTGCAGAGCAGATCTCCCATATTTATTCCATATTCTGGCCTGGTAAGAGGGGGGCACGCCCAAACAATGTGGTTCAAGTTACCACCCTCTGTTGTGACCACTTCCTGGGATGTTTCGCATTTTTGTGTCGCAAAATGCACATTTCCACAAAAATCAGAATGAAGAAAATCTCCCTTGGAGTTCAGGTCTGATAAAACCAACCCACAAATGTGGATCATTGTTTTGTACGCTCCTCTTCCAGCTTTTCTCCTAATTGAATTAGAGGTGCACCCATCTGGCTAGTGCTGTAGGAGGCGGGGTAGGCCTGGTTCCTGTGCAATCTGTGCTTTTCCATTTGAAAACCAGTTTAGCTACCCAGCCCCTTCCTGTCCTGGCATCTGCAGGCAGCATATCTCCTCCCACCAAATATCTATATTGTATCAGTCCCAGGCTTTTTCGCACATAATCAGTCAGCAGCTTGGATCATGCAGCCCAAAGCTGGTCAATCAGAGGAGGCTGCTACAGGTCTGCTTCAGGTAACTTCAGGAAAACACGTTTTAAAACTACTTTCCTGCAATAGTTATAATAAGTCCGTCCTTGGCAAGTTGTTGGATTTCTTATCAATCAATCAATCAATCAATCAATCAATCAAGGAATTATAAAGCGTGCTACTCACCCGGGAGTGTCTCAAGGCGTTGGGGGGCAGATCCATATCAGTCGAAGAGCCAGGTCTTGTGGTCTTTCCTGAACCTGTGCAGGGTCGTGGAGCATCTGATGGTCACAGGGAGATTGTTCCAGGTCTTGGCCGCAATGTAGGAGAATACTCTCCCACCAGTTCTGTTTCTGCGGATGCGGGGGGACCCTTGCCAGGGCGAGCCTGCCGGAGCGGATGTTCCTCTTGGGTACGTGGAAGGATACTCTCTCGTTAAGTTGTTTGGGCCCGATGTTGTTGAGGGATTTGTAGGTGTGGGTGAGGAGTTTGAAGGGGATCTGTTTCTCCAAGGGGAGCCAGTGGGGGTCTTGTATGTGTTGGGTCATGTGTTCGTGATGTGGAGTCCCGAGGACAAGTTTGGCTGCGGCATTCTGGATGGTTTGGAGTCTGTGTAGAATGGTTTTGTTGATTCCAACGTAAAGGGTATTGCCATTGTCGAGTCTGCTGGTTATGAGTGCATGGGTGATGGTGAAGAAAACAGAAAACCTTCTCAGGGGTCTCACTGATACTTGGTCCTTTTAAACCAACAAGGAAGAAATTGGCACAGAAGCTGAAACATAAAATACATATTTATTAAACCTCAGATGAGGGAGACTACATCACACAGAAGCCTTAGCAAATGAATGAGGCAGTCTAAGGAGTACAGAAAACTGGGGCCTTATATATGCTTACGGTTACATAGTCAGCATAGGACCAAGGGGAGGTCCTGGCACATGTAAGCATGCAAAATGAATAATATGGGCATGCAAGATCTGCTTGCTCAACAAAGTGGGAGGAGATAATAGTGGCTGTTTTTGGCAAACACATCCTGACATTTACAGACTAGAAACAGTTGCAAGGACAGCTTCAAGCTCAACAGAGCATGTGCGAAGGTGGAAGATGCTGAGTATAGTTTGTTTCCAGGCAGATTACAAGAGCAGTCAACACTGAGGGAGGAAAGAGCACATGGCAAGCACGTGGCATCACATGGCAAACAAGATGGCTGCCTGAAATACAAAATGGCTTTCAGCTCATGCTAACAAATCCCTGTAATATTTAACAGATGGTCCTTTTAGCATGAGCTAAAGACATTCCTGTGATCCAGTAGGAACATAAAAAATATTTCCACATTAATTTTCATGAATTTATCAATATCCTAATTCATTGCTAGGTGGGCATTTTCGATCCTAATCATTTTATTAAGCGGGTACATATAAGGTATAAGCAGGAATACAAAGAGAACAAAGCATTAGGTCATAATTAACATTCAGATAGCAAGAGAAAGTAATGACCACTAAAAACAAATAGAATTATCATTTTTCTTAGTCCTACGCAAAAGCAAATCCTAAAATCATCTAGTAAACATTTTCAGGGCTCCTATGCATTTCAATGACTATTCATTTTAATTTCAGAATAGACAACATCACATATCTAATAAAAAAAAATTCCAGTTGACTTTTAAATTTTCCTTTAATGAGGGCAAGAACATCAATCATATCTGGTACCAGGAGGACCACACAGGGCCATAAGAATTAGGACGAAGAGCTGCAAAGGGCTGCTCCTCCTTAAAAACGGGACATCCAAAGGGGTACGTTATTGACAAGAAAAAGAAGAGGTCCTTGGGGAAATTAAAGCCGCTGTACAACCAAGCCAGAGGGGAGTCTTCTCCCTGTGTCCGTTCGAGCCTCACAGGCAGGCTCTTGTTGTTTCTACGGTGGAGCTGCACAACTCGCAACTCACGAATCACAGCCCAGTTTCAAGGAAAAAGTCTCTTCTTTCAGGATATCACCAGGGCATATGCTCTTGGCGATCCTGTCCAGTGTCTGAGGCAGTGCACCAGTTTTTTTCACTCCAATCTAACAGGCACCAGAGACACAGCACCTGTACCCTAATCTCAAGTCCTTCCGTAACTCCTGTATTGCTCTGCTGGTGCACCGCTCATTCGTTGGGGCCACACATTGCATTCAGTGTACCCAGGTATCTCTTGACCAACAAACAAAGGTGCAAACTTGCATTCACTTTGGGACCAGAATTCAGAGGCCTCATGCTAGGATCTCTGAAGCAACCCTTGTTTCAAAAGGGGTCACATCAAGCAAAGCCTCCTCGCCATTCTGGTACGTCTGTGACTCTCAGCTGGGCATGATCCACGATTTCTCCTTTCTTATTTGTGAGCCCGTCTTTCGCCCAAGACAGTGGCAGGGGTACACAATTCATTTCAGGGCTTCCCCCCTCACTGAGGTCCTAGTTGCCAGCAATGCCTGTGCTGGTTACCTTGACTTTGGCTTCAAGATGGACTTGTGCTGACGCTGACTCCCCAGGCTGTATCTGATGTCCGGGACCCTCTGACAATGGTTGTAAAACAGCAAATATCTATTGGTGGTCAGAACAAAAGGTCTTTAGACAAGGCACAGAAACAGTCTATCAACAGAGAGGATCGTGTCAGAATACTTCCTAGTCTTGGGACGCCCCATATATTAGCAAGGCAACCAAGAAGCACTCCCATCTATCTATGTGAGCCTGGACCTACTGGCAAGCACAAAAGGAACTCCCTGGTGAACCGACAAGAGCAATACACCACCCAATCCCAAGCAGCCAAGTAAGTCTGCATTCATTTACTACATTGTGAGGAAAAGAGAAAAACAACACAGACATACTCCAAATCCTTACATTGGTGTATTCCTGTGTACTAATCTGAAAACCCTCAAAAAAGGAAATGTTCTATACTTTTGATCATAAATTTCACATTACTTGTACAGGACTGCAAGACACTTCTAAAATTATTATCCTAATAAAAGCACCTACATTGTACGCTTAGGAGCATGCTCGCATGTTATAGGAGCAGCAGGTACAACTAAAACTGCTAGTTTATGTTTAAAGCATTTTATTGAGACATTCACAAATAGAAAACAGTTGTCGCAGGGAATCAGTCCTTATGGTACAACCATATAGGAGCGCAGCCAGTGCGCAAAGGCTCTGCATTCGTAATGTCCATCCAAGTGTGGCGCTTGGTGCGTATGCTGCAACAATAACTTAAAAAAACAATCCCCTTCATAACTTCCCCCTCCCTTCCCATCCCCTCGAACCCCTCCCGCTCCCCTCCCGTCCAGTGCTAAAGTCGCCCTCCCACATCACCCCTCCCGAGCCGCCCTCCCCTCTCAGCTTCCCATAATCCTAGACTCATTGGTTAACTGAATCCGCTGGTGAAGTTAATCTCAACAATCAAAGATATCGGGGGCAGGTAAGTTCTTTAAATTCCGTAACAAGTAGTGAGTGAAACGGCTGCCACAGGTCATTAAACTGCTCGACCTCTCCCGCCACCATGTGCGACAACTTCTCCATCCCCAGAACAAGCCACAATCTATGCAGCCAACCCGTAGTGGAGGGGAGTGTGGTAGTGCGCCAGTGAATGAGCATATTTTGAACTGCAGAGCCCAGTGCTATCGCAATCTGCCTCCCCCTACGAGACTTTAGAGGGTACATCAACCCATTGGGTAAGCCCAACAGTACATATGCAGGGAAGCAAGGCAGTTCAATGTCAAAGTTTGAATCGATCTCGTCTAAGACTTCTTTCCAATAGGGGCACAGTAGGGGGCAGTCCCATAAACATGTGTGAGTGTGCCTATCTGCCCACAAGCCCGCCAACAAGAGTTCTCGATGTTACGATTCATTTCATGCAATCTCTCAGGTGTGTAATACCAATATGTGGATACCTTAGTAAACGTTTCTGTAAGTCCTGTGTGGTACGCAGAGTGTCGTGCTCGGTAGGAAATGTGGTCCCACTCTGTGTGAGTTAAGGCCCTCCCCAGTTCTCGTTCCCAGCGTTCCCTACCCGGGTTATAAAGATGAGAGGAGGAAGGCTGCAAGAATTTATATAGATCCGAAATGAGTTTCGTGTCTGAGGTGCATGTCACAAGCCACTTCTCATAAGGCAGGAGTTTCCTGTCTGCCGATTCGCGCACCTACGGCTGCAGCACCCTGTGGTGCACCTGCATATATCGCATCCTTTCCGTCTCGGGCAATTGATATTCCCTCCTGAAATCTTGAAACGGAATGACACTGTCCGGGGTATACATGTGAAACAGCGTTCTGCATCCTGCAGCTCGCCAGGGGGCAAAGGCCCCAGGTTCCATCCCGGGATGAAAATCCGGGTTCTCAACCAACGGTGTGAGCGGCGAGGGGGAGGTAGTGAGATCATGCACCACATTAGTGGCGTCCCACACTCTCATCGGGACCCGTGTGATAAAAGACGCATATAAGTTGGGGGGACGGTGAGCCCTACGTAAGAAGGGCACCTCCTGTAGAGTCCGGCCCGTGACCGCCTGGTCTTGAAAAACCCAGTGTTTATCTGACTCCCACTTGCTCCACTCCACGAAATAGCGCAACTGTGCCACCTGGAAATATTTGCGTAAGTCCGGTATGCCCAGTCCCCCATCCTCAGGGGCCAGTGTGAACAGGGCCCTCTTGAGCCTGGGTTTGCGACCCTGCCAGATGAAGCGTGCAAGGTCCGCTTCAGTCTGTTGTATCCATACTTTCGGGGGCTGGAGCGGCAGAGCCCGGAACAGGTAAAGCGCCTGTGGCAGGATGGTCATCTTCACTGCGGCTATTCTGCCTAGCCAGGACAGTGTGCCCCTGTTCCAATGACTTAGTTCCTTAATTTTCTTTCCCAAGGCTGCTCAGTTAGCGGTCACCATGGCAGGTAGGGTGGGTGCCAGTAGTATGCCCAGGTAGGGCACCAGGTCTTTAGACCAGTGCATGGGGAAAAGGTCCTGCAAGTCGGTTCTTGTGGCAGCAGTCAACGAAACGTCAAGGGCCGCCGACTTCCCCATATTCATTTTGAAGCCTGCTACAGCAGCAAAGTTCTCCAGCTCAGCGACGCACGCCGGGAGTGCCCTCCTTGGATCAGCCAGTGTCAATATAATGTTGTCTACGTAGAGGCTAATGGTGTGCGTATACCTCCCCATCCGTATTCCGGTCGCATTCGAGTTTTGGTGTATCCTTTGGGCAAGGGGCTCCATATAGAGTGCGAAGAGCAGCGGGGACAATGGGCACCCCTGCCTGGTGCCCTCTCCATCGCAAACCTTTGTGAGCTGCAGCCATTCACCCGCACCACTGCAGACGGGAATCTGTAGCAATTGAATACTAGAGTGCGAAATTTCTCCCCTATGCCCACTTTTGATAGGACCCTCTCCAAATAAGGCCAATGTACCCGGTCAAAGGCTTTCTCTGCGTCGACAGCCAGCAGCATTCTCTCTCCGGGTATCCGGGAGGACTTCTCTAGGATATGAACCACTCTCTTGGTATTGTCCACCGTTTGCCTCCCTAGGACAAACCCCGCCTGATCTGGGTCCAGCAGTCCCGGTAGATGAAGTGCCAGGTGGGCCGCCAGGATCCCAGAGTACAATTTGAGATTGATATTCAAAAGAGAGATCGGTCTGTATGAGCTGCATTGAGTCCGGTCCTTCCCTGCTTTGGGGATGACTGATACCGTTGCTTGGAGTAGATCTGGAGGGATAGCTCCAGGGGTTGAGAATGAATTAAAGAGGCGTGTAAGGATCACCGCAAGCACGGAGCAGAATGTTTTATAGAAAAGTCATGTGTAACCATCCGGGCCCGGAGCCTTTCTGTGTTTGAGTTTGGAGATGGCTGTAATCACCTCCTCAACTCGAATGTCTCTTTCAAGGTGCTCTGCTTGTTCTGGAGTGAGAGAGGGAAGGTCAACGAGTTCAAATAATCTGCCTCTGCCTGTGCAGATGGGGGTTCGCCCGTGTATAGGTCAGCATAGAACCGGCAGAAACCCTCCGCTATCTGGCTATCCTCTGTAGCTGTCTCCCCAGCGGAGATCGATAGCTCCTTTACCAAATGTCTTTGATGCGCCACTTGGAGCTTGTTCGCCAGAAGCCTGCCGCACTTATCGCCGCCCGTGTAATACGCGTGCTTCAAGTGTAACGCCGCATATTCCGCTCTGTCCATATCTAAGGCTGACAGGAGTTTCCTCGCTGCCTTAAGTTGCTTCCAGATTCTGGGGGCTCCCGTTTTCTGGTGTACCTGTTCCAGCTCACGCACTTTACGGGTGCGTTCATCCCTCTTTTGCTGTCGTTCTCTATTCTCCGCCGAGGAAATAGCAATGAATTCCCCCGGAGCACCGCTTTCAATGCTGTCCACTGTGTCGCCGGGGTGGTATCAGCATTATCATTGTGCATTTGGTAATCACGTACTGAGTCCTGTATGTGCTTCACCACGTCTTCTTATGCAGAAGAGTATCCCTGAGGCGCCAGACCCCGCGCAAGGGGGACATCGGTGGTAGTCGGAATGCGCCCATGACAGGGGCATGGTCCGACAGCGAAAGAACCCCTATATCAGAGGCTATGGCTAGGTCCCAGACCGGCCCCGTGACCAGAAGGTGGTCCAGTCTCATAGGTTTTATGTGCGTGTGAGTAATAGGAGTAGTCTCGGGTGGTGGGATGGAGGAGGCGCCAGAGGTCGTGGAGATCTAGTTCCTCCAGTTGGGATCTGCCTATCTGCGAAATTTCCCCAGTCTGCGGGTGTCTCTGTGCTGATCTATCCAAGGACGAGTCGAAGACCATGTTCAGGTCCCCCCCTATGATTATGTGCCTGTCTGGGGTGGCGGTGATATCCACTATGGCCGAATTAAGAAATCGTTCCTGATGTTCGTTGGGGCTATATATCAACCCGATGGTAAACGCCAGACCTCCCGACTTGACTCTACATGCTAGAAGCCTCCCTTTCTGTTCTGCAAATTTATGTAGGACCTCCCCTTTAAATGTTCTGGACACTAGGATTGCTACCCCGGCTGTCTTGGTAGTGTTGGAGGAGAAAAATTGTGTTGGGAATTTGTGAGAACGTATCCTCTGATAGTCTCGGGCTAGGAGGTGGGTTTCTTGCAAGAGACAAATATCTACGTGTGTGTTTTCTAGTAAGGAGAGCACTGCTCTCCTCTTGACAGGGTTATTCAACCCTTTCACGTTAAGGGTGACGACCTTAAGGGCTGTCATCGGTGTGGGTAAAAACAGAGCTCAAGCAGTAAATCACGGCCCAGGAGGGGCGGCTCTGGTGCAGGTAGTGTGTAGGAGCACTGTAAGGCCAGAGTGAATGCATCAAAAGCACTGGACGGTCCCTGTCCCTTCCCCCCAACTCCTCCTGAACTTCCCTCGAACTGCCCTACCCCTTCCACCCCCTCCCCTTCTCCTTCTACCCCCCAATAAACCCCTCATGCAAACAACCAACCTCCCTCCTCCCCCTCCCCTCCTTCCCTTCCTCATTCCCCTGGAACCCCAACAATTTCTAGTCCCAGTCCTGTCCTGGGCGGACAAGTCTGTGGTGAATTACCAAAGTGGACGTCCGGCCACTTACTCCCCCCCACGGCCCCCCTCCTCCCAGGACCCCAAACCTGCAACATCAGTAAGGCTGTGGTGTTCTCTCCCCGGAGCGTTGTTATGCTGTCAGCGCCACGTCACCATTGGAAGCAGTGCTCCGGCCTCTTTGGAAACTGCATTCGCCATGCTGGCTCTAATGGTGGGTGAGTCCGGTCTCCTGGGGGTGGCAGGCGCCCGTCTCCTCGATACCCTCTGCCAACTGTCTCTAGGGCCGCGTCTCTGGCTTGGCGTAGTCGTTTCTTCCTTCTCTGCTGTGATTCCCAGAACCTCGCACGTCTCTTACAGTTATCGCAATTGGTGCATCGTGCCATTCCACCTCAAATGAGGCGGAAGGGGTGTCCCCAGGCATAGGACGTTTCATGCTCTTTCAGAAAGTCAGTTGCAATCTTAAATGATTTCCGCCTCTGGAGGGTGATAGCGGACAATTCTTGATACAGGGTGTTGGACAGGCCCCAGAAGGGTGCTCGCTCCCTCCCCGCATGACAGAGCCAGGACACCGACTCTCCAGAAGCCACCCTCAGAAGCCACCCGTAACCCGTCCCACACGGGACGCCTGCCCCCGAACATCTTCATATCACCGGCCTGGGCATCCACCAGCACCATTGCCCGGGCCCAGCCGCCATCTTGGACACTGCACCACGAGGCCGCGTGGCCTCAGCTCGACCCTAACCCTAGGCCTGGCCCGACATCCCGGCACCACCATCCACCCAGGAGGTGAACGGACCACTTGGCAGGTCAATGGGAGAGAGGAGTGTCGATGGCTCTCCCCCGCCAGGTGCCGATCGCCCCCAGCATCCCCGGGCGCTGGCTCCACCCCCCTGCTGGGTGTCTGGACTCCCTCATCCCGGACCTCCCGACCTCCAAGTGCGAGGGTCCGGACATCAAAGGGCGCCAGACCTATAACTGGGGCAGCTCCAGAGCAGGAAGGCAGTTGTATCCTGGAGTCGAGAGACACCGTGAAGAACTCATACTTGACGGACTGCTGGCGCTGCCGCAGCCCTGCCTTGTGAACTGTTGTCCTGCCCGCTGCCGCGGCCCTCTGCAACCTTCATCCTCGTCGGGACCTGCTGCCGCTGCCGCGGCTCGTTGTAACTACCATCTTCGTCGGGACCTGCTGGCGCTGCCGCGGACCGTTGCCACCTTCGATCTCCTCGGGACCTGCTGGCGCTGCCGCGGCCCGTCCTCCTACAACGCCGAGCTCGAGGATTGCGAGCTACCCATCATCTCATCGCAACTGCCAGATTGGTAACAAGACTGTCCCGCTACCCCCTTTTCCCTTCCCAGAGACTAGAATCGAGGGGACCCCTGAGTCCTGACCTCCTTGTATCATTCTACCGTACTTCAAGATTGCTTATAAAGAACGTTAAAATCTTATCTTTGTGTGGTGTCCATCTGTGGGGGGGGAGTTACTTGTCTGTACGATCGCTGGAGACGGCTCTCCCGGAGACCTCTCCCCTAGTCCTCGGCCGACCCTCCAGGTCCCGTCTAACACAGGGCCACAGAGTGACCGAGAAAAGTAAATTAGGGTTGCTTCCGTGCCTCTGGCATAATGCGTTCTTTCAACAGGAAGCCTGGGAGAAATGCTAGAATGTCCGGGGGTGGCGCTGATACACGTCGTGGTGGTCCTACCCTATGTGCCCAATCAAGCCGTACTGGGAACTTCGCTGGTTCGCCCAAGATCGCCCTGAACAGGTCTCGTAAGTAGCCAGCCACATCCGTGCCCTCTTCTGTAGATGGAATTCCCCGGACCTGAATGTTGTTTCGCTGTGACCTGTTTTCAAGGTCTTCGTTGTGCATTTGAAGATCCAGATGCTGGTCCCTCAGGCGCAAAACCTCCTGTTGCAGCTGCACAATGTCCTCGTCGAGTCGGTGATTCGTGCTCTCCACCGTGGCCACCCGCTCTCCCAAGTCAGGTCAGGTTTCAAGTCTTTATTTCGATTTGATAAATCATAAAAGACACATTGTAATACATTTATAAAAGCTATAGCTTAAAAAACTTTTTCCAAAAGGAAAGACAAGTGCAGATGTGTATGCTGTTAATTAAAATCTCACTACAACAGCAACTAAGTTCGAATATAAAAAGCAATACATTACTAGACAAGGACTACATTCAAATAAACTAAGCAAAATAAACCATACAATACTAGTAAACCTAAGATAAGTTGTTTATGAGGAAATTTAAAAAGAATATTAAACATCTTGAATAAGAAACCTGATAAGATCATAAAGGTTGACAATTACATAACAAACCATGACAATCAATGGGACCCTATTTCATACAAAAAGTGCAAGATGTGCGATCAGTGCAATTGTATGTTTATACAATAGACAGAGTATACCAGCTTATGAATCGGTATTGGAGGGCTCTAACAACTTTGACATATGTTTTGACCTGATGATCCAGGCCCACCCCAGATATTTGGCTAGACTCACTACAAACACCTCAGAGGTGTTAGTCTTTAGTGCCCAAATAGCCTCTGCAGATTTTCTAAATGGTAGACGCTGGAACAGCGGTTTTAACCATTTGGTTCGCGGTGCCAAGTAGCTAGGGCAGGCAAATAGAAAGTGGCCCTCTGTTTCCTTCTGCCCTGAACAACCTTTACAGAGATCTGAGATACCAGCGGACCATTTATTTACAAAGGTGTTCAATGGCAAAGCACCTACCCGGAACTGGTGGTAGAGTTTCTTGTCCAGCGGTTTGTTAATGACATCCCAATAGGGCTCACGGGACAGGTCTAACTTAAAGGTAAGGAACCTGCCCGTGAGGCTAGTGAGGCTGGAGATCGAAACTCGGTTTTGACGGAGAGATGCCTAATACAATGCTTTAAACTCTTGTTTGGACGGAAAGGCGCTAGTGGAGGGAGCTACCCAGAGTTGTTCTAAACCCATATCCACCAAGATGTTTTTTACCGCTTGGAGCCATGGGATTTTTCCAGAACCACCGATTGACCTGACTTCTGCTAATTCTTTCGCAAATAAGGACAGGTCAGGGGAGGTCCATATTCGCCTCCACAGGGCCACCAATCTGAATCTGGCCATCTCATTAATCGGAAGGCACCCCAGATCCAAGCAGAGAGGAATAGATAGAGACGACTGTGGTAGACCTACCAGGTTCCGTAGGAACTTACATTGGGTTTTAAAGAGATTTAAGAGGTCCATGTAGCCCCAAAGATCTGCGCCATATAAGATTGCTGTGCTGATTTTTGCGTCATAGATCTTGAGAGCTGGGGTGACCCGCTTAGTGATGGATCTCTTTTGCTCCTTTATTAAACAGCCAGTTAGCCGTGCTAGCTTAAGATGTTGTACGCCAACTTGATCTTTCCAGCTCAAGCGGCTGTCTAGGGTAACCCCCAGGTAAGTCATGGTCTCAACTTGCTCAAGGTTAACTCCACTCAAGCTCACAGAGCTCCGGACAGGATGGTTTCTCGTAAAAACCATAAACTTTGTTTTGCCCACGTTCACCGCAAGATTGTTAATGGCACAGAACTCCTCAAAGCAGTCCAGCGCCCGTTGTAGACCACTGCGTGTTCTGGAGAGGAGTAGGGTGTCATCGGCGAAGATGAGCAATGGGAATCTTGTCCCGGCCAACATTGGGGCATCAGTGGGGGTATCCAAAAAAAACTTCACCACTTGATCAATGAGGAGGAGGAAGAGTGTTGGTGCCAGGACACACCCCTGACGGACACCTCTAGTTACGGGAAATGTTTCCGTCACTTGTCCCTGGCCTCCCCACCTCACCCTCGCATAATTATCCTCATGGAGTTTAATTATGAGGTCAAGTAGTTCTGATGGTAATCCCAAATTTCTCATAACTCCCCACAGTTTATCCCTTGGAACAAGATTGAAGGCGGACTTCAGATCAATGAATGCTGCGAAGATGGTACCGCCACCGAGCAAGACCACTTTCCAGTAGATCAGACAAAGTCTGAACACCTGGTCGATGGTGCTTATGCCCGATCTGAAGCCCGCCTGCATGGGAGATAGTATGCCCTCAGATTCAATCCAGCCCTGAACCCGTCCCAAGACCATACGTGCGATGATTTTTTGTATGGAGTCAATGAGACTGATCGGGCGGTAGTTCCCTGGGTTAGACCTGTCACCTTTTTTAAATATTGGTATTATCTCGGCCCCCTTCCAAGATATTGGAATACTGGCTCCATTAGCTAATGAGTTGGCAATCATGGTTATATAGGGCAGCCACAAGGCGGAATTTGCTTTGAACAGATCCGCGGGGATGAGATCCATACCGGGTGCTTTCCCTCGCAGGGTCAAGCCTAAAGCAAGCTCAACCTCTGATTCTGAGAAGATGAGTTTCTCCCCGTAAATTTACGGGGGTGCCTTTTGAGATTGGTAGAGGTTTGGGATTTTCAACGCTGAATTGGGCAGAATAAAAAGTTACCCACTCTTCTGGAGATACATGATTTGCGGGGGTACACGAAACAGGATCCTTCCCCCACTTGACTAAATCCCAGAACTTTTTTGGATTGTTTGAAGTGGAGGCATCCAAGAGATCCGACTAGAACTTGTCCTCCCACTCCCGTTTTGCTTCCCACTGGATTTTTCTGTATCGTAGCCTAGCTACTTTAACTGCGCCCATATCTCGAGATTTGATAACATTAATAAGATCTGTATGGGCCTCCCTACATTTTTTGGTGTACCATTTCTGGTGGTGAGAGTTGGCTTTGGTGGGAGCACTCCGACAGGGGAGAGAGAGTAGGGACTTCAACTGGTCGAAACAGCTAATATGGAGATTGATAACATTATTTGCCATTTCCGGACTACCCCCCAACAAATCAATTTTTGACATTTCATCACACACATTTTTAACCACTGTATTAACATTGACCCATAAGGTTTCGTCCTCCACGACCCTGGACCATTTCAGCCTCCTCCTATCGTTAGTTATCAAGACATCCCCTGTCCGTGCGGTGGTAGGCTCCTCCAGTCTCTTTATACCTGGCAGTTTTAGTAGGAGTGACAAGGGGTTATGGTCACTTTCTGGACGCGGTATTACTTCCATGTCCACTAATAGGGGCCAATATTCCAGTTTTAACAGTACATAGTCAATACGGCTCCGCCTTAAGCCGTTGTCAAAGGTACAGTTGGCTCCTTTATCCGATCTTGTGCGGCTATTGCAAGCCCGGAATCCCCTATTTAGGCAAAGAGCTATCCAGTTCACTGCCGCCTCGTTCGCATTACCAGTTTTATCGATCATCAAATCAGGAATGTCCCAAGCGGCATCCTCGGCCGAACCCCAACTGTCCCCTATGTCATACAATGGCTCAATGGTACAATTTAAGTCACCTGCTAAGAGGATAACATTCCCAGTGCCCATTTCAGCAAGCTTGTGGTCTAAGACATTCAACAACGGGGGGCTGCGGCCGCCAGGTATGCCTCTGGCGTATATGTTGAACATGATCAGATCCCGATGGCTGGCCTTGCTCAACTTAATTATAAGGAGATCCGGGTTTTGAACAGGTAGCTCTATGGGATGGAGTCCCAATGACTGCTTTACCCATATCAATAAGCCACCTGATGCACGCCCTTTGCCCCCTCTGATCGCAGGTTTGAAGAAATTAACATAGCCCAACCTGAAGGCTGGAACAGGTGCCCAAGTTTCTTGAAGTAGGATGATGTCAAATTTGTCTACAAACTCCATCCAATCTTCAGAGAGCATACGGGCCTTAATCCCTGCGATATTCCAGGATAGTATTTTCAGGTTATCTAAGACAGAGACCATAGGGCGGGGTGGCAGGGCTGGAACTACAGGAAATACCTGGTTGCTCCCAGTAACCCTCCTGTTCTCCATGATCCTAAGGTTATCCATAGAATCTCCACACATCGTGGCCTCTGTTTCGTCTTTGGATGCTGGTGAAGTAGTCTCCCTTGTGGCTAAGCCCCCCATAACTGCATCTAAATTATCGATAGAATGTGGGGTCTCCCTATTCCGCCTCGTCGGCTCGTGGCCAGCAAATTCAGCAGGGGGAGTCAAACAGGGTGTAATATGATGTCAATCTATGGCCTCAAGGTCAGAAAGGGGACCAAAGTGGTTGAAGAGAAATGGACGTTGCTGGGCTAGGGGTGTCATTTCCGAGGGATATCTTCTAGCTGGAGGTTGACCAAAGTTGGAATATGGTTGAATAAGACTTTGCCTATGAGGGTAGAAATACGATAGGCCCAGTGTTTGGACATCCCCCTGTCTAGCAAACCTAGCTTCTCTTCGAATGGTATCTACCACCCATGGGTCCTTAAACGAGATTAGGATGCAATCTCCCTCCAGATCCTTAGTACCATGGCCCACCCAGTCCACTCTCCTTACAAATAGTATTTCAGTAGGTGAGGGGGGGGGTAAAGGTCGGTTTTTATTTAACCAAAAGATCACTTTGTTGCGAAGGTCCCCGTACGACTCCTTACTGCCAGGTTTTAAAGGAGCAACACCTGTTAATACTATTGTGTAGCGTGTTGCCTCTGCGGGTAGATCAGCGCATGGGGTAGTAAACCTTCTGTGCTTCTCCACCCTTTGGTTGGTATTACTGCGCTGGCTAGCTATGTCTCCGTGTGGTGGAAGACGGGGAGGGGCGGGATTGGGTTTTAACTGTGGGGGTGGCCTAGTACTTTGAGGTCTACAAGAATTGTGTTTTTCAGTGACCTTCGTCTTAGGGGCATGTGTTAGGGTACTCACAGATGACATAGAGGATGTAGCTTTTGACTCCCCCCCCCCCCTGTGGTCATATTGGTATCTACCCCTGATGTTTTGTTGTGGGCAGGGTATACCAGTAGTAATATTATTTGTGCTTGAGGTCTTCGCGGCTATTTGTGTTTTGATAACTCCCACAGGGCTGGTGCCGGTTAATTTTTGTAACATGGCCTGGTTTGAGTTCACTACAGCCTCCATACTGTCTATTTTAGAGGTCATTAACCTGGTCCGTTCCAGGACGGGTAGTAGTAGGGTTTTAAACATGGCCTCCATTTTAACTAGCAAGATCTCATCACTGTTAAGGCACATTAGACAGGGGTTCGAAGAGCCCAAGGTGTTAAGGGAGGGGCACAACACATTAGGAAATGCAGAAGGAATTTGAGTGTCTAGAGGATGCCCAGGACCCTGGCTTCCATTATCTGTTGTATCTTTTGTTTTTGGGATCTTACATTCTCTCCCCCCCGAGAGACTCGAGTCTTGTTTTCTCTTTCTAGATGTAATGTCTGTACTTGGAGGATCTGTGGCAACAACGGTGTTGGAGACATTAAGGGGTAAATAACCAGATATCTGACTAGGTTCATGTTCCACACTAACCTGTGAGTCATCCCCCGTACTAGCTTGGGAGTCATCTAGGCTGTACGCATCTTCTTCCAGAATGCGGGCAGTTGTGCTCTCCCCCACGCTATCTAGATAAACAATAGCTTCAGTGGTAATGGATTGTACACAATTGAATGCAGCATGTGCTACGGGGCTGGTGGTAGTAGCTAGTCCGCCCAGCGATGAGCGCTTTCCGCTAACAAGGTCAAGCGAGAGTCTTTTTTCCACCATCGCAATTTCCTTCTCCAATATCCCCGTGGCCCGTGTAATGAAAGCGTCCAGCGGGCCTGATACGACTCCCTTGGTGGTTTGGATTTGGACTGTGCGTTCTTTACCTGACCCTAAAGGCATGATGGAATGTACTCCTGGTTTATTTATAAAATTTCTAGAGCGCACAAATACCTTCCGGTGTCTCGGCGCTAGAGTTCATTGAGATTGCAGCGGGCTCCTAACAAGACTACTGGTTGAAAAGCCACGTTTTAATGTGCTTCCGAAATATAAATAAGGAGGAGCTTGATTTAATATTAGGGGGAAGCTTGTTCCACAATTTGGAGGCAGTAACTGTGAAGCGTTTGCTGCCCCATGTTGCTTTTTTAGTGCGTGGGATATCAAGTAGCTGAGGTGCAGCAGAGCGTAAGGATCGATTCGGTTTGTAGAGAGTAATGGATTTTTTAAGAAGTCTGGTCCGGTATTGTTCAATGTTTTATAAATGATGCACAAAGCCTTAAACTTTGTGCGGCTTCTGACAGGCAGCCAATGAAGTTGGCGAATAATGGGCCGGAGGCAGGCAATGACCCTAAAATACTTTATCAGGTTCTCCAAACCTTCACCAAGCCTGTTGCTTGTGAAAGTCCAGAGACGGTGTCCCAACAACTGTGTGATGACACTGCTGGGTTCTTCTTGAATAAAATCGACTCTATCTACCAAAAAATTGCTCAATCTACTAATTTGGTCGATACTAGTGATTCCCTTCCAAGCGCTCAGCTAGAGACTGTTGAATCTGGCCCTACTAAACTGTCCTGCATTCCTGAGATCAGTCTGGACGAGGTCAATTCTCTGATTGGCACTATTAAATCGGGTTGCCCGGCGGACCTTGTTCCTGCCCGAGTAATGCATCTCATAGGGAACGTTCTTAGTCCCACTATTCAGACCCTGATTAACCGCTCGCTATCCGAAGGCTTAGTTCCTCTGGAGTGGAAAAATGCCCTGGTTAAGCCCATAAGGAAAAACACCTCCGTCCCTTGGTCTGATATGTCCAACTTGAGGCCCATCTCCCTCTTGCCGTTTGTCAGCAAACTGATGGAGAAACACGTCAACCTTCACCTCTCCAGTTTTATTGAGCGGACCGGCTGCTTGGACCATTCCCAATCAGGGTTCAGGCCAAAGTATAGTACCGAGACTGCTCTTCTTTCGGTTACGGATACTATACGTATGTCCTTGGACAGGGGTCTGTCTGTGGTGTTGGTGCTGCTGGACTTGTCCGCAGCATTCGACACCATATCACACACCACTCTTCTAAGAAGACTAGAGGAGATCGGCCTAGAAAAATCTGCCTTGGCGTGGTTCACCAGCTTCCTTACAGAACGTACCCAGCAGGTGAACATGGGCACTTTCAGTTCCAATCCTTCTAAAATCACTAGAGGAGTCCCGCAGGGCTCCTGCCTTAGCCCAACGCTATTTAATGTTTATGTTTGTACCCTTGAGTACAAGTTCTGATAGGCCCAGATTCATAACATTGACATTATTTGTATCATACGGTAATGATGACTTCTTGAAGGACAGAAATCTTCCTACTTTCAATTTAGATTATGGTGCAAACTCCATTAGTGTACTTACACGTCTGGAGTGGATTGAGAGTTATGACTAACCTGTCAAAGGATTTTGAATCCCCTTCTTTGGGTCTCACAATAGAAACAATGATTTAAGCACTAAGGTACTTATTGATGGAGAATTACATGAGGTTATTGCAGAGAGCGGTCGTGGAGGACAGAGGATCATTGGGGGCTGTGGCTGAAGTTATCTCTTTAAAGATATATAAAGCTTCTTGACAGAGTTTAGTTGCAAGGCTGGTAGCAGTTTTTCATTGCATATACTAATGTATAAGCTTTTGAGAATGCTCAATTGGCTAATCAATTCTAGCTTATTTCAAAAGCTCTGTATTACAATTTCAAAGTACAAAGGTTGCCCATGTACCTGTTTAATGGAGCTTTACTTCTTCATTTTAGAAGCTGTAAAGTATTCCTGAATGAGAAAGATTTGCAGTTCAGTGGTTAATAGGGTGACTGAGCGTCTGATCCGGGATGACATTGTGATTGGGCCTGATTTCTAAGGAGAATTTGATCAGGAAGTGATTCAGAAGTGTTCATACAAAGGAATATTAATACTGCCGAGTGGATTGATTTCAGTGGGGGTACACCACAAAAGTTCAATTCTGTGCCCACCTTCATCGGCTGGTTTTCCGATCTGTTGAATGTAACCAAAGACTTTGTTGGAAACCAAAAGACCGTTGGGGCCAAGGTTTTGTCATTTTAATTGAAAGGTAAAAGTAAATCTTAAGGTAGACACATCAAGGCAAAGTCAGGGGAAGTGATGGCCTTGGTTAGGAATGAGAGAATTATTTTGAGTTAAAAGTAAGGGTGTTGATATGTACCTACTCTAACCCCTTTCTCCTCCTCGGTGTCTGTTTCAACATACTACAGTTTGAGGAGATTAGCAGCGTCTGTGACAATGAAGTCCTTTAGCTATGTTGCCATAATACTCCTCTTGAATGTAGTTACAGTGGTGAGGTTGGCTGATGATGATGTAGGCAGTTTTTTATAAATTGGTTGTTGGTTGACAGAGGTGTGAGCCCTGATCAGGCCACAATCCCTTGCATAGTGAGCTGCAACATGTCACTACATTAACCTGTGATTAACCTTGGGTAGCTTAACATAAAAAGCAGTCAGGCTAAGGGGGTCCTAGACGGCGCAAGCAAGATGGCCGCATGTACATGAGGCTCGAGTGGCTTGGGGCACAATCCATCTAAAATCCTCCACATTGCCTGCACCTCACTGCGAGGGCAGCAGAATCCCTAAGCTATCCTCCGGAATGAGCGTAGGCTGTTCAGAGGCCCCCAGTGAGCACCCTGTCGGGACCCGGTCTGCGCTGCCTAAGATGGCAGCCATGTTTACTGGCTGCCTCTGACCTCGCTGATACTGCACCAGAGACCTGACGTGCAGTCCACCTGGTGCTCCGGATCTGGACCGGTGGCTGACTGTCCCGGAGGTCTCCCCGTGGCTTCTGCGGGGCCCGTTGCTGCCTAGCCATGTGGCGGCGCCTGGAGTCTGCAATCGACCTTGATCTGTCTACGACCCGTTGGACCTCGGACTGCCATTGCTGTCTGGCGCTGCGAGGGTCACTGTGGTCCCGGGGACCCAGCCCAGGCTGTGTCTGCTGGGACTGGTGGCCGAGGAGCCCGGTGGCGTTGGGCTGTGGTGGAGCAGTCCTGTTGTGGAAATTAGAAGAATTGATATACATAAGCGGCGTTCATTTGCCTTTTCCCACTCCCCTCCCTGTAAGCACCATGTATACCGTGAAATATTGACCGCATCATTCCGCCAGTAAAAGCCCGTGCCCATATGTACATGACAGCCATTTTAGGCACCATGGCCTCTTTGCCCGCTCATTGAAATCCCCGGCTTCCCTCCTGCGCGCATTTGAACACCCCCCCCCCCTCTCGAATAACCCTCTCCCTCCGCACACTCTGGCCGCCCTTCCCTCACATGCACAGGTCCGCATGACCCTGTCCCTGAGAGTCACGGCCACGCCTGACCAACACCTCCTTTCCTTTTATGAATAACCCCTCTGTTAGCAAACCCTCCCTCCGCAATTGACTGACCACACATGTCCGAGGCCATCGCCTAAGCCGGGGGATACTGTTTACTGCCCCTTATTGCATGGAGTCACTCCTCTTCAAAGGACCCCCTATTGATCCTGGCTTCCCCACCCCTTGGGATACGATCAGGCGCACACATCCTCATAATCAGCGGAACACTCAGCTGCGTGATTGCCCCTCCTCTTATCAGCAGTTCAAGGGTCTCTATTGTAGTTACATGTGGGGTGGGATTGACACGAGGATTACGTGAATGTCTTTTCCTTGTTTCACAATGTCATTATTGTAATAAGGAGTGTTTTGTAAGGTATAAAAGGCGATGTCTCAGAGCACTTGTTAGAGCACCTCCCGAAAGACACTGTGTTTCGTGTCCGAAATGACAGGCTCTCCTCATGAGTAATAAATCCTGTTCTTGCGATTCCTACTCCCAGCGCCCGTCTCTTTATTTGGTAACTATTCAGAATGGGAACTAAGAGGCGGCTTGCGCCAGCAGCCCGGGCATCAATAGTAATGTGGGCTCATTTTCTACAATTGGCGTCCCAACGCGGGGTCCATCAGTGACATAAGGTCCAGTAAGAGAGATCCAGACGATGAGGTGAACATCTAAATGATCGGAGTATACCTGCCTTGAGAGGGCCCTCGTCCGGCTGCCGATTGAATGAACTTCACCGATTCTGAACTGACC
The DNA here is from genome assembly GCF_964263255.1 of Lissotriton vulgaris. NCBI lineage: Eukaryota > Metazoa > Chordata > Amphibia > Caudata > Salamandridae > Lissotriton > Lissotriton vulgaris. The sequence goes on from NC_141689.1 coordinate 57,302,787, forward strand.
TCTCTCGAGTGACCTACTGTCCTGACTGGAATCCCACAGGAATGCTGCATAAAGTAAGAGAACGATCGGGCGCTGGAGGGGGAGACGAAGAACTATCCGTATGGTCCGGTCCGGGTAAGATTAAGTAGGGTGTTTTTACGCCTGATTGGTAGGGTGGTTTTATCCATCTGATTGATTGATTGATTGTATTGGAATCGGTATTTAAATACTGATATTGTTGTTATTGGTTCATTTAGCTTTGGGGGCTACTTGAAATATTGGTTCTCTTCTTGAGAACGAGACATTCTCTGTTTGCAAACAGCGGCGAATAGGAACGTTCGTCTCTCTTTGCAGATGGAGAAGGGTAGGTTATGCCCCTTTATGATTCGTCAGGCCTACCTTTCTCCCCACTGATTGTTTGATATCGATTAATAATCGATTGTTGCTATTTGAGATCTTCCCTGTCCACAAACAGAGACGAATAGGAATATTCTGTCTCCCTTTGCAGATAGCGAAGGGCAGGTAATGCAGACGTTTGTCCCCGTTGTAATCCATCATGCCTGTTTTTCTCCCCACTGATTGATTGATTGACTGGACATTGTTGTCCAAGGAATTGTTTGTTTGAGGTATTTTCTGTTTGCAAACAACGTGGAATAGAAATATTCTGTCTAGTCTTTGCAAGTAGTAAAGGGTAGGTTATGCCCCTTTATGATTCGTCAGGCCTACCCACTCCCCACTGATTGACTATTTATTGGGGGTAGCTCACCTGGTCCGCCCAGGAGGCTACCCTAATGGAGGGACATATGCTCCCCACTCATTGACCATTTATTGGAGGTAGCCCATCTGGTCCGTCCAGGAGGCTACCCTAGTAATTGGACGTACATCATTTGGTCCGTCCAGGATGATACCCTAATGAAGGGACATGTGTTCCCCACTGATTGATAATCTAGTTCCACCCCGGACCATTTATTGGAGGGAACTCATCTGGTCCGTTCAGGAGTACCCCTAATGAAAAGGACACGAAAAAATATGAAGTGATCACCGTACCCTATTACCAGAAACTTTAGCTTGAAACACGCTAAGGAAAAGAAGGAAAAATAAAAGAAATCGGGCTAAGTCAGTAACCCCCTGATGAGCTTTCGACTTCACTAAAAATAAGAAACATTAGGAATAGTTCGCAATAAGAAATATAAAATAGTGAAAGCTTGACAGCAAGACAGCCACGAGGTAGCTAGGTTCCATTGCCTATTCCTGCCCCAAACATGTCTGCCTCATTACCCACCACGCCCAAATAACGGTAACCTGGAATAGATACAAATCAATAGACACCTACCCCCATTCCGGAAACTCCCGAGGTGCAACAGGTCCGCGGTGCGCCCATCCGGAAGGCGGGGCCTCGGCGCGTGCAGAGCAGGGCCTGGCTGGCCGCCATCGGAGGGGGAGGCTGTGGGGCGGACGGCCCGAAGGTCGTGATGGTCTCCCCATTCCCTTCCTTCCTTCTGTCCTGCGGGCCACGGGGGGGGGGATGTCTTGCCTCAGCCACCGACCCCCCCCTTTTTTTCGCTTGCCTGATCCGGCCAACATCAAAGTCCGAAGCCAAGGCGAGGTCGGCAGCGCTTCTTTCAGCTATAATGGCTGCAACAACACTTCTTTCTTTTCACTTATGTCCTGAACGGCCCTGGATAGTTGCAGGTAGCCCCGCCGGCGGCAACCCTTGAGAGTGACAGGTAGTCCCGCCACATGACAACGCTTGAGTTGCAGGTAGTCCCGCTACATGACAAAGGGGGGGATGTCTTGCTGCCTCCGACCCCCCCCCCATCTTCATTGCCTGGCACGGCCGTACCAAAGCGCTGGAGCCGGAGAACGGCGCGGGGTCGCTGGCAGGGGGAGGCGGCGCGAACGAGCCTCCCCCACCTCCCTCCAGGTGGAGGCTTCCAGCGACACCCCAACGCTCCTGCTTGAAGAGGGTCCATATCAAAAGGCGGGTTTCCTTGCCCGGGACGGGCACACGCCCTGTACTCCTCAACCTTGAAGATTCTAAAAGAGCCGGGGGGGCCGACCTCTCCACGAGGTGCCCCCCCGCCCTGTCCTCCGATGGAGCCACGAGACGTCGGTGCACTCCTGCCGGCCCCAGCCTCAGTTTGGAAATCACTAAAATACTGCAAAGATACAGATTTGTTCAGTTCCGGTGGAACACCAGAATGACCCGGTAGGAAAGATTATTGCCTCCCTTCCCACTTTTGACTGATGGTTCATATCGCTAGTCTGTTACCCCATTGCGAAAACATTTTTGAACTACCAAAAGAGGTTCTGATCCAACCACGAGTCAGTGGAGGCATTCTGACTATACTGGGACCTGTCTGACCTCGCCAAAATAGCGCCGATACAAAATGAAAATTTCAAACTCCCTGTTCACCCTGATTGCTCAAACCGTGATGCTCCGAGATATGTATGCATTTTTGGACAATGAAAGCCGATAAGATGGATAGTGATTATGTGCTTGGAAAAGAAAGCGGTATAAGATGGATATTGATTATGTGTTGAAACAGTGAACTGATTTAGGGTGGGTACTAATTACGTTTGGAAGAAATGAATTGGTATGAAATAAGCACTGATTGAGCATTTGGACAATGAATTGATAAACGTTAGGTCTTGAGTAAATAGTTGGACAATGAGGTAATATTATTGAAAGATTGATTCTTGACATGCATCATACTCGCCCTATAAGAAAGTTCGATACGATTTTATTACACTGCTGCACTTTATGAAATGAATGGCCACCGACTTCATTCCTCTTATGCACAGTTCCAGTCTGCTCTGCAGCCGGCCCACTGGGTTGTAGGCCCGTATTTGTGCGCCAACATTTTTAATTAAAGGTATTTTGAAAAGGAAAGTATAATTGTAGCGGTTGTATTAATGAGTTTTGAATGTGTTACTACTGTCTCCAATATGAGCGAAAAATAAGCATGATTAAGGTTGAAGGTTAAAAGGGCCCGATACTTAGCAGCTACATTATGTGTCACAGGCAGCCGGAAAAGTGTTTTAGACTCCCTTAAGCGACACCACAGAAATGCCACCTGACCACCACCCTTGCACATGACCTAAAAGGCCACGATCAAGTGATTCATGTAGATACGCAGACCATCGATGATTATCTATCTAACACTACTGGTCCCTCTGGGCTTAAACGCCGAGATGGTAGAGAATGCGCCCCGTGGAGATAGGTCGAGTATGTGGTAGGTAAAAACATTTTCGGATTTATGCGCGTTGATGTGTTTTAAATGCTGTCCCCACCCCCCCTTCTTTCTCCTCCCTTCTGCAGGTTGCGCCGGAACATCGGCTGAAGTATGGAGGAGTGATGATCGAACGACCGACGAAAGGGGAAGGAGGGGATTTGAGCATAGTACTTATGCTAGCGGATTTTGAAAGATGTAGACTTAGATATGACTGTTCCTCCTTAGAACGTAGCGACTGGGAGGATGGACTGACATAGAAACTTGACGGTTTAGTACTGTATGACGGAATTTGACTCGAACTAGCACGCTAGATAGTGCAACTATGACGTTTAACTAGATAGGGAAAGGACAAGGAAAAGTCCCGGGGTAAGGGTTACCCAGGCACCACCCGTCTGGGAAGGTAGGAATGTTGTTGATGTTCAAAATGTACCACCTCCTTCTCACACTCTTATGGATATAGCCAAGCTGTCCGACTGTTCTCCCGATCAATACCCTCTGTTGCCTCAGCCTGGAGAACTTCTCACCAAAAGAAGAGAGTCAAAAGTGATTTAGGACCCAACCATGGGCAATAGCCCGACCAGGTTAATTTCTGACCGGCTGACTGAGGTGTAAGTATTAGCCAACGAGAACGCTCGAAAAGATAGCAAGCGAGAGGAAAAAGGAGGAAAAAGGTAAAAAGAGCTCAGCCCGTAGATAAATAAGATATTTAAGATGCGCAGCATGCAAAAAGAGATTTTTTTCTTTGGCCAATAACTGTTCTATGTTTTGTCGTAAATATCTTTGTATGTAATACATGTACTGTCTTCCTTCGTCTGAGTTTGTGCGTATGTACTGTATGGGTTTATGTCTCCCCTCTGTTCGGGTCTCTTTGTTACCTGACCCCTGCTGTTCTGTGTTGTGAGCGCACTAAATGACCTATTTTCGTACACGCCTCTCTTTCTCTCTCTCTCTCTCTCTCTCTCTCCCCCTCTATCTATCTCTCTCTCTCTCTCTCTCTCTCTCTCTCTCTATCTCCCTACATGTCATACGTGTACCGAATGGCTCGTTTAGACTGCGGACGACTCTCACTCTCTACGAGAGTCCCCCTGTTCCATCTTCCTTCTTATGGTAAAATTGTGCCTCGCTGGCACCAGTCTGATTGGATACTTATTGAACGCGAAGGTGTTCAGCGAAATTGACAGAAACTAAAATGATTGTATCTCGCCATATTACTACCTCTCCTTTCTGTAAATGAATGAACTCGAATTGGCTAAGAAAGAAAGGACAGGTAAGACGACTAAGGTCCCCCAATCTGGCCTTTTATAGGGGAATTATATGTCAATGGCACCCTATTTTTCAGTTCATCAGAGACAAGCGCCAACGTCTAGATTGACCCCCAATGCCCAGATTGCCCCACCCCTTTGCACCCAAGCGCGAATGCCCGAAGCGTCCCCGCCCCACTTGATTGACCCCAACTACTATCCCCGATGTATAACTAATGACCATGAGTAACTGTCACCCCTCGAGAAAAACCTGTTTAACCCTGTCTTTCGATGATTGCACCCCCGCTCTGTTTGAAAGAGTTAGCCAGCTCTAAAGGGAAATGTAAGACTATTAAGGCTTGGGTTAGAAGGACGAGTCTCCCCTGAATGTTGCCAATTTTGGAGTTTTTGTTGAAATACACAAGTGATAGGAGTCTGACTTCTGTCCATATGTGTCATGAATGAACGCCGATTAGGCTTGGTACGAACACAGTAGAAATACCCACATGCTTACTTCATGGTAATAGACTTCTGACTATGACCAATGAGCATAACACCCAGGTGTTAGGATCGCAAGTGGAATTCAAATGTAAAAATCTCTTCTCCTGTCAGTTCTCTAAAACTTGTTTTTTACCCATTCAAAGTACAGTACAGCCACATTTGGGGCCTGTATTCGTCACCACTGCCTTGAGCTACCCGCTGATTGACTCCCTCACTCTCCTGCAGCCAGCCGGCCCCATTGCCTGCTCACCTGATTGACGGACCAGCAGCACCCCCCTCCTGGCTTCCTACCACTGTTGACATCCTGTGCCCCCAGCGGAGCTGCCACTGAGGGTGCCCTCTTTGCCAAGGCCCTCTGTGCCCCCATTCAAGATGCACCATCCTAATTAAGAGCCAATGTCACCCAGTCACTACCCTCACTGTCTCCGCCCCGGCACTCACTGTCTCCGCCCCCTGAGCGGGAGCTCTGATGGGCCCATTGGACAAGCTGTGAGAGACTGTCGTCGTTCTTTGTACTGCAATCATCTGGGTCGACCCACGTCTATCCTATTGCTTCTTCGGGCTCCTGCCCCAGTGGCGCACCTGTCACCCGCTTCCCACTACACCGCTGGCGTTGCCATGGGCCGAACTGACGGAAAGGAACCCAAGCTTAACTTCGAGGCCCATAAGGCCGCCAGAACTCAGGCAGACATGGAGGGTGAGCAGGTCGGCAACGCCGCTCCTGATCAACCGTCATCCACGGACGATCTGAATGAACTCCTCACTGTCATCCAATCCAGTCTGTCCTCCAGAAAAGCCAAGATGGACGCTATGAATTCTTGAATAGACACTCTGGAGCACAAAAGCGAGAAACATGATGAACGCATTATGGAAACGGAGCACTGCATCTCGGATCTGGAGGATACCTCCACCATGACTGTGGAGAAAGCGCTAGACATGGAGAAGGTCCTGAAGGTCATCGCCGCCAAAAATGAGGACCTAGATTCCCGCTCAAGGCGAAATAATCTGCGGATCCTCGGAGTGCCGGAATCCACCACCAGGGGCAAAAGGAGTAGTATGTGGAATGTATGCACACCACAACCTTTGGGAGAGAAGCATTTTCGTCGGTCTTCATTGTCAAGTGATCACATCGTTCGCTGGCACCCCGGCCTGTGCCTGTTGCCCCTCCTTGCCCCATCATTGCGAGGCTCCTCAATTATAGAGATTGTAATGCCACACTATGACTCGCCAGGGAGCGCGGGAAGGTGTTCTTCGAGGGAGTAGAAGTGTTGCTATACCCAGACTTCATTATGGCTGGCCAGGAGGGGCGCAGGAAGTTCCTCCCAGCGAAGAAGAAACTCCAACAAGTGAGCATTGCCTACGCTATACTCTTTCCAGCACACCTTAAAGTTACTCATCAACGGAAAACATCCCTTTTTCACTAACCCTCGACATGTCCATGACTTCCATAAAAACCCTCTCTGCATATCGAGCTTCCCCCTCCACACGATCCATGGATGAAGGCGGCACATCAGATGTAGAGTGATGACTCTACCCCACCCTGAGCTCTCTGCAACCATCTTCGATTGGTTATCTACTTGGTGGATGGCCCCTCTCCGTTCACAGCGTGGAACACTACGCCAGCATCACAGAATGTTGCATTAATCTCCCTGGGTGCCCCCTGTCGCTGTACTAATTGCTCCCCACATACAGCTTTCATTGCTGAACTTTTGGACAGATGAGACTCTCTATTGATATCCCCCCGAGCACCGTTGCTGGTGTGAGGAGAATTTCGTTCGCCCTCTAGTCGTTACCCACTCAGGGAACCCCTACACTGTTCTGGTTTAGTATGTCCACTGCTCTGCATCCACCCTCCCTTGTTGGGAGCATGAGGTACTGGGAATAGGAGGTAGGGATACACGACACATCAGGTTTGGGCTGCTGCTATGGGAGGGGGTGGGAGGTTGTTTAACACCACTTACCGCTGACTTGACATGCAAATGTACAACCCTACACTGTTCTGGTTTTGTATGTCCACTGCTCTGCATCCACCCTCCCTTGTTGGGAGCATGACGTACTGGGAATAGGAGGTAGGGATACATGACACATCAGGTTTGGGCTGCTGCTATGGGAGGGGGTGGGAGGTTGTTTAACACCACTTACCACTGACTTGACATGCAAATGTACGACCTGTTCAGTTGACCTGCACGGCACACATCTACTATCCACTATTGCAATCCCGATGTCTCACCATGGGATCCTGCCCTTGCCCCCCCTTCTACAATTTCTTGACATGGAATGTACGGGGACTGGGGGACCCTCACAAATGCTGGCACATTCTTTCTTACCTGGACCGCCACAAAGTGCACTGCTCTATGCTACAGGAAACACATCAAGGGCCCACTGCCCGCTTCATTCGCATCTCGCTGGGAGACCTACCTGTGCTTTTCCTCGTTCTCCTCTTACGCCTGCGGCACAGTTATTTTAGTCAAACGTATGCTCCCCTATATCCCCATTGGGCCCTATGCCGACCCGCAGGGCCAATACTGCATCATATGGGGCAGGCTAGCTGCCCAATCCATATTGCTTGTTTCCTGCTATGGGCCGAACACTGTTGACCCAGAAGTTTTTGGGGTCCTCTGGAGCAAGATATTGCACTCTGGCTCAATGCATATGGTGTGGGGGAAGGACTTTAATGTCACCCTTGATCCGTCGCTAGACAGCATGCATCTGCAGCCCCATCACTATTCTAATGCACATCACACCCTTACTACATTACCAAAAAACAGTAGGCTCCCCCTTACAGATGACCAGTGGTCCTTCTGCTGCCGTCAGACTGGCAACATTTCTGCAAGTAGCAGACTACGCGGAATTCACTACAAATACACTCACCACCTATATTACACGCCTACACGACTGAAGCACCTCTGTGTCCATGACATTGACTGATGTGACTGTTGCGAATATGAAGGAGCAGACTTTCGACACTTGGCTTGGGATTGCCCTCCCATCCGACACTACTGGTTGGAGGTGTTGGTGGCGCTCGATCGAATGACTGGACTACATGTTCCTGAAGACCACCTGATTACGCTTCTAGGATACACTGAGGCGCTGGCCACTTCAGTGCGGAGATACATCTCCCTGGCGCTCCTCCTCACCAAGAGGCAAATCTCCTACAGATGGCGTAGAGGGAGAGCTCCCAAATTCAAAGACTGGCTGCAAGACCTTACACATTGTCAAGACCAATTACATGTCTATGCCTAGCTATTGCCGCCTTCCTCCTGCTCACACATACGTACTCCCCTCCAGACATATCTTCTAGAGCAGACTCCGAACCTTGACCTGCAGGTGATGGAACTAACACATGAGGCGCGACTTGTACTATGTAAGGTCTCACAGTTGCTAGGGGACAAGACCTAGGGGGATAGTAACAATGGGATTGTTAACGTTTCATTTATGGTGCTCACAATACTTTCAAGCTGTCAGAATGGTCAACCTGTAATGTCAAAGACACTAAGTGGGAATGTTTATCTCTTAATGCTTATATTTTACGCTCAAAACTCAATAAAGACATTTAGAAAAAAATCAGTCAGGCTTAACTTACAGTGAATGTGTGAATTATTTATGCAGAAGACAAACAGTAATGATGTAAAAACACAGTGCAAGAAAAATCCAACACCAGTTTAGTAAAATAGAGTAAATAGTAATACATTATTGGACACCAAAATGACAAAAAGAAAATAATGTAGAACCAGAGTTATTATTTTTTTTTCTTCAGTTTTTAGCAAAAAATTGTGCCTAAAAGATTAAAGCGCGAATCCTGAACTTATAGTCATGCGAGACTGGGAAAATTCAGAAAATATGACTGACCTTGATGGAGAGCGGGTCAGATGAAAGAAGTTCATCATTTATTTTTATTTTTCGCGTTTTATATAGCACAAATTTGACTTGAAGGCATCAGAGCACTTTACAAAGTTTGCACAGACAGCATTTACATGGAATATACAAGAGGGATAGAATGCCGAAATACAGCAACATATGTGCCGAAATAGTATAAAATAGGGAGGGGAATAAGTGGTCAAGGTTAGCGATGGCAAGGAGTCACAGGGGTTGGTGGAAATAATGAACAGTAGTTTAAGAGGTAGAGGTGAGTGTGCTCTTCAGTGGAAGTGGAGAGTATTCCTTGAGTCAATTATTTAGTTTACAGTTTAGTGCATTTAGATTGTCAAGCCAGTTGTGGAAAGGATATGGCTTTCCTTTATACTGGATGAAGAGGAGTTCAGTTTTGTTAGGGTTGAGCTTTAGGTCGGAGTTGGTCAACAAAGGTTTGGACCAGGGAGAGAGTTTTGTTTAGGTGATTAATGTCTTTGGGTGATGAGATTTATATGTAGAGTAGGGGGTTCTCAGCATAGAGATAGTAAATAATTCTGGCCTGTTTCAGGATCAATTGTGAAGTGTTTCATGTATAGATTGAACAGAGCAGGGAACTCCTTGTTAGACTAATACTGCTGGTGAGGTGGAATGTTTAATTTTATTACTTTGGATCTTTGGTACAGGTATGAGGTGAACCACTGCAGGACAGATCTGTTGATGCCAGCACTCTGTGAGAGGGTGTTTAGGAGAATGTTGTGGTTAATGGTATCAAAGTCCACTGAGAGGTCAAATAGGATTAGGAGGCAGGCCTCATTATGGTCAAGTGATCCGTGTAAGTCATCAGTGATGATCAGGATTGCAGTCTTCATACTGCACCTTTCCTGAACCAAGATTGGAAGTTGTTATATAGGTTGAATTTTTCATTCTGGTTGTTGAGTTGAGATAGCACACATGTTCCCATGATTTTGGCAAGGAGAGGAAGGTTGGTTATAGGTCTATAGTTATTAAGCTCATTTGGGTTGACGTCTGGCTTTTTAATGAGAGGGGTTACTTGCCCGAGTTTAAGAGAGGCTGGCATAAAGGTACTGGATAAGGAGGAGTTCATGGTTTTAGTCCAATTTAGGGTGACGCTGTGTCTGAGATTTTTGACAAGAATAGAAGGAGGTCTGAGTGGAAGAATGTCGGATTCATGCATGAAAGAGTTTGAGGACTTCCTTTTCAGAGATGTTTTCACTCTTGGTCCAGGATGCAGGGTTTTTTTGTAAGTTGTAGTTGTTGGTGTAATTGTTCTCTGTAGACATAGGTATGGGGGCCCATTTGTTGGGGAGGTGGAGAGGAGAGGGCCATTTGGTGAGCACATGGTTGAGGCGACAATTGAATGTTGTGGGAGAGAGGAGGTGTGGTGTTTGATTGTGTTGAAAAGGCCTTTAGGTCAGTTCCTTGAGTGGTTAAGTTGGGCTCAGAAGAAGGAAGATTTTTATGTTTATATATTTTTTTGTATTTTAGGCCTTCAGCACGGAGGAGGGGAGATGGATCAACAAGGAATATTTTCTCCTGGTTCGTTCATTCAGTTTTAGTTGTAGTCTCCTCTTGTTAAGGTCTTTATTTAACCAGGATCTAGAAGGGATACTTTTAGAATTTTTGAGTTTTAGGGGGGCGAGGATGTAGAGAATTTTTGTAGTTTCTAAGTTATAGTGGGAGATGAGTGGTAGTAAGGTTAAGTGTGGGAGAATTTGGGAACTGATTAGGGATTCTAACTCTGATTGAGGGATTTGGTACATACTCCTTGCCTAGTGATGATGGGTTTTGGGTGGGGTGCTTTGGTTAGTTGACTTTGAGATCAAATATGATTGGGTCCAGTCAGTATTTACCTTTGGACTTTGAAGAAACATTTTTTGAGAAGGTACATTTCAGCAGAGCAAAGCTTCAGACAGTGTTTGAGGAAGGAGAGTCAATAAGGTGAAGATTCCTACATTGTACAAAGTCAATTTTATGGAAGTCAAAAATCTCCAGTGTGATGAGGGAAGACTCTTTACCTGATGAGAGTTCCAGGACCTCAAATATCCCTTTGGCAAAAAACCAAAGAAAAGTATTTGCAGCTGCATTGGAGAACATTGCGGGTGCTACTGTGAAGTCAGGCTGGCCCTCAATGCACCTTAGGTGAATAGATGAGCCTGTTGGTCCTGGTCTTCCCTCAGTTCCCCGAGCAGTTTTTAACCAAAAAGTTTCTAAATCACAGGTCTTGGATTTTGGCTAGCTGGACACCATTAGAACCACCACCAAGGTTCCATGCCTCTGAGAGTTCATGGCAAGAGCCAGGTAGCAAAACAGTCCTTCTAGGTACAGCAAAGTATTATTGTGGAGTACACAGTAGGCGACAGCAGCAAGCAGTCCTCCGAAAGTTCTTCCACGGGTCCAGAAAGTGAAATGAAGACTAGGTCTGGGAACACTATTTTATGCCTCCTTTCATTTGGTAGACGTTTCCTGAGATTCCCTTTGAAGTGCTTGGAATTTCCTGCCTTCTCATGCCCAGGCTATAGCATGGCTGGTTGAATGGCTAGTTTGTGTGAAGTCCTTTATGTGAAGGCAGGGCACAGTCTATTGACTTATAAATGGGACAATACCCAGCTCTACCCCTCTATTCTGCCAGTGACAGCCCATTAAGGCTCACCTGATCTTTCCACTGGATGGCTGTCTGAGAGGAATCAACATAGTCCAACTGTCAGCTACACCCAGTCATGGGGCCCAGGAACAGGCTGCAGGCGCCAAATAGTTAGGACAGGAAAATGCCAATTTGTTATGGTAGCTTTTTGAAAATTGTGATTTGAAATCTAACTTTTTTTGTGTTACAATTTTTTTATTGTAATAAAGAGTCGTTAAGATGTACATCACAAGGAGTCAACCTCTGCTGACTACATTTAATAGGGGGCAGCAATACTGAAATACATAATAATGAAATGAAAATAATGAAAACATTAATATGAAAACATGCATGTCCATTCGCAGCGTAATAACATAGTAACATAAGAAAATACAGAAAGGATAGTGGGGAGGCTAATGGGAAATGTAGGAGATATGGAGGAGCTACTTGTCCCATGAGTAGTAAATGTGAGTAGGGGGTGGGTGGACTGAGTGATCACGTGTGTCCAAGTCCGAAAGATATGAAGAAAGCAGGACATCTGAATAGCAGGAGAGCAGGGTATTAGGGTGTCAGGACATTGGCCTCCTCCCCTTTTCCCCCGCTGCCTCCTTTGATGATACTGATGTCCATAAGTGGAAGAGTGTCAAACCCGTGTGATCTAACATTTTGGTGTGTCCCATGGGAGCAGTGTTGCAAAGAGGCTGGCCCAGGCAGGACCACATTTTCTTTTTGCAACCTCAGGAGTATCTCCTGTGGAAATTGTCCCTTGGCCAAAGGTCGAGGGAAGGGGAAAGGACCCGGGGGAGGGAAACAACCTTTACAACGCACTCCCTTTACATAGCAGTCATTACATCACAACATCCTTTACATAGCATGTCATTACAATGCAGCCATTACATTGCATGTCACTACAACGCATGTCATTACAACACATGTCACTACCACGCAGGCATTACATTGCAAGTCATTACAATGCATACCATTACAACGCTTAGTACCCTTACACTATCCAACACTTTCCCTACTGTTGCACTCACTGGAGTTAGAATAGTAATTTTTACCCCTACACTATCCAACACTTACCCTACTGTTGCACTCACTAGAGTTAGAATAGTAATTTGTACCCCTACACTATCCGAAACTTACCCTACTGTTGCACTCACTGGAGTTAGAATAGTAATTATTACCCCTATACTATCCAACACTTACCTTGAATGCGATGTAATGGTATGTATTGTAATGGTATGCGTTGTAAAGGTAGTTTCTGAAAATGCGATATAATGGCATGAAATGTAAAAGAATGCGTTGTAAAGGATATTACAATGTAAAAACTGTGTTGTAAAGGCATGCATTGTAAATGTATGCGGTGTAATGTTATACATTCTCAGGGGAGGCCATGCACGGAGCGTGCCACAGGAGGGGTGGTAGTGCTGGTGTTTGTGTATCTGTATTAGTCTAGAAGTGTAGAGGGACAGCTTGGCAAGGTATATGATGGTATGCATGTATGAAGCCAGGGAGCAGTCCACAAGGGAACATGACGGGGTATCTCACTCCTTTATGTCTACTATGCTTGGTGTGAGGGTGCTCGTGACAGTTCCTTTGTGGTGCTGCCTGGCACTGCGGTGGTACCAGGGGGAGGGAGGTGAGGTGTTGGAAGGGGGTGGAGATTGTGAAGGAGGGGATAGGGTGGTTGGATAGAAAGATAGAGGTGGGGTAAGGGGTAAGGAGGGCTCTGGGTTGGGTCATAAAATGAAATGAGTGCAAATACCTTTTGAGATATGAGAGAGGGGAGAGAGGAGGAGATGACAGAGTAGTTGGAGAGAAAAGGTAGGTGGGGGATGAATATAGATAGGTAGGGTATAAGTGTACAGGCGGTAAAGGAGGGGTGTGGGGAATATACTGGGGAGAGAGGGGGAGTGTATACTTGCAGTTCAAGAAGCGCACTGTTGAGAGAGAGGGTGGTGGGGGCACAATCCTAGAATATTAGAGGCTGTGGTTCACGGGCATCCTTAGGGTATAGATAAAGTACAGGAGGGTGACCATGCGCACAGCCCATACTTTGCCCCACATGGAAAGTCCTAGCACTTTCCATTTCTCGAAGTCACGTTGCATCTAAGTGAGCAGTGGGTTTAAGTTGTCTGAGGCCATGCCAGCCATGCCTGTGTTCACCAGAATCGATTCAGAAAAGGGGGTGGTGATGAACAGAGTGTCTGAATTAAGCAGACCACTCTTACCCAGTCTAAAGATCAGGGCTTGATCCATCACCGTTATTTATCTCACTGCACCATCCCAGTTCAGAACCTGGCTATATGCAAATCAATCTGTCCCTGGCCCAGTGCATCATGGGAACAGGGCAGACTAAACTACCAAGCCAATTCTTCACCAGAAAGGAGACAAGCTACCGGGGACCAGTTTCTGACATTTCAGCCGTCGTCCGCCCGGCTTGCTTGAATCCTGATGGTGCAGTGAGAAAGGGACTCATGTCTGAGTATACCCTGCCACACCTATAGTGGACAAAAACGATTCAGAAAAGGGGGTGGTGATGAAGAGAGTGTCTGAATTAAGCAGACCACTCTTACCCAGTCCAAAGATCAGGGCTTGATCCATCACCGTTATTTATCTCACTGCACCATCCCAGTTCAGAACCTGGCCATATGCAAATCAGTCTGTCCCTGGCCCAGTGCATCATGGGAACAGGGCAGACTAAACTACCAAGCCAATTCTTCACCAGAAAGGAGACAAGCTACCGGGGACCGGTTTCTGGCATTTCAGCCGTCGTCGGCCCAGCTTGCTTGAATCCTGATGGTGCAGTGAGAAAGGGACTCATGTCTGAGTATACCCTGCCACAACTATAGTAGCCAAAAATGATTCAGAAAAGGTGGTGGTGATGAACAGAGTGTCTGAATTAAGCATACCACTCTTACCCAGTCCAAAGATCAGGGCTTGATCCATCACCGTTATTTATCTCACTGCACCATCCCAGTTCAGAACCTGGCTATATGCAAATCAGTCAGTCCCTGGCCCAGTGCATCATGGGAACAGGGCAGACTAAACTACCAAGCCAATTCTTCACCAGAAAGGAGACAAGCTACCGGGGACCGGTTGGGGCATTTCAGCCGTCGTCGGCCCAGCTTGCTTGAATCCTGATGGTGCAGTGAGAAAGGGACTCATGTCTGAGTATACCCTGCCACACCTATAGTGGCCAAAAACGATTCAGAAAAGGGGGTGGTGATGAACAGAGTGTCTGAATTAAGCAGACCACTCTTACCCAGTCTAAAGATCAGGGCTTGATCCATCACCGTTATTTATCTCACTGCACCATCCCAGTTCAGAACCTGGCTATATGCAAATCAGTCTGTCCCTGGCCCAGTGCATCATGGGAACAGGGCAGACTAAACTACCAAGCCAATTCTTCACCAGAAAGGAGACAAGCTACCGGGGACCAGTTTCTGACATTTCAGCCGTCGTCCGCCCGGCTTGCTTGAATCCTGATGGTGCAGTGAGAAAGGGACTCATGTCTGAGTATACCCTGCCACACCTATAGTGGACAAAAACGATTCAGAAAAGGGGGTGGTGATGAAGAGAGTGTCTGAATTAAGCAGACCACTCTTACCCAGTCCAAAGATCAGGGCTTGATCCATCACCGTTATTTATCTCACTGCACCATCCCAGTTCAGAACCTGGCCATATGCAAATCAGTCTGTCCCTGGCCCAGTGCATCATGGGAACAGGGCAGACTAAACTACCAAGCCAATTCTTCACCAGAAAGGAGACAAGCTACCGGGGACCGGTTTCTGGCATTTCAGCCGTCGTCGGCCCAGCTTGCTTGAATCCTGATGGTGCAGTGAGAAAGGGACTCATGTCTGAGTATACCCTGCCACAACTATAGTAGCCAAAAATGATTCAGAAAAGGTGGTGGTGATGAACAGAGTGTCTGAATTAAGCATACCACTCTTACCCAGTCCAAAGATCAGGGCTTGATCCATCACCGTTATTTATCTCACTGCACCATCCCAGTTCAGAACCTGGCTATATGCAAATCAGTCAGTCCCTGGCCCAGTGCATCATGGGAACAGGGCAGACTAAACTACCAAGCCAATTCTTCACCAGAAAGGAGACAAGCTACCGGGGACCGGTTGCTGGCATTTCAGCCGTCGTCGGCCCAGCTTGCTTGAATCCTGATGGTGCAGTGAGAAAGGGACTCATGTCTGAGTATACCCTGCCACACCTATAGTGGCCAAAAACGATTCAGAAAAGGGGGTGGTGATGAACAGAGTGTCTGAATTAAGCAGACCACTCTTACCCAGTCCAAAGATCAGGGCTTGATCCATCACCGTTATTTATCTCACTGCACCATCCCAGTTCAGAACCTGGCTATATGCAAATCAGTCTGTCCCTGGCCCAGTGCATCATGGGAACAGGGCAGACTAAACTACCAAGCCAATTCTTCACCAGAAAGGAGACAAGCTACCGGGGACCGGTTTCTGGCATTTCAGCCGTCGTCGGCCCGGCTTGCTTGAATCCTGATGGTGCAGTGAGAAAGGGATTCATGTCTGAGTATACCCTGCCACACCTATAGTGGCCAAAAACGATTCAGAAAAGGGGGTGGTGATGAACAGAGTGTCTGAATTAAGCAGACCACTCTTACCCAGTCCAAAGATCAGGGCTTGATCCATCACCGTTATTTATCTCACTGCACCATCCCAGTTCAGAACCTGGCTATATGCAAATCAGTCTGTCCCTGGCCCAGTGCATCATGGGAACAGGGCAGACTAAACTACCAAGCCAATTCTTCACCAGAAAGGAGACAAGCTACCGGGGACCAGTTTCTGGCATTTCAGCCGTCGTCGGCCCAGCTTGCTTGAATCCTGATGGTGCAGTGAGAAAGGGACTCATGTCTGAGTATACCCTGCCACACCTATAGTAGCCAAAAACGATTCAGAAAAGGGGGTGGTGATGAACAGAGTGTCTGAATTAAGCAGACCACTCTTACGCAGTCCAAAGATCAGGGCTTGATCCATCACCGTTATTTATCTCACTGCACCATCCCAGTTCAGAACCTGGCTATATGCAAATCAGTCTGTCCCTGGCCCAGTGCATCATGGGAACAGGGCAGACTAAACTACCAAGCCAATTCTTCACCAGAAAGGAGACAAGCTACCGGGGACCGGTTTCTGGCATTTCAGCCGTCGTCGGCCCGGCTTGCTTGAATCCTGATGGTGCAGTGAGAAAGGGACTCATGTCTGAGTATACCCTGCCACACCTATAGTGGCCAAAAACGATTCAGAAAAGGGGGTGGTGATGAACAGAGTGTCTGAATTAAGCAGACCACTCTTACCCACGTCCAAAGATCAGGGCTTGATCCATCACCGTTAATTATCTCACTGCACCATCTCAGTTCAGAATGTGGCTATATGCAAATCAGTCTGTCCCTGGCCCAGTGCATCATGGGAACAGGGCAGACTAAACTACCAAGCCAATTCTTCACCAGAAAGGAGACAAGCTACCGGGGACCGGTTTCTGGCATTTCAGCCGTCGTCGGCCCGGCTTGCTTGAATCCTGATGGTGCAGTGAGAAAGGGACTCATGTCTGAGTATACCCTGCCACACCTATAGTGGCCAAAAACGATTCAGAAAAGGGGGTGGTGATGAACAGAGTGTTTGAACTAAGCAGACCACTCTTACCCAGTGCAAAGATCAGGGCTTGATCCATCACCGTTATTTATCTCACTGCACCATCCCAGTTCAGAACCTGGCTATATTCAAATCAGTCTGTCCCTGGCCCAGTGCATCATGGGAACAGGGCAGACTAAACTACCAAGCCAATTCTTCACCAGAAAGGAGACAAGCTACCGGGGACCGGTTTCTGGCATTTCAGCCGTCGTCGGCCCGGCTTGCTTGAATGATGATGGTGCAGTGAGAAAGGGACTCATGTCTGAGTATACCCTGCCACACCTATAGTGGCCAAAAACGATTCAGAAAAGGGGGTGGTGATGAACAGAGTGTCTGAATTAAGCAGATCACTCTTACCCAGTCCAAAGATCAGGGCTTGATCCATCACCGTTATTTATCTCACTGCACCAACCCAGTTCAGAACCTGGCTATATGTAAATCAGTCTGTCCCTGGCCCAGTGCATCATGGGAACAGGGCAGACTAAACTACCAAGCCAATTCTTCACCAGAAAGGAGACAAGCTACCGGGGACCAGTTTCTGGCATTTCAGCCGTCGTCGGCCCGGCTTGCTTGAATCCTGATGGTGCAGTGAGAAAGGGACTCATGTCTGAGTATACCCTGCCACACCTATAGTGGACAAAAACGATTCAGAAAAGGGGGTGGTGATGAACAGAGTGTCTGAATTAAGCAGACCACTCTTACCCAGTCCAAAGTTCAGGGCTTGATCCATCACCGTTATTTATCTCACTGCACCATCCCAGTACAGAACCTGGCTATATGCAAATCAGTCTGTCCCTGGCCCAGTGCATCATGGGAACAAGGCAGACTAATCTACCAAGCCAATTCTTCACCAGAAAGGAGACAAGCTACCGGGGACCGGTTTCTGGCATTTCAGCCGTCGTCGGCCCGGCTTGCTTGAATCCAGATGGTGCAGTGAGAAAGGGACTCATGTCTGAGTATACCCTGCCACACCAGAATGGCAAAGTATTTCAAAAGTGAGGGTTGCCAGTGGAAGGGGAATCCATGTGTGCCACGTTTGCGGTGCCATCTGAAACCGGGAGTGCTTCACTCTTATCCTAGTTTATTTTGTGACCAGAAAAGGAAGTTATTGATTTGGAGCACAGCGGCAAAGTCATAAACAGTGTATACTTAAACTCAAACAAAATATAAATTTGGCTATATTTAATAACCTCATATTCACTTTATATTCACAACGATGAACATGAAACTTTTATGCTGCTGTACATTTGTGCAACTTTTTAACATACATCTGTAACAATCATTCCATAAAGTACAGTTTCAATTAGTTTCAAACAATAAAGGATGACAGTTTCACTTCAAACCCAGTTTCACTTCAATCCCAATGCCTTTCTTCTTTTTTTTTTTTGGTGTAAGAAGTTTATTGCACTTTTCATATAAATAATATACATGTTTGCGCCTACAACCATAACAGGCCGGCTACATAGTTGTACAGTCCGCAAATTATGGTCTCGTTGTACACGGCCCATCAGACGACATCCGTAGGACCGGCGGCGTTTCAGGAAGAGGCATTTGAAACATAGAGCAGTGCTATAAATGCATTTAATCATGTTTGTTTTCTTCCTTTTTGTATATTTTTTTTCTGGAAAGATATCAAAACAGGTAAAAAACTAAGAACCCCTAGAATTAAGATCACTGTGTCACAGCATCCTCCCCCCTCATTGCAAATTGACAATCCATTACTCCATGTCATGTACTTTGTCGTAGGTCTTGCAATTAATTATCTTCATTCTGCACCGTTTCATGTTCTAGTAAATAAGTACGTAAATACATCCAATAGTCTCTGGGACGTGACCCGATCGGCAATTCTTCCTCATAAGTGGCCAGTGTGTCTCGGCAATATGTTAAATCTTCCAGCCAGTTTTTAACCTTCGGTCCCCTTTTTCTATTCCAGTGTAAAGACACCCTCCGTTTGGCCATTAACAGTGCCACCACAGAAAATTTGCGCCTGTGTGCTCTCAGTTGCGGAACAATACCCAACAAACACACCTTGGCCGTACATGCAAGTGATGCCCCAAGCATTTCATTTAGAGCTTGTATCACCCGCTCCCAGAAGCCCGCCACTCGGCGGCAGTGCCACGCTAAATGCATGAAGTCTGCATTCTCCTGTCTACATCTAACACAGTTGGAGTCATCCCTTAACCCGTACCTGTGTAACCTCTGGTGTGTATATTACATTTGGTGCAGATATTTATAGTGAATGATCCTCAAGTTTCCATTTGGCGTTAGTAAGCTAGTGAGCAGGCAAGTGGTCGTCCATTCGTCTTCTGTGAGTGGCTCCTCTAACACTGCGCTCCATTTGTCTCTCACCCCCTCAGTGTTCCCTCCTATGTCTTGTTGTATGCTTGTGTATAACTTCGATACCAAATGGGAGGCTGTGGGTGTGGTGAGTACCAACTGCAAGGGTGACAGGGTCTTGGGTTCTTCCGGGTAAGTATGATAGTGCTCTTTTACCGCCCTTTGCAGCCTATAGTAATTAAAACTGAAGAGTAGTGTCGGATTACTAATATATTCCAATTTGTCTAGCGTCTGGAAGACCCCATCCTTGTATAGGTCGCCTAGTTTGTCTATCCCAGCACATTTTAGTAAATTCATTCCAACCTGTTCCTGCGTTACCAATAGCGCCGGGTGATGTGCCAGTGGGAGTGCGGGTGCATAAAGTGGTAGGCTGTCTGCTGCTTTTCCCATCAGTCTCCACGCTTCCGTGGTAGTGTTAACCGGGTTAATGTCGTGGTCATGTAATCTAAGTCGTTTGTGTGGTAATATATTGGCCAGTGGTATCGGGTCTGCATCTCCTGCCTCCACCGCTACGTGGGTCAGGAAAGGTATTTCATGATACCAGTAATGCGCGAATTGCGCATGAGCGCATAGGTAATAAAGATATAAATCTGGGACCTTGAATCCTCCCTTAGCATATGGCAGTGTCATAGTGTGCAATGCCAGCCTGGCTTGTTTTCCCGCCCAGAGCAGATTAAGCACCAGTTTTTTATTGTCTCGGAATACCTCCGCAGTTGGCTTTATAGGGATATTATTGAACAAATAGAGGAACTTCTGCAAAAGCACCATTTTAACTATCGCTGCTCTGTCCGCCAGGGACAATGGCAGTTTATTCCACCGTTTAACCTTGTCTTCTAGGGACGCTATCGCTCTGCTGTAGTTAGTACGGATGACCAGTTCTGGGTCCCTGTGGAACCACACCCCCAAATACTTTGTTGGTTCATCTTGCCACTCTAGTGGATAGTCCAAGGCCGTCGGGTGTGTGCCATCCGTCAGCGCCAGAATAAGGGATTTGGCCCAATTTATCTGCAAACCTGAATGCTGACCGAATTTTATATACTCTCTTAATAATGGGTTAAGGTGCTGTTCCGGATTTTTAACGTACAGTACCATATCATCTGCATAAAGCGAGAGGTGTATGGAGCGTGTCGGGAGTTGTATGGCCGAATAATGGTGGTGTTGTCGGATTTTGCAAGCTAGGGGTTCTAGTATTAAGGCAAAAAGCATTGGTGAGAGTGGACACCCTTGTCTAGTGCCTTGACACATTGGAATGGGCTCTGATACATATTTATTTATCCTAATGCGCGCTGTTAAGTTTGTGTATAGCATCGTAATCCACTCCTTGAAGATATGCGGAAACCCCATACGTAACAGAACTGCGAGAAGAAAAGGCCAGTCTATTGTGTCAAACGCTTTAGCTGCATCTAACAGTACTGCCACAGCTTTTATTTCTGGCGCTAGGTAGTGAGCTAATGCGAATAATGTGCGCGTGTTATGTATAGTAGATCTGTCTGGTATCAAAAAGGGCATTAGTGGTTTAAGTCTGTCCGCCAGTAAGCTTGCTATTATTTTCGTATCAACGTTTATAAGCGAGAGGGGGCGATATGAGTCGCATTTATCCTCCTCTTTACCCGGCTTTAATAATGCGATAAGTAGAGCCTCTCTAATAGACGGTGGTAAAGTTTGGGCCTCATGCGCTGCTCCATACAGTCTTACTAAGTGTGGGGCTAGCAAATCCGCAAACATCTTATAGAATTATATCACAAATCCGTCTGGCCCCGGTGCTTTGCCATTCGGTAGCCGTTTGATAGTATCTGTGACTTCTTCCACTGTTATAGGGCGAGCCAGGTATTCCCTGTGACCATCAGCTAGCCATGCAATTTCCACGTCTGCCATGTAGGACAGCAGGTCCTCCTGTGGTATTGATGGACGTGCTTCGTATAGTTTACCATATGAAGCCATGAACTCACCCGTTATCCCCTTAATGTCCCTCGTTACACTTCCCATCTGGGTTTGTATAGCGGTTATGTATTGGAGTGTACGTCCTGAGCAAATTTTTTCAGCTAGGGCTCTACCTGGTTTGCCTTCTTCTCCGTACATTCTAGCAGTTCTACGTTTGGACACATATTTAAGCTCGTCAGCTGCAAACTGTCGATGTTCCGCCAGCAGTGCCTTTATTTCTCCTAATACTGTTGTGTCTCCTGTCTGTGTATATCTCTGTTCTAAAGCGTGTTTTTAGCTGTTGCCTTATTTCCTTTAGTATGCCCGTGGATGTACTTATGCATACCCCTCGTATTGTGGCATTAAAGGCTTCCCATAATAGACAAGGGTCTTCAGTCGTGGGGCAGTTCAGGTCAAAGTAATCCACCATCGCCTTATGTATGGTATCCACGTACAATGGGTCACGTAACGCCGCCGTGTTAAGACGCCAAGTGAAAGGCGGTGGCTCGTAGTTCGGGATATTTAACTCTAGGAGCACAGGGCTATGATCTGAAAGCGTTCTTGTTTATTTATTTAGCTGTTTTATAGCGCGCTCTATTACTACCAGAGTATCCTGGCACGAAAAAAAAACAAGCAAGTGGCCACTGGGAAAGAATTATAAAGGCTAATAGGCAATTCTAAAAAGATAAGTTTTGAGTGCCTTCTTAAAAGGAACAAAATTTTCAATCGATCTCAAGGGTAGAGGTAGGGTGTTCCAAGTCCGAGCTGCGACAACAGCAAGTGACTGGCCTCCCAGACATACTCGCTGAAAGCGGGGCACTCTCAGGAAATTACAGTCAGATGAGCTCTTGGGAGATGTTTTATACGAGTAACCCATGAGACTACATCCTGTGTGCCTAGCCAGTAGTCCAGTCTGGACCAGCTATTGTTTGCTGCGTTTATGTGTGTTGCTATGATCTCCCCTGGGTGATGAACCCTCCATACATCAGCCATCCGTAAGTCTTCCATAGCATCTTGGATCATTTCCCTCGCTTTAATATGTGGTTCTAACATGTGCAGTGTCCTGTCTAGCCCGTCCCGTAGCGCTATGTTAAAATCACCACCCCATATTATATGGTCGGCCTGGATATCTGCAATGGTGTGCCACACTTTCCCGAAGAACCCTGGGTCGTCTATGTTAGGGCCATAAGTGTTCACCAATACTACCTGTCGCTGTCTCACCGTACCCACCACAATGACGCTTCTGCCTTCAGAGTCTCTGTGTATGCTTGAGATCTTAAAGTGTACCCCCTTCCGCACTAAAATGCTGACCCCTCTGGAATAAGATGAATAATTCGAGCTGGTGACTGATTCCGCCCATCTAGCGCCTAGCGTAGATGTGTTGTTGGCTTCTATGTGCGTTTCCTGTA
The DNA here is from genome assembly GCF_964263255.1 of Lissotriton vulgaris. Lineage (NCBI taxonomy): Eukaryota > Metazoa > Chordata > Amphibia > Caudata > Salamandridae > Lissotriton > Lissotriton vulgaris. Next base: position 57,325,575 of record NC_141689.1, read on the forward strand.
AAAAGGCTATGCCAATATGTAAGCGATCAAAGTAAGCAAAAATCTGCCGGATTTTTTTCGGGTTGCATAGTCCTCTTACATTCCACGATATAAATTTCAGTGTGCTGGGTCGTGTCACGGCAACAAGTGCAGTGTCCGCCGTATCTTGCTAGGTGTCTCCCTTGTGTATGTTACGCCTGCAGTTTGCTCTACCTCATGCAGAGAGATTGTGAACTTGAAATGGAGTACAACATCCGTTACAATGCATTTGACGAATAAGGAGGTCGCCATGCTTCTCAGACACAGTAATTCAAATCGAACAACTCCCAGTTCCCATTCCCGCCCTCCGCCCACTTTAGCACCCAAACTTTGCCAAAGCCGTCCCTTCATAACAATTAAACCAGTGTAGAACCTGAATTGGGGCGCACCCACTTGGGGGTGACACCAGGTACACACGTCTCCATCCACATAGTGGACGTGGACAGACGCATGCGCTCTGTTCAATAGTTCGCGATAATTCCCTTGTATCCCCCTGTCCTCCCGCCATAACTCAACAACATGTCTAAGCAATACAACCCCATGTGTTTGTGTCTGCCGTAGTACAGCAGTGCAGTACAATAAGGACCTCGTGCACGAGTCTATCCCTGCTGTTTTGTCCAGTAGGACGGTGCAGTTCGGTTCTATTCCTCGTCCTTGCACATAAGGCCCATGTATTGTTCGCCAGCATGACCAGTGGGTCCAGAGTACCTTTCCCAAGAAGGTGCTTCATATCACGCCGGTAAGCATACGTACTCTCCCACAACCCTGGTCTGCGATGTACCAGCAGTTTACTCACTGTGCAAGAAACCATCTCGTGCTCAGATTGTCGGTGTGGACCTCGTGCATGGCTCAGTCAGTTTCCCGCTTTCATACACCGATCCTCTCCGGGTGTAGTCCACGGGCCCCTTGCTGATGCAATGTTCTTCAGCACAGGTGCTACTCAGTGGCGGCACCAAAGTGTCTCTAGTCCTGTTGCGCCCTGTAATTCGATGCGGCTCCCATTCCCACGTCGACTCATTCTATATCACTTGTTGGTTCATCTCGATCCTGCGCCTTCCACCGTTTTCCCATTTTTTTGAGAAACTCCTGTGCTGCTTGTACCGTTAGAAGAATAACAGGCTTTCCCGCTTTCGTGATTTTAAGTTTCGCTGGGTATAGCATGGCATATTCCAGTCCAAGATCACGTAGTTTCTTTTTCACTGGAGCGAATTCCTTGCGCGCCAACTGTACTGCCATGGATACGCGATTTTACCCATTTCCCTGGCAAGTCTGAGGATCGTGTCCCGGTCCCTGTAGTTGAGCATGCGGGCAATAATCATGCGCGGGGCCGCACCCGGTTTCGGTGTGGGTGCCAGGGAGCGGTGCGCCCGCTCGACCAAGAATACCGATGACAGTTTTTCCGCGCCAAAGATCTCTTTCATTAGCGTCTCGATGAAGGTCTCCATTTTGCCAGTGTTGGTGGACTCCGGCAGGCCTGATATGCGGACATTATTTCGCCTTGACCTCGCTTCCTTGTCCTCCACCTTGGCATGTAGGCCCTCCAGCGTCTTTTCCAGGCCACCGCACACTTTCGATGTGGTTCTGGAGTCGTCCTCCACATTAGAGATCCTCTGCTCGGCCTCCACAATCCGCTCATCATGCTTTTCTATCTTCGCAGCCATATTGTCCACTCGCAGCATCACGGTGTCTAGTTTGCTGTTCATCTCCTGTAGGCTTTGTTGAATTGCCCGCAATACTGTCTCCATGCCTGTCCCATCCGCCATCTCCTGCTCCCCCTCCACATCCGAGGTAGCCACGTTGTTCTTGGCCTGTTTCCTGGTCTCGAATGGAAGCTTTGTCTGTTGTTTATCCGCCTTCCCAATATTGCCGGTGTACGTTGGTGGACTCCTTCTCAGCGCCCCCGGGCTCACTGCCGCCAGAGTACTTGCAGTAGGCAGAGTGCGGCGTGCCGGTGTTCTAGTCCCCCACAGGGAGGTAGTTTTATGCATCAGACGTCGTATGGGTGTGCATGTCCACTTGTGGCTGCTCGATTCTCGTGCGAGGACGCCAATGTTAGCTCAACAGAACACCTCTGTCGCACCCCAGTACGCACTCTTCTGCCTCCAATTATGCCGTCGGTGTTTTCACGGGATGTCCGCTGAGTTCGTGGCGCCAGGGTGCCCCTTCAGCTGCACCTTCACAGGCCTCCGCGCACACCGCTCCCCAACAGTTCTGCAACTCCCAACGGTTGTTTCATGGGCAGCCGTCGCTATAGTTTACTTGCGGTTCAATGCCGCCGCCATTTTGTGATCGCTGGAACGCATCCCGTGTTTTATCGTTCTCCTTGCCTTCATTTGACCACGGCCTCCGCGTTGTGTTAGTAGTTGGGCATTATCTTAGAATATTGCTCTGCAGGTCAGGGATACTGTAGTTCTGGACTTGTAGCTGCCTAAATCACCAGCAGCATCGAGCTTCGGGCGCGGCCATCTTGGAGCTCCGCTCGTCTCCGCGGTAATTTTCGCCGATAAATGCCACAGCTTTCCCTATTTCGGCATTTTACCATTAGAAATGTATGGGCTGCTCATTCCGACGTCCAGTTTGAGTATTTTCGTTTCATTGACAGTGTCTTTAAAGGGTCAAAGGAGGCTATTTCTGCGCCCGTCCAGTGGAGCTGACACACTAGCCAGCCATTCCGCAGTGCGCCCTCTAGCGCCCCCCCAATCCCAATGCATTTCGGGTCATTGTAGACCCTTCTTCAGGAGTATTCTGTGAAAAACATGATTGGAACGAGCATCAAAAACAATAGTCGGAGATCCTCTGTATGGAACTACAACAAAAATATGAGAATATCATGATAGTGTGAATATTTTTTTACAAGTATAGTCAAAAATGATTTGCTCTCAAAATACCTGATATCATGCCATGTGTACCGCTTATATGAGAAATGTGAATGTGACATGCCTCCTGGACTGCTGGTGCCCTTGTGCAAGAAGAGCATAATGTTAGGTGTGACTATCAAAGAGCCATGTGCTATTCATCTTCTCCCACTTCTGGGAGGGACACCATATATCATCCCTCTGTCATTATACTGACTTCTATTGTGAGATAATGTCTAAAAAGCAGCAATGTGCCTTGGTGACGTCACCTAAAGTGAACTGTTCAAAAATACTTGTGATTTGAGTTAGAAGCTTGCCTAGCACTATACTGGGGTACACCTCCAGAATCTCTAAAAAAGGACGTGATGCATAACTATCAGTGAAGGTACTTCAACCTTTAGAGTTCCCAATGTTTTACAAACAAGAGCACGAAACGCTCACCTTTATTCTCCATAACTCCAAATGTATGTTATGTGGCGTAAATCCAACACTCAATCAAGGGAGTATCCATAGGTGCAACCGTTTCCATAAAACCTTAATGCTAGGGTGAAGATATTATAAAAAATACGTCAGTCAAATAAACTTAATGGCGTTTTTACCACTCTTCTTATCCATACCCTCTCGTTATAGTTCACCTGTGATCTTGCCTCAGTTTTGCTGTTCACGGATCCTCGATGCAGCCATAGCAGCTGTTCCCATTTGAACGCGGTGTGCCGAAACTCCGGAAGTTACAATGATCTTCACCACCTCAGTTCTAAAATCAAAGTGTCACATAGCAGCGTTAGTCCACTAAACCCGATATACCATGAGGGCGCCACAATACCGGCTTCAAACAACTCTAAGGTTATAACTCACCCTGAGATGTGCTTCCTCTCTCTGCGTGCGATTCCAATCTCTTGATCTACCGTAATCTCGCGAGTGCGTTCTACGGCTTCCTTCTGAAAGATCCCGCCGCCACAATGAAACACGTTAAAAACTTTATTGACTATGTGTGCCGTAACGGCAGTCATAATCTTATACCAGCCACAAATATATAAAATGCAAATAAAATTAATGGGTGAAAAAATGATCATGTGTTTTATTATGCACGCGAGAAAAGAATGTATCAATGTCCTCTCCAGACTGGACTACTGCAATTCTCTTCTCACTGGCCTCCCCAAATTCCACTTGTCCCCCCTTAAATCTGTTCTCCATTCAGCAGCTCGTTTCATTTAAGGGGCCAAAAGAAGCGACCACATCACACCCATGCTATCCACCCTCCGCTGGCTTCCCATCGAGGCTAGAGCTATCTACAAGACTGCCTGTATCTCCCTCACAAGGCCTTTCACTCCTCCTCTCCTCGCTACCTGGTGAATAAACTGAAACTCTCTGGAGGCTCTAGACCATCACGTAATGCGGAAAATCTACTGCTTGAACCTCCCACTTTCAAGGAGGAAAGATCGATGGCCCAATCCTTTTCAGGCAACGCAGTGAGAATCTGGAACTCACTGCTGCCTCAGCTCCGGACCACCTCCTCCTCCCAGGCCTTCAAAACTGACCTCAAAGTTCTCCTCCTCCTAAGACACCTCCAAAAGTAATTCACGTCCTCTCTATTATCTGAAGGAAGACCTCCCATTACTGAAAATTCTATTCTCCATGACTATGGAAGTGCCTTCCCAGTGTGTTCTTGTGGTTGGCGTGTTTGCCATTTATTGCAGTATTATCCCTGTACCTGTGTTTGGTACTCTTTTGTAACATGCACACGCCACTTTTCTCTTGTAACACACTGTTTACTACCTCTCACATTTTGTTTGCCTTTGATACTTGCACAAGTGCCACCTTTACGCACGTAACGTTTGTTCTTGTGCCTGAGTGTCTAGCATATATTGCAGTATTATACCTCTAATTGTATTTTGATTTCTCTTGTAACCTGCACACTTGTCACTTTTTCCTCCTGTGCACTGTTTGCTACCTAATGTATTTAGTTTTCTCACAACTGTCACTTTTACCTCATGTAACTTAACGTCTGCTTTTGTAATCTGTTCATGTGTAATGTTCTCCTCATGTATCAGTTCTGTTCCTATTGTAAAGAGCTCTGACGCCTTAGGGTAAAGTCTGAGCTATATAAAAACGCATAAATAAGCAAATAAATAAATACCATGTTTAACGCAATCAATATTCCAGTAAATAGAAAATGTGTGAATGAACCGAACGTCACCACTAAATGTGTAATCCGGAAGCCTAAAGAAAGGGGAAAGTCCAGTGTGATGCATGATGTAACAGCTATGATGTGTGATGCGAGTGCAAATCCTGTACAGTGGCTATGTTAATGTGATTTACATGACAATAGTTTACATGACAATAATAGATGTATCAAATAATCTTGATCTCAATGTGGATGACACAACACTCCATTATCACAGGAAACACAGTAACTCATAATGATAATTCAACCCTCCTGGGATGGTTGTTCCCAACATCTTTATACAAAATGTTTCTCTTCGAGCTAGGAAAGTCTGGTGATCAATGCCTGATACTGGCTCTACCTTTTCAAGTATTGTAAACCTTAACTGTGGGATGGTGTGTGAAGTGTTCACCCAGTGTGTGGCCAAACTAGAATGTAAGTTCTTGTTCCTAATCGTGCTTTTATGTTCTGCGATCCGTGTTTTGATCCTCCTAGATGTCCGTCCCACATAATCTAGCCCGCATGGGCATCTAATTGCATAAATCACCCCCTCAGTGTTGCAATCTGAGGTATGACGTAAAGAAATTTGTTTACCGGTGTGAGGGTGTGAAAATGTGTTTCCTGGGATGATATTACTGCACTGTCCGTAGTTCCAGCATTTCCTCATTCCTTTGAATTATTGTCTGGCTGGTGACGGACATGATTTTAATAACTCTCAAATTATTAGATCAGTTATGTGCGAACAGAGGTTTATTCAGAAATAATATGGGTAGAATTCCCAGCAAGGAAATTCAGTGGAAACTGGTGGTGAAGTCTTTGTGTCCCTGAGATATCAGACAGGAGGCAAGTTCAGTTCAAGCAATTGGAGATCTTCCTCAAGATGACAAAGCAAACAGCAAAGTCCTTTTCTCCTTTCCTTTGCAACAAGTAACCCCTGCAGGCCAACCCCAGAGAGCAAACAGCATAGAGACAGTAATCCTCCTTCGGCTTCTCCGGTTTCTTCTCCTTGGCAAAGGTTCCTCTTGATTTCTAAATTTATGGAGTCTGGAACCCCCTTTTTATACATACAAATCCTTTGTCTCTGAAGACAGAGATTGTATGTACCTAGTCAAAACCAGTTTTGGTTGTATTCTTCCAGTGCACAACTTCTTCCTTTGTCAGTGTGGGCCAGGGTCATCAGACGCACCACAGGAGGTGGATCCATCATTGTGGAAGGCAGGCAGAGCCCTATTCAGGCCCAGGTGCTACTCCACCCACCATTCCCAATGCATATAGGTCTATTCAGCCTAGTGCTGACTCGCCCTGTCTCCTGGAGCCACCCCAGCCCCTGTCACTCACAAACCAGACATGAAATACACAACCTAGCAGAGGCAGGCTGGATGGTTAGGCAACAAAATAACTACTTTATTGAAGTGGTATTTTCAAACACAGAATGTTAAAACCAACATCACTAAAAGATGTATTTTATCATTCTGAGTTCAGGCATACTAAATTCCTTTTTGTTCCATGTTCCCTGGGTCGGTTAGGATTATAAGATGTTATAATCAAACTGCCCATTCTGGCCTATGGAAACAAGTAGCCTTGCAATAGTGAAACAGGAACTTAGCTGCAATTCACTATCAGAACATGCCACACACATCATGGCATGTCCTACCTTTGACAAACAATGCACCCTGCCCATGGGGGTACCTTGGGCCTACCTTCGGTGTGACTAACAGGTAGAAAGGGGTAGGTTTAGGGACCAGCAAGTGGGTGCACTCGCCAAGTCAACATGGAAGTCCGAGACTGCACACAGGCTCTGCAGTGGCAGGCCTGAGCCACATTTTACAAGCTACTTCTGTGGATGGCACAACCTGTGCTGCAAGCCCACCAGTGGTACAAAAGGGGAAGGTGATGGACGGAGCATATGAACCAATCAAACCATCACACCCAGTCAACAGATCAGGGTTTGATCCATCACCGTTCTTTAGCCCACTCTGCCACCCCAGTTCAGACATGGCCATATGCAAATCAGTCTGACCCTGTGCCTCATGGGAACAGTCCAGCCCGAACTGACAAGCCATGTCTTCCCTGGACCGGAAACAAGCTTCTTAGGACCGGTTTCTGACATTTCAGCCGTCATCAGCCAGGCTTGCTTGAATCCAGTGTCAAAGTGAGCAAGGGACTCATGTCTGAGCAGACCCTGCCAAGTTATAGCGAACAAAGTGGCACAAAAGGGGGTGGTGATGGACGGAGCATCTGAACCTTACACCCAGTCAACAGATCAGGGTTTGATCCATCACCGTTCTTTAGACCACTCTGCCACCCCAGTTCATACATGGCCACATGCAAATCAGTCTGACCCTGTGCCTCATGGGAACAGTCCATCCCAAACTGCCAAGCCATGTCTTCCTTGGACCGGAAACAAGCTTCCTAGGACCAGTTTATGGCATTTCAGCCGTCATCATCCAGGCTTGCTTGAATCCAGTGGCAAAGTGAGCAAGGGACTCACTTCTGAGCATACCCTTCCAACTTATGGCGAACAAAGCGGTACAAAAGGGGGTGGTGATGGACGGAGCATCTGAACCAATCAAACACTCACACCCAGTCAACAGATCAGGGTTTGATCCATAACCGTTCTTTAGTCCACTCTGCCACCCCAGTTCAGACATGGCCATATGCAAATCAGTCTGACCCTGTGCCTCATGGGAACAGTCCAGCCCGAACTGCCAAGCCATGTCTTCCCTGGACCGGAAACAAGCTTCCTAGGACCGGTTTATGCCATTTCAGCCGTCATCAGCCTGGCTTGCTTGAAACCAGTGGCAAAGTGAGCAAGGGACTCACGTCTGAGCATACCCTGCCAACTTATGGCGAACAAAGCGGTACAAAAGGGGGTGGTGATGGACGGACCATCTGAACCAATCAAACACTCAGACCCAGTCAACAGATCAGGGTTTGATCTATAACCGTTCTTTAGTCCACTCTGCCACCCCAGTTCAGACATGGCCATATGCAAATCAGTCTGATCCTGTGCCTCAGGGGAACAGTCAAGCCCGAACTGTCAAGCCATGTCTTCCCTGGACTGGAAACAAGCTTCCTAGGACCGGTTTCTGGCATTTCAGCCGTCATCAGTCAGACTTGCTTGAATCCAGTGGCATAGTGAGCAAGGGACTTATGTCTGAGCATATCCTGCCAGCTTATTGCGAACAAAGCGGTACAAAAGGGGGTGGTGATGGACAGAGCATCTGAACCAATCAAACACTCACTCGCAGTCAACAGATCAGAAATTGATCCATCACCGTTCTTTAGCCCACTCTGCCACCCCAGTTCAGACATGGCCATATGCAAATCAGTCTGACCGTGTGCCTCATGGGAACAGTTCAGCCCGAACTGCCAAGCCATGTCTTCCCTGGACCGTAAACAAGCTTCCCAGGACCGGTTTCTGGCATTTCAGCCGTCATCAGCCAGGCTTGCTTGAATCCATTGGCAAAGTGAGCAAGAGACTCACGTCTGAGCATACCCTGCCAACTCATGGCGAACAAAGCTGTACAAAAGGGGGTCTTGATGGATGGAGCATCTGAACCAATCAAACACTCACACCCAGTCAACAGATCAGGGTTTGATCCATCACCGTTCTTTAGCCCACTCTGCCACCCCAGTTCAGACATGGCCATATGCAAATCAGTCTGACCCTGTGCCTCATGGGAACAGTCCAACCCGAACTGCCCAGCCATGTCTTCCCTGGACCGGAAACAAGCTTCCTAGGACCAGTTTATGGCATTTCAGCCGTCATCAGCCAGGCTTGCTTGAATTCAGTGGCAAAGTGAGCAAGGGACTCACGTCTGAGCATACCCTTCCAACTTATGGCGAACAAAGCGGTACAAAAGGGGGTGGTGATGGACGGAGCATCTGAACCAATCAAACACTCACACCCAGTCAACAGATCAGGGTTTGATCCATAACCGTTCTTTAGTCCACTCTGCCACCCCAGTTCAGACATGGCCATATGCAAATCAGTCTGACGTTGTGCCTCTGGGGAACAGTCAAGCCCGAACTGCCAAGCCATGTCTTCCCTGAACGGGAAACAAGCTTCCTAGGACCGGTTTCTGGCATTTCAGCCGTCATCAGTCAGACTTGCTTGAATCCAGTGGCATAGTGAGCAAGGGACTTATATCTGAGCATATCCTGCCAGCTTATTGCGAACAAAGCAGTACAAAAGGGGGTGGTGATGGACGGAGCATCCGAACCAATCAAACACTCACACCCAGTCAACAGATCAGGGATTGATCCATCACCGTTCTTTAGCCCACTCTGGCACCCCAGTTCAGACATGGCCATATGCAAATCAGTCTGACCCTGTGCATCATGGGAACAGTCCTGCCCGAACTGCCAAGCCATGTCTTCCCTGGACCGTAAACAAGCTTCCTAGAACCAGTTTCTGGCATTTCAGCCGTCATCAGCCAGGCTTGCTTGAATCCATTGGCAAAGTGAGCAAGGGACTCACGTCTGAGCATACCCTTCCAACTTATGGCGAACAAAGCGGTACAAAAGGGGGTGGTGATGGACGGAGCATCTGAACCAATCAAACACTCACACCCAGTCAACAGATCAGGGTTTGATCCATAACCGTTCTTTAGTCCACTCTGCCACCCCAGTTCAGACATGGCCATATGCAAATCAGTCTGACGTTGTGCCTCTGGGGAACAGTCAAGCCCGAACTGCCAAGCCATGTCTTCCCTGAACGGGAAACAAGCTTCCTAGGACCGGTTTCTGGCATTTCAGCCGTCATCAGTCAGACTTGCTTGAATCCAGTGGCATAGTGAGCAAGGGACTTATATCTGAGCATATCCTGCCAGCTTATTGCGAACAAAGCAGTACAAAAGGGGGTGGTGATGGACGGAGCATCCGAACCAATCAAACACTCACACCCAGTCAACAGATCAGGGATTGATCCATCACCGTTCTTTAGCCCACTCTGGCACCCCAGTTCAGACATGGCCATATGCAAATCAGTCTGACCCTGTGCATCATGGGAAAAGTCCTGCCCGAACTGCCAAGCCATGTCTTCCCTGGACCGTAAACAAGCTTCCTAGAACCAGTTTCTGGCATTTCAGCCGTCATCAGCCAGGCTTGCTTGAATCCATTGGCAAAGTGAGCAAGAGACTCACGTCTGAGCATACCCTGCCAACTTATGGCGAACAAAGTGGTACAAAAGGGGATGGTGATGGACGGAGCATCTGAACCAATCAAACACTCACACCCAGTCAATAGATCAGGGTTTGATCCATCCACCAGCAGCATTTGATTTACAGGCCCTGGGTACACATGTTGCACTGTACTAGGGTCTGACCAGTAAATCAAATAGGCCAATCATGGAGTCACTAATCCATTCATTCATTCATTCATTACAACAATTTACAATAGAGACCATATGCACTTTAGCACTGATCATCAGTGGTAAAGTGCTCAGAGTCATAAAACCACTAACAATAGGTCAGAAGAAATACAGGAGGAAGGCAAAAAGTTCAGGGATGACCCAGGAAAAGGGCCAAGTCCAACACTACAGAATTGTAGATTTCTTCCAAAAGGGAAAACGGTGCACAGACAAAATATCGACTCCAAAATATCGACTGGACATAATATCGACTTTTAAATATAGACTGGGCAAAATATCGACTGGACAGAATATCGACTACAAAAATATCGTTTTTAAGGTAAGTGAAGTAATATCGACTGTATAAAATATAGATAGCAAAAATATTGAATTTTTAATAATATATAATATTTTATAGTGTATTTTTATGTAATATTATGTGTGAAAAGTGTGTATTAATGTTATAAATAATGTTATTAAATGAATTTTGTTTTTATAATAATTGCGTAATTTAATTCTGTAGCGGGTTGTGGGTTTATAGGGGAATAGGGTGGGAAGTAATTTAATTATAATTAATTAAATATGTAAATTAATTCATTGATATTAATTTAAAATTCATTGTAAATTAATTTATATGTGTTAATTAATTTAATAGTAATTGCAAATTAATTAATAATAATTGATTAATTGGTAAATATGTAAATGTTACTAATTTAATGCAGTAGCGGGTTGTGGGATTATAGGGGAATAGGGTGGGAAGTAATTTAATTAATAATACTTAAATATGTTAATATATTTATTGATAGTAATTAGTAAATAATTGATAATTAATGTATATGTGTTAATTAATTAAATAGTAATTGTTAATAATTTTATATAAATTGATTAATTTGTTAATATGTGATTTTTACAAATTTAAATATTACAACTGCGCTTTACAACGCTTTCCCTACTGTTGCACCCACTGGAGTGGGTATAGTAATTTTAACCCCTACGCTATCCAACACTTTCCCTACTGTTGCACCCACTGGAGTGGGAATAGTAATTTTAACCCCTACGCTATCCAACGCTTTCCCTACTGTTGCTCCCACTGGAGTTTGAATAGTAATTTTAACCCCTACGCTATCCAACGCTTTCCCTACTGTTGCACCCACTGGAGTGGGAATAGTAATTTTAACCCCTACGCTATCCAACGCTTTCCCTACTGTTGCACCCACTGGAGTGGGAATAGTAATTTTAACCCCTACGCTATCCAACGCTTTCCCTACTGTTGCACCCACTGGAGTTGGAATAGTAATTTTAACCCCTACGCTATCCAACGCTTTCCCTACTATTGCACCCACTGGAGTGGGAATTGTAATTTTAACCCCTACACTATCCAACGCTTTCCCTACTGTTGCACTCACTGGAGTGGGAATAGTAATTTTAACCCCTATGCTATCCAACGCTTTCCCTACTGTTGCAACCACTGGAGTTGGAATAGTAATCTTAACCCCTACGCTATCCAACGCTTTCCCTACTGTTGCACCCACTGGAGTGGGAATAGTAATTTTAACCCCTACGCTATCCAACACTTTCCCTACTGTTGCACCCACTGGAGTGGGAATATTAATTTTAACCCCTACGCTATCCAACGCTTTCCCTACTGTTGCACCCACTGGAGTTAGAATAGTAATTTTAACCCCTACGCTATCCAACGCTTTCCCTACTATTGCACCCACTGGAGTGGGAATAGTAATTTTAACCCCTACACTCTCCAACGCTTTCCCTACTGTTGCACCCACTGGAGTGGGAATAGTAATTTTAACCCCTACGCTATCCAACGCTTTCCCTACTGTTGCACCCACTGGAGTTGGAATAGTAATTTTAACCCCTACGCTATCCAACGCTTTCCCTACTGTTGCACCCACTGGAGTGGGAATAGTAATTTTAACCCCTACCCTATCCAACACTTTCCCTACTGTTGCACCCACTGGAGTGGGAATATTAATTGTAACCCCTACGCTATCCAACGCTTTCCCTACTGTTGCACCCACTGGAGTTGGAATAGTAATTTTAACCCCTACGCTATCCAATGCTTTCCATACGCTTGCACTCTTTGGAGTGGGAATAGTATTTTTTACACTTCTGGTATCGTACGGTAATATAATAGTATCTTATTTAATTATAGTATGTTACTATATATATATGTTTTAACAAATATGATTGTAAAACATTATTTTTATTAATTTCATTTATTATTTAATTATTATAATTTAATTTAAGTATTTTTAAGTATATTTTAGTAGTTAAATTTTAATATTAATTTAATTTAACACTGTTTTTAATAAAGTCGATATTTTTTACAACTATATTATTGTAAACGATATTTTGTACTCAATATTTTTGTACTTACCTGTTTGTAGATACAAACTCGATATTTTGACTGTCGATATTTTGTCCACGATATTTTTGCAAGTCGATATTTTGTCCCTCGATATTATTTCAGTGATCCAGGGAAAACAGTTATTTGGAATTCCAATAAATTATATGATTGTAGCAAGAAGCATACGCTAAAATAAAAAAACTACAGTTGAGACTGTTTTAGGTGTCTGTTAATCTAACTGAGCATGTATGTGAGAAAGACAATAGTAACTTGTCCTAAACCAACATATATGTCAACATGGGGAGAATCCATTACCATACATTAATTACCATTAATGCCTCCACTGTGCAGCACTTTACCTTGCAGGTAAGTCCCATGCAGGTAAGCATTTTTTAACTAGCATAGTTTTTATGTTACTTAAAAAAGTGGATTAGTTGCTGAAAAGGTAAAGGGGTAAGGGTGATTTTAGGGTTCAGGGCTGGGTAGACCAGCTACTACGTGATACCTAGATGACAGATGAATTGTTGCATCATTCTCACAAGCTCCATTGCTCTATTGCTGTTTTAAATAATTGCTCTATTGCTGTTTTCCAAATCACCGTGCCGCCACAAGCTCTATTGCTGTTTTAAAAATCATCACACCCTTAAAAGTAATTGGTTCTTTCATTAAGGACTTAAAACCAACTGTACTATTGCCGCTTCTTGCATGCACTGTAATTCTATGAATTAATTTTAAATAACCCATTGGTCCTGACCTCTCAATTTTCAATATTGTTTCTCGCCCTCACTTCTTCTGTGGTCCAACAGAGCTTTGCTGATTGGATGGATGGAAGAACAATGCCAGTTTCCCCCTACTTCCACTTGCACATTCAGCGGTAGCCATCTCAAGAGGGAGACAGTCTAGTCTCTCCCCACGGCCACCAGACTCACAGTACTAAAGTAAGGGGTGGTGCCGACGAGCAGCGGACCAGCTGCTAGATGATACCTAGGTGCCAGAATAGTTGTTGCATCATTGTCACAAGCTCCATTGCTCTATTGCTGTTTTAAAAAATTGCTCTATTGTTGTTTTAAAAACCACTGTGCCGCCACAAGCTCTATTGCTCTTTGAAAAACCACTGTGCCGTTAAAACTCATTGGATGTTTTAGTAAGGACTCAAAACCAACTGTCAGTATTGCGGCTTCTCGCATGCACTGTAGTTCTATGAATTAATTTTAAATAACCTCTTGGTTCCTACCTCTCAATTTCCAATATTATTTCCTCGCCATCTCTTCCTCCCCGGTCCATCACAGCTTTGCTGATTGACTGGAGGGAAGAACAACGCCAGTTTCCCCCTACTTCCGCTTGCACATTCAGCGGTAGCCATCTTGAGAAGGAGCCGGTCTGGTCTCTCCCCAGGGCCACTAGCCTCACAGTACTAAAGTGGCGGATGGCACCGACCCGCGGCGGACCAGCTGTTAGATGATACCTAGGTGCCAGATGAGTTGTTGCATCTTTCTCACAAGCTCCATTGCTCTATTGCTGTTTTAAAAATTGCTCTATTGCTGTTTTAAAAATCACTTTGCCGCCACAAGGAGTATTGCTGTTTTAAATATCACTGCACCATTAAAACTCATTGATTCTTTCATTAAGGATTTAAGACCAACTGTCACTATTGCCGCTTCTGGCATGCACTGTAATTCTATGAATTAGTTTTAAATAACCTCTTGGTTCCTACCTCTCAATTTCTGATTTTGTTTCCTTGCCCTCACTTCCTTCCGGTGATGTAAATAATTAATTTACTCTCTTAATTTCTATGCAGGTAAGTACTTAATCAATAATAACTCAATCGAAATGAAGGAAAACAGAGTCCGTGGTGCAAGAGTTTCTAAGGGTTTTATTCCTCATAAAGGAATCAGGATATCATGTTCTGACCACCACACAGGATGTCAGAAGGGATAGATGAGCGCGCTCTCGTTTATTGACAATACATAGCTTATATACTTGATTTACATCATAATGTTCAATGTAAGAGGCGTAACAGCTGAGAGAAGACAAGATAACAGTATACACGTGGTGCTAGTACATCATCAAGAGGCGTAAACTAGGCGTGAACTAGGGTGTGTGCTAGAAAACGTCACTGATAGGTGACGCAAGTGGGTGGCACCAAGGGGTGGTGCTAACAGAATGTTGCAATGTCAGCAGAAATCGGAAGCTTGGATGCGCGCGCAGCTGCATGACGTGTGATAGACGGGGTGCAGGGGACTTGACATTTACACTGACGGAAAGAGACAGAAGTCTGGCATGTCAGATCAACTTGTGCTTCTATCATATCTGATATCTGATGTTTAGGAACTGAGCTATCTGGGCAGAAAGGTCTCTAGAGCAGAAGCTATTCTATACTTGCTGTGAATGCGTGTATAAGCGCCTGAGTGTCTGTATGAGAAGCGTGGGGCATGGGGCCTTCCATGGAAGCATGGCAACAGAGGCTATGAATTACTTGCATAAAGACAGGTCGGCCCTTTAGCCCTGTAGCTGAGGAAGGATGTTTACTGAAGCTAGCAGGCTGGAATGTATCTTCGGGGAGGAAAACAGATAACTCGAAGGTTATAGTCAATCTTGGCAGGCAGCAGGCTGAGCTGAGCACGGAGGGCCGCGCTAGAAGTAAGTCAGAGTTCACGGGTACGGGGGCTGCTTGGGCAGAGGCCCTCGCAGTCAGAAGCCAGAGAAGAGGCTCGGTGGCAGAGATTCAGGGCCTACTTTCAGCCAGGCTGAAAACGTAGGAGTACACTTCAAAAAGACGTTGGCATAGCATACTTAGGAACGGACCATCAAACCCATTCATGGTGGGTCTGAAAGAGGACAAGTTAACGTTGGACGCAAATGTATTTGCGTCTTCATAGCTGGTACAGGAGGGAAGTTACATGCACTTTTAACTCGTACATGGAGTCGGTGGGGTACTCGCTAGGGAACACAACATGACCATAAAATTTATATTACCTCACCGGTCCACCACCGCTTAGCTAATTGAATGGAGGGAGGAAAACACCAGTTTTCCCCAACTTCCGCTTGCACAGTAAGTGGAAGCCATCTGTCTAGTCCCTCCCTAGGGCCACCAGCCTCACAGTACTAAAGTGGGGGATGGCACTGATGTGCAGTGGACTCGCACCAAAGGCAAGCCCGTTGCGCCCGTCCGAGTCCGGAAAACGTTTACCTCCAAAAACGTTGCCATTTTTTCTTCAGGTCATTGCTTTCCTAGGGAATCAATCTTAGCCTTAAATAGAAACCTCCCAAACTGTCAAAACTCTCTGGGTGTAGCTAACTGGAAAGGGCCAATCTGTTGCAAGATTTGCAAACATGTGCTTAGGCCTACACAGGATATTTTAGCAAAAAATAGCACCATACCAACTTGCCTATGCAGTGGGCTAATAAATGCTTGGTCTATGTGCATGCCCAACATATTTACGAGCTAATATTAAATGACAATCTCGACTGCCTTTTTGTAACTGAAACCTGGTTGAAGGCCTGGTGCAATCTAGACACAATCAATGTCCTCCCTCTGGCTAGTTCATTCGGAGATTAGACAGACTAGAACAACATGGGGGAGGTCTTGCAATTATCAATCGTAGCTCTCTGAAGTGCTCGACATCTCAACTATCAGAAATAAAAGGAGCAGAGTGTATCAGCTTCTGCTTCCAATTAGAAGACTCCTTCGCGTTTGCAGGAGCATTACTCTAACGCCCACCGGGACCCTACAAGGCACTTCTGGAAAATATTGGGGACATAGTGAGCTCACTTACCATTAGATTCTCCAAATTCACTCTGTTAGGAGACTTCAATATCCATCTTCACACACATAATGACCCAGGAGCAACTTGCTTTAAGAAAATCATGGACATTTTCGGCTTAGAGCAACGGATCATTCCGCTACTCATAATGCCGGTCACATGTTAGATTGTATTTGTTCCAAACTCAAAACCCTTAAAGTCAAGCCCCCAGTTGACTTAAGCTGGACCGATCACAAGCTAATTACCTTTGAAATCATAGCAGAGAGTGCTCCAAACATCAAGGGGCATACCAGGCTGCTTCAACTAGACACGCCTGGATGGAGGGAGATGACAGCTCACCCTGATCTTCATCCAGTTGCTCAAACCTGCACACCTAACCTGTCAGGAGATCCTACGGTAGACAACCAGCTCTTAACGCAGTGGATTTATACCCTGAGGGACCGTGTTGCACCCTGAGGTTCACAAAACGGCCACCCAAAAAGAAGCCCTCCGACCCATGTTATTTGCACACTCTGAAAGAGCTACAAACCCGCTGTAGAACCCTAGAACGCAAATGTCATCGGAACTACAATCAGACTGAACTAAGCAATTTTAAAGTGGCCCTCAAAAAGTATCACTCTCAGATCAAAATAGCCAAAAAAGCCTACTTTACAGAAGTAATCAAAACAACAAACTCTTCACCTTAACCAATCCTAAAGTCTTACAACAAGAGAGCCCCATCGCAGTCCCTTTGCAACAGCATTACAGACTACTTCGAACAGAACGTTTTGACATTACAAAAAGATTTCTTTCCTCCCTTTGTTCCTTAAACTAACAATGATGCCACTCTGGGCAAAGATAGAGCGACTCTGCAAATGTTAAAGCCAATCACCCCTGAAGAATTGCATCATGCGATTCTTACTACAACATTGGGCTCCCCATATGATCCCTGCCCTCCTCTAATCCTACCCACCTTAATCAACACTGTAAACCCCATCATAAATAAAATAATAACTGCTTCCTTGTCAGCTGCTAAGATACCTGCAGAATGGAAGCTTTCAGCTGTGTAGCCACTACAAAAACAAACAACTTATGGACCTCACTACCCTTTCCAATTTTCAACCTATTTCTCTTCTAACTTGCCTCAGGAAGATCACAGAAAAAATCATCAATATCCAACTTACAACATACTGGAAGAAGCAAATCAGCTTCACCCCAACCAATCCGGTTTTAGATCCCAACACTCAACAGAATCAGCCTTATTGTATATAGTTGAGTCCCTCAGAGCTGCCCTTGACCAAGGGAAAAATGCTGTCCTAGTGTTACTAGACCTGTTGGCTGCATTCAACACGGTCTCACATACAATCCTCTTAGACCGTCTCTCATCCATCGGCATTTCCCATACAGTCCTGGCCTGGCTAAAGAAACTTCTTGCAGAACACAGTCAAGTAATCACACTTGGCCAATACAAATCAGAAGAAAAACCACTGCTATCTGGTGTCCCTCAGGGGTTCAGTCTTAGCCCAACACTTTTCAAAGCCTAAATGGCCTCATTAATAATCCTGATATCGTCCTTAACATAGAGACCATTGCATATGCGGATGATATGCAGTTAATCCTAGATTTGGATATTAACACCACACAGGCAGAAGAAAACCTACGCCTATATCATACCGCTACTTTTAATTGGATGAAAACTAACTATCTAAAGTGTAACTCAGAAAAACCCCAGAAATACTCCCACTAGGGCAAGATAACACTTTCTCCCCTAAGAGATGGTGGGCAGCCGATACCCCCCCAACCAACACTGTGAAAGCGGTCAGAAACTTGGGAATTAAATTTGACTCCACACTCTCCTTCAAACAGCTAGCACTGGCAGTTGCTGGTACTTGTTTCCTTATCATAAAAACACTAAAAAAATTATTTTATCTGCTCCTCATCTCAGCCAGATAGACAGTTGCGGTGGCCCTAATCACGTCTAGACTGGACTACTGCAACAGCCTTTAGGCAGGTACAAACAAGTCAGTTTTACACAAGCTCCAAATGGTCCAATGAGCAGCAGCACATCTAGTGCTGAAATGGCCTAGGAGGTCCTCTGCATCAGCACCTTTATAAACACTCCACTGGCTGCCAATCCACAAAAGACCTCTGTTTACGGTCCTGATAATCACTTTAAGGATAGTCGACTTGTCAGGTCCCCACTATCTCTGAACCAGATTCATGTGCTACACACTCTCCAGGAGTCTTAGGTCATCTAACGCTAATCTGCTGAAAATACCTGCATTCAGATTTGTCTCGAAAGGAAAAAAATCTCTTGCAGTAATAGGCTCTAAGGCATGGAACAAACTCCCAAACCAGCTCCGCCTGCTCCAATCCGGGACTCTTTTCAGGAAAGCCCTAAAGATTTTCTCAACATCTGACACTCTATACAGAACTATTATCTAATACCTTTCCAACCCCAGGTTCTGCTTAGCCCCATGATGTTCCTCAGAGTGATAGTAGCTTACTACAAGTGTCCAATTACATTACATTAAATAGTGGTAAAAGTAGGTAAAGGTGATATTAAGATTTAGGTTTGGGTAGAGACGAAAGGAGATAAGGGTCATTCTAAAGTTCAGGGTGAGTACAGTTTTTTTTTATTGTCAACTTTTAATAAACATCTTCGTCTTTATATAACTACTAGCAGGGGGCAAAAGGGGGCTTGGGGCAGTATTTTAGGTTTCTGGGCACTCCTGCCCGGGCCCCCGCCCGCCCCTACATTGCCCAGACCGCCTCCCGCCTCCTGCCCGCCTCCCTCCCGCCTCGCCTTTGCCTTACCCGAGCCGTCGCTCCTCCCCGCGCTCCGGACTTCACCGCCACTCCTCTTTTAGGCTTCTGTGCACTCCCGCCCGGGCCCCCGCCCGCCCCGACATTGCCCAGACCTCCTCCCGCCTCCCGCCCGCCTCCCGCATCGCCTTTGCCTTACGTGAGCCACCGCTCTTCCCCACGCTCCGGACTTCACCGCCACTCCTCGCCGCTTGTCACCCTCCTTCACCGCCACTCCTCGCCGCTCGTCACCGCTCCTCCCCGCCATTCGTCATTACGCACGTCGAGGTCGCGGTCAGCGCTACATCGCGGCCGGCGCTAGTTTTAGGGGACTACTTTGTTTTTAAATTTAAATTTTTTAATTTACGTTTTATTTTTATTTTATATCACCTATGTCCATCTACACACCCTGAGGATTCCAACAATGTATTGGGTGTGTGGATTGGCGCTGTGGTTCCCGAGTTTACCTTGCCAAAAGGTTTCTGTTCTCTCTTTATAATAGTAGTATAGATTAACCCATGCCAAAGTGGAATAGTTATTTTTTTTAAAACATGTATTTAATGACCAATTACAAACAATCGTAATGTCTGACTGGATACATCGCTACTCCCTTAACATAGCTTTTGTTTGAGCAACATGAAGTGACACAGTTAACATAGCTTATCGAGCAGTAGGCATAGACAGATGATGACTATAGCAAACAGATAAAGCTACAGCTGGCAGGCAAACCTGATAGAGACTCATCAGATACCCTGTTAAGGTCAGTTACTTCTAACCTATCTAAACCATCTGACCCTTGTTTCTTGGATGAATTTAGGGTGGAGAAGAGCCTCTGTAAGACGTTAGAGCATTGTTTGGGAAAGTCTTACAATCCCACAGCAACGAGTGCCTATAAAGAGGCTCTGAAAAAATTCTGCAAACTGATGCGGAGTTAGATGAGGGAAAACTTTGCAAGTCATATTGAGAGCTCAGATAACTTGGTTAGAGACATTTTTAATATTGTAAAATACTTTAGCATTCTGGCAGCGATGGATAGCAACTTTCATCCCTCTTCTACTCTCCACACAGGCCTGTCAGAATTATTTGAGGAAAAAATCTCAAAACTTTGGGCCATATTATCCAGCCTGGGCGATAAAATTATCGCCACTTTATCAGCAGGAAACGCAGCTAAAGCAGCGATAATGGGCTTGATAATATGCTCTATGACATTCCAATCGAAGCTCATGCTAGATATGAAGGACATCTAACATGTGCTTCGATTGGAATTCCATAGAACATATTATCAAGCCCATTATCGCCACTTTAGCAGCAGTTTTCTGCCGATAATTTATCGCCCAGGGTTGATAATATGTCCCTTTGTTACTCATTTCCACTAGATATGGAGCTAGCTATTGGCACCGACTCCCTCATATCCTTTTAAAAATGTCTCCCTATATCAATTGAGAACTCATTGGCAGAACTCTTGAAGTGCAATTCTGGCTCTCCAAGGGACTGTTGCCCTTCTTGTTTTTTTAGAATAATGGCCACCTGGTTAATTTCAATGTTGAACCAGATTTGGAATTCCCCTTGAAATCTGGCAGCTTTCCAGCCAAATGGAAACAGGCGGTCTTGCTGCCATTGTTAAAAAAACCTTATGCTGATCCTGGAGTTCTCAGCAATTTATGACCTATTTCCCTGATGCCAGTCCCTGCCAAAATCCAAGAGAAGATGGTTCAGAGACACTTAGCTGACTTTGTAGAGGCTAATGCCCTCCTACAGGATACTTAATTGTGCTTCCAAGCTGGGTACAGCAGGAAGTTTTCTCTACATGAATTCTCTGATTCAGTGAGATCGACTGTGGATGGCAGTGCTTCTGCCATGATAGTACTTCTAGACCTGTCAGCAGGATTGGTTATGGTCGCACAACCAATCTTGCTGAAGAGGTATATGTACGACCTTCCAAATAGCGCCTCGTAAATTGAGTCGCATTTATGACTCACAATTTTCGAGGCACTATTTGGCATGTCCAATAGTATGTTTAACACTGATTGCGTTTCCCAATACGGTCGCAAATTATGAGGCTCACGAATATTAATGAGCCTCTCGCAATTTGTGAACCCATTGGGTATGACAGGCCCTCCCATGGAAGGTGGCATGCTGGGCTCTGCAGACCACCCTTTCTGGGACTGCTTTTAAATAAAGCAGCTTTAAAAATAAAAAAATGAAACCTGTTTTCCTAAAAGGAAAATGGCATGTATTTGAAAAAAAAAATTAAACAATTTTGTTTAATTTTGTAAGGGAAGCAGTGGTCCATAGGACCACTGCCTGCCTTTAAAACAATAATATTGCATGCATTTGCGAAGGGGAAGGGGTCCCCTGGGGACTCCTTCCAATTTGCAAATGCATTACCACCTACTTGAAGTAGGTGGTAAGTGCTTTTAGGAAGGCATCGCCCCTTCCTAACAGCGAGTCGCAAAACAGTTTTTTTGCGAGTCGCACAAACAGGCCTAAGACCCTTTTGCACTTGCTAAAAAGTGTTGTACATCTAGCCCAAAGCCACGTAGGAATGCAATAGACGGTACTTTCTTGGATTCGGTCCTATCTTTAAGATCGCTCCCAACAGGTCTTTCTTTGACCTTTTTTCATCTTCAAAGAAACCATTGGTGTGCGGAGTGTCACAGGGCTCGGCTCTGAGCCCGCTGCTTTTCAATCTTTACCTTGCCCCACTGGGCACCATTATTGTATCTTGGGGCGTGAATATAGTTTCCGATGTGGATTTTATGCAGCTGGTCTTTTCCTTTAAAGAACACTCTGCATAAATTCAAGGAATACCTGAAGAATATCTCTGTCTGAATGAATGGTATTTGTTTAAAACTAAATGCTGATAAAACCGAGGTCTTGTTCTTTAGTCAGTCATCACCCCGCTATATAATCTCTGGTAGTACACAGAGCTGAACCCTCCCTCAATCCCGGCTGATTCCGCAAGCGATTTGGGAATCAAGTTGAATAGGGATCTCTCATTATTATTATTATTATTATTATTTGTATACTTGTAGAGCGCAGGCTGTCACCCAGAGGGCATCCTGGCGCTTTGAACTTCGGCGGAAACACTGCTCGCTGCTCAGGCAATTTTCGGAAACACAGCACAAATCCAACAGATCTCGTCTAACTGCTTTTAGAAGCTTGATCTATTAGGAAATGTGTCCGCTTTCTGCCAGAGGAGAGCTGTAAGATCACAGTCCATGCTCTGGTGACCTCTCAGTTGGATTATGCTAACAGCCTTCACATGGGGCTTCCTGTCTACTTGATTCATAGATCAGAGATACTCCGGAATTCGCCAGCAGCGTTGATTCGACGGGCACCTTCTTGCACCCCATCTCCTGTCTCTTGAGACAGTTACGTTGACTCGCAGTGGCCAAGAGGATTGAGTTTAAAGCACTGACTTTGGTGTTTCGAGCCACAAAGGGGCTTCGGCCCATGCTATCTTAAGCAGATGTTTAGTCTCTATCATCAGGAGTGGACCCTGAGAGCCAATCACCAGTGACTCCTTTGTGTCCCACAATATTTCAAAACCTGACAAGGTGGCCGGTCCTTCTCGGTAAGGACATCTAAACTCTGAAAATCCCTGCCTGCCCACCTGTGCCAGATTAAGGCAGTACAGAAGTTTAGGAAGGCCTTAAAAACCTTTCTCAAGTGTAGTCTCCTGGCCTATCTTTTTGTTAGTCTGCTACTGGCGCCGGGATACCTCTGTTGAGGGAGCTGCACCCTCTACAAATTACAATTGATTGATTGATAACAAATAAGACTACAGTTACTCCACAGATTACAAAAGTACAATCAAGGTGTACACATTCCCCTTTCTCACATCGATAATTCAGGACAATCTGTCATAAATTTTGGCGAAACAACCTTACCCTCCCCCTCTGTCTCTCCAATCTTCTTGTCACTCTGATATGAGCCCAAAAACGCCCCTGAGGTGGCACTGGGGAGACAGCAGTTCATTATAGTCATTGGTGTGAGTGTTCAAGTATACCATCTCTCTAGGCCAATCTTCTAGGTTGGGGGCTGGGCCTCCTGCCCAATGCATTGCCACCCAGTGCATAGCCAGAAGCATCCCTATAGCAAGCAGTCTCCTGACACTCTTATCCACCTGTTTATCGATTCCTAAAAGGGCAAGCTTCGGGTCTGACTTTAGAGAAGTGCCAGTTAGGTGGGCAGTGCCAAGCGGTGTGCGAAAATCCAGCCCCTGAAGCAGGGTAAACTTGACACTCCGTGGAGTTGGGTAACCCATAGCGATGCAGGCTCTCCAGTGTGTTAACTTATTTATAGTGTATCTGTCAGTGCCTACCATTTAGGGAGACAAATGCAAATAGAACAATTGATGGACAGAATGCAGAACAATGTCACACATTCACCCCAGTACAGAGGTCTGGGCCCAAGTCCATAGTTTTTTTGCTCACCATGTCATTCCAATTTGGACAAAGCCAATGCAAATCAGTCTTGACCCTGCGCCCAATGGCAACAGTCCAGCCTGAACTTCCAGGCCAGGTCCTCCCTGGACTTGAAACAAGCATCCTAGGACCGGTTTTGGACTTTCAGTCCTCATCAGCCAGGATAGCTTGAAGTGCAGAAATATTGCCAAATTTGGTCATCAATAACTGAAATTCTAAGCACGCCTTCATCATAGATGGCCTCCTGCGCGCAAGCGTAGAGCCTAGACATCAACTTTACAGGAACTTTTGGCTGTATAAAAGAGGAAATCACTGGCACATGCAGGAGCTACTGCATGTAATCCCTAATAAATACTGGGCTCTGTAGTATTGGAAATAGGTAAGTGCTGATGCCAGATGGACCCCTGCGAGGACAGACTTCCAGCTATCCAGTCTTCATTTCAGAAGAAATCTTCCATCATGGTTATACCTAATATGTGTGGAGCCTGTAATACACTTGTCTTCCTCCCCATTGGGAACCATGAGCTCTAATAGCGCACGTGGGGAGTACATAAAGGAGACAGACTGCTGCACCACCAGGCTCCGTCAAGCATGAATCGCAGAGTTTAAAGAGTCAAATGTATTGTTGCGTCTCACTATGTTATGAAATACAGTCTGAGGCAGGGTGTGTGGATCAGCGGCATCCCTCTCTATGTGCAAGTGAGGTAGGTCAAGTGGGCCATGAAGCTCTTAAGGTGCATAAGAGCTCTGTGCTGCTTTAATCTGGGGATGATGACCATTTTCATCAGTGCAATATTCCCCATTAAAAAAGGGGAAATTTTACCCAGTGCTTAAGAACTTCTTCAAGCCATTGTATTGCCTTCCCGTAATTATCTAATATAACAATCACTGGACCACTACGAATTTGTAAACCGATGTAGCACACCAAATCAGTTTTCAATTGTATACTATACTCTAAACCAACAGGGTCATGGCAGTAGTCAATGGGAAAATGATTGACTTGTCCCAGTTCGCTCAAAGTGCAACAGACCTCCAAAGGGAACCACCTCCCTGAGCATAGGAGAGAGATTTCTCTCCAGATCACAAATATACAGCAGGGTGTCATCAAAGTATGTTGAAATTATGAGGCAATAACCAGGAAAGCACAACCCCCTATGCTCATGGTACTCCCTAAGAGCGTACACCCATGGCTCAGCAATCAAGGTGTATAGTAAGGGTGATGAGGGAGATGAGGGGCAGCCCTGTCTAGTGCGCCTTGTGATCCGAATGGGGGCATGACTAAAGTACCCACATAAACCCTAGCCTCTGGGACAGCAGAGAGCACTGCAACTAGATGAAGAATTACATCACCTACTCCTATCCGCTCAAGA
Organism: Lissotriton vulgaris; assembly: GCF_964263255.1. NCBI lineage: Eukaryota > Metazoa > Chordata > Amphibia > Caudata > Salamandridae > Lissotriton > Lissotriton vulgaris. Next base: position 57,350,678 of record NC_141689.1, read on the forward strand.
ACAAACTTCATAAACACCCACTCTATAGAGTTGAATGCCTTTTCAGCATCTAAAAAGACTGCCGTAGACCTCACCACTAGGTCAACTCGTTGAATTACACCAAACAGTGTTCTAAGGTAATATGACAAACTACGACATGCAACAAATCCTGCCTACTCCAGATGGACCACTACTGATACAATTGGAGCCAGCCTGTTAGCAAATATCTTGGTGTCGACATTAAACAGCAACAAGGGGCTGTAAGAGGAGCACACATTAGGGGGGTTTCTTGGCTTTAATGGGGTTATGATTAAAGCCTCCCTCATTGACGTTGGCATCTCTCAGACTTCCACCATGTTCTCATAATTGTGACTACATGTGGTATAAGCAATTCCTGGAAGGCCTTATAAAAGGACACAATAAGGTCATCAATGCCGGGTGTTCCTACGACTTCCATGTTTTTGAGAGCAGAGCATATCTCTGAAGGGTCGAGGGGAGCCATGAGTTGCTCTCTAAGCTTTGTAGTAAGCTGCAACATGTGTATATGTTCCAGGTAATCAGTGATGGCCTCATTATTCGGTGAATGCAGCAGGAATACAAATCTGTGTAGTATCTATGGAACCTGTCACTTGACCAGCCATACAGCACCCCATCGCACCACACTAGAGGAAGCGTCATTGGCTTCCCAGTCACAGGTGCAGCCAATTCAATCTTTTCATGCACAAATGCAAAGCCTAAACAACACAGGACCAGAATACATTAACAATCTCATAAACTGTCACCAACCCACAAGACCACTACTCTCTGCCTCACTTACCCACATTTCCTGCATCCCAAAGCAAAATTGGACATTGCTCATAATTCTACATCACACCCAAGACATGGAACAACATCCCTCCTCACTTCTTGAGTTCTACAAGAAGCTGAAGACCTGGCTCATCTTTCAAGCACCTTGGGAACCTCCCACCAACCCAAGTGTCTGAATATCTCTTGGGTGATTAGTGCACTATAGAAATCAGCACTCAGACTGACCACGATGGAGGTCTTATCGTAGTTAGATACAGGGATCTGGTGACCCCCAATGGATAGTTTACTCTAGTCTTAGTCCAAGTCCACGTATAGAGTCCCATCCAGAGTTTCATGCTGGCGAGGCGGCAAGGAGTTCATAGTTGGTGAGAAGGCAGTTCACCTTTGAAGCTTCAGTCTGGCTGGTGATGCCTGCAGTCATTACTGATGCAAAGAGCAAGTCGCCGTCAGAGTTCTGCATTGGATCATGGGTCAGATACAGGGACTTCATTTGTCCCTGGAGAAAGTTTACGTCTTACTCAATATAGTTCCATGCAACGTAGTCTCAGATGGAGCTTCATGTTGGTAGATGCACAAGGAGATTGCGGTCAGCACAAACAGCAGATCACCATTGGAGATTCTCATTTTCTGGAGGGCTGGGCAGTTGTTGATTTAAAAAGCAGGTCATTATCAGTGATTTGTGTTGGTAGGAGGGACAGATGAAGATTCTGTTCTCTGTCAGAAAGAGCCAAGAACTTGTGTATGTTTACCTGGAGTCCAATGCTTACACTTTAGAGGTTAGAGAAGTGCTTTATGCCACCAGTCGAGTTCGAGGACCTTAAAAAACTATACTTGGAAGACATGACTCATTTCAGCAGAGCCCAAAGCAGGATCCAGCAAGTCCAGGCTAGTGCAGTTGAAATGGGTCAGCTGGTAAGTTGCAGAGAAGGCATTTATGTGTCCCTATAGCTCAATTGGGTCATCAAGCCACTCATGGAGAAACTTCTGGGATCTTAGGTTCAAGCCAAGCAGGTCTTGCCTATATATTTCCAATAGCAGGGTAGCCTCTCTTCTGAATCTTCTCCACAGGTGCAATAGTTTTTTGATGAAGGATCATCCTCAAGTGCCCTACTTAAATATGGTACCTAAGGTCCATAAACATGCCACTAGACCTCCGTTCCAGCCCATAGTCAGCACTCGCAACTCTATACATGAACCGATCGGAGTATACATAGACAGACACCTTCAAGAAAGCGTGAAAAAAATGCCCAGATACATTTAGGATACTTCTGATTTTCTCAACAAACTCAACAAGATTATTTTAAACCCTGATGAGCCAATTTACTTATGCACCATCAATGTGTGCTCTTTATGTACTTCCATTCCTCACAACCTAGGATTAGAAGCCATAGAAGCAGCATTACTTACTACGGACAAGCCCTTAGATCTGCAGGTTTTCTTAATGGAACTTATCCAATTTACCCTGTACCACAGCTATTTCACCTGCCTTGAAAAGATTTTCCTACAACTATTTGGTATAGCCATGGGCAACTGTGCTGCAGCTTCATATGCAAACCTGTTCATGCATCAATTTGAAACAGACCACATCACAAACAATCAAGAATGGAGTAACTATTTAACATGTTATTACAGATACATCGACGATATCTTTCTGATATGGAATGGGTCTGAGCAACAATTGATAACAGCCATCAACCAACTGAACCAAATTGACACCCGCATTCAGTTCACTTACACCATCAATTGCACTCAAATTTCATTTTTGGATGTCAACATTCAGATACAGAATAACAAATTGCTTACCTCCATCTATACCAAGTCTACAGATCGGAACAACTGTTTACATTTCAAGAGTTTCCACCAAATGAGTCTCAAAATACATTTACCCTATTCACAACTTCTGAGAGCAAAACTTATAGCATCTACCACAGAAGCACTCCAGGTTGACAGTCTCATCATCGTCAATAAGTTCTATCAAAGAGGATACTCAGAGAACATCATCAAATCCGCAGAATCACGCGCATCCAAGAAAACCAAAACAGAACTTCTGACAGTCAAACAATGTTCTGAAAACAAACAGAGCCGTTCGTGCTTTGTGTCTAAGTTTTCTACTACTAGCACTCAAATTAAGGCTTCTATTAAAAAACACTGGCAACTTTTCCAACTTGAACCTGAATTCAATCATATTTACCAATCCCAGCCCATCTTTGCATACCAACGTACTAAAAACATTCAGCAATTACTGAAGTCGAAGAAAGAGACTAGATTAGTCAGGTACAAAGGCACAACCCCTTTCTTAAATTGTGGAAATTGCTCCAGCATCATGAAAGGCTCGGTTTTACAACATCCTACCCAGGGTACCCCCATACAACTCAAAGTTAATGCCACATGTGATGCCATGTGGTATCCTTACTCTAATGACTGTCTGGCTTACCATATGTTGGGAAAACCAAAAAAAAAATTAAGACCAGACTCACTGAACACCGTAGTAATATCCGGACCAAGAACATGAAGTCCAGTGTTGCAGCACACTTCATTAACCAGTCTCACAACATCAGCCAGTTGCGTTTTCTGATTCTTGAGGTCGTGAACAAAGTCACAGGCAGAGACAACAAAAGATTGCTATTACAAAGAGAACAATTCTGGATGCACAAACTAAATTCCATCCATCCGAAGAATTTGAACGAAAGACTGGAATACAGTTGTTACTTATGAGATGCCTTATCTGTACTTGTGAGAACCCCTGTGTTTTTTTACCCTAATGCTTCTCACCACTTTACCTTGCATGTGTATTTCTTCGCGATTCCACTCTAAGTTTATTATTCCCATCCGATTCATTGTTGAGTTTCTTTCTCTCTTCTTTTTTTGAGTTGTATTTCACGTCTACCTTCAGTTGAACACCCTTTACCTATTCTTCACCCTTACTGTCTATCTCCTCCACCCCTACTGCCTATCTCCTTTTACCCTCTGTTGATATTCTTAAACAGTATTGTTCTCTGCTTTCCGCTCGTTTTTTACTGTGTTAACCATTCTTTTGTACCACTGTTGTTTATTATTTATTCTCCTCATTTATAATTTCTTTTCCTCTGATTGTAATTCTTTAATTTTCTCTTCCGCTCATTGCAAGCCAATATTACTTTTTATGATCCGCAATCAAGCCACCCCATGTTCTTGCTTGGCCATTTAGACTATACTCTCATGCCTAGTTCTTTTGCTGCACAGTCCGTTTTTTGTTACTATTTCACTCTTGATGCCGTCATCACACATCCATTTCTTTTTTCTTTCTTTCTACGTTGAATTGACTTTATCAGTCACATCACCGTGGAGCACACCTAATCTTCAGTCCACTTTCTATGTTTATGTCTCGTGGTACTAACTTCCGCATTGCACAACGGCCACTACCGCGTTTGGCAAACAACGGTGTATTCTTCACTATCAGACTTTCGAGAGCACGATTTTCTCAGATGCGGTGAGCATTTTTTTTGTATATTATTGTTGAGATTCGAATCACGAGCACTTTATTTTATGGCACCAATTTGTAACATTCCCCACTGATTGTGCATCTTTATAGCATGCACGGGTGACGGACACCTTTTGAGCTTGTTTACACCAGAGTTCTGTTCTAGCTTCCCGTTTCCTTTTCTTACACGTTTCGGATTTCACAATCATTTATTTTTGTTTTAAGATTCCGGCATGTTGCACACATGGCTTTTTGTATAGTCCATAACATTGGGAGCTGTTTAATCACTTTTGGTGCATTTTCCTTGCATTCTTTGCATCTAGTCTAAGCATGCCAACCGCAATTTTAATCTCTTGATATTCTTAGTCCCCGACTAGCGCCTCATTCCCCGTATCTTTTCTGTTTTCGTTCCATAGATATTTCCCCTGATGAAGAGCCTAGTTCGAAATGCATAGCGGATGCATTTAAGAATGACATGCACACACAAGTGTTGAATATTATTATTTGCAATTCTACAATTTAATTTTGGAAAAATTAAATGCTGATCAATAACATATGAAGCATGGTTCAAATTAAACCATTGACTTTGATTTCTTCCTTGGATTACTTTATTGTTTACATCATGTAATGCGCCCTGGCGTTTAGTGTGGATTCGAGATTTATCTCACACGTCGTGAGGTTTGCTGAGTTCGCTACTTTTAAAAGTATAGCTGCTCATGTATTACAAGAGTACCACAGTCAAAGCCATGAAGATGTTGAAGAGGATCGAAACAATCTCCTTATGGCAGCTGCTGAAATAATAAGAAATTATATTAAAGACATCCCTGTAGAACCAGAAATATATCCACCCATTGAAAACATGAGTAGTGTTGACTATAATGTGAGCTATATTCCTGATTCGTTAAGGCTCTTATTATCAGTTTATATAAGAGAGAGAAAAGTAGCTTCTATAGGACAGGCAATTATGCAAGCTATGCGCCCACGAGTCTTAGTTGCACCATTGCAGTTAGGGCTGGCATTTCAATTACATGACAACACAAGCTCGACATTTTTAGTTGAAGCAATAAATCATATAGGATTCTGCAGCTCCTATTCAGAAGTTCTTTCTTTTGAACGTTCAGCTGCGGCAGAAAGAGGAAATACTATACCTGTCCTTGTGGAACCTCCTGAAAGTCCTCCAAAATTCATTCAATATGCAGCTGATAATATTGATCACAATATTATTACAATAGATGGCCATGGTACTTTTTATGGGATGGGCATTATCGCCACTGTGACTCTAACTGGAAAATTTTCAACGGTCATTAACAATTGTCAAGTTTCATTTCAAGAACTGAGGAGGCTGGGGCAAATCCCAATAAAAATATATAATTCACAAGCCAGTGGGATGCGTTTCTTAAAGTATAATACCATTAAGGAAATCACGTACAGTGACCCATCTGCAAACCTGGATATTTTATTGAAAATCTCACATCTACTCAGCAACAGTGTTCTAGGATGGCAGGAAGTATGCTAACTACTACATAAAGGTAACCATCTATCATCTGTCATCTTTCTGCCAATGATTAACATGGATTCAACAAATCAGACGTGTATTCTCTCAACACTGTTTTTTGTTTCTGACCATGCCAAGAGATACAGCCAGACCCCTATTATAACATTCGACCAGCTGCTTTTCCACAAAGCACTTAGCATCATAGCCAATGAATCACAGGATAGACCTTTAAAGAAGGTCATTCTGAGACTAGGAGGCCTGCACATAATCATGAGTTTTCTTGGATGCATTGGTTTTTTGATGAGTGGAGCAGGCTTGGTTGATATACTTGAGATCATATATGCAGGAAATGCTGTAAAGCACATGCTTTCTGGTAAAGCTATTGCAAGAGCGATTCATAGTCATCTGATTGTTTCATCAGTTTTCAACACAATTTTAGCAACGCAAGACCTTGATGATAATGATGATTTACAGGCAGCTAGATCATTGTTTAATAATCTTCTTAATGGGGAGCTTTCTGTTGAGGGTGTTACACATAATGGTGTTGTCGAAATTGCAACCAAACTGCTGAAGGCCAAAGATGAACTCAAATTTTACAGGACTCCTCGACTTTGGTTGCAATATTTGGAAATGGTCAACATCCTGAAACAATTCTTAAAAGCTGAAAGAACAGGAAATCGGCATCTACATCTTGCAATGGTAAAGGAAATGCTACCTTTTTTTGCAGCATGTGGCCATAATTTATATGCCAGTTCTGCATGACTGTATAATGAGAGAGTGCTGTTTGAATTGATCTCTTAAACAATTTTAATTTGTCAGTGTCATATTGAGAAGTGCTATATTATCTAGTTGAAATTTGTTTATCCTTTTCAAATGATGTTAAAAAAATGTAAATACAAATAATTTAAAAATTATGTTTGGCATATTAACATATAATTATCGTTGTTTATTGTATTAATCCCAATTTGATGTTATAGTCATCAGAAACAATTTTTGATGTTATTTTTGACTTTCTCATCCCTAAAAACATATAAAATGATACCACACACAGTATATAAACAGTTATACCCTATATCTCAAATAATGGACAGCCATGTTGAAAAATTCGCTATATTGGATTAACGCGTCATGAGAGAGTGGTAGACTTTTCACCATTGTTTTCTACGGAAAATTTTCAATAGGAAACCACTCACAGAAATTGTATTGCAATTAGTTTTAGGTTAGGCCATTTTTTGAACTGATTTGACTAGACTTTAGGATAGGATAGGATAGGATAGGGTAGGATAAGAATTTACAAAGCACACTAATACCTGTAGGTGCCAAGGCGCTGGGCAGTCGAGGAGAGAAAAGAAAGTACAGAGCTGCCGACTATTTTGAGAAAAGCAATGTCTTCATCAGCTTTCAGAACACCGGGAAAGATTCTGCATGAGAGATAGAGGGGGGCAGCGTATTCCAAAGTATTGCGGCTGCCACAGAGGAGGAGTGTCTGCTACATCTGACCTTGCAGAATTTTGGAGAGATCAGTTTTCTCTGGGAGGAAGATCTCAAGGTGGACCCAGGAATGTACCATTGAAACATGGTTTTCAGCTGCTGCGAGCCTTTGCTGTGCAAGGCCTTATGGACCATACTCAGGAAGAGATGCGCTTCCTAATAGGGGGCCAATGCAGTGTGTGGAGCCCCTCCCTTGCTGACTGATGCTTAGGGATATTAGGGATATTAGGGATCAACCTGGCTGCCACATTCAGGATGACCTGAAGCCTGTTCAGGGAGGCCATGCTGATATTTAGGTAAAAGGCATTGCAGTAGTCGAGTCAATGAAAGAGAGAAGACCCAACTAGTTCCAGAAAACAGGGTACTCAAGACAAATCAAGCCAAAAAGGGAATCCCTGGAAAATCCAATATATTCTTATTTACACCATTCTCTCATTCTTTCATCTCGTTCTTGTCACAGAACTCAGGTATTAATGCCAAATGTACTTGCCAAACTAAGATGTAATGTTCACAATATTTTTTTATTTGCAAAGAGAAAAGTTTCAAAAGAGAAAAGTTTCTCTTATCTGTCAAATTTTAAAATTTCAGAAATATTCCTGAAAACATATACATAAACAATGCATTATAAAATACAATACATAACACAAGGACAAGTTGTCCAGAATATTTCGTCATAAAAAACAATCTTAAAAGAAAAAAATTCTCAATAACAGAATACAAAATCACAAAATCACAATTGATCCTAAGCAATTCTAATATTCTTGCTACACCTTAACCAGATCCAATGGCCCTTTATATTTTTTATGGAGCCTTCAGTACCAGACTTTCTGTGTATCTGAGGCCTCCTAGGCTTTGTATGGATTCCATACACAAAATAAACAGTACGTCAACGCGTTTCGGTGTTTAAAGCCAATAGATGTGGAAACACCTTCTTCAGGACAGTGATTCTTTTGGGGTCACTTTTCTGAGTATATTGGAATCCTTCTCTTCTGCTATAATAGGATGTCTTTTGGGTAACTTGACGTCTTATTTTAGACTGGATGATTTCCCACGAGTAAAATGAATGCACCTTAAGGATAGTTATCTTTTGCTGATCTGTGCTCCTCTTCTAGCATATACTTCTATATCAGATTAATGGATCACCCCCCCCAGCCAGCTGTATTGCTGTATGCTCCAATCTGGCCGTGCTGGGAAAATATGCACCCGTTAGATGATTCGGAATGATGACTTCAGGATATATTTGGATAACCTTCACTTTTATGTCCCAGTTGATTCAGAACTGGATATGTTCTGTATTCCGTGGGTCACCTCGTTCCTCTCCTTGTTCTTCTGTTCAGAGTCCCAGTCGATTCAGTTCTGAATCAAATGAAAAAATATTGTTATACAGTTTCTACTAGAAAATATAGGACTGCACATTAAGATGACAGAATTTCAGAATATTTGAGAGGATATTGGGGGTTCTGTCTGCACAATCTCTTAGGTTAGTCCAAGCCCCCATACATGGACAACTTACTTAGGACCTACAAAATTGTGTACATTTTTGGTTCAGGAAGGGCTTGAAGGCACTTAAGGAGAGCGTGTGCAAAAGTATAAGGGCAAATTACTTGAAAAGCATTTGTAGAATATAGAATCATCTTTGAAAGAGATGTGTGTCATCCGGGTCTGTCTTTTGTTGTTCGCTGTCTGTGCTCCTATGTCAGTTGGCTGTTGTCTGTGCTTTGGTGTCTGATGTTAGTTGTATGGGTACCCAGGGGTGTTTTTGTTTTAGTGCGTTGCAGAAACAATATCCCCTAAAAAAGTACATTGAATTCAGAAATACTTGAGTAACTAGTCTTTCAAAAGTCTTTTGAGAGTCCGGATTAGAGGAATCGCAGGTTACAGCTACGTTGATGCATTTACAGTTCAATTGTGGGCCAGTGGAGAAGGAGCTGTGGGTCATACGTTAACTGGGAATAACGCATTTGTTAGGCAATTGATTGGAACATTCATCTGTAAAATTATCCTGTATATAGTTTTACTGCGGAGCAAACTTTCCTATCAGGATTGGCGGGAGTTGATATACTTTTAATAACATTGATGAGGTTTTGAGGTATTTAAACTAATTTCAGTGATCAGTAGAATATTTGGGTGTTGAATGGGAATTTTTATACTAATTTTAATGTTGTACATATTATAGCTGTACGTTAAGGATATGAGAAAAACTACATCATCCCATCCCCATAAAGTAAAAAACAGTGTGTGACAACACAGATAGGTAGAACGCTGAGCAGGTAACACCATGAAACCATTGTTTTAGGGCATATATCTCAAATTTATTTAGCCCATACTTGGTATATCAAAATATCAAATATACATTTAATAAATATTCTAATAAATACATTACCACATCAACAAACGATTGTACATACTGGTGGTGCGTTTGTTGATGTGGTATTGTATTTATTAGAATATTTATTACATTTTATTAAATGTATATTTGATATTTTGATAAACCAAGAATGGGTGAAATGAATTTGAGATATATGCCCTAAAACAATGGTGTCATGGTGTTACCTTAGCGTTCTACCTCTCTGTGTTATCACACACTGTTTTTTGCCTTATGGGGATGGGATAATGTAGTTCCCTTTTTCTCTTATCCTTGACGTACGGCTTATTTATAAATTACTTACATGCAGTGGGTTTTTTCTTGATTGATACTTATGTTTTCACTTGTTCCCCTACCTAGGTAACATCAAGGTCCCCCTTCAGTGTGATTGTTCTAAGTAGCATTTTTAACCAGGTGACAAGAACAAGCATTCCAAACATGACAGGATTAGTTCTGTATCAATATTTCTACCTATGACTACGCCTACTTTGAAAGCATAATGGGTGTACCCTCTGCAAGATCTCTAAGGCTAGTCCAAGCTCCCATACCTAAGAAAACTTAGCCAGGGGATCGGATTGTAGTAGATTCACAAACCCACTCTGCAGGATGGAAGCTCAGTGTTTGCAGGGCTGCATGCGCAATGCAGCAATTAATCCCTGTGAAGACCAGACACTCCTCTCTGTCCTCCAACAGGACAGGGGACAGTTTGTATAATAACAACTGTGTTACAACTCTGATGTAATGATGTGTTCAGATGTTAGAAGTAGGACAACATAAGCACCATGACATCTTGACCTGCGTTCTAACTTTGTATTGAGTGTACAGATTATAAGAGGAGAAAGGCTTAGCAGCATTTACAACATATTCATATAATAATATTGTGCAGGCAAGCAATGTAAAATATAACCTTGTTAATACAATGTCTGCATAAAATGTATCAAAGGTAAAACAAAGTGGAAAACCATAGTGGATCAAGGAGGGAAATCATCACAATGCTCATTGTGCCAGGTTGACTCTGCACTTTTAAGACTGTGCAGCCAGGCTGCAGTGGCAGGCCTGGAGACATGTTTTGAAGCGTCACTTCAGTGGGGGCTAATTAGTGCTGCAGTCGACTATTGACATTTAACTTGCAGCGTACCATATACTAGGGACTTAAATGTAAGTTAACTACACTTGGGTCTTATAGGTAAGTTAAATATGCCAATTAGGGTTTTAGCCAATTGTACATGATTTTAGGGGTTAAAGCACATTCACTGGTGATGGACGATGGTATTCAAAGTTTATACACCAGCACTAAAATCAGGCAAACTAGAGGGTATGCAAAAACAACAATTGATGGACAGAATGCAGAACAATGTCATACATTCACCCCAGTACAGAGATCTGGGCCTAAATCCATCGTTTTCTTGCGCTCCACACCACCCCAGTTCAGATCAGCCTTGACCCTGTGCCTCATGGGAACAGTCCAGCCTGAACTGCCAAGCCATGTCTTTCCTGGACCAGAATCAAGCAAACTAGGACCGGTTTCTGGCTATCAGCCGTCTTCAGCCAGGATAGCTTGACTTTTGCAAACTGGAGGGTATGACAATGCAAAAAAAACATTCCCTTACAAAGGTATACATTATATTGGCAAACGTTACATCATAAAAACTGTCAACATGTATCACACACTTTCTCAGAGTCCCTTAGTCAAGATGTACACAAAAGCTGACCTCATAATAATATACTCTTAATTATGATACAAATAAATTGTGAAAAGCAGGCTTAAACTCTAGTTGATGAAGCTGAGGTAAAATAATAGAGGCTGAAGTGAAAAATAGGCTCCCTTCAGTTGGTACCTGAACTGAACTGTTTTATGTTGCTTTGTACTGAATGTACTGCGCATTGCCAACGGCACATTTGTGTAAGCTGGGTAAGGCTACATTAGGACAGCCCTCTGATCCCACAACAAAGAGCGACCTCCTCAGTGCCCCTTGTAAATCTATTCTCCACCGGTCCCAGGAGACAATCAAAGAACTGTTGTCTCAAGCCCTGAGAGAGTACATCATTTTCAGGATTGGGTGCATTCCCCGCCCAATAAAAAGAGTTCATAAACCTTCCTCCTTTCTTCCTGGCTCCTCCACACCTCTTCCAACCAAACTGCAGACATGTGAGATGGAAGATAGAGCATTGATGATGCAAGTGATAAAGCATCTTGACTCTATCTTGTCCTGACATTATTAGCAGTAAGTTCTCCGACTCTCACAATCGTGCACAGCATTGTGGAAAAAGATGGCAGCTCTCTTCAACGTCATGGCACATCTCCTCTCTCTGCTTTAACTGTTCAGAAAGGCCTACTCTCTTCCCACAGAAACTTCAGAGATGCTTACTGGTGTAGATGGAGTATGATATCTGCAGTGTTCCCTTTTGTTCCATCTGGTAACATTCTCTGAGCTAGGTAAGAGAGAGTTTGTAGTGACTGCACCTTATACTTTTTTACCCATAGTCTCCTGCCCAGCCATGTAGAATGTTGACATCTTGATGATGTATTGCTGCCCCCGTATATTCTAATAGAAATTCTCTCGGCCAATCCAGGCTCTTTTTTTACCCTTCTCAATGCCTCCCTCTCACAGGGCGTGGTCCCCAAAGCCTTAAAAGAGGCAGTGATCGTACCCCTTTTAAAAAAAACAGGTGCAGACTCCACAGTCCTCTCTATTTACAGGCCAATTTCTCTTCTTCCTTACCTGGCCAAAATTCTTGAAGCTCCAACTTTATTGAACACTCTAACCATCTGGATCCCCATCAGGCTGGGTTGCGGCCTGCTCATTCCACTGAGACTGTCATTAGTGCCATCATGGACTCTCTCCGCCCCAATGCAGACAAAGCAATACCTCAGGCTTTGGTCTTATTAGACCTGTCTGCCGCATTTGGCACGATTGATCATGCCATCCTGCTCGACCGTGTCAAACAAGCTGGCATTCGGAGCTCAGCTTACAGTTGGATCAGCTCTTTTCTCAGTGACCGCACTCAAAAGGTCCGCCTGGCCCCTTTTACAGCCCGTAAGCTCCCGATCACCTGCGGGGTTCCTCAGGGCTCTTTTCTGTCCCCTCTTTTGTTTAATCTATATCTAGTCCCTATGATCAAATCTTTGAGAAAGTTTTATTTAACTATGCGGACGACCTTCAGCTCATTTTCACTATAGACAGCTCTCCCGATTCTATCAGGGAATTTCAAGAGACCATGCTACATATATGTGGCTGGATGGACTTGAATCATTTAAAACTGAATCTCGGCAAGACAGAAATTATCCTTAACGGAAAAAGCCAAATATTCTGGGGCCCACATTACTGGCCCCCTGAATTAGGTCTCCCGCCCACTCCCTCCGCATCGGTTAAGGGCCTGGGAGTAATCATCTATAGTGATCTGTCATTGAAGGCCCAAGTGGGCTCGGTGGTATCCTCCTGCTTTTAACAGCTCAGCAGAATAAGGAAAATCAGTCGGATGTTGACCCAGTCGGCCTTGATCCAGATGGTGATAGCACTCGTACTGTCCCATCTGGATAATGCCAATTCCATCTACTTGAGCCTCCCTCTTTATCTGGGTAAACGTCTTCAACTGGCTCAGAACCAGGCTGCCAGACTGATTCACCGGCAGCCCCGCTGGCAGTCAGCTAGGCCCCTGCTAAAACAACTCTACTGGCTTCCTCTTGCTCAGCGAGTAAAATTCAAAACAGCCTGTATGGTCTTCAAATCTCTCCATGTCCGTAGCCCTCAATTTATCAACATCCTCCTGCCCAGGTATATTCCTTCCCGTAATCTTCGGTCTGCTAAACTCCATTTTCTGGTCACACTAACATTCAAGCTGCAACATCAGGGCGGACGCAGGTTCGCTACTCTTGCATCCGGACTTTGAAATTCCCTCCCTCTGGGGATGCGTTCCTGCACCGGCCTCCTAGCATTTAGGAAACAGCTTAAGACCTGGCTCTTTTCATCGGCTTAGGCACTCTCCCCTTTCCATCTGGATTCTCTGTCAGTTAGCTCCATGAAGCCCCTGGGTGTACGTGCGCTTTATAAAAAACTATTAACATAACATTAGAATGCTACAGAGCTGTAGGATTTCAGATCAGAGTTAGGGCTGAGCTGGTACCATCCGGCTCCTGGTGGGGTTTTTATTTCCTTTACATTTACCTAATTTATGTACTACTATCCTGTACCATCTTATGTAAATAAATATTCTTCATCAACTACCTGGATTCCTGATCATCCTTCACTACAGATTTGCAGCTAAGAGCTTTACAAATTCCAACCCTGGGCTCTTTGTCAACCAGGAGAATAATATGCTCCCTGTAAAGTCCTATTATTTACTGGGATCCTTGATTTACTTGTTTTGGGTACAGAAATGAACTCCACTCCACAGGGCACCTAGAAGGGTAATTCCAGTTCAATCAGATTTAGAGAAACATGCATCACATGCTAGTGTCTGAGAGAATCCATGAGCATAGATGCTAGGCAGACAGCAGTCCCTTGTCGTTAACCTACATATGTGCATGTGTATTTCATAAATGTCACACACTTGCCCAGAGACCCTTAGCCCAGATGTACACAGAAGCTTAATTCACATTATTAGATGGCACTATTGTTTGCAAAACGAACACACTTTGTCAAGAAGCATTACAATGGGTGAGACTCCAGGCTGCAGGGGTAAAATAACTGATGTTATAAGTGAAAAATAGGATCACTTCAAGTGGAACTCACTTCAGTGAACTGACTTACATTGATCAGTTGCAACTGCGCATGTATACTAGTTTGGCATGTCTCACCTTAGGACAACCCCTGATCATGCACAGTTTAGGGCTCAAAGCTTCAGTCTCCTTTTGAGTGCAGTTCTGTCCAGCACTGCCAGTGGCAGAAGAAGGTCCATGGTCCCAGTCCTCCCTTTGGAAGATGGGTCAAGTGTTGAGGCTCTAACCCCACTGTTCTCACTTGTCTAATGCTGAGGGAAATCCAGCATTCCCACTTGATCCACTATTGCCTGCGACTAATGGGAAGGATGAAGTTGTCCCTCACAGAGTCTTTATTGCTCAAGTCTTTTTGTTTCTAAGAATGAGATCAATGACTCCACTATATGTGCAGATCTAGCAGGAGCCTCTATCTTTAGCTGCTGAGCACTCTGTGTGACCTCACTTCATATACAGCACACAGTGAATGATACCCAGCTCAGGTGCTGTCCGTACCTGGTCTGACCTCTCTGATCTGATGATGTCTCGAGGCTCGGGACCCAGCTTGGAAAAGCGAGGAAGGTGCTTTCATGATCTTGAAAAGCACTGTGAATTCACTGATAAGAAGGTAAGTGAAGGGAGATGGGGGTATTTGTGTGTGCAGGGGTCCAGGCATATTGTATTTACTGTGCATACGTGGTTATTTATGAGTGAACCTTTGTTTAGATGTGTATGTGTGTGCACATGCGCATGCCCACAATTAGTCTTATTGCGTGATAGTGATCAAGGGGTGATTAAATGATGTTACATTTGATGCAACTGCTAGATATGTAGATGAAACTTCTATGCCTTTACCAGTAGATCTCATTGAGTAGCTTTACCTGAAACAAATCACACACGTTGGTGGAGCCAATAGTTCTTGTTTGCCAAATCTAGCTTTGGCAATGCTTGTTCATATTGTGCAATTACCATTTTTTTAATACACATTTTGAAGATGAGGGTTCATAATAAACAGCACAACTGCATATTTTCATGTCCCCTTTGGTTTAAAAAGCTACACTTCTTGAGACTGGATGCAGTCATTGGGGTTTTTCCAGGAGGTCAGACCATGTCCTTGCAGCAGAAGGGAGTCCTATCTAAGGCCTTTACTAGAGGGCCTTGAAGTCAGACACATGCCCAGCATGCAGCAGCTTAGGGTATAAATAGACGCCCCAAGCCTTATGTGTGACAATAGGAGTGATGCTATCACATTAATGCTGCAGCCTGAGCAGTTTGTCATTTATGTGCCCCTGCTGACTGTGTCGGATAATGTCTGCGAGTGGCCGGCATTTCTTTACATCAAAGAGAGTGATTGCCAAGTTCAGACCCACAGTGAGTTAAGTACAAGACACTTTAAGAGTCATGTTTCGATCTAGTGATGTTCTGTCTTACATGTAGATTGGAAATGACAGCTGATTTTGTCATATATCTTAATGGTTGGAGTCATGTAATAATAGCCCATTTCCTTCACAGTGACCTCTTTTACACAAATAGGTATCTCTGGAGAAATGGTAGATGTTGGTTATCATAACCAACTCACAGCTTTGTATAATGGGGCAGAGATGATTGTGCACTGCCAGGCATTTGATTTGAACACTCCAGTAGGAATGTCTCTACAGATGTTTCCTATGCGTTGCATGTATGCTGTGCACTATAGCATGCGTGAATTGCAAGTATTCTTGAGAAATAAACACCTATTTCTATATTTCTTCCTGACTCAAATAGCTGGTAGTTTTGATGAAAACCCTAGTCTGGCTATCATTGTAGAATGCGCTATGTGCTAAAACCTATCAGTGTTTGACCCGATCCTCTTCAGTACTACCACTCGATGTTGCTTTGATGTGAAGAAGCAGAAGACTATAATTGCACCGTTAAAACAGGACTTTTCCAGTGCAAAACATATTTTTATTGACAACTTAACCGCGTGCAATTCTTAATGTTGCTTGGCTTAACTTAACGCTCATGCAGTCTAAGTAAATCTGGGCTAAGGTATTTCAGTGAAAGCCCTTTTAACCCCTTTGCTGCTAGGCCTCCCACCGTATTAGGCGTTTTTTTGGGCTATTTGGGGTAGTTTGCGCTTAGGCCCCTGTAACTTTTTGACCACATAAGGTATCCAAGCCAAATTTGCGTCCTTTTTTTCCAACATCATGGGGATTTTATAGGTACCAAGGGTTTGTGGATTCCCCTTAAGGGGACTCAAAAATTAGCCAAAATACAGCTAAATTTAGTTTTTGGGGGGAAAAATGCGAAAAAGGGCTACAGATGTAAGCGTCTGTTTTTTCCCCTGCAAATGGTATCAAAAAGGGGTTGTGGTGCTAAAATCACCATGTTCCCAGCTTTCAGAGACAAGCAGACTTTTGTCAGAAAACCAACATTTTTTACACAGTTTTGGCATTTTTCTGGGACATTGCCTATTTTTGTCTATTTTTGCTATTTTTTGTGCTTTCAACCTCCTTCCAATTAATGGTAGAAATGGGTATGAAAGCAATAATGGATCCAGGAAAGCTATACATTTTGGAAAAGTAGACACAATTCTGAATTCAGAAAGGGGTAATTTGTGTAGATCCTTCAAGGTTTCCTTATAGAAACTAACAGTTAAATATCGGAAAAATTTAAATTTTGATGAAAAAAACAGACTTTTGTGTCAACGTTTTCACATGTAACTTCTTCTAATTTTGACAACTTTAAAAGCAATATACTGTTACATCCGCTGAACCTTCCTCGTTGTGCGGATATATAGGACTTGTAGGTTCACCAAGAACCCGACGAACACAGAGCCAAAACTG
Source organism: Lissotriton vulgaris (assembly GCF_964263255.1). Taxonomy (NCBI): domain Eukaryota; kingdom Metazoa; phylum Chordata; class Amphibia; order Caudata; family Salamandridae; genus Lissotriton; species Lissotriton vulgaris. Next base: position 57,367,796 of record NC_141689.1, read on the forward strand.
AGCAGCGCCTTGCAATGGTTTTTATTATGCACTGGGTATGTAGCAATTATTCTGGGAAATTGTATACATAGAAAAATCGGTTTGAAAGACACCTATGTATTTCTGAAATGGGAACAAAATATAGAGCTTAGAAAAAGTAGATATTTGCACATTTCCAAATTTGGGAATACTCATACTAGCATGAGAATTATCAATCGTTTTCCAAAATTACTTCTTTTTTACGCATTGTCTTTCATTTGGAAGGCAGAAATGCATCAAAAGTCAATAGATAATAACAGTTGCTTTACAGGTCTGATTTACCCTAAGCCTCCCAATAAAAATGGTACCTCACTTGTGTGGGTAGGCTTAGTGCCCACAACAGGAAATGGCTCACAGCGCAACGTAAACACACCACATTTTCACAATGAGGAATTACCCTTTTTTTGCTTTTTTAAACATTTTTTATAATCAAAAAGAAGAGATATTGTAATCATACATTCAAGTATAATACATATAATTCAAAAAACACAGAATAAATAAAAAGAAAGAGAGAACAACAATTTAAATCATATAGCATAGCCACAGCATACCCGTATACAGCCTCAATAGCAACAGCGACACAGGCATATATTCAAAATTCCTCAATCCTCAATAGCATTCCATACTAAGCTTCTTTTCTAGGCCATAGATTAATTTATGTACTTTCTTTGCTTGAAAGCAAGATATCTTAAAGCTCTTCTACTCTAAGACCCCCAGATATATCTATATTTCTGGAGAGCCTGAACTCCCCTAACTTTAGCCAGAGCCTTCTCCCTTTCCCCAATTTCTTTAAGAGTCTCACCACCATTCCATCTCCATAGGACGTTTAGGAGAGATCCATGCTCTAGCTATCGCTAGTCGTGCAGCTACAATCATTATTGACAATATAGGGCCATTCTGACCAGCATCTTCTTTATATCCTAACATCCTCTCTGTTGTTGACAACCTAAGATCCCCACCTAATCTAATCGAGATAGTTCCAGGATCTTATCCCAGAACCCCTTCAACAAAGGGCAAAGCACAAACATGTGTATAATGTCTGCCGCATGTTGCCCACATTTAGGGCAGTTATGACGAGTACCTCCCTGAGGACCACCCCATACGTTTCGCTGCTAGTGACCATCGGGAAATTTTTTCCGGTGTATAATAAAGACAACACAGTGTCCGAAATCCCTGCAGCTGAAAATTAGTTGAACGTACAAATATTGTCAAAGGCTATCTTCATCTTGTCAATAGTAATAACCTCCCCCAAATTCTCACTCCATTTAATCGCCAATTTCTCACACCCATCTACCCAGTTCAGACACAGCACTTGATATGCCCTGCTAATAGTTGCTTGCAGATTCTGACCATAGATAAGTTCACACATACTAGCCCCACTAACCATCCGTATTTCTAACCTCCTAACCAGATGGTTTCTAATCTGTAAATATTTTTAAAAAAGGCATTGTGGAATATTAAACATTACAGAAAGATTCTCGAATGTCTTTACACCATTGCAATCAAACAGGTGTCCCAAACAGTGTACCTCATATTTGGCCCATTGAAGGGCTGTGTTATCTTGATAGATGCTGGGCAACATTGGATTGCCCCATATAGGGACAGACTGTATAACTGTATAACTGGGTAGCTGTCAATAAGCATCTGGAGACTGTACGTGTTCCTCCGACTTTGCAATTATAGCTCGGATGATTGGATGCCGGGGTCTATGGGCAGGAGGGTTATTATAATTTTTAGATGCTATGAGTGTGGAACATGTTAATTTTACTGGCTTTTTCAGGCCTTTTTTTTCCTTTTTTTCCCCTCTTTTGTTATGGGGCTTCAATAGAGTTATTAGAAGGGTGCAAGTATAAAAATATTCTTTCTGTCTGTTTATGATGGGCCAGAAAGGTCTGGGTCTGGATCCGGGGAGGCGCTAGCTGCCATATTTAGCGGCAGCTGTTTTGGGGGGCTGATTCCTTCTGTGGGAAACGGGGAGGATGGCCTTGAAGAAGGCAGGGACTGGTGTTGCAAGGGGGGGTATCTAAAAAATGGGGGGAAAAGTAAAAAAAGAAGAGTGTTGCTATATATATATATGGGCATGGGAGAACGATAGCGATTGCTGTTATATTTTATGTTTTGACGGATGGCATTAATTAGATGTTTAGCTTGGAATCTAGCTGGCTTAAATAGAGGATCTAAAAGGCTACTAGTCCGGGAAGAGCTTAAGACATATAAACCCCATGTAGTACTTTTGACGGAAACGCATTTAGCCTATAAGGATCGGCGCCTTTTGGATCAGCTTGGGTTAGAGGTAGTTGTTAGTACCTCTCAAAAATATTGATTAGGGGAGCGGCTATTTTAGTGTCAAAAACGCAGGGGTTAATACAACTTTAGCAGACCAAAGGGGAAGATGGGCTATTAATCAAGTTGAAATTAACAGTGTTTGCTATGTTTTCTGCATCTTATATGGCCGAAACGTAGACAACCCAACCATATTTGATAATATTTGCCTAGAGTTAGTGGGATGGCAGGGGGTGATGGTATTGATTGTGTTATCTCTTACGGAATAGACTCCACTAGCCAACCGCTAGTTTCCAAGAATGACGAAGGTGAGAGCTTCTATATTGGAATTGGAAGACGCCAGAAACCGGTCCTGGGAAGCTTGTTTCTGGTCCAGGGAAGGCATGCCTTGGCAGTTCCGGCTGGACTGTTCCCATGAGGCACAGGGTCAGACTGATTTGCATATGGCCATGTCTGAACTGGGGTGGCAGAGTGGGCTAAAGAATGGGGATGGATTAAACCCAGATCAGTTAACTGGGAGTGAGTGCTTGTATTGTCAATGCTCCGTCCATCATTTCCTTTGGTTTTGCCCTATACCTATTACTCAGCACCACATCGTCAATATTCAAGAATTGATATGGCCTGGGTCTCAGACACTTTATTGGCATCAGCAGATATGGAGATATGCCCCAAAATTACATCTGACCATAACCCCATAATTCTTTCGTTTCATGCAAAAATTGCTTGATCATTTACGTTTCCTAGGCACCTGGTAACAAATGTGGAATTTGGGATTTTTATAGGTAAACGAATCTTGGACTATCTTATAGATAAGATAGGATCAACCTCACTCTCGACTGTATGGGACGCGATGGAAGCATACATTTGGGGAGCTATTCAACAGTTCATATATCAGCAGAATAGGGAGCGGAACACCAAAGTCAAGAACGCCTTTCAAAAGCTTATTATTTGCGAACTAGAACATGCCGAAGCAGTCCATCATCAAAGGACAGAACAAGATCATTTGTATTGACTGCAGAAGGCTGTTATAAGCGCCGTTTTAAAGGAAAAAGTGGCAGCCTGTTTTATTAAATATAAGACATTACAATACGAATATGGTTTTAGGGTTGGGAAAGTCTTGGCTCATTAACTTAGGCTCAAAACTAAGATTAAGGCTATAAAAGGGGAAGGTGGTGCCCTTTTTAGGGAGCCCGGTGAGATAGCCAATCAATGTTTTAATTAATTAATTTTTAAATTAATTGATTAATTGTGGGTTTGTAATGCGCTAGAATCGACTCCCGAAGGAGTATCTCTGCGCAGTAGACCGCTGGGGAACCCGTCCTGGCTTTCCCTGTGAGATGGTCCCTACTGGGTATCTCCAAGGTGAAACCAGGCATCCCCAGCGTATGTGGGGGGCCATTGTGGAGATGAGGCAAGCTAATGCCCAGAGTTGCTGAGTGTGATCCCTGGTTAGAGTAGGCACCGAGGTGAGAATTATCGAGTCCGCTGACCCTGGTCCACGACCCTGCCACGTCGGGAATTGAACCCTGGTCTCGGGCCGTCCTCTGCTCTTGGGTCTGCCGCCTCTAACCAGTGAGCCACTCCACTCCACTTACCTTTTATCAACAAATTATATTCTCCAGAGGTAGGGCAGGATACGACTGATATGATGAATTATTTGCATCGGAGCAATATGTCGACTTTGAGTAAGATGCCCTTTCTTTAGAACAGGAGGTTACAGTAGAGGAGGTTTTGGAGGCAATAGGGGGCTTACCCTAGCCCTAGGCAAAGCTGCAGGTGATGATGCTCTCCCTGTGGAGTTTTACAAGCATTTAAAAAATATTGGCGGGACAGGACAAGTACCTGATTCATGGAATATCGCTAATATAATTTTCTTTTTAAAGAAAGATAAAGATAAAGACCCTGAAGAAAGAGCCTCTTTCAGTCCAATTTCTTTAATGCAGATGCAAAAGTGTTTGCCAAGATATTGGCCACCAGGTTACCTCCGATGGTGGTCAATTTGGTCTCTCCCCAGCAGCATGGGTTCATTTCTGGGAGAGACATATATGCCCATGTTAATACAGCAATAGCTGCCTTTGATGCTGCGGGAAAATTAAAAATCCAACTAGGCATGATATTTTTGGATGCGGCGAAAGCATTTGATCGGGTGGCTTGGGATTATCTTTGGGCGACACTTTTAGCATTTGAGGTTAAAGAGAACTTTCGAGAGTCGATAGCTGCTATGTACAGGGACCCGAAAGCCAAATTACTCTACTCTAACATTAGCACCACCCCTTTCTCTATTAGGCGCGGTACGAGGCAGGGTTGCCCCCTCTCTCCTCTTTCATTCGCTCTTTACATTGAGCAATTTATTCGAACACTTTTGGCTAATAATGCGATCCTTCCACTGAATATTGAGCAGCGCTCTCTTAAGTTGACGGCAAATGCAGATGATATATCTATGTTTACTGAGAAACCTAAGGAGGCAATAGAACATATAGACAGAGAGGCAAAACTGTTTGGTAAGTTCTCCGGCTATAAGCTGATTTTGAATAAAACTCAGGATCTGTTAAATTTTCAGCCGGACGATGGCGCTTGTGACAAGGCTACTTACTTGGGGGTACAAATTTCCTCTAAAATTGAGCTAATACATTCTTTGAACTATGTTCTTTTATTGAATAAAGTTGAAAAGCAATTAAAGGCATGGCATAAACTCCCGCCGAGTGTCTTGAGCAGATGCAATGTCATTAAAATCAAGATACTCCCCAAATTTCTTTATCATTTTAGGTCTATTCCGTTGCGCATTCCGAAAGCTTTTTTTAGAAAATTAGAGGGCATTCTCAGTAGTTTTATGTGGGGGTATAAGAAGGCAAGATGGGCCGTAGGATTAATGAAACTTCCTTATAACCAGGGAGGGCTAAATCTACCTGATTTTAAAACATTTTCTTCATCGGCTTTTGTAGGCCGCTTGCGGAGCCTCATGAATCCTGATCTAACGGAGGACTGGCATTGGTTGATTTTGGGTGCTGAGAGCAAACTATTTCTTTATCACATTAATGATCCCAACTACTTTAAACACGTACGGTTTAAGACCATAAAGACTTTCTCTCCCCTTAATGCATAGCAATGATGTTGCTTGTTTCCTTCCCAGTATAAGAATTGGCTTGGTAGTTTGGTCTGCCCTGTTCACATGATGCACTGGGCCAGGGTCAGACTAATTTGCATATAGCCAAGTTCTGAGCTGGGATGGTGCAGTGAGCTAAAAAACAGTGATGGATCAAGCCCTGATCTTTTGACTGGGTAAGAGTGGTCTGCTTAATTCAGACACTCTGTTCATCACCACCCCCTTTTCTGAATCATTTTTGTCCACCATAAGCGTGGAAGGGTATACTCAGATGTGGGTCCCTAGCTCATTGCTCCATCAGGATTCAAGTAAGCCGTGCCGAAGACAGCTGAAATGCCAGAAACTGGTCCCCGGTAGCTTGTTTCCTTCCCAGTATAAGAATTGGCTTGGTAGTTTGGTGTGCCCTGTTCCCATGATGCACTGGGCCAGGGTCAGACTAATTTGCATATAGCCAAGTTCTGAGCTGGGATGGTGCAGTGAGCTAAAAAACGGTGATGGATCAAGCCCTGATCTTTGGACTGGGTAAGAGTGGTCTGCTTAATTCAGACACTCTGTTCATCACCACCCCCTTTTCTGAATCATTTTTGTCCACCATAAGCGTGGAAGGGTATACTCAGATGTGAGTCCCTAGCTCATTGCACCATCAGGATTCAAGCAAGCCGGGCCGAAGACGGCTGAAATGCCAGAAACCGTCCCCGGTAGCTTGTTTCCTTCCCAGTATAAGAATTGGCTTGGTAGTTTGGTCTGCCCTGTTCCCATGATGCACTGGGCCAGGGTCAGACTAATTTGCATATAGCCAAGTTCTGAGCTGGAATGGTGCAGTGAGCTAAAAAACGGTGATGGATCAAGCCCTGATCTTTGGACTGGGTAAGAGTGGTCTGCTTAATTCAGACACTCTGTTCATCACCACCCCCTTTTCTGAATCATTTTTGTCCACCATAAGCGTGGAAGGGTATACTCAGATGTGAGTCCCTAGCTCATTGCACCATCAGGATTCAAGCAAGCCAGGCCGAAGACGGCTGAAATGCCAGAAACCGGTCTCCGGTAGCTTGTTTCCTTCCCAGTATAAGAATTGGCTTGGTAGTTTGGTCTGCCCTGTTCCCATGATGCACTGGGCCAGGGTCAGACTAATTTGCATATAGCCAAGTTCTGAGCTGGGATGGTGCAGTGAGCTAAAAAACGGTGGTGGATCAAGCCCTGATCTTTGGACTGGGTAAGAGTGGTCTGCTTAATTCAGACACTCTGTTCATCACCACCCCTTTTCTGAATCATAGCAATGATGTTGCATCACTAGGTTTTGGGCCCTTGTCTGCCGCGGGTACTTGACCCACCCACACAAGTGTGGTATCATTTTTATCGGGAGACCTGGGGAAACTCTGGGTGGTGGGAAATTTGTGGATCCATGGAGATTCCAGAACTTTCCCACACAGAAATTTGAGAAAAAAATGAGGTTTGCAGGGGATTCTGGGTAAGAAAACGTTAGTGGACCCGCACAAGCCATACCTCGCTTGACTCCCCCTAGTGTCTAGTTTTCAGAAATGTTTGGGTTTGGTAGGTTTCCCTAGATGGCCGCCAAGCCTGGGGTAAAAACTCATGTGAGGTAGTGTGGCTCACTGGTTAGAGGCGGCAGACCCGAGAGCAGAGGACGGCCCGGGACCAGGGTTCGATTCCCGGCGCGGCAGGTTTCCGGACCAGGGTCAGCGGACTCGATAATTCTCTCGCCTCGGTGCCCACTCTGATCAGCGATCACACTCGGCAACTCTGGGCATTAGCTTGCCTCATCCTCACTAACGGCCCCACCAGACCGCCGGGGATGCCTGGTCTCACCCTGGAGATGCCCATTAAGGGACCATCTCTCAGGGAAGCCAGGAAGGGTTTCGCAGCGGTCGAAGCGCCTTCGGACCCTAAGTAGTGCGCTATATAAATGCCTATACATTTACATGGAACCCCCTTGCAAAACCAGGTTGTTTTATGATAGGTAATTTTGGTGTTGCATCAATAGGTTTTGGGCCCTTGCCTGTCGCGAGTACTTGACCCACCCATGCCGGTGAGGTATCATTTTTATCGGCATACCTGGGAGAAGACTGAATGGGAAGACATTTGTGGATCCATGTAGATTCCAGAACTTTCCCACGCAGAAATTTGAGAAAAAAGTGATTGTTTCTGCTTAATTTGAGGTTTGCAGGAGATTGTGGGTAGAAAACGTTAGGGGACCCACGCAAGCCATACCTTTCTGGACTCCCCCAGGTGTCTACTTTTCAGAAATATGTGGGTTTGGTAGGTTTACCTAGGTGGCCGCCGAGCACAGGGCCAAAAACTCATGGGAGCCCCCTTGTAAAACCATGTTGTTTTGTGATAGGACATTTTGATGTCGCCTCAAGAGGTTTTGGACCCTTGCCTGCCTCGGGTACTTGACCCACCCATGTAAGTGAGGTATCATTTTTTTCAGGAGACCTGGGGGGCGCTAGGTGAGAGGAAATTTGTGGATCCACATAGATTCCAGAACTTTCTCCCCTCACAGAAATTTGAGAAGAAAGTAATTTTGTTCAGCTAAATTTGAGGTTTGCATGGGATCTGGGTAGGAACATGTTGGGGGACCCACGCAAGCTATACCTCACTGGACTTTCCCGGGTGTCTCGTTTTCAGAAATGTGTGGGTTTGTTAGGTTTTCTGTTGGAAATGGCCCTTTTTGCGGGGTTATCCGGAAACCTTTTACTTCTTCCTCCCTTGTTTTTCCTGACCTGTGGTTGTTGGCGATAGGACTCTGAGCACTTTACCACTGCTGATCAGTGCTAAAGTGCATATGCTTTCCCTGTAATTTATTACTGTGATTGGTTAGCCATGATTGGCATATTTGTTTTACTTGTAAAGTCCCTGGTAAAGGGCACTGAGTGTGCCAGGGCTGGTAATTCAAATGCTACTAGTGGACCTGCAGCACTGATTGTGCCACCCACATGAGTAGCCCTAAAATGGTGTCTCAGGCCTGCCAACGCAGTGCTTGTGCGCATTCTGTGTACTGCCATGTTGTACACACTGGACACCCCTATGGTTGTCCCAAGGTGCTTCCCTGGGCAGGGTGCAGTGTATGTGAAAGGTAGGACATGTAGTAGTGTGGGTGACATGTCATGATAGTGAAAAAATACCAATTTCATTTTTCACTATTGAACGGCCATCTTGCCCTTTAGGATAGGATGGGAATGCTGTGTCCCATCTGTACCTGCATATCTCCCCATATGGGCAGGATGGGAAGCTGAAGTCTGGTATCCCTAAACTCAGAATTTGATAACGCATCTTTTAGGAAAGATGGTTTTAAATTCCGTGTTTGAAAATAGCACTTTTAGAAAGTGGCTATTTTCCTGTTCAACCTTTCTGTGTGCCTCTGCCTGTTGTGTATTGACTGTCTGGTTTGTGAGTGACAGGGGCTGGGGTGGCTGCCTGAGGCTGGGGGGTCAACCCTAGGCTGAATAGACCTATCTACACTTAGAGTGGTGGGAGGAGTTGCACCTGGGCCTGAATAGGACTGTGCCTGCCTTCCACAAAGCTGGCTCTACCTTCTGCGGTGCGTCTAATAGCCCAGGCCCACACTCACAAAGGGAGAAGACCTGCCCTGGTTAGGACTGATCCTGGACCACTCACACATAGAGAACAAAGTCTTTTGGTGTATAAGAGAAATACCTGAAACCTCTGTAAATTAGACTTCTACAATCAAGAGGAACCTCTGCCCAAGGAGATCAACTGAAGAGACTGGAAAGGAAGACTGACCGTGCTGTGTGTTCTGGGGCTGAACTGCAGTTTGCTGAATCTACTAAGGGTGAGGACAAGGGACTTTGCTGTGTGCTGTGTCCTGCCCCTGCCTGAAACCTAAGGAGTTTGCTGTATGCTGTGTCCTGAGTGTCTCCAAAGGCCAGAACAGAGCTGGCCTCCTGTTAAAGCTCAGGAACACAAAAGTTTACCAGAAGAAATGATTTATCAATATTTGAGTGCGTGTCTCTGCACCCTGATTGTGGCCTCCTGAAGCCTAAACCCTTGTGAAACTGCCTGTGTATTTTGCAGACTCGGTTTGTTCATCGGCATGCAGCAGGGGGCCTGGCGTGAGGACTGCATTGCCTGGAGTGTGATCTGCCCCGGATCGTGACTTAGCATGCTTTGCTGACAGCATGCCACTGAGGGTATCCGGGGCATCTTCTTTGCTCTAAATTGCTGCCTTTACGTAGATTTTACTGCCGCCAGCCAGGGGGCTTCATCGGAAGCATTGTGCCCCTAAGGAATCACTGCCGCGAGAGCCCCGCTGCCATTGGACAAGGCATTCCTGGGCCTGGAGGCTCGATGCAAGAGTTGGGCTGCCATTGTACAAGGCGCCCCTGAGCCTGAGCCTGGAGGCTCGATGAGGGAGCCACGCTGTCATTGGCTGGACTGCAACTGGAGCCGGGGGCGCTTTTCCGAGGTGAGGCTGCACCACCCGGGATCGAGATGAGTTGGAAGTCTTCCCTGCCCCGCACATATGAAGGTAACCGGCGCTGGGGGGGAGAAGTGTGCCCGGACGGGTTGTGGCTGGCCGCCTCTCTTAGTAGGGGAGTGATCTCTAGTGTAAGCGCGTCCTGCGCTACCTCAGGGACTTTTGAAGCATAGCATATTTTTGGCAATTACTGCATGTGGATCGACTGATAGTCGGGGAAGGCCAGTTACCAACAACAGATCTGTGCAGATGATAACAGAACTGTGCAGGGGCTGAAGAGACCAGTGCTTTGCTTTTGACAACAAAAACCTATCAGTTTGTTTTAGCAAAGAAATACAGCAGCTACACATTTTTAGAAAGAACATTACAAGAGAATCTTTGCAGTTGAAATCACGTTTATTATGTATTTTGGATATGTTGTTTTGATCTTGCCTAAATTAGATAAAGATATTTATAATTTTATAACAACCTGTGTGGTGTACATTTGTGGTTTTCACTGTGATACTGGGTGTGTTAGTGCAAATACTTTACACAGTGCCAAGCTACCACGGGGGTGAGCAGGGGTTATTTTTGGCGTGTAACTCCCTTGCCCTGACTAGAGTGGTGGTTTCTGCCTGGTTTTGGTGCAAGCCTTAGCCAACCAGAAATCCCATTTCTAACATATCCCTAGATGGACGCCAAGCCCGGGGCCAAAAACTCATTGGACCCCCACTGCAAAACCATGTTGTTTTGTGATAGGTAATTTTGATTTCACCTCAATAGTTTTTGGGCCCTTGCCTGTCGTGGACACTAGCCTACCCACACAAGTGAGGTACCATTTTTTTCGGAAGACTTTGGGGAATCCTGGGAGGGTGGAATTTTGTTGGCCCACGCAGATTCCAGATCTTTGGACAATTTCTTAGGTTTGCAAGGGATTCTGGGTAACAGAACCTGGTGCTAGGCAGTCAAGTCACCCTATCCTGAATTTCCCTGGGTGTCTATTTTTTTAAAATATATAGGTTTGCTAGGTTTTCCTAGGTGCCGGCAGAACTAGGGTTAAAAAACTACAGCTAGGCAGTTTCCCAAAAAAGGGTCATTTTTCATTGTGGTGTGTCCATGTTGCATTTTGCGCTGTTTCCTGTCATGGGAACTAGGCCTACCCACACAAGTGAGGTACCATTTTTCTTGGAAGACTTTGGCGAACACGGGGTGGGTGGAAATTTGTGAATCAACGCAGGATACAGAACTTTCCACCATAGAAATGTGAGGAAAATTTGTTTTTATTTGGTCAATTCTTTAGATTTGCAAGGGATTGTGGGTAACAGAACCTGGTGAGAGCCATTCAAGTCACCTCATCCTATATTCCCCTGGGTGTCTAGTTTTCAGAAATGTACAAGTTTGCTAGGTTTCCCTATGTGCCGGTTGCGCCAGTGCCCAAAATCCACAGGTAGGCATGTTGCTAAAAACAACTCTGTGCCTAGTCGGCTTTCTGCCTCACTGGGTGGGATATCGGGGGGTTGGGAGGCTGTCATTTTTTGCGGGGGAGGGGGTGGAGAATGGGCATACCCATTTTGGGAGCCTCCACCCTAATTCAAATGTGCCCAAAAAAAAATCCCTGGTATCTACTGTGCTTTTTGCCCTCCCGGGGGGCAGAAAGTTCACTAGACGCCAGGGAGTTTTTTAGGCAAATTTTAATTAGGGTGGGGGCTGCCGAAAACTGGCATGACAATGCCCCCACCCTAATTAAATTTGCCCAAAAAAATCCCAGGCGTCTAGTGGGCTTTCCCCCCCCCAGGGGGGGGGAGGCAGATTCTGGGCAACTGCCCCATCTGCCCATAAGGGGAGGCAGGAAGGCTGTTATTTTTGTGGGGGAGGGGTCAGGGCATGGGCATGGCTGTTTTGGGATTCCCAACCCTAATAACATTTTGCACTAAAAAATCCCTGGCATCTAGTGGGCTAATGCCCCCATTGGTCCGGGGGGGAGAAAGTCCACCAGACGCCAGGGAGTTCTTTGGGCACCCCTTTAATTAGGGTGGGCGCTGCCCAAAACAGGCATGCCAATGCCCCCACCCTAATTAAAATTTGCCCATAAAATCCCTAGTGTCTACTGGGCTTTTTGCCCCACATGTGTAGATTGGGGCTAATGCCCTCATCTGCCCCCAGGGGGGGCAGAAAAGCTGTAATTTTTGCAGGGGTGGGTGGGGGCACCAATTATTGAAAAGAAAAAAATCCCTGGCATATAGTGGGATTTTTGTCTCCCCCGGGGGCAGATTGGGGGCTAATGTCCCAACCGCCCCCTGGGGGGGGGGGGCAGAAAAGCTGTAAATTGTGTGGGGTGAGGGCATGGAAATGCCCTTTATGGGGAGCCCCCACCCTAATAAATTATGCAGCTAAAAATAAATATCCCTGGGGTTTAGTGGGCTTTTGGATACTGCCCACATGTGCCCCCCAGGGGGGCAAAAAGAATAAATCACACCAAAACAATTTGGGGGAGCAAAAGCCCTTGCCCAAGCGGCTGCTCCCCTCCCTGATGTCTAGTGGGTGGATCTCTGCTTGGGGACCGCCCTCCGATCCCTAAGCAGGGATCCACTGGTGAGGGGTACCATGGAAAAGGGAAGATTATCTCCTTTCCAATGATACCCCTTCAGTCTTTCTACGTGCCCGGGGGCCGTGATAGCCCTCTGAGCACATAGAAAGTAAAACTGAAATGATCCTAAAGGCTCATTTCAGTTTCGGTTTCTGTGCAATGACGACAGCGCGACATGCGCACTGATCGTTATGCCACAGAAACCAGGGAGTGGGCCTGGTGAGTTGGGGAAGCTCTTCCCCAGCTCCTGAAGCTTTGGAGGAGAGAAGGAAATCCATCTGCTGTCTGCAGCAGAGGGATTTCCTGCCCCTGTCCTCAGGACGGAATGGTTCCGTCTTGAGCACAGGGGCACCGATGCTCATGACGGAACCATTCCGTCATGAGCATCGAAGGGGTTAATGGTAGTCTGTGAGACTGTAAGTACAGTGTATCACGGACCGTGCTGGTCATCCCTCCTGAGCTGGAGCCCAAGGCCTCAACTTTAAGACATTTAAAACCCATCGGCCTGTGATGGTAGCGACCCCTCACCACTCTGTCCTTGTTTTCATCTGACCCCCCGTCTGAGGTCCAAGTTGTGGGCTTCCAGAAAAAATCAAAAAAGAGGAATCAATGAGATCGGGCAGGGTCAGGCAATCCCTACTAGAGCCAAAACTCAAGTCTATAAAAAAGAAACAACCTCAAAGTGGCGCCGCAACCAGAGAAGACCCTAGGCCAAGATTGTGCTGACGATTGCAACAAGACAAACACAACCACAAGCCCAATTGCAACTATAATTGTCAATGTAAAGGCAAATGAAAATCCAAATGGTCCCGAGCTACCTAGATGGGGCAACCTTGTAAGCCCACCCATGGAGAAGCAGCACACACACACAAAGCCCAGGTTCAAGCGTCAACTGACACTCTAACTCCAACTGCCCGTGTACTGTCATCACCATCTCAATTATCAAGAATCCATAGAATCCAGACAATCTCATAAATATCGAAGGGGCGCCTGTGAGAAAAAAGCTGTGTACTTACCAGCCCAAGATCTATACGAAATTTTCTTTTCTCAAAGACCCGGGGACAGCTATTTACTCAAAAACAGGGAAAATGAAGGGGCTGCAAACACCACTGTTTGCAAGTAAAATTGACTCCAACCCCTTGAATAACATCAATCCAGTTGGATCCCCAGTCTTATCCCTACTATGTGTAAAGGCTAGTCCTCAATTTCCTCACGGGAAAATAATATCAATGCCAACAGGAACTGAGGACGTCGTTAACCCCCGGCAACCTTCCGGGGAAACAATGTCAATATTTACGTCAACGTTAATGCCAATGGGAACGAAGGACAACATCAACTTAGTAAGTGGTGGGGCAGATAAACTAAGTGAGGCCAGAATTGGCCCACTTTGCCCCATAAAAAATAGTGCAAAAAACAACTTGCCGGGCCCGTCAATGGTGAGTAGACCCCTCGACCCAGACAAAACCCCTCATTTAATTAGTTGTGCTGAGATAAATCCAAGTCAAATAAATACGGTCAGTTCAGTTTCATCAGTTGCAATAACGGCCCAGGACGAATTGGTCCAGAAAACACAAGTCTTATTTTCTCAACCAAATAATAGTTCTCCCACTCAAACGCAACCAATTCAAACAATTCAAGCAGATATTCAGGAACATTTAACAGCACCTAACACCTAACAGCAAATACATCTCCAGTGCTTTGCACCTTACTACCTTATAACAACACTCACTTGACGTACACTGATATGACCTTTATGGCAACACAGGAATGGGAAAAACTAGTTGCCTCCTACAACCTCAAACCTGTTCATTCTCAGTCACCTACGGAAGCCAGCAATCTCCCAAGGTTGGAGAAAGGCAACAATTCTGGAAGCATAACCCAGAAACACCATTTTAAACACCATGCAAAATTCAGCTGCAGCCTTACAATTTCAATCCCACAAAACGGATCTGCAGCTTATGATTCTTCAGACAATAGCTGACTCCATCTTGGGGTTTGACTGGAAGTTATCAGAACTTAACTGTCTTATAAAGAGAGTACGGGAAGTGGCTCCCCAGTTTCATACCCTACCACCATCATGTCCCGGTGCACCGATCATAGACAAGCTACAAACGTTATCATCAATGATGGGGGATCTAATATCAGATCTTAAATCATCTGTCACACAGTACCATCCCCAGAGTGGTAAATTTACCAGGATCTACAACAACGCTACTGAAGCACCCAAAAGCAGAGCGGGCTCCACCTGGTGGGTGGGGAGGCACCAACAACACCAAAGGAGAGTGCAGAAAATGATGCTAGACAACATCTACCAAAAGCCTGCAAACCTACAGCAACAATAGCCAATTGTGCTACAATCAATGTCCAGACACCACGCAACGTTCACATGAAGAAGAAAAGGAAGGTAAGAAACAGGCTTCCAATCCGTGAAAGACAATGTAAAGCATTGCAACTACGCCAATCCCTACCTGTCCGCGGCCCTGCTTCTATGGATGCAAATCAGCTTTCCACCCCTCCCTTCGCCTAAGACTCATAGTGCTCCTTCATGGGATCCGTTGCCGCCTCGCCAATTGTTTTAGGCTTGCCTTCAAGAGAATCACTACAGAACCCTCAAAATAGTGATAACAAATGGGGGCTACTACTAGAAAAAAAAGTTCAAAACCTGCACTTACCAGATTCAAAAATGATAATTAAAACTGATTAAACTACAAGTTCAAAACCTTGTGACAACATCCAGACTAATAGTACAGAGCCAATGCAACAGTCAGTAGGAGGAGTCATACAACCCACATTGGTCTCAGGGAAAGAAAGGCAGCAAAATTACCAACAACAAATTTATCCCACAACCGACTATCCAGCGGCCATCACAAGTCGCCTCACTCAGCCTAGGATGTCTGGCAGTGAGGGCCCCCCCCCCCACAAAGCAAGCAGCAGTACACCATGGGGAAAGCCCGACTTCCATTATCTCCACTCCAGAATATACGTCCCGAGGCAGAGATGATATACTCAACTGAGGAAATATAATGCGGCTCCTAACAATCGATCTTAAGCCTAGTCAGCATTAGTTCCTCTGACCTTCTCCAAATCGAGTTCCTACCGACCAAGAATCCACAATGCTCAGAAGCAACTAAAGCAACCTAGTCCTCTTGTGAGGTACTCCACCACGAAGGGAACCATTTTGGTTCCACAAAGCTGCACAGCCCATCACATTGAATCCAATGAATTAAGTTCATATGCTTGTACTTTTCCTCAATTTTGTCCGTTCATTTTTTCACTTTTGTTAATTCAATTCATTTTATTCAATCCTTTCAGATGTCCATTTTCAATAAAAGCTCGAAAGCATGGGATGAATTTCATGCCAAGATTTATTTTCAAAAAGCCCAATGCATTTCAGGAAATCACACTCCCTTTATCAGGGGCATCTAGGGGTACAACAGAATGTTTAATTTAATGCAAGTTTTACCAACAAGGTACATTGTATTCACATAACAAAGCACAAGTTTCATAAGGAACAACGGTGGCCCATTATTAAATTGAAAACTGGAAACTGTTTACATTCCTAAATTTTTTACCGTCATTGATACTCTACCAGTCTCCTATAACACTGAAAAACTAGGTGCGCCCCTTAACTATATTACGAATCCTATTGATCTTTGACAAAAATATATGTCACGATTTCTTAAAATATCTTTCACTTACAACCATCAGATAAACGCTTGCCGCGCTGCTTTAGCCATCTCAAAACAGTGATTTAGGGCCATATGTATCAAGGTACCCATTTGGGATTAAGCATGGGCGGAAAATCCGTTACGCTCGCGGATTTTGCAGATTTTCGGTAAATTCGCAATCCGTGAGATCCGCGAATTTCCCGCAAAATCCGCAAATTCGCACACAGCGGATTTTTTTTTCTTGGTGATACAATTTTGCTGCGTGCGGTGTAAGTTCGCAATTGCGAACTGGTACAAAACCCTTGCGAACTGGCAGAAATCCTTGCGAACTGGCAGAAATGCTAGCGAACACAAAAAAAGCATTCAGCAGGTTCAAAAGTTCAAACTCATCATTAGTAACCATTCCCTGTAGTGCTTCCTGACAAGGGCCCCTCCAGAGTTCAGTTGCTAGTTGCAACAATTATATGACCCTGCTCTGACCCTCACAGCAGGCTCATAGAATAGCTACAAGTAGGCCACAAAGGTCCTGGAAAAAAAAATTGCACTGCAACAGAAAGCAAATTACAGATAAGGAAGCAGGTGCCAGACTGGAATTTTAAAACAGTGACACATTAATAAATCAACCCCAAATTAATTCATGTCAGTTGAAGCAGGCAGGTGTGCTTGCTTTTCCCCCCCATAATCTACAGTGATGATGAACCAGAGGGTGGCATTGATGCACCAGAGGATGGCATGGGTGAAACAGAGGGTGGCAGGGGTGAAACAGAGGGTTCTGGGAACCTGTGATGATGAACCAGACGTAGAAACAACATAATCGTGACCGTTGCGAGCTGACATGTAAGTTCGCAATTGCGAACTGGTACAAAACCCTCGCAAACTGGCAGAAATCCTTGCAAACTGGCAGAAATGCTTGAGAACACAAAAAAAGCATTCAGCAGGTTCAAAAGTTCAAACTCATCATTAGTAACCATTCCCTGTAGTACTTCCTGACAAGGGCCCCTCCAGAGTTCAGTTGCTAGTTGCAACAATTATATGACCCTGCTCTGACCCTCACAGCAGGCTCATAGAATAGCTACAAGTAGGCCACAAAGGTCATGGAAAAAAAATTGCACTGCAACAGAAAGCAAATTACAGATAAAGAAGCAGGTGCCAGACTGGAATTTAAAAACAGTGACACATTAATAAATCAACCCCAAATTAATTCATGTCAGTTGAAACAGGCAGGTGTGCTTGCTTTCCCCCCCATAATCTACAGTGATGATGAACCAGAGGGTGGCATTGATGCACCAGAAGATGGCATGGGTGAAACAAAGGGTGGCAGGGGTGAAAAAGAGGGTTCTGGGAACCTGTGATGATGAATCAGATGTAGAAACAACATAATCGTGACCGTTGCGAGCCGACATGTAAGTTCGCAATTGCGAACTGGTACAAAACCCTCGCGAACTGGCAGAAATCCTTGTAAACTGGCAGAAATGCTTGCGAACACAAAAAAAGCATTCAGCAGGTTCAAAAGTTCAAACTCATCATTAGTAACCATTCCCTGTAGTGCTTCCTGACAAGGGCCCCTCCAGAGTTCAGTTGCTAGTTGCAACAATTATATGACCCTGCTCTGACCCTCACAGCAGGCTCGTAGAATAGCTACAAGTAGGCCACAAAGGTCCTGGAAAAAAAAATTGCACTGCAACAGAAAGCAAATTACAGATAAGGAAGCAGGTGCCAGACTGGAATTTTAAAAGAGTGACACATTAATAAATCAACCCCAAATTCATTCATGTCAGTTGAAGCAGGCAGGTGTGCTTGCTTTTCCCCCCATAATCTACAGTGATGATGAACCAGAGGGTGGCATTGATGCACCAGAGGATGGCATGGGTGAAACAGAGGGTGGCAGGGGTGAAACAGAGGGTTCTGGGAACCTGTGATGATGAACCAGACGTAGAAACAACATAATCGTGACCGTTGCGAGCTGACATGTAAGTTCGCAATTGCGAACTGGTACAAAACCCTCGCGAACTGGCAGAAATCCTTGCAAACTGGCAGAAATGCTTGCAAACACAAAAAAAAGCATTCAGCAGGTTCAAAAGTTCAAACTCATCATTAGTAACCATTCCCTGTAGTGCTTCCTGACAAGGGCCCCTCCAGAGTTCAGTTGCTAGTTGCAACAATTATATGACCCTGCTCTGACCCTCACAGCAGGCTCATACAATAGCTACAAGTAGGCCACAAAGGTCCTGGAAAAAAATTGCACTGCAACAGAAATCAAATTACAGATAAGGAAGCAGGTGCCAGACTGGAATTTTAAAACAGTGACACATTAATAAATCAACCCCACATTAATTCATGTCAGTTGAAGCAGGCAGGTGTGCTTGCTTTCCCCCCCATAATCTACAGTGATGATGAACCAGAGGGTGGCATTGATGCACCAGAAGATGGCATGGGTGAAACAGAGGGTGGCAGGGGTGAAACAGAGAGTTCTGGGAACCTGTGATGATGAATCAGACGTAGAAACAACATAATCGTGACCGTTGCGAGCCGACATGTAAGTTCGCAATTGCGAACTGGTACAAAACCCTCGCGAACTGGCAGAAATCCTTGCAAACTGGCAGAAATGCTTGCGAACACAAAAAAAGCATTCAGCAGGTTCAAAAGTTCAAACTCATCATTAGTAACCATTCCCTGTAGTGCTTCCTGACAAGGGCCCCTCCAGAGTTCAGTTGCTAGTTGCAACAATTATATGACCCTGCTCTGACCCTCACAGCAGGCTCATAGAATAGCTACAAGTAGGCCACAAAGGTCCTGGAAAAAAAATTGCACTGCAACAGAAAGCAAATTACAGATAAGGAAGCAGGTGCCAGACTGGAATTTTAAAACAGTGACACATTAATAAATCAACCCCAAATTAATTCATGTCAGTTGAAGCAGGCAGGTGTGCTTGCTTTCCCCCCCATAATCTACAGTGATGATGAACCAGAGGGTGGCATTGATGCACCAAAAGATGGCATGGGTGAAACAGAGGGTGGCAGGGGTGAAACAGAGGGTTCTGGGAACCTGTGATGATGAATCAGACGTAGAAACAACATAATCGCGACCGTTGCGAGCCGATATGTAAGTTCGCAATTGCGAACTGGTACAAAACCCTTGCGAACTGGCAGAAATCCTTGCGAACTGGCAGAAATCCTTGCGAACACAAAAAAAATCTGCAAATTTGCGAGAATTCATGGATTTTGCAGGTTGCGAGTTCGCAAATTCGCAAAATTCGCGAACGCCAGATTCGCAAAATTCGCCCATGCTTATTTGGGATTCTGAAATTGCGATTTTTTGCAAATTGCTAAATAAGAATCACAAATTGGTATGTATGTAATAATTCGTAAATAAATAGCAAATCGGTAAAAATCGCTATTTAATTGCGAGATTCCCAGTAGCGATTCCTTAACCATAAGAAATTACAATTTTGCAATTTCTTAACAGAAAACAACGTTTCTGCCAATCGGAAACTCAGATGCAGCTTGATGACATCACAACCAGGAAGTGTGACTACCCATGCTGCACCTGAGTTGCTGATTCACAGTTAGATAGAAGGAGTGGTGGAGAGGGAACTCTGCAGTTTTGAACAGAATGGCAGACACTGGAGACATGGCCAACCAGGCAACACAGCTGCAGCAGCAGGGTAAAGGGCAGAGGAAGAGAAAACAGAAATTCTCAGAGGCAGAGAGGCACAAAAAATTGTGCTCAGCCATGAGCTACTGTTCGGACAAAAATCATTGAGGGTGCCGGAGACTCGCAAGAGGCGCATTTAGGCTGAAATTCAGCAGAAAGTTAATACAGTGGGGGTGACACACAGGAGTATCGATGAACTGAGAAAGCAATGGTTTGACCTGCGCCAGCGCTCAAAGGAGAAGTTGGCTGCCAGGCTGTAGCAGTCCAGGACAACCGGTGGAAGGACCTCAAGAGTCTCTGACTCTACACCTCTTGAGGAACTGTTGGAGGGGAACATGCAACCTGAAAGTGTCATGGGCGTGGCTGACCTAGACAGCTCCGAGCAACAGGTACCAGGATCACGTAGGAAGCATGCCATCACACCCCTGACACCCCCCAAACACCCCCCATCAGCGACCTAGGGGCAGGAGAAAATTAGTAGTCCAGAGCAGGTACACAGGCACACACAGCAATGCATTATGGGAGATGCAGTCACATGAACAGTGAAGTGGTGCATTTTCACCCAGCCAGTCCCCAATAGAATTTGCACGTCAGAAAAGGAAAGTACATGGCACATGTAACCCCAAACAGTGAAATGTATTAATTGCCAAGTGCAAATGAGAACAGTTAATAAATGTGTGCATTTACGTCCATAGCACCATCTGGAACACAGCCTACAGGCAGTGGGACACTGGCCGAAAGTCCAAACTTAGAAGACGCAGGACATGAGGAGGACACAAATGAGGAGGACAGCCCCGTCATCTCTCCAAAGTATCGCAGGAGACATGTAGTCGGACCACTACCCACATTGGAGGACAAGGGCCAGGACAGCGATATCAATGTGCACCCTGAGCCAACACAGCCACAGCAACAAGTCCGTGCACGTGTTTACCAAATCCCACAAGGAACAACCAGGCGCAGGTCTCGCACACCCAGCAGTGCTGCAGATCCAGGGGAAGAATCAGTCTTTGCCGGCCTGGAGATCCATATGTTGCAGGTGCAGTGCCTGCAAGCAAAAAACATCAAATCTTAACAGAGAGAAGGGAGGGCAGGCTTCAGGGGCATGACGGGTGAACTGACGGGTGCCCTGCAGGCACTGTGTGAAGAACTAAGAGCTGACTGTGCTGCTAGGCGCAGAGAGATGCAGCGTCTGGACCTCTACACATGGGCGGTGAACCGCCTGGTCTCTGCCACCAATGTCCTCTCCAGGCACAGCATACATTCAGCGCGAGGTAGCACATGGTAGCCATGACGTAGCTAGGGCACTGGTACAGGTTACATCAGCAGTAGACGAGCTGCGGGCAGTTCGCACTACTGAACCAGGAGTCCTAACTCCCACTGAAGAGGACGCACTGTCAGGGCGGAGCAGCAGCACTGCCCCACCCACCATGGAGAGGCACCGTAGTGGCCAAACCAGTCAGCCTACATTGCCTAATAAGGAGGCCACTGTGCAACCACCAACAGGAGCTTCCTCTTGACAGTGCTGCATGTGAGGTAAAAATGTTGTGACCACTGGAAGGGGGCAACTACCCACTTAACTTGTACACTACCTCCTGTTTACAGACTTCCACTGTGACAATAAAATGTGCTGGAAATATGGAGTGAGATTGGGTGGCATTCAGGCTGTGTGATATAATTGATCCTGCAGTTATAGAATAAAACACGATCGCACACATGAGATCTGGCATTGTGTCATATTTTCTTACCTAAAAATAGTTGCGTGTAATCTCTTCTCACCTCTGGCGCCCAGCAGCTGCACCAGCTACAGCGGCTGGCATACGTCCTGGGCCAGTCCCATCCAAGTCTGACGAATCCGATTCACTGACCTCCACTGGTGTGCCTTTCCCGGTGGCGATGTTGTGCAGCATGGCACATGCTACCCCTATCTTGCAACAGGTCTGGGAGCTGTATTGTAGTGCACCTCCGCTCTTGTGTAGGCATCTGAATCTGCTCTTCAGTATCCCCAATGTGTGCTCAATGGTGCATCTGGTTGCTATGTGTGCTCTGTTGTATCGCCGCTCCCCAGTGTTGGCAGGATTCAGGTAGGGCGTCAGTATGAAGTCCCAGTAAGCATATGCACTGTCACCTGAGGGGTGGGATGGATATGGTTAGACACTGTACTGCACATGCTAGTCTGAACAAATGTGGCCTCTGTTCAAATGCATTTACCTAGTTGATATCCCTCGACAAACTCCCCACTTGTGAGTATACGGTATATCCCACTGTGGCGGAAGATGAAAGCATCATGAGTGCTGCCTGGGTATTTAGCGACAATGTCTGGGATGATGTGTTTGGCATCACACACCACTTGTATGTTCAGTGAATGGTAGCATTTGCGATTTCTGAACACCTACTCATTCTGGGAGGGAAGGGATATTGCAACATGTGTCCCATCTATGCATCCTATGACGTGGGGGAATTGGGCTAATTGGTAGAAGTCTGCTTGGTCTGGTCTAGTGCCTGTGGGGTGCTTGGGAAGTGAATGTGGTGTTGCATCCTTTGTACCATGGCATCAAGGAACGCGTGGAAAAAACGCGATAGTGCACTTTGTGACACCCCTCCTGCTGAGACTATCACCCCCTGGAAACTACCTGATGCCAAGAGGTGTAGTGAGCACACGACCTGGATGTGAGTGGGGATGGAATGTGTCCTGCGTGTGGGGTGTTCAAGGAAGGGTTTGAGTTCCTCAATTAAATCATGGATACTCTCTTCATCCAGTCTGTAGTGTGTGTAGATGTCCTCCTCAGTGCGCTGGTAGATGGCAATGCGTGCACGGAATATCTTCTCCTGGCGTCTCCTCCTCTGTGCAGCAGCTCTGAGTCGCATCTTCCTGGCTATCACGTACAGCCTAGCCATTGTGGAAAACAGTCTGTTGCATTCTGGTACTCCTTAAATAGTTTTCACCTGGTTACCCCCTGCTCCTACTTGGTGGTAATTGCGATTCTCTAAATTGCAAATTTCCGGAATTCGCAATTTGCGATTTTTTCATACATTCCATTACGATTTCTTGATTTGCGATTTCCCGTTTGCGAATTTCGCACACTGAGAAATCGCAAAATAAGAAATCGCTAGGAAATTCACAGATTTTTGATGCTTGCAAAATAAGGAATCACATTTTTTGTGATTTCTCATTTTGCGAGGCTCTTTTGCTTCATACATTGAAAATAGCACATTTTCATTCGCAAACGCTGTTTTTTTTGCGATTCGCACCGTTTGCGAATGAAAATTAGCTTGATACATATGGCCCTTATTGTTTTCCTTTCGTAACATGGCATAGCACGACTGGTTTGTTTAACTGCAAGCCTGTTCCACTATCCTGAGTGCAGGAGGTAGTCATGAAAATCCTGAAATAAGATATCACGTTAAAACAATGAGGGATACAATTAGGAGTCGAACAGCAACATTCCTACCCGACACCTTTTTATCTTCTAGCAAGATAGCTCCACAAAAAAACACCAACTCAGTACTAAAGGGAGCAAGGAGTAGCTCTCCAAGAACATATTCCTCAGACACAAAGATATCTCCCTCAAATTCAGATCCAAGGGACTTATGTCACACTTCGTTAAATATGATACAAAATTGGAGGCAAATCCAGCATACTATTACCATGGATCAAACAAATTGACAAAGGGAGAGCAGCCCTCATCCAGCATTGGCCGCACCCAGACAAATCCGTATATGCATTTGGAACGTCAATGGCCTAGCTAGTAAAATTGAGGACTTGGAATTCCTGCAATATCTACAATCATTTGTCTTGTTACTGCTACAAGAGACCTGGAAAGACAAGGCCTTCGAGCTCCAAGGATACACTTCTTATCATATTCCAGCAAAAAAAACACTTCGATTTTGGTCATTGGTCAGGGGGTCTAATGATCATGGCATCAATAGCAACAATAGGAGAAATTACACCCACAGAAATTCAAATAGCACCAACAAGTGCCATACAGGCTGTATAACAATGTGAGCTAAGAAGGTATACTAATCAACACCTACATCCATCCTAAATGGAAATTGAAAGCTGCAAAGGAATTGATAGAAGCCACAAAAAAGATAATGGAAGAAGAGGACACTGATCATATCATCCTGGCAGGTGACTTCAACATGTATTTTATTGGTTCTGGTGATGGTGACGTCCTCGTTCAAGAGCTTAATGCAGCAAGGGAAGTGCCTAGACAGGGCTCCCCAAAAATTAAAAAGCCAACATGCTGCTCAAAACACCTGCTATGGCAACTTGAACATCTCAATTTAAGAACTTTGAACAGGCGTTTTCTGGAGAATAACCCACCTGTTGCAACGTTTCATTCAACAAAGCAATGCTCCCATCTGGATTACACCTTTACATCACTAAATATGCTTTGTAAAGTAGACACCTTCAGGATTGGGGTTAAGGAATATAGTGGCCACCTGCCTCAAGAAGTGATAATAAGAGCCAACTCACTCCTTAAAATCGAGTCATCTATAGGAGCTAACATTGAAGTGGCCACAAATCTCAAGCCGTTGCGGTGTAATCCTAGCAATATTAGTGCAGTATCTCTCGCGGCAAAACACTATATACTCAAGCAGCAGGTCTTATGATAAAGTCAGTAGATACTTGGCAAAACTTTACTGCAGGCATCGGTGACAAATTATTGAAAGGGTCAGTAGCAAGGTTGAGTCAACAAGAGGGAGCACCGACAAGGGTATTGCCTAGCCCGGAATTGAAAATGTTAAAACAAATCGTAAATCGAACATTGAGACAGATGCGGAAAAAAATAATAAACAAGGACCTGCAAATATCTCTTTGCAAAGCGAGGGCATTATGAAGAAGGAGGAACTGGGAAAAGAGGAGCAAAAAAGATGAATTATGGCCCAAGCTTTTCCATGAAGTCAAACAAAAAAATTGTGCAAGGTTCAGGCAAATAATTAAAAGAATAAAGAATGCAAATCACCCTGGTATAAACTGCAACATAACGGAGGAAGCATGGACAGGATATCTTTATACTCACTTTAATGGTACTGCTCCTGGCAATGAGGGAAACCTGGAAGAAGCAGGGGATATGGAACACAGCGGTGAAACCAACAGGAGAAAAACAGGTAACGGCCATCCAACATCAACTTCCCATGAATTAATCTAAGAGGAACTGTGTAAACCTCCAGCACAGGCAAATTAGTGTCAGATCTAAATCCACCTCCACCTGCTAAAATTGAGCACCATGACTCCTCACCAGCTGATTTAAAGAGGCAAATAGCCAGGGGCAGACCAACAGGTGCCCCAGGTCCAAACGGTATTCCAGCTATGCTGTAAAAAGCCGATGCAGAATTTGGGGGTGTAGCATTAACACCTGCGTTCAAAGACATAAAGAAAACCATGATATTACCAGAGTATTGGGTAGAATACATAATAAGACCAGTTTTCAAACAGGGCGATAGGAAACTCCCAAAGAATTATCGACTAATTGCCCTTTTAGATGTGGAGGCAAAGTACTTTGCAGGAACAATCTTGGAGGAGTTAACATCATGGGCATTTGAAAATTCCATCATCCCAATCAACCAAACAGGTTTTTGCCGGGGTCAAGGGATCATTACAAACATAGTGGCATTGACCCTGCTGATGGAAGCAGCAAAAGAGGCCAAATCCACCCTATTTCTTTGCTTCATTGATCATGTTGATTGTAATATGCTCTGACGGAAATTGGGAAACTGGGGAGTACCGAAACTACTTCTGGATCAGTTAAAATTACTGCATACAAACACTTGCATTAAGGTCAAAGTAGGAGCGGGAACGTATGTTTCAAAACAAATCCAGATGACAAAAGGGTTAAAGCAGGGATGCATTCTAGCACCGCTTCTATTTAACCACTTCCTTGCAGACCTTCCAGGTGAACTCAATGAGTGTCCCGGTCAACCACCAAAATTGGGGAAAACTCCACTGTCAAATTAGCTGTACGCTGATGATCTGGTACTGACAAGCCGGACCCCCATCGGCCTCCAGCGCCTTCTGAATGTAACTCACAACTTTTCAGAAAAGACCAGCCTGCAAATACATTTAAAAAAAAACAAGATCATGGCAGTGAAATATCGAAAAAAGAGAAAGATCAATTGGCATCTGAACGGTCAAGGTTTGGATCTGGTAACTAATTATAAATACATGGGAGTAACTATGGACAACAAGAACACGTTCAAATCCCAACTGGCCTCCTTGTGGGGGAAGGGAATCGTGACTTACCTGGCAAAGAAATCAATAAAGGACAAACTTCCTGATTTAACGTTTGACCCCTTGCTTCAGGTATTGTGTGCAAAGTTGCAGCCGACCCTCACATATGAGAGCGAATCTCTTCAAGGAAAGGACGCCGTATTATTGGATACAGTGATAGCAAATTCATACGCTGCAATTTTTAACTTGCCAAAATATACCTCCCCAGCACAAATACGGCTGGAATCGAACGTGCAGGCAAGCAGTTAAACTGTGCTTCAACCCAGTTGACATAAAACTAAACTGTCGGGTCACAAAGTGTTTTGACCTAGTAATAAAAAGGCACAAGAGCACGTAGCGTGAGGTCCTACAAAAAATGCTTGACCTGCTGCCTGATGGCAGTTTGAGTTTCCTGTAGGCGTGCACAACATAAGTTCCTAATTCTTGAAACTATTTAAAATGTACTTTTAACACTGTTTTAATTTTTGTAAAGGTTTTAATTAATCATGCACAATAAACAATTCACTTACTTACTGTTAATGATAGCAACAGTTACCATAAACTGCTTGTGGCTGAGCATATGTTTGTCAACATAACACGCAACACCTCGGGTCTAGACAAGAAGGTGAAAAATGGGAAAGGCAAGAATAGACAATGTCAAGAGATTAAGACATCAGCCAACTCTGTAAGAGAGGAGAGACTCTTTCCCCAGAACCCATCATTCACAAATTGTGAGGTTTCATCACGCTAGGGAACTCGGTCTCGGGAATTAGCTGATTGAAGAACTAGAGGATGGCTGATGACTCCACAGAGTACAACAAAGAACCCAAAGTCATATCTTTATGCTAAGTGAAGAGGATTTCTAACCAAAAAAAAGAGGAAAAAGTGCAGCGCTAAATGATAGGACCATACAAGCCAAAGATACAAAGCTGCTGCAGCTACTCTAGCACATTGAAGAAAAGCATTTTGAAGAACTGGAAGGTATTAAAAATCGATGGTAAAACACTTCCTCCACCACTGTTTGCTTTCAAACGAAGCAACAACATGAGAGACCAGTTGGTGCACACTCGCCCTAGGGATAAGAAATCTTCAATTGCAGAGCCTAGTTTATGAAGCCTCCGTCCTGTGAAGGGACACTTCCCCTGCGGAAATTGCTCAGTATGCCCCCTGACTAGTCACCAGACAGAGGTTGACATAGGTACATCCATTCCCTGGGTGCTAAACAAACATACCAATTGCAAATCTGACCGGGTTATCTACTTGATAACATGCCCATGCCACAAAAGGTATGTGGGCATGACTTCACGTAAAATCAAAGTAAGAATTTCTGAGCACAGAAGCACCATTCAGTGCAAAAAAAGCGCTACTAAACTCACGAACCATTACATAGCTACAGGACACTCAGACAATGATCTCCATTGGGTTGTATTAGAGAAACCATATATCACTGCACATGTTACAGATATTCAACATTTTCTTCTGCGCAGAGAGCAAAGATGGGTATACAGATTGAAAAGTGATCTCTTTGGGCTCAATGACGAGATACCATGGTTGTCACTTTAAACATCTAGTTGCAGACTTGAAAACAGTACATAGAGAATGTCCCTATGTTTACATGCGCACTTACTGTCCATGAAATTTGTGGGACTTCTTTAGCGGTGCTGAATAACCACCGTGCATACTCAGCATTTCTCATTGTGCTAGACCTGTTTATAATTTTTATTATAAAATTATAATTTTTGTTATATCTGTCAGCACATCCAATATTCAATAACTTTATTCTCTATGTTGAATATGTAGAAGGTTTTTCAACATCTCATAATCATTGCGCTGAATTGTTATTGTGCAATGTTTGTTACATGTTTTCAATATAGTCTAGGGTATGACTAATATATTAATATAGCGCGGGCCCCTTTGGATACCAGATAACATTACCAGACTGTTGGGCATAGCTTGCTGTTTGCTTTCAAGAAAGCTTTGTGAAAGATTAGCATTCAAGTATAGTGCATGTGCCCATGGCCACTAACTAACATATTCATGCGTGATTGTCATGCGCGACAGGGGTAATGCTCCCCCCAGTTGCCATGCGCAATAGGACAATACAGCGTTTTCCGTACAGGCATTGGTCTAGAGACCTTTCAGGACCTCAGCCGCCGCCCCACGCCCGGGATAAAGGTACGTCTCATGGCCACCGTAGGTACCTCCGGTCATTAGTCAATGACCGCCCAGGGGTACCGACGGAGAGATAAGGGCCTTTTAGACAGTGTCCGCGACTCCTAGCCAGTCGGCCTTCAGGAACGCTTATTCTTATGGTTTGTCTACCGCGTGAGACGTCTGTTTTCATAACGGCGGCGACTATATTCACAATTGTGTACTTTACGTGCTTTTTGGAATACTAGCCCGCCCAATTTCTCTGCCTCTTCCATGTTTGAAAGCTTTATTAGAGTAAAATCAGATATTACAATAAGGTGACATCAGCAAAATATAAGAAAAAGGCTAAAGGATGGGATACATTAAACATAAGTAACCAATATCACAATGAAAAGCAAAGCATTTTGAATTATTGTACGGGGAGGAGGGGGGGAAGGAAGGGAGGGAAATAAAAAAGCATGGTAATAACAGAGAGAATGAATAAAAAATTGAAAATACAATGGATGTCAGTCAGAAAGTACAGTAAAATACACAATATTTAGCAATTACTTGAAATCAGAACTTTTAGCAAAAAGGAAACATGTATAAAGCTAAAAAATCACAATAGTGAAATCGAAAAATATCCTAAACTACAGGCAAGAGTACATGTGTTCAAGGGGGTTTGAAATTATCTGAGGAAAGTGGAGATTATGTCTTTTTGGCAGATTGATCTAAATATAAAGTGAGAGGTAACCAGTAAAGTTCAACATTTCGGGAGGGTTTGCAGGAGGAGGCAAAGGCAACATCAAGTCTATGTGATTGACATACTAAATTCCACCAACAAGTTAGAGACAAAGTGTTCAAGGATTTTCAATTAGAAACAATGTGCTGCAGTGCAAGGGCTAGCATGAGATAAAAAAGACCGTGGGAATGTGGAGGGAGATCCAAATCGTCTGAAAGGCTACCAAGAAACACAAAAGAGGTAGAAAAATGAATAGAGATGTTGAAAATACGGGAGAGGCGAGAACATATCTGAGTCCAAAAAATGCGAACTGGGGGACAGAGGAAGAAAAGGTGTAGAAGATCTG
Source organism: Lissotriton vulgaris (assembly GCF_964263255.1). Lineage (NCBI taxonomy): Eukaryota > Metazoa > Chordata > Amphibia > Caudata > Salamandridae > Lissotriton > Lissotriton vulgaris. The sequence continues at coordinate 57,396,973 of NC_141689.1, forward strand.
CATTGGGAGCATTACAGGTCCAACAATTAGGTACAGAGTTGGATTGAAAGCGAGAAATAGAAAGAGGAGGTTAAGACATGGGGCTTTAGAAGTGAAGCGAATTACCTCTTGTAAAGAGTAAGGAAGCAATAACTCTTGTTCGACAGAAAGCCAGAGGGGAGAAAAAGGGGAGGTTTCCTGAGATAACCAGCGGGAAGCTTGTCGAAGTGAGAAGGACTTGTGATAAAGGCGAAAGTCTGGAAAGTTGGTTCCACCATTAAGTTTAGATTTACGGAGGTGTAAGAGAGATATACAAGCCTTTTTTTGTTTCCAGAGAAATTTGGATAAAACAGAATCAATGCGGCGGAAATATAAATTTGGAATACGAATTGGAAGCATGGATAATAAGTAGATCAAAATCGGGGCAATCATCATCCTGATGGAATCAAGACGACCCCACCAGGATAGGAATAGAGGATTCCAAGAAGAGAGTAGTGAGTCTATTCTAGATATGACCGCATTCATGTTAAGTTGAATAGAAGAGGAAATAGAGTTGGAAAAAAGAACACCAAGATATTTAATTTTCTTAGAATTCCAAGCAAAGTCGGTGGCTGTGAAGAAGTGGGGAAGGCAAAATTTGGTTAAGGGAAGGATTTCTGTTTTGTCAGAATATATTTTATAACCTGAAACCAAAGAGAATTTTTCAAATTCACTTAATAAGGAGGGAATAGAGGTGACCGGGTCTGAAATAAATAAAAGGATATCGTCAGCATATGCAGATAATTTAAGGTGATGTTTACCATACGGGAATCCAGAAATGGAGGGATTATTACGTATGGAAGTAAGGAAGGGTTCAAGTGCCAAAATAAATAAAAGAGGTGACAAAGGACAGCCCTGACGAACTCCGCATTGAAGCGTGAATGGGGAAGTGAGTTGGCCATTGACGAGAACAGAGGCCTTGGGCATAGAATAGATCAAAGAGATATAAGATATAAATTTAGAACTGAAGCCATGCCATTTTAAGGAAGCCATGAGAAAGGACCAGTCAACCCGATCAAAGGCTTTCTCAGCATCTACTGAAATGGCTGCAATGGGAATTGATAGTGAGGGGGCTTTACTTAAAACATTAAGGAAGAGTCTGGAGTTATCCGAAGTAAGGCGGCCCTTAACAAAACCACATTGTTCTTTCCCTATGAGATGTGGTAGGAGCGGGTCAAGGCGAAGAGCTAATAATTTTGCAAAAATCTTATAATCTACATTAACTAAAGATATAGGTCGATAGTTTTTACAAAATTTAGGGTCTCTACCGTCTTTAGGAATAAGGCATATGGTAGCATCCTGAAATGAGCCTTGGGCTAATCCAGTAGAACAAAAAGACTGAAAAAGAGATAGAAGTTTAGGCAAAAGGAGATCTGAAAAATGTAGGTAAAATTCAACTGGAAAGCCGTCAGGTCCTGGAGTCTTGCCTTTAGTGAGGGAAGATAAAGCAGTGGACAACTCTGAAATAGTGAGATCAGTATCAACGGCCGAAAAATTAAGGTGGGAGGTATCTGGTTGAGGTATGTTATCAAAATAAGATTGAATAAGCTCTGGGGTAGGGGGGTTCTCAGGAGTATATAAAGATTCATAGAAAGAGTGAAATTGTTCCAAAATTTCTGCATCTGTATGAAGAAGAATATTAGAGGGGGAATAGATAGAGTCAATATTAGTTCGTTCTTTACGCGATTTTAGATAGTTAGCCAATAATTTACCTGATTTATTGCGACCTCCATAGTATCGTGCGCTGCTCCGGAGGAGAAAAGAGGAGGCTGAATCTGTAGTAAGCTTGTTAAAAGCAATCTTAGCCTTAAGAAGTTCAGGAGACATATGTTTAGTAGAGGAAGTATAGAATTGATGTTCCAGCGATTTAATGTGTGCAAGGGTAACTTTACGCTTTTGAAGGAATTTTTTCTTCTTTTTAGAGACAAAATCAATGATAAAACCTCGGGTTGTGGCCTTGAAGGAATCCCAAAGAATATGAGGGGGGGGTATCAGGTGTAGAGTTAAGTTGAAAAAATTCAAAAGCGAAAGAACGAAAAGAGGAAGAAAAAAGAGGATCAGCAAGAAGAGAAGGGTTAAAACGCCAACGAGAAGATTTAGGAGTAGGAGGAAGAAGGTCAAAAACAGTAATAATAGGAGCATGGTCTGAGATAACAATAGGCTCAATAGAAGAGGATATAAGGTGTTGAGATAGAGATGAAGATAGAAAAATGTAGTCCAAACGAGAGAAGGAAGCATGAGGAGGAGAGAAAAAGGAAAAGTCCATAACATCTGGGTGAGTGAGTCTCCATGAGTCTACAATATGAGTTTGAGTGATAGTGTCAAGGAATTGTTTATGTGGTTTGTGAGGGGAAAAACGAACAGAAGATCTACGGTCTAAAAAGGGATCAACGATCTGATTACAGTCTCCACCCAATAGGAAAGAATCATCCTTACATTGAACACATTTTGCTGTAATAGAGGGCCAAAAAGAAGAGTCAAAACATGTAGGGCCATAAACATTGAACACCGTAATTGGGATAGCATTAATGAGTAGTTTAGCCAAAATCCAACGCCCCTCATCATCTTTTTCTTCTAATAATACTTTACACTGAAGGCGTTTGTGAATCAAAATAGCCACCCCGTTCTTTTTTGAGAAGCAGGAGAGAATAAAACAGTTCCAACCCACAATCGCTTTAGTTTTAAGGATTCAATATCGGAGAGGTGGGTTTCTTGAATAAGAACAATATCTGGATTGTAAGAGGATAGGTGTGAGAGTACTCTTTGCCTTTTGATAGGGTGATTAAATCCTTTCACATTCCATGAAACAACTTTGAAGGTGAAAGAGTAGTAAACTGATCAAAATTGAAAGATGCAAAAACATACTGTACATTTAATAATTCAAACTTTAGAAAAGTAATAACCATAAAGTTCATCAAAAAGATAGAAGGAAGGATAGGTAGAGGATGAAAAAGAAAAGGGCAGGGGGAGAGGGGTAGGGAAAGGGAAAGAAGAGCATCAAAAGAGGAGGAAGGAAGAAAAGAGAGAAGGCATAGAAGACAGTACAAATCCAAAAGGATGACTGTAATGAACATACCTGGAAGGGGAAGTACACACAGGGGGAAGGTGGGGAAGTGGTGATGCGTTACAAGACGGATGGACCAGGATCAGGAGCAGAACCACACCGAGACCTCACATAAAGGAACAAAGGATGAAACAAGATGGTGAAGGGAACGTCCAACACACATATCCGTCTGGGGAAAAGAAAAAAGAAATTGTTAACATATGGAACATGGTAAATATGATCTAGAACCAGAATGTAGAAAGAGAAAGTAAGTATATATAAGACATGTAAAGAAGAAGAGATATGAAGAAAGAAGATAAGCGAGATAAGAAAAGTAAGAGGAAGATAAAGATAAAGAGTACAGAGAAGCGCATGAACTTAGAAAAACGCTAGTAGAAGACAGGACATGGAGACAACAAACGCCAGAGTTCAGCCACTATTCGGAGTAGAAGAGGAGGCGTCCAACCCCTCTTCACTCTGCAGAAAGAGAAAATTTCTTAGTTCACCAGGATCCTGAAATGACCAAGTCTTATTCCGGTAAGTGACTCTGAGAGTACAAGGGTGAAACAGGCCATATCTTGCACCCAGAGAGCGCAGAGAGGGACGCATAGCTAAAAATTCTTTACGTCTGGAGGCAGTAACATTAGAGACATCTTGAGATAAGTAAACTCGTTGACCTTGCCAAGTCACTTGTTTCTTGTTCCTTGCTGCTGAAAGAATCAGAAGGAGGTCTGTGTACTTCAAAAAGAGGATGATGACTCCACGAGGTTTAGAAGAAGAATCCGTTCTTGCGCCTAGTCTATGAGCCCTCTGTATACTAATGGAGGTAGAGGGGGGTAAGTCCAGAAGTTTCGGCAGAAAAGTGGTAAAGAAAGATACTGGATTGTCACCCTCAAGATTTTCCGGCAAATTGTAAATACGGAGGTTGTTCCTCCTATTGCGATTTTCCAAATCCTCTGTGCGCTTTTGTAGAGAGAGGACAGTCTTTTCTAAAGCAACAATACGTTCCGTGTTGGATTGAAGCTCAGGGATATGCTGTTCGACAGTAGAAATTCGGGCATCCATGTTCTCCCACTTGTCCTTCAAAAGCTGCATATCCGTGCTTGTTTTTTCAACAAAGGGACGCATTGCTCGCAGCTCTTCCAAAATTTGATCTATAGAAGAGGTTGAAGGATTATCTTCTGGTGTAGGAGAATTTTGTTTAAGGCGTTTGCCCGACGTAGCAGGTGGAGAAGGCTTACTGGCAGGTGTATGAGCCAAAGATGATTTTTGAGAAGACGTTTTTGTAGAACAATGCAATTTATTTGTACCAGATGAAGAACCCACCGAAGTATTCACCGAGGGCGTAAAGACAAATTGGGGCTTACGTAGTCTCACCATAGAAATGACTGCTTGTGTCAATGAGCTGAATATGACAGGGTTGCACCAAAAAACACTTATCCAGTTCAAAGCATACTTGGTATGAGAAACTAGTGCAGAAAGAGCAGGAGAGGTATTTGATCTAAATGCGCCCAAAAATTAGGTAAATAAGATGAAATTATCTGCCTGAGGAAGCGCTGGTAAATTGCATTGGAAAGCGCCGGCGAGTTGAATAGTGTGTATGCTGGTAGTATTGAAGAGAAAGGGCGCTGAACATGACATTGAAGAAATAAGCTGTGAGGCAGAAAGTCAGTACACAGTGATGGAGGCCAGCCGTGGTACACCGTCAGTTATGAACACTGAAGTGGCAAAGCGCCTGAGGAAGCGGGTCTCACAGAGGTAGCCTCATGAGCAGAGCTCGAGCAGACGCTCCTCAAAAGAGAAAGTGCAAAATTAAGCACAACGGAGAAAAACAGTCACCAAAAAGTGTACTTGCTCACCCCCAAGGTCGTTAATGCTGAATGAGGCATGGCAGCAGAGGTCGTCTTGGCGGGTGGTGGAAGCGGAGGTCTGGCAGCTCACTGAACCGCTAAGATGGCGGCTCCGTGAGGGACGGTAGAAAACATCGCGGAAGAGATGAAAAGCGGCACTCCAAAAGCCGCGAAGCCGCTCTGCTCGTTCCCCCGATGTTCCGACGTAAAAGTCTGGAAAAGAGGCGTAGGTAGTGTCCCGTTCATATCGGGAAAGAAGGCTGTGAGGTAAACGGTGCGGCGGAGCTCAGCACCTAGCCGGCCATCTTGCGCGGCATCCAAGCCACGCCCCCAATTTCTCTGCCTCTTAATGAGCTGGTTCACGCTACGGCAGAGTAACTAATAATTTGAGTTGTTGTTAACATCCTGCTAATTAAGATTCACCCGTTTTATACACACTGTTTGAAACAACACTTTTGAGCTATTCTTGCAAATCGTTGTGTATGTGAATTTTACGGGGGTTTGTAATTCATGCGCGTGCAGTTTCTTCGTCTCATCAAATACCTTGTTTTCATAACAGCTAACTAACGATGAAAACTAAGGTTGGAGGCGATTCATCTGTTACTTATTGTACACGCGAAAAGATACTTAACAACATTCTTAGAAACCGTGAATCGTTCTGTATGCGATTTCTGTCCCATATTTCATGCCAGTAATGATTGCAACCTTGGTTACATTTTTCCGCATTATACCACCTCTAATATGCGATTCATTTTAGCTTTTAAATACTGGAGGATTCCCCTGTTTCTACTGAGAGTGCATTGCTTATGTGTAGGAGCTTGAATAAACAAGAATCTTGTGATCGATAGATATGCCAGGAAATAGTGCATCATGGACATCGCTTTCTATTACAGAGCGAGGCCCCCTTCCCTGAGTAGTGACCAGGTAGAGGTGAGGGTGACACCCAATTGAGATGGGTAAGTGCACATACTATATAGACGTCTTTGAAACCATGTTAGGGTTTTATTTCAAGCCCTTTCAGTTGAAAGAGGCTAGCTTTTCGGTGAATTTGCGAGGTGGGGTAAGCAATACCTTAATATATGTACATTGTATTTGCATGTAACCAGTAATTACTTCCACTCCTGCCTAGTTGGACATTACGACATTATGAAATGTTTCAATTTACATTCATCACTGTATAATTTTTCACTTTTGATTATAAGCAGCAGCTTTGTATTTTTGGCTTGTATGGTCCTGAGGAAGGCCCCGATACTAATATATCCTTGTGAGGGCAGAAACATGTCGACCTAATTTCACTGCTTAACAGTTGATAATCTCAAATGTTAGCACACTGCTTTTTAAATATGACAAGGGTACTCTGGTAATAAAATTGGTTTGGAGTTCCTTTAGTCATTTTTAACACACCTTTTTCGTATCATTTAGCGCTGCACTTTTTCCTCTTTTTTTGGTTAGAAACCCGCTTCAGTTAGCATAAAGATATTCCTATGAGTTCTTTGTTGTACTCTGTGGAGTCATCAGCCATCCTCTAGTTCTTCAATCAGCTAAGGGTACCTCAGTCAATTCCCGAGACCGAGTTCCCTAGCAAGAGGAGGCCAGACACAAATGATGAAACCTCACAATTTGTGAATGATGGGTTCTGGCGAAAGAGTCTCTCCTCTCTTACAGAGTTGGCTGGGGTCTTAATCTCTTGACATTGTCTATCCTTGCCTTTCCCATTTTTTACCTTCTTGTCTAGACCCGAGGTGTTGCATGTTATGTAAACGTTTCTTAGGGGAAATACACCTTGCAGGTCTTTAAAACTTTCCCTGAGACCTCCCTGAATGTTTTGTTTTCCATATGTTTGTCAAGCCAATCACCTTAGCTTTCATGAATTTGTTTTAAATGGACAAATCACTTCCTAGTGTGATACTTACTGTTGTGTCCTCTCCAGCCTGGAGCATGCAAATGACCACGCAACACACGGAGCTCTGTAACTAACATCATTATTCTTCAGCATGCAACAGTTTTCTGAACATTCTTCATCATAACGTTTATTGACCATACCCAGATACATCCCGACTGAATACCTAACTTTGTAATGAGTCTGCCGAGGACCAAAAGGGTCCTACTGCACATGATCACGCAACACTGCCCTCTCAGTTTCATCAATATTTCTGAAAGCTTGCATAAGGTTAGCATCAATCACATGAGCACCAAAGCATCATCCCTCTTGGGGATTGTTCAACAGATGCACAGCATTGCAGAATGTCTGGAGCAGGGTGATTTCTACAGCTGAGGTGCAGTCACCTTCATATCAGTTCAGGAGCAGACACAAAGGAGCGGAGCCAGTCAAAGCACAAGTGCCACTATGTTTAATCATTTTTACTTGCAGAACAAGGTATCATAACAAGTACTGCTTTCAGAAGTGTCTTAAAGTATTGTGTTTCTCTAACATATTTATTTGAAAACTGTACCTCTAAATATGCACTAGTTGGTCTACATTTTTAAAATGTCTCCTTTGGGAGTCTCTAGAAACATCCCTTTCAGAATTTACTAATGTTGACTTCAGTTGCTCAATTTATGAAATTCTAGATGGCTATTCAATGCTCCACCACTTTCAACTTTCAACTTTCAATTCATGATATTGATGAGTACCTTGGACCACATTATACAACATGTCCAGGCATTGCAGATTAATCAATCACACACAGGAAACTTTGGGATTACAGAAGGCACCACAGATGCCTGCACAGCCCCTTCTTTGATATGAGTATGCCAGTGCAGGATGTGAGCATGCATGGTAACTTGGGTGCATTGCTTCATTTGTATAGTGGATCGTCCATTGCAAATGAGAAACTATTGGACATTTTTCCATGATTGTTTACAAAAATAAGTGTGATGGCCCTGAACTGTCATGACACTCTGATTGTGTGTCACATCGAAGAAGGTGCACAATCAGTGCAACTGCAAGGGCCTACTGGGGAGGGGGTTTCAGAAGTTCCAGGGACACCTCCAGATTTTTAACTGCCTAAGCCTGCAGTGGTACACTGATTCCCACTCAATATGAGGGTTGTGTGCTTTCAGTGAAAAGTGGAGCTGCAGCTTACAATGCTGACTGTTTTTCATTATTGCACTGTCCATGTCTGTGCTGAGGACAGTGAATTGACAACATTGTCTCATTCTGCCCCGGGAGCATGCAGTTAACACTGTGCCTGACAAAAAACAAGACAATGCAGGTTTATGTAAAATGTTTGCTAGCTCAGCGAACTAATGTGTGCCCCCGCTGCAGGGATCTGTGTGACCCCAGGCGGAGCAGAGCGCGGAGGCCAGTGAAGAGGGGGGGCCAGGGTGTTTGGAAGAGGAAACAGAGCAGCAGGCTGCCAAATCCCTGCCGGGGGCCACCACGCAAATATGTATCCATCCTCAGAGGATTATTATATTAAGGATATATATTGGCATGGTGGCCCCTGTCGGTTGGTGGCCCTGTGCAGGTGCACATGCCTAAGGCCGCCCCTGCCAGAGTGCAAGAATGTAATTGCTGATGCATTACTGCGCCCGCAAGTGCATATTATGGTGTATTTTGCATGTGGGATCAAATGTAATCCTTGACGCAACTTCTGCTCCGGAGTGGCCATGAACACACAAAATGGTGGATTGTCACCGTTCCTACACCGGACCTTTGAGCATGCCAGCAAACTAAGGATGAACCTGGACAGCGCTGACTCTGACTGCATTGAACTTGTTCCTACACACAACAAGGTATTTGTACCTTAAAAGTGATTCCCCTGGTGAAGCGGATATTTTTTTCATCCGAACGATGCCTGACTTTAAAATGACGGATAGTGTGCATTTTGGTTATTAAACTGAATAAACGCCACTATGTTCATAGCGATTCCTTACTATATTTGCTACTGGCACCTCTTGGCCTCGCCTCATCTGGCACTCAACCACTGATGCACTGATACTGACCACATTTTATCCATGTATTCGCCCATACTTGATTAATGCCTGACCCTGAGATGGCAGAGCTTGTCCATACGAAAGGAAAGGTGGTCACAAGAGAAATACTGAGCGATCGTGTAGGAGGCAATGTGTGGACCCCAGATCTTGTGTCTTTTGGTTTGATTTATTGCTTTCTGTGGGCTCCGCAAGCAACCCGATGTCCGCTTAACTTGGCAGCACTCCGGTGATAGCGCCCACCATATAACACCCGCTGTTACCTGTATACCGGAAGATCCTTCGGTGGGGGTCTGACGGCATACAAACTCCCAAAGATACACAGTGGTGTTTCCAGCGGTGGCAATTTGGTGCATCAAGATGGCAGAGGCCCCAGTCTGACTCGGTGACGGACCCATGAGGTGCAAGCGGCCAGCCCACCGGCCCCCAAGTGAAGCACCCCTGAAATACAGCAAAAGAGTCCCCTGCGCTGCCGCGACTGGATGACACTGGGCAGACCAGCCAACACTGCGCATAGAATCTCCCCAAAATCAGTGGAGAGCGCAAACGACAGACCCTATGGGTGGCCCAGAGCTGTAGCGACCCTTATGACATTTGCCATCTTAGTGTTACTGTAGTGACAGGGGCCGCAGCAACGTTTGGCCAACATTCCGCCAGGATTGCAGGATAGAGCCGGTAAGTCCCTGCCTGACCCTAAGATGGCTGCCTCTCAGGACATCCCCACAATGACAAGGCCAGCATAACAAAGATGTAACAACTAACAGACGACTCTGGCTATGGGTGAGAGATATTAAGAAGGAGCTCCTAGCCCACACTATTATCTGCCCTGTGCACTCAAAGAGGCGGGGATCAATGCCTAACATTTAGCGAATATCTAGGAGGAGGAGTTATTGGATCCCCAGGAAATGGAGCAACACCAACAGAGGGCCCCATACACCTTTGGAGAAAGCGCCTTTGATACACGAAGAACGAAGGGCGACCAGTGGCTGACCAGACGGCACTCACCTTACCCGAAAGAGCCACTTAATAACAAGGTCTCGCAATTCTTCGTTGGTACTGTCACTAGGTAGAGAATGTGCCTGGGACCGGGGCGCCTGTTGGGACCCTGGGAGAGACTAAACAGAGCAAAGAGCATGGAGCAGAGGTGAGCGAGGGGTGGAAGCGACCCCACCTAATCAAAGCACAATGACAATCTCTGAGTATACCCCTTACCTCCATCTGGACAGCGGAGTACGAGCACTATGTCTGACGCCCGGTGAAGCTGCTCTTTTCAGCTATTGAGGAGATCCACCTTGGTTCACCCCCTGACTTTCACCTACGCAGCCGGACTTTGGGCACAGTTTTTCTCCCCCACTCCCTGTTTTTCCCACACCCATCGTATTTCTGTAACTCTGCTTTTTCCTTGTCTCCTACCATCTATCTGTTCCCTTTTTCCACTCTCTCATTCTTTGTCTACTTCCCTTGCTCCTATCCCCGCTCACCTGAATCTTTCCCCTTGCCCGCTACACCGCCCAGCCCCCTGTCCTTTTGTGCCCTTTGACTAAGCACTCCTTCTCCCCTTGTTGGGGAAAGATCCAATATATATACTCTGGAGTCTCAGCGAACCCGCTGAGAGAATCCACAGTGCCAGGGGAGCCACTCACAGTTGAGGTATGGTATGGCACCCCTTGTAAAAGCACTCCCTCTCCACTTTATTTATTTATGTGCTTCTATAGCACCTGAATAGACCCCAAAGGGGTATCTCCGCGCTTTTAGGGGAAGGATCCAGTATGAAGGCCTTGGAGTCTCAGGGCCCCCCCGGAGAGAGTCCACTGTGTTTAGGGAGCATCTTGCAACAGAGATGGGGAAATGATACCACTTCTCCTGGGATCACAGCTTACTGGTCTTTGGACGCAGCTTTGACTCGTCTACCGGTTTGTGTCCACGTCACCCTCCCCTCCTCTTGCCATGCTGTGTCTCTCACCCTCCCCTCCTCTTTACCTCCTCCATTCTCTGTCTACTTTCCCTGCTCTTACTCCACTCCCCTGAATCTCTCCCCTTGCCTGCTTTTTCCCTTACGTATATGTCCTTTTTGTTTGTCTCGACCTTACTTGTAACTATGTTGCCAGGCTCTAATAACTGTGTAACCTTTGTAACAATGTAACCTGCAATTATGGTCTGATACTCATGTAAAGCGCTCTGATACCTCCGGGTCTAGCCAGCGCTATATCAAACCTTTTAAATAAAATAAATAAAATAAAATAAAAAATACAATCAACATTTTGTCACACAGTCAGGTCAGCCATCCATCATGCCATGCGGCCGTAGTTTTGTTCGGCTTCGCTCCGTGCCCCGGAGATTTAGCAATAGTTCTGAACCGAATGCGGTCCAGGCCGCATATTCTGATAGAGTAGGACACAGGGCACCAGGAGGACACTGTGACGTCCTCAAGGGACCTCCGAACACAGTCTTGTGCAGCTGGGGTCTGAAGGCCGCGAGATGTGGAGCAGCATCCAAGATGGCGGCCCCACCTGCTGAGGGCTAGAAGACGAATGAGGGCTGTGCTGCCACAGTTGCAGAAGCAACCAGGAGCATGCGGCTGAGTTTGGGACATGACCCACTCCCTCCTCGGAGCGGGGTGTGCTCATCAGAGTGGGAGCTCAAGGCAAAGCTGGAGGAGCAGGCAGGAGGCAGGTGCAGACAAGAACCGGATGGACACCACAATACTCGAATGGGGATGAGCAGATAGTACCCTATCATTCTCACAATAGCAGTGGCTTAATCAACGCAAGGCCCCCAGCCTGATTAATGTGGACAGTTCCTGACCTCAACATGGCACCCAGTATGCTCTAACGCTTGCCAGGGACAGTAAGGAAAAGGACCGTTGAGAAGGGTGGAGCAAGGCCTCACTCTCCATCTAGCTAAATATTGGACGTTTACCTGCCACTGCGAATTATACACATCTTATGAATATATCGGATATATCTGGGAATATTACCCTCTTACAATCCTAGGATCACCACCTTATGGACGTACAGGTGGTCCCTTGGCCTAGAGACCTTTGTCTCTATAAATTGACTTTCTAAAATGGACGGTTCACACTGATTTCAGGATGATTGATCCTCTTCATCTGGCAACATTCTGGCAACATTGTCTAATGCCCTGAAGAAGCCCATGTTTGGGCGAAATGCGTTGGCTGTCAATATGATGCAAACCAAGCACATTTGAACTAAAGGAACGGAGAGACTACAACAAATACTTCTAATTATTGCTTTTTCCAACTGTCACTAAACTGTTTACTTACTAAACAGCTTGTGTTTCCTCTCATTTCCCGTTTTGTGGTGGACCATAGACAGCTGCTGAGAGTAGGAGAGAGGTTGAGAAAAGACACCCTCCCTAGCTTTAGTGGAACAATTCAATCGGCAGGTGCCCTACAGATCAGCAGCATAAGGTTTCAAGGTATACGAGGGGACCCAGCCCGGACTCATGATTGTCCGAGAAGAGAGTGGCTCCACGCGGACCGAGGCCCAAAATCCCCATGGCTCAAATAAATGCTTAAGCAAACTCTAATCTTTAATTACTTCGCCCCATCATACACCGGGGTAGAAAAGGAGAGCGCTGTGTGCTCTGAAGGAGGGATGGCACTCACTTGAGAAGACCTGCTGGTGTCACTTTGAGATTTGAAGAAAGAGTTGAAGGAAGACATTTAAGCCAGCATAAGTGCCTCATTTGAGGTGTTTAGAGAAAAGATGGGCACGAAGTTAGTGGCGCTGCAAGCCGATGTGGACTTGGTGGCACACGCACCCTGGACTTTGGAAGTGAAATGCCGCAAACTGGAGAAGTGGGTCTTGCCCTTGGAAGTAGGATCTGCTAACCTGCACAGTCAACTGTGCCCGCCACACTCAAATTCGAGGACCACGAGAACTGTTCATACAGAGAGAACATTCAGGTGAGAGGCCTAGAGGAAGGATGTGAAGGGCCTGATCTGGAGGCATACACAACAGGACTCTTCTCTACGGTGTTGGGAGCCAGCGGCCCAAAAGTCTAGCTGGAGCGTGTTCACAGGGTTGGTTCGCGACAACAGGGAGACAACAGGCAACAACGCATCCTTGCCAATTACAGCTCTTTTGAAGTCAAGGAAATCGTTCTCCAGAAAGCCAGAGGCAGTGATAAAGTCACATTCCAGGGTGCGTCATGCCCTCTTTTCCAGGATGTGGGCCAAGCTACACTGGCCCGATGCCAAGTTTTTCGCCCAGTCACAGAAGCCTTAAAGGAATGCCAAATTAGGTACAGGTGTACCTACCCCTTCGGCATTGCCTGTCGATTTAACAATAAGCATATCCAACTTCACAGAACTAGAAGAAGCAGCTTAAGAACACTCCACCGCAACAGGCAGCAGCCTTGAGAGCTGATGACAAGGATCAGTAAAGTGAATGACGCTCACCTGGCCCTTGCCAGAAGCAGAAGAGAGGGGTCAAACCCACAGCAGCTCAGGACCCTATAATTTGAGATGGTTTAATGGTGCCCCCATGACTAATATGAGGACGACGGAGAGAAAGGGTGGGGTGACAATAGGAGGATTCTCGCTGCACCTGAGTGCACTGAGCCTGACACTGCATCTATGAGAAACCTCTGTCATATATAGCTTGGTTCTGACTCTGCACTGTGTAACACAAGGACGGTGACTTATGGGAAGTCCAGTGTCCCAGATGGTATAACAATGGGGTTCCCTGGAGCTATTGATAATGAGGTTGCCACCGCAAAACAAAATGGGGTCGCCCTCCTATTTCACTCTTTGGCCCACTTCCGCCCACACAACACAAACATGGACAAGGTGGGGAGGTTTCTTATGGTGAGGGGGGAATTAAGTGGCAGACCCTGCAATAGCTACTGTTTATTTACCCAACATGGGACAATTGGACTATCTCCTTACATTCCTCGCGACACTGGAGGGTTTTTCCAGGGGGGACGTCATTCTATTAGGAGACTTCAACCTTATTTTGGACTCATCAGCAGATACAACTCAACCTCACAGATAAGCACGAGGGGTCTTCAGTATATCACTTAAAGCCTCTTTGCAACACATGTGTCTGGTGGACGCATAGAAATCCCTTAATCCTACAGCTCAAGAGTGTTCCTTCTTTTCCCACTCTTATAGAAGATACTATAGGACAGACCCTATTTTCATGAGCCAGACGCTCTCCCAGTCACTCCTAGGAGCCCACTTCCATCTGATATGCCTCTCGGATCATGCTCCCTCAGAAATATTAATCAATTGGCTGGTCCTGCGATCTAAACACACAAGAAGGTACTTCCCTAACTTTCTTAGCAGAGATAGGCTCCTCTGAGTTGAATTATGGAACTCGAATAAAGAGTTCTTTGCCACAAATGATCCCACAGACACCTCCCATGGGAACAATTGGGATGTCTTTAATACAGTCATAAGGGGCAAATGTATAGCCTTGGCCACCACTCTTAACAAACAACAAACCAAGGAGAGGATTTTATTGGAGGGGGACCTACGAGTGATGGAAAGGACACACAAGGACGCCCCATCCATGCAAACATTACAGAGGTTAACAGCCTTACGGTGTATGCTGCAGGCCGTATACGCCAATAGGGCAGAAAAAACATTTTCTGCCTTCAAGCCCGAGGATACGATGAGGGCAACAAAGTTGGCTTACTGAGGGCATGCCAACTTCATGCGAAACAGGATACATATCCGAGGGGTCAAGTTTGGCACATATGAGCACAACACTTCACTCTTTGCAGATGATGTCCTGTTTCCCGTCACTGACCCGCTGGTTACATTACCAGCTATACGAGCCAAACTTAGCCTATTAAAATGGGCGGTGTGATTTTAGGTCAATCTGTCAAAATCATTTCTTCTCAATCTAACACTACCTGGAGACATGATGATAGCAGTTGAAGAGAAATCATGGAGACATAAAGAAATGACTTACCTGGGGATAAAATCACCCACAAAATGTCACATTCACTGCATTACTGAAGATAAATACCAACAAACACATACATGATGCTAAGGAACCTATTAGTGCAACCAGCATAAACAAGTAAAGTAAGGTTGATATCCAGAAAAGTACATGACAACGAGCTGGTATGAACTATCCAAGGCATACCCTCTATAGGGTAGAATAGACACTTCTCAATGTAGTCAATTCGATTCATAAAGCTTTATTGGGTACTTAAAAAAATGACCATAAAACCACATAAAATAAACACATAGGATCAATGTTGCAGAGGTATACAAAGTAAACATAAAGATTAAAACATCATACATTTCCTTGCATTAATAGATTCATAAAGAAAAGTAGCAGTAAAAAAGCAAATATCGGAGTATTGCATGATAAAAATCAGTTTCATTGCATCATTTACAGAACGATCTCCATATTTGATGAACATAGGTTTTAAATAAATAATACGTAAGTTCATGTAAAGATTGCATATCAAGAGGAAGTGCAATGTGCTCTGCTTAGATAAACCATCACAAGGACAGGTTCCGGCAGGATGTTTTTTAATGTTGGGGAAAGCCACCAAATGATGTACCAGCCCGTACCTAAGACTGATAAATACAAATCTATATGAAGGTCGAGTCACCTGGGTTAGATATAATTGATAACCTTCATTAACAGTATTTGTTATAGAACATGGTGGAAAACAATAATTCACTGCTAACCGCCCGCCTCCTGGCTCTATATAATAAAAATATTGACTTCTGCTTGCTTTTGGGTTTTGCGGCGGCAGCATGTGGGTTAACCAGTATATTTAGGTCAAAAATTTCCTGGAAACTATAAACAATGTATTTTAACCAGGGAATCTTAAGATAATTGTCCAATGCGAGACAGTCCGCTATGACAGATCTATTAAAGGCTGTCTCCTCCTTTTGCCAGATGGATCGCCAGATCATTGGGGGCCTTAGGGATATCAAATCCGACAAGTAATTAATCTCCAGTTCTCTGTGTCTTAACTCAGTTGGGTCAGAGGTAGGTAGACATAATAGCTTTTTGAGGAAATAATTTTCCTCAGTTTGCAGGCAGCTATCAGGGTAATATCTCCACAACCCAGCCCCATATGTAGTCAGTTTTTCAACATTCAATCAGTTTATTTCAATACTAACATGTATACTGTAACGGTCAGAGAGCACACCCAGACACAGACACCACGGAATGCACATGGAGGAGTCACAGCGCTAACCGAAGGAGTCTCCTTCAGGCTTGCTGGATCTCCTGTAGTTGACTTGATTCTGTTTGCCCCAGCCTTATCTGAATTCTTTCAGTTGGTTGTATCATTAAGCTGTTTCTGTGACAGCATTTATGTTTCTTATTATTCTGTATCCTGCAGCCAAACATGAGGGAACTGGATGACCCAACAACAAATGGTGTTGATCAGAAACTGCAATAGGTTTATAAATTCTGGCTGATGAACACCTTCACTTTAAGGAAACCATTGGTGATGCATTTTGTAATACATCTGCAGCACAGATGTCATGAACTGTGATACTCAAAACGGACAGGTCCTCACAGGTGCTGAGTACCTGCACTTCTTGAATTTGAAGTCCTATCAACTCTGATTCAAGCTGAGAGTACTTTCAGGGAGCCTTTGATGCCTCAACTTTATATGATGCTTCTTTCCATCAGAGTGCAATTCATCATTTTAATTTTTTTTGCCAACAATATCTTCTATGGTGAAGTGTCAATTCAGCATGCACATGTATACCTGTCTAATAGGAATAGGTGCTGGTGGTGATATTTAAAGGGAGCACAGCAAACAGTAGCATAATACAGTAAAAGACGAGCGCAGAAAAAATACAATAGAGGAACATCATGTGTGTAGGAAAATTTAACTAGGAATTTGTTGTGTTACAATATAGTAACAGGAATATTGACACGTAACCTAATATATACATATCAGAAGGTTACGTGTTAGTGAAGTTAGGTGTGGTTATCTATACAAATATACCTTTTGATATTTGGACCCTCAATATTCCCGTTACTATATTGTAACACAACAAATTCCTAGTTAAATTTTTCCTACAAACATGATGTTCCTCTAATGTATTTTTTTCTGCGCTCGTCTTTTACTCTATAATGCTACTGTTTGCTGCGCTCCCTTTAAACTACATACAACTGGCCCTCAGTTCCATAGCTACATAGCTTGAAGAGATATATATATATATATTCAATGAAAAAACCATAGGTTATAGACCATATATAGTTAGGAATTCGCATTTACAAAACCTTATTTTACTCGCATAAAACCATTGAAATTCCATATATAGTTAGTTGCGCTAACTATATATCGCGCACCCGCAATCCACTGCTGATGATGTCACATATTACATCATTCATGACATGGTCAGTGACATCACTGATGACATCACTGATGACATCTCAAATGACATCACTGATGACATCTCAAATGACATCACTGATGACATCACTGATGACATCTCATTTGACATTACTGATCACATCACTGATGATATCATTCATGTGATAATACGATGAACCTCTTCAGACTCTAATATAACCTTAGATACAATCAGTGTAAACAGACACTCACAGACTGTCACTCATCCATGGAGTTACTCACACACCTAGTCAGTCATGCAAAGAATCAATCACACCTCCATTTCCTCAACTATACAGTTATACAAACTTTACTTATTCAAACATATACTAACACATATTTACTCTCTTATACAATCCCTGATACAAGTTCACAATGATCCATACAACCACTCACACATTCACTGGCTCTTATGCACAGTTATTTATATATGTCAACTCTCACATGTACTGTGTATTACATATGTACTTACTTTGACATGTAGCACTGAGATATCCATTCACTCACCAATACACTCATGCACACAGTCAACCGCCCATACAGCTGTTTCCACATGCACTTTTGAAACCATACATCTAGTGAATCAACTGCTCACACATCTATGCACAGAGTCATACACCTCCCAGCCACCCACACACACACTCAGTCTCCCATACAAATACTAAGGTAACCAATCAATAACCCATATAGTTACTCATATAGCTACTTATCAACACATGCAACAGTTTACAGAACAACAGATATAATGATGCACAAATTAAGACAGTTTAGTCACTAACCCATGCACTCAGTGAGACACATTTAATCACTCACTCATACAGTCAGTCATGCACCTACTAAATCCTTCATCCAGACACTTATACATCCACTCATTCTTCAATATGTAAGACATATTTTAACTTCACAGAAACATACAGTCACTGGATGTTGTCATCAGTGATGTCATTTGAGATGTCATCAGTGATGTCATCAGTGATGTCACTGACCATGTCATGAATGATGTAATATGTGACATCATCAGCAGTGGATTGCGGGTGCGCGATATATAGTTAGCGCAACTAACTATATATGGAATTTCAATGGTTTTATGCGAGTAAAATAAGGTTTTGTAAATGCGAATTCCTAACTATATATGGTCTATAACCTATGGTTTTTTCATTGAATTTCAATGGTTTTTTAAATGCAAATTTCTAACTATATATGGTCTATAACCTATGGTTTTTTCAGTGAATTTCATTGGTTTTTTAAAAGCTAACATCTGTAGCTGTAAAATGTATTATTCTTTAAATCCCAAAATATATTTAGATGTTTATTGATAATTTTTTTTTTAATATTTTTTTTCTTCGCTTCTAGTTCGCGAACCGGGAAGCTTTCCGTTAGCTCATCTTGATGCCGCGATCTAGTCCGCGAACCGGTCAACGTTACGTTAGCGGAACAGTGACGCGCCGCGGAAGCGCGACGTATCACGTTATCGCGTAATGCGTCTAATGACGCGCCGCGTTAGCGCTCCCGGAAGTGCTCCGGACCGCGAACCGGAAGCGATCTGGGACGCGGCGCGCGCCGCGTAACGTAAGCGGAACAGGTCATGTGACTTGTTTATCAAACTTCTCATTGGTTCATTTCACTTTTGGTTTCCAAATGATGTATGACTAGGTCATGTGACCTAAAAATAACACTTTTCATTGGCTCAGAACTTTTGTTTTCCCCAAATCAAGTAAACCCCTCCTTATTTCCTCACTCTGACTTTCATCTTGGTGAGAGAAAGACCATTTATCTGAAGATCCACAATGGCTTCCATTGTTGCTGCAGCTGGTGCACCCCCACCACCACCTCCACCTCCCCATAAGAAGAGAGGACCACCCAGTCAAATTATGACTAACAGAGAGGAGGAAGATGAGGAAGAAGAAGAAGAGGAGAGAGAGGGACAACAATTTGTTGATGAGTTGCCCCGGGTTTCTAAACGAAAAACCAGTTTCATCTGGCAGTTTTTCACCATCCCTCCTGGAACCAAGAAAGTGAATGCAAAATATGCCACCTGCCTCATCTGTGACCACAGATTGTCGAGAGGCACAGAAAAGAAGTACAGTATGGGGAACTATACAATGCACCGTCACATGAGCAGGTGGCATCCCTTGAACTACAGCCGGGCTGAGTTGAGGGATCTTGAAGACAATCCGACGGCAACTCCTGTGGCAAGATCTACATCCACATTGTCTTTGACGGGAAGAGAGGCACAAGAGACTGTGCCAAACATCCAACGTAACTTCCAGCACATGAAGGTGTCTTGTATTTACTGTGGTGCTATGCTGTCATATGGCAACATGAGTGTCAACCTCATGAACATTGCATATGAAAATCATAAGTGCCCTAATGCACCCAAAAAGTAATTTTCTTTTTTTTTGCTCCAGTTGAGCCGTTTTGAAAGCCTGTTTTTTGTTGTCTCCCCTCCTTAAAAAACACAAAAAAAACATAAAACAGTTCTAAAAATACAAAAAAATCAAAAAATGTTCAAAAAATTACAAAAAAAACATAAAACAACAAAAACAAAAAAAAACAGTTCTTTTCAGAACTACCTCCCCTTTCAAACAAAATTGCTAGAATGTTTATCACTCTGGCAAGCTCTATTTCTTTTGGTTCGCTTCAAGTTCGCTGACCGGTTCGCGAACTTTAAGCGAACTAAAAAAAATATTTTTTTAAAAAAAAAGAAGAGTTAGTATAAGGGAAGTAAACAGAGAATAATGTAAAAAGAAAGACAGCTAGAGAGAGTAAATGAGAGATACTGTCAATGACATCATCAGCAGTGCATTGCGGGTAAAAAGAGTGGAAAACATTTACCTTATAATTCTTGTTACCTTTTTTAAATATTTTTTCATACTTTCAATCTGTAAAACAAAGAACAAACATTTCAAAAAATATTAAAACATGTATTTAAAAATTAGAAAAGACAAGGGAAAAGGTTCAAAAACAAACAGTTTTTCAACAACTTTGACATTTACAGAAGTCTCTGCTTCTCTACGTTCCCTACACAATCCTAAAGATATATATTCGAAAGAAACTGTATCTTGATATTGCTGAACTGAGGCCTATTTTGAAACATGATGTTTTTCTTGCACTGCTAATGTCTCACAATAGTGATGCAATAGCAGCGCAAAAAAGATGTAAAGTCATAATAAAATTGTGTCTAACATTGTAAATGATTGTTTTAGGATGCAAATAAGATGTGTGCTTTCAAGAGCTTTCTTTGAGGTGAGGCCTCTTTTTTTTATAAAAAAAAAACACTACCCAGAAGTACAGCACTCTAAGCATTAAAATTGATATTTACAGAACTCACCTTACCCATATGTACCACACATTTCTAAATGTATATCATAAGGACAAAAAGCATAACATTAATTATACATGTTAAATGGTTTATTTTTGCTGTTCTCAGAATGTATCAAATTTCACTTAAATCAGTGACTTGAAGGTATTCATCATGTAACAGCGGGGAAAAAAAAACACAATCAAAATGACTGTGTTTAAAAAACCCATACAACCTAAGAAATCTGATTTCAAAACTTCTTAAAATTAACTTACTTTCAATGACGTCGAAGGATCTCCTATAAACAGCATCCACTCTGTTGTGCTTTAAATATTTTCAGCCCGCCACTTTCTGAAAGAAAACCTCCATCGATACGTGAAATATGTTACATAGAAAAAAAACTTCTCTCATTATATCACATGTTTCCACTAGGCCAAATCATGTTGCCGCGATTCGCAAATCTTGTAATTCTTCCAATCAAATCCCGACATTTTCTATTTTCGCAACTTTCAAAAATAAAATATTTGAGATTATTTTCACAATCCTGGACTACTAATATCTTACTCTTCTTTGTCAGTCATGTTCTCCTTTTCCTATGACACTGATACTGCTTACTATGAAGCAGACTTACTTGCATTAGGTTTATATAGTTGAATTTTTAATCGAGACAGCATTGCAGACTTACATTCCCTCTACTTAAAATTTTGGTTTTAAAAACACCAGGTAAGAATTTTTAAGGTCAAACGGCAATTTTTTTTTGAACGTTACAACAGAATCATTACAGAATGACCAGCCGTTTCCAGACTTTAAGTAAGCTGTATAATGTCCTGATGTTGTTGATGGACCATCGTGATAGATAATTGCTACAGTAACAAAAGTCCTCCCTGATATTGACAGCTGAGAAGCCACAAAATTTTTTATTAAAGTTGACAATTTTGTTCCATCAGGCCTACATCGTTGCATCATTAAAATGACATACTGGCCATATCTACGTATAAATAATGTTGACATCATATCACATTTACATTGGCTACACTCCATGTTGTGATCCGCTGCATTTACTAGCTTATTAAAGGAGACTGATTTACTGTCTGGCAAAGTTAAATATATAAATCTTTCTGAGTCTACACTAGTAGTACTTGATACCATACAGTTCTCGCAGTCATGCTGCCATTGATAAGAAAGCCCAAACAGGTGATCTACATCTACACCCTCAACTTGCAATATATCAAGCATATACATTAAAAACTCCTGACAATCTTGCTGATTATTTTCAGAGAAGTCTGTTTGACCTGAACATTCATCTAACAGATAACGAACTTCAGACACACTTTCTACTTTTGTTCGATCACTGCTACATTTCTCGAAAACAGAATTCAACAAACAGCATAAAATTTGTTCAGAATTCAACAGAATCTGTTCTTTTAAACTCTCTAGTGAAAAGAGAACATTAACCACTACATTTGCATAGCAGTTGACACCAGAACTGTTTTCAAATTGAAAACCGACAACATCTTCAACAGAATCCACTTTCTTTCTGCTAACAATTTTCGGTTCATTGACTTTTAGTCTTTTTGCAACAACCTCCCTACTATTACTGCTATTTCTACGTTTGCGGCCTACCACACGTTTCTCAAACAAAGGATATTGAGGCAAATGTGGCGCATACTCTCTTCTTAACCTATTGTATTCCTTAACACAATCTAGATCCGCACAAATGTTTGTGACATCACAGTCAATCAAGTACAATCCCGATAAAGTTCTAACTCGTGACAATGCCACATATGCCATACCCTCCTTGAACACAGAACTGCCAATATTCACCAATGCACAGTCTACACTTAAACCTTGCGATTTATGGATTGTCACCGCATATGCCAAGCAAACAGGAAACTGTTTACGGCGAACATATAAATCTTTAACAAGCAAAAACCTAGCAGAACAACGACCAATTTGCTGTACTTCCTCAATGCCATCAAATTTAATTTTTAAAAATTCTATTCCATCTCTATTTCTGTATTTCTCAAAATCAACAACATTACCCATTGATCCATTTACCAGACCTCTTTCTACATGTAAATTCCTTCTCAAAATAATTCGGCAATTTAAACACACATTCAAAGTCTTTTCAAAACCCGCTGTTTTAGATATAGTCTTCTCTAATGAATCCAATTTTGATTTCAAATTGTCTGACAAAATAATTGTTGATCCCATATGCTCTAATTTGTCGATAGCTTCAAGTTTCACAATCTCTTGCTTTTCTAAATTCAACATTTTGTTGTTGAAGATGGCACATTCTGCAAGAGTTGGCATGAGACATATCCCGGATTTCTTCTCAGTAATTTTCTGAAAAATATTCTCAGGCACAATATCTTGTTTGGGATACAAATTTGACAGTAACCGTGCATTTAAAGCTTCTTTCCCATGCTCGGTCACTTTTCCAATTCTAATATCTTGTAGAATATTCTTGTAATCTTCATCCTTTGCCTGACGCATATTTTGATGCAGTTCTGCATAATTGAAGTTTAACCATATATTGACGTTGCCAATGCTCCCTAGGCACTTCCTGGTATCTTCATGCGTGAGTATTTTGAACACAGGTTGACCTTTTACTGGTGTCAGCTGTAGAAGATCTCCGAAAACAATAATGTGTTTCCCACCAAATAAGACATCATATTCAGTTTTAAGTACTTCTTGCATTCTCAAATGCACAAAGGCAAGCATGACATTGGAAACCATGCTTACTTCGTCAATGATAAGTAGTTTCATTTTCCTCAAAACTCTTGAAACTTCACAGCAAGCATCTCCAGATAACTTGTTGTATTGTAATTTGTTGTCATGCTCCACCGGCAGCATCAATAGACGATGCAAAGTAATACCTTTAATATTATGTGCTGCCAGTCCAGTAGGAGCGGTGACAACACAAGACAGCGATGACTCAGTCCTTTCCTGCAAATAACAAGAGATTGCTTTAATGAGGAAACTTTTTCCAGTTCCCGCTTCTCCACTCACGTACAGTCGGACAGGCTTCAACGACGTACACGAGCACTCTTTCTTCTCATGACTTAATCCGTGCTCAATTTCCTTGGTAACTTCATCATATATTTTCCTCTGCTCAACGTTGAGTTGTTTTTCCAAGTCTTGTAAGTTAACTGAATCCTCCTGAGCATGTGCCATGGCTCTTTCTACTTCATTCATAGCAGTGGCAGCTTCATTTTCGATAATAGGTCCTCCAAGTGGATCTTGACTCAATGAAACAGAACTCTGACTGTCCTGAGAACTGTCTCTGGCAATCTCGGCTGCAATCGTTGCTTCCTGCTCAATTTCCAAAGTTAGCATTTCTTGATATTTAGAAAAAGCAGGACATTCTATGGACTCCTTGGCTGCATTGAAAGAGTCTTCGTAACAGAGGAAATCTCCAAGCAGTTCCTCTTCTGCACGCCAAGGCTTGAAAAGTTGCAAAAGTGCTAAATAGAAAAACTCCTTTTTTTCTGGAGATTCGCCACTTAATTTTCGATGGTTTACTAATTGGCATTTTCTTTGCTTGACCAGGCATCCCTCACTTCCAATTACAGCATACACTCCTTTCTCAATATCTTCTTTGATGTTCCTCTTGAATATATAATTTTGGAGAACCTCATATAGACAAATATTCTCAAGGTGACTGCTTCGATTTGGATAATATGTATCCAACATGTTGGTCTTCAAAATGTCGGTACTGTTTGGTTCCTTTTCTGCCAAATACTCAATTTCCCGAACAGGTTTTAGAACTCGATTTCGCGTTGCAGCAAGACCAAGACTCGCCCAAACGAGACTCCTGGATTTGGCATAGAGACTTGCTGAAGACAATCGATCAGAACATTCGTAAGCTCCGATTTCTCGATGCGACAACATCTTCAGACTGAAACTGTACAACTTCTTGCTGAGGCTCTTTTCATGGGAAATGTCCTCCCACATATCCTTCAGTTCGGTCTTTTCTTTTTTGGTGATGTAAGATGTCACATACCGAGCCACAGCCATACAGTTGTCAGCCACAAACTGTATATCCATGTTGGCATTCCACATGGACAAAATCACTGGGTTGTAGTCATTGATGTACTTGGACTCTTCGTTCCTTTTCAAATTGTATGTATTCTTGGGTGATTTCCTCGTCACATTATGTCGCAGCGAAGACATCAAACTGTTCACTCTTCCTTTAGAAATCACCGGTCGTGGAAAGTTGAAACGACATTTGGTGTAGAACTTGTCCTTGTTTCTGAATTTACGACGACAGTACTTTCCACAACGATGGCTTTGGAAACGTAGAACTTGTTCTCTTAGACTTTTCTTCTCCGTTGCGTTTGGAACAGCACACGTAGAATACTGTTCGATGAAATTCATCACTAAGTCATCCGGATCTGTTCCAAATTTAGGTGCATCCTTGATCCACAGCAACATATGTATATGAGGGGCACCTCTTGCTTGGTACTCCTTTCTCCAGAAGAAATCCAACACCTCTCCAAGAGGTGGATTCTTTTTATTTGTGATGAAAGACATCATAGCTTCAAATCTATGATTGAAGTACCTGCATACATTCACAGGATCCAAAGAACACAGTTCTCCAGGTGTCTTGAATTCAATGTTTTCAATATTTCCATTTGCCTCTCGTAGAAATTCAAGTAAGTCATCCCAGCCATACTCGGCACAGCTCAGAGTGAGGAACCATGTCGGAGTTCCTAAGTTCCTCAGCATACATTTTAAGTCACCATGACGACGGTACCAGTACTCATTAGTACCACGCTGACACGCCATGAGATTAATTAAGTGAGAATCCAAAATACTGTCTTGGACATTGACTTTATGCATAAAGTCACTTGCCGAGATGTTTCGCATCTGTATACCACTTTTTAAGATGTGGTTCACTGCATATGACAGTCCAGACAGATCGCTTTCAAACAGGAGATGAAACAAATAGGGAATGCATTGCCGAAACCTAGGATCTTCTGCATACAATCGTAAAGTCCGGTATTCAGACGCAGGAATTTCACGAGGTCGCTCATCATATCTTCCTCCTTGACCTGTGGGAAATAGCTGTGGGAAACACCGAGCTTCCAAACTTTCCTCCCAAACACTAATGGGACTCCCTTTGGCTTGTTTCATTTGAAACAACTCAATAGCATTCCCCATCACTTCCTTGGAATGCAAAGGATGAACACTATAATGTTCATATATTTCTTCACTTTTAGAGGCCTCTACTTTCTCAATTTGGCCAGCACACAAATCGCTATCCTCTTCATCACTTACTTCCTCTTCTGCAACATATACATTCTTATAGTACTTATTATTTTTCTTCAAATACACTGTTGCCTTTTTGACTTTCCTAACATCCACTAAATCTTGCCATATTTTCTTATTCTTTGTCGGAACCCCATTAACCAAGATAACCAGAGGTTCCTCTTCCACTTTTTCTATTCCAATTGTGTTAATGTTTTTGTTCAAATCTAGAGGCAAATAAACAACTCTTCCCTTTAATCCTCTCTGTAAATCTGCTGGAGGCAATTTCCCTGTCTTTGGCTCCATTCTTACAATAGCCTGAAAGGGATGGATACTTTGAATCAAAATAGATTCATAAGTATTTAAATCCTTCAATTCAGAAGGAATCTCAACCAATTCCAGATTATTATGAACTGCCCTAGCAGGCATCTGGTTTTGGTTTAATTTATTACAACAATAAGTACACACACGTTGATCCGATCCCAAATCAAAATAATTTTCTACCATCAAGTATGTGGCTAAATCCTTCCATTCACTATTATTTTCCCTTTCACTTTTTGCATATAAATCCACTACCTTAGTCTGATTCTTATAATAAGTGCGTCGACAACATACACAAGTGAAATTAGGCCTCTCACTTGATTTCATCTGAAACGTGGCAATTTCCTTCTGAAAATTATCTGTACTGGAAACCTGTACATTATCTTCCACATTACCCTCTACTTCAGGGTCAATTTGAACATTCTCATCTTTACTACCAAAGTAACAAAACTCAATTTCTTCACAAAGATTCTTCACATCTATTTCAGAACCATGCAAAAGAGCAGCACATAACTGTTTAAGCATAATTGCTGGACTCTTAGCATAATACAACATTCTCACTAATTTTCTCACTTTATTATGATGCACTGCTAGCATCCTGAAATGATGAAAAACACTCTGGCATACTCTCCTGGAAAGACAAGCCAGTGAATGACCACGCAAACCTGTCATTTGTCTCACTCTGCAAGGATCTAAATCTTGCAACAACTTCATTTTCTGCTTCAAACTTTTCTTATTAAATGTCCGTATAAAATCACATAGCAAATTGATGGAAACCTGTCGCACACTGCAAATAGAACTACACTTCCAAATGTACACAGGACCCTTAGGACGTCTTCCTAAAACCTCATCACTTAGCGCCTCTTCTGTCTCTGTTGTCACAAGTAGTTCTTTTTCAACTGGACAACCATCCTTCACTTCATAAGCTCGACCACTGATGTCAACTGCATGCACCAAATCATTATCCTGAAAATAAGTCTCCTCATTAAAAAATGCCTCAGAACTTGAACTATGCATCCATTCTCCAGAAAAAACTTCACAAAAGTTAGTACGATTTACTACTCTCTTCCATCTACTTTTTGTTTTGAAATCAGAAATTACCTTGCTTAGTTTCCTAATTCTATTGATTACCAAAATAAACAACTTTCGCTTGATTTCAAAAGCATGATCAATAATTTTCTCTACATTTTTCTTCTTCCTATAAAATGCCGCTTTCTGTTGGCCTTTCTTTTTAATATTTTTCAATAAATTAACTAATATCCTATTACGAAACATTCGTTGTCGAATGTCCCTAAACTGTTGTTTCCTTCTACTATCATGCACAGAGTTATCTCTTCCTCTACCAGTAACATTTGTGATGGGTCTCTCCTTTCCATTTAAATTACTTCTCTTTTTGTTAAGAGACACATTTTTTTGAGCAAAATTTTTTTTACTACAAATATTTCTTAAGAATGATTTCGTGCTCTTACCCGGACCTTTCTTGGTGTTTTGACAAGTATTTGGGGAAGAGGACTGCTGCAATAAAACATCATCCTGCTGTCTTTGACGTTTTCTAGCCTTTCGTATTCGACTTCTGGAAGGCATTTTCCAAACTATGAAAGAATCTGCAGTTGAATCTGTGAAAAAATATAATATAAAATGTTATTAACCACTATTACCAAACAGTAAATAAATAACAGTCATCTAAAACTTAATGCTGTACTAATTATTTAACATAGCAAATATTTTCCACCAGCACTGCATCACAAAAATGACACTCAATGGTACAAAACAGGCATACAACACTCATAAATCACTCCCTAATATTTTAAATCATTAATTCAGGATGACGATAAGATGTAGCCTATCTAAAGGTTTGTTTAGGCCCAGATCTTTGGACTGGGGTGAATGTGTGTCATTGATCCACATTCAGTCCATCACCTGTTTTGTTTATTTGAGGTGAGGCCAACACATGGTTGCAGATAAGATTTTCACTGAAAAAAAACCAAGGTAAAAAAACATGTGAAGGCCTACCAATGAAGTAAATCATTAAATGAAAACCAATACATTTCTGGAAATATGCACTACTAGTGCTTCATAAGATGTTTTGGATCATATTTATAAGTTATTTGAGTATCTAGTATGCTATTTTACATTCTTCATGGTGCAAATTTATTGTAAATACGCTCCCACCTGCGGTTGGCAAATTTAGATTTTGATTATGGGAGTTAGATAGGCATGTTAATAATTTCCCAAAAATGGTATATAACCCCAAACAACCTTTGAAGCAAATGCTCTTAGCCATGTTATCCACCTCCCATTGGATAACATGGCTAAGAAATGCTTGCAAATGTGATAAAAAAAGGCCTGCAATGCATGAATAACGCAGAAAAATCAGCGATATTCATGCATTTTCCAACAAATGCTCTTAGCCATGTTATCCACTTCCTATTAAATAACATGGCTAAGAACTGCTCAGGGCACCATGAGGAACGCTTTCCATTTAAAAAGGGAAAAATAACATCAAAGACACTAAAATGCCTTCTAAATATGAACCCAAACAACCTATGAAGCAATGTGAAAAAAAACTGCCGCAATGCATGAATATAGCAGAAAAATCAGCGATATTCATGCATTTTCCAACAAATGCTCTTAGCCATGTTATCCACTTCCTATTAAATAACATGGCTAAGAACTGCTCAGGGCACCATGAGGAACGCTTTCCATTTAAAAAGGGAAAAATAACATCAAAGACACTAAAATGCCTTCTAAATATGAACCCAAACAACCTATGAAGCAATGTGAAAAAAAACTGCCGCAATGCATGAATATAGCAGAAAAATCAGCGATATTCATGCATTTTCCAGCAAATGCTCTTAGCCATGTTATCCACTTCCAATTAAATAACATGGCTAAGAACTGCTCAGGGCCCCATGAGGAACGCTTTCCATTTAAAAAGGGAAAAATAACATCAAAGACACTAAAATACCTTCTAAATATGAACCCAAACAACCTATGAAGCAATGTGAAAAAAACGGCCACAATGCATGAATATAGCAGAAAAATCAGCGATATTCATGCATTTTCCAGCAAATGCTCTTAGCCATGTGATCCACTTCCTATTAAATAACATGGCTAAGAACTGCTCAGGGCCCCATGAGGAACGCTTTCCATTTAAAAAGGGAAAAATAACATCAAAGACACTAAAATGCCTTCTAAATATGAACCCAAACAACCTATGAACAATGTGAAAAAAAACGGCCACAATGCATGAATATAGCAGAAAAATCAGCGATATTCATGCATTTCCCAGCAAATGCTCTTAGCCATGTTATCCACTTCCTATTAAATAACATGGCTAAGAACTGCTCAGGGCCCCATGAGGAACGCTTTCCATTTAAAAAGGGAAAAATAACTTCAAAGACACTAAAATGCCTTCTAAATATGACCCCAAACAACCTATGAAGCTCTAACAGTACATATCCTAAAATTT
The DNA here is from genome assembly GCF_964263255.1 of Lissotriton vulgaris. Taxonomy (NCBI): domain Eukaryota; kingdom Metazoa; phylum Chordata; class Amphibia; order Caudata; family Salamandridae; genus Lissotriton; species Lissotriton vulgaris. Next base: position 57,426,516 of record NC_141689.1, read on the forward strand.
AATTCATTTCAAAATTCGTTTTTAAACACAGCATATAAATCAATTGTATACCTGCATTCATGAAGAAATGACTAAAAATGTCCTTGAGACACATGAAAGTGTTTTCTGGAATGCCCTAGCACCATTTTTGGGACACTATTAACATGGCTAGGTAACTCCCATAATCAAAATCTAAATTTGCCAAGCACAAGTGGGAGCGTATTTACAAGACACTTGTCCCATGAGGAACACTTTACATTTTAAAAGGCGAACACAACATCTTAGACACTCAAATACCTTATAAATATGGCCCAAAACAACCTATGAAGCTCTAGCAGTACATATCTAGAAATGTAATTGATTTCTTAAATCGTTTTTAAAAGCAACATATCTGTTTCAGCTTACATAACAGACCATGAAATGGCCTCCATGTATTACAATATCTTGTGTAACTGCATGCCAGAATGTTACACCAAATATGCAATTATAATTTCTCTTTGAAACTAATTCTATTAGTATATCACTAGAGACAAAACCACATTTTAAAAACACAGCTTTCTTCATCATTTTCTCCTTAAATCATACTATTCTCTATCTAAATTAAATAAATCTTTTCTCACCTTAGCAAATATTTTTTGAGTTTTGAAAACAGTCTCAGAAATACACCAAATTGTCTTCAGCAGAAGAAAAAGGATGCACTCCAAAGGCTGCAGCTATTGAAAGCACAGAAATACAGATATTCTTTTCACATATCTCTCATATTAGCCAATCATACCTCTTCCCTCACTTTTTTCAAATCAAAACCCTTCCCCCCTCTGCCCTGTCTGCCTTGTTTCCATAGCAACCACCTCCTGGAAGACCTCTCATGTTTGCAAATTCACACAACAATGTTTCAATTGAACTCTGAACTCTCAGTGCACCTGCGTATCCAGTGCAATCTTTCATTAAATGTTTCTTCCTTGACCATTCAAATTACATCTTTCAAAGAACACATCCATGCACCCTAACTTTCTGTTTTCAGAAATGGAAATGCACCAATCACTGCTAATGAATCATTAGCATTGTAAATCCACAGTTTTTTTTCTTTAGAAACTCCTACTGTTTCAACTGCCCTTTCATTACCACACTTCATCTGACTGCAGAACAACCTTCTTCCACCATGTTTAACGTCTGGATTGTTGGACATAGTTACATCCACTGGGCTCAAAGGTATGCTGAGAGCAGAAATTTACACAACCTCAATTTACAAGATGTGGAAATTAAGTGGTTGGGCCAAAGAGGATTAAAATGTCACCAATTGATACCATTGGTGAAAACCTTTATGCATTTGCCAAAACCTGACCTGTTAATAGTGCACTGTGGAGGTAATGATTTGGGCACTTTGACAGGGGTAGGTCTGGAAATGCTTTTAAAGGACACCTTGGAGCAATTAATGGCACTTTTTCCTCAAACTGCCTTGGTATATTCCAATATATGCCAAAGACAGAAATGGAGGTGGTCCAACCAATTTTGTCCACAAATTGAGAAAGCGAGGAAGCATGTAAACAAATCTGTTTCAGCTTACATGAGAGACCATGGAATGGGCTCTCTGTACAACAATAACTTGCGTTACTACATGCAAGATATCTACAGAGGAGATGGAGTTCACTTCTCAGATGAGGGCAACAGAATTTTCATTCTGAATTTAAGACTCTGCATTGGTACCTACTTATAAGTACCTAAATGTACCATAAACCCAAAAGCTCTTCTCAGAGCTACCCTACATCTGATCACTCACAATTATTATTTTTCTCTAACTTTTTTCACTAATTTTCCACAAAATTCGCTCCCCGGAGCGCTACCCGGTTCGCTAACCGAAAGCTAACCTCGCGGAATTTTTTTAAAAAAAAATTTTTTTCCGCACATATAAGCCTCCTCAGCCACGCTCAGAAAACCTAGGGGGTCAAGATAAGTCTACCATGACCCCTTCTACCCATTCTAAACATTATTTGCCCTCCATCTTGTATCTTAATGCGAACGAAACACAAAATGGTGGACTCCCGTGACGCTTAAGGTTCGCTAACCGGGCAGCTTCCCGGAAAGCGGTCCTAAAAAAAGGCGGGAAAGTAATTTACAGAATAACGACTAGAAACACTCTCACCAAATATAGATTAGCTCATACTACATAACAATCCCTTCCATTCTCACAAATTTCATTGAAATTCCATTTAGCCATTTAGCCTGTAGACCTCTCCAAGTACCGTGAGGTAAATTACTTCACAAAACACATCTGAATTGTTGGAATTGACAACCAATGAAAATGTTACTTTCATTTTCTACTTTTATTACCTGACATTTGATTGGTTATATACCTGTATATATATAAAGGGAGAGAAGGAAACACAGCCATTTTGACTACTACTTCTTGTTGTACCTCCTATTTCAAAAGCTTCAAAAAACTTCAACTTCTTTGTGAAGGTAAGTTATAATTTAATATATTGTGCACTATGACTTAATATAGTAGACTTTTTCTGCTACATATACACTATCCCTCTGTAGTAGTAGTGTCTTGGTTAAATCACATACACTTTTTTTTAGTCCTATTTCCACTCTCATACTATACACTGCCAAAAGATAAATTCACTGATAAAAACTGCCTATCTAAAATTAATCCCAACAGTGCCCTATCTCTACTAATATATATTTTTTTAATCCAAATTTCAGGCAAAATGGAAGGCGAGCAGCAAGTTTCATTTTCGATTGAACTGAAGGAGAGCAGCCAAGACAAACTTGATGACTTTATGGATGACAGTAGAGACCACGAACTTCTACAATGTGTTGAAGCAGTAGACAACTTGCTTCAAAATGAAAAACAATTACACCCTATAATAAATTATGACATTTCTGACAATGAAATGTTAGAAAATTTAATAAAGTATGAAACACAATCATAATAAAAAAAATAAATAAATAAAGAAAACAAAAAAAAACAAGAAAAACAACAAACAATTAACATACAGTATTAGAAAAGTCTTTCATTCTTTTATCCATAAAGTTCGCTGCCCAGAAAGCTATCCGGTTCGCGAACTTGGCGCTTACCACGCAAAAAAAAATTTTTTTTTTTGGACCCTCCTAGGCCCTTTTAAAACCTCCACATAAAACCTAGGGGGTCAACGAGGATCTACTATGCCCCCTTATGGTAATTTCCCCCTTTGTTTTGGCCTCCTCTTGTCTCTCGATCCTACCGAGAGACAAGATGGCGGCCGCTCCGGACTGTTTAGAATGTTGACAGACACCGGAGGGCCAATCAGCTTCTCATCGCAAAGTTCCGTTACGCGAAAGGTTCGCTAACCGGATAGCTGCCCGGAGCGCTGTTACAGATATATATCTTGATTTAAACGTTAATTTCTCAAAATCCACTGAAGCACATATATTGAGACCTAGCAAAGGCACATCGGGCTAACAGTCCCTACAATTTTGCCAAGTTTCGTGAAAATCCATTCAGCCGTTCGGGCTAAAAGTGAGTCCAACCGCCCTATGGAAATTAACATGGGAAAAAGGCGTTTTGGGACCCCCCTTTTTTCTCGGCCCCCCCTCCACAAAACCCCCCCAAATTTTCAAGGTCTGCTCAGAAACAAAATGTGCCATTTTCCTGAAAATTTCAGCCAATTCCGTCCACGAACGCAAAAGTTATTAGGCATAGAATTTTCAGAAATCCCATAGGGAAAAAATCCTAACTATATATACCTACTGGCGACCGCCAGTAGGTAATATATATATATATATATATATATATATATATATATATATATATATATATATATATATATATATATATATATATATATATATATATATATATATATATATATATATATATATATATATATATATATATATACCAAGGCTACATACAACTGGCCCTTAGTTCCATAGCTACATAGCTTGAAGAGATATATATATATATATATATATATATATATATATATATATATATATATATATATATATATATATATCTCTCTTCAAGCTATGTAGCTATGGAACTAAGGGCCAGTTGTATGTAGCCTTGGGTTTGTGATGACCTAATAGTAAGTTTGTGAGATTTGCTATTTAGTAATTGCAAACAGCAATGTAAAAGTGGATGCTTAAAACATTTAGCAATTCCCGTTGGGTCGCAAATAAACCCTCCCCATTATTAGTCATGAGGTAGGTCTTGGTTTGCAACCCATTGGGATTCGCAAAAATCACAGGAATGGTGGCCTGCTGGGTTCAGCAGACCACTGTGTCTGTGATTGTCTTTAAATAGAGAATTTTGGGGGGATAATGCAGCCTGTTTTCCATAAAGGAAAACAGGATGCGTTAAAAAAAAGATAACATGAATCAGGACGTCCACAAAGGTGATGGGGTCCCCTCTGCAACCCTTCCAGTTTACAAATAGGTTCCCACCTACTTCAAGTAGGCAGTAAAATGTGAGGGCCTAATTTACAAGGAATTAACACAGTATGGTGCTGCAAGCCATTTGGTTTTACCACGCTGCATTAATCCCGAAGCAAAGGGATGCGTCATATCTGCAGTGATATGATTGATGTCTTTGCTTACCCCTGTACTGGCACACAATTAGATGCCATGCGCCGGTGCAGGCACCCTTGCATCATGGTGCAATCGTCTCTGTGCCATGGGGACGATTGCTTTGTGCACAAAAACTATCACAAGAGTTGATTTCCTCATCCTCTGGGTGCTGCAGACTGCTGCATGCATAGAAATGGAAAGAAACAAGTAGAAGTTAAAACATTTATCCTCGCTGTGCCTCCCTATGCCTCCCCTGAGGAGACATAGCATTCAGACGCATATCCAGCTTTACAATTTCTCATAAATGTAGGAATGTGTCAGGTTCCTTGGGTGTTGCATAGGAAAAGTGTTGCCTGTAAAAGGGTCATATTTACAAGTACAGGAAAAGCCATGCAGGGTGGATTTTTGTGTCCTTGTAAAAATGGGGCAGCAAAATGTGTCACTTTTGGTGATGCACTGGTGGCACAAGGGGCTTGAGAATAAGCCCCTGAATATTTTCACTCGCAAATCATTCACACATACTACTGCAAGTCGCAAGCAGAAATAGACACCCTAAATACGCCCCTTCCTAATACTGAATCCCAAACCCAAATTATTAGGTCACTGAATAGCAAATTCGGCCTTTGTACACATAAAAAGGCTAAGAATAGTAAATCCACGCCTCCCTAAGTTCACTTTCTTCTTTGATATTTTAACCCTCGTTATGCCAGTCATAATATTGTAAACTCTCAAAATTGTGGCTTTGATATTCCCTACCACAATTCATATAAGGAATTCAGGGCAATTGTTTCCAGTTAACATGTCTCAGTAGAGAACTACTTACGATGCACAGTCCTCAATTTCATAATTCTCTGTGAAAACCTGGAAATATTGCATACTTAATGTATGCAGTGGCAGGATTCCTACAATCATGACATCTCCCGCCTTGTAGGCAACATGCTGATTGGTGCGGTTCAGAACACAGCCAGCGGCGTCCTTTACAGCTTCCAAATAAACACATGGAGTGGCTGTCACCAGGAAAACAAAGCACAGCCACAACATCACTTGTGCAAATAATGGTGAAACCGACTGTGTGAACTCTTGCAGTTTAGCCAGGTAGGAGTTGACTCTGGTGTTGCCCTTATAAGGACGTCATTTGTGGCAAATGTCATCCAACCTGCAGATGTAAAAATACAGATAGAAACTACTTGTAAATGCAGGTGAATGCAACAGGACAGAACATTTTTGTTACTCTAAAACCCCTGGCCATATTTATGACTTTAGTGGTGCAGGGCAGCTCATCGAGCCAGCTTGCTGCACTGGCCTCCATCATAGAGAAAGGGCAGTATATATTCAATACTGCCTATTTTTTCCATTTTACTTGAATTTTTGCTGTTTTGGCAGCCTAGTGCCTATGCAGGCACCCTTGGATCATGGTGCATGGGTGCCTGTGGTATAGGCAGGATTGGTTGTGTGCAGGAATGGGTACCTTTCTGCATTAAAACAATCTTGAGAAGCATGCAGCACACATAGAAAGAGGAAGTAACAAGGCATTTATGTCATACTTAGCTTTGGTGCTTTCCCTGCTACTCAGCTGGTGTGGCTCTTGGAATGCCTGATGTCATAGTAGAATCCTGTGTGTCTGGCCTGTGTGGAGTGGCAGTTGATGGCAGGCAGGCTGTGTGGCAGGGAGTCCACTCCTGGTGGGGTTTATTTCTATTCATCTTAACTTATGTGCTTAAACCTGAACTTGTAACTAAGCCTAATTAAACCTACGTGATATTTATACCTGGCTTATGGACTTCCTTTAATTACAATTTTTTTTCCTTTTTATGCATCTCCTAGAGGGCATATCTTTTTGGTACATCCGCAGGCTTATACATCTGGGGATGCGTCAAAAACCATGGCAGTTGTGTTGGAATACCCACGCAGCTCCAGCCCAGGGCAGAGTAAAGCAATGCAGTGAATATACGTTCAGTCGTGTTACTCAATATTTTTGAAGCCACACAAAGTGGCTTCAAGTGACTTCACATATATGACTTAAGGTCTGCATAACACTTGCGCCACATTAAAACCGGTTAATAAATATAGCTCTCATTGTCAGATACAGATGAAATGAGCAAAGGAACAGAAGAAATGCATTTCAGGGACCTTATTATAGTCTCCAATGTTGACTTAGAGGTGTGAAATATATATTGATATACATCTATTATGTTCGGAATACATTACAAGTTTTGCTTGTTTCACGATTAGGGTTTTAACTTATGGCGGTGGTACTGATTTCATCCAAATGTCTCTAAACTGCAGGTTAGCAAGGGATGAAACCAGGAATTCACGCACCTTGTGGGGATCTTGTTGACTTCCAGCCAATGAAAACGCTTCAGTGTGTTTCTGGAATTGATCGAAGTTTGGCGAGGCATGAAATGCGTGAGGCCTCAAAGTTAGGGTGACCAATTGGCATGGGTACAAATTCAGGACAGTGAGTGTAAAAATTCAGGACAAAGGGTCAAAATTCAGGATACAAATTCAAGACAGGAGGTCAAAATTCAGAACAAAAGGTAAGTTTTACAGACACATCAGAGGAGGTTGCGCAATAGTTTATAAGTAAGTAAATAGACAACCACTAAAGTACAAGTAAAAATACGTTTTTATTAGGTTGAGACAATTGTGCACTTCATGGTTTGTCATTATGCTCGCAGCTCTAAGCAAATGTGCAGATCTTTTTGTGGTAACAAAACCGCCCTCACCTTTCCAGCTCCCAGAGAAAACGCCTGATGCCCGGTCTGGCCAGTCTGGCCATGATACCACCCTCCAATGGCGCCCCTCATCTTCACATAGACCCTCTCTCATGTGTATTTAATTTCTTCTGTAGTGCTACTCATCCCAAGTATGTGGGGCAGAGTGTTGGAGCGCATTACAACACACATTATATAGAGACAATCAGTCATATAAAATTGAAAGTCAATGTATAGGAAATGTTGCTTAAATATTGGGGCTTACAATGTGTAATCATACTTTCATCCATCATTCAGTCTTTCACCATTCATTCTGTCCTTCCATCTGTGTGCTCATCCATGTCCATATTCAACCATTTACAATCCTATCCATCACGTATTCTTCCATTCATCATTTCACACTTTCATCTCTCAATCCATCCATTTACTCATCCATTATCCATCCATCCACCTTTTCACCCTATCCATCCACTCTTCCACCCATCCATCCATTCATTCATCCATCCAGCCATTTACCTATCCAGCCATCCTTTCACTTACTCATTCATCAATCCAGTCACTCATCCTTCCATCCATTTACCCATTCAGTCATCCATTTACGTATCCCCCTCTCTCTTTCAATTCCCCTTTCACTTAGCCATCCATACCTCCATCCACCCACCCATCCATCTATTCATCGACTCATGAATCCATCTATTGAACCTATCATTCATCCATCCTTTCACTCATCCATCCATCCTTTCTCTCATCCATCCACTCTTTCACTCCTTCACTCATCTATCCATCCTTTTGTCCATCTACCTGCCCTTTCACTCACTCCTCCAGCCTTACTTGCACCCTTCCACTCCTCCAACCATCACTCGAAACAACCTTTCACTTATCAATTCATCAATCCATCCATCATTTCACTCATCCATCGACCCATTCACTCGCCCATCATCCACCCTTTAACTCATCCATCCATTATTTCTCATTCCATCTATCCAGCCATCCAGCCACCCACCCCTTCACTTACTAACTCACTCACCTTTTCACATTAATTATGAGAGCTATCAAGAACTCCACCCTCTCTGTGTTTCCTAAAGCAAGGGGTGGGGCATGGTTCAATATGCCCCTGCACATAGGCAATCTGAAAAAGTGAAAGGCATGAGTCATGCATGAGGCACAGTGCCTGGACATGGGGCGACTGTGACATGGTGTTGTTTCCAGAGCTTTAAGTGGGATGAAAAAACGAAGGGAGGTCTCTCCAAAAGGGTGTTCGATGTAATAAAATATGTGGCTTAAAACACATAAGCTAAAAATCTGTGCATAATATAATGTGCCGCCCGACTGGTATTTTTGTTGCTTCTGTCATTGCATCCAGACATACAATACAACAAGTAACGTTACACCTAGAACAAGTAACTTTACACCTACAACAAGCCAGAACTATTGGCTTTGTCAATGGTTGCTAGTTGCATAAAATATAAAAAGCAGCAACCATGGCTGCTATACTATAACTATAATCCTCTCCTTTGAACTTCTTTCACCACCTTCCTTTGGTTAACTGGATTCTTACCTAGCATCAGCATGGGCGTTTTTGCACATGTGACCGAAAGCCCTGCCCTGGACCAAGGCTGGAGGAGGCCACCACATGCTGTGCAAGCCCAGACTGACCAATTGTCATTCTGTATGTGGCAATCAGCCCCAAACAGAATTAAAATGAGCAAGATGGGGCTTATCTTGTGCTCAGAGGAGTGTGAGGCGGCTCCATTAGGGAGCTGAGTGGGGTCTTTTGCAGGGGAACAGTGCTGTTCCCTGAAAGGCTCAAAATTACAAACAAAAGGCGTCCGTAAAAGGGATCCTCACGGACAACGGACGTGAGGTCCAATTTACGGACTGTCTGTGAAATTTACGGACGGTTAGTCACCCTACTTAAAGTGTAAGTGAAATTAGAGTCACTCTTGAACCTGTCTCGAGCTATCAGATAAATAGATAATATTAGTCTCTATGTTTGGGATTCACTGTGTTCACCCACTTTATAGAACTGATAAACTAAAACTGGAGTGAGGTTTAAAACAGAGATCCTACAGACTATGCTACTTATGCATAGATGGTGCCCAGTTATCAGGAATGCTATTCCCTCCCGCGCCCCACTCCTCCCAAAGTTGCTGATAGCTGGGGTGTACATACCTCGCTCCATTGTAGAGGTGCTGGCAAAGAGAGTGTGATAAAATCATGGTATTATGAGGTGTACCCTCAGAAATTAGGAATTACGGGTGGTGGGGAGTGTGAGTTTAGTGCACCTTAGTCCGCTGATAATGTACTACTTTCTCTCATTAGTTTCATCTGAACATTTCGCTGCTTTCAGCTGCTGAGGTGTCCTCGTAAAATGCACCCGATCTCGTAATGGGGCCCAAAGATGTTTCCTGGAAGTGTTAAAGCAAAATGTTTAGGCTACGAGGGAGAGGGGGGCAGGAGGGGCTGGCCGTATAGAATAGAGCAGTATCCTGCCTCATCAGCAGCTCACACCTGGAGGTCCCGAGGCGGTTCAAAACTGGGCTAGACAAAACACAGATCTCTCCAGCAAACATGTTACCTCCAGAATTATTTTACGATTATTTTCATTCCCTGAGATTTAGTTGACTATGCATAATTGCTTCTCCTTCGCAGTTCAAACACTACTACTAGCATCATGTTAAAAAATTGGTACTTACTGGGACAGCCTTTTAGTTTTATTTCATCCGAGGCCGGCTGCGCAACACGCTACTTGTTTCATGTCATTGGTAGAAAAGCGCTGTGGCTGCGCTGTATGCCTGGACGGGCTTCAGAGAGCACAGTGACCCCATTGGTCTAACTCAGGAGGAGACATACTTGATGATTTGCCAAGTAGGGACGGAGCGGGATGATAATATAGTTTGTAATTAAGCCGGGATCATCATTGGTAGTGCTTGATTGGGGTGACCTGTAAATTACGATGAGGCAGGGACCCTGGTGGTTTCTGAGTGTGTACCTCATAAGGTGGGCTGCTGCGGCCTCCAATTTCTACTATTTTACACACAATCACGTGCAATATCAGCTCTTAACTGGGTGGTGTGAATTTAGTGAGCTGCCAATAACGAGTGCAGCCCCGGCCCTGAAAATTAAGTGCCGGTGCTTAGCACAAGAAAGCACCGGCACAAATTAAGCAATGCATGGGTGGCAGCATCGAAAATACAAGCATTGGCATAGCCAATAGTTCTCGTCTTTGGGATCTTATGCTAGCCAGAGCTGTTTGTTTTGCCTTTCTCTTTAAGCTATGTTATAATTTATATTTTAATAATTAAGAAAACTGGCTCCTTTTCAGTGGTCTTTGTCACAAACCTTTAACGAGCTCCAACACAGATTATATTGGATGTCGCAGGCTGTTAATAATATTGATGTCAGTAGATGTCAAGTTTGGGTTTGCTAGCTCTCAAATCAATCAAGACATAACTATGATGTAATGTAGCTCCCAAGAGCCACTAAAGAGCAGCATTCTTGCCCAAACTTCTCTCTGTGCATCCCTAAAAACTTTAACAATTTTGTAGAGAAAATTATCCTCAAACTTTTAACAATTACTTTTATTTAAGGCTTTTCCACAGGAACCTTTACACTGATTACTCACTAACGATGTGAAATGGACTTAAAAACTCTAAACTAGACCCTTTCTAATCCTGCACCGGTTTCGCTGGGGGTTCCACAATGTAAATCACTCTCTCCCATGTTCTTTAACTTGTTTATGGAGCATCTAACATAAATGCTGAAATCATCCAGCATTCACTATCAAATGCATGCAGATGATACTCAATTATACCTGAAGATCGCCTCCCCTAAGGACATTCAGTCCCTCAATTCACTCCTACTTGAAACACAAAGCTGCTTGACACGTAACCACTTGAAACTAAATGCTCTGAAAACAGAATTCCTCCTTATCTCACCCTATAAGCAATTACTCATCATTGAACAATGGTTGAATCAGCTTACGGCTCTTACCTGCAGACCTTACCTCGTGGACTTGGCATCCTTGTCTGGTATCATACTAGACAAGAGTCTGAACATGCAAAAACACATAAGTTCCCTCGCCAAAGGTGCAAACCTCCAACTCAGCATCCTTAGGAAGCTTAAACCCTATCTCCCTGCTCATGACCTAAAGGTTGCAGTGCAAGCATTGGTGATCACAAAGCTGTGTGGCCTGCCCAGAGCGAAAATGGCTCCCTTTAGGGTGACCTTCATTGCTGCAGCCAGGCTAGTAACGGGCACACAAAAATTTGACCACATCTCTCCAGACCTGCAAGCTCTGAAATGGCTCCCTTATGAAGCTCGGATACAGCTGAAAATTGCATGCATTACTCACAAAGCCATCCACCTCAAGACTCTGATGTACTTTGCTCAGAACCTGGAGCTCTCATGTGGTTTAAGAGGATCCAGAAGTGCCAGCACCGTCTTACTCAAACCACAAACATTTGAGAAAGAAAAGATCTGTACTCGAACATTTTCAGATATGGCATCACGGATCTGGAACTCTCTTCCCCCAGAAGTCAGGGTGATCCCTTCTTTTACCCTCTTCAAATTAGAATTTAAAGAGTTCCTGTTGAAGAAATATCTGCCTTAGTCTTCCTTCACCACTTGACTCGCAGGCCATCAGACGCTGTTTTGCATCCTAGATGCAAGGCTCTTGAGAATGTTGGTCATTCTACGTCTATGTAATTGTTGATTTGTTGATTATTTGTGTTTGCATGTACTCGCCCTACTACATAATCTGTAAAGCGCTCTGATACCCTTGGTGGTCATGTTCGTGCTATATAAAATTTTAAAATAAATAAATAAACATGCTTTCAGCGACGGGTGACTTACTTGCTGCGGCTCATACCTCAGTCCACATTTTGGGGCCTTCGAGCTGATGACATAAGGCTGGCTGGAGTGAAGCACAGTGTTAAAGGTTCACACTAAAACACTAAAAGCCTAAAAACTGAACTATTCCGCACCACTTATGTGTAAACTCACAAACAGTGAAAGTGAATGAGGAATATCAAACTGGAAGCAGCCAGTGGGAGGCAGGGCTTTGGCCAACATGAATTTCATGAGTAGGCTGCAAAGCCCAGACCAGGAGGACGCCTATCAATTTCCATTCCGTTTTTTGTGCGCCATTCTGAAATGTGGACTTTTCATTGGTGCATTGGTTGTATGTGTCGCACCTTTGTTGTGATAGTGCCTAAATCACACAGAGGACATACAGAATGTCGAGATGGAGCATGTCGAGAGACAGTGCATGCCCGCTCCCTCAGCTTGACTTAAAATACGAGGGAAGGCGGTTGTATAGGTTGTGCAGGCACTCCAAATGTGTCCCTTTTGGTGTGACAGATAATATTAAAATGTATTTTGGCTTTCACCTTTAGACGTTGTAGACTTCTCAGAATGCTTCTGAGGCCTGTGACAAGACTGCCAACAAACTTCAACAATGCTTCTGAGGCCTGTGATGAGACTGCCAGCAGATCTCAGCCTAATATAGATCCTTTAAGACCTGTGGTAATGAGGCTCCCTTAAAGAACAAACAGAAATGATGGAGGATTCATGCAATCTATCTGAGGTTGAACAGAACTCTGTATCCGGTATGCCTCCCTGCATATGTTCATCAAGACTTTGTGATGTGCCTGTGGCTCTCCTTTTAGGGAACTGGCTTAATCAAGCTAGATGTGTTGGGACATGATTCACACAACAAACAGAATTCAATCAAGTAAAGAGGTAAAAAAACATTAGACAAAAAAAGAAAATTACATTGAAAACATGGATAAGCTAATAAAACAAAAGCAACTCAACTAAAGCTAGTCTAAAGCACGTCCACCACTTTCTAGGTTTAGTTTATAGTATTGTATTTAGCAAATAAGCAGAAACTGTTTTTCTCCCGCTATCAGTTCATTTGAGCTTCCTTCCAGGTATTTCTAATTAATGCCATAAGATATTTAGATGAAAAAAATGCATGTTGAATTTGTTTTTTCACAAAAAATCAATAGAGCACACTGTGTACACATTTAGTGAATTACTCCAATAAAATCTGCGCAAGAAAGTTTTGAGGAAATCGTAGAGGTCTGCTCAGAACTATCAATTGGATTTAGTTCACAGCTTGTATTTAGATCTTTCTTTCCAGGGATTTCACTTTTGGGTGAAGGCCAGACAGATTCTCAGAAATGGATGCTGAATCTTCGGGAAAGGAGTCTGCAACAAATACTGTTGCAAATCACCTGATTTCCAGACACCAATAATCTCCATTGCAGAATTAGCTTCTATCATTTTAAAGTCCATTGCTCAGGTAACAACATAGTAGGTCTATTCAGATTTTTTTTAATTAAAGCAATATTAAAAAAAATAAAACTAAACAAAAACAATTAATGATAGGCCATTGTGAGAAATGTGAGGAAAATGTGTTTCTTATTTACAAAGGTTGAGGTTTGCAAGGGATTCTGGGTACCAGAACCTGGTGAGAGCCACACGAGTCTCCCCATCCTTAATTCCCCTGGGTGTATAGTTTTTAAAAATTAAAAGGATTGCTAGGTTTCTCTAAGTGCTGGCAGAGCTAGGGTTCAAAATCCACAGCTAGATACTTTGCAAAAAATGGGTCTCTTTTCACTGTAAAAATGTGGTGTGTCCACGTTGCCTTTTGGTGCAGTTTCTGTTATAGGAACTAGGCCTACACACACAAATGAGGTACCATTTTTATTGGAAGAATTTGTGAAATGAGGGAAGGGTGGAATTTTGTGTACCCACACAGATTCCAGATCTTTCAAGCACAGAAATGTGAGGAAAATGTCTTTTTTTTTTACAATGTTTTAGGTTTGCAAGGGATTCTTGGCAAAAGAACCTGGTGAGAGCCACACAAGTCATCCCCCTTTTGGATTCCCCTGGGGGTATAGTTTTTAAAAATGTATAGGTTTTCTAGAATTCCCTAGGTGCTGGCAGAGCTAGGGTTCAAAATCCACAACTAGGCACTTTGCAAAAATAGGGTCAGTTTTCACTGTTAAAATGTGGTGTGTCCATGTTGCGTTTTGGCTAGTTTCCTGTGGTTGTCGTAATTTGACAATGGCCAAGTTAGCGCTTAGCTGTTGCTACACGGTTTCCCCCTAACTTGACTATACTTGGAAACGCCATTTTGTAAATCGTGGAGGCCATTTTAGAGAATGAGCGGCCTCGTGGTCAGCATGCCCTTTAGTCCGTTGTCCGTGCAACTGACCACTCGACTCTGCCCAGCAACAGGCTATTTTTAGCCACGGTCAAGCCCGCACATGCGCAGTTCCAACTGACCAGTCACCCCTTAGGAATGTGCCGCCAAACTGACCAGTGGGGTTGTAACCCCTCCCATGAGTTGGCTGTGCTCCAAAAATGACCATATATGTACATAATCTCTGTAACCTTGTGCCGCCTATCTTTTTATTGCTTGTAAACTGTATAAAAGAGGGACTCACACCAAAGTTCGGTGTGATACTTCTTGCATTGCCGAAGGGTGCTGTAGGAATGTACCACCACCCCATGGGGTCTTAATAAACTTGTTCTTTGTACTTTTCAGTTTCCTTGCCAACAGTTCTTTCAGTGTAAGTGGGTTATCTACGGAGCATGTCGGCCTTGGGAACCCGATACTACATGGTGGGCTCAAGGCCTTTCCACACAAGTGAGGTACCACTTGTATTGGGAGACTTTGGGGAATGCACGGTGGGTGGAGTTTGGTGGATGCACAAAGATTCCAGAACTTTCCTTCACAGAAATGTGAGGCAAATACGTTTTGTACTAACATAGTTTTATGTTTGCAAAGGATTCTTGAAAACAGAACCTGGTGAGAGCCACACAAGTCACCCTCTCCTGTATTCCTCTGGGTATATACTTTGAAAAAATGTATAGGTTTGTTTGGTTTACCTAGGTGCTGGCAGAGGTAAGGTTCAATATCCATAACTAGGCACTTTAAAAAAAAAGGGTCTGTTTTCACTGTAAAAATGTGGTGTGTCAACATTGCTTTTTGGCCCATTTCTTGTCACGAACACTAGGCCTACTCACACAAGTGAGGTACCATTTTTATCAGAAGACTTTACGGAAGCCGGGGTGGGTGGAATTTTGTGGATCCACACAGATTCTACAACCTTTTTTTACAAAGTTTGAGGTTTGCAAGAGATTCTGGGTAACAGAACCTGGAGGGAGCCATACAAGTCACCCCATCCTGGATATACCTGGATGACTAGTTTTCAAAAATGTATAGGTTTACTAGTTTTCCCTGGGGGCCAGCAGTGCTAGGGTTCAACATCTACAGCTAGGCACTTTGTATATAAACTGTCAGTTTTCAAAGTAAAAATGTGATGTGGCCACATTGCGTTTTTGCCCGTTTCATGTCACGGGCACTCAGCATGTCAACACAAGTGAGGTACCCTTTCAATCAGGAGACTTTGGGAAATGCAGGGTGGGTAACATTTTGTGGATACACACAGATTCCACAACTTTCCATCACAGAATTATGAGGTAAATGTTTTTTTTTATTTTTTTATTTTGAGGTTTGCAAGGGATTCTGGGGAACAGAACCTTGTGAGAGCCACACACGTCACCCCCTCCTGGATTTCCCTTGGTGTCTAGTTTTTAAAAATGTATAGGTTTGCTAGGTTTCTCAAGGTGCCGGCAGAGGTAGGCCTCAAAATCCACAGCTAGACACTTTTTAAAAAAAAAGGTCAGTTTTCATTGTAAAAATATGGTATGTCCACATTGTGTTTTGGTCCGTTTCCTGTCTCGGGCACTAGGCACACACAAATGAGGTATCATTTTTATCAGAAGACTTAGGAAATATGGGCTGGGTGGAATTTTGTGGATACCCTCAAATTCCAGACCTTCCCATCACAGAAGTGAGAGGAAAATGTGTTTTTTAACAAAGTTTGAAGTTTGCAAGGGATTCTTGGTAACATAACCTGGTGGGAGCCACTCAAGTCACCCCTTCCTAGATTCCTCTGGGTGTCTAGTTTTTAAAAATATATAGGCTTGCTACATTTTCCTTGATGCTGTCTGAACTAAGGTTCAATATCCACAACTAAGAACTTTGACAAAAAAGGGTCTGTTTTCACCATAAAAATGTGGTGTGTCCACACTGCATTTTGGGATGTTTCCTGTTGAAGGCACTAGACCTACCCAAACAAATGAGGTACCATTTCTATTGAGAGTCTTATGGAAACTCAGATGTGTAGAGCAACTTTGTATTTATGCCTTCCAAATGTAAAACAATGTATAAAAAAGAAGTCACTTTGAAAAATGTCCTGTAATTCACATGCTAATATGGATGCCCACAATTCCGGAGACATGCAAATAGCTACTTCTTCTAAACTCTATATTTTTTGTCATTTCATAAATACATAGGTATCCTTGATACCTATTTTTCACAATTTTTTTTATAATTTTCCAAATGAATTGCTATATAGCTGGTACACAATGAAAAACCATTGCAAGATGCAGCTCAGTAATTTGCTCTGTTTTCCTCGGGTTCATGTTTAACCTACAAGTCCTATATATCCCCACAATCAGAATGGTTCATCAGATGTAACAGTATATTGATGTCAAATAACTGTCATACTTAGTAGAAGTTACAGGTGAACATGTTAGAACAAATGACTGTTTTTTAACTCATTTTCAATTTTTCTTTTTTTCAACTGTTAGTTTCTATAAATAAAACCTTGAAGGATCTACACAAATGACCCCTTGCTGAATTTAGAAGCTGGTCTACTTTTTAGGAATGTATAGCTTTCTGAAATCCATTATTGATTTTTCTACCACTAACTGGAAGGAGGTTGAAATCACTAAAAGTAGGAAAAATAGGCTATGTCCCAGTAAAATGCCAAAACTGTGTAAACATTTTTGATTTTCTGACAAAAGTCTGCTCGTCCCTGAAAGCTGGCAAGATAGTGATTTGAGCAGTACAAACCCTTTGTGGATACTGTTTGCAGGGAAAAAAGATGCTTTCTTGTGCAGCACGTTTTCACTATTTTTTCCCCAAAACTAAATTCAGCAGCATTTTATCTAATTTCTGGGTCCCCTCCAAGGAAATCCACAAACCCTGGGTTTCTTTACAATCCCCATGATTGTGGAAGAAAAGGAAGCAAATTTGGCATGTATCCCTTATGTGGACAGAAGGTTGCAGGGGTCTAATCTCGAACCAACCCAAATTGCTGAAAAAAGGCTTAGCACAGGTGAGACATAGCAGCGAAAGGGTTACTTTCTCATACACATAAAGCAGGAGGTTTAACCTAGTAAAGCCTCCTAACTAAAGCTGGCTTTGTTGAGTGGTATACAGCTAACATCCTGAAATGATGAAAGGTACTTTGGCACACTTTCTTTCTTAAACAAGCTAGTGAGTGTCCTTCAAATTGGTATGCTTTCCTTGCAAAGTACGTATTTTGTGATTTAAATTTCACCTTGGAAATATATATAGAAATGTTCTTAATATATCAATGAATTGCTGATGAACACTACAAACACTACTGGAACTCCAATTGTATACAGGGCATGATTTTACCTTCCCTGTACCTCGTATGCAACAACGTGTTCTACATGTCTGGGTACCATCCCCTCTTTTGCTATTAGAGTGCTATTCTTCAATTCATAACATTGTCCTCTTTCATTAATAGCATGAACTAATGCATTATCCTGGAGATAGCTTTCTTCATTAAAGAAAGGCTCTGTAGTGGAATTATGTGTCCATTCTCCACTAAAAACTGTATAAAAGTTACTTCTATTCACTAATCTTTTCATATGGTTTTGTCTCCTTATGCACAACACCATTTTGTCAAGCATCTTCATTATAGTTATAATCAACATGAAAACCTTCCCCTTCAAAGCAAAGGCCTTATCAAATACTCCCTCAACTCGTTTTTTCTCTGTCAATACCTCTCTCTTTACTTCTTCATATTTCTCATTAGATTTACAGCCATTCTACTACGAAACATCCTGGCTCTTATTCCCGTAAACTGCTTCTGTCTCCTGGTTAAGGTGTGTCCACCTTTGTTGCATTTTTTCCTGTTTTTGTCCACTCATATTCTTTCTCATAGTTTGGTTTTTATTTTCATTATTTTGCAATCTTTGAAATGACTTTGTCCTCTTACCAGTAGCTCTTTTTTCTTTTACTACTTTTTCTTCATTTTGCACCTTTTGGACCTCAGTTCTGAAAAGTTACTGTAGTTGTGTGTTTTGCTTTTTCCTCCAAACTTCACTGCTGACTTACTCATAATACAAAAACACTGTTTATGTGCTGTTGCAGTTTCAAATCTTCAGAATAAATTAGCTATATAACTAAATAGACTTACTTCAAGATGCCAAACCAAAATAAAAACCCTTTAACATTATACCACATTCTCCTACACCACAGTTGTGCCATATCTCAATTCTCACTTATACATTGTAAAAGTCCACTTTCTCCATTCTGTATTAAATTTTAACATGAACATCAACCAAAGTGTAAAAGTACATACAGTGTCTCAATACTATAAATCTGAAAACATAACATAAGAACTATTTCTAAGCCTCTATATGACTGTGTCACTGATAGATTTAATGTTTCAGTACTTTTCTACTTAGATGCATCTGATTTAATTTTTGGGAAACAATGCATATAAAAATCTGCACATTAGTCTCTGTCAGTGGACATGACTCACTAATTTTACCGAGTACACTTAAACAGTGTGTGGCATGTTGCATATATAATTCACCATATGGTTCTACAAGACTACATATACGTGTGCTTGTGGTTGAGTACAACAATACTCTCTGGATGATTGGATGAGAGCATAGGTAGTGCCTAAGTGATTCCCTGAGGATATAGATAGTACGTGGATGATTCCCTGAGTATGTGGGAATTACATGCAAGGTTCCATAAATGCATATTTACTTCCTGCTTGGTTGCATGAGTATTTCACTACTTTCTGGGTGTTTGGATGAGTGCATGAGTAGTGCTGTAATGATTAGATAAGTGCATGACTACTGCCTTAATAATTCAACGCATGCATAGATAATGGTTGGATGATTAAATGAGTGCAACTCTAGTGCCTGGAAGATTGCAAGATCGCATGTGTAGTATATAGGTGATTTATTGAGTGCATGGATAGCACGTACGTGATTGTCTAAGTGCATAAATAGCACCTGGTAGATTTTATGAGTGCATTAATAATGTTCCAATGATTGGATGAGTACATGAAGGCTGCCCATGTGTTTTTGCATGATTGAATAATTAGTGTCTGGGTAATTAAATAAGTACATAGGAAGTGCCTGGATAATTAAATGAGTGCATCAGTAGTGCCTGGCTGATTACCTGAATATGTGACTAATGTCTGAGTAATCAGCATGAGCTCTTTGGCAAAGCTTGAGTGATTGGAAAAAAGAAATGTACTGCTGGGGTTATTGTATTAGAGCAAGAGTAATGCCTCAATAATTGGGTGCTAGAAAAAATTATGGATCAGTGAAAGGTTCCTGCTTAATTAGATGACTGCATCAGTAGTGCCAGTGTGTTGGCTGAGTGCATGGGTTGTAAGTAGGTATGTGGATGAGTGCATGGGTTATGCCTGGGTGTTTGAAGGACTGTGTAGGTCCCTCCTTCAAGATTGTATAAGTAAATGTAAAAAATTGATACTTGTATAGCACACTACTCACCCGCAAGGGTCTCAAGGCGCTTGTACGAATACCGCTGTGGAACCCATCCTGGCTTTCCCTGTGACGCGTCCACTCCTGGGCACCCCCAAGGGGGAGGCCAGGCATCCTTAGCATTGTGGGGGCCATTGTGGAGATTAAGCAAGCTATTGCCCAGAGTTGCAGAGTGGGACTCCATGATTGGAATAGGCACCGAGGCGAGAATTATCAGGTCCGTGGAATTTTGAGCCCAAGACCCGCTGAGGCGGGGAATTGAACCTTGGTCCCGCGCTAGACCTCTGCATTAAGATCTGCCGCTCTAATCATTGAGCCACACTTACCAAGCCACTGGCTTTGGTAAGCCAGCGATCTAGGGTGGTAACCTGGGAATGTGGGGCCGAGCTTGATAAATCCGGGCAGGTGGTGGTTAACGAGTTGCACAAAGATGGAATGTCAACTCGATTCCAATTCCGTGCCCAGATGTTTTTGGTGAAAGCAAGTGTTTTATCAAGGCTCAAGTCTAAGGAGAAAGCGAGCAGGGAGTGATCAGACCATGGGCAGAACGAAATAGTTGGAGCTAAAATTGTGATGTTTAATGTCCATATCTGATCGAGAAAATTGCCTCGGTTGTGGGTAGGACCATGAACGTGCTGGGTGAAGTTGAGGCTAAGAAGCAGTTGGGTAAAATCTTTGTATATACTGTCCTCGGCGGGGTCAGTAGGCCAGAATTAGTAAATGTAAGTATGATCGATTGTTTGCATTAGTGAGTAGGATGACTGCATAAGTGAGTAGGATGTGTGCTGTTGTGTAATGCCATTTGATAGTGTTCTATTGATCATTGACAGCATGTATGAGTGAATCTATAGGTAAGTGATTAGATGTGTGGGTTAGTGACTAAACTGTGTGAATGTCTGCATCAGTTGGTTACTAGCTACATGAAAGTCTATATTAATTATTCATTAGTTAGCTGAGTATTTGTATGGGAGAGTGAATGTGTGTGTGGTTGGGTGGGTGGTGTGTGACTGTCCAAAGATGTGTGAATAGTTGATTTAGTAGGTATATGAGGTTAAGACTGCATGTGGAAACAGTTGTTTGGGGTAGTAAATGTCTTTATGGTTGTGGTGATGAGCAAATATATCTCTCAATGGTACATGTCCAACAAAGTAGAAAAATAACAGGCAGTGTATGTGACAGTTGTATATAAATAACTGTACATAAGACTCCGTGATTGTATGAGTGACTGTAAGGATAACTGTATACTTATAATAGTGATTTTATAAGACACTAAGTATGAGTTACTATCTGTATGAATAAACGAAGTGGTGTTTGTATAAGTATGTAGCTGAGTAAATGTAAGTATCATCGATTGTTTGCATTAGTGAGTAGGATGACTGCATAAGTGAGTAGCTCAATGTCCTCAAAGGCTAGTGTTGGTGGTGTGGAAGTTCTTTACGTTTCACTGATGACATCATCCACATGACAATCTGGTACACCTCATCATACACTAGTATGTTACAGTGAGTGATGAAAGGTTATACTAGTGTATGATGAGGTGTACCAGATTGTCACGTGGATAATGTCATCAGTGATGTCATCAGTGAAGCCATTTGAGATGTCATCAGTGATATCATCAGTGATGTCACTGACCATGTGATGAATTATGTAATATGTGACATCAACAGCAGTGGATTGCGGGCGCGCGAGTTATAGTTAGCAGAACTAACTATAACGGAGTAATTTCAATGGTTTTTCTATGAGTGAAATGTCCAGCTAACTATAACAGCCCTGAAACCTATGCTTTTTTCAGTGAATCTGTAAGGTTTTTTAAATGCTAATTCCTAACTATAACATGTCTGAAACCTATGTTTTTTTCAGTGAATTTCGAAGGTTTTTTAAATGATAATTTTTACATGTAATAATAGTTATATGTATTTTTTTGATATTGATTTTCTACAGTTTTTTAATTGTTTATTTTACATATTTTATTTTTTAAATGACATTATACATTTTTTAATATGAATGGAAAAAAAAATGTTTTTTAAAATAATGAAACTGAAATATTGTTTTTTTTGTTTTATATTTGTATTTTAATATATTTATATTATTTTCTTTAATGTTTTTTTTCCAAATTTTTCGGGAGTCGCGCACCCAATGCGTACCTTTTACAATCGCTGCGCGGAACCTAGCCCCCATTTTAGGAATGTTGTGATGGATCTGCCTAGGGTGTGCGATCGGTACTCGACCCAAGTACCGCACATTCGCGACACATGGGCATTACTATACGCAACGCTTGCGTGCTTCCACCTGATGTCATATAAGTGTTGGTCGCGGTGGGTGCGCAACTCCCGGAATTTTTTTTTAAGTCTAAAATGATATATATATGTCTTTAATATACATATTAGGGCATGACATTGTCTAAGCTATTCATAAAAATAATATATTTTTACTTGTAATAAACTTATATTACTTTTAAATGCAATTTCGCGAAGTTGCGTTGGGTGCGTGCTACCTTTGCGCACGGTGCGCAGACCCCATGTGACCTGAAAAAAAAGATTTGATTGGTTCATAACATTTCCCATTGTAACTAGTGAAGGACCCCACACATTTCAATCATTCTTCTTTGAGCTCTGTGCTTGGAAGAACCCTATTTGCATTATTTTTTGGGGGTGTTTTTGAAAACCAAGAGAACATGGCTTTATGACAGCAGCCACAGGAGGAGCCAGAAGCTCAACGTTCTCAAAGGCTAGTGTCGGTGGTGTGGAAGTTATTTACGTTTCACTGATGACATCATCCTCGTGACAATCTTGTACACCTCATCATTCACTTATATAACCTTTCATCAATCACTGTAAAATACAGAGTACCATATTTGAAACCATTGACACACCAATACAGAAAAAGGTCAATGTCACAAAAGTCACCTGCTGGGTCTGTGACTGAGTCTTGTCGAGAGGTAGTGCCGAAAAAAAATATTCTTGTGGTACTGCCTCTATGTACGAACACCTTAGGACTCTCCATCTGGCTAATATGGCTCGGGAGGAGTGTAGGAGAGCCGAAAGAAACCCTCCACCTGCAGTTGGTGGAACCTCTTGAACGTCTGCAACTGCATCACCACCGGACATACGTCCTGAATTAAATTTTCTAAAACAGCACTGCGTGAAGTGCAACAAACTCATTTCTTTTGGAGAGCAATCTGTAGAAGCAGTTTGTGCTGTGCAACATAATCATTGTTGCTAGTTTTTTGTTTGTTTTGTTTTTTAGCAATGACACCAAGGGCCCGATGTAGGTAAACGCGATTTTCCGATTTCAAAATACAGAGGCGGGCCGAATCGGTATTCTGAAATCGGACAACGAGATGTAGGAAAAAAATACCGAATGAATACCGATTCGGTCGGCATCGGTAATGAGATTCGGTACGTTCCGATTCTGCTCGGTCCGAATCGGAAATTACCGAATCGGCCAACAACGAATCGGAAATCACCGAATCGGCTACCACCGAATCGGATATTCCCGAATCGGCGAATACCGATTCGGTAAAAGCTGAATCGGTAAAATCCGATTCGGCAATCATAGACCCATGGCGAAAAAGCCCATAGGAATGCATTGAATGAACCGAATCGGCTTTTACCGAATCGGATAATACCGAATCGGATTTTACCGATTCGGATATTACCGAATCGGTAAAAGCCGATTCGGCAATAGGCGATTCAGCCAATGAGGTGGCTCCCCCTCCCCCACCCAAACAGGGAGTGGCAACCCTGGCAGGTGCAGCTAATTAAGAAGTTTCTAGAAGTTTCTGGAAAGCCTGCCTGAGCCCAACACACACAGTTAGCAGCAGTGGGAGAAGGAGGTTGCAAACTGAACAGGAGAAAATGGCAGATCAGGCAGGAAGCCAGAAGTCCTCCCAAAAGAGGAAGCCCAAGTTCACCACCACCGAACTTCAGGTGCTGGTTGAGGAGGTGGTGAGGGTGCACCGCCAGCTGTTTGGCAAGCTGTCCCTCAACGTGCCAGACAGCACCAAGAGGAGAATGTGGGCCGACATCGCCCAGAAGGTCAATGCTGCTGGTGTCACCCCCAGGTCCATTGAGGAACTGAAGAAAAGGTTTTACGACCTCCGCAGCCTCACGAAGAGGAAGCTGGCGGACATTCAAAGGCAGGCTGGACACACCGGAGGAGGCCAGAACCCGGCGCCACCCCTCACCGAGCTGGAGGAAATTGTCTCCAGCACCATCGAGAGGGCGAGCATCGTAGGAATCGGGACCCTGGACAGCTCTGCGAGAGCCACAGCTACAGGTAAGAAGCATGCGCATCATGACACACCCTACCAGACACCTCCCCATTAGACACAATGCATAGGCAAACACCAGCACTGTACTGTCACCAACATACAAGAGACAAGCATCATGGTACATGTAGTCAGCAGAAGTTAGCCAAATATGTCAGTGCAGAATCTCAAGACAGGAAACAGTGTGACACAGTGTAAGGAGATGCAAGGACATGTGGAATGCCATAATTGTACTGACTGTAAGACATCGGCACTCAGTTTACAAATGCTTCTTTGTACCTAGGGGCACCATCAGGCGGCACAACTGTGACAGCAGAGGGAGCACCAACGTCCGACACTGCAGTCGCAGGGCCGAGCACCAGCCAGCCTGGCCAGGAGGAGGAGGAGGAGGATGAGGAAGGAGACACCCCAGGGCTAGGAATGGAGGGAGTCCTGGTGATTGATTTCCAAGCAGTGCACTCCCCAGTACTGTCCAGCACACCCCCCTTGCTATTCTCACCAGAAAACTCCCCTACAAGGCAGACCATTCCGCCTACACCAGCTCCTGCCACAATCGTGGCCTTGCCACCTGTCCAACCAGTCCTGGGAGCAGGGGCTCAGGGACCGGCCAGCACCACACCCCCACCAGTGGCACCCCAGCCCACTCAGCAGGCCGGAAGCAGCAGTGCCCGACGCCGTGCCACCACCACCACCACTGCTGCACCAGCACGGGAGGGCAGTGTGTTCCTGGGCCTGGAGGGACAGATGGTCAAAATCCAGCGCCAACAGGCCAGATCCACCATGGCCTGCCAACGCCAGCTCCTGCAGCACAACATGCAGATGGGGGAGTTGGTGAAGGGTTTCCAGGCTGTTGTGGACAGCAACAAGGAGGTGGCAGCAGGGTTAGGCAGGCTGACCACTGCCATCACCCACTCATCTGCCCGACAGGAGGAGCATGAGGTTGCGCGCAGGAGGGATGCCCGGGTGCTCAACCGGGCCATGGCCCGCCTTGCAGCGGCGACCGCACAACTGTGCCATCGCAGCTCCAATCAAGAGTCTGTGCTCAGTCAGCATACGGCTGAGCTGACTAGGGGGATGGCCAGGATCACCACGGCCATGGAGGCCATGTTAATATCAAACGCCGCCTCCAATCCTGCCCTGGACCTGGGTGATGCTGGAGACAGCAGCAGCCGCAGCAGCCCAGCCAGCGCTGCATCAGAGCCACGGAGGAGCACCAGGCGATCCGCTGATGCTGCTGGCCATTCGGAGGGGGCCGAGGGACACCCCAGTGGGTCTGGAAAGCGGGCCAAAAAATAGCCTGGCAAGGGGGGATGAGCAAACCAGAACACTGGACTTTATTTGAGTTTACAATCTCCATTTTTTGATGCACATCAGTGCTGTAACTGTGGTGCATCACTATTAAAAATTTATTTTTTGCAAGCAACATTTAGCTGTCTTTGCATCTGTACTCAGTCAGAAATAGTTCTCAGTGATCTCCTCACGTCTGTATCTGCCATCACTTGGCGTACACACCCCAGCTGGCTGTGTCAGTGGCACAGCTTCGTCGTCGTCATAGTCCTCGTAGTCAGACAACTCCACCTCAGTGCCCTTCTTGACCGCAAGGTTGTGTAACATTGCACATACAGCTATGATCTTGCAGCAGGTGATGGGGGTATACTGCCTTGCACCTCCACTCTTGTGCAGGCATCTGAATCTACTTTTCCAGATGCCAAAGGTCCGTTCAACAACATTCCTGGTGCGTATGTGGGCCCGGTTATACCTCCTTTGGCTGGGTGTGGAGGGGTTGAGGTAGGGGGTGAGTATGAATGAGCGGAGGGCATATTTAATTTAATTTAATTTGCGTGTTTATATAGCGCTAGAATCACTCCCGGGGGAGTATCTCCGCGCTTCGACCGCTGCCAAACCCTTCCTGGCTTCCCTGAGAGATGGTCCCTTAATGGGTATCTCCAGGGTGAGACCAGGCATCCCCGGCGGTCTGGTGGGGCCGTTAGTGAAGATGAGGCAAGCTAATGCCCAGAGTTGCCTAGTGTGATTGCTGATCAGAGTGGGCACCGAGGAGAGAGAATTATCGAGTCCGCTGACCCTGGTCCAGAAACCTGCCGCGCCGGGAATCGAACCCTAGTCCCGGGCCGTCCTCTGCTCTCGGGTCTGCCGCCTCTAACCAGTGAGCCACACTACCTCACTCATATGCACTGTCGCCTGGAAGAGAAAGGGGTCACATTAGACACATGCATACATGTATTACACCTACCTACTATGTGTTATGGGGGTCTGATGATGTGTCTCACCTAGGAGGTATCCTTCTCCAAATTCGCCAGCCATCAGCCGTGCATATATGCCGCTCTGTTGGAATATATAGGAGTCATGGGTACTTCCTGGAAATTTTGCTACCAGGTCTGTGATGGTGCACTTGGCATTGCAGATCACCTGCACGTTGATGGTGTGTGTAGATTTCCGATTGCGGTATATGTATTCGGTGTCCGCTGGTGGGCAAATCGGAATATGCGTGCCATCTATGCAACCGATGATTTGGGGAAATTGTGCCATCTGGTAGAAGTCAGCTTGGTTTGTAGCAGTTCTGCGTGGGTTGCAGGGAATGAGATGTATTGGTCCATCCTGTCTATCATGGCGTCAAGGAATATGTGGAAGAACCTTGACAGGCTGCTCTGCTCACCCCTCCTGCTGCTGCTACTCCACTTTGATAGCTGCCAGACGCTACCAGGTGTAGGCTGCATAGCACCTGGACGTGCGCAGGGATGGCGTGTGCCCTTGGGGTGTGGTGGTCCAAGTATGGCTTAAGGTCCCTGATGAGCTCAAGTATGGTGTCAGAGTCCAGCCTGTATCTCTGTAGGATCTCAGCCTCAGTGAGCATGAACAGGGTTATCCTCTGTCTGTAGACCTGTTCATTTCTTAGCCATTCCCTCTGTCCTTCCTGCTGTAGCCGTAGCCGCCTCGCAATGACATAGAAAGCTGCCATCCTGCAAGTTGCAATGCATTTTGGGACTGTTTATATGGGTTGGAGTTGGTTACCACCTGATTGCAATCCATGGTAAATACCGAGTGAATTCTACCGATTTTGAGCCGATTTCGGTGTTTCTGTGCCTCCCTACATCTCCCCAACTGTCGGAATCGGGGAATTTCCCGATCGGAGAATCATACGAATCGGCATGTTTTCCGATTCGGCTCATGTCCGATTCGGTATTTTTTCCGATTCGGTACATGGACCGAATCGGTGATTTTCCGATTCGGTGTCACTTACGAATCGGTTCTTGGACCGATTCGGTGATTTTCCGATTCGGTGTCACTAACGATTCGGTAGTAGGACCGAATCGGTGATTTTCCGAATCGGTGTCACTAACGAATCGGTTCTTGGCCCGATTCGGTGATTTTCCGATTCGGTGTCACTAACGATTCGGTACATGGACCGATTCGGTCTTTGTAACCGATTCGGTGTTTTTCCGATTCGTTACATATCCGATTTTTGGTATGTACGTATCGGATTCTTTCCCATTCGGTACTCATTCCGAATCGGTTTTCTATCCGATTCGTTCTGTTTTTGGTTCCCTACATCTCGATGGCTGTTTACCGATCGGTAAGGGCCAAAAATCGGTATTTTCGGCCGATACCGATCGGTAAAGCCCTACCTACATCGGGCCCATAATTCCTAAAGTTTACTGTTTTGTTCATTCTTTCTTTTTTTCTTTTTTTTTAAAAACACCAAAAAAAATTACAAAGTTGTTCTGAAAAACACAAAAAAATATAAAACTAAAAAAGAAGAAAAAAAAATATTTTCAGAACTAACTGGTTAAGGAAAGAACTATATTTGTATGATAATGTATAAAAGGTTGGTTGAATGTATGTGTAGAGCATGATTGACTGAAAGAATGTATTAGTAATGTATAGTGAATATATAAGTGCAGAACTATAAGGGAGTCCTGAGGCGTGACACTGTAAGATCTTTAGCTGCACCGTGCTGTGATTTTTCCAAAGCACAGGGATGCGACATATGTACTGGAAGGAGAGTGCCTGGGTGAATGTATAATTGTTTGGATTTTGGCACAGTGTTTGGGTTAGTACATGGTGCAGGAGGGCTGGCTGGATGAGTGCATGTGGAGTGACAGGGTGTTAATTGGAGTGTATAGGTAATGCCTGGGTAATTGAAGATGTGAAACACAAGTGTGTAGGTGGGTAGAGGACTACATGCGTAGTGGACAGGAGTTTGGAGCAGTGCATGTGTTAAGGTCTGGGTCACTGCATGAGTATTTGCATACTGAACAAATGATTAGATTGCTGCAGGGAGAGTGCCTGGGTGAATTTATAAGTGGTTGGGTTTTGGTGCACTGAATTGATTAGTACATGGTGCTGAATGGGTCACTAGAGGAGTGCAAGGGGAGTGACAGGGTGTTTGCTGGAGTGTATGGATACTGAATGGTGAATTGAAGGTGTGAAAGACAAGTGTGTAGGTGGTTAGAGGACTGCATGCATAGTGGATAGGGGTTTGAAACAGTCTATGTGCTAAGGCCTGGGTCAATGAATGAGTACTTGGGGACGGACTGAATGATTAGAGTACCTCAGGGAGTGTGCCTGGATTAATTTATACATGGTTGGGTTTTGGCGCAGTGAATGGATTAGTACATGGTGCTGGATCGTTGACAGGAGGAAAGCATGGGGAGTCACAGGGTGTTTGCTGGAGTGTATGGGTAGTACCTGAGTAATTGATGATGTGAAAGACAAGTGTGTAGGTGGTTAGAGGACTGCATGCGTGGTGGAAGGGGGTTTGTAGCAGTGCATGTGTGAAGGCCGGGGTCACTACATGACTACTTAGGTACTGACTCATTGATTAAAGAACTGCAAGGAGAGTGCCTGGGTGAAATTTTAAGTGTTTGAGTTTTGGCTCAGTGTTTGGATTAGTACATGGTGCTAGGTGGCTGACTGGAGGAATACATGGGGAGTGACAGGGTGTTTGCTGCGGTGTATTGGTACTACCTGAGTAATTGAAGGTGTGAAAAACAAGTGTGTAGGTGGTTAGAGGACTACATGTTTATTGAAGAGGGGTTTGTAGCAGCCCATGTGTTAAGGCCTGGGTCACTGCATGAGTACTTGGATACTGGAAGAATGATT
Source organism: Lissotriton vulgaris (assembly GCF_964263255.1). NCBI lineage: Eukaryota > Metazoa > Chordata > Amphibia > Caudata > Salamandridae > Lissotriton > Lissotriton vulgaris. Next base: position 57,455,796 of record NC_141689.1, read on the forward strand.
GCAGTACTACAAGGAGACCGCCTGGGTAAATGTATATGTGTTTGGGTTTTTGGCACAGTGTTTGGATTACTATATGGTGCTGGATGGCTGACTGGAGGGGTGCATGGGGAGTGACCGGGTGTTTGCCCGAGCTTATGGATACTGCCTAGGGAATTGAAAGAGTGAAAGAAAAATATGTAGGAGGACTGCATATGTAGTAGATAGGGGTTTGTAGCAGTCTATGTGCTAAGACCTGGGTCATTATATGAGTACTTGGGTACTGACTGAATGTTTAGAGTACTGCAAGGAGAGTGCCTAGGTGAATTTATAAGTGTTTGGATTTTGGCACGTCTTTAAATTAATACATGCTGCTGGATGGCTGACTGGAGGAGTGCATGGGGAATGACAGGATGATTGCTGTAGTGTATAGGTACTGCCTGGGTAATTGAAGGTGTGAAAGACAAGTGTGTAGGTGGTTAGAGTACTGCATGAATAGTGGACTTGCAGCAGTGCATGTGTTAAGGCCTGGGCATTGCGTGAGTACTTGGGTAGTGACTGAATGATTAGAGTACTGCAAGCAGAGTGCCTGAGTGAATTTATGAGTGTGTGGGTTTTGACGCAGTGAATGAATTAGTACATGGTGCTGGATGGCTGATTGGAGGAGTTCATGGGGAGTGACAGGGTGTTTTACTACCTGAGTAAAGTGTGAAAGACAAGTGTGTAGGTGGTTAGAGGACTGCATGTGTATTAGAGAGGGGTTTGTAGCAGTCCATGTGTTAAGGCCTGGGTCACTGCATGAGTACTTGGGTACTGACTGCATGATTAGAGTACTGCAGATAGAGTGCCTGGATGAATTTATACTTGGTTGGGCTTTGGTGCAGTGAATGGGTTAGTACATAGTGCTGGATCATTGAATGGAGAAAAGCATGGGGAGTGACAGGGTGTTTGCTGGAGTGTATGGCTACTATCTGAGTAATTGAAGGTGTGAAAGATAAGTGTGTAGGTGGTTAGAGGACAGCATGCATAGTGGACAGGGGTTTGTAGCAGTGCATGTGTTAAGGCATGTGTCACTGCATGACTACTTGGGTACTGACTCAATGATTAGAGTACTGCAAGGAGAGTGCCTCTGTGAATTTATTAGTATTTAGGTTTTGACACAGTGAATGGATTAGTACATGGTGCTGGATGGCTGATTGGAGAATTGCAATTACAAAGACTCACTAGTCTGGAAGGGGTTAGGTGACTGCATATATTCTACACATTTCACTACAACACTGCTAGTATGAATGCTTGAATCATTCTGCGAATCTATAAGCAGTGACTGAGTTCTACTACTACTAAAACTTGTCAACAGGATAGGTTTTTAAGCAGTTATGTGTCAGCAAAAAGATGAAGTAACCACATGCTTCTGTCAGAATGGTTACACAAGTGAACACAGACTCACAGTGTGATTCGAGACAAGCAAAACTATTCCCTGGACTTTAGCAGAAGAGACTCACTGGTCTGAAAGGGGTTAGGTGACCGCATACATTCTATACATTTCACTACAGCACTGCTAGTGCGAATGCCTGAATCATTCTGCAAATGAATAAGCAGTGACTGGGTTCCAATACTACTAAAACTTGTTAACAGGATACGTTTTTGAGCAGTTATGTGTCAGGAATGAGATGAAGTAACCACATGCTTCTGTCACAATGGTTGCACAAGTGCACACAGACTCACAGTGTGATTCTAGACAAGAAAAACAATTCCCTGGACTTTAGCAGAAGAGACTCACTAGTCTGAAAGGGGGTAGGTGACCGTATACATTCTATACATTTTACTACAGCACTGCTAGTGCGAATGCCTGACCCATTCTGCGAATACATAAGCAGTGACTTGGTTCTATTACTACTAAACTTGACAACAGGATAGATTAATAAACAGTTATGTGTCAAGAAAGAGATGAAGTAACCACATGCTTCTGTCACAATGATTGCACAAGTGCACAAAGACTCACAGTGTGATTCTAGACAAGCAAGACTATTCTCTTGGCTTTAGCAGAAGAGACTCACTTGTCTGGAAGGGGTTAGGTAACGGTTTACATTCTACACATTCAACTACAGCACTGCTAATGTGAATGCCTGACTCATTCTGTGACTGCATAAGCAATGACTGGGTCTAATACTACTGAAACTTGACAACAGGATAGGTTTTTAAGCAGTTATGTGTCAGCAAAGACATGAAGTAACCACGTGCTTCTGTCTCAATGGTTGCACAAGTGGACACAGACTCACAGTGTGATTCTAGACAAGCAAGACTATTCTCTGGACTTTAGCAGAAGAGACTCACTAGTCTGGAAGGGGGTAGGTGACTGAATACATTCTACACATTTCACTACAGCACTGCTAGTGTGAATGCTTGACTCATTCTGTGAATGCTTAAGCAATGACTTGGTTCTAATACTACTGAATCTTGGCAACAGGATAGGTTTTTAGGCAGTTATGTGTCAGCAAAGACATGAATTAACCACATGCTTCTGTCACAATGGTTGCACAAGTGCACACAGACTCACAGTGTGACTCTAGACAAGCAAGACTATTCACTGGACTTTAGCAGAAGAGACTCACTAGTCTGGAAGGGGATAGTAGACTGGATACATTCTTCACATTTCACTACAGCACTGCTAGTGTGAATGCCTGACGCATTATGTGACTGCATAAGCAATGACTGGGTTCTAATACTACTGAATCTTGGCAACAGGATAGGTTTTTAGGCAGTTATGTGTCAGCAAAGACATGAATTAACCACATGCTTCTGTCACAATGGTTGCACAAGTGCACACAGACTCACAGTGTGATTCTAGACAAGCAAGACTTCTCAAATCTCTCAATGAACACAAGGGCTCTTTGTGGAGCCACCCAAGAACTAAACACAAACGCTTGATGTATATCTGAAAAATATATTTTTTTTTGCTTGAAGTCGTGCACCCAACGCGTCAGAGTTGTACACCAAACACGTAGAAGTCATTCACCAAATGCGCTGGAGTCACACACCCTACAAGTTATGAGTCGTGCATCCAACACATGCACAACAGGGGACCGCACTGAGCGCCCGCTGGGTGCGCGACTCCTAATTTTACCATAAAACAAAAAATAGCCCCTATCACTAATTTATATTATCTTGGGGACCCCATCCCCCGGGGCTTATATGGAACGTTGGGGACTGTGGGGGGAGCCACAATTCCCCCACGGTCCTGCCCGCTCCCCGTGTCCTTCGGGAGCCGGCATTGCTTTCCCACATATGGAGCTGCTAACATGCAGCTCCCCGTGTGGAAAGCAATATGGTTTTGATTTTGAAAGAGAGAGCAGGTTTCCCTGCTCTCTCTTTCAAAAACCAAACCAAGTTTGTTATGGGAGGGCGGATCCCGGGGGTGGGCATCCCGGGACATTGCAGTAGCCGGCCCTGGGGGGTGGCTGTCCCCTAGGCCCTCAGGGCTAACAGAGGGGGGTCACGCAGCCTCCCTTCCACAATACATAAAGCCCTGGAGGGGCTCGGGGGGCCGTTGAGCCCCCCACCCACACATTTTGCTGGGGAGTGACAGTCCCTGGGGTTGGGGGCCTCTCTGGGCCCCCCATTATTTTAATAATTTTGCCCCCGGGGACTAATTATAAAAAAAAAGCTCTGTTTTATTTTTTTATTTTTTACAGCAGGATCCACGCAATCTATGCCCACTCGTTATTTAAAAAAAAGAAATGTTTTGGGACCCCCTAAGCAGGTCTAGAGGGTCAGGGTATTTCTACCCTGCCCCCTTTATACGTTTTCCACACTTGTTCCACTGAGTTCTTAAGCCTGGCTTCTACCGAGGCACAAAATGGCTGCCAACACTTCCTGGTTTTGAATGTTGGCAACCACTTGACAGCCAATTAGCATTCAGCGCGTGATCGGGAGGGTGCGGTCAGGGTGCGCGGATCCACCGCGGCCATAGATATATATGTACTTGTAACTGTCATTTTCTCAGGAACTACTGAACAGATTGACACCATTTAAGCAAAAGGCACGAGTCTTAACTGAGGACTACCTCTTTGCCAAATTTGGTGTAATTCCGTTCAGCAGTTCAGGCTGTAGCTGCAGCTAAAGGTCCCTATGGAAAATTGCATGGGGAAAACACATTTTGGGACCCCCTTTTTTTCGGCCCCCGCTACACGAATCATCCAGAGACTTTTAGGATAGGAGAGGACCGGAGCTGGCCATTAATTTTGAAAATTTCGCGAAGATTCATGAACCGGTGGCAAAGTTATTGGGAATAGAATGTTGCGGATTTCCTATGGAACATAGGTCCTAACTGTAACTACCTACTGGCGACCACCAGTAGGAAATCTATATGTATATATATCAAACAAAGGTTTGCTTCAAGAAAGGAAGTGCCACCAGGTAGGTTGTATTGCGATTCTTTCATGAACACTGCAAACAAATGAAGCATGGAACAGGCATTCAGTCTCTTGGCCAGACGCGTTTCGAGTTTTTCCGTTCATCAATGGCCGTTTTAAGCAGTTCAAACGAGGCTGAAATGTACACGCTACTTATATTTCGAACAGTGGCCTACTGGTTTCTATTGTCGTGAAGGTATTTCTCCAGTGAGTTTGCCTTACGTTGAACCACCAATGTTAAAGGAAATTAAAACCCCAGTGAGTGAAAGCACAGTCCCGCTATCAATAGGCTGCATCATTACGTCTTCATTTTGCACTACCTTCCGATGCGCTGGTGACTCCAAGTGAGTTTTCCTCAGACCCGCTTCTGCAGGGTGGCTTCTCCCGCGGCTGGACAGCCGCTTTACATCCAACAAATGTTTGCCCCAAGAAAGGAAGTGCCACCAGGTAGGTTGTATTGCGATTCTTTAATGAACACTGCAAACAACGTCTTGGCCAGATGCATTTCGAGTTTTGCGGAATTTGCAGAATTTGGGTAATATCGCATTCTGCGGAGAATGCAAAATTGCCCAAAATTGTGCACTCCGCAACTTTGCGAAATGTTTTGCTTGTTCGCGTTCTCAAAATGCATGTTCACGAGATATTTCCCCCCGAGCATGCAAACAGTGGTTGCAAACAGGAAAAAAGTAATTCCGCGTGTTCGTGGAATTTCTGCGTTTTCGTGGAGATTCTTTATTGTTTTGCGAAGATTTGCATAACGCGATTACGCAAATTCCGCCCACCCCTAGTAAAAGTAACGTTTTTTGTACAGCCAGTGCCTCTACCCCAAACGGCTTTCTGCCTGTTACCATAGTAACAGTTCATGGAACACTTACGTGATCACAGAGGTTAGATGTTCACCACGCTTTGTTGGTAATGGAAAAAAGTTACTGTGCTGGAGTTTTAAACTTTTCCATAAAAACCGTCAGTTGTAGGTGTAGACTCTGGTAAAGATCTGGTAAAGAGTTAGTCTAAGTATTATACTTCAAATTATAAGTATCATTTCTATTGGGGACAGCTACCCCGCCAAAAAAAAAGACGTATATACTTTTTTTTAATAAACTTTTATTAAAACAATAAATAACTGGAAACATAACTTTAACAAAACACTATAATAAACAAAATGTTACTGGGCGGGGTGGGTGGTAGGACAGACATGCTTAGGCAGCGAGGGTGGCGGAGCCGAGCTACCTCGTGGCCATCTCGACCGCGAGCTTGGCTCCTCCCCCTAGTTTCATATTTCTCGCGAAGGGCTATTTCCTAGTGTTTCTATTTTAGCAGGGTCAAAAAGATCCTATCAGTGGCCTACTGATTTTACTCGATTTCTTTTCTTTCCTTTTTCTAGTGATTTTTATGCCATAGTTAGCTAAAAAGATACAACGACTAATCCGTATTTTATATATGTCTTTTTTTTAGGGATGCCCTCCGGTGGAGCCGGATGATGTACCTCTAATAAATGGTCCGGATGGAACCAATTACCAATCAGTGGGGAGAAGATCGGCATGACAGATTACAAAGGGGAACAAAGGTCCGCACTACCTATCCTTCACTATCTGCAAAGACTAGACAGAATATTGCTATTCTACGTTGTTTGCAAACAGTGAATATCTCAAAAAGGAGCTACTCTAACAATCAAAAAGGGAGCTAGCCTGACAATCAATCAATCAAACAAACAGTGGGGAGAAAAGATAGGCACGACAGATTACAAAAGGGGGACAAAAGTCCGCGTTACCCACCCTTCACTGCCCACAAAGGAAGATAGAGTATTTGTACTCTTCCTCGTTTGTAAGCAGCAAATGTCTCAAAGAACCATCATCGTTTCGCAATTTGTCGTTTTTTCACGACCTTACCCGGACCGCATGGGCTGTTTCTCGTCTTCCGCTTCCAGTGCCCGATCGTCCTCCAATCTCCGATATTGCTGCGGTACTCCTGATGGTTCCCAGTCAGGACCCTAGATCACTCGAGAGAGGTCGATTCAGAACCAGTGAAGTTCGGATGATTGGCTGCCAGACGAGGCAGGAGCTCTTTCCCGATCGTTGCAGGCGTTCACTCTGTCGTCAGGACCTCTCCCACTGGATCCACGTGTCGCTGATGGGCCCCACGCTTGGGACGCCAATTGTTAAACAGGAAGGCAATCAACGAACGAAATAACCTTAAGTATTCCCCGGCGATGTCGCCTCTTAACCCACAAAGTATTATTCAATGACGAGGCAGGCGCTGAAGACTGGAAGGCAGGAAACAAGGGTTTATTCTCTCCGGAGGAGAACACATCAGATCAGACCAACAGGCAATCTTCTCGAGGTGCTCTAACTGCATCTCTGAGGCCTGGCCTCTTATACACGCATTTATGGCAGGAAGACATTCTTTACTACAATAAAAGTACTTTGAAGTATGAAAGACATCTCCGGAATCTTCCGCTTCAGGCCCGTTCCCACACACCCTTACAGTGAGAATCCCTTCCCCAATCATAATACTGGATCGTTATCGGACGGTAGGAACAGCGGGGCATTCCGCCGATTCCCGGAATGCGTGTGGTGTGACGGATCTCATGGGGTGGGGGCCTTGATCTACTGTAACTCCTTTGAAGAGGGGTGATTCTTTACAGTTGGGGCCATAAACCGCATCCGCAGGGCTAGGTGATAGCCTGGGACCGGCCTGGACAATCGGACACGGAGGAAGAGGAGTGTCAGAGGGTGCGATAGTGAATAGGATGAAAGGGAGGTGTCGGGCAGGCATGGGGTGTGATTCTCAGGGAAGAGTAGCGCAGATGGAGGGGGTTTATGGCCCATGCATGAGAGAGAGAGAGCGGGGGTGACCAGTGCATGGGGGAGATGCTTGCGAGGGTGGGGAGCCGCGCTGGGGATCGTCGGCGTGCAGAGAGTGGGTCTGATCAAGGCATCTAAAATGGCTGCCGTGTACGAAAAAAGTGTGGCATTGGGAAAAAGGCAAGATGGCGCAGATAATGTTTATCAATACGAATTAATTTTCCACAGTACCCTAACGCATAGTGTTCCCTAGTGTATGTAGGTGTGTTCACTGTATTTTAAGTGTCTTTTAGCATAGCACTGGGTCTAGGCCTCGTTAGTCAGATTCAGTTACTATCAGTACCTGTCAGAAAAAGTTGTGGTTACAGGAGGACTTTCTGCTCCTATGTTGGTTCTTTCTGAACATCTCTTCTTCTTCCTGTACTTTTCTTCGTCTGTGTGGACTTCTGTTGCTTCTTTCTGCATTTCTTTTTTTCTTTCTGTGTGTTTTTTCTTCTTTCTTCACATGTCCTACCTCTGTAGGCATAGTTAGAAACTAGCATTTAAAACAACCTTTGAAATTCACTTAAAAACATAGGTTTCAGGCATGTTATAGTTAAAAAACCTTAGATATTCACAGAAAAAACCATAGGTTTCAGGGGCGTTATAGTTAGTTGGACATTTCACTCTTACAAAACCATGGAAATTCCCCCTTTATAGTTATTTCAGCGAACTATAACTTGCACGCCCTCAATGCACTGCTGATGACGTCACATATTACATCACTCATGACATGGTCAGTGACATCACTCTTGACATCACTGATGACATTTCAAATGACATCACTGATTACGTCATCCTTGTGATAGAGGGGCAGACCTACTCTCACCCTAATATATCCTTTGAGACACACACTCAAAAATAGAAACTAACATTTTCAAACAATAGACATAACAATACCACTTACAACACACCTATTCAGTAATTCCAAGATCTGCACGCACATCCAGTCATTCACGACAGTCCTATACAGTCACTCATACATGTACTCACTCATCATATGTACTCATACACCTATACATCCTGTTACACACCAACACTCATCCATATAGTTACTCAAACACATAGTTACACATGCTAACAGAGTATAAAACATCCATTTAATTGCATATACAGTTATACACACACCACCACACTTCTACAGAAACTTACACATACTTACTCTCTTAAACAATCACTTACTGAAAAACATACTTAGTTATACAGGAACTCTTCCAATCTCTCACTCTCACATACACCAATACCCACATATACTAGTTTAAAACATATGTAGTTAATCATAAAGATACTATTGAGACGGTCATTCACTCACTAACATACCTTCATCCACCCATACAGTCCTGCACACATGCTGTCTTCAATACATGCAAACAGTGAGTCACTCTTTCATGCCTTAATACCCCCACCGAGCCATACAGACACTCAGACACTCATACTGATACTCAAAAAAACAACTATTCACCCATATAGACACTCATGTAACTACACACCAACCCATGTAGCAACTTATACACAAAGCGAGAGACTGATACAGTTATTTACATATTTAAACATTACTCACTAACCCATGTATTCACTAAGATATACCTAATCAGTCAGTTATACAATCAATTTTGCAAAAAAAACATCCATTTAGACACTTATATACCCATTTATTCTTCCAACGACCTTGAGATATACACATATAAAACATATTTAATTTTCAGAAAAACACACACTCATAGGATGATGTCATCAGTGTTGTCATCAGTCACGTCCTACACCAAGCATTCAACGTTCATAAAAAAGATTGTGAGTTCACACTGGGGGATTCTCAACACAGCGGGCATGGAATTGCCTCGCCCGCATTTTGCATTCAAGAGAACAGCGAATCTCAAAGACACCCTGATTCACACTCGCCCTAAAAAATCCAGTACCCGCCCTGTTAACACCTTATGGGACCTTCCACCAGTCATTGGACACTACCGATGTGGATCCTGTGTAGTCTGCCCCCAAACAATCCAGGGCAAAACTATAGAACTGCCCAGGGACTTTACTTGGAACATCAACAGACACACTAATTGCAATAGCTCAAGATGTATCTATGTACTCATATGCCCCTGCAAGATGATCTATATTGGGATGACGATGCGCCCTGTGAAACAACGCATCATGGAGCATAATAGCAATATCCGATGTCAAAAGACCCATACAAGACTTTATGAACACTGCAGAGAACGAAATCACCTGGCTGAAAGCATGCAATGGTCTATCCTGGAATGCCATCCCCTTCAATAAATCAACAGGCCCTCTTTAAAATGGAACAAAGATGGGTACATCGCCTACACACTGATGAATTTGGCCTGAACGATGCTGTGCCCTGGACTATGCTGGCCAGATAATACATTCCCGGCCTTCATTATTCTTATCCAACCTGGCAAGAACTCTAGCATTGCATCACCTATGCCTTAAAGACGTTCCAAGATGGCGCCCGATGTTACCAGCTCATTCACGCGTGGTAATCCTCTCTTTCCATGTCCCAAAGCGCCGCGTTTCCTAGCAACACTCTCTGGACACGCCCCACACGGCGCCCGCGCAACCCGCTATGTTAAGCGGCTGGGTCGCATAATGTTCGTACTGGCTGTCCTGCGGTTGCACCGATGTGGGCGGGGTAGGTGATTACATGCCGGATGCCAGAAGCGAGTAAGGTAAGGCGAGTTGATCCTACGCGAAACTCACCCCAGGCATCGATTTCACGATCGCCATGGCCTTACACCGGTTGGAAGCCTAAATAATGGTAAGCTCTACCGCTCACTAACTCCATGACAAGCGGTGAACTTGCTTTCTTTTCAGGTGACTTTCACGTAGCTCTGGCCCCACCAGGGCAGCCTGTGGGATTACCGACCAGGGACTGCGGGTAAGATCTTCGTGTCCGCTACAATCTTCATGTTTACTATTTACCCGGGTTAATTCACCACGAAAGTTTTCACTATATGAGTGTTAGCTATGCCTAAGTTGTATATAATCAGTGTGTTTTAGTGGTATCTCTTTATAGTACAATTTGTTGGTGTGTATGCACACACCTACCGATGCCTGCATGACACACACGTGTTATCTAGCATGGTGTGGCACGCCATTTATATGTGATTAAATATAATGCATGCCAATTTCTGATCACCAATGGCGTTTATGCAGGACATAGTTCACTCCCATTCGCCCCACACTCCTTTTTAACCCTCTCTGACACAAGTGTTTTTCACTTCACAGGGGTTGTGACCCCTTGCAACCCACAATTACTAGCATGCTATTGTCACATGCAACAACATCTTTAGTAACAAACATACTATTGACCATACCCTTATTTTGTCTCCTTTCCTAGTCCCAGGGAGGGCCTCAATGAAGGGTTGATCCTGCGACACAATACAGGTCGTATATCCAATTCCTTCAATTATTGGGGAATCCACTAGCAATTTGATGAGCATTTTTGGTCCTGATGAATTGCCTTAGAGGCATGAAACATGTCGACCATACCTGGACTGAGGGTTGAATGAGGCTTGATTACCTTAACCGTCACGCCTCAATACCCCTCATTTTTCACGAATTTTAATAAGGCAGTGAGCCATGCCATTAAAAATTTTCCCTAATGGACTCTACTGACCTTTTTTAAACCTCACTCACGCTCACCATTGCACTTTCTTCCTAGGTCCCTCACACACATGCACCAATTGGCAAAGGAATAAAAGACCTCCGCTAAAGTGCAGCACCTTGTGCTGCCCGACGGGCATTGCATCGCCAGCCTGCCGCAGGAGCAGGAAGCCAATGATGACACTGGACAATCATCGGTTGGGATGACAACAGTCATCCAACCTTTGATTTGTGTGAGGCATCCTTAATTCCGCAAAGGGATTATCACATTCCCTGATGTGTTACACTCCTTGAGAGAAAGGCTCCATTGAGTCACTTTAGTGAACCTCCTTTGGGGAACTTTGTACAACTGTTGTTGAATTCCACGTCATAGGACATGTACATTGGACCCCGTTAAAAATTGTCCACTTCTTGTTCCCCCCTCTTGATATAATGTCATCAGTGATGTCATAAGTGATGCCACTGACCATGTCATGAGTGATGTAATATGTGACGCAATCAGCAGTGCATTGCGGGCACGAGAGTTATAGTTAGCTGAACTAACTATAACAGGGGAATTTCTATTGTTTTGTATGAGTGAAATGTACAACTAACTATACAGCCCCTGAAACCTATGGCTTTTTCAGTGAATATATATATATTCACTGAAAAAACCATTGGTTTTAGGGGTGTTATAGTTAGCTAGACATTTCCCTCGTATAAAACCATTGAAATTCCCCCGTTATAGTTAGTTGTACTAACTATAACTCGTGCACCCGCAATCCACTGCTGATGATGTCACATATTACATCATTCATGACATGGTCAATGACATCACTGATGACATCACTGATGACATCCCAAATGACATCACTGATGACATCAGCCAGTGAATGTGGTTTGGTTCGATATTTAAATAAGTATTATATATATATAGCAATCTGCCTTGAAGAGTGAGTGGATGTATAAGTGTCTGAATGGAGGATTTAGTAGCAATATGATTGACTGTCTAAGTGACAAATTTAATGTGTGTCACTAAATATATGGGATAGTGATTAAACTGTGTGAATACCTGAATCACTCTATCTCTTGTTGTGCAAACAACTACATAATTTGGTTACTAGCTATGTGGAAGTCTGTATTAGTTATTAAATAGTTGAGTGAGTATTTGTATGGGATAGTGAATGAATGTGTGTGTGGTTGGGTGGAACAGGTATGACTGTCCAAAGATGTGTAAATTGTTCATTTATTAGGTATATGAGATTAAGACTGTATGTGGAAACGGTTTGAGTGAGTGAATCTCTTTATGGGTGTAGTGATGAGTACATATATATCTGAATAATATAGGTCCAAAAAACTAGAAATATAAAAGGCAGTGTATGTGACAGTTGTATATAAATAAGTGTACCTAAGACTCAGTGATTGTATGAGTGACTGTATGGATAACTGTATACTTGTAATAGTGATTTTATAACACACTAAGTATGACTTTCTAACTATATGAATGATTAAAGTGGTGTTTGTGTAAGTGTGTAGCTTATTAAATATAAGTATGATCAATTGTATGCATAAGTGAGTAGGATATCTGCATAAGTGCATAGGATGTGTGCTGGTGTGTAATGTTGATGTAGGTGTATAAGTATATTTAATAGTATTCTATTGATCTTTGTTACCATGTATGACTGAATCTATACGTAAGTGGTTAGATGTGTGTGTAGCTGTAGGAATCACTAAGTGTGTTTTTAGAAACTTGTATGGGTGTGTCAATGGTTTAAAACATGATACTCCATAGTTTATAATGATTGTTGAAAGGTTGACTTTGTCTGCCCGCCATCCGATGTCCTAAGTAAGTAAGAGTTGTTTTGAACGTTTGAAGAGTGTAGACACCCTTTAATTGGCATAGGGGCGGGAGTATTGAGTAACCAATGGCCTCATCAATCTGTGATTTCAACTCCGCATTGAAAATTTAATTGAGAAGTCAAAAAGTCAGATCAGATCACCTGGTTTTCAATTAAAAAGTGAAAGACGGGTAGAAGGAAGAAGGAATGGGCAAGATTTAATAAATGTTATGTACTGTGCTTTATGGTGCTACCATGCCACTATGTATATAATTACCTTGTCTTACTGTTTTTCTAAGACTATATTTTACAATTGTCTTGTTTTTTCTTTTTGATACAGCTACTCCTTCCAAGGTTGATCGGAAGGAGTTGGCCGCCAAGGCAAAGCGCCGGAAGCTGGAGGCAATACATCGTGAATATCGGCGGCTGGTGGTCTTGGCAGAGGAGGAGGAGGAGACTGCTGCAGCACTTGAAGCTTCCTCCAGTGCCCCGGGCCCCAGCCTGCCCCCTCCAGTGTTACAGCACCACCGTCTGGCAGCCGCCCGCCGATGCAATACCATCTCTAGTGCCCCCCCCACTGTTGCTCCATCTCCTCTTAGAGTACCTGTCTTCTGCCACTTTTTTAATTCTTGTTTGAGTGGGTGGGAATTGGGCGTTGGGGATTTTTAGACATTTGGACTTCAGTTTCTTACGGACATTGGTTGGGGTTAGGGAGGGGGGTGGGTCAGCTTTTGTGGGTTTAAAAATAGTTTATTTTTGTTAGGGTAAATTAAATCTATATTTATACTATACATGCAATGTTGTTAATGTTTTGTAGGTGGAGTTACTGTTTTACATCACACTGTTTCCTTGTTGGTGCAGCCATAGCCAGTGTTTGATTTAAATAATTCAGAAAAGGGGGTGGTGATGAACAGAGTGTCTGAATTAGGCAGACCACTCTTACCCAGTCCAAAGATCAGGGCTTGATCCATCACCGTTATTTATCTCACTGCACCATCCCAGCTCAGAACTTGGCTATATGCAAACCAGTCTGTCCCTGGCCCAGTGCTTCATGGGAACAGGGCAGACTAAACTACCAAGCCAATTCTTCACCAGAAAGGAGACAAACTACCGGGGACCGGTTTCTGGCATTTCAGCCGTCGTCAGCCCGGCTTGCTTGAATCCTGATGGTGCAGTGAGAAAGGGACTCATGTCTGAGTATACCCTGCCACACCTATAGTGGCCAAAAACGATTCAGAAAAGGGGGTGGTGATGAACAGAGTGTCTGAATTAAGCAGACCACTCTTACCCAGTCCAAAGATCAGGGCTTGATCCATCACCGTTATTTATCTCACTGCACCATCCCAGCTCAGAACTTGGCTATATGCAAATCAGTCTGTCCCTGGCCCAGTGCATCATGGGAACAGGGCAGACTAAACTACCAAGCCAATTCTTCACCAGAAAGGAGACAAGCTACCGGGGACCGGTTTCTGGCATTTCAGCCGTCGTCGGCCCGGCTTGCTTGAATCCTGATGGTGCAGTGAGAAAGGGACTCATGTCTGAGTATACCCTGCCACACCTATAGTGGCCAAAAACGATTCAGAAAAGGGGGTGCTGATGAACAGAGTGTCTAAATTAAGCAGACCACTCTTACCCAGTCCAAAGATCAGGGCTTGATCCATCACCGTTATTTATCTCACTGCACCATCCCAGCTCAGAACTTGGCTATATGCAAATCAGTCTGTCCCTGGCCCAGTGCATCATGGGAACAGGGCAGACTAAACTACCAAGCCAATTCTTCACCAGAAAGGAGACAAGCTACCGGGGACCGGTTTCTGGCATTTCAGCCGTCGTCGGCCCGGCTTGCTTGACTCCTGATGGTGCAGTGAGAAAGGGACTCATGTCTGAGTATACCCTGCCACACCTATAGTGGCCAAAAACGATTCAGAAAAGGGGGTGGTGATGAACAGAGTGTCTGAATTAAGCAGACCACTCTTACCCAGTCCAAAGATCAGGGCTTGATCCATCACCTTTATTTATCTCACTGCACCATCCAGGCTCAGAACTTCGCTATATGCAAATCAGTCTGTCCCTGGCCCAGTGCATCATGGGAACAGGACAGACTAAACTACCAAGCCAATTCTTCACCAGAAAGGAGACAAGCTACCGGGGACCGGTTTCTGGCATTCCAGCCGTCGTCGGCCCGGCTTGCTTGAATCCTGATGGTGCAGTGAGAAAGGGACTCATGTCTGAGTATACCCTGCCACACCTATAGTGGCCAAAAACGATTCAGAAAAGGGGTGGTGATGAACAGAGTGTCTGAATTAAGCAGACCACTCTTACCCAGTCCAAAGATCAGGGCTTGATCCATCACCGTTATTTATCTCACTGCACCATACCAGCTCAGAACTTGGCTATATGCAAATCAGTCTGTCCCTGGCCCAGTGCATCATGGGAACAGGGCAGACTAAACTACCAAGCCAATTCTTCACCAGAAAGGAGACAAGCTACCGGGGACAGATTTCCGGCATTTCAGCCGTCGTCGGCCCGGCTTGCTTGAATCCTGATGGTGCAGTGAGAAAGGGACTCATGTCTGAGTATACCCTGCCACACCTATAGTGGCCAAAAACGATTCAGAAAAGGGGGTGGTGATGAACAGAGTGTCTGAATTAAGCAGACCACTCTTACCCAGTCCAAAGATCAGGGCTTGATCCATCACCGTTATTTATCTCACTGCACCATCCCAGCTCAAAACTTGGCTATATGCAAATCAGTCTGTCCCTGGCCCAGTGCATCATGGGAACATGGCAGACTAAACTACCAAGCCATTTCTTCACCAGAAAGGAGACAAGCTACCGGGGACCGGTTTCTGGCATTTCAGCCGTCACCACCCCTTGTTGTTAAATATTTTGTCCACCCTAAGCGTGGAAGGGTACACTCAGATGTGAGTCCCTTGCTCATTGCACCATCAGGATTCAAGCAAGCCGGGCCGATGACGGCTGAAATGCCAGAAACCGGTCCCCGGAAGCTTGTTTCCTTCCCAGTGTAAGTATTGGCTTGGTAGTTTGGTTTGCCCTGTTCCCATCATGCACTGGGACAGGAACAGACTAATTTGCATATAGCCAGGTTCTGAGCTGGGATGGTGCAGTTAGCTAAAAAATGGTGTTGGATCTAGCCCTGATCTCTTGACTGGGTGAGAGTATTCTGCTTAATTCAGAAACTATGTCCATCACCACCCCTTGTTGTTAAATATTTTGTCCACCCTAAGCGTGGAAGGGTATACTCAGATGTGAGTCCCTTGCTCATTGCACCATCAGGATTCAAGCAAGCCGGGCCGACGACGGCTGAAATGCCAGAAACCGGTCCCCGGAAGCTTGTTTCCTTCCTAGGGTAAGAATTGGCTTAATAGTTTGGTTTGCCCTGTTCCCATCATGCACTGGGACAGGAACAGACTAATTTGCATATAGCCAGGTTCTGAGCTGGGATGGTGCAGTGAGCTAAAAAACATGGTGTTGGATCTAGCCCTGATCTCTTGACTGGGTGAGAGTATTCTGCTTAATTCAGAAACTCTGTCCATCACCATCCCTTGTTGTTAAATATTTTGTCTACCCTAAGCGTGGAAGGGTATACTCAGATGTGAGTCCCTTGCTCATTGCACCATCAGGATTCAAGCAAGCCGGGCCGACGACAGCTGAAATGCCAGAAACCGGTCCCCGTAAGCTTGTTTCCTTCCCGGTGTAAGAATTGGCTTGGTAATTTGGTTTGCCCTGTTCCCATCATGCACTGGGACATGAACAGACTAATTTGCATATAGCCAGGTTCTGAGCTGGGATGGTGCAGTGAGCTAAAAAACGGTGTTGGATCTAGCCCTGATCTCTTGACTGGGTGAGAGTATTCTGCTTAATTCAGAAACTCTGTCCATCACCACCCCTTGTTGTTAAATATTTTGTCCACCCTAAGCGTGGAAGGGTATACTCAGATGTGAGTCCCTTACTTATTGCACCATCAGGATTCAAGCAAGCCGGGCTGACGACGGCTGAAATGCCAGAAACCGGTCACCGGAAGCTTGTTTCCTTCCCAGTGTAAGAATTGGCTTGGTCGTTTGGTTTGCCCTGTTCCCATCATGCACTGGGACAGGAACATACTAATTTGCATATAGCCAGGTTCTGAGCTGGGATGGTGTAGTGAGCTAAAAACGGTGTTGGATCTAGCCCTGATCTCTTGACTGGGTGAGAGTATTCTGCTTAATTCAGAAACTCTGTCCATCACCACCCCTTGTTGTTAAATATGATTTAAATAATTAGCTGACTGTGTAAGACACAAACAGATAGATGCAACATCCCTCATTGATTGAGTTGTCCTACCAGTACTTTCAGTCTCTCTCTTCTAGTCTATGCATTCTTTATCTGGACTCAAAGGGGTGTATCAATTCATTGAAAACATGTCCATTATTAATTATGCCTCCCCCAAACTTCTCTTACCTTTACTTGATGTTTCACTTAGTCACAGCAATGGCTGCATGGTGATGATGGTTCCTTTCCCAACAACATGCCGTGGTTGTGGTAGTGATAGTATTAGTAGTAGACACTGGCAGGGCAGCAGCAATTGCAAAAAAAGAAAATGAGACAGTCAGTCGACTGAGAGAGACTGTCGAGGAGTAGGAGAATTAAGTACAGTACAGAACTTACCGAGCAACAATAATATGCTAAAATATTTTATAACAAAATATAATGGTGGTGGGGATAGCCTACTAGACAGAGTTACAAACTATAGTTGTGTTTAGTCACTTGACTAGGCCTACAGCTTAACAGTTTTTGCTGTGTATGAGGAATGACGACAAATCCAATCAATGCAGGCAATAAATGCTGAGGTATATGTTCCTTTGTTAAATAAAAATCCTCTCTAAAATATACCGCTCATGGGTGGGCAAGCAGAAGAAGATTATCGCTCTGCCTTGAAATTGAAGTACTGTTTCTTTCGACACATCCGCCCCAGCAAGCGTGTTGTTAATCATTGGTGTACATTTAATTTAGTTACATCTCAATAAGTCACACAGCCCGGGGGAAGAGGTTAGGGTTTGTTGAATGGAAGGGAAGGGGGTTTGGGGAAAAGGTTCACATTGAAAAACAGTACGCATGGACAAACAAAATGACAATGTTTGAAGACTACCATATCCATATCAATATGTTAAGGGAGAAAAAGGAAATGCGTGCATGATGATGATTGAAAAGGAGACCCAGATTACATACACTTCTTGTTCTGTTGTTCCAGGCTTAATACTTTTACAGATAGCAAATAGAATTTTTAAATATTGATAGGTTATGAATCATAAACAGAGAGCAAACATAATGATAATATAACAACAAGAAGAACACACTGTTGACCAAAAAATGAATCAAATTATTTGAAATAAGATGAAAGTTTATACTGTTACTGTCTTATCCTGGTCAAAATTGTGGTCTGGATTTGCATCTCGGCATTCCTCTTGGTTCTCACGTCCATCAATCTTGGATGTCGCCACTCGCCAGTCACCACTGCCCGCCTGGAAAACAATTTAGATTTATTGGTGTGCATTGTAATGTTTTCCAAAGTATAGGGCAAGGCCAGGCCTGTAATTGTAGATGGAAACACAAAGGGTTTATTGAGAAACAAAGTTGAAACAAATGCACAAGTTCGAGTGTAGTGCAACAAGAACACTTTCCGAGGCGGCATTTATGCATCATCTCTACTCTAGCCTGTTTCCAGCATTGACCTTCAACAACAACAGGACAGAGCAGGCCCACAGTGACAGGCCTGACAGCACGTTGCTTAGCACATCCTCTGTTTAGAGTACATTTTTTTAAAGAGTTGAACAAAGCCAAAGCACATATCCATTCCAAACATAGCATTTTACAATTTAAGTTAGTTAATTAAAAGCACCACAGTCATCCCACTGCTACACTCGACTCCACTTCTACACTGACATTTAGGTCTGCTGTGATGTTGACGTGCTTACCTGTAGGCTTTAATGCCACACATGAATTGTCCTCAAGACTTGTTATTATTTCATCAACCATCTCCGATGCTTGTACTGACTGACTGTGAATGTGGGCCTGCAGTAGAAGTGAAATGTTGTTATTACACAACAAGAGTAGAATTATTATTGGCTTGAGTCACTATTTAGTGTGTACAGTAAGACTACTAGCCCACTTTGATTTCACTTCATGCACAACAAACAAACAACAAAAACACAAACACGAATTGCTCAGAGTCAGGTGTTCAATGCATGCCATTCATTTTCATTACCTGTTCCTTCCCTTCTTAAGTTAACGGGCCGTCTTTTTCGCCATCATCATCATGGACGGTGCTGTTGTCATACTCAGTGCGCAGATTCAGTCCCCTTCCTGTATTTAATCAAAAACAATGTATCAAGCTGCAGTAGAAGTACAAATGTATTATTGGCAAGAAGGGGAAAATTCACCTTGAGTTACGTTTAGTGTGTACTGTACAAACTGATGATTAGTGCTCAATGACTTAACTTCATGCACAACAAACAACAACAAAATCAATCAGTCTGTGACTCTGCGTCCAATGCATGGTATCAATCATTACCTGTTCCATCTCATTTTCAGTTGATGGGCAGTCTCTCTCGGCTCTAAAAGGAGGATAGCTATAGTAGTCATCATGTTCCACTTCCTTTGGCGGGACTAGGACATTTTGTTTTTATTCTGCTACTTTCCAACATCCAATCATCATCATGAGGGCAATAGATTTAGGCGGGAGATTCAGTTTGATGGAGCGGAGGAGCTGGATTCGGAGGACTGTAATGTTAAAAATGCAGACACCTGAAAGTTGTATATTTAAATAAGAAGACTATAAGACGTGGTAATGGAATGGATTTGTTGTGATTAACAAGTTTGTAAACGGAACGACAGACACACAAATAAAAGAAAAAAAAGGGAGGAAGGCAGTAAGGGCAAGCCTAATTGTCAGGTAAGTATAGCTCGTCCTCAAACTATGGGGGTTCAGCCAGTAGTAGGTAATCATGCGATACACTACTTCTGCTGTCTTCCTCATCTTCCTCCCTTGCTTCATGTATTGTGTAATACGGTGGTATGAAGTGCTTATTCATTTTGATCATTGTTAACCTCTCCACATTTTTGGGGGAGAGACTAGTCCTTCTTACTGTTACAATGGAACCAGCAGCACTGAAAACACGTTTGGAAGATACACTAGCTACAGGGCAAGCCAAATAGCTTATCCCCAGCCTGCTGAGCAGTGGCCATTCAGCTCTTTTCCTATACCAATACTGCAATGGGTTTTGATGAATGTACACCTCTGCTGGGTCG
Organism: Lissotriton vulgaris; assembly: GCF_964263255.1. Classification (NCBI taxonomy): domain Eukaryota; kingdom Metazoa; phylum Chordata; class Amphibia; order Caudata; family Salamandridae; genus Lissotriton; species Lissotriton vulgaris. Next base: position 57,475,775 of record NC_141689.1, read on the forward strand.
TCCAGATAGGCCTGGACCATCCGCTCAATGTTCAAGGGTGCTGCTTCTGACCTTTCGGGCTCTTTTCTCTGTGCATCAGCACTGCGCCTATTAATGCCTAACTGTAAATACCAATCGTCTAGCGATTCCACTGGGCTTAATGATCCAGTTATTGTTGCTGTTGTCGATAGTGATGGTGAGTGTTGTGATCCAAACCCCCAGCCCTCAGCCTCCAAAGTTGCACTTGATGCTGCATGCCCTTCTGCAGTACTTCTTGTGGGTTGATCTTGCAGGCTTTTAATTAACAGCCGTTCATTTTCCAACTTACTCTCTGCCTCAGCTATCCAAGTTTTGTAGCGGGCAACATGAATATCTGAAAAAGGAAAGAATGTCTTCAGTCCCAATTTTGCTTGTGGATCCAGAATTGTGGCAGAAATGTAATGTTCTCGTGACAAAATGTTATTTTCTTTCCTTGTATTTTCAGCTAAGCAACAGCTAAGCTCACCATCAAGTCATAGGCTTCCTTTTTGTCCCCTAAACCTTTGTATGATTCAGATACCTTCTTCAGCTGATGCTCTAACATTTGCAATATTGGGATAGCTTTGCCCATTGTACAGTCGTCCTTGCTCCATTTGAAGGGTCATGCCTTTCACAGTAGCATCCCCTCTTTGCATGAGATATTAATTGAGTGGCCTGTACTGTTCAAACTGACGATCAAGCATGTAATACATTGAGTTCCAACTTGTTGCCACCTCCTGGATGAGTGTTTCGACTGGCATGTTATAGTCATGTTGAAAGATCCTCAGCTGCTTCCAAGCTTTAAAATAATGGCTGAAATGAGTGCATATTCTTCGGCAGGTGGTCAGTAAGTTGCTGACTATGGGTTCTTTTTTCAGAAAGTCTTGAACTATATTGTTTATGCAGTGCGCCAAACACGGAACAATGACAGGTAACACCTCTCATCAGCCGAATGTTTGCAAATTCCGCCCTAAGTGCGCTGGGGATGCCCAGACGTGGGTCCCAGGCACTCCACACCACTGGAGTCAAGCTAGCCGGGCTGATGAGAGGTGTTACCTCGAAACCGGTCCGGTCCTCGGATGCTTGATTCCGTTCTGGGAAGGACATGGCTTTTGTAGTTCAGACTGGACTGTTCCCATGGGGCACAGGGTCAGAGCTGATTTGCATATCGCCATTGTCTAACCCAGGGTGGTGTGGAGTGCAAAGAAACAATGGATTTGGGCCCAGATCTTCGGACTGGGGTGAGTGTGTGACATTGATCCACATTCTGTCCATCACCTGTTTTGTTTGCAAATTCCACCCTAAGTGCGTTGGGGATGCCCAGACGTGGGTCCCAGGCACTCCACACCACTGGAGTCAAGCTAGCCGGGCTGATGAGAGGTGTTACCTCGAAACCGATCCGGTCCTCGGATGCTTGATTCCGTTCTGGGAAGGACATGGCTTTTGTAGTTCGGACTGGACTGTTCCCATGGGGCACAGGGTCAGAGCTGATTTGCATATCGCCATTGTCTAACCCAGGGTGGTGTGGAGTGCAAAAAAACGATGGATTTGGGCCCAGATTTTCGGACTGGGGTGAGTGTGTGACATTGATCCACATTCTGTCCATCACCCGTTTTGTTTGCAAATTCCGCCCTAAGTGCGCTGGGGATGCCCAGACGTGGGTCCCAGGCACTCCACACCACTGGAGTCAAGCTAGCCGGGCTGATGAGAGGTGTTACCTCGAAACCGGTCCGGTCCTCGGATGCTTGATTCCGTTCTGGGAAGGACATGGCTTTTGTAGTTCGGACTGGACTGTTCCCATGGGGCACAGGGTCAGAGCTGATTTGCATATCGCCATTGTCTAACCCAGGGTGGTGTGGAGTGCAAAAAAACGATGGATTTGGGCCCAGATCTTCGGACTGGGGTGAGTGTGTGACATTGATCCACATTCTGTCCATCACCTGTTTTGTTTGCAAATTCCGCCCTAAGTCAGGAGCAACAACTACTATTGTGGGCTGCTGTTCTCGTGGCAGCTGTTCTTCTTTTGGCTGCTGCTGCTGCTGTTCTTTATGCTGCTGCTGCTGTTCTTGCGGCTGCTGCTGTTCTTGCGGCTGCTTCTGCTGTTGTTGCGGCTGCTGTTCTTGCGGCTGCTGCTGTTGTTCTTGTTGCAGCTGCTGCTGCTGTTCTTGTTGTGGCTGCTGCTGCTGTTCTTGTTGCGACTGCTGCTGCTGTTCTTGTTGCCGCTGCTGCTGCTGTTCTTGTCGCCGCTGCTGCTGCTGTTCTTGTTGCGGCTGCACACTTATATGCTGAATTTCCACCTGCGTTGATTGTGTACTACTTTGTGATTATTACATTTCAACATTGCTGCTCGTTAGTAGACTGTCTACCTCTTTGACACTCAAGGGCCTGGGCCTAGGTTGGTGGGGTTGGCCCGCTGGTGCGGAGGAGCTGCTCCCAGCTTGGTTCCCGGAAAACGCTGCTGCAGGCGTACCTTTTTTTTGGGCCCCAAAAAAACCTTGGCCGGCACACCAGTCGTGGTTAATGGCACTTCCTTTTTCTGTTCCTTCTTCTCACCAGCAACTTTCTTGGTATTGGACCTGGTACCTTCCTTGGGGCCATCATCTTCAGATGTCAGGCAGGACGCATATGCACAACAAGTTGTGGTCACAGGTAGACGTGATACACAGCAGGACTTCGGTCTGGCTGACAGTACAACGGGTGATGAATGATGATGACACCTCATCCTCTGGTTTTTTGTGCACCTAAAAGCAAATAGGCCAGGAGAAGAACATCTGTGAAATGTTGCATTTGTTGCTGTGGCTCAGATTCTTACTACTGTACAACTAAAGCCCTTGCTGAGACTTTGTCAACAAGGGCTATGTTATACTACTGTATATACACACACTACACTCTCAGGAAGGATAGGAAAGAGAATAAGAACCACCAAAATAAAATGTAATGGAAGTGGGGTGAACCCTATTTGCCATTAAATTATTAGAGCATCACATCATTCATGGAGCTGCTGCTGGCAAAGGGGGTGGATGAATGGAAGCAGTAAGTCAATAGGAAAACCATGCAGGTCTATATGGCAAAAGCAGGACACTTCTAACTCCCAACACAAAGAAACGCTACCAGCCACATGGACAGTTGGACACTCAAAAAATTACAAGCAACAAGCAGGGGGCCTGGGAAACACCAGGAGCTGACAAAAGGCCTATTAAACCCAGGCAAAGGATGCATGCTAAAGCACACTGCTCTGCCTTTTTAATGCAACAAAATGCAAATACGAAAATTCACAGGCCCCAAAAAGGTCTGCAGGGTGCATTGCACACCAACACACACCAGACACAGACAGCAAAGGCATGTATTTAAGATGCCCAACATCAGAAAGCCCACCCAAAAAAACACACTTCCCAACTCAATCCAATGCCATCCATGCCCTAAAGGATGTCTAAATTCAACAGACCACACAGAAACACTTGATTAATAAAGCTGTGGCTACCTGCTATGAGCCTACTTGATTAAAGCAGGCCTGTTGGCAGACAAGCTTGCTGGCCTAGGCTTCAAAATGGCCACCAGCCACACGGCCCGGACCAACAACATCAGAAAGCCCACCCCAAAAACACATTTCCCAACTCAATCCAATGCCATCCATGCCCTAAATGATGTCTAAATTCAACAGACCACACAGAAACACTTGATTAATAAAACTGTGGCTACCTGCTCTGAGCCTGCTGGATGAAAGCAGACCTGTTGGCAGACAAGGCCAGACAAGATTGCAGTCCTAGGATTCTAAATGGCCACCAGCCACAAGGCCAGGCCAAACAAGAGAAAGCCTACCCTAAAAAAACACATTTCCCAACTCAATACAAAAATAATAATAATAATAAAGGAAATGTATAAAGCGCCTGGTTACGCCATCTTGGCGTGTCCCCGCGCTGGGTGAGAGGGCTATCAGGAAAGCAGTCCACCAGCAGAAAGGAAAACTATACAGTAAACAAATGACGCGAGCAGAACAACCAGTGGGCTCTACAGGTCTCCCCCGCCGCTGCTGCACCCTACCATCCGTGCGCGGCCGCTGAGGGGGGAGACCACAACCACCAGCGCTCCCCGCGGCTGACCCCGCCCACAGGGATTCCGCGCCAGTCGGCGCTTCAAAAAGAGGACAGAACTCCCGCGTCGCGGGACGCGGCACGGGTGCAGCCGGGCTAAGCCCGGGCAAAGGGCGGGCCCTCTACGGCCCTCATCGGCCAGAGGAGGCTGGGCTGGGCCAGAGGCCCTGGTCCCCGACTTCTGTAAGTTGTGCTTCATTTTTTTTACACAGTCCGCCTCTACTTCTCATTGCATGATGGCTACAGCTGCTACCAGCCCTGCTATTGCGGGAGTAGATAAAAATGGGGGCACGTTAAATCGAACCCTGGACGATTATTTTCTTAAACCAGCTCCTGAGGGTAACAAGGAGCTGCTGTTAGCAGAGAGGAGGGCAGATCGCCGTCGCTCAATAGAACGTATCAAAAACAGAACATTCTCCGAACCTATAATGTCTGTTATTTTGGACGACGACCTGATCACCACATCAGCAGATAATACATCACTAACTGCCAGTGTACCCCTGCTCCTTCAAGAATGTTTAGCCCCAGCTGTGTCACCTACTCAAATCCAACAAGACTCACCAACTGTGACTAATGCCCTTAATAGCACTTCCAAGATTTTGATTTCACCTACAATCAGACCTGGCAAGGTTGTAAGAGGCAAAAGCTCGAGGTCATTGCCACATAAAATGCATGGGCCCCCACCATCTAAAAGGAGACGGAAAACAACAATTGCGAATAAGTCCAAATTAAGTCATACTGAGTTTGGTAAAAAGGCAAACACTGCTGCTATAACGTCATTGGGAGATCCCCTTACTAAGCAAGTAACAACAGCTGTCTCTACTACCCTAACATCGTCATCTCAAGTAACTATAGAGCCAGACATTATTCATACTCAAATGGAAGAAGATTCACAATCGGCTTCCTCTAAGTCCCTTTTGGATAATATTGAGCTGATTGTACGTAGTTACATGCTTGCACTGGCAGAAAGATTTAAGGGGATGGAGTTAAGGCTGGGTAAAATAGAGGGGGATTTGACTACACTAGGGAACTTTGTCTGGTCACAAGGGCCCTCAAAAGTGCAACAACAAAAAGTTATTACAACAACGCACTCCCTTTCAAAAAATGTTGTGGTCTCTACACCCCCTACATCCTCTACTGGTAATAGCCAGGCAGCAGTAGCAATCCCAGCTGCCCCTAACCGATTGCATGCGGGCGTGTCAATACCTGATGGCAATATCCCTAACAAGTCTCTGCCAACAGATTTAATAGCAGTCCAGGGTAGACCAACTACTACAACATCAAATAGTAATGCTGTTACTCCAGCTAACACCTTGACTAGGGAACCTAGTATTCTCCCGGATAGACTCCCTAGACCCGATGGGAATGAGATTACCCGGGGGAGAGGGGGTCAGTCTAGGAGACCGCCTATGGAACTCCCACCGGAAGCACTACCATATGTGGTTGTACTCACCGGGGTCCCCGAACTGCCAAATGGAAAAAGAGAGGGATATTCTCAATTAAAAAACAAAATAATGCACTGGCTCTCTCTGTACAGACCAAAACCCAACCTGGTAAATGGCGAAATAGTCCATGTCCGTCGCCTGTCTTGGTTGGGGGGTAGAGCGAAGGATATAGGGGGTGACGTTGTGGTTATAAATTTCAGGGACAGAAAAGCAGTAGAACATATTCTGAATTGGCCTTTCGGCAATGAAAATAATTGCATTGTACCACGTCCCTTGACGTACTTTTACCCCAGATCCACTGTATTTCCCCCACAACACTTAACTAATAATACCTATTTCACCTCCCAGTTCCTCAATATGGAGTCTGCCCAGAATCCTGCATATATGCATCATTTAGCTCCGACACCTGCAATGCAAGGGTGGAATACCATACCATTAAACCATAAAATAGCAGCAAATGGTAATATGACACATCTGATGCCATTTACTCCCCTAGAGCTTTCTAATAGGTTCGAGGCTTTCAGTGGCCTGGAGGAATGCGACTGATGTTTAAGGTGTGTAGAGGGTATGGGGTGGGTGAAAATGTCTCATGCATTACAAGGTCACATGAAGAGAAGGGTATTTGTTGCTATGAAACAGAAACACATACTGCTGTAACATATGTTGATATGAATAGTAGTTTACCTGCTGCATTATCCACAGTGTCTTCTGGGAATAATGAGGTGTCTTTACTGCTCTTACCTGTTATGAGGCCAGAAAGTAGTGCCTCAGAAAGTGGTGTTGACAATGGTGCATGCATGATAGGATGCCATTAAGACCACCCCAGTATGTCACTGTTAACTTTGGACTCTCCATCTAAAACTGACAATATTCTTGCTTCGTATGGGGCTCTTGTTTCAAACTTGGAGCATTCAGAACCGGTTGTAGCAAGTACTATGGACTCGGGGGACACACATATAGAGATACCTACCCCAATATCTGCTCCAATTACCAGAGAAACTCTTACATGCCCAGCATCTGATGATTGTGTGAGCCTAATCTCATGGAACATAGCTGGCTTGGCCGACAAGATATGTGACCCAGTCTGGTTATCATTTATCAAAAAATTTACTATTGTGTGCCTTCAAGAGACTTGGTTGGAGGATAAAAACGTCCACATCGAAGGTTTCCTAAGCTTCATCATTCCAGCGGTTGCCTCGATTAGGGGCAGAGCAAAGGGTGGCCTGGCAACCTTTATTAACTTGGGCTTGCTCTGCAAAATAAGCATCTGTCACAATGATAACTTGAACATTCAGATGCTTGACTTAAAAAATGGCAAGAATGTTTTGACCCTGGTTAATTTTTATAATGCTAATAGCAGTAATGGTGTTTGTAACATTGCATCCCTAACAGAATTAATGAGTAAAAATGCATACACTGTATCATGAAACCTGATGATAGTAGGTGATTTTAATGTTCACCCATGTGGTAACCCAGGCTCTACCCCATTGGGCTCCCTGGGATGTAACAGTGTTGAAGGTTTCCACTTTTCTCATACTAGGGGAGGCAAGAACTTAAATGACTTAGTGAATGATAATAACTTAACTGTAGCTATGTCTATGGTTCCTGATACAAAACTTTTTGAAGCTCCAACCTTCAAAGGACACGGGCAGGGATCCTTTATAGATCATATATTAGTATCTTCAGATCTTGTACATTGGGTCTCACAATTTACTATCCTTTTCAGTGTTTATAGCGATCATAACCCCCTAGTTATTAGCTTGGGCGGGTCTCTACTCACAAAACGATTGTCTCGCAATGACCGAGGCACGTTGAGTTGTATAAATGGCAGACGCCGCATTAAATGGACAATGATAAACCAAGACACTTTATATTCCAAAATAAACAGTGCATGTGAGGAGGAGCTGTCTGCATGTTCATCTTTTGACTCATCCCCCACGACTATTTTGACAGGGTTTGCGGGGTTGGTTTCTAAAATTGGTTCCATGCTAACAGCTCAAATAAAGGGGCAAAGTGGAAAAAATTCTAAATGGTTTGACCACAACTGCTCAAAGGAAAGTAGGGATCTGAAGAATGCCCTAAAAATTAAACCTAGAGACTCTGACCTGATAAAAAGTCTTTGCCTGACCTATAGGAAGGCATTAGCCGCTAGAAAAAAGGAAATTAAGGTCAACACCATAGAATTTCTCCTTGATCCTTCAGTGCTGGGGAACAGCAGCAAGTTCTGGCAAATTATCAACAAACCTTTGTTTGATAACCCTAATGACACAGTCCCTGGTACAAATATTTCAGAGGGGGAGTGGGTGACCCACTTTAGTACAATTTTTAAGAGTAATGAGCACTGGGCAGAAAAAGCTTTTTTAATACCATCTGTGAACCCATTATGCTTTACAGTTAATGAGGTTGTAAGGGGGATTCAGGGTCTAACTAGCAACAAGGCCCCGGGCTCGGATGGTTTACCACCGGACCTGTTCAAGTCTAGTATCCCCTTTTGGGCTCCTGTTCTCACGGCGGTAATAAATGCAGCAGTGATAACGGGGTGCCCAAACACGTGGGGTCTATCGACTATAGTCCCCGTTTTTAAAAAGGGCGATCGCAGCGGTCCATTATGTTACAGGCCGATTTCTTTAATAAATTCAGTAGCTAAAGTGGTAGGGGGGGTAATTCTTAACAGGCTATCCACATGGGCTAAAGATAACAATATTCTATCACCTGTACAATATGGGTTCAGACCCGGCCATTCGACTATTACACCGTGCCCGAACCTATATTTGATCTTAAGTAAATATACCCTGGCTAGACAAGGAACTGTCTACATGGCATTTATGGACTTGTCGTCCGCTTTTGATTGCGTGGACAGAAGCTTATTATGGGCTACCTTGCTGAGAATGGGTGTAGAGAGGAATCTTGTTAACTTCCTAGCCGATCTGCATTCGGATACAAGAGCTAACGTCCGTTACACCCAAGACCTTAAAGTAACGGACAAATTCAGAATAAACCGGGGAGTTCGACAAGGATGCATTTTGGCCCCATTCCTCTTTAACCTGTATATTAACGAATTGGAGGAATTTCTTTTAAATACTGAAGCAGATTACCCCTTTGTTGAGCGCAAAGGGGTGCCTGTGTTACTTTATGCAGATGATGCTGTTCTTATATCTAGAACAGCAATCGGTCTTCAGAAATTAATAAATTCCTTCTTTAAATTTATGGAGTCACGTGGCCTAAGCATTAACAACTCCAAGTCCTATGTCATGAAAACAGGAAAGGGTACTCGGAAAACTGATTCCTTTAGCATAAATGGGGAGAAAATCCCTTCAACCAATTCCTTTTCATACCTTGGGGTCCTCTTAGATCATAATTTATTGTGGGGCCCCGCAGTGTCCAAAAAGAAGGGCGAAACAACACGGGTAAATGCGGCCATTCTTGGCTTTGCAAAAAAAATCGGCAACTGCCCTACGGCCGCATTGCTCAAATTATACCAGGCAAAAAGTGTTGCTGTCGCCTGCTATGGAAGCGAGCTCTGGGGCTATCGTAAGATAAAAGACCTAGAGGTTACAGAAAATAACGTCCTGAAAAAGATACTGAGGTTGCCAAGGGGTATTGGGAACTACTCTGTACATGAGGAGTTGGGGGTCCCCTATCTAAGCGATAGAATAGCAGTAAACCCGGTTTTGTGTTGGCTGAATTGTTGGCTCAATACCGACATTCCACTCACACATGCCCTACTGAAAGAAGCCTTATTGCTAGACGGGAGGTTCAAAGTCCTGTGGGTGAAGTATATAAAGGACTGCTTGACGGCAATTGGCCGTTCTGATTTGTTTTATGCTCCCAATTTGATTACAAAATCCGATGTCATCTCGGTAAAAAATGCTATATTATTGTTAAGATGTACTGACAGAGAAGAGGTTGAGATACAGAAGGACAGTGTTAGGAAACACTTACTACTCAAAACCTGTCCACAAATGGAACCTTATTTGACATGGCCTATGACCAGCTATGAACGGTTTTTGTTAATAAGGTTCCGTTTTGATCTATATCATCTCCTACTGGCGGTACCAAGTGGGGCTCAACGGGGTGAAGTGTTGCCAGCTTGTGGCTGCGACGGAAAGTCTCCTCAAGATCTGGCACACTTTCTTTTTATCTGCCCCTATTATTCCACCCCACGGAAACTATACCTTATACCGTGCCTTAAAAAATTAAATTTTGTACAAATCAAACCTGCACTTTACTACCTACAACTACTGAATTGCGACTGTACCTTATTTGTCTGTAACTTTTTAAAAAAAGCCATCTGTTTTAGGAAAAGTATGGATGGATAATCACGCTGTGAATGTTTTAGGTGCTTTTTAAACAATATAGTAATTTATGTTTTTAACTAAATACTGCTCATGCTTATAGTGCCCGCTGTACCATCTTTTTCTTTGTACTGTATACTGTGTCTCTTACTTGCCACATGAAATGAATTGTCTGGAATGTTTTTAAATGTGTACTTATGAATTGTACTTTTATGATTGTAATATCTACAATCGAATAAAGATTTTTGAATTGAATTGAGTAAACAAATGAGTTTTAAGTAGTCTCCTGAAGTTCGCTTCCCACCTTTCTAAGAGATACGGGGTACGGGGGTGGGTCCCAGACGCGGCTGCCACCATTCTGAAGTCCAACAGGATCTATCAATGCCATCCAGGCCCTAAATGATACTTGAAAATAAAATACATTAAAAAAACAACAAAGGAACAGTGGCTTCATCATGCACACACCCATGAGGCCATGACTAGCTTGGGCCTACTACTGACTACTACTACCCACTGTTAACACAATAAGCTGCCGGTAAAATTCCAGTGGCTGGGGGGTTGAAGAGGAGAATGACTGGAGTATATCCTCCCTTTAGACTGCATTTCACAAAAAATACTCCAATGAACTTCACCAGTGATGAGTAACTGGTGATGTGTTACCTGTAGCAAAGAACGGGAATACAACGTTAGAGGGACCATACCTACAGTGAGCCTCTCAAAAAAAGGGCTATGATAATCATACCTGTGAAAGGTTATGCTGGTCATAACCATGTGTCAGGGGAAAAAACACTAGCGTGACAAACCAGCCCATTCTGAAGCATCAATACACAGTGTGCCAGGAAATAGCGTCTGCTTACTTTCTTAAAGTTAAGGTTTCACCCAGCTCTTACACCTTTTGCAGCTTTGGTCCTCGGCTCTGTAAGAAGGAACCGCTCAGTTTGCGGGCACATAAACAATGAATTGGTGCTAAAACTGCCAGAAGGAGGTGCGTCTACTCCGTGTTGTCCGTAAGTGACATCACGCCGTGTATACGAGACCGTCAGCGTATCCGGCCCCGGAAGTAAGAATCATGGGAGTTGTAGTCCCAGAAGTTAGGCCGTAGTTTACAGTCTGTGTCACACTATTATCTGGTTTACACCTCTCAAATAAACATAATGTGACAAACGATTTCCAGCAAAACTATTATTACATGCAAAAATTATAATTGGGGTAAAATTGTGTCTATGAAATGTCGTAGGTCTAAGCGTATGAATTTTATGACTCCTTAAAGATAAGTAGAGACCACTTAAAATGTGTGGCATATGTGTCAAGCCACCAGGTGAGACTGTTGATGACCTGGTTATCAGTGTGTGCGGTCCTAGTTAGGAAGAAGCATGCTTTTAAAGTCCCGGTATTTGGAAAAGCCCTGTTTCATCTGTATGGGTAGGTACTGAGAAGTTTCAGTTATATACTGATCGTGACTATCTAATCAGTGCATCCATATCAAGAAAGCCTCATTGACTTAGAATGATGCCGGCTATCGAAAGCATCCTGTAACCAGGTGGATGAGCCTTTCGCAAGGTGATGACCTGATCGATTGTGGTGATATTCAGTGTTGGCTGCACCTGTACATAGCTGTATGTGAATTAGTGCTAATAAAGTAATTCATAGGGGCGTGTGGTGTATGTACAAGGCCTGGATCTCATTCACAACATTGGTTCAACTCATTTGTTTAGTTGACTCCATGGAATACAGTCGTTCAGTCCAACTTCATGAGTTTTTAGGCGGTACAACCACCTCTGTTCCTTGTCTAGAAGCACTTTCTGTAGGTTGCAGGTGCCCTTCACTTTTTCAATGACTGTCCACCATATGTCCGTATCTCTATGCTGTTTTTCCACATAGTGGGCAGTAAGTCTTGTAGCGGTTACTGCTCTCCTAATAGTGCTCCTATGTTCGCTAGAGTTTTGATTTTCCGGGATTTCATACCAAGATAGAATAGGTAAATCACAAAAAAGTGCCTACACCCGACATGCTTAACCAAAATTATTTAAATGGAATGGGCAAGCGCAGTGTATGAGTTTGACCTGGTATTTTTATTTATGCCTATTTACTTTATCAAATTTTTCTATACCTTTTTCAAAATTTCACCAAAAAGGAAAATACATTCATGATATTTACATTACAGTACATGACTATTTACAACTACATATTTACAAATTTCATACATTCCACATACAAAACTTTTTACAAATACACATGAAAAAAGTATAATTTCATTAAATCGAATCAATCGCAATTAAAGGAAAAAGACAAAGTCAAAACAAACGAGCAAAACCAAAATGATGGAAATAACTTATAAAATCAGCCTTGACTGATTCAAAAACTCTTAATGATACTGCTTGCTCCTTCTGGTGTGCCGACGCGTTTCTAGTCCAGGGAAACCAGTTCCCGGACTGTCATCAGGGCTTTGTCAGTTTTCTGTCTTTAGTAGGTCATTCCCTTGAAGGTCAACATAACGAAAAAAGGCTTTGAGTCAGCCTATTTTATTCAAAGAGAGACCGTTTCGAACAACGGGGCGTTATCTCATTATCTTTTAAACAGAGCTCAAGGTGATGGGCATCGCCGTCAGGCGGTGTTGTATTGTAATTTCGCTCGAAGATTCTTTACTTGTGCATGAAGTCAATATTCAAAATGCAGCTTGCAAATTTTCTTTTATTTAATTGCCGCGTGTGCCCAGTACAATCTGCTTGTATGCTGGCACCTTCCTCACCTTGAATGGCCGTTTTTATTTTACTATATAAACTCGACCCTGCGGCTACCACTCGTATTCTCAGACATCAATCCTCCTACACTTCTGCTGAAGCTTAGGAGGGTAGAGTTAATATAGTAAAAGAAAGTTTTTTACATTACTATTAGGACCACTCATACTTTCAATTCGGTCCTGTGTAAAACACGAAGCCCCCACATTTTGGGTAAGTGCTAATGTGAGTACTAACAGATGAATGGCATGAATGAATGTGTGCACATATATTTGTGTGGTATTGTTGAAGTGTTTACAGACGGTGTTACACGATCTGCAATTTGAAACTAATTTTACTGGTATTAACTTCCTTCTGTTACCCATCCTAACACAGAGTTAGTGTTAGAATGCGAGTAATATCGCCACCCTATAGGTCTGTCACATTATAATAGGATGTAACAGAGCTTCCAGGATGAGTGGCACAATGTGGGGAAATTCTCCATCATAGCGGAATGCACACTGAATTTGGCAAGCAGCACACGGAAAAAGCACTGACACTTTTTCTCATGATTCATGTAACTGTGTCCATTTGTGATTTTGCCCAACAGTTGGAGCCTGGCAACACACAGACACATTACATTTTACAACACACGAGGAGAAGCTACTCTTCCCTCACTTCACGGATAGGATAGGGCCTTCCCTTCCTGTAATTCCCCACACATATAGGGGGGTTCTTTTCTACTACTACCCACAACATTTAAAAAAAAAGGAATGATAGTTACCAAATATAAATTGTAGTTGCAACAACTGTAATGCCCCCAATCAAACAGACACAACAACCACTTACTTGTCAAATATCCAATTCAAAAATCCTCAAATCCAATTGCAATGATGCAGCAGTCAAAAAGAGTGATCTTTCCAGCTCAAAATCCAAAGGCAGAATGAGTAGGAGATGGAAAAAGCACTGGGAGGAGCCTGCTGGACAGGAACAGGAAGTTGGAGATTCTGTTGCACTTCCTCCCTCTCTCCACCTTTTTAAAGGACTCCTTGCACAAAAAATGACAGCCAAATGTCAATCTGAGGAGTTTTTTTCATCCAAATCATCATTTGAAGAAGGTTTCATGCTGCTAAAGCTGATATTTTTCTCCAAATTGAAAGTTTTACATGTTTGAGTTCTCGAGTTTCACATTACTTCCTCCGGATGTCGATGGCGCGACCAAAATGACGATCTCCCTTTGGATATGACGTGTTCGGGGTCTCTCGCTCCTTGTCGCGTTTGATATGACGTGCTCGCGTCCGCACGCTCTCGCTTGCGGTGGAGAATGACGTACTCAAGTTTTCATACTGCCGAGGTGCATGATCGCGAAACGAATTACGTGATCGCGTGACGAATGACTTTAATGCGGGCGTGAACTCTTGCGAGATCGCGCAAATGGCTACCAACAATCCAACATCTCAGGGAGAACGCAACCGGATCAGGAAAAATTGACGGCGAACTCGGGGATTCAGGTAAGGCGAGACCGCGCGAGCAAAAATTTATATTTTTACAGTGCGAGCAAGAAAAAAAATTCCGGTACGATGCGGATTGCGGAAAGTTTGACATTTTCGCGCTCTCTGTGGAACGCAAAAATGTCAAAATATTGCAATGTCTGCAACCTAAATGAAATTTGATACCCAGAGTTACATATCGGACACGATGGATGAACGACTCCTGACAATTGTTTTTAATGTTCAAAGAGTTATATATATATATATATATATTCACTGAAAAAACCATAGGTTACAGACCATATATAGTTAGCTGGATATTTCATTGATATAAAACCAATGAAATTCTGTATATAGTTAGTTGCGCAGTTATTTCGCGCAGTTATTTCGCGCATTCGCAATCCAATGCTGATGATGTCACATATTACATCATTCATGACATGGTCAGTGACATCACTGATGGCATCACTGATGACATCTCAAATGACATCACTGATGACATCATCCAGTGTCTGTGTGTTTTTGTAAAGTTTAAATATGTTTTACATATTGAAGAATGAGTGGATGTATAAGAGTATTAATGAAGGATTTGATTGTATAAGTGAGTAAGTATGTGTTAGTATATTTGTGAAAATGTAAGCTGTTCTGTGTTTAACTGTATAGATGAAGAAATCAAAGTGTGATTGATTCTTTACAGGACTGACTAGGTGTGTGAGTAACTCCATGGATGAGTGGCAGTGTGTGAGTGTCTGCATAGGTGTATAAGTGCATAGGATAGTGTTGTAATAATGAGTGACTGTATGTACGAGTGATTGTATGGCTGAATGAGTGAATGTGTGTGTAGACGTAGGAATCAGTGAGTGCGTATGTAGAAACTGGTATTCGTGTGTCAATGGTTTCAAAAATGATACTCTGTATTTAACACTAGGTGTAACAGAGGTTATATTAGAGTGTAAGGAGGTGCATTGTATTATCACATGAAGTATATCATCAGTGGTGTGATCATTGATGTCAAATTAGATGTCATCAGTGATGTCTTCAGTGATGTCATTTGAGATGTCATCAGTGATGTCATCAGTGATGACCATGTCATGAATGATGTAATATGTGACATCATCAGCATTGGATTGCGAATGCGCGAAATATATAGTTAGTGCAACTAACTATTTACGGAATTTCATTGGTTTTATATCAATGAAATATCCAGCTAACTATATATGGTCTCTAACCTATGGTTTTTTCAGTGAATTTTTAAGGCTTTGTAAATGCAAATTCCTAACTATATAGGGTCTATAACCTATGGTTTTTTCAGTGAATTTCATTGGTTTTTTAAAAGCTAATATCTATAGCTGTAACCATTACATGTGTATGGCTTCTTATATAGCGCACTTATCACCACTAGAGGTCTCAAGGCGCTTGCTTTGGGAACCCGTCCTGGTTTTTCCCTGTGAGATAGCCCCTACTGGGCACCCCCAAGGGGAAAGCCTGGCATCCCGCTGCGGGGGGCGTAGTGGAGATTGAGCAAGCTATTGCCCAGAGTTGCAGAGTGTGAACCCCTGATTTGATTAGGCACCGAAGCGAGAATTATCGAGTGCTTGGACATTTAAGCTCAAGACCCTGCCACATCGGGAATTGAACCCGGATCCTGGGTCTGACCTCTGCTTCAGGGTCTGCCTCCTCTAACCAGTGAGCCACACTTCTTCACATAAATCTGTGGCAAACAACTAGCACAAGTGTGTATTTCTGTTCACCCTGTCAATCACCATGACATCTATGACCTAGAAAAAAGCAAGTCAACAAGCATCCATAGTAAGACATGGTAGGACACTGACAGCTTCTGGATGGGGGGATCATTAGCTACCTAATCCAGTAGAAATATACTTTATTACAGTGAATACTAACCAAATTTACAACCAGATTTAGGTCAAATAAAATAAGCATATGGGTATTGGAATTTAAAAGTTTACCAGAAGATAAAAACCCCTTTATAAACTTTGTTAGCGGTAGAGCGAACCACTTCACAGGAAATCAAGGGAGCTCAGATTTTGATTGTTCCTCTCTGCATTCTCCCTTATACGTTTTCCCTTTCTTTGGAGTAGGTATGCATTGCAAGAGGGAAGGGGGAAAAAGGGGGTGGATACAGGATTTTATGAATGTGATTGTGTTGGGTACCTTTTCAACAGAAGAAGATAAATCAGTGGCATGTGCTTAAGTGAAAGGCTGGAGTGGCAAAGGTATAAAAAATAAAACCAAAGCATTTCAGTAATAAGTGGGCACTCTTACCCACAATTTAAGAGGTACAAGATTTCTTTTGTCTATGAAACTTATTTATATCTAAATGCACTTGCAAAGAGTTAACATTTTAATTTTATAGTTTTTATTAAAGAAATAAACAAAGGAGTGCATACTAGCTTATCAAGCCCTCCACTAGAAAGAAGTCTCACTATTCAGCAATATACACTTCTGACTGCCACAACTCTTACTGGGCCACAAATGTTCCCACGCCAAGGATTGCCTGTGGATATAAGCTCTTCCGCAGAACAAACAGTGGTAGGTCCAAACGCCTCAAAAGTAGGTAGGTGAGGATATGCGGCACAAAGTCATGACAGCTAATTAACTGCAATCCTGCCCCAAACTGGAAAGAGAACGTAGCTACTACTGAGATGGCACCCTGCACTACTCTCCAATTCTAGAATTTACCAACGTCCAAATAAGTTTATGACAAGAACCAGATATACTTGCACATTATACTCACCAGGGCTCTGCTAGATTGAATGAAATAGAGGGTGTCCTGTGCACTAAACCTTATACACCTGCGTTACTCACCGGCTGCTCTGCGGGCGGGCTCCTCGCTTCCCCGGGCGGCGGCTGGACTGAGTGGGGGCGGGCACCGACAATGTGCCCCGCGCCCCCCCGCCACTGCTCCAGCCTCCCTCTTGGTCTCCGGGGCTCCCTCGGCACAGGGGAGCCCCGCACCTGTCCGTCCCGCCTCCTCTTCATCCTGGTGCCGGCGGCTTCCTTCTCTCCTCGGGGCTCCCTCAGCACACGGGAGCCCCAGCCGCAGACGACACTTCTCTTCCAGGTGGCAGGGCTCCCTCCCATCACGGGAGCCCTGCAGAGTCAGCCACCATCTTCCTTCTTCCCCCTCGCGGCCGAGGCGGGCATTTCCGGCCAGCCACGCTGGGATTGGCCGGCCGGCCCCAGCACTTCCGGGTCGCCGCGGGCAGCACGGCGGCCCGATTTCAGGCAGGCAGGCGGGGACAAAAACGAGGTGGGCACTCGTAATTCATTAAAATAAACGGGCTGGCCAGTGCGCGCACGGGTGCGCGCCAATAGAAATATAATTGAATTTGTATGCAAATTTCACAGCAAATACTGGACGGATTTACACCAATTAAAGAAAAGCGTAATCTTCGAACCAGTCTCTTCAACTTTGCCAAATTTCAAATAATTCCGTTCAGCCGTTCGGGCTGTAGCCGTGTCTAAAGGTCCTATAAAAATTTGCATGGGGAAAACACGTTTTGGGACCCCCCTTTTATCTCAGCCCCCACTTGACGAACCCCCCTCAAACTTTCAGGGAAGGAACGGAGCGTAACGAGCCATCTTCTTTGAGAAATTCACGTAGATTCATTAACTGGCGCCAAAGTTATTCCCAATAGAATGTTGGTGATTTCCTATGGAAACTAGGTCCTAACTATATACACCTACTGGCTAGCGCCAGTAGGTAATATATATATTTAATATAAATATTAAGACAAGACATTATCTGAGGTTATTATAAAAATAATATTCTTTACCTTTCTTAAAAAGTACATCACTTTTTAATGCAATTTTGTGAAGTCTCGCTGGGTGCGAGTACGGTGCGAGCAGGGTGCGTGCTGAGTGTGTGCATCCCACGCGCACCCCATGTGACCTCAAAAAAAGAGATTTGATTGGTTCATTAGAATTCCTATTGAAACTATTGAAGACCCCACCCATTTCAATCACTCTTCTTAGAAATTTTCTTGGGGAAAGACCAGCTGAGAATATCTGCTGTTCCTTCCTTATTTGAGAAGAGATTGACCTGATTCATCTATTGCTGAAAATCAACCACCTTCTCCTCAGTCAGAACATTCTTCAGAAGCGGAATTTGTTCCAGATCCTCCCCCTAAAGAAAGATATACAAGACTTGTCTGGAAATTTTTCACATTTTTCACATTTCCTCCAGGGTTGAAGAAGGTGAATGCAACTAAAGTAACTTGCCGCATTTAAAGAGCTGACGAGCTCGTGGAGAGGCACCTGCGCGCCAGGAGAGATACTGCGTTCCAAGAATACGGCAGCCTGCTCAGCAACCCCGAAGAATTTTGCCTAATCTCTGCTGATGACGAATAATAATTCAGAAACACGTGTCCAGAGATGGCCAGCACTAATCTGCACCCACCTGGTGAAACACTCAAGACTTTCCAAGTGTACTCGCTTGTCGATCTGAACTGCATCTACCATGATGCCCAGGGGCGACTCTGCTGGGAGGTGAAGCAGTGTGCTCCCACACCCGCCTCTTACTTAAAGGCTCCCTCGAGCCGCTTTGAGCTGACGAGCTCGTGGAGAGGCACCTGCGCGCCAGGAGAGATACTGCGTTCCAAGAATACGGCAGCCTGCTCAGCAACCCCGAAGAATTTTGCCTAATCTCTGCTGATGACGAATAATAATTCAGAAACACGTGTCCAGAGATGGCCAGCACTAATCTGCACCCACCTGGTGAAACACTCAAGACTTTCCAAGTGTACTCGCTTGTCGATCTGAACTGCATCTACCATGATGCCCAGGGGCGACTCTGCTGGGAGGTGAAGCAGTGTGCTCCCACACCCGCCTCTTACTTAAAGGCTCCCTCGAGCCGCTTTGAGCTGACGAGCTCGTGGAGAGGCACCTGCGCGCCAGGAGAGATACTGCGTTCCAAGAATACGGCAGCCTGCTCAGCAACCCCGAAGAATTTTGCCTAATCTCTGCTGATGACGAATAATAATTCAGAAACACGTGTCCAGAGATGGCCAGCACTAATCTGCACCCACCTGGTGAAACACTCAAGACTTTCCAAGTGTACTCGCTTGTCGATCTGAACTGCATCTACCATGATGCCCAGGGGCGACTCTGCTGGGAGGTGAAGCAGTGTGCTCCCACACCCGCCTCTTACTTAAAGGCTCCCTCGAGCCGCTTTGAGCTGATGAGCTCGTGGAGAGGCACCTGCGCGCCAGGAGAGATACTGCGTTCCAAGAATACGGCAGCCTGCTCAGCAACCCCGAAGAATTTTGCCTAATCTCTGCTGATGACGAATAATAATTCAGAAACACGTGTCCAGAGATGGCCAGCACTAATCTGCACCCACCTGGTGAAACACTCAAGACTTTCCAAGTGTACTCGCTTGTCGATCTGAACTGCATCTACCATGATGCCCAGGGGCGACTCTGCTGGGAGGTGAAGCAGTGTGCTCCCACACCCGCCTCTTACTTAAAGGCTCCCTCGAGCCGCTTTGAGCTGACGAGCTCGTGGAGAGGCACCTGCGCGCCAGGAGAGATACTGCGTTCCAAGAATACGGCAGCCTGCTCAGCAACCCCGAAGAATTTTGCCTAATCTCTGCTGATGACGAATAATAATTCAGAAACACGTGTCCAGAGATGGCCAGCACTAATCTGCACCCACCTGGTGAAACACTCAAGACTTTCCAAGTGTACTCGCTTGTCGATCTGAACTGCATCTACCATGATGCCCAGGGGCGACTCTGCTGGGAGGTGAAGCAGTGTGCTCCCACACCCGCCTCTTACTTAAAGGCTCCCTCGAGCCGCTTTGAGCTGACGAGCTCGTGGAGAGGCACCTGCGCGCCAGGAGAGATACTGCGTTCCAAGAATACGGCAGCCTGCTCAGCAACCCCGAAGAATTTTGCCTAATCTCTGCTGATGACGAATAATAATTCAGAAACACGTGTCCAGAGATGGCCAGCACTAATCTGCACCCACCTGGTGAAACACTCAAGACTTTCCAAGTGTACTCGCTTGTCGATCTGAACTGCATCTACCATGATGCCCAGGGGCGACTCTGCTGGGAGGTGAAGCAGTGTGCTCCCACACCCGCCTCTTACTTAAAGGCTCCCTCGAGCCGCTTTGAGCTGACGAGCTCGTGGAGAGGCACCTGCGCGCCAGGAGAGATACTGCGTTCCAAGAATACGGCAGCCTGCTCAGCAACCCCGAAGAATTTTGCCTAATCTCTGCTGATGACGAATAATAATTCAGAAACACGTGTCCAGAGATGGCCAGCACTAATCTGCACCCACCTGGTGAAACACTCAAGACTTTCCAAGTGTACTCGCTTGTCGATCTGAACTGCATCTACCATGATGCCCAGGGGCGACTCTGCTGGGAGGTGAAGCAGTGTGCTCCCACACCCGCCTCTTACTTAAAGGCTCCCTCGAGCCGCTTTGAGCTGACGAGCTCGTGGAGAGGCACCTGCGCGCCAGGAGAGATACTGCGTTCCAAGAATACGGCAGCCTGCTCAGCAACCCCGAAGAATTTTGCCTAATCTCTGCTGATGACGAATAATAATTCAGAAACACGTGTCCAGAGATGGCCAGCACTAATCTGCACCCACCTGGTGAAACACTCAAGACTTTCCAAGTGTACTCGCTTGTCGATCTGAACTGCATCTACCATGATGCCCAGGGGCGACTCTGCTGGGAGGTGAAGCAGTGTGCTCCCACACCCGCCTCTTACTTAAAGGCTCCCTCGAGCCGCTTTGAGCTGACGAGCTCGTGGAGAGGCACCTGCGCGCCAGGAGAGATACTGCGTTCCAAGAATACGGCAGCCTGCTCAGCAACCCCGAAGAATTTTGCCTAATCTCTGCTGATGACGAATAATAATTCAGAAACACGTGTCCAGAGATGGCCAGCACTAATCTGCACCCACCTGGTGAAACACTCAAGACTTTCCAAGTGTACTCGCTTGTCGATCTGAACTGCATCTACCATGATGCCCAGGGGCGACTCTGCTGGGAGGTGAAGCAGTGTGCTCCCACACCCGCCTCTTACTTAAAGGCTCCCTCGAGCCGCTTTGAGCTGACGAGCTCGTGGAGAGGCACCTGCGCGCCAGGAGAGATACTGCGTTCCAAGAATACGGCAGCCTGCTCAGCAACCCCGAAGAATTTTGCCTAATCTCTGCTGATGACGAATAATAATTCAGAAACACGTGTCCAGAGATGGCCAGCACTAATCTGCACCCACCTGGTGAAACACTCAAGACTTTCCAAGTGTACTCGCTTGTCGATCTGAACTGCATCTACCATGATGCCCAGGGGCGACTCTGCTGGGAGGTGAAGCAGTGTGCTCCCACACCCGCCTCTTACTTAAAGGCTCCCTCGAGCCGCTTTGAGCTGACGAGCTCGTGGAGAGGCACCTGCGCGCCAGGAGAGATACTGCGTTCCAAGAATACGGCAGCCTGCTCAGCAACCCCGAAGAATTTTGCCTAATCTCTGCTGATGACGAATAATAATTCAGAAACACGTGTCCAGAGATGGCCAGCACTAATCTGCACCCACCTGGTGAAACACTCAAGACTTTCCAAGTGTACTCGCTTGTCGATCTGAACTGCATCTACCATGATGCCCAGGGGCGACTCTGCTGGGAGGTGAAGCAGTGTGCTCCCACACCCGCCTCTTACTTAAAGGCTCCCTCGAGCCGCTTTGAGCTGACGAGCTCGTGGAGAGGCACCTGCGCGCCAGGAGAGATACTGCGTTCCAAGAATACGGCAGCCTGCTCAGCAACCCCGAAGAATTTTGCCTAATCTCTGCTGATGACGAATAATAATTCAGAAACACGTGTCCAGAGATGGCCAGCACTAATCTGCACCCACCTGGTGAAACACTCAAGACTTTCCAAGTGTACTCGCTTGTCGATCTGAACTGCATCTACCATGATGCCCAGGGGCGACTCTGCTGGGAGGTGAAGCAGTGTGCTCCCACACCCGCCTCTTACTTAAAGGCTCCCTCGAGCCGCTTTGAGCTGACGAGCTCGTGGAGAGGCACCTGCGCGCCAGGAGAGATACTGCGTTCCAAGAATACGGCAGCCTGCTCAGCAACCCCGAAGAATTTTGCCTAATCTCTGCTGATGACGAATAATAATTCAGAAACACGTGTCCAGAGATGGCCAGCACTAATCTGCACCCACCTGGTGAAACACTCAAGACTTTCCAAGTGTACTCGCTTGTCGATCTGAACTGCATCTACCATGATGCCCAGGGGCGACTCTGCTGGGAGGTGAAGCAGTGTGCTCCCACACCCGCCTCTAACTTGCCGCATTTGCAAGGCAGTGCTTTCTAGGGGGAACCCAACCAAAACCACATTGTGTGGTACTGCGAGTATGCAGAAGCACTTGCAAACTAAACACTCTGTGAACTTTGCCACGGAGGAATTAAGAAGACGAAGGGAGACTCCTGATCCATCGGCAGGGCTTAGTACAAGTGGAGCAACACCATCAAGTCAAGTCAGGAACATTTGTATTGCGCACAAATCACATCCGAAGAGTCACATGGCGCTTGCAGAGGCTCTGACCAGAGGATTGATGGTAATTTAGTTTCCAAAAAGCCAGGTCTTCAGCTTCTTACGAAAACAGCTGTGTTCAGGGATGATGCAAAGATGAAGAGGCATTTTATTCCATGTGGCGGGAGCAAGAAAGGAAAAAGCTCGACCACCGTTTCTGGAAGTATGTATTCTAAGAGGGGCCAGCAGAGTCTCATTACTAGATCTAAGTTCTCTACGAGGCTGATACCATCTTAGCTTTTGAGACCAGTATTTAGGACTACTTCCATACATATGTTTGTGAACCAGGCATAGAGTTTTAAAGAGAATTTGCTTTTTCACTGGAAGCCAGTGAAGGACTTTCAGACAAGGAGCAGAGGGAGATTTTCACAGAAGGTTGAAAACCAACCGAGCTGCAGTGTTCTGAAGAACCTGAAGCCTTTTCAGGTGGTTTTCATTTATGTAGAGTAGCAACGCATTCCCGTAGTCCATTCTGTTTATGGTTAACCCTTGCACTAAGGGTTTCCGAGCCTCGGTGGGAACCCACTTAGAAACCTTCCTCAGACTGCGTATTACTCCAAAACATGATTGATTTGGTTTTTCATGGATAGTTGATTATCCATGTAAAAACCGAGATTTCGGACTGTTTCCTGAGGGGTAGGGCAAAAACCTAAATTGGATGGCCACCATTCATGTGTCCAGTGTTCCGCAGCTTTGCCAAAGAGCATAATCTCTGACTTGCTGCCGTTTAACTGGAGGTTGTTTGTACTCATCCATTTCTCAACATGGATCATGCAATTTACGCTGTTTGGTTTCATTAGGGTCTGGACCTAGTGTGATTAAAATCTGGGTATCGTCGGCATAGGACAGAACATCAAAACCGTAGGCTCTGATCACCCTTGCCAATGGTGTTATATATACATTAAAAAGCGTTGGGCTCCGGATGGAGCCCTGCGGCACACCCATCTTGACAGGTCTCTCACATGCAATGTTTTGTCAATCTGAACAGCAGTTACACGTACGGATAGGTAACTGATGAACCATTTAAGGGCATTTCCTATGACACCAATCTCCCAAAGCCGTTGTATTAGAATGCCGTGGGAGATGGTGTGAAAAGCAGCAGACAGGTCGAGCAGGGCGAGGATGACCATCAAGCTCATCGTCGCCTCCAGACGACCGACCCCAATTATGGAAAGTCCGGATGGCATGCATAAAATGTAGACGGCTCATTGCATATGGGGAGCAGTCGTTGGATCTGGTTTGTCGAGCCATTTATAACCACCATTGTTAGTTTTCTTTTTTCCTCTCCTCCCAGTTTTAAGTTCTGTTTCCCCGGTTCACATTTTTTCCCCTGTTTAAAAAAAAACAAAAATACAAAATCGTTCAAAAAGTCAACAAAAAAATACAAAACAACAAAAAGAAAAAAAAGTTATTTTCAGAACTAACTACTCTGGTTAAAGAAAGAGCTAAACTAGTATGCTAGTGTGTGAACGTTTAGATGAATGTATGTGTAGTGCATAATTGACTGTATAAATACATTTGTGATGTGTGGTGAATGCATACGTGCAGAATTATAATGAAGTGCTGCAGCATGACACTATAAACTGTTTAACTACAGCATGCTGTGGTACTTTCGAAGCACAGGGATGCAACATATGTATATAAATATGTTGCAGGTCTGTGCTTCGCTCTGAACAGCTGCTTAAACTGCAGCCATGTGGTGACACAGGCACCCTTGAATCATGGTGCAAGAATGTCTGCGTCATGTCGAGATTGTTTTTGTGCAAGAAGGGACACCTTCCTGCACAAAAACAATAAGTAAAGGCATTTTGCTCCTTCAATATATGCTGTGCATTGTAGCATAAATTGAAAGTGAAAAAATGACAAAAAGTGAAAACAATTTTCCTCGTTGTGCTTTGCTACACCAATTGAAGGATGATGCAGCATTCACAAGCATGTCCAGATTTATGATTTCTGATAAATCTGGAGATGTGTCTTCTTCTATAAGTGTTTTGTGCAAACACGCACAGCAAAACCTATAGAATGCTTTTTCAACCCAAAGTGGTGTGTATGATGAGATTATATTTACATGGGAAAAAAAGGTATATAGAATGCCTTTTCCACACCTTGTAAATATGTAAATATGAAAGAGAGTTAATGGCTAGGCTAATTGTTATTATTGGAGTACATTTCTGTACTGATAATAGAGAACAAGATACTTTTATAACTACTTACGTTTTAGGAAACTGATAGGACATGTTTATATATTACCGAAGGGAAGGGATGGGGCCTAATTTGACATATGCAAAAAAACTGCTAAGAAAATGATATAACTTAAATTTATAAACAATAAAAATGATTCCAGTCAAAATTATACACCGAGACAATATGCAACAAAAAGTCCATAATTCAAAGAAATACCTTTCCTTGAGGCCAAATTGTATTTTTGCAGTAATTTTTATGTAAATTGTCCAATGGTAATTTTATTAAATGATAATAATAAATTCCGCAGACGCTGACTTATCTTCCTAAAACTTTGGCTTTAAAAATTAGAGGTGGGCGGCAAATTCCGTTCCACTCACGGAACGTGCGAAATGTCAACATTTTCGCTTTCCACGCAGAACGTGATAATGTCAACGGAAGCATCTTCATTCATAGTTGGCAGGGCAGGATTCTTTCTGGTACAGTGCTCTTGTCACACAAATTAAAGCTCAACAGGAAGCACTTACAAATATAAATAATAAAGCAGGTGCCCATGTTTAAGCTCAAATTCAGTAACTTATTAATCAGCCCAAAAAAAAAACGTGAGCTTTGTTGAGGCTGGGCAGGTGTGCTTTCTATCCATATCTACCCTCGTAAATTAGCTGTGATGCTTGATGGAGGCCTTTGCATAGTTGACTTTCACGAGCGTAATCCCCTTGCAGTTCCTGTGACCAGAAGCTTCTCTCTTCTCATCTGCTGCTCCGATCGGTCTCTACTCTCAGACCTTTTATAAACATGAGGGGCATGTGAACTCGCATAGAAGCCCCGCCCTTTGGCCCCGCCGCACACACTAGCATTGTACACCGTCTTCCCAGCCTTACCCACTAGGATGGACAGCTCACTCAGGACCCTGGAACCCTTCGGCGTGATGGCAAAGTTACACACATATTGTCACTGGAGACAAATCTTTGGCCCTTTATGCAGCTGTAGTGTAGGAAAAGCACTATACATTTACCCAATGAGAAGGCACTTACTGATTAGCCAGTAGAAAGTACTCCAATTGAGTACAGGTATCCCACAAAACGGTGGCGTCTTCTTGGATAAATGGAGGGCAGGATTCATTCTGGCACGATGCTCCTGTCACAAAAATTAAACCTGAACAGGAAGCACTTACAGATATAAATAAAGCAGGTGCCCGGGTTTAAGCTCAAATTCAGTGGCGTCTTCTTGGATAAATGGAGGGCAGGATTCATTCTGGCACGATGCTCCTGTCACAAAAATTAAACCTGAACAGGAAGCACTTACAGATATAAATAAAGCAGGTGCCCGGGTTTAAGCTCAAATTCAGTAAATCATTATTAATCAATAATTAGCCCAAGAAAATCTTGAGCTTTGTCGAGGCTGGGCAGGTGTTCTTTCTCCCCATATCTACCCTCGAAAATTCGCTGTGATGCTTGATGGAGGCATTTGCATCATTGACTTTCACAAGTGCAATCCCCGTGTAGTTCCTGTGACCAGGAGCTTCTTTCTCCTCATCTGCTGCTCTGATCGGTCTCTGACCTTTCATAAAAACAAGAGGCATTTGAACTCGCATAGAAACCCCGCCCTTTGGCCCTGCCGCACACACTAGCAGTGTGCATCGTCTTCTCACACTTACCCACTAGGATGGACAGCTCACTCAAGGGACCCTGGCGCCCTTCGGCGCTATGGCAAAGTTACACACACATTGTCACTGGAGACAACTCTTTGGCCCTGTACGCAGCTGTAGTGTAGGTAATGCACTATACATTTACCCAACGAGGTAGCACTTACTGATTAGCCAGTAGAAAGTACTCCAGTTAAGTAGAGGTATCGGACAAAACGGTGGGGTCTTCTTGGATAAATGCAGGGCAGAAGTAATTCTTGCACGATGCTCCTGTCACAAAAATTAAACTTGAACAGGAAGCACTTACAGATATAAATAAAGCAGGTGCCCGAGTTCAAGCTCAAATTTAGTAACTGATTAATCAGCCTCAAAAAATGGTGAGCTTAATCGAGGCTGGGCAGGTGTGCTTTCTCCCTGTATCTACCCTCGAAAATTAGCTTTGATGCTTGATTGAGGCCTTTGCATCCTTGACTTTCACGAGTGCCATCCCAATCCAGTTCCTGTGACCAGGAGCTTCTTTCTCCTCATCTGCTGCTCTGATCAGTCTCTGACCTTTTATAATCAAAGGAGAGGCTTGTGAACTCACAAAGAAACCCTGCCCCCGAAATCTCTGCGAGCACCCGAAATTCAGCGTGTTCGCAGAGATTTTTTGCCGTTTCACGATATTTTGCAAAAGGCAAATTCACAAATTCCGCCTACCCCCATTAAAAATATTAGGTAGCAATTTGGTCATTCAAAAGGCAAACATTGTTTGAAAACCAAGTCAGCATTATAACAAAGACTCCATCCTTTCTCACTTTTTAGATAGGTAGTGTAATGTCCAGATGTTGTTGAAGGACCATTGTGGAAAATGATTGCTACTGCTACAAAAGTCCTTCCTGATATTAATAGTTGTGAGGTTACAAAATGTTTTAATACATTGTCCAATTTTCTTCTGTCAGCTGTACAAAGTTGCATCATTACAATTATATATTTTCCATATCTTTGTATAAATAATGTTGATAATATTTCTGATTTGCATTTGCTACACTCCGTTTTTTGATTTGGAGCTTTAACTAATTTACTGAAAGACACTGATTTACAGTCTGGCAATGTCATATATAGAAATCTTTCAGTATCTACATTAGTGCTACATGTATACATACAATTTTCATATTGATATTCTCATTTATAACAAAGGCCAAAAATATTCTCTATGTCTACACCTTTATTTTCCAATACAGTAAGCATATACATTAGAAATTCCTGAGCATCTTGTTGGATATTTTGTGTACATTGTGTAGAACCAGAACATACATCCAAAAGATTATGAACATCAGAAACGCTTTGTATTTTACTTTTATCAGTTCTCAATTTTTCATGAACAGAATGCAACAAGGAACAAAGGGCTAGATGTAGGTAATTCCCATTTACAGACTCTTAAATACCGAATTTTACCGATTCGGTATTTAAGAGTCTGTAAATGGGAAGGGGGCAGATTTAGGTAATTTTTAAATCTGAATTACCGAATCTGTAAAATTCGGTATTTACTGATTCTGTAAATACAGAATCGGTATTTCCCATTGATTCCTATAGGCTTTGAAGCCCATAGGAATCAATGGAAAATACCGATTCTGTATTTACAGAATCGGTAAATACCGAATCCTGCAAGGGTGCAGGGGGTGTCACTTTGACACCCTCTAGTACCCCAAGTACAGGCTTGTGTGCAATGTGGCACACAGACATGCCCTAAGGGCATGTCTGTGTGTCACATTGCACAGGTGTGCATGCACACCTGAGTTCGGTATTTTACCACACAATAAGATTGTGTGATAAAATACCGACTCTTAAGGGCCTGTGGCACTGTAAACTGTGCCACCTACATTTGTAATTACAGAGTCGGAATATTTACCGATTCAGTAATTTACCGAATCGGTAATTTTACTGAATCGGTAAATATACCGATTCTGTATTTTTCAGCCCCCTACATCTGAAAGCCCTAATACCAGTCGGAAACGGCCGAAATCGGCCGTTTCCGACCGGTATTAGGGCTCCTACATCTGGCCCAAAATCTTTTTTCCCGATTCTCCATAATTTGCTGTTGCAAACCTTCAAGAAAAAAAACAACATCAACAGTGTCCTTTTTCTTTTTGCTTGCAATTACAACATTATCTTGTTTTTTTCCCTGTTCTACACCTTTAGTACAGATATTGTCATACCTTCTTTTTCGACCAACCACACGCTTTTCAAATACAGAATATTGACCTAATTTAGGAGCATATGTTCTTCTTAATCTATTGTACTCTTTGACACAGTTGTCATCTGCAGTAACCTTTGTATCATCAAAATCAATCAAAAACCAACCAGATAATGTTCTGACTCACGACAAAGCAACATATGTCATTCCCTCTTTAAACACAGTATTTCCAATGTTCACCAAAGCACTGTCAACACTTAAACCTTGAGATTTATGAATAGTGACTGCATATGCCAGAGAAACTGGAAACTGTTTTCTTCGGACATATAAATCTCTAACAAGCAAAAAACAAACAGAACAACCAATTTCTTTAACTTTTACAATCTGATCACATTTAATCTTTAAGAATTCAATACCATCTTTATTTCGATAATTAATGAAATCCACAACTTTGCCCATTGCTCCATTAACTGAACCTTTTTCTACATCCAAATTACGCCTTAAAATTATCTGACAGTTTCTACATGCATATAGATTCTTTTCTAAACCAGTAGTTTTAGAAATAGATTTTTCTAAAGAATCCAATTTTGTCTTCAATTTTTTGGTCAAAATAATAGTGATTCCTTCATCCTCTATTTTATCGATGGCTTCCATTTTTATTATTTCTTCATTTTCCAGCTTCAAAAGTTGTTTTCTGCAATTTTCATGTATATTTTCTCAGGAACTACCTTTTCATTTGTAAACAAATTGGAAAGTAATCAAGTCTGCAAAGCTTGTTTCCCATGTTCAGTTTGTAGTCCAATATCTTGGAGAATAGATCCATAATCAACATCATTTGCCTGTCGCATATTTGTAATGAGTTCTTTGTATTCAAAATATGACAAAATGTTCACGTGTCCAACACTACCCATAGACTTTCTCGTGTCTTCATGTGCAAGTGTTTTAAATACTGGTTGTCCTTTTACAGGATTCAGTTGCAGTAGATCTCAAAACAACTATGACGTGTTTTCCTCCAAATAACATGTTGTACTCTGTTTTAAGTATTTGCTGCATTCTTAAATGCATAAAGGCGAGCATTAAGTTTGAAACTTCACAACAAGCTTCTCCAGATAGCTTGTGGTATTCCAATTTGTTTTCATGCTCTACTGGTAGCACTAGTAGCACTAGTAAACGATGTAAAGTAATTCCTTTAATGTTGAGTGCTGCCAACCCAGTTGGAGCAGTGACACCACAAGAGATATGCGACTCAGTTTTTTTTTGTAGATAACTTGTAATTATTTTAATTAAAAAACTTTTTCCTGTTCCAGCTTGCCCACTCACGTAC
Organism: Lissotriton vulgaris; assembly: GCF_964263255.1. Classification (NCBI taxonomy): domain Eukaryota; kingdom Metazoa; phylum Chordata; class Amphibia; order Caudata; family Salamandridae; genus Lissotriton; species Lissotriton vulgaris. Next base: position 57,505,695 of record NC_141689.1, read on the forward strand.
ATTTGGATAGGTTGAAATGACGTGCATGAGCACTATTGCTTTTCATGAAGTATCCATGGTCAATCTGCTGTCTCACTTGCTCATATATTTATTTTTGCTCAATATTTAGTTGTTCTTCTAAGTTTTCTAAGTTTGTTACATCTTCTTGAGCTTGATGCATAGCTGTTTCTACCTCATTCATGGCAAATGCTGCTTCATTTTCAACAATTGGTTGTCCTAGTGGATCTTGTCTCAGCGCAGCAGAACTTTGACTGTCTTGAGAACTGTCTCTAGCAATCTCAGCTGCAATTGTAGCTTCTTGATCAATTTCGACGTTCAACATTTTCACATAATTTGCAAAGCACTGCATTGTATGCTATCTTTACAAGCATTAAAGGAATCTTCATAGCTCTGGAAATCTCCAAGTAATTCCAGTTCTTAACACCATGGTTTGAATAGTTGTAAAAGGGCTAAATAGTAAAATTACCTTTTATCAGCAAACAACCTTCGGAACCAATGACTCCATATTTTCCATCATTGATGTTCTTCTCAGTAGTATTTCATTTAAAAGTGTAGTTTTGCAGCACTTCATAGAGACACATGTTCTCAAGATGATGACTTCTGTTTGGGTAATATGTGTCCAACATATTTGTTTTCAAAATATCTGTACTTTCTGGATCTTTTGCTGCTAAATATTCAATTTCCTGTACAGATTTCAGTTCTCGATTTCGCATTGCTGCAAGACCTAGACTCACATAAAGGATTCTTCTAGATTTGGAGTATAGACTTGCAGAAGGTAACCGATCTTAGCATTCATATGCTCCAATTTCTCGATGCGATAACATCTTGAAACAGAAACTGTATAATTTCTTACTTAGAGTCTTCTTGTGAGAAATCTCTTCCCACATTTCTTTCTATTCTGTCTTTTCTGATTTTGTAATATAGGATGTTACATATCGAGCAACAGCAATGGAATTGTCCACAACATGATGAATATCCATGGTAGCATTCCACATGGACAAAATAACTGGGTTGTAGTCATTTATGTATTTTGACTCTTCATTTCTCCTTAAGTTGTAGGTTTTTTTCGGAGACTTTCTTGTGATAGTATGACATAAAACTGTTCACTCTTCCTTTGGACATTACAGGACATGGAACTGCAAAACGACATTTGGTGTAGAACTTGTCCTTAGATTTGTACTTTCGGCGACTCTTGTGCTCTTAAGTTGTTTTCTTCTGTGCTTTTGGGTACATTACATATTGCATATTGTTCAATAAAACTCAAAACAGTATCATCCGCATCTGTTCCAAATTTGGGAGTGTCCTTTATCCATAACAGCATATGTATATGAGGAGCAGCTCTTGCTTGATAAAGAAATCCACAACTTCTCCAAGAGGAGGATTTTCTTTATTGCAGATAAAAGACATCATAGCCTCAAATTTATGATTGAAATACCTGCATACATTTATAGGATCCAAGAGCACAATTCTCCAGGTGTCTTGTATTCAATATTTTTCATATTGGAATTTGCCTCTCGAAGAAATTCTAGCAAATCATCCCAAGCGTACTCAGCACAGCTTAGGGTAAGGAACCATGTTGAAGGTCCTAAGTTCCGTAACATACATTTCAGTTCTCCATGACGACGGTACCAATATTCATTAGTCCCACGCTGATATGCCATTAAATTAATGAGCTGAGATTCTAGATGATCATCTCTCTGGTGTACTTTATCCATAACATCTTTTGCAGATACATTTTGCAGATGCATTCCAGTTTTTAGAATATGATTGACTGCAAATGAAAGTCCAGACAAGACACTTTCAAACAAAAGATGAAATATGTAAGGGATACTTTGTCGAATTCCTGGATCTTCTGCATGTAATCTTGTTGTCAGATATTCAGATGCAGGAATCTGCACAGGACATTCATCATATCGTCCTGCTTTTCCAGTTGGGAACAACTGTGGAAAACAACAAGCTTCCAAGTTCTCTTCCCATACACTCATGGGAGTTCCTTTTGCTTTTTTTCATTTGGACAAATCAATATTGTTTCCCATCATTTCTTTTGAATGAAGTGTATGCACACTCTAATGTTCCTAGATTTCTTCCCATCTTAACAAATCTACTTTTTCCATTTGTCCTCTTGATGTGTCAGTACCTTCTGCTAAAACTATTTCTTCTTCTCCCATATAAACATTGTTACAGTATGTATTGTTCTTTATCAAATACAATGTTGCCTTTTGCCCTTTCCTAACATCCACTAACTCCTGCCAGATTTTTTTATTCTTAGTCGGCACACCATTAACAAGAATAACTAGTGCTTCACTTTCTACAATCTCAACACCAATAGTTTCAATATTTTTCTTTAAATCAAATGGTAAATACACAACTCTTCTTTTTAATCCTCTTTGTAAATTTGAAGGAGGCAATGTACCTGTTTTAGGCTCCAAACGAACAATAGCCTGAAACGGGTGCACACATTGGATGAGAATAGACTCATACGTGTTTAAAGCTATCAGTTCTGGAGGAATAGCAACCAACTCTAGTGTATTATAAACAGCTCTAGCGGGCATTTTATTCTCATCTAATTTGTTATACGCAATATTTACAATTACGCTGATCAGAACCCAAATCAAAACAAGTCTCTACCAAAAATAACATGCAAATTCTTTCCACTTATCATTATTTTCTTTTTCACTTTTTAAATACAAATCAACACTCCTAGTCTGATTTTTGTAGTGAGTTCGGCAACATCAAATACAAGAAACATTTGGCCTTTCTCCTGAAATCACCTAAAACTTTGTAATCTCATTTTCAAAATGTGTTGTACAACTATCTTTAACATTCTCTACAACATTGTCTTCTATTAATGTCTGAGTTTCTTCAGTCTCTTCTTCAGGACCGAAGTAACAAAACCCAATATCATCACAAGCCTTTTTCACATCTGATACTGACCCTTGCAAAAGAGCACTGTTCAACTCATTTAACTTTAGTGCTGGACTTTTGGCATAATACAATCTTCTCACTAACTTCTTCATTTGAGTATGATGTACTGCCAACGTCCTGAAATGGTGAAAAACACTTTGACATATTTTCCTAGAAAGACAAGCCATAGAATGACCTTACAAACCAGTATGTTTTCTCACTCTGCATGGGTCTAGTCCTTGCAAAACCTTAATCTTTTGTTTAACACTTTTTTTATAATATGCTTGTAAGAAATTGCGTAATTTATCAATAGATTCTTGATGTACACTACAAATACTACTACAATCCCGAGTGTACACTGGGCTTTAGGATGTCTGCCTAAATTCTCATAAGCTATTACTTCTGCATTTCTAGGAACCATTTTCTCTTTCTCAATTGGACAACCATTTCTAACCTCATAAGCTCGACCACTGGTGTCAACTGCATGCACCAAATTATTGCCAATGGCAAATTAAGTAGCATAATGCAGTATATTTTGATATACTCACTTAGATGAATCAGGTTCGGCCCCTTTCTCCACTACTCTGTAAGCATGGTCCTACTGCACTACTGGTTGGGGGGATAAAGGCCCCTTTGATGCTGAGGTTCCTTAGAGGCCAAGAGCCCCTCCTGTTATTTCCAATAAGTCTCACACAGTGGCTTGCTGAGAGATTGTGGGAAGCTGCACCTCCTTTCTCCACCACTCTACAGACAATCTTGTTTGTTCCCTATTTGTTGGGGTATGAAGCAAACCTTGATGCTGAGGGTCCTTGGGAGCCAAGAACACCTCCTGTCATTACTATTAAGACCTATAAAGAGGGATTGCTGAGAGCTCATTGAGGCCCCAACTCCCTTCTTCACCACTTTGCAAAAGCACATCCTAGAGTACTGCTGGTTGGCTGAGAAAGTCCCCTTGTATGCTTAGGGTACTTGGGAGTCAACTACCCCTCCTGTTACTCCAAGTAAGTCACACACATTGGGATTGTTGAGAGTTCATCTGGGGCCCACCCCCTTTCTTCACAACTCAGCAAACACACCTCCTGGTGTACTACTAGTTGAGGGAATAAGTCACTTGTATGTTGCTGGTCCTTGTGGGCCAAGAATCCTTATTGTTACCTCCAGTAAGTACCATTCAGTGAAATAGCTGAGAGCTCATGTGAGGCCCGCCCCCTTTCTTCACTAGCTAGGAAATAGAATTTTAAAAAACCTTCGAGAATTGTACTGATGAAGCCAAAGGTTACAGGACATGAGGCTTAAGAAATAGAATGTAAAGAACCCTCAAAAGTCACTGTAAAAAATAAAGGTTGCAGGGAAGTTATAGTTAGGCTCAGATTTCATTCGTACAAAACCAGCCAAATTCAGCAGTTACCTGAGCTAACTATAACTCATACACCTGCAATGTACTGCTTATGACCTCACATATTACATCTCTCATGACATCACTCCGTGACTGTATTTCATACATGTTTCATAAATGTTTCTGTGATTTAAAAATATATACTAAACTACAGCATACATTGAAATATTATTCTTTCTGTACTAGTAATTAGCCATACTATTTCTAATATATCTAATCTGAGTGGCTGTGTGACTGTATGTATTAGAGGGTGAGTGGATGTCTGAGTAGCTGTATGAGAGGGTGTGTCTGGGAGACATATCACAGTGTGAATTCAAGTATAACAATCTGAAAACTACCAGAAGATGATGCTAACATCACACCACAATTTCCAGAATGCCACTGATCAGATGATGGGTAATATGAATAAACAGAAAAAACACACACTTTGATGGAGACCATCAAGGTCAAAACACATTGGTGCTTCCTTGTGACATGTATTGTAACTACCTGTGAATAAAATTAGAAAAAACTCGTGAGACTGTAGCCTACTTGCGGTTTAATGTTAAAAAGAAGAGGGACTAATGGTCTATCTCTAATGCCAGTGCCAGCAGTCAAAGCAGGCTGCTCTGTGACCACAGTTGGGTGAATATATATAGCCAGTAGGTGATTTTGGGTAGGACAAACGTTTCAATAGGAAAAGTGTTTTTTGTGTTGCCAATAACTTTGGTGCAGCTTGACTAATCTTCACACAGTTTTCACAAAACTTCCCTGTTTAGGTTTTGGCCACTATGTTGAAAGTTTAGGGTCTTCTGTCAAGCAGGGGCTGAAACAAAAGGGGGTCCCAACATGGGGTTTTCCCATGCTATTTCAAAGCATTATTTGTGTGCTTTGGTGTAAATCCATTAAGTAGTTCTTGAGATATTTAAGTTTAACAAATATAGATATCTGGAGATGTAAGTCCTTGTAGTGGATTCGTGGATTGTACTAAAATTTTATTGGCTGCCAACACTTCATTCAGGAAGTGTTGGGAGCCATTTTGGGACTCGGCTTGAAGGTGAGTTGCACAAAAAAATAAAAAATAAAAAGGGGTAGGGTAGCAATACCATGACCCCGAGATATGGTAGGGTGGTACAAAGGGACCCTGAAGGCAAATAAAACCTTTTCTGCTTGAATTTTTCTGTGATTCCAAAGGTGGATCTGTGACAAAAATAAAAACTAAAAGATGTGTGGGCTCTGGAGTGTCTTTTTCATTAAACCTACGGATGAGCCAAATCATGCGGGCAGTTGTTATAATAATGCAGGGGGTGCCACCCCCTTGGGGCAATTGCCCCAAAAATATGGGGGGCCCATGAAACCTCCCCGCAAACTTGAGGACAGCCACCTCCCCAAGGCTCAAATAATTTTATAAAGGGGGTCTGTTGCTGATCCCTAGCCCCGGGGAACACCACCTCCCAGGGGCTAAATGAAACAAAGAAGGGGGTCCTAAAGCCAAAGATGGCCCTGGGGAGTACCACATTTCAGGAACGGACCTGCAGTGTCACCCCTGGGACTGTGCAGTTTGCTATGGTTTGGCGGGAGCTTCACCACTCCGGCCAAGCCATAGAAAACTCTGCTCTGCTTCTAGTAATCAAGAGCAGAAAAAATACTCGTGCTTACTAGAAGGGGATTAGAATTGCTTTTCTACAGAGAGAACTGTTGTACCTAAAAGCACTGCTAGGTTCCGCAGGGCACTTAGAGCTGGCAGGGACCGAAGGGGCATTCAGGCTTCACCCATGTTCCCCATTGTGAGAAACTGACTACCCTGAGTGAGACTAGGCCCCGGGAGATGGGGTCCTAGGGACCAGAATCAGCCTAGGAGGGGGGGGGGCGCATGCCCTCTATAAATATGTCACGTTTAAGACAGGATGAAGGTGGAATATAGGCAGCCAGTAGGTATGAATGAATGAAAAGGGACAGAGAACTACATCTCAACATAAAACCTACAGAATGGCTCTGTCTTCTCTGTTTACTATCCTTTCATTCTACTTCCTATATAGGCACCTCTTTCCTGTTGACCGCTGCTTGTCACCTGTGTACTGAGGTGAAGTTGACCCGGTGGAAGATTCTTGCCTCTGTTGTGCTTTCTCGTGAATTCTTTACTGATTCAGGGAACGCCTTGTTTATACAGACTACTGGCTTCGCGCTGAAGCGCGAATCCTCCTGACCCCCGCCGGCAGCATCTGTAATTTTATGAGCATTGCAGCTCAAGTTCAGTTTTGATCGCGTTCGCGCTGGAGCGCGACCGTGATCTTTCATCTGCCAGCAGCATCTGGCATGCATTGTGTGTTGCCAGCTTGTGTTCGTGCTGGAGCAAAACCGCGAGGAACAAGCACAAATTCTGAGCGGTGAGAAGACCAGCATAAATTGGCATTTCCTCAGCTGTGTTCCCCGCAGGACAAGGTGCCTTTCACATGCCTTGTTTGGATTACTTTTTTCTTCAGTATTTTTGTATACTTGAGCCGTAGTGAGGTTCGGATTGGGTTGTACCATATCTTGGATTTACAGTGTGTCTTCAACATGGTATTACTGGAACCAGATAACAATAACTACTTTGAAGATTATACTTGAGGCTCAAGACTGCATGATCAGATAAGTACATTACTTCAGTGCCTCTTTATTCTGAAGCTTATTCTGCTGAGTTTTGCATCCCTGGAGTACCAGGAACAAAGAACAATTTGTTTTCTTTTCTTTATTTTTTACCTTTTGTGCTTTTCTTTTGTCTCATGATGAATGTGGAAGATGTTATGTAAGTTTAGTCAAACATAGCATATATATATATATATATATATATATATATATATATATATATATATATATATATATATATATATATATATATATATATATATATATATATATATATATATATTCACAGAAACAACCATAGGTTATAGACCATATATAGTTAGGAATTTGCATTTACAAAACCTTATTTTACTCACACAAAACCATTGAAATTCCATATATAGTTAGATGCGCTAACTATATATCGCGCACCCGCAATCCACTGCTGATGATGTCACATATTACATCATTCATGACATGGTTAGTGACATCACTGATGACATCACTGATGACATCTCAAATGACATCACTGATAAAATCACTGATAACATCTCATTTGACATTACTGATCACATCACTGATGATATCATTCATGTGATAATACCATGAACCTCTTCAGACTCTAATATAACCTTAGATACAATCAGTGTAAACAGACAGTCACAGACTGTCACTCATCCATGGAGTTACTCACACACCTAGTCAGTTATTCAAAAAAGCAATCACACCTCCATTTTCTCAACTATACAGTTATACACACCTTACTTATTCAAACATATACTAACACATATTTACTCTCTTATACAATCCCTGATACATGTTCACAATGATCCATACAGCCACTCACACATTCACTGGCTCTTATGCACAGTTATTTATATATGTCAACTCTCACATGTACTGTGTTTTACATATGTACTTACTTTGACATGTAGCACTGAGATATCCATTCACTCACCAATACACTCATGCACAGTCAACCGCCCATACAGCTGTTTCCACATGCAGTTTTGAACCCATACATATAGTGAATCAACTACTCACACATCTATGTACAGAGTCACACACCTCCCAGCCACCCATACACACACACTAAGTGTCCCATACAAATACTTGGACAACCAATCAATAACCCATACAGTTACTCATATAGCTACTGATCAACACATGCAGCAGTTTGTAGAACAACAGATATAATGATGCACAAATTAAGATAGTTTAGTCACTAACCCATGCACTCATTAAGACACATTTAATCATTCTCTCATACAGTCAGTCATGCACCTACTAAATCCTTCTTCCAGACACTTATACATCCACTCATTCTTCAATATGTAAGACATATTTTAACTTTACAGAAACATACAGTCACTGGATGTTGTCATCAGTGATGTCATTTGAGATGTCATCAGTGATGTCATCAGTGATGTCACTAACCATGTCATGAATGATGTAATATGTGACATCATCAGCAGTGGATTGCGGGTGCGCGATATATAGTTAGCGCATCTAACTATATATGGAATTTCAATGGTTTTGTGTGAGTAAAATAAGGTTTTGTAAATGCAAATTCCTAACTATATGTGGTCTATAACCTATGGTTTTTTCTGTGAATTTCAATGGTTTTTTAATAGCAAATATCAAAAGCTGTCAAATGTCAAGTACGTGATAGGTAAAAACTTTTTCGTGTTTATGCACGCTGATGTGCTTTGAACGCTGCCCCCCCTCCCCTCTTTTCTCTTAGTAGTACTCTCTCTTTGCAGATAGTGAAGGGTAGTTAACGCAGGCCTTTACCCCCGTTGTAATCCGTCGTGCCTGCTTGTCTCTCCATTTGATTGATTGTTATCCAAGCATTTACTGTTTTACAATTGATTCTCTTTGGTTCATTCTCTATTTACAAACAAGCACAAAGTCGCAATACTCTGTTTAGTCTTTGCAGATAGTGAAAAATTGTGTAAAAAAATAAAAGTAATCGAGCAAAATCAGTAGGCCACTAATTGGATCTCTTTTTGACCTCGCTAAAATAGAAACATTAGGAACAACCCTTCATGAGAAATACGAAAATAGTGAGATGAACTGAGCTCCACACCATGAGGGCTGCAAGACAGCTCGGCTCCGTCACCCACCCCTCCCAAAATAACGACAAACCCTATGCAAATATTAAAAATATATACAACACACCAGCAAAGTAACAGGGTAAAACATTTTATTAAATAACTATTTACGTAACTATTTTATACTTTTTGTTGCCCGATCCGGCTAGCTCAATCGATCGAGCATGAAACTCATGCACTCTGATAGCAAGCGTTGTTGCTGATGCTATGCAGACCAAAACTGGTTTTCAGTTTGTACATTCTTCTAGTTTTTTTCATCCAAGGTTGGTTGAGTTTGTAGAACGATGGCTTCAGATTTAAAAACATACGGTGTGGTGGCGCGGACTGGGAGGGGGCGCTTGGCTCCTGCCTCCTCCCCAAGTAAGATTTTCATACGTGAAAGTACGTTCATGATTTTGGACTCTAAGTTGCTTCGATGTCACTGCCATTCTCAAATGGCATAAGTTCTGGATGTTGGGTGCCATAGTTCAGAGTTCTGAGCAGCGCTTGTAACACTGTCTGTAGCTTATTTGCACGTACTGCAGCTTCACTATTCTCAAAGTAAGTGGGGGCCGTTTGTGGACCTGACTGCATTTGAAAACAATGTGATATGGTACCTCCCTAAACCGCTTGACGGAGGCCCCCGAGGGGCGATGTGATGGCACGGACTCGGAGAAGACGCTTGGCTCCGACCCCCTCCCCAAGTCTTATAGCACTGGTGTAGCCTGAGATCGCCCCCGACATAGGCGGCCGGCTCCCGGGGTCCGGCGGAACTTTTTGCCTTGTGATGACTCTTCTATTCTGGACCTTGTCCCACAATCCGTTTGACCTGAAGACACGCTGTAGTGGGGCGCCCCTTTACCGTTTTAGTTGCCATTCCACCCGCTTTTGCTACACTGTGCCTCTTCCTCCATTCAGCTGTTTACCGCCCGCTCTTGCGACTACAGCGTCTCGCTCACCATGTAGTTGAGTTGCTCCCGCTCTTGCGATGCAACGATAGGCGGCTGCCACAGGCCTCTCAAAATGGCGGCCGGCTCTTCAGATTTGGGCGTGGTCCACTAAAATGGCCCTGGGACACCTTGGAACTCGGACGCTTCCCTGATAGGGCTTGGGTCCCATTCTCGAAAGCGTCCCCTCAGCCGTGAAGATTCTACAAAAGTCTTGGCGGCCCCCGACTCCCGCAGGCTTCTGGTGGGGAGCGGCTGCCAAGATTGCTCGTCGAATAGCCACGACGGAGCTACGAGATGGTGGTGCTCTCATGCTGACGCCAGCTTTAGTCTGAAACATCCAGAAACACTGTAGACTACCAATTCGATCAGTTCCGGTAGCGCCCCAACATGCCCGGTAGAGAAGAACTTGCCCTCCCCTCTTTGACTGATAGTTCTTGTTGCCTGTCCCCTCTATTGTCATTTAACAGAACTTTTTGGACTGCTGAAAGGGGTTGTGTTCCGAACGCTGGTTGGTGGAGACTTTTAGACTATATTCTTGACCTACGTTGTCGCGTAATGCGTTATATGACACGCCGCGTTAGCGCACCCGGAAGTGATCCGGGGCGCGGCGCGCAGCGCGTAACGTAAGCATAACAGGTCATGTGACTTGTTAAGAAAACTTTTCATTGGTTCATTTTACTTTTGTTATTTTAATGATGAAAAGCTTGGTCATATGACCTAAAAATTACGCTTTTTATTGGTTTCGAACATTATTTTTTTTTAAACATATATGTTATAATGTTCCAGGCTAATGTACTTTCCCGGAAAATTTACAACTGTCCTGCAAGTAAAATATATTCCTTTTTCGAGAAAAAGGGCGTTTCTTCGTCCCATGACGGAGCCGTTGAGTAAAAGAGGCTCGGCCTGCTGTCTTAGTCGCCGATACGCCTGATTATCAGATTCTTATCGATCACTTTATGTTGCAGGAGTGGAAAACACAACTGCCCTTGACCATTTATCTTTACTGCGTTCCTACGTATTATACCTTTTATCCGTCATGTAATTGGACTGCTTTATTTCACTTGCCTTTTACTGATTCGAAAACAGTGACTAAAAGTGAAAACTTTACCAATGTAAATACTACTACCATGTTTTGTTTTAAAAACCTTTATTGTCAAAATGTCAGTATACAAATACGGGCCTATAACCACGTGGGCCGGCCACGGAGCAAACTGAAATCGTATATGATGAGGAGACATTTACACTGTAGAGGAACGTAACGAGCGGGCCATTAGGTTGCAAGAACTAAGGTGTCTAACAGTTGCGGAATCGGTGGACGTACATTTTGTAATTAAAATACGACAGGGCCACTTACAAAAAAAATTATCTAGATATACATTTGCGGGCAAGTACCATGGGTGACGTTAATTCGAACTTTCAATAGTACAGTAATCAATAACACATCAGAACTTAATATCAATAGGGATGTCGAAATATTCAATCAATTCTCGTCCCCACCCGCCATGATTATCAAAACTGCATTCATATCTCGTAATATCAAGGTTGTTCAACCAGTACACAACAAGGAGTTACGAGTCCCATTTATACCGGCGCCATTTTGGGCGAGGCCGGGCAGGTGCAAGATATAGTCAAAATGTCTCCACCAACCATCGGCCAGACCAGAACCCCTTTCGGCCCTTTATGCTACAAGATGGTGTCTTCCATTCAGAAAATATTGTTGGCAGCATTTTGAAAGGAAAGATAAACAGCCGTTCTCCTATTTAGGAAGAATGTTGAAGAGTAGTATGTTGAAAATCTGAAGCCATTGTTCTACAAACTCTCAATCAGCCTTGGATGGAAAAAAAAATCCTGAAGAATGTACAAACTGAAAACCAATTTTTGTCTGTATAGCATCAACAGCAACGCTTGAGTCAGCTTTGTGTGAAGCCGCCATTTTGATTCAATCAATAACGTCCCCCTGCACACATTCAGGGACCTGGTCGTGTCTTCAGGTCAAACGGATTATGGGACAAGATGCAGAAAAGAAAAGGAAAAAAGTTCCGCCGGACCTCGGGAGCCGGCCGCCTATGTCATGGGCGATCTTTGGCCACACCAGGGCAATAATGAAGCTGCAGCAGGTGCAAATAAGCTTCAGACAGTGTTACAAACACTGCTCAGAACTCTCAACTATGGCACTCAACATCCAGGACTTGCCATCCGGATCTTGGCGCCTTGTGCTGGTTCCGACCTATTCACACATCGGTCCACTACTGACATCACCTCATAAGCCAACGGGGCACCCCACGCCGACTTTCGGCGCAGCATTGTAGGATGGCCACACCAGTGCGGCAACTTGCTGGACACCACCTCGGTGCCATCCGGATCTCGGCGCGCTCGAGTCACTGTACCGCAAGAGTGACCGGAACTCAGCTGGACACGCCGTCTTTCGGCGCAGCATTGTAGGATGGCCACACCAGTGCGGCAATTTGCTGGACATCACCTCGGTGCCATCCGGATCTCGGCGCGTTCGAGTCACTGTACCGCAAGAGTGACCACAACTCAGCTGGATACGCCGTCTTTCGGCGCAGCATTGTAGGATGGCCACACCAGTGCGGCAACTTGCTGGACACCACCTCGGTGCCATCCGGATCTCGGCGCGTTGTGCTGCCTTCGGCCTACTGTAGCCGCAAGTGCGGACGCAACTCAGTTGGACGGCGAGTGAAACGCTAAGGGGCGCCCCACTGCAGCCGAGGAGCCTCCATCTTGGGGGAGACGCACAGCCCCCACTGACTGACGCGACCTTACAGGCCAACGGGGCGCCCCACGCCGACTTTCGGCGCAGCATTGTAGGATAGCCACACCAGTGCAGCAACTTGCTGCCATCCGGATCTCGGCGCGTTGTGCTGCCTTCGGCCTATTCGCACATCGGTCCGCTACTGACGCCGCCTCACGTGCCAACGGATTTTCTACGCTTTTTGTAGCCCTATGCCGCATAACAGGTCATGTGACTTGTTTATAAAACTTTTCATTGGTTCATTTTACTTTTGGTTTCCTAATGATGGAAGGCTTGGTCATATGACCTAAAAATAACACTTTTCATTGGTTTAGAACATTTTTTTTTCCCAAACGATGAAAGCCCCACCTTGTTTCTGGATGATTCAGACTGAAGCTGGCGTCAGCATGAGAGCACCACCATCTCGTGGCTCCGTCGTGGTCATTCCGCGAGCAATCATGGCAGCCGCTCCCCACCGGAAGCCTGCAGGAGTCGAGGGCCCCCAAGACTTTTGTAGAATCTTCACGGCTGAGGGGACGCTTTCGAGAATCGAGCCCAAGCCCTAGCAGGCAAGCGTCCGAGTTCCAAGGTGTCCCAGCGCCATTTTAGTGGACCAGGCCCAAATCCGAAGAGCCGTCCGCCATTTTAAGAGTCCTGTGGCAGCCGCCTATCGCTGCACTGCAAGAGTGGGCGCAACTCAACTACATGGTGAGCGAGACGCTGTAGCCGCAAGAGCGGGAGCAACTCAGCTGGATGGCCGCCACCTGGGGAGGCCCGTTCACGCCGCCTCCCCCACGCCCCCCCCCCCGGGGCGCCCCACGCCGTTTTTCAGAGCAGCATCACCTGGGTGCCGTCCAGAACTCAGCACGTTGTGCTGCCTTGGGACTATTCGCACAAAAGACAGCTTCTGACCATTGTTGCTTTTTTTGTCAAATGTATTTACAGTTTTTGTTGCGTTCGTTATATTTAAAAGTTAATAAAGTTTCATAATCCTACTTTGTTGAAGTGCTATATATTTTTAAAAAATTGGGTGAATGGGGCCTTGAATCGGGTTATTGTCATGTGTGGGCTTTGCAAGTGTACTGCTACAGGATCGGACATTTCAAACTCAAATGCACGTTCTTTTTCTTACCTTTCCGAAGCATGGAGCGCAATAGCAGGCAGAGAAAGGGTGATGCAAGTGTTGAACACTGCCTGGCCTGGCAAGTTGCTGGCAGTGCACCCCCCCCCGCCCGCTCCTGAAAGAGGGCACACACACACCGCCGCCCCGAGTACTTCACAAATCTTTAAAAGACCATGCGCTTGTTCATGAGGCTTATATGGTTTATCACCCCTTCTAGAGCCCCTGCATCGGCCCTCTGACGTTTCCTGGAAGAATTAGCACGTAACACAATACCAAGCCCTGTCAGCTGAAACCCCCGAGGAATCGTGGGGCATATTATCAAGGGGGTTTATCTCCGCTTTTTTGGCTTTAAAAGCCAAGAAAGCGGAGATAAAATTATCTCCCTATTACCAAGCTGTCGCTAACACCAGTTAGTGACAGATAAAAGGAGATAGCGACCATCTTGGGCCCCGCTTTGCATGTCAGTGATATTTATCACTAATGACATGCAAAGTGGGCGTGCCAAGATGTTAGCGACTGGAAACAGTCCCTATCATCGCTATCTCCTATTACCAACTTTTGGAGATATTCGCGCTAAGCGCGAATATCTCCAAAAGCTAACACCTGCCCTGAGCAGTTCTTAGCCATGTTATCCAATGGGAGGTGGATAACATGGCTAAGAGCATTTGCTCGATAATGCATGAATATCGCTGACTTGTCAGCGATATTCATGCATTGCGGCCGTTTTTTATCGCATTTGCGATAAACCTTGCTAATAGCAAGGTTTATCTGCGATAAAAATCGCCGATGTGCGGCGATAATTTTTGTCTCTAAACAAGTTAGAGACAAAAATTATCGCTAGTTGTTGGTAATATGCCCCCGGGTTTTTGCTTGCAGGAATCGGGAGGCGGGAGACTAGCACTGAAATCGGTAGTCTCACGCCTGAATCGGGAGGGTTGGCATGTCTGGATTCTCTACAGCTGGGGCCATAAACTACAAGGCATCTAAAATGGCTGCCGTGCACGACAAAATTGTGGCATTGGAAAAAAGGCAAGATGGCGCAGACAATGTTTATCAATAAGGATTCATTTATAACAAAATATTTTATCGCACTGACAAATTGGCGGTCAACACTTCCTGATTTCCATCGAATCGAACGTTAACAGACGTCACGCAGCAAAAAAAAAAAAAAAAGCTCACGCACAGCCGCTGGAAGACATGTATCAACATATATGAGCCTCCTCAGCCACCCTCAGAAAACATAAGGGATCAGGATACGTCTCCCGCACCCCCTTATACCTAGTAATTTAATTAAAACGAAACACAAAATGGCGAATTCCCGTTTCGCTACCAGTTTTCGGCCCAGTTCGCGGCCCGGGAAGCGCTTCTACCGTGAAAAATCAATTTTTTTTTATTTTCCTCACGGGACCCTTTAATAACCCCAACATCATTCCTAGGGGGTCAAGAGGGGTATACCTTGCCCCCTTTCATTAAATTCCCCCTTCGTTTTTCACCTCTTCTTCTCTCTCGATCCTACCGAGAGATAAGATGGCGGCCGCTCCGGACTGTTTAGAATGTTGACAGACACTGGAAAGCCAATCAGCTTCGCATCGCAAAGTTCCGTTTCGCGAAAAGTAAGCGGACCGGAGCGCAGCCCGGAGCGCTGTTACAGATATATATCTTGTTTTGAACGTTAATTTCTCAAAATCCACTGGAGCACATATATTGAGACCTAGCAAAGGCACATCGGGCTAACAGTCCCTACAATTTTGCCAAGTTTCATGCAAATCCATTCAGCCGTTCGAGCTAAAAGTGAGGCCAAACGCCCTATGGAAATTAACATGGGAAAAACGCGTTTTGGGACCCCCCTTTTTTCTCGGCCCCCCCTTTACGAAACCCCCCCAAATTTTCAGGGGCTGCTCAGAAAATTTCAGCCAATTCCGTCCACAAACGCCAAAGTTATTAGACATAGAATTTTCAAAAGTTCCATAGAGAAATAATCCTAACTATATATACCTACTGGCGATAGCCAGTAGGTAATATATATATATATATATATATATATATATATATATATATATATATATATATATATATATATATATATATATATATATATATATAAAAGTCACGAGTTGCCCCCAAATGAGAACGCCACACACAGAGGATGAACGCACACCACCTCGCAAGCGTCAGCAGTGAGACAGGTAGCTCGTGATCCTAAAGGCCATACGCTTTTCGAGCTCTGTTTAGCTCTTGTTCACTGGCAAAGAAGCAGGAAACTGCATTCATAAGAACAACTGATTTTATTGGATCAAAGGTCCTGCCCCAATAGGCGCATGGCTTGCTGGTTAAGGTAGTCCATGTATTGCCATCCAGGACCCCAATGTTCATTAACCCAGTGGTTGCAGTCCCGCTTCCTTAAAATAACATCCATAATGGGGTGGGAGCACGATGACAAACCTGCTCACCACTGCAAATCTCCAAGCAGGTAAGGCTCCTCTGTCCACCAAGCACCTCAAAATTCGTAGCACTCGGGGTCCGCTTTTAGGCAGCGGGGCATTCTCGCGGCCGGACCGACCGCTTATTGGACAGAGGAGCCTTACCTGCTTGGAGATTTGCAGTGGTGAGCAGGTTTGTCATCGTGCTCCCACCCCATTATGGATGTTATTTTAAGGAAGCGGGACTGCAACCACTGGGTTAATGAACATTGGGGTCCTGGATGGCAATACATGGACTACCTTAACCAGCATGCCATGCGCCTATTGGGGCGGGACCTTTGATCCAATAAAATCAGTTGTTCTTATGAATGCAGTTTCCTGCTTCTTTGCCAGTGAACAAGAGCTGAACAGAGCTCGAAACGCGTATGGCCTTTGGGATAACGAGCTACCTGTCTCACTGCTGACGCTTGCGAGGTGGTGTGCGTTCATCCTCTGTGTGTGGCGTTCTCATTTGGGGGCAACTCATGACTTATATATATATATATATATATATATATATATATATATATATATATATAATTCACTGAGTGGGTTAGGGGTGATATCTAATGCCTGTTGTTGTGCGTCTCTCATACAGGGAACACAGGGCTTTCATAGGAGTGAAGCCTACAACTCCTTCCTTCTGCGTCATTGCGTGTTCTGACTGCCACAGCCTTTTTGTTTCATTTATCCCTTTTTTCCCTTCCCCTGCTGTGGTAATATCTGCAGAGTGTCTACATACCAGCTCTCAGGTAGTGCCGCTTACAGGGAAAGGGTTATCTAGCATCCTCATCACTCCTGCTGTATCCGGCTTTTCAAGGTTAGTCAACCAGTCTCTGTTGTGACAATATATAACAAAATTAAAAAGAAAGAAAGGCAGGCCTTAGGGATGGGGAGCCCAGGGCCAAATTCGGCCCAGTGAAGAAGGGGCCATGCGGTCCCTTCCTTTATTAAAACAAATATTTTTAAAAGAAAAAGCCAGGCCAAAAAGGATGGGGACCTCAGGGCCTTATTCAGCCTAAGGAGGGGGGACTTGTACCCCCTCCCCATTCTAAAAATGCCTGGCCACTGGTGCAAAAATCAGCCCAGGAAGGGGGCACATTGCCCAACTTCCCTTATAAAACAACAAAGAAAACAGTAAAAACTGACGGCATTAAGCAGGAGGCCCCACCCCCTTTCTCCACCACTCTTCAGTTGAACCTCTTGGTAAACTACTGTTTGGGGAATTAATTCCATTGTATTCCTGAGGGCATCAGGACCAAAGTGGACTTCTTCCCCCAACCAGTAGTACGGCAGAAGGTGCATTTGCATAGTGGTGGAGGAAGGGGTGTGGCTTCCAAAGTACCTCAGCAGTCACACTGGGTGGAACTTACTGGAGGTAACAGGAGGAGTACCTGGCCCCTAAGGCCCTCAGAGGTAAAGTTCACTTCATAACCCATCCAGTGGTGTACAAGGAGGTGTCTTTGCAGAGTTGTAGAGAATATGGGCATGGCCTCCGAAGACTTTTAAGCAATTGCGCTGTGTGACACATTCTGGGGCTAAAAGTAAAAGTTGTTGGTCCCCAAGGATGTCCTTGTGAGTCAGCTATGCCTTCTGTTAACTTCAGTAGGTCCCGCAATACAAGATTATTGAGAGTTCTTCGTAGTCCACCCTCATTCTCTATCACTATGCAAATATGCTTCCTGACATATTTCTATTTGGGGATGTAGAGAACTTTAATCCTGAGGGTTCTTATGGGCCATCTACCCCTTCTGTTACCTCCAGTAGTCAAAGCCACTTGAAGCCCATTGGCATTCATCATTGTTGGTGATGTTTTGAAGTTTCTCCATTAAGTTTTATAATTAAGGGGTTCCAATAATAGACTCGTTGCTTAGACGAAGTCAATTACTTTTCTAGTTTTTAATTTATATATTATAACTTTAGATACAGCAGTTAGAAGTATTCCTTGTTCCAGAGAGTTTGCACCTTTTTCATCTCTAGATTACCCTCTACAGAAGAGATACCAACGTATTATTTTTTATTTTCTATTCCTTCTTTTTGTGCTAGGCCACGTGGGTGATAATAGGTCTTATACTAAAACCCTTTCCTCAACCCCCTCCATCATTCTTAAGCAACTTTTTTCCTCTCCATACAACCTCTTCACTCATACTATTGTTTGCCTCTTGGATATAAACATTTTGGGGCATTTAAAGTAGTCAAACACATCTTCCCACACTGAAGCATTTTGTCTACTATGCTTCTGAGGCAACACATCTCTCACCACAGGAGATCCATTAACAATCAGATGATACTGAAAACTGACCTGAGGCCACAATTGCCTCAGGCAAAAAAATGGCAACTTTCTTAAAATAGACAATTTTAAAAAAAGTCATTTGTAATCCAACTTGACCAATATATCGGATTTTAATTTACTATTAATATGAGTCTGTGAATCATGGTTCTAGCTACTTTTCACAGTGAACACAGACTTTGGAGATTTTGGAACATGTGAAACCTAAGTACACATGTTTTAGTGCAGATAACCTTTGGTGTGATCTTCCCACAACCATTTTGCCTTCACCCATTCAGTTTGCTGAAATTCGTTTTTGTTCGAGTTAGGTCTTGGTGAACTTTATCACTGCTAACCAATGTGAATGTTTTGTGCTTAGTAGTAAAATTGGTTTACATCATATTTGCACATTTAATTTACTTACAGGTTCTTAGGAAAGTGATACTACATGTACCATAGACCTGTGAATTAAATGGCGGGCCTGCAGCATTTATTGTGTCACCCCCTTAAGTAGCCCTTTAATATGTCGCAGGCCTGCCATTGTAGCATTTGTGGAGAGTCAAACTGACAATTTTACTTGTCAAAATAAACCTTTTGGCAGGCCTAAGTCTTCCTTTTTAAAACATATATGTCACCCTTAGGGTAGGTTGATTCTGATCTGGATAGACGCCTCAAGGACACCCTCAAGGAGCCACGTGTAGTGCACCTGTACTCAAGACCCCTGGCGTCTCTCTGGAATTCATAGTGCAGACAGATGCTTAGAGCATGGCATACGTGCTGTACTATTATGGTTAAATAAGGAGGGCTTAGACCAAGTTGTAGCCTTCATCAGTAGGTTACTAGCTGGGAACACAGAGGATTAATATTTAAAGATAAGCTTTTGCTGTGGTCTGGGAACTGAAGGAGCCCAACCATACCAGTTTGGGACTCACTTCTGAGGTCAGACTAACTACAAGCCCCCCACATGCTTCATGCTAATGAGTGGTGAGAATCCCAAACTTTAGAAGTGGTCCATCTCCCTACAGGGAATGGGCTTTATGGTGGAACACCAACTTGTGTCAGAGCACTCCAACGTTGAAGGTCTATCTATGTTTTTCTACCTTATAGATGAGAACTTCCATCAGGCTGGATAGTATTCCCCACATTAAGCTGTGGGGGTCACATGTCAGTCCTGTCAGCCCTAGAGTGATCTTTCCTAAACTATGTACTTCATTCTTCCTGTGTTGCTATAAATTGTTTTTGTTGGTCTTAGTACTCTGTGCACTTTACCACTGCTTACCAATATTAAAATGCTTATTCTCACTCCCTTAAACATTGCGAAATTGGTTTACAACCAGCCAGTAAGTGGCATTATATGTGCCCAATGCCTGTAAATAAAATACTGCTAGTGGGCCTACAGCACTCGTTCTGCCACCTACTTCAGTAGCCCTTTATATTATGCCTCATCCTAGCATTGCTGCCTGTGTGCAGTGTTAAACAGGTATTATGACTTGGAAAAAGTAAACCTTCTGCCAGGAATGAACCTTTGTTTTGAAAATATATGTCATTCCTAGGGTAGGGTGCCTGTGACAACCTCAAGGAAGCTGCGGGACAGCACCTGAACTGAATGCGATGGACCTCTCTCATGAGTTCGTAGCACAGGCAGATGCTTAGGAGCATGGCAAAAGGGCTGTATTTCCCATGGATAATTTTAAGGAAGGCCTAGGCCAACCTATAGCCTTTATTAGTTGGAGGTTCCAACCTGGGGACACAGGTGGAGTGCTATTGAAAGGGAAGCATTTGCTGAGATCTTCTCACTAAAGAAGCCTGGCCCTACTGCTTTGGAACACAACAGCCCCTCAAATGCCTTATGCAAATGAGGGGTGAGAATCCCAAAACTTTGAGGTGGTCCATCTACCTAAAGATGATTCAGAGGTAGATTTGATCATGTTATTTTAGATGTGGGAGGAATCAGGAATATGGTGTTTGAGCTTTGTAGGGACATCTTTATTCCACCTGTTGAAAGTTTGTTTGTGAAGTAGATTGTTTTTTCATTGTAAAGTATTTTGTGGGTTCTGCAGGCGATTCTGAATAAACCTCTTGCTTCCATTGGTAGCCAATTGAACATCTTGAGTTTGGGAGTGACGTACTAATAGTGGCCATCTCCAAAGAGAAGTCTGGCTGCGGCGTTGAGTATGGATGTCATAGGAATCATGCGCTTCTTTGGGATCCTAGTGATCATCGTGTTACAATCGTCCAGCTTGGAGAGCACTAAGGTTTGTACTACAATCCTAAAGTTTTCAAGGGGGATGAACAGTTTGATTTTTTTTAGGTGTTTCAGCACTTTTTGCTGAGGCATTAATGTGGTCTTACATATTCAGGTTTTTGTCAAGTATAATCCCGAGTGATTTGCCTGAGTTGGAGATACATAGTTTTCAGTTTAGTCAGCAAAAGAACTGTGTCACCTGTATTTAGGTTATCCTAATCCTGACAGGGAATAAACAATACTATGTGAGTCCTTACATGTTATATTTTTAAGTTTAGGGCAGTGAGGTTACCAAGTCAGTTGTGTCTTGGATATAACTTTCCTTTTCGTTGGATGTGGAGAAGTTCAGTTTTGTTAGGGTTGAGCTTAAAGTAGTTGTTGGTCACTCAAAATGGACCAGAGTGATGTTTACATGTTGAATGTCTTTGGGAGATGATTTACAGTTGGGTGTCATCCACATAGAGATGGCAGGCAATATTAACTTGTTCAAGGATGACTGTGAGTGGTTCAACATATGCGTTGAACAGGGCAGTGGATAGGATTGATCCGGGGGGGGAGGGGCTCCTGCAGGAACTGATACTACTGGTGAGGTGGATTTGTTCAGTTTGATTACGTCAATGTTTCAAGCATGACGTAAGCCTCTGAAGGACTGTACCATTGATACCTGCATGCTGTGAAAGGGTTTTTAGGAGAATTTTGTGGTATACTGTATCAAAGACTGCTGAAAGGTCGAGGAGGATTAGATTGGAGGCCTGACTTTCATCAAAATATCTGTGTAAGTCATCAGTGATATTCAGGATTGCAGTTTTCCATACTGCAGCTTTTTCTAAACCTAGATTAGAAAGTGTTGTGGAGGTAAAAAATGTCAGTGTCGCCGTTGAGTTGTGAGAGCACACATTTCTCAATAGTTTGGGCAAGGAGAGGGAGATTAGTTATGTGCCCGTAGTTGTTAAGATTGTTTTGGTCAGCATCAGGCTTTTTAATGAGGGTATGACTTGGCAGAGTCTAATTGAGACAGGCCCAAGTAGCTAGATGAAAGAAGAGATAATGATTGTAGTCCATGTTGGGGAATTGGCTTGAGGTTTCTGAATACAGATGAGATAAGGGGGTCAGTTAGGTGTGATGTTGGTTTCATGGTAGCTAGAATGTTTGTGACTTCTTCTTCAGAGATATTTCTGAACTGGTAAAACACCACCCTGGGTCAGACCACTCCATTGCTGAATATCTGCGTAGCTTTTTCTCCCTTGGTGATGCAAACTCTCATGAGGCTGGATAGATCACCCCACTTTCATCCGGGGGGGAATGGAATTTAGACCTGTCACCTTTAGGCTGGTCTCCTCTGAGTTTCCCCATTCACTTCTCCTATTTTGAAAGAGACGGCTTCTTAGGGCCTTAGGCCTGCTAATTAGTATTAAAGTGCTTGTGCGCACTCCCCTAAACATGGTAAAATCGGCTTACAACCAATTAGAACAGGTAATCACTTATGAGAACCAAATAAAGTGGATTACAGTTACAGAGGGCCTGTAAGTAAAATCCTGCTTGTGGGCCGGCAGCACCAAATGTGCCACCCACTTGTGTAACCTTTTAAAACATGCTTCAGATCTGTTATTGCAGCCTGTGTGCAGTTTTATACTACCAATTAGATTTAGCAAAATAGCCTCTTTGTCAGTCCTAAATCTCCTTTGTAATACATATGTCACCCCTAAGGCAGGCCCTAAATAATCGATAGCGCAGGGTGCAGTGTATTTTAAAAGGTGAATATGTATGTTAATATAGATATTTATGAGTTTATCAACAAGAATGAACAATCTTCCTTATTATTAGACTCTCCAGTCCCAAACTCCACAACAAACTCGACGCACAAATATGTAGACCAGGATTATTTATTGATGCATCACTGGCATAGCATAGCTGGCAGGTAAACACGTGGGAGGAATCTCTTGATCAATCCCACAGATAGGTGCAGTGGCATTGCAATGGTCAGGAGAGATTGCCCCCAATAAAGCACACATGGCCAAAGGGAGGATGCACGCCTACGAAAACAGCATAAAGTCAGATACCAGATGAGTTAGGAACACACAGCCAATTAGGACCAAGCACATATAGTGTTCACGTGCTCCACATGCCGGACATCTGGACGCCTTTACCACTGGACACACTGTGTCCATGCATGGTCAAGACCCACCTGTATTAACAATTTGACCATTCATTTATGACTCAAAGGCAGAAACCAACATTCCTCACCATATATGAAATGCCAGAAACAGATATTGCTTATTGTAATATAATATATAAGATGCACACAAACCTAATGTAAATTGAGTCAGTCCTCAGACCTCGTGCATGTATCTGTTCTCCCTGCCGAATTGTTTAATTAGACAAACTGTTCCTTTTTTGGCAAACACCTCTTGTCTTATGTTTTCACTAAGGAATTTAAATCCAAGCAACATGCACATTTACGTTTTACATGTCCTAGTATTGTAAATACCTAAATGTGATTTTTACTGCTGCAAAGCCGCTGACATCCATAGAATTACATTGGGGTACTTAATATCAATTTATTAAGTGATACCCTTTGCATGAAAACATGCACAAATGTCTTCCTTGGTCTGTAAAGGATAGTAATTTCAAGTTTACTTTAATTGTAAAGTTGGGATTTAAGCCACAATTCTGAAAATACCACTTTTAGAAATATCGAGTCTACTCAAACCAGCACCATGCCCTGGCCTTCCACTTTGACTGACTTTTGTCTCTATTATAATGTGCTTTAGGAAACAGGGTTTCTGTTGACGTATACCCCAAACCTTTTGCATGGCTTTTGATGCAACTTTGACTGTAGAGCACTGGGTCCCTGCTAATCAGGTTCCCAGTATCTGTGTTCGTTCATCAAAACTATACCATGATTGGCAGAACTTCAGTTACCCCTGTAAGTCCCTAGTAAATGGTACCTATGGTACCTAAGGCAAGGCTACTAGAGATGCCACTATGGGGCAGCACTGGTTGTGCCACCCCAGAGACCTCTCACCAAGGCTCTCTGCCATAGCAGTCTGTATGGCTTGGCGCAGAGAAATCTGAAGAGTCAACATGGAACACAACTCTGTGTGCCATTACTCATATACACTGCATAAGATACAGATAAGTCACCCCTACTGCAGGCCTTTAGCTTTAGGGCAGGGAGCACTATAGTATATGTGTGGAGAAGTGTGGCTCAATGGTTAGAGCGGCAGACCCTGATGCAGGGATCTGGCCCGGGACCAGGGTTCAATTCCCCACCTAGGCGGGTCTTGGGCTCAAAATTCCACGGACCTGATAATTCTCGCTTCCGTGCCTATTCCAATCATGGAGTCCCACTCTGCAACTCTGGGCAATAGCTTGCTTAATCTCCACAACGGCCCCCACAACGCTAAGGATGCCTGGCCTCCACCTTGGAGGTGCCCAGGAGTGGACGCCTCACAGGGAAAGCCAGGATGGGTTCCACAGCGGTATTCGTACAAGCGCCATGAGACCGTTGCGGGTGAGTAGTGCGCTATACAAGTATTAATATATATATATATATGTCATATATGTGTGGGCATATCAGCATTAGCCCCTATAATGTTCAGTCTATTATGAGAAAGTGTAAGTACACAGGTAAGCCATGAAGAGTACGTGGGCTGGGTACTTGTCAACACGCGTTTCATAAGTCCATGATGGTTTCACTGATTCATAACGTGTTTGGTACCAACCATCTTGTCTTGAAAAATCCTGACTGATGCCAGTTCTGGATTTATTAATGCATTCAAAGAGGAGACCCTTTTAGGTGGTCCACTGAAAACCTACCAAGCACTAGTGTTATTCCCGACTTGTTTTTACCAGTCTGCCACTACCACACATGTTTCTGACCTCATGGGCTAAGTTCCAGCGCTCTCTAAGGACAGAGATATAGCCTGCTCTGGGTAGAGGTGCTTCACACCTCCTCCAGGACCGGATGACCTTCCTGGGTGGGAAGCTTCAAAGGTTATACCTCCTTTGAAAACCAACCAAGGAATCTCCAAATAGTGGGAGAAGCAAGACCCCATTCCTGCTCCACTTGTGGTGTGACTGTAGATGGGAACATTAGTTAGGTTAGGAGGAGTGTCCCCACTTGTCCTACCTCTCCCTTAGGGCAGTGCAGGCAATGTGAACCCCCCTCTTTAAATTCCACTATCTTGCAATAGTTGGAAAACTAGGGTAGTGCCTTTTGTACAGGAAGTGGTCACTAGAGGGTGTCGACAACCTACAGGTAGATAGCCCATTGGTTTCTACCTGTCGCCTCGTATAACGTCCTTAAATTCAGTATTTACGTGGTATCCCAAAACCAAAGCATTAGATATGATGGACAAGAGAAGACTAGGACAAAGAAGACCCGTTGGATGAGAACTTAAGCTCTGCTGCAGAAGAAAAAGCTCAAAACCCTGCCGACTGCTATCAGGACTCAACAATCTCTGTTGATGTGACATTCTAAACCCGGAGAGGTCTCCAAGATCCCTGGAGCACATCCAGCCTTCAGGAAATCACCAAGAAGCTCCCTTGAAGTGAAGGTATCAATTTTAAATCTGTCTCTTGCTCCAGACTTTTGCCTCCATCCTAACTTTTGTCTCCATTCTAACTGCCTTTTTCTTCTGACTCTTGACTCCATTGTAAACTGCATTTTGCTTCGGAATTTTTCCTCCATCCTACCTTTTGCCTCCACACTAACTGCATTTTTTTTCTGACATTTGCCTCCATTTTCCTACTTTTACTCCTTACCCTCATATCTCTAATCCTTTTTCCCTCCTGAACCCTGCCCATATTTTGCTGCCTTTTCCCACTCGCTCTCTCTCCCACTTTCCACCCTCTCACAAACCCATCCAGCTCTTCACCCCCTTCCCAGGAACCATTCTAATACTGGCTGCAACATGGACACACCACTGGCACGCCAAACACAAGCTCATCTGTACCCGTCCGTACCTGGACCATGCCCTGTGCCAGGACCCCTGGATCTCCCCTCACCTACAGCTGCACCAGCACCAAAATAACAACCCTGAACCCTGCACCATGCAACAACAACAGCAACCTCACATCCCCACCTCAATGGTAGGACCATTCTGTTGTATACTGCCAGTTTTCCTGCAGCATCAGAACGCCATCCCAAGAGCCCAACAACACCACTTCAGACCAAGGAGGAATCTAGTGCCACCTGATAAAATCTTGCTCCCTCCAAAAACATGCCACAGAGATATGGGATGCCCTTATCTACCTCACACCCGATGTAATCTTCCTGACAGAGACCTGGCTCAAACCAGCCTCAGCACCAGACATCGACTCAGTGCCGCCAAATGGTTACAAGATCATACAAACAAAAATGTAGTTGGCATAGCCATCATCCACAAAGAATCCCTCCAGTGCACAGCGTCCACCAAGGACACAACCTCAATCATGGAACACCTACACTTCCAAATCAATCCAAACTTCAAAACCACCATTAGTGGCACCCAGGCATACAGACAGCCAGGGCCATGACCCGCCTTTTGTGAAGCCATATCTGATTTTATCACCCCTCTGGCATCAAATCCAGAAACTCTACCAGCCTAATTGAGATAATGAATGACCTTGGCCTCATGCAACTAGTCACTGACCCCATGTAAATGCCCAGGCATACACTGGACCCCATCTTCACAGAAAACAACAGGATCAGATACAGCCATACCTCTGAAATAAACTGGTCTGACCACTCGATCATCCACTTACCCATCACATCTGCTCCTGACACCGATAGCACCCTGTCTAGCACCCCCCACAGGATCTGGAACAATGTAACTGAGGACCTCTAGACTGACACCTTCAACACATCCACCGCTGTCACTACCTCAAACCTTGTGGTGGCTGTCAGAAACTTCAACACTTGGATCACATAATGCACCAACAGAGTCACCCCCTAAAAGCAGGCAGGCCCACTAAGCACACAAGCAGGTTCACCCCGGAACTCAAGTCCTCCAAAATCACATGTAAACAACTGGAAAGAATCTGGAGGTCCAGCAAAATGCCAGTAACCTAGCCATTTTCAAAAAAGTCCTAAACCAATTTCACCTGCTCCTTAAAAAAGCCAAAAAAAGTACCCTGACCTCCCGCTTTGAAGTAAGCTCCAACCACACCTAGACCTCTTCAGCATCGTTAAAGAGTTCTCCAACCCCCAAGCACCCAAAAACACAATCATGCCCTTCAAAGAACTCTGTAACACCCTGGTGCACTTTTTCTACAGCAAAATCACTGCCCTCTATGAACACTTGGACCACTAACCTACTATACCCAAATCCCATATCCTGTTCACCCTCCCTGAGAACCGCCACCCTGATGAGATCCATCCACTCAGGTGCACCCGGGGATCTGCTTCTTCACACTTCCTTCAAACAGGGGAACAACATCAGCAAATAACTCATCTCTATCCTCAACATCTCTGTCTCTACTGCCTCCTTTGCAGCAGAATGGAAACACACTGAAATCAAAACCATTCTCAAGAATCCCTCAATAGACCCTCAAGAACTCAAAAACTACCTGTCTATCTTCCTCCTACCTTTACTAGCTAAAGTCTCAGAAAAAGCAATCATCTATGAACTCACCAATCATATAGAAAATAACAATCTACTGGACCCCTTCCAAATACAGATTCTGATCAAACCATTGCATAGAGGCACCCTGGTTGCAGCTACTGACAACATCAGGTCTTTCTTACCCCAAGAGGACACTGCTTCCCTGATCCTGCTCAATCGCTCAGCAGCATTCAACACAGAGACCCACCACACCCTATTAAATTGGCTCCACTAGATAAGTATCTAAGGGGATGCCCTCAGAAGGATTGCATCCATTCTCACCGGAAGAACAGAGAATGTCGGCCTCCAAACCCTACACCTCAGACCATAGGAACATCATCTGTGGCATTCCCCAAGGCTCCTCCCAGAGCCCCACCCTGTTCAGCACATACATGGCCCACCTGGCCAACTTGGTCAGATACCACGGTACGAACATGATTTCGTAACCAGATGACACAAAACTCATACTCTCCCTACCAGCCAACCACACTAACACCAAAGCTAACTTCCACCGGTGTATGACCATTGTACCCAGCTGGATGCAAGACATCACCCTCAGAACATGCCAGGAATGTTGCCATCATACTGGACAGTAGTCTCACAAAAAAAAAAAATTAACTCTGTTTCCTCAGCTTGTATACCACAGAAAGACTTCAAGTAGAGTCCCATCAGCACCGGATGCACTGTCACCCAAGCCCTCTTCAACAGCCGCCTGGACTATGGCAACACCCTCTATATTGGGATCACCACCAGGCTTCTGAACAGACTACAAATCATCCAGAACTCAGCAGCCAGACTAATATTTGATCTCCCAAGACGAGCCATAACACCACCCCACCTCAGATCTCTCCCTGGCTCCCCATACACAAGAGATGTCAGTCCAAAATGCGGACCTGTGCTCACAAAGCCATTAGAATGTGAGAACATCCTACTTCTTCAGGCTAAACTTCCACCAATGCACCAGACAGCAACGATCTTCCAACTTCACCCTTTCCCACACTCCTCGGTACCGCTCTGCAGGATAGGCAGAAGGTCCTTCTAGTACATGGCTGCCAAGACCTGGAATTTCTTAACCCCCCCACCTCAGGCTCCCCCCGCACTGCAAGAATTTAGAAACTGACTGAAGACCTGGCTGTTCGATGTCCAGCAGCAAAATACATCCTTCAGTACCTGGATGCCCTCAAAGGTGATGATCCGCGCTTAAAAAAATCTGATTGATTATTGATTGATGTGGCAGGATGGGCGCAGCTCACTTACACTTCAAAGTAACTGCCTCAGATATCCTGAGACCCAGGAAGGAAGGCATTCCAGAACTATCTGTTGAAGGAAAACTCTAAAATTGTCTCTCACTTTGAAGCTGGCACAAGGTATATACAAATGGAAACCTCACACCCACTCTTCAGTACACTCCTGGACCTGTGGATACTGCAAAAGAAGGACTGGCCTGCTGCCAGATGACTACCCTGTTGCTTGAGGCATACCTGCTCAATGAAAAGGAAGACTGGATCTGCTACCTTTGTCCCTGGCAGTTAGACTCCAACCTCCTGTTCTGAGCTACAGGAATGCAACAATCGCTAGAGGTCTGCCGGCTGCCTGCAACTGCCCAGCTGGTGTGCTGTACCGGACCTGCCAGAACCTGCGACTGTACCTCCATGAGATCACTGGCCACTGATGGAGTGAGTTCCTGATCCTCAAGAGGTGCCTTCCCAGATCATGAGCCTTTGACATTAGTTGACCTCCTCCAACATCGACCATCCATGACATCCCACCTGCAACAGCCAGCTTGGTCTCCGGGCAACAGCGATGACCCTCTGCTACTCTCTCCCTGCTCCTCGCAGCCTTCTCCACTGTGAACCTGATTCTATGCACTAGACCTCCTGGTGCCAGTATATGGCACACATGCCATCACTGTCAGCCTGAACAGACAACCGTAAATGGTGCTTTGTGCTTTTGAACACTATATTTTGAAGAGGCATATCTCCAGTCCCACAGATTGCATTTTTGTAATTTTTATGCCATTTATTTTTATAAAATGTTACTCTATTTTTCCAAATTGAAATGGGATTTTTCTTCTGTTGTGTGTTTCACTTTATTACTGGTTCAGTGATAAACACATTCTTTCCAGATTGCCTCTAAGTTATGACTGACTGCTTTTGTGCCAAGCAACCTGATTATTTTTCACATTTTAATTTAGTGACTTTTGTACTCATCTGACAATGATTGTGGTTATTGTTTGATCAGGATTCCACCCCCAAATAATAGCCAATTCCTTACTTTTTAAATACCTTGCACCCTATGGACATTTAGTGCCTACCACAGGGATGACTTATATGTGCTAAAAAGGAAAGTGTAGGAGTGGAAACATATTGTTATATGTTTAGGGCTGCATAGTTTGACAACAGAACCTCTGAATGCAAGGACTGAGTCGGTCTACATCATCAGAAGCTGTCATCCCAATTCCTAACTAGCTCACAGTGCCTCATCCGAACCCCAAAACCATCCAGGGTACCAGATGATTTTGGCAACCTTAAACATCACATAGGGAATTTTGGAAACAAATCATACTTCTTTTGTTGTTTAATTATGCAAGCCCATGTTTAAACACAAGAAATATACAAAGAGAGTTTTTAATGCATTTGGTAAATTTATCGTAATCTTGCATATAAATAATGTGCTCCAATTTTTAGGCAGATAAAACAAAGTATGGTATCCAGCATTATAAGCATGGGGGAAAGTATGAACATTCCAACCATGCCAATATTAGTTATATAACTATGTTTCTACCTATCACAACCCATACTCTGAGAACATAATGGGTGTACTCTCTTTATGATCTATAAGTCTATCATGGGCCACCAAACTTAGATACCTTGGCCAGGCGCTCAACCTGGAGTGGATTGGCAATCCCTCTCTGCAGGATGGAAGCTAAGTGTTTGCAGGGCTGCATGGTCAACACAGAGGTACAAAAGGGGCTGGTGATGGACGGAGCATCTGAACCAATCAAACACTCACACCCAGTCAACAGATCTGGGTTTAATCCATCACCGTTCTTTAGCCCACTCTGCCACCCCAGTTCAGACATGGCCATATGCAAATCAGTCTGACCCTGTGCCTCAAGGGAACAGTCCAGCCCGAACTGCCAAGCCATGCCTTCCCTGGACCGGAAACAAGCTTCCGAGGAACGGTTTCTGGCATTTCAGCCGACTTCAGCCCGGCTTGCTTGAATCCAGTGGCAAAGTGAGCAAGGAACTCACGTCTGAGCATACCCTGCCAACTTATGGCAAACAAAGCGGTACAAAAGGGGGTGGTGATGGACGGAGCATCTGAACCAATCAAACACTCACACCCAGTCAACAGATCTGGATTTAATCCATCACCGTTCTTTTGCCCACTCTGCCACCCCAGTTCAGACATGGCCATATGCAAATCAGTCTGACCCTGTGCCTCATGGGAACAGTCCAGCCCGAACTGCCAAGCCATGCCTTCCCTGGACCGGAAACAAGCTTCCGAGGACCGATTTCTGGCATTATAGCCTTCTTCAGCCCGGCTTGCTTGAATCCAGTGTCAAAGTGAGCAAGGGACTCACGTCTGAGCATACCCTGCCAACTTATGGTGAACAAATCGGTACAAAAGGGGGTGGTGATGGACGGAGCATCTGAACCAATGAAACACTCACACCCAGTCAACAAATCTGGGTTTAATCCATCACCGTTCTTTAGCCCACTCTGCCACCCCAGCTCAGACATGGCCATATGCAAATCAGTCTGACCCTGTGTCTCATGGAAACAGTCCAGCCCGAACTGCCGAGCCATGCTTTCCCTGGACCGGAAACAAGCTTCCGAGGACAGGTTTCTGGCATTTCAGCCGTCTTCAGCCCGGCTTGCTTGAATCCAGTGGCAAAGTGAGCAAGGGACTCACGTCTGAGCATACCCTGCCAACTTATGGTGAACAAAGCGGTACAAAAGGGGGTGGTGATGGACGGAGCATCTGAACCAATGAAACACTCACACCCAGTCAACAAATCTGGGTTTAATCCATCACCGTTCTTTAGCCCACTCTGCCACCCCAGTTCAGACATGGCCATATGCAAATCAGTCTGACCCTGTGTCTCATGGAAACAGTCCAGCCCGAACTGCCGAGCCATGCCTTCCCTGGACCGGAAACAAGCTTCCGAGGACAGGTTTCTGGCATTTCAGCCGTCTTCAGCCCGGCTTGCTTGAATCCAGTGGCAAAGTGAGCAAGGGACTCACGTCTGAGCATACCTTGCCAACTTATGGCAAACAAAGTGAAACGCACAAAGAAATATACAAATATATTCAAATACAAAACAAATATACTGACAATTTGTACACAAATTAATATACAGTTACCAAGGAACAATGAGAACAAAAACATATATATATATATAAAACAATATAATTCCCAGGGGGTGAGAAAAACTTTTTGTGAACACCCCTAAAGCCTGATCACGTGTCACATTTAATCTTGTCAATTTTGATCAGGGAGTGCATGCCTTGTGTCAAACGAATGCCATTAACGTTAAATCTCTTTAACGAATGAATGCCTAGTGGCATTTAACTTACAGGTACCATTTACTAGGGACTTACAGGTAAGTTAAGTATACAATGGACTTACAGGTATGTTAAATATACCAAAAAGGCTTTATCCAATTGTGCATGTTTTTGTGTAAGAGCATATACACTGGTGAAGGACGGCAGCACCACCATGTACAGAGTCCTCACACCAGCAATAAAATCTCTCAAAAGTGGGGGTATGACCCAGCAAAAAGGGACACTTACGTACAAAGGAATACATTCTATTGGCCCACATTACAACATAATACAAACTATCAACATGTATCACAAACTTTCTCAGCACCCTAGCCCAGATGTACACAAAAATCTTAAATGACATTAATACACTCTAGGTTGCAATACAAATACACTGTGACAAGTAGGGTTAGACCTAAATTCTTAATTCGTGTACCTGAGGTAAATCAATAGAGGATGAAGTGAAACATTGGCTCACTTCAGTTAGAACTCACTTTACTGAACTGACTTATGCTGATCTTTCCTGAATTCACTGCACAGTGCCAACTGTGTATATGTACAAGCCAGGTATAGCTAATGTTAAGAAAGCCTCCCGATCCCTCAAAGTAGAGCTGATCTTTCAAGGCTGGAGCTTTTCCTCACACTTTGGGCCCTGGCATCTCCTGTAATGCCAGTGGCAGCAGAAGTCCATTGGCTCCTCTCCTCCTTTAATCCCATCTTTTCCCCACTCCTCACCAGCAGAGTCAGAGTTAGTCAGCTTGATTAATCTCATACCACCAGAATAAGAGGGGTCAAGAGTGAGGACTACAGCCCCACTATTCCCTTCTCATCACATGCTGGGGTGTATCCATCATACCTTTTCAATCCCACCATTGCATGTGCGTAAACAGAGGTTTGGGGTTGTCACTTGCAGGTCATGGCCTCCTGACTGTAGAAGCTCAGCAGTGATGGCTCTCATCTTGCCCCCTGCCCATCCCTGTTTATTTCCTGACTTGTGGATCCTCCTTAGGAGCACCACACTTTCTCCATTATGGACCATCCTCATTTTTAAGATCTTGCAGGGTGATGATTAGTCACAGCCAGAGTCCAATAGAAGTGTACAGGGCCACCTCTTTAGTGCCCCTTACAATTCTACTCTCCACTGGTCCTGGGAGACAATCAAAGGAATGGTGCCACAAGCTCTGAGTGAGTCCATAACCTTCAGGATTGGGCACATTCCCTGGCCCATAAAAATGGTTCATCAACGTACCTCATTTCTTCCTGGCTCCCCCACCACTCTTCCAAACTGCAGAAATGTGACAGTTTATGACCGTCGGCACACCCACCAATTGAGTGATAAAGCACCTTAACCCCACCTATTCCTGACACTATTAGTGATGAGTACTCAGACTCTCACAGTCTTGTGGTAAATGATGACATGCTTCTCCAAAGTCATGGCACATCTCCTCTCTCTGCTTTTACTGTTAAGAAAGGCCTAGTCTCGTCCCACAGACACTTCAGAGATGCTTATTGTGGTAGATGGGAGAATGATATCTGCATTGTCCTCTTTTGTTCTATCTGGTAACATTCACTGTGGTAGGCAAGAGGGAGTTGCAGCTAACAACTTGGAAAAATTCTAACCCAGGACCCATTCTCTAGCAGGATAATAATATTCTCGCTGGAAAAGACTAATAGTCAATGGGGTCCTTGATCGACTTGCAGAGGTCTCCGCAATTAACTCCACTCAGCGGGGCACCTGGAAGGGTGCTTTCCACTTCAGTTCAATTTAGAGAAACAAGACAGTCTGTGCGCAGCAGCCGAGAATCGGACTGCACGCGTCACCTGTCAGCCCAGTTCTCTTACCCCTAACTCCAACATTTAAAACACTTCAGGCCTAATGCTGGACCTCACCATTGCCCACAACCTGAAATATTTATTCTTTCAGAGATGTTTTCCCTTGTGTCCACATCATGAGTACATAAGTGGGCAGTTCCAGGAATAAGGGAGAACTGAGAGTAATGATGTTCCAATACTTGGTGGCAGGCGCTCTGTTGTTCAGGAGTTAGAGTCTGAGATAGCATTTCTCTTTCCACAAACCCTTCATTCTCCTCAAAGGCTAAGAGATCAGATAGAGGTTCACTCTTCTCTTCCCCCACAACCTGGAAGGTGGTCTCCCCCTTATTCTCAATCACATCATAAGGGTCAGTCCAGGGGTCCTGGAGAGCTCTGGGCTGCACTGGCGCCATTAATCACAGTTTCTGACAAGGCTGCCAGCCCACAGTGGTAGAAAGTTTGTCATATCACTCCATTATGACATCCAGTCTGGCTTCTAGGTTATTGGAAGCTTTCTTCCATTAATTGGCCATTTTGCTCCTGTAGGCCAGCATGTAGCTCACAGCATCCTGGGTGATTTCCTGGGAGATTGCTCCCAGGCTTCCTTGACCAAACTCAGAGGACCTCTAATAGGGTGCCCAAAAAAACAGTTAAAATGGGCTAAAGCCCATTTCCTTCTGTGGTACCGTCCGTTAGGCAAACAACATGCATGGGAAGAGGATATCCCACTTTTTTTCTCAGGGCCTCTAGCACATCACTTATCATGCACTTCAGTGTCTTGTTGAACCTCTCAACAAACCCAATGGTTTCTGGGTGGTAAGGGTTGGAGAACTTGAAAATTACCCAAATACACTTCTTCCACATTCACTACATATATGCAGACATGAAGTTTATACTCCTATCAGACACAACTATCTACATGAAATCAATGCAGTCCTTTGCCACAGTGGGTGCAGTCGTGACAGGATCCACCAAGAACAGGATAAACCTGTTGGATCCCTAAGCCCCACAATGTCAATGCCCACTCTCTGAAATGGTGTGCGCATGACTGACAGTGAGCGCAGGGGGCTTTAAGCCTCTTACCTGTCTTCCCACTTGCGTTACAGGTTCTACAGAAGGTATCTGAGGAGTCCTGAGCCTGGGCCAATAATAGTGTGGGCAAGCCATGAGCCAGCTCCAGTAGGAAGGCCCAGAATCATTGGGCGACCACCAGGGACCCTTGGCATCACATCCACCGTAAACTTAGGCTCACTGTGAAGAAGATTGTCCT
The DNA here is from genome assembly GCF_964263255.1 of Lissotriton vulgaris. Classification (NCBI taxonomy): domain Eukaryota; kingdom Metazoa; phylum Chordata; class Amphibia; order Caudata; family Salamandridae; genus Lissotriton; species Lissotriton vulgaris. The sequence goes on from NC_141689.1 coordinate 57,540,691, forward strand.
CCCAGTAAATGTGGTGCCTATCACAGTGAGCTCTTTTACATGAATAGGTTTCTCTGCAGAACTGTTAGATGTTGGTTATCATAACCAACTCACAGCCTCAGCATAATGGCACAGAGGTGGGTGTGCACTGTCTGACATAGGATTTGTACTGGGAGCATAACCTCTAATAGAAATGCCTCTTCCTAGACACAAGGGGATGAAACTTTTCAGACACTCACTCCCAGTCACAGATCTGGGTTGAATCCATCATCGTTCTTTAGCTCACTTTGCGACCCCAGTTCAGACACAGCTATATGCAAATCAGTCTTGACCCTGTGCCTCATGGAGAATAGTCCAGCCCGAACTGCCAAGCCATGTCTTCCCTGGGCTGGAAACAAGCATCCTGGGACCGGTTTCTAGCTCGAATCCAGTGGCAAAGTGAGCAAGGGACCCACGTCTGGGCATACCCTGCCAACTTAGGGCGAACAAAGCAAACACAAGGAGATGATGGACAGAGAGCTGAAACAGTCACAGATCTGGGTTAAATCCATCATCGTTCTTTAGCTCACTTTGCCACCCCAGTTCAGACAAATCTATATCCAAATCAGTCTTGACCCTGTGCCTCATGGGAACAGTCCAGCCTGAACTGCCAAACCATGTCTTCCCTGGACCGGAAACAAGCATCCTGGGACCGGTTTCTGGCTAACAGCCGACATCAGCCAGGCTAGCTTGAATCCAGTGGCAAAGTGAGCAAAGAACCCATGTCTGGGCATTCCCTGCCACTGGGGTAGCGGAGTGAGCTAAAGAATGATGATAGATTAAACCCAGATCAGTTGACTGGGGGTGAGTGCTTGCATTGTTCAACACTCCGTCCATCATCCCCTTTGGTTTTGCTTTCTTCGTAGACAGACAGAGATGTTTCCTATGCATTGGATGTATGCTGAGCACTATAGCACATATGCAATGCATGTATCATCGAGCAATGGACACCTATTTTTTTATTTGTGCCTGACTCAAAAAGGTGCAAATTTTGATGCAAAATCTCGTCTGGCTATAATTGTAGATTGGGCTTTATGTCAAACTCTATAGCAAATTTGTGATCCACCTCAGTATTGCCCCTTTATGTCACATCTTTGTGCATCAACACAAAACTAAAATTGTACTGTAAGAAGGGCATTTTTCCAGTGCAAAACATATTTTTGATTAGCAGCCAATTGCATGCAATGCTTTATTTTGTTTTGTATCACTTTACGCTCATGCAGTCTTAATAAATCTGGTCTAAGGTATTTCAGTACAAGCCCTGTTAATGATATCAACTGTTACCATAAAACTCTTGAGGCTGAGCATATGTTTGTCAAGCCAATCTGACTTCATTCACTTACCCAACCTGAATTTGTTTTAAATGGACAAATCACCTCCTAGTGTGTACGCTTAACCAGCATTTCTGAAAGCTGGTATGAGGTACGCAACAATCCAGGGGAGGAAAGTGACACATTGTTGGTGAGATCAACAGATGAGCTAGAGGAGGTGAGGTATTGTCAGGTTCAGGGACATTACTTTCAGAGGAAGATAGTTTTTTATCTTCTAAATGAGTTGTGGACAGTTTGCCGAAAGCCAGCAACATCGATTAAGACAAAGATGCTTGTGACAAGCTGGTTGTATTCAGGCAGAGGAGGCATGCAGAGGAAGGAAGGGAAGACAATGTCAGTTTTAAGGAAAAAAGAAAAGGTGGCAATAAGAGATTTTAACTAAAGATCAGTTTTTCGAATCATGTTTTAGGGATATAGAGGATCTTTTCTGAGATAGCAAGCAAATTGCTAATGCAAGACTGTAGAAAGAAGCTACGTTATTTGCATGTGAAGTTTTATATTTGAAATTTTTAGAACTATGCAAATCATATCACTGCCCTGGGATACTGCTAGACCACCACTCCAGCCAGGTCACCTGATGAGTTCAAGTGTTGAAAGCAAAAAAGAATAACTAGATGCATTTGTAGCAAAATATCCATAACTTTACATATCTATAGATAATGTATGCAAACATTGAAAAATTCTGAAGAAGAGGTCTTTTGATGTACGCCTTCCAGTTTGGCTTCCATTTAGACGTGTATGGTTTGGCAAGGTACAAGATGGAGAGCAAGAAAAGCTTTCCTACATCGTGGGTGGAGGGTGGCCATCCAGACTTTCAGCAGAGGAGAGGGGTGATTGGGCTCCACTGAAGATTCTTGGAAAATGGCCTACTGAGTCTCACCTCAAATTGTTTGCCTTTCTACCGCTCTTTTTCTGACCTTGTTTTTGGTGGCTTAGGACTCTGGAACTTTATTACTGCTTCCCATTGCTAAAGTGCATGTGCTCTCGCCCCTCAACTTGACTTCATTGACTTATTAAGAATTGGTATATTTAATTTATCTGTAGGTCTCTAGTAGAGGTCACTGCCTGTTCCAAGGGCCTGTAAGTTGAATGCTACTAGTGAGCCTGCAACACTGATTGTGCCACCCATACAAGTATCCCTTTAAACATGTCTCAGGCCTGCCTTGCAGAACCTATATGGGCATTATAATCTGTCTTGTCAACTTGGCCTTTAAAACCAATTGTTAAGTGTTAAACTCACCTTTTATTACTTGTATGTCATCCCTAAAGTAGGCCTTAAGTAGCCCATAGCTCAGGGTGATATGTAAGTAAAGAGGAATTACAAGTACTTTCTTGTCAGTGTTAAACACATACATTCTTTGTTCCCCAATGTGAGGCCTTTTCCACTTAAAGGTTAACATTGGGAATTCCTTATTACACTATAAGCTGTAATTCCTGATTGAAATTAAATGAAGAATGTATAAAGCGCTACCCGAAGGTATCTGGGTGCTAGAGAGACAGGCAGGCAGAGAGGTAGAATTATCTGGTAAGTTGGTAAAGCCGGGTTTTTAAACGCTTCCTAAATTGCAGCAATTTGGGCTCATTTTTAAGAGGAGTAGGCAGGAAGTTCTAGAGTTTAGCAGAGGAATAAGTGAAGCTTTTTCGTCCCCATTTTACTCTGTGTATCTCGGGGATGGACAGATTGCCACCATCTGACATCTCAGTTATCTGGCCGGAATATAAGGTTTGAAGAGTTGTGCTGCTTGTAGCCTTAAGCGCAATACACAAAGCTTTGAACTGAATGCATTTGCTGATAGGCAAGAAGTAGTAGCTCTGTCCAGTTTCATATAATTGGAATGGAAATGATAAATCGCCTTTACTGGTAAATTCGGATTTAATATAACTATTTTATATAACTATTTTAGAAATACCACTTTTAAAAAACTGGTATTTCTCTGCTCTTAATGCTGTGTGTGACTGCAGCTTGTCTCTAGTACACGTCTGGGGTGGGTGCTAACTTGAATTTGTGCATTACCTCCAGACAGCCACTCACAAAGAAAGGTTAGATACCTCTGAGTTCCCATCTGCATCATGATGGCACATACTTGGCAGGATTGGAGGAAGGAACTGACAATTATACCTGAATGGGTATTGCTCTGTTCCCACACAAGGGGTTGATTACTTCCCTGTAGCAAGTATGGAGGTGTGACAAGGGAGAAAGGACCTCTGTGTACTTCAAAGACCCTTCTTAGAAGTCACCCCACTTCAAAGGCACAACTGGGTATAGGTACTGGGTCTAAGACCCCATTCAATCAGACACATCTGGACCTGTAAAGTACCTCTGTTATAAGGAACTTTCACTCTGATGTGCTGCTGCTGTGGAAGAACATCTTCTCTGCTCTGCTGTCCTGTTGCCTGCTGTTCTCTGATCCTGCTAAGGGAAAGCTGGACTCTGCAATAAACCCAGAGGGATCTCAAAGGACTTGTAGACTTGCCTCCTGTTTCTTAAAACTCAGTGATATCAAAGTCTCTCCACCTGCACCTGTGCCTGGTCAATTTGAAGTGTACCCTGTTACTTGCTTCAGACAAATTGAACATTTCCAGTCTGCGCGTAGCAGAACTGGCACATCCACCCTGTTACGGGAAAAGAATCAGTGCATCACTGTAGGAACCAGCACATCACCTTAAAAAACACTGCATCTGTGCCAACACATTGCTGCCGCTGCAGTGTGGCAATATCAATACATCTGGTTGAGAAACCTGGCTCATCATCTACAGAACCAGTACCTTGAATCTTTGGGCACTGTCTTCAGAACCGGCATATCACCACCACTGCGGAAAGAAAATTGATGCATTACCTCGACTGTGGGATTGACAAAAACACTTTGTTCAGCTGCAAACCACATATCACTAATGAGATCAGGATCAAGCTACCTTGTTCAGTAGGCCATTGCGACTCCTGTAACAGGCCCATTCTCCATTGCAGTTGGCCTGCACTCTTGACTTTGCCCTGGTCTAGTGAGACCAGACGCTTCTAAGAGCTGTTCTAACATTTAATATTTAAAAAATCATACTTCGACCTCTACTTATTGGGTTTTTGCCATTTTGGTCCTCATTTATTTATAAATTAATAATCTATTTTTCAAAAATAGTTTGAAGGCTTTTTGTGGTGTTCTCATTGTGTTGCTGTGTGTTGTATTGCACAAATACTTTACGCATTACCTCCTAAATTAGGGCTGCCTTCTTAGTGCCAAGCTACCAGAGGGCTAGAACAGCATAATTTATGATGTGCAACTGACTTACCCCGACTTTTATTGTGGCCCCTACTTGGGCAGGGTGCGTACGTCTGCCAACTAAAGACCATGGGGCATATTTAAAATCCCTTTATGTCACAAGTGTGACACTTTTTTTGACACACCGGTGGTGCAGTGTACTGGCCCATGTTTACAAGGCCACGCAAAACGACCCTACATGGCTTTTCATGGCCTTGTAAATATGGCCTCCTTTCACGCATCACTCTGCATGAAATGGGCATTCCATGGGCATTGCAGTGGATGTTCTCACACCACACCCATGAATGTTGCTGCATTCCCTGATTTACAAGGTTTTGTAATCCTGGGATTGCATCACAATCCTACCCGCCCCATGGAAGGCATGAGAGTGGTGCAATGAGGACAAATTCCTTTATTTTTACTCACTTTTTGCTTCTTCTCTATGTGCTTTATTCTTCAGCACACATAGGAGGAAAATGCCATCAATAATTGTTTTTATGCAGGGAAGTTTCCCTTCTGACATAACATCAAGCCCTCTCGCCGCCATCTCACGCCAACACAACCTTAACATCATCTCCTACGCTGACGACACCCAGCTGATCCTCTCCATCACCAACGACACCTCCACCGCCAGAGCCAGCCTCCAGGAAGTAATGAAAGACGTCGCGGAATGGATGAAGCTCAGCCGTCTAAAACTGAACTCAGACAAGATGGAAGTCCTCATCCTGGGACCATCCCCCTCTGCCTGGGACGACTCCTGGTGGCCCTCTGCGCTGGGCACCGCCCCTAGGCCCAGGGACCATGCACGCAACCTGGGCTTCATCCTGGACTCATCCCTCACGATGACCAAGCAAGTCAACGCCGTCTCGTCATCCTGTTTCAACACCCTGCGCATGCTCCCAAAGATGTTCCTGTGGACCCCCACCGATACCAGGAAGACGGTCACCCAGGCCCTTGTCACCAGCCGACTGGACTACGGGAACACCCTCTATGCTGGAACCACAGCCAAACTCCAGAAAAGACTCCAGGGCATACAGAACACTTCTGCACGACTCATCCTGGACATCCCTCGTCACAGCCACATCTCTGCCCATCTGAAAGACCCGCACTGGCTCCCCGTCAGCAAGAGGATCACGTTCAGTCTCCTCACCCACGCACACAAGGCTCTCCACGACATGGGCCCCAAATACCTCAACAGCCACCTCACATTCTACACACCCACCCGCCAGCCCCAATCCACGAGCCTCGCTCTCGCCGCCGTCCCACGAATTCGCAAACACATCGCCGGAGGAAGATCCTTCTCCCACCTGGCGGCCAAGACATGGAACTCCCTCCCCACCCGCCTATGGCTGACCCAGGACCATCTCTCCTTCAGTAAACAACTCAAGACCTGGCTGTTCGAGCAGTAGTGACCCCCCCCCTCCCAGTGCCTTGAGACCCTAGCAGGTGAGTAGCGCGCTCTTCAAATCTACTTGATTGATTGATTGAATCAACCCTGGTATGCAGGTGCCCTTGCGCTATGGTGCAAGTCTGCCCGCAATTGCACTAGGCAGACTATTGTGCCCCAGTGCAGAGGAAAGTGTAGGATGGCTCCTATTGCTTAAAGTATGATGCACCCCTGTGATTTCCTTATGACACAGCTTGGCAAAGCAAGCTGGTTTGCGACGCATCACGACATCTGATCATTTTGTTAACAATGAGCCCCCCAATTTGTAGCATTGGTGATTAGCGATAGGGATATGAATTGTTGTTGCCAGTGGTCCTTGCACTTGAGTATGTTATGTTATGTTATGTTATGCGTTTTTATTAGGCGCACAGATGCTCCAGCAAAGGAGCGCCCTGGCGCCCGACAAGGCAGCTGCACAACACAACGAAACAATAAGTCAGACAAATTTAAACTAAGGGAATAAAAAGGTTGATGTGAAAAGTATGATGTGAATGGATGCACTGTGCAATGGAAACCTCATTGACATGCCTCACTATGCTGCCCTGAACCTCATTACCTTTGTACATTCTACAATATTTCTTTTTTAATGAACAACAGCTAGTAGATTTTCCTGAACTTTCCTGAGAAGTAATATTCCCTGCAAGGCCACACGCATGTATCAGTGACTGGTGTTTCCTAGATGCTGTAGAGACGTGGCCATGGCTCCCCTCCCTCCAGTACAGCTGCAGAGATGCACTTGAGTCTAGTTCACATCCACGCCTTCCTTGCAAGATAATATTGGCAAAGGGCAGAGCACAGGTCCAGGGTACATGTGGGTATACGGTGTCTACCCACTCTTTTCCCAGGGAGAACTCAGTCTCTCACTGCAAGAAGTTGGGACCCACAGATATATGCTGAACTTGTCCAGGTGTCATTTTCAGCCACAGGACACCTTTAGCAGTGCCTGCAAAATGTCTGCTTTCATTCCGAGCAACAACATGCATGCAGCTGAGTGCAAAACAAAGGCTGAAGTTAAGGGGCCATAACGCCTCCTTTCGAATGAGTATCTTGGCTAGTAGCAATCTGGAACTTACACCTAGCTGCAAATGCAATGGGGAGGAGGCAAAGGCTCACAGCTTGTTATTTCTTCACAGGTACTTAAGAGAGGCATGCTTTTGACCTTGCAAAGTCCCTCTATAGAGGCAGTATGCATGCACTGTTAGACTGTCCAAAGTGTTGGTCTGTCCCAGTATTTACAAAATAACAATTTAAATAGAATTAATATTTCTTCTATAGTGATACGCATCCCAATCCAGGGTGGTGAAGCGCCTTATTTCACATAAACACATTATACATTGACACTAAATTGTGTGTACGCAATGGGTTACAAAAGACAGTGAGGTTACAGAGTGTAAAAGTCACATTTCTTTCATAGCTCATTGTGCTATATTCAAAGGATTATAATTTATGGACTGCAAGTAACAATGCAATTTCCATCTTAAAAGCAATAGCATACTTACCCATGTAAATTTTTAAAAAATATGCCTCTTGCAAGACACATTATGTGTTTAGCAGGACACATATTGTCCCTCTTTATCACTTTGATTCAAAACTGGGATCAGACAAAACAAAGATACCCCAGCAAGTGCATTAACCTCCAGAGTTATCTTACCATTGTTATTATTATTTCCCGAGATTTACTGGACACTCAAAAATCTATGCAGCAGGTACCGTTACCCCTATAAGAGTTTTCAAAAAATAAATGTACGAGGCCCAGATTTTGAGTCAAGGTTGCGTCACTTTTTGGCAAAACTCTGATGCAAAATCCAATTTGTTTAATATTGTAATGGTCTCAAAGGTACTTCTGAGAGACCTGCTCAACAAATATGTGAGATCTTAAGTTCAGAATTCACTTCTTGTGATGTCCCTTCCTGTGAGGAAATGGGCTGTGATGTCATGTATGACGCCATGCTTTGTGATGTAACGTGATGTGATTTCATGTGCTATAATGTTACGTCCATTGTGTCTAACTTGGTTAGTCCCCTCACTTCTTTCTTAGGACTAGTGCTCTGTAGAAGGGTGTGCACTGATGAGCACATCTATCGTGCTGTGAGCTTGTATGACCAATGAAACTCTACTTCACATCTGTGTAAGTTGTCTCACGTCACTACAAGATATATTTCTCAAATTAGCTAATCAGCAACCTAGATTGATTAAAAAAATAGCTTACACAGAAAAGTGCACCAATAAGCTTAAGATAGTCATATGATATATTAAAACCATACATTATACCACATTTCTGTGCCAAACATAACATCATGACAGGAATTAGGCCTGGTAAATTGGTGGGCACCAGAGTCTGCCTCTGTCCTCTGCTGGCGAAAACACCCTGCAGGCAAGGCTGAAATCAAGAACCCCAGCAATGATGAGAAGATCCTGCTGTGTAATTATGTAATATATATTTGTCCAACCGGAATCACTTCAACTTTTCTTAAAATGTAACCTTGAGTGAATTTGCAACATGTATTTGTGTTACTCTAACCACTAGTATCTATAATAGACGTATGTGCTTACTGCCATTCTTATGTGAATTTAGAGCTTATCTGTTTGTATCTTTTATGTCATTCTTGTACTCTGAAGACCTTATGTTATGTAATTGGTTGTATTGTAAAGCGCTCTGACACCTTTGGGTAGAGTTAGTGCTTTATAAAAATGCATAAATATATAAATGGAGATTGCAGACTCACCGGTGTGGGAGAGATATCAGACACTCAACTCTGCTCTTCACAGTGGGTGTTTATTTCTTGGCATGTTCCTGTGGTTACCAATTATTGCACAACATTGATTTTCTTGCAAGTAAAACTAGTTAACAACATCCCTTTCCTTGCACATCTTCTCCTGTAGAGCAATGCAGTCTCGGATGCAAAGTACCCAAGCTTTTGCTGTCACTAAAGGTGGACTGTATGTGGGGTCTGTGCTCCGTGTGAGTGTGAATACAACAAGGTAATGAAAGGATGGATGTGGGTCAGAGAATGTCTGAGAACTGTCAAGTTAACTGTGTTGGTGTAGATAAGTACCAGCAAACCCATCAACAAGGACCCTTATAGAACAACCCGTAGAAACAATTCAGGTATTTGTGATATCCAGACAAGTACATGTCTTCGAGCCAAGGCGTACTGTCTATTGAGAAGAATAGATACTTTTCAATGCAGTCAGTTTTTCAATATTGAATGAGTTTATTTCAATAGATTTAGAATTTCCATCTCACTTAAAACAACTTCACTTCATGAAAATCATTGTTGATGCATTGTGTGGTCCATCTGCAGCACAGATGCCATGAGCTGTGATACTTTAAATGGACAGGCACTCACCGGCACTGAGCTCCAGCACTTCTTGAATTTGAGAGGGAGAGTGCTCGCACTTCTGTATTTTTTATTTCAAGATCTGGTTCCTTCCCAGCTCCTCTCAACTCTGATACAAACTGAGAGGACTTTCAGGGGGCCTGTGATGCCTCAACTTCATCTCACTCTTCCTACCAACAGAGGGCAATTCATCATTTGACAAAACAATCTTATTGTAATACCCCTGGATGAATGTCACTTCTGCATGCAAATATATACCTTTCTTATAGGAATAGCGGCTCATAGTGATGTTTAAAGGTGCAGCAGAAACCGCAGCAGAATAAAGTAAAATGCGAGTTCATAAAAAAAATGCAATAGAGGAAAATCATGTGGGCCGGGAATGTGAACCTGGAATTTTGTTTTGTCTTAATACAGTAACCAGATTAATTAGGGTCCAAATATCGATATAAATATGGTATAAGATAAAAATACTTTGGCCAGGCGGCGCCATGCATGGACCATTTTAAATTCATACAAACAATTAAAACCTCAAGCCTACCTCATAGCGCACTTCCGGCTATCTTTAAAAACAAAATTCATGGCCCTTAGAATGGGAGACCACTGCTCCAAAGACTTGATGCCATCATGGAAAGGCACGCATCAGGGACGAAGTTGCAGGTTATGTGACTACCACAGTGAGACCTTGTGTCACCTCCTGTGCACATGTGAATCTTCCATAGAAAAAAGGAAGAATTTATTGAAACCTATTTTTAATATGCTACAGATCGGCACCTGCAGGCAAGCTGTGACCAGTTGGTTGGGAGCAAGTTCAAACATTCTAATATGTCGCGGGGTAAAATTCATGAACTCTGTAGAGAATTTGCTCCATAAAAAAGAAACAGACCACAGATAAGGCCTGGGAGGAAGTATTTAATTAATGAATGCAAAAACAAATTTTAACCACATGAATTTTTAACCTGTTGTTATTTTAACAGAATTTTTGTACATGTATGCTTTATGGTTGTGATAAACCAAATAAAGTAAATTTTTGACTGACAGATAACACGCATGCCAGTTTAAAACACTGCCCATGACCGACCACCAGCACAGCTCTCAGTAATGATAGCCTATGGAGCATCCTGGACAATCCTACGGTGCATGTCGACATGACATGGGTACCAGTTACAAATACAGATGTGTTTGCGGTGTGCAGCAGCTGTTTTTACATTCACATTTTGCGCTGGAGAGGGGGCCTTTGAAACCTAAAAAAGAGGGAGTCTTACAACGTTCCCTGGTGTTTTGAAATGCATTCTCTGCATCACAAGAGAAGGAACAATCTAAAGGGTTGATTTACTATTGCTATGAATGTTGTGAGACAGAGAGACCAGGACAGGCCTTTTTTTTCTAGGATTATGGGGATGCTGTTATCTTATCAAGCTCTGGGTCACTTCCAGGCTGCCTAGCACCTCACACCTCACACAGACACCTCTGAGCCGAAGTGCAGAGGTACGTGCCTGATGTCTTGCACTTTTTTTAAAGTAAAAAAAATATGCTTAAAATACTTTAAAACATTTCCCACTGTGTTTGCAATTGTGTGCAGCACACATGCACAGTTTGAAAAGGGAAACATGAAAAATCTCCTTATTGCACCTCTCTCAAAAACTAAACCTTTTACGTTCAAAACTCTGTCTACCGTCCTTAGTAGGTTGGGCTTTGCATCACACAACATAGGTTGCAGAATCGAAAGAAAATGACAGGGGAAAGTAAACAGTTCATCAAAGCTTTGCACTGGTTCATGTCACTTTGTGACTTTACAATGGTGCAAACAGTTCATACATCTTCACCAAAATCTCACCAGTGCAGACACATTGTTGTCACTTTCTACTGCCCTACTCTTCACAGTGCCACTGGGGCTACATTACAGTTTGTTTTCTGCACTGTGCTGATGCAGAAGGGGTCCGTGCGTTTCTTTGCCACGTTTTGAACATCGACATTAACTCATAAAATCCTATGCCTTGACAAACACTGACACATTCCACATATAGTATGTGTCATGAAAAGTACAACACACTGAATATATGGAATGTTTGGAGAAATAAAAACATTTCTCCTTTAAGCAGTTCCTTTTTTAGTCAAATCCCTGATTAATATCTCAGTAAATCGAGCTTTGTGTCAAATGCTATAAGTGCTGGTGCTTTAACGCCCACGTTTCACCACAGTAACTTGTGTCACTTACGCAAACAATGAAGACGGAGCTGCTACTCAACCTATGCCGATAGGTGTGCTGTTATAGTAAATATGAAGTAATGCAAGGCGGCGCAAGTCAGATTTACTAAGACTAGTAACCCCGGAAAAGCTGCGTCTTCGCAAGGGAGGTCATTATTTTTATGTGCAGCGCACAAAGAAAAAGGAAAAACGCATCAGAGGATTGTTTTTGTGCAGGAAAGTGCCCCTTACAGAACACATAAACAAACCTGCATGTAATGCAGATAGACCTGCACAATGGCACGAGTCTGCCTGTGTTGGCGCTAGGCAGCACGAAGCACTAGGAGAGAGCTGGATAGCTCCATATCTTACTGGATAGGGCACAGTCCTGCTCTTTTCCTGTCACACAACGCAGTGCCGCAAGTTGTCTTGGTATGTTGTGTGACATTTTAGTAAATCTGGCTCTATATGTCCTGAAAAAGGGAACAGTAAATACCCCTACAAGACCTGCGCTGCCTGGCATCCCTTTTTGTGACTTTGCGTCTGCACTTTAATCAGACCAGAATCGTTAAGACTGCTCCTTTGTTCATTGAACAAAATTATGACAATAACAATACATTGATTCAAAATCATTTAAATTTACGGTATTAACAGCGACAAGCTAGAATCCAAAAGCATTGATGTTTCCCATTGGTTTGCACAGTGAAAGTCCTTTTCATTTGTTGTTGTTAGTGTGGGAGCCTCTGTGTGCTCCTCTCACCGTGTTTACCTTTTTGTTAGCTTCTTAGTTTTTCACAATTCTTTACGCTCTTCCAGGTTTATTTTCCCTCTTCTGGTACAATGTCTAACCGAATCCAGGAGAGTGTCCCTGGTATTCCGCTCTCCGGCACAAGCAGCACAGCCAGGCTCTGTGTCTTAGGGGACCGGGTAATGACTGCACCAGTCACTCTCCGAGCCCTCTTCTTATAGAGAATGTTGCATCTGTATGACTGGACATTGCATTACAATTATACACCTGGGTTACTCAAGTTAGTAGATGTGAGTCCCAGAGGTCTTGTCATTAGTTCTGCTTCTGACTTCAAGAAACAACAGAATAATTTCACTTAATTTTAACACTATGGGGAGAAAGGTATCAGAAACTATTACAGGCCTCTATTGTTGTCCGGAGATACCATCAAAACAAAATGTATCATGGTGCGAACCTTGAATATAGTTTATTGTAAATAACAAGGGGAAACTGAATATTTTCTGTGAATTGTGACATGTTCAATTAAAGAATACTGAAACAGCAGCAGTTTCCCTCGGTTCCCTTAACATGGGTCCAATCTTTGCTAAGAACGTTATGGGAACAGCTGAGCCTCTCTGCCTGTAAGGAGCTAAGAGCATGTAGGACGGGATGAAAGTGCCCGTCCCAGAGAGCTCTGGAGCAGAGGGCTTGGCTGCAAGTGAAGGTGGTACCCCTGTAACAGCAACCGTAGCATCACAAGATTCAATAAAAATGCCTCAAAGATGCAGGAGGAGAGGTACTCAACATGTATGTATGGAAGTGAAGCCTTACCTAATTTTCTATGTCCTCAAAATGATACGTGCACTCCCAAGTCTACAGTCATACTTACACAGTGGGAGTAAAGAGCGGTTAAAAAAATGTGTCACCACAAATGTGTAACCTGCAAGAGTAAAAAAGGGACGGCAATGAAAATCAAAAAGCATAGCTAAGAAGAAGAAGCTGATTTGAGGAACTAGTATAAAAAAATCTAATGCACTCCAAGCTGTTTATAACTAACTCCACTTCAGTCCCGATCTCACAGCTCAATGTTAACCCCATCGCCGCGGGGCTAATTTCCCCGCGGCACGGAGGAGGGGGGCCGCACGCGGCGCCGCAATGCTGATGACGAGCTTGGCTCATCATGCAGCACGGTGGAGCTGTGCTGATGACGAGCTGAGCTCGTCATGACCCTGCCCACTCAATGGAATGCCCAGCACAGCGGGGTAATTATCCCCGCCTGGGCATTCCGCGGAGGCCATGACGAGCTGAGCTCGTCATCAGCACAGCACCACCGTGCTGCATGACGAGCTGAGCTCGTCATCAGCATGGAACAGGTTAATAGCAAGGTTGGCAGCACAACCGAGAATTACTCAAAACAGACTTGCACAGGTGAAAAACGCACAGCAGCAATGTACATGGACAGCAACACATTCACATATCAGAGACTGCATTTGATGATCGCGTTCCTATGCTGAGTAAACTCAACTCAACCTATACTCTCCCTCTCTGACAAGATGCCCACCACTTGGAACAAGTTCTCTGCCTGCCTGACAAAGTTGCTTACTGGGTGAAGACCAACTGTCTCAAATTCTCTGTCTCCATGTTGTGGCTGGCCAAACTAGGACCAACACCAACCTCAAGCACCTACAGCAGGTACCTCACAGAATCATTGACTGTAAACTTGAAATGATCATGTTAGTCAACACCATTACAGCTTCCTGTCCCCCCCCCCCCCAAATGGCTATTGAGTGGTACCTGCAAAATGATTACAGACGCCCTAATCACTAGCAGGTTGGGCTACAGAAACTCCCTCTTTGCCGAGATCAGCAATTCACTCACTAAACGGCGAAAACAATTCAGAACTTGGTAGCCAGAATTATTCTTAACCTCCCATGCAGCACATACACTATACTGCACCTACACCCGATACACAAGCGTGCACAATTCAAACTCCTCACACATTTAATGCACAACACAATCCTGGCCCAGCCTACCTCAAATGCTGCATCTCCTTTCACAAGCTATCCAGACACCTGTCCTAGGGAGATAGAGAACTGGTGCCAAAAGCACACATGCCTGAAAATACTTCTAAGTAAAGGCAGTGGTGTCACCATTACAACGGGTAGGGTTTCTGGTAGAGGCTCTGCATGACACAGGAACCAGCATGACAGTCAGGTGTCAGCTGGTGACAGTAGAGCAGGTCCTGCTGAACACATTCCACTAAGCCCTAGTCACCGGCAATCGTCAGAGCCATCTACTGGTGTTTCTGGTTCTCTTTGAGTGGGGAGGGGGTCTCAGGCTCTTTTAAAGTTGCTGTGAAGCCTGCCATGCATGTAGATTGTCTGTTAGGAAATGTCCTGGAGATGATGGGATTGCGACAGTCGGTCTGTATGAAAACACGGTCCCTGGATGCCCGTGTAGTGTAGTTCCTATATTCCCAATAGGCTCTGCGCATTGGAATAACATAAACAGCAGTGTAGACGTAGGACTGAGGTCATCTAGGTCTCTACTGACTATGTTAGACTTAATTTGTTTTGCCAGCTAGCTCAGAGGTCACTAGAAACTTTCTCAAATGTTCAGGAAAGGGTTAACCGTCCTGATTTAGACAAGAAGGGATTAGTTTCTGACATCCGCATAAACATGACAACTTTGCTCCCCCTGAATAGAGAGTGTATCTCTAGAGTCGTGTGAAAACAATAGACAGCTATTTCACTCAGTCAATCGTGCATGCTTAGTTCCACCAGAGTGCAGAGAAATAGAGGAATAGGTCGTTTTCAATAAAAAGGTGTCATTTTATTGAGCAGTCTTCTTTCTCATGCAAGAGAAATGAATTGCCACAATTGCAATACTTATTATAAAGTAAAGCGCGTACAGTAAAAGTAGTATTATGAAATAATACTGTAAAAGCATTGATATGGTTTCTTAGCCATATGATAATTTAAAATGGATAAAATATATACATACATAAAAACATTGACTAACAAACTCAACTGGTGCTTCTAAATACGCCTACCCTGGTGTACCTGACCTGCAGTTTTAAGTTAAGTTAAGTTTTTGCAAGTATCGGAATCAAGAATTCTCTCTAAGGTTTTAATCAGCTCCGTACCTTACTTATAGAATGAAGGAGGTCTTGTATCTCGCTTCTCAGGACTTGATCTCCCAGCAACCCGCGAGGGTGACTTGGGAACACCGAAGCTGGATTTTCTCGGCTGGAGAAAAAGACAGCATCTCTCTCAGTGCGTCAAGGGGAGGGGCGGTTTCCTTCGGCTCTCATAACAGCTGGGCTCCCGGGCAAGTAGAACGTCACTCTGCTCCCAACCACCGTGTGTTTGCTTAAGGCAACGTTGGTATATTTATACCTGAAAGTTGCCGGGTTTGACGTAAGGTTGGACATAAGACGTCACTAAGAACTAACAGTTCTTTCTGGACTCCAGGAGTTCTTGTGCAAATCGAAACAATAGCAGGGGGGTTTCCCGGGCTGCTGGAGGCTTGGTTTGTTTAAAGAACGCGTTGTGCTTTCTAGGAGTCTATGGGAGTAGTCTTGCCGTGTTTTGAACTGCATGGGCTATTACTAAATATGGATATGATTCTTATGCCTTTATAAGGATATTATTTGTAATAACCACATAAGGGCATGAATCGGGAATATCGAATTAGGGTCCTAGATAGAAATACAACACCCACTCCACGTATTAATGTCCATCATTACTAAATAATAAGCAATATAAACATATAACGATGCATAAGTGTTTTCCAACCCACCCCAAAATACATAAATTGCATTTGAAATGGTGTATGGTTTACACAAAAATGAGTATTGGTACTGTACGCTTTTCAAGCAGGGTTATCATTCATGTAAATGCATATATATATATATATCAGCTGAATGAATTGCAAAAATTAAACTTGAAATGGCTCGGTATACAGAAGAGAAGGTCGAGACCATTTCATCACATATTTATACGATATTGTACATGTGCTAGAGGCTGAGGTAAATATTGTCTCTAATGTCTCTAAAAAATAGAAGCTCTGTTCTCTAGGAATAGTTCTACTTTAAGCAGAGTACCATGTGCCAAAAAAATGAAATATTTTGGAAGTGGAAAAATGATTTCGCTTTCTGGGGAAAAATAGTTCCAAATGTTTTCAGTAGCGTCGTTTATCAAAAACTGAAGGCCGAATTCATAGTTCAGGGAACGCTGTGTGCTCATTGTTTTTAAAGGTTATTCTCGTTGTTAGGAGAGGACATCATATCAGACAGACTCGCAAAAAATTGGTCTACAACATCGGGTGAAAGTTCAACCAAGTTTGAAAATACTTTAACTGTGCAGTTCTGTGCGTGATTGCTATAATCGATGTTTGGATCAGCAATGCTCACAGAAGGTTGTACCTGTTTGATGCTGCTTTCTTCTCGTACTTCACCGCCACCTTCTCGTAATTGTGAAGTCTCAACAAATGCCGTCATCAGACGTTGCATGAGTCGTTACTGGACAAAGCAAAGTGTTGATATCCATTGGTACTGCTGATGGTAGTGTAAGACAGACGTCCAACACGCATTCTTATCCGCATAGCAGACATCGAAGCACAGGTAAGATGCAATCCTGCCGGATTGGTCTGAATGAAAGAAACCAGATTGTACTCAGATCTCTAAGCTGGGCCTATCCGAGGACCTTAGTGATACGGTCTCGGTATCGTATTGCTAGGATCGTTTCTTCCATCGTTGCAGGAGTCTTGTCTGTGGATTGGCTTGCCATATCGGAGCAAAAGGAACAAAAATAAAATTTGTGCCAGGAGTCCCAAAATTAAAGGTAGGCCACCAAAGACAGAATGGATAAAATTCGGGAAGATGCCCAGAACTGTTTCAAAGGGTGCTAACAGTCCCGAAAAAACTGTCTTAAATACATGTGCGATGCCACTGGTATCAGACATGTTTAAGATTTGACTTAACATTTCTACGAAATGCACGGGGCAATTTGTCAATAAAAGGGTATGTATCTCTGCTGCTCTCCTTGCAACTTGCAGATCATACGTTTCTTTGGACGAGGTCAGAGGCACAGTAGTCTGTAAAAGAATAGACTTCATTCTGCTTAAAGTATCAATTCGAATAGAAGAGATATTCACATAAGGCCATATTGCGGCCTCCATGTCTGGATTGCTGTTTGGATACAATACTTGCATACAGCAAACAACCCTGGAAGTAGCAGTTACGAGATAGCATTCCCCTGGCACCATTCCACAACAGCTGTGATCCTTTATTAAAACGTAGCTACCGTTGGAAAGCTGTCTGAAAAAGGGCTCTACCTGTTTTGCAAGAGTGCCCTGCAGGTGACATGAAAGGTTATTTGAAGACCCTTCGCAGGCTCCATGCAAGTTAATACCTTGACACAGAAGTGTACCGCTTAGTGATTTTATACAATTATTGCCACTAAGTAATACCTCCTTTTTCCCTTCACTATAACATTTGTGTGTGTAAGGTAAATCCCAGGTTGATTTGATGTATCCTTTACCCAACCTTTCATACTGGCCTGCTGGTACATATTCTTGGCAATATTTAAACTGGAAAGTTGTTATCGGAATTGTAATTGTTCCGTGTATTATCCATTCAATGACAGGTCTCTCTGACATTGTCAATGGTAATCTCTGAAGTTTTTCAATGCTCAGAATCGTATAGTCTGCTCCTTTTTGTGCCAAACTGATTTGTTTATCAGTAAGGTTAAAGATTGAAAATAATGACGTTACGTTGATTAGACACCATGGCACGTAGCCTGAACGTAGGTTTTGCAACGTCCAGCCAAGCTGTACAATAGAATGCAATTGGGACTGACCATGTTGTAACATTAGCAAGTCTTGCTCTATTATATCAAAGGCAGATGATACAATGCTGTCCAGTGAATATATTCTGGAGGACAGAGTCGTTATGCCATTGTCCACTACAGAAAGTGATTTTTCCAAATTTATACGATCAATTTCTCATATTTTTTCCGCTGTTTCAATTTGCATTACTTTCCAAACTTCGTTGTATGCAGCGTATATACCGGCCGCTATGAAACGTTTTTGACGCTGTTTGAGAGGTCCCATTATGAAATCTCGCAAGTCAGCACCTTCTTTAAGTAAAGTCAAGTGTTGCTTAATTTCAGCCAGTGTGGATTTCTGTAGCCACTCAAGGCATAATTTCCCTACACGGTATGTTGTAACTATCCCTGGATGTTGTCTCTGGGAGTATCTTGGGTCTGGCCTGGTCAGTTTGAACCCCTGTGTTTTGTTCAGGAATCTATCTTGACAGTAATTTGTGTCTGTGGGCCAGATCAACCATTTTTTCCAATCAGGATTTGTTCTATTTTGGTGAAAAATATGGGATACGTCTATTTCACATCCATAGTGCTATTACTATCAGGTATGGGTTTCGGAATAGACGGTTTGTTTAAGTCTTTTATCTTAGCTAAGCCAAGACAAGTAGTTTGTTGAATGGTATCATTCAGGAATATTATTTGTTCTGGGATCATGCAGGCTCTAAATAATGATTCTAGACCTTGTACCTGCCAGTCTTTTGTACCCCAGATGGCTTTTGTTTCAATTTTATTTTTCCAGAACTCAAAACCAAATATAGACATTTTGTCATAACATTTTTCAGAATAAATCAATTAAGTATTTGTCAACATTGTTTTCATTCCTGTTTTGTTTAACATTTTAAAATAAAACGTTTCTGGATCACTATTGTTAAACCCTGAGAAGTATGGAAATTTGTCATAGAACGTCTTCAAACTGCCTTTTGGTGGAGTTGGACAATGTTCCCATTGATTATAATTAAAAACATTTCTAGGTTGTGCAGATTTATGCAAATAGTGATGACCATAGTGGTTGTAACAGTATAATTCTTCATAATTTGATGAACCCTGTAAATAATCATGTTCTGTGAATTTAGCTGAAATTACTAAATCTGACATCATATTATTAATATTTTCAAAGTCCCAATCATCAGAGAAACTACTTGGTATCACAATGTCACTGAAGGAAACCTTAAACTGGTGTGGATACTTTAAGAGCTCAATCGAGCCATAAATATCATAGTCAGTCAGGTGCTGTCTGCCACGCCCACACTCGGCACGGACATGGCGGGAGGATGTGGTCTTTATATACATTGTTCCGAGATGGAGGGCGCCACCAGCTGCTCTACGTATTGACCCGGCACTGATCGTGGGGTAGGTGTAGACGGTAATGACCGCACACCATTAAGATAAGCTGAGCTTCAGATACCGTATCTGCCGCTCCTTGGATCACGCTGCTAACGATTGGGCAACGTGCACTTTGGCCTACCTGATCCCACCCTTACCTCCACTGTCGTGATTTGCACTACAGTGATGCCTCTATCCGTGTAAAGCTCATGGATGTCTACTGTTGATGTTACTGGCCTGTGGGTTCGGTCGTACCGCGTCCGCTGGTCCCTCTGCAGGTTCCTCTGCTGGGGATCGGGTGTTCGCGTGTTGTCCCTTTCGGCAGGCTGGTGGCGTCTAGCAGCACTCTTGGCCTCAACTACTACAGTGCGACTATGGGGCTACCACGATACTCACACAGTGCGAGTTTTGGGGGATATCTGTGAGGCGGTCATCTGCCCGTGTTGTTGCCAACGAGCCCCTTGTGATCAGCTACATTACAAGTAGTCCTCCCTGCCCTGCCCTTTATTGGCATCCAACCTGGCATATTCTTTCCTCTAGGTACCATACCAAACTCTGTGCAGGTCCCACGGGAGCAGACTGCGAGGCACCCTAGGACAACCCTTAGGGTAAGGATACAACTCCATACCCCTACATTGTCCTCAGTCTCCTTTTGAGCTTGTTTTCACTTCCATAATGCTTTTTAGCATCCTGGCTTTTAATTGTGTGTGTGCAATATGTAGATGTATCAACGATCTACTAGGCAATAGAGCCTTATACTGACTACATTTCTCTATTGCTTTCACATTGGCCTGCCTTTACTGACCTACTGGATAAGGTTGTGATTTTTCCTAAATTTTCTTTCTTTTCACATTGTGTAGTACGTTACACCTAGGTCCTGAAGAATTGCCAGATGGCAAGAAACACGTTGACCTGACCAGAGGATTGTAGCTAATTTACTGTGAGCCTTCCCAGTTTATATCTCCCCTCCCACCCCTTTTAACCAAGGGAGTCTACCACCTCAATAAAGCATATTGTGGATTGACTCATCTTTTTTAATTCACCTTCACTTCACGACTACACTTCTTTTGCCCTCTCACATGCATGCACCATATGGCTGGAACAAAAGATCTCTGATAAAGAGCCCCTTTACGGGTGCCCGTCAGACATTGCAGCACCAGTCTGACGAGGAGCAGAACCCATATGATGAAGCATGACACCTAGCTTGCTGGGTGTGTGACGGTTTTAGTTCCAAAAGGGGAATTTCCCCCTTTTTCCTTTATTCTACAATGTACATTCACTCTGTCCTATTATTCCCACTGGGGAACTTTGTACTCTCTTTGTGTTACAAGAACAAATGGTACCTTGAAAAATAAATGGACGGATACTGTTACTGGGCCTAACAAAGGAGCCAAGCAGAAAAAGTAACAACAAATCAAGGAGAAAACCCTAGTATGCTCTAAGGTCTCGAAATTATCTGATAAAAGTGTCCGCCCTAGCAAATTCAGACATGTGCAAAAATGGGTCACTGCCAAAGCGGATGACAAAACTCTCATATCAAGATTATCAGGTTCCTCTCCTAGCAATGAGGTGCTACCACCTACTAATACTAGTCCCAGCCTGACTAATCATATGGTTACTACATCTGGGTATCTACATTTAGCTGGAAGTATGGTAGCTACTGGATTAGAACCCTCTCCTCCTTCAGTAACACTTGCTACATGTAATACATCTAACATAGAAGGAGTGCAACTATTAGCCTGTACCAAAACCATAAAGCCTTCTTTGACCTCTATCCTCCAATTGCTTCATTTTTTTTTTTTTTTTTGCAGAATTAGAAACCAGTTCACAATATAGATCAACCAGTACACTCAGGGCGTCACAATGCATAGACAAAGTAATCATAAATTCGTACACAGCTAATTAGCCCACAACCCGGGGGCCGGGCGGCACATCGATTCATATGCCCAGCAAAAGCGCCACAGTGGTTACCCCAGAGGGGTGTCTGGTCAATGACATCATTTAGTATCTGCATTTTACCCCCTAAATTCCCACCCCTCCCATTGCACCAGCCAGCACGCTCCAGCATCCTATGTAAGCGATATCTGATTTGTACCCCTGATCTTGCTCCTATCTACCAGTGGTCGCTTGTGGTGTCAGTCCAGGGTATATCAATTGTCATCCACGGTAACCTATTTGACCCCACCCGGGGACCCACGCTGTGTGCCTAGCCCTAGGCTTAGCCTCAGACACTCCCAGAACATAACCTTGGTGCCTAACAACCCTCCCCAAACAATCCCTACCTCCCTCCTCCCCCCTCAACCGCTGCTGATGTGGGCATAGTCCTGTTACAATAAGAATGGAGCATGCTACAAATCGGGTGGTGCCATTGTTCTTTTAAGCCTCATGTAGCCCCAAGTGTTCAGTGTGTTTATTCTTCGTCGTCCACCATGTAGTCACGCAACGCTTGAACTATCATCTCCCACACTCTCGCCATCTCCAAGCTTTTATCATTGTCAGTCCAAGCAGCTTGTCTCATTCGGAGCACACTCTCATATCCAGACCATTTCAGAAGCTCATTCATCCATCTCCTTACCGACGGACCCTCCTTGGACTTCCAGTGCCAGGTAAATTCTCTTTGGGCCAGCATGAGCCCTAGATCAATGAATTTACTCGTTATTTTTGTGTTCTTCGTATAAGGAAACCAAAGCAATAAGCACGCAGCCATGTCAAAGTCCACTTCCCTGTCAGTAACCACGTTCAGGAGTTCCCCCACTTCCGGCCAATACGTCCCCAATTTCGGACAGCCCCATAGATCCTCCAATTGCTTCATGAACAAAGGGCTGAGTTCCAAAGTAGTTTAAGTCAGGCTAGAGCAGATATCTGCCTGATAAAACAGGGTTTGTCAGAGGTCTCAGCTAAAGTAGCTGCCATTACATATGAAAAACAGAGGTACAACAGCATCTGTCAAATGTTGAAGATACTGTCACAGCAACAGTAAATACAATGGAAATTCATGAAACTCATTTCTCATTCCTCAGAAGTAAGGTTGAAGATCTCGAAAACAGACAACGCAAGAATAATCTTTGACTTTTTGGTATCCCTGAAGAAAAGGAGGGAGCTGACTCTCGGGCCTATATCGTTCAATTATTTCAAAAATCATTCCCAGATCTCTCTGATTGGGACTGTAATTCCCAGATTCAAAGGGCCCATAGACTTCTTCTATTTCTGAGTTAAGAGGCAAGAGTAAATAGACAACATCCCAGGCCTATAATTGTCTATTTTGGAAACTTTTTACTAAGACAAGCCGTGTATTCTCGAGCTCGACCAGGGATGAACATTTTGCTCACATTTTCTGTGAGATCAGACCTTTACAAAGAAACAATGGAACGACGCTCGAACCTACGCCAACTGATTGATCCCATGAAGGCAGCTGGTGCACAAGTATTCCTTCAAGAGCCTGCAAAACTTAAAGTCATACGTGGTGGACACACTTGGATGCTCCACTCAACCGCAGAGGCCCAGAAAATTCTTAACTCCTGGAAGATCTCAGGAAGACCGGACGCTTAAAAACTGAGAGTACATTTAAATGATCTGCTATCGACTTGTCTCAAAAGAAAAGGGGAATATATATATATATATTCACTGAAAAACCATAGGTTTCACACATTATAGTTAGGAATTAGCATTTCAAAACCTTTGAAATTCACTGAAAAAATCATAGGTTTCACACCAGCTGGTCATACAAAACCTTTGAAATTCCCCCGTTATAGTTAGTTCAGCTAACTATAACTCGCGCGCCCGCAATGCACTGCTGATGACGTCACATATTACATCACTCATGACATGGTCAGTGACATTACTCATGACATCATTGATGAGATCTCAAATTACATCACTGATGACATCATCCTTGTGAAAGAGTGGCAGACCTCCACTCAATCTGATATAACCTTTGATACACATATTCAAAAATAGAAACAAAAATTTTCAAGAAAATGGAGACACCAATACCACTGATTACCGCTCTGCTTTATGCAGACGATGCTGTCATTCTGGCGCGTACTCCGCGTGAGTTACAGAAATCCCTGAATAGGTATACGGACTTCATGGGTGAATTGGACCTACATGTGAATGTTAAAAAAACGTTTGTCATGGTAGCAGGCAGGGGAAAAAACGAGCAAAGGACATCTATCTCAAAAACCAAAAACTTGAGGTAACTGCCCAGTACCCGTATTTGGGAATCATGATTGACGAAAGGCTGAAGTGGAGGCCAGCAGTAGAGGCAAGGTGCCATCTTTTTAAAAGAGCCGTAGTGGCCCTGATGAGCTTCTCTCAGAGATTGGGGAGGAGGGCACCAGTGGGGCTACTAAAAATTTAGAGTGCCAAGTGTCAGGCTATTGCAGTGTATGGGGCGGGAGTCTGGGGACACGTAGACGTTAGCGCCCTTCCGGTGGCAGAAAACACCTTCCTCAGATTCCTTCTAGCAACACCAAGACGTACCTCAATCTACGCATCCCATTTGGAACTTGGAATCCCTTACCTGGAGGATTTGTTAAAGATCCAGCCATTATTGCTTTGGAGGCGCATCTGGACCTCTGATAAAAATGCGCTCTTGACCAATCCTCAAAAATAACATGGCTTCGATACATCAGAAACTTCCTCAAGAATCTTGGCTTGGAGAAGTATTATCTTCAACCTGAAGGTATCATTGATCTACCAAAGAAAGCGTTGAAAGAATTGGCCCTGAGACACTTGAAGTCCTTGAGGCTGACTTCTGAGTCGACAAAACCTTCGGTCCTGCATGCCAACTTGATTCAGGTCACATACTCCATCCAGCCGTATTTAACATTACAGACTAGTACGCAGAATAGAATATTACTGACAAGATTCAGATTAGATTTTTTTCATAGATTAGTAGCCTTTCCCGAGAGAAATAGATGGGAATTAATTCTCCCTGTTTGTCCCTGTGATGAAGAATCTGCACAGACTAATTTACATACAATATTGTTTTGCAAATTCCATCATCCACACAGGAAAATTTGGCTACTACCACTATTAAGGCGTTGGGGACTTAGACAGTGTTGCCCCGCAATGCTACGCCTCCAACTGCTAGAATCGGAACTTGTTTGCTATCTTGTCCTAAATTTTCTAAAATGCGTTATGAAGCATAGGAAACATCTGTAAAATTTATGTTGGATCTAGCTTCAGATGACGCAATGATATAACTGTTTTAAACATACTAATTTGTCTTTGTCTGAATTTTATCCTGTAATATGACCTTTCGTTTAACATGAAATTGTATTATCAAATGTTGCTTTTATGGTTTTCCAATGTGTAAAGCCGTATAAAGAATTATTATTATTATTATTATTATAATTCAGTCATTTTACCAAATCGGTATTTACCGATTCGGTAATTGCCATTGATTCCTATGGGCCTTGAGGCCATATAGTATTCAGTGGTAACTAACGAATATTTAAGGGCCTGTGGCACTGTTTTAAAAACAAAGAAGTGTAAACAAAAGTGAACACAAAAGGAAAGAGGTGTGAGAAACAGAGAGAAAGAAGTGCACTGGAGGAAGTGCAGTGCCAATAAATGAAGGTTTACTAACAGGTAAGAAATGGATAACAGAGTGAAGAAAGGAGAATAAGATCAAACCTAACAAAATAAAGAAAGAGAGAAACTGACTGAGGTAAAGAGGAGGAGTGGTAGAAACAGAGAGCAATGAAGATTAACTGTAAGGGAGACACAGGTAAAGAAAGAGGTAGCAAGGGACTGAAAAAGATTGAGGCAGTTATTCTGTCACAACAAGAGAGTGATAACAAACTTAATTTTGATTCTCATACTTACATTATAAATAATGAAAACTTAGACACTGATGCGAAAAAAGTTTTTTATTTCTTATACTTACCTTCTAAGATATAAAAAAAACTGACAGAAGCAGCCTAATGGAACAAGGGCGAGGTGAGTGAGAGAAGGACACTGAAGTTGAAGAAAGACAAATGATAGAGGGTGGATAAAGTCGAGTGAGCGTGAAACATTGGGACTGAGTGATTGACTACACACAAGGAGTAAAGGAAGGAGTGATAGAAGGAGACTCAGTGAGGGATCAAAGAACGGAAAATGAGGTAGTGTAGGTGAGGGAAAAGGAGTAACAGAATGAGGTGACGAAGAGAGTCACACTAAGAGACAGGGAGCGATGGAAGGATAGACAAAAAGAGAAATAAAAAAGTTTTTGGGGTCAGTCGCACTTACCTTATAAATGAAATACCTGTGGAAACGAAAAATCAAATCAGTTATAATACATTATTCACAATACAAGAGACAAAACAGGAGAAAAAGGAAAGAGGAGTTAGGGAAGGAAAATGAAGGAGAGGGAAGGGGCATTGAATTTAAGTATGATAAACACTTTAAAAAGAAGTCTACCCTGTAAACTAAAAGATAAAAATTGTTAGCACACACAGCTAACATTATGGAAAAAGATGAAAATATAATTCCTTAATTCACATACACACACAGTGTGACCCTTGTCAAAAAATGTTAAGCCACACATTTTATCAAAAAACATTTAGCATGGAAAATCATTTTACACACAGAGTACAACCCATTTAAATGAGCACTTCACTACAATGCAGAAACCTGACTCATTTTCAAAATACAACAGTAATGAAGCCCAATATGCTTGTTATGCTTCCAAATACTGCAAACAGCACTCTCTCTATATTACTCACCTTTAAAATCGCTTTTGAAAATGTAGAACAGTGTGAAACACACACCACATTTTCTTAAGCACAATCCCTGAACTGCAGCTCAGACACTGGAAACAGAAATGGCAGTTTCCCACTCATTCTTCTCACTTATTTCTGCTCATAACCAATGAAATGTCTTCCCACACTATTTCAAAACTAAACTAACATTTCAATTGGTTCTACATTTCCACCCTTTCAAACTCACATAATATTCACCCATCCCCCTACTGTTCATTCAACCAGTTACCATGGTAACTCCCACCTAAGAAGGAACAGAGTTTAAATGTTCATCATACTATGTTGCAAATGAATCCATCAAGGTTGTTGGAGCTTCCAATATAACAGCTAATCATGTGCAATGTTCCTTTCAATGACCTTTTCTGAACCATTAGAATTGCTTGTTTTAAAAAACAAAACTATGCACCCTAATATGCTCTTTTGCATTTTCAGAAAGCACCAATCATTTCTTAAGCTTCAAGTGCAGTGAATATCCTCCTCTTTTTTTTCTAAACTGCGAGCTTTCCAACTGCCATTTCATTTACAGCCCTCATCTGAGTACAACCAGACCTGCCTTGAACATGCTTTCAGTATGGTTTGTAGGACAAAGCTTTGTATTCTGGTCTAAAAGGTATGCAATAAACAGAGGAATTTTAAACCTTGATTTACCAAATGTGGATATTTTATGGATTGGCCAGAGAGGATTGAGATGTCACAAATTGATACCATTGGTGAAATCCTTCATCCATCTCCCACATCCTGACCTCATAATTGTGCACTGTGGTGGAAATGACGTATGCACTTTGACAGGGGTTGGTCTGGAAATGCTATTGAAGGACATCTTTGGACAATTGATGTCACTTTTTCCTCAAACTGCCTTTGTCTATTCCAATATATGCCAAAGGCAAAAATTTAATTGGTCCAATCAATTTTTTCCGCAGATTGAGAAAGTAAGGAAACATGTAAATAAATCTGTTTCTGCATACATGAGAGACTATGGAATGGGTTGTATATACCACAACAACTTGCATTACAACATGCAAGGCATCTATAGGACAGATGATGTACATTTCACTGATGAAGGGAACAAAGTCGTTCTCCGTAACATCAGACTCTGCATTGGTACTTACTTGTAGGTACCAAAAAAAATACAATGAACACAACAGCTCTTTTTAGAGCCAACTAACATGTAAACACTCAAATATGATTTTTAACTTAATTCTTTTTATTAATTTTTACTGAGGTCCGCGCACCGAGCACTCACTGAGCACTCCCCGTGCACAGACCTATCGTGTTTTCTGGTATTTTTTAAAAAATAAACATTATTTTTAACCTTAGGAGTCCTTGAAGAACCTCCTGAAAAGACCTAAGGGGTCAGGGACAGTCTACCCTACCCCCTTCCCACGTTTTTAAGTTATATTTTTCACTCTCTTCTGAAACCACAAAATGGCGGCGAAAGGGTTCGCGCACCGTACATGCACCGAGCACTCACGGTGCTTGGACCTATTGGAATAAAAAATAATAATAATAATAAATAAATGGAAATGGACATTGTCTCCTCTGTAGATACCTTGAAGGTTGTAATGCAAGTTATTATGGTATATTGAATCTGTACTGTAGTCTTTCAGGAAAGCAGAAACAGATTTGTTCACATGATTCCGTCCTTTCTCAATGTGTGGTCAGAATTGGCGTAGGAGGTCATGAGTTCCTACTCTGGTGAAACACACGTGTTATTCTATATACTTAGTTATGTTGTAAACTAGTGAATCAGAGACAGTCAGTAAAAGAAAGGATGCAGGACATGAAGAACACAAAATTGTATCACTTTACTACTACCTCATAAATTACATTTAAATAAGTATAAAAACTAAAACAAATGTTTCATTAATAAATTTAAATTAATTTTTCAGAATTTTCAAAATCTTAAAGAACTTGAAGCTTTTCTTCATCAGAACTTTCATTCATCAAAGTGTCTTGAAATGATTCATCCAACTCAACAATGTCTACACACTCCATTAATTCCATGTCCAGTGTGTCATCCAAAAAATCTCCCTCATGTTCTTCATGATTTGGTTCATCTATACAATCAATAAACGTTGCTGTGATTTTGATGTCAAATGACACTTCATTTTCAGCCATTATTGAAGTTAGTGTACTATTAAAAGAAAGAGAAAGACAGTGAGATGATGCAGGGTAAGAGTGAAATAGGGCAGAGAAAAACTATTAAATTCTATATGAAGAGTTACTACTGTGTACATTCCATACAAAAGTACCTCAGACACTATAGTCACAAAATGGCCCTATTTCCCTGGACAGTGTATAGTATTAAGCAAGAATTAGAAATATAAAACACTGCATCTGATGTTGCCCTACTCAATCCATAAGTATAACAGAAAAACATTAAATAACTAACAGAAAACATTGTTCCTATTAACTTAAAGTGAACAACAGAGTTCTCCTTACAAATTAACAACTCACCTTCTAGAAAGCTGTTTTACAGTAACATCTGTCTTAATCTCACACCTCAGAAGTATACCTCAAACACTAAAATCTCAAAATGGCTGTGTTTCCCTCTAATTTTTCATACATATTCAAATACCCAGCCAATCACATTTCATCACACACAAAATCAAAACCAAAGTAAAATTTTAATTGGTTCAAATTATCAACACATTCAAACTCACATAATCTTCAACCTACCCCCAATGCTCTCTACCAATTACCATACTAATTCTCCACAAAATAACTACCAAAACCCAAAGGTGAAAGAGTCATCATTCAATGTTGCACTCAACCAACATCTAAACACTGAAACTTGTTATTTTAATGTATTTCTTTTTTGTCTTTTTGAGCACTGGTTGGCGCACGGTGCGCAGACCCCATGATTTTAAAATTTTTATTTTTTATTTTTTTCAACCTTCGGGATCCTTTACAGACCCCATGACAAAACCTAGGGGGCTCAGGAATCTCTACCTTGCCTCCTTGTCAACTATTACACTTCTGTTTACAACCACTCTCATCTGCCACAAAAACAAGATGGCGGACAACACTTCCTCATTTCGACTGACTGGAATGTTGACAGACGTCCAACAGCCAATCAGAATTCCGCGTGCGCACGCAAAGGTCCGCGCACGTGCAAGGGCGGAGCATGCCCGTTCCCGCACCGTGACCCACCCATAGATATATAATTTGAAAAAAGTCAATTTTCTCAACAATTACTGGAGGGATTTTCACCAACTATACAAAAGGCACTTCTGCATACCAGGCTCTACCATTTTGTCAAGTTTGCATTGATTCCATTCAGCCGTTCGGGCTGTAGCTGTGTCTAAAGGTCCAATGAAAAATTGCATTGGACTCAATTTCACATTCAATTTTCTCATAAACTACTGGAGGGATTTACACCAAACATACAAAAGGCACTGCTCCATACCAGTCCCTACCATTTTGCAAAATCTGGTGTAATTCCGTTCAGCCGTTCGAGCTGTAGCCTTGTCAGAATGTCCCTATGGAAATGAACATGGGGAAAACACGTTTTGGGACCCCTTTTTTTCTCAGCCCCCGCTTGACGAATCCCCCCAAAACTTGAAGGGAAGGAGCAGAGCGCAGCAAGGCAAATTTGAGGAGAATTAAAGGCAGATCCCTCAATCGGCGCCAAAGTTATTCCCAATAGAATGTTCGGCATTTCCTATAGTAACTAGGTCCTAACTATATATACCTACTGGCTATAGCCAGTAGGTAATATATATATATATATATATCCAAGAGCCAGCGTCTTTCTCCACACGCTCAGGAATTCTCCCAGCAGCAAGGGATCACGCAGACACGAACCAGTTGAGTGCTAAAGGTTTTTTATTTAGTGCAAGTTAGCCGCATGACGTTTCGGCTCAAAGGAGCCTTGTTCACATGACACATATATATATATACTAGCAGCCCGTCCTGACGTTGTCTGGGTATGAATTGCTGCCGGCCAGTAATATATTGTTTTGTAGGATTTCATTTTGATAGCATTTCTTATCTGTGACAGGCCTGTGAAACGCTCCGATTCACAGTGCACTGCTGATGCACTTAAGAGTGCGCGAACTCGAGTTTCCCTACTTTATTTTTCCTTGCAAAATTATATAGCGCAAACTCGACAACATGGCCTGAGCACAATTTACATTACAGAAGAACACATTCATTTGTGGTAGGCACGGGGATGCAAAGCGATTTGCCTGGAAGCACAGGATGTTGAGCTCATGCTGAGATTCGAACGTAGCTCCCCAGTTCTAGAAGGAGGTTCAGGAGGTGTGTCTAAAAGTGTATGTTGGTGCTGGCCATCAATGAGAGAGACCTGTGCATTTTTCAAATCGGGGGAGAAAAAATATGAGTATGTTGATGGAGATGTGGGCCGCCGTGCCACCAATGTACTTACCGAGGGAGGGTAAACACCCATTATTCCGCAACTTTTTTTCCGCATGCCATCACTCCGCATACTTTCATTACAAAAGTACCATGACTCCGCAATGCCACTATAATGCATGACATTACATTTTATATGCTTTTACTACGCATACATTTACAACAAAATTCGTTGTAAATGCATGAATGGTAAAAGCATGCTTTTTTATGTTTGGATAAAGTATGGGTATAGGGGTATATGTTTTGGGGTACTGAGGTATATGTTTTGGGGTGTTTGGGTATTTTAAGGGTTCAGATATAGTTTTGGATTATGGGGTACAGGGGTCGTTTTAGGGTTTCGGGATAGGTATGGGTTTTGGGGTACAGGGGTATTTTTAGCGTTCAGGGCTAGGTTTGGGTTTTGGGGTACAGGGGTATTTTTCGGGTTCATGGCTAGGTTTGGGTTTTGGGGTACAGGGGTGATTTAGGGTTCAGGGGTAGGTTTGGGTTTTGGGGAACAGGGTTATTTTTATGGTTCAGGGCTAGGTTTGTGTTTTGGGGAACAGGGGTATTTTTAGGGTTTAGGGGTAGGTTTGGGTTTTGGGGTTGGGTATTTTAAGGGTTCAGGGCTAGGTTTGGGTTTTGGGGTAAAGTGGTACTTTAGGGTTCAGGGGTAGGTTTGGGTTTTGGGGTACAGGGGTATTTTTAGGGTTCAGGGCTAGGTTTGGGTTTTGGGGTACAGGGGTAGTTTTAGGGTTTAGGGATAGGTTTGGGTTTTGGGGTACAGGGTATATGTATAGGGTTAAGATGGGTTAGTGTTTAAGGGTGTTGGGGTATTTTAAGGAGTAAGGGTGGGTTATGATTAAGGGGTGCAGGGATATTTAAAGGGAGCAGGGTGGGCACCCGGAGCTGGAATGTACAGAACATGGGAAGAAAAAACAATGAAATATTGGGCACAACGCTTGCTTTTTTTCCCCGTAATCACGTGCCCAGCACACGCCCACAGCACACAATATGAGGCATGAAGGGTGGAATGTACCACACTCCCCCAGCGTTTGTCACGCCCCCAGCACATGCCCACAGCACAACGAAGACACGCCCACAAGGGACTACTTTTCTGGCACGGTTCTTTTATCTTTTAAATGTATATGATGGGCGTCTGCATAGCCTATGTCCTTCTGCTGCAACTGCCCTTTCCAACGCTGTATTGGGTGTTGTGATTGGTGCTGAGGTTCCTGAGATTACCCACCTCAAAGGTTTGGGCTCTCTCTTTATTATATTAGCATATATATGTCCCTGGGGGCCCACTGGAGGGCTGTTTTAAATGAAATGATTACCGCAATGAAATACACCGGACCCACTATGGTGTATACTACAAAGGAGGCACCACGCCTACTACAGGAAGAACACTAAAGCCTCAGAGCACCAGAATGCACTTGGATTTAATCACTTGCTGAAATGTCAATGAAATAAAAGACAAGCTGGAAAATGCCTCCTTTGAATTACTGTGCCTTCCTTGCTGGCCTGTGAACAAGGAGCATCACAGCTCCGAAACGCGTAAGGCAGAATTAATTTACCCGAGGGGAGGAGAGACGCTGAACAGTGATTGAGACCGAGATTCGTGTGCACTCCGAAGCGCTGGTCCTTTGAACTATAAAATTATGGCGGCAGTCCACTGTCGCGGAGTTGCACCGCCCGGAAGAGGGGCCACGGAGATAATGGAACTTGCTAATCTCCGAGTGGGAAATTCGATCTATCTCAGCATCGGAAGACCTCTGTCCCTGGGGGCCCACTGGAGGGCTGTTTTAAATGAAATGATTACCGCAATGAAATACACAGGACCCACTATGGTGTATACTACAAAGGAGGCACCACGCCTACTACAGGAAGAACACTAAAGCCTCAGAGCACCAGAATGCACTTGGATTTAATCACGTGCTGAAATGTCAATGAAATAAAAGACAAGCTGGAAAATGCCTCCTTTGAATTCCTGTGCTTTCCTTGCTGGCCTGTGAACAAGGAGCATCACAGCTCCGAAACGTGTAAGGCAGAATTAATTTACCCGAGGGGAGGAGAGACGCTGAACAGTGATTGAGACCGAGATTCGTGTGCACTCCGAAGCGCTGGTCCTTTGAACTATAAAATTATGGCAGCAGTCCACTGTCGCGGAGTTGCACCGCCCGGAAGAGGGGCCACGGAGATAATGGAACTTGCTAATCTCCGAGTGGGAAATTCGATCTATCTCAGCGTCGGAAGACCTCTGTCCCTGGGGGCCCACTGGAGGGCTGTTTTAAATGAAATGGTTACCGCAATGAAATACACAGGACTGACTATGCTGTATACTACAAAGGAGGCACCACACCTACTACAGGAAGAACACTAAAGCCTCAGAGCACCAGAATGCACTTGGATTTAATCACGTGCTGAAATGTCAATGAAATAAAAGACAAGCTGGAAAATGCCTCCTTTGAATTCCTGTGCTTTCCTTGCTGGCCTGTGAACAAGGAGCATCACAGCTCCGAAACGCGTAAGGCAGAATTAATTTACCCGAGGGGAGGAGAGACGCTGAACAGTGATTGAGACCGAGATTCGTGTGCACTCCGAAGCGCTTGTCCTTTGAAATATATATATATATATATATATATATATATATATATATATATATATATATATATATATATATATATATATATATATAGCACAACTGCAATTCCGGAGCCCCAGAGACAGAAGGCAACACGAATCCCAAAATCTAGGCAAATTCTTATTTATTTGGCAACAGCAGCAAACGAGACTGACGCGTTTCGGGCAGTTGCCTTTGTTCACAGTCACACATTACCCAAAATGCCTGTTTTTTTTAAATTGCTTGTGCACACCGTGTGACATCAATAGGCATAGAGAAAATACTACTACGGTCTTTCTGCGCGTCTCTGAGTACAGGGGTTACATTTTCATACTCCTCATTTCATATTTGCATATAAAAGTAAACATGCATATTTCTGAATAAATTCAATGGTTGGTAACAAGATTGTATCTGCATAAATGCAAGAATAAGGTCTAAACAATCTAATATTACTAGTGCAAAGTTAAAGTGCAAAATAACGCAAGATGTAAACATTTCACTAGGTGCAAATAGGCAATTTCAGTTATAAAAGTATAAATACTTAAATACTTCCAATACAAAATTAATTATTATATCTAGAAAATTACCATATACACATGTTAAAAAATGCTAAATTTGTAAACTTCTACACTTTGTGCAAATCGCACAATATAGATACAAGTACTGTAAAGACCAAATAAATACTATTTACAATCCTGCAGGGAGATCTATAAATGATGGCAACCCTGTAACTCCTAACCGAACTGTGAGGGACATCTACTAATGATGGCAACCCTGTTATTCTCATTGATTCACAACCCGAATGGTAGATCTCTATGCAATAATCCTAAATGTGCTAATAACACCATAATACAACGTGTTAAAATCAAAATGGAAAGCGATGCGATCCATTCTTAATTGAGTAGCCCCCAGTGCAGAAATTATATAAAAAAGGGAAGGGAAAAATGACTGGAATCAACAATGGGAAAGGGCGAGAAACTAAACAGAGAACCCCACAGGGAGAAAGAAGACAAAGATATTAAAATATGAATCCATCTGCTGATGATTACCCAGACCAGCTTAAAGAAAATGATAAAGATCTTCCGTGGTATTGAGCCCATTCGGTGCCTTAGTGTCCAGCTCCAATATCATTTTCGACTCCATTTGACGCAAAAGCTTGTCCCTATCTCCCCCTCTACGTGGTTGGGCAACTGAGGTCAACACAAAATAATTCAGGCACTCCAAGTTGTTATTATGGACTCTTCTGAAGTGCCTGGCGACAGGGTATGTATTGTCGTTGTTAACAATGGCACGAAGGTGTTGTAGTATCCTGGCGTGTACTGCTGGCCGAGTACTCCCGACATATCTCAGGCCGCAAGTACACGTCAGGACGTATACTGCATATTCAGTCCTGCAGTTGTAGTTTCCTTTAATCTGCAATGGAATTGGACTGAATGGGGTTGTATAAGAACAAGTATTTACACCAAATTTACATGCCCGACAGCTGTTACACTTGAAAAACCCATTTCTTGGGGGTAACCGGGTTGTCTGTGTGGTGAGTTCTGGAAAAGGATTAGAGACATGACTACGTAAGGAGGGTCCCCTTCTAAACGTAATTATTGGATTAGCCGGAAGGTCTCCTGCTAAAACCCCATCTGTTTGCAGAATGGGCCAGCTCCTAGTCAAAATGGACCTTATTTTTCTGTCCTGACAACTGAAGGCTGTGAGGAACCTTATTTCTGAGTTTCCACTGCCTTCCTTATTATTCATGTTGTCTTTCTCTTGTGACAGTAAGGACTCCCTAGTTCTTTGCTGAATTTTCGTGGCCGCTCTATTAAGGGTTTTGTCATTGTATCCCCTGGCCTTAAATCTATTGATAGATTATTTTATGCATTTGTCTCTTTCCTCTGAATCACTACAAATTCTCTTTATTCAGAGTAACTCCCCATAAGGGATGTTATCGATAGTATGTCGCGGGTGGGCACTATTTGCGTGCAACGTGGAGTTGCCCGCAGTTTCTTTTCTGTAGAGGGTGGTTGCCAACAAGTTATTTTTTGGGTAAACCTTCACATCCAAAAAATTAACTGATTTCTTACTAATATGGTGCGTAAATTTCAAATTGTAATCATTAGTATTCAGCATCGTAATAAAATCTATCGCACTGGCTTCATCACCCCTCCAGATTAAAAACACGTCGTCAATAAATCTGACCCACTGTTCCACATGTTCAGAAAAGATGTTCAAGTGGTCCCCCATGAGGACCTGCTTCTCCCAATAGCCTACGTGCAAGCACGCGTAGCTAGGGCAAAAGCAGGCCCCCATAGCCACCCCCCTCTTTTGTAAAAAGAAATCCCTACCAAACATAAAGAAATTATGATGTAGGCTCCACTTAACCAATTCTACTAACATCTTGTTGTGGTTATAGCAGTTGGCTGGTCTCGTGCTTAAAAAATATTCCAAAGCTTTTAGACCAGTGGAGTGCTCTATGCTCGTGTATAGAGCTTCGATGTCCAATGTTATTAGTAAAGAGTTCTCTGTCCATGGGGTATTCTTGATTTTCTGTAGAAAGTGTCCCGTATCTTTAATGTATGTTGACAGACTGGAGACCAGAGGTTGTAGGAAGTAATCTGTATATTGTGCGAGATGTTCACCAATGCTATCTATTGCCAAAATAATCGGCCGTCCCGGGACTGGAGTAATCCCCTTGTCCACTTTGGGGATTAGATAGAATCTGGGCATTATCGGCAGCTCAACGTGCAAAAACTTGAACTCTTGCATGGAGATTAAGCCCTCCCTTCTATACTTGAAGAGCATTTATATATATATATATATATATATAGATATATATATTACCTACTGGCGATAGCCAGTAGGTATATATAGTTAGGATTTTTTCTCTATGGAACTTTTGAAAATTCTATGCCTAATAACTTTGGCGTTTGTGGACGGAATCGGCTGAAATTTTCAGGAAAATGGCACATTTTGTTTCTGAGCAGCCCCTGAAAATTTGGTGGGGTTTCGTCAAGGGGGGGCTGAGAAAAAAGGGGGTCCCAAAACGCGTTTTTTGCATTGAGTTTTCCATAGGGCGGTTGGACTCACTTTTAGCTCGAACGGCTGAATGGATTTGCACGAAACTTGGCAAAATTGTAGGGACTGTTAGCCCGATGTGCCTTTGCTAGGTCTCAATATATGTGCTTGAGTGGATTTTGAGAAATTAACGTTTAAAACAAGATATATATCTGTAACAGCGCTCCGGGCAGCGCTCCAGTTCGCGAACCTTTCGCGTATCGGAACTTTGCGAAGCGAAGCTGATTGGCTCTCCGGTGTCTGTCAACATTCTAAACAGTCCGGAGCGGCCGCCATCTTGTCTCTCGGTAGGATCAAGAGACAAGAGGAGGCCAAAACAAAGGGGGAAATGAAGGAAAGGGGGCAAGGTAGACCCCTTCTGACCCCCTAGGATTGATGAGGGGGATATTATAGAGCCACGCCGGGCCCAAAAAAAAAAAAAAAAAATCCGATTTTTTCGCCGTAGAGACGCGTCATGGTTCGCGAACCGGGCAGCTAACCGGGCAGCTAACCGGGAAGCTAACCGTCAGTGTAACCCAAAAAAAAAAAATAATAAATTCCGATTTTTTCGCCGTAGAGACGCATCTTGGTTCGCGAACCGGGCAGCTAACCGGGCAGCTAACCGGGCAGCTAACCGGGAAGCTAACCGGCAGTGTAACACAAAAAAAACCCCAAAAAATCAGATTTTTTCGCCGTAGAGACGCGTCTTGGTACGCGAACCGGGCAGCTAACCGGGCAGCTAACCGGGAAGCTAACCGGCAGTGTAACGGGAGTCTGAGGAGTAGCTGATTGGCTGTTATCATTGTAAACAGTCTGGAGCGGCCGCCATCTTGTCTCTCTGTGGGATCGAGAGACAAGAGGTGGAAAAAAAAAAAGGTGTAAATGAATGAAAGGGGTAAGGCAGACCCCTCCTGAACCCCTAGGATTGATGAGGGGGCTATTAAAGTTCCCTGGGGGGTGAAAAAAAAAAAATTGCGATTTTTCGCGGTAAAGGTGCTTCCTGGTACGTTAACCGGGCAGCTAACCGGCAGCGTAACGGGAGTTCGACATATTGTGTTTTTTGAACGTTTGTGATATGTGCACGTGTGGATTTTGTCTAATTAAGGTTAAAAAAATATATATATATCTTTAAGCGTGTTCTGGCGCGCTTACGTTTTGGGTTTGGTTTGCGCTGCAGAGACGATACGTCACGGTTATGCGATGCATCATGAGGCGTCTCACGGGCTACGTGATACGTCACTTAATAAAGAATATATTTTACAGCTATAGATATTAGCTTTTAAAAAACCAATGAAATTCACAGAAAAAACCATAGGTTATAGACCATATATAGTTAGGAATTTGCATTTACAAAACCTTGAAAATTCACTGAAAAAACCATAGGTTATAGACCATATATAGTTAGGGATTAGCATTTAAAAAACCTTATTTTATTTGCACAAAACCATTGAAATTCCATATATAGTTAGTTGCACTAACTATATATCGCGGACCCGCAATCCACTGCTAATGATGTCACATATTACATCATTCATGACATGGTCAGTGACATCACTGATGACATCACTGATGACATCTCAAATGACATCACTGATGACATCACTGATGACAACACCCAGTGACTGTATGTTTCTGTAAAGTTAAAATATGTCTTACATATTGAAGAATGAGTGGATGTATAAGTGTCTGGATGAAGGATTTAGTAGGTGCATGACTGACTGTATGAGAGAATGATTAAATGTGTCTCACTGAGTGCATGGGTTAGTGATTAAAGTGTCTTAATTTGGCAATCAATATTTATGTTCTTCTGTAAACTGCTGCATGTTTAAATCAGTAGCTATATCAGTAACTATATGGGTTATTGAATGGTTGCCCAAGTATTTGTATGGGAGACTGAGTGTGTGTGTGGGTGGCTGGGAGGTGTATAACTCTGTGCATAGATGAGTGAGCGGTTGATTCCCTAGGTGTATGGGTTCAAAAGTGCATGTAGAAACAGCTGTATGGACAGTTGACTGTGTGCATGAGTATATTGGTGAGTGAATGGATATCTCAGTTCTATATGTCAAAGTAAGTACATATGTAAAACACACTCCATGTGAGAGTTGACATATATAAATAACTGAACATAAGAGTCAGTGAATGTGAGAGTGGCTGTATGAATCATTGTGAACTTGTATCAAGGATTGTATAAGAGAGTAAATATGTGTTAGTATATGTTTGAATAAGTAAGGTGTGTATAACTGTATAGTTAAGGAAATGGAGATGTGATTGATTCTTTGCATGACTGAATAGGTGTGTGAGTAACTCCATGGATGTGTGACAGTCTGTGAGTGCCTGTTTACACTGAGTGTATCAAAGGTTATATTAGAGTCTGAAGATGTATTATCACATAAATGATATCATCAGTGATGTAATCAGTAATGTCAAATGAGATGTCAGTGATGTCATCAGTGATGTCATTTGAGATGTCATCAGTGATGTCATCAGTGATGTCATTTGAGATGTCATCAGTGATGTCATCAGTGATGTCACTGACCATGTCATGAATGATGTAATATGTGACATCATTAGCAGTGGATTGCGGGTCCGCGATATATAGTTAGTGCAACTAACTATATATGGAATTTCAATGGTTTTGTGCAAATAAAATAAGGTTTTTTAAATGCTAATCCCTAACTATATATGGTCTATAACCTATGTTTTTTTCAGTGAATATATATATATATATATAGAGATATATATATATATAGATATATATATATATATATATATATATATATTTATATATATATATATATATATATATATATATATATATCTCTATATATATATATATATATTTAGATTCCACAGCAGGATCCCAGGGGTACCACCATCCAAAGAAAGGCGCAACACCAGGAAACAGACTCCAAAGGCAAAGTTAGAGAGTTAAATGATGATTTATTCAAGCATCAAGTGTCCAAATGACGCGTTTCGGCCGCCAGACATGTGGCCTTGATCACATAGCGCTGTACTGGTGGCAGGGTGGTATTTATACATGTGTTTTAATGGCAGTGTTTTTACTATGTTCATAGTTGTGACTGAGGAGTTTTGCAGCGTATGACTGTGTGCAAAATGCAGTAAAGCACATATGTGACATCATGTTTTACTACAGTGAGTACCGCAAGTGTAAGCAGACTATATAAAAGCTGTCTGTCTGTCCTCCCGCATTTGTATCCTGGAAGCTGAAATCTTTACCTGTGGCATCCCCAGATGCAGCCCTCCGAGCGTGTGAGTACACAGAGCAGTGGAAAGCATGCCACATAGTGAGCAGATGGGTTAAAGTAACTGTGTGCTGATATGTCCTTAACGCAGGTAAAATCACCACAATTAGTGAGTCAGTAAATCACTGCTCTCTGCGCGTTTCTAAATATAAATAAAAACGCCTTTAGAACAAATAACACGCCTAGACGCGGTGCACATTACAGCGGCAAGCATGTCTTAGTTGAGAAAACTTGCTGGTGTGTCCCAAATGTTCACAGTGTGAAAATGAGTCATGGCCAAACAATGTGTGCGCCAATGATACCATATTCTCTGGGCGCTTGAAGCAGCACTAAATGCAAGCGCTGCATGTAAAGACAAAGCTAATGTGGAAATGTCCACGTAAAGCTGTGGAGCAAAAAATGATACAAATAAAATAACTGCATGAATGCAATGTATCCCGAAGCTGCCACTAAATATAACAAAAAAGTTAAAAGTGTGAGTGAGGGTGAGATGTGCACATGGGCATGTATATACATGTTGAGGAAAGCGTGAGTGCGAAAATATGTAAAGTTACTGAAGTGTGGTGTTTGTGCCTCCTCAAGAGCATTTAAGTGATATGAAAATGCAAAGAATGTACTGAGAAAAAGATGTGTGCGCAAGCACAAGAAATATTCCAAAGTATGTCCGTCCTTGAATAAAATATGACTGAACAATGCAGAAATGGGTGTGTAACACAACGTATTGAGAAAAAGTAACAATCTAATTAATATTCATACGCAATCATGCTATATCAGCGGTTCCCAAACTTTTTTGACCCGTGGCTCCCTTGACCTAATTGGCAGTTGGCCGTGGCTCCCTGCCATCTTTTTACCGGTGCCCCGGGGTGCAGCGGCGCACACTCTGGGAACCATCGCTTTCGCTATCAGTATCTGAAACCGGAACTCTCTTGTTCCTAAACAATGGCAGTGCCACAGACTACTACAATACATAGTAATCCTTGCACATTGATTAGATGTGTAAAGACACAGCTTTGTTATTCTGTAAAGCTCTTCATACGAGTGACACTGGAGACTCAACTCCTATAAGGAGCTTAAATAAGGCATCATCATATCTGGATATACCTTAATTAGAAATTCCCAAGCAATAGCCAGGTGTCATCAAATGTCCTTACACAAACATAGGCCCTTAACACCCAGAAAGGGAACTGGAACGTTCTGAAATGTAGCACTGCAACACCAGTACAGGCCAAAATCATGAAAAGCAACAGTCTTATCCAAAGTAGCTTTTAGCTGTCATTTATCTTAAGATCTATATCACATAATAAAAAAACTGAGCGTAGTCTTTGGGTCAGACCACTGTTCATGAATGGTTAGCTTTGTAGACTCGAGTTTGGGCTAAGGAGCAGTTGGGTGCAGGGATTATGTGCCTTGGTACGATGGGTGGCCTCTCTTGCCAGAGCAGAACCGGGGACGATGAGAGCCCTACTCAAAAGTGAAGTATTAGGCAACTTTAAAGAGTTTTCACAACTTGTAAAGAATTTTAGAAGAGCTGTGACTCTTCTGAAGTTAGATGAAAGTGTTTTGTTCCTGCATTCTCAATCTCAACTAAAAATCCTGCTAAAACAGGCATCGTGGGAACTATGCTTTCTAACAGATACAAATGTAATACAAGGAAAAGGGGGTTGTGATCTTCTCCTTAACTCATATGTTGCCAAGAAAGCCCAACCCTATGTTTTATGGAATATACCCCATGGCATTAGAAGACTATGGTTTCTTCTTCGCTATGATCTATTACCTTTAAATGTACTCCTATCCAAATGGTATGGATCATCTAAAATGTGTAATTTTTGTAATTTGAGTACACAGGATCGCATGCATGTTCTGCTGATTTGCCCTGCACTTCGCACTTTGCGCCTTAAATGGCTAAAACCAATTTGCCTTCAAATAGGTATATCTAATGTAAATATCTTTGTACAATCCTTATATTGGCCTCCAAATGAAATGTTCTGCTTCTACATTTTTAATTTTTTTAAAGGATTTTTAGCTATTTATTAATACGTCACTTGACTGATTTGTGCCAGCTTTTTGTTGTAGCTCCGTTAATGGACAATTCATGGATTTGAGTAACATATGCATATGGAACATTATGATTTTATTTGTATTTGTTTTTGAATTTGTTGTATGTACTTTTATGTGGCCCTCGCAGAAAGCCAAAACATAATAATAAAACTTTGAACTTTGGTTAGCTTTCTTGCCTATCTTGTCTACTTGCTTCTTATTGAATGGCTTTCCATCCACCTAGATTAGTCCCGGCACTGGTACATAGGGTATGTATCATCCTTTTGATATGATGACTTGCATACTCTTTCTACTGCTAACATTCAGGGAACTATTTTTCTTTTTCTAGCACTCCATGGGTGTGCAGGTGTTTTTATCTCCTCAATGTGCTATTTCCCACTCACATCCCTGCCTCCCTTGCTCTCCGTGTTGCTCTTTCCAGTTCCCCCAGGCTGTCAGATCACTTGTTGCTTCTCCGGCTCTCCTTGTCCCACTTTGATTTTAAATGTTTATTCTTGCATGTACATGCCTCATCAAGCTGCAGTGGGCACTGCTGTTTTTTTTGCTGACACGGTCTAGCATCAACAAAGCATTTTAACAATTTAGGGCCCGATGTAGGTAGGGCGTTACCGATCGGTAACGGCCGAAAATACCGATTTTTGGCCCTTACCGATCGGTAAACAGACATCGAGATGTAGGGAACCAAAAACAGAAAGAATCGGATAGAAAACCGATTCGGAATGAGTACCGAATGGGAAAGAATCCGATACATACATACCGAAAATCGGATATGTAACGAATCGGAAAAACACCGAATCGGATGCAAAGACCGAATCGGTCCATGTACCGAATCGTTAGTGACACCGAATCGGAAAATCACCGATTCGGTCCATGTACCGAATCGTTAGTGACACCGAATCGGAAAATCACCGATTCGGTCCATGTACCGATTCGTTAGTGACACCGATTCGGAAAATCACCGATTCGGTCCATGTACCGAATCGTTAGTGACACCGAATCGGAAAATCACCGATTCGGTCCATGTACCGAATCGTTACAAATACCGATTCGGACATGAGCCGAATCGGAAAACATGCCGATTCGTATGAATCTCCGATCGGGAAATTCCCCGATTCCGACAGTTGGGGAGATGTAGGGAGGCACAGAAACACTGAAATCGGCTCAAAATCGGTAGAATTCACTCGGTATTTACCATGGATTGCAATCAGGTGGTAACCAACTCCAACCCATATAAACAGTCCCAAAATGCATTGCAACTTGCAGGATGGCAGCTTTCTATGTCATTGCGAGGCGGCTACGGCTACAGCAGGAAGGACAGAGGGAATGGCTAAGAAATGAACAGGTCTACAGACAGAGGATAACCCTGTTCATGCTCACTGAGGCTGAGATCCTACAGAGATACAGGCTGGACTCTGACACCATACTTGAGCTCATCAGGGACCTTAAGCCATTCTTGGACCACCACACCCCAAGGGCACACGCCATCCCTGCGCACGTCCAGGTGCTATGCAGCCTACACCTGCTAGCGTCTGGCAGCTATCAAAGTGGAGTAGCAGCAGCAGGAGGGGTGAGCCAGAGCAGCCTGTCAAGGTTCTTCCACATATTCCTTGACGCCATGATAGACAGGATGGACCAATACATCTCTTTCCCTGCAACCCACGCAGAACTGCTACAAACTAAAGCTGACTTCTACCAAGGCCGAAGAAGGCTGAAATGCCAGAAACCGGTCCCCGGTAGCTTGTCTCCTTTCTGGTGAAGAATTGGCTTGGTAGTTTAGTCTGCCCTGTTCCCATGATGCACTGGGCCAGGGACAGACTGATTTGCATATAGCCAGGTTCTGAGCTGGGATGGGGCAGTGAGATAAATAACGGTGATGGATCAAG
This sequence comes from Lissotriton vulgaris, assembly GCF_964263255.1. NCBI lineage: Eukaryota > Metazoa > Chordata > Amphibia > Caudata > Salamandridae > Lissotriton > Lissotriton vulgaris. The sequence goes on from NC_141689.1 coordinate 57,584,175, forward strand.
CCCTGATCTTTGGACTGGGTAAGAGTGGTCTGTTTAACTCAGACACTCTGTTCATCACCACCCCCTTTTTGTAAATCGTTTTTGGCCACTATAGGTGTGGCAGGGTATACTCAGACATGAGTCCCTTTCTCACTGCTCCATCAGGATTCAAGCAAGCCGGGCCGAAGAAGGCTGAAATGCCAGAAACCGGTCCCCGGTAGCTTGTCTCCTTTCTGGTGAAGAATTGGCTTGGTAGTTTAGTCTGCCCTGTTCCCATGATGCACTGGGCCAGGGACAGACTGATTTGCATATAGCCAGGTTCTGAGCTGGGATGGGGCAGTGAGATAAATAACGGTGATGGATCAAGCCCTGATCTTTGGACTGGGTAAGAGTGGTCTGTTTAACTCAGACACTCTGTTCATCACCACCCCCTTTTTGTAAATCGTTTTTGGCCACTATAGGTGTGGCAGGGTATACTCAGACATGAGTCCCTTTCTCACTGCTCCATCAGGATTCAAGCAAGCCGGGCCGAAGAAGGCTGAAATGCCAGAAACCGGTCCCCGGTAGCTTGTCTCCTTTCTGGTGAAGAATTGGCTTGGTAGTTTAGTCTGCCCTGTTCCCATGATGCACTGGGCCAGGGACAGACTGATTTGCATATAGCCAGGTTCTGAGCTGGGATGGGGCAGTGAGATAAATAACGGTGATGGATCAAGCCCTGATCTTTGGACTGGGTAAGAGTGGTCTGTTTAACTCAGACACTCTGTTCATCACCACCCCCTTTTTGTAAATCGTTTTTGGCCACTATAGGTGTGGCAGGGTATACTCAGACATGAGTCCCTTTCTCACTGCTCCATCAGGATTCAAGCAAGCCGGGCCGAAGAAGGCTGAAATGCCAGAAACCGGTCCCCGGTAGCTTGTCTCCTTTCTGGTGAAGAATTGGCTTGGTAGTTTAGTCTGCCCTGTTCCCATGATGCACTGGGCCAGGGACAGACTGATTTGCATATAGCCAGGTTCTGAGCTGGGATGGGGCAGTGAGATAAATAACGGTGATGGATCAAGCCCTGATCTTTGGACTGGGTAAGAGTGGTCTGTTTAACTCAGACACTCTGTTCATCACCACCCCCTTTTTGTAAATCGTTTTTGGCCACTATAGGTGTGGCAGGGTATACTCAGACATGAGTCCCTTTCTCACTGCTCCATCAGGATTCAAGCAAGCCGGGCCGAAGAAGGCTGAAATGCCAGAAACCGGTCCCCGGTAGCTTGTCTCCTTTCTGGTGAAGAATTGGCTTGGTAGTTTAGTCTGCCCTGTTCCCATGATGCACTGGGCCAGGGACAGACTGATTTGCATATAGCCAGGTTCTGAGCTGGGATGGGGCAGTGAGATAAATAACGGTGATGGATCAAGCCCTGATCTTTGGACTGGGTAAGAGTGGTCTGTTTAACTCAGACACTCTGTTCATCACCACCCCCTTTTTGTAAATCGTTTTTGGCCACTATAGGTGTGGCAGGGTATACTCAGACATGAGTCCCTTTCTCACTGCTCCATCAGGATTCAAGCAAGCCGGGCCGAAGAAGGCTGAAATGCCAGAAACCGGTCCCCGGTAGCTTGTCTCCTTTCTGGTGAAGAATTGGCTTGGTAGTTTAGTCTGCCCTGTTCCCATGATGCACTGGGCCAGGGACAGACTGATTTGCATATAGCCAGGTTCTGAGCTGGGATGGGGCAGTGAGATAAATAACGGTGATGGATCAAGCCCTGATCTTTGGACTGGGTAAGAGTGGTCTGTTTAACTCAGACACTCTGTTCATCACCACCCCCTTTTTGTAAATCGTTTTTGGCCACTATAGGTGTGGCAGGGTATACTCAGACATGAGTCCCTTTCTCACTGCTCCATCAGGATTCAAGCAAGCCGGGCCGAAGAAGGCTGAAATGCCAGAAACCGGTCCCCGGTAGCTTGTCTCCTTTCTGGTGAAGAATTGGCTTGGTAGTTTAGTCTGCCCTGTTCCCATGATGCACTGGGCCAGGGACAGACTGATTTGCATATAGCCAGGTTCTGAGCTGGGATGGGGCAGTGAGATAAATAACGGTGATGGATCAAGCCCTGATCTTTGGACTGGGTAAGAGTGGTCTGTTTAACTCAGACACTCTGTTCATCACCACCCCCTTTTTGTAAATCGTTTTTGGCCACTATAGGTGTGGCAGGGTATACTCAGACATGAGTCCCTTTCTCACTGCTCCATCAGGATTCAAGCAAGCCGGGCCGAAGAAGGCTGAAATGCCAGAAACCGGTCCCCGGTAGCTTGTCTCCTTTCTGGTGAAGAATTGGCTTGGTAGTTTAGTCTGCCCTGTTCCCATGATGCACTGGGCCAGGGACAGACTGATTTGCATATAGCCAGGTTCTGAGCTGGGATGGGGCAGTGAGATAAATAACGGTGATGGATCAAGCCCTGATCTTTGGACTGGGTAAGAGTGGTCTGTTTAACTCAGACACTCTGTTCATCACCACCCCCTTTTTGTAAATCGTTTTTGGCCACTATAGGTGTGGCAGGGTATACTCAGACATGAGTCCCTTTCTCACTGCTCCATCAGGATTCAAGCAAGCCGGGCCGAAGAAGGCTGAAATGCCAGAAACCGGTCCCCGGTAGCTTGTCTCCTTTCTGGTGAAGAATTGGCTTGGTAGTTTAGTCTGCCCTGTTCTCATGATGCACTGGGCCAGGGACAGACTGATTTGCATATAGCCAGGTTCTGAGCTGGGATGGGGCAGTGAGATAAATAACGGTGATGGATCAAGCCCTGATCTTTGGACTGGGTAAGAGTGGTCTGTTTAACTCAGACACTCTGTTCATCACCACCCCCTTTTTGTAAATCGTTTTTGGCCACTATAGGTGTGGCAGGGTATACTCAGACATGAGTCCCTTTCTCACTGCTCCATCAGGATTCAAGCAAGCCGGGCCGAAGAAGGCTGAAATGCCAGAAACCGGTCCCCGGTAGCTTGTCTCCTTTCTGGTGAAGAATTGGCTTGGTAGTTTAGTCTGCCCTGTTCCCATGATGCACTGGGCCAGGGACAGACTGATTTGCATATAGCCAGGTTCTGAGCTGGGATGGGGCAGTGAGATAAATAACGGTGATGGATCAAGCCCTGATCTTTGGACTGGGTAAGAGTGGTCTGTTTAACTCAGACACTCTGTTCATCACCACCCCCTTTTTGTAAATCGTTTTTGGCCACTATAGGTGTGGCAGGGTATACTCAGACATGAGTCCCTTTCTCACTGCTCCATCAGGATTCAAGCAAGCCGGGCCGAAGAAGGCTGAAATGCCAGAAACCGGTCCCCGGTAGCTTGTCTCCTTTCTGGTGAAGAATTGGCTTGGTAGTTTAGTCTGCCCTGTTCCCATGATGCACTGGGCCAGGGACAGACTGATTTGCATATAGCCAGGTTCTGAGCTGGGATGGGGCAGTGAGATAAATAACGGTGATGGATCAAGCCCTGATCTTTGGACTGGGTAAGAGTGGTCTGTTTAACTCAGACACTCTGTTCATCACCACCCCCTTTTTGTAAATCGTTGTTGGCCACTATAGGTGTGGCAGGGTATACTCAGACATGAGTCCCTTTCTCACTGCTCCATCAGGATTCAAGCAAGCCGGGCCGAAGAAGGCTGAAATGCCAGAAACCGGTCCCCGGTAGCTTGTCTCCTTTCTGGTGAAGAATTGGCTTGGTAGTTTAGTCTGCCCTGTTCCCATGATGCACTGGGCCAGGGACAGACTGATTTGCATATAGCCAGGTTCTGAGCTGGGATGGGGCAGTGAGATAAATAACGGTGATGGATCAAGCCCTGATCTTTGGACTGGGTAAGAGTGGTCTGTTTAACTCAGACACTCTGTTCATCACCACCCCCTTTTTGTAAATCGACTTCTACCAGATGGCACAATTTCCCCAAATCATCGGTTGCATAGATGGCACGCACATTCCGATTTGCCCACCAGCGGACACCGAATACATATACCGCAATCGGAAATCTACACACACCATCAACGTGCAGGTGATCTGCAATGCCAAGTGCACCATCACAGACCTGGTAGCAAAATTTCCAGGGAGTACCCATGACTCCTATATATTCCAACAGAGCGGCATATATGCACGGCTGATGGCTGGCGAATTTGGAGAAGGATACCTCCTAGGTGAGACACATCATCAGACCCCCATAACACATAGTAGGTAGGTGGAATACATGTATGCATGTGTCTAATGTGACCCCTTTCTCTTCCAGGCGACAGTGCATATGCCCTCCGCTCATTCATACTCACCCCCTACCTCAACCCCTCCACACCCAGCCAAAGGAGGTATAACCGGGCCCACATACGCACAAGGAATGTTGTTGAACGGACCTTTGGCATCTGGAAAAGTAGATTCAGATGCATGCACAAGAGTGGAGGTGCAAGGCAGTATACCCCCATCACCTGCTGCAAGATCATAGCTGTATGTGCAATGTTACACAACCTTGCGGTCAAGAAGGGCACTGAGGTGGAGTTGTCTGACTACGAGGACCATGACGACGACGAAGCTGTGCCACTGACACAGCCAGCTGGGGTGTGTACGCCAAGTGATGGCAGATACAGACGTGAGGAGATCACTGAGAACTATTTCTGACTGAGTACAGATGCAAAGACAGCTAAATGTTGCTTGCAAAAAACAAATTTTAATAGTGTTGCACCACAGTTACAGCACTGATGTGCATCAAAAAATGGAGTATGTAAAATCAAATAAAGTCCAGGGTTCTGGTTGCCTCATCTGCCCTTGCCAGGCTATTTTTTTGCCCGCTTGCCAGACCCACTGGGGTGTCCCTCAGCCCCCTCTGAATGCCCAGCAGCATCAGCGGATTGCCTGGTGCTCCTCCGTGGCTCAGACGCAGCGCTGGCCGGGCTGCTGCGGCTGCTGCTGTCTCCAGCATCACCCAGGTCCAGGGCAGGATTGGAGGCGGTGTTTGAAATTATCATGGCCTCCATAGCCGTGGTGATCCTGGCCATCCCCCTAGTGAGCTCAGCCGTATGCTGACTAAGGACAGATTCCTGGTTGGAGCTGCGATGGCACAGTTGTGCCGTCGCCGCTGCAAGGCGGCCCATGGCCCGGTTCAGCACCCGGGCATCCCGCCTGCGCACCAGCTCATGCTCCTCCTGTCTGGCAGATGAGTGGGTGATGGCAGTGGTCAGCCTGCCTAACCCTGCTGCCACCTCCTTGTTGGATTCCACGACGGCCTGGAATCCCTTGACCAACTCTCCCATCTGCATGTTGTGCTGCAGGAGCTGGCGTTGGCAGGCCATGGTGGATCTTGCCTGTTGCCTCTGGATTTTAACCATCTGTCCCTCCAGGCCCAGGAATACACTGCCCTCCCCTGCTGGTGCAGCAGTGGTGGTGATGGCACGGCGCCGGGCACTGCTGCTTCCGGCCTGCTGAGTGGGCTGGGGTGCCACTGGTGGGGGTGTGGTGCTGGCCGGTCCCTGAGCCCCTGCTCCCAGGACAGGTTGAACAGGTGGCAAGGCCACGGTTGTGGCAGGAGCTGGTGTAGGCGGAATGGTGTGCCTTGTAGGGGAGTTTTCTGGGGAGAATTGCAAGGGGGGTGTGCTGGGCAGTACTGGGGAGTGCACTGCATGGAAGTCAATGACCAGGACTCCCTCCATACCTAGCCCTGGGGTGTCTCCTTCCTCATCCTCCTCCTGGCCAGCCTGGCTGGTGCTCGGCCCTGCGACTGCAGTGTTGGACGGTGCTGCTCCCTCTGCTGTCACAGTTGTTCCGCCTGATGGGGCCCCTAGGTACAAAGAAGCATTTGTAAACTGAGTGCCGATGTATTACAGTCAGTACAATTATGGCATTCCACATGTCCTTGCATCTCCTTACACTGTGTCACACTGTTTCCTGTCTTGTGATTCTGCACTGACATATTTAGCTAACTTCTACTGACTACATGTACCATGATGCTTGTCTCTTGTATGTTGGTGACAGTACAGTGCTGGGGTTTGCCTATGCATTGTGTCTAATGGGGAGGTGTCTGGTAGGGTGTGTCATGATGCGCATGCTTCTTACCTGTAGCTGTAGCTCTCGCAGAGCTGTCCAGGGTCCCGATACCAACGACACTCTCCCTCTCAATGGTGCTGGAGACCAGTTCCTCCAGCTCGGTGAGGGGTGGCACCGGGTTTGTGCCTCCTCCAGTGTGTCCAGCCTGCCTCTGGAACTCACCCATCTTCCTTTTAGTGAGGCTGCGGATGTCATAAAACCTCTTTTTCAGTTCTTCTATGGACCTGGGGGTGACACCCGCAGCATTCACCTTCTGGGCGATGTCGGCCCAGATTCTCCTCTTGGTGCTGTCTGGCACGTTGAGGGACAGCTTGCCAAACAGCTGGCGGTGCACCCTCACCACCTCCTCGACCAGCACCTGAAGTTCGGTGGTGGTGAACTTGGGCTTCCTCTTCTGGGAGGACTTCTGGCTTTCTGACTGCTCTGCCATGTTCTCCAGTTCAGTTGGCAACCTCCTTCTCCCACTGCTGCTAACTGTGAGTGTTGAGCTCAGGCTGGCTTTCCAGAAACTTCTTAATTAGCTGCACCTGCCAGGGTTGCTACTCCCTGTTTGGGTGGGGGAGGGGGAGCCACCTCATTGGCTGAATCGCCTATTGCCGAATCGGCTTTTACCGATTCGGTAATATCCGATTCGGTGAAATCCGAATCGGTATTATCCGAATCGGTAAAAGCCGATTCGGTTCATTCAATGCATTCCTATGGGCTTTTTCGCCATGGGTGTGTTTTCATGGCTACGAATCTATGATTGCCGATACGGATTTTACCGAATCGGCTTTTACCGAATCGGTATTCGCCGATTCGGGAATATCCGATTCGGTGGTAGCCGATTCGGTGATTTCCGATTCGTTGTTGGCCGATTCGGTACTTTCCGATTCGGACCGAGCCGAATCGGAACGTACCGATTCTCATTACCGATGCCGACCGATTCGGTATTCATTCGTTTTTTTTTCCCTACATCTCGTTTTCCGATTTCAGAATACCGATTCGGCCCGCCTCAGTATTTTGAAATCGGAAAATCGTGTTTACCTACATCGGGCCCTTAGTTCCTTCTGCAGAAGCGGTTCAGCAGCGGCAATCAGCACTGGCAAAATCTAAAGGCAAATCATATTGGGTTTGGCAATACCTGATTTTTTATTGCTTCCTCCCCTGATACTCCACAATGTCATGATATAGTAGAGCCTCTGTAATAAATATCATATATATCACATCAGTTTTGTTTGAAAGCACTTCACGCATATACCCCCCAACTATCTAGACAACAAACTTAAGAAAGCAGGAAGATTCCAGTAATTATAAAACGCCAGTGCTCCTTTCAATGTAACAACTGTCTAGAAAAGAAACGCCAAATATAATTGTGCAACTCCCCATTTGCCCTACCCCAAAACACATACCTTCCTAACCCGGATGGTGCCTTATCTATCTCTTCCTTTAGGCAGCTACAGTTTTAGCCATTTCGCCCGCCGAAACCTCACCAAACTCTTAATTGAGCCGTTTGAATGCAGAGGGCGAGGGCTGGGATCACGTTCAGCACAAAGGATCCAATCCTGGGAGGCGGCGCGGCGCGGCGCCCCTGACTTCTCATCACGGTGCACCGGGGTGCCGCGGCGCACACTTTGGCAACCACTGTGCTATATGTACGCTCGTTGCTATTCCGCATAGGTTACAAGCCAGCAATACCTATGCTAGAAGACCAATTTAAGTCAAATGAAATGACAGTATGAATACTGGATAATGTCTTTGTGGTCGCACAAAGCATAAGTGACGGGAAACCCAACTGCATGTAATTACTGTGAGTGCACAGGCAGCGCCTAATATATATAGTGGAATATATACAGTAGATGTAAAGAGTGAAATATATACAGGTGATAACATAGATATACAGCTATAGAGCGATGGTATGCTCACTAAGAATGTGAATGCCATGTTATGCTATAGGAAGTGGTGCAGATCCTCCGTGGTGTTGAGACCTGCGGGTGCCTTAGTATTGAACTGCATAATGTATCTACTCTCTAACTGCCTCAAAAGCTTCTCCCTGTTACCACCCCGTCTGAGTGGTGGGACACAATCAATGACTGAATAGCGGAGGTGCTCTAGATTGTTATTATGCACGTCCTTCAAATGCCTGGCTACAGGGTAGGCTGGGTCACTGTTGACTATTGCTCTGAGGTGCTGGAGAATGTGCAGGTGCACTTGCAATTTAGTGCTCCCGATGTAGCGCAGCTCGCAGTTACATACTAACATATAAACCGCAAAGTCAGTTCTGCAAGTAAGTCTGTGCCTGATAGTGAGTGGCACATGTCTAAAGGGTGAGTCTACTTTCGTGATGTTCTTACCAAATTTACATGCCCTGCAACTCTGGCTTTTGATAAAACCCTTTCTGTCCGCTAGCCAATTCTGAGATGTTACAATCTCTGGGCTGTTTCTGACTAGTGCATCCCTCATGGAAAAAGCTCTCATGTAAGTGATGTCAGGTTTGTGGGCAACTGCAGGGCCTAATGTGGGTTCTGATCTAATAATACCCCAGTTCTTGTTGATTACCACCTTGATGGCTCTTTCCTTAGTGCTGTGCGTTATGATCAACCTTGTGGTAACTGGACTGTTGGGTTCACTGAGTATGTTGGCTGCACTGGTGACCTCAGGTGTGGAAGGGACCACCAGCAGATCCTCCCTAGGGATGGCATTGGCTCTGTCAATGGCTTTCCCTATGACAGCCTCCGAGTATCCCTGTGCCTTGAATCTCTTAGCTGCTTCCCCCTGGCACTCAAGGCGATCTTCATGGGTACTGCAAATTCTGGCTAAATGCAACATTTACCTGTATGGAATGCTGGTTATGAGGTGCCTAGGGTGAAAGCTGGAGGCGTACAGTGTTGAGTTTCCTGCGGTAATCTTTCGATGGAGCTTAGAATGCAAAGAGCCGTTGGCAATGTACAGATTGACGTCTAAGAATTCAGCAGATGCAGCACTAATGTTAGCATTGAATTCCAAATTGAGATGATCTCATTAATGAAAATTCTAGCACTCTTAACATCACCTCGCCAAATCAAAAAGACATCGCCTATGTAGCGTAGCCAAGACACAACATATTATTGAAAGCTGTCAGGTACTTCACCATGAGAACACGCTCCACCCACCAGCCAACATGTAAACATGCGTAGCTGGGCGAGAAGCAGGCTCCCATGGCCACACCCCTGAGTTGCTGGTATACCTTCCTGTTGAACATGAAAAAGTTATGTTTGAGACACCAACCAATTAGAAGCAATGTGAGTTTTTTATGCAGGTGACAATTGATGGGTCTTTTTTCCAGGAAGTATTTGCATGCGGCTAGACCATCATGGTGGCGTATGCTGGTATACAGCGATGTAATGTCCATGGAGATTAGCAAATAGTCCTCATGCCATGGAATGTCTTTTACTTTGAGGAGGAAATCAGTGGAGTCTCAATGTTAAGGAATGCACATTCTTCTTTACTCAACTGGTCCTTAGATTTCAACTCATTGAGGTGTTTCCTGAGTTCTTTGTTACTGCTGGCCAGTTCATTTTGGCTCGAGAGTCTGAAGCAAAGATTATCACTCAGATGTCTGTTAGCTTCTTCCAGATACAAATTGCATGGCCACAGCACAATGTTCCCTCCTTTATCCGCCTTGTTGATGATGACTTCATTGTTGTTTTGGAGTTTAGTCATGAGATCATCATGTTTGCGACTCTGTATACGTGTTGCATTCGTGCGCCTCCTGGTTTTGAGATGTAGCGCCTTGAGCTCATCAATGATGACATCACTGTATATGTCAATCGCATCACTCGGCATCATGGGGGTAAAGGTGGAGTGCGGCTTGAAGGGGCTAGGGATTCTGCTCGAACTCTCAATACCCTCATCAAGTAGAAGTTTTTGAGTAGGCCTCGGGGTACATGGCACTGCTAGCTCCCCTAAAATATGCAATGTTGGGATATCCGCTACCGCGAGCGGTTGCTCAGTTATTTGGCCAGCTGGTGCAGTGTCGGTAGTGTTGACATTACTTTGTTTGAGTTTGAAGAATTTTATCAATTTAAGTTACCTAATGAATTTAATAAAGTCAATTTGGGTGTTACTGTAATCAAATGAGCTTTCAGGGCAAAAAGGTGAGGCCTACGTGAAGAGCTGTTTTTCGGCTTCAGTGATGTCGATAGTGCTTAGATTGATAATAGTATGGTATCATTCTTCATTTCTTTCTCCAATTGCCTCTTCTTTTGTTCATTTGCTTTGGTCTTTCTGAGTTTCCGCCTTTCCCGCCTCCTTCGGTTGCGTCAGTGTTTGTTTTCCTTGGCGGTGTTGGCCTGAGGGTCTGGCGCTGGTCAAAGACTAAAAATCCATCTCCTCTCCGGGGCTAGGGTTCACTCTACCGGGCATGTTAGTATATATATATAATCTTCTGCCTCCCCTCTCCTTTTTTTTTCTTTTTTTCCTCTTCCCCCTTTATTTTTTTTGTCTCGGTCAGGTTCTGTTTATTATCTACTTCCCGATCACTCAATATGACAACCTATGTATTTATGTATGGTCAGTCACATTTCCGGCGGCCTCGTTTCGGTTCTGACAGGGCCGATGCCAATGTGTAGTGGGTAGCTTACGCAGACAAAGTGCTCTCTTTGGCTGTGAGGTCTATCGACAGCCTGGTTAGGGTGGTTCCTTCTCTAGAATACAGGGTGGGGTGGGGCGGGGTTGGGATTTGAAGGGGGTTAAACAAAAAATATTGGAAGGAGCAAATAGAAAGAACATGCCTGATTTAATATTTTATATTTGTAACAACATATACTGCACGGAATGCTATGAATGCTTAATGTATCCTACCATAATTAAAAATGATGACAAAGGGACTATAGCTCTATGGTTTTTGGGCCTTTATATGATTTTAATATTAAAACAATGGGGGGTTATAAAGTGTTTATGCTGGAATGTAGCTGGGCTAAATTCAGCAAATAAACGACAGCTGAAATTCAAAATTATAAACCTCACATTGCTGCTCTGGTTGAAACACACCTGGAGTACAAAGCCAGACATTTACTTAGACAACTGGATTATAAGATACTAGCAGCCCGTCCCGACGTTGTCCGGGTATGAATTGCTGCCGGCCAGTAGTATATTGTTTCGTAGGATTTCATTTTGATAGCATTTCTTATCTGTGACAGGCCTGTGAAACGCTCCGATTCACAGTGCACTGCTGATGCACTTAAGAGTGCACGGTCAGTACTGTGTGAACTCGAGTTTCCCTACTTTATTTTCCTTGCAATATTATATAGCACGAACATGGCATGAGCACAATTTACATTACAGAAGAACACATTGATTTGTGGTAGGCACGGGGAGACAAAGCGATTTGCCTGGAATCACAGGATGTTGAGCTGATGCCGAGATTCTAACGTAGCTCCCCATCTCTAAAGTTCGCAATTCTAGAACTTGTGGTGGGAGGTGTGTCTAAAAGTGTATGTCGGTGCTGGGCATCAATGAGAGAGACCTGTGCATTTTTCCAATTGGTGGTGAAAAAATATGAGTATGTTGCTGGAGATGTGGGCCGCCGTGCCACCAATGTACTTACGGGGGAGGGTAAACACCCATTATTCCGCAAATTTCTTTCCGCATACCATCACTCTGCATACTTTCATTACGAAAGTACCATGACTCCACAATGCCATTATAATGCATGGCATTACATTTTAAATGCTTTTACCATGCATACATTTACAATGAAATTCGTTGTAAATGCATGAATGGTAAAAGCATGTTTTAAAAAAATGTTTGGATAAGGCAAGTATGGGTATAGGGGTATATGTTTTGGGGTACTGAGGTATATGGTTTGGGGTGTTTGGGTATTTTAATGGTTCAGATATAGTTTTGGGTTATGGGGTACAGGGGTATTTTTAGGGTTCAGGGCTAGGTTTGGGTTTTGGGGTATAGGGTTTTTTTTAGGGTTCAGGGCTAGGTTTGGGTTTTGGGATATAGGGGTATTTTAAGGGTTCAGGGCTAGGTTTGGGTTTTGGGGTACAGGGGTATTTTTAGGGTTCAGGGCTAGGTTTGGGTTTTGGGATATAGGGGTATTTTAAGGTTCTGGGCTAGGTTTGGGTTTTGGGGTACAGGGGTATTTTTAGGGTTCAGGGGTAGGTTTGGGTTTTGGGGTACAGGGGTATTTTAAGGGTTATGGGCTAGGTTTGGGTTTTGGGGTACATTGCTATTTTAGGGTTATGGGGTAGGTTTGGGTTTTGGGGTACAGGGGTATTTTTAGAGTTCAGGGGTATGTTTGGGTTTTGAGGTACAGGGGTATTTATAGGGTTCAGGGCTAGGTTTTGGTTTTGGGGTACAGGGGTATTTTTAGGGTTTAGGGATAGGTTTGGGTTTTGGGGTACAGGGTATATTTATAGGGTTAAGATGGGTTAGTGTTTAAGGGTGTTGGGGTATTTTATAGAGTAAGGGTGGGTTATGATTATGGGGTGCAGGGGTATTTAAAGAAGGGGTGGGTGGAATTGGCGCACACTTGGTACAATAAATTCGCAATATTTTGTTCCGTCAGATTTCCAATTATTAAAACAGAAACCTCATATATTCAAGGTAAAATAACAAGTATTTCTACATGCTAAAATGCATATAGTCATTTCACAAAAGTGAAATTAGCTTCCAGCAAGCAGTGAGAGAGGTGATGATTTTGAGATCAAGCCCCTGCAAACCATTATGGGACGAGATTAGCAGTGGGAAGTGAATATTATAGTATCCAAATAATTCTACAAAGAGCTGAAGTTCACCTCGTTCTCCCCAGTTGTCCCCAAGAGGCAAATGCAATAGCATTTAAAATATTATACATCAAGCTGCAGTTCACCTCATGGTCCCTAGATGTCCCTGGTTAGGCAAATGCAATAGCATTTAAAATATTACACATCAAGCTGCAGTTCACCTCATGTCCCTAGATGTCCCTGATGATGCAAATGCAATAGCATTTAAAATATTATATATCAAGCTGCAGTTCACCTCGCCGTCCCTAGATGTCCCTGATGAGGCAAATGCAATAGCATTGAAAATATTATATATCAAGCTGCAGTTCACCTCGTCGTCCCAAGATGTACCTGATGAGTAAAATTCAAAAACATTGAAACCCTTTCATGAATGCTAACAATTATGCTAAGCTTATCCCATAATGCTTTGCAGGGCCTTTTAGTTGTATTTTTGCCCATAACTGTGCTTGGGGTGGTCCTAAGAGAATGGGACCACCACTGAATTACTATTTAAAGGGAGCAGGAATGTATAGAACCTGGGAAGAAAAAACAACACTCGTGACAGAATGCCCCCAGCGATTGTCACGCCCCCAGCACACACTCACAGCACAATGCAGACACGCCCACAAGGGACTACTTTGTTGGCACAGTTCTTTTACCTTTTAAATGTATATGGTGGGCGTCTGAATAGCCTATGTCCTTCTGCTGCAACTGCCCTTTCCAACGCTGTATTGGGTGTTGTGATTGGTGCTGTGGTTCCCGAGTTTACCTGGCCAAAAGGTGCAAGTTCTCTCTTTATAATAGTAGTATAGATTTGCTTGCACATCTCAGACGGTTTCTATTAGAGGAGCTGCTATCTTAGTTAAGAAATGGCTAGATTATACTGTGCTTAGAAACTCTTATGATAATCAAGGCAGGTGGATAATAGTGCAGCTACTTATTAATGGTCATAAATTTGTGTTGTGTACTCTCTATGGACCAAATACTGATGATCCATCTATTTTTGAGACCCTAACTATGGAGCTCTTTGATTGGCAGGGAGACTTAATAATTATGGGCGACTTTAATTGTACTATGAACCCTAGTATTGACTCGACAAATCAAAGTGCCTCGGTTAGGATTAGGAAAGTTAGGGACACTAATGAGGAAATGATTAGATTACACAGCTTGAAAGATGTTTGGCAGACACTGTACCCTTCATCACCTGGTTTTACATATTACAGTGCACCACACCGATCATACTCAAGAATTGATATGTTTTTTACTTGTAACTCTATCCTTAAAGTAGCCAGGTGTGAAGTCTGCCCTATAATAGTCTCAGACCAAAACCCCTTACGTTTGACCCTAAAACTTAGCTCATTTGTTAAACAAGCTTGACAATTTTTCGCTGAAAGATAGAGAATATAAGGTATTCATGTTGGAACGCATCAGTAATTTTATACAGGACAATGAAGGCTTTGCTTCTCTATTTTCTGTCTTGGAATCACTCAAGGCTTACGTAAGGGAGCTACTCTGTTTTTAGGCAAAACCGAGATGCTTTTCGACAATTAGAAGTAGCACACGCAAATGGCATTATGCATAGCACCACTCAACGTACGGCAGTTCCTATATACTCCTAAATATACTTTCTTTTAATTCAAAAATGTGCAGCGTTATGCCGGCCCTTAAAGGAAAGAACGGCTGCAAATTATAAGAAACATAAAGCTTTACAGTATGAATAGGGTGAGCAAGTTGGAAAAGTGCTCGCACATCAACTCTCTGATGAACGTGCAGAACGGGCAATAAAGGGCATAAGAGGTGAAAGCGGGCTACTCCACACACAACCTGAGGAGATTGTTGAACAATTTTCTGGTTTTTATCAGACCTTATATAGTAAGTCTAATGTGTTTGATAAAGAAAAATGTCTTAATTATTTGGAAAAGTGTAGATTTAATGATACGAGTCAGATTGGAAACAGAGTAGACAAACCTATTGATCTAAGACATCACAGCGGAATAAATTTCAACGGCCATTGATGCTCTTCCCTCTGGGAAAGCAGCCGATGAAGATACTTTACCGGTTGAATTTTATAAGACTTTTAAGGCCGGCTTAATCGGTGTAATGTTTGAAGTTATGAATCTTATCGATTTAAAAAAATCAATACTTCAGACCTGGGATATGACAAATATTGTCTTTTTTAAAGAAGAATAAGCCGAGTGAAGCATGTGGGTCACACCACCCGATATCATTAATAAACGTTGATGCAAAAATGTTAGCAAAAATATCGGCAACGTGCCTCACACCCTTTTTAACACAACTTGCGTCTGCCCAGCAACACAGAATACTGCTATTGTTGCCTTTGATGCTACCTCTAAAACTAAATTGGACATAGGAATGATTATGCTCGAAGCAGAAAAGGCATTTGATCATGTAACATGGTACTGTGTACGCCATATAATATCCAAGGTCTCTTTTATAATTGAGTAAGAGCCTTATAAATGTGCCCGAGTGCTAAATTAATCTATTTAACTTACTAATCCACATCATTTAAGGTTCTGAGGGGCACTCGGCAAGTCTGCCCTCTATCACCCTTACTTTTTGCCCAATACATGGAACCATATATTAAATCTCTGCTTTCCAATCCATCCATCCCACCTGTCATGCTAGGCTCTGAAAAATGTAAAAGTACAGCTTATGCCGTTGATTTTCTCTACAGACCCAGCAGGAGCAATAGAAGCAATTCATTCTGAAACAAGTATATTCAGACACTTTTCAGGGTATAAGCTTAAGGTTAGTAAAACTCAGACTGTCCTTAATTTTCAACCAGGAAGGACTATAACCGGGCCTGTACATCAGCTACTTACTTAGGTGTTCAGAGTATTTCAGATATACGACAGACCATAGAATTGAATTATGATATTCTTCTTAAATCAACGATTTTTAAAATGAGGGATTGGCTTAAGCTGCCTGTTTGTATTATAGGGGGCTGTAATATTATAAAAATGATTGTTTTGCCTACATTTCTTAATTTATTTAGGGGAATGCCTCAGAGTTCCAAACTAATTTTTCAAAAAACTCAAAGGGGCCATTAGTAGTTTTATTTGGAGCTATAAACAGCCGAGACATGCTATAAAGTATATAAAACTTTCTTATTACCAGGGTGGGCATAGACTACTGGATTTTAAATTATATTTATGGGCTTCATTTGTAGGACGTCTGCGAGATCTCCTCGATGATAGAAGACAACAAAGCTGTTACAATCTTGCCATTGGTAATGATAGTAATATGTTTATGTACAGAATACATGACCCAAATTATTTTAAGAGAGTTCGATTTAAGACTCTTAAAGATATAGCTTATATATCTAATTACAGTTAATCATTCTCTGCCCCTGATGCATCTCAACACGCCATTAAGGTGTAACACTATGTTCCCTAATATTTTCCATGATGCGCTAGCCAAATCCTGGGATATATTCGGTATTAGACAGCTGAGCCAGTTGTATTATGCTGCCGGGTTTCGTACATTTTCAGATTCGCAGTCTTCATTCGGCCTTCCAAAAAACATGTTCTATAAATACTTGCAGATAAGAGATTATTTACTGGGACATAGAGGTATAAAACAACTTAAGGGATCATATATACAGCACTATATACACTCAGAATCAAAATTGACTATTAGTGAGGCGTATCAATTATTTTCCCAAACTTGGGAGAATGATAACTCAAAGATAGCACTAAAATGGGCTGAGCTACTTGGTCAAGATGTTAGTTCAGCTGATTTAGAAGAATGTTTGGAGAACTTAGATAGTTCGGTCCACCCTATTAATCGTAAGCTGCAACAGTTTAAAACAGTGCTCATGCTTTATTATACACCAGAATGGATAGTTACATGGATAGATCCTAGTAACATAAACACAAATGATAAATGTAAATGTGTCAAGTGCAGAATGATAGCTGCAAACTGTCTACACATGTTTGTCACCTGCCCAGACCTGGCTGTCTTTTGGAAAGAGGTACAGGGCATGATAGCTGATCATCTAAAAATTGATTTATATCTAACGGACAGAGAGATTATGTTTGGCTATAAGACAGATGTATTCTTAGGATTAAGACCTTTAATATCTAATATGTTAGTAACAGCACGACTGATTTGCCCGTGCCTGGATATCTAATACTCCGCCTAGAGATATTGAATGGTGGGCAATGCTGAGGGAGATTCTATCTAGAGAAGGAGATGGCTATCGCCAAGAGCAGAGGCATCTGATCTGGGTAGAAGTTCTACCGAATTTGGGGACCTTTGCTAAATTAGGCTAAAATTCTTGTTTTTATATATCTGTGCACTCTTATATTTCATCTGTTTATTTATTTAATGTATAATGGCACCCCCTCGGCTCTCTTTTTCTTCCCTCCCTGCTGTATGTGTATTGCATGTTGGTACGATTTTGTTGTTTTTGTGATTATTGTGCTTACTCCTCTAAATAAAAAAAATTAAAAGGGGATACGTTATTTATGGATAGGCACAGGACACTTTAAGAATCACAAATAACCAGTAACATGTTTTCCATAAATTCAACTAATAGTGTCCTTGAAATTATGATTTCTACAGATCACTGTTAGCATGATCAGATAAGACTAAAGTTTACTTCTGGAATAAAAAAAAAAAAGTTACATTCTGAGTGGACAAGAATAAATGTGGTAATTAAATGATGATGGCATTCCACCATGAACTAATTGACCAAAATTCCAAATAAAAATTACACTGCCTGTAAATCATAACCTGTGCATATTATGTTTCAAATTATTTTATAATTTTTTCTATCAGGCATGGTTCTTTGCATATCGATCAGTAAAACGTTGGAATACGTTGAAGCAAACATGATGCCCATAGTGTGTACACAAATTGATTTTATTTTTATGCCCATGTCATGTTTGGTGGATTTGTAAAGCTTTCTAACAAGCAACGTATCCAAACTATATTTTTTTACCTTGAATTACCAATTAGGAGGTTGGGTATATTTTGCATATACTTAATGTACAGACTTAGAGATCTAATAGAAGGTGTATATTAGTGATCAATATATTCAGAGATGTTTTCCATTGCTCAATGTACAGCAAAAGCTATATTGGCCTGCGTGTGGAAGCAAACTTCTGTTGTCCAATTTTAGTAAACACATACATTGCTAGATAATGTTGTCAACATAATGGCTTCAACAAATTTAAAAAGACATACTAAATACTAACATTCTTACTAGCTGTGTATTCTGTCCTATTTAGTATCTATAAGTGCCGATTGTGTTTCCCGGGTGAATAGAAGTGATCTGTCTGAGATTTTAATAATTTAACTTGTACTTTATGTAATTATGTACCTTTGTGGAACCTTATGTAAAGCGCTCTGATACCTCCGTGTCTAGCCAGTGCTATATAAAACTCAAATAAAAAAATAAAAAATAAAAAGTATGGTAAAATTAACAATTTCTGTACATTATAACCATTTCTTCTACACTACTGTATGATCAAATAAAACTATATCAACATAAGACATGTTGTTCCTTGGCTCTCAGTAAGGTGTAATTTACAAGTTAATTTTTTAGATGCTGTCCATTCAGATCTGTTTGTATCCCCTTTTGACAGATTTTAATCTGGACAGGATCAAGCCAACACTGCATCCTAAAAGGGGTTCAAAGGGTGACAAATGAAGTATCTTTAAATTGTGAAACTCCATTGCCTGTTATTTACACCACTAAGGAATTGTGTGATTTTGAGAGGAAGCATTCCACATTATTAATATTGTTATTGGATAAAAATAATACTGTTCTTATTCCAGTTAACCCTCATGATGAGCAATATTAGAAAAAATGAATTACAACTTGGAATTTGACAGATATTTTTAAATGATAAGGAAACCATGAAATTGACACAGACAGAAATAGAATACAAATTAACGAACACTAAATCAAGGAACTTAGGGGCTCATTATGATGGCAGGCGGGGCACAACCGGGGTGCTGGCGATGGCAGAAAATTACCTTTTCTGCACTCCAGCAGCTGTCCTCGCTCCTGTTATATTACAATGGGCAAACATAGCCCATTTGCCGTCTGCTGCGGAGAGACGTGAACCGCCAGAAATATGTGTCTGCCACCATGGCAGAAGAAGCCAATAGAGACCCACCACCATGCAAAATGATGTCCCGTCCACCGTACAAATCGCGATGCCCCAAAAAGCTCATCACACCACAGCGGAGAATCCAACCACCCAGAGACGGCGGAAGCGCAACACCAGAGCGCGAAACCCGACTCCCGGTCCCCTCCACCCGGTCCTTACTGCAATGGATCCAACTCTTCAAGCCATTCCGCTGCTATATATCATTCACTACCAGCAAGTAATGCTCCGTCGCGGACAACACCATAGGTACGCAAAAATATAACTCCGCACACAACCACAACACACAACTCCTGTGCTGACATACAGTTCCTGTCCACATCAGACACTCTGGTGAGGACAGAAATATATCCACCAGTGTACCCACACATGTCCTACCTATCAGAAACTCACCTCTCCACATCTGGGTCACCCATCAATGGCGAAATCAATGCAATGTCCCGGTCACATCACCGCATCGGTGAAGACGTGGGAAAACCCGCAACCAAGCATGGGCATTCCAGGCAAATTCACAGGGTTCCACCTTCACCCTTCACACACTAAGGTCCCAAAACCTATTTGGGAACATGCTGCATGCTCCTCCTGTGCCCCCCTGCAAAATTAATCTGCCAGGTGTAGCCAGACCTTGCACCTCACACAAAAAAGGACAAGGGAGCCTGACTTGAAAGGTGGGGGTGAAGAGGAACACCCTGCACAGAATCTCAGGGGCCGGACAACTCTCTTCCTCACACCTACCTCCCACTCATGTGAAGTTAACTGAGTATAATCACAAAATTAAGACTTACACTGCCTATGAACATACACTGCACTGTACGCACTGCCTGTCAAGTCACACACAAACACCCAACACTAACACACAGACACATACTCATAACATAGCCCAGCAGCAATGGAGTAGAATGAATGGGACAGCCAAAAATGAAGTGGACAGTGCTGGAAAAACCATAGGGCAAGCCACATAGCATCTGCACATCACATGCATGAGAAGGAACACATCCCACCACACGTAGGCCATCAAATCAGACATGGGTGGCACAGTGAGTGAAATTAAACCAAAGTGACCTCTGTGCAACAACTCAAAGAGACATCAATGCAAGCCATGCATGGGTACAGGAATGACAGTACAACACACATGGCCCAGTGTCACACTCCTTGACTGTCAAACACAAGTAGGACCTTCACACATAGCCATCCTCTACCCACATTACACCTGCAGCCCTCAACACCTTTGACAAACACATATAATGGTTAAAATGGTGTCCTGTGAGTTCAATGACTACCAATCACACTCCCTGTGCTGCATACACAAACATCACACTCACACTCATGGATGCCTGAACTAATGCAGGCACATAAACAATAGCCAAACACAAAGCTCACAAACAACAGTCACAGAAGTACAACAAGCCCACACATGGGCAGCCAAACAGTGGAAAGGCAATATGAACAGAACAGGAATATTCAACATTGTCACTCAGGGCCATTGCACAGACACCATACCTCAACACAAACAAGGGACAATCAGCTAAAACAGACAGAGACACCTCACAACTCATAAACTGAACAAGATGCCATGGTGTACCACAAGCATGCACATGCACAATCCTGACAAGTGACAGGTTAAAAATAGGAGGACAAACCACCAATGTGCACTCAAAACATGCCCAGTAACAAGAATTCACCTTGCTTCATGTGACAGACACACAAGTAATGGAGGAAACTATACTGAAAGTATCACACATCAACAACTACTCACACACAGCGTCATGCAAATCACAAATGCATAGCATTTGTCAGTAGAAAGAGGTAACACATCCACAACAAAAACACAACAGATTCACACACAAATCCATCACATTGCAAACTAAGCTAAACATCAGGGGGATGCACACCAAGCAAGTACAAGGTAACATACACTGACAGTACTGCATGCACACCGAGCAGTGTGTGTACACCAACCAAACCAGTAGCACACATATGTGAGTGCCACACAATGAACTCCCAGAACACAAATCAGCACAGCACACAGAGAACATCACACTCAGGAAGGGTAGCAGTACCCCAGCAAACACTCATTCAGCTTAACCATCACCCACAGAGGCACAACTAAGGGAAACCCAGGGGCAAACAACATGACCAGAGGACTGTGCTGCTCAAAGATATGCACTACACACGCACATGAGCAACCATGACGACAAACCAGTAGAATAAAATAACACATAACAAATTGGGAAACTGTCCTGAGTGTCACATTGGTCCTGTACACAGTTCAGCCTCACACAGCATAGTGTCATGCCATGAAGTGGTGGGGAGGCTCACACACTGACAAGCCATGGGGTTGACAACATGAGATTGAAGTGGTGTGTACTTCAGCAGTGGACAGGTGAAGAGTGTACAGTACACAAACACATAGATGAGTCACTCGCAATGTGTTGGCATCAGAAGCACATATAGGGGATGGCAGGACTCCACATACCACATTCCATTCTGGAGCCAAAAATGTGTCAAGTTACAGCAATGCATGAGAAAACATACAAATAATTTCAGTGTGGCTGAGCTGGTCTGCACAGTGAGCACAAACAGTAACAAGACACATGGCTGATCAACAAAACACAACACAGATTTGGCAGTCACACACTCTGCATATGCACAACTGGCAGCAACAACAAGAATGTGCCCCCAGGAGTTCAAGGACACTCCAACACAATGTACAGTTCCCAACTTACACCTCCTACAAGTGCCCACAATATGAAGCACATAATAGCCAATTTAAACAAACTGGCACTCATTACCTGGACCATTCATGTGTGCGGGGCACACACACATCAACACTACTGACAATGACAGCCCATTCACATTGTATGGCCACTCAAGTTCATATATTCAAATGTACCCATGTGACTAGGAAGACAGGCCTACACCAGATGACCACACATCAACACTGCTTTTCAGACATCAAGAAAGGATCACACCGATATGATGAACCCTGCCCACCCCACAAGTAATCCTGTGGTTTGAATACACCTCTGTTCTGGTATTGCATCCTAACATGACATAGAACGATTAGGAGAAGAGTAGATCATCACAAACAACCATCATTGCACCCTCAAGCCTTGGAGTCAAGAAGAACTAAAGTGCCTGTCACCTCTGGCAAACTCAGAAAAAGTAAAACAAGCAATTGGCAATGTTAAAGTGGCATACAGAGCATGGGTCACATGAAACCATACCCATACTTAAAAGCTTTTAATTAGCAAGGACACAGACAAACCAGAACAGGAGTAACTGTCTTTATTACATATCACCAAGATAGGCATCCAAAGTGACAAACAGGAAGGATATTGGCCAGTCCATAGTTAAGAGTAGGTTCATTTGTACATGAGAAACTGCATAGAGAATGTACATCCAAAGTTACAAACAGAAACACCATTGGTCAGTCCATAGTTCAAAGTAGGTACATGTGTGCATGAGAAACTGCACAGGGAATGGGCATCCAAAGAGACAAACAGCAAGGACATTGCCAGTCCATAGTTCAAAGTAGGTACATGATTTTACAACTGGATAAAAATCCAATCGTTTTTAAAACTTGATAAAATTCACTTGTTTTAAAATTCAACATGCTCACTTCTACTTGCATTACTTGAATTGGTTGGAGCTCTTGAGTACTACTTTCATTTGCTGTTCGGGACCGGAGTTCGGACTGGCAGCTACTGCCTGGGTCTCACCATTGACAAACTAGAGACACCATTTTAGGTCAGTGCATGCTCTAGTTGTCAGAGTAGTAGCCCATATAAATATGCACGCTACTTGGACGCGCGCAGAGGGCGCACCGCTGGCGCGCCTAAGGCAAGCCCGTCTGCACCCGTCTGCGTCCCTAAAGCATCCAGCACCAGCCACACTGCCCGCCATGTGTCCCACTGTTCAGAGAGGGGGTTGTATAGTAGTAATGAACTTTATTCACTGCGCACGCTTCCATGCTCCCTCGTCAGCAGTTGGGATGTACTGGAATGTTAAAACACAGTAATAATAATAATAATAATAATAATACTGATATTTGTAGAGCGCGAACAGCTACCTCACGAGGAGGTGTCCCGGCGCTATGTGAGCAGTTAAGCAGAGCGAATAGCAGAAGGGAGGCTTAGATTTTCTGCATAAAGAGCCAGGTCTTTAATTGCTTCTTAAATCCAGATTCTGTCGTGGCAGATTGGATGGAGGGCGGTAGGGCGTTCCACAATTTCACCGTTCCAGCAGAAAAGGACCTGCCTCCGAGTCGAGCTTTTCTGACTCGTGGGGCGAGTAGCTGAAGCAGGGAATTTGAGCGCAGGAGCCTCTCCTGATGGTAGCGGGGGAGTCTGAGTTTTAAATAATTGGGGCAAGTGCCCCTTAGAGCTCTGAACGCCAGGATCAAGCCTTTGAATTTGATTCTGCTTGCCACTGGGAGCCAGTGCAGTTCGCACAGATGCGGAGAGACACGCTTTCTAAAAGGAATGTGCTTTATCAGTCTCGCAGCCGCGTTCTGCACGATCTGTAAACGGTGAACCAAATATTTTGGTAAGCCAAGATAGAGGCCGTTCGCGTAATCTAGTCTGGATGTAACAGTCGCGTGGACTACCATTTTGCGACAATCTTCTGGTAAAAGAGAAAGAAACTTGCGGAGATTCCTAAGTTTGTGAAGACACCCTGATGTGACCTGCTGAATATGGGAAGAAAAGGAGAGACTGTCATCCCATCTCACCCCCAAGTTCTTTGCATTGGTACTGGGGGTCGGTTGAGGGCCCATTTCAGGTGGCAACCACAGGTGAAATGGGCCCTCCACCGACCCCCAGTACCAATGCAAAGAACTTGGGGGTCAGATGGGATAACAGTGGTGACAGTTTGCTCTTCATGTGGCTTTAGAATCCAGTCAGGGCTGCTGATAAAAGGAGTAAGCACAAACCAACCATGCATGCTGCTCTTATTAATGTGCGCTCACTTAAGAGGCACAATCATGATACCTTTGATCTTTTGTTGGACAAGGAGCTAGATTTCCTGTTTATTATAGAGACATGGCTAAATGAGTTCTCTAACCCAACCATTGCACTGGTCATTCCAACTGGCTATAAAATCTCTTGAGTGGACAGATTAAAAGGGAGAGGAGATGGGGTGGATATCATATATAGACATAAGTGGTCCCTTCAACAGGCTGTTTCAACACTTGGAGGAGATTGCGAAGCTCTGGATTTTACTATCAATCTTTTGCCTCATTTTACACGCGGGGGATCCTTGATCTATAGACCTCTGGGTCCAGTGAATGCATTTCTCAGAGCTATGGGCACTTTTTTGTTCCCCGAGCTCTGCATTTTACCCATTATATCATTCTTGGCTACTTAAATATCCATTTTGACCTGGCAGCTTCGAAGAACACTTTTGAAATATAAGACATATTGTCCCTCACTCAGCTCACCCTATGGGTTGGCCTTCCAAAGCACTCAGGGGGCCATACCTTAAACCCTATCAGTTTGAATTTTTCTATTACACATATGCATATGCATATGTACTCCCACTCCGGTGTCTTAGTCAGATCATTTTCAGACATATTTCTCCTGGGTGCTACCAGACGGTGACCTTTTGTCCTGCTCTGAGCGTGAAACTGTGTTTGCTAAAATTGATCCGTCGCTATTCAGCCAAGCCTTGTGGTCCACCAGACCCTCTCTTGCCAATGATTTTGCAGAGGGTTTTGCTGAGTTTACAAGCTGGATCTCCAACACTGTTAATCTCATATCCCCAGGTACTCGGCATAGGCACATTAGAGACTCCTCTTCTACACCCTGGTTCACGCCTGAGCTGAGAATATTGAAGCTGGAGTGTAAGAAACTGGAGAGAATCTGGTGTAAAGGGGACCATCCTGAGGATAAACGTATGCTGAGAAAAAAGCAAAAAACCTATTATATGACTATAGCACAGGCTAAAAGCTATTACTATGAGACTAGAAATGATGCAGCCAAGAATAACTCTAAGGACATCTTTTCTATAGTTCAAAGTTTCCTGTCCCCCAAAAAACAAGCAAGTACTATTCCATCCTCTGGCGTATGGTGTGAAGAACTCTCCATGTTTTCCACAGAGAAAATTCGCAATATACAGGCATACTTTACTTCTAGCAATAAAGACCCTGGTGCCCTCCTGGCTAGAGGATCCCTATCGTCCCCTCCCTGTCATTCACTGGCCGCATTTACCCCAATTGATCTTCCAAGCTCCCTTAAAATCTTAAGGGGTCTTAAATCAAGATCTCCTTCAGGCCAGTGCGCTGCCAGACTTCTGGCTGATGTGGCGGATACTGGTAATCCCCCAGTAAATAGACTTATTACCATATCCTTTGCAGGAGCTCTTGACCCGGCAACGTGGAAACAGGCCAAGAATCTTCCTCTTTTGAAAATACCCTCACTCGATCCCCTTTGCCTGTCAAACTATAGACCGATCTCCCTTTTGCCCAGTATGGGCAAGGTTTGTGAGAAAGTTGTCATCAAGTTCAAGTTCAAGTTTAACATTTGTATAGCGCACTACTCACCCAGAGGGTCTCAAGGCGCTCAAGTTTTTAGTTGTTTTCAGAAGGAGAGGTGGTTCTGTGTAAGGCGGAGGTGGGTGGGGAGAGAATTCCAGGTTTTGGCCAGGTTTGGATCATGACATCTTACTCCACCGTGTCGGACAAGCTGGCATCCAGGGCCCTGCACAGGATTGGATTAAGTCCTTCCTTTCTGGCAGAGTGCAAACAGTCCACCTAGGCCCCTTCACTGCAACCCAGGTACCCACCACCTGTGGAGTCCCTCAGGGATCCTCCCTTTCACCTCTACTTTTCAATCTGTATCTTCGTCCGCTAATTCAGTCACTTAGCAACTGGAACTGCACCGTCCTCAACTATGCAGATGATATGCAGATCATCTTTCCCTTAGACACCCCGGATGCGACATCCAATTTCCAGGCTGTAATGCTGCACATCCAACAATGGATGATGTCTAATCAACTAAAACTAAATCCGGAAAAAACAGAACTCCTCCTGCCTTGTTCTAGCTCTGCCCACTGGGGACCCCAATTCTGGCCAGCTGAACTGGGCACTGCCCCTACTCCATCGAGTTCAGTAAAAAGTCTGGGTGTCACCATTGATAAAGATCTCTCCCTGAAAACTCAGGTGGGAGCCATTATCTCTGCTAGTATGTTCCAGCTTCGCAAAATCCGGAAAATTTCTCATCTGCTCTCTCACGAGGCCTTGGTGCAAATTGTCATCTCCCTCGTTCTTTCCCGCCTCGACTTTTCCAACGCCCTTTACTGGGGCCTCTCCAGGTCCCTGCTCCACCGCCTCCAGATGGTGCAGAACCAGGCTGCAAGGCTTATTTGCAAAGTCCCTAAATGGCAATCTGCTAGACCTCTCCTGGCCAAGCTGCACTGGCTTCCCATTGAGCAAAGGGCCGCCTTCAAGATCGGATGCATAACCTACAAAGCACAGCATACCAAATGCCCGACCTTTCTGAAATCCCTCATCAATCCCCACCGCCCGACCCGCAATCTCCGCTCTGCTCACCTTCATCTTCTCACCTCCCCAGTGTTCAAGCTAAAAAAATTGGGTGGCCGGAGATTCAGCTCCCTGGCACCCAAGCTGTGGAACTCCATCCCCCTACACATTAAAACCTCTGACACCTTGCTGAGCTTCAGAAAAGGCTTAAAGACCTGGCTCTTTTCAAACTCTCACTAGCCCTTTCTCCTGCCCCATTTTCAATCTCAGCGCCAGGAAACCTCCGGTGTCAGTGCGCTTTACAAATGTAGCTTAACATTAACATTAACATTGGCCGCTAAGTAGGAGAAGGATCTTCCCCCCATGGTGGATCTATGGATGCGTGGAATTGCGGCGAGGGCTTGATTGGACGATCGAAGTTGGCGGGTGGGGGTGTAAAAGGAAAGGCACGTGTTGAGGCATTCGGGTCCTAGGTCGTAGAGGGCTTTGTGTGCGTTGGTGAGGAGACGGAACGTTATTCTCTTGTTGACGGGGAGCCAGTGGAGGTCTTTCAGGTGACCGGAAATGTGAGCTTGGCGGGTGATGTCTAGTATGAGTCTGGCTTAGGCGTTTTGGATGCATTGGAGTTTTTTCTGTAGTTTGGCTGTGGATCCGGCGTAGAGGGTGTTTCCGTGGTCCAGTCGGCTTGTGACCAGAGCGTGGGTGACCGTCTTTCTTGTTTCGGTGGGGATCCAACGGAAGATTTTTTTGAGCATAGGTAGGATGTTGAAGCATGATGATGAGACGGCGTTGACTTGTCTGGTCATCGAGAGGTAGGAGTCCAGGATGAAGCCCAGGTTACGTGCGTGATCCGTGGGTATGGGTGCGTTTCCCGGGGCCGGTGGCCACCATGAGTCGTCCCAGGCGGAGGGGAATGAACCTAAGATGAGGACTTCCGTTTTGTCCGAGTTCAGTTTTAAACGGCTGTTTTTCATCCACTCGGCTACTTCTTTCATCCCTTCGTGTAGGTTGGTTTTGGCGGTGTTTGGGTCTTTGGTGAGGGAGAGGATCAGCTGGGTGTTGTCTGCGTAGGAGATGATGTTGAGGTTGTGTTGGCGCGCAATGGATGCGAAGGGACTCATGTAGATGTTGAAGAGGGTGGGACTGAGTGATGATCCTTGTGGTACGCCGCAGATGACTTCGGTGGCCTCTGATATAAAAGGAGGGAGGCGGACTCTCTGTGTTCTTCCGGCGAGGAACAAGATGATCCATTCCAATGCTTTTCCTTGTATTCCGACGTTGCTGAGGCATTGTATAAGGGTGCTATGACAGACTGTGTCGAAGGCAGCGGAGAGGTCAAGTAGGATGAGGGCAGCTGTTTCTCCATTGTCCAGTAGTGTTCGAATGTCGTCTGTTGCTGCGATGAGGGCGGTCTCGGTGCTGTGTTTGGCTCGGAAGCCGGACTGTGAAGGGTCGAGGGATTTCTTGGATTCCAGGAAGGCAGCGAGCTGACTGTTGACGGTTTACTCAATGACTTTGGCAGGGAATGGGAGGAGCGAGATGGGGCAGTAGTTTTTAAGTTCAGTGGGGTCTGCTGTGGGTTTCTTCAGTAGGGTGCTGAGTTCCGCATGTTTCCAGCTTTCTGAGAAGGTAGCGGAGTTGAGGGAGCAATTGATGACGTCTCGGAGATGGGGTGCGATAATGGAGTCTGCTTTGTTGAAAATGTGGTGGGGACATGGGTCGGTTGGCGATCCTGAGTGGATGGAGTTCCTCAGGCGGATGGTGTCTTCAGTGGTGATTGGGTTCCAGGCTCAAAGGTTGTTGGAGGGGGGTTTTAGTTTGGAGGTGGGTGGGGTCGACTGGTCTTCGGACTGGTTATCAAAGCTGCTATGTATGTCAGGGATTTTGTTGTGGAAGAATAAGGCTAGGGAGTCGCAGAGATCTTGGGAGGGAGTGATGTCGTTGGTGCCGGCGGTGGGGTTGGTAAATTCTTTGACGATGTTGAATAGTTCCTTGCTGTTGTGGGCGTTGTTGTCGGGTCGATCCTTGAAAGCTGATTTCTTGGTGGATCGGAGCAGTTGGTGGTGTTTGCGGGTGGCGTTCTTAAAGGTGGCAAGGTTGTCAGTGGTTGGGTTTTTTCTCCAGGTTTTCTCGAGGGTGCAACAGAGCTTCTTGGATTTCTTAAGGTCATCGTTGAACCAGGGGGCTTTTTTGCTACCTTGCTTGATTTGATGTTTTTTCAGCGGTGTTAATTCGTCAGCGCTGTGGGTGATCCATTGTGTGAGGTTGGTGGCTGCAAGGTTTGGGTCCGATGATTTTGCAGGAGGGTTTTGGTGAAGCGATGTGAAGAGCTGGTCGGTGGTAATTTTGTTCCAGTTTCTGCAGGGAATTGGTTGTGGGTGGTTGTGAGTCGTAATTTTTTTGTAGTTGAAGTGAACGCAGCTGTGGTCTGTCCAATGGAGAGCTGTGGTGTGATTGAAGGAGAAGTGCTTGCTGGAGGTGAAGATTGGGTCGAGCGTGTGCCGGGCATAGTGGGTGGGGGTGTCAACAAGTTGTTTGAGTCCGAGATTGGCGAGGTTGTCCAGAAGGGTGGTGGTGTTGCTGTCATTGTTCTTTTCCAGGTGGAAGTTGAGGTCTCCCAGTAGAATGTAGTCCTCGGAGGGGAGGGCGTGTGGGCTGATGAAGTCGGTGATGTCTTCGCTAAATTGTGTGCGGGGTCCTGGTGGCCTGTAGATGAGGGTGCCTCTGAGTGTGGTCTTGGGGTTGGTGTGGATCTGGAAGTGAAGGTGTTCGGCGGCTGCGAGGTGATCGTCGGAACTGGTCGTGATGCGGATGGTGTTCTTATGAACAATGGCGATGCCTCCTCCTGTTTGGTTGATGCGGTCCTTTCGGATGATCTTGTAGCCGTCTGGGATGGCTATGGCGATGTCGGGTGCTGATGAGGCGTTCATCCAGGTTTCTGTAAGGAAGGCGATGTCCGGCGATGTGGTGTTGAGTAGGTTCCAAAGGTCAATGGTGTGTCTGTGATCCGAGCGAGTGTTGAGCAGGATGCAATTTAGGTGGTTAGTGTCGGAGCTCTTTTTGGAATTTGAGGATTTGGTGTGGGTCTTGATGCAGTCGAACTTGCAGGAGTGGCAGGTGAAGGGTCCATGGGTGTGTCCTGGGGCGGCTTGGTAGCAGTTTGGTGGTCCGCTGGGGTTAAGGGCTGAGAGGGTTGAGGCGTCGTACGTTATGTGGGAGGAGTGGATTTTGCGAGGGCCAGGGGATTTGTCGCTGGGCGCGGACGGGCATAGACGGGCTTACCTTTGGTGCACCTTTGGCGCGCATGCGGCGCTTCCGCTGCGCGTGTTCGCTGCGCGCAAATGCATCTGTCATATGTGGATAGTGGAGGGGGGCGAAGCGAGGGAGGAGCAGCTTGGAGGCGGGAGCGGGGTGGGGAGCCGGGCTGGGAAGGCACAACGACAAACAACAAAATGGCAGCAAGCCAAAAGCCAAAAAGGACGTGACTGGGACCCCAACAATCGGTATGATAAGGGAAGCGTCACCGGCACAATCAGGCACAAATAAATCAATCAGCTAAAGGCAGCAATGCACAATCGAATATTAATTGATGTGCAGCTTAGCAGGCAGTATAGCGCTATGATACAGTTACAATCAAGCACAAATAAGGCACAAATAGTTGCAGGGGCAATGCGAGCAATGGGCAGCTGATTTCAAAGGCAAAGAGCAGTCCGGCAGTATAGCGCTACGATACCAGATTGTGAGCGGCGAGCAGCGTGAGGAGCGACCGCTTCTGAGGAGCTCAGGACGGTCACAGCGCTTGCTCTGGAGGGTAGAGCCTAACCTTTCTGTGGGAGGGAGGAGCAGCTGGCAGGTGGGAGCGGGGTGGAGAGCCGGGCTGGGAAGGCACAACAACAAACAACAAAATGGCAGCAAGCCAAAAGCCAAACAGGACGAGATTGGGACCCCAACAATCGGTATGAAAAGGGAAGCATCACCGGCACAATCAGGCACAAATAAATCAATCAGCTAAAGGCAGCAATGCACAATCGAATATTAATTAATGCACAGCTCAGCAGGCAGTATAGCGCTATGATACAGTTACAATCAAGCACAAATAAGGCAGAAATAGTTGCAGGGGCAATGCGAGCAATGGGCAGCTGATTTTAAAGGCAAAGAGCAGTCTGGCAGTATAGCGCTACGATACCAGAGTGTGAGCGGGGAGCAGCGTGAGGAGCGACCGCTTCTGAGGAGCTCAGGACGGTTGACAGACTATGTAGAAAGTTCAGGCCTTCTCCACCATGCCCAGTCAGGCTTTAGGGCCTCATTTAGCACTGAATCGGCCCTGGTGGAAATTTCCTAAGCCATCAGAGACTGTTTGAATGCCAGCGGGAGGGCCGCCTTGGTTTTGCTGGACCAATCAGCGGTATTCGATACGGTTCCTCATGAATGCTGCTCTCCCGACTTGCAGAGATAGGAGTATCAGGAGATAGGAGAATCAGGAAGCGCTTGGGACTGGCTCAAATCCTTTTTGGAGGATCGGACGCAGCAGTTGTGGCTCCCATCTTTTTCCTCATCACCGAAGAAAGTGACCACAGGTGTTCCACAGGGCTCCTCTTTTAAATATTTATGTTACTCTTTTGGTTCAGTTGGCAGAGGACTTGGAGGCGAAGACAATAAATTATGCCGACAATGCCCAGCTCTTGTTCACATGGGGAAAAAATGAAGGCTCTATTTCGGCTGCCTAACACTGTATAAATGCAGTCTTTTGTTGGTTGGCGAGGCTAAATTGAAATGAAACAAGGAGAAATCAGAAATCCTCTTATTTGTCAACTTTTCCTCTCGGTTTAGGGAAACACTCTGGCCCTCCGACTCAGTATTGCCTGCCTTATCAGGGAACCCTGTTAAGAACTTAGGGGTTTGGTTTGAGGAGAGTCTCCGATTCTCGACCCAGATCAAGAAGCTGGCAGGGACTTGCTTCGGTTTCTTAAAAATCCTCAGTAAGTTTCTCCGCCTTCTCCCTCAGGTGGCTAAGGTGACAGTGACTCGAGCCCTTATTCTCTCTCGGCTAGATTACTTCAATGCTTTATATACTGGCATCACGAGCTACCTACTAAATAAATTGCAAATGGTGCAGAACGCGGCGGCCAGGCCCCTCTTGAATATACCTGCCAGACGTAGCGTGAGACAACACCTACGCACATTACACTGGCTGCCTATGGCTGAGAGGGTCAGATTTAAGATCCTAGTTATCGCACACACTGCTTTGTATGCCACAGGGCCAGGTTATCTTTAGAAACGGTTTTCTTTCTACACCCCTGTAAGAGACCTATGTTCCTATACTCAACTCCTGGATCAAGTCCCACGATTCCGCTTGCAAAGGACGGGCGGCAGCTCTCTGGCCGTGAAGGCCGCTCTGGTCTGGAACTATCTGCCCTTTGCGCTCCAGTGCATTCATGACCTAAATCTTTTCAAGAAGAAGTTGAAAACTCACCTATTTCCCTAATATTGGCTCTAAGCTTCTCTTCATTCACACAAGGCTCGTGCCGGGACACTCTTGCAGTAGCTGTGCACGTTAGAAATGAAATTAACATAACAATAACTTGTGTGCATGATAAACTGCTCAGGGAATGGGCATTCAAAGTGACAAACAGCAAGGCCATTGGCCTGTCCATAGTTCAAAGTAGGTACATGTGTACATGAGAAACTGAACAGGGAATCGGTGACACCATACACTGCCATGGGAATCACCACAGCTGGAGGGATACCAATGGGCAGTCCAGGCACCGATTCGCGAGAGATAGGTTTGGGAGGGGTACTTTGCCTCAGACTTCGCTGTCGGTTGCACTGGGAGGTGCCTATTTGTCAGGACCAGCTGAGGAGGAGGCATCAGTGGCTTTGGGAGTTGGAGGGCTGCTTGGACCAGGTGTGTGGTGGCACGGGGAGGTGGAGATGTGCTGCCGTGAGACACAGTGTGTGAGAGTGAATGTGGAGGGCTGCCTCTCCACTTCTTGGGGATTCGATAGGCAAGAATTGTCTTAGAAGGAGTGGGAAGTGGGGCAGGCACAATAGGCACAATCTCCACCAGGTGCTGGCCCTCCCTGTGGGGATCTGGTAGTACTCTTGGCCTGGCCTTGCATTTTCCCCTCCATCCCCTGTCGACCAGCCACCTTCCCGCCACCACCACCATGCATACTGAGTCGTCAGTCCATACACCAGAGATCACCAGAGGGAGGGCCTTCTGCAGTAAAATACCTACACCCCTAGACCTGGATGTAAACCCTTAGTGGGCAACCATTTTATACCCAAAGCAGTCTAATGTGTGACATCTGTTGCCATGCAGGTGTGTCTCCAGCAGGAGAACCACATCCGGTTAGTGCCTCTTCAGGTGTTGCAGTACTAAAATCCGATTAAGTTTGCTGCCCAAACCATTAACATTCAGTGCATATTTTAACCTGTGTCGGGGTACCCATACTGAATTACTGACCCCCACCTCCGTGAATGAGCCACGCCACCTCGTTGTGCGCCCCGACCAACCCCAATGCAAAAGAAAGGACATGATGATGAGCATGAGAAAACTTTCTCCAGAAAACAACCCCTCTCGCCCCCCTCCCACACATTACCGACAACTCCCCAACACCTAACTCCCGCCTCCCTGCCGCCCTGCCTGGTGAGCCTCCAACCACCCACCAATAAAACTTGCAGAGCGCCTGTTGCCCCATTACCACAACTGAAGCAATTCCAGAGGAAACGTGAGACTGCTAACCTTAGAAAGATGCATAGCACTAATTTCGGATCACACACCCCTTTACTATACAACCCCAAGCGACCCACATACTACACAATACTCCCTCCTTCCGGCCCGTCATCCAGCATAGAGCCGGGGTCATGAATGTCTTGAGCAATGTCTCTACCCAGGGGCAGAGAAAGAGTCTCTCCCTTGCCCTATCTCCCCTTCAAGGAGCCCAACCAATTAGCCACCCGCCCCTCCAGCCCAGAGTCAAAGATCAGTCAGGGCCCCTGACCAGGCACTATGATCCCATCAGCATTCCAGTATCATACCGCCGTCCGTCGTTTATTTATTTATTTATTTAGAATTTTGTAGAGCGCACAGCTACCTCCGACGGAGGTGTCCCGGTGCTGAAGACATAGTCACAGGAGGGTCGAGGAGGAGTAAAGGGGAGTAAAGAGGAGTCTTTAGATCTGTGAGAATACCCAGGTCTTTAGTTTTTTTCTGAATTGGGGTTCGGACGTCAGGAATCTTAGTTCAGTGGGTAGCTGATTCCACAGTTTGGAGGTGGCTACTGCCAGGGCCCTTCCCCCTGTACGTGTGAGGCAAAAGCGGGGGCAGATCATGAGGCGAAGATGATTGGATATCAGGTTTCTTGGTGCTTGTGAAAACCTCATTCTGTGACGTAGGTAGGATGGGCCTCGGTCATTGAGTGCTCTGAAGGCCAGTGTTAAGGCCTTGAATTGAATACAGAGTTTTATTGGGAGCCAGTGCAGTTTGATTAGGTGGGGTGTGATGGAATGGCGGTAGGGGATATTGCAGACTAGCCTGGCCGCAGCATTCTGGACTTTCTGAAGTTGGTAGATGAGGTAAGTGGGGGCGCCTACGTATAGGCTGTTGGCATAGTCCAGATGAGCAGTAATGAGGGCATGAACCACCGTTTTGCGGGACTCAAGTGGGAGGTATGGGATGATTTTTTTTATCATTCGAAGTTTCCCGAAGCAGGCTGAGGTAACTTTATTGATTTGAGTTTTGCAGGAGAGGGAGGTGTTGAATTGAAATCCAAGGTTGCTGGTGGTTTGAACTGGTTCTGGGGGGGTTGAGTTCAGACGGCCACAGATATTGGAGGATATAGGCGATTTTTCGTTCACCATCATTGGAGACTCGCTCAGCCTCCGAAGCCACCTCACGATCACCTCGGCTCACCTGCCCCTCTCGTGGTCTCCCCTGCCGACCAACAGTTTGACATCCCTCCAACCAATCACCAGCATCCCCCGGCGAGTCGAAGAACATTCCGGACTTTGAGACGTGCAGGGAACAGCATCATGTATTTCACTCCTTTGTCCCGAAGCGCCCTCTTCACCCCGTCGGAGGAGTGCCGCTGCCGCTCACCTGCAGCGAGTCTGGGAAGAAGCGGATGGTGGCGCTGTCTCTGTGAAGGTCCCCATGCATGCATGCCGCTTGCAATATGGCATCCCGGTCTCTGAAGTTAAGAATGCGAGTGATGATCGTGCGTGGTGGGGTCCCCGGCTTGGGCCTGCCTCCCAAGGCTCTGTGCGCCCACTCAACAGAAGAAAGTTTTGAGAGACGTTTCAGCTTCAGGTGATTCGAAATGAGGTTCTCCACAAATCAGTCCATCGAGGGCCCCTCCAGTCCCTCCAGCACTCCCACTATGCGGATGTTATTCCGCCGAGCCCGTCCTTCCTAGTCCTCAAGGCGGGCATGGATGTCAGCCTGGTTCTTTGTAAGCACTGCTACCTGCTCCTCCAGTCCTTCGTTTTCGCCTGGAGCCCACCAATACCAGTTTCCGCCACCGATACTTTTTCGGACATTTTCTGGAAATCCGCCAGCAAAAGGTTCATTTCTTCTGTCACGAAGTCCAGTTTACCCTGAAAGTCTCTGATGGCCCTCATGATATATTTCAGGGATGGGCCGATTCCTGGATTTTGTAAGTTCCAAGGGAAGCCATAGTAAGTATGTTGGCTGGACATTCGTCATACTCATTACGAGTTACCCAGCTTCATGCTGGCTTCACTGAAGTATGGGATTTTTGGTACCAAACATCTCAGCATAAAAAACCTGCACTGTCTCCAATGTCACATTTATTAAATAAATTGCACACATTGGACCCTTTAGAGGGCTACCCTGAAACCTATTGTTCCTTGGTTTAGTCACTGACTGGCCTAAGCCAGTCTGCTACTACCAGACAGTGTTATGACCTCATGGGGAGAGTACCTGTGCACTCTGAGGTCGAGAACTATGCCTTTCCTGGGTGGAGATGTTCACACCTCCTCATTGTCAGGAAGAGTCATCTGTGGTGGGGAGCTTCAAAGATCTTCCCACCTTTGCAATACAACTCCAGCCTCTTCTGTTAGAGGGAGAAGGCACCCTTACTGTCATCACCCACTTTTAGATGGGAGGAAAGGAAGGAAAACGCAAAGAGAATGGGAGGTGTGCCCCTCTCTGCCAACTCCACCCCTCAGGTGCTGGAAGCGAGGTTAAGTACACTTTTCAGTGCCCACCATCTTGAATATAGTGTGACTTAGCTAAGTCTGTCCCACTCCCCCAAGAGGTGGGCAAAATGGAGGCTGCAGACATGCCAGATGAGGGGCCCATTGGCCATTACCTGTCACTCTCTTGTAACAATACTAAATCTAGGATTTAGATGGCATCCCCACACTCTGCACTTCAGTTCCTGATGACCTGAGAAGACCCAGACACTACATAATTGCACCAGCAGAGAAGTCTGCACAGACCAACTGACTTGTCCCCAGCCCTGCCGGCCCCAGCCCTACATACCTACCCTGCAGCCCTAGAAGATCCTGCACCAAAAGACGACTCGTCCTGCAGCCCAGTGACCTCGCGAACCCTGGGAGGACTTACTGCCTTCAACAAAGATCAAGACTTCTTAGAACAATTGTTCTGTTCACCAAGCAACCATCTTCAAAGTAAAGACCAGAAGAACTGGAAAGCCAGCCTCAGGTTCTACCTGATCCCTTCAGCTTGAGTCCAAGTGACCCTCTGGTACCAGTGAAGTTCCTCTGCGCTCCAGATCCCAAGCTCACTGTGTGATGACTCCTCCAGGACTCCTTTACATCACCTGCAGCTTCTGTATGGAGACCACCCCCCACCGTGACCTGCTCCAGTAAGCCATTTCCAATGCCAAAAGACACCCCTGCACCCCTCCGTCCTGGGCCTTGGTGAGGAAGACCAAATATGTCTCTACGTCGTGAGCATTGCAACTTACCTCTGCAGCTGTTGTTTCACTTTGATCAGCTACTTCACCTGAGCCTGCAGCCTTTTTTTTTACATTTGACAGCTCTCCATTGCCTTGCATTGGGCACCCAACGCTGTGTTGGCAACTTGCACCCGGCAATCCCTCTGCTGCTGGTGGCGTAGTATTGGTATGGGTTTCGGCCCCATTCAGTTCATGCTTCAACACTTGAAGATTGGTCTTTTAAGCCGCTGCCACTTACCTCTAAGCAGTTTCGGTCTAATTGCCCCCAATATCCATTCATTTGTACTGGGCGCCTAACCTCAATTTCGCACCCTGCACTCCTGTGCTGCTAAACCTTGCTTTCTATTGACCTTAAGCTTCCGAAGACTATCTTGTAAGTCGGTTTGATCCCTATGTATGCTGTATGTTTTATTCCTTCCAATATTTAACATTGCAAATTCTGAAAATTGTTCATTTTTGAACCTGAAAAAAGTGTTTCTATTGAAAAACATATTTACCTATGATGAAGTTCTGTGGTTCTGCAAAATAAATATAACTAAGTACTATTATTATGAATTGGTCTGATATATATTCATTGATTGTGTGTCTCGTGTATTGTAAGTGTGTGTACAACAAATGCTTAACACTGGCCTCTGACAAGCTTAACTGCTCACCCATGCTACTTCAAAGGAGAACATTTGTATTATCCAATTTAGTTGCTGTAAAGCCTCTGAGGATCCACTGGACTCT
Organism: Lissotriton vulgaris; assembly: GCF_964263255.1. Classification (NCBI taxonomy): domain Eukaryota; kingdom Metazoa; phylum Chordata; class Amphibia; order Caudata; family Salamandridae; genus Lissotriton; species Lissotriton vulgaris. The sequence continues at coordinate 57,621,247 of NC_141689.1, forward strand.
ATACTTCTTTTTGATATAGTATTTAAAGAACCAGCTTTCTACAGGAAGTCACTTATCGGGTGTGCAAACCAGTTAGGTGGCAGCAAAGAAAAGCAACACTGGAGTTAACTGATGGTAACCAGCAGACAGGATAAAATTACTTTTCCCTAATACAGCAGGTCTTGCAGACAGTGCATGAGCGCTGTGTAGGGTCAACCTAAAAAATTATGCTGCCGCAAGCGTGATCTCATAACAGAAACTGATGCATCAGGAGTAAAACTGATATATGGCTGAATAGCGTCACGTAAAGCGACACTAACCACCCTAGTGTAACTTTTCTTTTAGGGAAGCGTAAAAAAACTATGAAAAAATAATTTGGAACACAACATTTGGAAGACTTCAAGTGGAGGTGGAGAAGAGAACAGCAGCCAGGACAACAACCTAGACAATCCCATTACCGCCTTGAACTCTACTGCATTGATCTTGGATGTAAAGCATACAAATGTGCAGTATTGCTATGCGTCTCATTACAGTGGGCATAGTCTACTAATGTGTACAAAGACACCCAAGTATGCGTGACATATTGACTGACACTTGAATGTGAGTGCATACAAATATAGTTTGTCGTGTAAAGTGGCAATTCATGTGTTACCTACTTTATGGGTGTACTTGCCTTTTGTGGTTTGGAGTACTCTTGGCTGGATTTGGGAACCCTTTCCCATATTGAGATATGTCAATCCTGGCCGCCCCTTGCATGCAGTACACAATGTCACATTGCCTTGCTACAGTGGGTGATGATATCCTAGGTGCCATTGTCCCAGGATGGCCAAGGGGTCCTACAACAGGATTGTTACATGCCTATACCTAATAATACATGAGGGGTTGGTATTTAACTGCTAATTACAGTGTGTAAAGTGATTTTAGCTGGTCGGATTCCTATTATACAGCCACTGCATTATTTCCTACTCCTGGGTATTTGAGGCATAGGAATCTCGACACATTGCTGGTTCTGCGCGCCGCTTGCAGACAATGTGTCAGTTTTGGAAAAACTCAAATATCACAGCGTCAGTTTTACAGATTTACAGTGGATTTGAGGTGGGGACACCTACCTTGCACATATTAATTCCTGCATGCTTCTGCTGCAGGAACTTTCCAATGCCAGCCAACTAATACTAATAGTTTTGTCCACATCTGATTCTTAATTGCTGGAAAAGCGTAAATTAGAAAGAGGCCAATTTAGAGATGCTAAATCTATATGCAACACATAAAATTAGGTGGAATTAACCCAAAGTCAGATATGAACCGTGCTGGATTTTCAAAAACCAATCAAATGTGGTTGTATGATTTAATAACCCAAATTATCAATAGAAATTCTCCAAAAGGTAGACGATTAATAATTACATTCTGGCAATATTTCCCAAAAAATATTATATTAATTCAGGGTACCGAGTTGACAGCAAGATGATTATTGTTATTCCAGTTGCCACAGCTGTGGGTTTCTTTTGCAACAGAGCCTAGATTACAATGGTATGCCAATGTCTGCCACTTTTAAATGGGATACAAAAGGGGGTGCTCACTTTGTCACTGGATTCAAGCAAGCCGGGCTAAAGACGGCTGGAATGCCAGAAACTGGTCCTCGGAAGCTTGTTTCTGGTCCAGGGAAGACATGGCTTGGCAGTTCGGGCTGGACTGTTCCCATGAGGCACAGGGTCAGACTGATTTGCAAATAGCAATGTCTGAACTGGGGTGGCAGAGTGGGCTAAAGAACGGTGATGGATTAAACCCAGATATTTTGACTGGGTGTGAGTGTTTGATTGATTCAGATGCTCCGTCCAACACCACCCCCTTTTGTACTGCTTTTGTGCGCCATAAGTGTGGCAGGGTATGCTCAGACGTGAGTCCCTTGCTTACTTTGCCACTGGATTCAAGCAAGCCGGGCTGAAGACGGCTGGAATGCCAGAAACCGGTCCTCGGAAGCTTGTTTCTGGTCCAGGGAAGACATGGCTTGGCAGTTCGGGCTGGACTGTTCCCATGAGGCACAGGGTCAGACTGATTTGCAAATAGCCATGTCTGAACTGGGGTGGCAGAGTAGGCTAAAGAACGGTGATGGATTAAACCCAGATCTTTTGACTGGGTGTGAGTGTTTGATTGATTCAGATGCTCCGTCCAACACCACCCCCTTTGGTACCACTTTAAAAAGGGAAGCAACACTGCTATGGAAATCTTTAAAATGTACTGCTGTTCAAAATCAATCATCTGCATTTTTAGATTGGGGTTTTGCTTGTGACTTTGCACTCAATAAACACACCATGGAAATTGGGGTCAAAAGGAAATTTTTAAGACCAGCCACAGTTCAAATCCCCAAATATCACAATAACACTAACCAACTGAACTGGAGGTCTGACAGATATCAAGCCAACAAATGCTTCAAAATACCACAAACAGAGTTCAAGTAGTCAAGTGAAGAAGGGAATAACAGTACATAAAGGAACCAGAAAGCATTCAGCCGAGCTTGGATTTCTATCAACTATCAAAGTGATCAATCTTATCATCTGGTTGTCCAGCAATATGGATGGTGTATCTCCTGATCATGGAGGCACACTTCAAACATATAGATTTGCTCAATGGAATCTGATGGAGGATCCCACCAGGAGTGAACCAGACTATCCAGTATTTACAGTCTGTGATCACCTGGGAACCAGAAAGCAGTGCAAAAAAACAAAAAGGTGTGTGATAATAAAATAGAGTTGTGAGGAAGAAATGCAGAATTTTAGTGTTATCACCTCACCCTCTAATCTAAAAAAAGAATAGTGGAAAGAGTAGTATTAACAAATAACTGCTAGATTAATATGGCCAATCTCTGTGTTGGAAGTCTGTCTCCATGTTCAGGAGATACACCATCCATATTGCTGTGATTTCGCCCTGACAAGATTTGTGGTTGTTGCTTGAATAGGGTTTTAGCCCCCTCAACCAATTACCCAATTTCTTACACATACATTTAATCAAATGCAGATGTTGTGAGATGAGTGTCGTATTGTTTCCAATACTGCTGCTCATGTGCAACAATTCATTAAGTCATGAAGTATAACAATCATGAGCCTGGTTTTTCAATTAATTTGAAATCAGATTTAAACTTTCTCTAATTTTGCCCTTTGGTGAATTTTCGTTTGTCTCAGTATAAGGAGACACACAGTCAGAACATTTCAAGTCATTGTGTTTTCAAGACTGTTGTGTATCTTTGCTTCATCAGCAAATATATCTGCATTCAGCTTTGAGACTACGTTTTTCAAGCATTCGATGACATCACCTTGGGTTTGCAGACAGCATGAAGAATTGTTTAAAGATCCACTACTGGATTTATAAAATTGGGAGGTCAATATAAGAAAGGATGTGGCTTAATGGCTAGATCATCCAACATTGAAGTTGCAGAACCAGGCTCGAGCCTGGGCCTCGGGGTCGGCTCAGCTTCCTGTGATTCTGGGCAAATTAATGTGTACGTCTGTAATGTAACTGCGACTGTGGGTGAGAATTGTTCAGTTTAAGAAGGGTCACAGCTATTCCTGCATTTGTTGAGAGCTAACTGAGGACCACAGTGAATTGAATTCGGATTTAGGATGAGGGAGTGCTCAGTCTAAGAAGGGTCTTCAAGCACAAACCATGGCACAGTGTTAAGGGGACCCCTAAACAATTATGTGTCAAAACGTCTCGACTCTTAGGAGAGACAATTATAGAAATAATGACCATTGAATGTAAGGACATCAAACAACACAAAGATTAAAGTAGGTCCTACTATGTTTCAGCATAGCCTCCTGTAAACTCCCTGCACCCGCCTCCCCCTCAACAAAAGAACCTCACATTTATTTTTAAGGTTGGTCCTAACTAATTTTAATTGAATAGGACTGTATGTAAGAAGCTACCACTGGTTCCAGTTACTAAAAATATTTTTACAAATATATGAATATATCTCCCTTTACTTTCTCTTTTTTAACAGACGCATTTCTCTTTAACCAGTGGCAGATTCCTAACATTTTCTATTATTGAAGAATGGCTTTTGATGCTCTTTCATGTGAAAAATGCATATCTGTATCTGCCTATGCATTGTGTTGTAATAAAGTTTTTATTGCTAACTGTAGTACAATGCTTGTTCACATTCTGGTTCACTTCGGGCGGTGATCAATAGATCATCGACGTATTGGAGCAGGGCAGTATTAGGAGGCATGTGTATATTGTCAAGTTGTCGTTTCAATGCTTGGCTGTAGATGCTGGGGCTTTCTGTGAATCCTTGAGGGGCGCGTGCAAATTTGAAGCTACGGCCATTTAAACAGAATCCGAAAAGATACTGGCTTTCCGGATCGATGGGGACACTAAAGAAGGCGTTCTTGAGATCGATTACAGTAAAGAACGCCGCCTCTGAATCAATAGCTGTCAATAAAGAAGAGATGTCTGGGACCACAGGATACTGTGGTACAATGCATCTATTCAATTCACGTAAATCAATCACCAGTCGATAAACTGGAGGTGCATTTGGATCAGTGCGTTTAAGAATCGGAATGATAGGGGAATTACAAACATTGGAGTCGGTTTCTACAACCACTCCTTGTGCAATGAGCTCGTCAATGATTTTCAGTAAAGCCACTACAGCATCAGGTGGTAACTTGTATTGTCGGATTCGGGGCAGTACTACCCCTGGCTTGAGTGTGACACGATAAGGGGTAATGTGCATACAACCTACATCAGTGGGGCCTTGTGCCCATAAATGTGCAGGAACATTCTGTAACCTGGGATCAAAATCTCTCAACACATCCTTACTCCTTCCGGAGAACAACAAATTACAGCTTTTAGAGCTTTCAGAGTTTTTATACCAAGCAGTTTTCTGGACATGATTTCGTAAGCAATAAATCAGTAGTACGGGATAATGGACCAACTGCAAGGGGAACAGGTTTCGATACTTCGTTAACAATAGGCTTTCCTGAAAATCCAAGGGAAACATTCTGTGAGCCTGAGAGGGGTGCCCCTGGAACCTCGTCATGACTGATGGTAGTTCTGCTTGCCCCTGTGTCAATCAAAATTTTTCTATCCTTCCCTAATACCTGACTATGTACATAAGGACCCTCTTGATCTACAGGAACTTCAATAAGAGGCAAGCCAACCTCCCTCTCTAGGCTGTTTCATGTGTACTGCTGATAATCGGGGTAATCAGATTGTGCATACTGGTACATCTGTTGTGTGACATGCTGTGTCGCGGCAATGGGTTGGGGCTGTGGTACCGCTACGGTCTGCTGTGGAACATGCATAGGTTGTACATTCTGCGGAACATGTTGTTGGACCTGGTGTTGGACCTGGTCCTGTCTGGGTGCACGTGGTCTCTCTTTGGTTTTACCTGTGGCGATATTGTGTTTCAGAACTGTACACTCGTTCACATAGTGACCTGGCTGTTTACAATAGTTGCATGTCCCTTTAACAGGAGCTGCCGAATTATTGGACTGTGTCGCACCCTTTTTCTGACCATCTGCTGGAACTGACTGAGCAACTAGCATCTTCATTTTCGTGTCTTTCATACGTCTCTGTTCGTGATCATGTTCCTCCCTGATTCTGTTCTGATGGTACTGTAACATTTGTAACATTTGGGAAGGCGTATTTGCTTGCCATGTGCTCTCGACTTTCAATACACGGTTCTTAACCTGGGGCAATGAATTCTCAACCAATTTGGTTACAAATATATGTGGGTATGACTCGCCACTTGTTTTCAGGCCACTATTAATGATAAAACATTTCTCGAATCTGGAATAAAAATCGCTAGTGTCTTCATCGTGTTTCTGTTTGCAGGCTGGGATCGCATCCCAGTCCTCCTTTTTAGTTGTCAACAATCGTGGCAAAATCTGTACTAATAATCCTGGTAACGCTTTAGTCTTATCCCCAAGACCTAAACCTGGGGTCCGACCCTTGTCTTCGTCTTCCAATTCAGTCCAATTAATCTTTTTGTCTCCCACCTCCCATTCCTTTTCTTTGGGTTTCTCGTAAATACCAGCAGGCAATAACACTTTCAGTATTTTCATAATATCAGAATATGTGTAATCTCCCATGAGTAGCATATCTTTTATTTCACGGTGAAAACCTGCTGGATCTTTATCGTGACTTGGCACTATTTTCTTCATTTCCAATAATTCCATTTTAGTTATAGGCGTATATACATACACGCATTCAAATGTATTATCTGGTTTCCGGATGGGGTGTACTTCTCGTAAAGGGTTCTGTCGGTCTAGGTGAAAAGGATTGTTTACTGGGGGTGGAACAGGCACAAAACGTGGGGTCAAGAACGTTCTGTATTTATGGCGTTGTTCGAGAATTACATTAATCAAATCAGTACCTAGGCCTCTCCATCTATGCAGGAGTAGGTCTTGCAATAGATTATACAACGGACCTGGATCAGATTGTTGATTCTCGTACTGTACAATAAGATGTTGGGTCATGTATATACCAGCTAGTCGCTGTTCTTCTGGAGTTAGACTTAAAAATGTTTGCACTACTAAGTCATCTTTATATATACTGTCATCCCTGGCCCATTGAAATGCGGACCGGGCTAGTTCCTGATCACGCAAGGTAGTGAGTTCATGATAACCTACTCTTTCTTTCAGGATTCTATCAGTAACTTGGAAAACATGTTCAAAGGAACATTTCTCTGGAATCGGGGAAAGGTGACGGATGGGTCTGTCAAAGGGCCTATCAAGAGAATACTGGTTAGGGAGTTTCGCTCTACCTACGTAAGCTATCGTGTCTGGAGGCACTTGGGTCGCTGCTGAATCTTCTGGTTCTTCCTCCTCTGAGGAGTCTTTATCGTCTGACTCGAGAGGCTTGTCAGTCTCTTGTCTGGCATGTATTGCTATTATTTCTTTACGGATCTTTCTAGTCATGGCCGCTATACATTTCTCTTTATCATGCTTACATTCGGCAATATTCTGACTCCACCTCGACAAACCCTCCATCTCTTCCTGCGAAAAGCCTGGCTTGTCCAGTACCCTTATCAAACTATTAATCAGAAATCGCAATATCATACCCTGTGTCTCAACTTTCTCATGTGCCATGGCTTCGCGAACACATTTTGGCCTTTCTCCTGTTCTAACAAAATGATATATGTTGTCTAGATGTTCTGGCATGTCTGGTAATAACAGTAGATAGTCTGTAACACGGTGTAGACGTAGTGAGGCTAACATCATGGGTTTTGTCTTGCCAGGTACTGGATCGTATCTACAATCTGTCAGGTATTCTTTGAGTTTTTCGGCTGGGCTTGCTTTAGGTGTACGCGACATGGCTATTTCTCTCATTGTCACTCGGTGTAAGGGTGGCGGAGTGTGATGGGAACTTCCTGAAGCACCTCCTGAGGCAGAACCGTGAGCCTGACTTGTCGTTAATGGGTGTGGGTAAGGTATGTTTATCGGGGACGACTGACTCCGAGTCGCATTTGTACCAAAAGGGTTATTAGGACCAAGAGTAAGGGGACCAGCAGGGGAAGTGACAACATGTGCAGGAAGTTGATGACGTGGAGGGGTCGTGGATTGATCAGCAGGAATCAGCAGTGGCAGTTGCCGGGGTACATTGGCGTATGCGGGAGCTTCATCATCTAAATAGGAAGAAAGGAAACTATCTGCTGCGGTCTGTTTATGACGTACTTTGGTCGGAACCAATGGAGGGGGCAGGTCATTCGGTATTTCCGGGGTTGCTTTGGGCCCTCGGCCCTCGGCCAGAACTGGATACAATCCTGTTCTAAGGGCATTACTCTGTCTTTCATGTTGTTCGATTTTGACTCGCTGTCCTTCTTCTAGTAGTTCTTTTTCTTTAGCTTTTTCGGAATCTTCTCTACTCTTCTCTGCTTTTCTGAGTGCTTTCTCTGTCCGTCTATGTGATTCTTTGCGCCACAATTCAATGGCGTCTTTCTTTGATTGTCTGGCTTTCTTTTTCCATAACGCTTCTTCTACTCTCATGATGCACTCGGCATCCCATGTCCCTATAACGGGCCATCTCTGATTCTCTGCCAGGTCTTTGGTATAATCCACCCATAAGTCTAAGTACAGTATGGCATCTAAGCCGTGCTTGTGGTACATAAAATGTCCTGGAGTGTCCCTAGGTGGGATGGGAACTGCTTCTTCAAGTATCCCTTTCCTAGTTCCTATCTGTCGTAATTTCGAGAACAAAGGCATTGCTACCTCTATGTTGAACGCAAACACAATGAACACAGTAAATTATGCAAACAATCACTCATACCATGACATTAAACACATTGAAACATTTCGAACAGATATTGACTACCCACAAGTTCTATAACGAAAACAAAACTGAATCGCTGAATAACTGAATTACTAGATGTACTGCTAAACAGCACAGATACACTGCTAAAACAGTGCAGACCGGATCTGTGTACCCAAACCCGTCTTGACCGGATACAAATTAATGCACCCGTCTTGATGCGTCCCCAGCAACGGTACTCACCGGGAAGCACGGAACGGAAGGCCTCGGAAACTCGACTGGACTGGACCGCTACGACGTCACTGCTGCTGCGCACTACGCATGCGCCTCGACGCTTCGGAAAGGTGGGCCTCTGGACACCTCGGACACTGTTCTCTCGGCTGGGCTCTGGTCGGGATCCTCCGCACTCCTCACCGCCTCGTCTGGATGTCGATCGCAGTCTCCGTCACCTCCGTAGGCCTGAGGGAGATACAGGAAAACCTGCAGATGCGCATAGAAGTCCGTCACGGCTGTGGCAGGGGGCAAGGCCTGCGACGCTTCGCCGGAGCGTGGGGTGGGGGAGGGGGTCCCTATTCGGGCGCCAAATGATGTGGTAAATATAATTTACCGTATACTATTTTTCCGTATAATGACAAGTAAAAGAATAGCTCAATCAAATGAGAGGCAGAGTCCGGGGTGTCTGAGTCATAAGAGCTTTAATTCAGGATGGCTCGAGCCATGGAAATCAATTCCATCAATACAAGGGTTCGGGGGTATATGCAATGATGGCAAAAAGATGTCAACGATTTATTAACAGTACATGACATATATAGTATAACGGTGCAATAGCAATGAATAGAGTAGGCGTGACAAGTGAATGTGCGTAGCAAAAGGGCGTGTACAAAGGCGTGCACGAAGGTGTGTGCTGGAAACGTCACAGAAAAGTGTCATAAGTGGGTGGTTACATAGAAAATTCTACAGAGTCAGCTAAGACCTGTCACCTGGGTGCGCGCGCAGCTGGTATGACATGTGATTGACGTGTATCTGGAGAAAGCTAAGGGTCTGACTTTTAGCACTAGTAGAAGAGACAGAAGTCTGGCATGTCAGATCGACCTGTTCCTATAACATGTCTGATATCTGGTATTTGGGGTAGGTGTAATCTGAAGTAAAAGGTCTCTCGGGCAGAGGCTATTCTATACTGGATGCATATGTGTCTAAGTGCAATGCGCGGGGCCATGGGCCTACCATGGTAACGGGAGCTATGAATTACATGAGGGAGACAGGGAGGCTTGGCCCTTTGCTCTGCAGCCGGGGAGCTGTTTACCTATTTCACTAGACAGGAATGTGTTTTCGAGGAGGCTGAGCTGGCAACACTGATAACTTGAAGGCAAAATACTGTTTGGCAGGCAGGCCAGGCCGAGCCAGGCACCGCTTCGCTTGGCAGGAAGTAAGGCAGAGGTCAGGGATGCATCTTCACGCTGCAGCTTTCGGAGACAGAGACAAAAAGTGGTTCGAGGGCAGGAATCAGGGCCTAGCTCTGCAGAGCCAGGAAAAACGTGAAAGTGCACCATGTAAAGACGTTGGCAAGGCATAGTTAGGAACGGAATTATCAATCCATTCATGGTGGATCTGATAGAGGACATGTTAACGTTGGACGCAAATGTATTTGCGTCTTCAGATTCGGTTGCGGAGGGAAGTTACATGCACTTTAAACTCGTACATGGAGACGATGGGGTACACGTTAGGGGACATACTTGACCATAAAAATTTCAATTACCTCATTTAGTTAAACATCATTTAGAGATGTTTAGTTTGCTTAAGCAGGTTCAGCCTGACTGTTTATTTCTGTCTGAAACCTGGCTTACCCCCTCCTCTCCTGAAAACATTTTAACTGCTATTCGTGACAATTATTATGTCTTACACTCTGATCGTGCACCTGGTAAACATGGTGGGGGGGTGGCCGCTATTATTCACTCAAGATGGTCGTTTTCTCTAATTCCTTCTCCGGCGATTCCTGCCGTAGACTATCTAGTCATGAAAACACTGTCTGTCTCTCCTCCACTTGTCTGCGTCTTAGTTGATCGTCCCCCTCAGTCTATGCCTGCTTTTTCTACCTTGGTAGGGGATATCCTTGCTAACCTGATAGTAAACCATGCGCACATAGTGATCCTAGGCGATTTTAATTATTGGCCCGGCGATCCTATGGAGAACTCTCAATCCAAAGAGTACTCGGATTTACGCACTCATTTGAACTTGACTCAATTGGTTGAGCTTCCCACCCACACTTCTGGTCACATTCTTGGCCAAATTTGGTCTGCTAATCTGGATGTTTCTTTACTTTCGGTCCTCCCCTGTTTATGGTCTGACCACTATTTGATTTCCTTTTCCTTTCCATTAAACTATGTGGTTAGTATCCCCCCTCCCGTTAACATTAAAGTCAGGAACTGGGGACGAGCCAATATTAGCGCTCTGTGTGCCTCTCTCGCCACTTCTAGCTTACTAGATGGTAACTATCTTGATCTATCTCTCCATGACCAGGCCGTGGCCTTTAACACCTGGCTCACCTCATCGTGTGAGGAGTTTGTCCCTTTGAGATCAATTCGTCTTTTGCGCTCACACGATTCACAAAAGTGGTTCTCTTCTTCACTCCAAGCAAAAAAACTCCAGCTTAGACAGGCTGAGCGAAAGTGGCGTCGGGGCTATGCTCTTCTGATAAGTTGTTCTACTCTACTATCCTCAGAGAATATAAAAAATACATTCTTGCTGCTAAGATTCAATACTTCTTTGGACTGATTGCATCCTCTCCTAACAAGCCTAAGGAAATTTTTTCCATCCTCAACAGCCTGTGTAAATTGGATAGAGTGACTGCTAAACCTCAACCATCCCAAGATTTATGTGACTCCCTCCACGATTTCTTCTTCACTAAAATCTCTATAATAAAACAACACATTGCCCTTCCTTCTTTTTCCTTTGATCCCCCTCTTCCGCCTCCAAGCACTCATTCGTTTACGCACTTTCCGCCTAGATCCACTGAGATTTTCTTCAGTTTAGTGAAGTCTACGAAATTGGGTTCTCCTATTGGTAGCTGCCCCTCGAATATCCTCCGGCAGATCTTCTCAATCTGTCCGGACCCACCTCTTGCTTTGCTCAATAAATCCTTGTCATCAGGTGTTGTCCCTAATCTTTTTAAGTCCGCCAAGATTGTTCCAGTTTTTAAAAAGATAGGCACCGATCCCACTGTCTCGTCTAACTTCCGTCCCATCTCCTTGCTCCCTTTCTTGGGCAAGGTGTTAGAGAGACATGTAACTCACTGTTTGAGCTCCTTTATCGAAGCCTCTAACCATCTTGATGAATACAGGCCTCAGCAAGGCCTGCGAGTACGAAAAGGGTTCGCTCTTCTGTACGCAAAGTACTCAGACTACACAAGAAATTGGCATGGAAACTGGAAATACAAAAACATAGTTTAATAAACCTTTAAAGGTGGTACTACAGCCCACACAACACTCTACAGTATTGTACAAGGTAGCACAAAGAACTCGGGCACGCGGTCCCCTTTTATGCACAAAGAAGGGGCTCATAAGTGGGCAGTTACAACTCAGAGAGCATGATTTACTTCCATATATGGGTATTTCTCAAACATGATCGATACATGGGTGGAGTTAACGGTTCATGGGACCCCTCGAATGCACATTCCAATCCCCTCTAAACAAGAACAGATGTTACACGTACTGGGCATGCGCTAAACAAGCTGGAACTATTCATAGCCTGTTGCCGGGCAAACTTCGAAGGGGACAGTCAGTGAGGTAGGACTTGCCTCATGGCGAGCACATGGCGGAGTCCAGCCGTACTTTAAAGTATAGCAGGAAAACTATACTGAAGACACAATAACATGTCTTTAGCGAATGCTTAACATTATCGCTGTTTTATTTACAACAGACGACCCTTTCAGCATTTGCTGAAGACATTCTGTTTTCTTGGATAATCTAAATACTCATCGTTTATATCGATGCTCATCATTTCCGCTATCTCTCTAGTTTTCTTATGGGCAGCATCCACAACAGCTTGTTTATTAGGCACACAAAGAAAAAAACACACAATGAGCATATCATAGGGCTACATTGAATACATACACAGCAGGTGAATAATATGGCAACAACTATACATAATCCAGTGAGGACTTTCCAGCCCCATGTAGAAATCAAGGTCCAGAACCACCCAGAGAAAGGCCAAGACCCATTTTAATGATGTATATCAGCTGCAATTTCGTGCAATTTGTTAATGGCTTTATACACAGAAGGAGTATGGTCAGGAATAAATACACAACAGCTACTTCCGATAATTCTACAAGCTCCACCCCTATCTGCTAACATAACGTCGAAAACCATTCGGTTCTGCAACGCAACAATTCTAGTAATTTGTAGCTCTTCAGTAAGGTTCCCAAGAGCTGCAGCAGTTTGATTAGTAACAGCTTCCACTACTCTCATCAATCGCTGTATTTTCCTGCTATTCAGAGCAGGTCCCACAAAGAAAAACAGTCCTAAATTGAAGTCTATGTACTGTTGCAGACTAGTGTCCGTCTGATAAACATCATCTATAGACAGAGTCCGTTTGAATCTGTTCACAGTTACATTATTCAATAATTTCAAGTCTTTATGATATGAGGCAGGTGCCAAGAATACAGGTGGCAATAGGAACGATACATAACATACCCGAGACCAACCGGCTGCTAATCGATAATAGGCCTTATTCCCACATACAAAATAGGTGTTATGTGAAGCAAGGAAAGTACTGTTATTCAGGCCATCAATGTTCAATACAACAATACAATCGCTAACACCTACAGGAATATGGCCTACACTCTGTACACATAAATCAGCGTGAGCTTGGGCCACCGAAATCACAAACTTTTCTTGCCCAAAAGTGTCTCTAGTGTTCGTGAAGATATAAGGGGTCGATTCATTATCCGGTCGATATTCTTCCCACTCCCATATAGTTCCGTTGGCTTGTGGATAACCGTCTTTATCTTGATGACATTCCTTGTTCAATTTGAAAATCAATCGTCCTACTGTAGGCTTTCTTGTAGCAAAAAGCAAAGTATACCACGCTCTACAAGAACCGTTGTGAGAAAAGGGAAGTGGTATAAATGGTGTTCTCCCTTTCTTTTGGTGCGCTGGCATCATCCCACATATCCAGCAGTCTGTGGCATTTGAAGCAATGTGGGTATGATGCAACATCTGAATGAAGGTGTTATTCAAATATGACTGTCGATGTTTCAACTCTTGATATGGGAGTGAATAGAAAAAGTGCTCATCAGGGACTGGAGTAGAAACAACACACAGTTCACGGGCAGGAGCTTTCTCCTCAACAAACCACATGACTGTAGCAATGACTACAATAACGAAAATTAACCCTGCAGAACCAAGAATCTTCTTTTTATCAATCTCAAGCAAAATGTACACAGTATCTTCCTGAAACTAAAGTGTTGTTAGAACTCTTACCCCTGAGGTAGCCGTTGTTTTCTTCACCATCAGGCAGAGACGGGTGTCACTACTCTAATGCATGGCTGATCCCCCCCTTGCCTCATTGGCTCTCCGTTTCACAAACCTACGGACCGTTCTGACAACTTCTCATACAATTGCAGATCCTTTCCTTGGTCGTAGATTGTATCTTGTCGATGCAGGCGTTGTTTGGTCCGGGAAGAACTCCTCAGAATCGTCAGGTACCACAGCACGGCCTCTCTCTGTAGTCAGGATATCTCGATGGTCAGTCAGCACAGCAGGTTCCACCAAATCAGGTTGCACTTTCCTGGATGGAATTTATCCAGTTCCTGCGATTCGTCACTCATACTGCTGTTCTCGTGGCTAGGAGGACTTGTTCAGGGCCACACCATCTCGGCTCCAGACTACTCGACCTCTCGAAGGATTTTACCAAAACTAAATCACCAGGCCGGAGATTGTGACCTTCTCCTGTTGATGAATGGAAACCAAGCTATCAGTTAATTGTGCCAAATAGTCATTTATTAAAACACAAGGTACATAATACACTGAACTTGGTTTGGGCACCCCCCATATATTCATGGGGTGCCCAAAAACTATCTCATAGGGCGTTAGACCCGTTCGAGAGTGTGATACCGAGCTGATAGAGAACAACGCCAAAGGCAGAGCATCTGGCCAAGTCAGAGAAGTGGAAGCCTGAATCTTCGCTATCTTCAATTTTAGCGTACCGTTGTACTTTTCCACCAATCCAGCCGATTGAGGGAGGAATACTGCGTGGTACTTCTGCACAATGCCTAATCCCTTCAGGACATACTTAATAACGTCCGCCACAAAATGGGGCCCGTTATCACTCCACAAAAATCTACAAACACCGAAGCGAGGGAAAAATCCCTTCAAAAGCACCTTAGCAGTAGTCATGGCAGTATTGTCCTTGGTAGGGTATGCTTCAATCCATTTACTGAATGCACAAACCACAACCAGGACGTACTTCAGATTATTACAGCGTTCCAGCTGAATATAATCCATTTGCAATACTTCAAAAGGTGCAGTGGGTGTTGCAAATCCTCTGCTGGAGTTTGTGTCCCTTTTCCCGGATTGTATTTAAGGCAAATCATGCAGGTCTGCACCACTCTCTTAGCTGTGCTAGCAATCTCTGGATGCTCCCATACTTGCGTAAGCAACTTCACAATTGCAGAAGCTCCAACATGTGCTAGCCCATATGCCATTTGAAGCATAGGTTGAACGAAGGCTGTGGGTAACTTCCACTTATCCATCTGCTTATTCCTCCAACAACCCTCATCGTCCAATTCTCCATCTTTGGACCATTGGTCTCGTTCTTTCTCAGTAGCAGTCTTTTGTATTTCTAGCACTTCTCCCCTAGCATCGTGCCACCGCTCAGCTAGTGACTTCATGACATAAATTGAAGTAGAGCCAGGCTGCATCGCAGTTTCACGTGTCACTTGATCTACAAAAGCATGTCCTTGTCCCACCTTGTCTGTCACTTTCTTGTGCGCACTACATTTCACTAAAGCTATCTTCTTATTGAGCGTCAATGCAGTCAAAAGGTTTTGTACTAATTCTCCATACATTATTTGGGTTCCATGTGATGTCAAAAAGCCCCGTTCCTTCCAGAGCAGGCCAAAGTCCTGCGCTACTCCGAAAGCATAGCGGCTGTCTGTGTAGACATTCACACATAATCCTGCACTAAGCTCACAAGCTCGTGTCAATGCTATCAGTTCTGCTGCCTGAGCTGATTTCTGTGGTATGCGTGCTGTCTCCACTATCGTGTATAGTGTGGTAATTGCATATGCTGCGGAAGTAGTTCCGTCTGGTAACTTTAAACAGGACCCATCCACCCACAGCTCTCCATCCACATCTGTAAAGGGCGTGTCTTGTAAATCAATACGACCCTTTGTCTGTTCCTCGGTCACAAAGACACAGTCATGTATCTCTTGTGCCTCAGGCTGAGTCACTGGGAAGGGTAACAGCGTGGCTGGATTCAATGTTGCACATCTCTTCAATGTAATATGAGGAGCCAATAATGTCAGCTCGTATCCTGTCAGACGAGCACTAGTTAAATGCTGCGTCTTTGTCTGATTCAAAAGGGCATCAACAGCATGGGGGACCAACAGCTTATGAGATAAAACTATCATTTCACTCTGGCGTATTGACACAGCTGTCGCCGCAACTGAGCAAAAACACCCAGGCAACGCTCGGGCAACAGGATCAAGTACTGCCGAGAAGTATGCACAAGGGCGCTGCTTATCGCCGTGCATCTGTACTAACACTGATAACGCGCATCCATCTCTCTCATGTACACACAATGTAAAGAGCTTTGTATAGTCAGGGGTGCCTAATACTGGTGCTAAACAAAGGGCCTGACGTATTTGGTGAAAAGCACTCTCACATTCATCCGTCCATGGAAGGGGAACTGGGGTAGCCTTTGTCAACAAGCCTAACATTGGTTTAACTATGTAGGAAACCCCCAATATCCGCTGTCTACAAAAGGATGTAAGGCCTAGAAAGGCTTGAACTTCTTTCTGCGTAGATGGTACTGGTGTGTCTAAAATAGCTTGAATACGATCTGGTGTGAGTGCACGCCCCTCCTTAGACAAAAGGTGACCTAAGTAGGTTACCTTTGGTCTACAATATTGCAGTTTCTTTTTCAATACTTTGTGATTG
This sequence comes from Lissotriton vulgaris, assembly GCF_964263255.1. Taxonomy (NCBI): domain Eukaryota; kingdom Metazoa; phylum Chordata; class Amphibia; order Caudata; family Salamandridae; genus Lissotriton; species Lissotriton vulgaris. The sequence goes on from NC_141689.1 coordinate 57,637,623, forward strand.
TGGGATGCCAAGAAGGTAAGTAAAGACAAGGTGCACTCTTCACATTGTTCAGGGGTGTCGGCAGCCAACAAAATGTCATCGACATATTGTATGAGCGCCACACCGTTGGGTAAAACAAAGGAATCTAATTGTCGTTTCAATGCCTGACTGTAAATGGTAGGGCTCTCAGTATAGCCTTGAGGAACCCTACAGAATCTGTACCATCTATTATTTAACGTGAAACCGAAAAGGTATCGGCTATCAGGATGTATAGGGATCAAAAATAAGGCGTTCTTCAAGTTTATAACAGAGAACGTTGTTGCAGTTGGTGGGACCAAAGTAAGGAGTGTCGTAAAATCGGAAACCACAGGTATTGAGCTATCACTATCTTATTAACCTCCCTCAAATCGATAATAAATTGATAAATCCTGGTGTCAGTGTCTTTCTTCAAAATCGGTAGGATAGGACTGTTGCACACATTATATGGGACTTCTTCAACCACCCCAACTTTAATCAAAGCCTGAACTATCTGTGTGAGCGCCTCCTCCCCCTCCTGTGATATCTGATACTGAGGCAGGCGTGGCAGCACAGCTCCCTCCTTTACACTAATGTGCACCGGAGGGATAATCATCTGACCCACATCAGTATCGGACGTGGCCCACAAAGAGTCAGGCAAAGAGGTCAGTGCAGCCTCTATGGTGATCATGTACACCCTCTCCATTGATGGATAATTGTAATTTAAAATAACACGTACTCCCTCAGGGGAGCACCGTATCGTGGCCCAAAAATATTTGAGCATATCCAGGCCAACGATATTATCAGGAGTGTTTGGGGAGAGTAAGAATGGGCATGGTGCAGCAAACTGCACCTCTAGAGTGCAAGAGGTTGTGACAGTGGGCTAACAGAAGGCGTTCCATCGAACCCTATTGACGTAATCGTTGAGCCAGACAGGTGAGCCCTCGGAACCAATTTTTTGGACAAAGCGCTACGAGTAGCTCCTGTGTCAACCAGGAACCTATCAGTAGAGCCCAAAACATGTGCTGTAACATAAGGACCCCTCTGATCTACTGGCACTTCAACTGATTCCTTACCCCATCCTACGCAATCCTATGCATACTGTGAATCGTGTTGCTCGGGAGGTGCATATTCAGACATTTGATACTGATTCCGTCCATCGAAAACATTAGACTCCTCTCGGGGTCGTACATTAGAATCAAATCTAGCTCGGTCATTCGTGTTGTTTCTAGGGCCTGAAAAGTTTCCTCTACCCCTCATAGACCCCTGCCCACGCTCCTGTCGCTGAGCACGCAACAACGGGCACTCATTCGCCCAATGGCCTTTCTGCCTACAATACGCACATTGATCCCGGGCCAAATCAGTAAGACCCGAAGGAGAGTTAGCAAAATTCCTGCCGCCCCGATCATTACCTCTACGAGGCGGTCCATATACTTGCGCTAACATGACCTTCGTTTTCAGATCTTTAGATTTCTTTTCCTCACTACCCTTTGCTTCTAATTCCTGATGCTCGTAATACTGAGCCATCGTCAGGAGGGATGCTGGTGTCGAAGTTGTCCAAGAACTTTCACTCGCTTTTAATCGAGCTGCTATACTTGGCAATAGATTTGAAACATATTTATCCACAAAAAGGTGTCGGCCCATATCATCTGTTTACATGACGCTAACATAGTCCAATCAATCTTTTTAGGGGGGATAAGCATTTTTAATTTAGCTACAATAGCAGCGGGAATATCTAAAATGGCCTGGGACGGTTTCTGTGCTGGTCTCCTCTCCCTGTCCTCATCCTCGAGATCCACCCATCGAGCTTTGAATGCCTGAAGGTCATCAACCTTTCGTATTGACCTCCACATATCTGGGGTAATATAAGCCCAAAGAATAAATTAATTTCAGACAGTCATAGTGGAAGAATTCAAAGCCCCCTCAACTTCTTCGTAAAAGGCTGCGGGATTCTTTCGACGATCAGGTAATGCTGCCTTTAATGCCATAGCATCGGCCCTATTCCAAGGAGTATAAACCCAGTTATAGATAAAATACCCTTGAGCATCAGGAGACCCTTTATCCGAACTAGTACCCACTCCTTTAGGAGGAACATACAAAGGCGCCGCCTCCCGCATTGGTTTAGCATGCACTGCATCGATCGTATCCGCCACTCGGATTCGATTGTTCCTCGTCAGCTTTCCATTTCCGTGCTTCATCCCGTAGCTGAAAAATGTCATCCCGTAACGCAAATAGCCGTCGGATTGCATCGGGTACCTGGGGAGAGAGAAGAAGACCTTTACCCAGATCCTTTGCATCAGCTATCACATCCGCTGGTTCTAGAACATCAGAATATTTCCGAAAGGCTGACACTATTTCATTAGAAAGATAATCAGTAAAGTATAATTTCTCCCTATCTTCCCATGACTCTAGCTCTGTCAACAAATCAGCGAGAGTAATAGAATCCTTATTAACCCTTATTAACCCGATGAGCAATCTTACGAAGCTCGGTCATACGGTCGGTCAATAACATAGACCGCGTATCCACCTTCTGTCCGGGCGGTCTAGAATCCTGATCTCCTCCTCTCGGGGCAGACGGACCAACGTACGGGGGCGGTGAGCGATCTAGTAACGAAAAATCATCATCCAATTTATTAAGGACAGGATAAAGAGGCTGTCGAAAGGGTACTGGCCAGCTTTTTGCAACCAACGTTCTTTCTCCTGCTTCTCTTCTAATTCTTTTGCTTCGCGTTTTTTCACCTCATACACCTTCTCACGCTCACTCTTTCGTTGCTCTTTCTCAATCAGTGCTTGCTCACGCTTCTCCCGCTCTCGCACCTCTTTCACCCACATTCGTATACATTCAAACATATCTTGCCACACTCGCCGCTTACACATACACTGCTCCACATACTCAATTTTCCTCAAATCAAATGATCCATACATAGGCCATCGCAACTCAGGGTCTTTCTTTGAGTATTTCCACCACAACGTTCTGTACATTATGGGGGAAAGACCAAACTTGACATACATATCTCTATTCGGCGTCCCCTCTGGGGGAGCCGGTTGTGATTCTTCAAGTACCAACCGGTCATTTCCAAAACAGCAGCACCACTTACGAAGTGCGCTAAAAACAGGCATGTCTAAAAATAATGCAGAATATGCAATATTATAATTAAATGGCACTTAAAACGTTGCGCCGCTCAAATTCACAGGTCAGGAGAAATATCCCCACAGTGCCTGCCTATATGGGTTGGAACTCATATATACCTCTACAGACTCAATAATATGACTAGTCACTACCAAACAATCAATCAAAGGAGTCGGGGCAAGCGTATAAAACTGCCTTGCCAAACAAGACTATCAAAAGCTCGGAGCAAGCATCGTACAACAATTCTTACCAATCAAGAGCGTCCAGATTCCAACTGCCAAGTTCCAAATTCGCCCAAACGGCCACTACGCGGCAAACCGACAGAAGAGGTCTCAGTCGATGACCGGCGCCACCCAGATGGTCAGATCGGAAGGGAAGGAAGAATACCTCGGGATGCCAGGACTAAAAGGCGCCGCTGGCAGTGATCACATCCCCGGCAAGGTTCCAATCCTTCGTCATGACCAGTCCTTTGAGCATCCGAGTCGCCGATGAGCCCCACAAGGCCTGCAAGTGCGAAAAGGGTTCGCTCTTCTGTACGCAAAGTCCACAGACTACACAAGAAATTGGCACGGAAACTGGAAATACAAAAACATAGTTTAATAAACCTTTAAAGGTGGTACTACAGCCCACACAACACTCTACAGTATTGTACAAGGTAGCACAAAGAACTAGGACACGCGGTCCCCTTTTATACACAAAGAAGGGGCTCATAAGTGGGCGGTTACAACTCAGAGAGCATGATTTACTTCCATATATGGGTATTTCTCAAACATGATCGATACATGGGTGGAGTTAACGGTTCATGGGACCCCTCGAATGCACATTCCAATCCCCTCTAAACAAGAACAGATGTTACACGTACTGGGCATGCGCTAAACAAGCTGGAACTATTTATAGCCTGTTGCCGGGCAAACTTCGGAGGTGACAGTCATCGAGGTAGGACTTGCCTCGTGGCGAGCACATAGCGGAGTGTAGCATTAAAGATGGACGTCAGAAAACAAGATGGAGTCCAGCCGTATTTTAAAGTATAGCAGGAAAACTACACTGAAGACACAATAACATGTTTTCAGTGAATGCTTAACATTATCGCTGTTTTATTTACAACAGACTGGACCCTTACCAGGCTAGTTTTAGGCCTACCCATTCGACCGAAACAGTTATCCTTTCAATCCTGGATGATCTAAGAGTGAGTGCGGATCATGGCTCTTCCCTGGCTCTTATACTCCTTGATTTATCAGCGCCATTTGACACTGTTGACCACTCTCTTTTGGTCGACCGTGTCGGATGCACTGGCATCTCGGATGTTGCCCTAAGCTGGATCTCCTCGTTCTTGGAGAACCGCCGACAGGCGGTCCGGTTGTCCCCTTTTTGTTCTTCCCCGCGGGCGGTTACCTGTGGTGTTCCCCAGGGTTCCGCTCTCTCTCCCCTTCTTTTTAATCTTTATATTTTTCCTTTAATTTATGCTTTACGCCGTTTGGAGGTCACAATGTTTAATTAAGCTGATGACCTCCAACTTATCTTTACCCTTTCTGCTTCCCCTGATTTTGTTTCCCACTTTCAAAACACTATAATTTTTATCCAGGATTGGATGTGTACGAATCATTTAAAGTTAAATCCCGACAAGACGGAGATCGTCTTGTTCGGAGGTTCGCCCAATCTTTGGTGTTCTAGCTTTTGGCCTCCCTCTCTTGGACCTGCCCCTTCTGCGTCCAAATCTGTGAAAAGCTTGGGCATTAAAATCAATGATGATTTGTCGATGCACACTCAGATCAGCATGATTGTTTCTTCCTGCTTCCTGTCTCTCCGTGTGATTCGGAAAGTTTCCCGTTTTTTTATTATTGACGCTTTGAAGTCTATTCTCCATGCCCTTGTAATCTCTAAGGTGGACTACGCCAATTCTTTGTATATTGGCATGCCTGCCTATGAATTGCGCCGACTTCAGCTCATTCAAAATCAGGCTGCTAGGTTAATTTATAGTCGGTCTAGATTCCATCATGCCCTCCCTCTTCTTAGGCAAATGCATTGGTTACCAGTTACTCATAGATGCCAATTCAAATTAGGATGCCTTATTTTTAAATCTCTGGCGGGCTTAGCTCCCCATTATATGGCATCTTGGCTCCTAAACTACACTCCTTCCAGCAATTTATGGTCGTTTTCAAAAAACCTCTGGGTTGTTCCTCGTTTTGTCCAGAAGAAACATGGGGAGTCGTGTCTCTCCTTCTTGGCGCCCAGGTTTTGGAATGCCCTCCCTGACAACCTTCAATTTTCTCCATCATTCTTGGAATTTCGTAAAGGTTTGAAGACCTGGTTATTCATCAGAGTGTTTGAAGTCTAAGTTGTCTTTTATGGGAACTGCACAGCACTAGCGCCATAAAACCTTTTTGGTAAACGTGCGCTCTATAAATTGCCCCAACTTCAACTTCAACTTCCACATGGAATGGACTTTGAAGAGGAACACAGACCTGAGATAGCCCATGCCAATACAGATGGTCTTTCCAGGTTCTTCCACTTAAGATGATGAAGGCTCTCTAGGGTAAGGTTAGTCTCATCCTCTTTCGTTTGATGGGGGGTCATGTAGGAAAGTGCCTCTTTTTGTTATGGCTAGCCCCCACATTTAGCCTAGAAAATTATGTAATTTTGATTGGAAGTGCGCAGGGTCCTTGACAACATGGCCCCCTGTGCCAGATCTGCTTCCCAAAACTATACCTTTTGTTTCCACAATTGTCACCTCTCTAATTCACATATAAGTTCCAATTAAAGGTTACACCTGGTATCAAGGGCCTTGTGGTTAAAGAGGGTCCCTAAGGGTTGCTGCATAAATTGTGCCACCCTAAGGGACCCCTCACCAAGCACATGCACACTGCCTCTGCAGCCTGCATGTCTTGGTGCAGACAAAACCAAAAAGTGGACATGTCACACATCCCTGTGTGCTAGGCCCACATACACTGTGTAAGAACTGGGACCACCAGTTCCCCGGGGGGGTAGCTTGGCTCGAGCAGGAAGGCAGCTAGGGGCTTACATGCAAAGCAGCTACATAACACACTCATCCACTGAGACAATAAGTGGGCGCAATAATGGAGTCCACATCAGTATTTGTGATTGAAAATCAAGATCTTTTATATAGGCTTTGGATCAAAGCAATTAGGGAATTAGCATTTCATTAGCATCTTATAAGTAGTTCATTAAAGCGTTTCATGGAAGCATTTCATTGTGCCTTTTCTTTAAAGTGGTAAAGCATTTCATTAAAGCAGTAAAACATCAATTAACACACCCTGTCGCATTATACTCTTCAGCAGGCTAAGAGGGTACTTTCATAAACCAGGGACTAACATTTTAAGAGCAGTTATAAACATTTCCTCTTGTGAATATCAACAGTTCTACGCCGGAAATCAGGTCATCAAAATAGTAATGGGGTAAATCACGCAATTCCATAACACAACCCCATCAGGATCAGTAGAAGCCCGCCCCTGCAAGAAATACAGGACAGGGAAATATCACCACTTCCTCAGCAGGCTTGAAAACATGTAAGAAGGCAAGAGCAGTTAATGCATCATAAGGTGGTGTCAAGGCTTGCACAGTCACGGGGACCGTGGAGTTAATCCAACCCCAAGCGGCCTCCTGAGCCTGGTCAATCAATCCCTTCTAAAACTGTTCCCCCGACCCTGCACAGTCATTCAGCCCCAGTAGGATGCTCCAGCCCGGCCACACTGTCTCTCTGGGCTCAAGGGGGCCGCTCCCGGGGGAGAGGCGAACTCGGGGCCTTTCCCGGTCTTCTGCCCTCCTCCCCTGGGATTACCTGGTAGCTTCGGCCCCAGTCTTGGGCCCTTGCGCTGGTCTCAGAGTAGGCGGGAGGGTTTCCGACCCTCCCGGGTGCCTCACTAGGCCCGCGGCGGCAACGGGGCAGTGGTGGTTCTTGGGCGCCCGCAGGGGGGGTCAGGCGCGGTGTGCGGCGAAGCGGAGGGGGGCTCTCGTGGTCCTCCACCCCCTCCGCGGTGAATCAGGACTTCCCCGGGTACCGGGCCTCGCGGGCAGAGGCTTGTTCCCGGCAGCCAATAGCTGCGCGACTTGGGCAGGGGCGCGGCCGATCACCCCGTCACGTGACACTGGCCCAGGCAGGCTTCAGGCCTAGTGCGGCCTGGAGGACTTGATGCGGCGGCCGTCTCCTGGCATCGGGGGCCGCTGAGGGGGGTCAACAACGGCGCTAGACACAGCGCGAAAGCAGGCAGCCACGGGACAGGCCAGAAGCGCCTCAGAGGCGTCGCATGGGTGGCGCCGAAGCCGCGATGACAAGGGGGCCTCCTCAGGCGCCTCAGTGGCAGCCATGTTTGTAGTAGAGAGCACCTGCACCCTAACATGGATTAGCCATGAAAAGGTGCCCGAAGACCTAAGGGCCAACAAAAAGAAGGTGGGAAAAATGAGGCAAGGGCGGAAAAAAAATAGGGAAAGACCACCCTAGGGCTGACAGGTCTAACACACTGCATGGGATATTGATATGACACCCCTCTAGCAGACCTTGGCTCTAAGTCAGGGTGGGCTACATCTCCTTTAAGGGCATATCTGCATAGGCAGATATGCCTCTGCAATATCCTTGCAAAAATGTGTGAAAAAAATGATTTTTCAGCTAAAATTGAGGTTTGCAAGGGATTCTAGGTAAAGAAACGTTGGTGGATCTATGCAAGCCATACCTCCTTGGAAGTCCCCGGGTGTCTACTTTTCAGAAATGTGTAGGTTTGGTAGGTTTCCCTGGATGGCCGTTGAGCACAGGGCCAAAATCCAGGTGACCCCCTTGCAAAAGCAGGTGATTTTGACATAGACAATTTAGAAATCGCCTCACTACGTATTGGGCCCTTGTCTGTCGTGGGTACTTGGGCCTCCCACACAAGTGAGGCACCATTTTTATTGGGAGACCTGGGGGAACGCTGGGTGGTAGTAAATTTGTGGGAGCCCAGTGATGCCTCGCTTTCTGACACAAAAATGTGTGAAAAAAATTAGATTTTCAGCTAAATTTGAGTTTTACAAGGGATTCTGGCTAAGGAAACGTTGGGGGATCCACACAAGCCATACCGCCTTGAAAGCCCCCGGGAGTCTTCTTTTCGGAAATGTGTGGGTTTGGTAGGTTTACCTAGATGGCCGTCGATCACGGGGCCGAAAACCCAGGTGACCCCCCTTACAAAAGCAGGTGATTTTGACATAGGCAATATTGAAGTCGCCTCACAACGTATTGGGCCCTTGCCTATCGCGGGTACTTGGGCCTCCTACACAATTGAGGCACCATTTTTATTGGGAGACCTGGGGGAACGTTCGGTGATAGGAATTTTTTTTGAGAACGGTGATGCCACACTTTCCCACACAAAAATGTGTGAACAAACTGTTTTTTTAATCTAAAATTGAGGTTTGCAAGGGATTCTGGGTAATAGAATTTTGGGGCATCCATGCAACCCATACCTCCTTGAAAGCCCCCGGGTGTCTACATTCCAGAAATGTGTGGGTTTGGTAGGTTTCCCTAGGTGCCGGCAGAGCTAGGGTTCACAAACTACAGCTAGGCACTTTGACAGAAAAAGGTAATTTTTCACTGTGAAATTGAGGTATGACCATGTTGCGTTTTGCGCAGTTTCCTATCGCAGGCAGTAGGCCGACCCACACAAGCATGGTACCACTTTTCTTGGAAGACTTTGGGGAACGCAGGGTGGAATGAAATTTGTGGATCCACTCAGATTCCAGTACATTCCACCACAGAAATGAGGGGAAAATGTGTTTTTTTGTCACTTTTTTAGATTTGCAAGGGATTCTGGGTAACAGAACCTGGTGGGAGGCAGTCATGTCACCCCATCATGGATTCCCCTGGGTGTCTAGTTTTTAAAAATGTATAGGTTTGCTAGGTTTCCCTAGGTGCCGGTAGAGCTAGGGTTCAAAAACTACAGCTAGGCACTTTGCCAAAAAAGGGTAATTGTTCCCTGCGAAATTGAGGTGTGACCACGTTGCGTTTGGTGCCGTTTCCTGTTGCAGGCACTAGGCCGAAAAACACAAGTGGGGTACCATTTTTCTTGGAAGACTTTGGAGACCGCAGGGGAGAAGGAAATTTGTGGATCCACCCAGATTCCAGTACTTTCCACCACAGAAATGTGGGGGAAAATGTGTCTTTTTGCCAATATTTTAGGCTTGCAATGTATTCTGGGTAACAGAACCTGCTGGGAGGCAGTCAAGTCAACCCATGCTGGATTCCCCTGGTTGTTTAGTCTACAAAAATGTATAGGTTTGCTAGGTTTCCTGTTGTGCCTCTCATCTTAATGTTATCACTGTTTTCCAAGCTTAGAGTGTTATGCCAGCATGTATTCTATGTTCTCTTACCTGTATGGTTCCATGTTCTCCATTCTGATCCTGGCGGTTGCTGAGGCAGGATGGTTGATACTTGTACTGCTGTGCTTCCTGAATAAACTCACCTTATAACACATCCTGGACCACGACTCCTTCTCTTCATTTGGGCGACGCTTCGGCCCTCCACGTCTTCGAGGAGTTTTTTTTGTTCCTGGACAGCTGTTTCCCTACTCTCCGTTCCTCTCTGCTGGTTGGCGCTTCCTGTTGACTCTCGCTTAGCGCTTGCCCCTCACAGCGCTTGCCGCTCCGGTAATTCCTTGAAACCGGCAACCCAAGGTACTGTTTCTTGATTTTTGGGTTGGTTTGGTGGTGTTGGTGTCGCTGTGTCCTCGAGCACACAGCGCAAGGCAGCGCGAGCAATACTCTGTGAACATTCTCAAGCGCCATCCTTTGTGCCAGCGCGAGAACTCTTTACAGCGTCACAACTCTTCAGCGCGTCTCCCTATTGCCAGAGCGTTCTGTGTCAGAGACGCTGTATGCGCGCTTACGTCATCGCGCACTACGTCTGGCGGCCATTTTGGGAACTTTCTTCGCTGTTTGCCAACCACGCTTGAAAACTGCATCTTTAACATTGCCGTTTTGCCAACCACGTTTGTTTTCAACCGGCAAAACAACTCTATTGTATTAGATACTTTCTTTAGCACAGTTTATAACAGAAAATCATTATTTATTACAAATACAAACGAAAGTATTATATATTACGTTCTTGATCACCTGCCTCAGCTTTAATCCGCAAAACAAATACGCAATAAATTTTACACAGATACAATTTACATGGCTACTACTGCCAACCATACAATTTCTCCTCCACCTGCCTTTCTCATTGAAGGAGAGATTCCCACCACGGAATGGGAAGAATGGCTAGGATTTTTCGAAAATTATCTTGAAGCCATAGATGGCCTTAGGTTTCCTGCGACCAGGAAGAAGGCTATATTATTAAATTCCTTAGGCAAAGCAGGACAACATGTTTTCAAATTTCTGCCAGAACTCCTAAATGATGACGGCGAGCCTATTGATAACCCCTACAATGAAGCAAAATTGCGATTAGAAAAATACTTTGGAAAGCAAATTAATATTGTCATGCAAAGGCACAAATTTTATACTGCTCCCCAGAAAGGCAAAGAAACAGTTGATCAAATGGTTGCTCGCTTAAGAGAATTATCCCTGAAATGTGACTTTGGAGCTATGGCGGACCAGATGATTCGTGATCAACTGATAGTACAATGTAAAAACAAGCGCATGCAGCAAAAACTGTGGGCAGCTAAGAACCCTACATTGTTGGAAGCCATCACAATTGCTAAAGTTGTCGAGGAATCTGATAAATGCATGGAGAAAATGCGGCTTCTTGAAATAAAGAAGGAAGAGACTGTCAACATTGTCTCCAAGTCTGATAAAGAACCAGCTTCTAATGCGGATAAATTTAACTCTAAACCTAAAACTTTTCTTCCCAAGTCTAGGTCTGTTTATAATAGTTCTGGTGGGAAGGCGAAATTTGTGGGTTGTTTTCGTTGTGGGGATATGTCTCATGCTGCTGATTTTCAGGGTTGTTTTGCTAGAGACAAAAGCTGCCGTAAGTGTGGTAAGCGTGGCCACATTAGCAAAGTGTGCAAATCACCTGCATTTAATAGAGTTAATTTTGTTGAAGATGATACTTCCTCTCAAGAAATGTTCTTATGTGTGGACGGTGATGCTGACGATGACAATACTCATTTTGTTTTGCAGAAGCCAAGAGCTTCTTTTATTCTCAACGATGTTCCTGTTACTCTCATGGTTGATCCCGGCTCAATGTTTTCTAATATACCTTATAGTATGTATAAAGAGCATTGGCCATCTGTACCACTCTTACACAATGATTTTATGCCAAAAGGTTATACAGGAAAAGTAATTAAATTAAAAGGAGTCATGGATACTTCTTTTCAATTTAAAGGCAGATCTGCTTTGGGCAAGGTTTTCATTTCTGAAGAAGGCCCAGCAATACTTGGGTGGTTACAACAGTATGATTTACATATTATTCTTGACCCAAGATCTGATGATGTGGTACTTGCTGTCGATGATTTCTACAATGTTGAAAATGTTCTTTCTAAATTCACTGATGTTTTCCGTCCTACTTTGGGTAAATTGAAAGGTTACTTACATGAAATTAAGGTTAAGGAAAATGCTTCCCCAGTTAGACATGCTTTAAGAAGAATTCCCATTGCTGTTAGGAAGGAGGTAAAGGAAATGCTTGATGACATGCAAAAGCAGGACATAATTGAACCGGTGGAAGCTTCTGAGTGGCTTTCGCCAGTTGTAGTCACACAGAAAAAGGACGGTAAGCTCCGTTTTTGTGTTGACCTTCGTTCTCTTAACCAGAACATTATTGTTGACAAATTTCCTTTGCCCAACATTTCAGAAATGGTTCTGTTAATGGACAAGGTTAAATTCTTTAGTAAACTAGACCTAAGGTCCGCCTATCATCAAGTTGTATTACACCCTGACTCCAAAAAGTTTACTGCTTTTGTTACCATTGAAGGGGTGTTTCAATTTAAATGGTTGCCTTTTGGCCTTGCCTCTGCGGCAAGCGTTTTTCAACGCATGATGCATTCCCTGTTCAAAGACTTAAAGCATGTCCACTTCTTCCAAGATGACATCTTGATTACAGGCATAGATGAGCTTGAGCACAATTCTAATTTGTCAAAAGTTTTACAAATTTTATCAACTGCTGGTCTTACTTTAAGAAAAGACAAATGTCAGTTTTTGTTAACCGAAATCGACTATTTGGGGTACACTATTTCTCAGAATGGTATTAAGCCAAAGGAAGATCTTCTGAAAGCTATCAGGTGTGCCCCTATTCCTACTGACAAAGACCAACTCAAGTCGTTCCTTGGTTTAGTGGAGTACTACTCCAAATTTGTTCCTAATTTCTCGCATAAGACTGAACCTTTATGAACATTACTTAGGAAAGGTGTACATTTCGAGTGGGGAACTCAACAGTCTCAAGCTTTTGAACTGGTTAAAAGTGATATTATCAATGCTGGCATTTTGACAACTTTTGAACCTGGTAGGGATACTTATGTTACAGTTGATGCAAGTGCATATGGTATTGGTGCTGTGTTGTCTCAGAGGTGTGGAGGAAGTGAGAAAACTGTGGCGTTTGCTTCTCGCTGCCTCAATTCCTCTGAGCGTAACTACGCTGTCATCGAGCGTGAGGCTCTAGCTGCTGTATGGGGCGTTTCACACTTTCGTACCTACCTGTGGGGTATGGTGTTTTGTCTAAGAACTGACCATAAGCCCCTGCTCAAAATTCTGTCACCGGGCGGGGCCAATAATGGTTCTCCCCGCCTGATGAAGTTTGCTGCCAAGCTACAAGACTATACTTATAAGTTAGAGCACATTTCTGGTTGGAGGAATACACAAGCGGACTGCTTATCACGTCTTCCTGTTTTTTCGGAGTATGTTGGTGAAGATTTGGAGGATGAGAGTGTCTGTTTAATTGCTGCCTTTGAGGATGTTTGTTCTTCTGAGTTTCACTCTATTTCTAGAGAAGAATGGCATCAAGCCGTCTTGGAGGATGCTGATTTTGGTGAGTTGGTTGATGCTATTCGTTTGGGATGGAGAAGGGAAGGGAATGTTAAACCTTCTCTGCGTCCCTTTGTCAAATTACAAGAAGAGTTGAGTTTGGGTGTTTCCGATGATTTGGTGTTGCGTGGTGAGAGGTTTGTTCCACCATCTTCTCTTAGGAGGAAAGTTTTTTGTTTAGCTCATGAGGGACATCTTGGGCAAAACATGACTCTTAAGAGGATTAAAAAAAACTTTTGGTGGTCTGGAGTTGACGATGATGTGCGCAGGTGGGTTGAGTCTTGTCTTCTGTGTAAAGAGAGTGAAAAGAGGTTGAAGATCTCTTCTCCTCCACAGGGTTCCATTGTCAGCTCTTGCGTTTTGCCTTGGGATAAGTTATGTTTAGATTTCATTGGTCCCATGGATTCCTTACCTGCTGATTGTAGATTTGCTTTAGTTCTCGTTGATGTAGCCTCTAGGTGGTTGTGTGTAGAGTTTATGAGGAATATCACCACTGATGCTGTTATAAAGCAGTTAAGGTCTCTATTTCTTAAGGAAAGTTTTCCGAAAATCCTTGTTACAGATAATGGCACCCAACTCACGTCGTCCTCTATGCATGCTTTCTTAGCCAATCATGGAATTCAACACATTTGCACTTCCCTTTACAACCCCCAGGGCAATGGTTTGGTGGAACGGATGAATCGTTTGATTAAGGGTACTATACAGTTGTCAGTGCAAGGACAAAAGGATGTGCGCAGGGCGATGGAAGATATGGTGTGGTCTTACAATACCACAGCCCATGGAGTGACTGATTTGGTCCCGTTCGAATGCATGCGTGGGAGAACTCCCAGAACCAAGCTAGTCCCACAGTGGCTGTGGGAAGGTAATGTTGCTTCTAAGGTAGTTCCTGGAAAGGTGGGTAGAGTTGAAGTTGGCGACTTGGTCAAAATCAAGTTGGGACGTAGGGAGTTTGGCATGAATAAGTTTTCCGATCCTATGAGGGTTAAAGAAGTACACAAATGGCATGTTGTGCTAGAGAACGGACAAAATTGGAATTTCCGTAGGGTTGCCTTGTACGCCAAGAAGGAGGTTTCTGATGGGAAAGTGGTTGAGCAATCATCCAGAGATGTGTCCTTGAAGGGCGACTCTCTTCTCGGGGGTTCCCAAGTTGCTTCAGGTTCTTCTCAGGGCACATGTCACTTGCCAGACTCTTTCCCTGTTACACCCACTTGTTCTAAGAAGTTTTTTTCTGTTCCTGGGTCTTCACAGGGAGTGCCCTCTAGTTTGGGTCGCACTTCCTATGGAAGAACTCTTCGGGTTCCTAAGAAATTTGATGAATTTGTCAGATATTGATTTTTCTTATTCTCTGCTCTTTCTCTTTTCTCTTTCTCCTCTTCTTTTCTTGTTCTTTCTCTTTCCTTTCTTTCTTGTTTTTTTTTTTAGTGTTTTTTTTTTTCTCTTTAAGGGGAGGAGATATGTTGTGCCTCTTATCTTAATGTTATCACTGTTTTCCAAGCTTAGAGTGTTATGCCAGCATGTATTCTATGTTCTCTTACCTGTATGGTTCCATGTTCTCCATTCTGATCCTGGCGGTTGCTGAGGCAGGATGGTTGATACTTGTACTGCTGTGCTTCCTGAATAAACTCACCTTATAACAGCTCCTGGACCACGACTCCTTCTCTTCATTTCCCTATGTGCGGGCAGAGCTAGGGTTAAAAATCTACAGCTAGGCACTTTGCCAAAAAAGGGTCATTTTTCACTGCCAAATTGAGGTGTGACCACGTTGCGTTTGGCACCGTTTCCTGTCTCAGGCACTAAGCTGACCCACACAAGTGGGGTACCATTTTTCTCGGAAGACTTAGCGAAATGAAGGGTGGGTGGAAATTGCAGGGTGGAATGAAATTTGTGGATACACGTAGATTCCATAACTTTCCACTACAAAAATGTGGAGAAAATGTGTTTTTTTTGTCAAGTTTTTAGGTTTGCAAGGGATTCTGGGTAAAAGAACCTGGTGGGAGGCAGTCAAGTCACCCCATCTTGGATTCCCATGGGTGTCTAGTTTTTTTGCTAGGTTTCCCTGGGTGCTGGCCAAGCTAGGGTTCAAAAACTACAGCTAGGCAATTTGCCAAAAAAGGGTAATTTTTCACTGTGAAATTGAGGTGTGACCACGTTGCGTTTGGCACCGTTTCCTGTCTCAGGCACTAAGCTGACCCACACAAGTGGGGGTACCATTTTTCTTGGAAGACTTAGCGGAACGCGGGGTGGGTGGAAATTTGTGGATCCACGCAGATTCCAAGACTTTCCACCAAGAAATATGGGGAAAATGTGTTTTTTTGGTCCATTTTTTAGATTTGCAACGGATTCTGGGTAGCAGAACCTGGTGGGAGCCGGTCAAGTCACCCTATCCTGGATTCACCTGGGTGTCTAGTTTTCATAAATGTATAGGTTTGTGAGGTAAGGTGCCGGCAGAGCTAGGGTTCAAAAACTACAGCTAGGCACTTTGCCAAAAAAGGGTCATTTGTCACTGCGAAATTGAGGTGTGACCATGTTGCGTTTTGTGCCATTTCCTGTCGCAGGCACTAGGCCGACCCACACAAGTTGGGTACCATTTTTCTTGAAAGACTTTGTGAAACGCAGAGAAGTAGGAAATTTGTGAATACACGCAGATTCCAGCACTTTCCAACACAGAAATATGGAGAAAATGTGTTTTTTGACAATTATTTAGGTTTGCAAGGGATTCTGGGTAACAGAAACTGGTGGGAGGCAGTCAAATCACCCCATCATGAATTCCCCTGGGTGTCTAGTTTTAAATAATTTATAGGTTTGCTAGGTTTCCGTAGGTATCAGCAGAACTAGGGTTCAAAAACTACAGCTAGTCACTTTGCCAAGAAAGGGTCATTTTTCACTGCGAAATTGAGGTGTAATCACGTTGCGTTTGGTCCCGTTTCCTGTCGCAGGCACTAGGCCAACCTACACACACGTAGTACCATTTTTCTCAGAAGACTTTGGGGAACGCAGGATAGAATGAAATTTGTGGATACACGCAGATTCCAGGACTTTCCACTACAGAAATGTGGAGAAAATGTGGTTTTATTTGTCAATTTTTTGGGTTTGCAAGGGATTCTGGGTAACAGAACCTGGTGGATGGCAGTCAAGTCACCCCATCCTGGATTCCCCTGTGTGTTTAGTTTTTCAAAATATATAGGTTTGCTAGGTTTCCTTAGGTGCCGGCAGAGCTAGGGTTCATAAACTACAGCTAGGCACTTTGCCAAAAAAGGGTCATTTGTCACTGCGAAATTGAGGTGTGACCATGTTGCGTTTTGTGCCATTTCCTGTCGCAGGCACTAGGCCGACCCACACAAGTGGGGTACCATTTTTCTCGGAATACTTTGAAACACTCAGAGAGGAAGGAAATTTGTGAATACACGCAGATTCCAACACTTTCCAACACAGAAATGTGGAGAAAATGTGTTTTTTTGACAATTTTTTAGGTTTGCGAGGCAGTGAAGTCACCCCATCCTGGATTTCCCTGGGTGTCTACTTTTCAAAAATGTATAGTTTTGCTAGGTTTCTCTAGGTGCCGGCAAAGCTAGCATTCAAAAACTACAGCTAGGCGCTTTGACAAAAAAGGGTCATTTTTCGCTGCGCAATTGATGTGTGACCACATTGCGTTTTGCGCCGTTTCCAGTCGCAGGCACTAAGCCGACCCACACAAATGGGGTATCATTTTTCTCGGAAGACTTTGGGGAATGTGGGGAGGGTGGAAATTTGTGGATCCACACAGATTCCAGAACTTTCCACCACATAAATATAGGACAAATGTGTTTCTTTGGACAATTTCTTAGGTTTGCAAGGGATTCTGGGTAACAGAACCTGGTGGGAGGCAGCCAAGTCACCCCATCCTTTATTCCCCAGTGTGTCTTCTTTTTAAAAATGTATAGGTTTGCTAGGTTTCCCTAGGTGCCGGCAGAGCTAGGTTGCAAAAACTACAGCTATTTATTTATTTATTTATTTTTAATATTTATAGAGCGCTGCATATACCCTTGGGCGTCTTGGCGCTGGCGCTGGACAGCTAGGCACTTTGCCAAAAAAGGGTCATTTTTCACTGCAAAATTGAGGTGTGACCACGTTGCATTTTGCGCCGTTTCCTGTCACGGACACAAGGCCGACCCACACAAGTTAGGTACCATTTTTATTGGGAGACTTAGGGTAAATTATATTTGTAAATCAACTGTTATTACCTATTATGTTTTTATTCATGTCTTCCTTCCAAATGAAAGACAATGTGTAAAAAATAAGTCATTTTGAAAAATTACCAATAATTCTCATGCTAGTATGAGCATTCCCAATTTTGAAAATGTGCAAATATATACTGTTTGTAAACTCTATAATTTGTACCCAATTCAGAAATACAAAGGTGTCTTTCATACCGATGTTTCCATGTATACATTTTCCCAGAATAATTACTCTATACACGGTACATAATAAAATACCATTGAAAGTTGCGGCTCAGTTTTTGGCTCTGGGTTCGTCGGGTTCTTGGTGAACCTACAAGTCCTATATATCCCCACAACCAGGAAGGTCCTTCGGATGTAACGGTATAAGAGCTGTCATAATTACCGGTGAAAACGTTGAGACAAAAGGCTGTTTTTTTAACTAAATTTCAATGTTTCCAATATTTAACTGTTAGTTTCTATAAAGAAACCTTCATGGATTTAGACAAATGACCCCTTTCAGAATTTAGAAGTTTGTCTACTTTTCTAAAATGTATAGCTTTCCAGGATCCAATATTGCTTTCATAGTCATTTTTATCATTAACTGGAAGGAGGTTGAAAGCACTAAAAATAGCAAAGATAGGTTATGTCCCAGAAAAATGCCAAAACTGTGTAAAAAATGTTAGTTCTCTGACAAAAGACTGTCATTCCCTAATAGCTGGGAAATGGTGTTTTCAGCTCCACAAAACCTTTTTTGGTAACATTTGAAGCCTGTTTTTCCCATTGTTCTGAAAAAAACTAAAGTTTTACTGTATTTTGCTAACTTTCTGGGACCCCTCCAAGGGAATCCACAAATCTTGGATACCTTTACAATCCCCATGATGTTGGAAGAAAAGGACGCAAAATTGGCGTGGATACCTTATGTGGTCAAAAAGTTACAGGGGCCTAAGCGCGCACTACCCCAAATACCAATAAAAAGGCTTAGCACAGGAGGGGAAAAGGCCTAGAGGCGAAGGGATTAAAAAATATTGCCTTAGTGGGGGATCATAAACCAACCCCCTAGGACGTAGAGAATTTCTTTTAAGACTGTTAAGGACTTAATAGTAAATGCTATATAAATGTTCATCCGGCATTTAACAGTGCAGACATAACTTTCATAAAAAGCTTAGAAATGTTTGCATACTTGCTCTTGTTGATACCGGAACCATGCATGATATATGCAAATGTCTGTAATGCTTGCTCATCTCTCTCAATAAAAAATTTTTGTGAAATAAAAAAAAAAAAAAAAAAAGCTTAGAAATGTAAAATATGTCCCCAAAACATTGTTTTATCTAATAGTCCTTCCTTTTTTTCTTCTTCACCTTTAAGGTCCAGTTTTACTATTTCCTGGTCACTGTCCGGCTCTAGTTTCTGTTTCAGAAGCGAGTTATAAACAAGCTGTTCTGCTGCCCTTCCTCAATTCCTTGAAGTCTGTGGCTGAAATCTTGCAGACCAGCACCGACCTCCGTCCAGTCATTCCAAATAATATTGGCCAGCTTCTGGAGTCACCCTTCAAGAGTCTGTCAGAGACTGAGCAGTCGTCTCTGGAACAAGTGAGTGCATTAGATGCTAATGTGTTAGAACTATAAGCAAAAAAAAGAAGCTGAGTGATGAGCAGAAGGTTCTAGAGCTAAGCAGCAAGGCCTTAAGGTGCAACTCTCTGGATTGCAAGAGAAGGAGTCCCTCGCCAGACAACAACTACAAGCAGCAGAGCACGCTGTCAATAATGCAGCTTATGCCTAAACAGAGCGATTCAAGCACAGCGAGATCTGGAGAATGCACGGGACATCGGCATTGGACTCATCTTTATTCCTATCATTGGGCCAATAATAGGTATACATTGCTCTTAGTTCATTTTGAACACACAGGCAACACTCAGATGTACACCTAGGGCTTGATTTAGAGTTCGGCGGATGGGTTACTCCTTCACAAAAGTGACACTGAGCTCATCAGCCTTAATCACAAGTGTATTCTAGCCCATCTCCTTTGTATTCAGCTGGCAGGAAAACTGCCACCTTTGTGACAGTCAAACCCGCCCCTAGTCTGTAACACACGCACACATACATGTATTCAGACAGACAGGCACATCACACGGGGAAGACATTCACAGAAATGTGTTGTGCTCACATACACATACACAAATTGATATAACTGCAAATATATAACACACAAACACACACACAGTACACATGCGCCCATGCATGCACATGCACACACATTGAACAAATACCAGCACTCTAGATGTGACTACAGAAAAGACCAGTTGTCCCACATGTTATGTTTTGATAATTGTAACGTAGACAAATGTTAAAATATCAGTTTGACCATGTCAAGTATAGACTAAAATCAAGAGCACGTGGTATATTGTATGCAGTGCATATAAAAATGCCCTGGATTATTACTTGTGCATGCTATTTACATTATGTTTGGTTGAATTATAGCATCCTTTGCATTGTTTTCAATATATTGGTAGAGCTTTTTTTTAAAATGACAACGGTTAGCATGTAATTCTAGTAGTCAAACGTAATATCTATTTGAGAAGTTGTTTGATAGCCAGACTCTCAAATGTGCAATTATTTGCATTGTCCACTGCTAAATTCTTGATATGAATAACGCATAATCCATGTGAATTCAAACACTGTCGTTTTTCAGTGTGCCGAAAATAATGTAGTCTTTTCTTTGTTCACTTAGGTGCTATAATGATCACTAAGGCAAATGAAGCTATGCAAAATGCTCAATATGCAGTTAGAGAAGCTACGCTTAGTTATAACACACAGAAAATTGCTGTGAACATGTATGCATTAAAGTGTTAGTCCTGCATACAGGCCAGATACTCCCACTCCTAAAGAATCCTACAGTAGAACCTGATGAACTCAACTACTACCGGACCATCACTCACCTGAAAGAAGTCAACTTCAAGGTCACATCAATGAAAGCTAACTCCTGCACAAATACCAGTTTGGCTTCTAATAATACTGAAGCATAAATGCAACTACCTTATACTTCGTCGAAAATGCCCTCTTGACCACGGATACAGAGGGTGGCTGACTCCTGATGTTGCTGGACCTCCCAGTTGCCTTTGAATCAGTTGCCCATCCCATGCTTATATGCACCCTAGAGTGTTGAATGAGATTCAAGGGCAATGTCCTTCACTGGTTCTCCTCCTACCTTTCCAACTGACACCATTGTATTCACATGGGCACATCAAGGTTCCACAAGACCCATATCACCTATAGACTCCACTTGGAGTGGCTTGATGCTCCACTTACAGACACAGCATAGATTCCCCATTATGCCAATGATACACAACTCTGTAAAAGTCTCCTTTGCATTAGCCATCAAACATCTCAACTCTAATGCAAATGCAGCAACACTGGCTGTCCAATGCCTACCTGAAGCTCAACCCAGCCAAGACAGTATTCCTTGTATTTGCCAAGAACAGCAAATAATAAGCAGAACAATCCTGGCTCAATCACATGAATCATCATGGTTTGAAAACCTAGCTTTTACTAAATGCCTAGTGTAGCAATGTGGCTCTCTATATAGAGCACTAAAATGAAGTAAACTGTGTAGAGAGTCCATTGAGGCCCAGATTGGTTTACAGAAGCAAAAGTCGATAACACTAAGGTTCTCTTTTGGTAGTGTGGGAGAGCAGTTAGGCTTAGCAGAGGATAATGCTAAGGATTTGTTGTGTTCACATAGGCAATAAATGAGACACACACACCAAGAAAAAAATCGTTTTATATATAGTCAAATCAAGAACTTTGTTCACAGGTAAGTACTGATTTTCCTAGGAATTATCAATGTTCAGAAAATAATTAAGTGTTGTGCGCAATTACGCACAATGCATTCCTATGGGAGGAAAAAGTATGCAGGTACAGAAATTAGCACTGGCGGTTCTAGGGGTTCACCTTCTGGATTTGGAGTTGTGGCAAGCCAAGGTCTAATGTTCTATCAGCGGATCGTTTGGAGCGTCCCAGAGTCGGCAGGGAACAGGATGCTGAGGCATTGGTAGCTGATGCGCTAAGAAAGAAGGGGGGCCACCTAAAAACAGGGGGCACAGGGGGACTTGCAAGCAAGTCGGAGAGCTCCAAAATGGCAGCAAGGGCCTTTAAACAAGGTGGAACAGCCGGTTCATTGGGACCCAGGCAGAGCAGGTAAGTGGGCTGGCCTCTGTGCTCAAAGGTTCTCTTCGCCGTCACTCACAGAGCGGGTCTCAGGAAGTCAACTTCCCATGACGGATGCTTGCTTCCTGGGCAGTTGGAGTCCCATCTGCACTCTTCATGTCGGTGTTGTTTGCAGGGCATCCGGTACTCCAGTGGTTGGCATGTCACAATGCTGGTGCTCCACAATTGTGGGGGAGAGAGATCTGACCTTCCAGAGCATGAGTACCTCTTCCTGGTCGATTGCTGCATCGGTCAATCAAGGGAGCAGCAAGTCGGTGGACCAGCATCTGCGGTTTGGTGCCTATGGGCTGCAGGGGAGTAGCTCCTCTTCTCCAAGGGAGGTATTGGGCGATTTGTGAAAGGCTGGCAGTCCTCTGCAGTTCTTGGAGGCCAAGCAGCAGCAGGATGAGACAGTCCACCTCAATTGTCGAGTCTTGAAGCAGCAGGCAGGGTTTGGGATCAAAAGCCAGAAGCAGGCATTCAGTTCTTGAGTTCAGTGCATCTTCTTTGTGCTCTTTGTCTTTAGATCTATCAAATCCGAAGTTCTGGGTCGAGGGGTGCCAGTAAATTCAGGAGTGTAAATGGGAGTGACAGCTAGTTGCTAATGGTCTACTTACCTTTAATGTGTTTACACCCTCTATGTGACCACTTCCTTTGGAAATAGGCACAACCCTGATCCGTATATGCTAATTCTCTCCAACACAAGGTGAAAAAATCTGGAAAGTTGGGTCCAGATCACCTGCCCCACCTTAAGAGTGGTGCTGGTTGAATGTGGGCACACCTCCTATTCTTATACATTTTCCTGCCTGTCTTCCCGCTGAAAGTGGGGCCAGGACTTGACCTGGGTGGAGTTCATGTACAAAAAAGATCTGCATCGGAGTGTGCCACAATCTTCTGTTCAAGCTGATCTTTCTGCCGTTCTGGTTGAAATTCTACCCGAGTGGGTAATTATACTCAAGCACCAATGGCGTAATCAAGCGGGTATTGTGGAGTGGAGTTTTCTACAGAGCGCGAGCGCCAGGTAGTGCAGAGTGTAGAAAACTGCATGAACGAAGCAGAGTTCGCTGCACAGGCCTAGTCACGACATGGGTGTTGGCATCCTCCACTAACTGGAGAGGCCTGGGTTGAATTTCAAAGAAGGCATGGACTTTGAAGCTTTCAACCCTGGAAGGTAATTCCTGCTTGGTGGAGGTGTGAACACCTCTGCCCAGAGCATGCATTGTTCCTGGCCTCTGAGAGTGAAGGCTCTCACCCCAGGAGGCCAGAAACCTGTCTAGTGGTGACAAGCTGTCTGAGTCTATTCGGTAACCAAACTAGTAATCAGTAGATTTGCGGGGGACAACTCTAAGGTGCCCTCTGTGTGCATTTATTAATAAATAGGACACTTACATCAGTGCAGGTTTATTAATATGAGATGCTTGGTACCAAACATCTGTGCATCCTGTAAAGCCATCATGGAGCTGGGAAACTCATAATGACGAGTGTCCAGTCCATGGTCTCACTACGGCTACCCTGCACACTTACAATGTCCCAGCATGGACTTGGAGATGGTAGAGTTATATCGCTTAGGCAAATAAGTCCACATGTGGGATATAGTGCACTCTCTCTCAAGGCTGTAAGGCCTAGAGCAAGGGGGACTTACTTATATCTCACACAACACATGTGGGCATGTCACAGAGGGATGTGAGCTATGTTGACTCTTCATTTTTCTCTACACCAAAACATGCAGCCTGCAATCTCAGTTTTCATGATCTTCGGGAAAGGGTCCCAAGGGTGACACAATTTGTGCTGCAGCGCTAGATGACCCTCTTCAGTCCCAATGTCCTGGGTACCAGTGTACTACTTACTGGGGACTTACAGGGGGGCTGAAGTTGTACCAATTGTGGAACAATGGTACAATTTAGGGAAAGAGCTCTATTACTGGGGACCTGATTAGCAGGGGCCCACTGAATTTTAAGTAGAAATCACATCAAATGCCATGCAAAAGGTGTAGGCAATGTCAAAAAGAGGCACTTTCCTACACCAATTCACTTCAATTTATCCTCAACACCAGCCTCACCCACTAGGAACTCAATGCCAAAAAACAACGATGGTCTGGCACCAGATCTCTTCTAAATAAAGTGAAACTCTATATTTCAAAAAACAACTTCCAAATTGCTTTTCAAACCCTCCTACTCTTGCATCTGGATGGTGGCCACTTCCTGCTCCATGGCCTCCCAGACTCCACAATGTCATCCTTTAAGGGCATCCTACTTGCCACAACACATTTTTCCGGGTATGAAGCAATATGATCCCTTCACCCCAATCCTGGTGAAACTCCAGAGACTCCCCTTGCTGTCCTGCACCGTCCTGAAAATCAGTAGTATTAACTAAGCCATCATGATCAGCCTCTCCTACCCCCAGTTTATCTTGAAGATAAACTCATCATCTCGGGTGGCTCTTGGCACCCCCACAGTTAAGATACCATCAAACTGCAGACTAAGGAATATAAAAGATAATGAACAAGGTAGCAGGCACCCATGTTCTGAAACAACATCCCCATCTCATCAGGACTGCCTCAACAATGCTCCAATTTAGGAAAGAGTTAAAAACCCACTCGTCAAAGAACAGTGTATCACAATATATTAATAGTCAATTACAGGGTTCCACGGTCTTTTAGCTAGGTTTGAGCAATAGAAATACCATTTACATACAGATATACTACACATATTCTTCTGCAGTGTAAATGCATTGAGAGAGTGTCACAGTGCAGCTTTTTGCACCAGTCACTTCTATAGACCCTGCACCACTTGACCAAGTGGCGATATTGGTGACAGGTCATCGAAACTCCACAACAAGACAGTTTAATGAGGGGCAAAGCTACTATTAGTGCAACTGTTGCAAGGAGTTGTGAAACAAGTCATAGCATATTTTATTACTCAGTCAGATGGCACAGGTGACCATGTCATTGTTGAACTGAGGCCCATGGAACCCCTGCTACACCACTGGATGCAAATACACAATGCAGCAGCCTGGGAAAGGATGAACACATAGTTCCATATGGGCAAGCTTTTAGGGAAAGAGACCATTTTGACTGCAAGGGAAGCACTTTTCAAGTGAAGTTTATTTGTACTATATAGGCCTTATGTCAATAGTAAAGGATAAAATGGCTAACTAACTCCAAATGATGCATTACTTTGTCTATAGGATTCCTGATACTTATATAAATGAGAGCATATTAAAGTGAGATAGTTCAACGGGTGAGTGCTTACTGTTGCGATCTGTGTGTAATGTGCCTACTGTTGAGATCTGTGTGTAATCTGCATATTTAAGGTTAGGATATCGGCAGTGGCAACTTTACTTTTTATCCCATCATTGTTGATAAAATGGTAATCATATTTTTATATGAATGGCCTTGGTCAACGGCCTGTGTAAATGGCAATGTTTTTATAATTATCAATACCCTGTTCAAACATTTGGAGCACTCCTAAAACAGACTACTATTAGTTTTGTACATTGATGCAGTGAGGTTCAGATTATCTATATGCGCAGACAAAATTAACTCCATTAAACCGATGTCCTCAAAGCGATCATAGAATCTACAGACTGTCATTGCACTTACACATGAAATGGATCAGAATTCAATTCTGGCAAGACTTACGGGGAATGATTTAAAATGAACACCTTTGGATTCAAACTAATGAGTAAAGAGCAAACGGCAAGCCAAGGTCCTGCACATCCAGCACACATGTTCAATAAATTTGAAAGTGGTGCAATCACTTCCCACACCCGCCGTCCAGTGGTGTCAGAAATCGCTGATTTTTCGAGAAAATATGGAAGGAGGACTTGTTGTGAAGTCAAGACGCACGAATCAAAGTCTGTTCTAAAATTACTTCTTTTTATTTGAATTAATCTTTAAAACTTGCACACAGTCAACCTGTTTCGTTCCCTATTTTTGACAGAGGTAACTTCGTCAGGGCTCTTCTGTGTATGGCTGAGAAGTAGCAGTAACAGGTACTTAGAGTCTAGTTGAACCTTAAAAGGAAGAAATAGCATCCATAACACTATATGTTGCGAAGTCTAATACTAAAGAGTCAAGGAGAAAGTTCAATAGGACCGGTTCGGTGAAGCTATGTTAAAAAAAAGTTGCTGTATGTACTGATAAGAAAGTTTTCTCCTCCAACAACGGCATGATAACCGTTGGCTGTGTGACAGTTTTAAAGATTAATTCAAATAAAAAGAAATACGTTTGGAACAGACTTTGATTCGTGCGCCTTGACCCTTGGATTCATCTTCAGCTTTCGTAACGGGCGTCTCCGACAAATAGTTCATGAACCACTGAGAGCTGGGGGCGCTAGAGGGCGCTCACGAGAGCAGCTCCGTCGGTCGAGACCATTATTCATTAATAATTTGCAGTCCTGCTGAAGAAAACAGCCTTATACTGAGGAATCCGAGTGTCGGAGGATTAAAGGTGACTGAGGAAGAATTCAAAATTTGCTAACATTCGTGACAAGAATTTTCAATTCTATTAAGGACAAGGAGGCGAGGATTATGCTTAGTCTCATTTCTTTACTGACACATAGCAGCCAATCACATTACAGTAAAGAAAAAACAGAAAATACGTCACTCATGAACCATAGAGTACACCCATAGTATATAAACAGTCTCAGAGGTAACCACTTCCTCTTTCTTTGTCCAAATCCAGTAGGAAGAACCAATAAAACATCAGAAACCACGGAGAACATCATCCGAAAGGACCAAAATCCGAACGAGGAGGAGGAGGAACTTCCAAAAGCCACAGGAACAGAAGCAGGCCAACGAGGAGTAGAAACTCGCAGCAGAACTTCCACAAGGGCGGAGCCGGAGGAACCTCACTTGGGATCAGAGCCTGAAAAGAGACACAAAGCCGTAATACACATCCTGTGTAATCATGAGCAAACAAAGGGTGGGTAGAGAAAAAATCAAAGCATTCATTACATTTCATCAGGAAAGATCTATGAAGCATTGCATAGTACAATATAATAGATACATGCATATACAACGGGTGGGATAATCCTCGCCTCCTTGTCCTTAATAGAATTGAAAATTCTTGTCACGAATGTTAGCAAATTTTGAATTCTATTTCAGGACAGGAGGCTCAGATTATGCTTGTTTAAAGCTCATCCACCACAACAGAAGCAACAGTAGGAACAGGCTTGAAATAAAATGTCTTAAACACTGAATCTGAGGACCAATCAGCAGCTTTCATAATGTCACATAAAGAGACCCCCAATGAAAAAGCCTTAGAGGCCATGGCTCCCCGAGCTGAGTGAGCACCAAAAACAGAAACATCAATGCCCGCTTCCTCCATAAGCCATCTTACCCAACGGGCCAAAGTGGCTGGAGCAACGGGACGAAAGGGTTTTTGCAAAGCAATCAACAATTGACCCTGCATATCAGATCGATGAAGAGAAGTACTCACCTCATACTCCTTAAGGCATTGAACTACACAAAGGTTAGGTCGAGCCGGAAAAGAAGGATACGAAATGACCTCCGTGTTAGTTTTTGTGCGCCGGGAAAGGCGAAAGGAAACACCCTCAGGCGTAAAACTACGACCCGCTAGATCTAGAGCGCGGACGTCAGAAATGCGTTTGCAGGAAAGCAAACACAGTAACATAGTAAGCTTGGCTGAAAGTTGCTTACGAGATAATAAGGAATTAACCGGCCAAGCCTCCAGAAAACGCAGTACCACAGAAACGTCCCATAGGGAAACATATCTAGGCTTAGGAGGAGTAGCCATACGAATACCTTTCAGAATTTTGGCTACGAAAGGGTGTTCCCCAACTGGCTTGCCATCGACAGGAAGATGACCCGCCGAAATGGCGGAACGGAAATTGTTGATTGTGCAATAAGCCAAACCCGAAGAGGAGGACAGAGATGACAAAAAATTGCATATCAGAGAGATATCAGCCGATGTGGGATCAACTTGCCGTTGAGCACACCAATCACTCCAACGCTTCCATGAACTTCTGTAGCGCTTGTGAGTGTTAGGGGCCCAGGCATTGCTGAGGAATCTGACAGCGTCCTCAGAAAGGCCTGGCACCGTCCAACGTTCCCCGAAATTCGCCACGCCAGGAGAATGAGGGAGCCGGACTGAACCAGGGGATGCGGATTCTGCAATGGATCTAGAAGGAGATTCGCCCTCTGAGGAAGAAGAAAGGGCAGGTCGCATGCCATCTCCAGAAGAACAGGGAACCATGGCTGAGCCCTCCAGAGAGGGGCAATCAGAATCAATTCCGCCTGAAAGCGCGACACGTAGGCCAGAACCCTCGGGATCATCATAAATGGGGGAAACGCATAACAGAGGGATGTCGGCCACGTCTGGAGGAAAGCATCGGTGGCTAGAGCCTCCGGATCCGGTCGCCAGCTGAAGAACTGGGGAAGTTGGGCGTTGAGCCGGGATGCAAAGAGGTCGATCAGACACGGACCCCAGTTGCGAAGCAGTTGGCGAAACACCCTGGGGTGGAGTCTCCAGTCGCTGAAGTCCCTCAGATGTCTGGAGTTCCAGTCCGCCACTAGATTGCGAGACCCGGGAAGGTACTCTGCAATAACAGTGATCTTGTGTTGGAGGCAATAATGCCAGAACTCCTTGGCAATCTCTGCCAACAATCGCGACCGAGTTCCCCCCAGCTTGTTGATGTAACGTACTGCGGAGACATTGTCCATCCGGAGAAGGATGCAGCAGTGGGATTGAAGAGGCGACAGGCATTTGATCGCAAATGACCCCGCTAGCAACTCCAAACAGTTGATGTGGAGTGAAAGTTCCCGCGGAGACCACCGTACCCCCGTCGAGACCGGACCGCAACGGGCTCCCCAGCCCCAACGACTGGCATCCGATTCGATCACAATCTCCGGAGAGGAGCCGAAGAGGGCTCTGCCGTTCCAGGCCTCCATGTGATCCAACCACCATTGCATCTCCAGCCTGGCCTCCTCCGAGAGAGGAATCAAATCGGAATACCGGAGGCCACGCTGAAGATGCTGGATCTTCAGACGCTGAAGGGCCCGATAATGTAGCGGTGCTGGAAATATTGCCTGCAGGGAAGACGCCAAAAGCCCGACTACTCGTGCTAACAACCTCAATGACACAGTCGGACTCGAGGTAATGGAATTCAATTCCTTCTTGATATAGCGAATCTTCTGCTGGGGCAGCAGCAGCTGACAAGTGATGGAGTTGACTCTGAACCCCAAGAAATCGATGACCTGAGAAGGAAGAAGAACAGATTTGGGAACATTCACCAGAAATCCGAGGGACTGGAGAAGGTCTATGGTCCAGTCCAGATGAGTCATTAGTCGGACCGGACAATCCGCCAGAAGGAGGATGTCGTCCAAATAAATGATCAAACGAACCCCACGACTGCGGAGCGATTCCACTACAGGGCGTAACAGTTTCGTGAAGCACCACGGTGCCGACGAAAGGCCGAAGGGAAGGACTTGGTATTGATACCAAGTCCCCTGCCACTGAAACTGCAGAAAACGGCGATGAGGATGGAAGATCGGGACCGAAAGGTAAGCATCTTTGAGGTCCAAACGAACCATCCAATCCCGTTCCCTCAAGAGGTCTCTCAACAGATGGATACCCTCCATCTTGAAGTGTCTGTAAACTACCCCCGCATTGAAGTCCTTCAGATTGAGGACCAACCGTGAACCTCCTCCCTTCTTGTCCACCAGAAAAATCGAGCTGACAAATCCCTGCGGATGGCGGACTGTCGGCACAATGGCCCCCTTCAATACCAGAGACTTGAGTTCCTCTGTGATGAACTCCTGACTTTCCTTTGAGAAGTGAAGAGGGAAGGGAGGACGAGATTGGTGAATGGGGTGATAGAATTCGATTTTGAATCCCTGAACCGTTTCCAGCACCCAAGCATCGCCTGAGATTGCGCGCCAATTGGCTAGAAAATGGCGGATCCTGCCCCCCAGAACAACACTGCATGCAGGAAGAAGTCTCACCTGAAGCGGCGGAATCTTGACGTCCGCCGGAGTAGCCACCTGAACCTCCTTTCTTGAACTGCCCACGTCCTTTCCTGGAAGGGTAGAAGTTAGACCGCTGGGCATAACCGGAATCCTGCTGGCCTCCCTTATGGGACTGGTTCCCACGTTGAGTGGATTGGTATTGACCACGGCCGGACGAACGTCCCCAGTTTCGTCCGGCCTTGTTAAAAACCGGACGCATGGCCCGTTTTAAGGTGGCCTGTGCCTTGTCAATACTACTAAAAGTGCTGACAAAATGGGTGAGCTCTTTCAAAAAGGATTGACCAAAAAGAAGACCCTGAGCAGCAGCGCCTGCCTCCGAGGAAGAAAGTTCAGACAATTTCGGGTCCAGTTTCAGAAGAATAGAACGCCGGCGTTCACTTGAGAGGGCACAGTTGGCGTTCCCTAAAAAACAGACGGCTCGCTGTGCCCACTGAATGAGCTCGTCAGGATTGACAGTGGTAGACGCTTCCTTGGCCCGGAAGCCTAGATCCAACATTTTTGTGATAGGACCTAAGAGGTCCAAAACTTTATCCTGACAAGCCCGCCAGGAACGGTCTAGACCTTTTTTGGGGTCTTTGGAAAACTTGGTCATGTACGTAAGAATGGTAGGGTCGACCTCCGGCGTGTCCGCCAGGTTGTCCGCCAAATCTGGTCGCGGACACTCTGAGCGAAGACGCGCTCGTACATCTTTATCAAAAGGGTGCCTGATATACTGCTGAACATACTCAGCCACAGCCGGGGAAGGAAGCCAGGTGGAAGAATTTGGGTGCACAATATCTTCGGGCTCAAAAGTTAAAACAGGAGGCCGAGAGGAGGCATCCACAAAATGTTCTTTGCATTTACGTTTTTTGGGAGGAGGAGGCAAAACCTCCGACGAGGAGGAGGAAGCATCATGGTCGTCGCTCTCTACCAGTACAGGGACAGCTTTGGATTTAGAGGACAAGGACCGAGCCAACTTCCTGAAGTCCGAAGAATGGGGATTACCAGGAGAGGAGGACTTCTTGGAGGGAAGCCAACCTTGCTGTTGCGCATATTGCGTCAAATGGCGCTTCAGGGGTGTAATGGCGCGAGCCATTGCCCTATTCATAGAGAGTTGTACCCCTTTGTCCAGTGCCTCAACCAGGTCCTGCTCAAAAAAGTCAGACCCCTCCTCCTCAAAGTCACCTTCCTCCTCGAAATGATAGGAGCCACTCATGATACACTGGGAGTGTAGTAAATCAGCCCACCAGGTGACAAGAAATCTGGTATGTCAGTGACACAGTCTGAGGGAGTGAAAAACCTCACAGTCAGCAAGATAAGCAGGAAAAACTGCGTAGAACACAAGATTTAAAGCGTGGAGGGAGGCTTGCCGACCAAAAAATCACCACTCTAGGCAAAGCCTATGCAAATTCACAACCGGGACCTTTTTCCAAGCTCCGGCGTCGAAACGGGACAAGCTGACAGGCAGTGGGCGTATACGTCAACAGACGCGTTGAAGAGCCGGCGCTGTGTTGACAGAAACACAGCTGCGCGAGGAAAAGCCCTTAGGGACAAAGGTCGCGCATGCGCAGACACGCGGCTCGCCCCACAGCCAAGGAGCCTGCTCGCGCTGAACGCGCGCGAGGCAGGACAGTCCCCAACTCCCTCCACTAAAATACGGGACAAACGGCAGCAAGTGCCCGACCCCGGGAGGTGACACACGCTCCCACCGACGCGCCGGCCGAGTGAAATGAAACAACGACCAAGACGGCAGCAAGAGCGCGAAACAAGCGCCAAAGCAATATTACACAGCGCGCACAAAGCGGTATGAATTTAAACCAATAATACAAGTTAAACAGGAATAGAATAACAAGTTTGCACTTAACTGGCTGCGGAGCAGCAAAGAAAGAGGAAGTGGTTACCTCTGAGACTGTTTATATACTATGGGTGTACTCTATGGTTCATGAGTGACGTATTTTCTGTTTTTTCTTTACTGTAATGTGATTGGCTGCTATGTGTCAGTAAAGAAATGAGACTAAGCATAATCGGAGCCTCCTGTCCTGAAATAGAATTGCTGGGGGTGCTGATCCGACGCCAGCTGCTGCGGGTGAGCGCCCGGGCCTGTTCCGCTGTGCTGGCGGGGTGCGCCCTGTCCTGTGCTCCCCCTGCGGGACACATGGCGGCGGCCCGGATCCGGCGGGACCCTAGAGGTGTTACCACTGCGGCACGGGGACGGCGCGAGGTGCGTGGACCCGGCGGTGTGACTGATGTCGGCCCCACAACCCTCTGCGGCCGGAATCGCATCGGATATCCCGAGCGGGGCCCGGCATCACTGTTCCCCACACCGCCAGATATTGGCACAGAGACCCTGAGGTACGCTGCGGCATAAACGCGCCGTTTTTTCAGCGCGGTGGGCCCGAAATTTGAAGAAATACCGGCAAGCTCTGGAGAGGCCTGGGGGTTCGTCTGAGGGCCTTGGTGGTGCGAGCTTCACTCCCGCATGGCGGCCTACTCTAGGGCGGGACCGATCCCTTGAGTGTGTATTACGGCGTGGTAACGGCAGCTGTGCATTCTCATCGGGCTGCTTCCTGGCTGAGACTGACTGCTTCACTGGTCATAGACGAGGTATAGACCTCAATTTCTTTGGCAAGCATTGGCAGGCCCGGGCCCCGCCGTGACAACTGAAGCCGCCCTGACCTGCTGGCTCCCTGCTATTATTGCCCGGGCCTCCTCTCTGCCCAGCGTCCACTCTTTGGTCTTCTGGGCCATACCTGGTATCACCTCCGCATCTCTAATATATGCCCCGACGTGTGCAGCGCTGGATTGCAGTGGTTGCAGACCCAGCAGTCGTGACGGCCAGTATCCACCCACCACTACGTTGTGATTGCACAGAGTTCTATTTGAGCCGCTTTAACTGTATCATACTGCCTTGCTCTGTGCACAGTGGCAGATCAGTCCATATAGCTGTCCCTTTTGCTGTAAGCCTCATAAGCCCTGCTGTCTGCTGGAACAGTGCACATTTCACCCTGACTCACGCATGGGGTGTCACTTTTACTGGGAACAGATTCTACCGGGTGCAACTGGGGTCCAACTTCTGTTTCGGGCCACTTGTGCGCTGGATCTGCACCGCTGCCTGCGGAGTGACAGTCTCGGACACCCCCATTAACTCAGCGTTCCAAAATGGGGAAGCCAGATCGGAACCAGTCACGTCTCACTTTTGTATCACGACGCGGCAGTAAGACGACATGGCACGCTGCCTCAGACTCCGAGGAGGAAGCACCCACTGATCAACTGTCCAATATAGATAAAACCCTGCTTGCAGTGCAGGCTAGTCTGCAATCAATAGATGGGAAGATCGACCATCTCAACCTGCGTATGGATCATATATCCACAAAGCTAGATAAACACGCCATGAGACTGGGAGAGGCGTAAGATCGTCTCTCTACGGCAGAGGATGGATTACAACATGTTACAGCAAAGACACCCTCAATGGAAAAGGTGTTGGCGGTGATCCAAGCTTGCAATGAGGATTTTTAGGCTAGGTCCCGGCGCAACAACATCCGCGTTAAGGGCCTGCCTGAATCTACAAATACTGGCCGGTTAGAAACCTACATGGAACGACTCCTCCAGACAATCTTTGGTGCAGAGAACTTGTCTCCCGTGCTAATAGTTGAAAGGGCCCATTGATCTCTTGCTGCCCGCCCACCTCCAAGAGCACTGCCGCGTCCCATTATCGCACGCTTGCTCAACTATAGAGACCGAGACACTGTCCTTTGGCTAGCGCGCGAAAAAGGCACCATCACACATGAAAGTAATGCCCTTGCATTCTATCCTGATTTTACAGCAGCTGTTCAGGAAGCACGACGTGAATACCAGTCAGTGAAGAAGCTCCTTATCGTGGAACAAATCCCTTATGCGGTGTTATACCCAGCACTACTGCGCATTGAGGTTAACGGAAAACCGAGGATTTTCACCACCCCTAAATCGGCAATGGACTTTGTCAAAACCCTCAAACGACGCAGTCGAGATTCTCCCAGCCCCGCAGAAGACGAATGCAGAGGGTGCGGTGGATAAGTGACGTTGCTGCATGGCATGGATGGGTGAACTCTTTCTATTGCCCGCACCTCGACTGGTTCCCCACCCTGCACTTGACAGAGAATGATCAAGACAGTCGTGCTACAGACTTCTCCAGGACACTGGCAGTGTGCAGATAAGACTTTATGTTTTCATTCTAGTTGACACTGTGTTTCAGACTACTCACGCCGTTATGTATGACGATTGAATGTTGCAAACTGAAAGATTATCTTTTGATGGCCAGACCGCCACTTATGCCTCACCACTGTATTAGTATCTCTGGGGCGTCTGGGTAACAGTATTTTGGTTTCTTCCGTTTTAACTCCATAGGCAGGACTATGAACACTTGTTGGCTCAACCACCTCCCGTAGAAATGGGAAGAGATGCTCCAGTATCCCCCACATGGGTGTTCCCCAATCTGGTTTATACTTCCGGTACTGTTCTTGGTTGCTTGAGTTGGCTTTGGCGAGTAGGGGATGCCAAAGTGGGTGGGGGGTTTTTGTGGGAGGGAGGGATGGGGAAGGTATGCTTTTTATATAACATGTACTATGTTGGTGTTTTTGGATCATATGCTTTTTTTGGGATCTGCTTTTGGGGCTGTGGGATGGCTTTGGTGAGTTGGGATTGCTAAAGTGGCTAGGGGATGAGGAGGGGGAGGGAACGGAGTCAGGGTTAGTGTCTGTGGCTACCTATTGTTGCTATCCAGCTGGGTGTTGCTTTTGCACCCTTGTTCATCTATTGGACTTAGGCACATTTCTTATTCCACATGAGTTACGCTTGCTATACACAGTAATGGTTTGACAATCTCTTGCCTCACATGGAACGTGCGGGGGCTCAATTCGCTAAAAATAATTCGACAAGTGATAGCTCATTATGAACACCATAGTGTTGACATCGCCCTCCTTCAGGAAACTCACCTCACGTACCATACAGACACGATCGCTCACTGGGCTGGGTACCGTCTGGCCTCCTCCTATTCCTCCTATAGCCGAGGGGTACTCTCTTTGATTAAGAAAGGCCTTCCTTTCACAGTACATGACACGCATGTTGACTCTGAAGGATATATTCCATGGTTCACTGGATGTTGGCAGGCAAGCTGTTCACCATTGTGAATTCATATGGTCCTAACGTGGATGACCCTGGCTTCTTCGAGCACCTCCTCGCGGTACTGCGTGATTGGCCAGATGCTGCGATTCTTTGGGGAGGTGATCTTAATACTTATCTGGATCCCAGTAGGGATAAATCTAGTGGTAATGAGGGACATTCCCCGGGTGCAGCGAGTGTGATCGCTAGTGGGATGGTGGAATTTGGATTGCTGAATATAAGGCGTCACAGACATAAGGAGGCGCTAGAGGGCACACACATTTTACAGCGTATTGCAGCTGGTCTTGTCTTGATTACTGGTTGGTGGGTGAGGAGGTTGCGGGCTGGGCATCAGGGGTGGAGCATCTACGTCGTACACTCTCAGATCCTTGTCCTGTACGCTGGGAAACTACCACTGTACTCTCCGCTACTGCCTATCGCCTACCACGAGGGCCTGTTAGTGAACAATGAGAAGGGAACCATGAATTTACTGGCTCAGGCAGGTATTGATAAAATGATGGATCTGTACCCCAATGACTTATTTAACGTCCGCTGACACGGCTTACATTCAGCATCAGACTCTATTATTTACATTCTTGAGGTTCCGTGACTATTGTAAGTGGTGTTTTCAACTCGTACGAATATGGTCGAGTCTGGTATCTATGAACCGCAAATGACGAGTTTAGTGGGTGTACGCAGTTTCGCTGTGCTAACCTAAACCGTTCGTCTGTTTCGTGGGTTTTTCTATCTGTACCCACGGGTTCCATCTTAGATACGGCATCCATTTTGTCTCTTGCCCTCATGTAGCCAGCGAACGGACGTTGTCCGCTTCGCGACCCTGGGATTCCCAAGACATTTGCGGAAGACACATTTCCTTTGAAAGTGTCTTTATGATGAGGGGGATGATACTGTAAGGCAGATGGCCCCGCTCGAGGCTCATCTTGTCGTGCCGGTCTATTGTCTCAGCCGTGCATCTCATTAGGCACGTCCCTTTGATTCCTGTAGCTCGTGTTTCCCGATACCCCCCTTTTACACCCTTTCCGATCTCCCCACTGTTTCCATCTTCCTCTGCACCTGTCCTTGTTCCTTCTTCGATCTGTTTTACTGCCGATTGGAATGTACTAATGGTGGGAAGATGGGTTTTTACAGTTGGGAACCGCCAAATGTTTCCGCACTTATGTTCCGGACCTTGAATGTATCAAAGTGACCAAAGTGACCCCTCTCGGGGATAATTATGGGAACTAAGTTGTAAACCTTTGTGTACCATGTAAACCTATGGGAGGAATGTGTATAAAAGGAGCGATCCACAGTAGCAAATTGAAGCAGTCTCCTCGAACCTACACTCGTTGTACTTCTTGTGACTTCTGTGTTCCCTGCAGTAAATAAACCTCGAATCTTTGACGCCGAAGGAAGTGTCCCGTGTCTCTGTCATTCGTACGCCGGAGCAGGTTACCCACGAAGGTTTCAGGTGTTGTCCCCTGGCACCGCTGGGTCTTAAATAACCCAGTCCTTCAGTTGGCGCCCAACGTCGGGCTGCATCAGTGGTACCGGTCCAAGCCCGACGATCGTGAGGAACTTCGTGTGAAATCTCCGAGGGAAGGTGCACTCCGCTTCATCGATCCTGTTGTCGAAATAAGTGGCCCGACGACTTTTCCCGCGAAGATTCCCGCCTCCTGACGGCTGCGACGGACTGCTGCCCTGACTGTAGACCTGTTTTGGCGCCTGGCGTAGACCTTGGTATAGCGAGACGATTGACGGGCCTTCCTGGTGACGCCATCGATCTTTGAGTTAAGTATTTGTGGGTCGCTCCCAGAGTTCTTGGTTGTGGTTGTTTAGTTGTTGCATGGTTCCATTGCATTTGTGGTTCTTGGTACTTTGTTGTGATATTTGACGACTGCAGCCGCCAAAGACCGAGGGTTTTTGCTCTTTGCAGGGACTTGGTAAATCCCGTAACCCTTGACGTTTGTGAAACTCGGCTAGTGTGCAAGATGCCTGGTCGCAGTACTTTGTTTAGTTGTTTCAGACGTTGTAGTACGGATTCCCGACTGGAGGACTCTTGTCCGATACCTCCGGTTGGAACTCCCACTTATGAGCTCTACAGTAAGCATGGGCTAGGCCTGATTACTTTTAATGAATATTGGATTTGTTACACCAAAAAAGATGGTGTCCTTAGTTGGCCACCTCATGGTAGTTTTGAGACCCCGATTTTAGATAATCTTGAGGCTAAATTGTTTAAGAAAAAGTCAAGGCCGGCCATGTTTGATGCCTTTCGGTTGTGGCGTAAAGAAGCCCGACAGAAAGAGATCAGACAGACTAAACGTAACCAGAGAGATGGTGTTGCTGCCATTGTAAAGAAAGCAGAGCAGTTTCAGCGTGATAAGGAGGATAAGGAAAAGGAAGTATTTGATAGGCTACAGCGTATGTCTATAGATAAATGCTATCCCGCTTTGCCTACGGAGTCGGATAAAAAGGAAGAATTACTTGAGGATCCTTTAATGTCCTATCTTATGAAGTCGCCACCTCCGTATGCACAGGGTACCGTGGCTCCTGTGGTTCCCCCTGTACCGGCTCCTGTGCCTGTTCCTCAACCTGTTCCTCAACCCGTACCCGTTCTTCCGACTGTTTCCGCTCCTTTGCCTACTGCTGTTCCTACTGCTCCTCCGTTTGTACTTCCACATACTCCTGCTCCCGCTACTGCTCCTGCTCTACTTACTCCTGTTGCTTCTTCTGTTTCTACTCCTTCTCTTGTTAATCCCTTATGTTATACTTCTCCATCTACTCGATGTCGTACCTCTCCTGTTGCGGCTAACTTCTTTAATTCTCTTGGACCTGTTCTTGAGTCCGCTGGTTCGGACGGTCCTCAAAGACGTAGTCAGCTTCCCGGTAACAGGGAACGTGCCGCGCTATATAACATGGCGATGGGTTGGATGACGCACCCTCTTAGAAATCCTCCACGTGCTGTACTTGATACGTTCCGTCAATTTAATGTACCGACACAGAGATACGTGTTCGAAGACATGTGCAAGGTTCTGCGCGATCAGATATCGGCCGATGCATCTGACGATGTATTGACCGCTTTGTCTGATCTACAACTTCAGTTCTCGAACGGAATGATAGTGGATACCAATGTTCGATGCGCTGTTGAGCGGTTGTTATCTTTCCGTCCCTCTCCGATACCTCAAGCCTTGCTCGTTGAGGATGTTGAGAGACAGTTAGATGCGTCTGGTCAGTATCCCATGCGTGAAGTTCCACCAGTGTGGATGCCAGGTGATGCCGCCCAAGTTCCGCCGATTCTGCCACATTTCCAGAGAGTATGGATACATCTCCCATGGAAACGATCGGAAGTGTTACAGGTGAAGCAATCTTTGCCTGATCCTCGTAAAAATCCTGCAGGGTACTATAAGGAATTGTCACAGCTTGTAGACGCTACGATAATGAATCTTGCCGATATCGATATGCTGTTTGGCAATGTCGTACCGCAGCCGGTATGGGCTAAGATTCGTCAGGAAAATCATGCAAACGAATTAGGTGGTGATTGGGCTGCCCTTATAGCGGCGGATGGGTTGCAAACTGGTGGTGCTAAACCCGAGCAGTTGATTGCTGATCTCCCTCAAAGAATCATCACCCTAATGAAAACACTTATGCCAGCTATGAGGGTGAACTGGGACAAATTGTCAGCTTGTAAACAGAAGAAGGACGAGAGTGTCTCTGATTTCTTTACGAGATTTGAGGAGGCATTCATCGACCATAGTGGTCAGGATATGGGCACTGAGGGTGGTCAACGGTTGTTTGTGGATAAATTTGTCTCTAACTTATTGCCCGACTTGAGCAATAAATAAAAAAATTCTGAGAGTGCGTGTGCTGTTTCTACCTCTGCTCAAACATTGGCTACGGCACAGTATTACGAGAACAGAGAAAAAGAGGAGAACGACCGCGTTGATAAAAAGACGAAAGAACTTAAAACCAAAGTGTTGTTGCAGCAGGCTTATCCTCCGCGTTCGAATCAGAATGATTCACAGCAGCAAAATCGATCGCAGCCGCAATCGAATAGGTCGCAATCTCGAAATGACTCCTCTTCCCAAAGATCTTCGTTAGGGTACAATCAGTGTGCCTATTGTAGACAGGAGGGTCATTTAAAATTTAGCTGTCCTGTTCTAAACGATCGTAATAATGGTAACACATCCAGAGGAGGTCGTGGTGGTTCTCAGCAGACATCACGTGGTAGGGGTCGTGGTGCTCAAAATGATCGTTCAGATAACTTATCAAATTCCAATAACTGTTTTGATCAACGTGGATCATCGCAAGGACGATCTGCGCAGTACAATGTAGACGATTATTACGTCGATCAGGGAACTAACGACAGTAATTACTAGGACAAACATAGACAAGTAGAGGGAGTGGTATCAGTTCCGGTTGATCAGAGAGGGCCTTACGTCGCAGTTGCTACATCGGGCGTCGTTGAGCCTTTTCTGTTGGACACTGGTGCGGCGAAAAGTTCCATAATGCATTCGAAACTCCCTGGCGCACCTTTGTCTGGCTTAACAAATGTTTCCGTAGGATTCTCTGGCACCCCCGTTAGCAATCCAGTTTCGCGCCCTTTGTCCCTTACAATTGGGCCTCGTGAGCTTCAAGCTCCGTTGATTTTGACTACTGGTTGTGGTGAAAATCTTTTGGGCCTGGATTTGCTAAAACGTTTGTATGCAACTTTGTATTGTTCTCCTGCGGGAGTAAAGCTTACATTAGGTGAGAGGGTTGTCTCTCCTATGTACTTGTCTCTCGATAAGCTTCCACCGGAATTGAGTTCTCTTCCTGCATCTTTGTGGGCAACAGGTCCCAATGATGTGGGCCTGCTTGACATTTCCCCTTATGTTGTTCAGCTGAAATCTAATGTACAATTGCCACGTATTCCCCAGTATCGAATCTCTCTTGATGGTGAACGAGCACTGTTAGCGATCATCTATGATCTGATCGAGAAGGATGTTATTGAGGAGACTCGGGGAAACGTGTGCAACAGCCCTGTATTGCCCATTCTGAAACGTACTGATCCCTCGAAACCGCCTGTTTATCGTTTTGTTATCGATTTACGGGAGGTAAATAAGATTGTGATTCCTCAGTTCCCTGTTGTGCCTGACATCACAGCACTACTGACTCTGATTCCAGCTTCTGCATCTTGGTTTTCGGTGATCGATTTGAAGAATGCTTTCTTTAGCATTCCGATTGCCGAAGAAAGTAGAGACCTTTTCGGTTTCTCTCTTGGTGGTCGTAGCTTCCGGTTTAAACGTGCTCCTCAGGGCTACTGTGAGAGTCCATCGATTTACAGTCAAGCCTTGAAGGGTCAACTGGATGCGTTTATGTTGCCGGCTGGTGCGGCCCTAATACAATATGTCGATGACTTATTGGTGGCTGCAGATACTCAGGACATTTGCAAAATTGCTACGGTGTCGTTGCTGCAACATCTCTGTGACTTACATCATAAGGTGTCACCTTCTAAACTCCAATATTGTTGTCAAGAAGTAACCTACCTAGGTCACTTATTGTCAAAGGAGGGAAGGCGGTTGACCCCAGAGAGAATTGCAGCAATTGCGCCAATGACTGTGCCAACAACCCAAAGAGATGTGCGTGCCTTTCTAGGTATCACGTCATATTGCAGGCAATGGATTCCAAATTTTTCATTGCTAGCGAAACCATTGGTGGCTCTTACGTGCAAGGATGTTTCAACTCCTTTACCATGGACGGAAGAATGTCAGAAGAGTTTTTCTGAATTGCGTGACTCATTGTGTTCGGCTCCTGTGTTAGGTACCCCTGACTACAGCAAGCCGTTTACATTATATGTTCACGAGAGGGAAGGTTGTGCCTTGAGTGTCTTAACGCAACCTTTTGGTGGTAAGCAACGTTCATGTGCATATTTTTCCTCGACCTTGGACCCGGTAGCTAGAGCATTGCCGAGTTGCTTGAGAGCAACAGCGGCAGCTGCGGTGTCCATCCGACAATCAGCAGGATTGGTCATGGATAATATGCTTACGGTGATGGTTCCGCATGCAGTTGACACTCTTTTGAATCGTACGAAAACCCAGCACTTGACGAGTGCGAGGTTGTCTGGGTACGAGCTGACGCTGTTGGCAAGTCATATTCAGATAAAACGTTGCAATGTTCTGAACCCGGCGACTTTGTTACCAATCAGCACGGAGTCAGATGAAATAGCAGAACATGACTGTTATTTGAGGACTGAGGAGGAAACAAAAGGTCGAGTGGACCTTAAAAACACTCCTTTGGAAGATCCAGATGGAACCTTGTATGTGGATGGTTCATGTTTCAAATTGCCAAATGGTGATGTGACTACTGCGTATGCTGTTGTAACTTTGAATACTGTTGTGGAAGCTGCGAGATTGAATCAGAACTCTGCCTAGGCTGCAGAACTGATTGCTCTCACTAGAGCGTGTGTGCTAGCAAAAGGGAAACGTGTGAATGTGTTTACCGACAGCCAATATGCATTTGGCGTCGCCCATAGCTTTGGATGGTTGTGGAGAGAGAGAGGTTTTATGACGTCGCATGGCACGAAGATTCAGCATGGACAGCTTGTGAATGATCTTTTGGATGCACTTACGTTGCCTAAGCAGGTAGCGATTGTTAAATGTAGTGCACATCGTAAGGTGACGGATGATGTTGGTCGTGGTAATGCGTTTGCGGATGAGACTGCTAAGGAGACTGCCCGGAACCTTAGCACTCGAATGTATGTGACGAGTTCGGTTAGGTGGCCTACAGAGACTAGTATGTGTGAGGACACTATCGAGAGTGTGAAAGCGATTCAAAATGAGGCCACCGAGACTGAAAAGACGAAGTGGAAAGAAAGTACGGGAAAGTTGGATGCGAATGGTTGTTGGGTTGATTTGTCGGAGCATAAGATATGGATGCTGCCGGATGCGTATGTGCTGGCTGTTGTGACAATGGCACATGGGTTAGCACATATTAGCGTGAAAGGTATTTGTAAGTTGCTGTCCCCTGTGTGGAAGAATGATGGCATCACGAAATGTGCTGAACGGTTGGTTAAGAATTGTATGGTATGTATGTTGTACAATCCTGGTAAGGGAACCCCAACACCTCCTGGCCATTTTGCTCCCCCTTCATGTCCTTTTGAGGTGATTCAATTAGACTTCATCCATATGGAGCGATGCAATAACCTGAAATACGTTTTAGTTGTGGTTTGCGTGTTCTCCCGATGGATTGAAGCCTACCCTCTCAAAGACAACACTGCTCTGTCGACTGTGAAAATCCTACTGAAGGAATATTTTCCTCGGTATGGAATGCCTCGGATTGTATGGTCTGAGAACGGAAGTGAGTTTGTGGGGAGTGTAATGAAGTGCGTGTGTAAGGGCCTTGGAATTAATCAAAAATTCCATAGCGCCAATCACCCCCAGTCAGCTGGCTTGGTTGAAGGGTATAATGGCACCCTTAAACTGAAGCTAGCGAAGATTCAGGCTACGACTGGTCTTTCGTGGCCTGACACTTTACCCTTAGCTTTACTGTCAACAAGGGCAACCGTACACTCCCGAGTAGGGCTCAGTCCCTATGAAATAGTGTTCGGTCGTCCTGCGAATGTTTGGGGGGTCCCTAGACCGGGTGTGTTCTCTAGTCTTGAGTATCCAATGTTGATTGACTATCTTCATGATCTGACTGCTAAACTGAGGTTAATTCACCAACAGGTTTACGAAGCACTGCCGATGCAGACGGAGGGTCCAGGCCACCAGCTCCAACCCGGAGACTGGGTGGTTACCCGCAACTTTGCCCGTAAGAAGAACTTGGAACCCCGCTTCACTGGACCCTTCCAGGTCCTCCTTGCCACGAGAACTGCCGTCCGTTTGGAAGGTCGAAAAAATTGGGTACATGCCACCCATACAAAGAAGGTTCCTATACCTTTACCGGCAGACTCGTGGGTGAGGAAGGGCATTGTTTCAGCTGAATCCGAAGGATTGCCGGCTTTTGTACCTTTTAGCGACGCACAACCTGTCGGAGAATCCTCAGTGCAGCAGAAATACATTGTTGAATATTTGCCACCAAAAGACTCAAGACCAGAACATTCGACTGATCAGCAGAACTCCGTTCCCTCAACGGATCCTTTGTTTGATGAACAGACACGTCCTGGGAAAACTCGATACTTTTTGCGATCCAGCACTAAGGACAAATAAAAAGGTTTCGTTTTGCCCCTTGACAATTGCATTTTCCCGCTTTCCACGATCAGTCTGAACACCCGTATTATTGTGATTATTTTTGTATATATTGAGTTTCATTCCACATGTATTTTTGCTTCCACAGCTGAGAGACTTTTTGTATATACATTGTGAATAAAGGCCGTAGGGCCGCACGTGTACTTCCTTCTGGTTAGTAGGTCTTGACGCTAGGTTAAAGACCGTCGGTTCCTGGGAACTCCTAGGGATTGACTACTGCTACACAGAACGAAGTGCGTCAAGAAACGTTGCGGACGGTCATAGGGGATGGCGTTTTCAAAGCTGATGGACTTGGAAGAAGCTCAGGCGCAAAGATTCAAACTGCAACAACTTATTCGTACCAAATGTTTTATGTTTCAAGTATTCGTATTGCTTTTGACTGTTTCTGCACTATTGGCGGGTGGGGTGTATTACATGATGTCGTACTTCTTACCTTCTGCCATACCTACTCCTACTTCTGACCCTAAACTTACCTCCACTGCATCCCCTCATTCTTTCCATATCTTACCCGAACACGAGCAGGCTAGACGTGCAGAATTCCGAAATAATTCCTTTATTCAGCTCCTTCATCAGCACCAGTTAGTGGTTAACACTACTAATTGTTGGGTGTGTGGGCTGATGCCACATACCACGGACTCCGAAGTTCACTGTAGACGCAGACTCTCACAAGACTAGAGTTGTGAGAGGCGTAATTAGCGAAGAGGACACTGCCGGTCAAGAGGCAGGAGACTTTTTCAAGGGTTTCCTCCCGTTTTGGGGGCCTATGGTTAATAGTAGGAACCTGAGACAGTTGACTCGAGTGGTGGAATCGACCGCTAATATTACT
Source organism: Lissotriton vulgaris (assembly GCF_964263255.1). Lineage (NCBI taxonomy): Eukaryota > Metazoa > Chordata > Amphibia > Caudata > Salamandridae > Lissotriton > Lissotriton vulgaris. The sequence continues at coordinate 57,681,230 of NC_141689.1, forward strand.
GCCAGTGCCCTTGGTAATATCACCACGGAACTTCAGGCGGATAGGCTTATGACGTTACAGAACCGTATGGTTTTAGACGTGATCTTAGCAGATCGAGGTGGAGTATGTAAGGTGATCCATTCGAGCTGCTGTATTTTCATTCCAGATAACGCTCCAACCGTCTATCAAGCCATCTCAAAGTTGCATAAGATCTCTGAATCCATACACATGGATGTAGGAGATTGGACGCTACTTGGGTGGTTTTGGGGCCTGATGTCGACTTGGGGTTGGAAGATTCTGATGATTATCGGAGTTGTTGTGGCGTTCCTGTTCACGTGTTGCCTTTGTGTGCAGTGTGGTCCTGCCTTATGTGGCCTCTGTGCTACGACGTGTATAGGACAGCCGCCTGTTACCAAAGGAGCTCGGTTGTACAGAGCTATGTTACAGCAACATCTAGATGGTCTAATGAATATCGAGTATGATTCCGACTAGTGCTTGCCTACATGAGGGCAAAAGGAGCATCTGAGGTTCCGTGACGATTGTAAGTGGTGTTTTCAACTCGTACGAATATGGTCGAGTCTGGTATCTATGAACCGCAAATGACGAGTTTAGTGGGTGTACGCAGTTTCGCTGTGCTAACCTAAACCGTTCGTCTGTTTCGTGGGTTTTTCAACTTGTACCCACGGGTTCCATCTTAGATACGGCATCCATTTTGTCTCTTGCCCTCAAGTAGCCAGCGAACGGACGTTGTCCGCTTCGCGACCCTGGGATTCCCAAGACATTTGCGGAAGACACATTTCCTTTGAAAGTGTCTTTATGATGAGGGGGATGATACTGTAAGGCAGATGGCCCCGCTCGAGGCTCATCTTGCCGTGCCGGTCTATTGTCTCAGCCGTGCATCTCATTAGGCACGTCCCTTTGATGCCTGTAGCTCGTGGTTCCCGATACCCCCCTTTTACACCCTTTCCGATCTCCCCACTGTTTCCATCTTCCTCTGCACCTGTCCTTGTTCCTTCTTCGATCTGTTTTACTGCCGATTGGAATGTACTAATGGTGGGAAGATGGGTTTTTACAGTTGGGAACCGCCAAATGTTTCCGCACTTATGTTCCGGACCTTGAATGTATCAAAGTGACCAAAGTGACCCCTCTCGGGGATAATTATGGGAACCAAGTTGTAAACCTTTGTGTACCATGTAAACCTATGGGAGGAATGTGTATAAAAGGAGCGATCCACTGTAGCAAATTGAAGCAGTCTCCTCGAACCTACACTCGTTGTACTTCTTGTGACTTCTGTGTTCCCTGCAGTAAATAAACCTCGAATCTTTGACGCCGAAGGAAGTGTCCCGTGTCTCTGTCATTCGTACGCCGGAGCAGGTTACCCACGAAGGTTTCAGGTGTTGTCCCCTGGCACCGCTGGGTCTTAAATAACCCAGTCCTTCATTCTCGATACACAGACTTAGGCAAGCAACATGTGCCTACTATCCAACGTTCCCTACAGAACCTACAGAATCCCTTGCATTACATGCCTTACTCACCAGTCCCACTCAACACAAACTTGTCACTAAATTATATCATGCTGTGAGAGAGGACAGTGCCCTCCCCGTTGATAAAAGTCTGGACAAATGGAATGAATATCTGGACCCCTCGATCTCTCAGGACGATTGGGTGCACTGTTGTAGCTTGACCGAAGCCCTAACATCAAACGGAAATTTGCGTATTATACATTTCAAATTTCTTCATCAGGTTTTCCATACACCCCATAGACTTTTTAATTACGGTCTATGCAACACAGACATATGCACGCGATGTGGAGCTTGGTGCGGGCTTCTGGGACCTAATGTGGGACTGTAGGCGGGTATGGGCATACTGGAATGTGGTGGTTGCTAAATTGTCAAACATCCTTGGGTTAGATGTGCCCTGCATGCCACGGGTGTGTCTACTGGGTTTAATCCCCTTTCTAAGAGGGGCAAGGGGTAGGCTGGCATGCGTGGCACTGCTTATTGCCAAGTGGCATGTGGCAATGACGTGGAACAGTAGGCGAAGTCCCACGCCAGATTTGTGGCTTATGGACTTGATATATTGTAGAGAGAACCTAGTTCTATATGCGGAGGAGCTGCTTGTGACCTCCCGTCCGAATGATATTTGGGAGCCCTTGTTGATCTATATACGCACGGCTGTCCCACCAAGTACCCCAGATACTGTGTCTACGTAATTTCTGAACAGTGTTTAAGTATATGATGTATGTCGGTTGTAACCATATGGAATCTGCCCCTATCTCTTGTAAGTTATGGCCACAGAGTTGTTGGTTGGGATGTATTTGTTTTTGATTTTGTTCTTTGATATCACTGCCATTTATGTCACAGAGGTGTACTGCATGAGTCTTTCTGAATCAGCCATAATAACTTAAACAAGAACTTGTCCCACATGACGCGGTTGGCCCGAAGTGGTTGTAGGCGGCTTGCTGTGTACCCTCTTCCCCGTCTATCATGCTTTGAAAAATGGTGTATTGCGCTGCCGGCCCGTCTGGGGATGTAGGCACCATGCTGTGGTCGACGACTCTTGACTCTAATCAAGGTTTTTCCACAAAAAAAAAGAAAACCTACTGATAGCTCGCGAGTTGCTTTTAGTCATATACTTGTACAAAGGGCCATGTCTTCAAAAGTTGTCAAATTATAATGTAGCAGGAAGTCATCCTAATATCCAGTGGTAGCGAGTTCCAGATCCCGGGGATGAAAATAGAAAATCTAGAGCTGCCAACTCTCTTTTCCTTAAAGGAGGGAATAGTGAGGAGATTCAGGTGAATGGGTTTGGACACGGGTAGGGATAAATCCTGGACCGCTACTATGAAGAGATTTAAGATTGATGCATCCAGTCTTAAATACAGCTCGCTGTTTTACCAGAAGCAGGTGTAGTTTCCTGATCGGGGGTGATGTGGGGCTTTCATGGCTGTTGGTGGATTAATATAGCTGCCTGGTTGTGTGCCAGCTGTAATCTACGATTACGACCTTGCAGGAGGCCCAGGTAAAGCAAATTTGCATAATCTATCCTCAAGATGACTAATGTGATGATGACCTGGATAAGAACTTCACAGGTAAGGAATTTACCTATCTTTTTAATTTTCTGAAGCTGTAAAAAACAAGACTAGATCACTGCCCCTACTTGGGGTTTATATCAACATTAAATGGGTTTGCCTAAATTGAGCCGCACATCCCAAAGTGTTATGCCAATTATAATATAGACATGGAATCGTTACGCAATTGCAACTGTGGCTAGGGTGCTTGTAAGGTTTTTGACACCTACCCACCAAAGTGTCCTTCGGTCCCAGAATCAATAAGACCCTGAGTCACACATATATGAATAGAATACCTCAGCACATCATTATCATTATTTCCAATAATAGTAATACAGATACTGCTTCACACAGTCTGTAAGGTCTCAGTACCCTATGCAGTTCAGTCCAAAAAAAGGGTCTCAAGAGGAAATGATAGAGTAATCCAAACAAGTCTTCATGTGTCGAAGTCTGTTTAATTTCACAAATCACAAGAAGAAAGCAGCCGACGCGCGTTTCGCCCACAGGGCTTTTTCAAGGCTGCAAATAAGATATTGATATATATCCATCAGGAAAACGCTCATTCCAATTAGATTATAATAGTGGTGTACTTCTAGTGATCATGCAGCATTTCTAGTGATTCATGCTAGTTGACCTAACAATCATGTGATGTGTATAGTGATACACAGCATTATAAATATGCAAGACACCCTTGTGAACCTGATCTCCCAGAGATCATCTGTCTATATTGGTGGAAAGGCAAATCATAAAAAAAGTAATATAGAAAAAAGTAAATATTATAAGCAAGAACGGAATAACTAGATTCAGGAAGTGTACTTGAAAGGTGGTGGCACATTTCATTATAGTTTATACGGTGTTTAGTTGATATATGAGCGAGTCGGAAGCATAGTTGAAATTACCCATCACCTGGTGCAAGTATATGCAACCGTGATGTTTCTCACCTTGTTGTTATAGATCTTCTAATGCCTACGATCCACAAAATTCCATGCTGTTATTGGCTCATACGTGTGTGGAAGATATTCCAAATATTTGTATTATAGATTCCTGTCAATCGTGTGATATGAATTACATGAGCTCTTATCGTTCACTCTGCAAATATAACTATATCATTGATTATTGTATATATTTTTTTAGTTGGAGTCAAATCAAACTCTAACTGTTGTGTCACCACCAAAATATTTGTGATTTGAAAGAAGAAATACAATTTCCGGCCATTTAGGCTGGTTCAGAATAGGATAATTATCACATAGTGACAGTTATATAAACGTTAAAGATAAAATTAGTGCTAAAAATTAGCAAGATTACACCTTACCTAAATTTGGATGAATATGTATCCAATAAGTGGGATACATTCGTTTCCTTTCAGAATTTATTATTGAAATTTCGAGTTATATTCCATCCGTAACCGTGGTCTTAATGGTATCCATGAATCATGATAAATCCAATGGTGTACCTGTATCCATAGTTTATAGTTGTAAATCAAAGGAACCGAAGGAAAAAGGAAAAAAACGAGTAATGAGCAAAAGGAGTATGGCACCACAATAAACCATGTTGTGGATTTTAGCACGAAATGTAGACTCCACACATTTCTTTACTATATTATGGAGCCAACCATATGCTGCTAATTATGTTCGTGACCCACATAAAAAATTTCATAAAACAATTTTTATACAGTTTGTTAGCTTAGTCCTGAATAAAAACGGTACGGGGTCAAAGAAAAGATTGGCACCCATACCGCTTGTAAATGCAGTTCATGGGTCTTTAAGGGGTGGTTATTGATACAATTTACGAAAGGTAGCTTTAAAAGTCGGAAAGTGGGACTTTTATTTAAAAAGACTGAAGTGCCTATCAAGACACCAAGAATTGTTGCATAAGTACTGATTGCGGTTTAAGCCTCTCCCATAGCACAAATATGTGCCTGATATTCGCCACCCGTCTCTTCTTACCTGTTTGGTATTCCGAAGAGCAGCGTATCGCGCCTACACGTATCCAATGCGCACAAGCGGTGCCGGCTCCTGGTCCCAGTATTAATACGTCATGTTTGTCCGCCGGACATACCATGAAAATGAAAGAGGGACTAACTAGCGCATTGTGTATTATTAGTCTTTCGAAAGCGGACGCCATTATTGCCCGTATCAGTTCTGCTGTGTAAGCATTTAAAACCCTCATCTTTTAGTTATCCACCGTAAAAACATTTGCGGAAAGTATTAGTTAATGACAGTTAAATGTCAACTAACTAAAATCTATTCTGAAAAGGAAATAAAGAAACCTATATTTCAACATGAGAACATAAGATGATTATTTTCAAATAGAGATGTCCTGTTTCAATATAAAATCCTGACATCATTTAGTATTTGTATATTGACATAAACAAGTGTGTTGTTGTCACGAAAATTCCACCAACATAGAAGACGAACAACCAGGATTCTGTGTTCACCATTACAGTCTATGTATGGAGAACAAGCAATCATTTTGTCAAAACATGACATTGAGAGGGAAAAACAAATACACATAACTGTTATATTCAGAGATCCTCCTGTTTCTGTCATCAGTAACCCAATTTAAAAAACAAAGTCTGAAAAATATGATTTTTTTCCCTTCATATAAATGAATATGGACCCTCCTCACATGTATCGTGTAGTTGCTATTGTGCATCCAGAATGTCTATAAAACATGCCCAATGCACTGTGTCACGTATCTGCCTTAATCAAGTTTACCTTTGGTACCGATAAATGTCTAGCCATGGATTCAGACCTATAGAAAGCTTATGGGTATTTTTCATTTATAAGAATTCATGAATATCCTTGACAATATTTATCCCACATTCCACTGCTCGTAGCTTCATGATCCATAGGCTCTCTTTCTTTCGTAGGCATGACAATTTGTCACCGCCTCTCGGACCCAAGTTAACACTCTCAATGCCATGGAAAGCCACCTTGTGTAAATCATTTGTGCCATGTGTTTTGTTGAAGTGTACTGCCAAAGGATATTGAGTATTGTTATTTTTAATTGCACGTATGTGTTCCTGAATTCTCTCCTTGAGGGGTCTGATGGTGCTCCCTATGTATATTTTGCCACATACACATATCATACAGTTCACCACGAACTTTGTGTTACAGTTTATAAAGCTGTTGATGATATATGTTCTGGCTGTGTTATATTTAAATTCGGTCTTCTTGTGTAACCCAAAGCAGCAGATGTTACATTTTCCACAGCAGTAGAAACCTTTCTGTACACATCGTGGCCAATTCTCATTGCCAATAGGGGGTATATAACTGGGGCATAGGTATTGCCTCAATGTTCTACCTCTTGCGTGTGTAATACCAGGATTGTTTCCTACCAATGACTTGATATCCATGTCATGTGTGAGGAGATGCCAGTGTTTCTTTAGAATTTTATATACATCAGTGCTGGCACTTGAATATGGTGCCACAAAATTTAAATTTTTGAAGGTTTTTTTCTTTTTTGCCTTGCTTGTTAGTAAGAAGGGAAGATCTCTTAATTTGACTGACTTTATTTCTGGCCTGTTTTATGATGGCATGTGGATAGCCTCTTTGTGTGAATCTGTGTTCCACATTGTCTAATTCCTCATTCAAAGCAGATTCCACACTACAATTCCCTTTGATTCGAAGCATCTCACCAAACGGAATTGCATTAATCTGGGATTTAGGGTGTGCACTACTTCCATGCAGTGTGGCATTGCACGCAGTTTCCTTTCTATATGGTGTGGTAACCAGTTTATCTTAATCCACACTTATTGTAATGTTAAGAAAGTTTATTTGTTCCGTACTGGACTCCATTGTGAATGATAAATTAAATTCATTGTCATTGAGAAATTTATAAAATGTGTCAAGATCATGTTTTGGTCCTGCCCAGAACAGTAGAACATCATCAATATAACGTCCAAAATATAGGATATGTTGTAAAAAATAGCCCGGGCAGTTACGCCAGACATGTATTAATTCAAACAATCCCATATACAAATTTGCATATGATGGAGAAAATTTTGCCCCCATCGCCACACCTCTTTTTTGGCGATACCATTGGCCATTATGCAAGAAGACATTGTTGTTAAGGACCAGATCAATGAGGTCCAGTATCATTTGCGTATGTTCATAACACTCAATCGGACGACAGTCCATGAAGTGTTCTATTGCTTTGAGACCCATCCTTCCCGGTATACATGTGTATAACGAACACACGTCCATTGTAACTAGAAGATGGCCTTCAGTCCATTCTATATCAGAAACCTTGCTAAGCACATCTCGAGTGTCCTTAATGTAGGACGGTAGATTTATCACGTGTGGTTGTAAATACATATCAATGTATTCAGATATTTTTTCTGTCGGAGAATTGATGCCGGAAATTATAGGTCTCCCTGGCGGGAATCTGCTTTGCTTGTGTACCTTTGGGAGCATGTAAATGCATGGATTGGTTGGCGTGTCATTAAAAAGATAACTAAATTCTGTATCTGAGATTAAACCTTTGCCTCTCCAATGTTTCAGATGTGTCTCAATTAGAGTCACTGTCGACCTGATTGGATTGCTCGGTAATAATGTGTAAGTAGTTTCATCTGTTAATTGTCTGTCTATCTCGCTGATATTGTCAGATTTGTTAATTATTACAATATTTCCGCCCTTGTCAGCCTCAGGTATGACAAGGGAGGTATTATCAGCAAGATTTCTCAAGGCAGCATGTTCTTCACGAGAGAGATTGTATTTCTCTTTGTGATGTGAGAGTTTGAATTTGTCTTCTAATTTGTATAAATCCTCATAGACCAATTCCTGAAAGATATCTATGCAGTTGTTGCTCGGTAGGTGCGGTGTAAATCTAGATCTGGGTCTGAGTCCACTGTCTGAACCATCATAAGTGTGTAGATTAAGTTCCGCTGCCAGGCTCTCTAGTGACATGGAAGTATCTTGATCACCCATAGTCATTAGTAAGTGTGTTGCTTTGATATCTTTGATGGTCTGCGTTTGTCCTAGTGTATCTGCTTCAGATGTGTGAGATACAAATTGTTTTTGATCTTTAAAAAATTTCTGTAGCTTTAGTTTCCTAGTGAATTTAAAACAACTTACATGGAAAGAGGTAAAATTAGGATACACATATAGACAAAACCCCAGACCTCTGCTCAAAAGGTTTATTTCATTTTCAGATAATTCAAAGTCAGATAAATTTATCACATTAACACTGCCTTTCTTTTTTTCAACAGGAATACAGTTCATTGTTGTTGATTGCGTGCTACTGATCTGGTTGTCATCCCCACCCTTGTGTTTGCATTGTTTTCTACATTTCCCCCTCCTTGTTTTCTTGTGAATCGCTCTTGTTGTAGAGACTGTTTGTTCACTTTGCAGAATCTTCGAAGCTCTAAAAAAAAGGGGTCCGTACTAGTGCTAGGTACTGGTTCAGACATGCTTGAGGATTCTACACTTGTGAAACTACTAACACTTGTGAAACTACTAAACTCCAAGCCGATAGGCTTGGAGTTTCAGTAGTGACTGACCTGGCATCATTATTCACATGCCCTGATGTTTTAACATTATCAAGCTTTTTTGCAAAGGTATAAACTCTGCCGTTTTGATAATCCCTCTCATCCCGTCCTATTTTCTGCAATTTTTTCTCTTTCAAATATAATTGATGTTTATGTATCTCTTCCTTGAGTATAACCAAATCATTTTGTACTACATCTGGAAGATTCATGTCATCAATTTCCTTTTCTAACACTGCAATTTCCAATAGCAGTTTCTCTCTTTTAAGTTCTGCATCCCTAATTAGGATGTCTATCATACCCGCAGAGGAGTTAGACAGTAGCTTCTCCCATTCTTTGAGATGGCCTCTATCCAGGTCCTCAAATGATGGAAAAATTAAAATCCGTAATCCTCTCGGCACCTGCTCTTTAGCTATGTATTTGCGAAGTACACTTGCATCCCACCATCTGGAGAGCTCCTGCTTTTTGAGCCTCTCCAGACGTAGGAATTTTTGCTTCATTCCCTCATTGCCACTTGTCCTAACATTGTCCGTGTTGTATGTAGGATTTGCATTAAACAAGTCATCCATAAGGGCATTTCTATTATCATCAAACACGGCCATGTTCAAAAACTATTTTAAGTGAATGCAGTGACCTCTTGAATCCTAAGAGTAATTTCGGTGCACTGGATCAACAATATAGCAAAGTAGTTATTAAATCAACACAATACTGAATGCACAATAAGATATAGATATATCATTTGAGCAAGCAATCACAATCTGAGTCATATACTATTCGTTTCCAACATAGATACTGCTACTGTAATGGCAATGAATAGAGTGCAGGTTCAGCAAAATTTGAAAATTATATCAACATTAAATGGGTTTGCCTAAATTGAGCCGCACATCCCAAAGTGTTATGCCAATTGTAATATAGACATGGAATCGTTACGCAATTTCGGGTTTGATGGACAGATTTATATCAGTGCAAACTCCAAGGCTCTTAAATGAACTCTTTGGTTGGGGGGGTACCCATTGCAGCTGGCCAGAATGTGGAATTCCACAAATCATTTTAACTTCTGGTTATGACTATGTCTGTCCGAGATTATTTTAAGTTGATTACTATTTATCCAATCGCAGATTAATTATATCATATTTCGAAAGGACTCTTTGAATTCTGGTGAGTTGCTGATAGTAAAGAGCAGTTGCCTATCATCCACAAAATTGTTCACCTCCTTTTTTTTAATGAAGTACACAAGGGGATGTATGTACAGATTGAAAAGTTGGGGAGCGGTCCTTCAAGACGGACACAATTCAAGAAAGTGCCACGCCCTGTAAGTCTGCATCTCCGACATAGTTGACTAGAGGTTCATGGTCAACCATGTCAAAAGCTGCAAAGATCTCAAGAAGTACCAGCACCTGATTGGTGACCCTTTCAGCTTCTTCCCTTATATCATATATGACTAATAGGATGACAGCTTCAGTAGAATAGGCTGGCTGAAAGCCGGCTTCTTGAAGGCTGAGAAAGTTTGTTTCCTCTAGGAAGGGACATAAGCATCTGGCAACATGCGCTTCTAACATTAAATTAGGAAGCAGAAATATAGAGCAGTAATTCTTCAGACTATGTGGGTCATCAATGGCTTTCATTTATTAATGGGACCACTATCGATTCTTTAAAAGAGCTAGGAACCAAACCTTGGCTCAAAAAATCATTGAGGAAGGATGGAGCTGGGTCAGGAAAAAGGGAAAAAAACTTCTTTTAGTACCTCCAGGGGAAAGGTATCAGTGGGTAAGCCCGATTTAACTTTGGTCAACAAGTCCAAGAGGCGCACCTTGCTGATGGTGGGCAACTCAGACATTATGATTGGGTTCTTACCATTGGTAGGGTTTGCCACAGGAGGGGAACTTACAGGAATGCTGTTTTTAAATGCTTTTATCCTCCCAATTTAATAGGAATTAAGTGCATCACGAAGGATTATTATGGTCAGAATCGTCATGGTCACTCTGTCAAGGTTTGATTCCAAAGATCTCCTTCGATTTGTTGTTGAAAATAATATAGATGTAGATGGTATAAATGATGTAAAAAAATAAATAATATGAGATAGGTCAACTTTTTTTTTCCAGGTGAAAAAAGCCCTACGCCAATTGCTTTCGGCCTGGCGAACTTCAAGTCTTGCACTTTTTAAATCTTCAGAAAACCATTTTGATGCGCCATGGTGCCTAGTCAGTCTCGATTCCCGAAGAGGAGCATGCATATTACTTGCTTCTGTTAGCCAGGCCGTGATACCTTCTTCATAATAGATATTGTTGAAATTTATTTTGGGGAGGTGGTTGCTAATGAATTGCAAAAGTTGTCAATATTAACGCGGGCCCAGTTCCCAAATGGTATTCCTGTTTTGAGCGATGGGTTAGGAAGAACCAAGTCAACAAGTGTAAAAGTAATTACAAATGATCTGACTATATACAGGGCATGACTATGAGGCTAATGACTGATAAATTGACAGACCATAGCTCATGTAAGCCTCTTGATACGAGTAGGAGAGGTCACATGTTATTTGAAGTTCAGACTGCTTAGCAATTCGGTTAAGTCCATAGACGATTGCCTACCCGTTTCACCATTAGCCTGATAATTAAAATCCCCAATTACCAGAGTTTTAGCGTGGTAAATGACTAGAGGAGAAATGTGTTACACCAGGAAATGTGGGTAATGGTGAATATAACACAAGTTGAAGATAGAGATAGAGAGTTGAGTTTCATTAAAAGACTATCAACTGGGGCGTGGCTAGCAGCCAAAGAGAATGGCGGCTAGTTAGAACAGCTCCTGCATCCTCGCTGTATATCCTGCAGAATCCTGAGCCTTGAACGGCAATAAATTTGAAATGAGAGTGAAATATCGTCCCCGCATCTTGTTGCGGTAGTAAACTAGTTGGAACGAAGTGAAGGAAAAGCAAGACTCCGGCGTTCTGTGGCATAGCACCTATCATGACGGCATGGTAATCTTTAATTGCAGCGACTTAGCTGATGTAACGCCGTACTACTAGCGCAGTGGTTATAGGGCTGGGGGATAGGGCTGGAAAAACTCTGGCATGGCTAGAAAAAAGAGAACAAGGGAATAGATTGGTGTCATGGTTGACACTGCCAAATTTTGAGATGGTTACCCACCCCAGGGACATTGCAGAAGCATTTGTGAATGACTTAAAGACAATCTACTCCACATCTACAACTTATACAGCAGAGGATTCCCACCAACTCCTATCTGATAGCAATATTCCTATGCTTTCTGAGTGGCACGGAGTCAACCTAGAGAGGGATTTAACAACTGAGGAGATCCAAAGGCCATTAGTCAGATTAAATCTGGGAAAGCAATGGGGCCCAAAGGGACTCCCATCAATTTCTTAAAAGTAGCGGCCCGCATATAGCCCCACACCTATGGGCTAAGTATAACGAAAGCTATGAAATGGGAATGATGCCCCTAGATCAGCATCTCACCAATATAGTTGTGATATGTAAACCAGGAAAGCCTGCAGACAACTGTAGTTTGTATAGGCCGATTTCGTTAATCAATGTGGAGGCTAAGATCCTCGCGAAAGTTCTCACCACTAGACTAGTCGCCGTTATTTCCTCCTTGGTTCACCCGGACAAATCGGGCTTAATACCGTGGAGAAATACTGTACTTTCGGCTCCATAATGTACTTGCACGCTGTGGTTCTATCTTTGGATGCTTCTATGGCGTTCAACTCTATAGAGTGGCCATACCTATTTGAAGTACTGTCGAGGATGGGATTTGGTCAGAAATTTGTGGGATGGGTGAAATTACTCTATACAGACATACAGGGACAAATAAGAATAAACAATTATACGACCCGTACATTTACATTAAAAAGAGGCACCCGACAGGGCTGTCCTCTATCTCCATTAATATTCTCCCCTATGCTAGAACCACTGTCCGCTTGGATACGCCGAGGTGTCATGGTAAGGGGCTTGAAATGAGCGGAAGATCAAGAGGATCGAATATCCTTATACGCGGATGATAAATTGTTATATCTTGCCTCCCCATATAAATCCATACATGGGGTTTTAAACATCTTCACAATTTTTGGGAAGTATTCAGGATATGCGATTAACTGAATCAAGTTGGTATTGTTCGCCCTCTATGGTCCGGTCCCTCGTCTCTCAGTTAATTGTATGATTGAATCAATCAATCACAGCACTTATAAAGCGCACTACTCACCCTTGAGGGTCTCAAGGCGCTGAGTGGGGGGGGGGGGCGGGGGGGGGTCGGCTGCTGCTATTGCTGGAAGAGCCAGGACTTGAGGAGCCTCCTGAAGGTGAGCAGGTCCTGGGTCTGCCGTAATCGGGTTAGGAGGGTGTTTAAGGTCTTGGCAGCGAGGAAGGAGAAGGATCTCCCTCCGGAAGTGGTCCGTTGGATTCGAGGGACGGCGGCGATTGCGAGATTGGCAGAGCGGAGCTGGCGGGCGGGAGTGTAGAAGTTGAGTCTGCTGTTCAGGTAGGCTGGTCCGGAGTTGTGGAGTGCTTTGTGTGCGTGGGTGAGGAGCTGGAAGGTGATCCTCTTGTTGACGAGGAGCCAGTACAGGTCTCTTAGGTGGGTGGGGATGTGGCTGCGACGTGGGAGGTTGAGGATCAGTCGGGCCGAGGCGTTCTGGATGCGTTGTAGTCGCTGTAGGTGTTTGGTTGGAATCGCAGCGTAGAGTTCGTTGCCGTAGTCCATCCGGCTGCTGACAAGGGCTTGGGTCATCGTTCTCCTGGTTTCGACCGGTATCTACTTGTAGATCCTGCGAAGCATGCTGAGGGTGTTGAAGCAGGACATGGAGAGGGAGGAGTCAAGGATGAATCCCAAGTTGCATGTGTGGTCTGTGGGTGTCGGTGTTGTTCCCAGTGATTTTTGCCACCAGGAGTCGTCCCAGGCAGACGGGGTAGGGCCGAGGATGAGGACCTCCATCTTGTCCGAATTCAGCTTCAGGCGGCTGTTTGTCATCCACTCGGCGATGGCCTTCATACCCTCGTGGAGGTTAGTTTTGGCGGTGTGCGGGTCCTTGGTAAGGGAAAGGATGAGCTGGGTGTCGTTGGCGTAGGAGATGATATTCAGGTCGTGTTGGAGGGCCACTTGTGCGAGGGGGGCCATGTAGATGTTGAACAGGGTCAGGCTGAGGGATGAGCCCTGGGGTACACCGCAGATGAGATCGGTTGCTTCTGCTTGGTAGGGTGGGAGGCGGACTCTCTCAGTTCTGCCAGAGAGGAAGGAGGTGGTCCAGTCCATGGCGTTGTCCCGAATTCCGGCTTCTTGGAGGCGCGTTTTTGTGTGTGGTGGCAGACCGTGACGAAGGCGGCCGACAGGTCCAGGAGGATGAGGGCAGAGGTTTCGCCGTTGTCTAGTTGGCGTCGGATGTCGTCTGTGGCGGCGATTAGGGCTGTCTCGGTGCTGTGGTTCTGTCTGAATCTGGATTGTGACAGGTCTAGGATGTTGTTGTACTCAAGGTGACGGGTCAGTTGTAAGTTAGTGATTTTCTCGCTGACCTTCGCCGGAAAAGGGAACAGAGAGATGGGCCTGAAGTTCTTGGTGTCCGCCTAGGGCTTTTTGAGGAGGGCATTGATTTCGGCATGCTTCCAGCTTTCCGGGAACGTCGCTGAGTGGAAGGAGATGTTGATGACCTTTCGCAGTTGGTTTGCGATGGTAGCACCTGCTTTGTTGAACACGTGGTGTGGGCAGGGGTCTGCTGGTGATCCTGAGTGGATGGAGTGCATGATCTTGCATGTTTCCTCGTCGTTGACGTTGGCCCAGGAGGTCAGTAGGTTAGTGTCGTTCGGGGTGGTGTCTGTCGTGGTCGGGGCTGGCGGGACGTCGAAGCTGCCATGGATGTCAACGATCTTGCGGTGGAAGAAGGTGGCCAGTGAGTTGCACAGTTCTTGCAAGGGTTGGGATGTCGTTGGTGTTGGGGCTGGGGTTGGAGAGTTCCTTCATGATGCTGAAGAGGTCTTTGCAGTCGGGTGCGTTGTTGTCAAGGCGGGTTTTGCAGAAGGCTCTCTTGGTCGTTCTGATGAGTTGGTGATTTCTGCGCGTTGCGTCCTTGAGGGCAGTGTGGCTGTCTGACTGCGGTCCTGGAGCCATTTCTTCCCTAGCTTCCGACATGTGTGCTTGGAGGTCTGAAGTTCTACGGTGAACCAGGCGGCCTTGCTGTGGTGGGTGATGGAGGGTTTCTTTAGCAGGGCGAGAGGTTCCGGGCAGCGGTGTCTGGGTCGGTGGGGTTGCTAGGTGGGTTCAGGGCGAGGGCGGAGGACAGCTGGTCCTCGGTGACTCTGCACCAGCAGCGACGCGGCAGCTGCTGGGTCTGGTGGTGCGTGGTTGCCTTCTCGAAAGTGAAGTGGATGCAACGGTGTTGGTCCAGTGGAGTTCGGTGGTGTGGTTGAAAGTGACGTGGGTGCTTATGGAGAAGATGGGGTCGAGCGTGTGGCCGGCTGCGTGGGTGGGATCGGTGACGAGTTGTCGGAATCCGAGGTTGGCGAGGTTGTCGGGGTGGCAGAGTTGGTGTCGTTGTTGTTCTCGAGGTGGTAGTTCAGGTCCCCGAGGAGGATGTAGTCTGTGGAGGAGAGTGCATGGGTGCTGGTGAGGTCGGCGATGGAGTCGCTGAACAGGGCCCGGGGTCCGGGAGGTCTGTAGACGAGTGTTGAGTGGTGTTGGGGTCGGTGTGGATCCGGAAGTGAGGTGTTTGGCGGGGTTGAGAGAGTCGTCTGCGATTGTGTGGACCTGGAGTGTGGACTTGTGTACGATGGCTCTTCCTCCTCCGATTCCGTTGGCACGATCCCTGAGGGTGATCTTGTATCCGTCCGGGATGGCTATGGCGATGTCAGGTGCTGAGGAGTCGTTCCACCAGGTCTCGGTCAGGAATGCTACGTCTGGTTCAGTTGAGTCCAGATGGTCCCCTAGCTCGATGGCGTGTTTGCGTGCGGAGCCGGTGTTGAGGAGTATGCAGCAGAGGTTGTTGGGTCCGGTCCTTGGAGGTTTGGTGGTTCTGTCGCAGGAGAAGCTGCAGATGTAGATAAACAAATAGAGGAGTACCATCATGGGAAAGTAAAAATGAGATTCCTAATGTGGTGGCAGGTTGACAAAAGGAAAAAATTTATCCTTTTGTTAAAAACCCCTCACTCACCAGCCTAGTGGTGACATGCTTCATCATTGGGGTCCACCCTATTGGCCTAGCGTCACTAGGGTGTGCTACGACACCTGGGTTACAGTGGAGCAAGTTCTGAATGTAAGTGCAGAAAAAATGTTAAAAATTGTCCTGGTTTAACTTAAATAAATTTTATTAACAAGTAACTGGACAATATTAAAAAAGGGTGATGCGAGATACTGTGAGGGTATATTAAGGCCGAGAGTATCTCTTATATGTGTGATGATCTACATGTTTCAACCGTGATTGGGCTGTACCAGGTTTTCATCAGGACCGGATAGTCAGGGAACTGGGAGGCATGTGCCCCCTACAAGGCACACCCTGCCCTCGTTCTCTGTGACCCAAAATAGCAAAAATCTGCTATCTGGCATAAAAGGAGACTCTAACCACAGTGGGTGAGTCCAAAACAATGAAAAAGACCTGTGGGAAGGAAGAATAAAAAACAGACATCAGTCAAACGTGAACAGTGTTACATGCCTGTTATGTAGTGCCGTGTCGTGTCATTCGACTCTTCAGGCTTACTACCACTCTCATTAGAAGGAATCTTGTGAATTTATTGAGTGAAACTATCACCTTCTGACATTACCCAATGTGGGCTGTTTGTCTAGGTGATGCACGTATACATATCAAGAGGTGCGTGCTCAGCGGCAGCGTGATTGTTGCCGTTACTTAATTTTAATTCAGGCTTTCGTCCTGATTATATCATTAAGGTGTTGTGATATCACAATCTCGCCATACATTAATGGTGATCGCGAATAAGAATTAAAAGTGCGTAATTTATCTGCAGTAGTTCAATCGACATACTCGGGCTTACTTGACATAAAACGTAGACATATACAGATACATGGTTGTTGTAAGTGCTTGGCTTACTACTGCATTGGAGTCCTATATCATCGGAGGGCGGGAGGGGGTATCCCCACTACTTAACCGATTTCTGTAAAAATATGGGTAGAGTCGTTAGAAGGCGAGTATTTTTTAAGGACCGCCGAGTTGCGCGGTGAGGGAGAGTGGGTCGTTTTCAGCATTGGTTCCTGTTGAGGGAAGCGTTTCTACTTACAGTTACTTCATGGTGGAAATGCCGGTTACCTATGCTTGTCCTCCGCTGCCCTGCTACGAAGCCGGACTGTCTCATGTGTGACTAAGTACCAGTTAGGCTTCCGGGTTGGGCGGGGACTGCCTTCGGTCACGTGATTGTTGCTATCGCAACGCGTGAGCGT
Organism: Lissotriton vulgaris; assembly: GCF_964263255.1. NCBI lineage: Eukaryota > Metazoa > Chordata > Amphibia > Caudata > Salamandridae > Lissotriton > Lissotriton vulgaris. The sequence continues at coordinate 57,698,149 of NC_141689.1, forward strand.
CTCTATTCTATGGAGGCCGTTGGTTATCAAAAGGAGATTTGTTCGGGTTGTCGGTTGAGAACGCGGTTCATCCTCTCAACGAGACCATTGGCCTGGGGGTGGTAAAGGGAACTTTTCTTATGTGTCACACCACCTTGTCTGAGGAAAGATTCAAACTCACAACTGACAAATTGGACACCATTGTCAGTCATGACAACAGAGGGAAACCCCTCTCTCAAAAAGATGTCTTTCAAAAAAGAAATTACACTAGCAGAGGAGGCTTCACTGACGAAGCAAATTTCCGGCCATTTGGAGTAGTAATCAATGGCAACAATGGCAAAACGAGAACAGGAGGGTAAAAGGTAAAAAGGACCGACCAGATCAACCCCAATCTTTTCCCACGCTCTTTCCGGAAGTTGAACGGGCTCCATAGGGGGAGACCTAACTTTGTGACTTTTATCTGAGGACTTACAAATGACACAGTTGTCAACCAGAGAATCAACACACACATCCATCTGTGGCCACCAGAACACATCTCTCAACCTACGTTTGGTGAAAGTCTTCCCTAAATGCCCTTCATGTGCACCATCCACCAGACGCTTCCGCAAGGTCTCGGGAGGAATAAGCCTCCCACACCGCATGAGAATGCCATCTTCAACAGTGAGCTCGTCAGCAACTTTAACAAAAGTTTGGAAAAGCCCAGTAACATTCTTTTCTTTGGGCCAACCAGACTTCAGATAGTCGACAACCTGTAGGAGAACCGCATCCTTCGATAACTATTTTTTCCACTCACCCTCACTGATTGCACACATGCCTTCAAGATCCAAACCCGCAACAAAACAATCCTCAAGATCTTCATCTTTTTCAACCTCGGAGTCATTATCAGTTAAAGGAAAACGAGAAAAATAGTCGGCTCTGACATTCTTTGAGCCTGGCAGATAAACAACCTTAAAATCATACTGAAGAAGCTTAGTGGACAGCCTCGCAATTCTAGGGGTGTGCTCCTTAATTTTTTCCCCAGACAAAATAGAAACTAGGGGACTGTGATCAGTGCGAATAGTGAAATGACTACCCCAGAGATAAGGATTGAACTTCCTGACCGCCCACCAACAGGCCAAGAGCTCTTTCTCAATAACAGAGAAGTTAACTTCTGCTCCACGAAGTACCCTAGAGGCATATGCGATGGTGTTGTCAACTTGACCATTCCTCTGAGTAAGAACAGCCCCAAGTCCAAACCCACTCGCATCAACAGTCACGACACACTCCTTGTTGGGATCGAAGGGTTTGAGAATACTTTCCCCAACAAGCTGAGATTTGATCCACTTGAAGATTTCTTGGCAATTTTCATCCCAAACAAATGGCACACTTTTCTTTAACATGTAAGTCAAAGGTTGAACCTTTGACGCGTAGTCTTTGATAAATCTTGAGTAAAATTCACTGAGACCAATGAAAGATTTTAGTCCAGATTTGTCGGCAGGTGGGGAAGCATCAACAATGGCTTTCACCAAACCAGGACGTGGTTCCACACCTGCATGAGAAACAACATGACCCAGAAATTCCATCTTTTCTTTTGAGAAAACACATTTCTCTTTCTTTAAAACAATACCCTTTTCTTGCATGATTTCTAGGACCTGATTTAAGGAAAAGTCATGATCGTCCTTGTTCTTGCCAAAAATCAGAACATCATCCTGGAAGACAATCACTCCAGGAGTGTCCCTAAACATCTGACTCATCAACCTTTGGAAAACTGCGGCCGCTGACGCAAGGCCAAACGGCATCCTACAGTACTAAAAACTGCCAAAGGGGGAGACAAATGCAGTCAGGTGTCTAGAAGATTGACTCAACACCACCTGGTGGTAAGCGGAGGCCAAGTCCAGCTTAGTGTACCACCTTGCCCCCCTGGTAAGGGACAACAAGTCCGTTATTTTAGGTAAGGGGTGTGAATCAATCCAGATGTTCTTATTGAGGCTGCGCAAATCCACACAGACGCGCAAATCCCCATTCCTTTTTCTGGCGACAACAAGAGGAGACAACCACAAGGACGACTCAATGGGTTCTATGACTCCTTTTCTGCATAGACCCATCAACTCCTTTTCTAAATCATCCCTCACGCTGAAAGGAACACTCCTCACCTTATGTTTTACAGGAATGGCACCATCCTTAACTCTAATTTCGTGGTTGAAACCCTTAATGATGCCAAGGCCATTCCCGAAGACTCTTGGGAATTTGGAAATTAAACTCTCAATATTGTCACCTGAAACAATGACAGCTAAACTCTCTACATTATCATGAGATTCCTCAATACTGATCTGTTCTTTGGACCCTGGTCTAAGGATCATCTTGAACAAACCCTGGTGGAACCAACCCAATATGTTTAGGCCCTTCAATGAAACATACACTTTGCCAAAGATCCTCCTTCCCCTGAACTGAATAATGTCTTCAAAGAAACCCAGAAGAGCAATTCTACGCCCTTCATAAGAAACAGGGGTCCTGTCAGGTGGTAGGAGGTTCCTTTCAGGCCAGGTTACATCAAACAATTTTTGCGTAATCATAGTTACTCTAGCTCCAGAGTCCACTAATAGGGTAATTATCTTGTCACCCACGCCAAAATCTTTGAGAGGATCAACACAGTCAGATGGATCCCCAATAATGACCCCATCGTCTCGTACTACTACAACCATGTCTCTGAGGTCATCTTGGATGCCGTTCATAGAGTCGGAGTCATCATCAGTATTACCATAGGACTCTGAGACATTCCCAATAGTGTTGACGGTACCCAGACTCTGAAACTTCCCACAGTTCCGACATGTAGAGTTCCTGGCAGGGCAAAACTTGTTGTTTTTATTATGGGAGGGATTTCCACATCTATAACAAATGTCATTTCTTGAAAAAGCATTTCTCTCAAAACGCTGAGAACCAGGAGTGTTGTTTCTATCAAAACGTTGACTGCCAAACACTTTACTGTCTTTGTTCTCCTTGGTTCTAACTATCGAAACTCCCTCATCGCATTTCTTTTCAAGTTCCTTTACTTCTTTTTTTGACAGCTCTATACTCTTGGCCATACGAATAGTCTCTTCAAGTGTGGGATTGCCCAAAGTCAGAAGCTTCTGCTGAATAGACTTATCGGAGCACTTACAAACATATTGATCCCTAATTAATTGCTCTCGAAAGCCCTCAAATTCACATTCAGCACTTAGTTGTCTTAGGCAAGAAACGTACGTCTCAACATCCTCCCCAGATAATTGCTCTCTTTTGAAAAATTTGTGTCTTATAACGACAAGACTTGACTTGTAGATCAGGTTTATTCAGCTTAGGAGAAGCACAGCGACAGGCAGCAGGCAAAGCTATCAACTGCCAGAAGGCAACATTCTACTACAAAAGCCATGGAACATAAGAACACAGGGGTTCTAACTACAGGTGCCAGGAAGGCACAAAACAGTGAATACTACAGTTTTCCCTGAGTGGACGCGGATGGAAGCTCTCATATCTCAAGAGGTTATTTTTAGCTGTGGGCTTGAAGTGGGTTTTGGTTGTTAGGTGCTCTTCTTCCCTACTGATCTCAATGTCCAAGAAGACGATTGTGTCTTTGTTGTGGCAATGTGTGAACCGTAGGTGTGGATCACAGGTGTTAATCCATGTTATGAACTCAGCAAGTATTTCTAGTGGTCCTTCCCAGATTGCTAGGACATCGTCAATATATCTGCGCCAAAACTTGATGTGAATGGCGTAAGGATTATTGGGTGATAGAATATGTTTTTTCTCAAAACCATAAACATATAGTCCCGCTACACTGGGGGCAAAAACACTCCCCATTGAAGTGCCCCCTATTTGTAGGAATAGTGATCCTTCGTACTCAAAAAAGTTCCTTTTCAGCGCTAGTGTGGCACATTCCAGTATGAATTTCTTTGGTGTCTTGTGTTCCCATTCGGTTTCCTCCAATGTTGTTTTCAGTACTGCGATGGTAGCATCTTGAGGAATGCTCGTATAGAGGCTCTCTATATTGAAGGTTACCAGGATGGTATCTATCTTCATCTTGATTTCTTTCAAGAGATTGAGGAGGCTTTTTATATCCTTCAGGTATGTTAGGGTGCTTTGTACTATTGTTTTTAAGAAGAAATCACAGAACCTGGATAGTGGTTCCAGTAGTGAGCCTATCCCTGAGACAATCGGTCTTCCAGGGGGGGGATTTTTACCTTTATGCATTTTAGGCAAGATATAGAAATGTGGGATCTTGCCTTCCGTTTTGCTTAGGTAATCAGCTTCCTGTTTCGATATCTTGCCAGCTGCCTCAGCTGTTTCCACTAGTTGTAGGATTTCTGTTCTCAAGTCTTCTGTGGGATCAGATAGGAGAGGTTGGTAGTTCTTGGTATCTCCTAGCAATCTTCTGCATTTTGTGTCGTAGTTGACCTTATCCATTATTACAAGGCCCCCGCCTTTGTCCGCAGGTTTTATTATGATGCTGCTGTCTGCTTTAAGATCTGTTATGGCTTTTTCTGCTTTGCTATTGTTGTGGTATTGTTTGGTCACTGTCATTGATTCAATCTCGTTAAACATAGCTTGCCCGAAGGTGCTGATTTCGACAGGGACTGTATGGGGTGGTGGTACAAACGTGGAATTTATTCTGAGTCCAGTTTTGTTGGTCATTTCATCAGATTGATCAGTGCTGTGTTTCTCAAAAAATGCTTTTAATTTGAGTTTCCTGAAGAAGGAGGCCAGTTCTCAGTGTAATTTGAATTTGTCCAGATTAGCTGTTGGCACGAAGCCTAGTCCTTTATTGAGAACCTTGGTTTCTATCTCATTGAGGGTTCTGGATGATAGGTTAGTTATTAACTCTTCGCATTGCTTGGCCCGCTTTGTTCTGTCCGGCTTTGCTCCTGGTATAGCTCCCTACTGGTTCTTCCTCCTCCCATTGGACATTGTACCCCTGTTTTTTTCGTCCTCTTCCGCGCCTGCCTCTGTTGGGAAAAGAAGGGCGGAATTGGTTCTGTGGGAAAGGGTATTGTTGGAATGGGGGTTGCCATCCATACATTGGGAATTGTTGAGGTGGTTGGAACGGATGTTGGAAAGGGGTTTGGTTGTATTGTGGCCATTGATAGTGTCCCCTGTATCCTCTTCTTTGTCTCTGTCTCAGGGTCCCGTTTCCCGAATCCTCGCTACTATTGGAGGAGTTGGAGGTATTGCTCGAGGCGTCTGAGTCGGGATCGGTGGCTATGGACGCTTTGCAATCTGGGTCTGAGTAAGGGTATGCTTTTACAAAAGAGAATCTCTTCAGATCCTTTTGGAATTTGGTAACTTTTTTGTTGCGTTAGGTTATCCCTGTACTCGTTGATCCCTTTATTGAGATCGTCCAGTTTCTTTTTGTATCCCGTTATTGTAGTCTTGATTGGTGACTCAGTATTTCTATCTGGATCTTCTCCGATAGGCGCAATGCTGTTTTAAGGATCAGCATGATCCAGTCGTGTGTACAGTGCCATGCTATGAGGGCCCAATCTTTTCTGAACTCAGGGTCATCCAGGAAGATGCGGGGAGCGTTGGTAACTAATAATCCTTTTGGTGCCATGTTATTTGTTACATACTTTTTTAGTATTGTCCCATGTAGTATAGTTCTTATGCAGTTGCGTTTCATCTCAGACAGTTTATCCCAATCTGAGGTTTGAGAGATGGTATTGCTGATATTTGCATCTGCAAATGCTGTTAGATCCGTGGTTTAAGATAGGCCTTGGTTTTCTGCCATGGTTGCCCGGTGTGTCTAGATGTATAACAGATGTAGCACTTTGTATGAACTCTCACAGCTGTGCGCTGCCAGAACATATGCTAACAAAAGGGAGAGCAAGGGATCGTGTTCACTGAAGGTGAACGGAGTGTACTCCTATTCCCCTGTGGAAAACTAGATAAACAAATAGAGGAGTACCATCATGGGAAAGTCAAAAATTGGATTCCTAATGTGGTGGCAGGTTGACAAAAGGAAAAAATGTATCCTTTTGTTAAAAACCCCTCACTCACCAGCCAGATTTCTCAGGTTCTCATTTCAGAACTGTAGCCCAAGGAACATTGTCATTTAAACCCGACTTATTTGTAGAAAGTCTATAGATCCATCTTTGTTCCTTTTCAAAAAGACGGTTTTGCAAGTTTGGGCCGGGTTGTACCTGCTCGATGACTGTCCACCTCATGTCATTTGGAGTATGATTTGCTGTCAGGAAGTGTTCTGTGAGTTTAGTGATATTCTTTTTGCAGCGTACTGTGCTCCTATGTTCACTTATTCGTTGTTTTACTTTTCGCGTTGTCATGCCTATGTAAGGTTTTCCACATACACATTTAATCAGATATACCACATTGGCACTTTTGCAATTGGTGTGAGCCCTTTGTTCCCAGATTTTTCCCGGCTCGAGGTTGAGGGTCTTGGTGTTCTCTGTGAGGTGGCATTCGCTGCAGTCTGAAATGAGAACCTGAGAAATCTGCCGACAACCCGAACAAATCTCCTTTTGATAACCAACGGCCTCCATAGAATAGAGACGGTCACGCATTGCGATAGCAACAATCACGTGACCGAAGGCAGTCCCCGCCCAACCCGGAAGCCTAACTGGTACTTAGTCACACACGAGACAGTCCGTCTTCGTAGCAGGGCAGCGGAGGACAAGCATAGGTAACCGGCATTTCCACCATGAAGTAACTGTAAGTAGAAACGCTTCTCTCAACAGGAACCAATGCTGAAAACGACCCAGTCTCCCTCACCGCGCAACTCGGCGGTCCTTAAAAATTACTCGCCTTCTAATGACTCTACCCATACTTTTACAGAAATCGGTTAAGTAGTGGGGATACCCCCTCCCGCCCTCAGATGATATAGGACTCCAATACAGTAGTAAGCCAACCACTTACAACAACCATGTGTCTGTATATGTCTATGTTTTATGTCAAGTAAGCCCGAGTATGTTGATTGAACTACCACAGATAAATTACGCACTTTTAATTCTTATTCGCGATCACCATTAATGTACGGCGAGATTGTGATATCACAACACCTTAATGATATAATGAGGACGAAAGCCTGAATTAAAATTAAGTAACGGCAACAATCACGCTGCCGCTGAGAACGCTCCTCTTGATATGTATATGTGCATCACCCAGACAAACAGCCCACATTGGGTAATGTCAGTAGGTGATAGCTTCACTCAATAAATTCACAAGATTCCTTCTAATGAGAGTGGTAGTAAGCCTGAAGAGTCGAATGACACGACACCGCACTACGTAACAGGCATGTAACACTGTTCACGTTTGACTGATGTCTGTTTTTATTCTTCCTTCCCACAGGTCTTTTTCATTGTTTTGGACTCACCCACTGTGGTTAAAGTCTCCTTGTACGCCAGATAGCAGATTTTTGCTATTTTGGGTCACAGAGAACGAGGGCAGGGTGTGCCTTTTAGGGGGCACATACCTCCCAGTTCCCTGACTATCCGGTCCTGATGAAAACCTGGTACATCCCAATCACGGTTGAAACCTGTAGACCATCACACATATAAGAGATACTCTCGGCCTTAATATACCCTCACAGTATCTCGCCTCACCCTTTTTTAACATTGTCCAGTTACTTGTTAATAAAATTTATTTAAGTTAAACCAGGACAATTTTTAACATTTTTTCTGCACTTACATTCACAACCTGCTCCACTGTAACCCAGGTGTCGTAGCACACCCTAGTGACGCTAGGCCACTAGGGTGGACCCCGATAATGAAGAATGTCACCACTAGGCTGGTGAGTGAGGGGTTTTTAACAAAAGGATACATTTTTTCCTTTTGTCAACCTGCCACCACATTAGGAATCTCATTTTGACTTTCCCATGATGGTACTCCTCTGTTTGTTTATCTAGTTCTTCCACAGGGGAATAGGAGTACACTCCGTTCACCTTCAGTGAACACGATCCCTTGCTCTCCCTTTTGTTAGCATAGAAGCTGCAGATGTGGCAGGAGAAGGGTACGTGGGTTCGTTTTGGGGCAGCCTGAAAGCAGCGGTGGTTCTGGCCGGTGTTGAGAGCGAGGAGGGTGCTGACGTTGTAACGGAGTCTGGCGTTGCGGGTTGCACGGGGTCCAGGGGTTCTGGCGCTAGGCGCGGTCCAGGCATGGAGGGGCGTAGACGGGCTTGCCTTTGGCGCGCCCGCTGAGCGCTTCCGCACAGCGTCCTCCATAAAAGACGAAATGGGAGGGAGGAGCAGCTGGGAGGCAGGAGTGGAGTGGCCAATGGGGGGGGTCACAGAAGGCAAAGGGGGCGGGCCGCAGGGAGGCAGTGGCGGGCCGGGTCACAAAAGGCAAAAGGGTGCGGGCCGCAGGGAGGCAGCGGCGGGAAGCGGGCGGGGGTGAAGCTAGGCAAGGAGCGTGAGGGCAACAAACAATAAACAAAGCGCTAAGGAGCGCTAAGAGCAACCTAAAAACAAAGCAGAGAATAATTAACAGTAAAAACCACGATGCAGGCAGGCAGCACAGGGGGGCACACCAGAGGCGGACTCACGGCAGCGGTGGCAGCAGGGCCAGAGACACGTGCGCACAGGAGGAGCCGTGCGGCGTGGGGAGCGACCTGAACCTGCGAGCAGGTGGCAAAGGATGGCTTCCGCTATCTGGGAATTTATATGACATCTGACCCGACCCTTTTCCACAACCAAAATGTAGCCCCCCCATTGGCTCAGCTGCAAGCAGATGTGAAACACTGGAGGTCTTTGCCGCTCTCCCTGGTGGGCCATGCTGCCCTTTTTAAGATGTTGGCGCTCCTGCGGTTCCTATACTCTCTTCAGAATTGCCCACACCGCGCCCCAGATACGTATTTCACAGCGGTGGAAAGCGAAGTCCGATCATTGTTGTGGGATGGAAAGGCTCCCCGTGTTGCAACGAAGAAGTTAACAAAAGGATGGTACAATGGAGGCAAAGCCCTCTCAGACCTAATAATGTATTATTTGGCTTCGCAATTAGTGGTGGTCAACCACTGGTTGTACCGCTCTCCAGACGATCCTGAATATCTATTGGACAAATACCAAACCTGACGTGCTGGATACTTAGGAGCATTGTATTCTGAACCTAGGAAAAACAGATATTTTGGGCCAACCGCACACACAATGAGCTAAAACCCTTACAAAAGCAACGCTGTTGTGGTATGCCCAGGAGTTAGGTCTATTATGTCACCATTCAATCAGGATACAATCATGATCTCAGTAGTTCGGAGACCTGATCAAAAAAGGGTCCATCCTGAACTTCCAGGAACTTCAGGGCCACTATCAAATGGCCCAGGGAGAATTATTTTGGTACTTACAAATCAGACATGCCCTTGTTACAGCTTTTCCACAACCCAAAGATATACCTGAGTCAACGCTGCTAGAAGTTAGATTGCTAGATGGGCCGCTACACTCGAAAGCTGCATCGTTAACCTATAAAAAAATATGTAATAATCTACCTGATACATTGCAGACACTCAGAGAGAAATGGCAAAGAGACCCCAACCAGATTTTTTTTCTTTTTCACACTTTTTCCAGTGGAGGGATTGGAACTCTCATCTATTTTCCAATACTGGAAGTGCATTTTGAGATTTGTTTGTTTTCATTTCAGAAATAAAATGGCATCTTGTGGAAGTGAGCAGGAAGAACCACACCCTAAAGATGACATGTTGTCTAATAGGAAACCACCAGCTGAGTAGAAAATCCATCCTGATCCACACCCGCCAGCTCCGCTCCGCCAGCCTCACCCTCGCCGCTGTCGCCCGCATCCAACGAATGACCTCCAGCGTCAGATCCTTCTCCTACCTCGCTGCCAAGATCTGGAACACCCTCCCTACCCACATACGGCAGACCCAAGACCTACTCACCTTCAGAAGACTCCCCAAGACCTGGCTCTTCGAACAGTAGTAGCAACCCCCCTCTCCTCAGTGCCTTGGGACTCTCACGGGTAAGTAGCGCGCTCTACAAGTACATTGATTGATTGATTGATTGATTGATCAACTGGTATTGCTTGATTTTCCGCTGTATTGTTCAAACAAATCCTACCGTCCATTTTAACTACCTTTCATTTTCAAAGCTATCTCATTCAGCATCAGCCTTCGCCTGTGTACTATTCCTGCTTGCCTCCAAAATGGTTAGAGTGTGGATTGTGGGTCGCTTTATGTTTTGGGCCAGAGAGTATGCTAGAAAGAGTGGCGGGGAGGAGCAAGATGGCAAGCTGACACCGCCACAGAGCTCACCGCATGGGAAAGCCTCTCCACACTCTGGGTGCTCACCGAAACTGCACGTCCTTGGAAGCGGAGGAGATAAGGTGAGGCTGGCATGTTATTTGCTTCAATATGTAAAGCTGACTTTACTGACCTAAGAATTTGAAGAAAACTGCAGGGCTTGAGAAATCGAGGGCACATGCAGGCAATTGGTGTTGCTAGCTGCAGGCGTGGGCTGCTGGCGTTTAGACTGCTACGGTGGCTGTCAGGTTACCGTTCAACTCGCAACTGGCCAGGGCTGCTCTTTGGTTTCCCGGTGACGCTGCTTACGAGGCAGGGTCTGGCACCTCTAATTATCCTTCCAGGGGGACATGGGCTTGTCGAGCTCTCGCTCTTGCTAATAATAAAAATGATTCAGGAGGGGACACGAGCGGAGCTGCTGCTGTTGCTGAGAGCAAGGCGGAGAATAAAACTGGACGGTCGGTTCTCGTCAAACCAATACTGCGTCTGTTTCAGACAGGAAAGGCTGCTGGCGGCCGGGTCGGTGAGTCAGACAGAGTAATTCCTTGGATGAATGGGAAGAGTTGGCGTCCCATAGTGATTATATCTAGGCCGCTCCAACAGTTGAAGTGGGAGTGGGTACTGGACTTAGACCCCCTTTGGAAAGAAAATCAAGGCTAAAAATAAAAATAGGAAAACACCCCAGAGGCAGGACAAATTACAGAGCTCATCCCAAATTAATATGCATGGGAAATGCCATTCAGAAAATAGCTCTCTTCGTAAGTGGATCCAAGCCAGGGGGGGAGTGAAAAGTATGGTCTCCCGAATTTCTGGCAACAGCCCTATTAATAATAATAATCAAAGTAACATGGTGGGCAGTAATCCGGTCAGAAAGCAAGCTGAAAGTCGAATAGAGATGGGGGCTAGTACTCAACTGGTCTCAACCTCTGCAGCTACAGCTACACTAGTCACAGTGGGAACAACACAGTCTTTGGATATCCGGGCTGATTCCGATTCTGATCTGACATTCGCCTTAATAGTGCAGTTTTTCGGAGATCAATGAACTGAAGCTCAAGGTCATTATACGGAGGTGAAATCAGATACAGATAGGATGTCACAACTCCTGCAGGAGATGTCAGTAAAAGTTGGAACTCTCGGTAGTGATGTATCAGAGTTACAACAGAGCGTTGGAGAGTCGGAACAAACCGTAAGCCTTAACCTGCGTTTATTTGGTTTTCCTGAGGGGGAAGAAGGAGCAGATCCCAGGGCCTATGTTGTACAGTTATTTCAAAAAGCGCTTCCTGACTTCTCTGATTGGGACTGGAATTCTCAGTTGCAGATAGTACATAGGCTCCCAGCAGTTAAGCGTAACCAGGAAAGCAGATACCCGAGTCCATTTATGAGTTTTTTGGGGAAATTTTTACCGAGACAGGCGGTTGCCCTTCAAGCTTGACCCAATACATTGGTTACTGTGAAGACTGTTACTTTTTTTGCCAGATCGGATCTCTGTAAAACTACTATGGATAAGCGCTGGCAGCTCCGTCAGTCAATTGATCCGCTAAAGGCTCTTGGGGCCCAAGTGTTTTTATAAGAACCAGCACGCTGGAAGGTCTTCAAAGATGGACGTTCTTACTTTTTCAATGAGTAACATGAGGTTAAATCAGCCATTACTAAATTTCAAATGGAAGCTGCTCAGAAGTCCCAAAAATGATACATATGTTTTTCTAGTGACTTGATAGCTAGTGTTCCTGAATTAGTTTAAAGATACTGTTTTTCTCTTGTTATCTTTTTCAACTGGGAGTGTGTGCTGGGGTGTGGGGCGGTTACCATTGGGGTGGCTCTGGAGGGCTGCCCATTCAGCGGCAGATGGCTAAAGGGAGGATTCCTCCTTCAAGTAACAGGGAGGGGGTGGGGTTTTCTAGGGTCCCTCGGGTCAGAGGGAGGTCTGGATGGAGTGTGGGGATGGGCGGGCAAAAATAAACAAGTATTTACAATGCAACGGTTTCGCCTTTGGAAACGTTTGAGCTATTGGCATTGGGAATGACAAACTTTTTATTTATGTGTTGGTTTTGAAAACAGATAAATAAATGGCATTGTAATTTACAATGGCAATAGCTTAATCTCTCGCAAATGCGATTTGTATTGCAACTATTTCAGTTATCATTTTGCACTACGATGAAAACTGGCTTGTGCATTTACTCCTGCAGAAGAGTATCAAGAGGAGAGTCAGCAGGCGTCCCTGTAGGACTGTGCAATACAATACATGCTCCCTTCCCAACTCACATGGTCTCGAACGCCCAGTCATACACTGCACCACCATACATTGCGACACAAATCTGGACATACATTAAAATGAAAAAACGCCTATTTGTCTATAGTTGATTGTACTCGGTGGCCTTGAGAGAGGAGGCAGAACTGTGGTGAAACTGCTGGGTTTGTGTGTACGAGGGAGGAGAGGAGTCGTATTAGTGACAGAACTTCTGGGTGTGTTTCGACATGCTGCTGGCAGGGGTCACTCTAGGCAAAGCACACACCCCCAAATATTTCAGCCTATACTTTTACATTTTGAATTTGGACGAATTGCCTATAGCTGTGACGTTTCTAGTGTGATACAAAACGGAATGATGACGTTGTGGCACAATGCACCGAGCCAGTAACAAGTATAGTATTTTCTAATAAAAATCCGAAAAATATTGTAAGGAGTTCGTAAAATGCTTTCAAGATAATATATGCAGCTTTTGCAAGTTGCTTACTGTGTGGCGTGTACCTTATGCAAATCTAAAACGAAACGATTTCTCAAAATGCCAGTCGCATATTACTCTGCTTTCTTGGCATCAAGCCAATTACACCTGCGGATATTGCACTTAAGCACCAGTTCCGTGGAGATGGCTGTATAATTAGAAACAGAAATCACTTTGAAATTTCGAGATAGTTTATTTAATCACTGGAAACATTATGGGAGAGATGGCCAGCCACCGGCACACATATTGTAATTTATGAAACGTACAAAACTATTTCCCAGTAATATTACACAGGGTGTAAAACCTTGACATGGCTTCTACTTTCTTTTCAATAGGATTTAGAAATCCCTTACCAAAACGCAGTACTTCATTAACATAATGTAGGCCATTTCCATAATGTAGTTCAATTTTCAACTTTGATGGAATGCATGGCCTTTGACAGGGCAGTGTGGCACAATGCTTTGGAGATCTCCGCGTGAATTTATTTTCAGCTGTTTGCTTTTGGGTGCAATTGTTCTTTTACTGTTGCTTAGGCCAACATCAGCAAAACAAGCAGCCATTTTGAGCATGGCTCAGTGGCAGGCTGCCACTCTCAGCTTAATTTATGTGTAAGGTCAGGCAGCTTGCAGAGGACAGGTTCCCTGCAGTATGAATGAATAATACTATATTGACTCCAATACGAAAATCTCACTGATGGAGTCCTCGTGCTATAGTTAACCAGAAGTAAACGATAGAGCGCAAGTGTGTTCTACACGTGATTGATAAGCATCCATGGTAACATAGCAATAATCCACTCTGGTACCAGGTTCAAAAAATGTTCATGGTCTCATTAACAGCCTCTCTATCCCTTTTCTCTCTGTACCTCACTCTCCAATCTCGTTGTTTCATTTATTTGTCTCCCAGTGTTTTCTCTCTTATTCCCTCTGTCTGTGACTATTTCTCCATGAAATGGTCGTGGAACTGTCAAGTGACACTTCCATGGCCCTGATAGATGTCCGGCGGCACTGGCCAGTTTTGAAACCTTTCGGTTCCCCCAGAGACCACTCATTCGTTGTTTACATTGCGTGGCATCCACCACAGTTCTGCTCACTGAAGGACAATCTCACTCGCCTTCTCGTGCCCCTTCCTCTCCCTTCCTCTGCTCGCCGTTTCCTCCCCCACCCCCTTTTAGCACTGCACGCTTCCTGGTAAAAATCACCAAGGTCAATATTAACAAATTACTTCCAGCACATGTGAGAATCGTTATCGAACCAATGGTTTAGGGTAGTGGTGAGTAGTAAATTTTCTTTTTACGTATATAGGGTTTGAAGGTGGCAGCAGGGATGAAGATTATCAGCGACCTTTACGTGGCTGGTTTCCTCTCGATGATGTTCTGTGCACCATTCCATCTCTGGAATGCGAGTCATCGGAGAGCCCAGACAGGGGGATCTGACGCGGTCCCTACAGTGTAATAAAAAGCGTGCCTTTGTCTTGCGTCAGATTACATTCAAGGGGCCTACGAACGTTATTAAAAGATCACAGATTGCGCCGAGGGAGTTAAAGGTCACCTCTCCTAGGCTCACTTGTCTAAAAGCACATCTACCTCACAGACAGCGGACACTTTGTCCTTCTCTTATCTCGTAGTTTCACTCCTGAAATTCAGAAGATGGGGATTTCGATGTTCAACAAGCCACATAAATGAGTGCATTTACAACAAGCCCCTTCGTTGCCGGGGTGTTGTGAAAGCATCTACTACACAGGGTAACTCTCAGAGCTGGCGCCAATCCCAGCTCAGCTTGGTGCTGACGTCAACGGAGTCTGGGCCCGGTGAAGGCAAAACAAAGTGCTCTCGCGGCTCCCGGGCAGGCGGCGGTGATCCGGGGCACACAGCGCACGTTCAAAGTGATATGCGCGACTAAAGATCTGCATTTCAAAGCCACTCTATAACACGCTGCATAGGCGGGCACACGCACGGCCCCGGAAGTCTCCCTCGCATGGCACTGCTGTACAAGCCATAAAGAGCTCGCTTCTGCTTATTTTCATGATGACAAAAAAAACCAAGAAACAACGGCACAAACAGGGGGGCAGAGGCTTACCTCATGGCCTCGGTAGACGCTGCTCGGAAAGCACAGCATCCTGTAGGGATTCGGGGGCGTGCTCTCCCCTTCCCATTGGCTGGAAGGTAAAATTCCAGCCAATGGGAAGAGGAGAGAGCGGGGCTTAACAAAAGACCCAGAAGCGCCCCCGAATCGCGTCAAGGCGGGCCCTGAACTGAGTGACGCTCCTCTCCTCCAATGGCTGGCCAGCATTTACGAGGCCAGCCAATGGAGAAGAGGGGCGTGTTCAGGCCCCCATACTACAAACATAAGATTTCGGCTCCGCCCACTGCTTACGCAGTGGGACGGTAGCCGAAACCTAAAAAAAAGACATCACTAGGGTAAAATGTAGGCATCACAAGAGTTCATTATTAAGTTATCAGGGTCTGTCTTCTTTGTTTTTCTTAAATTAATTTTTTATATGTGGGGGAATATTGATAAAGAATTTAATTCAGTATGGCTAAGATAATATGCATGGCATGGAACGTGTCTGGTCTCAACAGTGTCAATAAACGGCAATTGGTACAGGAAGAGTTAATATTGCATCAACCGCACTTATCTCTGATAACTGAAACTCCTTTGGCTTATAAAGACCGCCATTTGTTAAAGCATCTGGGATATGAGACAATTGTTAGCACTTCCCAAACAATATCTACGAAAGGAGTTGCTATATTAAAAGATAAGAAAAGTTTTTTTTGTAAAGTTGTTAAGACCATGGCTGACCCAAAGGGCCGCTGGGCTTTGGCCCAAATAGAAATTTGGGGCAACACATATGTACTTGGCTGAATATATGGACCAAATACTGATGATCCTGGTATGTTTGACTTTCTTAATTTAGAGCTGTTGAATTGGGATGGGGTACGCTTGATAATGGGTGATTTTAACTGTGTTATGAATTATAACATTGACTCGACAAAAAAAGAAGTACTATAAGAATGCAAAAAGTTAGGGCTGCTATATTTGAAATGGCCTGATTACATTCTTTGCAAGATGCTTGGAGGCAGGTATATCCACTTATTCCGGGCTACACTTACTATTCGGCCCGCACAAATCTTATTCTAGAATCGACATGGCCTGAGTCTCTGACAGTCTTACATTAGGGCTAGATATTGCTATATGTCCCCGGGTGACATCAGACCATAACCCTATTTGCTATCTTTTACAGTTATTCCTAAAGCTAAAAATGTTAGACCATTTTCTTTTCCTAGATACCTGGTCACTGATGGGGAATATGTATCCAGTATGTAGCAACAATTAGAGTTTTTTTTTAAGGAAAATGTAGGGACAGCTTCCCCATTAATTGTGTGGAACACTATGAAGGCTTATGTCAGAGGAGTGACTCAACAATATATCTGGCAACAGAACAAACTAAGGAAAAGTAATATGGAGAAACTGAATATTGTTTTTGCAAAATAGGGAAAAACAACATGTTTAGGCAGTAATACAATGTCAAACAGATCAGGATCAGCTTTTTCTCTCTTTACTAGATGTGAGAATAGCAGTGAAAAGACTATTTAGGGGTAAAATAGTGGAAAGGGACAATAAATATCGTCAGGAACAATATGAATATGGTGAACATATTGGTAAAGTCCTAGCTTTTCAATCAGAAGAAGCAAAGGCTCCAACTAAATGTAGTGCTATAAGGAGTGCAGATGGTACTTTACATAACCAAACCCCAGCTGTTTTGGAGCAGTTTTCTTTTTTCTATTGGGACCTTTATTCAATCATATTTTACCTCATTTGATATTTCTTGTGGGACGAGGCAGGGATGCCCTCTCTCCCCGCTTTTATTCACTCTATATAGAGCTGTTTATACGCACTTTACAAGCTCATAGTTATATTTAACCTCTTAGAACTGATACTAGCAGTCTGAAAATAACAGTATTCGCGGATGATTTGGCAATCTTTTCTGCCAATCCAGTAGAAGCTTTTCCAGCTATTGAAAGGGCTGCAATTAAATTTGGATTAGTTTCAGGGTACAAACTAAACACTAACAAAACACAGGTTCTTATTAATTTTAAACCTAGCTCTCCAATTTTAGGGAGTTGTACTACAGCGACGTATTTGGGTGTTAAGGTCTCTACTAAGGTGCACCAAATAATATCTTTAAACTATACTCCTCTATTAGATGAAACTGCAAAAACGTTTAAAAAATGGCATAAACTCCCTATAGGGCTCTTGGGGAGATGCAATTTAATAAAGATGAAAATACTTCCCAAATTTGTATATTTGTTTAGGTCTATTCCCTTACGTCTTCCTAATATTTTTTTTAAAAAATTGGATGGAGTCCTGAGTAGTTTTATTTTGGGTTTTAAGAAGGCTCAGCGTGCCATCGACCTGCTGAAATTACCTTATAAATAAGCCTGTCTTGTCTCTTTCAGATTTTAGAATCAATCTCTGGGCAGCGTTTGCTGGGCATTTTCGTCATCTTCTGTGACTTGATCGGAAGGACTCTTTATATAAACTGATGTCAGGCGATGATAGCCTATGTTTCCTATATCGCATTAACAATCCAAATTATTTTAAACGTGTCAAATTTAAGACAATTAGAGACAGTGTGTTTATATAGCGGGCTATGGCTGCCAAAAGTGATTTGTCTTTGATTTATACTAAGTTTCCACTCTGGGGAAACCCAATGCTCCCGGAAATATTCCAAGATGATAGGGGCAGATCTTGGTCTAAATATGGGATTTTAAGATTGAGTGATTTGTACGATGCAAGAGGGATTAAAACATTTGAAGTTTTACAATTTCAATGCAAGCTGCCTACTAATCTACTGTTCAAATACTTACAGATAAGGGAATATTTGGGGAAGAACGTGGACCCAAATATGATTACTAAGTCCTTGTAATGAGATATTTTATATACAGAGAAAACTAAATCCCTTATTGGTAACATGTACAAACTGCTATTGAGTTTTAAAGTAGATGGCTGTGTAAAATTAGTGGCACGTTGGAGCCAAAAGTTGAATATTGTTATATTAACTAGTATGATCACTCAGGCTTTGGGTAATATAGGCGACTCAGTTCACTCTGTGAGTCTGCAATTACAACAATTTCGTACAATCGCTATGTTGTATTACACACTTGAAAGGATTGATAAATGGGCAGGAGGTAATAGTAGGGGGGAAAAGACTAGATGCCCTAAATGTGGGACTCAGGCTGCAAATCTTACCCATATGTTCGCAGAATGTCCAAAATTGCAGCCTTATTGGAAGAAGATCGGTCAAGTGCTGTACAGCAAACTTGGATTGGGACCTACTTTGACGGTCTTGGAAATTATGTAGGTTATCAGGTGGATAAACCAGTTGTGGCACGGTCTTTTTCAATCATGATGGTCACAACTAGGTTGGCTATTGCTCGGATGTGGGTTTCCCCGCTGCCCCCAACCATCAGTGATTGGTGGTGTATTGTCAAAGGAACATATGATATGGAATTTGCTCTAGCAAAGGCTAGGGGTATAGGTTCTATGGTCAAGAATGAGAAAATTTGGGACCCTATGGATCTTGCAATATAGCTTAAACAAGATAAAGAAACTTAAAAAAAATATTATTTTTTTGTTGTTGCTATCATGCATCAAGGTCTGAAAAGAGGCAGTAAAAAGCTGACTGTTTTAAAAGCTCAATATTTGGAATCTATTAGTTATACTAGTTGATGATTAGGATTAATATTCATTTTGTTTTTTCCCCTTATATATAGATTTGTATATGTTACTTTAAAAATGACTATATATCTATTCTTGTATGTTATGAATTGATTTGCATATCCTTATATGACGCCGATAAAAAAAGATAAAAAAAAAAAAGAAAGTGGCATTGACAAGGACCTGGGTTTGCTAAATTTGGACATTACTTGGATTGGCCAGAGAGGATTAAAGTGGCATAAATTGCGGCCTTTGTTTGAAAGCATTACAGTTTTCCAACCCCCTGAACTCATGATGTTGCACTGTGGTGGAAATGATCTGGGCGCACTGACTGATGTAGATCTAGAAATCCTGATAAGGGATACCGTTGCTCAATTAATGGCACTTTCCCCTAAAACTACCTTGGTGTTCTCCAACATATGCCAAGGACAGAAATGGAAGTAGTTAAGCAAATTTTGTCAACAGGTAGACAAAGCCAGGAAAAACCTCAATAAAACTGTTTTGCATTCCTCGGAGACCATAAAATAAGCTCTACCTACAACCATTTGTGCTTTGACATGGAAGGAATATATATAAGTGATGGACTTCACTTCACAGACAAAGAAAACAGGGTGTTTCTCAGCAACATGAAACACTGCTTTCTGGGTCATGATTGGTTATCATCTACACACAATAAACACAACAGCTCCTCAGAGCCAACATATTTACCAAACCTTGTCCATTTTCATTTAAAATACCTTTTATTCAAATCTTAAATATATCATGAATACGCAATACAAAAAAAGACATTCAATAGATCAATTAATCAATCAGGGGTTTATATATCGTGCTACACACCCGTGAGGGTCTCAAGGCACTGGGGGGAGGGGCACAGTGGCTCTGGGTCAGTCGAAGAGCCAGGTCTTGAGGTACTTCCTGAACGTGTGCAGGTTGGGGGAACATCTGATGTTCACAAGGAGCTAGTTCCAGGTTTTCGCTGCGATGTAGGAGAAAGCTCTCAAACTGGTTCTCTTTCTGCGGATGCAGGGAACGTCTGCCAGGGCAAGGTCGGTGGAGCGGAATTTCCTCTTGGGTATGTGGAAGGATAGTCCCTCATTGAGGTAATTGGGTCTGATGTTGTTGAGGGATTTGTAGGCGTGGGTGAGGAGTTTGAAGGTGACCCTCTTTTTGACGGGGCGCCAGTGAAGGCCTTGTAAATGGCGAGGTGTCCCGAGGACTAGTATGGCTGTGGCATTCTGGATGGTTTGTATCTTGTGTAGAAGAGTTTTGTTGATTCTGGCATAGAGGGTGTTGCGGTAGTCTAATCTGCTGGTTATGAGCGTGCTGGTGATGGTCCTTTTGCAGTCGGGGGAATCCATTTGAAGGTCTTACGGAGGATGCAAAGGCAGTTGAAGCTGGCAGAGGTGACGGCGTTGATTTGGCGGTTCATGGAGAGGGAGGAGGCAAGAATGATGCAGAGGTTCTGAGCGTGGTCTGTAGGGGTGGGCTCCCAGGGGCAGGGGGCCACCAGGTGTTGTCCCAGGCAGTGGCGCATGGTCCGAGGATGAGGATATCAGTTTTCTTTGAGTTTAGCTTTAGGAATCTGTCCTTAATCCAGGCTGCCACGTTCTTCATTACTTCCTGGAAGCAGAGTCTGGTGTCTTTGGGATTCTTCGTGAGCGAGAGGATGAGTTGGGTGTCATTGTATAGGCATTTATATAGCGCACTACTTACCCGTAGGGTCCCAAGGCGCTTCGACCGCTGCGAAACCCTTCCTGGCTTCCCTGAGAGATGGTCCCTTAATGGGTATCTCCAGGGTGAGACCAGGCATCCCCGGCGGTCTGGTGGGGCCGTTAGTGAAGATGAGGCAAGCTAATGCCCAGAGTTGCCGAGTGTGATCGCTGATCAGAGTGGGCACCGAGGCGAGAGAATTATCGAGTCCGCTGACCCTGGTCCAGAAACCTGCCGCGCCGGGAATCGAACCCTGGTCCCGGGCCGTCCTCTGCTCTCGGGTCTGCCGCCTCTAACCAGTGAGCCACACTACTTCACTAGTGAGCCACACTACTTCACTATTGGTGTAGGATATGATGTTGAGCCCATGCTGTTTGACTATGGCGGCAAGGGGGGCCATGTAGTTGTTGAAGAGCGTGGAGCTGACAGATGATACCTGGTGCACTCCACAGCTGATTTACGTGGGTTTGGAGAGGAAGGGCAGGGAGTCGGATATTCTGGGTTCTGTCAGAGAGGAAGGATCGGATCCAGTCGAGGGTGGCTCCTTGTATTCCCGCATTGTGAAGTCTGGCAGCGAGTGTGCAATGTGAGACAGTGTCGAAAGCTGCGGAGAGGTCTGGAAGGATGAGGGCCGTAGTCAATCACTGATCCAGTAGCATGCAGATGTCGTTGGTGGCAGTGAGGAGGGCGGTCTCGGTGCAGTGGTTGCTGCGGAATCCAGACTGGATAGAGTTCTCTTCTATGAAGGCAGTCAGCTGGCTGTTTATGATTCTCTTGGTGACTTTGGCCGCAAAGGGGAGAAGAGAGAGGGGCCGGTAGTTTTTCAGGTCCGTAGGGTCGGCAGTTGGTTTCTTGAGGAGGGGTTTTACCTCTGCCCATTTCCAGTTGTCTAGGCAGAATCCTGACCTGAGGGAGGCATTGATGGTTCATCCTAGTTTGTCCTTCAATCTCCTCTTTGGTACAATCATCTTGTCACCATTAATAATAGGCATCTTTTTTGGAAGTCTTGGAGACTTTCCTCAATTTCAGGACACCTTTAAATGCCTTTGCTCATTCTGGCACACATTGTCATCCCTCATGGAAATAATCCTTGGCATGTTTTATTGTGTGTTTCATAAGCTTCCTTGATTTATAAACATCTTCTTACTCTTGATGGCGTTCGAGATAAATCTAAGATAGAAACTACTTGGCAGGTAGATCTCGATTGTGATTGGAGCATAGATTTATGAAGCAAACTATGGGCCAGATCTTTAAATATTTCTAGATCTGCGTCCACTATCAATCCCTATTCTTTCTCTACCATAGATTGTATTATACACCCTCATCAATAGCTAATTTTACTCATACTACTGATAAGGATTGTTGGTCCTGTCCTTCTCCTATGGCTGATTTGATGCCCCTTTTTTCATTGTCCTGCTGTCTCTTACTTTTGGAAGGATATTTGGAAGCACCTTTCAGATATTTTTAACCTACAGGTTCCTTTATCAAATATTTTTATTTTTACAGGTAGTTTATCAGAATCATTGGCATTGTCTTTACATGAAAAAGGTTTATTTGACTTGATGTTGGCCTTAAATTTCCAGCAAATCACACTTAACTGGAAATGCTCAACCAAAGATTAAGTGAAGTCTTGCTGGAATAATATCTGTAATTATCATGGAATATAATAATAATAAACTTTATTGCGTGATTAATAAAAATCTTTGCAATGATGGATTAGATATTGCATTTACCTCCTCTGTTAAACCATATGTAAATAAAAATGTATTTTGATCTTCATTAACCACGTATTTAACTAAGAGTTCAATGCATGCATTACATAATCGTTCTGAGACTTTTCGACCTCCATAAATCACTATTGTCTCTGCATTCTCCTGTACCTCACTTTTTCTATGTTTCCTTTCACTTTTGACTTGCATTTTGGATATTTTAGGTGTTTGCCTCTTCCTTAATATGTTTACAATTTGCTTCCATGTTCTTTAATTTAGAGAATTGTATTATATTTTCCCCTTTTCTTTTTCTTTTTCTTTCCTTCTTTCCCTTTCTTCCCTATGTTATAGATAACACGTAAACCACTTTCTACTCTATTTACAGCTTGTTTCCCTATTGCTACTATATTACAGTTATATTTTTTTTCATGGCCTATCTTGTATGTAACAGTTATGTACTTAAAATGCGTATTAAACATAAAAAAAGTAATGGTACAATGCTTGTATGTGTCTTTATAGTAGTGGACCCATGACTGTGTGTTCTATAGATCTGGTAGACTAGTGGCAATGCCACGCTTGCCACAGGTGGAATGCCACTGTGACTACTACCCTTCAGGCTGTGGACTCATATGATGCATTTTCTGAGCCCATGTTGAGTGTAGGGTAAACTGGTGAATGCCCACATGTAAAACGGCACAGATGTTGTTCCCACTACATATCTGTGACACCAGATCACGCAAATGCGAAGGTACGTATTCGTTGGTATGGGTTTGTTCCTAACAATTACTACATAATGTGATGTGCACTGAATCATTTTACATTTCGAATCTTTACTCACAAACAGTATTTCCACCAATACTATCTTTTTTTGCAATAATAGCCCAAGCATGGAAGTCACTGCACCATTGGCAGATATTATCGTTTTCCAGACGAGTTCTGGAATTTTAACTTTTAATATCGCTTACAGGTCTCAACTATTCAGGTCTTCAACCCTAGATCTTCTCTAACATCGCTTTGTGACAATCACGGTACTCAGCAGCAGCCTTGCAGTAGTGTTAGAGTTTAGGAGTATTCACTCCTGTTGACACTGGTCCTAAAGAATAGGCGATTAACCCGTTAGGGGGAGAAGGCAAGAAACATGTCAACTGCACACACGTACTAGACCCTGTGGGATCATTGATATTCTAAACAGGGCTCACACATTTTATTTAGGCTAGTACACCCCACAAATGAAATTAGTTCCCTCTTGGGCAATACTAAGCCCATTTTAATTCACTACTCACACTCACGCACTACCTAGATCACTCACCCTCACGCACCAAATGGCTGTCTCTTAAAATATCTCCAGCAAAGAGCCCCTTTGTGGGAGCCCGTCAGGCATTGCACCGCTGGTCCGACGCGGAGCACAGACCATTGATAAAGAATGACATCCTTCTGGGTGTGTGAGGGCAATCAATAAGAGACCTGCTCACTCCCTCCATGGTTAGGAACTGCACATTCTATTGGTTTACGCATAATGAAGAATCAACACACAACACCCCTCACCTAGGACATTTAGGAAAGGGCTGAGATATCAATCTGTTTGGCACAACACACCTTTCCGTTAATGGCCTGGAACATTACTTTTTAAAACTGTTTTGGCTTTCATGGTTTTCTTGCTACAATAGACTTGTGGTTACCCTTCACTCAGCATACACAATGCATCATCATTATTACAGCATGTGGCAACATTACTTGTGAGTGTTATGGTTGTGACTGCAACCTGCCCCTGCCTGGATGGACATCAGGGAATCCATGGTATGCCCCACAACTGAAGTCTGAGAACCATAATGTAATTGTAGCACTTTAGGCAATGCTCGACAGGGATGAGTGCAGAGTAAGAAGAGTTGTGAACTGTTGATTTCTGGCATTTTTGCACACTTTTCTACTGACAATTGTTTTGTCTGTACAAGCTAGAACTGTACAATTTTATCCACACATCATTTATAGTTTAGCATATGATTTGTGTGTATGTTGACATTTGGGCATAGATGGCAATGGAGCACTTCTGAGCTATGCTTGATGCTGGCCAAGGTCACACAGAGATCTTCTTGGAGTGCTGGTCTTTCTAGTGGATTGCCATGTGCTACATGTGTTAAGCCTACTGAACTCAGAGTGCACAGAAGTGTTATGGGCCCATCTCCTGTGTTACACACATGCAGTGAGTTGGCAGACAGGGGAGGAGGGGAATGTTTGTCTGATTGTCAGTGTCCAGCTAACAACATTCATCGAAGAAAACTCCATCCTCGACCGCTCCCAATCCAGATTTCGAAGCAACTACAGCACCGAGAATGCCCTACTCGCAACCACAGATGACATCCACACCCTCCTCGACTAAGGACACACCACTGCCCTGATCCTACTAGACCACTCGACAGCATTCAACACTGTCTCCCACTGCACACTCACCGCCAGACTCTACGACGTCATGATACCAAAGGGGATGATGAACGGAGCGTTTGAGCAAATCAAACATTCACCCCCAGTCAACTGATATGGGTTTTATCCATCATCATTCTTTAGCTCACTCCACCACCCCAGTTCAGACACGGCCATATGCAAATCAGTCTGATCCTGTGCCTCATAGGAATAGTCCAGCCCGAACTGCCAAGCTATGTCTTCTCTGGACCGGAAACAAGCATCCTGGTACCGGTTTCGGGTTCATAACCCTCATCAGCCAGGCTATCTTGAATCCAGTGGCAGAGTGAGCAAAGGACCCACGTCTGGGCATACCCTGCCAACTTAGGGCGAACAAAGCAATACCAAAGGGGATGATGGACGGAGCGTTTGAGCAAATCAAACATTCACCCCCAGTCAATCGATCTGGGTTTAATCCATCATCATTCTTTAGCTCACTCCACCACCCCAGTTCAGACATGGCCATATGCAAATCAGTCTGACCCTGTGCCTCATGGTAACAGTCCAGCCCGAACTGCCAAGCCATGTCCTCCCTGGACCGGAAACACGCATCCTGGACCGCTTTCGGTTTCATAACCCTCATCAGCCAGGCTATCTTGAATGAAGTGGCAGAGTGAGCAAGGGACCCACGTCTGAGCATACCCTGCCAACTCAGGGCGAACAAAGCTATACCAAAGGGGATGATGGACGGAGCAGGGACACACGAATAGTCCAACCTGACCACCTACTGACATTGTGGACCCAACCCTGTGTTACTGGGCATTACCCCTGTGGCTCATGCACGGCCTGTGCATTTAGAAATCAGTCAAAAAAGATTGATTTGGGACTCCCCATTGTTTGGGAACAAAGACAACATACCAACTGTAATAGTAAGAACGTAATATACATGACCACCTGCCCATGTAATCTTCAATATATCGAGATAACCACAAGGAAAGTTACAATTAGAATTAATGAGCTCAGAAGCACCATACAATGTAAACACAAATCTACAAAATTGACAGCACACTTTTGGGACAAAGATAACTCTGATGAAGATGTGAATTTAACAATGATAGAGAAAATGTTAGGGCTCTATCTAAGAAGCTATTGACAAAAGAACAGCATTGGGTCTATAAGTTAGGATCACACAAATCAGGATTGAACGATGACATATAAAGGGGAAAATTGCTGTATTAACTGCATTAGGTTTCAGATATATTACAAAGCATGTACTATATGTCATTCACTGAACCCAGAGCGGTGAGGGCTTGACACATGCGCACAAGTCATTGTTCTTGGATAATATTGTTCTCAATTCAAATAGCAATGCTCAACTCCCCATGGCCGACCATTCACAGGCCACAGTCCTCAATGAAACAATACCAATAGGAAAGGAGCGCACCCCCTTCTTTCAATGTTATCAATCTATTATTGAATTTCTCAAAGAAAGTTCCGTCCACAGGCCATTTTTTCAGTTCCAAAGAATTTTATGTTCCACATTTATTAAAGAAAGAACATCATATAATGTCATTCATTCAATTTCATCACATCTTTTCAGACAATCTCATCAAATCTTTTCAGCCTACGCATTTCGGCCTAACCCGGACTTCATCATGGCTGAAAAAAAGAAAATATATACACCAATCAATTCCATACAATGTGATTCATTATTATATCTGAAAGAAACAGGTTAGTATTAGATTCCTTTCCTTAGAATATCCCCAGGCGTCAGTCTGGATCCGGAAACTTTTGCGTAGCAGTACCCCTGTGCGTCGGTAGGCATCGTCTGCAGGCGTCCCCTGCGGCTCCGCGTCCGTCGTCGGCGGCGTGCGCCATGATGACGTCGCTGGAGTATATTGACGCCGCCTCCGCGCGCTGACGTCAGTTCTTCTTTTTTCCGCGCCAGTTAGCGCAGATCCGAGAAGTGCAGTACTCCAGTCTTTTGACCAAGTTTTTTCTTGAATCCTTGAATCTTCTTAAGGTGCCAGTAGGATGCCTGGTTTTAAGAACTGTGATGACTGTGACAGCATGATGTCGGTCACGGACCATCACCGACTCTGCCTCCGGTGCCTGGGCTCGACCACGACGTGGACGCCTGCGTCGATTGCCGTGTCTTGACGAATAAAGCTAGACGGGAGCGGTCCCGCAAGCTGCTCGAGCTCCGGGTGTCGGCCCCGCGCCGGGAGCGGTCCCGGTCCAGCCGGAGGTCAAGGGAGCGATCGAGGGAGCGGTCGCGGAGCCGTCACGAGTGCTCCGGGAGTCGTCACCATTCCTCTGGTTCCTCAGGTAGGAAGCACAAGAAGTCGGGGCGTCGTCATCGTACCCCCGACTCCCCCCCCGAAGCTCGCGCGATGCGGCTGGGGGTTCGGGTGGCCCCACCCCCACGGCTCAGCGTGAGTCGCCGGCGCGGCCTGCTCCATACCTTGCGGTCCCTGGGCAAGGCGTGTCGCCCGAGGAGATAGAGGCGTTCCTCATGGCCATGAGGGCACTGTCTCCTCCGACGGGGCCTCCGGCGCCTTCGGGCCCTGTGGTCCCGTCCGAGGGCCCTGGGGCTCAGGCTCGGGTGCTCCTGCCTCGACGCCGTCGGGTGCTCCGGCCCCAGCGCCGCCGACGGCTCCTGCCCCGGCGATCCAGGGGCCTTCAGGGTCGACACCGGCTGGTCAACCGGCCTCTCTGGCCCCGATTCCATCGGGGCTACCCCTGGCGCCGTCCCCATGCGGCGTCGGTTCTCCGGCTCCGCCCCCATTCCCTCTCCGACTCCGGACGCGGAGTCGAACCGGCGTAGAGTCCGACGCCGATGGGGCCTGTGGACCCCGGGGAGCCGGTCTACATTGTTGATTCCAAATATGGTGAAGATGTAGATTACGGAGAGGAGTGGGAGGGGTCTGAGGACCCTCTGACCCGCGAGTGTCAGTACAATGTGGACTGGACGGGTGACTTGGGTGACGCCAGTGGTCTGGATGACTCCCCCAACCCTGGCTTTGTCTCGCCTCCTACCGTGGCTTCGGAGGAGGGGGCAGCTTATTCAGTGGTGTTGATGAGGGCTGCCAAGGCCTTAAACCTTGAGCTCCCCGTCGCGGCCGTGCGGACTAACATCATCACTGAGGTCCTCAAACCGCAGTCATGCCCACAGGAGCCACTGCTGCCGTTCAACGAGGCCTTAACTGACGTTCTTTTGGGCAGGTGGTCCAGGCCCGCTTCAGGTTCGCCTGTTGATAGGAATATGGCCAGACGCCACCGTCCGTGTACGGATGACCCCAAGTTCTTGTCCACCCATCCCACCCCTGAGAGCCTGGTGATCCAGGCCTCGACTTCCCAGACCGCATTCCCGTCGGCCCCGCCCGATCGGGAATCTAAGAGGTATGACCAGTATGGTAAGAAGGTCTTCTCGTCCCTGAGTCTGGGACTGTGGTCTTGCAACACCGCATGCCTCTTGGGCCTCTACACCCACTCTCTGTGGGATACGGTCACGGACCTGCTGCCTGAATGCCCGCCGGAGGTACGGGCTAAGCTCGGCAAGGCTATGATTGAAGGCTGAGACGCAGCAAGATACTCCATCAGGTGTGGTCTTGATACGACCGACTCACTGGGCAGGGCGATGTCCACGACGGTGGCGATTCGTCGCCACGCCTTGCTGAGATCCGCCAACTTCTCGGAAGATGTCCAGAATGCATTGATGGACATGCCGTTTGATGGCAGTCGCCTGTTTGGCGACAAAGCGGACCACGCGCTGGAGCGCTTCAAGGACTCCAGGGTCACGGCCAAGTCCTTGGGTCTCTCGACCCAGCGCCAGCAAACGGGTTTGTTTCGCTCCTTTCGTGGCCAAGGAAGGGGCGGTCCCACACGTGCTGCCAGCCACTCGCCGCAACAGACTTATCAACGCAGTGGCGGCCGTGGAAACCGCCGTGGTGGCGGTCGGGGACAGCGGCGAGGTCAGACCACACCTCCCCCCGCAGCATCTGCCACTAAATCCTCCTAGTCCGTGCTTTCAGGCCCATGTGACGCCGGTGGGCGGCAGGGTTCGCCATCACCTCTCCCACTGGCGCACAATAACATCGGACAGGTGGGTGCTGCAGCTCGTCCGAAGGGGCTACTCCCTCCCCTTCGAGACCACTCCTCCAGCCATGCCACCGCAGAACCACCGTGTGTCGGGGGACCACTTGGCACTTCTGAGGGAGGAAGTTACGGCCCTCTTGGCCAAGGAGGCCATCGAGCGCGTTCCTGGGCCAGAAGTAGGACGTGGTTGCTATTCCCACTACTTTCTGGTACCCAAGAAGGACAAAGGGGGCCTACGTCCTATCTTGGACCTAAGGAACATCAACGGCTTCCTCCGGAAGGAGAAGTTCAAGATGTTGACATTAGCTCAGGTCTTGGCTGCTCTAGACCCGCAAGACTGGATGGTAGCGTTGGACTTGCAGGATGCGTATTTTCACATCCCCGTCCTGCCGGCCCACCGGCGTTACCTGCGGTTCACGGTAAGCCACGAGCACTTTCAGTTTATCGTGCTCCCCTTCGGCCTTACCAGCGCCCCACGGGTGTTCACAAAGGTGATGGCGGTGGTCGCAGCCCATCTGCGCAGATTGGGGGTTTCAGTCTTCCCCTATCTAGACGACTGGTTGTTGAAGGCGAGCTCGCCCCGGACAGTCGTCCACCACCTTCAGATGACGGCAGACCTCCTGCACGAGCTGGGGTTCTCCATCAATGTGCCGAAATCACACCTGTGTCCCTCTCAAAAGCTCCTTTTCATCGGAGCGGTTCTCGACTCGGAGCAGTTTCGGGTCTATCCTCCGGAACGACGAGTCCAGGATATACAGTCTTTGATTCCCATCTTTCAGCCGTTATCCCGGGTTTCGGTCAGGTTGACGCTGCGGCTGCTGGGGCTGATGGCTTCCTGCATCCTTCTGGTGCATCACGCCCGGTGGCGGATGCGGGCTCTGCAGTTGGACCTGAAGTTTCAGTGGGCCCAGCATCAGGGCAACTTGTCCGACCATGTCTTGAACTCGGAGGGCACTGCGAGACAATTGCAGTGGTGGCTTATGGACCGCGATTGGGTCAGAGGCAGATCCCTCTCCCTTCCCCAACCGGAGCACGTTGTTGTGACGGACGCGTCCCTCCAGGGCTGGGGAGGCCACTTGGGAGAGGCAGAGATCAGAGGCATCTGCTCTCCGGCGGATTCCCGGCTCCATATAAACCTGTTGGAGCTCCGGGCGATTCGTTTGGCACTGAAAGCATTCCTCCCCTTTGTCAGCGGGAGTGTTGTGCAGGTGTTCACGGACAACACCACCGCCATGTGGTACTGCAACAAGCAGGGCGGGGTGGGGTCGTGGACCCTTTGCCAGGAGGCTCTGCGCCTCTGGCAATGGCTGGAACATCAGGGCGTGATTCTGACGGTTCAACACCTGGCAGGTTCTCTGAACACCAGGACGGACGAACTCAGCCGTCGGTGCTCGATGGATCACGAATGGCGTCTGAACTCGGACGTGGCGCAAGTCCTCTTTCTGCAATGGGGAGAGCCTTGGTTAGATCTATTCGCCACAGAAGAGAACGCACAATGTCATCAGTTCTGCACGTTGGAGTTTCCAAGACGGCACTCGCACGGCGACGCCTTTCGGCGCGAGTGGAGTTGCGGTCTGTTATACGCCTTTCCACCTATACCACTTCTGCCCAGAGTGCTGAAGAAGATCAGGCGCGACCGGGCCCAAGTCATCCTTGTGGCTCCGGACTGGGCTCGAAGGTACTGGTATCCCGAGCTACTCAGCATGTCAGTCGGTCCCCCGATCCGCCTGCCCCTTCAGGAGGACCTTCTGTCGCAGCAGCAGGGGACGGTCCTCCACCCGAACCTGCCCAGCCTCCACCTCCATGCGTGGAGATTGAGCGGCGACAGTTGAGGCCATTTGACTTGCCTCCTGAAGTCTGTGATGTGATTCTGGCAGCCAGGCGTCCCTCCACAAAGTCAGTATACGCCTGCCGGTGGAACAGATTTGTGGTATGGTGCACAGCAAAGGCTGTGGACCCTCTTTCTGCCCCTCTTTCCGAGGTTCTCCTCTTTCTTCTCTCTCTTGCCCAGCAGGGCTCTGCTCTGGGCACTATCAAGGGCTACCTTTCTGCCCTTTCGGCCTTTCTAAGGCTGCCTGATCAACCTTCTTTGTTCAAGTCCCCTATTGTAACAAGGTTCTTGAAGGGCATCACACACATGTATCCTCCTGTTCCGTTTGTGATGCCTCAGTGGGACTTGAACCTGGTTCTAACCTTCTTGATGTGTGCTCCCTTTGAGCCACTTCATTCCTGTCCTCTCCGTCTCCTGACTTTGAAGACGGCCTTCCTGGTTGCCATCACCTCTGCCAGGAGAGTGAGTGAGCTCCAGGCTCTTTCTGTCAAACCTCCTTTCCTGTCCATTCATCCTGACAAGGTGGTTTTGAGAACTAGACCTTCTTTCCTGCCCAAAGTTGTTTCTGCTTTTCACATCGGGCAGTCCATCACCCTCCCTTCCTTCTTCCCGCCCCCGCATCCTTCAAAGGATGAAGAGCGGCTCCATCATCTGGACCCAAAACGTGCGCTTTCATTTTATATGGATCGCACACGCCAGTTCCGGGTGGATAACCAACTGTTTGTTGGCTACGTGAGTGCTAAGAAGGGACGGGCGGTACATAAACGGACCATCTCTCGGTGGGTCGTTCTGTGCATCAAAGCGTGCTACTCTTTGGCTCGGAAGGAGCCTCCTGTTGGGCTGAGCGCCCATTCCACTCGGGCCATGGGAGTTACTACTGCCCTGGGCCGGGGAGTCCCTTTGCAGGACATTTGCCAGGCGGCTACGTGGGCCTCGCTGCACACTTTTGCGAGGCACTACTGCCTGGACAGTCAAGTCCGGAGGGATGGCTTCTTTGGCCGTTCTGTCCTCCAGGACTTTCTGGTGTAGGATTGTATTGGTTCGCAGACCCACCACCGGGGTTGGTATTGCTGGGGTATCTATTCTAAGGTAAGGAATCTAATACTAACCTGTTTCTTTCAGGTGAACAAGTTACTTACCTTTGGTAACGATATATCTGTAAGAAACAGTAGTTAGTATTAGATTCCTTACTGCCCCACCCATCCTCCCCGTTCTGCGAACTGATACCTAGGGTTAAGGACATCCCTTTCAGGGCCCTAGTTTCAAATGGCACCAGTGTTGGTTCTCACATGGCTCTGCGTGTTCTGGCGCAGAAAAGCTGTGTACAAAGAACTGACGTCAGCGCGCGGAGGCGGCGTCTATATACTCCAGCGACGTCATCACGGCGCACGACGCCGACGACGGACGCGGAGCCGCAGGGGATGCCTGCAGACGACGCCTACCGACGTGCAGGGGTACTGCTACGCAAAAGTTTCTGGATCCAGACTGACGCCTGGGGATATTCTAAGGTAAGGAATCTAATACTAACTACGGTTTCTTACAGATATATCGTTACCGAAGGTAAGTAACTTGTTCGTTATACATTATACTGATATAAAATCACTACTCACAAAAATCATTTCAAACCCACAATACTACATGCACTTTTAGATGCCTGCTTATCTCCATTCTAACAAACATACACCCAGGACAGGATTTCAATTAGTCCAATTTTCATTAATAATATACTTCATTAGTAAATCTTTAAAATGATCAAAAGACTCTCTTCATATTCATTGACATTGTTAACCTAATTTTTACATTCTTGGGCATTGGACATGATGATGAAATTCCAATACCTGGAATGCCGCACTACATTTGGGGGCTGAATTTTTTAAAATAAAAACATCTTTTCTGGACACGCTTTGTCCCTGGTGGCCATCTTTGAATTGCTGCGCGCTGACGTAGGTCAGCGTTCCATTCCTTGCACGCCGACCGACCATTGCGGCTATTTAAGAGCCATGGTCTTGACGCGCAGCGGTTTCGCGCAGCGGTCGCGCCAATGTCGTGACGAAGGCGCGTCAAAGGCAAGACTGTCTGCGACCGTCCGAGACCGAACGGGACCTATACCCAGAAACCTTCATTCCTTAAACTTACTATACAATATTCGTCAAACCAGCTACTCCGCTTGCGAGGCAGGAGGGGTACGAATTGTAGTTTAGTATGTCCTTTAGAGGCCAAATCTCTATGTATTGGTTGTAGCTACGGCTTTAATAATAATCCTAGTTCAAACGAGGATACTTGTCCTATTGTTGAAGATTTGAGTGAGCAAAAATTGTTACAAAAATCCCTTAGTAATGATAATAAAATGCATAATTTTTGGAGTATTAATTGTCGCTCCCTTCCAAAATATAAGGAGGACATTTTTAATTTTTTAAGCAGTGAAGAACCTGACGCTATTTTCTTGTCTGAAACTTGGTTGAATGATAGTTCAGGTCTGGATGTGGCATGCGCCCTCCCCGATAACTATAATATAATAAGGAGAGACAGAATCCTTAGGGAAGGTGGAGGGATTGCGATAATTTGTAAAATAAGTTATTCATGTTAATTGGAAGACTTCTCTCTGGCGGATTGCAAAGCTGCCCTTTTTAAACTTTTGCTTACCCCCCAGCTCACTTTATCTGGGACATTGATCTACCAACCCCCTGGACTGGTTGTTTCTTGGGCACCCCTACTCTCAGATATATTGGCGCCTTGGCTACTTAAATTGGCTAATTTTACAGTTTTAGGAGATTTAAACCTTCACTTGGAAAGTACGGAATGTCTAGCAAGTAAGGCTTTGATTGCTGATGTATCTGAGCTGAACCTACCTCTTTGCAATGAAGGCCTCACTAACATTGCTGGTCATGTGCTGGACCCTATTTTCTCTTAACTTGGCTGGTATTAATTGTCCTCCTGTACTGCCTTTATGTTGGTCCGAACATTTTGCGGTTAAGTTTCAATACAGAGGTCCATTGAAATTGGCTCCTCTGTTACCTGGCATACCGGGTCGGACCAGAAACTGGAGCAAATAGGATATAGTAACATTTAACCATTTACTGTTAAACAATGCTCCTTGTTTGAATTCTATATCACTGGCTTAATTGGACAGTGTCTATAAATGGATTGTTTCCGCTTCCTATGCTTGCCTTCCACCCTCTGTGAAGAAATTCAATAACCACTGTCCTCCGACCCCCTGGTTTACAGAGCAGCTAAAAGCTGAAAAAAGCAAGTGTAAAGCTATGGAAAGAAGTTGGAGAATGGATTATTCCCCTGAGTCCAAAAGTATTTATAAAGCCACACTGAAAAAAGACCATGCTTTATGTAAAACGGCACGAGACGATTACATCTCCTCAACTATTTTGGGGGCGAAGAATTGTCGTCGTACCCTATTCTCCATGGTTAAGAAGCTAGCAGGTTCAGGCACGCAACCTAGTCCGCCTGTTCTTGACGAACTACATTGTAACACGCTTGCTAGTTTCTCCATAACTAAAGTTGAACAAATCTACCAGACTTTAGGAGGAAGTAGTGTTACGAGTCCGGCTTTGCCTGTTATTGCTTAGCTACCCGCTGTAGCAGAGCATTCTCTGCTAAAATTAGAGAAATTGGTTCTGTTGTAAACGAATCTAGGACCCTAGCGTAAAGTTTCCAGATTCATGCCCTTAAATAGGTATATATAATCCTATACTTATATAGGCATAGAAATCATTACCATATTCGGTCTAAGCCTTGCAGCCCAAATACGGCATGGCTACTTCCACTAAGTTCCGAGAATCAGCAATGATTTCTTGGAGAAACCCGCCCTCAGCAGCTCGGGACTTCCCCCTGAATGAATATTAAGTTATCCAAGAAATCCAGGAGTTTTTAAAGAATTCAGTTTTTGAATGATGTTATTACGTCCAATCCTTTGTCAAACTCAGCACCTTCGAGGTATAAATATGCCTACATTTGCCCTACCAAACACACAGTGGTTTTGGAGCAGATCGACTAACTACTTGCCCGAAGCCCTGCAGCAGCAACTGCTGAAGGAAGCCGACCCTCCAAAAAGACGCACTGGGAGACGCTGTCCTTTCTCCTGCTGAGAAATCCAGCTCCAGTGTTTCCAGGCTACCCTTGCGGGATGCTGGGAGATCGAGTCCTGAGAGTGACATACAAGACCTCCTTCATTCTAAAATCAAGGTACGGAGCTGATTAGACCTCTTAGAGAATTCTTGGAATTAGATTCCTGGCAGAGAACTCCTAAACTTAAGCTACTCCTCACTTCCTTCTTCCCTCGTTCTAGACTTAGGTTAGGTACACCGGGGTAGGCGTATTTTTGAAGCACCAGTTGAGTACTTTAAGTCGTCGTTTTATCACTGTAAGTATTTTATACATTTTATACATTTTATACTTTTTAGGCAACTTATGGCTTAGTACTGCTTTTACAGTACTACTTTATAATACTGTTCGTATTATATGCACTTTATAACCAGTATCACTATTGTAGTAGTTCATTTCCAATGCTTGAGAAAGAAGACTGTTCAATAAATACCCTTTTATTGAAAACGCCCGTCTCTCTATTTCCTCAGCACCTCTGGTGAAACGAAGCAGGCACGATTGACTGAGTGAAATAGCTGTCTATTGTTTCTGCGACTCTAGAGATTGCTTTCTTAATTATTGAAAACAAAGTTGCCATGTTTATGCGGTTGTCAGAAACGAATCCCTTCTTGTTTATTCAAGAAAGTTTCTAGTGACCTCTGAGCTAGCTGGCACACACTATTAAGTCTAATATATTCGGCAGAGACCTAGTCGACCTCAGTCCTACGTCTAAACTACAGTATATATTATTCCAGTGCGCAGAGCCTATTGGGAATATACGAACTACACTATATGGCGCCCAACGTTTGGTAAGGCGATAATTTAACGCTAAAAGCTAGAGGATCTCAGTTGTGCTTTTCACACAGACCCCTTTTTCCCGTAAAATACTCCAATAGACGTCTGGAGTGGGTAAAAAGTTAAAACCCGCCAAAACTGAGTAGGACGAAAATCTTTGTATTAGTTTCTGGTTTATTCAACATTGAAAGATACAGTGTTCCAAAATATTGTGCACCTAATCTTTGTTTCCTTAAAACTTGTTCTGCAAACTTTAATTAAACAATGTCGAATAACGGTAACAACAACGGAAGCGGTGGAGCTGCAGTAGATGTGAACCAACTGGGTTTAGACTTTACAGAGTTTAATGAAGAAGACGATGATGTTATAATCATCCCGGCAAATATAAGAAAAACCATAACTATAAAACTTATAGAAAATGGGGTATCATCGAGAGGTGAGTAAAGTTATATTTGTGATAGAGGCACATGAATATCGGCAGACAGAGGTATTCTATTCATGGATTACTTTTCCACAAGCAAATCCAGTAACACAAGAGTTCCACTACTACAAAGCAGAGGAACCTCCAGCAGAATACGTTCCTTTCGAGGACGTTGACATTCCACTAACTTACCAAGAGCATCAGCTCTGCTTTAATGGCGCCCTACCACATCAAAATTACATTACCAGGCTCGGTCCACTAGGTAGACCAGGAGCTATATGGCCGGTACTACCCAGCTATGCACCACATCCTGACATTGAAAATATGTCAGATAGAGAACTGTTGGCTCAGCTAAAACAATTAACAAAAGCATGTAGACAATTGGTTTGATTGTCTTGTGGACTTCAACAGTCCAACCAGCTATAGAAATTCCACAGCACACCCCGTATCAGGGGAACACAAACAAAATTACGCCACAGACTATACAATCAGTCATTGGAAAATTACCTGCAAAACGGGAACAAATCCCATTCTTGTTAGCTCAAAAAAATATCCAAATAGAGTCAGTATTTCCTGATAGTACACCTCATGAAAAACACAGAATTCTGACAATCTGTTTACCAATAGCGATTGCACCGCATGTGGAAGACTGTGACACTTGGGGTACAGTCTTTGCTTCAATCTACACAAAACACATGGTGTGCCGTCCATGGCGGTAACACCAGACCTCCTGAGACAGATTCAAAATAAATACCGTCCAGAACCTGCTTTAAATCTAGGTATGAAATTACTGAAAGGTCTCAGCAATATTATTAGCTAACATTAAAGGTGAAGCAGCATCCGTGGCAATCCGCCAAAAATTAAAAGAAACAGATTTAGCAGAACAACCATATGAGCTTGCTAGAATTATCGAAAAATCCTATGAAGAACTAGGTAGGGACAGTTTCGGTGGGAAACCCTTAAAACCGAAACTAACTGAAAATCCTTAAAAAGTTTTCATTAAAAATAATCTCACTTCTCATGAGAAGAAGT
Organism: Lissotriton vulgaris; assembly: GCF_964263255.1. Classification (NCBI taxonomy): domain Eukaryota; kingdom Metazoa; phylum Chordata; class Amphibia; order Caudata; family Salamandridae; genus Lissotriton; species Lissotriton vulgaris. The sequence goes on from NC_141689.1 coordinate 57,734,853, forward strand.
GGTAAAATAATAAACAGACTCCTCTTGGAGAAAAACATTCTCAGTCCAGAGGAAGATCTCCCCAACAGGGAGGCAGGTCTCCCCAAAGTGAGCCTCTGAAAAGAGATATAACCTTAGAAATAGGGAAAATTTGAAAAAACCTGACAGATATCAAGATAATAATACACATCCCTCTCGATCTTTTCAGACTTCCTCGCAGAAATCGGAAAGAGGAAGACGGTCAGAACACAAGGAAGAACATGTCAAGTCCAAAGACAAAGAACCCATTCATCAAAGTAAAAAATCTAAATTTTCCAAAAAGAAGGTAGCAAGCATAAAAATCAGACCTGCCGAGGATCTTGAGGACACAACTCAAGAACGGGGAGTGGGCTCAGACAATGCTAGACAGCGCAGCAGAAGTCACAATAGTTCGCAGGATTCTGAAGGATCATCTGGAGACAGTGGACATGAATGAATACATTCTAGTTGAAACTGCGGACACCAGGGTTAGTGTACCCCACAAGTTATATGAAGTAACACTCCGGATGGATGGGGACATAACTAGGAAAATAAGAGCACTATTTTGGGAGAAGCTTTCTAAGGGCTATGATATTCTTCTAGCTGAACAAGACTGGCCACCTGAATTTGTCAGGGAGTACCCACATGGCGAAGAGATAATTTTGCCAGCCTTCTCAAATCACATTCCAACTCATAAAAAATACACATATGCCAGAAAATGGGCAGTAGCACAGGCTACAGCATTAGATAAAAATCATGTAGGATGGGATGAGGACTCTCCTCGCCACAAAATCCAGTTAAAAAATCAGCCCACTGCACAAAGGCAATACCCAGTTAAACAAGAAGCTAAAAAACAAGTCGGGGAGATTTCAAATCAACTTGAATACCAAGGGGTGATTGAAACATGCACCTCTCCAATGAACAATCCTTTGTTTCCTGTCTCCAAATCAGACAACTCATATCGTCTAGTATTGGATTACAGACACTTAAACTCTTGTTGCAAAACTTTTGCAGTACAGAATGCACATAGTGCAGCACTAATGAATAACATAGTGCGTAAAAAATATAAACGACATTAGACATTTCAAATGGTTTTTTCTGCCAAAACATTTCACCAGAAAGCAGACATTTGACCGCTTTCTCAATAATAGGGACCCAGCGACAATTTTGCCATCTCCCCCAGGGATTCAAGAATAGCCCAGGGTTATTTTCAGCAAAGGTAACAGAGTTACTACAAACATACAATGCTGAGGCATTATCTTATGTCGATGACATCTATCTTATGGACGACGACTTGAACACCATAATAATAATTAAGAAATCACAAATTGCCCACCTCAATGTCCTATTTTTGGGATACGAGTTATCAAGTGAACGCAAAAGCCAGGCAGCTAACTTTCTAGAGAAATGTGCGCTGCTCCAACCTCCAAAAAGGTTGAAAAACTTACAGTCAATTCTAGGTATCCTGAATTTTGGAAGAACTTACGTTCTGAATTACGCAGAAAGAGTTAAACCTCTCTACGAATTATTCAAACCTGATTTCAAACAAATTAATTGGACACAAAAACACACAGAAATTTTGCGTTCAGTTAAATCAGACATATTAGTAAAAACACAGCTAGACACACGCGAAAACGTGCGCAACCTTGTGATCCGAATCATCACAGGAAGATGCGGATTCACATACCTGACCTTTAATGAAGGTGAAACAGTACCAATAGCTTACAAATCACACTTTTACACACAAGCAGAAATGAAATTCACTTGTACTGAGAAAATTTTGACAGCGGTTCAAACTGCAATAGCAAAAGAGAGAGCTCTTGCACAGGGTAGAAGCATAATGATTGTTACACCTGTACCTGCCTTAGAGGCAGTGACAAAGGCAAGCATTCCTAATGCAAAAGCCTTACATCCAAGATGGATACAATGGGTTAACTCTCTTGCTGCAACAGACGTTGAATACGTTTTTGACCCCAGCTTGAAAACACAAGAACTTTTCCAATATGAACACACATATATATATATATATATATATATATATATATATATATATATATATATATATATATATATATATATATATATATATATATATATATTCACTGAAAAAACCATAGGTTAGAGACCATATATAGTTAGCTGGACATTTTATTGACATAAAACCAATGAAATTCCATATATAGTTAGTTGCACTAACTATATATCGCGCACCCGCAATCCACTGCTGATGATGTCACATATTACATCATTCATGACATGGTCAGTGACATCACTGATGACATCACTGATGACATCTCAAATGACATCACTGATGACATCACTGATGACATCTCAAATGACATCACTGATGACATCATCTAGTGTCTGTGTGTTTTTGTAAAGTTTAAATATGTTTTACATATTGAAGAATGAGTGGATGTATGGAAGACTGAGTGTGTGTGTGGCTGGCTGGGAGGTGTGTGACTCTGTGCATATCAATGTGTACTTGTATCAGTGATTGTATAAGAGAGTAAGTATGTGTTAGTATATGTGTGAAAAGTATGGTGTTCTGTGTTTAACTGTATAGATGAGGAAATCGAAGTGTGATTGATTCTTCACAGGACTGACTAGGTGTATGAGTGCATATGATAGTGTTGTAATAATGAGTGACTGTATGTATGCGTGATTGTATGGGTGAATGAGTGAATGTGTGTGTAGACGTAGGAATCAGTGAGTGCGTATGTAGTAACTGGTATTGGTGTGTCATGATGTCATCAGTGATGTCATTTGAGATGTCATCAGTGATGTCATTTGAGATATCATCAGTGATGTCATCAGTGATGTCACTGAAGTATGGTGTTCTGTGTTTAACTGTATAGATGAGGAAATGGAAGTGTGATTGATTCTTTACAGGACTGACTAGGTGTGTGAGTAACTCCATGGATGAGTGGCAGTGTGTGAGTGTCTGCATAGGTGTATGAGTGCATATGATAGTGTTGTAATAATGAGTGACTGTATGTATGAGTGATTGTATGGGTGAATGAGTGAATGTGTGTGTAGACGTAGGAATCAGTGAGTGCGTATGTAGTAACTGGTATTGGTGTGTCATGATGTCATCACTGATGTCATTTGAGATGTCATCAGTGATGTCATCAGTGATGTCATTTGAGATGTCATCAGTGATGTCACCAGTGATGTCACTGACCATGTCATGAATGATGTAATATGTGACATCATCAGCAGTGGATTGCGGGTGCGCGATATATAGTTAGTGCAACTAACTATATATGGAATTTCATTGGTTTTATGTCAATAAAATGTCCAGCTAACTATATATGGTCTCTAACCTATGGTTTTTTCAGTGAATTTTCAAGGTTTTGTAAATGCAAATTCCTAACTATATATGGTCTATAACCTATGTTTTTTTCAGTGAATTTCATTGGTTTTTTAAAAGCTAATATCTATAGCTGTAAAATATATTCTTTATTACGTGACGTATCACGTAGCCACGTGAGACGCCTCATGACGCGTCGCATAACCGTGACGTATCGGTTCTGCAGCGCAAACAAAACCCGGAACGTAAGCGTGCCGGAGCACGCTTACAGATATATATATTTTTTTTAACCTTAATTAGACAAAATCCACACGTGCACATATCTTGAGGCCTTGCAAAGGCACATCAAACAAACAGTCCCTACAATTTTGCCAAGTTTGCTGGAAATCTATTCCCTTAATTTTTTTTTTACTGTTTCTCTTGGTTTTCCCCTTGTTACGCTTACCGGGACGCTACCCGGTACGCGAACCGGACGCTCCAAAAACACAAGATGGCGGACTCCTGTTACGCTGCCGGTTAGCTGCCCGGTTCGTGTACCGGGAAGCGCCTCTACCGCGAAAAATCGCAGGGGACTTTAATATCCCCCTCATCAATCCTAGGGGGTCAGGAGGGGTTTACCTTGCCCCCTTTCCTTCATTTCCCCCTTCTTTTTTCACCACATCTTGTCTCTCGAACCTACCGAGAGACAAGATGGCGGCCGCTCCGGACTGTTTACAATGTTGACAGCTACGCTGCCGGTTAGCTGCCCGGTTAGCTGCCCGGTGAGCTGCCCGGTTCGCGTACCGGGACGCGCCTCTACGGCGTAAAATCGCAAAATTTTTTGCCCCGCGGGGCACTTTAATATCCCCCTCATCAATCCTAGGGGGTCAGGAGTGGTCTACCTTGCCCCCTTTCCTTCATTTCCCCCTTCGTATTTCACCACATCTTGTCTCTCGATCGTACCGAGAGACAAGATGACGGCCGCTCCGGTTTGTTTAGAATGTTGACAGACACCGGAGAGCCAATCAGATTCGCTTCGCGAAGTTCCGTTACGCGTCAGGTACGCGAACCGGGGCGCTAACCGGAGCGCTGTCACAGATATATATATTTTTTTAAACGTTAATTTCTCAAAATCCACCGGAGCACATATATTGAGACATAGCAAAGGCACGTCGGGCAAACCATATCTACAATTTTGCCAAGTTTCATGTAAATCTATTCAGCCGTTCGAGCTAAAAGTGAGTCCAACCGCCCTGTGGAAAAATGAATGGGAAAAACGCGTTTTTTTGGGACCCCCCTTTGTTCTCGGCCCCCCCTTGACGAAACCCCACCAAATTTTCAGGGGCTGCTCAGAAAACGAATGTGCCATTTTCCTGAAAATTTCAGCCAATTCCGTCCACAAACGCCAAAGTTATTAGACATAGAATTTTCAGAAATCCCATAGAGAAAAAATCCTAACTATATATACCCACTGGCTATCGCCAGTAGGTAATATACATATATAAACATATGTAATCTGCATATCTATATAAATATAAATGCATGCATACATATACATATATGCATACATATGCATGTTATTTACATTAAAGTTTTAAAAACACTAATAAAAGCAAAGCTAAAAAGCCACCTCATTACAAACAGAATGGCTTTAACTTAAACGAGGGCGAGATCTATTGCATTTTCAATGCTTGTTTGCTTTGGTTCTATCAAGAAGGCATTCAGATGTGTCACACATTTGCCATAAATTCTGAATGTTAGCACTCTAGTTGCTCATTAGATCACTGTAGTAAAGCTAGTGCTCACCAGGGAAGTCTGCTGCTAATCATGGTTTGCAGCCATTTTCCCGCATTTTTTATCCCGCAGACTTTCAGTCCGCATACCATTATCCGCAAGGTCATTGAGCTCGCATACCATTATCCCGTATTTTTTCAAAACGCATGTGCATTTATCGCGCATGCCTTTACAAAGAATTACGTTTTAAAGGCATGTATGGTAAATGCATTTGCGTTGTGAAAACCATGATGACGAGAGAGGTAAGTGGGTTTGTGTTAATTTTTTCGTGGGTTAGTGATTGTGTAGTGTAGTGTAGTGTTGTGTAGTGTTGTGTTAGTGTAGTGCAGAGTTGTGGTGGTTGTTTAGTGTAGGGTCATGCTGGGGGTAGTGTTTTAGGGTTTAGGGTTGTGTTGTAGTGTTTGCGTAGTGTAGGGTCATGCTGGGGGTAGTGTTTTAGGGTTCAGGGTAGTGTTGTAGTGTTTGCGTAGTGTAGGGTCATGCTGGGGGTAGTGTTTTAGGGTTTAGGGTTGTGTTGTAGTGTTTGCGTAGTGTAGGGTCATGCTGGGGCTAGTGTTTTAGGGTTTAGGGTAGTGTTGTAGTGTTTGCGTAGTGTAGGGTCATGCTGGGCGTAGTGTTTTAGGGTTTAGGATAGTGTTGTAGTGTTTGCGTAGTGTAGGGTCATGCTGGGGGTAGTATTTTAGGGTTTAGGGTAGTGTTGTAGTGTTTGCGTAGTGTAGGGTCATGCTGGGGGTAGTGTTTTAGGGTTTTGGGTAGTGTTGTAGTGTTTGCGTAGTGTAGGGTCATGCTGGGGATAGTGTTTTAGGGTTTTGGGTAGTGTTGTAGTGTTTGCGTAGTGTAGGGTCATGCTGGGGTGTAGTGTTTTAGGGTTTTGGGTAGTGTTGTAGTGTTTGCGTACTGTAGGGTCATGCTGGGGGTAGTGTTTTAGGGTTTTGGGTAGTGTTGTAGTGTTTGCGTAGTGTAGGGTCATGCTGGGGGTAGTGTTTTAGGGTTTTGGGTAGTGTTGTAGTGTTTGCGTAGTGTAGGGTCATGCTGGGGGGTAGTGTTTTAGGGTTGTGGGTAGTGTTGTAGTGTTTGCGTAGTGTAGGGTCATGCTGAGGGTAGTGTTTTAGGGTTTAGGGTAGTGTTGTAGTGTTTGTGTAGTGTAGGGTCATGCTGGGGGTAGTGTTTTAGGGTTTAGGGTAGTGTTGTAGTGTTTGCGTAGTGTAGGGTCATGCTGGGGGTAGTGTTTTAGGGTTTAGGGTAGTGTTTGCGTAGTGTAGGGTCATGCTGGGGGTAGTGTTTTAGGGTTTAGGGTAGTGTTGTAGTGTTTGCGTAGTGTAGGGTCATGCTGGGGTGTAGTGTTTTAGGGTTTTGGGTAGTGTTGTAGTGTTTGCGTAGTGTAGGGTCATGCTGGGGGTAGTGTTTTAGGGTTTAGGGTAGTGTTGTAGTGTTTGCGTAGTGTAGGGTCATGCTGGGGTGTAGTGTTTTAGGGTTTTGGGTAGTGTTGTAGTGTTTGCGTAGTGTAGGGTCATGCTGGGGGTAGTGTTTTAGGATTTAGGGTAGTGTTGTAGTGTTTGCGTAGTGTAGGGTCATGCTGGGGGTAGTGTTTTAGGGTTTTGGGTAGTGTTGTAGTGTTTGCGTAGTGTAGGGTCATGCTGGGGGGTAGTGTTTTAGGGTTTTGGGTAGTGTTGTAGTGTTTGCGTAGTGTAGGGTCATGCTGGGGGTAGTGTTTTAGGGTTTTGGGTAGTGTTGTAGTGTTTGCATAGTGTAGGGTCATGCTGAGGGTAGTGTTTTAGGGTTTAGGGTAGTGTTGTAGTGTTTGCGTAGTGTAGGGTCATGCTGGGGGTAGTGTTTTAGGGTTTAGGGTAGTGTTGTAGTGTTTGCATAGTGTAGGGTCATGCTGGGGGTAGTGTTTTAGGGTTTAGGGTAGTGTTGTAGTGTTTGCGTAGTGTAGGGTCATGCTGGGGGTAGTGTTTTAGGGTTTAGGGTAGTGTTGTAGTGTTTGCGTAGTGTAGGGTCATGCTGGGGTGTAGTGTTTTAGGGTTTTGGGCAGTGTTGTAGTGTTTGCGTAGTGTAGGGTCATGCTGGGGGTAGTGTTTTAGGGTTTAGGGTTGTGTTGTAGTGTTTGTGTAGTGTAGGGTCATGCTGGGGGTAGTGTTTTAGGGTTTAGGGTAGTGTTGTAGTGTTTGCCAGGTGTAGGGTCATGCTGGGGGTAGTGTTTTAGGATTTAGGTTAGTGTTGTAGTGTTTGCGTAGTGTAGGGTCATGCTGGGGATAGTGTTTTAGGGTTTAGGGTTGTGTTGTAGTGTTTGCGTAGTGTAGGGTCATGCTGGGGGTAGTGTTTTAGGGTTTAGGGTTGTGTTGTAGTGTTTGTGTAGTGTAGGGTCATGCTGGGGGTAGTGTTTTAGGGTTTAGGGTAGTGTTGTAGTGTTTGCGTAGTGTAGGGTCATGCTGGGGTGTAGTGTTTTAGGGTTTTGGGTAGTGTTGTAGTGTTTGCGTAGTGTAGGGTCATGCTGGGGGTAGTGTTTTAGGGTTTAGGGTAGTGTTGTAGTGTTTGTGTAGTGTAGGGTCATGCTGGGGTAGTGTTTTAGGGTTTAGGGTAGTGTTGTAGTGTTTGTGTAGTGTAGGGTCATGCTGGGGGTAGTGTTTTAGGGTTTAGGGTAGTGTTGTAGTGTTTGTGTAGTGTAGGGTCATGCTGGGGGTAGTGTTTTAGGGTTTAGGGTAGTGTTGTACTGTTTGTGTAGTGTAGGGTCATGCTGGGGGTAGTGTTTTAGGGTTTAGGGTAGTTTAGTTGTTTAGTGTATGCTAAAGGCATATTCGTTCTAAAAGTTTTCGTTATTTTAATTTGCAGCCTAATAGTACATGCGGGATTTTTTTTGCGGACTGATGGTATGCGGGATTTCGTCATATATTCGCTAATCATACTTTCTATGGCAAAATTAACCCCCTCATTTTGTTCCTTTTTAAATTAAATGTTTTAAGAGTTACCACTTTATTCCAATCAAGATGGCTTCAGGTGTGCCATACCTTTGTAATAAGTAGGACTGTTAGCACTCTAGTTGTTCTTTAGAACACTCTGGGACAATCTGTCATTGGGCTATAGTTGGGCTACATCTGGCTGATATTTGGGCTACATTTGTTTTTTTTTGTCTCTGGTGGCCATCTTTGGGCTACATTGGGCTACATTGGGCTACATTGGGCTACATTTGGGCTCCAACATATATATAGCCCAATGTAGCCCAATATATATTTTTCAAAGTTAATTTTCGTAAAAACCACTGGAGCCTATATCTTGAGACATAGCAAAGGCACATCGGGCTACCAGTCCCTACAATTTTGCCAAGTTTGGTGTAAATCCATTCAGCCGTTCAGGCTAAAAGTGAGGCCAACCGCCCTATGGAAAATTGCATGGGAAAAACACGTTTTGGGACCCCCCTTTTTTCTCGGCCCCCCCGTAACGAAACCCCCCCAAATTTTCAGGGGCTGCTCAGAAACAAAATGTTCCATTTTCCTGAAAATTTCAGCCAATTCTGTCCTCATAAGCCAAAGTTATTTGACATAGAATTTTCAAAAATCCCATAGGAAAAAAATCCTAACTATATATACCTACTGGCTATCGCCAGTAGGTAATATATATATATATATATATATATATATATATATACACACACACTAGCAGCCCATCCCGACCTTGTCCGGGAGCAATCAGGCTTCCCTGACCCCCCCCCGCCCCGACATTGTCCAGCAGCCAGGGACCCCGGCTGCCCCGGCCCGCCCTGACATTGTCCAGCAGCCCGGGCCCCCGTCCGCCCCGTCCCCTGCCTGCCCTGTCTCCCGCCTGCCCCGACCCCCGCCTGCCCCAACATTGTCCGCGGGTCCCCCGGAGCCTTACCTCAGCCGCCGCTCCTCCGTGCTCCTCAGTTCACCGCTCCTTGCCGCTCGTCACTGCTCCTCCGCCTGTCCGCCAGTCCTCACCGCCTGTCGGCCGCTGGTCACCGCTCCTCCCCCGCGCCATGTCCGCCACTCCTCCTCGCGCTCCTGGATGCCGCTCCTCCCCGCGCTCCTGACGTCAGCACGCAGGTCGCTGCTGGCACTACTTCGAAGGGACTACTTTTTTTTTAAGGTACATTTTTTAAATAACGCATATTTTTATAGTTTATATAGCCTATGTCCATCTGCACACCCTGACGATTACAATGATGTATCGAGTGTGTGGATTGGCACTGAGGTTCCCGAGTTTACCCGCCTCAAAGGTTCAAAGTTCTTGCTTTATAAAAGTAGTATAGATATACAGACGGATCAGCACAGCCCGCAATTGGGGGTAAACAAGCCGATAGTGCAGCGTGCGCAATTGTTAAAGGTCGCTGGCGCGAAGGGAAATTTAGACCTATGGTCACTAAAACTCAATCACTCAGAGACTGTACAGCTCAGCGAGCTGAACTACAGGCTTTCAAGATGGCGCTCGAAAATACCGATCGTGAATTCCCCACTCTTATAGTGTGCGATTCGTATTACTGTGTCCAATCTTACAATGAGTACTTGCAGAATTGGGTTCAAAACGGTTTCAAAGACGCAAAAGGTGGCACAATTGAGCATAAAATGCTTTGGGAACAAGTAGTTATTTTACAGAAAGAACTACAAAAGACTCACGTGATTCATACACTGAGCAATCAGAGTGATGGCGTTCACGTTCCAGGGAATTCATTGGCTGATAAAGCCGCAAAGGCAGCTGTGCAAATGACTTCCGTAGCTACAATCGCTCGCTCAAAAAGAGTAATAGACGGTGAAACGCTATTAGTAGTAAAAGCCTCAATGGATGGCAATCGTGCAGCGTTACCTTGGAACTATCCACTCATAAATACATACATAATTGATGCAAACTCCGTTCCTTTTGCTCAAACCCCTGGAGTGGGGGACAGAGTAATTAGAAACTGGAAGCGGAGAGTTTACTTGGTTCAAGAAGCACATATGGAAGAGGGTCTGAGACATAAAGGGATCTTAGAATCTATACTTGAATTAGAAGAGATGTACTGGTGGCCAGGAATGAGTGTGCATATCAACGAATTTGCAATTAATTGCCAAAACTGCAACAGAGATTGTAGTAATGAACGGCCCCAGATACCTGACTACAGCTTAGCCAGCCGGGTACAGACACCCCTGTTAGACAACATTAGACTATCTACCCGCAGGCGTCCCTACAGACAAATGCGGTCCCACAACTACTAGGACAAGATTTATTTGCTTGTGGCCCTAGCACTCGGCTGCCGCCAGAACTGTTATAAAGGATCTGCGAGTCTTTATTGGCACATACGCAATCGGCATGCTGCATTCTGACCAGGGTCCTGCGTTTAAATCTCTCGAGCTTACAAAGAGGCCATGGATAGCTTGGGCGTTGCATTGCGGTATTCTAGCCCATTCCATCCTGAGGGTAATGCAGTAGTTGAAAGAAAAAAACGTGACATAAAGCAATCCATAACAGCTAAGGTATTAGGTTCGGATGATGGGTGGGTCAAACATCTAATAAGTGTCCAACGTAATCTTAATAATCTGCCAAGGAATTCTCTGGGTGGAATCACTCCATATGAACTACTATTTGGTACTAGAATGATAATCGAAGACCTCGATTGCCAAACTTCAGTGGTGGAACAAAAACCCTTTGATGTTAAAGACCGTTTGGCTTTTTTACAGGACTTAAATGAAACAAGAAGAATTCTGAGTAACACAACACAAAAGCCAACAGCCACTGAAGAAAAACCACCTGTCCCAGCAAGACCTGTCTGGATTCCAAAGATTGGGGATCTGGTCAGGAAAAAGATTGTGGTAAGGAAGGAATTTAGGCCTTCGTACAGAAAAGCAGTACCTGTCTTGACAATCCAAGGAACAAGATCAGTAGTACTACTGCCCCTTGCTGGTAAAAGGGATAATAGAGTTGTATCCATCGACCTGGTCAAACCACAACATGTGGCCAATAATAAGTAGTAGGCCTAGTGGACTCCCAAGAAGTAGCAGAAGACCAAATCTTGCTACTATCCAAGAGGTTCAAACTGAAAGACTTATCACCTTTGATAAACCTGCAGTAAGAAAAAAAGGACTATGTAATAATGCCATAGAACTCGTGCCTCTTGAGACCCAAATAACAGTTTGTCAAGAAACACCTGTCTACAATGATGTAGCTTCTGATTATACAAATATGACAAAGGAAGAATCAGCCCCGGTGATTTCAAAGAATCCTGATGCAATTCAAACAATTGACAGAACTGCCTCTGGCTATTTCATCAACTTTAATAATTTTTTTGACGATCCCAGGGAACCTGAAGACAAGCCAGCAAATAAAACTTTCAAAGAAAAATCACAGAACTCTTTCATCAATTTGAAAAAATATATCTGGTTTCACCATGGATTGAATTTTGGATTATATTAGGTGTACTTTTCCTACTGCTCTGGCTCATTTTGGTTTTAAGCTTGGGAAGAATGATTGATGGAAAATACAGTACAATGGACACAGCAAGTCAGTAAATCAACTTGGTCCCAAAGCATGCAAAAATCATCTCATGTTGAAAAAAGGGACCTGTCATCAGTGAACATCACAGCCGTTCCTGTACCTGGTGGTATAGCATGGGACAGAACTGATTATGACATCTATGGCCCAGTGGAACTGCTGAAGATTCAACACCAGTTTAAGGTTTCCTTGAGTGACTTTGTATCACCCAGCACCTTTTCTGATGATTGGGACTTTGAGACTATTGATAATATGATGTCAGATTTAGAAATGTCTGCAAAATGTACTTAATGGGTAAAGAATAGATTATAGACCATAATAGGATACTATATAATTCCAATGTCCAGCCGGACATGGATTTTTTATTTTTAAATATTCACAAGATAGAGTCAAGGATATCTGAACAACAACAGTTGTAGTAGGGCACAATCCTGTACCATACAGTGAGGGGAAGGTGTGCAGAGGTTAAAGGACAGACAACAAATACAAAGTTACAGGCAAAGACTGAGTGTATTGGCCACTTGTAAATCAGTATGTCAAGGTTTTCAGCAAGTATAGCTAAAATAGTAATCACAACAAATTATGCACAATGGTTAATTGTGACACTATTGGAGAAAGTCGACGTTTCGATCCCTTGCTCAAAATTGCACAGGATCATCATCAGGACTAGAACATAAAATTTGCCTGGTATATACAATTAAGGCCTATTAAGAAAAAACAGGGGGAAAAAGGGAATAGTGACCATTAAGAATCACTTTGAAGATTTAGTCATAAACATTAGTTCAACGCATGTGCATTAGGCACACTCATTAGTCGGACTCGAACGGTAGGATAAATATAAAGGCGGGTGAACAGCGTAAAAAGTGTGACAAGGTGTAAAAATAACAGTTGTGACAAGTTGTTTTTTTAAAAGGGGGGAAGAACAATGGCCCTCGAACGGTAAACTGTTGTGCCATGCAGAAGAACCCAAGGGTGATACAGTACGTGACTGTGATATCATATATTTAGTTTAGCAAATACAAGTCTCATTGCTTAATTGTCGGCACATGTTTGAAGTTTAAAAATAGAATAGGCAAGCAATTGGTCAAATAACCTTGAGCGCTAACACACTCTGATGTGACGGAGTGCCCGTGAGCGGTAGCAATCATTAGCTATCTGATGACATCATGTTGGAACATCAATGAAAAGCTGTTTTAATACAATAATAATTATACGATATTGAAAAGCGGCGCAGTGTATGTGCCCACCCGGAGAAAAGTGGAACGTTATGAAACTCAGACAAGGTCACGCTCGGACTCAGAGATGGTCAGTTACGGTTTGTTAACAGACACTAGTGTCAGCAGGGCAGGAGCTTAACAAGGTATGGGAGCATTGAGGTTCAATTGGGTGAGGGAGGGACGGCCAGATCGCACCTCGGTTAATTTGATCGGAACACGCTGTGGGGTAAGGAAGTGAGGGTGAGCATTGTTATTGCAAAGGGGTGTGGGTATAATACGGGTGACACTGCGGTGGCGCCTACCTTGAGCGAGTGAAGTGTGTGCTCCACTGGATCCGTGTAGCCCCTCACTAGTCACGACCAGGTTGGTAAGGACACTGTGGTGGGACTCCTGGGTTTGGCCACGGGTGGTGACAGGCGGTCGAAATGGGTGCCGCTATGGAAGGAAGAAGTTGGGGATTTAGTGCGCTGTTCTGGTAAGAACAGTCACAAGGGTCCGAGATTATTGAACAGCAGCACAATTCTTACCTAGTTTTGGCGTTGGTTAGCAATAATGTGCTACCTTTAGGATTAGCAGCGATGTGCTTCAGGTGAGCCGCATGATGGCAGGCACAGAGTGCAAGGGGCTGGGTCAATGCTTAAATGGACAGGCGCCATTGTGATTGAGTCACGTGAGAGTGAAAATAGAAAAGGGGTTCAACTGAGGGAGTATGTAACGGCCGCCATCTTGGGTATGGTGCAGGAATGAGTAAGGTTGGAGAAGGTCACGCCAGATTGTGAACGAGTAAAGGCTAACAAAATAGATAAGAAGCTAAATCATGGAGGTTAGATGCGGCCACCATCTTGGTTGAGTGAATACAGTATGGATTTTGGATGTATCAAGAAGTAAAGAAGGTGAACCAATATACGGTGACAAGTGACAAATTACTAACATATATACAGTGAATTAACCATATTAAAACTTGATTAAAATTAACAACCAATGGCAATTTCATTCAGAGTCAGGTTCAGGCTCGGAGAGGTGCTCATTACAGCAATAATGAACTGCCAGAAGACTGTGCCAAGCATAACCTGGAGGGAGCAGAGTCAGATCTTTTTTGCTCATAATAAAGTGGTCCAGTCCTCGCTTCTGTTGAGGCCATTTCGGATTGTATCGAACTGGATTATTGTCTTTAGTTCCTCACGATTGAGTAATTGAGCCATATTTCCACCTCTTTGAGGCAGCTTGAGAACTTTCAGAATGTTGCAACGGATGTCGTCTTCGTTGTGATTGGCGGCAGAAAAATGATCCACCAATGGTGCATTCGGTGTCTTGCATCTGATGCGGCTCCTATGTTGGCAAATTCTGGTTTCGGCTTTCTGGGTGGTCTGGCATACATACAGTTTCAAACATGGACATTGTATGACGTAGATTACATTGTTAGTGTTACAATTTGAAAATGCTTGCCGTTCCACTGTGATGTTATTGTAAGTAAAGTTTTTACCCTCTATTGTGAATTTACAAATATTACATCCACCGCATTTGGCATGGCCTTCAATGGGAGTCAATCTCACAAGGGGCCTGCGAAGGTTCTGCAAATAACCTTTCTTGCCACCTGCACGGTGCTCCCTCCACTGTGATAGAACCCATTTCAGGCAGCTATCCAATCGCAGTTACGTTATGTTGAATGAACACAGCTGCTGTGGCATGATGCCAGGAAAACTTTATCTTGTTAGTGTGTCGTCCATGGTCACTTGCTGTATGCATGTATTGTATCCACCACACAAGAAAGACAGTGGGACGGCTTTATGGCCTTCACTGAATATCTCTTCTCTAAGAATTGATACTTTAAGCAGACTAAAAGCCATTCTTTTGCAAAAAACTGTACCCCTGACCTCGTCTAAAGAAACCTATGATCTGCAAGTTGCGAGGACATCTGCAGAGACACATGCATTATTATCAACAAATTGCCCAGTACATTTCACAGAAATGTTAAGTCAAATCTTAAACATGTCTGATACTAGTGGCATCGCACATGTATTTAAGACGATTTTTTCGGGACTGTTAGCACCATTTGAAGCAGTCCTTGGCATTTTTCCAAATTTCGTGCACTCTGTGTTCGGCGGCCTGCCTCTAATAGCAGGAATCCTATTTTTATTCCTACTGCTCCGATATGGCAAATCCGGTCACCAGCGATACCCAGACTACAATGGAAGGAACGCTCCTTGCCATGAGGTATCGTGAAAGGATTACACAGATTCTTGGCTTGGCTTGTTTAAGAGATCTGAACACTACCTAGTCTCTATTGTTCAGACCAATCTGGCAAGATTGCATCTTACCTGTTCTATGATGTCTGCTTAGCAGAGAAGAATACGTGTTAGACATCTGTCTTACACTTCCATCAGTCCTGCCATCGGAAGTCGACGCTTTGCTAGGTCCTATAACGGCTCATGCATCGTGTTGTCCCCAGCGGCTACCCATTCTGATGACGGCATTCATTGAGATCTCACCAGTAAGTCTAACTGAGGGTGAGATACGAGGAACAACAGGCACACAGGTACCATCTGATTTGAACACTGCCAATGCGGCGCCTAGCGCTGACGGCAATAGTTCTCATATGTGCACATTTGACCTGCTGGATCAAGTGGTTCCACTTTCACCTACTGAAGTAGACGATGTCTTTGCCAGCCTAGACGATCTGATGTTTTCTCCTGACACCGAGATTAACTTTTGATTCATGCACACAGTGTTCTCTGTACTATGAAAATCGGCCTTCACTTTTTCAAAACAGAGACTTCTAAACGTTGGAAATCTATTTTTTTCCATAACTAATTGAACTTTTTCTCTCCAAATCATTGAACTTTTTTGGCACAAAGTAATCTTATTAAAGTAGAACTATTCATAGAGAACAAGAAGTTCTTTTTCTTTTGAACACTTATTAGAGAAAATATTTTTTCCTTATCCGCGATACTATTAATATTGATATGTGATGTTATGAAATGGTCTCGACCTTTTCTTCTGTATTATAAGAGCCATTTCATACATGTAATGTCAAAATTCGTTCAGCTTGCATAAATTAGATAAACATACTCTATGCATAGAATGACTTCACTTCCTTAAAATGTGTACTGTAGAAATGCTCATTTTTTTCTCGTATACAACCATTTCAAGTGCATTTTTATGTATTTTGGGGTGGGATTGTAATCACTAGCTTTAGATATGTTCAGTGCTTAAATGTTTCGTAATATCGATTCTTGCCCTTATATAGGTATATATAATCCTATCCTTATATAGGCATAGAAATCATTACCATATTCAGCCTAAGCCTTGCAGCCCAAATACGGCATGGCTACTTCTACTAAGTTCCGAGAATCAGCAACGATTTCTTGGAGAAACCCGCCCTCAGCAGCTCCGGACTTCCCCCTGCTTGAATATTAAGTTATCCAAGAAAACCAGGAGTTTTCAAAGAATTCAGTCTTTGAATAAAGTTATTAAGTCCAATCATGCGTCAAACTCGGCACCTTCAAGGTATAAATATGCCTACATTTGTCCTACCAAACACACGGTGGTTTTGGAGCAGATCGCATAACTACTTGCCCGAAGCCCTGCAGCAGCAAGTGCCGAAGGAAGCCAACCCTCCAAACAGACGCACTGAGAGACGGTGTCCTTTCTCCTGCTGAGAAATCCAGCTCCAGTGTTTCCAGGCTCCCCTTTCGGGTTGCTGGGAGGTCGTGTCCTGAGAGTGAGATACAAGACCTCCTTCATTCTAAAACCAAGGTACGGAGCTGATTAGACCTCTTAGAGAATTCTTGGAATTAGATTCATGGCAGAGAACTCCTAAACTTAAACTACTCCTCACTTCCTTCTTCCCTCGTACTAGACTTAGGTTAGGTACACCGGGGTAGGCGTATTTTAGAAGCACCAGGTGAGTACTTTTAGTCATCATTCTATCACTGTATGTATTTTATACATTTTAGGCAACTTATGGTTTAGAAACCATATCATGCTTTTACAGTACTACTTTATAATACTGTTCGTATTATATGCCTTGTACTTTATAACCAGTATCACTATTGTAGCAGTTCATTTCCAATGCTTGAGAAAGAAGACAGTTCAATAAATACCCTTTTATTGAAAACGCCTGTCTCTATTTTCTCAGCACCTCTGGTGAAACGAAGCAGGCACAATTGACTGAGTGAAATAGCTGTCTATTGTTTCCACGACTCTAGAGAATGCTTTCTTAATGATTGAAAACAAAGTTGTCATGTTTATGTGGTTGTCAGAAATGAATCCCTTCTTTTTTATTCGAGAAAGTTTCAAGTGACCTCTGAGCTAGCGGGCACACACTATTAAGTCTAATATATTCGGTAGAGACCTAGTCGACCTCAGTCCTACGTCTAAACTACAGTATATATAATTCCAATGCGCTGAGCCTATTGGGAATATAGGAACTACACTACAGTTCTTTCACAAAAATGTAGGCAAGCATTAAATCAGGTTCTCCGTGCGACCCTCTCCCAGCTGCAGTGCTCTTACAAATGGAACAGCCTGCTTTAAGAGTTGTTATGGCGCTATTGAATGCCTCTCTTAGCGAGGCAGAGATGCCACCTGTCTGGAAACACGCAATGGTCCTGCCTTTGCTGAAGAAGCCAAATGCTGAGCCTGCTATGCTGACCAATCTCAGGCCGATTTCCCTGCTCCCGATGTTTTCCAAAGTTTTGGAAAAACATGTAAACGCCCAGTTATCTATGTTTGTGGAATCCTCATATTTCTGCATACTTCACAATCGGCTTTAGAGCAGGGTTCTCAACTGAGACTACACTGCTGGGCGTTACGGAGTATTTACGTCAGCGTCTGGATGCAGGTGAGACAGTGGCCCTTATACTATTAGATCTAAGTGCCACGTTTGATACGGTTTCCCACACCGTATTAATAAAGTCTTTACAGGCATTGGGCATCTTTGGATCGGCGCTTAGCTGGCTGTCTTCCTTCTAAGAGAACCATTCTGAGCACCTGGATCACTCCATACAGACCTTCAAGAGCACTTCGGTCCGAACAAGGAAACCTTATTGTTGTCCCCAGGGTGAAGAAAACCCGCATAGGCGGCCGTAGATTCTCGGTGAACACGGCCAGAAAATGGAACGCTCTCCCCTCAAACCTCAGAGCTGAGCCAAACCTCCTTCGATTCAGAAAGTCCCTCAAAACCCTCCTTTTTCCCTGACTCTCTCCGAATGTTTCCTGTGCCCCCCGTTAGGAGTTCGAGGTTTCAGCGCTGGGATACTCAAGGGTGACTACGCGCTATACAAAAACCAAAAATAAATAAATAAATAAATAAATGAACATTCCAGGTGTTTTTTCACTAGGGCCACCTCAAAGTCATACAAATCCCTGCATGGGGTGCCACAGGGCTCAATTTTGAGTCCACTCTTCTTTAACATCTATGTGCAACCCCTGGCAGTGATTGCTGAGGAAGCAGGGTTGGCGTTTTTTTCATACGCCGATGATGCTCAAATCATATTTTCTCTATCGGCTGATGAGACTGGGTCCTTCTGCTCTGCAATTGGGCTTGCGCAATATTGAATCGTGGATGCAATTGAAATTGCTCAAGCTCAATGGAAAAAAGACGGAAGTGCTTATTTTTGGTAAAAATTCTGAACATTGGGGCCTTCAACATTGGCCAGCTGAAATAGGGTCCTTACCCACGCCTTCCTCTCAGGTCCACAATCTAGGCGTTATTATTGACAATAAATTGTCAATGAAACAACAGGCAGTACAAACCGCAGCCACCTGTTAAAATGATTAGAAAAATCATTTGGATGCTCCCTGCTGATACCCAAAAGAAAGTAGTCCAGGCACTCGTAACATCTCGCCTGGACTATGGTAATGTCCTTTTTCTGGGTTCAAACAGGGATCTGCTGCGCAAGCTTCAGGTGGTGCAGAACTGTTGTATGGACTTCCTAGAAGGTCCAGTACGGCTAATGCCCTGAGAGAATTACATTGGCTCAGGGTGAAACAGCGTACTAAATTTAAAGCCCTGTGCTATATGTTTAGAATTAAGATTGAATCAGTTCCTAAATACCTACAAGAGTTGGTACGCCCTTACCTTCCTTCTCACCTGCTAAATTCGAAATTCCCAGGATCAAATTAATGAGATGGGGAGGACGCTCTTTCTCTCTTCTTGGGCCAACTTTGTGGAATTCTCTACCTGATGCGTTATGGAAGGGGAAGTTGCACCCCAATTTTCGCAAGCAATTAAAAACTTGGCTTTTCACTCAACAATTCTAATTTCAGATTTCCAGAGTCTCTTCTGTGGCCTGCGCTGGGAAACCCTTGTTGTGTAGCTGTGCACATTAGAAAAATAAATTAACATAACATAACATACCTAGGTTTTTTTCCTAAGGAAAACCTCCATTGCCTCATCGTTTCCCTCCTAAATACTAGGGACATGCCTGTTCTTTTTATTTTACATTATTATAATTATAAATTTACCTACTGTGTATTTTTTTCATGTTGTTTGAACTTTTACAGAGGTTATTCATGGAAGTGCTTAAAAAAGATGCACGTTTGACTTGTGATATGAATAAAGGTTCAATAAGAATTGAACCAGGGACTTTTTTCAAAGATTATTTAAGGGTAATTGGAAGGTGCATAAATAGGCTATAAATTAAAAAAAAATTACACAGTAGGCCTCTGGGTAAATTTAGAACATTTGTGGAGAATTTCTGACTCTTCCTTAATGAGCAGTGAACAAGAGGTAATAAGGGCTTATAATAATGCAAAGCAAGAGAACAGGTATGTTCCTGGTATTTATCAATCAATCAATCAATCAAAGCATTTATATAGCGCACTACTCACCCGGAGGGTCTCAAGGCGCTAGGGGAGGGGGGGGGTCCGCTACTGCTCAAACAGCCAGGTCTTGAGCTGCTTCCTGAAGGCGAGGTGGTCCTGGGTCAGGAGGAGGTGGGTCTGGAGGGAGTTCCAAGTCTTGGCAGCCAGGTAGGAGAAGGACCTTCCCCCTCTGGTGGCTCTTCGGAAGCGGGGGACGGCGGCGAGGGCGTGACCGGTCGATCGAAGCTGGCGTGTGGGAGCGTAGAAGTTGAGGTGGCTGTTGAGGTATCCTGGGCCTTGGTTGTGTAGGGATTTGTATGCGTGGGTGAGGAGACGGAAGATGATTCTCTTGTTGACCGGGAGCCAGTGCAGGTGTCTCAGGTGTCCGGAGATGTGGCTGCGACGGGGGATGTCCAGGATGAGTCGTGCTGAGGCGTTCTGGATCCGCTGGAGTCTCTTCTGGAGTTTGGCGGTGGTACCGGTGTAGAGGGAGTTGCCGTAGTCCAGACGGCTGGTGACGAGGGCCTGGGTGACCGTCTTCCTGGTCTCGGTGGGGATACACCGGAAGATCTTACGTAACATGCGCAGGATGTTGAAGCACGATGAGGAGACGGCGTTGATTTGTCTGGTCATGGAGAGGGAGGAGTCCAGGATGAAGCCCAGGTTGCGTGCGTGGTCTGTCGGTTTGGGTGCGCTGCCCAGGGCGGGGGGCCACCAGGAGTCGTCCCAGGCGGAGGGTGAAGATCCCAGGATGAGGACTTCCGTCTTGTCCGAGTTCAGTTTCAGGCGGCTGTTCATCATCCACTTGGCTACGTCTGTCATCCCTTCGTGTAGGTTGGCTCTGGCGGTGGCGGGGTCGTTGGTGAGGGAGAGGATCAGCTGGGTGTCGTCGGCGTAGGAGATGATGTTGAGGTTGTGTTGGCGTGCGATGGCTGCGAGGGGGCTCATGTAGACGTTGAAGAGGGTTGGGCTGAGCGAGGAGCCTTGAGGAACGCCGCAGATGACTTTGGTGGCTTCTGATCTGAACGGGGGAGGCGGACTCTCTGTGTCCTTCCGGGGAGGAAGGAGATGATCCACTCCAGTGCCTTCTCCTGGATTCCGACGTTGCTGAGGCGCTGCACTAGGGTACGGTGGCGGACAGTGTCGAAAGCCGCGGAGAGGTCTAGGAGGATGAGGGCCGCTGTTTCTCCGTTGTCGAGCAGGGCTCGGATGTCATCGGTGGCTGCGATCAGGGATGTCTCGGTGCTGTGGTTGGCCCGGAAGCCAGACTGCGAGAGGTCGAGGGATCCGTTCGGAAGGCGGCCAGCTGCTTGATGACTTTTGCATGAAATGGGAGCAGCGAGATGGGGCGGTAGTTCTTGAGGTTGGTGGGGTCGGCTGATGGCTTCTTTAGTAGAGCGCTGAGTTCGGCGTGCTTCCAGCTCTCCGGGAAGGTAGCGGTGTCGAAGGAGCTGTTGATGATGTCCCGCAGGTGGGGTGCGATGACAGCGTCGGCCTTGTTGAAGACGTGGTGAGGGTAGGGGTCGGTCGGAGATCCGGAGTGGATGGAGTTCATCGTGCAGACGGTGTCTTCGGTGCTGATCGGGGTCCAGGCGCGGAGGGTGGTGGTGGGGGGCGGTGGTTCGGTCGTGGCGTGCGTCGGTTGAGTGTTGAAGCTGTTGTGTATGTCCGCGATCTTGTTGTAGGAGTAGGAGGCGAGGGAGTTGCAGAGGTCTTGTGAAGGGGTGATGACGTTGTTTCCGGCGTTGGGGTTGGAGAGCTCTTTAACGATGTTGAAGAGTTCCTTGCTGTTGTGTGCGTTGTTGTCCAGTCGTTCCTTGAATGCAGTTTTCTTGGTGGCGTGAATCAGTTGGTGGTTTTTTCGGGTGGCGAGCTTGAGGGCAGTCATGGTGTCTGGTGTTGGGTCTCTGCGCCAGGCTTTCTCGAGGGCTCGGCAGTTCCTCTTGGAGCTCTTGAGTTCGTCGGTGAACCATGGGGCTTTCTTGCTGCCGGGTCTGCTAGGCGGGGTCCGCAGAGGGGCGAGGTCGTCTGAGCAGTTGCTGATCCACTTTGTGAGGTTGGTGGCCGCCTGGCTGGGGTTCGTTGCGCCGGTGGGAGGGTTCTTGCTCAGGGAAGTCGCGAGCTGGTCGGCTGTGATCTTGTTCCAGCTTCTGCGTGCAACCTGTTGCTGGTGGTGGTGGATCGTGGTCCTTCTGAAGCTGAAGTGGACGCAGCTGTGGTCCGTCCAGTGGAGTCCGGTGGCGCGGCTGAAGGTGATGTCCTTGCAGGATGAGAAACGATGAGGCAATGGAGGTTTTTCTTAGGTAAATAATCTGTGTATTGGAATGTCATCATCATGTTAAATGCGCTAGAATGTAAAAACTAGGTTAACAATGCCAATGAATATGAAGAGTCTTTTGATAATTTTAAAGATTTACTAATGAAGTATATTATTAATGAAAATTGGACGAATTGAAATCCCGTCCTGGGTGTATGTTTGTTAGAATGGTGATAGGCAGGCATCTGAAAGTGTATGCAGTATTGTGAATTTGAATTGATTTTTGTGAGTAGTGCTTTTGTATCAGTTTATTGTATAACATAATATTGAATCACATTGTAAGGAATTGATTGGTGTATATATTTTTGTTTTTTCAGCCCTGATGAGGTCCGGGTTAGGAAGAAACGCATAGGCCGAAAAGATTTGATGAAATTGTCTGAAAAGAATTGATGAAATTGAATGAATTACATGTTCTTTCTTTAATAAATTTGGAAGAAAAATTCTTTGGAACTGAAAAAATGGTCTGTGGACTGGACTTTCTATGAGAAATTCAATAATTGATTGATAACATTGAAGAAGGGGATACGCTACTTTCCTATTGGTATTGTTTCATGTACTATATGTATTTGCATCGAAAGAAAAAATGATATTTACACTAACTACATTATGGAGATACAACATTGGCTATTTAGCTACAAGGTACACCTGGCTGTTGGATTTTTCCCTTCCAATGAGATCATCTAGCAATATAAACAGACAGGTTCTGGTCAGTATACATGGTTACATGCCATTTTTGTTTATGATAACCCATCTGTCTCCCTAAAAACTTCACAGCATGCACAATACTCCATACTGATCAACCGCATTACATCGGGTCGACCAACAAGGAATGACCTCACTCTCTTTAGGGATATTTACCAATACCACTCAAAAATGTATCTAACCTTCAAAATAGACCAAATAATGATGGGCACTACAACTATCATGTTTCTGATGTATCTTTAGTCCAACCTTGGCTTCGTCAAGCAACGAATGGTGCATCTCACACGTAACGTGGGTCAGTGCAGCAGTCTCTGACCTATATGGATGCATTAAAACCAGGCCTTCTCGGCCACAAGCTATGAGACACTGGGAGAAACTAGGCAATTAGCCAGTGAAGGACCTTTGAGGAAGTAAGTGGCTCAGCCATATAGAAACCGGTATTAGGTCTCACACACCTCTTGAAGGTAGGGCGACTGACGACCTTTCAGAACTGCTGCTCCCTCTTTATATCTCCTGTACGGCACCTTCAGAGTGTGACTACAGGGCACCCCGCTCCCGCTTCTGAGGTACACAACACCCAACACGTGTGGCGGAGTATTTCTAGACGTATAGATCTTCTTGATGTTGCTACTGTTTGTCCTGTATATGTCACTCTGAGTTCAAATGATGAATAAAACAGATGGGTACAGCTTGAATGGGAATTTATGAACCTCCTCATATCTGCGAAATTCACACGAGAGAGAGGGATGTATGGAACTCTATCAGGATGCTTATTTAGTGATACAATGAGAAAACACATGCACTGTATGCATTGACACTAATAATGTAGATGAATGAAGGAAATGAAGGAAGGGACGGACTAAATATCAGATGTCCCGACAACTGTTACCTATGATAGCTTGCACAGAGGCACAGAACGATAGTGTGTACCAGTAGTCTCATTTACACACAATACTACTTTCAAGCAGTAGGAGTTGCATGTTGCCACTGACACTTTTTGCCTTAACACAGGGATGACTGCATTGTTTGCACAAAATGAGTATGTCAAATGTATACACACCGTAATAAGGATAATGATGTACTTTTGTTCTAGGCAATCCCACACAAAAGACTACACTCGAGCAAGTATAATCAGTGCCCAGTATTTCACTTAGTTGGCATAATTTAGCTACATATCAATTTCACAAAAAACCCAGGGAGGTTCCACTCCGCAACCCTGATGAACGCCCCAAACCTTTTTTGGGCCCTAGAGTAGTGCTGAAACTTGTCAGGTTGAAACAGGGTCATAGGACCTTAATAGTCCACATTACCCGCAATATATTGCTTTTACTCTCCCCACCTCCTCTGTTAATAAAGGGATACCTTTGAGAAGATGAGGGATTTTAATCTCTAGTGAGATGAAGCATGACACTATTGGAGTGTGTGAGGGTTATATGTAAAAAAAGAAAATGTGTCCTTCTCTGCACTAGCCAAGCAGAGTTACTGCACACATTTGGGGTCATCTACCCCATATCCTCTGTCCCTCTGGTTTGGGAAGGACACGTATGTGTTCTTAGATAGGATACTTTGTTTGGTTAAAACAGATTCACATAGGAGGACGTACCTCCCTTTCACTCTTCTTTAAAGAAGGGCCCTCCCAACCCTCTTGATCCAACAGGGACTCCTTTTTGGATCTTTTGTACACAAAAATGATTATGGATCACCTGCACCAGATGCACAATAGTCAGGCAATTATCCATGCAGCCTTCACAGTGTATTGTTGTGGCCTTTACATCCCCCCCTAGTATGAACACAAGGTAGAAGTTTCCTGATTGCTGACTGGAATTAATCTACCTGTATTTGATGTGGCACCCTGTGCAGTGAACAACACACCGTTGGATGGTACAAGAGATACCCTGAGTGATTCTGCACACTGCCACGTTGACAAATCATGTATTGGACAGCCTCCCGCCCAGTCTTAATAATGCCTATGAGATTGTACAGGAACACAGTTGACTTAGCTCTCGCAGGCCACCTTGAGTAACAGGAGACACCCACAATCCATGTTTCATGCTTTTGGGTGTACATCGTTAAAAAACAACAGTGAGATAGCTGAAATTATGGTCACAAACTCCTTTGGCCCTGCTTGCAGAGAATTGTTAATGCTTAGTATAGTTGTAGTGCCTCGCCTGCTGGTACGCCAACGGCATCTAGTTCATAGTGTCCAAAAGGATTCTATCCCTGATAGATCCATGAGTCTTAACATTCTTGTACAAAATTGTGTGCTGTAGCTGGTCTATGGGAGGTATCTCTATGTAGCCTGCTTAGTGCTGTAATTAGTGAAAGCATAAAATAAAGTTGATTCTGTATACATGTTTGATACCCTGACAAAACTGGACATTGCAGGGCAGCGGCAACAACACATATGTGGTTTTCATGCTAAGCCAACTGCCCAAGTCAAGTGTCACCCTCTTTTAGATTGTACAAGGGGAATCATTGGGCTGTCCTCTTACCCAACTTCTCTTTGTCCTGACAATTTAGCCCATAGTGCAGCAACATTTTCAGGGGCGTTAATAATAATAAGGTACACTGGGTGATGAGGTACAGGTAGTATCTTTGATGCATATGACATGCTGCTCTATATTCAGTCTATCTGCTGGTACATTCCAATTATTTGTGTGAGACAATCAGATTTGCCTGGTTTGTCAAGTTTGTCTATTAACTGGGCCAAGTGTTGTGTTTTTGCCCTCTGTGTGGATTATCCTCTACAAGGGGTGATAGCAGATGAGCATGGTGTGATGTGTGAGCTTCATATTTTTGGGAAATTATGGGTCTGTAACTGATGATGCAACGTATCTCATTGTGTGAATCTTAGCAGGGCCATATCCTCATTACGTCCATAGAGGTTTTTTATGATCATTCTTCCAGTTACTTGCCAAGGCTGTATTTCACTTTCTAAGATGTTAATGCTCCCCTGCATCTCGTGTTTTTGTCATCACCATACAGTGGCTGTGCCTAGTGCCACCTCAAGGGAGTTTGACACCGTGCTTCGAGTGTTGATATGCAATAGAGGCATGATAAGTGTGGCTCTGTGGAGCCTGCATCTGCAAAAGCAAAACTGCCCAGGCTGTGCATTTTAAAAGGAATGTTATGTGGGAGGACCACTGCAATGCCCAGTGTAAAGTGTGCATGTTCTCAAAATGCAGGGCACATGAGAGTGCAGGATCAATGTAGCTCCCTGACGCACAGCTCCCCTGTGGAGCTGACAGCCTGGTTAAAGAGTGTTTTTGGGGTAGGGGGCCTGTGGCTACTGAGTGACATGATCCCGTACTGTCCGTTTCTTATTCTGCATATCCAGGCTCATTTCCATAGAACAATTGCAGTGAAGTACTGACAGCATAAAGAGACACAGGATTGAGCTCAGTGGGGGACCTAATCAGGGCCTGGTAGCACATTTCTTTTGTCCAGTTGCAGGAAGATACTGACGTTGCAGGGATCCATTTCTTGGCACCTGGCACACTGATGGCTGAGATGGGACACATGTGGAGAGTGACAGGCACTGATTTGGTGCATCAGCCCCTAACCCACACCCTGCACATCATGGATGGAATTCTGAGTCTGGTGATCCTATTTGTTGTTGTGTTTGGAGACACGAAGAATGACCCACTGTCACCTGCTCACTAGCTATGGTACACTCATATATTATGAGTCCTCCACGGACAAGCACTCAGAATAGACTAGGCACTAATGATGTACAGTAGATCATGATGCCAAAATCCATTCCATTCAGTTTGACATCTGGCACATGGCGTGTCTCTCCTCAGCTGTTCGACCACGAACGTGTGTGTCCTGCCATCTGTGCATGCAACGAAATGCAGTTATTTTGTAATTGGTATATGTTGCATTGTACCTTCGTTCCCCTGAGGCGTGAGCCGGGGGTTCTAGGCTGCGATCCACCTTTTAATTCCACACTTTTATGTTATATTTGGCAATTTTTGGATTTAAATAGTTGTGCTTAAATTGTCTATTGCGCCTTACCCGCTCACAGCGTGTTATTCTATTTCGGAAATTGGCACTGCAGTAGCGCGATTGCAGAAACGGTGCCGCTATCTTAGGTGGACACCAGGGCAGCGCTCTAGTTGTTTGGCGCTCCCTACCCTCTCCTTATATTATGTGCATATGGAACCGACGGCGCAGCGGGCGCGCCGGCGGCGGCAAGCCCGTCTGCGCCCGTCATCGCCTGTCCATCGCCTCTCACCAGAACCCCTGGTCTGATTCAGCCTCCTTTGCACAAGTATGATAGGGAGCAACTCATGAGTTTAAAACCTACTGCGAGAGTCTGTGTGGAGCTGCCATCCCAGTTAGGTGAGTCAAGTCTGAGGTGTAAGTCCTGTGCCTTTTCTACATGCTCTCCTTCTGGGGTTCGGAATACTGAAGTCCTAGGGACACAAACGGTGTTCACTGTTCTACAATTAAATGAGCACTCTCTAGTGAAACATCATATAGAAGTTCATTCGTTACTCACCGATGAAACCCCTGATGTCCTCTTTGTTTGTGAGATGTGGTTGCGGGATGATATGGTGGGGATAACTGGTTTATCTCTTCCAGAAGGATACCTGATTAAGACCCTTAATCGCGACTCCAGGGGAGATGGGATTGCTGTTATATATAAAGCTCTGTATCCCTGCACCTTTACGGCGGAGAAGTTATGGGGCTGTGAATGTGCACGCTTTAGACTAGATATAAGCCTGCATTTCACCTTTTCTGGACTTTATATCTATCGCCCTCCTAGTCATGCTTCTAAGTTCAGTGAAGCCTTGTTAGAGTTAGTGGGCTCATTGGTGCTACAATCTGCCAACTTCTCTTTTTTAGGTGATCTAAACCTCCATTTTGACCAAACACTGGACCAGGCCATCTGTAACCTGATAGCTGACCTAGCAGCTTTCCAACTGGACTTATTGGTAAGGGATGCCGCTCATGTCACAGGACATATATTGGATCCTGTTTTCTCCAACATTCCAGCTGTTCAGGTTGATCAACCTATACCTATGGGCTGGACTGATCATTATTTGATCAAAGCTAGTTGGAAGATAACACATTCCCCAAAGTCTAATAGGACCGCTTTGATGTTTAAAAGGCCTTGGCATAAACTCAACATAAATGATTTCCACGCCTATCTGAGAGAGACCTTTGTTGAAGATTTTGCTGACCCTGAGGTTGCATATACTGCCTTTTGCGACTGGATTGGGGGGGGGGGCTCGACGCTCCGATTCCAGCTAGATGGGTCAGAGGGCGTAGTTCGATCTCCAATCCTTGGTTCTCTGATGCCCTTAGAACACTCAGAAAGGAGTGTAAAAGAGCCGAGCGGATTTGGAGAAGGAACCATGAAAATGACCTTAAGTCTGTATACTTAGCCAAACTAAAACACTACCATAAAATGATTTGTTCCACACGCGCTAATTTTTATGCTGAAAAAGTCAGGGATAGCTCTAATCAGGAGCTAAGGAATACTAAAACTTCAGTCTCACATGTAAATTCAGCATAGCAATGCGAGGAGCTTGCTCATTTCTTCCTGAACAAAGTGCAGAAAATCTATGCTACTTTTCCCCAGTGCTCCTCTGCACCAGGTTCTATCACGGTCAGAGAGGGGATTTCTACTTTGACCACAATACCTGGGATTTCGTGCAATGAACTTGTGAGACTTTGTAGAAGGGTCAAATCGGGTTCTCCATCTGATCCTATGAGGCCGGCACAGTTTCTGGATTCTATGGATCTTGTTCAGAAACTTTAGCTCAGATACTTAATTTATCCTTTACCACAGCCATAGTAGCGTCGGCCTGGAAACAGGCTCAGGTCTCTCCTATCATTAAAAAGCCTACACTTGATCCCTCTCTGCCTGAGAGTTTTAGGCCGATCTCCTTGCTTCCATGGGTTGCTAAATTAGCAGAGGCTCATGTGAACAAGATGCTGTCTCGATACATGACCCTTAACAACATTCTGGACCCGTCGCAAAACGGCTTCAGATCGGGTCATAGTACCGAGTCTGCCTTGTTGACCTCCACCGAGTACTTAAGAACTACTCTCGTTGCCGGTCAGAGTGCAGCGCTCATATTATTAGATCTGGGCGCTGCCTTTGACACGGTGTCTCATTACATCTTGTTGTACCGTCTGGAGGCAATTGGGATCATGGGTCAGGCCCTGGAATGGTTCCGTGCATTTTTGACGGACAGATCCTTCTGGGTCTCGGCACCGCCTTTTCTATCTCAAGCCCATTCCATCTGCCAAGTGGTTCCGCAGGGCTCTGCGTTGAGCCCGACGTTGTTCAATCTTTTTGTTCAACCTCTCGCGGCTGTGGCAAGAGAGTGGGGCCTAACGTTAGTATCGTATGCTAACGATACCCAGCTGATTGTCACCTTGGCTGAAGGCCCCTCTGCCGCTGCCACCAGGTTCAGAGATGGTATGACTGCAGTTGCCCAATGGATGGCTAAAAACTGTCTTCAATTGAATGCCACTAAAACTGAGGTGATGCTGGTAGGGAAAAACATCTCCCTTTGGAACGAACATTGGTGACCAGCTTCCTTAGGCATTATGCCTGCAGCCAAGCCAGTGGTCAAGAATTTAGGAGTTTGGCTGGATGCAGATCTCAACTTTCAGTGCCACACGAAGAAGGTGGCAGCAACATGTGTGGGCCTGCTGAGAGGCCTTCGCCCTATTTTGAAGTTTTTTAGTGCGCCTGTCCGACAGCTTATCATCCAGGCTACAATTTTATCGCGCTTGGATTACGCTAGCGCTCTACTTTTGGCCGCAAATAAAGCTGAGATTTTACGACTCCAGCGAGTTCAGAATTCAGCAGCCCGGGCTCTTGTGGGACTTCCACGCAGATGTTCTGCTAGAGCCACTATTAGAGCTTTACACTGGCTGCCGATTCAAGCTAGAATCCAGTTTAAGGCACTTTGTCTGGCGTTTAAATTTTTTAATGGTTCCAGCCCTGAGCTACTCTGCCCTCTTTTAACTCTGTATACTCCTCAGCGTAACTTGCGCTCCTTGGGTCCACATTTGGTAACTATACCCAAGTTCAGACTCTACCGTGTAGGAGGACGTTCCTTTCCACTGCTTGCGGCCAAACTGTGGAATTCCTTGCCTGTATCTATTCGCTGTATGGATGAATTACTCCCATTTCGGAAAGCCATTAAGACCTATCTTTTTCCTCTGATCTAAGGTTCTATCTTCTCAGTCTCACCATTTTCTGTACAATTAAACGGTCAGCGCCGGGACGCCCCTTAGCTGGGGCAGCTGTGCGCTTTAACAAAATTTTAACATAACATAACATATGTTCTATACATGGCTATATGCTGCAAACATGTGTTACTGAGTTAGATGTGTACTTGGCCCAGTGAGGAGTTGGTTCAACCGTCTTCGATTGGAGGGGTTGCAGAGAGGGATATTCCTGCAGATGATGATTTTGAAGTTATTCAATGAAAGGATGGATTTGTAAATGATCATCACACATCAGGCACTTTGCATGCATTGTTGGCCCACTGTAGACCCAACACTGCAACACTTGTGTGCAGCAACTTGCTAGTGGTGTAAGGCTTAGGCTACTGCACAGTGCACGTAGATAGTTGTATCCCTCCACAGGATACAATAGCAATTCAATAGGACAATTTTTTACATGAAGAGCCACTGGATGGGTGTTGGACTTTTTAGGTTGAAGGTCACTCACACGTGGTCATGGACCTATCAGGCGTGTTCCAGACATGGCTAATTGAGGCAGCTGTCTGAATGACATTTCCTCCTTTCTTCACGTGTAGGGGTGTTTTTTAGAGTTATTATATGCTACAATGTCAACTGTTACCAATGGCAATCTTACTAGAGGTCCCAGTCTCACCCCCATGTGTGGCCTGAGATATATGTGGGTTGCTGCCCTTCTAAATGCCCATGATCCCTCTGTGAAGTTCTGTCTTGTTATGTTCATCATGTTGTTCAATGTTGTACCATATGCTCCTGTTGTTGATGAATGTTTGTTATGGCCATCTGACCAGATCTGCATTGCCTGCTTAATGAAAGATGATTTACATTCATCCCAATTTGTGTCCAGGACGTGATAATGAGCTGATAGTGAGATTATAGTTTGGATATTGAAATGTCTTGTGACCTGTGTGCAGAGACATTCATTGTGCCATATGCCAGCAAACGCATTTCCCTTTCCCTGTCTTTTGTATGTGAGCCATTGTCTTAGTTTTGAGATGTGTGTCTTCCGTTGCCAAGGTCTTGGATGATGAACCATCCTTTGTGTGCCTGCAGATTTGATGCCTGCTCAGTGTGGACTGTTATCACTTTGTACCTTTTTGAATGTCCCACTCCAAGTGGGACATTTTGATACCATGTACTGACTATACAGGAAGGTATCCTATCCCATGCCCTGCTGGCTGGCTTGAGTGAACAGTGGTGGGTGAATGGCTCAAATCCACCACAAGTATGTAAACTTGGCCCGCCAATGCATCGGCGGTGTGCATGTTATCAGACCTGTGTGCATTCTGGGGATTGTAGGTAAGGGATTAATCTGTCTGCTCTGGATCTCTACTGGATCCTTCACATGTTGTTATTCATGACACATACAACATCCCAATCTGGTTCTGTCTTCTTATGATGACTTGGATACATGCCCTGCAGTGAGAGTGGATGTGGTCTTTGGTGGATACCTGATCAGACACTGCTGTACTCATCAGGACACAGAATGTTGGGCTGTGGGATTGGGCTAATGGGGGAGAGGCAGGCAAGGTTGGACAGTAGTAGTCAATTTGTTGTTTGGAGACATACATTGATCTGTCAACAATTTGTGCGTCAGGTAAAGTGAGGTGTGAGATAGTAAACAAGATAGGCCTAGGAAGCATAGTATTGGTGATTGGTAGATCAGCCATATCTTTTGACTTTAGTTTCCTCTGTGGTTTATAAATGTTGGTTAATTTCTGGCTATACATAGTAGGTAAGGCTTCTTGCTATGGTGTTTGGGAAATGACAAGGTAATTAGGATGAATGATGTCTCTTCATGCAAAGTGCCTACCTATGACTTGAGATGTTGTAGTCTTTGTATGCGTTTCAGATATTTGGATTCTTCCTGGGAAAATGATGCAAGTAGGTGCAGGCATGGTGCCAGTGCATATGTGTCAGTGGAAATACTTTTGTGAGTACATTGAAGTTCTGCTGCCCTGTGCTGCACTGTGAAGTTTTGTTATGTGCTGTGGTTTACTCATGTATTCATTTTGTTATACATGCATATCTGTATCTATGGGCATTCCTGTTCCATTGTCAAATGTGTGTTTCTCCTAGTATTTTCCGGTCTGATGGTACATACCTGATTATGACATTCCCTCATTTGCCATGCACACCATTGTATCGGAACAGTTTTACTGTATTCAATTCTGCTTCATAGTTACGTTGATCTATGGGGGTAGTTGTCTAATAAATATATGATGTTACAACGCAAGCAATTATAAAGCATGCTTTTACAACTCAGTCTTTACATCGTCACTACCATTACATCACATGATTTTACAACGCATGCCATTAAACTCATTTTTCAAAACTACCATTACAACGCATTCATTTACAATGCATACCATTACAACGCATACCATTACATCGCTTAATACTTTTAGGGCAACAGTAGGGTAAGTATTGGATAGTGTAGGGGTAAAAATTACTATCCCCACTCCAGTGGGTGCAACAGTAGGGTAAGTGTTGGATAGTGTAGGGGTCAAAATCACTGTTACCACTCCAGTGAATGCAACTGTAGGGTAAGTGTTCGATCGTGTAGGGGTAAAAATTACTATCCCCATGTACCCCAAACCCATACCTACCCTAAAACTAAAGAAATCTCCATTACTTACCTTATAATGTGTTGTAGTGGCATTCGTTGTAATGGTATGCGTTGTAATGGTAGGCGTTGCAGTGACATGCGTTGTAATGGCATGCAATATAAAGGCAGTTGCATTGTAAAGGTAGGTCATTTTAATGACTGCATTGTAATAGATATTTTCCGTGTGTCTAGCTTACCGACGACGACGTTCGCGTCAGTTGGGGTTATAATATTCACTGTATACACTTGATTTGTATGTATATTTAGAAAAACATTCCTTTATAATTCTCACCCTTGACAGACAATTCCTCTAAGTGAGAAAATTCTACTTCTTTTCCAGATTCCTTTATGCTGCCAAATGGGTATTACAACGTAGACACAGATAGTTAATGAATGCCAGCTGTTAAGCACTACCAGGAAAGGAATTCCATATCATTTATCGAAGACAGAACTGTCCCCTCCAGTTGTATCAAACTATATTTTCAACACAGTGGGACAAATTGGCAGTCTATGCCTTTTATTATGATGTTTTTTCAGAATACATATGTGTATTCAGCTATGTTGGATATTGCTTTGAGGTGCTAATTCGTGGTTTGGCGTTATACCAAGAAAACGGCTGATCTTGCTATCCATGTCAGACAAGAGTGACCAAAGTTTCAAAATTATCACTTGTAATCAGCTTCATGGCGATGAAAGAAATTTCTGACAGTAGAGAAAGTTCACCAATGTCTTTTCAAACTGAGGATGTATATTTACAGATATTGTACTTCAGTGATTGATAATACCTTACTTATTGATCCGTTGATCCTGTATCCTGAGAATGAAGAATATTTAAATATCATGTGGACCAAATGCGGAATGAAGGTGTCTGTGTGCAATAGTGCAATAAAATATTCAAGAGCATTGTCTGTGTGGGAGAATAAGTGATCGGGTGCTTGATGTACTTCCTCATACTAGACATCCTTCCTCAAAAGCCCACTTACTCTACTAGATGTCCAAGTTATGGTAGGTGATGTGGTGGTGTGGTATTCAATCTTTGCATCCCTTGGCAGGTAGAAATCTAGATATCCTATGGTTTGCTGTGTCTCTGACAGAGTGTTACAGCAAACAATGCAAACATTCTCCCCCAGTCAAAAGATCTGGGTTAAATCCATCGTTCTTTTGCCCACAACACCACCACATTTTGGATCTAGCCATATGCAAATCAGTCTTGACCCTGTGCCCCATGGGAACAGTCCAGACCGAACTGCCAGGCCAGGTCCTCCCTGGACCGGAAACAAGCATCCTGGGACTGGTTTTAGGGTTTGTCACCCTTCTTCAGCCAGGCTAGCTTGAATCCAGTGGCACAGTGGGCAAGGGACCCACGTCTGGGCATACCCATCCCACCTAGG
Source organism: Lissotriton vulgaris (assembly GCF_964263255.1). NCBI lineage: Eukaryota > Metazoa > Chordata > Amphibia > Caudata > Salamandridae > Lissotriton > Lissotriton vulgaris. Next base: position 57,768,688 of record NC_141689.1, read on the forward strand.
GCGAAAAGTGTTACAGCAATTGTTCTTTTTGCATTTGTCACCCCGAGTAGGACCGGTATGGTCAGACATGAGTCCCGTGCTCTCCATGCCACTGGAGTCAAGCTATCCTGGCTGATGAGGGCTGAAAGCCCAAAACCGGTCCTAGGATGCTTGTTTCCAGTCCAGGGAGGACCTGGCCTGGCAGTTCAGGCTGGACTGTTCCCATTGGGTGCAGGGTCAAGACTGATTTGCATATTGCTGGGTCCAACCTGGAATGGCATGGTAAGCAAAAAAAGCGATGGATTTATGCCCAGATCTCTGCACTGGGGTGAATGTATGACATTGTTCTGCATTCTGTCCATCAATTGTTCTTTTTGCATTTGTCTCTGGCAGAGAGCATCCTCAAAGTAGGTATTGTGAGGTATTACATTTTGGCAAATTCATCTTGCATTTATTTCATTTCTTCAATTGAACAGAATAATTTTTTTGTCTCTAGTTGCTAGGTGTCACAGGGGATTACAAAGCAAATTATAAACAGGTGACTTTTCAGTCCCTAAGTACCCTTTAATTTGGCTTCACCATATCCTGTTGCCCCTTTTAAGCCCTTCCCTACACAGTTGAACTTTGAAATATCCAACACAGAAATTAGCTTTCCTGGTCACAATTGCTGAATACCGAGCAGTGGGTGTATGACAAGCCTGTTCAACTTCTCCACTCTTAGAAGTTCTCAAATACAAAGTGACAATTAAGTGAAACATCTTCGCAGCCCAGGTTATACCTTCAGCGATCCATCTTATATAAATCATTTAATTACCTGCATTTGTCCCACCTCCTTACCCTTCCAAGGAAGAGGAGACATTGTGTTTACTCGTTTTTAGATAAATCTGGAGTCACTCTGTTCGTAATAACTCAAAGGGGCTTATTCCGATGACGGTGGGCCAGCCAGTGTCTGGCTGTTGGTGGCGGCCCCACCCACATCTACAGGAGCTGTCTGACTGCCGTATTCTGATCCAGCGGTCAAAGGCATTAGGAACGACCACTGCTTTTCCAATGGGCTAAAGGATCACTGCACCAGTGGAGGACCGTAATCCCCACAATAGGGGCGGCACCTGCACAGGTACCACCCTAGGCGTTACAATGCCTGTTTTCCTCTGCCTTTTCATGGTCTTCCAAGTGCCATGAAAGGGCAGATGGAACATTAATTTGGAGGGCCGTAGAAGGGCCCCTGTCCACCCTGGGCCTCTGCTATGGAGCCTGGGGGGCACAGGTGTGCCCCCCCACACATCAATGGCAGTATACCAGGCACCACGTGGTGCATGGCACATGGTACCTAGATGTGTAAAATATGACTTTTTCAATTGCAGCTTGTACTGCAGCCCTTTCTTAAGCCGAAACACAAGCTGCAAATGGAAAATGTATATTTCTGTCTGCCTTGCTGGTGGTCACATTGGAATACCAGGAGTGGAAATGCCGACTCGAGGTTGGGCGGTTCCACTTCCACCGTGATGTTGGTGCGATGGTACAGAATATCCTTTTTACAAGTTATTTCACTACAGTAATATTTTTCCTAATGTGACGACTCTCACAGATACCTTAATGCATTTGCATACCTCTTGATGAGGATGTTATTTCTACTTTGCAACATTTGATGACATGAACCAGTTTTTTTTTTAATTGGTGAATTTTGGTGAATTTTATTTTTTTAGGTCTTAGTAAATTAATAAGCTACTACTTAACTACCCATCAACGTAGCAATACCTTATCACCTTTCCTTCTTTCTCTTTTCATCCTTTCCTTTACCTTCATCTTTTCTAACAAGTACGACTGATTGGGTCCTTTTCATAGTTTAGAAACAGACATATGTTAATATCACTGTGAATTTGTTCCCTGCAAATTGTATTGAGTCAATTCAAATAGTTATTGTTTCATCGGTATCAACAATAATATAGATATGGTGGTAAGAATGTATCAATGATTATCAACAAAACTTTATTGTTTATCTGTGATATGAATACAAAAAAGGATAGTTTATATCCATACCATCTTGGCCAATGGTCCTGAGTGGAGCTTAAAATTGCTGTCCTGCTATCATGTATTTTGCTGGTTTTTGAGAACACTATCTATATCATGTTTTGTTTCTAAATATCTACACCATATACACGAATTTAGTCATGTGTTGTTTCTGAGACCAAAGTCCATGCATAGGTTGTTTAGATGTTTAGTTGTTTAATTAAAGCGGTATATCAGGTTGGAATGGAGATTATTCTTCTACCAATAGAATGTAGCAACAAATTGCTAACTAGTTCAGTTGTAAATATGTCACGATAGGAATATAATAATAGTAATACTATGTTATGATTATGTTTTACAGAACTTTTTGATGGTTAAAGTCCTGATGAAGACATATTGTATATGTCGAAACGCGTCGACCGGATGCCATCTAACCTCTTTTTAATCTGTTTCATGAATACATATGTATCATTTTTATTAACTGTGACTAATGCACTTACTTTTTATCTCTTTTTTATCAAATTAAAAAATAATAATTTTTCTAACTGAACTAGTTTGTTTGTTGTATCTATTGTGTTTTCCCTCAGTGTATGCCTGGGATTGTTATTTCTCACATATTGTTTACCCTGTCCCAGGATATCTATCCTCATCAGGGGGTCCTTGTTACCCACAGTCCTAGGTCCAATCATGCCATATATAGACGGCTCCAACCAGTCCAATCTATATATTTAATCATAAACATGAATATGACAAAATCCATACATATTTTATGTTTCATTGATTCACTCCAAACAATACTCTCTTGTCAGTTAAAGACCAGGGAGAATATTTATGAACCTGTTTGCATTACTCTTGCACTTACAACATGTTGCAGGAGCGACGCAACACCTTAAATGCAATTTATAAAACTATGCAAGACTACTTTGTGGGGCTCTGAGTGGCTCCATGAATCTGGAGTAAAGCAACAACATGCACATTGCTGCAATGAATTACTTTGCTGGGGAGGCGTTCCATGAGTGTTGCATGGTGTTCTTTCCCACTCAACTCCCATGGTTTTTGATGCACTCTCAGATGTACCAGAACTGATGAATCTGGGAATGCACCAAAAAGATGCACCTTCCCAGAGAGGCATAACCAGGAGAAATATCTCTGTTTCTCCTTATTAATTCCTCTTTCTGTCTTTGCTGCATTCTGCAGCACACATGGAAAGAGGAATTTGACTCTTAGGATTGTTTTTGTGCAAGAAGGTACCTCTTCCTGCACAAAAACATTCACCATGATTCATGTGCTCCAGCCCAAAAGGAAAGGCCGGAATGCCCTGTATTGGCTTGAATAAGGCACATTACTGCCCTTTCCCTGTCATGCACAAACTCATAAATCTATCCCCAAGTATGCAATTTGTGAGGAACTATTTGATTATGAACAATTAAATATACCAAATCTGTGATAATCAAACATCCAATTGTTAATACTGGGATCTCTTTTAGGGACATTGCCTCATGGACTTTTACTATACCAAGCAACCTTAATTTGAGGAATGTATATAGAAATCTCAAAACCTGCCCTGTTGATGCCTCAGTGCATTTTTCTTTGGTGAATATATATACAACAAAACAAATGTCTGGTTCCAAGTTTAAATTATTTATTGTTTTTTAAGAAATAAAAAAGAAAATGGTTAAATAGGACAAACCATCAGGGTGCAACCGCTTCTGTCCCTTTCGGATAGAGAAGATACCCACTGAGGTAGGGGACCAGGTGTAAGATGGTTTAAATCTTTCATTTCCTTTCACAGAAAAAACAGCTGGCTGGCTGCAGTCTGGTATCTGGCAATTATGGTCAACGATGGAATCTGCCAGAGTTGTGAAGTCGATCTAAGGACATATTACTAAATTTAAGTCCCTTGTTATTTCTTTATCACATTTCTTTTTCATAGGACCCTGAAATAACTGTAGCCAAGACTCCTGGCAGTCACAACTGTGCTACTCTGCCTTTGAACCATCTGATGCAACCAAAACAACCCAATTATGAGCTCTTAATAGCAGTTGTCCTCTCAGAGTCTAACACTATCTCTAACACACCCACAGGGCTAGTCATTTCAACTTGGATGCAAAATTTCAGAAAACACAGACTGCAATTCCTGAAATATACTTAAGTAACATACAGAATGTCAATCAAGAGAACCATTAAAAACACATAATATTCTAATTCACCATCCACAAAGCTGAAATATCTAATTAAACTCACAATATCCCAGAAGCATCTTGTCATTGCTCAGCATTTTCTTGGGATTTCCCCCTGGCATGCCACACATGCATAATAGGTGGGGGTATTCCTGGGAACACCCTAATATTCAGTCATGGAAACACAGGGATGCCCCCAAAAGTACCTGGAGGGCCTCAGAGCCACCTTACTTCCCTCACTGACTAGCCATTCCATATTCAAATGTCAAGTTTGCTAAATTACTCTTCTGTGATCAATGTGTGAGAAGCTGCTAGTGAGGTTGGGGTCACCACATATCAACTTCAGACTCCAAGCCATACACACTGTATGATAATAACATTGAGTTTGTAGATAAAGCAAATGACTTAAAGATACTGACAGTGGGAATCACAAACATTCTGATATTAGACTAACAAAATGCAGAAGAAAGCACATTGAAGAATACAAAACACATTTTTATATTGTAGGAATATTGCAGCCACATATATTTTTTTAACTTATGGGAATTGTAACATGAATCTTGCATATAAATTTATACATTGTTGTACATAGTATTTTAAAGAGCTATCAACACGTATTTGAAAAAAATACCCTATAGTTTAAAAAGTCACTTAAAACAATATTTCTGGCTATACATTTCTCCTATCCACCAGATTGTCTCTTGTGTTTAAATTGGGTCTGAGCAGAATTATGTAACACTTGGGAAAGAATATACAGCCAAGCAGTCCAGCACTGGAAGCCAAGATAGCAAAGATCTCCACAGCCACCATGTACCTGCCCTTAGTACTGAGGTAGGCTGGGAGGAAGGACACCCAGACACTGCAGAACACCAGCATGCTGAATGTGATGAGCTTGGCTTCATTGAATCTATCAGGCAGGTCCCGGGCTAGGAAGGCCACGCTAAAGCTCATAAAAGCCAACAGGCCCATGTATCCAATTACACTGTAAAAAGCAGTGGTAGAACCCTGGGCACATAGCAGGATCATCCTGCCGGTTTCAGACTGTGTGTCAGTGTCTGGATAAGGTGGTAAGGTAAGCAGCCAAGTGGCACAAATTACTAGTTGAACCATCGTGCACAAAAGGACCATAGAGGCAGATACCCGGGGTCCTATCCATCTGCTTAAGCTGCTTCCTGGTTTTGTGGCATTAAAGGCAATGACCACAGTGATGGTTTTTGCTAATACACAAGATACAGCAACAGTAAAAATAATCCCAAATGCACCTTGTTGGATCAGACAGGTCCATGAGGTAGGGCGTCCGATGAATAGGAGGGAACAGAGAAAGGCCAACATTAGAGAGACAAGAAGGGTGTAGCTGAGATCTCGGTTATTAGCTTTGACTATTGGTGTGTCCCGGTATCTGAGAAAGATTCCCAGCACTCCAGCTGTGATTATAGAGCAACCAATACATATGGAGACTAAACTCACACCAAGACCATCAGTATATGAAAGATGGACCACATCCTTCTGCGAGCAGCCGTCCCTCCTTATATTGGGCCACTGTTCATCGGAGCATTTTAAGCAGTTTTCCATGTCTAAAAGCAAAAGTATATGTCTCATTTGTAATAGAAATAGTATCATAACATTATTTTACTGTTTGCTCTATAACAAGGGTTTATTATTGAATGATAAATCAATGTATAAAAGTAAATAATTGTAATATCTCCAGAACTCTAGGGTAAAGAAAAGCCTCTGAGCGACCATATAATAAGCCCAAATTAACTTTGCAAATATTAATGGAATAAATAAAAATACATGTGCGACTGAGACTGTCATGGATTAAGAAAAAGCTGCACAACCTCCAAATCAAGTAACAATTTAAGTTTCCATATAACATGTACAAAAAAATGTATAATTTGAGGCCATGTTCACAAAAGGTTTTTCCTCACTTACTTATTCAAAATGCTGTTTGTGATTTATAAGTACACATCCATATGATAGGATCAACATTCGTTATGTGCAAATTTGATAGGATGGATTTATATTTGCCATTCAAAAACTCATTAGCAAGGCAGAGAGAGCCAATTGCAGGTAGATGCAGTGAGTAATTATACCCACCTACATGGGGATGTCTGGGGGTCCATGGCACCCCCTTTCTCCCCTCGAAACGGCAGTTATTGAGAGGGTCAGTGAAAGTGTGCCACCATTTTGTGGCACACTTTCAGTGTTACTCCTAAAGGTATGTTTGTCTCTGCTCCCACTTTAATAATACAGCAGGGGCACAGACGCAAAAAGATTCCCTCATTTGCATGATCCATGCAAATGAGGGCAAGCCCTATTGAAATGCCGATGGTGATACATGTGTGACAGCTCTATCAGTATTACAGAAGGGGACAGACAAACGTCTGCGGCCCCTTCTGTAATACTACGCTTACAGTCCATGGGCGAACCATTTTATAGTTAAGTTAGATATCACATTTAGGGTTGTTATGATCATAGTTCATTATTATCAGGTTTATGGTGTTCAAATGATACTCATATTTTATTGGACCCTTGATTAGCGGTTCAGGCAAGTTTTGACAGTCTACGCAAGTACATTGTTGTAGCAGTTCACTCTTTTATTTGTTTTATGTAGCAGAAATCATGTCCAATATAAGTTCACACTCGTGTCCAACACGTGTTTTGTCTATTGGTATTCACACCAGCAACTTCTTCAGGGCTACAGTTATATTTCATATCGGTACCTTGACATAGGTTTAGAGAACATCGTACTCTTTCCCTTTATCATCTCCCCCTCATTTAATATGAACTCCAAATAAGGACAGAATGCCTTATAGGCACTGAAGGCCTTATAAGGACTGATCCTTTTTAAGGACTAAACCTTTCACCTAGTTTCATGACGAGGGTGGGTTGCCCGATCAATGTTGCTAAGATGTCATCCTTAGCACATATGAAGAATTTGAGTACACTCTCCCATGCGAGTCATACTTCACCTCTCCTATCTAGGCACAAAGCTTTTATCCCCCAACGTCATCCTCATACTAAACAATAGGTAACACATGTACATAGACTATATAAATACAGCACCTCTTGCTATCAGTAAGTAGGAGGGAACCGAGACTTCAAGGCTGACACACTGACCAGACACGCTGCGGCTCCAGCATGCCATCGCTCCAGCTGACAGTGGTCTAACCATCCCTTGCGGAGTGTCCAACTCAAGTTTAGGACCAAGTCCGACACTCTCACTGTTCAAGTTTGGGGGTTTGACTAAATCCTAGTGGGATTCTTAGCTCTTGGATTCTAGACTAGTACACTATAAGACTCTTAGGCATATTAGCTCTTAAGCACCTACTCACATGCTAGGTGCACTCAGGTACATTTAGACAGGCATCGTAGGAGTCTGTACTTTATTTTAAAAATGCATTTTATATTCATGTATAGGGTCATGACTATTGAAAATGGTATAGCTGTACTATTCCTTTTTTTCACTGTACTGCTGATACTATATCTCTGATACTGTATTACAATGGTACCAGCACATATATTTTATATGAGAAAAACAACGGTACATTAATTATTTTTATAAACACGCTCAACTGTTTCTTATGTGTCTCTGAGAGCTAAACAAGAAATCACAAGTGACTGGGAGAAAAGTAGTATATTGTTTCCACGAGTCTGAGGTTATTATGTTCTGAAAGTTGCACAAACTAATCTCTCTGATAATAGGAGATTCTAGTAGCACTGTGAGCTAGCTAATGCGAAAACAAGGCTGACATATTCGGTGGGGGTGTACAAACTCATTTTGCCACCCAGCCCACAGTATATGTTATCGGTAAACAGCGTAGATCCTGCATAAAAGGCTACTATTGGAACTACACTACTACAAGAGGAAGACAATATTCTCACAATTGTCACTTATTTGCAGTTCCTAAATTTGCTAATCCATAACCACTGTGAGTGTTTGTTGCACTTCACTTGATATCACCAGTGCAAGTGATATTGTTCACCACGCTATCCAATACTTTGTGGGATAGTGCTCATATGAAAAGACCAGTAGAGCTCCCTCAGTGAATGTACATACAGGATATTCAAAGTGGAAAAGAAAAAGAAAATCAGTCTTGACATAAGTAGATAGCATAATTATATTATCAGTGTCTCTCATATTCGACCACAAACGGTGATACTGATATCTCCAGTCTCCTATTTAGTAACTTCATAGTAACTTTCCCTAAATGTATAATTTCAAGTAAGTAGTCAATTCAGAACAAATGTAATTTGAGACACTTCTCAGACCCCAACTCTGTAACTGGGTTCCCAGCCAAAGCATTTAATTAAACCATCTGTTCCTGTTTTCCAAACGACTCTTGTATTTTGTTTTTTCAAGGTGAATGCTCATTTGAGCAACAGTTTTTCATGGTTTATGGGCTTAAGAGAATGAAAAAACAACTTCATATCAATTAAGACATTTGCTCCTTTGCCCAGCGGCAACACAGAGTCGCTTTTCACTTTCAAGAAGCCATTGAGAAATAATTGGAAACATATTCAAAGTATGACATCCTTGAACACTGCCCCAGGCCTGCTCCATTGGTCTCACCTATAGTGGAGGTGCCAAAAAAGGACAGTGGAGATGCGGTCCACATCTGTGTCGATATACACTAGGCTAACAAAGCAATCTGGAGAGAAAGACATCCTAGTCAACACATAGTGGACATGATCACTCAGTTAAATGCAGCCAAAGAGCTGGAAGAGCACTGTAAGTACAATACTACTTTTTTGACTCATGTTGGTTTGTTCAGATACAAAAGGTTTAGTTTTGGAGTGTCATCAGCTTCAGAAAACTTTCAAGATATTATACAATGAATAATTCAACTGTTACACATGTTTTAAATACAGTGATGACATACTGATATTTAGGACAACATAAAAGGAGCATGACAATGCTCTTACACAAGTGTGGCAGCTACTTACAAATGCAGGTTTTAAAATATGAGTTTCACAAAACCAAACTTAAGTTATATGGGCGCATGGGGGAATGGCTCCTGACCCAGACAAATTGCAAGCGCTGTCATCTACTTGTCTCCCTTGAGATGTCACTTTGCTTCGATTCTTTTTTCAGGCATGACCCGTTATTGCTCAAGGCTCATTGGTGACTTTGCCACAGTGAGTGCTCTGGTGACAGACTTCACAAAACAAGATGTCTTCTTCCAGTGGTCATTTGAAAGTGACCAAAGTTTCAAAGACTAAAACATGAGATTGAGAATGCAACTGAAATAACCTCATTTGACCCAAAGCTAAATACTGAGATCACAGAAGATACGAACCCAGTGTGACTGTGGGAAATCCTTGCCCAACATAATGGTCATCCCAATGCCCATAGACTCACAGAGGCCTATGTCAGTTGAAGGCTGACTGACACAGGACAAGCCTATTCTCAACCGGAGAAGGAGAGTCTGGCTATAGTGTTGGCCTGCAAATATTTTCATTTGTTTCTATTTGGAAAACGATTCACTATCATTACAGACCACCAAGCACTACTCACTATTTTTAGAAAGCCGAAAAGTTCGACATCCAAAGTATCTGAGGAGTACATCAATTTAATTGTGAAGTCCAGCAGGCCAGCAGCGCTATCTATGAAACAGATTATTGATGCTACCAATGCTGATGAGATTATGCGTATACTTAAGGACATCATTTTGACTCAATCATGGAAGAAAAGTACTTGCCTCTTTGTTGACGATTTAAGTTTCAGAAATTCTAAAATGTACAGGATGAACTCTCTGTTACCAGGGAAGGTGTTGAATTGAGATGTAATACTTGAGAGTCTAAGGCAGCAAGTTATTGAGCTAGCTTATGAAGGACATTGTGGCATTGTAGCCACCAAGAAAGCTTTGAGAGATCGAGTGTGGTTCACAGGTCTCGATGAGCGAGTTGAGAGGTGATTAAAGAGTGCCATCTTTGCAAATGCCTTTACCCCTAAGTAAAGCAGAATCCATTGACATTGCTTGACCTTCCTGCTTATGCCTGGGAAGGAGTTGCAGTTGCTTTCTTTGGACCCCTAGGGAATAGACATCATCTTCAATGGAGGCGTTATCATCAATAACTCATATCCAGGTCATTGAGTGGCTGAATTACATTATTGCAACATGGGGTGTCCCCACCAATTTTAAATCTGAAAATGGTCCACTGTTTAATAGAATTCAATGAGTGTCTGGTCAAACTCAGTGGCAAGACATCAAAAGAGTACACTTCTGTGGCTTCATGTCAATGGTGTTGTGGAATGATTCATGATTACCCTCAAAATGTTAATTCAATGAGTATCAATGGAGAGAATGAAGCCCAATCAGGCCCTGTGTCAAGCAGTCCTTGCTTGTCGCTCAACTCCTGTCTACACAACTGGTGAGAATCCTGCCATCTTGCTCATTTGAAGAGCCATTAGAACCAAACTACCAAAGTGGACAGCAGACCGATAACAGAATGGTAATGAGGTTTGTGTCACGGGCACTGCTCAAAAGCGTAAATTGAAGATCTATGCCGATCGGTGCTAACAAGCTCAGAAAACTGCCTGAGATGAATGTGACTCGGTCCTTGTCAAGCAGAAGAAAAAGCATAAAGCAGATATCCCTTTTGCTGTAGATCCTCTGATGTTTGTGATGTGTAAAATACACATGGTGATGGAACATCGTCCCAGAAAGTCCATCACCCAGGGCTCAACACACTTTAAGCACCTTCCTTGGTTTTTATCAGCTCCTGCAATCGTGGATGAGGAGACCCGATCTAATGATCAATATCAAGAGTCAGAACCTGAACCATCGGTGCCACATTGGAGTGAATCTCAACTACCTCATACCACTCATTCTGGCTAATTAGTGCAAGTGCTGGGACAATGTATTGAAGAACTCTAATGTGACTGTTGTTTCTTCTTTTTATTTAGCAAAAGGGGAAAGGTAGTGTTTTTAGACTATGTGCACTAGGACCCTGCAGCTCTGGACAGATTCCACAGATGAATTACGTAACTTGCTGGGAGTTATGAAGGTGTGGTTAGTAATGGTTATGACGTTATATGAGTGCAGTGTATGATTGTATGCTGAGGAATAAAGACATCTGTTACAGAACTACGTGTGTGACATATTCATTTGCAAGCTTCTGGGCGCAGGAGGATGCTACATCTACATGCTTTTGATGGTTTCAAAATTTCCTTTCTCCTAATGCAATGAATTACGTTACCTATAGTTAGCCGTGTGTGGCTATATTACACATGCCGAGGTTTGTGTTTGCGGTCCATTAGACCATGTATAAAGCAGAAGGACCTGTTTGATTAAAGTACCTCCATATTGGATTTCGCAATCATGGCCAGACTGTCTATTTTGTATTTATGCTAGGCCCAGAACTGAAACAGAACACTATATTTTGTTATATTTTATGTACTCACCTAAGGTTGCAGTCTGACTTGCTAAGAAGGCACATTCCATTGTGCACACTTCATTCTGCTCCCACGTACAGACATGATGAAACCCAGCACTGTATACTTGTATCTTTGATGAGATGTTCCCATCTGGCATGTGTTAGCTCGTCTCTTTCTGTTCTCTATTGTTCATGTTCAGCCCAGGCCAATAACTTTGCATGGTGTGTGTGTTTAGAGAGGGCTGGGAAGTGCTTTTTACTTCCAGAATGCAGGCAGGGGGACTTTAGGAGCCCTTTTAGAGAGACAGACAGACGGATTTAGAGATGCAAGGCTGCAGAAGAGTTTCAGACTTTGACACAGAAATGAAGGTATAGCAGAAGTGATTTACAGATGTAGTGAAGGAGAGGGCAGACCTTGATGGAGAGCAGAATGTAGGCAGACATAGGCAGATTAGATTAAGTTTTAGTTCCATTCTGACTTGTGTTTTGACTAATTGGCTTTGCCAAGGCTTATTTGTTTGATTCTTTGTTTCTCTTCATGGGAGATTCTGCAATTAATAATCATTGATTTGGACTTTGCTAATTCACTCTTGCTGCTAGGACTCACAAGGAGATCTGACTGGCCTAATTTTGAGCCCTATTGTCTTAGAATAGGAATTCTTTGCTTTATGGAACAGGCTTTTTGCAAATTATGATTTTTTGGGTTAACTAAATTTTTCTGTTATCAGTTCTGTAACCTGATTGATACCTGACTGCTGAATGAAGAGTCAAAGATTCCTAAATTTTGATTGGAAAATAAATCCCTTTTGAAATGACGCACAGCTCTCATTATTGGCTAAAATGTGTATTAGCATTTTATGAATTGCTTATGTTTATGTAGAAGCTCCCTGGTCATAAATGGTGGCAAAGCTCCATTGACCTTTAGCTGAAATTAGGGTAACCGTAATCAGAGGTAATGGTGCCACATTCCCCAGATTTTCCAAAGCGACATTACATTTGTTGTAGAAAAGTGAACGGACCAGACTTGGTTGTAGGAGTTTAAAATAAGAAATTTGCCAATTCTTTATTTGTGATACAGGTCTAGCAAGAAAACAATTGTTTTGCAAAGTAAAAAGGACAGATTACTGTGACAAAAATGGCCCAGCCTGAGATAGCTGTAGAATTCTTTTACACATTCTGTTCTTTTCTGTCTGCTGTTGTTCTGGTTGTGCTGCTAGATGGAGGAAAAGGGAGGGAAGGTGTCATTTAGATTTTAGTGGACATGACTGGTGTCCCAAAGGAAGAATGTTATTGTTTATTTACAGATTTGTTTTATTGTGTGTTTGAAATAGCAACTTGGTTTTAGATATTGGGAAATGATTGGTCTGGATTGTTTCCTACTGTAGTGTGTTACACATAGTACAGTGCTATGTGTGTAGTGGTGGGTGTTTACTGCTGCATTAGTTTAGCACATGTTCTGGGCTCTATTGCTCCGATTGTTTGATTTAAAGTATTATTTCCCCTTGCTCAGGTTTATTAAGTTGTAAAACTAGTATTCATGGCACCATCTTATTATCGTCCGCCATTCTGCTCTGTGGTTGAAAATACGTTGCTATGCATTTTACTTTATCCGCTTGGAAAATGCTTGGATGAGGAATACATTGTCAGTGCTTCTGCATATCTTTCTTATGCACCAGAGCCTTGCTTATGAAAGGGAACATTGTGCGAAAGAAGCTTGCTTATGAGACTGAAGCTCATGATACAGAAGCTTGCCTCCCTGACTCATCCCTCCTCTTCTCCCTCCCCTGGCATTGCTGTGTGGAACGACCTTGGCACCCGATAGTGTGCTCAGACCATTCAGCCTTGAAGGTCACCAACTGCCTCTGCTGTGTGTAACAGGTCCTAGCTGGATTTTTCCAGCTTGGGCATGTCTTGGGAAGGGGAAAGGCGATGAGAAGATTGGATTCTGGCAGATTTCATAGGCCTTGTTGTTGAGAGGCTGGTACATCATAACAGTCCCACTATTCTTGTAGTGTTGAGAATTTGTGACTGACCTGTGTGCAGTTCAAAGGTAAAATGAAAAAGTGACTTTCCTGTTGTCTGTTGCTTTGGCTAATTTTATGTTTCTCTTGCCGCCCGATTTCTTTTTCCTGTCGCTGATTTTAAAGAGCATTCTTTGGTAATATTGTTTGTAAAAGATTTTATAGCTCTATTCTTTGGAATGGCATTTGCTGTTAAGAGATATTAGTGCTGCTGCGTTTTTAGGGCCATTCAAAATGTCAGGGCATGTACGCACAGTCTAAAGAACTTAAGGTAGTTATTTGCACATAGTTTGAGGTGCAGCAATAAGTTGCAGGGGGGTACAGTCCAATAGTGTTGAACATAATTTTCTTGGTGTAGTTTTCCCTTGCTATTTAACCCCCCCCCCCATGTTGTTGCTGTGCTGATTTTCGTTTTTTGCTAAGGTTAAATGTTTTTGACATTTTACCACTGCAGGTCAGTGTTACAGTGCAGATGTTTCTGCGTAAATTCATATTGTGTTAGGTTCTCCCTGATTTGCACAGTGGCTGGTGCTTTTACTAGTGGATCCCTAGTAAAGTGCACTGATTGTGCCTGAACTGATCAATACATAGCAACTAGTAGGTCAGCAGCATTGATTGTGCCCCCCACAAGAGCGGCCCAGAAAATAAATATATATAATAGGCTTGCTAGCACAGTGCCTGTGCGCAATTTGTTCATAAGACACCCCTGTGGTGGGCCCAGGGCCTACCCGCTGGGTGGTGTGTTGTGTGTGTGTGTTCTGAACTGACGTATGCTGCTGTGTGCTAATGTGTGCTGTTGTGTGTTGGTGTGTTTAGCGTGTCCTGGTGGCGAAAAAGTATTCTTTTTTCCTTTTACATGGGGTAAGTATATAATTTATAGGGGTGAGATAGAAATTACGAATAAGCTCAAAGTTGATACTATATCTTTCATTAAGGATAGGTTTTAAAACATGTACTTGAAGAAGGCACTTTTGGTAAGTGGCTGCTTTTGTCCGACATTTTTTGTGCGTTTCTGTCCTTTTTGTGGTTTGAATTGTCTGGTTTCAGTGTGCAAGAAGAAGAGGATATCCATTTGGTGTAGTGTCCTGTAATGGTGTCTTCCTTGCGTTATTGTGAGTGCAGGCACAAGTCTGCTTGTGCCCAGCTACAAAGAAGGTGAATATTGTTGACAGGAGGCGACCTGCTTAGGTCATCTGCTATCGAAAGGGGAAAAGGAGACTAGCTCCTAGGCAAATTAAGGGTAAGCACATTAACATTGCATTAGGTGCATGGGTGCATGAAAGTAACACATTGCATTTTTCTTTGGTTTAGTACTTGGTATATGTATTGTTGTATCCTTTTTTTCTTGGCTTATGTGCTTATTATGTGTATTATTGTGTACTATTCTGCGTGGGAAGTATGCAGGGCAGCTTGTTATTGTGTGCTTTCTCTATATATCTCTGTCTCTTGAGCCTGCCCTGAGTTGTCTAGGAATGACCGTGGGACAATCGGTTGGGCTCGCTTTAGTCATTCATTTCACAGTATGCTATGAAAATGTTCTTGAATATATAGAGACACAGCACCTCACCAGTGCACGTCTGAATTGGCTATTAGATAACACTGTTTGAGCAAATTGTCAGGTTTAACCAAATGAATAAATCAATGCGACATGTTACTGCTCCTCTTTTCTGAAAACTGATGATGGATGAGGATGAAAGGACGGGCAGACTAAGACTGATGTTTCCCTTATCTGACCCTAAAGGGGAACTAAATGTTGGTGGTCTTTTGTTTGAAAATTCCCAGGTGGCAACACCATTATTTCAACACTACACAAAGTCGCAGAGGTATCATGAGTCCCTTATCAGTTGGTCTGCATAATTGAGCTGATAGTCCTTATTAGAGTGGGTGAATAGATTTGTTCCCTTTATTTGATGTTACATATCACAGATCGTGAAAGGTAGGATTCACAGAGTTCACAGTGTTAGGCATACAATACAGATCTCTGTTACCTTCACAGTTTTAGGGTTTCCTGCTACACCTATAACATGAGAGCATGGTCAAAATGAAAATATAGTTGTTCTTACGTACGAACATTAATTCTAGAAGTGTCTGAAGTCCTGTGCAGTAGTGAAAGGTTCACAAGTAGAAGAAGTGTTACGAACTATAATATAGGAATACCCAAATGTAAGGATTCAGAGTATGCTCGTATTGTTTTTCTTTTTCCTTCAGAATTTAGTAAATCAATACAGACTTCCCTGGCTGCTTGTGATTGGGAGAGAAAATTAAATGGTTTAAAGTTTTACCCTTGCCAGCTCACTAAAAGTTCAATTTATACTCGCTAATAGGTACAGGGCATTTTTACTTTCAAGATGGAAGATAGATGACATGGTTCTTGGATGTCCTGCTAATATATGGGGTGTCCCGAGACTAAAGCCGTTTTCTGTTGATTGATTATTTGTATGCCTTGTCTAAAGATCTTCGTTTTGTTCACTAATAGATATCTGCTGCCCTACAACCATTGCCAGAGGGGCCCGGACATCAGGTATAGCCTGGAACACACAGCAAAACCTGCTTGGAGTTGAAGTGAAGGAAAGAAGTGTGTATACCTGCCACTGCCATACAATTAGTGGGATTGTGGACAAGGAGAGTCTTGTTCCTTTTTCTGATACCTGGTTGAGGTGGGCGCAGACTGACAAAGATAGTGAAGAGACTGTGCTAGAGGTGACCCCCCCCTGAAATAAGTGTTGCCTTGGACGCACTGAATCCTGACCATCAAGCCCCCGAATCCAACTGAAAGTGAGCCTGCACCTTTGTTTGCTGATCAGGAGGTGCTCTGGCGTGATAGGTACAATCTGCGGGCCGGATGAAAGAAAAGTGGGCCAGCAGGGCAGTACAGGAGTTAGGGAAGGACTTGAGTGCAGGATAGTGCTTCTGGTGCCTGTTAGACTAGAGTGGCGAATACTGGTGCACTGCCTGAGGCACTGGACAGGATAGTTGAGGGTATTTGCCCCAGATGGTAATTGCTCTATCCTGAGAGAAAGGCTTTGGGTCGTGATGGTTTTTCTGAGTTGCAAGTTGTGCAGCTCCACCGTGGGAGAAGTGATGACTGATAGGAGACTGCCTGTGAGGCTCTGACTGACACAGGGAGAAGACTCCACTCTGGCTGGTTGTACAGCGGCTTCCACTCCCCAAGTACTTTTTTAGCAATGTACCCCTTTTGTTTTCCCATTCCTGAGGAAGAGCAGCCCTTTGTGGCTCCTTGCCCTAATTCCCAAGTCCCCGTTTGGTTCTTCTGGTCACCAAAAAGAAAAAAAAAGAGATTGTTTTTGTGTTTTCCCTGGCAATGAGCGTTTTGATTGTATTTTTGTATCATTCTATTTCCTTCATGAGAAGTGTTCTGTGCATCCCTAAGTTCCTAAAGTACAGGGTGGTTTTTTTGTGATTATGATTATTACTTTGGCCCCCCACATAGGAGAGCAATGGAGGACACAACGTGGTAATGTAGTTACCCAGATTGGTTTACCTTTGATCTAGCTCTCCAGCTCTCAATAATGCATTTAGTCATTCTTGTCCTACAAAGAATGTGAGTATTAGGCCGGGACATTCCTTGATAATTAGTATGATAAGTCTGTTTTGTATTCAAATGTATTTGATTTGTTTCTGAGATTAATTTTTTGTATTCTTTAACTCACTCTTCCCAGTCTAAAGCGATTTGTGTTTTTGAAAAATGCTTTATTTGTTTTAAACCTCATGATAATAATATTAATGCTTTCTGAATTGTAAGATTATTGTTTTGTTTCTGTTTTTCTGGCAATATATTATGAATTTGTAATTCTGATGTTGATTAAAAATACAAATATTTAAAAAAAAAAAATCAAATGTATTTGACGTCTCATCTATGAATAATGCTTAACCTTAGTTATAATATGTGGTGCGATAAATAGACCGTTATCCCCAGCTTGTTGCATTTACTGCATAAGTACATTAACTGCTCAGGAAAGGATGTACATACAGTACAAGTGAAGATGTTCAAAGGAGACAGAATGATTGTTGAGCGCTGATGTTCATCTCTCTTGAGTCAATATGTCTTTTATAGTTTTCCTGCCCCATGATTATGAAACTTGGTGTATTTTAATGTATTTTGACTATGACACTGTTGAAGAACAATGGTACACCAAGAACATATGCCTAGGCCAGTTGAAAAGGAGGGTGCCTTACATCCAGACGATTATATGCCTGATGCTATCTTGTTTTCCTTTCATGATTTGAGTGACCATGCATTTCCTTCCTTTATTCTAGAATGGAAAGACCCTGCCTAATAGCTAATAAATGCTTTGATTGTAAGTTAACCACACAGGCTAATAGGAGGGTATGATGGTTTCAAAATGTCCTTTCTCCTAATGTAATGAATTTTGTTACCTATAGTTAGCCGTGTGTGGCTATATTACACATGCCGAGGTTTGTGTTTGTGGTCCATTAGACCATGTATAAAGCAGAAGGGCCTGTTTGACTAAAGTACCTCCATATTGGATTTCGCAATCATGGCCAGACTGTCTATTTTGTATTTATGCTAGGTCCAGAACTTAAACAGAACACTATATTATGTTATATTTACTGTACTTGGCCAAGGTTGCAGCCTGACTTGCTAAGAAGGCACATTCCAATGTGCACACTTCATTTTGCCCCCACGTTAAGAGATGCTGAAACCCAGCACCGTGTCCTTTGTATCTTTGATAACATGTTCCCATCTGGCATGTGTTAGCTTGTCTCTTTCTGTGCTCTATTGTTCATGTTCAGCCCAGGCCAGTAACTTTCCATGGTGGGCGTGGTTTGAGAGGGCTGGGAAGTCCTTTTTACGTATTGTAACCTGTTGGGAAGTCAGTCCCTCTCAGCGTCCATCTTAGAGTGCAGGTCTGACTGGGACTCTCTCTACAGAAATTTACTAATAAAGCTGGTTTGAATTCTCTACTGTCTGACTGACTCTTCACTGGGGAAGGCATAGAAGGGGTTATGGTGAGAACCTGCGTGGCCCTAGAATTGTCACGTCCTTCACTTTGAAACAGTGTTTTGATGTGTGAGTACATTGCTTTTACGTATTCTTTAGAATAGTTAGGAGAGAAGCCTTCTGTGCTGGTTTGATACCCATTAGTCCGTTCCCTGATGAGATTATTGATTTGTTCATGAGTCAATGGGTTCATAATTTTTCCTCTTCCAAGCAGGCCATGGTCAGTACATTACAGTACAGTAAGGTAGTGAGTAATATGTGTCAGTAAACATTTACTTTGGGAGATGTATATTTCTAAATAATACTGGCTAAAGTGCTTAGCTATCAGGGAAAAGTTGTACAGAGGTATCTCCTGGGAGGATTATACACAAGTTACTATATCTTCAGTCTGCCTAGGGCACATTGATTGCGCTAGAGTTCACCAGGACCCTTAGTCTCTTCATATGTTCTGGCTCAGGTATATTTGGCTGTATAATTAATCTCTTTGTCTGCAAATTCATGTATTCAGTATTTTTCATCTGCTAATGGAATTACTCAAAGAGGCCAATTTCCATCTAAGATAGACTAAGATCATACTACACCAGTGTGTTCAGCAATACTAACACCTTGGATGTATACCTGAATGCCTCCCACACAGTTCCATAATTTTCAGCAGTGACCATATTATGATCATAGTATTAAATGATAGCAATAGCTATGTTGGATAGAAATACTGTGTCCAACAAGGACTCAAAAGGAAATGTTCATTAGAACCAGGATGGGTGTCCAGAATGCTTAGTTATACTAGCACAGTGGAAAGGTCAGATTGTGTGTAACCCAGGTTCATTGCACCTTTAAACATCAGGATGTAGTCAATGCGAGATTGCACTGCAAGCACAATATAATAGAACATACATTTTTTCACTGTAGATTTTCTCTGCCTCCATATGTCCATACGTCTAATAGTTGATTTTGGTTGAGTATTTGATTTAGTTTACAACTTGTTGCGTATAGTTTTCTATGAGAGTTAGAGTGCAAGATACATTTGAGACCCCTTCCCCCCAAACAAATTGTACTGACCCTTTGAAGGTAGCCACATATTTGTGGGGGGAGAATGGCCCTTTATTGGAAATAAGGGCCGTTCTCTCCACCTCAGTCTCATATAATGCAACCACATATATTCTGTTGTGTTTCCCTTTGGACTCAGAGTAGCATGACTCTGGCATGAGAGATGAACAAGGAGATGACTTTTGTGCCTCTAAACATAGGCTCTTGACTGGGAGTGAGTGGTTGAAATGTTTCAGTACTCCATCCAGCATAATGTCGTGTTTGCTGGGTTTGCCTTTAGTGGACAAGGGTATGCTCAGACATGGGTCCCTTGCTCACTGTGCCACTGGATTCAAGCTAGCCTGGCTGATGAAGGGTGATAATCTGAAACCGGTCAAAGGATGCTTATTACGGTCCAGGGAGGACCTGGCCTGGCAGTTCGGTGTGGACTGTTCCCATGAGGAGCAAAGTCAAGACTAATTGGCATATGTCTTGGTCCAAACTGGAGTGACATAGTAAGCAGATGGATTAAACCCAGGTCTCTTGACTGGGGGTGATCGGCTAAACAGTTTCAGCACTCCATCCATCATTTCTTGTGTCTCCTCTAAATATATGCTAGCAGGCTGTTTGAAAGGTGCATTGCCTGTATAAGTGGCACCATTTTTTTAAATAGGCTAAAACACTGCATTCCTTTCTGATTTTCCAAGACACTGGTGTAAGTTTAGATTTACCGGCCTCGTCATTAGACAATAAATTAGCACAATTGCCCACTCTGGTATTTTCCTAAATAGTTCTTACTATCACAAGACCATTTATCTCTCTTCCTCAAATCCTGCCAAGCCCCTCCAACACTGTAAACCCAAATAACAGTGAAACACAATGCTTGTTCATCGGCTCCATCAAAATCAAAACATTGATATATAGAGTGTGTAGCTGTGCATGCAAAGTGCAGAGCATGTCATGGTTGAAACCCATGCAAAGGGCAGTGGTGGCCACATCCAAATAGGGAGCAGTACTCTCAAAACATATTTAATTGATGCACTAAAAAGGCGATATTAGTGTGTAGGCCTATTGGTCACTAACAGAAAGTCAGTAACACAGAAAGGAATCCTTTTTGATATTTTTGATACCCAGTCCTTTCTGGTTTTCTGGGAAACTCTCTTTTTTGAAAATTGATGCACAAACTACATAACCCAACCATCATATTATCTGCTTTCAATAGGCATTTGCAGAGCAGATCTTATGCCAAAAAAACTTCACAAACTTCACGGGTGCTGAGTAGCTAGAATAAGCCTAATTCTGCACTTAAGCAACATATGAACTCAAGGCCATATTTATGAGCCCAGTTGCACCACACTTGCACCATACAACGTGGTGCATGTGCGACACAACTCAAACATTTGATTTATGAAGCCTCGGAAGGCCACTTTGTGCATTATTGAGAAGCTTCTTGAATCTGCAATTTGCCCTGTGTTGCCTTACTCTGCCCTGGGAAGGCATTCCATGGGTGTTGTGTAGTTGTTCGCATGCAACTCCCATGTTCTTTGATGCATTCCCAAATTTACTAAAAATTGTATACCTGGGAATGCGCATTAAAGATACACCTTCTTAGGGGAGGCGTCAAAGAAAAATATGCATTCTGCAGCAGACATACATAGTGGATAATGACTCTCAGGATTGTGTTTGTGCAGGAAGATTCCCCTTCCTGAACACAAAAATAATCCTGGATACAAGACAAACACCCTTGCACCTGGTGTAAGGGTGCCTGAGTTGGTGCTAGGCAATCATAACAGAGTCAATGCAGGGATAAAGGCAGGCATGCACCATTTTCTTTTTTTTTTTTCATTACCGCAATTCCAGTCATGCAGTGCAGCAAGGTGGTGTGGTGTGCTACGCGACTTTCCCATAAATATTACCCCCAGCGTCTATGCAGGCTACTTTGCTAAGATTCAATGCTGTTCTTATGTACAATAAAAACAGGGGGCCATCTGTTGTCTATTTAGGACAGAACAAGTTATAACATTATATTGAGAACCATTGAGTTCTAGTAGCATTATTCATTATTCTCTAGCACAGAGGGCTCACACAAGCCCTTCACGAGCTAGGCAGAAAACATGAGTGTTTGAGTGGCATGTTGTGGTATCCTCGTGTGGGTGCTGGTGTCTGCTGCGTGTCTCTGGAACTCGGAACCTTTGGTGTAGGAGATTCCGAGTGCTCCAGTGCGGCGGTTGGTGTGGGCTCCTATTCATGCTATCTTGTATCCTGAATAAATCATCTTAAATATTACCACACCTGTTTACCTCGTTCCTTCCCTGTCGGGATTCTTCACTGGCGACGACGGAGAAGTGTATCCACACGATACAGGAGCCTTCAGCCCAGGGACCTCCGGATCAAGATTACCGTTGCGGGAATTAGTTGTTGAATTCGCTTCACGAACTTTTCGGACGCTGTGTTATTGGCTGCCCTCTGTGTTCCTGAAAATCCCGCACCTCAAAGTCCAACAGTGAGACTTTGATTCTTTTTTCTCCGTTTTGACCAAAGGTGCATTCATTTCCTTTCCGCGCGAGTTGACGCATGCGCACAGACCCGCGCTCAATATTCTAAATAGTGCGCGCGAGCAAATTCAACGCATGCGCATACCGGAGCTGCCGGATTACCGATTAAAGCTCTACAAAGCGTCTCTCGTCAAATAGCCTTTATGACGTCACAAAGGGCAATTTCACCAGGATTTCTTGTCTACTTGTTAAAGGCTGTGTCTACATCACAATAAGCAATATTCTCTCAATAGAATATTAAAGAAATGACTTTACTGGAACTTTAGAATTATTTGGAGCCACAATTGTTTATGACATCACTATACTCTCTGGAAAGATAGATATTCTACCAAAGTGCATTATCACCATTTAGTTTATTATTTTTTTTTTCCTCTCTTCTGTTTATTTAATCATTATGGAAAGTTTCAACGCTCCTCCTCCATTTTTGGCAAGTCCTGGCAAACCACCTTTAGAATGGAAACAATGGCGTGAAGGCTTTGAAGCGTATCTAGAGGCTATTGGTGGTGAGAATTATACAGATAAACGTAAACTCGCCATCATTAAACATTCGCTTGGCGCAAAAGGCAGACAAGTTCTTTCTCACCTTCCCCCTCTAGCTATAGACAATTCTTCCGAAGAAGAAACTGATGTCTATGAAAACGCCATCATGCAGCTTGACAAACAATTTATCAAAAAAGTTAATGAAGTTGTGGCACGTCATAAGTTTCTTAGTAGACAACAACTGCCCATTGAACCTATCGATTCTTTTGTGAAAGACTTAAGGATTCTTGCAGCCAAATGCAATTACCAACAATTCCACAACCAGATGGTGAGAGACCAACTAGTACATAATGTTTCAGATGTGAAACTTCAAGAAAAATTACTTGATGCAAAAGATTTATCTCTCTCCAAAGCTCTTGACATTGCACATCGTTTTGAAGATATGAAATTAGGCATCAAAGAGTTGTCCGATAAGAAGCCAAAAGAATCTTCTATTGAAAGATCCAACGTTTCGGAAGTTCAAGCCGTCAGAAAGAAACAAGCAGAATCTGTTTCCAATAAACCGACGTTTTCTTCTTCTATGAATCGAGGTTTTAGGAAAGAAGTAGTGTGCTTCAAGCGTGGTTTTCCTGGCCATGTTGCAACTGATAAAAGATGTCCTGCAATCGGACAGTTCTGCAACTATTGCAAATCTAGAGGCCATCTTGCAAGAAGGTGCAAAAATCGCAACAAACCTAAAAGCTTTTCGTCAGATCCCAGACGCACCAGATACTCGGATGTCCAAGCTGTGGACAGTGATAATGATGACTATGATGACATTTGTGCTGTATATAAAATTGGAGAAGAAAAAAAAGATTCACCTTTCTGTATGCTACAGATTGGTTCCAAATTTATAAAAGTCATGGCAGACTCCGGTGCAAAACACACTTTAATTGGTGACGATGTTATGATGAAAGAATTTCCTGATGTGTCCTCCTTGTTTCCTTCTGACATTAGATTGCTGGGTTATGGTAAATAAAACGATTGAGGTGCTTAGGTATTTTTGCTCTACTCTATCGTTTAAGGGCAAATCCATTTCATCTAAAGTTTATGTGGCCAAAGATGGTTCATGTTTGTTGGGATGGCCACAACAAAGAGAATTGATGATTAAGCTTGATCCAAACCATCCTGATCAAGTTTTAGGGTATTCTGATTTTGTCAATTCCATTGATGTGCCTTCCGGTAACAAATGGGAAACACTTTTTCCTCAAGTTTTTTCTTGTAACTTTGGTTTGCTAAAAAGTTTTAAGCATAAGATCATTTTAACGCATAATGCAATTCCCAAAGTACATAAAGTGTGCAACATTCCCTTATCCTTAAGAGAATCTGTTAAAAAAGAACTTCAGAGATTGTGTCACCTTGATGTAATCGAAGAGATTGAATCTTCTGAGTGGCTTTCGCCTGTGGTCGTAGCCCACAAACCGAATGGGAAGATCCGTCTTTGTGTTGATATGCGTGACCTAAATTCTAATGTTTGGGTTGATAGACATCCTCTTCCAAACATTGGAGAGATGTTCTCTAAACTTAAAAATGCATCTGTTTTCACTACGTTGGATTTATCTAACGCATATCATCAGATAGCCCTCCACGATGATAGTAAACATCTTACGTCTTTTATAACCACTGAAGGAGCGTACAGGTATAAAAGGATGCCTTTTGGTTTAGTGTCTGCTTCCTCTGTGTTCCAGCGTGTCATGCATAATCTATTCAAAAATGTATCTAATGTTCTATACTTTCAAGACAACATTTTAGTTTTTGGTAAGGATGATTGTGAGCATTTTGAAATCCTGTTTAAAGTTTTGTCAATTTTGCAAGACAATGGTCTTACCCTTACCAAAGAAAAGTGTAAATTTGGCAGGGATTCTGTGGATTACTTAGGGCACTCCATTAGTAAAAAGGGCATTTCTCCCAAGATGAGTTTAGTCAAAGCTATTGAAAATGCACCTGAACTTACCAACAAAGATCAGCTCAGGTCCTTTTTAGGACTAGCCAAATATTATGCCAAATTCATCCCTTCTTTTGCTGACAAAACTTCTCATTTAAGAAATTTGATGAAAAATCAACAACAATTTGTATGGGATGCCAATTGTAAAAATCAATTTGAATTTGTAAAAAAATGCATTATTTCTGCTCCTGCTTTATCTCCCTTTGACACCAATTGTAAATCGTTCATTGTCACTGACGCAAGCAATGTCGGCATTGGTGCGGTGTTGATGCAAAAGCAGAGAATTGGCTTTGTTACCATTGCTTTTGCATCAAGACCGTTACGTGGTGCTGAAGTAAAGTATTCCACTTTAGAAAAAGAAACCTTGGCTTGCTGGTGGGGCATTGAATATTTTCGCAAGTACGTGTACGGCACGAATTTTGTTGTACGGTCTGATCATCTTCCCCTTGTAGATCTTTTCACGACTAAAGGTTGTGGCAAAGCTACTTCCAGAATTGCGAGATGGCAATATAAATTGCAAGATTTTCACTTTTTAGTTGAATACATTCCTGGTGCGAAAAATGTTTTAGCTGACTTTCTCTCAAGGTTGCCTGTGGAAGATGATAATCATGTTGCTCCAGATGATGATCCAGATAAGGTTGTATCAATTTGTGAGGTGTCCAGTGGATGTATCAAGGAGGACGAGTGGAGAGTTGCTTGTGGTGATGATCTTGATTATTTAGATGTTTTGTCCTTTGTTAAAAATGGTTGGCCTCCCAAAACAAATTTGTCTCAAGGTGTTTTGCCTTATTTCCATGTTGCGCAAGAGTTGTCAATTCAAGGTGATATTTTGTTGAGAGGTTTACTCTTAGTTGTTCCCCAAGCTTTAAGAGAAACAGTTTTGGATATGGCTCATGAAGGCCACCCTGGCATGTCCAGCATGAAGAGGAGAATAAAAAGTGAATTTTGGTGGCCTGGCGTTGACAGATTTGTTGAAAGAAAGGTAAGATCTTGTGTAGAGTGTTGTGTAAGTGACAAGTCTCAAAAAGTTGTGAAATACCTACGTGACTCTGTTACCAGGCCTTCCAGACCCTGGGAGTGCGTCTCTCTGGACATTGCCGGTCCAATGAGTTTTGGTCGTAGTCCTGTTTATGCAATTGTTTTAATAGATCAATTTTCAAATTGGCCTGAGGTAAAATTTGTCCCTCATGTGTCAACTAGAGTTATCATCGAGTTTTTAAATTCTATTTTTGAGAAAGAAGGCTTCCCTGCTTCTATCTTATCCGATAATGGTACACAATTTACCTCTGTTGAGATGAAGTCATTTTGTTGCAAGCATGGGATATCGCACAAACGTTCTTCTGTATATTATCCTCAAGGTAATGGCATGGTAGAAAGGTGGATCAGGGTTCTTAAGGAAGCTTTACAACTGGCTGTGTGCAACGGTGAGAATTGCTATGATGCTGTTAAGAAATTTTAAGGAGTTATAGAAACACTCCTAGATTTGAAGGTGATTTGTCTCCCTTTGAAAAAATGCGGGGGAGAAAGGGTGTTTGTAACATGAGCCAACTGTGGATGAGGGATCTCATTAATGGTAAGTGCAAGAAACGTGATTCTTCTTTGGTCGGTGCTGCTGTCGGAGGCACGTGCAAGGTTGGTGATTGGGTACGTGTGAGGAAGTCTGGTTTTGTCAGGTCTGGGGAGTCGCGCTTCTCAGATCCCATGCTTGTTGTTAGAGTAGGCAGACAGGTGGTGGAGTTGTCGGACGGAAATGTATGGAGTCTTTCCAAGGTTGTTAAGGTTCTTTGTCTAAATGATAGGTCTTCTCCTTCTAGCGGTGCTCTTCCCCATAACAGGCTCGGCATTTCTCCCTTTCCCTCATTCTGGGCATTCCTCTACATCTGTTCCTATGCCCCTGTCAGTCCCCGTTACTCCTGTCAACAAGTATAATTCTCGACTAAGAAAGCCTCCTTCTTGGTTCAAAGATTACAAAGTTGGTAAATAACTCTGTGTCATCAAAATGTAATGAGTATCCTTTATTTGTTGAATTTTATTTATTTATTCTTATTGATTGTATTATTCTTTTTCAAGGAAGGAGGATGTGTGGTATCCTCGTGTGGGTGCTCGTGTCTGCTGCGTGTCTCTGGAACTCGGAACCTTCGGTGTAGGAGATTCCGAGTGCTCCAGTGCGGCGGTTGGCGTGGGCTCCTATTCATGCTATCTTGTATCCTGAATAAATCATCTTAAATATTACCACACCTGTTTACCTCGTTCCTTCCCTGTCGGGATTCTTCACATGTCTTATTAAAAATGACTTCTTGTCTACAAAGCATATACAAAGCACTCGTTCCTGTTAATGCCCTACAAATACTCAGTTGTAAAGACTTCACTCACCAGAGGAGTTTGAAAACTCTCCCTCTGCACATGGCACACAGTCAAAGCAGCAGGTGGGCTTTCCTTCAATGTGAGCCTTCCGGGACCCAGGGAGGCAGCTCTCACTACAGACAGAGGAGGGCATCTGTGGAACAAGAAATGATGAGGAGAGATCAGTTTTAAGGAGTGAGAATAGAACTGTAACATCTGACACTATTCAGAAGAGACACAAATGGTAGTTCAAGACTCTCTTTGAGGTGCTTTTGCTCCTCCTTTGGGGTGATTTATCCATGTCTTCCTATTACTTAGCATAGGATGAATGCAAGGCTTAGCTCCATTAGAGGTGCTTGGGGTACAAAGAGCAATCATCAGAATGCAAACCGGGCAAAATACGAACAACACCAGACAGTAGGTGGGATACATTGCAATCCAAATAAAAGACAAACATTTCTCAAATACAATATAAGGTTGAAATAATAGCTATAAACATGCATTAACTAGTTATCACTTTAAGGCCTGAAATAAATCCACTCCTAGGGGGGAAAGGTAACAAAGAATAGGATGTTCAAATACATGTTTGAATTCATCTTAGCCACTAGCAATCACAGTGGGCCAGATTCCAGTCCTTCTTTTCACACCCTGATACTGCTCTAGACAGAGACCAGACATATGCAAATCAGGCAGGACTGACTCTGAGAGGAGCCATCCTGCCCAAACTGCCAGGCCTCCTCCAGACAGGAGCAAGAGGGACCCAGATCAGGTTGGGCCTACTTAGGTCTCTTTTCTTAGGTTTAACTGCAGACATCTGTCTGGGTGAGCATTGGGTCAATTTCTGGTCTGAACTTATCATACAACACAGAGCCACTGTCTGGTCTCTCTCCAGACAACAGGTAAGAAATGATGCTCTAGATGTGTTATTAGTACGAATCAGAGTATATGTAGAACCTGTGTTCCCTATCTGAAAAACTGCTGATTAGGAGTCAACAAGAGTGAGCTTGGCCAGCAAAAGAGGAGGGAGCATAATTGCATGTACAGAGAATCTGCATTTCCCATTGGATGCTTGGAAGCATGCTTTTGTGAAGGGAACAGGAAATCACATTTGTAGAGAGCCTCATGAGAGCGTAACATGTACAAGCAGGCATTTTTTAATTAACACGTAGCACGTGTAATGGTTTGAATCATGTCCTGTACTAACTTTGTGTTACTTGTTGTCTGTGTCATATTTTCCCAGGTAAATAATTGAATTAACAGTGTGGCGAGGACTAACCCCTAGCCCTGAAGAAATTACCAATACTGTGAATGGCAATGAAACATGTTGGCCTTCCATGAAACTTGATGGTTTACGTCAGTGGTCTTGTTTTTAAATTGAGAAAACGCACGGCAGTGATTAAAGTATTGGTGTTGCCAGTGGTCGTTTAGCTCGCTTTTAGTCAGGAGAAGCGAAAGTCAGTGGTAATTTTGCTTCTCTAAATAAGAGGTCAGAATAGGACTGCATACGGAGATTTCTCCAAGTGAGGGTTTTTACCTTTTTCACACCCCTAAGTAATTTTGAAACTTGTTTCACAATATTTGTATATGGGTTAGAGTTGCCAATGATGAGAACCGGAGCACACTGGTGAGAACCAATCAGTAGCTCCCTAGGTGATGTTACTGTGAGGCACCTCCATACCTGTGCACATTTTTTCATTTTTTCACGTAAAATGCACCTTAGTGGTGTATAATGGGGAATGACACAGAACAATAACTTTTTTAAATATATATATATAAAAGTATGGACAGGAGCACCCAGAAATGGACAGCATTGTGAGTAACTGAAGTTAAATATTTTAGCCAAGATGTGGCTTTGGGGTATGCTCACAAGAAGTGTTCCATATTAGATCAGGTTTTCTTGGATTGAAAGCCTCACATTGGGCCTCATTTTTGAGGCCGTGCGTCACTTTTACACCGCCGGTGCGTCACTTTTCGTGACGCACCAGAGGCATAAAAAATGCGCCTTGTTGCGCCATATTTACAAAGTGACGCATGCAGGTAGAGGCGTCACTTTGTAAACCCCTGCTCCACATTATACCTGCGCCATGTATAATGTATGCAAGGGGGGCGTATTGACACAAGAAAGGGTCGTAGAAGTGACGCAGTGAAATCTATGAGATATAACTTCTAGGACGCTGGTTGTCAAAATCTTGTGCCTGCCTCACAGCAGGCGTAAGACTGACGCAGGACCTTTCACATGGGGCTTGCCCCATGTGAAAGGACGCATTTCTGGAGTTGAATCACTTTTGTGACACACTCCAGCAATGCGTCACTTTTGCGCTTACAGTTACGTCAGAAATACTGACGTATCTGTAACTTCTTGCGACATGAGGCGTCATACATTAAATATGACGCATCAGGTATGTCGCAAAGAAGTGCGCACTGAGAAGTGACACATCGCTGCTTTCACGTAGCGATGCGTCATTTCTCATAAATTAGGCCCCTTGTGCCAAAGGTGCTGCGTGTGATTTGAAAGTCATGCCAGGAATGGGGGATTTTAATGGGGAGTACTGTATCCAGTCCTTGTGCAAAGCGCCGCTGGTGGTGGTATGTTATGCAGATGAAAAGCCCCTCGAGTGCCATCCAGCTGGGTTGCACAGAGAAGATGGAAGTGCCAGAGCTTTGGAATGTCAGGCAGCGCACTGCCCATCATGGTACTCAAGGATTGTGATAATGATCAAAGGGCGCTGTTGCACCATGTAAATGGTATGCAGACTTAACCAAAAGAAAAAAAAAAGTTTCAACAACCAAAGTGGATAGGCCACAGGAAACTGATAAAAGAAACACAGGAGATACAACAGGCAAAAACCAATAGAAACGGAGGAAATCAAACTGGCAAGCACATCGACCTATAAGAAGTGAAGGTGGCATGTAAGTCCCTTTTAATATGCATTAAAAACAATAGATTTCACAAGGACAGTGCATAGGGTGACCAGAATTTCAAAGCCAAAAACCGGGACATTTCGCAAAAAAAGAAGGACCACAATTTCATGTCATCCCAGCGCACAGAATGACAGCGCTCCAGCGCTGGCGGGAAAAACTGGACTGTCCCGGCAAAACCTGGGATGCTTAGTCACCCTAACAGAGCAAGCACCTTGCAGGCGAAACCTAAAAATACAGTGACAGAAATTGGTGGCCTGCTATCACTTTTAGGACACCATCCCTTTGTAGCTATTTACTGAGACTCACAAATTGAGAATTGCCTAATAAGATTTACCTAAGCACATTTATTTTGACCTTCTGTGATACTTTTTATATATTTTTTATTTTTTTATTGTACTGTGACTTTGATTGCTTGCAAAATAACATACTGATTTTGTACATACATCAGACCATAGTTCTTACATTTGTGTTTTTAAAGAATGATGTACAATTGAATACACCACTGGCTAAAACTAGTTCACAGTAAACTAATTTAAAAGTATGCTACTTTATTTTGAACGGTATCCTAAAGATTGAATTACACCTGCCAAATAGAATATAGCAGTTACATTTTTTAAATCTTTTTTAATTACTGATGAAATGTGCTTTTTGTTGTCCTGGAAAAGGAGTAATTCAGTTCAGTTCAAACAAAGGTTTATTTGGACCAATTAGTCCTTAATAACCTATAATCTCCTTAAATACAATCTCATTGAAAATATATCTTAATAAAATCTACCATAAAATTCATACATATAAAATGATTTATTAATTCCACCTTTCTATTTAAAAAACCATGTATCAAATAAATATCTATGAGAAAGATTTTGATTATATTCACCTTTAAGGATTGTTTTCTACTTTTTGAATTAACTTTAAATTATACATTTCAATTATAATATCTACCACTTGTGACCGATTTTTAATACCGCACTTTTTAAAAATTGGACATAAAAATATTTTCCTTATATCTAAGACTTATCAGCAGTCCAATAAAATGTGTAATATGTCACATGTGGTGCCGAAATTACAAGTGCATTTCCCTTTGGATTCAATCATAGCTCTTTTTACACCTTTGTTGGCATACCAGGGGTTAATCCTCATTCTGACAATAGAGGAGTACATCAATATGTGGGAAATGTTGTTCATTTTGTCATGAATTAGCCATGAAGCGTACAGATTCTTTCCTCAGGAGATATCGTTGATCAAGATCTCAAGAGATTTCTCACTATGGGCCCTAAGTTCCCTCATATCTACCTAGAACTTTGACTTCAGTGGCCACAAGTTGCTCCTCATGACTCTACAAGCTTTAGTTATGGCTTTCCTTGTACCTTTTGCCCACTTCAGCTATTCTGCAGTATCTCATTTCTACACCACTGTGATATTTTGTACTCTTCCCCACAGCCCAGGCGCTGCCATAATTTTAATAGTTCCATACACGGCATTATATCCGATTATATCATTCTGGTTTCCAGTCTTACTGCTTGAACCATTGAACACCTGGGCAATGATTATACCTTTTTCAAAAATTTCCCTTCTACGTAACCCCACCTATTTTTACCACTCTAATAAAACAATTCTGCTCCATATTGAAACGGCGCTGGTATCTTGGTTGTGTAAGCTTTTAAAAATGGTCTGTCAGACATTTAACCATAGCCTCTGTTAATTTTTTCCAGACCACTAACAGATGCAAAAGCCCTTACTCTGTGCATGTAGATGAATATATTATTTTCTTTTTTCCAACTTTGTGGAACCTACGCCCAACTAAACCTTTGTCTTTTCCATGTTTACTACAAGTTTTTTAACCCCTTCGCTGCTAGGCCTTCCCCTCCCCCCGTGCTAAGCCTTTTATGGCTATTTGAGGTAGTTTGCGCTTAGGTTCCTGTAACTTTTTTACCACATAAGGTGTCCACACCAAATTTACATCCTTTTCTTCCAACATCATTGGGATTCTAAAAGTACAGAAGGTTTGTAGATTCCCCTCGAGGTAACCCATAAATAAGCAGAATCCAGCTAAACTTAATTTTTTGGGGGAAAAATGGGAAAATAGTGCTGCAAATGAAAGTGTCTGTTTTTTTTCCCTGCAAACGGTATCAACAAAGGATTTGTGGGGCTGAAATCACCATTTTCCCAGTTTTTAGGGAATGGCTGATTTTTGTCAGAAAACCTACATTTTTTCACATTTTTAGCATTATACTGGGATATAGCCTATTTTTGCTATTTTCTGTGCTTTCAATCTTCTTCCAGTTATTGGTAGAAATGGGTATGAAATCAATAATGAAATGAAATGAAATGAAAAATTACATTTGTAGAGCGCATATGCTACCCGTAGGCCTCGCAGCGCTTTATTTTGTGAGGATTGCTCCAGCTTTCCCTTCCGGCCGGAAGGTTAGCATTTCCAGCTATTAACACACTGTGCTATAGTTTTCTTAGGTTTGTATGAAATTCTGTATTTGCATTGATCTTATAAAAAATGGTCTTTTGTCTCTTACACTATCCACTCAACTCACGCTCCTTAATTGAGATGTTATTGCTAATTATTGAATTTGTGTTCTCTTGAGCGAAGGTTCTAATTTGATACTGTACCTTTGTTTGACCATTCCATATGCTTTCAAAGAAAATAGATAAAAGCAAAGTAATAGAGAAACTGAGTCTGTCATTATGATTATTGTAAATAATGACACACACACACATATATATATATTTTTTTGTATATAGTGTGGTTTTAAGAAATCTTTTTGTTCTAGGTCCTCATGAGGGGATATTCATTTAAATATTTTGTTAAATCCCGGTCAACTCTCCGATCCGTCAGAGGACCGGATGCTGATATGGGCCAAAATTCGGTCTTATAAAATAGAGATTTTTATGACTGTGTCAGCGCATGGTATAAATATAACACAGTCTGCCTTAGTTAGCCCAAACCCCCTTTCCGCTGTGATTATATTGGCACTTGCTTAAAATAAGGACTATTGTTTATTAATCTTTCGTACTTTTTGTTACATGTAGTGGTTGTACCGGTTTTGACCTCAAAGGAATTTGTTAGCAGGTTGGAAGAGGCCTAAGATCCAGAGATAAGCCAAGGGCTTGTCTTAGTGTGGCATACACTAAGTAGGATTGCATTGTCTGCTGTTGATGCAAGCATTGAGCAATAGCCGTATTGTCAGTCAGGGAACTTTGGACTTAGTATAGTAGAGACTTATTTGGGTACTTTTAGAAAATAATGGATCCTTGAAAGCTATACATTTATACGGCATCAAGGGAAACCTAACAAACAAATATATTTTTAAAAACTAGACACCCAGGGAAATCCAGGATGGGGTGACTTGTCTGGCTCTCACCAGGTTCAATTAGAAACCTAAATATTGATATACAAAACACGTTTTCCTCTAACTTCTGGGGTGGAAAGTTCTGGAATCTGCATGGATCCTCAAAATTCCACCCTTCCCGCATGTCCCTAACTCTTACAAGAAAAATGGTACCTCACTTGTGTGGGTATGCCTAGTGCTGCAACAGGAAACGGCCTAAAACGCAAAGTGGACACACCACAATTTCTCTGTGAAACAGACCCTTTTTTTGCAAAGTGCCTAGCTGTAGATTCTGAACCCTAGCACTGCCGTAACCTAGGGAAGCCTAGCAAACCTATACATTTTTAAAAAATTGACACCCAGGGTAATCCAGTATGGGGTGACTTGACTGGCTCTCATCACGTTCTATTACCCAGAACCCCTTGCAAACCTAAAACTTTGTCAAAAAGAAACACATTTTCCTCACATTTCTGTGGTGGAAAGTTCTGGAATCTATGTGGATCCACAAATTTCTACAAACCCCTCGTTCACCAACGTCTTCCGAGAAAATTGGTACCTCACTTGTGTGGGGAGGCCTAGTGCCCGTGACAGGAAACAGCCCAAAACGCAAGTTGGACACACCACATTTTCACAGTGAAAGCAGACCCTTTTTTTTGCAAAGTGCCTAGCTGTAGTTTTGAACCCTAGCTCTACTGGCACCTAGGGAAACCTAGCAAACCTATACTTTTTTGAAAACTAGACACCCAGGGGAACCTAGGATGGGGTGACTCGTTTGGCTTTCACCAGGTTCTGTTACCCAGAATCCCTTGCAAACCTAAAGATTTGTCAAAAAATAATATTTTCCTCACATTTCTGTGGTGGAAAGTTCTGAAATCTGCGTGGATCCACAAAATTCCACCAACCCTGCTACCACCAAGTCTTCTGAGAAAAATGTTACCTCACTTGTGTGGGTAAACCTAGTGCCCGTGACAGGAAACGGCCCAAAACATAACGTGGACACACCACATGTTCACAGTGAAAATTGACCCTTTTTTTGCAAAGTGGCTAGCTGTAGATTTTGGGCCCTAGCTCTGCCGGCGCCTAGGGAAACCTAGAAAACCTATACATTTTTAAAAACTAGACACTCGGGGACATCCAGGATAGGGTGACTTCACTGGCTCTCACCAGGTTCTGTTCCCTGAATCCCTTGCAAACCAAAGAATGTTTCCAAAAAAACAAATTTTCCTCATATTTCTGTGGTGGGAAGTTATGGAATCTGCGTGGATCCACAATCATCCACTCACCCCACATTCACCAAAGTCATCCAAAAAAAATGGTACCTCACTTGTGTGGGTAGGCCTAGTTCCAGTGGCAGGAAATGGCCCAAAACACAACGTGGACACACCACATTTTCACAGTGAAAACTGACCCTTTTTTGCAAAATGCCCAGCTGTAGATTTTGAACATTAGCTCAGTCAGTACCTAGGAAAACCTAGCAAACCTATAAATGTTTGAAAACTAGACACCCAGGGGAATCCAGGATGGGGTGAGTTTTCTGGCTCTCACCAGGTTCTGTTACCAAGAATCCCTTGCAAACCTCAACATTTGTCCTAAAAAACTAATTTTCCTCACATTTCTGTGGTGGAAAGTAATGGAATCTGTGTGGATCAAACTACAGCCTCAGGAGCTGGGTAAGCTCTTCCTCAGCTCCCGAGATTGTTGGGGGGAGGGAATACCCTTGGTGCCTGCACCAGAGGATTGCCAGTGCCATGTGATCAGACGGCCGGCGGCTGTCCTACACACAATCACTGCTGCATCGGACGCCCTCTGACCTAAAACTCACGGTAAATCTGCTATGAATAAGGAGAAAAGTAGGGGGGCAAAACTCATCC
The DNA here is from genome assembly GCF_964263255.1 of Lissotriton vulgaris. NCBI lineage: Eukaryota > Metazoa > Chordata > Amphibia > Caudata > Salamandridae > Lissotriton > Lissotriton vulgaris. Next base: position 57,803,764 of record NC_141689.1, read on the forward strand.
CTGTCTTAATCCAGTTCCAATTGGTATTTTTGCCGGAGTGGTCGCTCCCAGTGCCCCTGGCGTCTACTGGTATCGTTGGGCAGCGCTTTCTGTCGATTTCAGCTCCTTATTATTGCCTACGGCTCTGCCTGGCTGCCGCTTTGCTTTTTATGCGCTTTGGCTTTCTGATTGTAAATTAATCTGCTGTGTTAGCGCGTTCTCCCCAAGCGCTCTGTTGTGCTCCCCCCTCCTCCATTTTGTTTGTTGTTGTCGTCGTGTGCAACCCGCCCCGCCTCCCAGCTGAGCCGCCCTCCCACAGACTACAAACAGCGCTTCCCTACCTAGAAGCGCTGTGACTCGCTCTTCGCTTTGGCCGGAGTGGTCGCTCCCAGTGCCCCTGGCGTCTACTGGTATCGTTGGGCAGCGATTTCTGTCGATTTCAGCTCCTTATTATTGCCTACAGCTCTGCCTGGCTGCCGCTTTGCTTTTTATGCGCTTTGGCTTTCTGATTGTAAATTAATCTGCTGTGTTAGCGCCTTCTCCCCAAGCGCTCTGTTGTGCTCCCCCCTCCTCCATTTTGTTTGTTGTTGTCGTCGTGTGCAACCCGCCCCGCCTCCCAGCTGAGCCGCCCTCCCACAGACTACAAACAGCGCTTCCCTACCTAGAAGCGCTGTGACTCGCTCTTCGCTTTGGCCGGAGTGGTCGCTCCCAGTGCCCCTGGCGTCTACTGGTATCGTTGGGCAGCGCTTTCTGTCGATTTCAGCTCCTTATTATTGCCTACAGCTCTGCCTGGCTGCCGCTTTGCTTTTTATGCGCTTTGGCTTTCTGATTGTAAATTAATCTGCTGTGTTAGCGCGTTCTCCCCAAGCGCTCTGTTGTGCTCCCCCCTCCTCCATTTTGTTTGTTGTTGTCGTCGTGTGCAACCCGCCCCGCCTCCCAGCTGAGCCGCCCTCGCCCCTCCCCCTCCACCTTCCACTTATGACAGTAGCTCCCGCGCGCAGCGTCCACGCGCAGCATACGCGCCCCAGCCGCGCCGAAGGTGCGCCAAAGGTAAGCCCGTCTACGCCCGTCCGCGCCTGGACCGCGCCCAGCGCCAGACCCCCTGCCCCTCGCGCTGCCCAGCCCTCTCGCATTACCTACGATGCCGCCACCCTCCTAGCCCTTAACCCCGGTCGCGCCTCCAACTGCGTCCAAGCCGCTCCTGGACACACCCATGGACCTTTCTCTTGCTACTCCTGCAAATTCATCGGCTCCGACAACATCTCCGCTACGACCACACCACAGATTCCCGACCCCAATCACCTACAATGCATCCTTCTCAACACCTGATCGGTCCACAAACACGCCATTGACCTATGGAATCTACTAGACACCATCTCTCCAGACGTCGCCTTCCTAACAGAAACATGGATGAACGCTTCCTCCGCCCCAGACATCACCATTGCCATCCCTGAAGATTATAAGATCACACGCAAGGACCGTACCAGCCACACAGGAGGAGGAATCGCTATCGTCCATAAAAAATCAATCCACATCTCTACCAGCTCTGACGTCAACCTCGCCAACTCTGAACACCTTCACTTCCAGATCCACATCGACCCCAAGACCACACTCAGAGGCACCCTCCTCTACAGACCACCAGGACCCCGCGCAAAATTCAGTGAAGACATCACAGACTTCATCACTCCACACGCGCTCCCCTCCAAAGATTACATCCTTCTGGGAGACCTCAACTTTCACCTTGAAAAGAACAACGACCGCAACACCACCACCCTCTTGGACAACCTCACCAACCTCGGACTTAAACAACTGGTCACTTCCCCCACCCACATCGCAGGTCACACACTCGACCCCATCTTCACCTCCAGCAATCATGTCTCCTTCAGCCATACTACGGATCTCCTCTGGACTGACCACATCAACCACCTCCAACCAACTCTGCAAAGAAACTGGAACAAAATCACCATCGACCAGATCTCCTCATCGCTCCTTCTAAACACCCCAGCCCACTCTTCTAACCCAGACCAAGCCACCGCCAACTTCACCCTATGGTTATCCAACACCGCCGACACCTTAGCACCACTGAAAAAACGTCAAAGCAAACCTGGCAGCAAGAAGGCCTCATGGTTCAACGATGATCTTAAGAAGTCCAAGAAACTCTGCCGCTCCCTTGAAAAGGCCTGGAAAAAAGACCCAACCACTAGCACCAAGGACGCCTTCAAAAACGCCACCCGCTCACACCACCAACTAATCCGAAAGGCCAAGAAAACAGCATTCGAGGATCGACTAGACAACAACGCCCACAACAGCAAGGAACTTTTCAACATCGTCAAGGAATTTACCAATCCCTCAGCCAACTCCAACGACATCACCCCCTCTCAAGCCCTCTGCGACTCCCTAGCCTCATTCTTCCACAACAAAATTGCAGACATCCACAACAGCTTCGACAATCAACCCGGAGACCAACCCACCCAACCATATGATGAACATTCTCCCCCCTTGAACACCCTTAACGACTGGAACCCAATCTCCACTGAGGACACCATCCGCCTGATGAACTCCATCCACTCAGGATCCCCCACAGACCCATGTCCTCACCACATCTTCAACAAAGCAGACTCCGTCATAGCACCGCACCTCCGAGACGTCATCAACTGCTCCTTCAACTCCGCCACCTTCCCGGAAAGCTGGAAACACGCTGAACTCACCGCCCTTCTGAAAAAACCCACAGCGGACCCCACCGAACTCAAAAATTACCGCCCAATATCACTCCTTCCTTTCCCGGCCAAAGTCATCGAAAAAGCTGTCAACAACCAGCTCGCCGCTTTCCTCGAAGCCAACAAATCCCTCGACTCCTCACAATCTGGCTTCCGAGCAAAACACAGCACTGAGACCGCCCTCATCGCAGCAACAGACGACATTCGAACTCTACTGGACAATGGAGACACAGTCGCCCTCATCCTCCTCGACCTCTCTGCAGCCTTCGACACAGTCTGCCACAGCACCCTCTTACAACGCCTCAGAAACATCGGAATACAAGGAAAAGCACTTGAATGGATCACCTCGTTCCTCACCGGAAGAACCCAGAGAGTCCGCCTTCCACCATTCAAGTCCGAGGCCACTGAAGTCATCTGTGGCGTACCACAAGGATCCTCACTCAGTCCCACCCTCTTCAACGTATACATGAGCCCCCTCGCGGCCATCGCACGCCAACACAACCTCAACATCATCTCTTACGCGGATGACACTCAACTGATCCTATCTCTCACCAATGACCCCAGCACCGCCAAAACTAACCTACACGAAGGAATGAAAGAAGTTGCCGAATGGATGAAACACAGCCGTCTGAAACTGAACTCAGATAAAACAGAAGTCCTCATCTTAGGTACATCCCCCTCTGCATGGGACGACTCTTGGTGGCCGGAAGCCCTTGGAAAAGCACCCATCCCGACAGACCACGCACGGAACCTAGGCGTTATCCTGGATTCTTCACTTTCAATGAACAGACAAGTCAGCGCCGTATCCTCATCCTGCTTCAACATTCTTCGCATGCTCAAAAAAACATTTAGCTGGATCCCCACCGAAACCAGAAAAACAGTCACCCATGCTCTGGTCACGAGCCGACTGGACTACGGAAACACCCTCTACGCAGGTACTACCGCTAAACTCCAGAAGAAACTCCAACGAATCCAAAACGCCTCAGCCAGGATCATATTAGACATCCCGCGTAACGAACACATCTTTGGTCACCTGAAAGACCTCCACTGGCTACCCGTCAATAGGAGGATCACTTTCCGACTGCTAACCCACGCACACAAATCACTCTACGACATCGGACCAGAATGCCTCAACTCACGACTGTCCTTCTACACCCCCTCCCGCCAACTACGTTCTTCCAGCCAAGCCCTCGCCACTGTACCTCGCATCAACAAGACAACCATGGGAGGCAGATCCTTCTCATACCTGGCTTCTAAAACATGGAACTCACTCCCCACTTACCTTCGCCTTACCCAGAACCACCTAGCATTCAGAAAGCAACTTAAAACGTGGATATTTGACAAGTAATCCTCTTCCCCTCCCTAAGCGCCTTGAGACCCTCTGGGTATGTAGTGCGCTATATAAATTCTTTGACTTGACTTGACTTGACTTGACTCTCTATATCCAGAATTACCTTCACCCAATTACGGGTATGTTTCACTTGGATTATTAACAAGGGATATTTAGGGATGTTGTATCTAATCAACATCTCCCACAGCTTCTTACGGTCCACTAAATCAAATGCTGCACGAAAGTCTATGAAGCAGCAGAACAAACTGCACCTTTGCTCCATAGAGTTCCGCCCAATGGACCAGTCCGCAAAACAGTGATTGATGGTAGAATGACCCTCATTAAAAAAAAACTGTTCCTTGGGCACTTCTGCCCAGTCCTTGAGCCTTTTTAAAATTATTTTTGCAAATACCTTTTCTCCCATATCCAGTAGGTTGATTAATCTACAGTTCTTCAGGGCTTTTATATCTCCTTGTTTGTGTATAGGTCTTATAATTGCTCTGCTCCAATTTTTAGGTGTATAACCTGAGTTAAGTATACCAAGGAAAATCTTCAAAAAGAAATCTGCCCGCCACTCTGGCATGGTTTTCATAATCACTGCTGGGAGATTGTTTGGGCCTGTGGCTCGAGTCAGGGATAGATTAGCTATAATTTCTTTTAACATCACTAGTTCTAAAGGCATCCTTCATATCCTCCTTCACACCTGGCCAGATTGTAACTCTCAGCCTCTCTGTTTTGGCACATTTTCCATGCATTTCCCTCAGGTACCTTACCCATTCGTCTTCTGGTACTACACAATTCAAAGACCCCTGTATTTTGGCAGAATTTCCTTTAACCAACTTCCAAAATCCTTCTATATCTTTGGATTCTATTGCTGCCAATACTTTTACCCAACAACTCTCTTTATATGTTCTTTTTTGTTTCTGATAGTCATTTTATATATTTTCCTTTATTTCTGGAGGTTGCAGAGTGTCTCTACATGTTGCTTTCCCCTAAGTCTTCTTTCCCCTTTCCTTATACTTGCTTTTAGTTTATTATCAAACCATAATTCTCTTTGCTCTGGTTTCTATTTTCCCTACCGTCACCTAAACTATTTATTTTCATTTTGACCATTAGGCATTCCACTAGATGGCTCTTTATATTATCAAACCATCCAATATCTTAAATGTTAGGGATTTAATGTAATTTAATTGTGGGTTTCTAACGTGCTAGAATCGACTCCCGAAGGAGTATCTCTGCGCAATAGACCGCTGGGGAACCCGTCCTGGCTTTCCCTGTGAGATGGTTCCTACTGGGTATCTCCAAGGTGAAATCAGGCATCCCCGGCGTATGTGGGGGGCTGTTGTGGAGATGAGGCAAGCTAATGCCCAGAGTTGCCGAGTGTGATCCCTGGTTAGAGTAGGCACAGAGGTGAGAATTATCGAGTCCGCTGACCCTGGTCCACAACCCTGCCGCGTCGGGTATTGAACCCTGGTCCCAGGCCGTCCTCTGCTCCCGGGTCTGCTGCCTCTAACCAGTGAGGCACACCACTACACTCTTATGGGATACTTCCTAGTGTTTCGTTGTGCTGTATGACGACTCATTTTTCGATGTGTTCCTCTAACATACGAGTGGTGAGTTGCTTTGGGTAATCAATATTTACAGGGAGAACTGTGGGGCATATTACCAAGGTCATTATCGCCCTATTACCAAGCTGTCGCTAACACCAGTTAGCGACAGCTTGTAGGCGATAGCGGGCATTTAGGGGCCCACTTTGCATGTCAGCGATAATTATCGCTAATGACATGCAAAGTGGGCGTGCCAAGATGTTAGCGACTGAAAACAGTCGCTAACATCTCTAACTCCTATTAACAACTTTTGGAAATATTCGCGCTAAGCGCGAATATCTCCAAAAGCTAACGCCTGCTAAAAGCAATTCTTAGCCATGTTATCCAATGGAAGGTGGATAACATGGGTAAGAGCATTGTCACGATAATGCATGAATATCGCTGATTTTTCAGCGATATTCATGCATTTAGCAGGATTTTTACCGCTTTTGAGATAAACCTTGATAATATCAAGGTATCTCAGCTGTAAAAATCCTCGGTGCTCGACGATATTTTTTTCCCGCTAACCAAGCAATAGCGATAATTATCGCTATTGCTTGGTAATATGCCCCTATATCTCTTTGTTTTTCACTTGCTCCAAATATTTCCATCTTTAATGAGTAGCGATTGCTTCCCTCCACTCTTGCCACCTCAAAGTTCTTGACTAATTCCAAGTTCCAAGCATGCAGAAACGCATTATCTATTGGGCATAATTGATAGCCTGTCTTAAATATGCGATCTGCTGGTCGATCAGTCTCCATTCTACCATTTGTACAAACTAAGCCCAGAATTTTCCCCAGAGCCATATCTTGTGCTGACAAAAGCACCATAGGAAAGAAGGCATCATTTATCTTATATGAAGACAGCAACTCCTTGCAACATGGGTCAATCTGACCAGGGTCTAATTTATGATTAAAATCACCCAACACAATTAGTGCATCTCTCTGGAAGCGATCGTCAAAGCTAATTTGACTTCTATGAATGTTTCCAGTTCTGACTTATATTCCTTTGCTTTCCCCTTCTATATGTAAACATTTACAATAACAATACCTTCATATCGTGGGTCTGGGACTAACAGGAACACTTTACAAACCATTGCCCAGTTGCATTTTACTTCCAGGGGGACTCTCTTCCTGGCAATTTTTGTAGATGTCAACGTTATTTGCTCACCAGAAGGTCGTCTAATAGCTTCTTCTTTGCTGACTTATTCTGTTGGACAAACCCTTCAATCGATGGCATTTCTGTCCATTTTACAGGTCTGATCCCTTCCTTATGTAACTTGTGCTCTGCATTTACTAGTGCTGACTTCACCAACTATGAATATAGAATATATTTTCCCCTTTCCTGTTTACAGTAAATCCCACTTGTCTGAGATCTTCAGAGCCTATGTTCTGTAAACTTGCCCCTTTAGATAGGGAAAATAGCAGTTGTGACTGGTTTCATGGATCTAATTTCCTAACTTTTTTTCTACCTTTCCACTGGCCCATCGGTTCAAATAATAACAACAGATCCTGTCTGGTTCTATTCTCAATTTCTAGTGCCCCCTCTTCAAATCTTCCCCCCTTCTACCTAGTTGTTCTATTCCCTTCCCTCTCCCCATTTGGTCTTTGCAAGTTCTTATTCCTCTTTGCCCACCCATCTCAATACTCATATCCTCGTCACCCTCTTCCTTACTCATAGAATATTTCTTTTTTTCTATCCTTAGGTTCCCCCACTTCTCTTTCCGTCCTCTCCCCTATTCTGAGTTACAAGTAGCTGTTCTTCTTACAGGGGTATTTTTCCCAGAGCTTTTACCACAACCTTTGTTAAGCTATTATACCCTTGTCTATAACTACCTCATTTTTTTCCTGCTGTTTTATAATTAGGCCCTTCTTTAGACCTTTCCTCCATCGCCTTGCTTGTGGTATTTGGTGCTTTAACTCATTGTTTCTCCCTGTTTCTTTATGATTATTGGGTATTGTGATACAAATACGCTTTGCTCCTCCTTCTGCGTGTGGGTACCATTCTTCACCCCTTCCTGCTGGGATTTCTCTTTCCCCGCTTGTTGGTCCCCTCCAAATGGCCTAACTATGGATGGCACGATGTCTTTGATTTGTTTCAGTTCCCCGCCATAATTTGAAGCTGTTCTTTTTGAATCTTTAAAATGTCATTATTCATTACTAATACCTCCAACAGGCCTTGCAGTTCTTTTGCAGGATTAATATTACTTCCAGCATTGAAGCACTTGAAGCTCCTGGGACTTCAAAGTTGACCATGGCTGGATCCGAATAGTCATTTACTCTATCATGAGGCATTTCCGCACTTTCATCCTCTTCGAGGTGTTCCTCCATAAGGTTAGTGAACTCCTTACATTGAGAGTCACCGTCTATGCCTCTTCCCTCACCCTCTCCTTCTTGATCATTAGAAAGGGAAAGAGTTGGAGCAATGAGTATAGTCTTGTGTCCAAGAATAACTCAGCTATATTGAGATGAGTTTGGTATGGAGAGGCTAAGGCCAGGGATACCAAACTAGTGGATGTTAGCTGTTTTTTCTCACCAAGCTGCCCTTTTACTAGCGGTTTATTCCTTTTAAAATGTTTTCCCACAAAGTCTATCAACTTTGTGACTGAAAACCCTCCTTTTACCACACCTATTCATTTTGCTGGCGGGTTTTATTCGGAGGCACCTTTTTCTTTTGTGTGCCTTTTTTTGCATGGTTACTTCCATTCCCTCCGCCCCCACTTAATTGGCTTCAGGCTTTCTATGACATGTTTAACTTTTATACAATTTTTTTCTCCTTGATGACATCTCTTTTTAAACATTCTTTTTATATATCCTTTGTTTTAGAAGTCCACTGGATGTTTCCCTTGTCTTTGTGCTTTTCAGAAGGGGTTCTTCCGGGACACTTTCTGCCCAATTTTTCTTGGAGTGACCTGGGGCTCTTCCCCTTTAATTACCGAAACCTTCACTGCCACCCATCCTCCTTGTACTCACCTCTGCTCACCTGCTACGTGCTACGCTGACCTGCTGAATCCTACCAGCATCAACGTCAGTTAAGGACCATCAATCCAGATTTGTATTATTTTTCTCTGTTTTGGAAAATGATAGAAATAGGGAACTGAGGTCGCTCAAATAGATGCTGAAATGGGAGTGGATCAAAATACAAGCCTGTCACATTGTAGTCCCAGTGGGAGTATTACTGCATGCCCAATGCACCATTAGATGATGAACCAAGCAACCAGAAACACTAGTAGGTAAGAGTTATTTTATTAAAAACATCTTTCTCTTTGGAAACACCAGGGATATTGCCCTCATAAAATGAGTACATGAGTGATTTGACTCCTTTTTGATAATCCGATTGGCACTGGGAATGTGAACCAACCCATAGCAAATGTTTCCTCTCCCTCTTCTTTTATTTTATTTAATTGGAAATGCAAAGTAAATTGAATGCTTTGAAGCAATACTAACGTATAATGTGTTTTTACTGGTAAAATGTGGTGCATTTTAGAAAATCATGTTTCAATAAATTCCTGTTTGCAATACAGGTATTTTTTAGGTTGAGCCTAGGCTGCGCATGTGCTGCTCTGCGAGACATGCTGTATTCTGGTATGGACCGGAAGCTCCACCCACTCTCCGTTTGTGTCATTGTCCACTGTAAACTGTGACTTGTCATTGGTAAATAGCCTTAGTAGTCCCCCCTTAGTACCACCTTTTATCAGTTTGTAACCTCCCATGAGGACACCTCCTGTTACATGTGTTGTTACTCTGCAGGCTTTAATTACAGCCTCAGAACACTATTTTCACAAATATCTTTGTCCTCGCTCTCTCTTAACGATTATTTATTTATTCTTTATAGCACAGGCACCAAACTCATTTGCAATGCAATAGTTCTCTCATTTGCGAGAGTTTAAGCCATAGGAATTGCAAATGAAAATGCTTTTTATTTATCTGTTTTAAAAACAACTCATTTACAATGCCAATAACACAAACTCTCATAAGTGCTGGACCTATTGCATTGCAATTGTTTGTTTTCACTAGGATTGGAACCTGTCAACTACAGGTTACACACCAAGAGTGCAGAAGGTGTATTTACTCAGTTACCTTTGACTACAGTTAGAACTTGTATCCGCCACATTTCACATAAATCCCTGCCTTAGGTGCATTAGCCCACTGAGCAGCCTCACTAGAATTAGAATATTTATATCAGTGGTGCATACTGTTCTTTCAAGTAGGTATGCTTTTTTCAACTTACCGATAGATGTAAGTGGTGCTTAGAATCAATAGATCCCATATTTCAAAGTTTCAATATCTCTAGGAGAATGGCTGCCAGGACTGCCCTATGATGTTACCCCAGAATGGCATCACTTTGGTTGGTACAATCATAGACTGTATAGCCAATACAGTAAGACCGAAAAGAGAACACGAGGGAATGAAAACTGACTTGGAAATCATTTAAGAATGTTTTGGTAAATGTCCATTACTTAAAATGTGTCTGAGTTATTTGTCAGCAAATAGTTGTTTGTTGCATGAACCTCCAGGCTTGGTATGACTGGCCAGTGACTTGGGCAGTTCCTGTTCATCGTCTCATATAGAGTGGCAAGATACTATGAAATGAAACCAGTTATTTGATTTAAGAAATAGGGCTGCATAATGAGCTGCAGAAAGAGATGTCGCTGCCTGCATACTGTGCAGCACATGAACAAATGTTACTGGTCACACACATTGCCGCACTGGAGCTGATGCATCACAGCCTGCATACTATGGAGTACAGAAGCAGATAAAGCACAACCTGCATACTATGGAGTACAGAAGCAGATGTGTCACAGTCAGCATACTATGGAGTACAGAAGCAGATCCAGCACAACCTGCATACTATGGATTACAGAAGCAGATGCTTCACAGCCAGCATACTATGGAGTACAGAAGCAGATGTGTCACAGCCTGCATACTATGGAGTACAGAAGCAGATGCTTCACAGCCAGCATTCTATGGAGTACAGAAGCAGATGCTTCACAGCCAGCATACTATGGAGTACAGAAGCAGATGCTTCACAGCCAGCATACTATGGAGTACAGAAGCAGATGCTTCACAGCCAGCATACTATGGAGTACAGAAGCAGATGCTTCACAGCCAGCAAACTATGGAGTACAGAAGCAGATGTGTCACAGCCTGCATGGTATGGAGTACAGAAGCAGATGCTTCACAGCCTGCAAACTATGGAGTACAGAAGCAGATGTGTCACAGCCTGCATGGTATGGAGTACAGAAGCAGATGCTTCACAGCCAGCATACTATGGATTACAGAAGCAGATGCTTCACAGCCAGCATACTATGGAGTACAGAAGCAGATGCTTCACAGCCTGCAAACTATGGAGTACAGAAGCAGATGTGTCACAGCCTGCATGGTATGGAGTACAGAAGCAGATGCTTCACAGCCTGCAAACTATGGAGTACAGAAGCAGATACAGCACAGCTTGCACACTATGGAGTACAGAAGCAGATACAGCACAGCTCGCATACTATGGAGTACAGAAGCAGATGCTTCACAGCCAGCATACCATGGAGTACAGAAGCAGATGCTTCACAGCCTGCAAACTATGGAGTACAGAAGCAGATGTGTCACAGCCTGCATGGTATGGAGTACAGAAGCAGATGCTTCACAGCCAGCATACTATGGATTACAGAAGCAGATGCTTCACAGCCAGCATACTATGGAGTACAGAAGCAGATGCTTCACAGCCTGCAAACTATGGAGTACAGAAGCAGATGTGTCACAGCCTGCATGGTATGGAGTACAGAAGCAGATGCTTCACAGCCTGCAAACTATGGAGTACAGAAGCAGATGTGTCACAGCCTGCATGGTATGGAGTACAGAAGCAGATGCTTCACAGCCAGCATACTATGGAGTACAGAAGCAGATGCTTCACAGCCAGCATACTATGGAGTACAGAAGCAGATGCTTCAAAGCCAGCATACTATGGAGTACAGAAGCAGATGCTTCACAGTCAGCATACTATGGAGTACAGAAGCAGATACAGCACAGCCTCCATACTATGGAGTACAGAAGCAGATCCAGCACAGCTGCATACTATGGAGTACAGAAGCAGATACAGCACAGCCTGCATACTATGGAGTACAGAAGCAGATCCAGCACAGCTGCATACTATGGAGTACAGAAGCAGATCCAGCACAGACTGCATCCTATGGAGTACAGAAGCATATGAGTCACATCCTGCATACTATGGAGTACAGAAGCAGATGTGTCACAGCCTGCATGGTATGGAGTACAGAAGCAGATGCTTCACAGCCAGCATACTATGGAGTACAGAAGCAGATACAGCGCAGCCTGCATTCTATGGAGTACAGAAGCAGATACAGCGCAGCCTGCATTCTATGGAGTACAGAAGCAGATCCAGCACAGACTGCATCCTATGGAGTACAGAAGCAGATGCTTCACAGCCTGCATACTTTGGAGTACAGAAGCAGATACAGCACAGCCTGCATACTATGGAGTACAGAAGCGGATACAGAACAGTTTGCATACTATGGAGTAAAGAATCAGTTACAGCACAGCCTGCACCTTATCGAATACAACACAGCCTGCTTACTATTGAGTACAGAAGAAGATGCGTCACAACCTGCAAACTATGGAGTATAGAAGCAAATGTCACTAACTGTATATAGCATACAGTAAAGCATAGAAGCAGTTATACCACTGCTTGCATACTGTGCCACATGAAAGCAGGCCAGCAGACTGAACATGGGATCTCAGCAGACGTACAGGCTACTGCCTGCATGGGGTCTGTTTTAGGGGCGCTGGTGGGTTAGGTGTAACAGAGAGGCTGCTTTCTTGGGAGTTGTGCTGGTATCACCGGGGGTGTAGTAGATCACCACTGTGGAGAAGAAAAGCATCAAAGGACAGGGCAGATGTGCAATGAAGTCAGCTGAAAACAAGTACTAGAAGTAAAAAACAAAAACACTATAACACTGTCAATGCTGAATTTATCACAGCTTTTTTAACTTTGATATGTTGCACTGAGGCTCAACTGTGCAAGATTTCAACCAAAAATATTGACTTTCAATTTCACTCATAACTATACAGAAAAAACCATGATGCAATCCCCATCTGCAATATTTACATGGTGTCAGTGCAGTTGTTCTTTGGATTGTGTCCTTTATCTGAAAATGATGATTTTTTGTGGTTTGAAAGATGGGCAAAACTCCTGGGCACCCTGCAGAAATGGATAGCAGGAGAAGGGGGGTTATTGGGGGGTGAGAGCAGGAAGGTGGGAGTAGGGATGGGGTGTAGAGAAAGAGAATATGGACAGAAGCATAGGGAACGAGCATTAGTAAATACAATGAATGTCTGTATGTATGGCTATCCATTCCTGGTGAAACACCAACTACACTGCGGGTAGGTCTCAAATGGGGAAATTAGTTTGAGACTTTGTATAGGCGGGCTTGGATGAAAGGAAGAATCGGAGCGTGATGCATTCCAAGCCTCATGTACTACTACATGAGTGCAGCCAAACCAAGCCACATTTAGAGGCTTTGTGTGGGCTGGCTCAGATGAAACTGATGTTTGAAGAGGGATGCATTCCAAGCCTCCTGTAATACTAAATGAGTGCAACCAAACCAAGCCACATTTAGAGGCTTTGTGTGGGCTGGCTCAGATGAAACTGATGTTTGGAGAGGGATGCATTCCAAGCCTCCTGTACTACTGAATAAGTGAGGAACAAGTATTGGTTAATACAGGAAAATATGCTACAGACAAAAGAAATGGAGTGAAAGTAAGTGGCACGCACAGGAACTAATGAAAGGCCAAGAAAGAGAGGAGGTGGGATGTACGCCCCTTTAAGTTTATATTAAAAACGATAGATTTCACAAGCGCAGCACAAGCGCTCTGCAGACGAAACCTAAAAAGGTAGTGGATGTACCAGGAGTAGAATTACTGTTTATTTAGAGTTGTGCCAATTACCTATAATGCTGGTGTGATAAATGTGCTGTGTGCACCACTTTGTTGCTGATAAATTGTAGTATAACTTCTGAAAAAAGGCACAAAAAAATCTGTCACAGTACCAAGAAGACTTTAAAGCCACCCTCGGGGAACATATTCTAACGAATCATCACATAACATACACATCATATCACATCTGTAAACTTAGGCTCAAATATTTTGTAGGTAAGATTCAGTTAGATGTTAAATTATGTGACGTCTTGAGAAAGTAGACTTTCTGCAACATGGCAACCCTTTCGAACATATTACAGCTTGTGGAAGTGCAGAGGAAGGACATTTCTCAAACTGACCTGGTTAAGGTTGTGCATCGCAGAGTCCCAGATGATCGAGTTTTTGTTGAAGACAAGTTGATGACCAGCGGGAGCGGACGGGTCAAAAGTGCCAACTTGGATTTCTCTGATGGTTCCATTAGGATAGATAACCCAGTTTAATATGTCATACTGAGGCAGCACATCACCTGTGTCATCAAATTCAATGTCAACTCCAGAAGGTGTCTTAAAATGAATCTTCTGAAGGAATCTGTGCAGCTATTAAAGTACAGATTAGAAGCAATAAACATGATGCTAACTGTATTGCCAATGCTCATGAACCTTTACAAAGCATATTCATTGTTATTATAAATGTTGCAAAAGTACAAAAAATCATAAATCATCAATTCATTTCACTATTCAGGGAGTTTGCCAAGAAATATCTTCCTTCAATTTTTGCTCCTGAGAGCCTTATTACATGATTGCCATAAACCTTTCAAGGAAACATGGTTAATTGGGGTCCATAGTTTGTCAGGTTCCCTATAATTATTTTCGCACATGATTCTCAGAACAGGTCTAGGATATATTCATAACGTGACTCAGTAATTTTACAATAAGGTTCTATCTGTTATTACTAGGAACCTGAATGGCCCAATAAACAGGTCTTACATGTGCATGGTGTATGTAAGGAGGTTTTCATTTATTTGGAATTCATAGCTCCTTTTTGTCATTGCGAAAATCTTTTTCTGATCTGTGGTGAAACTCATCTAGGTTTATGACCTTCATCAGGAGTTTTAGCTTGATAGATTTAGTCTGTCTGCTCTCTACTCGCTTATAACTTTTTGAGTAGGGATCAGCCTATACCTGTTCAAGCATGTTCTATTAGAGGCATGGACATTTTTTTAAGCTGAGTTGCAGATTTCCTTTATTGGTGACATGTGCTTGGTCTTCTTGTTCTATGTCTGGGACCAATTACATTTTGGATGTGGGTTCCCAGGAATCTTTATCACCAGTATTGTAACTGCTGACTCATGATCTGTGCTGGGTTCAGTAATTGTTATTAAAGGTCCATGGGGGCTTCTGTCTTTTTCAGTGTTCATGATTTTGGGGGTCATTAGGATGGCGGGCGGACTTAGTCCGCCCGCCATCCTATCGGTGATTGGGACCGCCCACCATAAGGACGGGGGTCCCGTGGGGGGCATTAGGATGCGCCCGCCACTGTGGGGGGCGCATCCTGCATTTTTAGCATTGTGGCAGGCGGTGCTCTCAGCACCGCCCGCCACAATGCTAAAAATGCACTTATGCATTTGCATACACAAAGCGGCAGGCACCGAGCGTTGCCTGCCGCTTTGTTTATGCAAATGCAGGAGGGTACCACAGGTACCCTCCGTGTGCACCCCCCACCTCTCCTTCACTCTAGGGGCCCACAGGGGGCCCCCAAAGTGAAGACCGCATGCCTTTCCGTGGTGGCATTGTCGCCACGGAAAGGCATCTGAAGTAGCCCATGTTAATATGGATGGCGTTGTCTGATAGACACCGTCACCATATTAAACCTTTTCCGCCCCGGTCGCAGGCGAAGTCGACTGGGGCGAAAAAGCGGCAGACGGTCTTTCCGTCTGCCGCGGTACCCCCTGCCATCCTAATATGGCGGGGGGTCATTTAGGTGAGGATGGTTGGCGGATTGCCCCCGCCAGGCCGGCGGTTGCCATCGCCTGCCTAGCGGGGGCAATCCACCCGCCATCCTAATGGGCCCCTTTGTTTTGAAAGGTACAATTCTTATACTGCTGAAGGTTTGAGTATTTCTTTATGTGTAAATGATGGGAACAAGAAATAAAGATAAAGAGGTATTGTCTATATTACTTACCAGTGATCCAAGTAGTGTGTAGCTTTCTTAATCATCCAAAGCCTTTCTTTCTATCGCTCCTCTAATTGGTCTGGGTCATTTCAGGTTTGTTGTTTATGAACAGGAAGAGAAATGTGCACGGCCTACCTTTCTGGGGGTTGTTCTAGCCAGCTACACACCACATCCTGACATTGCAAAAATGTCTAAGGAAGAGCTGTTAGTACAGCTAAAGACATTAATAAAAATACATAGGCAATTAGTCCAATATGTAATGCGGACTGCAACAGTCCAGCCAGCTGTTAACACACCACAGCTGACCCCTCATCAGGGGAACACAAATAAAATTACACCACAGAACATACAGTCATGTCTTGGTAAAACACCCGTAAAACGGGAACAAATTCCTTTCTGGTTAGCCCAGAAAATCACTCAAATAGAGGCAGTATTTCCTGATACTACCCCTATTGAGAAACACAGAATCTTGACCATCTGCCTTCCTATGGGAATCGCACCACACGTGGAGGACTGTGACACTTGGGGTACAGTCTTTGCTTCCATCTACACAAAAACACACGGTGTTCCGTCTATGGCGGTAATACCAGAAGTGCTAAAACAGATTCAAAATGAATTCGGTCCAGAGCCCGCTTTAAATCTAGGTATGAAATTACTGAAAGACTTCAAGCAGGTCACGGCTATATTATTAGCCAACGTAAAGGGAGAAGCAGCATCTGTGGCGATTCGCCAGAAGTTGAAGGAAACAGATATAAAAGATCCTGTTGAGCTTGCAAAAATCATAGAAAAATGCTATGAAGAATTAGGTAGAGACAGCTTGGGTGGAAAACCAGTTAAGCCCCAACTGCTCGAAAATCCTGAAAAATTATTTATTAAAAATAATTTAAATACTCCTAAAAAGAGCTGGGATGGAAATAAACAATCCACTCCCAAGGAAAAAGTTTTCCAGTCCAGAGGAAGGTCTCCTCGACGGAGGGAAAGAACTCCGACTCGAGAACGCCAGTCTCCCCAGCGGGAGCCCTCTGAGAAAAGATATAACCTTAGAAATAGGGATAATCTGAAAAAACTTGATAGATATCAAAGTATTGATACTCGTCCCTCTCGATCTCTTCCACAGAATTCGGAAAGAAGAGGACGGTCAGACCCAGGAGAGCACACCAAGTCCAAAGACAAGGAACCTGCTCAAAATAAGAAATCTCAATTTCAGACAAAGAAGGTAGCCAGTATTAGAGTAATCAATCATGCCGAGAATACTGAGGACACAGTTGAAAAACGGGGAGTGGGCATTGACAATGTTGGACAGTGCAGCAGAAATCAGTATAGCGCGCAAGATCTTGATGAGTCATCTGGAGACAGTGGACACGAATGAATACATTCAGGTTGAAACTGCCGACGCCAGACTTAGCGAGCCCCATAAAATATACGAAATAACATTGCGTATAGAGGGTGATAAGACTAGGAAAATTAAGGGACTATTTTGGGATAAGCTCTCAAAAGGCTATGATATTCTGTTAGCTGAAAAAGATTGGCCCCCGGAGTTTGTCAGGGAGTGCCCTCGTGGCGAAGAAGTGATTATGCCTGCCTTCTCGAATCACATACCGATTCACAAAAAATATACATATGCAAGGAAATGGGCAGTAGCCCAGGCACCTGCATTATATAAAAATCATGAAGGATGGGATGAGGATTCACCGCCTCACAAAATCCAATTAAAAAGTGAACCAACTGCCCAACGGCAGTATCCCATAAAGCAAGAAGCTAAAAAACAGGTCAGGGAGATCTTAGATCAACTTGAGTACCAGGGGGTGATTGAAACATGCACCTCTCAAATGAACAATCCTTTGTTTCCTGTCTCCAAGCCAGACAATTCATATCGTCTAGTTTTGGACTACAGATATCTTAATACATGTTGCAAAACCTTTGCAGTACAAAACTCGCATAGTGCAGCCCTAATGAATAACATAGTTAGGAAAAAATATAAAACGACATTAGACATTTCTAATGGTTTCTTTTGTCAAAACATTGCACCAGAAAGCAGATATTTGACCGCTTTCTCCGCATTTGGGTCGCAGAAAAAATTCTGTCGACTCCCACAGGGGTTCAAGAACAGCCCAGGACTATTCTCAGCTAGGGTAACAGAGTTACTACAAATCTATGATGATGAAGCATTGTCTTACGTAGATGATATTTATCTCACAGACGACGACTTGGATACTCACTTGAAAAGAGTGAACACCATTATACTTGGGTTCGCAGCAGAGGGTTACAAATTAAACTTTAAAAAGTCTCGAATTGCCCATCTGACGGTACTGTTTTTAGGGTACGAATTATCAAGTGAAGGGAAAAGCCTAGCGGACAACTTCTTAGAGAAGTGCGCTGTACTCCAAGCTCCAAAAACGCTGAAGAATTTACAATCCATTCTAGGTTTTCTGAATTTTGGAAGAACTTACATCCTAAATTACGCAGAGAGGGTTAAACCTCTCTACGAACTAATTAAACCTGATTTAAAACAAATCAATTGGACTCAAAAACACACAGAAATTTTGAGATCACTGCAAACAGACATGTTAGCAAAAACAAAATTAGATACGCGTGACAACACGATCGATCTTGTAATCCGAGTCATCCCAGGAAGATGCGGATTCACGTACCTAACCTCTAATGAGGGAGAAAAGGTACCAATTTCAATTAAATCTCACTTGTACACACAAGCAGAAAAAACATTCAGTCACACAGAAAGAACTGTGAACGCAGTGCAAATCGCATTAGCAAATGAACGAGAACTAGCACACGGCAAACGGATTAATATCCTTACAGCGGAATCCGCCTTCGAGGCGCTATTCAGCCCAGTAAACCTGCCTACAGTGTCACTGGATCCGAAATGGATACAGTGTATAGATTCTCTAGGAGCGGAAGATGTGAAATACTATTTCGCCCCGCAATTCGAAGAACTGAATGATTTAGAATATGAAGAAGAATATCCTCTGCCAATCGAAATTCTGCCTCTCCCACAATATGCCTGTATAATCTACACAGATAGCTTTGTACAGCATTTCAACGTAGAGAGAAAATCCTACGATGCAGCATGTGCGATCATTAAAGGTTGTTGGCTGTGCGGTAAATTCAGACCGAAAGTAACAAAAACTGAATCAGTAAAGTACTGTTCGGTTCAAAGAACTGAAATCAGATCTTTAAAGATGGCGCTCGAAAATGCAGAACGTGAATTCCCGACACTTATCGTGTGCGATTCTCATTTTTGCGTCAACTCTTACAACAATAAACTGCAGAGTTGGATCGAAAACGACTACAAAGATGACACAGGTGCCACAATAAAGCATAAATTGCTCTGGAACGAGGTAGCTCTTTTATACAAAGAACTACAAAAGACTCACGTGATTCACGCACAGAGTCTTCAACGTGATGGCGTTCACGTTGCAGGGAATTCATTGGCTAATACAGCCAAAGCGGAAGCAACTAAACCGGCTTCCGTAGCCACAAAAAAGCGTACAGATAAGTACATAGACGGGGAAACCATGCTAGCAGTAAAAACGACTGTAAAAGGCGACTGTGCAGCACTACCCGTAAACTATCCACTCAATTATGCATACATAATCGATGCAAACTCCGTTCCTTTTGCTCGAATCCCTGGAGTGGGGGACAGAGTAATTCCAAACACGAACAGGAGAATATTTTTAATAGCAGACGCCCACATGGGTTTGGGTCTTAGGCACAGAGGGATCAAGGAATCACTGACTGAATTACAATCAGTATTCTGGTGGCCGGGAATGAGTGTAGAACACCAAATATATGCAAACAACTGTGAAAACTGTAATAGGCTACCAGTCAGAAAGAGCGTAACGCTGCCTACACCCCATCCTGCGTCCTATTAACAGTTAAGACGAAAAGCACTTAAAAAATGAGGCCACCAGCGCTCGGCTGACGCTAGAACGGTTATAAAAGATTAGCGAGTCCATATCGGCATATACGCAATTACCACGTTCCATTCTGACCAGGGTCCTGCTTTCAGCTCTCGAGCTTATGGGGAGGCCATGGCCAGCATGGGAATTGGGTTGCGGTATTCTTGTCCGTCATGCCCCGTAAGGGAATAGTGTGGTAGAAAGAAAAAACTGTGACATAAAGCAATCTATAACAGCGAAGGTATTAGGTTCAGGCGCTGGGTGGGTCAAACATTTAATAAGTGTCCAGACTAGTCTTAACAACATGCCAAGAAATTCTCTAAAAGGTTTCAGCCCATACGAACTATTGTTCGGAATTAGAATGCGCGTTCAGGACCTCGATAGTCAGATGTCAGTGGTACAAGAAGAAACAACGCACTTTGATGTAAAAGACCGTTTGGCTGTTTTACAGGAACTGAATGAAACAAGAAAATCATTAAGCAACATAAAGTTAAAGCAACAGCCAAGTACCACTGACGAGGCACCACCCGCAACAGCCCCAGCAAGGCCTGTCTGGATTCCAAAGATTGGGGATCTAGTCAGAGAAAAGATCGCGGTGAAGAAGGAATTTGGGCCTTCTTACAGAAAAGCAGTACCTGTCTTAGCAGTCACCGGAACAAGATCAGTTGTGCTACCGCCCCTTGCTGGTAAAAAGGAGAACAGAGTCGTGTCTACCGATAAGGTAAAACCACAAGCATGTGGCCTATAATCAACAGTAGGCCCAGTGGACTCCCAAGAAACAACAGAATACCCAAACTTGCAACAATCCAAGAGGTTCAAACTGAAAGACTCATCACATTCGATCAGCCTGCAGTGCACAATGAAGGACTATGCAATAATGCCATGGAACTCGTGCCTCTTGAAACACAGATTGAAACAGTTTGTCAAGAAACAACACCAGTCTACAATGATGTGGCATCAGAAAGTGCTACTGAAAGAAAGATTGAAAGAAAAATCCCATCAATTGACAGAACTGCCTCTGGTTATTTCATCAACTTCGACAACTTCTCTGAAGATCAAAATGAGCCCGAAGTGATGCCAGAAACTAAAAAGACTTTTAAAGAAAAAGCAACGGAACTCTTTCATCAACTGAAGGAAATCTACCTAATTTCCCCTTGGCTAGAGTTCTGGTTCGGTCTAGGTGTATTTTTCCTCCTGCTTTGGCTCATCATGGAACTGTGTTTGGGAAAATTCATTGAAGGAAAATATATTACAATGTACACAGCAAGTCAGAACATCAACCTAGTCCTGAAACCACACAGATCATCCCATGTGAAGAAAAGAGAACTGTCAACAGTAAATGTCACAGCAATTCCAATACCTGGTGGGGTAGTATGGGAGAAAACAGACTATGAGATATATGGTCCGGTCGAAATCCTGAAGTATCCTCATCAACTAAAGGTTTCCTTAAGTGACTTTGTGACTCCTAGTACATTCTCTGATGATTGGGACTTTAACAGTATTAATGACATGATGTCTGATTTAGTAATGTCAGCTAGATTCACAGATCATGATTATTTACAAGGTTCATCTAGTTATGAGCAGTTATTCTGTTACACCCATTATGGGGATCATTACTTGCATAAATCTGCACAGCCTAGAAATGTTTTTATGTATAATCAATGGGAACATTGTGCTACACCACCTAAAAGCAGTTCTAAAGCATTCTTTGAGAAATTCAAATATTTTTCAGGGTTTAACACCAGTGATGCAGAAACGTTTTATTATAAACTGTTAGATAAAACAGGAATGAAAACAATGCTGACAAATTCTAAATTGATATATTCAGAAGCATTTTATGACAAAATGATGACATTTGGTTTCGATTATTGGAAAAATAATATTGAAACGAAAACAATTTGGGGTACAAAAGATTGGCAGGTGCAAGGCATTGAAGCACTATTTAGAACCTGCATGATACCTGAACAAATGTTGTTTTTAAATGACACAATACACCAAACATCTTGTCTTGGCCTAGCTAAGATCAAAGACCTTAAAACACCGTCTATACCGAAGCCAATACCAGAAAATGCAACCGCTGATATTGAGTTAGACGTGTCACACATTTCAAATTTCAACAGAACACATCCTGATTGGAAAAAGTGGTTAATCT
The DNA here is from genome assembly GCF_964263255.1 of Lissotriton vulgaris. Taxonomy (NCBI): domain Eukaryota; kingdom Metazoa; phylum Chordata; class Amphibia; order Caudata; family Salamandridae; genus Lissotriton; species Lissotriton vulgaris. The sequence continues at coordinate 57,825,542 of NC_141689.1, forward strand.
GGCCTACAGACACAAATAGCTGTCAAGATAGATTCCTGAATAAAACACAGGGGTTAAAAATGACCAGATTAGACCCTAGATACTCCCAGAGACAACATCCAGGGATTATAACAACATACAGTGTAGGGAAACTCTGCCTAGACTGGCTAACCTCGTCCACACTGGCTGAAATTAAGCAACACTTGTCTTTATTAAAAGAGGGTGCTGATTTGCGCGATTTCATTCTTGGACCACGCAAACAGCGTCAAAAGCGTTTCATAGCGACCAGTATCTATGCTGCTTACAACGAGGCTTGGAAAGTAAAGCAAATTGAAACTGCTGAAAAAATACGAGAAATTGATTGTATTAATTTGGAGAAATCACTTTCTGTGGTAGACAATGGGTTAACGACTCTGTCTTCCAGAATATATTCTTTGGACAATATTGTATCCTCTGCCTTTGATGTGATAGACAGAGATGTGCTAATGTTACAACATGGCCAGTCTCAATTACGCTCTATTATAGAATTAGGCTGGACGCTGCAAAATCTTCGTTCAGGCTATGTGCCTTGGCGTTTAATCAACACAACGTCTTTATTTTCCAGTTTTAACCTTACTGATAAACAGATCAGTTTGGCACAGAAAGGAGCAGACTATACAATCCTGAGCATCGAAAAACTCGAGAGATTACCATTGACAATGTCAGAGAGTCCTGTCATTGAATGGATAATACACGGAATTATCACAATTCCGATAACAACTTTCCGATTTAAAAAGTGCCTTGAGTACATACCTGCTGGCCAGTATGAACAATTGGGTAAGGGATATGTAAAATCCGAATGGAAATTACCATACACTCATTCTTGCTATAGTGACAGTGACAAAAATGTATTTCTTAGTGGTGACAACTGTAAACACTCACTAAGCGGTATACTTTTGTGTCAGGGTATTAATTTACACGGAGCATGTGATGGAAATTCAAACAACCTTTCATGCCACCAGCTAGTCACACCTGCAACTCAGATAGAGCCCTTCTTTATGCAACTCGCAAACGGGAGTTACATTCTTAGAACGGATCACAGATGTTGTGGCCTGACGCCAGGGAAAAGTTATCTAGTACAAGTTACGTCCATGGTCAAATGTTGTATGCAAGCATTGTTCCCGAGCGGGCCTCCAGACATAGTGACTCCCCTCTGGCCTCGTCTGAATCTCTATTCTATACGAATTGATACATTAAGCAAAATGAAATCTGTACTTCTACAGACAACCGTGCCTATAACGTCATCTAAAGAGACGTATGATCTTCTAGTCGCAAGGACGGCTACTGAGGTTCATGACCTTTTATCAACAAATTGCCCCGTGCATTTCGTAGAAATGTTCAGCCAACTCCTTAACATGTCTAGTGCAACAAGCATCCCAGGCATATTTAAGACAGTCTTTACGGGACTGCTAACACCCTTCCAGGCAATTTTGGGAATCTTTCCTAATTTTGTGCACTCTATTTTTGGCGGCATACCAATATTTTTGGGACTCGTTGCAGGGATTCTATTTTTGACCCTCCTGCTACGTTATGGCAAGCCTCGGCTCAGACATAGCTCCCATGGGAATGGAAGAGACAATCCTAGCAATGCGCTACAGGGACAGGATAACTAACGTCCTCGGATTGGCCAGGCTGAGAGATCTAAACATGACCTGGTTCCTTTCATTCAGACCGATATGGCAAAATTGCATTTTACCTGTGCTACGGTGTATGCTTTGCGGCGATGAATGCGTGTTGGACATCTGTCTTTCACTTCCATCAGCAGTACCAATGGACGTCGATACTTTGCTCAGTCCAATAACGGCTCACGCATTGTGTTGTCCCCCGCGGCTACCAATCCTGATGACGGCATTCGTGGAGACTCCTGTACTACAGCCAAGTGGTAACAGTGGAGCGAGTGACAAAAGCAACATCATCCAGGTACAACGTTCTGTGAGCATTGCTGGTCCTGCCTTCGATGACAGCAATCATTCTCACACCTGCCAAGTTACAGCGCTATCTAATTTGGTTGAACTATCACCTGAATTCGTAGACCAATTCTTTGAGAGCCTGTCTGATACGATGTTCTCACCCACAGAGAAACAATAACTTTTGAAAAGCTTTCCGACACACAGCGTTCTCATGAACTCTGAATTCGGCCTTCAGTTTTGATCAACAAAAAACTGCCAAGAGCTTTGGAAATCTTTTTTCTTTGAATTGGACAATTTTTCCAATATTGACCTTTTCTGGCACGAACAATTCTTTGCTTAACGTAAAAACTATTCTTAGAGAACAGAAGCTTCACACTTCTATTTCTAAACACATCTAGAGACATAACAACATAACACCAGCCTCTAGCACACATGTTATTACAATGCATTTTTATGTGATGATTTATCTCGCCTTTTCTTCTGTCAGAGATACTTCATGTGTAATTCCTTTTGCATAATCGTTCATTGATTTCATATGCAATAATTTTTGAATAATTGCTATGCTTTAAAAAAACGTACAGTACCTAAATTCCATGTATTACAAGTACGCCTATTTCGAATGCATTTATGTATTTTGGGGTGGGCAATGTTACACATGCATCTGATTGCTTAGTTTTAGTAATTTTGATGGGTGTTGCGTGTTTATCTAGGTTCCTGATCGATACTGTGACCTTATGCCCCTATTCGGCTATAAATCCATTTATTCCCTATATTGGCATAACCGTTCAAGTGCGATTTTCTGAAAAGTCATCTCTGGCCTCACACGAACAGAGCCACATTCCAGCATGACTCTCTGCTACTTCCTTTGCGACCAATTAGTGCAATGACAGAGCAGGAGTCCCTATCTGATATTCCTAGATAACACTCCGAGTTCTTCAACAAGATAAAAACTTAGCAAACCTGGAAATCCCCGCTTGCTATGTTTTGATTAATAATGGAACTCTAATGAGAAACTGATAAATGTCACTTCCTAGTGACATCTTTAATTGACGTCTTATGTCCAGCAAACTTGCGTCAAACCCGGCACCTGTCAGGTATAAATATTACCAACGTTGCCTTAAGCAATGTTCGTTGCCTGTTGCTGATGCCAGCTGCCTGCATGACCCTGTGTTGGTAAATCTAGCACTCTGTCGCTGCAGCCTGCTATCCTGTGGTGGTGAAGCTGCTGATTACCATTATCGCCGCTACAGCGCGAACTATGGTGCAGTACGCTTAAGGAGCTGAACAGCCGTCCTCTGCGAAGACATCCAGCAGATTCCAGCTGCCCGCGGACGCTGTCACCCCTCCTTCCTCGACGCGCTGAAGAGAAGCCGCTGCATTTCTCGTGCAGAGAAATCCAGCCACGGCGCTTCCGGTTTACCCTCGCGGGTGACTGGGATATCGAGAGAGACCCCTGAAGGAGATACCAATCCTCCATCATTCTATTCAGAGGTATGGTGTTGACTAAACCCTTAGACGAGAATTCTTGAAACAAACCTTGGCAAAACCAACTTAACTTAAAGCTACTTACTTACTCCCCTTTCACGTGTTAGGCTTAGGTCAGGCACACTGGAGTAGGCTTAGTTAGGAGCACCAGTTGAGTATGTTAGCCTAATGTATATATGACTGTATATATGTTTTATTACTTTTAAACCATTGTATGGCTAAGAAACCATATCAATGCTTTTACAGTTCTATTTCGCAATACTTATCTTACTGTACGTACTTTTTATAATAACAGTTATTGCAATTGTGGCAATACATTTCTCTTGTACGAGAAGAAAGACTGTTCAATAAATGTTAACCCTTTATTGATACACGCCCGTCTCTCTATTCTCTACATCTCGTGAAAGTAAACTGCACTAGACTGACTGAGTGAAATCTATGTCTATTGTTTCACACGACCCTAGAGATTGACTCTTGATCTGAGGAGTAAAGTTGTCATGTTGCACGGTTGTTGGAAAACTGAATCCCTTCTTGTCTGTGCCAAGGAAGCTGATCACTTCCTATGCAGAGAAGAAAGTTTCCAGTGACCTCTGAGCTAGTTGGTAACACAACCCAATTAAGTTTAGCATAGTCAGTGGAGGCCTGGAATATAAGCAGTTCCACGTCGATACTACTGTTTATGTTATTCCAATGCGCAGGGCCTAGTGGGAAACTAGGAACTACACTACACCCTGAGGCGTGTGAAGAGGTCTTGAACGCTAAGAAAGCGGTGGCGGTAGTGGTAGAACGTTTGAGGTGTTTTGACCATAGAGCCTATCTGGCCCGCACACATGCAGAAGGGGATAGCGTGGGTACTTTGTTAGCATGGTTGGCTAACCCCCTCCCCAGAAACACCCCTATAATGGCGATGGCTTCTCCGACGGCCAAATGGAATATACCCAGCGTAGGATAAATAACCTGTTTCATAACTATTATGCAGATCTGTATAATAGTCCACTGCAGGCTGATGAGACTTATATGCGGGTGTTCCTGGGGGACTTAGAGCTACCTCGTTTAGACGCAGATCAGGCTGACTCCCTAGGACAGGATATCACATTGACTGAAATTAGGTGTGCGATCAAACAGATGGCGCGTAACAAGACTCCAGGAATCGATGGGTTGCCCATCGAGTTTTATTTGGCCTATATAGACGTCATTGCCCCTAGATTGCTGATGGTTTTTAGAGAAGCCAAATAACTGGGGGTCCTGCCAGCATCTGCTCAAAAAGCAGTCATTATTCTTTTGCTTAAACCAGGGAAAGCCCCTGCTGACCCATCTGCGTACCATCCCCTATCTATGCTCACCATGGAGTATAAAATCTTGAGTCGCATTCTGGCTACCCGGCTCCTCCCACATCATCTAGACCAATTTGGTTTCATTCCCTCCCGTAACACCGCAAGCAATGTACCGCGATTGTTGCGCATCCTTGGCGCAGACCATGGAGAAGATAGGCTAGCAGTAATTCTCTCTGTAGACATTGCAAAAGCTTTCGATAGTTTGGAATGGCCCTACTTGTTTCTTATTATGAGAGCCTTTGGACTAGGGGAGAGTTATGTGCGCTGGACTGAAATATTGTATCGCTCAGCGAGTGCCAGAGTGAAGGTCGACCCGGTCATTTCTACCTCATATCCAGTGAGGCGTGGCACTCGACAGGGCTGCCGGCTGTCCCCGTTGCTGTTCACCTTGGACATTGAGCCATTGGCCGCTCGTGCTAGGCTGGGGTGGCTACCAGGGTTTGTGTCTCCATGGGCATATGCAATATTACTCGTTACACGTGTATGATCTCTTGATGTTTTTGGCGACTGCGGGGGATGCTTTAGAGGGGGCGCGTGCACTGCTTCAAGATTTTGGGGGGATTTCCGGACTCAGGGTAAATTGGGCAAAGACCTGCGTTGTTCCAATAGATACGCTGTGCGGCTCCCCCGAGCTTGTGCAGGACATTAAGTGGGAACCCCGCAGTCTTCCTTATCTTGGGACGTATGTTTATCACACTCAGGAAGATTTGTTGGATGGTAATATTGGCAAAGCGATGCGAGGGCTTAGGAGCAGCATGCAATTTTGGGGTACCTTGCCTCTGTCTGTGGCCGGCCGAGTGTCCCTCTTGAAAATGGTGGTCCTCCCCGCTTGCTATATTATTTTTGAACACTGCCGATATGGATAACTGCTGCCACCTTCCGGCAGCTCCGCTCCATGCTAAGTGGTTTTATTTGGGGAAACGGGAGACGGAGGGTGGCACTGGACACATTGATGCGCCAGAGAGCAGAGGGAGGGCTTGCGGCACAGGACTTTGAGTTGTACTATCTGGCTGCACAGTTCCAGGGGCTCATCCAGGCTATAGCTCTGGAATTTAGGGGTCACAAACGTGCCGGTGAGCCCAGAATACCTCGGCACGTGCTATCATTTGTTGTGCTGCAGCAGAAGCTGTCTATGGACTCCTTATCCCCCATGGAAAGCACCCTGAAGCTTTGCTGGAAACGATACCATTGTAGAGCCAAGGTACAGCGTCCCTATGCCCCGGAGATACACTTAGGCATGTGCACTGCCGTCCCACATGGTGGGGACTGGTTGGTGCTCGCGTATTGGGAATTGCTGGGAGTACATATGATAGGAGACCTTTATGAAGATGGCGTTCTACTGCCCTACGGGGTGCTGCAGGAGCGATTTGGGCTCCCGCGGGGGCACTATTTAATTCACACAGCCCTAGTAGCTGCCATCCAAAAATACTGGGAAAGGGCCTGTCGGAACCCCTGGTGAGTTTAGCATGTCAATACGTGGTAATGGCAGCGGGAACTTATAAGGCCGTCACCTGCTTATATTTACGCATGATCGGAGAGGGTTTACTGACATTACAGAAGATACGTGACCAATGGGAGGCAGACATTGATAAAGAAATTCCAGACACGACCTGGACACATATAGTCAAGAGAGCATGGAAGAGCACTAGAAATGCCATATTCCAACTAGTACATTTCTACATACTGCATAGGGCATATCTCACCCGAGCGAAAATTACTCAATATTTCCACATAGACACTGCCTGAAGCCCCCGCTGTATGCTAGTGGCTGCGGACCTACTACATATGCTGTAGGATTGTCCTCAATTGGGTACGTACTGGGAGGAGGTGGTGGAACTACTTTGTACTGTTATGCAGCGGCAGATTGAGCCAGATAAGGGTACATGTCTACATTATTGGTTCCCCCACACTAGCAAAACAAAAGTAACTAGTAAATTCCTCGATTTGGGATTATTGCTTGCTAAACAGGAGATCACATCCCATTCGAAGGCTAGGGGGGTCAGCCTTCTCAGATGGAGGGCCACATTTCTCACATGGGCATGAAGCGAGAGTATAGTTCGCTTGCAGCAGGCCCTAAGATCTCACAACGACAAGGAGCTAGAAGCAGCCCGAGCTTGAGAGGGCCTGGTCAAAGATCTAAAGGCTTGGATGTGGATTCTGACTCAGATTCTCATGTGAGTGCTGTGGGAGGAGTCTTGTGAGGGACTGTGCTGATTGAATGGTGTGAAAGTGCCTGAGTGTAAGGCCCCCTGAAATACCTGTGTTCTTTAATAGTGACATCGATACAGGACCCCCCGTTTATTTAGTATTTTTCACTATATACTGTCGCGTTCTGATGAGCTGTAGAATATGACATGTCGTGGGGGGGCGGGTGGGCCTGAGGGTGGGATCAATGAAGGTGGGATGTTTTGGTTTATTACTGCTTTGCTCTGCACCATGGGAATACTTACATTACAAATGCATACTCCTGCTGTGACGTGAGACTAGTGTGATTAGGCAGTTGCTACTCAACGAAAGGCCCATCCTTAGCTTAAACTAAACTAGTCTGCCAGAAATGCGATTGTAAGTAATATACTATCGCTAATGGCTTGGAGAGTTCCGAAAGAGCCTATATTGCTATTCTCGATCATTATGTAAGTTGAATGTTGTGAAAAAATAATAAACAGATTTACAAAAAAAAATGTGTGTTGTAATATTTTTATAGCTTAGTTACTTTTTGTTTTTGGCATTGCTGAATTAATTGTAGTGTTTTCTTTAGTGTTACCATGCCTCCTTTGTCTGGTTAGTGAGTGTGTTTGACATAGATCACAATGTGTCTTTGTTCTCCATGCCATGTGGCAAGATATCATTTTATATAGTAGGTGTCCATAGGCCTGCATGGGTTCTTTAATTCCCAGGGTTCCTTTCTTGTTGTTTGACCATGTGGCCAGCAACCATTTAGAGTAGCCAGCCAGTGTGTTTTCACCATAGTCCTGAATATGTTTTGTTGTCCATGCCTCCTTCCTTCTTGTTGTTGTTTGGTCATGCTGCCTGTGGCTATTTTGTGCAGCCAGCCAACATGCGTTTTCCATTGGCCTACATGTGTTCTTTGTTGTGAGCATGCCTCCTCACTGGTTGTTGTTGATTGACCATTTGGCCGGTGGCCATCTCATTTAGCAAGCCTGTGTGCTTTTCCCAAAGGTATGCATATGTTCTTTGCTTGGTCCATGTCTTCTTTTTTGATGTTTTTTTTGACCATGTGGATAGTGTCCATTTTGCGCAGCCAGCCTGTGTGTTTTTGACATAGGCCTCCATGTGTTCTTTGTTGTGGCCATGCCTCCTTGCTTGCTGTTGTTAGTTAACCATGTGGTCAGCCACCCTTCGTTTACTTTTTCCCAGTTTTCATTCAAAGTCAGTGAGATTAATAGGAGAAGGCTATGCCTTTTTGTTTTTGTCCAATTTGTTTGAATTTTATCTGAAACTAATTTAATAACGTTTGATGATCATTGTATTATATGTATATAATTAGTAGCAGTATATTATATCAAATGCTTTTGTACTCCACCTTCTTGCCTCCCAATGGGTTTCTCATAGTCCCCTGGTACACTAGCAATTATTTATTTTGTTATTTATTTATTTTGTATATCTCCCTACCATCCATCCACTCCTGCCTGCCATAGGTGCACAGATACACAACAGCGGATGCCTGGCTTTCACCTTGTGGATACCCTGCCGGGGTTATCTCACAGGGGAATACCAGGACGGGTTCCCTAAGCAAGCGCCGGGAAACCCACTGCGGGTAGCTGTGCGCTATATAAGCTCAAATACATTTACATTTACATCTTTGTTAGGAGGAGATTATACACTACTTTAATCTTCTTACAACCTCTAGCTAATATCTTGACTACAGGAATACCCACTGTGGCAGAGAGCTTTGGTCTTAGAGCCTTGAGAGTACGAACTATCTGGCCATACAGGAACCAATGATCGGCTGGAATACCAAACCTACTTTGTAGAGCATCAAACCCCACTATCTTATCTTCGTCCAGAATATCCCCGAGAGTTTTAACTTCCAATCCTTTCCAAAGCTGAATGTTCCTATCTCCTCTTAACTGAGGGAAAAGGCTAGAGTTATCAAGATGTAAGTATGAATTTACTTTTGGGGCATTAAAAAATTTCAGAATAGATTTCCAGACCTGCCAGGCACTATACAGAGTCTTAAATCGAGCCCTTTTATAGAATCTCCTTTCCACCACACAACAGCAAACCGGTTGCCTTTCGCCCCAACAGCATCTTATATATCGGAGGGGGGGTCTGAACACCTTCCGCCCCATAGTCCTCCTCACAGTGGAAAAAGATCGACATTTAAATCAGTAGGCAAGACAAGTGATACAGTCTAAGAGTCTAAGATTCGGGAGTGCCATCCCCCCCTCTCCCTGGGTAGTGACATAAGGTTGGTCGATCGCCTGATCTTGCCATACTGCCAAATGAATCTTATAAATATGGACTCCAGACTTTTCATTATTATTTCATCAATAAATAGAGGTATGGCCCGGAACAGATACAACACGCTGGGAAACATTGACATCTTTAATGCATTTACCCTTCCTACCAACGAAAGATGCAACACATTTATCCTTTTTAGTTCAGCTTCTATAGATTTGATCAGGGGGGAGTAATTTTCTTCAACAATTCGGTCCACTGAAGCATGAACCTTCACCCCTAAACCCCTAAGTAAGTAGCAGAATCCACATATCTAGAATCAGATTTAACTATATTTTCCGAGCAGATTATCTGTGTTTTTGATTCGTTCAGTAGGTACCCAGAGCTGTAATCAAAAATCTTTGCCATCTGAGCCAAAGCTGGAAGAGCCTGCTGTGGGTTAGTGGTGATAATCGCCAGGTCATCGGCATAAGCCAGAATTTTATTCTCAAAACCATTAAAAATCACAGGGGTTATCCTAGGACATTCTAATACTTCCTGGATAAGAGGATCGATATAAAGGGAGAACAAGATGGGGGAGCAGGGACAGCTCTGACGCGTCTCTCTCTTAATATCAATTTTATCCGATTTCTCGCCCATAACCATATCCTTGCTGTCGGATCTGAATACATGGCTTTAAGAGCTCTAATAATTTTCTCTCCAAAACCTCTCCGAGCCAGGATACCCCAGAGAAAGCTCCAAACCACACGGTCAAAGGCTTTCTCTGCGTCGAGCAGGATCATGGCCATTTCTCCCTCGTGGCAGCCTGGGCGTCAAACAATGTTATTGCTCTGCTTATGTGATCTGTCGTACCCCGCCCAGTGACAAATCCATGCTGCCTTGGGGATACAAGATCTCCAATGATCCTGCCCAACCTCTTAGCCTATATCTTGGAATACAGCTTAGTATCCGAATTAATTAACAAAATTGGCCGGTAGGATCCTGGTTTTTTACTAGGTTTCCCCTTCCTATGGAATATTATAATGTTGGTTTCTTTCCATGAGTCAGGGACCACCCCTGAATACATAACCCCATTAAACAGATCAACCAACAGAGGGGCGATCTCATATTCAATCGCCCTATACACCTTGAGGGGGATCTCATCTGGGTCTGCGGCCTTGCCAGGCACTAATTCCCGCAATACGGCTATGACCTTGCTTTGCGTAATATCTTTATCTAATTCTTCTCTGGCTGCATCACCCACACGAGAACCCATATCCGGATACTCATCCCCCTGATTCCTGACACAATCCTCCTCATCATAAAGCTTTTTATAAAAGTTCTCAAACACACTCACTATATCCTTCGCTTCAGTATATTCATTCCCATCTTCTTCTATACACGAAATTGCTGTCTCCTAATGGGTTTGAGTTGGTGGCATGTTCAACGCAATCCTCAACTATTAGGGGGGATGCTATCCTGGTAAGATCTTCCCTGGGGAAAGCTAGTAAAGTCAAAGCTGACAGTAACGGACAATGGATAATAGCGGAAATGGAAATGGGCTTTACACTAAGTGTCATATATAAGTCTAATAAAGACGATCCGGAGATATTTGATTATTTTGAAGCTGAGCTAGTTAGCTGGCCTTCCCCTTTAGTAGTCGCTGGAGATCTCAGCATCTCAGTGGATTGGGGTAGTGGAGTAGCGTATGCTGGGCGTAAACCCAGAGTTTTTAGGGCAGTACAGGCCCTTATCAGCTCACATGGGCTGCAAGATGTTTGAGCTGATAAAGAACCTCAAAATCCAGGATTGATTTATTTTTCAAACCCCGCTCAGAAGTACACGAAGTTAGATTACTTTTTTAGCTCGTCTTCTGAGATAAATAAAGTAGGTATCACAAAAACTCCCAAGATTAATCTCAGATCACAACCCTTTGGGACAGGATGGACCTTTGAAAGGAGATTACTTGCTGATAAAAGGTTTGTTGAACATCTTACCAATTTGGTAGGCGAATTGTTTGCAGCAAATAGATATAGCACATCCTGTAATGGGGTCTGGGAGGCTTTCAAAGCTGCTTTAAGGGGAGAGGCTATTAGTTGTTCTGCCCGGCTGAGAAAGGAGGATAGATATAGGGTTGAGCAATTAATGGGGAAGTTAGCGCGGGTGGAAGAACAGCATGTAAAGGATATAGCCGCAGGAGGGGATAGCAGCGAAAGCCAAAATGCATTGCTGATGGTAAAAGCAGCCCTGCCGAAGGAGGTAACCCAGAAGGCGATCGGCGAGTTTCAAGCTTCTAGGGCCAAAAGGTACGAAACAGGGGAACAAGCTGGTAGAGCTCTAGCCCTCCGGTTACGACAGGAAAAATCAACAAATATAAATATTCATTTTATGATGGTGTGGTTTGACTTTGGAAATAATACACTATTGTTGATAATTATTTAGGATAATAGCTTAAGTAAGCACACTCAATTAGCTTGTCTTGACTGATTCAATCTGCACCAATATCATCTTTTGCTAAATGTTTTTCTAGCTTGTTTGCTTTAGGTGCACAGGAGACACTGCCCAGAATATTCCAAGGCAGAAGGCCTGTACAGAATAATATGACCATACAACAAGTGATGTGGGTCCTCTGCCAACTGACAGCTTCAGAATCACCCAAAAATAAAGATGCTGGCAAGAAAGTAACCAGTGAGAAGAAGCAGCTTTCTGCAAACTTATACATGCCACACTGGTCTCCGGTAAAGCAAGTAGGGAGCAGCACTCCCTCATCACAGCACCACCCCATCCTAAGTCCAAACCCAAGCCCATGTCTCAATGAGGCAGCCACTGCAATCATGGTGATGTCAAGGAGCTCTGGTATTGAATAACCCTGGGCGAAGGACTTCGCTACGCCCACGGAGTGGGTGTAGTCTTGCCTACTTCGCCCTTTGCAAAGTAGGCATAGCAGGCAACACTACGCCCACCCCATGGGCGTAGCAAAGTTGCCCGCCACCCGCCTCCCTCCCGCCCTCCCACCGCCGCCTTGGATACCAATGCGCATGCGCGGCAGCCCGGCGATGGCGGCGCGAATGAGCAGAGGGAGCCCCGGGACGCAGCGGACAAGGTAAGTGCCTTTTATTTACTTTTATTTCAACATTTACAAAAATTAGGTATGTAGGGGAGGGGGGCAGGCGGCACGTAGTGGGGCTACGTGAAGTGTGTAGGCGGGCGTAGTTTTTCGCCCGCTTTGAGTAGCTTCGTGTAGCCCGATTACACATATTACGCCCAGGGTTAGTATTGAATTTGATTCGCCTTTTTTACAAAGTAGTGCCCAATCACTGCAGAAAACTGAGCAAAGTGGCCAACAGACACAGTCAGTAATAGCAGATATTCCTGAAGTAGGAGCGGACCAGAATGTTGAGCTTCATGCTGAATGTTGAACTTGCTGCTGAGCTTGAACCTCTTTGAGAACCAATGGCTCCCAGATCTCCAGCAGGAAGAAGGATGGGTAGGTAGCCCATCATCTTCTCCAAACCTTCTGATGATCTGGACACTGATTGGACCCCGGCTGAGTTCAAAACATGATAGGAGAATTGCTCAGGAAAGGAAAATTCCTGAAAGCCTTACAATTATAGAAGGGGATGAGGATGATGAGCCAGTCATTTTCATGGAAGCTCTCCAGACGAAATCAACATTCAATCAATCAATCAGGGAATTTTAAAGCTTGCTGCTCACCCGAGAGGGTCTCAAGGTGCTGGGGGTGTGCCAAAGAGCCAGGTCTTGAGGTTCTTCTTGAAAGTGTGCAGAGTAGGGGAGCATCTGATGTTGACTGGGAGCTCGTTCAAGGCCTTGGCCACGATCTAGGAGAAGGGTCTTCCACCCACTCTGGTTCTGCTGATGAGTGGGGTTTTTGCTAGGGGGAGGTTGGCGGAGCAGATGTTTCTTTTGGGTACGTGGAAGGATATTCTTTCGTTGAGGTTGAGCTGGGTGTCGTCGGTATAGGATACTGTGCTGAGTCCATGCTGTCTGATGATGGTGGCGAGGGGGGCCATGTAGATGTTTAAGTGCGTGGGACTGAGCGATGATCCTTGGGATACTCTGCAGTTGATCTCAGTGGGTTCATAGAGAAAAGGCGGGAGTCTAGGTTCTGCCACGGAGGGACTAGTGGAGCCAGTTGAGAGTGGTTCCCTGCATGCCAGCGTCGTGGAGTCTGGCTGTGAGAGTGCTGTGGGAGATGGTATCAGGTTGCAGAGAGGTCTAGTAGGATTAGGGCCTCAGTGTGGCCTTGGTTGAGGAGCGTGCTGATGTCATCTGAGGGCGGCAAAGTGGGAGATCTCGGTGCTGTGGTTACTGCAGAATCTGGATTGGGAAGAGTCGAGGATGGTGTTCTCTTCGATGAAGTTATTCAGCTGGGCACTGAAGATCTTCTCAGTGACCTTGGCTGCATAGGGAATGAGAGAGATGGGTTGGTCGTTTTTCAGGTCCGTCGGGTCTGCATAGGGTTTCTTGAGGGGGGGCTTGACTTCTGCGCATTTCCAGTCATCAGGGAAAGTGCCAGATTCAAAGGTGGTGTTTATGGTGTGTCGTAGCTCAGAGGCTTTGGCGGCAGTGGCTCTGTGGAAGATGTGCGGCTGGCAGTGTCCCTGGGGCTTTTGAGTGAGTGCTCTTCATGGTCATGGTGGTGTCTTCAGTGGTGACCCGGTTTCAGGCAGTGATGGTGGGCTGGCTGTTGTCAGTAGAGGGAAGGGTGGTTTCTGGAGTCTGTTCACTGAAGTTATCGTAGAGGGCCTTGATTTTCAAGTGGGATTAGGAGCGGAGCTTGTGGCAGAGTTCCTGAGAGGGTGTGACATCCGTGGCTTTGCAGGGAGGTTTAGTGAATTGCTAGATGACGCTGAAGAGTTCCTTCGAGTTGCTGGATTTGGTGTGGATTTTGTTCCTGATTAGGTCTTTTTGGTGAATCTGATGAGTTGGTGGTATTCTGTCATGGCGTTCTTGTGAGTGGTCTGGTCTTTTGTGGTTTTGCTGTTCTTCCATCATTTTTTGAGACATCTGCAGGAGCGTCTGGACTCTTGGAGATCGGTGGTGAATCAGGTGGCCTTCAAGGGGCGTTGTCTGTCAGGGTTGCATGATCCAGCGGTGTAATTACTTGGCTGCAGAGTTGGTGTTGGTCAAGGCGGGGGGGTCATGGATGAGGTTGGGGTTGAGTTCTTCCTCTGTACCTTGCTACAATTCCTTCATGGTGGGCACAGAGTGGGTTTGTGAGCGGTGGTAGTGCTGAAAAAGATCTGTAAGTAGTGGTGATCCATCCAGATGGGCTGCGTGGTATGGCTGAAGCCGATTTTGTCCCCTCTCGCGGCGATGGGGTCAAGGATGAGTCCTGCCTTGTGTGTAGGGGTGGTGATGAGCTGTTTCAATCCATTGTTGGTGAGGTTGTCCAGTAGAGCAGTGGAGTCGGGGTCACTGAGGTTGTCGAGGTGGAATTTTAGGTTTTCGATGAGTGTGTAGTCCATGGAGGCGATGGCGTGTGGTGAGGTTGGCCATGGTAGTGGTGAATGAAATGCGAGGCCCAGGGGGTCTGTAGGCAAGGGTGCCATGAAGCATTGTTCTAGAGCTGGTCTGGATCTGGAAGTGTTGGTGTTGGAGGGGGAGTCCCTTGTGCTAGAGGTGGAGAGTCAGAGGGATTTCTTGTGTGCGTTTTGAGTCCTCCACCTCCACGGTGGGGCCAGTCTTTCCTCTGGATCTTGTATCTTTCAGGAATGGCGGTGACAATGTCGGGGTGGAGGAGGTGTTGGTCTAGGTTTCCGTGAAGAAGGTGACATTTGGTGAAAGGGTGTCGAGGAGGTCCCAGATTTTTACAGCATGTCTGTGTAGGGAGCGAACGTTGGAGAGGATGCTTTTCAGGGCTTCAGTGGTGCTGAAGTCTGGCGCTGGTGCAGCAGGCTTGGGGGAGCAGAGGATGGTGAAGGATTGTCAGCAGTGTCGACAGGAGAATCTGCCCGTGGCTGGTGTTTGGTATAGACAGCTGGCAATTGTTGTTCCTTCTGGGGTTGAGAGAGAGGAGGGCACCAGAGTTGTATTTTTGGGAGGTCAGAAGACCAGGGTCCCTGGTGCTGGTTGGTTCATGGACGGGGCCAAACAGGCTTGCCTTTGGTGTGCATTCTGCGTACCAGCAGTGCGCCCACAGTGAATGTCCACTGTGCGGCAGTGAGATAGCCACCATTAAATAGAGAAGGGAAGCGCAGTTTGGAGGCGGGAGTGGGAACAGGCAGCGGGAATGGCCATGGGGGCAGCAGTGGCGGGGGAGGAACGAGCAGGAAATCATGCAAACAATAACAACTAAGAACAACTAAAAACAACTAAGAACTAAGATCAACTAAGAAATACATAGGCACACAAAACAACAACAACGCAGACAAACAAAAAGACAGAAAAAAGGGCACAATAATAGATACACAGAAAATGGGCACAACACAATACAAACAACAGCGGGACCAGCAGAAGAGAAAGGCTCTCCCACTGGACCACCAGGGCCTCGAACACCTATGAGCGGAGGTGCTTAGGTCTTGTGATATGCGGGCAAGCCTGGCCCCAGGGCTATGTTACAGATAATGGCCGATGGACAGGCTTCAAAGCGTGAGGCGTCTTTCGCTGGAGTGCTCAGATCTTAGAACTGCGTTGGTTTACTAATTACAGAGAAAGCCAGGCCGCTTACAAATCGGTCAGGGTTGTACAGTAAACTTTCTATAGGACTTTTTGACCTCTCTCACTGTGGGTCAAGGATACCCATACCTCTGTGCCTGTGACTTTTTTTCCCTCTCAGTACCCTTATCTCATTGCCCCTCAAAATTTCCCTCCTGGTGCACCAACCTATGTTCAACCCTTTGAGTGACCACAAACATAAATATTTCCTATTTGCCCTCCATTTGCATTTTACCAGTAATCCAGGTGCTTTTGACACTGTTCATTCTCAGGTGGACTGTTGAATGCCCATTGCTAGAGTATTCAGGCGCCTACCACTCTGTACACCCTGTTTCAATACAACCAGTCTACACTTCTTTTCACTCCTCCAATTTTTTTTAAAACCTAAACATTTAGATATATTGTATCTTGGGTCTCCATGGCTGAAGGACTGTTTCATCATTTCCTTCCACAACAGATTGATGTTGATGTGCTGCTCATTGTCACCCTGATGAATATTGTTGTTGTGCAGTGTTTGTCTTTGTCACACCGTTCCCAAAATACCCTTCCCATCAACTCATCAAACCCCTAACCCTTTTCCCCTGGGCTGTGTGATTTATTAATGGACTTAATTTATTCCATAAATGGATAACAAACTTAGGGGCATATTTACAAGAACTGCTGCTAACTAGGACCAAGTGCAGCACAGATCAACAACCAGCAAAACTCTACTACAGCCAGGATGATCAGCCAGAGTCCCAGGGTAAGAGGCTATCAGGGCTATTTCTATAAAAAGAGGCACATCGATGGGAAAAACTAGTGATGCATCACTTTTCATAGCACCCTTGCAACACCATGCAACAAAACCTTGAAAGTGTGGACAGTCCCTGGGGCCCGGAGGCCTCACTGGGCGTGTGTCTGTGCTCCAAAGTGGGAGGTAGAGGTTCTGTGACGTTACTGGGCCATGGCGGTAGACATCGAGGCATTGGCGATCACCCATAACTGGTGGTAAAGTCTGGCAGATCTCATGGAGACACTTTGCTGACCTGTGTGAGAACACTGCCTTGTGTCCATTGGAGCTGTGAACTGTAGGGGTGCTCCTGCACACCAACATAGGGAGGTCTGCATTTCATACCACACACCCCACTACACCGGGGTACCAATGGTGGGTTGCACCTCTCTGCATCACAGGCCATGGATATTGCACTGAATGGACCCTGTGGAGGGAGAGGCCCCAGAGCTGCGTCAAACTTGTGTAGTTGTAGTGTAGTGTAGTTCCTATTTTCCCAATAGGCTCTGCGCATTGGAATAACATAAACAGAGTGTAGACGTAGGACTGAGGTCATCTAGGTCTCTACTGACTATGCTAAACTTAATTTAGGTTTGCGCCAGCTAGCACAGAGGTCAGTGGAAACTTTCTGGACTGAAGAGGGATAGATAACCTTCCCTGGCTCAGACAAGAAGGGATTCAGTTTCCGACAACCGCATAAACATGACAACTTTGCTCGCTCAGAATAAGAGTATATCTCTAGAGTCGTGTGAAAACAATAGACAGATATTTCACTCAGTCAGCAGTGCATACTTAGTTTCACCAGAGTGCAGAGAAATAGAGAGACAGGCGTTTTCAATAAAAAGGGGTTATTTATTGAGCATTCTTCTTTCTCATACAAGAGAAGTGAATTGCCACAATTGCAATACGTAGAGTAAAGTAAAGTGCGTACAGTAAAAGGAGTATTATGAAATAATACTGTAAAAGCATTGATATGGTTTCGCAGCCATATGATACTTTAAAATGGATAAGATATATACATACACAAATACATTGACTAAAATACTCAACTGGTGCTTCTAACTAAGCCTACCCCGGTGTACCTGACCTAAGCCTAATACTCGGGAAGGGACAAGTAAGTAGCGATGTTTCTGTTAAGTTGGTTAAGATAATTTTGCCAAGAATCTGCATCAAGAATTCTCCTAAGGGTGAGAGAGCGCAAAACTGTGTTAGAAATTGTAGGGGTGCACCATATTTATGAGTAATCAGCACCCGTATATATAAAGGATTATAATCATGTTTAAATGTGACACGGAGCTATGAAACCATGTACCAGAATTTACATAGCTGTAACGTAAAGTGCTTTGAAAATACTAATGTCATGTTGACTTAGAAATGTGATTGTAGTGTAATACTAATTCAGTTAAAGGATGTTCGAATTGGCATTGATATTTTTAAATGCTTGTTTAGAAATTTACTATTGTATTCATGTAACGACATAGAAGTGTTTAGTTAGAGAATGTATTCTTTTTGCTATAATGATGTAGGCCTAATGAACGAATATGTTTGCCAATGTTAGAGGGTGATATCCCGAAAAATGCAGAGGCCCAGGTGGGGAGAGAAGGACTGTGTAGGCCGAACTAAGAATGTTTCACTTCGCATTAAATCATGGCAATGCCGTTCCTAGAAGGTTGCTTTGGAAAATTAATCGATTTATGTGCGTTCCTTTGCAGGTGCAAGGTTAACTAGAGATAGTAGAGAAGGGCCCATTGTGTATAAGCGTCAGGATGGTAGTCCCAGACATGGAGGAGTGGCTGCAGAATTTTAGGGAAGCAACTTCAAGAGGAGAAGACTCTGGGACCCAAGGCCGTTTTTCAACGAACAAGGATGAAGATGTCGTAATGGAGTTACTTTGAAAATTAATACTTTTGAGAGGGGCGTACCTTAGGGTGTGTCGTCCATATTGTGGGGTTTGTATTAGGGACAGCACCCCGGGAGGAGAGCAGAGCAGATGCGCATAAGGGAGAAAGAAAGATGCTGGGTAGGCAGAGAGTTTTTCTATGCGAGATGGGTTCTTAGGCTAAGTCCGAAACTAGTGAGTGAACTTCTTTGGAAGTCACTATGGCTGACACCTTTGTTAGGAGGGAACGCTGTTAAGTAGGGATGCCACTTAGTATAGTGTAGGGACAGCTTGATCTGGATGTATTTCTTCTTTTCTTCGATGCCTACTAAAACCCAGATAATAGCAATTCTTGCTAGTCTGGTGGTTTTGGAGATTATACTTGTGCTGTTTCTTAGTCGATTGAGACTTTTCCGAAGGATTATGTTTGTACTAGTGCCTGTTTATCTTCTGAATCTCTTACTGAGGTGTTTATATACACAACTGCTTTTGGCTTTATAATAAATCTTTAAACTTGACTTTTTGTCAGTGGTTCTTTGGGGAAAGCAATGGGAATAGTTCGAACTAATGTTATGATGTTGAGATAGATTGCCTTCTACACTCTATGACAGGTAAAAAGGTCTAGTCGACCTGTGGCGGGATTCTAGAAATATTATTCCGATTCTAGAGTGCAAATCCCACCTTTCCAGTTGGTAGCAGAGTAGGATGGTTTATCTTCTGGAGTGAGGGTAATCTAGAGTAGGCTAAGATTTCCCCAAGGCCCATAGAGATCTAGAGATGTGCGTCCGCAGAACCTCGGACGGAGGGTGGCGTTCCACGGAAAATGACGGAGAATGACGGTGCGGCAGAAAGCAGCAGGTCGTAAGAGTGTGAGTATAAAAAGGGTCATGCGTGTTAGATTGCGGTGTGTATTATTTTGTTGAATTTTATTGTCTAGCGGAGTTGAGTGCCTGTAGTGTGAAAGGAGAACATGTTGTGAGCGCGCGCAACCGGTGAAAATCTTAAGCTCAAGGAGAGTTTAAGTGGTTCGGGTGTATCGAACACCTACAGTAATTGTCGACCAGTGAAAGGGGGTCATGAGGTACCATTGACCGCCCGCAGGACCGAGATAGGGGGAACGAATGTGTGAATGCGTGGGTAACGGACGCTGGTCCGAAGTTGCCGTGTGTATGTAACCTATCAGAGAATCGATTGTCTGGTCGTTAAGCGGACAGACATTTGCCAGTCGGTGACAATTACAGTCAGACTGTGGGCGTACAGTCAGAGAAGTGGTTGCTTGGTCGGAAGTGATCATTTCAAAGTGTGTGATTTGGACGCATGCATGACCGAGAGATGAGCAGAGAAAGGAGGGGAACTGCTGCGAAGCGGAGGCGAGTGATGTCAGAAAGAGCCGCGCTGGGATAGGACGGTTAGTGTGAAGCCGCGCTGAGATTGGGCGTTTAGCGAGAAGCGAATGACGTCAGAAGAGAGCCGCGCTTGGATAGGGCGATTAGAGTAAAGCCACGCTGGGATTGGTGGATTGTCATTGTAAAGTAAACGAGCGTAGTAAAAATGGAATTGTTGTGGGTTTCATCATGAAATGTTTAAAAGGATTGCGAAGTTGTTTTTCGGGAGAAAAGAGGCTAGAACCTCGGGTGGGGAAGAGGCTCCACCCGAGGATACGCCAGCTCATTACATGGCTACGAACTTTGGGTTACATACTATATTGTGGCTTGAGAACTGGTGTAAGATGACTGACGGGAATGAGGATTGACTTTTCCTAGGTACGGGACATTCAGATTAGAGGTGTTGTACCAGCTAAAAGCGATTATGTCTTCTTTGCGACCTTTACCTAGACCAACACAGTTCGAAGTGTTAAATGCATGGATCAGGGCAGCCCACGAAAAGAACAGAGATAGGCGACAGGAGAGAGTGAAGCGCTCAGTTAGGGTGGTACAGGATGCGAGATGGGATGCACTGGCCAAGAGGTGCAGAGTGCAGACCATCGAAGGAGACAGGTTATACCCATTGCTGGAGAGTGTAGGGAATGCCCAAAGAAAGAACACAGAGGATGACGACAGTGAAATAGAAGACAGTCTGATAGAGAGGCTGTTGTCGGAAAGACCACCTCCATATAATCCAGAAATAGAAGGGAGCTCACCACCACCGACAGGAAGAGAGACGTCGATAGTGGATGGTGGAGTCCTAAGAGAGAGTGACTTGCGCCCAGTAAGGGACAGGTCTGGCTCGGTGGAAGGTGAGGGGGTACCTCAACGGACCCCAGAAGCGAGAGTAGTGGGAAGATTCACTGTACAGCAGGTACACTGTGAAGAGGGGGCCAGCGCTCAGAGGCTACCAGATGCCCTTACGGTACCTGTTACCATAGGTCCCATAGTGTCAGTGTACAACCCAGAACAGACACAAAATGAGAGTCTGCCACAAATAGATAGAGAAAGGAACGTCAGCGAAAATAGGAGTAATGTGGCCGACGAGTGGAACCAATGGTCCAGACCTACTGAGAGGAGCACCCCTTTGGCAGCATCGGCAGATTCTTCTAGGGAACAAGGGGGTTTAAGAGGACCGATGGATCTGAGAGGACCACGGCCCCGGTCGATTAGAGAATTGAGGTCAGATTTGAGAACTTGGGAGACAGTCGCGGATACCCAGAGCGACAGGTCAAGAGACAATTGTAGACATTGGAGTCCGGAGAATAGGGAGGTATCCCATTGCAGGTCTAATGGAAGCAGACAGGAAGGGGACCGTGGGAGTGAGGAAAATAGGGGTACGTTCACCCATGGGACTGCAGAGAGAAAACAAGATTGGGACTGCGAATGATGGGAGCGAGGAAGTGTTCCCCATAACACCCCTGAGGAAGACAGCGAGTGAGTCAGGAATGTAAAGGGAAAGACTCTAGCGAAACCTCTAGTCAAGGCACATTGAGAGCGGTGATAAAGGCAATGAGAATAGATGTGCTAAGACTGAAGTCAGAGGTGGAGGAGATAGTGGAAGGCACAATACCCCTAGAGAGAATCGAACTATACGAACCTGATGAACTGTTGTTTGTAGCGAAAGATGTTACTCGCAGAGCTAGGACAGCTCACGAGAAGCTAACTGAATTAGCGAACAAGTACTCAGTGGATCTGACCAGGACAAAGGCATTTCAGGGTGGCCACAGGTTACAGTATACAGACCAAGATCTAGATGAGAAGAGAGTGATCGGATTAAAAACCCATATCAGAGAATTAATTGTGGGAATTCGAATATGGGTTCAACTGGACAAGTGGGAGGAAAAGTGGTCGAAAAAAAAAAGTATTAGGCGGAGCACTATAGAGACATCTCCAGGAGCGGGGCTGATGCATGCAGAAGCATATCCGTTGAGGGAGGTAGCTCACGGAGGATATGTGCATGTACCCTGGAGCAGGGGAGATTTGGCTGCTTTTACAAACACATTTCCAAAATTGAGAGAGAGCCCAGTAGAATGGTACAAGCAGATAGAGAGGTTTGTTAATATTTCAAAGGTACTGTGGGTTGATTTGAACACATTGTTTGACATTGTGGTTCCGGGAGATCTGTGGGTAGCATGTAAGATCAGTGTTGAATGGCCCACGGAGGAGCCAGAACAAGATGCACTCACAAATGGACCTTCCCCAAGAGTAATGATAAAGTACGAGCAAGTGATTACGTGGTTAAAAACCAAGGTGCCACCACAAGACATAGATTGGGTGAAAATAGACCGAACTAGGCAAGAACCGAAGGAGACAGTTCATGAGTACTATGAGAGACTGCTGCAGCTATTTAAGCAGTGCATTGGCCTGGATGTGATGGATCCAAAGGACATGGGACAGTTTGTGTCCAAGTTTGTTTTGGGACTGAGACCTGAGATCTGTCTCATGATACAACAACATTTGATTTGTTGGCAGAACAAACCTCTAGATGAGATCCTGAGGTATGCAAGGTACTGCAGTGATGAGATAGACTCTAAAACAAAGAAGCTCAAGGATAAACTGATGCTAGTCCAGACGCAACCGGGAGGACAGGGTCAGTCTGGAAGTGGAACATTGGGGAGAAGATGGAGCAGTCAGAAAAGGGACAACGAGGATGGTCCAAGGCCAAGGGTAGACCTGGCGACTCTGAAAAAGACAACTAGGTGTCATCAGTGTCATGAGATCGGGCATTGGAGGCGCGAGTGTCCTCATAACCCGGAAAATCAGGTACAGGAAGAGGAAGAGGAGAGTCAGGCCCCTCAAGTACCAAGAACAACAGTGGTAAAGCTCAAGGTGGCAAAAGGGGGGACTTCCACTCCTAGAGCCCCTGTTCCCCAGCCACCGAAAATTGCAGCAGGGAACAGTACTTAATAGCAGATGCCTCTCCTGGTAGACGGAGATGAATACTATCACCTTGACCCAGTGACAGGACGGTGCCTGAATGAAGAGGAAGAGTGCACCTTAGGAGCAGCATTAGAGATAGACCAGAGAGGACCCTTTGTAGAAGCTGATGTGGCCGAACACCCCACCACCTTTTTGGTGGATACGGGTGCGACTCGTTCTACTGTGCGGTCCGCAGTGGTTCCTAACTTGCCTCTTTCCGGACAAACCATCCAAGTTGTGAGATTCGCAAATAGGAAGATGACGAATCCATTGACTGAGCCAGTCCCAGTACGAATAGGAAACTTCAGGGACAACCATCAATTTGTGGTATGTGATTCTAGTCCTGTGTGTCTGCTAGGAAGAGATCTATTATGTAAACTTAATTGCACCATCTACTGTAAACCTAAGGGAGTGGAGTTAGAGACGAATGATGATGACGCTGCCTTTAAGGTTGCAAACACACGTGTGTGCATAGAACTGTATCCTGCACTAACAGTGGAGGAACTCCCCTAGGATTTGAGAGAGATAGTCAGACAGGAAGTTTGGGACTTTACAGGAGAAGAGATTGGACTGATCAAAGGTGTGGAGCCAGTTAAGATACAAGTGAGACCTAATGCAGAATTTCCAAGAACACCCCAGTACAAGCTGACTCCAGAAACGATTGCGGGAATAAAACCTGTGATTGAATCCATGATTAGGCAGGGAATCCTGAAGGAAATAATGGGCAGTCCGTGTAACTCTCCGATCATGGGCTTGCAGAAGCCTAGCGGGAAGTTCAGGATTGTGCAGGATTTACGAAAAGTGAACGACATCGTCGATCCATGCTGTCCAGTGGTACCGAATCCATCAGTTATATTGTTTCACATTCCAGCACAGGCTGAGTGGTTCACTGTGATTGACTTGTGTCAGGCATTTTTCTTAATACCGTTACATGAGGAGAGCCAATTTCTTTTCGCTTTTAAGCTGGAAGATCGCGTGTTAACATGGTGTCGTATCCCTCAAGGGTATACAGAGAGCCCATCGATCTTTAATCAATTATTGAAGAGGAATCTTGAAAGTCTAATACTGCCCCAGAACTCGGTGCTTGTACAGTACATAGACGACCTCCTTGTTTCGTCAGAGACAGAAGATGCCTGTAGAATAGACACCATCGCTTTGTTGAACCATCTGGCAGAAAATGGTCACAAGGTATCTCCCAGCAAGCTACAATACTGCCTCCCAGAGGTACAGTATTTGGGACACAGAATAGAGAAGGGAATAAGGAAAGTGTCTCCAGACAGAATAGAGGCGATAATGAAAATGATGGTGCCCTCAACGCAGAGAGAAGTTAGAATGTTCCTGGGAATGGTTGGCTACTGTCACCAGTGGATTGCAAATTTCTCCCTGAAGGCGAAGCCCTTACAGAAACTGATGCTCAAGGACGTGAGTGATCCGGTACCATGGGACACAGACTGCATGATGGCTTTCCTTGAGTTGAGAGAGGACTTATGTCGTGCTCCGGCTCTGGGAATGCCTGATTACACCAAATTGTTCTCATTGTTCTGCTGCGAGCGAGAGGGTTGCGCGTTAGCAGTTTTGACCCAAGATCACGGAGGTGTCCGTAGACCAGTTGCCTATTTCTCGGCTACTTTAGACCCAGTAGCCGCAGCGGTGCCCGGATGTCTCAAATCCGTTGCTGCAACAGGTGTCAGCATTGAGAGATGTGAGAGTATTGTGATGGGACATCCATTGGTGGTACATGTTCCACATTCAGTAGAACTGTTAATGACCAGGACCAAAACGCAGCACTTGACCAACAATAGGCTCACACGCTACGAGCAGGTTATACTAGCTGCGGAGAATGTGACCCTAAAGAGGTGCTCAGTTTTGAACCCTGCTACACTGATGCCATTGCCAAATGTTTTAGATGATGATTGTGACGACCATGACTGCCTTGAAGTGACAGAACTGTTCACCAAACCTAGACCAGACATTGTCGATGAGCCTTTGGAAGACCCTGATGAAATTCTCTTTGTAGATGGCTCATGTATAAGAGACAATGCTGGACAGTTAAGAGCGGCTTTTGCCGTTTGCACGATTCATGGGATAATCGAAGCTGCCTGCTTAGAAGGAGTACACTCCGCTCAGGTGGCTGAGATAGTTGCGTTGACGCGTGCCTGTTTGGCAGCCAGTAAAATTCGAGTCACAATATACACCGACAGCCGATATGGGTTTGGTGTGGTTCATGACTTCGGTCAGTTGTGGTCTCAGAGGGGTTACATGACATCATCAGGTTCCCCTATCAGGAATGGAGAATTTGTCAGGTTACTGCTGGAGGCTCTGCAGGGACCATCAGAAATCGCTGTGGTGAAATGTACAGCACATAGCAAAGGTGCTGATTTTGTGTCCCTGGGAAATCGTTATGCCGATGAGGTTGCACGTTACTGTGCCGAACAAGCTTACTCATTCACTGACCAAGTTATCGGAGGGATGCATAGAGGGACCGAGCTAAACATGATACTTGAAGTGGCAGATACTTGGGATGAATTGAGGAAGATGCAGGAGCAAGCGTCTGACTTTGAGAAAAGAGTATGGGTGACCTCTGGTTGTACTAAAGGGGATCTGGACTTGTGGATTTCAGCCGATGGGAGAGCTGTGTTGCCGAATGAACTAGTGAGCCCGATGGCGCGACAGATACATGGTCCTGTGCATTTGGGGAGGGATGCAATGATACAAGTGTTCAGGCAGACTTGGTACAATCCCAAGTTTAGAACGGCTGCGGAAGCGGTGTGTCAGAGGTGTGTTACGTGTCAACAGATGAATGTTGGGAAAAGGACACCAGTCACGTTAAGTCATGTTGGGAGGTCTGGAGGGCCTTTCACCTGAATGCAACTGGATTTCATTGAGATGCCGAAGTGTAATTGCCTCAGAAATGTCTTGGTGATTGTATGTGTGTTTTCCAGATGGGTTGAGGCATACCTAACTCGTAGGTGCGACACACTCGCAGTAGCAAAATTATTGTTGAGGGAACTAGTGCCTAGGTTCGGGGTCCCAACCTCTTTGGAATCGGACAGAGGAACACACTTTAACAGCGAAGTTGTGAAAATGCTCTGCGCTGCACTGAACATTGATCAGAGACTGCATCGTAGCTATCGACCAGAGGCTTCTGGTATAGTGGAGCAAATAAACGGAACACTCAAAACACGAATGGCGAAAGTGTGTTCATCCACGTCCCTGAAATGGCCAGATGCTTTACCGTTGGTGTTAATGAGCATGCGTAGTACACCAGACAGGAGGACAGGACTTTCACCTCATGAGGTGCTGATGGGAAGAGCTATGAGATTGCCGTCCGTCCCTTCAGCAGCCTTGCTAAATATCACAGATGATCTGATTCTTGACTACTGCAAGGGACTATCTGACATCATCCATTCTGTGTCCCTTCAGGTGCAGACTGCTGAAATCCCGGCTTCTCGAGACCTTTGTCACGACCTGTGTCCAGGTGACTGGGTTCTGGTGCGGAAGCACGTGAGGAAGAGCTGTTTGGACGTCCGCTGGCGAGGGCCGTTCCAAGTCATCCTGGTGACGAACACTGCTGTGAAGTGCGGTGGATTGCCAAATTGGATACATGCTTCTCACACTCGAAGAGTCCCAGCGCCCCTGGAAGAAACAGCTCCTCTTGTTGAAGAAAATCCAGCTGTGGAGGAAGATCCACTAGAGGGGACAAGCTGTGGGGGTGTCTGAAGAAGCTGGTAACTCATCTGACCGAACTGAGGGAGATCACAACGACAGTGACACCGAATCTGCCTCCGAATGGGGAAGCTGCTGTGAAGGTGATCTCAACTCTGAAAGAGCTGAAGGCAGAGATGAGCAGGTTGAGCCGACAAGGAGCAGAGGAGTGAACAGCACAGAGGCAAGTTGGCCTGAAAGACGGAAAAGGCTGAACGTGAGGCTGACCTCTGAAAGAGATCTTACACCTGTATCTGAAGAATCAGACCCGGAAGGAGAAAGCCAAGAGTCAGAGGAAAACGGTCCGAGGAGATCAAGGAGGGTGAGAGTACCTTGCAGAAGATACGCCACTCCGGAGTGGACCTACCCTTTGACAAATGCCAGGTGTACTGAGATCCGGGAGGGTGAGGTCGGTGCTTGTGACCGATTCGACTCCCAATTTTAAGTTGGAAGTGATACTGTTGGTACCTGGACTGGAAATTGAAGGTATACTGACTATCACAGTCCCTAATCCCCCTTTCCTAAGCAAGATAAATGACTTAATCCTGAATAGACTGGTTTTTCCTACATTTGGCCCTGAGATACCTGCTTATGAATCAGTAGTCCTCCACATGGAACTCTTGGATTACGTACTCTGTGCAGTTGGAGGAAATCTCATAGTTGATCAGTAAAGACTTTGTAAATAGCTGTTGAAATTATTTAGAGCCGAGTGGAAGAAGAAGAAAATTAGGGGCATCCCTTAGAGGACGGAGAAGGGTTAGGGTCGCCCGTTTGCAAAATGTAAATGAAGAATTAAAAGGGGATCTCTGCTTCCAGGTGTGGTTCGAGAAATTCATAAGGCCAAGAGACTTTGTGTTGCTGCTAGAAACGAATCGCACTGTCCGAGAACATGGAGGCTGGGAACCTGACTCGTAGGGCAAAATTTATTATAGGCACACTCATAGGGTTAGTGATATTCTTTATATTTGTAGTAGTTTTAGTTTCTTATTTAGCACCACAAGAGCAGGAAGCGGGGGTCGAGGGAACACCTACACCTACCACTCCTAGCCAGAAAGAGGTAAACATAGGAGCTGAGAAAGCTTTGCTAGCAGAAGAAAGCCGTAGATTACATGCAGATTTGTCCAAAGGAAACTTTGGAAAGAATGCGTATGCCAAGCTGTTGTATGAGTACATTGATGCGATGGATGCGAAAGATTGTTATGTGTGTATGCAATTGCCAGCTTCAGTAGAAGAGGGTATTAGATACCATCACCTGCCATTGACATATGGAATTTCATGTAGTTTGCTGCTTAGCATATTTTATGGGGGGACTCATTTTGAATATTTCTTTTCGAATTATGATGCTGTGCTACCGGAAGTCCCAAATTATAAGCTCCTGAACAAGTGGGATTATTATAAATCAGAGGATAGACTTAGATACTTTTTCATTCCAACACGAGCAATAGACACCTCATATGCACACCGACACAACTTGACCTGCTCATTGACAGAGGTAGAGAAGAAGTTCATAGAACAGGTAGAAGATAGATATCAGAAACAAAAGCAGTTACAGACGTCAGGTCAGGGCAAAGTAGATTGGACGGATGAGGAGCTTGGACATAAGACAAGAGTAAGCTATGGTCTGATAGCATTGGACGTGGTGCAGAAAGGGAAGTTGTGTTTGCATAGGCCAAAGACGTATTACGAAAATGTGTATGTGGGCCAGACAACTTGTGAACACACTTTCACGTTAGAATATTACACCAAGGATTTCCTGAAGAGCGTTGTGCAAGTGATCCCTATGGTGTATTTTGTCTGTGGGAAAAATGCGTACGTGAGGTTGCCGGATAAGTGGTATGGGACATGTTACCAGGCGATTATTTTTCCTAAAATATACCACACTGAGGATTTTGCTCAGGTGGAGGGTGGAAAATGAACAAGGGTAAAAAGAGGAGAAAGTGCAGGTGCAATAGTGGGAGATGTGTTTGGAGCTGCGATACCAATGTTGGGAGTGATTTTAAATGACGTAAAGATACGGAGATTAGCAACAGTGGTGGATGAGTTATCGATGAATACGGCAAAGTCACTGTTGTTGATTCATGGTGAGATGCTATCGATTAGGGCAATGGTTTTGCAGAACCGTCTTGCTCTAGATGTCCTTCTGGCGAAAGAGGGCGGAGTCTGTAAACTTTTAAAGGTTCAGGAATGTTGCACATATATTCCAGACAATTCCAAGGATCTGAAGAAATATATATGCAACATTACTGCAATTCATTATGAAATTAACGATTTGACGCAAGAGAATACATGGGAAAAGGTTGGCAAAGGGTTTGGAAGTGTTGGAAATTGGTTTGGAAACCTGGGAAGGAGTTTTCTTGGATACGTACTGGAACCCCTTATCATCATAGTGTCATGCGTGAATGGACTTTGGGGCTTGCAGAGAGTGTACAAATGGTATACATCAAACAGATTGGCAAGATCAGGGAACCATGCCACAAGTGCTGTGTAGCTCGGTCCCTACCATAAAGAATGTTGGGTTGGTGGTGATGACACAGGTCATCAAAGGGGGGACCGAGAGAGCGCAAAACTGTGTTAGAAATTATAGGGGTGCACCATATTTATGAGTAATCAGCACCCGTATATATAAAGGATTATAATCATGTTTAAATATGACACGGAGCTATGGAACCATGTACCAGAATTTACATAGCTGTAACGTAAAGTGCTTTGAAAATACTAATGTCATGGTAACTTAGAAATGTGATTGTAGTGTAATACTAATTCAGTTAAAGGATGTTCGAATAGGCATTGATATATTTAAATGCATGTTTAGAAATTTACTATTGTATTCATGTAACGACATAGAAGTGTTTAGTTAGAGAATGTATTCTTTTTGCTATAATGATGTAGGCCTAATGAACGAAAATGTTTGCCAATGTTAGAGGGTGATATCCCGAAACGTGCAGAGGCCCAGGTGGGGAGAGAAGGACTGTGTAGGCCGAACTAAGAATGTTTCACTTCGCATTAAATCATGAAAATGCCGTTCCTAGAAGGTTGCTTTGGAAATTTTATTGCAAGTAGCATGGAACTGTGAATCGATTTATGTGCGTTCCGTTGCAGGTGCAAGGTTAACTAGAGATAGTAGAGAAGGGCCCATTGTGTATGAGCGTCAGGATGGTAGTCCCAGACATGGAGGAGTGGCTGCGGAATTTTAGTGAAGCAACTTCAAGAGGAGAAGACTCTGGGACCCAAGGCCGTTTTTCAACGAACAAGGATGAAGATGTCGTAATGGAGTTACTTTGAAAATTAATACTTTTGAGAGGGGCGTACCTTAGGGCGTGTCGTCCATATTGTGGGGTTTGTATTAGGGACAGCACCCCGGGAGGAGTGCAGAGCAAATGCGCATAAGGGACAAAGAAAGATGCTGGGTAGGCAGAGAGTTTTTCTATGCGAGATGGGTTCCTAGGCTAAGTCCGAAACTAGTGAGTGAACTTCTTTGGAAGTCACCACGGCTGACACCTTTGTTAGGAGGGAACTCTGTTAAGTAGGGATGCCACTTAGTTTAGTGTAGGGACAGCTTGATCTGGATGTATTTCTTCTTTTCTTTGATGCATACTAAAACCCAGATAATAGCAATTCTTGCTATTCTGGTGGTTTTGGAGATTATACTTGTGTTGTTTCTTAGTCGATTGAGACTTTTCCGAAGGATTATGTTTGTACTAGTGCCTGTTTATCTTCTGAATCTCTTACTGAGGTGTTTATATACACAACTGCTTTTGGCTTTATAATAAATCTTTAAACTTGACTTTTTGTCAGTGGTTCTTTGGGGAAAGCAATGGGAATAGTTCGAACTAATGTTATGATGTTGAGATAGATTGCCTTCTACTCTCTATGACAGGTAAAAAGGTCTAGTCGACCTGTGGCGGGATTCTAGAAATATTATTCTGATTCTAGAGTGCAAATCCCACCTTTCCAAGGGTTTAGCCAGCTCCGTACCTTGGTAATAGAATGTGGGAGGTCTGGTATCTCTTTCCTCAGGACTCGATATTCCAGCAACCCACAAGGGTAGGCTGGAAACACCGGAGCGGGATTTCCTCAGCTGGAGAAAAAGACAGCGTCTCTCTCAGTGCGTCAGACAGGAGGGTCCGCTTCCGTGGGCACTCGCATCAGCTGGGCTCTCAGGCAAGTAGATGGCCGCTCTGCTCCAAACCACTGTGTCTTTGCTTAAGGCAACTGTTGGTATTTTATACCTGAAAGGTGCGGGGTTTGACGTAAGGTTGGACATAAGACATCACCAACAACTAACAGTTCTTGCAGGACTTCAGGAGTTCTTTTTCAAATCAACACAAAAGCAGGGGGGGTTTTCCCGGGCTGCTGAAGGCTTGGTTTGTTTAAAGAACGCGTTGTGCTTTCTAGGAGTCGATGGGAGTAGCCGTGCTGTGCTTTGGATTGCATGGGCTATTACTGAATATGAATCTGATTCTTATGCCGTTGTCAGGACATTATTGATTATAACCTCACAAGGGCATAAATCGGGAATATCGAATTAGGGTCCTAGATAAGAACACGACACCCACTCCACGAATTGATGTCCATCATTACTAAAACTAAGCAATATTAAACATTCAAAGGTGGATGTGTTTTTTTACGACCCACCCCAAAATACATATTTCGCATTTGAAATGGTATACGGTAAATACACGGAAAATGAGTATTTGTACTGTACGCTTTTCAAGCAGTGTTATCATTCAGAGAAATGCATATATATATCAACTGAACGAATTGCAAAAATTACACATGAAATGGCTCTAAATACAGAAAAGAAGGTCGAGACCATTTCATCACATATTTATGTAATTTTCTGTTATATGTGCTAGAGGCTGAGGTAAAAAATTGTCTCTTAGTATCCTAAAATAGAAGTTCTGTTTTCTAAGAATAGTTCTACTTTAAGCAGAGTACCATGTGCCAAAAAAAAGTAAATATTTTGAAAATATGCGCAAAAAATAATAATTTCCCTTTCAGAGGAAAAGTTCCAAATATTTTCTGTAGCTTTGTTTATCAAAAACTGAAGGCCGAATTCAGAGTTCAGCGAGCGCTGTGTGCTCATTGTTTTTATTAAGAGTTATTCTCGTTGGTTGGAGAGAACATTCTTTCAGACATACTCGCAAAAAATAGGTCTACCAAATCAGGTGAAAGTGCGACCAAGTTCGAAAATACTGCAACTGTGCAGTTTTCTGCGTGAGTGCTATCATCGATGGTAGGATCAGCAATGCTCACAGAAGGCTGTACCTGTTCGGTGCTGCTTTCCTCTCTTACCTCACCGCCACATACTCGTAGTGGTGAAGTCTCAACGAATGCCGTCATCAGAATCGGTAGCCGCTGGGGACAACACGATGCATGAGTCGTTACCGGACCTAGCAAAGTATCGATATCCATTGGTAATGCTGATTGTAGTGTAAGACAGATGTCCAACACGCATTCTTCTCCGCATAGCAGACATCGAAGCACAGGTATGATGCAATCCTGCCAGATCGGTCTGAATGAAAGAAACCAGGTTGTACTTAGATCTCTTAGTCGGGCCAATCCGAGGACCTTAGTGATACGGTCTCGGTATAGTATTGCTAGGATCGTTTCTTCCATCGTTGCTAGAGTCTTGCCTGTGGATTGGCTTGCCATATCGGTGCAGAAGAAGCAAAAATAAAATTCCTGCCATGAGTCCCAAGATTAAGGGTAGGCTGCCAAAGACAAAGTGGACAAAATTCGGGAAGATGCCCAGAACTGTTTCAAATGGTGTTAACAGTCCCGAAAAAATTGCCTTAAATACATGTGCAATGCCACTGGTATCAGACATGTTTAAGATTTGGCTTAACACTTCTACAAAATGTACGGGGCAATTTGTTGATAAAAGGGTATGTATCTTTGCTGTTGCCCTTGCAACTTGCAGTTCATATGTTTCTTTTGATGACGTTAGAGGCACAGTTGTTTCTGCTTAAAGTATCAATTCGAATAGAAGAGATATTCAACCGAGGCCATAACGCAGCCCCCATATCTGGATTGCTGTGTGGATACAATACTTGCATACAGCAAATGGCCCTGGAAGTTACAGTTGTCAGATAGGCTTTTCCTGGCAGCATGCCACAACAGCTGTGGTCATTTATTAAAATGTAACTACCGTTTGAAAGTGGTCTAAAGAATGGCTCTATCTGTTTTGCAGGCGTGCCATGTAGGTGACATGAAAGGTTATTTGAAGATCCTTCGCAGGCTCCATGCAAATTAATTCCTTGACACAGAAGTGTACCGCTCAGTGATTTTTTACAATTTTTGCCACTAAGAAAAATCTCTCTGTTTCCTATAACATGTAACATCTGTGTGTATAAGGTAAATCCCAGGTTGATCTGATGTATTCTTTACCCAACCTTTCATACTGGCCTGCTGGTATATACTCTTGACAGTAATTAAACTGGAAAGCTGTTATCGGAATCGGAATCGTTCCATGTATTATCCATTCAATGACAGGTCTTTCTGACATTGTCTTTGGTAATCTCTCGAGTTTTTCAATGCTCAGGATTGTATAATCTGCTCCTTTTTGTGCCAAACTGATTTGTTTATCAGTAAGGTTAAAGAGACCGAATAATGACGTTGTGTTGATTAAACGCCATGGTACGTAGCATGAACGCAGATTTTGCAACGTCCATCCAAGCTGTACAATAGAACGTAATTGAGACTGACCATGTTGTAGCATTAGTAAGTCCTGCTCTATTATATCAAAGGCATATGATACAATACTGTCCAGTGAATATATTCTGGAAGACAGAGTCGTTAACTCATTGTCCACAACAGAAAGTGATTTTTCCAAATTAATACAATCAATTTCTCGTATTTTTTCCGCTGTCTCAATTTGCATTACTTTCCATGCTTCGTGTTATACAACATATATACCGGCCGCTATGAAACGTTTTTGACGCTGTTTGCGTGGTCCCATTATGAAATCACGCAAGTCAGCACCATCTTTAAGTAAAGTCAAGTGTTGCTTAATTTCAGCCAGTGTGGATTTCTGTAGCCATTCAAGGCATTGTTTCCCTATACTGTAAGTTGTAACTATCCCTGGATGTTGTCTCTGGGAATATCTAGGGTCTGGTCTGGTCATTTTGAACCCCTGTGTTTTGTTCAGGAATCTATCTTGACAGTTATTTGTGTCTGTTGGCCAGATCAACCACTTTTTCCAATCAGTATCTGTTCTGTTTTGGTATAAAATATTAGAAACGTCTATCTCCACATCAGTAGTGCTGTCACTATCAGGCATGAGTTTTGGAATAGACGGTGTGTTCATGTCTTTTATCTTAGCAAGGCCAAGACAAGTAGTTTGTTGAATTGTGTCTTTCAAAAAAATAATTTGTTCTGGGATCATGCAGGCCCTAAACAGTGATTCTAGGCCTTGTACTCGCCAATCTTTGGAACCCCAGATTGTTTTTGTCTCAATGGTGTTTTTCCAAATTTCGAAACCTAATGTAGACATTTTGTCATAAAATCTTTCTGAATAAATCAATTTAGTATTTGTCAACATTGTTTTCATTCCTGTTCTATTTGACAGTTTAAAATAAAAAGTTCTTGGGTCACTGTTATTAAGTCCTGATAAGTATTGGAATTTACCAGAAAACTTTTTTGAACTGCCTTTTGGTGGTGTCGGACAGTGTTCCCACTGGTTAAAAGAAAAAACATTTCTAGGCTGAGCACTTTTATGCAAATAGTGATCACCATAATGGTTGTAGCAGTAAAGCTCCTCATAATTGGACGAACCCTGCAAGCAATCTTGTTCTGTAAATTTTGCTGACATTACTAAATCTGACATCATATTATTAATGTTTTCAAAGTCCCGGTCATCAGAGAAGGTACTAGGTGTTACAAAATCACTTAATGAAATCTTGAGCTGGTGGGGATACTTTAAAAGCTCGACCGGGCCCAAAATGTCATAATCAGTTCTGTCCCATGCTACCCCACCGGGTATTGGAATGGCTGTGATGTTCACTGATGACAGTTCTCTTTTCTCGATGTGAGAATATGTGTGTGGCTTTAGGACCAAGTTGATGACCTGCTGTGTCCATTGTACTATATTTTCCTTCAATGAATCTTCCCAAACATATAACCATGATGAGCCAAAGCAGGAGTAAAAGTACACCTAACACATTCCAAATTTCAATCCATGGTGAAATTAGGTAAGTCTTTTTTAGTTGTTGAAGAAGTTCAATTATTTTATTTTTAAAAATGTGTGTTGGAGGCGTTTCTTTATGTTCGCTTGGGTCTTCAGAGAAATTGTCGAAGTTGATGAAGTAGCCTGATGCAGTTCTGTCAATTGTTGGAATTGCTTCCGGATTTTCATTTGCTTTTGCATTTTTCTTTGTTTCATTAGAATAGTCTGAAGCTGCATCATTGTAGATTGGTGTTTCTTGACGAACTGTTATTATTTGGGTTTCAAGAGGCACAAGTTCCATGGCATTATTGCATAGTCCTTTTTTATTCATTGCAGATTTTTCAATTTTATTAGTCTCTCAGCATGAGCCTCTTAGATTGTAGCAAACTTTGGTATTCTGCTATTTCTTGGGAGTCCACTTGGCCTACTACTTATTATTGGCCACATGATTGTGGTTTTACCAGGTCGATGGATACAACTCCGTTCTCCTTTTAACCAGCAAGGGGCGGCAGTACTACTGATCTTGTTCCGTTGATAGCTAAGACAGGTACTGCTTTTCGGTATGAAGGCCCAAATTCCTTCTTTACCGCAATCTTTTCTCTGACCAGATTCCCAATCTTTGGAATCCAGACAGGTCTTGCTGGGACAGGTGGTTTTTCTTCAGTGGATTTCGACTGTTGTTTCAACTTTGTTACTCAGGTTTTTTCTTGTTTCATTTAAATCCTGTAAAACAGCCAAACGATCTTTGATATCAAAGCTTTTTTCTTCTACCACTGAAGTATGACTATCTAAGTCCTGAATAAGCATTCTAGTTCCGAACAATAGTTTGTATGTAGTGAGACCTTTTAGAGAGTTTATTGGCAGATTATTAAGACTACGTTGGACACTTGTTAAATGTTTGACCCACCCATCACCCGAACCTAATACCCTCGCCGTTATAGATTGCTTTATGTCCCGTTTTTTTCTTTCCACAACCGCATTTCCCTCAGGATGGAAAGGAGAAGAGTACCGCAATGCGATGCCCATACTGTTCATGGCCTCTTTGTAAGCTCGAGAGCTAAACGCAGGACCCTGATCAGAATGTAGCATGCCAATTACGTATGTGCCGATAAAGACTCGCAAATCTTTTATAACAGTTCTGGCATCAGCCGAGTGCTGGGGTCTACATTTTAAGTGAATTCAGTCTTAATTATTATGGGAACGCATTTTTCCGACTGGATTTCTGCAATATAGAAGGCCTGAGGCTTTCTAATAAAAGGGTCCTGGCATTACTCCGGTTGGTTCACGACTGCGATCTCTGTTGCAGTCCGGACAATACTTTGCACATTTGAAACATTGCAGGCTCATCCCCGGCCACCAGTATTCTGATTGTAATTCTTTTAGCGATATTTCTATTTCTTGATGCCTCAGACCCAACCCCATATGTGCTTCTTGTAGTAAGAAGATTCTCCGGTTCGTGTTTGGAATTACCTTATCCCCCACTCCAGGGATTCGAGCAAATGGAACGGAGTTTGCATCAATTATGTATGTATTACTGAGTGGATAGTTGAAAGGTAATGCTGCATAATCGCCTTTTAATGAGGCTTTTACCGCTAGCATGGTTTCTCCATCTATGTGTTTTTCTGAACGCTCTTCAGTGGCTACGGAAGCCGGGCGAGCCGCTTCCGCTATGGCTGTGTTAGCCAATGATTTCCCTGCAACGTGAAAGCCATCACATCGATGACTCAATGCGTGTATCACGTGAGTCTTCCGTAGTTCTTTCTCTAAAAGAATTACCTGTTCCCAAAGCCTTTTATGCTTTATTGTGGCACCTGTGTCATATTTGTAACAGTTTTTGATCCATGTCTGCATGTCACTGTTATAGGATTTTACGCAGAAATACGAATCGCACACTATTAGTGTGGGGAATTCGCGATCGGCATTTTCAAGCACCATCTTTAATGTTCTTATTTCAGATCGCTGAGCTGAACATTTCCTGAGTGATTCTGTTTTGGTAATCATTGGTTTGAATTTACCAGAGCGCCAGCGACCTTTAACAATCGCGCATGCTGCATCATAGGATTTATTTTCTACATCATAATGTTGTGCGAATCTGTCCATATAGATTACGCAGGTATATTTTTCTAGAGGCAGAATTTCAGCTGGCAGAGGATATTCGCGTTCATATACTAGATCAGCTAGTTTTTTCAGTTTTGGGTCAAAATAGTATTTAACGTCTTCTGTAGCAAAAGAAGTTTCCCATTCTATCCATTCTGGATCTAACACTCCTTTAACCAAGTTACGAGGACTTGTTAATGCCTCAAGGGCTGATTCGGCTGAAAAAACAGATATTCTTCTGCCTTGGGCTAGGGCTCTTTCTTTAGCTACAGCAGTTTTAACTGCAGTTAGAATTTTTTCTGTGGAGCTGAATTTCATTTCAGCTTCAGTGTACAAGTGTGATTTGTAAGCTATGGGTACCGTTTCACCCTCATTAGAGGTCAGGTATGTGAATCCGCATCTTCCTGGGATGACTCGGATTACAAGATTGCGTGTGTTCTCACGTGTTTGCAATTTTGTTTTAGTTAACATGTCCGTTTGTAGAGATCTCAAAATTTCTGTGTGTTTCTGAGTCCAATTGGATTGTTTAAAATCTGGTTTTATTAATTCATAGAGGGGTTTAACCCTATCAGCATAATTTAGAATGTATGTTCTTCCGAAATTCAGGAAACCTAGTAGTGATTGTAAATTCTTCAGTGTTTTTGGAGCTTGGAGTATAGCACATTTCTCTAAGAAATTGTCTGCCAGGCTTTTGCCTTCACTTGATAATTCATAACCTAAAAATAGGACAGTTAGATTCGTGACTTTTTGAAGTTGAGCGTTCATCTTGTACAAGATGGCCACGGTGTAGGAGCTCTTGTGAGAGCTCCCAGGGTTTGGGATAACTTAACATTTCAAATCCCAGATTAAACCCTGCAGTCCATCACCCTCCGACCATACGTCTAAGAAGTTTGATGGCGGCTTACCTTAGAAGAGCGATTCCAGTCGAGCACGACTTCTAGTCTCCAGACTGTCCCAGCATTGGATCTGGGGATCCAGAGGACACGGGCTGGTGATTCTCGATCAATCGTTCCGATTGAAGGTCGTGAGAGTCCGATCGCTAGCTACGTCTCTGCCCCAGGCTGCTCGGTGCACCGGGGAACGCCACGTCGGAGACACGAAGGACGTGAGAATCCGATCGCTAGCTGCTGCTCTGCCCCAGGCTGCTCGGT
Organism: Lissotriton vulgaris; assembly: GCF_964263255.1. Lineage (NCBI taxonomy): Eukaryota > Metazoa > Chordata > Amphibia > Caudata > Salamandridae > Lissotriton > Lissotriton vulgaris. Next base: position 57,863,482 of record NC_141689.1, read on the forward strand.
GCCCCTCTGGGAGGCACTGCCACGGCCCCTTGGTGTCCTTTGCGCAGCCCTGGCCCCCAGGATCTTCGGCAAGACACAGAGACCGATCGGAGCCTGCGTGCATGCCGTGCTGGCCGGAGCGACAGGCGGAGCGAGGAAGCAGAGACGACCGGCGCATACACGCTGCATCTGCGCAAAGTGTTGAGGTGAGGACAGGAGCGGAGGCGGGGCGGAACTGGACTAGAAGCACGAGTCGAGAAATGGATGGACCTGGCGCTCCCTAGCGAAAGCTATATTTGAACAAAGAAACGAATAATTAACCCAGAAAGTGAAAGAAGAGGAAACAACGAAGCGGCGCGCCTGACTTTAAAATGGCGGCCGCGTAGGACATTTCAATCTGCAAAAGTATCTCTTGCTGCCTATTAGGTCAAACAGTGCATATCATACTATATAAACAGTACTCCAAAATGGCGGCACGATAGAGGAGCAACTGAAAGAGGACTAACGCCAATTCTAAGACTTATACAGTATATGGCAAGGGAAAGAGGACAAATTGAAATGGTAGAAAGACAGGGCTAAGAAAGATAACGAAAGCGGCGGACATCTTGGAAAGTCTACACAAACATCTTAAGAACATAGTATTCAACTATCACATATTTCACTGATATCAGAGGAATCCAGAAGAAACTACCTACCTGGAGGAGGAACTATAAATCAGAATCTATTAATTAATTACTTACAATAAAGAGAATATAATTAGGATACTACCAGTTATAATTATAATTATAATTTTGAGCTAGTAATATATGCAAAGAGAATACCCATACCTACCTGAGGAGGAACCATAAATCAGATTCTATTAATTAATTACCCATACCATCAGGAAGAAGGCAACTAATCTTAGTACGCCAACACACAACTCAATATGGAGGACAACTACCTGGAACGAATAGGTAGGAATGCATACATCATAAAATACCCTACCTATCTTTCTAAAAATGCAGCCAAAAAATTCAAGCATAACCTATTGAAGAAAAACCCTGACACATTGATCTCTGACACTTCCTTTTGCATGGATAAAGGATTCATCTTGAAAGATTTGATATTCTTCACCAGGCTAAGGGCGAAATGGCGCAATGCCTTTGCAAACATGCTATATATTAAATCCACAACCAACATCCCGCATGGAACAAAATTTATGACCAGAGCATCACCTAACCTCAGAGCGGACATTTGCATAACAATCTTCAAGAAAGGAATAGTACTGATACAAGCCACTAACGACGAACTGGAAAAATTTGAGAATATCTTCTCAGCCTTAAAAAGAAATATGGAGAACATGAACCCTCGACCACACCGGGCTCATACAGAAGACAATTCTATCTCACACAACAACCCCACTAGTAGTAGCACAGTAACTAGAGACCACCAGGCAGGATCAAGTTACGCAACTAAGAGAGACGAGGCCTTTACAACTCCAGAATTCGTCAACAGACAACCTAGTCTCATCCGACAGTAACCTTATAAATATAAGTATTACCCCGACCAGAGACCACCAGGAACCGGATCAAGGTACGCAATTAAGAGACACTAGGCCTATACAACTCCAGATTCTGTCTACAGACAACCTAGTCTCACCGGACAGTAACGCTATAAATATTACCCCGGCCAGAGACCGACAATAACCTAAACGAGATACGAAAATAAGAGACACTTGGCCTCTACAACTCCAGAATATGCCAACAGACAACCTAGTCTCATCAGATATCGACCCTATAAATTTTACCCCAAATAGAGACAGACAGGAACACGAACAAAACAGCACTCCAGCTAGAAATATACAGGAACAATTCACTCAACCAGGAGCCATATGCGGAAAAGAAAACATATTAAACGGGAATGAATTAGAGAGAACGCGAAATACAAATAATAATAACAACAGACGTGGTTCACCTAACCTGGATAGAACGATCAACGACGCAAGCAATAACAAAGGAGAAAAACGACCAAAGGAAAGTATCAAGAAGTCCTTAATACATTGCTCAGAACGGAAATGCGGGAACAAAAAATATGAAGATCGAAACATACTGAAGAGTACTCACTCTACGGCACCTAAGATCATGAGGAAAATCTTCGAGATCCATACACAAATAAGCAACCTAACACAGGAAATAAAAACACTATGAAAGGGATAGAGAATCTATGTGCTATCACAGAAAATACTCACAACAAAGTAGAGCTCATCAGAGAGCAAGTAAACACAGCATTCGATATCAACAACAAGAGATCAATGCCAGTGTCAAACAGACAAAACAGACCGGATAGAAATCAAAATTATTTAACTGAAGAAGACATACTATCTCTACTCCGAGAATACGAGTCATCAGACCCCAGGAAGGCACAGGAAATCAAAAGTGTACCGATAGATGTCAACAGAACGGCTATGAGGAAACTAAATCTCAACAACCTACAACAAATCCATCTAACCACTGATCCGTTAAACGTTATCACAACCAGAACGGAGAAATCTTTAAATTGTCTACTGATCAATTGTCGATCCATAGCGAAGCATGCTTCTGACATAGCTGACATCATCATCAATTAGGAAATAGACATAACAATCCTTACCAAAACCTGGTTATCTGAATCTTCGTCCCCAGTCTTGGACCTTCTGGTGCCCCCACACTACAACATATTGAGATTGGACAGACAGAAAAAGACAGGGGGTGGTATTGCCTGTATCCACAGATCGAACTTAGAAGTCGGCCAATTTCAATCCGACCCCCTCGATCCATGCGAATACCTAGCTCAATGTAAGATCGGCAAATAAACAGATTTGCAACTTACATGCCATATATCACCCACCAGGAAACAATTTGAACTTCATTGACCAACTTATGGAGATCATCACTGCCAACGCCAACACCAACATTAATAATATATTTTTCGGTGGTTTCAATCTACGCTGGAACGACAATAACGACAAACAGGTCAATGCCTTTAAAGACTTCTTATCAGAACTAAAACTATCCCAAGCTTGTCTTCAACCAACACACTCAAAAGGAGCAACATTGGACTGGATTATCTCAAAGAATAATGACATCTCAATGCTCTCCACAGAACCTCGCGACTGGTCAGACCACCACGCCATAACCTTCCTTATACCATTGCGGGAGAAGATAAAAAACATTCCTACTAATAAAATGAAAAGATGGATCTGAGATACCAGAGACTCAAATATGGATCTTCTAATTGAAAGCTGCAAGAAAGACTTAACCCCACCTGTCAACATGAAAAAGGTGAACGACCTAACGAACCATTACACTACCTCAGTAACGGAAACAGTCAATACCACTCAAATTGAAAAGAGTTACGGAAAAGATTAAAAACCCATGGTTTAATGGAATATTGAATGAAGAAAGGCGTAATTTGAGACGCGCAGAAAGAAAATGGAGACAACACCCATCTTCCCCTCAACTGAAATCACTCCAAAAAATCTGAAGCGAATATAACAATAGGATCATCAACACAAAAAAGGAATTTATCAAAACAGAATTGGATAACGCTAAAAACAGACCACAAAAATTGTTTGAAATTATAAAACAGCAATCAAACAAGATGGCAAAATCTGTCCAAGAGGACAACAAAACGCAACTAAGTTGTGAAGAATTTTCTTCCTTTTTCGCTAACAAAGCCAACAAGCTGGAAGAAGAACTTAAGGTTGCTGCAGATAACATCGATGACAATACACCTCCATCACAATCTGATCCAAATCATGCGGACAAGACGACTAAAAATAGAGCACACTGGGACTCGTTCAAATTATTGAACCAAAATGAGATTGCTGAAACACTAGCGACCACTAAACCCAACAACCATTATAACGACCCATTACCATCGAAATGCCTAAAAGAAATCAGCCATACTTTGATTCCAATATGGACAGAAATGATAAATGCCTCACTCTCCCAGGGGGTCCTCCCAGAAAGCCTGAAGGCAGGACAAGTGGTCCCGATCATCAAAAAACCCACAGTGGACCCAACAGATCCAAACAACTATCGCCCAGTGACCAACATCCCTTTTTTGGCCAAATTTATAGAGAAATGTGTACAGAATCAGCTGAGCAGACATATGAACAACTTCTCACTGCTAGATGACTGTCAATCGCGATTCAGAGCAGATCACAGCACGGAAACAGCTATCCTACACATTGTCGATGTTGCACTTCAAGCACTAGATTGCAATCAATCTTGTCTACTCATCCACCTAGACTTGTCATCAGCATTTGACACAGTTAATCACGAAAATTTACTGAACAGACTTCATGACAGGATGGGAATATCTGGCATTGTACTGAAATGGTTGGAATCATTTTTACAGAACAGAACTCAGAGATTCCTAGTAAACCAATCGCTTTCTCGTTCATGCCCAAACACAATCGGAGTACCACAAAGATCCACTTTATCCCCTTCATTGTTTAACTTGTACATCGAACTGCTTACAGAAATTCTGAAGAAATCAAAAATATCGTACCACATGTATGCGGATGACACGCAACTTTACATCAAGATTTCGAACCTGGAAGACATTACCACAATGAATGAAGCCCTCAGAATATCGCTAAAATGGCTAACCCACAATCATCTCAAGCTAAACGTAAACAAACAGAATTCTTACTTATCACACCACAAAAGAATCAATCCATAGTGAAGGAATGGTCCAAAATGATCACAGCGTTAAATTGCATCCCTACTCTTGTTGACTCGGCGAAATCTCTCGGAATCACATTGGATGAGAACCTTGATATGAAAACCCATATCAATACAATGGCAAAAAACGCACGTTTCCACTTGAACTATTTGAGAAAAATGAAATGTTTTCTAACGCAGACCGACCTAAAACTAGCTGTACAATCACTGGTTATATCAAGGATCGAATATGGATGTACAACCCTAGCAGGACTACCAAAAATCTCCACAGCACCCATAAAAGCCTGCCTCAATGCAGCGGCAAGGCTTATTACAGGATCGAGGAAATTTGACCATATATCCTCTCACATGAAAGCCTTAAACTGGCTACCATATGAAGATAGAGTACAGCTGAAAATAGCATGTATCACTCATAAAGCGATTCATCACAACACACCAAGATATCTCGCCAACAAAATAGAAATTGCAGGAAGAAATAGACCAGCCAGAATGGCTAATTATCTACTCCTGAGACCACCAATCTTCAAGAAGAAAAGAACATATGAGAGGTCATTCTCAGGTGTAGCCCCCAGAATTTGGAACTCACTTCCCGCAAACATCAGAAAAACCACAAACTCTATCATATTTAAGAGGGAAACTAAGTTCTTTCTTATGAGTAAGTTCCTCCCATAGGTACGACATATCGCCATCTAAGTCTTATTATGGGGCGATCACTAGAAACTCACTATAGGAATGGAACTGAAAGAGCCTTAAAGAAAACAGTATATTAGTTACTTATAGACTAGGTCTAAAGTAATACCAATTAAGTTTTTTGTTGCTAAGATCTTGTTGACTTCTACACATTGTTGTTTCAACCCATGCCATGCGATGTTAAGCGCTATGATACCCACGGGTCTTGTACGCGCTTTAGAAAACTGTTAATGAATAAATAAATAAATAAATAAATAACATTTGTAACCCTCTGAGGCGAGTCCAAGTATTATGGTGTTCACCATTTATAAGTGAGTCTCCAAGTCATAATCTGTGAAATAGATGTCATCGACATATGATAATGCTTCATCATCATATATTTGTAGTAACTCTGTTACTCTTGCTGAGAATAATCCTGGGCTATTCTTGAATCCCTGTGGGAGTCGGCAAAATTGTTTTTGCGACCCAAATATTGAGAAAGCTGTCAAATACCTGCTTTCAGGTGCAATGTTTTGACAGAAGAATCCATTAGAGATGTCTAATGTTGTTTTATATTTTTTGCGCACAATGTTATTCATTAGTGCTGCACTATGTGAGTTTTGCACTGCAAATGTTTTACAACAGGAGTTTAGGTGTCTGTAGTCCAAAACTAGACGATACGAATCGTCTGGCTTGGAGACAGGAAACAAAGGATTGTTCATTTGAGAGGTGCATGTTTCGATCACCCCTTGGTATTCAAGTTGATCTAAGATCTCCCTGACTTGTTTTTTAGCTTCTTGCTTAACTGGGTACTGCCTTTGCGCAGTGGGCTGATTTTTTAACTGGATCTTGTGGTGAGGTGAGTCCTCATCCCATCCTACATGATTTTTGTATAAAGCAGAGCTTGGGCTACTCCCCATTTTCTTGCATTAGTACATTTTTTATGAATCGGGATATGATTCGAGAAGGCAGGCATAATCATTTGTTCGCCATGAGGGCACTCCCTGACAAACTCTGGTGGACAGTCTTTCTCAGCTAACAGAATGTCATAGCCTTTTGAAAATGTTTCCCAAAAGAGACTTTTTATTTTCCTGGTTTTATCTCCCTCTATACGTAATGTTATTTCATATAGCTTATTGGGCACACTAACTCATGTGTCTGCAGTTTCCACTTGAATATATTCATTCGTGTCCATTGTCTCCAGAAGATTCATCAGGGTCTTGTGAGCTATGGTCACTTCTGCTCCGCTGTCTAGCATTGTCTGTGCCCACTCTCCGTTTTTCAGCTGTGTCCTCAGAATTCTCGGCATGTTTCATTTTAATACTTGCTACCTTCTTTCTGGGAAATTGGAATTTTTTACTTTGATGAGCAGGTTCCTTGTCTTTGGACTTGGCGTGCTCTTCTCTGTGTTCTGACCGTCCTCTTCTTTTCGATTTCTGTGAGAAAGATCGAGAAGGATTCAGTGAGAATGATCTAGAGGGACGTGTATCAACATCTTGATATCTGTCTGGTTTTCTTATTTTATCCCTATCTCTAAGGTTGTATCTTTTTTCAGAGGGTTCCCTTTGGGGAGACTTGTCTTCTTGGCCTGGAGATTTCTCTGTACGCTGAGGAGACCTTCCTCTGGACTGGAAACGTTTTTCCCTGGGATTGGATTGTTTATTATCATCCCAGCTCTTTTTTGGATTCTTTAAATTATTTTTAATAAATGTTTTTTCAGGCTTTTCAGTTAGTTGGGGTTTTGTCAGTTTTCCCCCCAAACAATCTCTTCCTAGCTCTTTATAGGATTTTTCTATGATTCTGGCAAGTTCCAATGGTTGGGCTGCTATATCTGTTTCCTTCAGTTTCTGGCGGATCGCCACAGATGCTGCTTCACCTTTTATGTTGGCTAGTAATATAGCCGAGACCAGCTTGAAGTATTTTAGTAATTTCATACCCAGAGTTAAAGCTGGTTCTGGACCGTATTAGTTTTGAATCTGTCTTAATACATCTGGTATGACCGCCATAGACGGGGCACTGTGTGTTTTTGTGTAGATGGAAGCAAAGACTGTTTCCCAAGTGTCACAGTCCTCCACATGTGGTGCGATCCCCATTGGGAGACAGATAGTCAGAATTCTGTGATTATCAGTAGGGGTAGTATCAGGAAATACTGCCTCTATTTGAGTAATTTTCTGTGCTAACCAGAATGGAATTTGTTCCTGTTTTATGGGTACTTTACCAAGACATTATTGTATGTTCTGTGGTGTGATTTTGTTTATGGTCCCCTGGTAGGGGGTCTGCTGTGGAATGTTAAATGTTGGTTGGACTATTGAGGTCTGCATGACATATTGGACTAATTGTCTATGTATTTTAATTAAGAGTTTTAGCTGAGCTAAAAGTTCAGGAACTGACATTTTATCAATGTCTGGATGTGGTGTGTAGCTGGCTAGAACCGGCCACGTTGCTCCTGGTCTAACTAGTGGACCGAGCCTGGTGATGTGATCATTATGTTTTAGGGCGTCTTTAAACCAGAGCAGGTATCTTTTACACTTGAGGCTCACACTGGCCTCAAAATGATTCCAACCATTGGAAAAACTCTAAACTAATTTCTTTTACAATGTGGCAGGAATGGTTGGACTTCCTTGGACGCGCTGATATTATCAAATTACAACTCACACCTTGGTGCCCTTCACTCGGAGCAATGCGGGGCCGCGGGGTCACTCCTGCTGTATCTTCGAGCCTCTCTGAACAGGCCATGTGTGTGTTATCCTGGGTTGCTCTGACTATGCTCAATCCAACCACAGAGCCTTATAAACCATTACATCCTCACTAGAGTCAGCTGATGATATCCTTTAATGTTCCTTAACTTAAAACCGATAGTCTGCTAACAGTCCTATTTTCTGCATTTCGCCTGTGTATATGCCGCACATGATAGGATTTGTTTTCATTAGAATAATGCTATATTAGTGACTTTATAGACTATCCCTGTACTGGCTGCAAACGAGTACCAATACAGTTGAAGCTATACACAGCTTGCTAGTCAGAACTGACACAGCTTCTGCCCTTTCCTAACTGTACCCCCTATATACGAATGTGATACTGATGCATCCATGGATTATTTTATTTCACCACTGTACCCCATTTGTTTATTTTGCTGGTTCTTTCTGGAAACTCAATAGCAATGATTTGAAATCAGGGAATGGTGCAGCTAAGAGCAAGACGTGGTCCAGGTAAATGTTTCTACATAAGCAGTTTCCCAGGTGATATAAGGCCCTATGTAGAACCACTCCCCCTTCTAAAGACAACGCAGCAGGGCCCAGTACACTGCCATTTCCGGGAGGGGGAGAGGACAGGAGCCTGGCCTGAGGTGTGGTTGGGGCAAGTGGCAGAAACAGAGCACAGTGTGAAGTTAAGTGCAAGGTCCTGCCAGTCCTCTGAGAGACGACTAGCTTTTTCTCCAAGTTGCCATTAAGGCCCATGTCCTGCTGTCCACCCTGTTCTGGATTGTTCTGGGCCTGGTGAGTGCAGAAATCCAGAAGGAAGATGATGTGATGGTGCTGAACAATGACAATGTTTAAGGAGGCTTTGGAGAAAAATTCACCCATGTTTCCTGAGTTCTCTGATTGTGGGGCATTTTTATTTTTATTTTAACTTCAATTTTATTTCTCATGCTGATAAACGTGACTTGGAAGAATCTTCTCCATTTTTGCTCAAACGCTCACTGTATACTTGTTCTCAAATGATGGAAGGTAAGGGTACCGAAGCTTTTTTTAGGAACTACTTCTCTCATTAAGAGGAGAGATCCAATTCCCAGATTGCAGTGCATTATCTCCCAATAACTATATACTTGAGCTGTGACTGGCGACGCCATTCCCTGTCTAGGCTAACACTCCTTTCTGGGAACACACTGTCTCGACTACCTGCTGAAGCAGGGCACTCGTGCAGCTGAACATGGCTCCATGGGACCTCAAGGCCTCCCTTGTGCCTGGCAAAACGCTCAGCCCAAGTGACTCCTCTCCCAACCAAGCCTTGGCTTATGCCTCTTCCCATACTGTCGAGAAGTGTGGCTCAATGGTTAGAGTGGCAAACCCTGATGCAGAGGTCTGGCCTGGACCAGGGTTCAATTCCCACCTCGGCGGGTCTTGGGCTCAATTTCCCCGAACCTGATAATTCTCGCCTCGGTGCCTATTCTAATCATGGGTGCAACTCTGGGCAATAGCTTGCTTAATCTCCACAACGGCCCCAACAGCGCTAGGATGCCTGGCTTCACCTTGGGGGTGCCCAGGAGTGGGCACTTCACAGGGAAAGGCCAGGAAGGGTTCGGCAGCGGTATGTGTACAGCGCCTTGAGACCCCTTCGGGGGTGATACGTGCGCTATATAAGCACTACATTTACATTTGTTTTATTTATACAACTTCGGCGTGCCCTCCCTAACCCGCCCCTGTGAGATCCCGAGGGGCAAGGAGGGCATAGACCAGGTAAGCGCTGAGTATTCTACATAGTAAAACTCTGAGTTCCTACCACCCCTAGATAAATAACTAAGAACCATCATACCACAGTCCTCTGACCTATCCTATGTAATTTATCTCTTCCCATACTCCTCGCTCGCAACTATGGACCTTCACAGCACCATCAAGGAAAGACATGGTCCTGTCATGTGCCAAAGTTAGGCCGGTATGAATTAGTGGCATTCTTACATGTACACAATCCTTTCCTAAAATTGCCTTCTCTTTGCCTCATTGGTCACACATTAGCATTCGTGATTCTTGGATTGGTTTCTAGGAAGCACTGACTTTGCTGACACAGAGCACTTCGTGAGAACACTATCACACTGCCTTAGCATTAGGTAAAAGGCCCTTACGTGCATGATACAGATGTGTTTATTTTTACATCCAATTGGTGACGCGGCTATCTGTAGAATACAAACAATGGTAGCCTGATCACCATCTCAGCCCTAGTCAAGGATGCTATTTTCGATACGTAGTTTTTTTTTTCCTAACTTAATTAGAGGAGATACTTCTGCTGACTTCAAGGGGTCTGTGCATTCTGAAGCTTTTACCTAGCAACTGACTAACAACTCTGTGAGGGGTATCCAGTTTGCGACCATGTGAAAGTCCTACACTCTTACCCACCAATTAAAGGGATTAGATTGCCCAGAAGTGGTTTCTTAGCAGACCATTCCATACATTTACACCCTAGACACCGTAGGGTTAGCATTGTAGGAGTACTCTCGATTGTTATAATCTATATATGTTTACATATGTAAGCAGTCTCAACAAGATGGTGGAACTCTGTTTTATTCACTGTGTTGAAATTTTTTATAAACTTTGTCTGCTTCTGTCTATTAGTCATCACAGCTCATATGTTACATACAAAAAGTTTGATGGTTCAATAAATATTGAAAACGCTGCTTTGTGAAATCTTTGTCTATTTTCTCGATGAAAAGAGAGCACAACTGACTATGGGAAACATTCTAAGTCGGTCACCACTGTGCTTGAGGGAACAGAGCTGTCATGTTGAGTGGTTGCAAGAACTGTTCACTCCCTGTCAAGGTTTAGGTGGCTACTGGGGGCCGTCCTCATCATCCTTTGCCTCAATTACTTGATTTGAGGGGCTGTTCTATCTGACACTCAATATCTGCTCATTTGCTGGACTTTTTGTCTGTTTCGAGTACAGCTGGGATATTAAAGCAAGGTTCTCTGTTTGATTCTTGCAGACAGGTATTTCCATTTGTTTCTGGTTTGTCGCAGGTGACCTTTCTGTCCTACTGACTGACTGGGATCATACCTCTGTCAAAAATTCATTAAGAATTGAGGATAACACTTGTGGCTTATCCCCAAAAATTGCACATTGACATGTAACTTGTAATGTGTAATTATGATCTTACGCAACCTGAATAAGATCATTTAGGGCTTGCAGTTTCTTGTCTATACTCACTATGTGAACTGCCAAGATGTTTAAGGGCTCCAACTGAAGTTATTGCTTATCCTCCTGACGATGTATTGCTGTTGTCATGGCACTAATAGTTGACAGGCAGTCTCCCCAGGCACCCCCAGATACTTCTCTGGCTGTTTGCTCAGTGTCTTCCTTATCCAGGGGTTCATTATTAGTTTTCTCATTGATGAGTTCTGTTACTATCGGAGAGCTGCAACTTCTCACCATGAAAGGACTCAAACTAGTGGAAACGTTATCCTGGCTCCTACTATTGTCCATACGGTTTACAAGAGGTACTATTGTAGAGTTTATCTGTACTATATTTGCATATTTTTCGAAGATGTCATTTCTGATAACTCGATTAATGGCTCTTCACATGTGTCTGGTCCTACTAAGTAATAACAAATGCGGAATAATGGTTAATTACCCCTACCAAGGGCTCCTGTTGGCCCTGTTGGTCCAACCGAGTGGCATTGACATTTTCCCAATTACTAAGTTTAAAGTTGGAAAAGAATATATCAAATTACCATAATGGATTTCTACTTCTACAATGCCTGAAACAACTGATTGCCCAACTTGCTGCGGATCTTGACGCCTGCCGGTTGTGACCTTTCTCATACTGTGTTGTTTGCAACAGGTTGATTTGCATCTGGGATTCTGTAATCTAATAAATAAACTTTATTTGATTGTGAAGTTAAGTAATCTGTTCTTTTGTCCCCTCTTTCCCTGTGCAGGAACACATTTTCCTTTTTTTGATGAAACAATTGTCCTAGTGATAGATGTTTCTTGCACTGGAGGTTGTTGTCCAGTTATTTTTGCTGGCGTAATCCTTTGCTGAACCGTGGCTGCTCTTGCTTTTCCAGAGCATATAGTTGAGCACTTTAATTTGTCGGATCTGTCTCCTAAGTTGAGGATAATGATAATATAGGATAGCAACAACCAACAGCAAATGACAACTAACAGACAATAAAACTTAAAAGTTCAATGTGGTACCACTGGAGTTTTGTAGAGTTGTTGCTGTCTATTGGTAGTTGATAGCAGGTAACCAGTAGCTGTTTCCAGTACTGCAAAAAACTACAGTCCTCATACCAAGGGTAAGCAGGGCACTCCAGGCACCCCTGCAAGCCGTACCTGCTAGTAGCCGGGCCACTTCTGCTGGGGGCCTGGGACTCTCTCTTTCAGTAGCAGCCTCTACAGACGCGGACGCTTGCCTCTTGTGCTGCGGTACCTAATGGTTGATAACAAGAGGCTGAACCTGTAGCAAAATGTGCCATTAAAGTAATAATTTGTTTATTTACTTACTTCCTTCACAGTCCAGGTACCTTACTGCGCCTGCTCCACCCCTGCCTGTCCTCATTTCTGTCTTCCGGCCTCGTCGGTGCTTAAGTATATCACAGCCTCTTCCCCCTCTCCAGTTTGGGGAGTTTAGGCTGCTGAAATGATAATGGGGGAACTGCGATTGATGGTAGGTGGCAGGCGAACAGGCAGGTGGGCTGGTGGGCATGACTGGCAGCTGTCACGAGGACTCCATGCTCTAAGTTCCATGTCGTACTCTGTCACTACAGCCACTCCGCTTCACCATCCAGCGAAGGGAAACAAAGCTGCCCCAAATCCCAAATGGACTCAAAACATCTTATCACTTGCGGCACAGAGACGGTTCCACAGCACCATGTCACAACACAGACGGCACAGATGCAGACTCCGCTGCAGCCACAGCCATCTAAGCTTCTTCCTCCTTGCTCTCTGTCTACACTGATCATTCGTGCCGGTTCCAGGCAAGGCACTTCACCACCTGGTGATAAGGTAAGTAGCAAAAAGATAATTTCCTATTCAAAATGAGTGAAAGGTCAAGTGAGAGGCATGGAGTGCTCAAGGAGGGTATTGCTGCGCAGCATCCTGCAGCGGCTGGACACCATTGATGGCCGGCTTACCTTGATGGTGTAGATGATGGACCAACTCCAGACCGACATCCATAAGGCCCTCTTTTACCCCTTTTAAAAATATAGATATTTTGGTGGGAGGGATTTGTTGTTTGTTGGGTGCTGGTAGAGAGGGTGGAAAGGTAGTTGGGAGTGAGACTGGAGAGACTTTCTTGAAAATGTGTTTTTTTGGGGTTTGAGTCAGCCTTGTTTGGAAGAGGGGTTAGCCTGTTGTCTGGGTGGAGAGGGTGGGTTGCTTTGTAAATAAATAAAGGGAGAAACTGTTTTTTATAATCTACATTTATGCTTGGGGTAGTTTATTTTACTTTTACTTTGCTATGCTGTCTTCAAGTAGAGTTAAACAGCCTGTTTATGTGCTTGTAACTTAAGAGATGGTGTAGCAAGAGTCTTGGCCTATACTTCTCTAATGCTGCCATGATGGCCTATAGGGTATCAACGTTCTGAACTATCTAGAAAAAAACAGTAGCAGTTCATTTATTTCTTAATTTCTTGAATTACGTCCATACCAGTTGTCAATCTATCAATATTCCTTTATTCGACTGTTTGCAATACAGTCATAAAAGTACATTAAAATAACATATACATTCATAAAAGTGCATTAAAAATAACATATACATTCAAAACAGTGGTAAAAAGACAGTTTATCAAGAGCGGGAAATTACAAAGACATATTACTGGGGGGGGCAAAATTCATGAATTCATTAAACAATTAACCTTCCATGCTTTTTCTAAATTTCAAGGCTGTTTTTAAAAAAATTACATAAAAACATGGTACTTTCACAATGTAGCATTTGAAGATATAGTAATGCTGGCCTTATTTGTACAAAGTTTAATTGTTTAAAAAGAGGTTTTAAAAACAGTTTTCGTGGTATCGTATTGTAGGAACATATGAATAAAAAGTGAGCCAGGTCTTGTGGAGACTTACTGTCGCAGCCGCAAGCTGGCAACACTTGTCCCCTGTGGGCCCCACAAGGCACAGCTAGCAACAAGTGATACAGATCAAAACGAAATCTGGACATCAGAAAACGTTCATATCTGGAAATAGGCCAAGATAAATAAGGTTCAATTTGTACGCAAGATTTTGTTAAGACATGCTTCCTCACACTACCTTTTTTGAGCTCAGACTCTTCCCTGGCTAACTGCCGGTTCATCATAAAAGTATCTTTCACATAAATTACATCTTGTTTGGATACTTGCTGTGGTGCTAGGAAAAGTTCCAGCCGACCCAATTCATGAAGACAGTTTCTGATATATTTTAGCCAAGGTATCTTGTATTTTCCTTCCCAAGTAAGTGCTTCAAGAAGGTTGCTTTGGGTAAACGGTATGTCATCGTTCGTCCAACAATTTAACCAGCACAGCAGAGGGTTGACAGCTAATTTATCTCCTAGGTAGGACATACCAAGTTCTTCGTGAATGGAGAAGTTAGCAATGCCTTTAGGTAGACTTAGCACTTGTTTTAGGAAATTATTTTCAGTTGTTACGAGGTCACCCACAGGGACAAAGCCCCAAATTTCACTCCCGTAACAGGCCACAGCGGTGCTTTTGGCTTGATACAGTTTCATCAAAGCAGCCACTGGCGTGTTTCCCATTTTGCGTGCAAAGTCTATTATTGCAGCATTTGACCTTGCTGTTTCTCCCTTTTTTTTCCTTATCGCGGGTCCCCAAGTTAAATTATTGTCAAACAATACGCCAAGGTATGAGAAGGTCTTTCTTATTGGTATTTTTTCCCCATTAACGGAAAAGGGATAAGACTTTTTTAAGCCAGAGCCTATCTTCATGGCAAATGATTTTGTGTTGTTGATGCTTAGGCCCCGTGATTTCATAAATGAAAAAAAGGAATCAAGTAATATTTGGAGGCCCAATGCAGTTCTAGAGATAAGGACGGCATCGTCTGCGTAGAGCAGGACAGGCACGCCCTTTCTCCCTATGTATGGGTAATCAGTTTTTGTGTTTAAAAGATGCTCCTCAAGTCCATTAAAATATAAATTGAAAAGAAACAGATCTAAAATGCAGCCCTGCCTAACCCCCCGATTTATCTTAAAATCTCTGGTAACTTTCAAGTCTTTTGTATAGCGAACATTTGATCGAGTATCGCTATGGAGGTCGGCTAAAAAGTTAATCAAATTCTTCTCAACCCCCATTTTGAGCAGAATATCTCAGAGCCTGCCTCTATCGACACAATCAAACGCCGATGATAAGTCCATAAAGGCCATATACACTGTTCCTTTTCTGGCCATAGTATACTTACCACTGATTAAATATAGGTTCAGGCATTGTGTTATTGTTGAGTGACCTGGTCTGAACCCATATTGAACGGGGGACATTACATTGTTGGTTTTAGCCCACGTGGTCAGCCTATTTAAAATTATTCCTCCCACTACCTTGGCAACTGAGTTCATCAGGGAGATAGGCCTGTAACATGCTGCATTTTTTCTGTCACCCTTCTTGTAGACGGGTACTATGGTTGAGGCCTCCCAGGTCTTTGGGCTCCCGGTTGAGACTCCAGCATTAACAACCGCAGTAAGGATTGGGGCCCATAGTGAGATATTTGATTTGTATAGATCTGGAGGAAGGCCGTCTGGGCCCGGGGCCTTGTTACTAGTAAATCCACGAATCCCCTTCTCAATTTCTTCAACTGTGAAGTGCAAAAGGAGCTTCTTCTGTAATTTTAATTTCAACCATCACCTGTGGTTAATCGCTCTTGAAGATTAAACTAAAATGGGAGACCCACTCATCCTCAAGGTATAATAGTTCCAAGACTGGAAGCATTAGGGTCATCAAACATTGGCTTATTAATTATGCTCCAGAACTTGTAGCTGTTACCCAGGGTTGATGGATCAAGCAAGGACTCCCAAACGTGTGCTTTTATATCCTTTTTCCGAGATGCCATAGTTGATTTATATTTGGATCGCAGGATTTTAATATGTGCGGAGTCCCTTGGTTTTTGCTTGAGGGCCATTTTCAGGTTCCGGCCAGCTGCCGAACAAGCGTGGTCGAACCATCTTGGATGGTAAGCAGTTGGACCCTTTACTGGTACAGTTAGTAGTTGGCCGATTCTTTGAACCACAACAGCAAAAGCGGATACGATGGTTTCCAGTGGAGTGGACTCAGAGACACAGAGATTGAGTTCCTGGTTGCAACTCGTTTTAACAGACTCATACAAGGTGTCACTATTTATCATGGACCATTTCAAACGGCGGTTTCCGTTGATCAACTTCAAAGCACCCATGTCTTTATGATCTTTCCGTAAATTAAAAAAGCCCACTCCTAGTTCAATTGAAATTGGATTGTGGTCACTAAAGATGCTTTCATATATTTTGAAGTTTAAGGCTAAGTTTGCCAGGTCAACAGAGAGAAGAATATGGTCTATGAAGGAGTCAAAGTCAAAGTCAAAGTCAAAGTCAAAGTCAAAGAATTTATATAGCGCACTACATACCCAGAGGGTCTCAAGGCGCTTCGGGAGGGGAGGAGGATTACTTGTCAAATATCCACGTTTTAAGTTGCTTTCTGAATGCTAGCTGGTTCTGGGTAAGGCGAAGGTAAGTGGGGAGTGAGTTCCATGTTTTAGCTGCCAGGTATGAGAAGGATCTACCTCCCATGGTGGTCTTGTTGATGCGAGGTACAGTGGCGAGGGCTTGGCTGGAAGAACGTAGTTGGCGGGAGGGGGTGTAGAAGGACAATCGTGAGTTGAGGCATTCTGGTCCGATATCGTAGAAGTCGGAAAGTGATCCTCTTATTGACGGGTAGCCAGTGGAGGTTTTTCAGGTGACCCGAGATGTGTTCGTTACGCGGGATGTCTAATATGATCCTGGCTGAGGCGTTTTGGATTCGTTGGAGTTTTTTCTGGAGTTTAGCGGTAGTACCTGCGTAGAGGGTGTTTCCGTAGTCCAGTCGGCTCGTGACCAGAGCATGGGTGACTGTTTTTCTGGTTTCGGTGGGGATCCATCGGAATGTTTTTTTGAGCATGCGAAGAATGTTGAAACAGGATGAGGAGACGGCGCTGACTTGTCTGTTCATTGAGAGTGAAGAATCCAGGATAACGCCTAGGTTCCGTGCGTGGTCTGTCGGGATGGGTGCTTTTCCAAGGGCTTCTGGCCACCAAGAGTCGTCCCATGCAGAGGGGGATGTACCTAAATGAGGACTTCTGTTTTATCTGAGTTCAGTTTCAGACGGCTGTGTTTCATCCATTCGGCAACTTCTTTCATTCCTTCGTGTAGGTTAGTTTTGGCGGTGCTGGGGTCATTGGTGAGAGAAAGGATCAGTTGAGTGTCATCCGCGTAAGAGATGATGTTGAGGTTGTGTTGACGGGCGATGGCCGCGAGGGGGCTCATGTATACGTTGAAGAGGGTGGGACTGAGAGAGGATCCTTGTGGTACGCCACAGATGACTTCAGTGGCCTCGGACTTGAAAGGTGGAAGGCGGACTCTCTGGGTTCTTCCGGTTAGGAACGAGGTGATCCATTCAAGTGCTTTTCCTTGTATTCCGATGTTTCTGAGGCGTTGTAAAAGGGTGCTGTGGCAGACTGTGTCGAAGGCTGCGGAGAGGTCGAGGAGGATGAGGGCGACTGTGTCTCCGTTGTCCAGTAGAGTTCGAATGTCGTCTGTTGCTGCGATGAGGGCGGTCTCAGTGCTGTGTTTTGCTCGGAAGCCAGACTGTGAGGAGTCGAGGGATTTGTTGGCTTCGAGGAAGGCGGCGAGCTGGTTGTTGACAGCTTTCTCGATGACTTTGGCCGGGAAAGGAAGGATCGAGATGGGGCGGTATTTTTTGAGTTCGTTGGGGTCCGCTGTGGGTTTTTTCAGAAGGGCGGTGAGTTCAGCGTGTTTCCAGCTTTCCGGGAAGGTGGCGGAATTGAAGGAGCAGTTGATGACGTCTCGGAGGTGCGGTGCTATGACGAGATCTGCTTTGTTAAAGATGTGGTGAGGACATGGGTCTGTGGGGGATCCTGAGTGGATGGAGTTCATCAGGCGGATGGTGTCCTCAGTGGAGATTGGGTTCCAGTCGTAAAGGGTGTTCAGGGGGGGAGAATGTTCAGCATATGGTTGGGTGGGTTGGTCTCCGGGTTGGTTGTCGAAGCTGTTGTGGATGTCTGCAATTTTGTTGTGGAAGAATAAAGCCAGGGAGTCGGAGAGGGCTTGAGAGGGGGTGAAGTCGTTGGAGTTGGCCGAGGGATTGGTAAATTCCTTGACGATGTTGAAAAGTTCCTTGCTGTTGTGGGCGTTGTTGTCTAGTCGATCCTTGAATGCTGTTTTCTTGGCCTTTCAGATTAGTTGGTGGTGTGTGCGGGTGGCGTTTTTGAAGGCGTCCTTGGTGCTGGAGGTTGGGTCTTTTTTCCAGGCCTTTTCAAGGGAGCGGCAGAGTTTCTTGGACTTCTTAAGATCATCGTTGAACCATGAGGCCTTCTTGCTGCCAGGTTTGCTTTGACGTTTTTTCAGTGGTGCTAGGATGTCGGCGGTGTTGGATAACCATAGGGTGAAGTTGGTGGCGGCTTGGTCTGGGTTAGAAGAGTGGGCTGGGGTGTTTAGAAGGAGCGATGAGGAGATCTGGTCGATGGTGATTTTGTTCCAGTTTCTTTGCAGAGTTGGTTGGGGGTGGTTGATGGGTTTCGGCTTGTTGTAGGTGAAGTGAACGCAGCTGTGGTCAGTCCAGAGGAGATCCGTAGTGTGGCTGAAGGAGACGTGATTACTGGAGGTGAAGATAGGGTTGAGTGTGTGACCTGCGATGTGGGTGGGGGAAGTGACCAGTTGTTTAAGTCTGAGGTTGGCGAGGTTGTCCAAGAGGGTGGTGGTGTTGCGATCGTTGTTCTTTTCAAGGTGAAAGTTGAGGTCTCCCAGAAGGATGTAATCTTTGGAGGGGAGCGCGTGTGGAGTGATGAAGTCCGTGATGTCTTCACTGAATTTTGCGCGGGGTCCTGGTGGTCTGTAGAGGAGGGTGCCTCTGAGTGTGATCTTGGGGTCGATGTGGATCTGGAAGTGAAGGTGTTCAGAGTTGGCGAGATTGACGTCAGAGCTGGTTGAAATGTGGATTGATTTTTTATGGACGATGGCGATGCCTCCTCCTGTGTGGCCGGTACGGTCCTTGCGTGTGATCTTATATTCTTCAGGGATGGCAATGGTGATGTCTGGGGCGGAGGAAGCGTTCATCCATGTTTCTGTTAGGAAGGCGACGTCTGGAGAGATGGTGTCTAGTAGATTCCATAAGTCAATGGCGTGCCTGTGGACCGAGCGGGTGTTGAGAAGGATGCATTGTAGGTAGTTGGTGTTGGGAATCTGAGGTGTGATCGTAGCGCAGTGGTTGACGGAGCAGATGAATTTGCAGGAGTAGCATGAGAAAGGTCCATTGGTGTGTCCAGGAGCGGCTTGGACGCAGTTGGGGGAGCGGCCGGGGTTGAGGGCTAGGAGGGTGGAGGAGTCGTAAGTAATGCGGGAGGGCTGGGCATTGCGAGGGGCAGGGGGTCTGGCGATGGGCGCGGTCCAGGCGCGGACGGGCGTAGACGGGCTTACCTTTGGCGCACCTTCGGCGCGGATTGGGCGCGGTCGCTGCACGTAAATGCTGTATGTACTATGCTGACCAAATGTGTTTTACTCTTTTATCTAATGTACAGTCATATTTTTTCGACATGCTGTTTTTATCTTTTGTACCGCTTTTATGATATATGCATATCGAAATAAAGCAATCAACCAACCAACCGTTATTTTTGCCTCCAACTGTCTTTGTATATTCCAAAGTCTGGATCTCCTTTCTTCAAATGCAAAACATGATTACATTCAGGTGAGTCAATACCCTATTGCTTTCTGGGACTGATTGAGTCCCAGAAAGCAATAAGGTATTGACTCACCTGAGTGTAATCGTGTTTTACATTTGATAAAGGAGATCGCTGGGTGGCATTAATTATGTAGCAGACAGCCTATGCGGAAGGGAGTAATTCCCGAAAGGTCTCTGCTGAC
Organism: Lissotriton vulgaris; assembly: GCF_964263255.1. Taxonomy (NCBI): domain Eukaryota; kingdom Metazoa; phylum Chordata; class Amphibia; order Caudata; family Salamandridae; genus Lissotriton; species Lissotriton vulgaris. Next base: position 57,883,636 of record NC_141689.1, read on the forward strand.
GTCGAGTGTGCTTGTTCTTCCCTGACCCTATGGATTTGGAGAAGTGAGTGCGCCCCGCCTTTGGGTAACTTGTAGAACGGTATATATTCGGCCTGCCCGGCCGACGGGCGCCCGCCGCGGACAACAGCGGCACCGCTGCTGTGCTGTGTTTTCAGCGGAGGGGAACCTTTTTGCTCAGCGAAGCATTGGGGGAAGATTTTTAAAGACACACCTGTGATTTGCAATACTTTATATGAAGACTGCCAGCAGCCCACTTGGGTTTGATTGATTGGACTCCCAGTCCCAGAAAGCAATAGGGTATTGACTCATCTGAGTGTAATCGTATTTTGCATTTGAATAAAGGAGATCACTGGGAAGTCCTTATGGTGGCATTCTTTATATAGCAGACAGCCTATGAGGAAGGGAGTAATTCCCGAAAAGCGTCAGGTCTCTTCTGACGTCGAGTGTGCCTGTACTTCCCTGACCCTATGGATGTGGAGAAGTGAGTGCGCCCCGCCTTTGGGTAACTTGTAGAACGGAATATATTCGGCCTGCCCGGCCGAGGGGAGCACCGCCGCGGACAACAGCGGGGCCGCTGGTGGACTGTGTTTTCAGTGGAGCAGAACCTTTTTACTCATGCAAGCTTTGGGGGAAGATTTTAAAGACACACCCGTGATTTGCAATACTTTATATAAAGCCTGCCAGCAGCCCACTTGGGTTTGATTGATTAGACTCACAGTCCCAAAAAGCAATAGGGTATTAAATCACCTGCGTGTAATCATGTTTTGCGTTTGAATAAAGGAGATCACTGGGAAGTCCTTATGGTGGCATAAATGATGTAGCAGACAGCCGATGAGGAAGGAGTAATTCCCGAAACGCATCAGGTCTCTACTGACGTCAAGTGTGCCTGTTCTTCCGAGACCCTCTGGATGTGGAGAAGTGAGTGGGCCCCGCCTTTGGGTAACTTGTGGAATGGAATATATCTATTTGTTTGTTATATATATATATAACAACACATCCCTCCACAAAGAAGAAATCATAGACCAGAGGGGAATCCTTGGAAGACGATTAATTTACTTCAGCACAGCAAACTGTGGCAGAGAATGCATTTCGGGGTTGGATGTGCCTTCCTCAGTGCCTTGCACTGAATAGAGTTCTTCATCTTAATGCAATAGTCCTGCTTCTCTTTTAATCATATTGAGGACATCACGCTCCTCCCCCAAGCAAAATTGGCTAATCCTTCGGTGGTTGTGAACAATGAGCAAACTCCAACTCCCAGAATGCAACATGACAATGCATCTGGGAAGGCGGTGTGAGGTGTTTTTGTACCAAAATGATACGAGCTTGATTGTCTTACGCAGGCTATGGTGAAGTGACCCACAAAATAGAGCCAAGGTCCACAAACCCCTCCTCGGGTCCCCTCGGACTGCTGCCGTCCCTCTAACCAGGAGAGCAAATAAGCGGGGCAGCTATGTAGCCACATAACGCCCTGTTGGAGGTAAAATACGCATTTCGGCTTCTGAATACTCAGAAGCGGTCGCTCCTCCTCACGCTGCTCCCTAACCTACATGCCAGACAGGTATCGTTACCACTAGACCACCGCAGTGAAGACGCATAATTTATTTATTTATTATTCACCCTTGTGCGCCAGGTCGCTTTAACTAATTTGCATATTGCCGTAGCTCTAGTGTCCCATAGCGCGCTGCAACGCTTTTACTATTTGTGCTGCCTGTATTAATTGTATTGTGCCTGATATTGTATTGTGCCTGATTGTGTCTTTTTTTCACAGCGTTTTTTCACACACTCTGTGCCCCCAACCCAGTATCGCTTCTGGCTTACTGCCATTTTGCTCAGATTGTTGTTGTTGTCTTGCCTTCCCTCCCCGACTCTCCACCCTGCCTCCCGCCTCCCAGCTGCTCCTCCCTCCCACAGATCATCAGGCTCCGCTTTCCCGATAGCTCTCTGTGACCTTCCTGAATACTCAGAAGCAGTCAATCCTCCTCACGCTGCTCCCTAAACCTACATGCCAGACAGGTATCGTTACCACTAGACCATCGCAGTGAAGACACATCATTTATTTATTTATTATTCACCCTCGTGCGCCAGGTCGCTTTAACTAATTTGCATATTACCGTAGCGCTAGTGTCCCATAGCGCGCTGCAACGCTCTTACTATTTGTGCTGCCTGTATTAATTGTATTTTGCCTGATATTGTATTGTGCCTGATTGTGCCTTTTTTTCACCGCATTTTTTTCACACACTCTGTGCCCCCAACCCGGTATCACTTTTGGCTTACTGCCATTTTGCTCAGATTGTTGTTGTTGTCTTGCCTTCCCTCCCCGACTCTCCACCCCGCCTCCCGCCTCCCAGCTGGTCCTCCCTCGCCCCTCCCCTTCACTTCCCGCATAGGACAGATGCATTTGCGCGCAGCAGTCACGCGCAGTGGTCGCGCCCCATGCGCGCCGAAGGTGCGCCAAAGGTAAGCCCGTCTACGCCCGTCCACGCCTGGACCGCGACCAGCACCAGACCCCCTGGCCCCAGCAAACCGCAATCCTCCCGCATAACGTATGACGCCGCCACCCTCCTAGCCCTTAACCCCGGAAGCACACCACAATGCTTCGAAGCTGCCCCAGGACGTACCCACGGTCCCTTCGCCTGCCACTCCTGCAAGTTCGCCTGCATCAAGACCCACACCAAATCCACTAACTCCAAACACAGCTCCGACTCTAACCACCTGAAATGCATCCTGCTGAACACCCGCTCGGTCCACAGACACGCCACTGAACTCTGGGACCTACTCGACACTGCTTCACCGGACATCGCCTTCTTTACAGAAACCTGGATGAACGCATCATCAACACCCGACATCGCCATAGCCATCCCGGACGCTTACAAGATCATCAGAAAAGACCGCACCAACCAAACAGGAGGAGGCATCGCCATCGTCCATAAGAACACCATCATAATCACGACCAGCTTCGACGATAACCTTACACCCGCCGAACACCACCACTTCCAGATCCACACCGACCCCAGGACCACACTTAGAGGCACCCTCATCTACAGACCACCAGGAACTCATAAACAATTCAGCGAAGACATCACTTACTTCATCAGCGCACATGCCCTCGCTTCCGAGAACTACATTCTACTGGGAGACCTCAACTTCCATCTGGAAAAGAAAAATGACAGCAACACCACCACCCTTCTGGACAACCTGGCCAATCTCGGACTCAAACAACTTGTTGACACCCCCACCCATGTAGCCGGACATACGCTCGACCCAATCTTCACCTCCAGCAAAAATATCTCCTTCGATCGCACCACAGCTCTCCATTGGACGGACCATAGTTGTGTTCACTTCAGCTACAAAACTACCTCGACCCACAACCCCCCACAACCTATTCCGCGAAGAAACTGGAACAAAATCACCACCGACCAACTCCTCACATCGCTCAACCAAAACCCTCCCGCCCTCTCATCGGACCCAAACCAAGCTGCCACCAAACTCAAACAATGGATCACTCACAGTGCTGAAGAATAAGCACCCTTGAAAAACCACCAAACCAAACAGGGTAGCAAAAAGGCCCCCTGGTTCAACGATGACCTTAAGAAATCCAAGAAACTATGCCGTACTCTCGAGAAAACATGGAGAAAAAACCCAACCACTGACAACCTGACCTCCTTCAAGACAGCCACCCGCAAACACCACCAATTGATCCGATCCACCAAGAAATCAGCATTCAAGGATCGACTCGTCAACAACGCCCATAACAGCAAGGAACTATTCAACATCGTCAAAGAATTTACCAACCCCACCGCAGCCTCAAACGACATTACTCCTTCCCAAGACCTCTGCGATTCGCTATCATCCTTCTTCTACAACAAAATCGCCGACATACATAATAGCTTTGAGAACATTTCCAAAGAACAGTCCACTCCGCCCACCTCCGAACCTAAACCGCCCTCTAACAACCTTAGCGCCTGGAATCCAATCACCACTGAAGACACCATCCGCCTAATGAACTCCATCCATTCAGGTTCGCCAACCGACCCCTGTCCCCACCACATCTTCAACAAAGCAGACTCCATCATCGCACCCCATCTCCGTGACGTCATCAACAGTTCCTTCAACTCCGCTACCTTCCCAGACAGCTGGAAACACGCCAAACTCAGCGCCCTCCTGAAGAAACCCACAGCCGACCCCTCTGAACTTAAGAACTACCGCCCCATCTCCCTCCTCCCATTCCCTGCCAAAGTCATTGAGAAAGCCATCAATAGCCAGCTCGCCGCCTTCCTCGAATCCAACAACTCCCTCGACACCTCACAGTCCGGCTTTTGAGTCAAACACAGCACCGAAACCGCCCTCATTGCAGCGACAGACGACATCCGAACAATACTTGACAATGGAGAAACAGTTGCCCTCATCCTACTCGACCTCTCCGCCGCCTTCGACACAGTCTGTCATAGCACCCTCATACAACGCCTCAGCAACATCGGCATACAAGGAAAAGCCTTGGACTGGATCATCTCGTTCCTCGCTGGGAGAACCCAGAGAGTCCGACTTCCCCCATTAAAATCAGAGGCCACCGAAGTCATCTGCGAAGTACCACAAGGATCATCACTCAGTCCCACCCTCTTCAACGTTTACATGAGCCCACTCGCATCCATCGCGCGACAACACAACCTCAGCATCATCTCTTACGCTGACGACACCCAGATGATCCTTTCCCTCACCAAAGACCCTAACACCGCCAAAACCAATCTTCACGAAGGCATGAAAGAGGTAGCCGAATGGATGAAAAACAGCCGCCTAAAACTTAACTCAGACAAAACGGAAGTCCTCATCCTAGGATCATCCCCCTCTGCCTGGGACGACTCATGGTGGCCATCGGCCCTGGGCACAGCACCCATTCCCACAGTCCACGCACGTAACCTAGGCTTCATCCTAGACTCCTCCCTCTCGATGACCAGACAAGTCAACGCCGTCTCTTCCTCCTGCTTCAACGTACTTCGTATGCTCAAAAAAATCTTCCGTTGGATCCCCTCCGAGACAAGAAAGACTGTCACCCACGCACTGGTCACTAGCCGACTGGACTATGGAAACACCCTCTTCGCCGGAATCACAGCCAAATTACAGAAAAAACTCCAACGCATCCAAAACGCATCAGCCAGACTCATATTGGACATCCCTCGCCAAGATCACATTACCGGTCACCTGAAGACCTCCACTGGATTCCCGTCAACAAGAAAATACCATTCCGTCTCCTCACCCACGCACACAAGGCCCTCTACAAACTAGGACCCGAATGCCTCAACACACGACTGTCCTTCTACACACCCACCCGCCAAATAAGATCCTCCAATCAAGCCCTCGCCGCAGTCCCGCGCATCCATGGATCCACCATAGGAGGAAGATCCTTCTCCTACTTGGCGGCCAAGACCTGTAATTCTCTCCCCACTCACCTCCGCCTTACACAGAACCACATATCCTTCAGAAAGGAACTTAAAACCTGGCTATTCGATAAATAATGCACCCCCTCCCCCAAGCGCCTTGAGACCCTCTGCGTGAGTAGTGCGCTATACAAATTCCTGAACTTGAACTTGAACTTGAGCTTGATTGTCTTATGCAGGCTATGGTGAAGTGACCCCCAAAATAGTGCCAAAGTCCACAAACCCCTCCTTGGGTCCCCTCGGACTGCTTCCGCCCCTCTAACCAGGAGAGCAAATAAGCGGGGGCAGCTATGTAGCCATATAACGCCTGTAGGAGGTAAAATACCTTGCTCCGCTTGAGCCATCCTGGACATCGTGGTGGACACCGGACCTCTCAATACCTCGAGTCTCCAAATCGCTGCGAAACAGCGCAGTGTCCGTTGTCATCCGGGTCACTTATGAATCAGGTCCATTTGTACTGCGCCCTGGCCGGCGCAGAAAATATACCAAACACATCCCTCCACAAAGAAGAAATCAGAGGCCAGAGGGGAATCCTTGGGAGACGATTCATTTACTTCAGGACAGCAAACTGTGGCGCCGAATGCATTTCGGCGTTGGTTGTGCCTTCCTCAGCGCCCTGCACTGAATGGAGTTCTTCATCTTAATGCAATAGTCATGCTTCTCTGGTAATCATATCGAGGACATCACGCTCCTCCCTCAAGCAAAATTGGCTCACCTCTCGGTGGTTGCGCACAATGAGCAAACTCCAACTCCCAGAAAGCAACATGACAGTGCATCTGGGTCGGCGGTGTGAGGGGTTTTTGTACCAAAATGATACGAGCTTGATTGTCTTATGCAGGCTATGGTGAAGTGACCCCCAAAATAGTGCCAAGGTCCACAAACCCCTCCTTGGGTCCCCTCGGACTGCTGCCGCCCCTCTAACCAGGAGATCAAATAAGCGGGGCAGCAATGTAGCCATATAACGCCCTGTTGGAGGTAAAATACCTCCCTCCACTTGAGCCATCCTGGACATCGTGGTGGACACCGGACCTCTCAATACCTCGAGTCTCCAAATCTCTGCGAAACAGCGCAGTGCCAGTTGTCGTCTGGGTCACTTATGCAGCATGGCCATCTGTACTGCGCCCCTTGCTGGCGCCAAAAATATAATAAACACATCCCTCCACAAAGAAGAAATCAGAGGCTAGAGGGGAATCCTTGGGAGATGATTATTTTACTTCAGCACAGCAAACAGTGGCGGTGAATGTATTTTGGTGTTGGTTGTTCCTTCCTCAGCGCCCTGCACTAAATGGAGTCCTTCATCTTAATGCAATAGTCCTGTTTCTCTTTTAATTATGTCAAGGACATCACACTCCTCCCCCAAGCAAAACTGGCTCACCTTTTGGTGGTTGTGAACCATGAGCAAACTCCAACTCACAGAATGCAACATGACAATGCATCTGGGTCGGCGGTGTGAGGGGTTTTTCTACCAAAATGATACAAGCTTGATTGTCTTATGCAGGCTATGGTGAAGTGACCCCCAAAATAGTGCCCAAGTCCACAAACCCCTCCTCGGGTCCCCTCGGACTGCTGCCGCCCCTCTAACCAGGAGAGCAAATAAGCAGGGGCAGCTATGTAGCCACATAACGTCCTGTAGGAGGTAAAATACCTCACTCCGCTTGAGCCATCCTGGACATCGTGGTGTACACCGGACATCTCGATACCTCGAGTCTCCAAATCACTGCGAAATAGCGCAGTGCCATTTGTCGTCCGGGTCACTTATGAATCAGGTCCATATGTACTGCGCCCTGGCCGTCGCAGAAAATATACCAAACACATCCCTCCACAAAGAAGAAATCAGAGGCCATAGGGGAATGCTTGGGAGACGATTAATTTACTTCAGCACAGCAAACTGTGGCGGCGAATGCATTTTGGTGTTGGTTGTGCCTACCTCAGCACCCTGCACTGAATGGAGTCCTTCACCTTAATGCAATAGTCCTGCTTCTCTTTTAATCATATCGAGGACATCACGCTCCTCCCCAAGCAAAATTGGCTCACCTGTCAGTGGTTGCGAACAATGAGCAAACTCCAACTCCCAGAATGCAACATGACAATGCATCTGGGTCGGCGGTGTGAGGGATTTTTGTACCAAAAGAATACTTGCTTGATTGTCTTATGCAGGCTACGGTGAAGTGATCCCCAAAATAGTGCCCAAGTCCAGAAACCCCTCCTCGGGTCCCCTCAGACGGCTGCCGCCCTCTGACCAGGAGAGCAAATAAGCGGGGGCAGCTATGTAGCCACATAACGCCCTGTTGGAGGTTAGATACTTCGCTCCGCTTCAGCCATCCTGGACATCATGGCGGACACCGGACCTCTGGATACCTTGAGTCTACAAATCACTGCGAAACAGCGCAGTGCCAGTTGTCGTCCGGGTCACTTATGCAGCAGGGCCATCTGTACTGCGCCCCCTGGCGGGCGCAGAAAGTAGACCAAGCACATCCCTCCACAAAGAAGAAATCAGAGGCCAAGGAGGAATCCTTCGGAGACAATTCATTTACTTCAGCACAGCAAACTGTGGCGGCAAATGCCAGAAAGCATCTAAAGAGATTCAGAACTTTGCAAGAAAGGTGCAGAAAGAAGAAAGAACAGTGAAGCAAGAATCAACAGAGGTGCGTCTCCTTCAACCACACCACCAAACTGCACTCGACCGACCATCGCTTCATCCACTTACATTCCGGAAACCCACCACGCACCACCACTCCCAACAGTTGCCTCACCGCTGCAGGAACAAAGTCACTGAAGACCAGTTAACCACCATGCTGCCCACAAACTCAGACAGTAGATCGACAACTGTGCCAACACCCTCGCCCCATTCAAAAAACCCTCCAACAGTCACACCAGCAAGAAAGCCAGCTCGTTCACCGAAGAACTCCAGGCCTCCAAGCAAACCTGCTGAATGCTGGAAAAGAACTGGCTCCGTGAACAGACACTGAACAGCTACACAGCCCACAAGAATGCCACTCGCAGACACCATCACCTCATCAGATCAGCCTAAAGGGCCACCTGGAGAACAACGCACACAACAGCAAAGTGCTCTTCAACACCATGAAGGAACTCTCCAACCCCAGCTCCAACACCAATGACATCCCACCTTCGCAAGACCTGTGCGAATCGCTGGCCACCTTCATCCATTGCAAGATCACTGACATCCACGACAGCTTCAACAACATGACCGCCCGACAACCACTGAGAACTCTGCCCCCACGACAACCATCCTCACCAACCGTCTGCTCTCCTGGACCAACATCAACAACAACGAAACCATCAATATCATGAACACCATCCATGCCAGATCTCCGTCAGACCCTTGCCCACACTACATCGTCAACAAAGCCAGCACCACCATCGCACCTCATCTCCGGAAAGCCATCAACATCTCCTTCGAGACAGTAACCTTCTTGGAGAGCTGGAAGCATGCCGAGATCAACGCCTTACTCAAGAAACCCAAGGCGGACTCCAAGGACCTCACAAACTTCCAGCCCATCTCACTGCTTCCGTTCCTGGCAAAGGTCATTGAGAAAACCGTCAACAAACAACTAACCCGCTACCTCGAGGAGAACAGCATCCTGGACCCGTCCCAGTCTGAGTTCCGCAGCAACCACAGCACTAAAACTGCCCCATCGCCATCACCAATAACATCAGGACCCTTCTGGACAACAGAGAATCCGCGGCCCTTATCCTCCTGCAACTGTCAGCCACCTTCAACCCGGTCTGCCACCGCACACTATGAACATGCCTCCATGATGCAGGGATCCAAGAGAAGGCCATGGACTGGACCACCTCCTTCCTCTCCGGCAGAACACAGAGAGTCCGTCTCCCCCTTCTGCTCCGAAGCCACCGAGATCATCAGCGTCATACCCCAGTGCTCATCACTGAGCCTAACGCTGTTCAACATCTACATGGCACTGCTCACCCATGTTACCTGACTGCACGACCTCAACATCATCTCACACGCCAATGACACCCAGCTGATCCTCTCCCTCACTAAGGACCCCCACACCGCCGAAACCAACCTCCACGAAGGAATGAAGGCCTTCGCCAAATGGATGAGGAACAGCTGACTGATGCTGAACTCTGACAAGATGGAGGTCCTCATACTCGGACACACCCCTTTGGCCTGGAATGACTCCTGGTGGCTGACCACACTGGGAACAGCTCCTACACCCACCGACCACACACACAACCTAGGGGTCATCCTCGACTCCACCCTCTCCATGACCAAGCAGGTCAACGCTGTCTCCTCCTCCTGCTTTACCACCCTCCGCATGCTCCGCAAGATCTACAAGTGGATCCCTACCGAAATGAGAAGAACGGTCACCCAGGCCCTCATCAGCAGCAGGCTGGACTAAGGAAATGCCCTCTATGCAGGAGCCTCGGCCAAACTCTGAAACGACTTCAACGCATCCAGAACGCCTCTGCACACCTGACCCTCGACATCCCTCGCCGCAGCCACATCACACCCCACCTGAGAGACCTGCACTGGCTCCCTGTCAACAAAAGTATAACCGTCAAGCTCCTCACGCACGTGCAGGAAGAGGCAAGAGAAGTGCAGAAAGAAGAAGAAAGATAACTGAAGAAAAAGGCAATAGAGGTGCAGAAAGAGACAGGAGAGGTGCGTAAAGAGGAAAGGGGATGCAGAAAGAGGCAAGAGGGGTACAAAAAGAAGCAAGAGAAGTGCAGAAAGTAGCGACAGATGTGCTGAAAGAGTAAAGAGAGGTACGGAAACAGGCAGGAGATGTGCAGAAAGAGGGAACAGGGTGCAGACAGAGGCAAGAGAGGTGCAGAACGTGGCAAAAGAGTTGCAGAAAGTGGAGAAGAAAACTGCAGAAAGAGTCAAGAGGGGTGCAGAAGGAGCAAGAGGGTACATCAAGAGGCAAGAAAAGTACAGAAAGAAGCAACAGAGGTGCTGAAAGAGGCAAGAGAGGTATAGAAACAGTCAGAAGAGGTGCAGAAAGAGGGAACAGGGGTGCAGACAGAGGCAAGAGAGGTGCAGGAAGTAGCAAGAGAGTTGCGGAAAGTGGCAAGAGAACTGAAGAAAGAGGCAAGAGGTTTGAAGAAGGGGCAAGAGGGGTACAGAAGGGGCAAGAGGATACAGAAAGAGGCCAAAGAAGTGCAGAAAGAAGCAACAGAACTGCAGAAAGAGGCTAGAGAGGTACAGATAAGACAGGAAAGGTACAGAAAGAGGGAACAGGGTTGCAGAAAGAGGCAAGAGAGGTGCAAAAAGAGGCAAGAGAACTGCAGAAAGAGGCAAGAGAGGTGAAGAAAGATGGAAGAGGGGTAAGGAAAGAGGCAAGAGAGGTGTAGAAAAAAGCAAGAGAAGTGCAGAAAGAAGCACAAGAGGAGTGGAAAGAGGCAAGAGAGTTACAGATAGAGGCAGAAGAAGTGCAGAAAAAGTAAAGAAAGATGAATACAGAAGCTAAAAGGGGGCAGAAAGAGGCAAGGGATGTGCAGAAAGAAGCGGGAAAGGTGCAGAAAGAGGCAAGAGAGTTACAGAAAGAGCCAAAAGATGTGCAGAAAAAGGGTAAAAGGGTACAGAAAGAAGCAAGGGAGGTGCAGAAAGAAAGAAAAGTGAAGAAAGAAGGAAGGAAGGTGTAGAAAAAGGCAAGAGGTGTGCAGAACGAGGCAAGAGAGTTACAGAAAGAGGGAAGCCAAGTGTAGAAAGGGGCAATAGAGGTACAGAAAGAAGCAAGAGAAGTACAGAAAGAACCATTAGATGTGCAGAAAGAGGCAAGAGGGGTGCCGAAAGAGGCAGGAGAAGTGCTGAAAGAATCATCAGAGGTGCAGAGAGATGCATGAAGGGTACAGAGAGAGGGAAGGGGGGTTCAGATAGATGGTACGGAGGTGAAGAAAGAGGGAAGAGAGGTACAGAAACAGGCAAGAAAATGCAGAAACAGGCAAGCAAATTGCTGAATGAATAAACAGAGGTGTAGAAAGAAGCAAGAGAAGTGCAAAAAGATGCAAGAGAAATGCATAAATAAGCAAGAGTGGTACAGAAAGCATCAAGAGATATTCAGAACCTTGCAAGAAAGGTGCAGAAAGAAGAAAGAGCATTGGAGCAAGAATCAACAGATGTGCGTAAAGAGGGAAGAGGGGTGCAGGAAGAGGCAACAGAAGTGCAGAAAGAAGAAGAAAGATAACTGTATAAAAAGGCAATAGAGGTGCTGAAAGAGGCAGGAGAGGTACATAAAGAGGAAAGAGAGGTGCATAAAGAGAAAAGAAGGGTACAAAAAGAAGCAAGAGAAGTGCAGAAAGTAGAAACAGAGGTGCTGAAAGAGGCAAGAGAGGTATAGAAAACAGGCAAGAGAGGTGCTGAAAGATGGAACGGGTGCAGACAGAAGCAAGAGAGGTGCAGAAAGTGGCAAGAGAGTTACAGAAATTGTCAAGAGAACTGCAGAAAGAGGCAATTTGGGTGCAAAAAGGGCAAGAGGGTACAGAAAGAGGCAAGATAAATGCAGAAAGAAGCAACAGTGCTGGAGAAAGAGACAAGAGAGGTGCAGAAAAGTCAGGCAAGGTTCAGAAAGAGGGAACAGGGGTACAGAAAGAGGCAAGAGAGGTGCAGAAAGAGGCAAGAGAACTAGCGGACGAGGCCAGAGAGGTGAATAAAGATGGAAGAGGGGCACAGAAAGAGGCAAGAGAGGTGCAGAAAAAAGCAAAAGAAGTGCAGAAAGAGGCAAGGGAGGTACAGATAGAGGCATACGTAGTGCAGAAAAGGGAAAGAAAAGTGAAGAAAGAAACTAAAAGGGTGCATAAAGAGGCAAGAGATGTGCAGAAAAAGGGTAGAAGTTTGCAGAAAGAAGCAAGGTAGGTGCAGAAAGAAGAAAGAGCAGTGCAGAAAGAAGTAACAGGGGTGCAGAAAGAGGCTAGAGGGGTGCAGAAAGACACAAGAGAAGTGAGGAAAGAATCAACAGGGGTACAGAAAGAGGCTAGAGGGGTGTAGAAACAGGAATGAGAAGTACAAAAGGAATCAAAAGAGGAACAGAAAGTGGCAAAAGAACTGTAGAAATAGGCAAGAGAGAGTTATGTAAAGAGGCAAAAGAAGTGCAGAAGGAGGGAAGAGGGGTGCAGAAAGAGGCAAGAGGATGCAGAAATTTGCAAGTGAGGTACAGAAAGAAGCACAAATACTGTGCAGAAAGAAAAAACAGAGGTAAAAAAAGGCAAGAGTGATGCAGAAAGAGGCAAGATAAGTTCATAAAGAAGCAAAAGAGGTGCAAAAGAGGCAAGAGAACTGCAGAAAGAGGCAGGAGAGGTGAAGAAAGATGCAAGATGGGTACGAAAAGAGGCAAGAGGGGTGCAGAAAACAGCAAGAGAAGAGCAGAAAGAAGTACAAGAGGTGCAGAAAGCGGCAAAATAACTGTAGAAATAGGCAAGAGAGCCTTATATTAAGAGGCAAAGAGGTGCAGAAAGAGGGAAGATGGGTGCAGAAAGAGGCAAGAGGGATGCAGAAATTTGCAAGTGAGGTACAGAAAGAAGCAAAGACAGTGTTTAGAGAAAATACAGAGGTGCATAAAGAGGCTAGGGTGATGCAGAAAGAGGCAAGAGAAGTTCTGAAAGAAGCAAAAGAGGTGCAGAAAGAGTTAAGAGATATTGAGAAAGAAGCAAAAGAGGTGCTGAAAGAGGCAAGAGAACTGCAGGAAATTGGCAAGATAACTGCAGAAAGAGGCAAGAGGTGTACAGAAGTGGCAAGAGGGTACAGAAAGAGGCAAAATAAGTACTGAAAGAAGCAACAGAGCTTCAGAAAGAGGCAAGAGAGATCCAGAAAAGGGAGGAAAGGCACAGAAAGAGGGAACAGGGGTGTACAAAGAGGCAAGAGAGTTGTAGAAAGAGGCAAGAGAACTGCAGGAAGAGGCAAGAGAGGTGAAGAAAGATGGAAGAGGTGTACGGAAAGAGGCAAAAGTAGTACACAAAAAAGCAAGAGAAGTGCAGAAAGAAGCAACAGGGATGCATAAAAGGGCAGGATTTGAACAGAAAGAGGCAAAAGATGTGCGGAAAGACAGAAGAGGGGTGCAGAAAGATGCAAGATGTGTGCAGAAAGAAGCGAGAGAAGTACAGAAAAAGGAATAGGAGTGCAGAAAAAAGCAACAGGGCTACAGAAAGAAGCTAGAGGGGTACAGAAAGAGGCAATAGAATTGCAGAAAGAAGTAACAGGGGGGCAGAAAGAGGCCAGAGGGGTGCAGAAAGCGGCAAGAGAAGCGCGGAAAGAATCAACAGAGGTACAGAAGGTGGAAAAAGAACTGTAGAAATAGGCAAGAGAGAGTTATAGAAACAGAAAAAAAAGGTGCAGAAAGAGGGAAGAGGGGTGCAGAAAGAGGCAAGAGGAATTCAGAGAATTGCAAAGTGAGGTACATAAAGAAGCAAACACACTGCAGCAAGAAAAAACAGAGGTGCAGAAAGAGGTAAGAGTGATGCAGAAAGAGGCAAGAGAAGTTCGGAAAGAGGCAAGAGAAGTTCAGAATGAAGCAAAAGAGGTACAGAAAGAGGCAAGAGAAGTTCTGAAAGAAGCAAAAGAGATGCAGAAATAGGCAAGAGAACTGCAGAGAGTGGCAAGAGAACTACAAAAAGAGGCAAGAGTAGTACAGAAGGGGTAAGAGGGTACAGAAGTGCAGAAAAGAAGCAAAGGAGCTGCAGAAAGAGGCTATAAAGGCACAGAAAGAGGGAACAGGGGTGCAGAAAGAGGCAAGAGAGGTGCAGAAAGAGGCACGAGAAATGCAGAAAGAGGCAAGAGAGGTGAAGAAAGATGGAAGAGGGGTATGGAAAGAGGCATGAGAAGTGCAGAAAGAAGCACAAGAGGTGCTGAAAGAAGCAAGGGAGGTGCAGATAGAGGCAACTGATGTGCAGAACAAGGAAAGAAAAGTGAAGAAAGAAGATAAAAGGGTGCAGAAAGAAGCAAGAGGGGTACAGAAAGAGGAAAGAGAGTTACAGAAAGAGGCAAGAGATGTACCGAAAAAGGTTAGAAGGGTGCATGAAGAAGCAAGGGGTGTGCAGAAAGAAGAAAGAGAAGTACAGAAAGAAGGAAGAGAGGTGCAGAAAGAGGGAAGTGTGGAAATCCAGCTTCAATGGAAAATTGACTCTTGAAGTTAGCAACAAGAAAGTGGGAGAGAAGCAGAACATATCCCATTTATGCACACAGCAGTTAAGTAACAGGCAATACATGTGTTAAATACAATCCGAAAAAGGAGAAAATATTAATACTCCTTAAAAGTGTGACAGTCACGGGGGTTAAAAACCCATTTAAAAGAATATATAAAAGATTAAAATATATACATGAAGTCCTTAAAAAAGTTGAATAGTTTTACACAGACTGCTTCGTTCTATGGGCAAAAGAGAAAGTTGCGGGCTGAATCTACATCTTTAACACAATTTTGTAAAAACATTGGCCAGAGCCAGCGACAACTCATATACGATGCTGGACAGACAAACAAGACATGATCCAGGTTCTGAATGCTCAGCTCACAGAAATTACAAATTTTTCCAGTTTTCATGTTCTGGGACCAGTTTACTGTTAAGTTGTTTACAGGAAAATTTTTCATGCAACATAGGGTGATCCATCATCGAATTCCATGTTCTTAATTCCAGGATAAATATTTTGGAGAAATTCTCGGGTAGTTAGTCCTTGCTATTATCTGTAATTTCTCTTTAGAATTACAAAATGTAATATCTCTATTATAGCTGATCTTACCAATTAAGGTTTTAAAAAGGATTTCAATTCTAATGGGGGGAGGGTAATTACTGATTCTTATTGTACACAGAAAAGTTTTAGTGCCAAAGATAAATCATGATAGAAGGAGTATATCCCTACAATACCGCCGAAGATTTCTTGACACATGAAACCTCTTAATGAATAACGCTTGCTATTTTTTAACTGATATTGCCAAAGTAAAACCCTGGATAAACCTTGGATATAGGAGCTTATCAAGCCAAATTCCAATCTAATAGCAGCTGATGGAACTAAGGGCCAGATGTAGGTGGCTAAATACCGGTCGGTAACGCCGAAATTTGGTAAATTTCAGCGTTACCGACCGGTATTTAGCCATTCCCAATGTAGGTAAGGAATCAGTAAATAAGGAATCGGTAAATACTGATTCCTTAATACCGATTCCTTATTGCATTTCCATTTAAGGAATCAGTAATACCGATTCCTTGATTGCAATGTAGGAAGGAAATTAAAGAGTGCTTTTGGGCCTTAAGAAATCAGTAATTACCACCAACTTCAAGTTGGTGGTAATTACTGATTCCCTTTAAAAAAGCACTTTTTGCTTT
This sequence comes from Lissotriton vulgaris, assembly GCF_964263255.1. Lineage (NCBI taxonomy): Eukaryota > Metazoa > Chordata > Amphibia > Caudata > Salamandridae > Lissotriton > Lissotriton vulgaris. Next base: position 57,899,361 of record NC_141689.1, read on the forward strand.
TTTAAAATTGCAATGTGGCACACATCCATGCCCTTAAAGCATCTATGTGCGCCACATGTGCATACATGCACATTTCAGGGGTGTAACAGGGTGTCCTTTGGACACCCTGGCACCCTTGAAATACCTCCCGATATTACTGATTCGGTAATACCGAGTCGCTAATACTGAATGTCTTCAAATTCATTCCTATGGGCCTCCAAGCCCATAGGAATGAATGGGTAGGTATTCCTTATTACCGAATCTCAATTACCGATTCGGTAATAAGGAATATTAAGGATTCAGTATTTTTTATTGAATCTTTACCTACATAGGAAATACCGGTTTCTTAATAGCGAATCGATAAAATTTGCTATTAAGAAATCGGTATTTCACATTTACCTACATCTGGCCCTAACATGTTAAAATTGCATAGTTTACGCATTGTTTAGGCCTTTAATCCTATCTAAAAAGCTCCAGTCCCTTACAAAGATTGATTCAAAAGCATAAAGTCACAGGGATTTTTGCTTTAAAAAAACGTCAGCAGATATAAAAAATGCTTTCTGCCCATTGCACTATAGAAAATACGCAAACTATTAGCGTGAGATGCAGCTTTACTGGAACTGAGGGGCATACTACCAAGGGCCATTATCGCCGCATTAGCGGGACTTTTTCCCGCTAATGCGGCGATAATTTCATCAACCTATTACCAAGCTGTCACTAACACCAGTTAGCGACAGCTTGTAGGTGATAGCAGGCATTTAGGGGCCCACTTTGCATGTCAGCGATAATTATCGCTAATGACATGCAAAGTGGGTGTGCCAAGATGTTAGCGACTGAAAACAGTCGCTAACATCGCTATCTCCGATTACCAACTTTTGGAAATATTCTCGCTAAGCACAAATATCTCCAAAAGCTAACGCCTGCCCTGAGCAGTTCTTAGCCATGTTATCCAATGGTAGGTGGATAACATGGCTAAGAGCATTAGCTCGGTAATGCATGAATATCGCTGACTTTTCAGCGACATTCATGCATTTCGGCCGATTTTTATCGCTTAGGAGATAAACCTTGATAATAGCAAGGCTCCTAATCGATAAAAATAGGCGAAGCACGGCGATAAAATTATTGCCGCTAACCAAGCATAGCGATAATTATCGCTTTTGCTTGGTAATATGCCCCTGTGTTGATATGATGTTTATTCTCTGTACTGCCCACTATTAGTTTCCCTAAGTAAAGGTATGAATCTACCACTTCCAACTTTTCATGACCAATTTGCCACTTAAAATTATTTGATTTTCTACTTCTGTTACATTTCATGATTACAATTTTGCTTTTTGATACATTTATCTTCAAGAAATGAGCCACTGTGTAATTCTGAAATGATATCAGCTTTTTATTCTGCCCACTAGGGGTTAGGTCCATCACTACATCATCTGCATTTAGGAGACATGCAAAAGGATGGCTGCCTATCTTTGGTGCGTCTCCCTCTAACTAAGAAAAACAATCGGATAAATCTGCTATATATAAGGAAAATAGCAGCGGTGCTAAGAAGCAACCTTGTTTCAGGCCATTTTCTATGTTAATAACAGATGATAAACCTTGGTACCAAGTTTGAGAATGTAATGCAATAATTAGGGATAACAGGGAAGAAGGCAGTCCCATTTTATGCAATTTTCTCCATAGTAATGGTCGGTCTACCTTATCAAAGGCCGTTGAAAAATCTATGAAGGGCGTGTATACTTTTGACCTACGAGAAATTGTGTATTTCTCCTCAATTAGTTTCAGCATGGAGATGTTATCCAGGGTGGAAAAATGTTTCCTAAAACCTGCTTGTTCTATAGGGAGGATCTTCTTCTCCATCACCCATTCCGTGAGGTGATCGAGAATACTACGTGCAAATATTTTTCCCACTGCATCTACTAAGGCCATTTGCCAGTAGTGACCCGGATGGGCTCTAGGGCCCCTTTTGTATTGAAGGATCAAAATACTTCTGGACCAATATGGCGGGTGTCTTCCCCTGAGAGTAGCAAAAATTAAATAGTGGAGCTAGGAAAGTGGCCCACAAAAGTGGCTCCTTTTTAGATACCGTCATGGGGATTTCATCAGGACCCATCGCTCCTGAGGATCTAATCTTTTTTAATAGATCCAACCACATCACTCATTGAGTATACATAGTTGAATACAGGGGTTTCAAATGGGTCGGGTGCAGCGGGGACAGAGCTGTTAGAATGAACATTTGCAGAGTAGAGTTCTACCAGATAGACTTTCCATTCCCCTTCTTTAATAGGGATGGGGAGAGATTTCACTCTTGTACCACAGCAATTTTTTCCCAATAATTTTTAGAGTTATTTTTTTAGGCCGCCTCTTTTAAACGCACCCATACGCCATCTTCCTTTATTTGTTTTAAGGAGTGTTTTTTCCTCTGTCTTTTTCTCTTTAATAGGTTTATTAAATTACTTTGTTTGAGAGAAAAATTCAGGAACTGGGCCCTCAATAATTTATTCATTTCCATATTTATAGAAAGCATTGGATTAAAGTGTGATCTCCGTTTAGCTGGGAAATGCGATGATTTACATGATATAGCCAGAGAACCTACATTATGGGAAAAGTCTTCGAGTAAATCAGATTGAAGAAAGTCATACTCGGCCATTACTAAGTGCTGCTGATCTCTTACTAGAGCTGTTAAATTCGCTTTTAATTTAGCGGTCACTTGAGTACTTCAATGGATTCTACCATTTGTTGCATTGAATCCTACTGTGCTGCCTTTAAGTTCCAGTGCCTTACCTTAGCACAAGTAAATTCAAATTTGGAGCAGAACAACATATGGTTGCTAAAATAATTTTCCAAAACTTCCATACTTCTGAGTTTACAAAATAAATCTGCAGAAACAGTTAGATAATCTATAATAGATCTCCCAGTTGGCGCATTATGAGTATAATTTGCTGGAATATCATTTTCTAACCTCCCATTACCAACTTCTCAGACCTTCGAGTAATGTGTCTCCTCTTTTGTCTGTCCTGCTTTTATCCAGAAATTGGGCAGTCAGGATACTTAGGGCTTCATTTTTTACGGTGTTAGAGAATACCCTTGTGCTATGAGAAGAGACTTTAGGATTCAAATCTCCAACTAACATTAGAAACCTGCAAACTTCACTTTCCAAGGTAGTAGAGATAAAAACAAAAAGATCTTTTAGTAGGTGAGAGTGAGATACATCCGGAGGTAAATATTCGTTTACGATCAACGGGGAATTTGAATGATCCTGGGCATCCTTAACCGTCTAAATTTAGTTGGAGGCATGAGAAAATTATTTATATGAACAACTAAGACTTGTACTTAGCATACTAGCAATACCTCCTTTAGCATGTCCTCTATTCATAGGGAGTGTAGGCCGGCTCAGCATTATATAATCTTCAGTGGACCAACCCTTTGTGATCAAAGTCTCTTGCAGACATATTATATCATCACTCTGCTCTTTCAAAAATAAGAGTTTGTTTTAGTTGGTGCTTGGTTCCAAGATACCACATTAAAATCCTTGCTAGGCGGAGTTCCCACATTTTAAGGCTAAGTATCTATTTGTATTAAGAGCACCTGCTACGCAACTTCATTTCTTATATTCCTCATCTGCAGAAAGCACATACTGGGTCTTTTTCTCTATGAAAAGTGACACCTTCCTGCCTTCTTTCCCAAGGGATACCTGCAATATATTCTTTCTCTCCGAGAAGGGTATGCCCCTTGTGACGATTTCTGGATTAGTGTTAGACTGCTGATTTTGGACCACTTTTTTTAAGGCTAGCTCCTCTTCAGGTATAAGAATGTCAATGCCACAACAACAACAACATAATTTATCACTGTGCAACGTTATCAGATTTATTATATTTTTTAATCGGAACCAGAGCAAGGTCATTGCTTCGAATCATTTCAAGGCCAGGGATTTCAGCGAAGCAACCCATCACTTGGGTTCAAAAAAGGAGAAGAAGGTCCCGATAGGTTGAATTCTACTTGACCATCTTCCTTCTTCAAAACGTATAAGTCGGGGGCTGATGATATATTGCGGACTAGGTTATGGTCGAAGCGGAGCGGTTTTGCCCTTTTTTTACTTCTTCTTCTTCTTACAAACGCTATTACTTTTATTCTTGGTATCTTTTTTCTTAGTCGGTGAGCAACCAACTTTTAGTCCCTCCACTATAGGATACTCAGAAGATGTTGCACCTGTTATTGGGTAAATGGGGAACATTGTTCGAATTGTACTTGAATTTTCCTTCTTAGCTTCGAAGCAGGACGTTGATACAGCCACTGAAGCTAAAGTGTCAGGATTGGAAAGTTGCTGTAGAGCAGAGGATTGTAATTTGTTGAGTATATCTTCATTTACTTTCAATTTGATTTTGTTTTTCTTACTAGAAAAAAGCTTACCAGCCTGAACACCAAAGTCCCGGCCGTTAGTGTGAGGAAGACAGCCTGTTTGAGGGTTATCCTCCAAAATTAGAGGGATAGAGGACCCTTTCCCTGGTTTAGACTTACGGGAAAGAAGAAGGCCGGCTTTTCCAGGTGATAGTCTTTGCTCAGAGACTATGAACTTAGTCAGGGCAAAAAGAGAATCCAGAATAAATTCAGAGTCACTTACTGATTTCTCCATTAAGGCTAAGATAGAAGACATCACTCTTTCCAGGCAAAATAATGATTCAGACAGCATTTTTAACTCTGGATTATTAATTAAGAAGTGAATATTCTGGGATAGATCAGGAGTAGATGAGCCCCATGAATTTAATATGCTTGTTCCACTGGGTGTACTACTGAACAGCTGCATTTTAACAGGACGATCCAGAGATCGATCACGCAAATTGAAGGAAAGTTAACAACTCTAAATTATGTGCATGAGACATCTTACAAGACTGATTAATATCAACGTTGAGTTCAGGGAGCATAAAATCTTCTATTATGGGTTCTCCAACTTTTGGCACTAGATGAGATACCCCTTCGAGTTGAGAGACTCTATTAGCAAGGGAGTGGATGGTTAAATTTGGCAACAAAGAGTCAGCCACCCTAGATTCCGAGTGTTGGGGATCTCTAGACCAGGCTCCTCCAGTTTTGGGAGATAGTTTGATCGCTGACATCCACGACAGCTTCAACACCATGACCGCCCGACTACACCAGACTCCACCCCCCCTGTGAACACCACCAGCACCAACCGCCTGACCTCCTGGTCCAACGCCAACAACAACGAGACACGCAAGGTCATGAACTCCATCCACTCAGGATCACAGTCTGACCCATGCCCACACCACGTATTCAACAAAGCAGACGCAGCCATCGCACCCCAACTACAGAATGTCATCAACATCTCCTTCGAAACAGCGGCATTCCCGGAAAGCTGGAAGCATGCTGAAATCAACGCCCTCCTCAAGAAGCCCAAAGCAGACCCCAAGGACCTCAAGAACTTCCGGCCCATCTCCCTGCTCCGGTTCCTGGCAAAGGTCATTGAGAAAAACGTCAACATGCAACTGGCCCACCACCTGGAAGACAACAACATCTTGGACCCGTCCCAGTCCTGATTCCGACAAAACCACAGCAACAGCCCTCATCGCTGCCACAGACAACATCAGGCGCCAACTAGACAGCGGCGAAACATCAGCCATCATTCTCCTGGACCTCTCAGCTGCCTTCAACACGGTCTGCTATCGCACTCTAAAGACATGCCTCCTAGAAGCCGGAATCCTTGTCCTTCTTCTCCGGCAGAACCCAGAGCGTCCGCCTCCCACCCTTCTGATCCGAAGTCACCGACATCATCTGCGGCGTCCCCCAGGGCTCATCCCTCAGCCCGATGCTGTTATACGTCTACATGGCCCCCCTCACACAAGTGGCCCACCATCATGACCTCAACTTCATCTCCTACACCGACGACACCCAGCTCATCCTCTCCCTCACCAAGGACCCACATACCACCAAAACTAACCTCCACGAGGGATTGAAGGCCGTCGCCGACTGAATGAGGAGCAGCCGTCTGAAGCTGTTCTCGGACAAGGCAGAGGTCCTCATCCTTGGACCCACTCCCTCAGCCTGGGACGACTCCTGGTAGCCGACCACCCTGGGAACAGCCCCAACACCCACCGACCATGCAAGCAATCTAGGGTTCATCCTCAACTCCTCCCTCTCCATGTCTAAGCAGGTCAACCTCGTCTCCTCCTCCTGCTACAACACCCTCCGCATGCACCGCAAGATCTACAAGTGGATCCTGACTGAAACAATAAGAACAGTGACACAGGCCCTCGTGCGCAGCAGACTGTACTACAGCAATGCACTCTACGCAGGAATCTGAGCCAAACACCTATGACGACTACAACGCATCCAAAATGCTTCCGCCTGACTGATCGTCAACATCCCTGCCGCAGCCACCTCACCCCCCACCTGAGAGACCTACACTGGCTCCCCATCGACAAGAGGATCACTTTCAAGCTCTTCACCCATGCACACAAAGCACTCCACAATGCCAGACCAGCCTACCTGAACAACAGACTCAGCTTCCACACCCCCACCCGCCAGCTCTGCTCCACCAGCCTCACCCTCGCATCCAATTAACAACCGCAGGCAGCAGATCCTTCTCCTACCTCGCCGCCAAGACCTGGAACACCCTCCCTACCCACATACAGCAGACCCAAGACCTACTCGCCTTCAGAAGACTACTAAAGACCTTGCTCTTCGAGCAGTAGTGGCACCTATCCCCTCCCCTCAGTGCCTTGGGACCCTCACGGGTAAGTAGGGTGCTTTACAAATACTCTGATTGATTGATTGAATGATTGATTGATTGATAGATACTGCTGGCAAAGATTATCCAAGGATTTCTTCAGCCTCTCCTTGAGCTTCTCGAGTAGATTCCAACATCTCTGCTGAATTTAAGCTTGTATCATTTTTTGGAAAAAAGGAAGGGATGGAATTGAAACTTTTCAAGATGTTTATTTGTAGCGAGTTGTTCCTTAAAGGATTAGCTTTCTATTTTTTCATGCTTTTCCAAACGCTGAGCTTCCACACTCCAATGTACAGCTTCGCTAGCAGACTCACTGGCTCGAGCTGATACGGAAGAAATAGTGCTGGCAATCATAGGCTATGGGCTGTAGAGTTAAAACTAAAGTAGGTCCATGTCAGTGGCAGTATGGAAATACAGCTGGGCAAATGATGGATAGGGTTTTTTATGGTAAGATAGTGGGGGGCTGAGGCAGGAGCGAGGACTTGGATGAGTGGGGCTTCCAAGGCTGTATTGCAGGTTGCCTACGAAGACTCCAAGGGCGCACTTGCAGCAGCCACCCGCTTGTCTCCAATAATCACTGCAAGCACCCAGCAGACTTCCAACAGACTTCCAGCAGGTCTTTCTCTCTTCAGGCTGGATGGCTAAAGATGGATTGTGGTTGTGGTTTTTGCGGTGTTTTGGCGGGATTAGGCAGGGACTTGGTGGTATGGAGCAGAGCAGAGCCAAAGGGCAGGGGTGATAAGCTCCAGAGGTCATCCTTGCTTGCGCCTGCCCAGGAACGTCAGCTTCGCTTTGCCTCCCTCCACCTCTCCACCTCTCACCGCTCAATTTCCGATTCGCTCACCATTCGCCATTCACCCTGTCTTCCCCACTTGGCTCTCTTGCTCCGCAGGACCCACTCACTTGCTTGCTTTGCAAAGCCCTTGGCTCACTTGGCTCTGTTATGCTGCTATGCAGCAGTGCCTCTAAGCTACCTGCCTCCCGCTGTCAGCCTGTTTCCACTGCCTGCACTCTCTTGCATCTTTCTGCACCCTTCTTGCCTCTTTCCACTCCGCTCTTCCCTCTTTCAGCATCTCTCTTTCCTCCTTCTGTACCCCCCTTACCTCTTAGTGCACTGCTCTTCCCTCTTAGTGCACCTCTCTTGCCTCTTTCTGCACCTCTCTTGCCTCTTTCTGCACCTTTCTTTCCTCTTTCTGCACATCACTTACCTCGTGTTGCACCTCTCTTGCCTCTTTCTGCACCCCTCTTCCCTCTTTCTGCACCTGTGTTCGTTCTTTCGGAACAGATCTTGCTTATTTCTGTACCTCTCTTGTAAATGTATACACCCCTCTTGCAACTTTCTGCACCCTCTTCCTTCTGTCTGTATCCCTCTCCCCTCTGTCTGCACCCCTGTTCGCTCTTTCTGTACCCTCTTGTCTCTTTCTGCACCTCTGCTGCTCTATTCTGCATTTTTCTTGTTTCTTTCTGTACATGTTTTGCTTCTTTATGGTCCCCGCTTGCTTCTTTCTGAACCATTCTTCCCTCTTTCTGCAACCCTCTTGCCTCTTTCAGCACTTTTCGTGCCTCTTTCAGCTTTTTTCTACACTCTTTATGCATTTCATTTACCTATTTCTGCACCTCTCTTGCCTCTTTCTGTACTTGTCTTGCCTCTTTCTACACCTTTGCTGTTACTTCTTTCTGCATCTCTCTTATTTCTTTCTGTACCCTTCCTGCCTCATTCTCCACCCTTCTTCCCTCTTTGTGCCTCTTTCTGTACCTCTCATCTCTTTCTGCTGTTATCTTGCCTCTTTCTGCACGTCTTTTGCTTCTTTCTGCACTTCTCTTACCTCTTTATGCACCTCTCTTGCCTCTTTCTGTACCTCTGTTGGTTCTTTCTACACTGCTCTTGCTTCTTTTTGCACATCTCTTACAAATTTCTACACCCTTTTCCCTCTTTCTGCACCTCTTTTGCCTGTTTCTGCAACTTTCTTTCTGCAGTTTTTTTGCCTCCTTTTTTACCTCTGATGCTTCTTTCGGCACATTGTCTTGCCTCTTTCTGCATCCTCTTGCCTCCTTCTGAACCCCTGTTGCCTCATTCGGTACTTCTCTTGTTTCTTTCTGTACCTCTCTTGCTTCTTTTTGTACCCATCGTTCCTCTTTCTGCACCTCTCTTGCCTCTTTCTGCATCTCTCTTGTTTCTTTCTACAATTTTCTCACCTCTTTCTGAACTTCTCTTGCCACTTTATGCACCTCATGTAGCTCTTTCTGTACCCCTCATGCCTCTTTCAGCTACTCACTTGACTCTTTTTACACTTCTCTTGCCTGTTTCTACACTTCTCTTGCCTTTTTCTGCACATCTCTTACTCTTTATTTACCTCTCTTGTTTTTTCTGCAATTTCCTTGCTTCTTTCTGTACTTCACTTATCTGTTTCTGTATTCAAATGGGAAGTGCAAGCTTTCAATTTTAAAGGTCTACCTGCTCTTGTGACTGAGGTATATATCTACTTGTAAATGTATACTCACATGTTATGCTTCTCTTATAGATGGTCAAATCTTCATAGTTCTGCTCTGTCATTCGGTTTCACAGGCAGACATGTATTAGGTATATAGGTGTTATAGAGTCCCTCAAATTTACTATTGAATTCCCATGTGCCCTGTGTTATGAGTAGGCCTGAGCGGTAAATTCCGTTCCGCTTGCGAAATCTGGGTAATTTCGCGCACCACGGAGAATGCAAAATTGTCTAAAATACTGCGTTCCGCGACTTCGCAAATTTTTTTGCTTGTTCGCGTTCTCAAATGCGTGTTCGTGAGATACTTCCTCCCGAGCACACAAACAGCGATTGCGACCAGAAAAAAAGAATCGTGAACAAGCAATTCTGTGTGTTCGCTTAATTTCTGCGTGTTCGCTGAGGTTTTTTAGAGTTTCACGGAGATTTGCGTAACCTGATTACGCAAATTCCGCCCACACCTAATTATGAGCAGTAAGAAAATACATGCTCCCTTTTTTTCACAAATTTACAGAGTACGCTGTTTGAAACACAAGAATTCAAGTATCGGTAAGTTTATTTTTTTGTAACATGTGACTAGGTAAATGCACAGACACATGCATTCATACCTCAAAAACTTGTTGAGATTTACATTAGTGATATGGTTAAGATTTGGTACCCCATACATTCTGCGCAATTGATGAATAGTAAACCTTCAAAAGAAAAGTGAGGCTTAAGACATCTTGGGTATAGGATTCGTGATTAGGCCACTTTGTTTGATTCTGTGGAACGGTACAGTCAAAGTATGCCTCTTTCTGCACCTCTGTTGCTTCTTTCTATACTTCTCTTGCATCTTTCTCCAACTTGCTTTCTCTTTCTGGAATTCTGTTGCCTCTTTCTGCATTTTTCTTGCTTCTTTCTGCACCTTTCTTCCTCTTTCTGTACATGTTCTACCTATGTAGTCATAGTTAAAAAGTAGCATTTAATAATGACATCAATCATGACATCACCGATGACATCATCCACTTAATATCTTATGCATCTCCTAACACCCTAATATAACCTTTGATACACCCACTTTAAAATACAGACTACCTTTCTCGAAAATCAAAGACACTCCATTACTAGTTAGTACATACCCACTCACTGATTATTAGGTTTACACACGCAACCACTCACTAATCCATACAGTCACTCCAATTCAATTCAATTCAACTTTATTCAATCTTTTTTGTTCAGATCATAAAAGTACATAACATTTGATACTACAAAACTATTAAAATACAGCTTTTAAAATACAACCAATCACAATTCCAATTCTTTCCTCAAACAAGCCCCCCTTGGATCAGATTTATAATGAAGATCTCAGCCAACCTCAGCTTGGAGAAGTTCCAGCACAGTCACTCATACTTGCACTCATCAATACCGCTTCAAAGGGAACAAATGGTCCAGGGATCCTGGTTCTGGATATGAATTCCTAAGGTACTGGAGGAACTTTGCTCGAAGCTCTGGACCTTTACAGACTCATATTAGCAAGTAGGGGTAAGGGTTTGAGCATTTGTTCCTCCCTTCCAAAGCAATCTGTTTTAGAAGATAGGGTAATTCCTTTTTGTAACACTGCATAGTAGTCCAAAGTAGTTTTCATTCACCGATTTATTAATCCAATTCACTTTTTTATTTATTTATTTATTTGATGGAAGATGTTTGGAGAAAGGGAACAGCTGACACGTGTTTTGCCCTATGTGGCAAATTAAGCAAGGGCTTTCTCAAGGCTAAACATTATTTTCAAAAGACATGCTGTCTATCATAGATTGAGTATATTTTGAGTTGCAGGGCAACCTGTGAGAGCATACAAAATTTCAAATTAACAAAAAAGTACCGGGATAAATCTGTGGCCAAGGCACTCTTGCAGTTCTTTGTCATCAGTGATGTCATTTGAGGTGTCATCAGTGATGCCATCAGTGATGTCACTGACCATGTCATGAATTATGTTTAATGTGACATCCTCAGTAGTGCATTGCGGGGGCGCGAGTTATAGTTAGCTGAAATAACTATAACAGCTTAATTTCTCGGGTTTTGTGTGAGTGAAATGTCCAACTAATTATAATGTCCCTGAAACCTATGGTTTTTTCAGTGAATTTCTAAGGTTTTTTTAAATGCTAATTTCTAACTATAACGTGCCTGAAACCTGTTTTTTCAGTGAATTTAATTTTTTTTTGTTAAATGCTAATTTCTAATTATAATGTCCCTGAAACCTATTGTTTTTTCAGTGAATTTCAAAGGTTTTTTAAATGTTAATTTCTAACGATACCAGTTGTGTTTCCAGAGTGTTGGAGAAAGGTGAGCGTGGTCTCTGAAATACCTCTTAGCAATCCCACTGGGTGGGATTTACTGGAGGTAACAGGAGGAGAAGTTAGCCTCCAATGTCAACCTTGGGGGCCAACTATCCCTTTTATTACCACCAGTAAGTCCCACACAGCAGGATAGCTAACTTCTTATATCAGGCCCTGCCCCCTCCCTGCACCACTGTGCAAACGTGCCCCCTAGTTAAGCATGGGCGAATTTTGCGAATCTGGCGTTCGCAAATTTGCGTATTTGCGAACTCGCAATCTGCAAAATCCGTGAATTCTCGCGAATTTGCGGATTTTTTTTGTGTGTTCGCAAGGGTTTCTGCCAGTTCGCGAGGGTTTGGTACCAGTTTGCAATTGCGAACTTACTTGTCTGCTCGCAATGGTCGCAACTATGTTGTTTCTACGTCTGGTTCATCATCACAGGTTCCCAGCACCCTCTGTTTCACCACTGCCACCCTCTGTTTCACCCATGCCACCCTCTGGTACATCAATGCCACCCTCTGGTTCATCATCACTGTAGATTATGGGGGGGAAAAGCAAGCACACCTGCCCTGCTTCAACTGACATGAATTAATTTGGGGTTGGTTTATTAATGTGTCACTGTTTTAAAATTCCAGTCTGGCACCTGCTTCCTTATCAGTAATTTGCTTTCTGATGCAGTGCAATTTTTTTTCCAGGACCTTTGTGGCCTACTTGTAGCTATTCTATGAGCCTGCTGTGAGGGTCAGAGCAGTGTCATACAATTGTTGCAACTAGCAACTGAACTCTGGAGGGGCCCCAGTCAGGAAGCACTACAGGGAATGGTTACTAATGATGAGTTTGAACTTTTGCACCTGCTGAGTGCTTTCAGTTTTGCAAAACTCGTTTTTCTGCAATTTCGCGGGATTCGTGGGGCGCGAACTTGCGCGAGATCGAATTCGGAAGCCGCGAATTCGTGCGAATATGCGATTTGTTTTTTTGTGGCGTGTTAGTTCGCAATGTTTTGTGCGTTTTAGCGAGCCGCTTGTAGTGCAACGGCGCGAAGTTACCCTCGTGGTCGTTTACGGGCGCGGCCCTCTTGTTCGCATGACGTATTTCCGTTTCCGGGCGCGATGTGTAATCTCGCAAAGTGTGCGGCTCGCTAGTACAATTTCGCATGTGTTCGCGAGGAAAATCTTGTGCGAACTTACCCACGCGGTCGTGAACGGGCGCGGCCATCTTGTTTCTCATTCATTGCTATGGTTCTGGGCATGCTTTTTGTATCCTCTCTGAATCTCTGCCATCCTTTGCTTGTTTGAAGTTTTTTTGATCTATTTTACTTATTATCTATCCCTCTATTTTTCTAGCTCTATATTTTTGTGTTTTCTGCTACTTTTGGTTAATTTTAAACTACTTTTTTAAACTCTTTTCTTTTCTTCTCTTCCCTATTCTATTTTCTTTATTATTTAGCTTCCTTTCTGCCCAGACCATGGTAAAGGGAGCCGGGAAGCATCCCGAGAAGGGGAAGGGTCCCGGCTCCCGTGCGGGCGTTTGAGGGGGGAGCAGGTCGCACCTCGGGAGATCTTCAGCCCGGAGGAGGTGGCAGCACTAATTTTTTATGTTCAGCGCCGCCTCCCCAGGACCATCATGGCAGGCGCAAGATCGCTAGCGGGTACCGGATCCAGGAGCGCCGGAAGTGGTGGGAGAAGGTGTGCCGGGCCATGTACCACCACTCTTGGGTCCGACGCACCTACAACCAGGCCACCCACCGCTGGACGGATGTCCTGGACCGGGAACGCGATCTGCTCGACCTGCTCAGCCTTGAGATCCCCGGGCTTGGTGAGTAGTAGTAGCTATTTCTTTACTATGTTTTCTCCTGCTCTGTGCGTTATTATCTTGCAATTTTTTGTTTTTTACTAAGAACAATAATGCTGCTGATTACATTGTAGGTAAATTATATTTCAAAATCTTCTGTGCATTTCAGGTGCACTGCTCTCCTTCTCAGTAGCGCTGCTACTATGCCTATTTGTTTTCAATGTTATGCTCATTTCATTGGCCTGTGAAATTATGCATGAGTGTAGTTTAAAGAACTGCCTAATGCTAGACACTAAGGGTCAGATTTTTAATTACCAGCGCATCCCTGCAAAGTAGCAGGGATGCGCCAGTAATTGTGCACCACGCCACCACCACCCATGGTGCGCCGTATTCACAATGCGGCGCACCATGGGCCCACAACGTCACCAAAGCGTTACGCATCTGTGCCGTAAAGGCGGCGCATTGCTGGAGTTGCGTCGCAACGATGGCGCCGCTCCAGCAATGCTCTGGGGTGCCCTATCTCCCCAATGCTGCGTCAAGCTGTACGTCTGCTTCAAGCAGCCACAGGGTTTAAGTCACGCATCATTGTCCTCAAAGTGACTGATTGAAATCTTGTAGATTTCCCTCAGCCACTTTTAGGATGCGTTCCTGCGCAGGAACGCCCTCCCTTGCGCCGGAACGCCCCCTGATGGCGCAGGGCTTTACAACCTGATGCATCTCCCATATGCGTCACGTTGTTAATATACACCACACCATGGCGCCTCTTGTTCTGCCGCTGCGTCACAAAAGTCACGCAATAATGGAGCAAAAGAGCCGCAAGGGGCTTCTAAATCAGCCCCTACAGACTCAAGTCCAGTCCTTTCTTTGTACACATGGCGATAAGAAGAAATAGTGGTGGTGGATTGATAGTTTGAGTATTTTAATGACTGGTTAATGTAGTAGGAAACTTTAGTGTTGTCGCTGATCTGCAATCACAATGGACTTTGTCTGTCACTTCGCGTGCTGCGGACTGCTGCCTGCCAGTCCTAGGCAAACCTTTTTAGTACTTTGTTTAGTGAGTTACATAAGAACTTTCCAAGTCGACGGTCCTCAAATCAAGCAATACTAATAACGTAGTAAACCGCATGAGATCGGTCAATATATCCCGTGGAATAGTTGTCTATTTGCTATTTCGCCAAAATATTTTGTTATTGTTCTTTTGAAATGTTTGATTTGGTTGACAATTATCATCCATGTTTTCTGGTCTTTCTTTCTCTCATGTTGTACATCAGCTCCCCCCAGGGGCAAGAGGACACAGGAGGAGGAGGCTGCTGTTGGCCAGGATGCAGGCCAGGATCGGGCAGGCGGGGGCACCTTTGCTGGCCCCGGTAAGTTTTAATTTTAATATAGAGTACCTATTTTTTCCTAGCGTTACTCATTCGATTTTTTCTAAATCGTCTTTGATCTTCTTGTAGACTGGATCTAAATTCTTATCCTGCTTCGACTATGGCTCCCTGTGGTATTACTAGATTATTCTTATTAGTCTGTCTGTGTAGCTAACTAAGATTGCACATTTGGCAATTGCATTGGACTCCCATTCTAGTCAGCAATAGCTCTATGCACTGAGTGCAGTTCTCTGGGATTGTCCATACTGTCTTTTTAAGTCTTCTAAATGTTTATGCTTTGACAATTGCCAACAATAAAAAGGTGAATGACCACCAAGAAAGAATAAGATACTACTTTACTTTTGGTTTGGATAGGAGGACAATCCATTCTACTACTGTTGCAGGGACAAATGTGCACAAACAGAACTATGGACACTAAATAATGCATTGCTTAGTCTATCAATTATAATAGGCGCTGTTAGACTTTCCACATACCTCAGTGATAAAAGACTTTGTAGTTGAACCCCCGATCTCCTTACTGACTAGATAGTGTGGCTGAGTCATTTAGCTCCCAAAGTCACCGATGATTGATCCCCAATGATGATTAGATTATCCAACGCAGGACAAGAGTACGGAGTCAGAGTCAAGAAGTGTCAGAGGCACGGACTCATGCTTGCAAAAATTCCAAAACCTTTAGCTCAGCCACTTTATTCTGGAGGACCAAAAACCACAGAGTCTATTTAAGTTTAAAAGCTTTATTAAAAGTAAACACATTTATTAAAATCAAGTTTGTCATAAAAGTAAACGTTTAACTGAAAATGGAAAAGTGCTTAGTGCTGACGATTAATTGGACACATTTCTTGTGGTCGAGCCGAGCTCTCACCTGGTTTGAACTTGATCTTGCTCGTGTTCTTAGAAGTCAAGCTTCTGTCTGTTAGGAGAAAAAGTGGTCCGTGTTAAAAATAAAAAGCAAGCATTCATCAGTTGTGCCAAAAAGTGCAGCAAGACAACAGCCTTCCCTGGAAAAAGGGACATTTTTACTTTAGAGTAGACAGCCACAAATTATTACATTGTTTGCTGTTTTTTTAACATTTCTTTATTCCTAGACCAAATATTATATAGTAGTGAGTGGTGTATTCTAACATTCTTAAATGCACTTTGTAGGTGGAACATCTGGTGGCGGGGCCAGCGCGGAGGTGGTGGTGGTGGATGAGGGGAACTCTTCTGCGGAGGATGCAGAGCAAGTGCCGGACGACACCAGTGTGCCTGTGAGGGTTCACACTGTGGTGGCGGGCAGAGGTAAGCTATATATTCCTTACTTATTGAGATTGAAGACTGCAGAGTGTGCTATCTGGGGCTCTGGGAGAGGGAGGGTGAGGGGGCGCACCAGCAAGTGCAAGGAGCATGCGCCCGCTATCTGCACGGGTGCATTATAAATCAACCAGGTAATAGGCTCCTCTAAATGTACTTTGACTTAGCTGTGTAATTTTTGGCGAGAAGAATCCCAATCAGATCTGAGATGAACTTGATGGATGGGATGAACGAAAAGCGAAAGAAGGGTGTAAGTAAGTGTGGAAGGATGAGAAATTTAATGATGACTGGCAAAGAAGAATGATATGTGTTTGCTTGGTCCCTGAGGTGGCTGGGAAGGAAAGCCTGGGTGGGGGAAACAGAAACTGTATGTGTGCATATACTTTGAATGGATGGATGCCTGGATCATGGTACTATCTGACTCTTAGATAGCATATACTCTTAGATAGCATATGTGTATCTAGAGAGAATAGACGGTCACTGGATGAACTAAGTGTTACTTTGAAGAGCATGTAACACCGCACCCGCACGTCCGTTCCAGTGTAGGAAAGGCAAGGAAAAGAAGTTGTAATTTTGTCCAAATACTACCATAAATAGTAGCAGTAGTTTGTATTGCAACTGCAAGCACAGCATATATCCGGTTCTTACGGTGGACACTCCCTACCTCTCTTAATAACTTTAGTTTAGTAGTAGTAAGTCATTCATGTGTGGGTGTATCACTCTTCACTCAATAATAAGCAAAGCACCTAAAGTCATCCCATATGCAATCAAATACATCCCATGTGAAGTGATAGATAATCAGATTATTTAGCTTCTTCATTTTCCTTTTCTAGTACTCTTTTGCACTGTAGGGTGAAAGCTAAATTAATTAAGCAGTAGCCCTTTTAACAGAGTATTCTCAGTGTCACCCATAATAGAAAAGTAAGAGCTTCACCACCTGCATGTACTGGACCGGTACAGTAACGCAAGTCTGTCTCAATCATCATGGTGTGCGTCAGTTTGCATAAGATAACGTACCAATTTTCCTAAACAAGAGAGAAGAAGAAGAATAAGACTGGTGTACTGTCATAGTCGACTGTAATGGAAGTCCATTGTGCTCGTAGAATTTGTTCCTTAAATTCCCACTACTGTTAGAGCAAGGATGAAGAAGTGGGAGGTTAGATAGATACTGTCCTCAATAGTTATGTACTGTGCTTTCAATTTGCTACTTGTACTGTGACACAACTTTCAGCTCAATCATTTTGTGTTAATCTTAAGGAGCATTTGTTACAGACTATGTATTTCTTCATATAGTTGCTCCTTCCAAATCAAACAGACCATCAAGGAAGGAGCTGGCTCAAATGGCCCGGCAACGGAGGCTGGATGCCACTGTCGCTGAATATCAGCGGCTGGTGGCCCTGGAGGAGGAGGACACGCAGTCTACCGGTACAACATCCACTGGGACAGCTGCATCCTCCTCCGGGCCCCCACGGGCTGCCAGCCAGCGCAGTGCTCCAGTGGTACGGAGCCGGTCTACCAAAGCCAACCGCCACCGCCGAAAAGCAAAGACAGCAGCTGCCCCCAACAGGAGTCAAAAGGCAAGCCAGCACTGCTTATGCCTCAGAGTGTCCTACCTGGAGCAGGAGGTCCTAACGTATAAGACCTTGGTGGAGGGCCTCCGCTCCGACCATGCCACCCTCCGCAAGGAGTATGATGCCCTGGCCGCAAAGGTGAACAGCAGCCTGCTGTAGTGTCCCTTGCCCCTTTTTTAGAGACTTTTGGGGGGTGGGAATTGGGAGTTGGGTTGTTTTTAGGACTTTTGAAGGACAATCGTTGGGGTTAGGGAGGGTCTTGCGGGAGATTATTTTGTTAGGGCTACAAAAATATACTTTTTGAAACTTGATCTGAGCATACCTGTTTGTTACTGCTTTTGAGTCTGGTGTGTGGGGGTTTAACAGAAAGTTTGTGTTCCTGAAACTTAAGTCTGTGTCATTTTCTTCCTTTAAGTGTAAATGGCTAAATGTTTTCAACACTAAGTGCCTCTCACAGAGTAAGTGAATTCAAGAGTCCTAGGACTTTAGTAGTACTACCGTCAATCTCTCGTCTCTCCTAATACTCCATTATACTACCTCCCACCAAACGCTTATCTTACCTGTAATTTGTGTGTAAAAGTAGAGCTAGGCCCAGGGCTGGCTCCACGGGAAATGACGATTAAGGTTGGCAATCGTGGGCGGATGAAATGTCCTCCTCATTGCGGTGGTACTAGTGGTGTGACACAGTGGCAGTTGCATGCCTATGGAAAAAAAGAAAATGAAACCTGGTTTGTCCTTACTGTAGTATTACAACGGTATGAAAAAGAATATAGCAGGTGACAGTACGATAGAACAGTGCCACAATGTAGCCTAACAAATGGTAAAGTATTGAAAGTATAACTAGTACTTGCGTTGAATTTCTTTGACATTGGCTACTACTACAAGAAATAGTACTGAAGCTGAGTAAGTCTAGAATATATCCTCGGATTCCTTCACCAGCCTGTTGCTATGAACTTATCCTCCCCAGCAAGTGTGTGGAATTATTGATGTCATTTAGTCACACATCAATCAAAACTACACAGCCCGGGGGAAGAGGGTTAGGGTTTGGAAAATGGATGGGAATGGGGGTTTCTTTTTGGGTAGGTTTTGTTGAGAGAAGAAAAAAAAAGCACAGCATGGACAAACAATAATTGAAGATAAAGAAATCTTTGGGTACAAAGCTAACCATAAATCTTTTAAGTGCATGCACTACTGCATGCATTGTTACTGAAAAGTAAGTAGTACTTTCGACAACCGTGAATGACAGAATGCGACAGTACAGGGCTGAAGCGTTTTCACTTGCCTATCTCTGAGAGAAACACTTCTTACATTAAATTAGGTTTAAAGAATAGCCGAAGTAAAACCTATAGAATGGCTGTAGGGATCAATTTAGAAGCAGAGAGAGATCCAAGAAATGCAGTCATACTCATAGAAGAAAACAATGGATACTGTATCTGTATGTTGTTGCAGTTGTCCTGTTGAATTTGGTAAGTAAGTTGCTTGCAGCAAACAATTCCTCTTATTAGCGGCACCCCTCCATTCCAGCTGACGCTTCGTCCATCAATGTTGGTGACCAGAAGACACCCTGTCCGCTGCCTGCCTGGCGGATGCTGAATTGCGGCTCGCTAATGTGAAGCCTGACTCCATCCTTTTTTACCCATTGCACAGACTGAAACCCGGCCTATAATTATTGAACGAAAAACAAGAAGTGATATTAGAACACCACTGATAAATAAATATAAGGTATGTACGCTGTGTAGTGCAAAAAGTCACACTTTGAGTTTCCTAATAGACAGTACAATATTTTTGCAAAATGTGTGTACTATGTCTGAGTCTCCTTTTGAAGGATAAATTAGTATGGGCAAATTATTAATTTAGCGGATCTTTCCCCTCAAGCTAGGTGTACTGTAAACTGTGTTTTAGAACAAAATTAGACCTTCCCAGCAGTGCTCCCACCAAGACCCTTACTAAAGCCAGTCGCAAAAATGTCGAAGACCCCCAATCAGATCTCAAAAAACGAGGCCTAGCAGAAAACTGGTGACAAAATGTACTTTGAAAGTAAAAGTAGGCCCAAATACCCCCTTACCCACCGTGGATTGTATTCAAACCACTTGCAAGCAAGCAAAAGTATCCATAGCCAGCATCGCTCAAAGACTCGAAAACCCCCCACACAAACACATGCAATAGAAATACTGCTAACCCTAACGAGCCCTAAGTTAAGAATAGTGGCAAAGGCTTTCTTTAACTATGCCAAATCCCCCCTTTCCCACCATGGATTTTCTTCAAATGACTTGCAACCAAAATTACACATTCCCACGAGTGCTCTAAGACCCCAGAACTCAGTTGCAAAAATCTAGAACACCCCGAAAGACATGCAATCCTGCTGCTAGAGCTAACCCTAACGAACCCTAAGTTACAAAAAGTGCCAAAAGGCTTTTCCCTATGGATTTTGTCCCAACCACTTCTATTCGGTATTAGACCTTCCCAGGAATGCCCCAAGACCCGCCAACCCACCCGCAAAAAAGCACAACACCCCCAAACAGCCAAAAAGGAAAATCTCATACTTACAATATTTATCGGCCTTCGGTCCAAACGCGCTGTGCAGCTAGGTCATAACTCCCGTTTTCCACAACGGATTTCCTGAAAAGCAAATGCAATCAAGATTAGACTATCCCAGCAGTGCTCCCAGACCCCAAAACTCACCCACAAACACCCCCGGTATTAGAGCTACCCAGCAATGGCCCCAGAGCCGTCAACCCAGGTGAAAACTAGTAGAAGACCCCCAAACAGCCAAAAAGCAAAAGTACAAAAATGGGGACTTAGTCATTTTCTTGGCAATTTCCAAAATCACTCCGCGCGCGCTCTGCAGCTAGGCCCTAACTCCCCTCTGTTACCATGGATTTGCTTCAAACCTCTTGCAATCTAAAGTATCCATAGCCAGCAGTGCTCCCAGACCCCGAAACCCACCCACAAACACCAAAAAGCCCCCCAAACAGGCCCCCGAAAACGCTACATTGAGCAAAATGTCAGAAATAGCAAAAAAAAATTCTGCATGGATTTTGTCCAAACCACTTCTATCCGGTATTAGACCTTCCCAGGAATGCCCCAAGATCTGCCAACCCAACCGCAAAAAAGCACAACACCCCCAAACAGCCAAAAAGGAAAATCTCATACTTACAATATTTATCGGCCTTCGGTCCAAACGCGCTGACAGCTAGGTCATAACTCCCGTTTTCCACAACGGATTTCCTGAAAAGCAAATGCAATCAAGATCAGACTGTCCCAGCAGTGCTCCCAGACCCCAAAACTCACCCAAAGGCAAGCAAGTCAGCAAAAACGCAAAAAAATTTCCGCCTCGGATTTAGTCCAAACCACTTTTATCCGGTATTAGAGCTTCCCAGCAATGGCCCCAGAGCCGTCAACTCACCCGCAAAGAAGTAGAACACCCCACAAGTGCTGAGTCTTTCTTCATTGGGCGTTATCCAGCCCTCTGCTTTGAGGGAAATATGAGTCTGGAGGAGGAGGATAGAGGAGCATATTCTTGTGAACTTGTGAACCTGAGGAATGCAGACTGCAGCACCTTCAAATCAATAAGCAAACAAGTGAAGACAGTTCTGCTGGTGGGCTTGTTTTTGTGATTAGGTGATTAAAGTTTGAATTAAATTAACTGTGCAAAACAAAGAAAGACAGACACACAGGAATAAAAGTGAATAAGGACGAAAAAGAAAGTTATTGATTCATTGTCTCATTTTCAAGGCTCGGTGTCAGGGAATAAGAATAGGAGTTCGTCATCATACTCTGCGAATTCAAGCAGGGTGAGGTCAGTGTCACCTAACAGAACAAATTCCCTCATCTACATTGCTGTCCTCCTCGTCTTCATGCGGCGTGCTTTCTCATACTTTGTAATCTGGTGGTATGAGGTGCTGATTCATCTTGATCATTGTTAACCTCTCCACATTTTTGGGCGAGAGGCGGCTCCGTTTGGAAGTTACAATGCCACCAGCAGCACTGAAAACACGTTCAGAATAAACGCTTGCGAGTGGGCAAGACAAGTAGTTTATAGCCAGGTTGGAGAGCTGTGTCCACAATTCTTTTTTCCCATGCCAATACGCCAATGGGTCAGCATTAACATAGACCTCTGTTGAGTCATTCAGATAGTCCTGCACCATCGACTCAAGGTCCTCCAAGGTTCCTCCACTTTGCTTACTTTTTGCTGTGACCTTTTGAGAACCAAACCCAAGCCGAGTTAGCCAATCCTCTTCTGCATCCAATGTTACTGTTGTGTCAGGTGCAGATGATCCGGTTGCCGGTGTCTTTAACGGCTGAGAGGTCACTTGTGCCACAGCCACAGGTGCAGAATTGGATTCTTTTGACTGGGGATGGCCTGCCGATGCTGATGTACTGCCTTTTCCTTCAATTTGCTGCAGTTCTCTTTCAAACCTCTTGGCTGACAAGGCTAGCCAACGTTTGTACTTTGTAACATCTTCATCAGCAAAAGGAAAGAATGCTCGGCCTGCCAGCACCTTTTTGTAGCGTGGATCCACAATAGTAGCACAAATGTAATGCTGTTCTTAGTGGATCATTTTAAGACGTTCATCACCACGTAGGCGCTCTAATAATTTCTCCGCCAAAACAAAAGGGTCTTGTTTTTTTCATCTTTTTGAAACATAGAAGACACCGCTTCAGTTGGTGCTCCAGCATGTGCAACAATGGGATAGCTTTTCCCAAATTACAGTCCTCCTTGCTGACTGCACGCATGAAGACCTCAAAAGGACGAAGCATGTCTGTCAGGCTTTTAACTAGGTTCCATTGCGCCGCATCTAGCCTCAGGTCCTTCTGAGCTGTACCCAGTGTTAAGAAATAGTGATCGAGTACCATATACTGCTCATACAGATGCTCAAGCATGTAGAAGGTTGAGTTCCAACGTGTTGCCACCTCCTGGATGAGTGCTTTCACTGGTATTCGACGTTCATGTAGCAGGCTCTCAGATGCTTCCGGGCCTTAAAAGAATGGCTGAAATGGTTGCACATTCTTCGGCAGGTGCCCACTAACTCGCACGCTGGACTGTCTTCATCACTCAAGAATTTTTTAACAACCAGGTTTATACAGTGCGCCAAACACAGCACTCTGAAATATTGACCCAGCTCCATGGCCTTAACTACATTGGCGCCATTTTCCGTGGAAACATAACCAATCTGGCGTTTTTTTGGGGACAGCCAGTCAAAGACCTTTGTGTTAAACTCATTCAAAATGTTTTTTTATGTGTGACGTTTCTCCAAGCCAAACATGGCTAGTGTTGCATGTTTCCGAGCAGCTTTAAAAACTTGGTCCGGGTCAACACCTGCGTTTACCTTTGCTTTAACCCCTGGAAAAGAGACCCAGTGTGCAGTGATGCACATGTAATCAGCACCTGCACCACTGGTCCACATGTCTGTTGTCAGATGTATAGTGTGAACAGCACTCTTCTGCAAAGCTGCCAAAATCACCACCAGCACATCTTCATGTAGTGCTGGAACCGCAACTCTGGCAAAATAGAACCGGCTAGGAACCTTCCATTTAGGGCAGAGCGCTGCCACTAATTCTAAAAAACCAACCCCTTCTACAAAAGAAAAAGGGAGAGGGTCCAGAGCTAGAATTTTAGCCAGCTTAGTGTTATACTGACGCGTCAGTGGGTGGTTGCGTTCATATGGCGCGTCTGAAAACAATGTTGCCCTGGACCAAGCATTTACGGGATGATGATGATGATGACTTCTTTGACCCAGTTACGCTCGCTGATGAACTTTTTCGCATTGGTGTCTCACTCTCTCCCACACTCTTAGTGTGGCTCACATGGGGTGTGATGTTGACAGGGGTACTGGGTGTAAGTGAAGTGTTTGACACGTCTTCTTCCTCCTCGTCATCATCAGATGAAACATCAACGTTTTCTTGACTTGCAATTCGGGCTTCCTTGATCTCCTTTAGGTGCGCAAACCATTGGACAGCGTGCTGTCTCCTAAGATGACCTCTCTGGCCTCCGGTACCATAGTTGGTACCAAACTTACCACGACTAACTGCAAGCTTACAAATGCTACAAATGGCGAAGTTTTCCTTTTTTGGGCAAACACTAAAGAAGTCCCAAACTGCGGACTTGAAATGTCTGTGGGGGCAAGAGGAGGCGGCGATACTGGTGGTCATGCTGCTAATGCCAGATGAAGTGGAGGATGTGGATTGCTGAACTTTAGTACGTTGTGCACTTTCACCACCACTAATTGAGGTCGAGGTGGATGGAGGTCCCTTCTGGCGAGGAAGAAATATGGAAGCGGTACGTGTTGGTGTACTAGTTAACTCCAGTGATTGTGGTGTTTCCATTGCCTCCTTGTCGACAACATCATCATCATGCTCAGCAGCTTCTCGGGCTAGGGTCAAAATGTCTGTTTGCTGCATGCCCGCTGGGGCTGCAGTGACCTTTATGTTGACTGGGTCGTCGTCGTGAGAGTCTTCATCAGCAGCAGTACCCGCCACTTCTTGTTGAGCCTCATCACACTCCATAACTATGAGACTTGGGACGAGCTTCCTTTTACGCTTAACTACCTTTGTCAGATCATGGTGTGCCTCACTCTCAGACGGCAGTGGTGCTGGTTCCCAATTTTGATCCATATCATCAGAAGGAGGTGTGCTTGAAGAAGATGTAGACACCACCCTTGATCTCTTCCTTGCTAGGGGTGTGGAAGACAATGAATGATCATCAGGAGGAGTGGCTTCCTCAAATGATACCTCGCCTTGATTGTCGATTTCCTGATGTGCCCCTACTTCGGGAGGAACAACTTTTGTGGGCACTTGTGACCCTCCATGCACCTCTGCTTGCGCATCTCCTTGCGCTGCCTATCCTTCCACTTGTACTTGGGCTTGTACTTGCACATGTGGTTGTTGTTGCGGCTGTGGTTGTTCAACACTCGTCAGATGAGTTACAACAACCTGTGTTGATTGAGGGACATTGCTGCTACTTTCTTGCGATGAGCCAACATCACTGGTCGATGGTGATTGAACAACTAAACTAAGTGCCTCTGCAGCACTCAAGGGCTTGGACTTAAGTTGGCGTGGTGGTGGTGGTGGCACTGAGCCCAATGGAGCGGGGTGCTGCTCCCAGCTTGGTCCCCAGCAGATCCTGCTGCTGCTGCAGGCGCACTTTTTATTTTACTCCCAAAAAATGTGGCGGGCGGCACACCAGTCTCCTTGGTAACTTGCTTCTTCTGCTCCTTACTGGCAACTTTCTTGCTAGAGGAGCTACGGGAACTTTTTTTTGGGGCCATCTTCTTCAGAGGTCAGAACAGCAGTCCGCAGTTGCACGAGTTGCAGAGCTGTCTGTGGCCAGACGTGACGTCGCGTGACGTTATGCTGCACGCACACACCGCTGCAGGACTTCTTCCTGGCACTGGTGGTTCTCTTGAGTCTTGTGCACCTAAAAGCAATGGAAGACAGAGGAACATCAGTTCAGTTATACACCCCAAAAAATCGAAAAACACAGAAAAATCAGCACAATCCCAAGCCATCCATGATGTTTAAATTCAAGACACCCCACAGAAAGACTAGGCCCATGCACCACTCACTACCCCTGGGCATAACGTTTGAAAGCTAGGCAAAATGGTTGCACTGCCTGCATTCAAAATGGCCCCCTGCCTCCCAGCACATGGCCTGCCTGTAGCAGCACTCAAAATGGCCCCCACCCACATGGCCTGTCCCCATGAACACCCCAAAAAATCGACAAACACAGACAAAATAAGCACAATCCCATGCCATCCATGATGTTTAAATTCAAGACACCCCACAGAAAGACTAGGCCCATGCACCACTCACTACCCCTGGTGAAAAGGCCACAACAACAGCCCAAAAAAAATCGAAAATCACAGAAAAATCAGCACAATCCCAAGCCCTCCATGATGTTTAAATTCAAGACACCCCACAGAAAGACTAGGCCCATGCACCACTCACTACCCCTGGGCATAAAGGTTGAAAGCTAGGCAAAATGGTTGCAGACCTAAGAACACTGCCTGCATTCAAAATGCCCCCCTGACTCCCAGCACATGGCCTGCCTGTAGCAGCACTCAAAATGGCCCCCACCCACATGGCCTGTCCCCATGAACACCCCAAAAAATCGGAAAACACAGAAAAAGCAGCACAATCCCATGCCATCCAGGCCCTCCATGATGTTTAAATTCAAGACACCCAACAGAAAGACTAGGCCCATGCACCACTCACTACCCCTGGGCATAAAGGTTGAAAGCTAGGCAAAATGGTTGCAGACCTAAGAACACTGCCTGCATTCAAAATGCCCCCCTGACTCCCAGCACATGGCCTGCCTGTAGCAGCACTCAAAATGGCCCCCACCCACATGGCCTGTCCCCATGAACACCCCAAAAAATCGGAAAACACAGAAAAAGCAGCACAATCCCATGCCATCCAGGCCCTCCATGATGTTTAAATTCAAGACACCCCACAGAAAGACTAGGCCCATGCACCACTCACTACCCCTGGTGAAAAGGCCACAACAACAGCCCAAAAAAACGAAAATCACAGAAACATCAGCACAATCCCAAGCCCTCCATGATGTTTAAATTCAAGACACCCCACAGAAAGACTAGGCCCATGCCCCACTCACTACCCCTGGTGAAAAGGCCACAACAACAACCCCAAAAAAATGAAAATCACAGAAAAATCAGCACAATCCCAAACCCTCCATGATGTTTAAATTCAAGACACCCCACAGAAAGACTAGGCCCATGCACCACTCACTACCCCTGGGCATAAAGGTTCAAAGCTAGGCAAAATGGTTGCAGACCTAAGAACACTGCCTGCATTCAAAATGGCCCCCTGCCTCCCAGCACATGGCCTGCCTGTAGCAACACTCAAAATGGCCCCCACCCACATGGCCTGTCCCCATGAACACCCCAAAGATCGAAAAACACAGAATAATCAGCACAATCCCATGCCCTCCATGATGTTTAAATTCAAGACACCCCACAGAAAGACTAGGCCCATGCACCACTCACTACCCCTGGGCATAAAGATTGAAAGCTAGGCAAAATGGTTGCAGACCTAAGAACACTGCCTGCATTCAAAATGGCCCCCTGCCTCCCAGCACATGGCCTGCCTGTAGCAGCACTCAAAATGGCCCCCACCCACATGGCCTGTCCCCATGAACACCCATAAAATTCGAAAAACACAGAAAAATCAGCACAATCCCATGCCATCCATGCCCTCCATGATGTTTAAATGCAAGACACCCCACAGAAAAACTAGGCCCATGCACCACTCACTACCCCTGGTGAAAAGGCAACACCAACAGCCCAAAAAACGAAAAGCACAGAAAAATCAGCACAATCCCAAGCCATCCAGGCCCTCCATGATGTTTTTATTAAAGAGACCCCACAGAAAGACTCAGTCCACCCACCACTGAGTACCCCTGGGCAAAAGGCCCCAACAACAGCCCAAAAATCGAAAATTCCAAAATTGTAGTTGCAGCAACTGTAATGCCCCAAACAAACTTACTTGTGAAATTTGTAATCCAAAAGTGATCCAAAGAAAGTCAAAAAGGCCTCAAATCCAAATATCCAGCAGCATCCACAAAAAGTAATCCTTCCAGCTCCAGATTCAAATGAAAAATGACCAGGAGATGGACAAAGCACTGGGAGGAGCCTGCTGGACAGGAACAGGAACAGGAAGTTGGAGACTGTGGGGCACTTCCTTCCTCCCACCCCCCCAAAAAAATTGACTCCTTGCAAAAAAAAGTGCAGGCAAATGTCAACCTGAGGAGTTATTCTTATAAAAATCATCATTTTCAGAAGGTTTATGCTGCTTGCTGGTGGATTTCTTGTGCAGAATTTCAAATTTTGTAATTTCGCGAGTGCGACATTGTTGCTGCTCGCCGCATCTATGTCTTCGCAATTGCGAACTCTCGCGATACGTGCTGTGCAAGGTGGCAAGCCGTGAATACGTAATCGCGGTCGCCAAACTCCAGTGGGATTCCGCAGCAAGATCCAAAATGGCGCAGCACTCGCAAAATATCGAGTAAAACAACTCGCCAAACGCTGAATGATGGTAAGTGAACGCCGCACGCCGCAAAATTGTATCACCAAGAAAAAAAAATCTGCTGCGTGCAAATTTGCGGATTTTGCGGGAAATTCGTGAATCCCACGGATTGCGAATTTACCGAAAATCCGCAAAAATCCGCGAGCGGAACGGATTTTCCGCCCATACCCCTAGTATGTTGTAAGTTCCCCTTGAATCCTGAGGGTCCCTGGGGGCCAACAAGCCCACAAGGTACCTCCACAGAGTGCCACAGAGCTGCGTTGCAGAGAGGGGTTCAGAGGCCATGCCCCTTTTTACACCACGCTGCAAACATGCCTCCTGCCGCACAAGTGTGCAAACGCGCCCCTTGGTGTGTTGTAAATTGGGGGATTAAGTCCCCTTCAATCCTAAGGGTCCGTGGTGGCCAACTAGCCCACCAGGTACCTCCAATAAGCACCACAGAGCTGCATTACAGGGAGGCGGTCCGAGGCCATGCCCCTTTTTACACCACTCTGCATATGCGGCTTCTGGTGCACTGGTGGTGGGGCAATGAGGTCCTATTGTGTCCTGAGGGCCTCAGAACACAAGTCGACTTCATCCTCCGAGCAGCAGTGAGGCAGAAGGCATGTTTGCAGCATGGTGTAAAAAGGGGCATGGCCTCAGACCACCTCTCTGCAACGCAGCTCCATGGCACTTACTGGAGGTACCTGGTAGGCCAGTTGGCCCCCAGGGACCCTCAGGAGTCAAGGGGACTTAATCCCCCAACTTACAACTCATCAGAGGGCACATTTGCACAGTGGTGCAGGGAAGTGATGGGCCTAATATAACAAGTTAGCAATCCTGCTGTGTGGGACTTACTAGAGGTAATAAAAGGGGTACTTGAACTACCCCTCCTGTTACCTCCATTAAATTCCACACAGTGGGATTGCTAAAAGGTGTTTGGAAGCCACGCTCACCTTTCTCCTCCACGCGACTGCTATGTTACAGTTTGAAATTAGCATTTAGAAACCTTTGAAATTCACTGAAAAGACCATAGGTTTCAGGGACGTTATAATTAGAAATTGATTCAGACCCCCCTTTTCTGAATCGTTTTTGGCCACTATAGGTGTGGTAGGGTATACTCAGACATGAGTCCCTTTCTCACTGCACCATCAGGATTCAAGCAAGCCGGGCCGAAGAAGGCTGAAATGCCAGAAACCGGTCCCCGGTAGCTTGTCTCCTTTCTAAGGAAGAATTGGCTTGGTAGTTTAGTCTGCCCTGTTCCCATGATGCACTGGGCCAGGGTCAGACTGATTTGCATATAGCCAGGTTCTGAGCTGGGATGGTGCAGTGAGATAAATAACGGTGATGGATCAAGCCCTAATCTTTGGACTGGGTAAGAGTGGTCTGCTTAATTCAGACACTCTGTTCATCACCACCCCCCTTTTCTGAATCATAATTAGAAATTAGCATTTAAAAAACCTTTGAAATTCACTGCAAAAACCATAGGTTTCAGTGACATTATAGTTAGAAATTAGTATTTAAAAAACCTTAGAAATTCACTGAAAAAAACACAGGTTTCATGGACATTATAGTTAGTTGGACATTTCACTTGTACAAAACTAGTGAAATTCAGCCGTTAAAGTTTGTTGAGTTAACAAAAACTCACGCACCCACAATGCACTGTTGATGATGTCACATATTACATTATTCATGACATGATCATTGCCATCACTGATGACATCTCAAATGACATCACTGATGAAATCATCCACGTGATAATCTGATGCACCTCCTCACAACTTAATAAAACCTTTTAAACACCCACTCTAAAATACAGACTACCAATTTCGAAACCATAGACAAACCAATAGCAGTAAGTATATACCTGCTCAATGATTCCTAGGTCTACACACACACATCCACTCATTCACCCTCATAGTAACTCATACATGCAGTCACTCATCAATAAAGCACTATCATATGCACTCATACACCTATACATACACTCAGATACCACCACTCATCCATAGATTTACTTGCACACTTCCTCAGTCATGCAAACAATCAATCACACCAATTTACTCAACTATATAGTTATATAGAGACCACCGTACTTATTTATACAATACTAACACATAATTACTCTTCAATTCAATCACTAATACAAGTATACATTCACACATATACCACTGAGACATCCATTCACTCACCAACACACCCATACACACAGTCACCTACCCATACAGCCCTTCACAGATACACTCTTGAACCCATTCACCCCGCAAATCACCCACTCACACATCTATGCACAGAGTCACCCACCCCCCACCCACTCACACAGACACTCAGGCACCCATACATATATTCAGACAACCAATCATTAACTCATATAGACAGTCATAGAGCTACTCACCAACTCATTCAGCCACATATACACCAACTGACAGACTGACACAGACATTTACACAGTTTACTTACTAACTCATGCATTCAGTAAGATATGCTTAATCAGTCACTTACACAATCAGTCACACACCTACTAAATCATCCATTCAAACACTTATATACCCACTCATTCTTCAATACACCTTGGCATGTATGTGTATGTCATCGTGCTGCATTGTGGGATATGCAGTGTTTTCATCCTTTACAGCAGG
The DNA here is from genome assembly GCF_964263255.1 of Lissotriton vulgaris. Classification (NCBI taxonomy): domain Eukaryota; kingdom Metazoa; phylum Chordata; class Amphibia; order Caudata; family Salamandridae; genus Lissotriton; species Lissotriton vulgaris. The sequence continues at coordinate 57,929,573 of NC_141689.1, forward strand.
GGGATGCTGGAGCATGCAGGAAGCAGGTGTGTGCACTCCAAATGACTATTTAAAAGCCTGTTAAACAGTCCGAAAAGAAATTCTAAAATTCTGGCATTTGAGAAAGGACGATGTACTTCCGAAACGCGTCATGCCACAGAAAGAAAATAAAGCTGCCTACCTTGCTTCGCTGTGTCCCTTCCATCCTTTTGTAATTGGTAAGATGTTTTCTGCAATTTCAAGCGTGTCTTGCCTCGGCGCGCAGGAGGGACCCTTCCGTGAAGTGCTTGAAGTAATTGAGGCAAAAGTGGCAACACTTTGAAATTCCAAGTGATCGGGAAACTGCGAGCCGCCACCCGACCTACGAGGGAAACTAAACTGCTGTTCAAGACAGTCCTATATGGCTAGGAGATGCAAGGATATTGTGCCGGTGCCTCAGTTGAGCCCGCAGTGGGAAAGTGCGGCTGGAAGTAGGAGCAAGTAAGGCAGTTTGTTGGACATCTGGGTTGTATGTATGCATGTATTGCACATTTGTATAGCGCGAAACTGTCACCCAGAGGGTATCCTGGCGCTTTTGACTCTACTGGACCAGCTACATGAACACATCATTACACTGTTCTGGGGAATAGGTATGTTTTTAAACCCTTCTTAAAAGATGGAAAAACCCTCAGACTCCTCAAGGACAAAGGAAGGGAGTTCCAGAGCTTGGCAGCCGCATATCCAAAGGACCGGCCCCCCATCCGTAGCCTATGGATTCTCGGAACCACCACAAGAAATGCCGAGGAGAAGCGCAATGGTCTCGCTGCATGATACCATGAGAAGAGGTTCTGTAGCATGACTGGGCCTTGGTCATTCAAGGCCTTAAAGACCAGGCAGGATGCTTTAAAGTAGATTTGCTGCTGAACTGGCAACCAATGAAGGTCGTTAAGCCCGAAAGAGGAGGAAGCTGCGCGCGGCCTAGATAGAGCAAGCTTCGCAGCCATATTTTGAATACGCTGCAGCCTGTTAATCAAAATACCAGGCGCCCCTAAAAGCAGTGCGTTACAATAATCTATCCTACTAAGGATAATACCACACACCACCCCTGCCCTAGCAGGGGAAGAATTTTCCGCAAGGTGCGGAGTAGCATCATACACGTAGAGATGGTTTTGTTGACAAAACCATCCAACTGTAGATCAGGACCAAGCATGACTCCGAGATTGCGGGCAGAGTCCGCTGCCACCACATTGCCCAAGGAGGAGGAAGGCCAGAGGTCTGTCGGTAGAGGACGCGGGGCACAGTCCAATGAACAGTGGAGTACCTTGGTCTTTGAGCTATTGAACTTTTGTTTTTTAGCCAGTCGGCCGTGGCAGTCATACATCGGTGAAAGGTCTCTGTGGACACGGCATCTTCTCCTTCAAGGGGGAAAATGAGCCGGGTGTCGTCGGCATAATTAATCACAGAGATGCCGAAAGACTTGATCAGGGTGATCCTTGCACACTGAACCCATGCTCCTAATCAGCCTTCCAAACATTGTCGACTATCAAATCCAGGCCACTGAGCACCTCCCACCCCAGCCTATCATCATGCTGCATTGTGGGATATGCAGTGTTTTCAACCTTTACTGCAGGGGGGATGCTGGAGCACGCAGGGGCAGGTGTGACCAAGAACAACCAGGGTTGTTCGAAACGCGTTGTCCTTGTTCGTTTGCTGTGCTGAAATAAAGCAGTAAAAAGGACGGACTACGGGCTCGTCTGGATTCTTGTTTTACCGGAATTCTGTTGGTTCATATATATATATATATATATATATATATATATATATATATATATATATATATATATATATATATATATATATATATTCACTAAAAAAACCATAGGTTTCACATCAGTTATAGTTAGCTGGAAATTTTACTGACATAAAACCATTGAAATTCCACGTTATAGTTAGTTGGACTCACTATAACTTGCGCGTGTAATGCACTGCTGATGACGTCACATATTACATCACTCATGACATGGTCAGTGACATCACTCATGACATCACTCATGACATCATCCTTGTGACAGAGTGACAGACCTCCTTTCACTGTAATGTAACCCATGAAACACATATTGAAAAATATAAATTAAACATTTTTTAAAAATGGAGATACCCATACCAGTTACAACAACCAATTCAATAATTCCACCATCTATATACACATTCACTCATTCACCAACAGTTCTATATAGTCACTCATACATATATACACTCATCATATGTAGTGATACACCTATACATCCTGTTACACACCGACAGTCATCCAAAAGTTACTCACACACATACTCACACATGCAAATAAACTATTGAACATCCATTTATTTGCATATACAGCTAAACACACACTACCACCTTACTTCTAAGGAAACTTACACATACTTACTCTCTTAAACAATCACTTAAAGAAAACATACTTATTTAAACATGAACTCTTACAATCTCTTACTCTCACATATACTCACTTATATACATCAATACTCACATATACTAGATTAAAACATATGTAGTTACTGATAAAGACACTAGTGAGACAGTCATTCACTCACTAACACACACATATACACACTCATACACCCATACAGTCCTGCCCATATGCTGTCTTCAAAACACATACAAACAGTGAGTCAGTCATTGATGCATCTATGTGCTAAGTAATACCCCCACCAAACCATACAGACACTCATACTGATACTAAAAAAACATCTAATAACTCATATACACACACTCACCAACCCATGCAGCCACTTATACACAAGGTGAAACACTGATACATATATTTAAATATTTAAACATTACTCGCTAATATATGTATTCTCTAAGATACACTTACTAAGCCAGTTAACCAATCAATTTTTTTTTTAAAAACATCCATTTACACACTTATTTAAACATTTATTCTTCCATCGACCTTTACATATACATATATAAAACATATTTATTTTTCAGCAAGACACACATTCACTGGATGGTGTCATCAGTGATGTCATGAGTGATGTCACTGACCATGTGAGATTACTTTCCTGATCTACAGCAATGGCTGCAAGGGAGTCATCCAGCAGTGATTCAGATGGATTTGTGCAAGAGGACCCTCCTCACCAGAAAACAAAAGAACCACTTCATCTGGAAATTTTATGACATCCCTGAAGGACAAAAAAAAGTTAATGCAAGTAAAGTAACTTGTAAAATATGTGGAAGTATTTTATCCAGAGGCAATCCTCTAAAAAAATACAGCTTTGGAAATGCCAATTTAATTAGGCATGTCAAAAGAGGACACCCAAAAAATTATTCCAGGGAGAGTGTCAGGGAGCTGGCAGAGAAGGCACGAAGAGATGGCGGCAGCACCTCCACTGGTGGAGCAACACCTTCAGGTTCAACACGTGCAAGAATGGTCCCTAACGTCCAGCCGGTTTTTGCAGGCATAACATTTTTATGCGTGGACTGTGACGAACTACTCTGTTATGGGGAGCAGAGCGTTGAACTCATTGCAATAAAGAGACAGGAACACCGATGCTCTCCCCGTCCCTAAATTTTCTCATTTTTTTGCTCCTGTTGAGCATTTTTTGAATCCCTGTTTTTGTTTTTCCCCTGTAAAAAATCCAAAAAATATATAAAATCGTTTCAAAAAGTATAAAAAAATATAAAACAACAAAAACAAAAAAAAGTTATTTTCAGAACTACCTCCAATTTATAAAAAAATGCAATTTTTTTTTAAAAACAGTGTCATTCTTTTTCTCAATCGTACGCTCCCCTGTCCGCTCCCCGGGGCGCGTACCGGGCGCTCCCCCCACGCAAATCAAAAAAAATATATTTTTTTTGCCCCGTACGGCCCTTTTATGACCCCCACATCAAACCTAGGGAGTCAGGGGGGGTGTACCCTGCCCCCTTTTGCTCATTTCCCCCTTTGATTTTTACCACCTCAATCCTACCGAGGTACAAGATGGCGGCCGCTGCGGACTGTTTCGAATGTTTACAGACACCCGAGAGCCAATCAGCTTTCCGTACGCAAGTCGCGTGGCGCGCTTTGAGCGCTCCCCGGTGCGCGTACCGGGCGCGGCTCCAGATATATATATTTTTTTGAACCTAAATTACTCAAAATCCACTGGAGCAGATATCCTGAGACATAGCAAAGGCACATCGGGCTACCAGTCCCTACAATTTTGCCAAATTAGGTGGAAATCCATTCAGCCGTTCGGGCTAAAAGTTAAATCGACCGCCCTATGGAAATTAACATGGGGAAAACACGTTTTGGGACCCCCCTTTTATCTCGGCCCCCGCTTGACGCATCCCCCCCAAACTTTCAGGGAAGGACCGGAGCTCCGCGGGGCCATTTTGAGGAAATTTTCAGGCAGATTCGTCAACCGGCGCCAAAGTTATTCCAAATAGAATTTTGAGATTTAACATTGAAAAAAATCCTAACTATAACTATAACTACCTACTATATATATATATAAAACATATTTAAACATGACAGAAACACACATTCACTGGATGATGTCATCAGTGATGTCATTTGAGATGTCATTAGTGATGTCATTGACCATGTCATGAATGGTGTAATATGTGACGTCCTCAGCAGTGCATTGCGGGGGCGCAAGGTATATTTAGCTCAAGTAACTATAACAGCCAGATTTCACTGGTTTTGAACAAGTGAAATAATCAAATTAGTATAACGTCCATGAAACCTGTGGTTTTTTCAGCGAATTTCAAAGGTTTCTTTCTAGCTATAACGTCCCTAAAACCGATTGTTTTTTCAGTGAATATATATTGAAACTAAATCAAACCAAAGAAATGAGGCAGCAATTCATCCAAGTGTTACGAGTGTTTGATCGCTCAAAAACAATGCGTACAGCCGTGAAGGCCTTTGTCAAGTTACCAGAGCGCGTGCAGGTAGACATTTAAATAATGATATGTCATCATAGACATAGAAAAGTTACCCAGACATGATTCATCAGTAATATCCGTGCAAGGATTCAAACTTCATAAACACAAATGTTTTAAAGTGCTCTGCGACAAATAAATAACGTAATCACAAGATCAGTACAAAAAGAATACCAAGCGTATGTATACGTTTGTTGCATTAACAAATGTTACACATCCCTACATTCACATAGATATAGAGGAAATACTCCCGTATTGTGCAGTTCATCATATAACTAAATGCAAATAATTTATCTTGAAGTGTTATCATAAAGGATAATTTTCAACAATAAAATCGTAACATTGAAAATAATGATGGACATATGTGCAAGTCAATAAAAAAAAGACAAAATAAGTGAAAATAAAAAATCAATATTGCATGTTAAATCACATAGTCAATTAATTTCATTGGCAATTGGTCGGTCTGCCTTCCCTAAATTCATATATGATATACGGAGTAGAGCAAAGGGTAACATTTGCCACATACCATACATATCCAAATCAATCCTGATTAAAGCACTCTGGACAAAAATAATGCAATGTCTCATTTACGTGAGAAATTAATAAGTCCGTGACAGAATAAAGGTTAGAACATTACTGATAAATGATCAGGTACTTGCCCGATATACTCGGGTTAACTTTATTATTCATTTTTATACAGTGAATTGGACGAAGTTAAGATTATTGTCCACAATCCTTAACCAGCCGTTTATTTTTTGACACACGTTAACTTGCTTCTACACACAAACCGACTCATGTAAGCATTTCTTGTATTTATTCATGTGATTGTGCGCACAACATAATATTTTATTTGGGTCTATATGATGTTCAGAAAAAATGTGTATCTTTGTACGCTTCACATCATATTGAGGGTTTCAGTGTTTATTTTTTGATAACATGGATATGCCATTTCTTTGGTAACACTGAACAGCATGGTTTTATTTTTTTTATCGATCTTTATCTCTGATTATCATGCATTTTAAAGACATCAGTTGTTAGTGTTTTTGTGACAACATCGACATGCCATTTCTTTGGTAACACTAAACAGCATGGTTGAAAAATCTGATCGATCCACAATTTTGATTATCATACATACACTCATTTAAAATTGATGTCTGTATTCACAAAATTAGAACCATCACAGTATGAACTCATTATGATGATAGACAGAAGTGGGTAATGTAAATCAAAATGTTTTTGACTTTTGTATTTGTACTTGACATTAAAGTTATAAAATTAGTATGCTGACCTGACATTTTCTCTATCCTAAAAGTGAATAGGCCCCTGAAGAAGGGCTATTGCCTGAAATGCATTGGGTTGTGGTATATACAATTACAAGAATGAAAATCAAATAAGGAACTAATAATCTTAATGAAGAAATTATGAACCTACAATATCATTGACAAATTACTTGAATTGTGAAACAAACTTTATTGATAAGACAGTGGTTATTTGAATACAGTGCTTTCAAGTTCCAGTTGGGGGCACCCTTCAACTTTGAGGATTGCGCTTTCAATTTTGCCAAAATCAGTCTCATCTTAGGAGTAGCTATTTTGTGAGTGGTTTGGTGTTTGTTACATTTTGATTTTGAAAATTGCTGCATCAAAAGACCTGCAAGAGTAGGAGGACCAGACCATCCTTGAGGAAGATGATGCGCCCCCACATAAGAAGACAGAAAGTATTGTGTTGAGCTTTTTATGATTCCGGAGGGGACAAAGTAAGTAAATGCACAGAAGGTGAGGTGCAAGGTTTGTCAGAAGTTGCTGTCTCAGGCTCAGAGAAAAAGTTTTCCTGCGGCACGTCTTATATGTACAAGCATTTGGGCATGATGCATGGACCATCTAGAAAGAGCAGAATTGACAAGACTGAACACTTCTGAAGGTGGCCACAATGTGCACTCATCCACTGTAAAACCTGATGACAAGCTGCAGAGTATCCCACCAACTCTGCCTTATTTCTGGAAAGTTGCACTTTTGTGTTCAAAGTGCATAACTGTTTTGAATGTTTTGGGGAGAAGGTTGTGCAAACAATGCTGGACACAATAAATAACCACCATTGTTAATTTTATTTTGTTCAGGCAATTAGGAATTGAGATTTGTGCTAATTTTTTTGTTTACAGTTTTACTTTTAAAATATAAGAACATCAAACAAATAGTTAAAAAACACACACACAAAACATGTTTCAAAAAAGAAAAACAAAACGGCTCTTATGGAACCACCTATTCTGATTTTAAAAAGAAAATAAATATCTTGTGTGTATAGATGAGTCAATACTTTATGAGTATTTGATAGTATGTGCATACGTAGAGTCTGAGTGATTGGATGAGTGCATGGGTAGAGCTGAATGAATGGGTGACTACAAGAGCAGTGTCTGGGTGATTCTATATGTGCATGGATAGTATCTGGTTGAATGAATGAGTTTATAGGTAGTGCCTAGGTTTTTGGATGAGTGCATGGACAGTACCTGGGAGATTTGATGAGTGCATTGGTACTACCTGGGAGATTGGATGAGTGCATAGGCAGTGCCTGGATGATTGCACAAGTGCATAGGTAGTGCCTGAGTAAAGAGATGAGTGTGAGGGAAGTTCCTGGCTCATTTAGTGATTGCATGGGTAGTGTCTGTGTGATTGCATGAATGCATGGGGACTGCCTCAATCACTGTATGACTGTATGGGCCGTGGCTGAGTGATTCAATGAGTGCATGGGTAGTGGCTGTATGAATTGGTAAGTGCAAGAGCAGGGTCTGGATGATTCTATGAGTTCATGGAAAGTATGTGGGTGAATGAATTAGTGTAGGAGTAGTGCCTGGTTGATTGGATGAGTGCACAGGTAGTGTTTGTGTGATTGCTTTAATGCATGGGTACTGCCTCGAACACAGCAGGACTGTATGGGTAGTGCCTGTGTGAATCGTTGATTGCATGGGCAGTGGCCGTAGTAATTGCTGAGTGGAAGAGCAGTGTCTGGGTGATTCTATGAGTTCATGGATAGTACCTGGATGAATGAATGAGTGTATGGGTAGTGACTGGGTGATTGGATGAGTGCATGGGTAGTGCCTGGGAGAATGGATTAGTACATAGTTAGTGCCTGTGTGATTGTATATGTGCATGGGTAGTCCCAGAGTAAATGGATTAGTGTAAGGGTAGTGCATGGCTCATTTGCTGAGTGGATGGGTATTGTCTGTGTGATTGCATGAATGCATGGGGACTGCTGTGATCACTGTCTGACTAGATGGACAGTGCCAGAGGGATTCAATGAGTGTATAGATAGTGGCTAAATGAATGGGTAAGCGCAAGAGCAGAGTCTGGGAGATTCTAGAGTGCATGAACACTACCTGGGTAAATTAATGAGTATATCAGTAAAGTCTGGGTGTTTGGATGAGTGCATAGGTAGTGCCTGGGAGATTGGATGAGTGCATAAGTAGTGCCTGGGTGATTGCATAAGTGCATGCAAAGTGCCTGAGTGAATGGATTAGTGTAAGAGTAGACCCTAGCTTATTTGGTGAGTGCATGGGTAGTGTCTGTGTGATTGCATGAATGCATGTAGACTGCATCAATCAATGCATGACTGCATAAACAGTGTCTGAAAGAATCGATGAATGCATGGGTAGTGGCTATATGAATAGGTGAGTGCATAAGCAGTGTCTGGGTAATTCTATGGGTGCATGGATAGTACCAGGGTCAATTAATGAGTACATGGATAGTACATGGGTGTTTGGATGAGTGTATGGGTAATACCTAGGCCATTGGATGAGCGTATGGGTGGTGCCTAAGAGAAAATATGAGTGCATGGGTAGTGTCTGAGTGAATGGTTGAGTGCAAGAGTAATGCCTGAGTGATTGCATTAGTGGATGGGTAGTGCCTGGGTGATTATATGAGTGTAGAGGTACTGACTGGCTTATTGTATGAGTGCATGGGTAGTGCTTGACTAAGAGGATAAGTGCAAGGGTATTACCTGGGTTATTCCATTAGTGCATGAGTTGTGCCTAAGAGAAATATTGAGTGCATGGGCAGTGCCTGAGTGAATGGGGGAGTCCAAGAATAGTGCCTGCATGATTGCATGAGAGCATAGGTAGTGCCTGGGTGATTGTATGAGTGCAAATGTTTATCCTGACTGATTGGATGAGTGTATGGGTAGTGCCTGCACGAAAGGGATAGTGCAATGGAATGGCTGGGTTATCACATTAGTGCATGAGTTGTGCCCAAGAGAATGGATGAGTACATGGGTAGTGCTTGAGTGAATGGGTCAGTACAAGAATAGTGCCATATTGATTGCATGACTGCATGGGTAGTGCCTGGGTGATTGTATAAGTACAGGTGTAGTGCCTGGGTGATTGGATAAATGCATGGGTAGTGCCTGTGTGAATAGAAGAGTGCAAGGGTAATGCCTGGGTTATCCCATTAGTGCATGAGTTGTGCCTGAGAGAATGGCTGAGTACATGGGCAGTGCTTGAGTGAATGGTTCAGTACAAGAAGAGGGCCAGAGGGATTGCATGACTGCATGGGTAATGCCTTGCTGATTGGATGAATGCAAGGGTAATGCCTGCATGCCAGGATGAGTACAAGGGCAATGCCTGGGTCATTGAATGAGTGCATGGGTGTTGCCTAAGAGAAAACATGAGTGCAACATGGGTGCATAGGTACTGCATGGGTGCTTAGATCAGTGCATGGGTAGTGCCTGAGTGAAAGTAGCAGTGAAAGAGTAATACCTGGGTCATGGGATGAGTGCATGGGTAGTGCCTGAGAGAATGGATGAGTGCATAGGTAGTGCCTGAGTGAATGATTTTATTTTTTGTCCTTATCTCACCTCAGACTCCAACAGATCTTAACAAGTCGATATTTGTTGAACTGGGCACCTTTTGACTCACTGCCTTTGTCTGGCCGACCATGGCCTGCCTCTTTATCCCGAGGATAGGTGTAATCATTAGACAAAAGTGCCAGATGTTAGACCACATACAGATTGCGCCCCCAGGAGAGTAAAGGGGACCAGATGTTCACAGAAGCTTCTTCTTGTTCTAAGTTTGCCATTTTTAGGGCGGCTTTAATCCAGCCTTCTCTAGTAGGGGGGCAGAGTCCTTCCATCTAAAACATATCTCTCTTCTAGCCAGGATCACAAGATAGAGAAGGAGACCTATCTGAAGAGGTATAAGTGCCCTAGGATCATGGTTATCTATACCAAATATCACTAAAGGCAGATCAACCTCTATATGTGTTTGAAATATATCTGCCAAAGTGTCCCCCACCTCTTTCCAGTATACCACTAGTTCTACACATTCAAAGAACATATGGATATCGTCCGCCCTGTTAGTAGAACACCTCGGACAGACGGGGGTTGCAGCAGCCGAAGAGACAAATTTCGCAATTTTGGCCGGGGTATAGTAAAGCCTATTTAGTAAAAAATAATGGTTTTTCTTTAAATTCGCAGGTTTTACATATTTATACATTTGTTTAATAGATAATTCAAAAAGGCTTTCAGTGTCTTGAAGAAGGGGAGTAGTATTCCATACTGCTGACTGTGGGGGGACCTCATGGTCTGCTGCATTTAAAAGACTTTTCAATCTTTTTCCAGTTAATCAATGGTATTCTATTTAAATCCTTTACAATCTTTATCCCAAAGTATTTAAACTCTTTGCTTACTGGACCTTGACTATATGCTGAATTCCAACACATAATCTTGGTTTTATCAGAGTTTGCCATGTACCCTGAAATAGTGCCAAACTCCGCCAACATATTTTATAACTGTAGAATTGAGATGTCGGATTTGCAGTATAGATTATGACTAAGCATGGGCGGAAAATCCGTTTCGCTCGCGGATTTTGCGGATTTTCGGTAAATTCGCAATCCGCGAGATTTGCGAATCTCCCGCAAAATCCGCAAATCCGTGAGCAGCGGATTTTGCTCGCACTGCTCGCACTGTTCGCGTCTTCCCAGTACAACTTCGCGCCCCGCGAATAAGTGCAAAATTGCAGAAATACGATCTTAGCAAAACTGAAACTACTTACCAGGTTCAAAAGTTCAGGCGCATCATTAGTAGCCATTTCCTGTAGTGCTTCCTGAGGGGCCCCTCCAGAGTTCAGTTGCCAGTTGCAACTATTATGTGACCCTGCTCTGAACCTCAGAATAGTTACACATATGCCACAAAGGTCCTGAATTACAGCTAAGGGAGACAAGCAGGAGCCAGGCTGGAGGTTCAAATCCATTAATCAGCCCCTAATTCATTATTGTCAGTTGGGGCAGGGCAGGTGTTGTAACTAATTTTGCAACAATGAAAGCACTTAGCAAGTTCAAAAGATCACTAATCAGGAAGCACTAAGGAAGCAGGTGCCAGCTAAAAAAATATTCTGTGACACATTAATCAGCCCCAAATTAATTCAGGTCACTTGAGGCAGGGAAGGTGTGCTTGCGTTGCCACAATAATGTACACTGACTGGACAACCAGAGGGTGCTGTGATGAAACAGAGGGTGGCATGGGTGGGCCAGAGGGTGGCATGAGTAGTCAGAGAGTGGCAGTGGTGACAGAGAGTGGCAGTGATGAAGAAGAGTGTCCCAAACAGGCTGGACACGTAGAAACAACAAGTTCGCGAAACTTGCGACCCGACAGGTAAGTTCGCAATTTGCGACATTGTACAAAACCCTCGCGAACTGGCAGAAACCCTTTCTGATCGGTGTTAATCAGACTTGGAGCTAATTTACCCAGTCTCCCTGGCAAAATGCTCATGAAGATCTTATAGTCAGGGTTCAGCAGGGAGATTGGGCGATAAGAGTCAGGTAACACAGGGTCTTTCCCTGGCTTCAATACAAAACTAATGTAGCCTCCTTCCATGAGCTAGGGATCTTCCCTGCTGGACTGTAAATCATCTCAAATAAAGTATAGAGTACCGGTAGAAGATCGTCAAGCAAGATTTCATAAATTTCACTAGGGAGGGCATCAAGACCCTCACCCTTCTTGGTTTTAGCTCTTTTTATTTGCTCCCTAATCTCCTCCATCATGATAGTGGATTCTAAGAGGTCTCTGGTTGACTCCGTGATGACTGAAATATTTTTATCTTCCAACCACTGGCCTATGGATTCCAAGAGGGATCAATATCCTCCTTATAGAGGCTCGCAAAGCGGGACAGGAGACAGTTCTGCATAGCTGCCGGCTCACTGGATTTAGTTCCGGCATTATTTAACGATTATGAACTGACTAATGGTGTTTTTAGCCCTATCTACTCTTGCCTTCCATGCCAGTATGGCACCGGCTTTTTCCCCACATTCAAACGTCTCCATATTGCGAACCTTCCACTGAGCCTTACATTTCTGGATCAAATATGACTGTAGATCTCTTCTTGCTTCCTCAAGTTTTCCCTCTATCTCATCCACCCCTCTGGGATCCTCTTGAACGATCTGACTCCTTTCCTCCTCATAAGAAGAAATTCTTCCCTTTAATGCCTGAAGTTCTGAAGCGCTGATCTTATTCCTTGTACTTATTAAGCTGCATAAATGCCCCATTAGATTTGCCTTATAGTCATCCCAAACCACATCTACTGTAGTTGAGCCAAGATTAAAAAGGGAACATTCCTGAGAGGATTTTTTAATTGCCTGGATTATTTCTCGGACCAAGAGCATCAACCTATTTAGGGTCCATCTGACTTGTTGAGACACTATCCTGGTAGAATATACAAATACTAAGGGTGAGTGGTCAGATAGATGGCAAGGGTATTCAGATATATTAGTAATATTCTCCGTATTCACCAGAACATAATCGATTCTGGAAGAGTGATGATTCTTCTTACAGTAGAATGTAAAGCCATCCGCATCCCTCATCTTTGCTCTTCATATGTCTACTAGATTCATGTTCAATAACAGATTCTTCATAACCCTACGTGCTCTTGGGGTTCCATCTACACGGCTAACATTTGATCTATATTTTACCGGATCAAGCCGGACATTAAAATCTCCTCCCAAAATTATTGGGGGACTTACTGCTATCAACCTGTCCTGCAACTTAACTAAAAAGGATGAATCATCCGTATTCGGGCCATATTAATAAGAACAAATCAACTTCTCTCCCTCGAAATTTAGCGATGCCATGACCCATCTACCAGTTTGATCAGTCAGGACAGAACTTATTGTGCACATAATACCTTTTTTAACTAAAATGGCAACTCCACGGGTATTCATCTCTTGGTGAGAGTAACAGAAACATTGGATCAATGATATTTTAGAAAAAACGGATTCGGACTCTGTCCTATTCAAATGCGTTTCTTACAATAGACAGACATTCGCAGAGGATAACTCTAAATATTTGAATATTAATCTTTGTCTTCTTAAACACCTTAGACCATTCAAGTTCCAAGAAATAAATTGGATACTATGGCCCCCATCATTGTATCCTTGTACAGTTTAGATGCATCTTATCTATGTGACAAAATTGTATTTTAATTGAGCTAACCCTGCGGGAGTCTGAAGGCTTGTATGATGAGGATTTTTTTAACTTATTTTGCCACCCTGTGCCCCCCTCCCTGACCCCACAACCCCTCCCTGAACCTCAGTGACCCCCTTTACTACACAGAGGAACCCTACCTTCCAATAGGTCAATACCTATTCAGACCCAACCCCCCCCAAGGCTCCATGAAAATAGAAAAATTGCAAATAGACTTTCAAGGTGAGGAAACAAATTCTCATCCCTACTGGCTGCCCCTACTTCCCACCCTGCTTCTCATTTTGAATCATAGCAATAAGCATATCTGCTTAATTTGTGGACCGAATCATGTGCATATGGTTATTCCACATTACCCTTAGTGTAGCCGGAAACCTTAACTGAGCCTTAGCCTCAAGACTGTTTAACTCTGCTAATCTCTTCCCCAGCTCCCACTGTCTCCCAGCTGTTATGTGTGAGATATCGGACCTGATGGAGAAGGTGAATGGAGATCTGTCTGAGAAAGGAGAAGAAATAGTTCCTGCTTTTAAAGCTGCTGATAAAATCTGTTCCTTCACTGAATAAGATAGGAAATTAACCAATATTTTCCGGGGTTTTCTGCCTCCCCGGATTTCTTTTAAAAGGGTCTCTGTGTAGCCTCAGAATTTCGTTTTCTAGGTCCACACTCGGAAACCCCTCAGAAACCGTAGCTTTCAATAGCAAGATCATGAAACCCTATAAATCTTCTCCATTAAGTTGTTTTTACGCGAGTGATTTTCCAATCTCTCCACATCATCTTTAAGCTCTTTGTTTTGCAGAGCTAACTTCTTGAGCTGGAGGTAAGACTTCTCAATTACACTCTTCATCTTTGGAATTTCGGCCTCTATTGCTTCTGTTCTTGCAGTAACCTCCTCAAGTTTCTCTGCTAAAATCTCACATGAAGACTTACTAGCCGCCTGATTCGCCTCAGAAATTAAAAACCGATTTGTCAACTCAGCTTGGTTCGCCTCTGACACAGTGAATCTGTTTGCCATTTTTCCTTTTAAAGCCAGAAGAATGTCTACCAATGAATGAGACTGTGAATCCGAGCAAGAGGCCATACTTAATGTCAGAGCCCCCTGTGCTTTTAGCGGCAGGCTAAGGCTAATTTTACTTCCCAGGCTAGCTGAGCTATCCACTATCTGGATTTCCTGGCTTGCCTGTATAGCCCTATTTTTATCTTTTTCTGTCCCCTGCATGATGCCTGTTTTTCCGCTGTGTTCAGAGACTGAAATAGGAACGGGCCCAGGGCCTGCGAAGGAGATGGGAGTATCCGCTAGATTTTCTGCTTCAGTACCCTTTTCTTGGTCCAACACCGAATACTTATTTGAGAGGTTAATGTCCGAATGGACTTCAAGATTAGTACCTGGTGTCCCAGTAGGGTCTATTGGGTCCATCAGCACTACTGATTGTGGAGTTATGCTGCCCTCTCGAGGGAACTTTTGAGTAACCTTTTTTCCTGGGGACCCTGGAGTAGGTGCAGATGATGTTAAAGCAACTGTGGCCCCACCAGTTTGAGACTCAGGGTTTAACTCAGACGTATTACCCAGTTTCCCACCTTCATCTACTTCAATTAACAGGGTGGGTGAGGGTAAGCCTTTAGTGGTGGACATAGCCATAACCTGATAATAGATTTTCAGCAAAGGGGTTATGATTGAGTGCAAGAGCAGTGCCTGGGTGATTGCATGAGTGAATGGGTAGTGCTTGGGTGATTGCATGAGTGCATGGGTAGTGCCTGAGAGAATGGATGAGTGCATGGGTAGTGCCTGACTAAATGGTTGAGTGTAAGAGTGTAGGGGTACTGCCTTGGTGATTGGATAACAGCATGTGTAGTACCTAAGTGACTTCATAAATGCAATGGTAAACACTGAGTGGTTAGATTTGTGCATGCATAGTGCATGAGTGAAAGGATCAGTGCAAAGGTAGTGCCTGGGTAGTGGGTAGTGCCCAGTTTCGTTTTTACTCCGTCCATTTTAAGTGTGGTCACTCGTGGACCGTGCCTCCTCCCCGCTCCCCGCCTCCCAGCTGCCCCTCCACTCACAAGCAAAGTAGCCCGATCCTCCCTACACTCCCGTGTGACCAGCTGGACTAGCTCCATAGCGGTCACTCCCACACGCTCCCCGCCACGATCCCCTGGCTGATTGCTCACCTGATTGCTCTTTGTGCAGAGTTCACCCATACTGCCGCTTGCCTGCCCTAATTACTGCTCCTGACACCCTGTGCCTGCCTGGGTGAACGCGATCGGTAGCAGCCTGCATATGCTGAGTGCCTAGAAGCGACCATAGCGCCTGGTATTGTTGGTTTGCATTTCTTAACATACTTTATTGCGCTGCATTGCCTGTTTGTCTGCTTATTTTGTCTGCTCCTTTGTGGTCCCAGTTTCGTTTTTACTCCGTCCATTTTAAGTGTGGTCACTCGTGGACCGTGCCTCCTCCCTGCTCCCCGCCTCCCAGCTGCCCCTCCACTCACAAGCAAAGTAGCCCGATCCTCCCTGCACTCCCCTGTGACCAACTGAACTAGCTCCATAGTGGTCACTCCCACACGCTCCCCGCCACGATCCCCTGGCTGATTGCTCACCTGATAACTCTTTGTGCAGAGTTCGCCCATACTGCCGCCTGCCTGCCCTAATTACTGCTCCTGACACCCTGTGCCTGCCTGGGTGAACGCGATCGGTAGCAGCCTGCATATGCTGAGTGCCTAGAAGCGACCATAGCGCCTGGTATCGTTGGTTTGCATTTCTTAACATACTTTATTGCGCTGCATTGCCTGTTTGTGTGTTTATTTTGTCTGCTCCTTTGTGGTCCCAGTTTCATTTTTACTCCGTCCATTTTAAGTGTGGTCACTCGTGGACCGTGCCTCCTCCCCGCTCCCTGCCTCCCAGCTGCCCCTCCCACGCTCTGCCCCCTCCACTATCCATGTAAGACAGATGTCCCAACGCGCAGCGTCCACGCGCTACGGCCGCGCCGAAGGTGCGCCAAAGGTAAGCCCGTCTACGCCCGTCCACGCCAAGCCCGCGCCCAGCGCCAGACCCCCTGACCCCCGTCCCACCCACCCCACCCGTATTACATACGCCGCCTCCACCCTCCTAGCCCTTAACCCCGGCCGACTCCCCAACTGTGCCCAAGCCGCCCCTGGACACACCCATGGACCCTTCACATGCAACTCCTGCAAGTTTGACGGCACCAAGACCAACTCCTCATCCACTAACACCAAACAGAGACCTGACACCAACCACCTAAAATGCATCCTGCTCAACACCCGCTCGGTCCACAAACACGTCATCGACCTCTGGAATCTACTAGACACCATCTATCCGGACGTCGCCTTCCTAACTGAAACATGGATGAACGCCACCTCAGCCCCAGACATCACCATTGCCATCCCGGAAGGCTACAAGATCATCCGAAAAGACCGCAACAAGCAAACAGGAGGAGGCATCGCTATCGTCCACAAGAATTCCATCCACATCTCAACCAGCTCAGACGTCAACCTCACTCGCGCCGAGCACCTTCACTTCCAGATCCACACCGACCCCAAGACCACTCTCAGAGGCACCCTCCTCTACAGGCCACCAGGACCCCGTGCACAATTCAGTGAAGACATCACTGACTTTATCACCCCACACGCCCTCCCCTCCGAGGACTACATTCTATTGGGAGACCTCAATTTTCACCTGGAAAAAAGCAACGACAGCAACACCACCGCCCTTCTGGACAATCTCGCCAACCTCGGACTCAAACAACTTGTTAATACCCCCACTCACCACGCAGGTCACACACTCGACCCTATCTTCACCTCCAGCAAACATATCTCCTTCAGTCACACCACAGCTCTCCATTGGACGGACCACAGCTGCGTTCACTTTATCTACAATAAGACCATAACCCACAACCATCCTCAACCTACTCTGCGGAGAAACTGGAACAAAATCACCATCGACCAGATCTCCTCATCGCTTCTTCAAACCCCCCCTGCCCACTCTTCGAACCCCAACCAAGCAGCCATTAACCTCACTCAATGGCTAACCAACAGCGCCGACAACCTAGCACCCCTGAAAAAACGTCAAATCAAACTAGGCAACAAAAAGGCCCCCTGGTTCAACGATGATCTTAAGAAATCCAAGAAACTCTGTTGCTCCCTTGAGAAGGCCTGGAAAAAAGACCCAAACACCAGCACCAGGGACGCCTTCAAAAACACCACCCGCACACACCACCAACTGATCCGGACTGCCAAGAAAGCCGCATTCAAAGACCGACTAGACAACAACGCCCATAACAGCAAGGAATTATTCAACATCGTCAAAGAGTTTACCAACCCCACTGCCAACTCCAACGACATCACTCCCTCGCAAACCCTCTGCGACTCCCTAGCTTCGTTCTTCCACGACAAAATCGCAGACATCCACAACAGCTTCGACAACCAACCCGGAGACCAATCCACCCAACCTCCTGCCGTACCTTCACCCCCCTTGAACATCCTTAACGAATGGAACGCAATCTCCACTGAGGACACCATCCGCCTGATGAACTCCATCCACTCAGGATCCCCCACAGACCCATGCCCTCACCACATCTTCAACAAAGCAGATTCCATCATAGCACCACACCTCCGAGACGTCATCAACTGCTCCCTCAACTCCGCCACCTTCCCGGAAAGCTGGAAACACGCCGAACTCAGCGCCCTTCTGAAAAAACCCACAGCTCACCCCACCGAACTCAAAAACTACCGCCCCATCTCGCTCCTTCCATTCCCGGCCAAAGTCATCGAAAAAGCTGTCAACAACCAACTCGCCGCCTTCCTCGGAACCAACAAATCCCTCGACTCCTCACAGTCCGGCTTCCGAGCCAAACACAGCACTGAGACCACCCTCATCGCAGCTACAGACGACATTCGAACTCTACTGGACAATGGAGACACAGTCGCCCTCATCCTCCTCGACCTCTCCGCAGCCTACGACACAGTCTGTCATAGCACCCTGATACAACGCCTCAGAAACATCGGAATCCAGGGAAAAGCACTGGAATGGATCACCTCATTCCTTGCCGGAAGAACCCAGAGAGTCCGCCTCCCACCATTCAAGTCAGAAGCCACTTAAGTCATTTGCGGTGTGCCACAAGGATCCTCACTCAGTCCCACCCTCTTCAACGTATACATGAGCCCCCTCGTGGCCATCGCACGCCAACACAACCTCAACATCATCTCCTACGCTGATGACACTCAACTTATCCTCTCACTCACCAAAGACCCTAACACCGCCAAAACCAACCTACATGAAGGAATGAAAGAAGTAGCCGAGTGGATGAAGCACAGCAGTCTGAAATTGAATTCCGACAAAACAGAAGTCCTTATCTTAGGTACCTCCCCCTCTGCCTGGGACGACTCTTGGTGGCCAGAGTCCCTTGGAAAAGCACCCATCCCAACAGACCACGCACGGAACCTGGGCGTCATTCTGGACTCCTCACTCTCGATGACCAGACAAGTCAACGCCATCTCTTCATCTTGCTTCAACATTCTTCGCATGCTCAAAAAAACATTTAGCTTGATCCCCACCAAAACTAGAAAAACGGTCACCCACGCACTGGTTACAAGCCGCCTGGACTACGGAAACACCCTATACGCCGGTACCACCGCAAAACTTCAGAAAAAACTCCAACGCATCCAGAACGCATCAGCCAGACTCATACTAGACATCCCGCGTAACAACCACATTTCTGATCACCTGAAAAACCTCCACTGGCTCCCCATCAATAAGAGGATAACATTCCGCCTCCTAACCCACGCACACACAGCACTTTACGAACTTGGACCCGAATGCCTCACCACACGACTTTCCTTCTACACCCCCTCCCGCCAGCTGCGCTCCTCCAACCAAGCCCTTGCTGCTGTACCTCGCATCAACAAAACCACCATGGGAGGAAGATCCTTCTCCTACCTGGCGGCGAAAACCTGGAACTCACTTCCCATTCACCTTCGCCTCACTCAAAACCACCTAGCATTCAGAAAGCAACTTAAAACCTGGATATTCGACAAGTAATCCCCCACCCTTCTCCAAGCGCCTTGAGACCCTCTGGGTATGTAGCGCGCTATATAAATTAATTGAATTGAATTGAATTGGGTCATTGGATGAGTGCATGGGTAGTTCCTGGGAGAATGGATGAGTGAATGGGTAATGCCTGTGTGAATGGTTGAGTACACAAATTATGCATGAGTGCAGAGGTACTGCCTAGGTGATTGGATGAGTGCATGGATACTATTTGACTGAAAGGATAAGTGCAAGGGTAATGCCTAGGGTATTGCATTATTGCATGAGTTGTGCCTGAGAGAGTGTATGGGTAAGACCTTAGTGAATGGTTGAGTCTAAGAATAGTGCTTGAGTGATTGCATGAATACATGAGTAGTGCCTGCGTGAAAGGAAGATTGCAAGGCTAATGCCTGGGTTATCCCATTAGTGCATGAGTTGTGCTAGAGAGAGTGGATGAGTACATGGATAGTGCCTAAGTGAATGGATGTGTACAAGAATAGTACCTGAGTGATTGCTTGAATGCATGGGTAGTGTCTGGTTGATTGTGTGAGTGCAAGTGTAGAGCCTGGCTAATTGAATGAGTGCATGGATAATGCCTGTGTGAAAGGGTGATTGCAAGGGTAATGGCTGGGTCAATGGATGAGTGCATGAGTAGTTCCTGAGAGAATGGATGAGTACATGGGTAATAACTGTGTGAATGGTTGAGTACAAGAATAGTGCCTGAGTGGTTGCATGAGTGTTGAGCACTGCCGTTGTGATTGGATGCATGCATGGGTAGTGCCTGCATGAAAAGAAGAATGCAAGGGTAATCCCTGTGTTTTCCCATTAGTGCATGAGTTGTGCCTGAAAGAATATATGGATAAGTGCCTGTCTGATTGGATGAGTGCACAGGCAGTGCGTGAGTAAATGGATGAGTGCATGAGTGCATGGCTAGTGACTTGATGAATAGTTGAGTGCAACAGCACTGTCTCCCTAATTCTATGAGTGCATAGATAGTAATGAATGAGTGCACAGGTAGTCGCTGTGTGATTGCATGAGTGCATTCCTACTATCTGTTTCATTTAATGAGTGAGTGGGTAGTCACCGGTTAATTCTATTAGGGCATATCTTTTCTATGTATGTATCTGAAAGTCATTGGATAAGGAGTTCAATCACACCTGTCCTGCATAATGAGGAGTAAATGACTTGACATTAAAGCATTTGTATTGCTCTATGCACTT
Organism: Lissotriton vulgaris; assembly: GCF_964263255.1. NCBI lineage: Eukaryota > Metazoa > Chordata > Amphibia > Caudata > Salamandridae > Lissotriton > Lissotriton vulgaris. The sequence continues at coordinate 57,950,171 of NC_141689.1, forward strand.
TTGTAACAAGTAAGTGTGATACTGCTCCCCAGAAACATGTTGATAGTTTTCAAATAGTGTAAAGGACAAACATTATTTATATTAGAAGCAATAACGTATAATTACATTTTACATTTTTTTCCAGGTTATCATGCATATTTTATTATGTATTCTTACCTTTCAAGTAATTTGGATACATTACTCAGTAGAACTATTTTAAAGAAGTATTGTCATACAGAGCATTAAAACTGTTTTAAAACTTCAAAAGTAGCTACTATAAGGAAGAAGAAGAAAAGCTGTTATTTATTGCTAATATATTATAGAAAGTATAATATTATATTTTCAAGAACACAACATAAATTTAGAATTACAAAACATTTTCAGTTTCCCTTTATTGCTGTTCTCACATTCCAGTTAACTTTACCAGAGACAGTTATTTCAAACTAGTATCATCATTGAACAGAGGAGGAAGAACAATCAAATTGATTGTAGAAAAAAAATCAATTCAGCATTGTGCATTATTATCAATATGTGTAGCTATGCGTTTTTCTATGTACACTTTGTTAATTACTTCCTTCCGCTATATTAACTGTATTATTTATCTCAAATATATTTGCAAGAATATAGGCTCTCATTTAGATCTGGTACAATATAGACAACTATTATATAAACTATTTGCTTTTGAACAAAATTTTCCAAATGTAATATCAATTAAACAAAATAATAATCAAAACATTTATTATGAATACTAATAGTTTCCAGTGCTGTCTACTTTCTGTTCACATCTTCCCAATGGGCCGAATGATGTACTTAAAACTTTGGCTGCAGAAATAACAAATATGAATTTGGTAATTCGTAGGGTAATCTAGGTTTGAATTCAAGTGGGCATCATTGCAATGTGTCTATCTGTATTACACTTTAAATACACAGGATAGTGTCCAGATGTTGTAGTCGGTCAATCAGGGAAAGAAATAGCCACTGCTGTAAAAGTTCTTCCTCAATTGGATATTTGACTTGCATTTAAATATTTTATTTTTGTTTCTAATGTTCTTCAATTTGCTCTACAACGTAGTAGCATTAAAATGAGATATCATATCTAATATAGACAACATCTCTGATCTAGAATGTGTATATTTCATATCTTGATTGGTTGTTTTTATCAATTTGTTAAAAGGTACTAATTTGCGTTCTGGTATTGTCAAGTATAGGAATCGTTCTGTTTGTATTTGTGTGGTAGAAGTAAATGAACCCTCTTCACACTTATGATCCCATCTGCAACTTAGTCCAAATACGTTTTCAGTCTGTATTCCTTCATGTTCTAATACTCCGAGCATAGGCTTAGAGAATTCTTGAGCATCTTGTTGTATATTGAGAGCAAATGTCAATGAACTAGTACATATACCCAAAAGATGCAGAATGCCAGAAGCAATATTCATTTTACTTATGTCAGTTACCAACTATTGCAATACATGATGTCGTAAAGAACAGAGGGCCTCATTTATGAGGTTTTGCTGTAGGTAAGAGCAGCACACCTTCCTGCTGCGCTTCCCTACAGCAAAAGAAGAGGGCAGGAATGCGATGTATCTATAACATACGGTGCAGTCCTTTTCCCCTAAGCCGGCGCACAATGGGCTGCTGTGTGCCAATGCATGCACTTTTGCACCATGGTGCAAGGGTGTCTGCGTTGCAGGGATGATTATTTTTGAACAGGAAGGGAAATATTTCTGTACAAAAATAATCACAAGAGGCTTTTTAAGTGTGCTGCAGAATGCAGCACACATAGAAAAAGTAAAAACAAGGAGAAAGAAATATATTTCTCCTCATTTTGTCTCGCTTATGCCTCCCCTGGGGAGGTGAAACTTTGGGCACTGCCTCGCATTTACGAATTCTCGTAAATCTGGGGCACTGTCAAAAGCCCACAGATGGTGCCGGGAATGCACCCAGCAAAACCCATTGCACGCCCCTTTAACGCAGATTACTGCGTTAAATGGACTAATATTTATCATGCAATATTAAGCCAATAAAGTGGCTCAGTGCTGCCTGGTAAATATCACACAGGCTTATGCGCCATGGAAAGTCACAAAAAGTGACGTTCCGGAGGTGCAAGGAGTCTCATAAATGAGGCCCAGAATCCTTTGTCACATTTTTCCCATGATTTCATGATGAATATGTGGTAGATAAAACACAACATTCAGAAAAACATTAGCATACAAGTTTATACCTGAACTGTTTTCCAAGTGGTATCCTACAATGTCATCAAGAGTTTCCATTTTCGTTTTCTTTGTGCCTTCCAGTTTATCTTCAATTGTTTTTTTTTCTTGAAACTCAGTTGAATGTTTGACATTTTTCCTTTTTGGACACACTACACGTTTCTCATATATGGGATATGCACCTAAATCAGGAGTATAAAGTCTTCTTAAACGATTGTACGCTAGTACACAATTTGCATCAGCACTAACCAATATTCAATCAATCAATCAAATACATTTGTAGAGCGCGCTACTCACCCGCTAGGGTCTCAAGGCGCTGGGAGGGAGGGAGTCGCTACTGCTCGAACAGCCAGGTCTTGAGTTGTTTTCTGAAGGAGGGATGGTCCTGGGTCAGCCGTAGGGGGGTGGGGAGGAAGTTCCATGTCTTGGCCACCAGGTAGGAGAAGGATCTTCCTCCGGCGGTGGCTTTGCGAATTCGTGGGACGGTGGCGAGAGCGAGGCTGGCGGATCGGAGCTGGCGGGTGGGTGTGTAGAATGTGAGGCGGCTGTTGAGGTATTTGGGGCCCATGTCGTAGAGAGCCTTGCGTGCGTGGGTGAGAAGTCTGAACGTGATCCTCTTGCTGACGGGGAGCCAGTGCAGGTCTTTCAGATGGGCAGAGATGTGGCTGTGACGGAGGATGTCCAGGATGAGTCGCGCAGAAGCGTTCTGTATGCGCTGGAGTCTTTTCTGGAGTTTGGCTGTGGTTCCAGCGTAGAGGGTGTTCCCGTAGTCCAGTTGACTGGTGACGAGGGCTTGGTTTACCGTCGTCCTGGTATCGGTGGGGATTCACCGGAAGATCTTTTGGAGCATGCGCAGGGTGTTGAAACAGGATGACGAGACGGCATTGACTTGCTTGGTCATCGTGAGGGATGAGTCCAGGATGAAGCCCAGGTTGCGTGCATGGTCCGTGGGCTTGGGGGCGGTGCCCAGCCCAGAGGGCCACCAGGAGTCGTCCCAGGCAGAGGGGGATGAGGACTTTCATCTTGTCTGAGATCAGTTTCAGACGGCTGAACTTCATCCATTCCGCGACGTCTTTCATTCCTTCCTGGAGGCTGGCTCTGGCGGTGGTGGGGTCGTTGGTGAGGGAGAGGATCAGCTGGGTGTCGTCAGCGTAAGAGATGATGTTTAGGTTCTGTTGGAGTGCGATGGCTGCGAGAGGGCTCATGTAGACGTTGAAGAGGGTGGGGCTGAGTGAGGATCCTTGAGGAACGCCCCAGATGACTTTTTTGGCCGTGGATCGGAAGGGGGGGAGGCGGACTCTCTGGGTTCTTCCGCCGAGGAATGAGATGATCCATTCCAAGGCCGTTCCTTGTATTCCGTTGTTGCTGAGGCGCCGTATCAGGGTGTGGTGGCATATGGTGTCGAACCCTGCTGAGAGGTCCAAAAGGATGAGGGCAGCTGTTTCCCCGTTGTCGAGCAGGGGCCTGATGTCGTCGGTAGCTGCGATGAGGGTGGTCTGGGTGCTGTGATTTGCTCGAAAGCCGGACTGCGAGGGGTCGAGGGATCCGTTAGTCTCGAGGAAGGCGGAGAGTTGTTTGTTGACGGTCTTCTCGATGACTTTGGCAGGAAAAGGGAGGAGCGAGATGGGGCGGAAGTTCTTGAGGTCCGTGGGGTCCGCGGTGGGTGTCTTCAGGAGGGCGCTGAGCTCGGCATGTTTCCAGCTCTCAGGGAAGGTGGCGGATGCGAAAGAGCTGTTAATGATGTCCCGGAGTTGGGGTGCAATGATGGAGTCGGCTTTGTTGAAGATGTGGTGTGGACAGGGGTCCGTTGGGGAGCTGGAGTGGATGGTGTTCTTCATGCGGGTGGTGTCTTCAGTGCTGACCGAGGTCCAGGTGCAGAGGGTGGTGGTGGGGAGCGCTGGTTCGGTGGTTGGGTGAGTTGTCTGTTCGCCGAAGCTGTTGTGTATGTCAGCGATCTTGTGGTGAAAGAACGAGGTGAGTGAGTGTTATGGCTGGATTTTCTGATTAGATGGGATCAGCCCCTAGGGGCCCCTCCAACCCAGCCAGAACGTAATCACATCCCTCCTCAGGACCATCTATCCACGCACCTGGGTACCTACCTGAGGATGGGGAACTCGCAATATACAAGCTCATATTATTAAAAACACCACTAAATCTATAGGGATACTAAGAATACTCACTGATTACTAGGGATATCCATACCCTACACCACACTCATACATCAGTTAGTCTCGCGGCCACTCAGACCCAGACTGATCTACCCTAGGGCAGACATGACACACAATCCGGTGCGTCTACACATGGGCCTGCAGAACCCAATGCTCTCTTTTCCAAACGGTTTGCAATCCGGCAAACCTCCACGCCAGTATCCTCCCTGACGCTCTCACTTACACAAGCCACAATCCTGTGGGTATACACGCTGGTCATCCTCCCCAACGTTCTCACTAACGCCGCATATCAACGACGACCACATTCCTATGAACACCTTCAGATATATGTCTCTTCACTAAGGGTCTGCTACTACAATAATATTATGGGAAGACGCTGTTTACAGGATTATGGGAGGGTGTAGTACCGTGGTCCCTTAGTTGCAGGTCTCCTCTCTCCCTCACTATTACTTACCTGATCAGGGGTAGCATCTGTTCAAACAGTAATACCTACCAGGAAAGATTACCCTCACTGTATGGGGACAAAGATATACACACTATGTGATTGAGTTATTTCTTGATTTAAGCGCTCCTACTCCCTTCTGATCCATCAGTGGCTCAACGGCAACTGGCTAGAAGCCAGGTTAGCTTTATCATAAAAAAACTCATGCACACTAATTCACTAATTAAAATGGGGTCATTTATTGTAACAATAATAAAGCATACATATACAAAACTATGGGGTCTCTATAACTAGCAGTAACTTTAACAAACCGCTGAAAGAAAAGGATTAAACATACAATGTATTTGTGGGGTAACAGGAACACACCCCTGAAAGAGAAAAGATTAGACATACAATAGCCTAGGGAATAAGAACAAGATTAAAGTGTAAGTGTAAGTGTAACTAATTCAGACTACCTCACCTATTAGAAGGAATATTTCTCTCTCTCTGCCTCTGGTGGGATCAGGGCTCTCTCTGCCTCTGGTGGGATTAGGGCTCTCTCTGTCTCTCCCTCCTTCACCACATCACCACGCCTCTGGTTCAGTTGCTCCAGCTGACCGCCTTCTTTGATGCCCTCTGCACTGCTCTCTCTCTCCTCATCTTCAGCAATCGTCTGCCTTCTTTCTCCATTCAAGAACTGCACTCTATTCTGCAGCTCCAGCAGATATTCTCTCTCTCCAAGCTGTTCTGAGCTCCAAGCTGAACTGAGCTCCCAGCTGTTCTGAGCTCCAAGCTGTTCTGAGCTCCAAGCTGTCCTGAGCACCACGCTGAACTGACCTCCAAACTGAACTGAACTCTCCTCCTCTCCTGTAGCTCGCTAATATGGATTCCTCTCCCCTCATGGAAATTTCCAACAGAGGGCTGTCTCCTACCGAATTCCTGTGCCAGCTCCCAGGCTTCCACGCAACCGCAGTGCACCTCTGCATGTTACGTCTGGGCCCAAGAGAAAAACACATTCCTCGGATAAGAAGCAGTCCTACCTGGATTTTCCTCTAGCACACAACAGCCTTAACTATAAACATTGCCTTTACCCTGAAAAGCCTCTCAGCTTCATCAAGATGGAGTCCCTCTAGCTCTAGGCCTGTAGGCCTGAAAGGGATGAAATGCCCCTTAGCTCTGTCAGAATACCTACATAAACCATACCAATGTGTCTAGTATGTCAAAGCCAATAGGCAATAGACAGGTTAAAGTCAAGAATAAAGGATCTATCATCATATTAAGCAGCTATCCTCTTCTAGGTCTGGAAGAAAGGGCTTAAAAGGGCCAACACAAGCTAAGAATAGATGTGAGCAAGACTAAGATCTATATCACTGCTAAATAGAGCCAAAAACCCTGCCATAACATTCCACCCTTAGATCCTTATCTTGCGAACATCAATAAACAACAACATCCAGATAAACAAACATCAACACAATCTATCAACAAATCAAAAACTAAAAAACTCTCTAAAAAGAATGACAACTTAAGGAAATTCCACCTGAAACTCAATTGTAGGGAATACAAACCTAACAACCAACTGAAAACAAATCAAAGCACCCTTGACTTGAATGCTGAAACATATCTGAGATTGGATCTGATAATAACAGAAACTAACCAAAGCATCCTCAAACTAAATGTGCCTCAACTTCTAGTGATAACTGGTGAAATCTAGTGATGTAGGGACTTATGTGTTGAATGAAAACAGCAAGGGGCCTAAATGGGGCCTACCTACTTCGGACAACTTAAGAACTAGATGTGTTTCAACTTCTAATGGGAAAACAACAAAGGGCCTAAATGAGGCCTACCTACTATGGTCAACTTAAGCTAATGATGACTCATAAAATCTATTGGTGTAGAGGCTTGTTTGTGGGATGAAAATAACAATAGGCCTAAATGAGGCCTACCTACTATGGTCAATTTAAGGAAACATTTTGGTGAAATCTGAGAAATAGACATGACAAATTATTTTCAAGGTCTGGGCAAACATTAATACATAATCATACTAAAAGACACACCTCCCAGGACAACCTAAAGTCTAGGGTAACCACCCTTTGATCAATCAAGGTGAAAATGTAATAACATGAAAAAAATGAAGACAACCCCATTACTACAAGATAGCTGGTGTATATATATATAACACCTAGTTTCTTCACACTGTGGAACACATGTGTGTACCACCATTCAAAAAAAAGTCCTTCATTGGCAAAAACTGTTTTGAAGAAAACAGGAAAACTATAATAGGTGACATGTTTGTTGTTTTTTTTTTTAAAGTGGGGCCTGCTCGTAGTGATTGCAAAGAAAAACATGGGAATAATGCAGGCCAAGGAATTACATAACCAAATCCTTTTGTGATTCTGTCACAAATAAAACATGTTTGTGTTTTTTTTTTGGTTTTTTTTTTAAATGGGGCCTGCTCATAGCGATTGCAAAGAAAAACATGGGAACAATGCAAGCCAAGGAATCATGTAAGAAAATCCTTTTGCTTGGTATATTTTCATCAAAAAAAAAAAAAGAGTCCAATGTCAATTTTAGGACATCAGTGTAGGTCACCACCCAGCATCTTCGGTATCCGGACACTTCCTCCGATGCGGCCATTCACCACCCTTCCGGTCTGGTCTGGTCTGGTTCCATCTTCCAAAAATAATAAACTAACATAAAAACATGAAAGTAAAAAACTAAAATAATAAAGGAAGTGGGGGGGGGGCGACCCACGCACCAACACCACAACCCAGCAATCCTAGGACAAGAAAACAAGTATCATTAATCTTGCATGATAAAATGTTCCATTTAAAAAGAACCCCGGGTGCCTTTCATTATTGAAAAGAAAATATCCTAATTAATTAAAAATCTAATTTTTAAGTTAATTTGGAAGGGCCTAACATACCCTAATCCTCACTAAGACAGCCCCTCCCTTCAGAGCAGGAGCCAGGCTACAGTATGAAGTAATTTGAATCACTGCCAAATGATGATCTCACAGCAGGAGCAGGGGCTGCAAGCCTCCCATTCCCTGATCAGAGAAGCCCGCCCAGGCCTACTGTATCTAACTAACTCCAAGGGCAAAGAGTTTGCAAGAATCCCTTATCAGCAGGCAATGAAGCTGCCCGCGCTGACAGCCAGGAAGAGCGAGTTCACCCCACCCTTACATAAACATGCCGTCCGCGGAACAAAATTGGATTATAGCCAATCATAACGAGACAGGGCCGTGTTCGGAGCCTGCAGAGGAAAAAACCCGTCTTCACAAACCAGCTGGTCTGCCAAGGTCGACAAAAAATTCCTTTGGAAAGTGTTCCCAGGCTTGATTTCTGTAACTAACGAAAGCTAGCATTTTAAAAAAAACAATTCTGTTACAATGTACTGCTACTTAAAAGCTCCACTTTCCAAAAAGACTTTTGTCTAACTAATGCAGCTAAAAGGCAAGACATTAAAATATGGGCATTGATTTAGTAAGGGGCAACTCAGTTCTGCACACAAGATTATACAGTCTGCATTTAGAAAAAACGAATTAACATGGACTATTGTCAGCTGTTGAAAGAAAAATAATGTTAAAACAACATACATTGCAGACACATTTCACCAATGTATTTTGTTCAATCAGGGGCATCATGTAATTATGCATTACAGTGTAATTTATAGCGCAAACTCTTAAATGCAACCTAATAAAAGGGCCACATTCATACATTAATAAACAGCCATTTATTTTCTAACTGAGTTGGTTAACTGACATATACCGGTGTAGCTGCATACAGTCACATTAGAAAAAAAAAAAGTTCAGTTTGCATTTGGGAAAATAATAATAATAATACTTTTTATATTAAAAGCACACGGTTGCTTTTCACTAATTAAAAGCACATGTTACCATGCACTGTCGGGCAAGATTGATTATTCTCAACCTGTGATCACTGCAACCAGCACATTCCTTTCTAGATGGAAAACCCTCAAAGAAATAATTAATGAAAACAGCCCATAGCATGCATTCTAACGGGCCACCTCCTTAACATTTCACTCATTTCAAATCATGCATTCAAAAATAATTCTCCACACGTCTGTGGGTGCATATTAAGAAAGCACATTTAAAAGAACACAGCTCTCTCCGTGCAAACCCTTATCTCAATCCGACTGGTTGATTTATAACCGCATCAGTTCCAAGGCAAACCCACACAAATTCGTAGATGCATTTCAAAAAGAATGTGAAATGAACAGAACCCTTCGCAAAGCACAAGTTGTTACCTTTCCGTCAAGAAGCTGACAAAGCACATAGGCAGACCAAGGAATCAATTAAAGTCAAAATCAAACCATCAATCATTAAAATAATACACTGACTTTTATAGTCAGTTCAAATAACCATGCAAGGTATAACAGCATGTTTAAAAATAAAGACTGCCATCTCAATTCAAGATATTAACCCTTTGGCAGCTCAAGCACAATCAATTCCCAATGACTGCAGATACATGGGAAAATCATGAGCACATCTCTTCACGTTTACAGATAACACGTACACACATTTTCAAAACGTTATCCCCAAGCACCCGAGAGAGATCCAGCTCTCTCCTGCCTAACGTAATGATAACATGCCCTGTCCAAGCCATGACCACATGGCGCTATTCACAAGCCATATTTACAAGACAAACTCTTCACAAACAATATATCCAAGGCGCAATGCACAAGGAACACAGCAGGTCAACATAAGAACATGCACCTCACATGCCACATTAATATGGCGCCATTCACAAGCCATATTTACAAGGAGCTATATTCAAAGAACTCCACAAATCATATTACAATGAACACATTTCACATTGCACAGCATAAGCAGATGCAGCAAGCAATTTAATGGGCAATTTAAAAGCATTTTTTACACACATTTATACAATTGGACCATTACAAAGATGTAACTGGCTCCCTCATGTAATGCCATCCTTCAACCCTGACAGTTTAAACACCAAGATGAAAACCATTCCTTCCACCCTGAATAAGCCAAATGCCATGATGTAATGCAATCTCCTCACGCTGCAACTGTTCAAGCCCATAGGTCACACAGGCTACATAAACTGCAACATTACGCCAGATGGAACCGTCGCTCAGGGCACTCCCTCACAACACATGGGAAACTCTCTAAGCACATGGCCAGATCACACAGGATAGGTAAGCAGTTCGTGACGCCAGATGTTATGGCTGGATTTTCTGATTAGATGGGATCAGCCCCTAGGGGCCCCTCCAACCCAGCCAGAACGTAATCACATCCCTCCTCAGGACCCTCTATCCAGGCACCTGGGTACCTACCTGAGGATGGGGAACTCGCAATATACAAGCTCATATTATTAAAAACACCACTAAATCTATAGGGATACTAAGAATACTCACTGATTACTAGGGATATCCATACCCTACACCACACTCATACATCAGTTAGTCTCGCGGCCACTCAGACCCAGACTGATCTACCCTAGGGCAGACATGACACACAATCTGGTGCGTCTACACATGGGCCTGCAGAACCCAATGCTCTCTTTTCCAAACGGTTCGCAATCCGGCAAACCTCCACGCCAGTATCCTCCCTGACGCTCTCACTTACACAAGCCACAATCCTGTGGGTATACACGCTGGTCATCCTCCCCAACGTTCTCACTAACGCCGCATATCAACGACGACCACATTCCTATGAACACCTTCAGATATATGTCTCTTCACTAAGGGTCTGCTACTACAATAATATTATGGGAAGACGCTGTTTACAGGATTATGGGAGGGTGTAGTACCGTGGTCCCTTAGTTGCAGGTCTCCTCTCTCCCTCACTATTACTTACCTGATCAGGGGTAGCATCTGTTCAAACAGTAATACCTACCAGGAAAGATTACCCTCACTGTATGGGGACAAAGATATACACACTATGTGATTGAGTTATTTCTTGATTTAAGCGCTCCTACTCCCTTCTGATCCATCAGTGGCTCAACGGCAACTGGCTAGAAGCCAGGTTAGCTTTATCATAAAAAAACTCATGCACACTAATTCACTAATTAAAATGGGGTCATTTATTGTAACAATAATAAAGCATACATATACAAAACTATGGGGTCTCTATAACTAGCAGTAACTTTAACACACCGCTGAAAGAAAAGGATTAAACATACAATTTATTTGTGGGGTAACAGGAACACACCGCTGAAAGAGAAAAGATTAGACATACAATAGCCTAGGGAATAAGAACAAGATGAAAGTGTAAGTGTAAGTGTAACTAATTCAGACTACCTCACCTATTAGAAGGAATATTTCTCTCTCTCTGCCTCTGGTGGGATCAGGGCTCTCTCTGCCTCTGGTGGGATTAGGGCTCTCTCTGTCTCTCCCTCCTTCACCACATCACCACGCCTCTGGTTCAGTTGCTCCAGCTGACAGCCTTCTTTGATGCCCTCTGCACTGCTCTCTCTCTCCTCATCTTCAGCAATCGTCTGCCTTCTTTCTCCATTCAAGAACTGCACTCTATTCTGCAGCTCCAGCAGATATTCTCTCTCTCTATCCAAGCTGTTCTGAGCTCCAAGCTGAACTGAGCTCCCAGCTGTTCTGAGCTCCAAGCTGTTCTGAGCTCCAAGCTGTCCTGAGCACCACGCTGAACTGACCTCCAAACTGAACTGAACTCTCCTCCTCTCCTGTAGCTCGCTAATATGGATTCCTCTCCCCTCATGGAAATTTCCAACAGAGGGCTGTCTCCTACCGAATTCCTGTGCCAGCTCCCAGGCTTCCACGCAACCGCAGTGCGCCTCTGCATGTTACGTCTGGGCCCAAGAGAAAAACACATTCCTCGGATAAGAAGCAGTCCTAACTGGATTTTCCTCTAGCACACAACAGCCTTAACTATAAACATTGCCTTTACCCTGAAAAGCCTCTCAGCTTCATCAAGATGGAGTCCCTCTAGCTCTAGGCCTGTAGGCCTGAAAGGGATGAAATGCCCCTTAGCTCTGTCAGAATACCTACATAAACCATACCAATGTGTCTAGTATGTCAAAGCCAATAGGCAATAGACAGGTTAAAGTCAAGAATAAAGGATCTATCATCATATTAAGCAGCGATCCTCTTCTAGGTCTGGAAGAAAGGGCTTAAAAGGGCCAACACAAGCTAAGAATAGATGTGAGCAAGACTAAGATCTATATCACTGCTAAATAGAGCCAAAAACCCTGCCATAACAGTGAGTCACAGAGGTCTTGCGAGGGTGTGATGTCGTTGTTGCTGGTGCTGGGGTTGGAGAGCTCTTTAACGATGCTGAAGAGTTCCTTGCTGTTGTGAGTGTTTTTGTCCAGTCGTTCTTCGAATGTTGTCCTTTTGGTGGTGCGGATCAGCTGGTGGTGTTTGCGGGTGGCGTTCTTGAGGGCTGTCATGTTTTCTGTTGTCTGGTCGCGGCGCCAGGCTTTCTCGAGGATGCGGCAGGATTTCTTGGAGTTTTTGAGGTCGCTGGTGAACCACAAGGTTTTCTTGCTGCCGGGTCTGCTGGGAGGGTTCTTCAGAGGTGCAAGGTCATTGGTGCAGTTGGTGAGCCACTGTGTGAGGTTGCGGGCTGCTTCGTTGGGGGCCGTCGTGTTGGTGGGAGGGTTCTGGCTGAGGGAGGTGGTCAGCTGGTCAGCGGTGATCTTGCTCCAGCTTCTGCGGGGAACCTGTTGCGGGTGGTGGTAGGTCGTGGTTCTCCTAAAGTTGAAGTGGACACAGCTGTGATCTGTCCAGTGTAGTCCAGTGGAATGGCTGAAGGAGAGGTGCTTGCTGGAGGAGAAGTTGGGGTCAAGTGTATTGCCGTCGTAGTGGGTGGGGGTGTTCACAAGTTGCTTGAGTCTGAGGTTGGCGAGGTTGTCCAGCAGGGCGGCGGTATTGCTGTCATTGTTGTTCTCCAGGTGGAAGTTTAGGTCCCCTAGGAGGTTGTAGTCTGAGGAGGTGAGGCTGTGCGGGCTGACGAAGTCTGCGATGGCTTCGCTGAATTGTGTGCGTGGTCCCGGGGGTCTGTAGATGAGAGTGCCTCTGAGGGTGGTCTTGGGGTCGGTGTGTATCTGGAAGTGAAGGTGCTCGGCGGCGGTGAGGGTGTCGTCGGAGTTGGTCTTAATGCGGATGGTGTTTCTGTGGACGATGGCGAGGCCTCCTCCGGTTTGGTTGACGCCGTCCCTCCGTGTGATCTTGTAGCAATCCAGGATGGCTGACGATGTCGGGGGCTGAGGAGGCGTTCAACCAGGTTTCTGTGAGGAAGCTGACGTCTGGTGATGTTGTGTCGAGGAGGTTCCAGAGTTCGACGGCGTGCCTGTGGACGCAGCGGGTGTTGAGCAGGATGCACTTGAGATGATCTTTGCTGGTGCTTGGCTTGGCAGGTGCGGTGCAGGTTCGCAGGCAGGTGAATATGCAGGCTTGGCAGGTGAAGGGTCCATGGGTGCGTTTGGGGGTGGCTCAGTTGCAGGCGGGGTTCCGGGCGGTGTTGAGTGTGTGGAGGGTGGCGGCGTCGTAAGTCCGTCGGATGGGCTGGCATCGCAGAGGCCAGGGGCTGGGCGTGGTCCAGGCGCAGACGGGCATAGACGGGCTTGCCTTTGGCACGCCAGTGAAGGGCCAGTGGCACGCCCGCTGCACGCTTCTGCGCGCTTCTGCGCGGCTTCCTCCATAAGAGGCTAAGTGGGAGGGAGGAGCAGCTGGGAGGCGGGAGCGGGGCAGCCAATGGGCGAGGGAAGGGATTACAGAAGGAAAAACGGGTGGGGGAGCAGCAGCGGGGAGCGTAGGGCAGGGAGGTCAGGGGGCGCAAGGGGAAGCCAGAAACCACAAAATACAAAATACAGCGACAGAAACACCAGCACAATTACAATAACAACAATACCAGTCCCAGGGGCAGGGGCAGGGGCACACCAGCGGTGGGCTCCAGGCAGCAGGAGGGGGTCATGGAGGCACAGGGGGAGCCGTGTGGAGTGTGGGGTGACCAGAGGTCAGGTCACAGCTACTGCTGTGCGGCTTCCTCCAAAAGAGGACAAGTGGGAGGTTGGAGCAGCTGGGAGGCGGGAGCGGGGTGGCCAATGGGCGAGGGAAGGGATTACAGAAGGAAATACGGGCGGGGGAGCAGTGGCGGGGAGCGTGGGGCAGGGGGGTTAAGGGGCGCAAGGGTAAGCCAGAAACCACAAAATACAAAATACAAATCACAGCGACAGAAGCAGCAGCACAATTAAGATAACAACAATACCAGTCCCAGGGGCTGGGGCACACCAGCAGCGGGCTCCGGGCAGCAGGAGGGTGTCACAGAGGCACAGGGGGAGTCATGCGGCTGTCTATAACTAAACCTTGAAATTTATGAACCATTACTGCATATGCTAAAAACGAAGGAAACTGTTGTATGTGAACATACAAATATTTTACAAGCAAAAAACGTACAACACAATGCCCAATCTATTTTAACTCTTTAATGTGATAAAATGTTCTAATCAAAAATGCTATTCCACCTCTATTCTGAAATTGTACAAAGTCAACAACTATTCCCATTGCTCCATTTACTAGACCTTCTTCTACATTCAAATTATGCCGCAAAATTACCCGACAATTTATACATAGATGTAAAGTATTTTCTAAGCCTGCAGTTTTAGATACAGACTTTTTCAAAGAATGCAATTTAGCCTGTAATTTCCCTGTAAGAAAAATAGTCACTCTCTGGACAATGTTATCAATAGCTTCAATTTCCACTATTTGTTGTTTTTCCAGTTTCAAAAGTTGTTGATTAAATGTAGAACACTCTTGCCGGGTAGGCATTGGGCAAACTATAGACCACCTTTCTCCAAGCATATTGTACATTACTTCCGCTGCTATGTTTCCAGTTGTAAACAAGCTCCTTAGTAGCCAACTTTCTAAAGCTTATTTACCATGGTCCGTCAAGACACCAATTCTTATGTCTTGAAGAATATTTCCATAATCTTCATCACTTGCTTTTCGCATGTTCTTAACAAGTTCTTTATATTCAAAATGTAATCAAATCTTTACTTTTCCAATACTTCTCAAAGATTTACGAGGTGTCTTCATGGTCAAGTGTTTTAAAAACAGGTTGTCCTTTTAGAGGAACAAGTTGTAGCAGGTCTCTGAATACAATTAAATGTGTTCTTTCAAACAGAACATCGTAATCTTTTTAAAAAAATATGTTGCATTCTTGAATATACAAAAGCAAAAATTAAATTTGAAACCATGCTCACCTGATCAATGATGAAAAGTTTCATTTTCTTCAGTACGCTTGAGACTTCGTAACAAGCTTTTCAAGATTGCACCTAATATTCTAATTTATTATCATGTTCAACTGTTAGCCTAAGTAATCAATATAAATTAATGCCTTCAATGCTGTGTTCTGCTATTTCAGTTAAAGCTTTTACAGCACAAGATTAATGTGATTCTAAACTTTTTCTGTGGATCACTGGTCAGAACTTTTATTAAGACATGTTTTCCTGTTCCAGCTTGACCACTGATGTACAAAAGAATAGGTTTAAATGATGCAGAAAGCCATGTTGTATCTGTTGTTTGACTTGTAGATATATTTCTTTTGTACAAGATTTAGTTGTTCTTCTAAGTTTTCCAACTAAATAATATCTGGTTGTGCTTGTTGCTTTGCAGATTCTACCTCATTCATGGCTATTGCTGCTTAATTTTTGATAATTGGTTGTACCAGTGGACCTTGATTCAGTGGACCCGAACTTTGACTGTCAATAGTACTTTCTTGTTCAATCTCATCATTTATCATTTGTATATATGTTGGGAAAATTGTGCACTGAATGCTGTCTTTAGTTGCATTAAAAGAATCTTCATAGCATTCAAAATCTCCATGTAATTCCGTTTCACTACGCCAAGGCTTAAACAGTTGCAGATGTGCTAAAGAGAAAATTTCCCTCCAATCTGGACATTCGCAACAGAGTTTTCTGTGGTAATAAGATTTCCTTTGGCATGTTTAACTAAACATCCGTCACATCCAGATACTGCATATTTTTCTTCTTTTATATTTTCTGTAACTTTTCTTTTAAAGCTGTAATGTTGAAGTATTTCATACTGACATAGGTTTTAGATATGTGGACTCCTTTTGTGATAGTATGTATCCAACATATTAGTTTTAACAATATCTGCACTTTCTGGTTCATTCTGTGCTAAGTATTTGATATCTTGTATAAATTTCAATACTCTATTTCATGTGGGGTCAAGACTTAAACTTACCCAAATGATTTTTCTTGACTTTGAATATAAATTTTAAGAGCTCAAGCAATCTGAACATTCATAGGATCCAATCTCTAAATGGGAAAGCATTTACAAGCTGAAGCTGTACAATTTCTTGCTGTCTCTTCTCTGCTGAAATTTCTTCCAAAATTTCTTTCATCTGTCTTTTTTGATTTCGTTATATATGACGTAACATAGCGAGAAAACACAATTAAATTATCTGCAACATATTGAATATCCATGTTTTCATTACACATTTTCAAAATAACTGGATTGTAGTCGATAATTTACTTCGAATCTTCTGTTCTGTATGACTTACTGCTGAAAAAGAACTATTTACTCTTCCTTTAGAAATTATAGGACGTGGGAATTCAAAACAACATTTTGTATAAAATCTCCCTATATACTTGTATTTTCATCTACGGTATTTCCCTAAGCGATGACTTTGAAAACGTAAAACTTGTTGTTGCAAGCTCTTTTTTCCTCCATCTCTTGGAATGGCACATGTAACATACTTTTTGATGAAAGACAAAACAGTTTCATCAGTATCAGTTCTAAATGTTGGAGCATTCTTTATCCATAATTGCATGTGTATGTGAGGAGCACCTCTGGCTTGCTACTCTTTTCACCAAAAGAAATCAGTAACTTCTCCAAGAGGAGGAATATTTTTATTGCAGATAAATGACATCATACTTTGAAACCCATGGTTAAAATACCTGTAGACATTTACAGGACCCAAGGGACAGAGTCCTCCAGGTGTTTTCAATTCAATATTTTTTACATTTGAATTTGCTTCTCGTAGAAATTCAGCTAGGTGTTACAAACCATGTAGGTGTACCTAAGTTTCTTAGCATACATTTAAGTTGACCATGAAGATGAAAACAATATTCATTGGTACTATTTTGACACGCCATCACATTAATTAACTAAGATTCTAGATGTTCATCTCTTTGTTGAACTTTGTCAATGAATTCTTATGCAGCAGCATTTGGAAGAATACCTCCTGTTTTTAATATGTGGTTCACTGCATATGAAAGGGCAGACAAATCACTTTCAAACAGAAGATGGCATATTAATGGGATGCCCTGTCAAAATCTTGGATCTTCAGAGTACAATCTTGTTGAGCAGTATTCTGAAGCTGAGATCTGTAAAGCTCAGTCATCAAATCGTCCGCTTTCTCCAGTGGGGAATAGCTGTGGAAAACAACGAGCTTCTAAACCTTTTTTCCTATACACTCATGGGGTTTTCCTTTGCTTCCTTCTTTTGAATTAATTCAATACTGTTTGATATCATTTCTTTGAATGTAGAGGATGTATAGTATAATGTCATATATTGAATAATAATATAGTATTCTGTTGTGGGTATAGTGTAGCCTTTTGATGTTTATTAACATCTACAAACTCTTGCCATATTTTTTGACTCTTTGTTGGTATACCAATTACTAGAATAACTACTGGCTCATTTTCCTTCCTCTCTACACCAATTGTTTCAATATTTTTTTCTCAAAATCTAAAGGCAAGTACATAACTCTTCCTTTCAGACCTCTATGTAAATCTTTTGGTGGCAGCTTACCTGTTTTAGGCTCCATACGAACTATGGCCTGAAATGGGTGTACAGATTGAATAAAAATGACTCATATGCATTCAAATATGACAGTTCCTGAGGACTACCTACCAGCTCTAATATATATATATAAAGGCAACTTTAGGTGTTGTCCTCTTTAAAATTGCATAATTAGAATTCTCAATCTACCCAGAGGGTTTGTAACAGGGTGACTGACACAAAAAACACAGACTAATAACCTAATCTGTTAGAGTCCCAGTAAGGAAATGGCTTTCTGCAGGTTTACCTCCACTTTTTGCCACCATTGTTGACCATTTGGTACTGGTGTGTTGTTTCTGGTATTCACTGTGCCCTACTTACCAATCATCAGCGCATGTGCTCAAGACCTTAAGAGGTATGTGTTTGATTGGATTATCCCCAATTAGCATAGGTTAACTTACTGATAAATTCCTAGTATATGGTGGTAGGTGTACCTAGGGGAGGTAAGTTAAGTGTCTCCCGTGGACTGCAGCACTCGGAAAATATGAAATCCATACTGTTAATGCAGCCTGGCATGACAGCTTTTAAACTACTAAGTCTTCCTTGCTGTTCAAACCAATGGCAGAGCCCAAACCATTCTTTTTTAATATGTATAAGTCACATTTAAAGCAGGCCTACTTAGCTCTCAAAGCTGTAAGCATTATACTAAAAAGAGGGACATGAGCTTTTTTGTTAAGACTACATTGTCATGTTGCTGTGGAACTGCTAGAAGCCCCAATGACAAGAATAGAGTTACATACAGGCAAGTCAACAGTGCTAACTTTTAAATGGGACTAGAAAAGGTATGAAAAGAATCAGAGCTTTAAACTACCTTTTTACTCAAGTCAAATTTAATGTCACTAGTTTACTGTGCTTATGATGTCTCACTCAAGGAAACGTCATTGTAGATGCCTAAATAGAGAAGATAACTCCATGAGTCAGTTGGCTGATTCCGTGTTGCAGCCACAAAACTCTAAAAACTATGGAAGCCTGCCTTGATGATTTGGTAGTCAAGAATGCTGGTCCCGGGTAAGCTGTCGGAGTGCAGTTTAGTTGCCCACCAGGGAAATTATTGCGATTAAAAAGAGAACTTCTGGTTTGGCTGCAACTGGAGATCCGCAGACCAGCACAACTTGTCTTTGGCTGGACTTTACCCAGATTGAAGATGTAAGGAGACCTGTAACCAAAGTTGCCACACCACGTTCGCAGACCGAGGGGTGTCTCCAAGAATACCTTCATGTCTAGCAGCTGAACCATTCCATTGATTCACATTGGCAGTTTTGCCATAGACACTGGACCTGGACTGGAGACTGCTTTAACTGTGAGGTAACTGTTCAATTAGTCCTTATTCTTCACTCAAAGAATGCCTTTATAGCCATTTTTAGGTCACGTGTCAGAGCTAACCCTAAACTGTGATTCACAGCAGATTACAATTACGTACATTTTTGATAATCTGTCATTTAACATATCTTTAAAAATTCATATCTCCAGAACCCTCTGGTAAATATTTGTCATTGATTTGTCTATTTAAAGAGAAAATGCATTTTATTTTCATAAATCGTGCTGTTTTTTATTGTGTTGCGTTTCTCTCCTATTTAAGAGTTTTAACACTTCTTAATCCTTTACATTTTTTCCTTTGATAAAGTCTTACTGCTTGGAACCATAGCTGCCTAGGATGGAGATAATGTTTTACAAAGAAAACCTGACTGGACATGATACAGAATTTTACTGCGACACTCTCTCCCCAGTTAGGGTAAATCAGCAGATCTTTGCCAGAGGGCTCGGTTAACTTACTCGAGAAATTAGCTTTGGAAATCTCAGCCTGGGCTACCTATCACCAATACTCGCTGCTCGCTAAGTGTGCAAAGATTCTTGAAAAGCACTTCAGCCCACAACTGGCAGATTTTTTTGTTGATGAATAACTTGCTCCACCCTTCGCAGTCAGGTTTATGGCCCGAACATAGAAGAGAAGCCACAATGTTAGGTGTCATTTGAGCACCTCAGACTGCAGCTGGAGAGAGAGGGAATCGCTGCTCCATCCTTCTGGACTTGTGCACTGCATTTGAAACTTGACCCATCTGGTGCTATCTCCAATGGTCTTCTGAAGTTGGGATCTAGGACCTTGCCTATTCCTGATTCAAATTTTTTTCTGAAAGACTGCTCCATTCAAGTTCATTCGAAAACGTATGTATCTGCAGTTAACATGTTACCTTAAGGAGTTACACAGGGTTCATCCTGGAGCCCAACTTTGTTGGCGGCCTTTGTGGAAGTTCATGGCCTTTTTTTCCTAATTGCACAGCACACAATGGATACATCAAGTCTAAGTCCCCGACAAAGAGGCCCCAGATGCTTCAGAAGGCAGCAGATCACCTTTAATGTCCCATTTTAAAATCTGCACAGGGCTCCTTCACTCGCTCTCAATTGATCTGCTTCCTTTAGCGAAAATGATCAGGCACGGAGGGCACTCTTGTGTTTGCCTTTCTGGGTCCTAAATTCTGAGCTCCATCTCCTACAAATTTTGCTTATTTAACACACCTGAAAGGTGTACAAAGTTAAAAATACGATTTTTTCTTATATCCCCATTCCAATGTTCCATCTACTCACATCAGTGCTGGGAAGCCCTGGTGGGGCAGCAATGAGCTTTACAAATCAGAATAGCATAGACTACTGACAAAAAAAAAAAAAAAACAACAGGCTACGTTGCGCAAAAGCAGAGGGTGTGTTGACCAGATCTGAATCTGATTTCTGCAGTCTGGCAGGGCATCACACACATAGCTGTCTCTAGTTCTCTCTTGCCTTTTCTCATTATCCGATTCTCTCTGTGTCTCACAATTATTGTTTCACTCTATCCCTCTCTCTCTCTTTCTCTCTCCATCTCTTTCTGTCTATTACTGTCTGATCATAAAGGGTTTACCCTATGTAGTTGGTAGCTCTACCTGCGAGGATAAGGACAAGTTAGTTCATACAATCATTTTCCTCAAATTTGGAATGCAGAAGGTCAAGCGATGTTGTTCTGCCAGGCTGAGTCTAGATCTGCCGAGTGGTATAGGTAGATTGCATGGTCTATCAGGATAGAAGCCACCAAAGGAACATGGTGAAAACAGGTTAATAAATAGATGGTACCACCTTATCAGGTTCACTAGACTACTTCTAAAATCAATAAATAATTGTTACAAACACATTAAAGCCACTATTTAAGCCCTGACTCCTCATCATACCACAAGCATCTGTATCTAAAGACACAGAGAGAGGCCATAAGGGGAATCAAGGGAAGTGCTATTCATATTGATACAACTAGTGTTACAGTAGTCTGCAGTGCTCTACTGGTATGTCTCTATAAGTCCTATTGACTACTTTTATGTCATTTGCTACTAAGAAAATAAATAAATATTAATTTTCCTAACACAAGAAGTAGATCACTTTAGTACCAATCATGATGACGTTTGACATAATCGAGTGAAGATAATTCAATAATTAATAATATTGTGCATTCAGGTTCTTGGTAGGAGTCGGAACGTCCACTACATCCCAGGCTACTTGTCAAACTGAACAGAGAGCAGACACAGTACAAATGAACTTAATTGAGAAAGTAGAGCACCCATCAGTTATATCAAACTACCAAAGTACATTCAATCACTTGAAAGAAAGATTAATGGATCAAGTCCTTCTTCATTGTTCAACAAGTATTACCTTCCAGTATGTGATTTCCAGATTTAGGCTTCTATTAGTCATAACATTTTCTGGTCTTGATGCAGCAAACAGCATGTCATGTAAGGCGTGTGCCAACGCATAGACAGCAGTATACATGCTGTGAGTGAAGCGAAAGTTTGTGACATCATAGACCTGTGAGTCAAGACTCTTCATGGACTCATTTCCTGAACAGAGGGGAAGAGTAAGCATATACCTACTGTAAAGATATGTCCACTGATCCCAACCCTTCAACCTGCAATCAAAACATTCCTGCCATAGTTCCAGCAGCTCTTCACTCTCTGGGAACTGTGAGGGGCTAAAACTGTAGAGAAAATCCTCCAATCCCGATATGTTATTTTTCCTCAATGCCATTACTAGAGTTCCATTCACCCTGGCAAAGTACCCTGTAAAATTAAATGGAGGTAAATAGGCAAAAGACAATGATGCAACCCAAATGTTCTCAGGGAATGTCTGCCAGGCTTCATCCAGGAAAATATGTGCCAAAGATGGACCCGTGTTGTAGAAAATGATCACTTTTGAGGTAGAATTACGAAGAGTATCAGCAACGGAAGCCCATTTTTCAGCCTGAAGCTCGGACTCACTGGGTAACATGAGAGAAAACTCAACACAGCCACCATACTGGCTGATCGCTGCCTTTAGCTCCCGAACACCTCTCTCCCCGCTGTCATCATCTGTGGCCAGAATCCCAACCCAGGTCCAGCCAAAAGAATGTAACAACTGAGCGAGGCCTGCAATCTGTGTCAGCTCATTGGGCACTGTGCGAAAAAAATATGGAAATTTCATTTTGTCGCTAAATTGTGGACCCAAAGCTCCAAAACTAATCTGCAAGGAAGAAACAGAAATGTAAGCAGCTATTTCATACAATCTTTCTTGCCCATAAAAAAGATCTGCTGACAAACTTGAAAAAGTGAATTAGGTTATGATGTTCAGTGACTCACAGTCAAGACAAAAATGAAATTAATTGGATGAAACAAAGTATCTCTAACACATATTTGGCAAATGGATGAAATACCCTTCTCCCAATACGTTTGCAATCAATCAGTAATGTGAATTAACATATATTGTGAAGCTTATGGACTTGTAGAATCTATTTTATAGTTATGATTAAAAAGAAAGTGTTTTTTGCTCATTCTACCCAGTAAACGTTCAAAACGTGTGTCCTAAAGTCTCAAACCGGAACATTTGTGATTGCACCTGGATCTGCTGGAGAGCTCTTCTTACATAACATTATAGGTTGACCCTCTTTTCTGTATTCAGAGCAAGCTTTACTGCAGTTATGAAACTAATCTGCTAATAGGCCTCGGATCTGGTTCTAAACAAACATAAACACATTTCTATTGTATGACGCATCTGTCGGATGTATCCATTTTGGAAGCTGACTGGTGTACTAATAGGTTGTTTTTCAGAATTCCAGATCACAGTTGGTCACAACCTGATCTGCCTCATCAGTATTTTTGATGCATGAAGCAAGGTGCCATTCACTACAATTGGATGCCATCACCGGGAACGTGGCCTGATATGGTAGGCAAACCACCAAGGCTGAGATAGAATTGAAAAGAAACACATTTCGCTTCCTGTGGGCCACTGCTTGCTCCCCAATATATGTTTTATATATCAATTTGTTTTAATTGAGTTTCAACAAACTTCCAACAGCATCCTTCTTCAGCCTTATGAAGCCCGAGGAATTGGATGAAATGGTAGACTGTGTCAAACGCTGCCAACAGATCCAGCACCACCAACATAATTGGGGTACCCACATCTAGAATTAGAAACAAGCATCCTGGGACCGTTTTAAGGGCATTACCCTTCATCAGCCATGCTAGCTTGAATCCAGTGATGTAGTGAGCACGGGACCAACGTCTGGGCATACCCTTCCCACTTAGGGTGACATATACAAAAGAAACAATTGATGGACAGAATTATAATGATAGTTTGGACTCACTACACCACTGGATTCTCTGAACCCGGTCCCAGGATGCTAGTTTCCGGTCCAGGTAGGACCTGGCTTTTCAGTGCGGGCTGGACTGTTCCCACAAGGGGTTAATACTGGGTTAACACTGATTTGCATATGGCTGGGTCCAAACTGGGTGGTGTGCTGAGCAAAAGTATGATGGATTAAACCCAGATCCTTGTGACTGGGGTTGAATGTTTACATTGTCCATCATTCTGTCCATCAATTGTTTCTTTTGCACTTGTAAATATGGGAATCCAACCTGAGCTGCCGGCACAATGGAGCTCCCAAGTTTTGAGGGATTTTGTTATTTTTTGCAGGGTATGTATATTATTTTATAGTTGCATAAACATATTTTTAACATTATTAGTATTAGAAATGTTGTTAGTATTATTAGTTTTGCTCCAAGGATTTTAGCATTCGTTTTGCCATATTGCCGTTTTCTTGTTAGCTGTTTTATTTACTGAGAGGAATGTGAAGGGATGTGTCTCATGGTGTCCAGGAACTGGAATGATTATGTTCCTACTGGGTGTTCTACTGAAGGCAGTTACAGACCTGCATGAAAAATGTTTTTCCATATCTGATGACTCCAGCACTTCCTTTTAATGTACTGTCACGTAAGGTTCCATTCCTTGATGCCATGATCACACAGCATGACACGTTACCACCATATGTCCTTTCCATTCCCTTGCACACCTTCATTGTTTGCTCTTCGGATCCTTTCAGAGCCATGTCCCCTCATTATTTCTAGGAATGGAAGAACGCCAGGCTCCTTTGGAGGAGAGCAGAGACCACCATTGCAGTAGGAAGGATTGGCTGCTTGGACAGGTGGTAAGCCACATTCTTATCTCAATGACAACTACTGCATTAGTTAAGATTTTTTAAACAAGGTCAAGGTGCACCACTGCAATGTTTGCAGAGGATGTTAACTTTGATAGAGTTAACAAAAAAAATCACATCAGCTATTACTTGTATTCTTTAAGAGTTCTTTTATTCAGTTCTGTTGAAAGTGAAAGGTATATACAGGAGCTACAGCCGACGCGTTTCGTCCACTTGGGACTTCTTCAGGGCAAAATTGATCATAAGGTAATATTCTTAGGTCTTATCCCGTGGTAATTGTGTGTGTAGGTATATCCGTGACGTTCTATTGTAATGAAAGGGGCATCCTGTTTAACAAACAATTCTCAATGGAGGAATCTGTTGTGGCAGAGACGTTCTTGTTAAAAGGCGGTGAATTGAAAGGAATTTCAAAATTGTGCATACAAGTTTCATCAAAGAAAGGATGATAATCAAAAAGCTGCTGGAACCAGGGTATTTAGCATGGAATGACGGTTCTGGTTATCTATTTCTATTTGCTTGTTGTAGGTGAGATATATTTTGATCCTCCTACTTGGGCACTCTTGATAAAGTAAGTTTCAGCATCCCCTGGTTCCTACTTCTGCTTGCAATACGACGTCCTCCTCCGTCAGGTACCGACAAGCAAATAAAAATAGATAGACAGAACCGTCATTCCATGCTTAATACCCTGGTTCCAGCACCTTTTGGATTATCATCCTTTCTTTGATGAAACTTGTATGCACAATTTTGAAATTCCTTTCAATTCACCGCCTTTTAACAAGAACGGCTCTGCCACAACAGATTCCTCCATTGAGAATTGTTTGTTAAACAGGATGCCCCTTTCATTACAATAGAACGTCACGGATATACCTACGCACACAATTACCACGGGATAAGACCTAAGAATATTACCTTATGATCAATTTTGCCCTGAAGAAGTCCCAAGAGGACGAAACGCGTCGGCTGTAGCTCCTGTATATACCTTTCACTTTCAACAGAACTGAATAAAAGAACTCTTAAAGAATACAAGTGATAGCTGATGTGATTTTTTTTTTGTTAACTCTATCAAAGTTAACATCCTCTGCAAACATTGAAGTGGTGCACCTTGACCTTGTTTAAAATATTTCATAGTTCATGTTTTGAACCAACACTGTTACGGTGGGTGTTTTTTGAAGAGTGCACACACATTGTCCCATGTATTATAGTGTGGGTCTAAATTAATTGTGGGAGAATATTTAACTAGGTGCTGATCTGTTGGGAATCCTCCACCGTTGCTCTTTTTCTAAACTAATGCATTAGTTAAGATATTTGTCCCTATCTTCTGTGACAACTTAGCAAGCTGTTTTTTATAAATTGTTGGAAGCTGGTTTATTAGTAGGTGCAGGTAGGCACATACAACTAGTAATAACACCACAATGACAAATAAGGTCCATTCACGTCACAATAAATTAATCCTTGCTCAACACTTGGTAACTTGGCTGATGAACAGTCAGGCTTATCTTAGGAAACAGGTATGTAATGCATTTAATATCACCATAATAGTAAGACACAATATATATATAGTGAGAAAGGGCGTGTGCCCGAAACGCGTCGGTGTGACAAACTGATGATGGTGTAGTTTGCTGAATAAAGCCAACTTAATTACAATTCCAGAGTGCGGCGTTTTGTTTTGCTAAAAAAAAAATTATTTATCTATATATATATATATATTACCTACTGGCGGTCGCCAGTAGGTATATATAGTTAGGATTTTTCCCCTATGGGATTTTTGAAAATTCTATGTCTAATAACTTTGGCGTTTGTGGACGGAATCGGCTGAAATTTTCAGGAAAATGGCACATTTTGTTTCTGAAGCAGCCCCCGAAAATTTGGTGGGGTTTCATCAAGGGGGGGCCGAGAAAAAAGGGGGGTCCCAAAACGCGTTTTTCCCATTCATTTTTCCATAGGGCGGTTGGACTCACTTTTAGCTCGAACGGCTGAATGGATTTGCACGAAACTTGGCAAAATTGTAGGGACTGTTAGCCCGATGTGCCTTTGCTAGGTCTCAATATATGTGCTCCAGTAGTTTTTGAGAAATTAACGTTCAAAACAAGATATATATCTGTAACAGCGCTCCGGGTAGCGATCCGGTCCGCTTACTTTTCGCGAAACGGAACTTTGCGTGCAGAAAGCTGATTGGCTCTCCGGTGTCTGTCAACATTCTAAACAGTCCGGAGCGGCCGCCATCTTATCTCTCGGTAGGATCGAGAGAGAAGAAGAGGTGAAAAACGAAGGGGGAATTTAATGAAAGGGGGCAAGGTATACCCCTCTTGACCCCCTAGGATTGTTGTTGGGGTTATTAAAGGGTCCCGTGGGGAAAATAAAAAAAAATGATTTTTCACGGTAGAAGCGCTTCACGGGCCGCAAACTGGGCCGCAAACTGGTAGCGAAACGGGAATTCGCCATTTTGTGCTTCGTTTTAATTGTTTAGAGACAAAAATTATCGCCGCACATCGGCCACAATGCATGAAAATCGCTGAAAAGTCAGCGATATTCATGCATTATCCAGCAAATGCTCTTAGCCATGTTATCCACCTTCCATTGGATAACAGAAAGCTGATTGGCTCTCCGGTGTCTGTCAACATTCTAAACAGTCCGGAGCGGCCGCCATCTTATCTCTCGGTAGGATCGAGAGAGAAGAAGAGGTGAAAAACGAAGGGGGAATTTATTGAAAGGGGGCAAGGTATACCCCTCTTGACCCTCTAGGATTGTTGTTGGGGTTATTAAAGGGTCCCGTGGGGAAAATAAAAAAAAAAAGATTTTTCACGGTAGAAGCGCTTCACGGGCCGCGAACTGGGCCGCAAACTGGTAGCGAAACGGGAATTCGCCATTTTGTGCTTCGTTTTAATTGTTTAGAGACAAAAATTATCGCCGCACATCGGCCACAATGCATGAATATCGCTGAAAAGTCAGCGATATTCATGCATTATCCAGCAAATGCTCTTAGCCATGTTATCCACCTTCCATTGGATAACATGGCTAAAAACTGCTCTGTGCGTGAGCTTTTTTTTTTTTTTTTTGCTGCGTGATGTTTGTTAACGTTCGATTCGATGGAAATCAGGAAGTGTTGACCACCATTTTGTCACTGCGAGTAAATATTTTGTTATAAATGAATCCTTATTGATAAACATTGTCTGCGCCATCTTGCGTTTTTGTCCAATGCCACAATTTTGTCGTGCACGGCAGCCATTTTAGATGCCTTGACCAGGGCCACTCTCTGCACGCCGCCGATCCTCAGCATGGCTCCTCACCCTCGCAAGCATCTCCCCCACGCACTGGTCACCCCCGCTGTTTCTCTCATGCATGGGCCATATACTTCCCCCATCTGCGCTGCTCTTCTCTGAGAATCACATCCTGTGCCCGCCCGACACCTCCCTTTCACCCTATTCACTACCGCACCCTCTGACACTCCTCTTCCTCTGTGTCCGATTGTCCAGGCCGGACCTAGGCTATCACCTAGCCCTGCGGATGTAGTTTATGGCCCCAGCTGTAGAGTATCCAGACATGCCAACCCTCCCGATTGAGGCGTGAGACTACTGATTTCAGTGCTAGTCTCCCGCCTCCCGATTCCTGCAAGCAAAAACCCGGGGGCATATTACCAACAACTAGCGATAATTTTTGTCTCTAACTTGTTTAGAGACAAAAATTATCGCCGCACATCGGCGAATTTTATCGCACATAAACCTTGCTATTAGCAAGGTTTATCGCAAATGCGATAAAAAACGGGCGCAATGTATGAATATCGTTGAAAAGTCAGCGATATTCATGCATTATCCAGCAAATGCTCTTAGCCATGTTATCCACCTCCCATTGGATAACATGGCTAAAACTGCTCAGGGCAGGTGTTAGGTTTTGGAGATATTCGCGCTTAGCGCGAATCTCTCCAAAAGTTGGTAATAGGAGATAGCGATGGTTAGGGACTGTTTCCAGTCGCTAAAATCTTGGCATGCCCACTTTGCATGTCATTAGTGATAAATATCACTGATATGCAAAGCGGGGCCCAAGATGGTCGCTATCACCTTTTAGCTGTCACTAACTGGTGTTAGCGACAGCTTGGTAATAGGGAGATAATTTTATCTCTTTTTTTTTTGGCTTTTAAAGCCCAAAAAGCGGAAATAAACCCCCTTGATAATATGCCCCATGATTTCTCGGGGGTTTCAGCTGACAGGGCTTGGTATTGTGTTACGTGCTAATTCTTCCAGGAAACGTCAGAGGGTCGATGCAGGGGTTCTAGAAGGGGTGATAAACCATTTAAGCCTCATGAACAAGCGCGTGGTCTTTTAAAGATTTGTGAAGTACTCGGGGCGGCGGTGTGTGTGTGCCCTCTTTCAGGAGCGGGCGGGGGGGGCACTGCCAGCAACTTGCCAGGCCAGGCAGTGTTCAACACGTGCATCACCCTTTCTCTGCCTGCTATTGCGCTCCATGCTTCGGAAAGGTAAGAAAAAGAACGTGCATTTGAGTTTGAAATGTCCGATCTTGTAGCAGTACACTT
Organism: Lissotriton vulgaris; assembly: GCF_964263255.1. Taxonomy (NCBI): domain Eukaryota; kingdom Metazoa; phylum Chordata; class Amphibia; order Caudata; family Salamandridae; genus Lissotriton; species Lissotriton vulgaris. The sequence goes on from NC_141689.1 coordinate 57,978,783, forward strand.
GCAAAGCCCACACATGACAATAACCCGATTCAAGGCCCCATTCACCCGATTTTTTAAAGATATATAGCACTCCAACAAAGTTAGATTTTAAAACTTTATTAACATTTAACTATAATGAACGGAACAAAAACTGTAAAAACATTTAAACATTTTTCACCCAAAAAAGCAACAATGGTCAGAAGCTGTCTTTTGTGCGAATAGTCCCAAGGCAGCACAACGTGCAGAGTTCTGGACGGCACCCAGGTGATGTCGCCTGGGTGCCGCACTGGTTTTGGGATTCTACAATGCTGCTCCGAAAATTGGCGTGGGGCGTCCCGGGTGGGGCGGGGGGAGGCCTCGTCAGTAGCGGTCTGTTGTGCGAATAGTCCCAAGGCAGCAGAACGCGCTGAGATGTTGATGGCACCCAGGTGATGTCCAGTAAACTGCCGCACTGGTTTTGTTATCCTACAATGCTGCTCCGAAAATTTGCGTGCGGCGGCCCGGGGGGGGGGGGCGTGGGGGAGGCGGCGTGAACGGGCCTCCCCAGGTGGCGGCCATCCAGCTGAGTTGCGCCCGCTCTTGCGGCTACAGCGTCTCGCTCACCATGTTGTTGAGTTGCTCCCACTCTTGCAGTGCAGCGATAGGCGCCTGCCACATGACTCTTAAAATGGCGGACGGCTCTTCGGTTTTGGGCCTGGTGCGCTGAAATGGCCCTGGGACACCTTGGAACTCGGACGCTTGCCTGCTAGGGCTTGGGCTCCATTCTCGAAAAGCGTTCCCTCAGCCGTGAAGATTCTACAAAAGTCTTGGGGGCCCCCGACTCCCGCAGGCTTCCGGTGGGGAGCGGCTGCCATGATTGTTCGCGGAATGACCACGACGGAGCCACGAGATGGTGGTGCTCTCATGCTGACGCCAGCTTCAGTCTGAATGATCCAGAAACAAGGTGGGGCTTTCATCGTTTGGGAAAAAAAAATGTTCTAAACCAATGAAAAGTGTTATTTTTAGGTCATATGACCAAGCCTTCCATCTTTAGGAAACCAAAAGTAAAATGATCCAATGAAAAGTTTTATAAACAAGTCACATGACCTGTTATGCGGCATAGGGCTACAAAAAGCGTAGAAAATCCGTTGGCACGTGAGGCGGCGTCAGTAGCGGACCGATGTGCGAATAGGCCGAAGGCAGCACACCGCGTCGAGATCCGGATGGCACCGAGGTGGTGTCTAGCAAATTGCCGCACTGGTGTGGCCATCCTACAATGCTGCGCCGAAAGACGGCGTGTCCAGCTGAGTTGCGGTCACTCTTGCGGTATAGTGACTCGAACGCGCCGAGATCCGGATGGCACCGAGGTGGTGTCCAGCAAATTGCCGCACTGGTGTGGCCATCCTACAATGCTGCGCCGAAAGACGGCGTGTCCAGCTGAGTTCCGGTCACTCTTGCGGTACAGTGAGTCGAACGCGCCGAGATCCGGATGGCACCGAGGTTGTGTCCAGCAAGTTGCCGCACTGGTGTGGCCATCCTACAATGCTGTGCCGAAAGTCGGCGTGGGGTGCCCCGTTGGCTTATGAGGTGATGTCAGTAGTGGACCGATGTGTGAATAGGTCGGAACCAGCACAAGGCGCCAAGATCCGATTGGCAAGTCCTGGATGTTGAGTGCCATAGTTGAGAGTTCTGAGCAGTGCTTGTAAGACTATCTGAAGCTTATTTGCACCTGCTGCAGCTTCACTGTTGCCCAAGGTGGTGTCCAGCAAATTGCTGCACTGGTGTGGCCATCCTACAATGCTGCGCCAAAAGACAGCATGTCCAGCTGAGTTCCGGTCACTCTTGCGGTACAGTGACTCGAACGCGCCGAGATCCGGATGGCACCGAGGTGGTGTCCAGCAAGTTGCCGCACTGGTGTGGCCATCCTACAATGCTGCGCCGAAAGTCAGTGTGGGGTGCCCCGTTGGCTTATGAGGTGATGTCAGTAGTGGACCGATGTGTGAATAGGTCGGAACCAGCACAAGGCGCCCTGCACTGTTGAGCTTTTTTCAATGCCTGTTTTTTGTTGTTTCCCCTCCATCAAAAACAAAAAAAAAATATAAAACTGTGCAAAAATACAAAAAAATGTTTAGATAAGCAGTGCTTGTAAGACTGTCTGAAGCTCTTTTGCACCTGCTGCAGCTTCACTATTGCCCTGGTGTGGACAAAGATCGCCCATGACTTAGGCTGATTGAGAGTTTGTAGAAAAATGGCTTCAGATTTTCCACATATTACTCTTCAACATTCTTCCTAAATGTAACAATGTGAGACTCACTAGGAGAACGGCTGTTTATCTTTCCTTTCAAAATGCTGCCAACAATATTTTCTGAATGGAAGACACCATCTTGTAGCATAAAGGGCCGAAAGGGGTTCTGGTCTGGCCGATTGTTGGTGGAGACATTTTGACTATATCTTGGACCTGCCCGGCCTCGCCCAAAATGGCGCCGGTATAAATGGGACTCGTAACTCCTTGCCCGCAAATGGATATCTAGAAAATTTTATTGTAAGTGGCCCTGTCTTATTTTAATTACAAAATGTACGTCCACCGATTCCGCAACTGTTAGACACCTTAGTTCTTGCAACCTAATGGCCCGCTCGTTACGTTCCTCTACAGTGTAAATGTCTCCTCATCATATACGATTTCAGTTTGCTCCGTGGCCGGCCAGGTGGTTATAGGCCCATATTTGTATACTGACATTTTCACAATAAAGGTTTTTAAAACAAAACACGGTAGTAGTATTTACATTGGTAAAGTTTTTACTTTTAGTCACTGTTTTCGAATCAGTAAAAGGCAAGTGAAATAAAGCAGTCCAATTACATGACGGATAAAAGGTATAATATGTAGGAACATAGTAAAGATAAATGGTCAAGGGCAGTTGTGTTTTCCACTCCTGCAACATAAAGTGATCGATAAGAATCTGATAATCAGGCGTATCGGCGACTAAGACAGCAGGCCGAGTCTCTTTTACTCAACGGCTCCGTCATGGAACGAAGAAACGCCCTTTTTCTCGAAAAAGGAATATATTTTACTTGCAGGACAGTTGTAAATTTTCCGGGAAAGTACATTAGCCTGGAATATTATAACATATATGTTTTTAAAAAAATAATGTTCGAAAACAATAAAAAGCGTAATTTTTAGGTCATATGACCAAGCTTTTCATCATTAAAATAACAAAAGTAAAATGAACCAATGAAAAGTTTTATTAACAAGTCACATGACCTGTTATGCTTACGTTACGCGCTGCGCGCCGCGCCCCGGATCACTTCCGGGTGCGCTAACGCGGCGTGTCATATAACGCATTACGCTACAACGTAGGTCAAGAATATAGTCAAAATGTCTCCACCAACCAGCGTTCGGAACACAACCCCTTTCAGCAGTCCAAAAAGTTCTGTTAAATGACAACAGAGGGGACAGGCAACAAGAACCATCAGTCAAAAAGGGGAGGGCAAGTTCTTCTCTTCCGGGTCATGTTGGGGCGCTACCGGAACTGATCGAATTGGTAGTCTACAGTGTTTCTGGATGTTTCAGACTAAAGCTGGCGTCAGCATGAGAGCACTACCATCTCGTAGCTCCGTCGTGGCCATTCCACGAGCAGACATGGCAGCCGCTCCCCACCAGAAGCCTGCGGGAGTCGGGGGCCCCCAAGAGTTTTGTAGAATCTTCACGGCTGAGGGGACGCTTTCGAGCATGGGACCCAAGCCCTATCAGGGAAGCGTCCGAGTTCCAAGGTGTCCCAGGGCCATTTTAGTGGACCAGCCCAAAACCGAAGAGCCGGCCGCCATTTTGAGAGTCCTGTGGCAGCCGCCTATCGCTGCACCGCAAGAGCGGGAACAACTTAACTACATGGTGAGCGAGACGCTGTAGTCGCAAGAGCGGGCGGTAAACAGCTGAATGGCGGAAGAGGCACAGTGTAGCAAAAGCGGGCGGAATGGCAACTAAAACGGTAAAGGAGCGCCCCACTACAGCGTGTCTTCAGGTCAAACGGATTGTGGGACAAAGTCCAGAATAGAAGAGTCATCAAAAGGCAAAAAGTTCCGCCGGACCCCGGGAGCCGGCCGCCTATGTCGGGGGCGATCTCAGGCTACACCAGTGCTATAAGACTTGGGGAGGGGGTCGGAGCCAAGCGTCTTCTCCGAGTCCGTGCCATCACACCGCCCCTCGGGGGCCTCCGTCAAGCGGTTTAGGGAGGTACCATATAACAATGTTTTCAAATGCAGTCAGGTCCACAAACGACCCTCACTTACTTTGAGAATAGTGAAGCTGCAGTAGGTGGAAATAAGCTTCAGACAGTCTTACAAGCACTGCTTTTGTAAACATTTTTTGATTTTTTTGTATTTTTGCACAGTTTTATATTTTTTTTTGTTTTTGATGGAGGGGAAACAACAAAGCACAGGCATTGAAAAAGGCTCAAACTCAGAACTCTGAACTATGGCACCCAACATCCAGGACTTTCCATCCGGATCTTGGCGCCTTGTGCTGCTTCCCACCTATTCACACATCGGTCCACTACTGACATCATCTTATAAACCAACGTTATGTAAATAGTTATTTAATAAAATGTTTTACCCTGTTTCTTTGCTGGTGTGTTGTCTATATTTTTAATATTTGCATAGGGTTTGTCGTTATTTTGGGCGGGGTGGATGACGGAGCCGAGCTGTCTTGCAGCCCTCATGGTGTGGAGCTCAGTTCATCTCACTATTTTCGTATTGCTCATGAAGGGTTGTTTATAATATTTCTATTTTAGCGAGGTCAAAAAGAGATCCAATTAGTGGCCTACTGATTTTGCTCGATTACTTTTATTTTTTTACACGGTTTTTCACGATCTGCAAAGACTAAACAGAGTATTGCGACTTTGTGCTTGTTTGTAAATAGAGAATGAACCAAAGAGAATCAATTGTAAAACAGTAAATGCTTGGATAATAATCAATCAAATGGAGAGACAAGCAGGCAGGACGGATTACAACGGGGGTAAAGGCCTGCGTTAACTACTCTTCACTATCTGCAAAGAGAGAGTACTACTAAGAGAAAAGAGGGGAGGGGGGCAGCGTTCAAAGCACATCAGCGTGCATAAATACGAAAATGTTTTTATCTATCACGTACTTGACATTTTAAAGCTTTTCATATTTGCTATTAAAAAACCAATGAAATTCACAGAAAAAACCATAGGTTATAGTGGATATATAGTTAGGAATTTGCATTTACAAAACCTTGAAAATTCAATGAAAAAACCATTGGTTTTAGGCCATATATAGTTAGGGATTTGCATTTACAAAACCTTATTTTACTCGCATAAAACCATTGAAATTCCATATATAGTTATAAGCGCTAACTATATATCGCGCACCCGCAATCCACTGCTGATGATGTCACATATTACATCATTCATGACATGGTTAGTGACATCACTGATGACATCACTGATGACATCTCAAATGACATCACTGATGACATCACTGAAAACATCTCATTTGACATGACTGATAACATCACTGATGATATCATTCATGTGATAATACCATGAACCTCTTCAGACTCTAATATAACCTTAGATACAATCAGTGTAAACAGACAGTCACAGACTGTCACTCATCCATGGAGTTACTCACACACCTAGTCAGTTATGCCAAAAATCAATCACACCTCCATTTTCTCAACTATACAGTTATACACACCTTACTTATTCAAACATATACTAACACATATTTACTTTACTCTCTTATACAATCTCTGATACATGTTCACAATGATCCATACAGCCACTCACACATTCACTGGCTCTTATGCACAGTTATTTATAGATGTCAACTCTCACATGTACTGTGTTTTACATATGTACTTAATTTGACATGTAGCACTGAGATATCCATTCACTCACTAATACACTCATGCACAGTCAACCGCCCATACAGCTGTTTGCACATGCACTTTTGAATCTATACATATAGTGAATCAACTACTCACACATCTATGTACAGAGTCACACACCTTCCAGCCACCCATACACACACACTCAGTTTCCCATACAAATACTTGGACAACCAATCAACCCATACAGTTACTCATATAGCTACTGATCAACATATGCAGCAGTTTGTAGAACAACAGATATAATGATGCACAAATTAAAACAGTTTAGTCACTAACCCATGCACTCAGTGAGACACATTTAATCACTCACTCAATCAGTCAGTCATGCACCTAGTAAATCCTTCATCCAGACACTTATATATCCACTCATTCTTCAATATGTAAAACATATTTTAACTTTACAGAAACATACAGTCACTGGATGTTGTAATCAGTGATGTCATCAGTGATGTCATTTGAGATGTCATCAGTGATGTCATCAGTGATGTCACTAACCATGTCATGAATGATGTAATATGTGACATCATCAGCAGTGGATTGCGGGTGCGCGATATATAGTTAGCGCTTATAACTATATATGGAATTTCAATGGTTTTATGCGAGTAAAATAAGGTTTTGTAAATGCAAATCCCTAACTATATATGGCCTAACTATATATGGCCTAAAACCAATGTTTTTTTCATTGAATATATATATATATATATTGAATATATATATATATATATATATTCAATGAAAAAACCATTGGTTTTAGGCCATATATAGTTAGGGATTTGCATTTACAAAACCTTATTTTACTCGCATAAAACCATTGAAATTCCATATATAGTTATAAGCGCTAACTATATATCGCGCACCCGCAATCCACTGCTGATGATGTCACATATTACATCATTCATGACATGGTTAGTGACATCACTGATGACATCACTGATGACATCTCAAATGACATCACTGATGACATCACTGAGGACATCATCCAGTGACTGTGTGTTTCTGTAAAGTTTAAATATGTTTTACATATTGAAGAATGAGTAGATGTAGAAGTGTCTGGATGAAGGATTTAGTAGGGGCGTGACTGACTGTATGAGTGAGTGATCAAATGTGTCTCACTAAGTGCATGGGTTAGTGACTAAACTGTCTTAATTTGTGCATCATTATGTCTGTTGTTCTGTAAACTGCTGCATGTGTTGATCAGTAGCTATATGAGTAACTGTATGGGTTATTCATTGGTTGTCCAAGTATTTGTATGGGAAACTGAGTGTGTGTGTATGGGTGGCTGGGAGGTGTGTGACTGTACATAGATGTGTGAGTAGATGATTCACTATATGTATGGATTCAAAAGTGTATGTGGAAACAGCTGTATGGGCGGTTGACTGTGCATGAGTGTATTAGTGAGTGAATGGATATCTCAGTGCTACATGTCAAATTAAGTACATATGTAAAACACAGTACATGTGAGAGTTGACATCTATAAATAACTGTGCATAAGAGCCAGTGAATGTGTGAGTGGCTGTATGGATCATTGTGAACATGTATCAGAGATTGTATAAGAGAGTAAAGTAAATATGTGTTAGTATATGTTTGAATAAGTAAGGTGTGTATAACTGTATAGTTGAGAAAATGGAGGTGTGATTGATTTTTGGCATAACTGACTAGGTGTGTGAGTAACTCCATGGATGAGTGACAGTCTGTGACTGTCTGTTTACACTGATTGTATCTAAGGTTATATTAGAGTCTGAAGAGGTTCATGGTATTATCACATGAATGATATCATCAGTGATGTTATCAGTCATGTCAAATGAGATGTTTTCAGTGATGTCATCAGTGATGTCATTTGAGATGTCATCAGTGATGTCATCAGTGATGTCACTAACCATGTCATGAATGATGTAATATGTAACATCATCAGCAGTGGATTGCGGGTGCGCGATATATAGTTAGCGCTTATAACTATATATGGAATTTCAATGGTTTTATGCGAGTAAAATAAGGTTTTGTAAATGCAAATCCCTAACTATATATGGCCTAAAACCAATGGTTTTTTCATTGAATTTTCAAGGTTTTGTAAATGCAAATTCCTTACTATATATCCACTATAACCTATGGTTTTTTCTGTGAATTTCATTGGTTTTTTAATAGCAAATATGAAAAGCTTTAAAATGTCAAGTACGTGATAGATAAAAACATTTTCGTATTTATGCACGCTGATGTGCTTTGAACGCTGCCCCCCCCCTCCCCTCTTTTCTCTTAGTAGTACTCTCTCTTTGCAGATAGTGAACGGTAGTTAACGCAGGCCTTTGCCCCCGTTGTAATCCGTCGTGCCTGCTTGTCTCTCCATTTGATTGATTGTTATCCAAGCATTTACTGTTTTAGAATTGGTTCTCTTTGGATCATTCTCTATTTACAAACAAGCACAAAGTCGCAATACTCTGTTTAGTCTTTGCAGATAGTGAAAAATCGTGTAAAAAAATAAAAGTAATCGAGCAAAATCAGTAGGCCACTAATTGGATCTCTTTTTGACCTCGCTAAAATAGAAATATTAGGAACAACCCTTCATGAGAAATACGAAAATAGTGAGATGAACTGAGCTCCACACCATGAGGGCTGCAAGACAGCTCGACTCCGTCACCCACCCCGCCCAAAATAACGACAAACCCTATGCAAATATTAAAAATATAGACAACACACCAGCAAAGAAACAGGGTAAAACATTTTATTAAATAACTATTTACATAACTATTTTATACTTTTTATTGCCTGATCCGGCTAGCTCAATCGATCGAGCATGAAACTCATGCACTCTGATAGCAAGCGTTGCTACTGATGCTATGCAGACCAAAACTGGTTTTCAGTTTGTACATTTTTCTAGATTTTTCAATCCAAGGTTGGTTGACTTTGTAGAACGATGGCTTCAGATTTTCAACATACGGTGTGGTGGCGCGGACTGGGAGGGGGCGCTTCGCTCCTGCCCCCTCCCCAAGTAAGTTTTTCATACGTGAAAGTACGTTAATGGTTTTGGTCCCTGAGTTGCTTCAATGTCACTGCCATTCTCAAATGGCATAAGTTCTGGATGTTGGGTGCCATAGTTAAGAGTTCTGAGCAGTGCTTGTAACACTGTCTGAAGCTTATTTCCACCTACTGCAGCTTCACTATTCTCAAAGTAAGTGAGTGTCGTTTGTGGACCTGACTGCATTAGAAAACAATGTGATATGTTACCTTCCTAAACAGCTTGACAGAGGCCCCTGAGGGGCGGTGTGATGGCCATGGACTCGGAGAAGACGCTTGGCTCCGACACCCTCCCCAAGTCTTATAGCACTGGTGTAGCCTGAGATCGCCCCCGACATAAGCGGCCGGCTCCCGGGGTCCGGCGGAACTTTTTGCCTTTTGATGACTCTTCAATTCTGGACCTTGTCCCACAATCCGTTTGACCTGAAGACACGCTGTAGTGGGGCGCCCCTTTACCGTTTCAGTTGCCATTCCGCCCGCTTTTGCTACACTGTGCCTCTTCCGCCATTCTGCTGTTTACCGCCCGCTCTTGCGACTACAGCGTCTCGCTCATCATGTAGTTGAGTTGCTCCCGCTCTTGTGGTGCAGCGATAGGCGGCTGCCACAGGACTCTCAAAATGGCGGCCGGCTCTTCGGTTTTGGGCCTGGTCCACTAAAATGGCCCTGGGACACCTTTGAACTCGGACGCTTCCCTGATAGGGCTTGGGCTCCATTCTCGAAAAGCGTCCCCTCAGCCGTGAAGATTCTACAAAAGTCTTGGGGGCCTCCGACTCCAGCAGGCTTCTGGTGGGGTGCGGCTGCCATGATTGCTCGTGGAATGGCCACGACGGAGCTACGAGATGGTAGTGCTCTCATGCTGACGCCAGCTTTAGTCTGAAACATCCAGAAACACTTTAGACTACCAATTCGATCAGTTCCGGTAGCGCCCCAACATGACCCGGAAGAGAAGAACTTGCCCTCCCCTCTTTGACTGATGGTTCTTCTTGCCTGTCCCCTCTGTTGTCATTTAACAGAACTTTTTGGACTGCTGAAAGGGGTTGTGTTCCGAACGCTGGTTGGTGGAGACATTTTGACTATATTCTTGACCTACATTGTCGCGTAATGCGTTATATGACACGCCGCGTTAGCGCACCCGGAAGTGATCCGAGGCGCGGCGCGCAGCGCGTAACGTAAGCATAACAGGTCATGTGACTTGTTAATAAAACTTTTCATTGGTTCATTTTGCTTTTGTTATTTTAATGATGAAAAGCTTGGTCATATGACCTAAAAATTACGCTTTTTATTGTTTTCGAACATTAATTTTTTAAAAACATATATGTTATAATATTCCAGGCTAATGTACTTTCCCGGAAAATTTACAACTGTCCTGCAAGTAAAATATATTCCTTTTTCGAGAAAAAGGGCGTTTCTTCGTTCCATGACGGAGCCGTTGAGTAAAAGAGACTCGGCCTGCTGTCTTAGTCGCCGATACGCCTGATTATCAGATTCTTATCGATCACTTTATGTTGCAGAAATGAAAAACACAACTGCCCTTGACCATTTATCTTTACTGCGTTCCTACATATTATACCTTTTATCCGTCATGTAATTGGACTGCTTTATTTCACTTGCCTTTTACTGATTCGAAAACAGTGACTAAAAGTAAAAACTTTACCAATGTAAATACTACTACCGTGTTTTGTTTTAAAAACCTTTATTGTGAAAATGTCAGTATACAAATACGGGCCTATAACCACGTGGGCCGGCCACGGAGCAAACTGAAATCGTATATGATGAGGAGACATTTACACTGTAGAGGAACGTAACGAGCGGGCCATTAGGTTGCAAGAACAAAGGTGTCTAACAGTTGCGGAATCGGTGGACGTACATTTTGTAATTAAAATACGACAGGGCCACTTACAATAACATTTTCTAGATATACATTTGCGGGCAAGGAGTTACGAGTCCCATTTATACCGGCGCCATTTTGTGCGAGGCCGGGCAGGTCCAAGATATAGTCAAAATGTCTCCACCAACCATCGGCCAGACCAGAACCCCTTTCGGCCCTTTATGCTACAAGATGGTGTCTTCCATTCAGAAAATATTGTTGGCAGCATTTTGAAAGGAAACAGAAACAGCCGTTCTCCTAGTGAGTTTCACATTGTTACATTTAGGAAGAATGTTGAAGAGTAGTATGTGGAAAATCTGAAGCCATTTTTCTACAAACTCTCAATCAGACTTGGATAGAAAAAAAAATCCTGAAGAATGTACAAACTGAAAACCAATTTTTGTCTGTATAGCATCAACAGCAACGCTTGAGTCAGCTTTGTGTCAAGCCGCCATTTTCATTCAATCAATAGCGTCCCCCTGCACACATTCAGGGACCTGGTCGTGTCTTCAGATGAAACGGATTGTAGGAAAAGAAGCAGAAAGGAAAAGGAAAAAAGTTCCGCCGGACCTCGGGAGCCGGCCGCCTATGTCATGTGCGACCTTTGGCCACACCAGGGCAATAGTGAAGCTGCAGCAGGTGCACATAAGCTTCAGACAGTCTTACAAGCACTGCTCAGAAATCTCAACCGAGGCACTCAACATCCAGGACTTGCCATTCGGATCTTGGCGCCTTGTGCTGGTTCCGACCTATTCACACATCGGTCCACTACTGACATCACCTCATAAGCCAACGGGGCACCCCACGCCGGCTTTCGGCGCAGCATTGTAGGATGGCCACACCAGTGCGGCAACTTGCTGGACACCACCTCGGTGCCATCCGGATCTCGGCGCGTTCGAGTCACTGTGCCGGAAGAGTGACCGGAACTCAGCTGAACACGCCGTCTTTCGGCGCAGCATTGTAGGATGGCCACACCAGTGCGGCAATTTGCTGGACACCACCTCGGTGCCATCCAGATCTCGGCGCGTTCGAGTCACTGTACCGCAAGAGTGACCGCAACTCAGCTGGACACGCCGTCTTTCGGCGCAGCATTGTAGGATGGCCACACCAGTGCGGCAATTTGCTGGACACCACCTCGGTGCCATCCGGATCTCGGCGCGTTCGAGTCACTGTACCGCAAGAGTGACCGCAACTCAGCTGGACACGCCGTCTTTCGGCGCAGCATTGTAGGATAGCCACACCAGTGCAGCAACTTGCTGGACACTAACTCGGTGCCATCCGGATCTCGGCGCGTTGTGCTGCCTTCGGCCTATTCACACATCGGTCCGCTACTGACGCCGCCTCACGTGCCAACGGATTTTCTACGCTTTTTGTAGCCCTATGCCGCATAACAGGTCATGTGACTTGTTTATAAAACTTTTCATTGGATCATTTTACTTTTGGTTTCCTAAAGATGGAAGGCTTGGTCACATGACCTAAAAATAACACTTTTCATTGGTTTAGAACATTTTTTTTTCCCAAACGATGAAAGCCCCACCTTGTTTCTGGATCATTCAGACTGAAGCTGGCGTCAGCATGAGAGCACCACCATCTCGTGGCTCCGTCGTGGTCATTCCGCGAGCAATCATGGCAGCCGCTCCCCACCGGAAGCCTGCGGGAGTCGGGGGCCCCCAAGACTTTTGTAGAATCTTCACGGCTGAGGGGACGCTTTTCGAGAATGGAGCCCAAGCCCTAGCAGGCAAGCGTCCGAGTTCCAAGGTGTCCCAGGGCCATTTCAGTGGACCAGGCCCAAAACCGAAGAGCCGTCTGCCATTTTAAGAGTCATGTGGCAGGCGCCTATCGCTGCACTGCAAGAGTGGGAGCAACTCAACAACATGGTGAGCGAGACGCTGTAGCCGCAAGAGCGGGCGCAACTCAGCTGGATGGCCGCCACCTGGGGAGGCCTGTTCACGCCGCCTCCCCCACGCCCCCCCCCCCCCCGGGCCGCCGCACGCAAATTTTCGGAGCAGCATTTTAGGATACCAAAACCAGTGTGGCAGTTTACTGGACATCACCTGGGTGCCATCAACATCTCAGCGCGTTCTGCTGCCTTGGGACTATTCGCACAACAGACCGCTACTGACGAGGCCTCCCCCCGCCCCACCCGGGACGCCCCACGCCAATTTTCGGAGCAGCATTGTAGGATCCCAAAACCAGTGCGGCACCCAGGCGACATCACCTGGGTGCCGTCCAGAATTCTGCACGTTGTGCTGCCTTGGGGCTATTCGCACAAAAGACAGCTTCTGACCATTGTTGCTTTTTTGGGTGAAAAATGTTTAAATGTTTTTACAGTTTTTGTTCCGTTCATTATAGTTAAATGTTAATAAAGTTTTAAAATCTAACTTTGTTGGAGTGCTATATATCTTTAAAAAATCGAGTGAATGGGGCCTTGAATCGGGTTATTGTCATGTGTGGGCTTTGCAAGTGTACTGCTACAAGATCGGACATTTCAAACTCAAATGCACGTTCTTTTTCTTACCTTTCCGAAGCATGGAGCGCAATAGCAGGCAGAGAAAGGGTGATGCACGTGTTGAACACTGCCTGGCCTGGCAAGTTGGTGGCAGTGCCCCCCCGCCCGCTCCTGAAAGAGGGCACACACACACCGCCGCCCCGAGTACTTCACAAATCTTTAAAAGACCATGCGCTTGTTCATGAGGCTTAAATGGTTTATCACCCCTTCTAGAACCCCTGCATCGACCCTCTGACGTTTCCTGGAAGAATTAGCACGTAACACAATACCAAGCCCTGTCAGCTGAAACCCCCGAGAAATCATGGGGCATATTATCAAGGGGGATTATTTCCGCTTTTTGGTCTTTAAAAGCCAAAAAAAAAAGAGATAAAATTATCTCCCTATTACCAAGCTGTCGCTAACACCAGTTAGTGACAGCTAAAAGGTGATAGCGACCATCTTGGGCCCCGCTTTGCATATCAGTGATATTTATCACTAATGACATGCAAAGTGGGCGTGCCAAGATTTTAGCGACTGGAAACAGTCCCTAACCATCGCTATCTCCTATTACCAACTTTTGGAGATATTCGCGCTAAGCGCGAATATCTCCAAAACCTAACACCTGCCCTGAGAAGTTTTAGCCATGTTATCCAATGGGAAGTGGATAACATGGCTAAGAGCATTTGCTCGATAATGCATGAATATCGCTGACTTTTCAACGATATTCATGCATTGCGGCCGTTTTTTATCGCATTTGCGATAAACCTTGCTAATAGCGAGGTTTATGTGCGATAAAATTCGCCGATGTGCGGCGATAATTTTTGTCTCTAAACAAGTTAGAGACAAAAATTATCGCTAGTTGTTGGTAATATGCCCCCGGGTTTTGGCTTGCAGGAATCGGGAGGCGGGAGACTAGCACTGAAATCAGTAGTCTCACGCCTGAATCGGGAGGGTTGGCATGTCTGGATACTCTACAGCTGGGGCCATAAACTACATCCGCAGGGCTAGGTGATAGCCTAGGTCCGGCCTGGACAATCGGACACAGAGGAAGAGGAGTGTCAGAGGGTGCGGTAGTGAATAGGGTGAAAGGGAGGTGTCGGGCGGGCACAGGGTGTGATTCTCAGAGAAGAGCAGCGCAGATGGGGGGAAGTATATGGCCCATGCATGAGAGAAACAGCGGGGGTGACCAGTGCGTGGGGGAGATGCTTGCGAGGGTGGGGAGCCATGCTGAGGATCGGCGGCGTGCAGAGAGTGGCCCTGGTCAAGGCATCTAAAATGGCTGCCGTGCACGACAAAATTGTGGCATTGGACAAAAACGCAAGATGGCGCAGACAATGTTTATCAATAAGGATTCATTTATAACAAAATATTTACTCGCAGTGACAAAATGGTGGTCAACACTTCCTGATTTCCATCGAATCGAACGTTAACAAACGTCACGCAGCAAAAAAAAAAAAAAAAAAGCTCACGCACAGAGCAGTTTTTAGCCATGTTATCCAATGGAAGGTGGATAACATGGCTAAGAGCATTTGCTGGATAATGCATGAATATCGCTGACTTTTCAGCGATATTCATGCATTGTGGCCGATGTGTGGCGATAATTTTTGTCTCTAAACAATTAAAACGAAGCACAAAATGGCGAATTCCCGTTTCGCCACCAGTTTGCGGCCCAGTTCGCGGCCCGTGAAGCGCTTCTACCGTGAAAAATCATTTTTTTTTTATTTTCCCCACGGGACCCTTTAATAACCCCAACAACATTCCTAGGGGGTCAAGAGGGGTATACCTTGCCCCCTTTCAATAAATTCCCCCTTCGTTTTTCACCTCTTCTTCTCTCTCGATCCTACCGAGAGATAAGATGGCGGCCGCTCCGGACTGTTTAGAATGTTGACAGACACCGGAGAGCCAATCAGCTTTCTGTTATCCAATGGAAGGTGGATAACATGGCTAAGAGCATTTGCTGGATAATGCATGAATATCGCTGACTTTTCAGCGATATTCATGCGTTGTGGCCAATGTGCGGCGATAATTTTTGTCTCTAAACAATTAAAACGAAGCACAAAATGGCGAATTCCCGTTTCGCTACCAGTTTGCGGCCCAGTTCGCGGCCCGTGAAGCGCTTCTACCGTGAAAAATCATTTTTTTTTTATTTTCCCCACGGGACCCTTTAATAACCCCAACAACAATCCTAGGGGGTCAAGAGGGGTATACCTTGCCCCCTTTCATTAAATTCCCCCTTCGTTTTTCACCTCTTCTTCTCTCTCGATCCTACCGAGAGATAAGATGGCGGCCGCTCCAGACTGTTTAGAATGTTGACAGACACCGGAGAGCCAATGAGCTTTCTGCGCGCAAAGTTCCGTTTCGCGAAAAGTAAGCGGACCGGATCGCTGCCCGGAGCGCTGTTACAGATATATATCTTGTTTTGAACGTTAATTTCTCAAAAACTACTGGAGCACATATATTGAGACCTAGCAAAGGCACATCGGGCTAACAGTCCCTACAATTTTGCCAAGTTTCGTGCAAATCCATTCAGCCGTTCGAGCTAAAAGTGAGTCCAACCGCCCTATGGAAAAATGAATGGGAAAAACGCGTTTTGGGACCCCCCTTTTTTCTCGGCCCCCCCTTGACGAAACCCCACCAAATTTTCAGGGGCTGCTCAGAAACAAAATGTGCCATTTTCCTGAAAATTTCAGCCGATTCCGTCCACAAACGCCAAAGTTATTAGACATAGAATTTTCAAAAATCCCATAGGGAATAAATCCTAACTATATATACCTACTGGCGATAGCCAGTAGGTAATATATATATATATATATATATATATATATATATATATATATATATATATATATATATATATATATGCAGATCCATTCCTCCAAAACGAAGAAAATGAGGTCACAAGCGGGGAAACTGATGGAGACACCTTTATTTCAGCATAATGGAACCCCTCGTTGGCGAATGCATTTCGGCGTCTGTATCGCCTTCCTCAGCGCCAGGGGTATGGTCAGGGCTCAGGTGTCTGTTGCAATTCAAATATCCTGCCTGACCCTGTGACTGGATAGCAGGCTCCACCCCCCAGGTAAGTGTCAATCACTTTCTTACATGCTGGCTGCCTGTGAAACAATGCCTGCAAGTCCCAGAATTCAGTGTTTCTGGCTGGTTGGATGTGGTGGGGGTGGGTCGAGTGTCAGCAAGATTGAGAGTCCCCAAGTGAAGATATGCATCCTGCCGCTTTCAAGCTGTCTCCTCGCGTCCCCTGACCGCAGCAACCCTCAAGCCTCCGGGTTCATTTTCTGCGGGGACTCGGTGGAAAATCCTCCTTGCCCAAAGAGAAATCGGATGATTTCTACACCGCTGTCATTTCTCCCGAGCCTGCTGGTGAGCCTTGGCAATTCCAATAACTTGGAGGCAAACAATCCGTCGAGACGGGAACCAGGGTGTACCAAGGCCAGCTTAATGCTGCGGGGACCTCATAAGCGCGTCTCTGGCAACCGCGCTACAATATGCAGATCCATTCCTCCAAAACGAAGAAAATGAGATCACAAGCGGGGAAACTGATGGAGACACCTTTATTTCAGCATAATGGAATCCCTCGTTGTTGGCTAATGCATTTCGGCATCTGTATCGCCTTCCTCAGCGCCAGGGGTATGGTCAGGGCTCAGGTGTCTGTTGCAATTCAAATATCCTGCCTGATCCTGTGACTGGATAGCAGGCTCCACCCACCAGGTAAGTGTCAATCACTTTCTTACATGCTGGCTGCCTGTGAAACAATGCCTGCAAGTCCCAGAATTCAGTGTTTCTGGCTGGTTGGATGTGGTGGGGGTGGGTCGAGTGTCAGCAAGATTGAGAGTCCCCAAGTGAAGATATGCATCCTGCCGCTTTCAAGCTGTCTCCTCGCGTCCCCTGACCGCAGCAACCCTCAAGCCTCCGGGTTAATTTTCTGCGGGGACTCGGTGGAAAATCCTCCTTGCCCAAAGAGACATCGGATGATTTCTACACCGCTGTCATTTCTCCCGAGCCTGCTGGTGAGCCTTGGCAATTCCAATAACTTGGAGGCAAACAATCCGTAGAGACGGGAACCAGGGTGTATATATATATCCCTTATCAATACATATGATATAGAGCGTACGATATATGCTTTATAGATATAAAGTACAATACAAATCCAACACTAAATTATGTAAATAGAGAATAGTTTTATCTTACATAAAAATGACAAAAATCCATTGTTGGGAACTGGTAATATGATTTTTGAAACAATGAATACAAACATTTTCTTTCTAGTGCCTAAAAATGAAAGGCACTTACAGGAGTTGTATGGTCACACTGGACTAGGAACAAGTAAATGTTTTTAGGCTGACCATGATGGAACGCGGGTTGGATACGTCAATTGTTTGGGGTCAGTCAAGATTTTACCTTCTCATTTAGTCCCTTTCTGGAGCTTTTATTCTTGATGTTGAGTGATCGGCGTTGTCAATCCATATTTCTGCTTGAAAATGGAGGTCTGGTGTAGTGCGATTCCTCATGGAATCATGGAGATCTTTGCCTTCACTGTTGACTGTAGGAAAGCGCCTTTATTTGCAGGGTTATGTCCCCCTTTTTGCCTGAAACCTGATGCACTTTGACTTGATGTGCCTTGAGTCCCTGCCAATCCGGTTCCTTGGGCCTCTGTTCTTTCCCTGAACTGTATCTAATTGGCACATCTGTGGCCATAGATAAGCCCCTTGTAAAAGGTACCATTGGCACCACCACAGGCACCCTGGCCAGGGAAGGTCCCTAAGTGCTGCAACACCTATTGTGCCACCCTTACAGACACTGTACTTTAACACCCACACACTGCCAATGCAGGCTGCATGTTTAGGTGCAAAGAAAAGCAAAGAGTCAACATGACACACACATCTGCGTGCCATGCATGCAACCCACTGCTCTGGCCTAGGTATATCACCCCTCTAGCAGGGTGCATTAGACCACAGGTGAGAGCACAGTCGCATGAGCTCTGTACCCCTACAGTGTCTAAGACCATTCATAGACATTGTAAGTGCAGTAAATTAATTACGAGTATATGATCTGGGAGTTGGTCACTACAAACACCACATCTCCATAATGGCTTTAATGGAACCTGGGATGTTTGGTAGAAAAATTATTCGCACAAGAAACCCACATTGATGACAGTGTGGGATTTAATGTAAATCACACTAAGAGGGCATCTTAGAGATGGCCCATGAAAAATGACCAGCCCTGATATGGTTCTTCATTCTGGGTCCAGAAACATAGCCCATCCTGGGCAGTGTTGTCATGCCTCCTCCCCCAAGATGGTACAAAAGGGGGTGGTGATGGACGGAGCATCTGAACCAATCAAACACTCACACCCAGTCACCAGATCTGGGTTTAATCCTACCTTTTCCTACCCCAGCAACTGACTCACACTGGTACTGACCCCCACTCTGGGCTAGAGAATCGGCTGGAAAACCAAGTTAGAAAGAGAGGTGTGCCCACCTCTGCCAACCCCACCCGTCATGTGGGGGAGACAAGGTGAAGCACACATCACAGTATCCTCCATCTTGAAAAAGAGGGGACACCGACAATAAGAGAGAGGCTCAGTCATGCCTCCCACTGGAAGGTGACATAATAGGTGGTGTACTCACCCCAAGAAAGAGTCCCATTGGTCCCAAACTGCACACCCCTGTAACGCCTCAAAATGTAGTATTTAGGGGTGAACATGAACCTTGCCTCCTCAGATGCGAGAAGAAGTAAGAATAAGGACTAAAGAGCCATGCTGATGAAGGAAGAAAAGGACAACAACTGCTTTTGCCTCAACCCTACCGGCCTGTCCCAACTTCGACTCTGTCTCCCGTGAGCACTGGATTTGCTCAAAACCCAGACTCCAACACAGATCCCTTATACAGCAGGTTTCACGGTTCTGTAGCACTCGGTACCCGACACACAAATCAGAGTGGCCCAATACCAGGAGGAGGTCTCCCCAGGGATCCTGACCTGGGATCCAGTGATCTGTGACCTGCCTCGTTCTTCAAACCAGTGCCTGCAGCCTCAACATGAGGGGTAAACCTGACAACCTTCGGAGTTGGTAAGAAAACTCGATGCCTAAAGACACCCCTGTACCCAATGCCCCATAGCTTTGGGTAAAAAATTGATACTTGTATAGCGCACTACTCAACCGCAAGGGTCTCAAGGCGCTTGTACGAATACCGCTGTGGAACCCATCATGGCTTTCCCTGTGAGGCGTCCACTCCTGGGCACCCTCAAGGTGGAGGCCAGGCATCCTTAGCATTGTGGGGGCCATTGTGGAGATTAAGCAAGCTATTTCCCAGAGTTGCAGAGTGGGATTCCATGATTGGAATAGGCACCGAGGCGAGAATTATCATGTCCATGGAATTTTTGAGCCCAAGACCCACCGAGGCGGGGAATTGAACCCTGGTCCCGGGCTAGACCTCTGCATCAGTGTCTGCCGCTCTAATCACTGAGCTAAACTTCTCCACTGTCCCAACTGGCAGTTCCCAGGCATCCCCTTAGAACCCAACGTACCCTTCCTGCGAGTGGTAACCCTCCTTCACCAAGCCTGCAGCATCTCTTTTGAACCAGAGATCTCCTTTGAAATCCAAAGGGCTCCCGACGTCTCCTTGGCACTTTACATTTGGCCACCTCCTTGCCACTGGTTGTGCAGCTCCTGTGCTGATGTTTGGCCCCTGCAGTGCTGATCCTAACCCCAGGTCCTTTGCTCCCACAACCGAGTGGCCTGCTCATAAGCAGCCCCTAAAAAATGTCCCCCAGCCATTTTGGTTAACATTGGGCATCTGCACTCTGCACCCGACCATTCTAGTGCTGCTGCTGGTGCAACTAGAGTGCCTCTTAGAACCTTGGGGAACCTTGTTTCTAACACCAAACAAGTATTCCAGAGGTTGTTTACAAACCTGCAAACGGATAACCTTCTTTTCTCCCATAGGAACCCATGATATGGTTATCCTCCCAAAAATATTGACCTGTTTTGTATGGAATAACGGAAATTGTGCTTTAAGAAGTAAATTGTCTTACTTACCTGTATTTTATAGGAACCACGGTGTGATATCTAGTCATATGAGACTGAATAGTTGATGTAACGTTAAAGTAATCCAAAAGTAATCAAAAGTAATTTCAATGTTTTTTGAACAGTTTAAAAGCCAATACAAACCTGTAACAATACCAATTCAATCTACAGTTGCATATTCTTGTGAAGGTTTGCATTTGTCAGGATATTTTACCTATCTGTGCAAAGTCCTGCTTGGTTCAAGAAATAAAATGTACGTATACTTTTTTATACTTTTCCTAATTGATCTGCAATCTGTGTGCCATCATCTCTTGTCTGAGTAAATACAATAAATGCTTTACACACCCTCTGATAATTCTAACTGCTCGAACAAACTACCACAAAGAGACTCAGTGGACTCTGTGCAGACTACACCTTACTTCGGTATAGCAAATACAGAGCGTGTAGTTCGAGTCACCTGCTTGACTCTCATCACCAAGGTCAGTATTCTTATGGAGCTTTTTCCAAAAAGTAGTCAAAATGTCCCAAACTTTCAGAACTTCTTCTGAAAGGCCTTTTGATGGTCTTGAAGGGTCCACAACTCCAGTCAATGGAACAGAAGCTCTGCTTTGCTTCTTGGGGTTTGGGGGTCTACAATTCCCGTAATGCACAAGGTCAATTCAAATAAAGTCCAGGTGAGCTGGTCAGCTGGTTTTGTCCTGTGGCAGCTGATGCATGTGACTTCTTTCAGCACTTGTCTTTCAGGTGCTGATCAGAAAGTCCACTCCTTGAACTTTTAAGACAAACAAAGTCCTTTTTTGTAAAGCCTTGAGAGTGCAGCAGGTGCAGTCCTTCTGAGTGCAGTCATCTCTTTGTGTAGTCAATAGGTTTCGCAGGACAATCCTGTTCTCTAGAAGGTGCCAACCAGGGATCTGGGGTGCAGGGCAGATCTCCCATATTTATTCCATATTCTGGCCTGGTAAGAGGGGGGCACGCCCAAACAATGTGGTTCAAGTTACCACCCTCTGTTGTGACCACTTCCAGGGATGTTTGGCATTTTTGTGTCGCAAAATGCACATTTCCAAAAAAATCAGAAAGAAAATCTCCCTTGGAATTCAGGTCTGATTAAACCAACCCACAGATGTGGATCATTGTTTTGTAAGCTCCCCTTCCAGCTTTTCTCCTAATTGAATTAGAGGTGCTACCATCTGGCTAGTGCTGTATGTGGCGGGGGTAGGCCTGGTTCCTGTGCAATCTGTGCTTTTCCCTTTGAAAACCAGTTTAGCTACCCAGCCCCCTTCCTGTCCTGGCATCTGCAGGCAGAATCTCCTCCCACCAAATATCTATATTGTATCAGTCCAAGGCCTTTTCGCACATAATCATTCAGCAGCTTGGATCATGCTGCCCAAAGCTGGTCAATCAGAGGAGGCTGCTACAGGTCTGCTTCAGATAACTTCAGGAAAACATGTTTTAAAACTACTTTCCTGCAATAGTTATAATAAGTCCGTCTTGGCAAGTTGTTGGATTTCTTATCAATCAATCAATCAATCAATCAATCAGGGGTTTATAAAGCTTGCTACTCACCCAGGAGTGTCTCAAGGCGCTGTGGGGGCCGATTTGGATCAATCGAAGAGCCAGGTCTTGTGGACCTTCCTGAACCTGTGCAGGGTTGGGGAGCAGCTGATGTTCACAGGGAGATTGTTCCAGGTCTTGCCCACGATGTAGAAGAAGGCTCACCCACCAGTTTGAAGAATCCCACGAAGAAGGACATGAGGTAAGCAGGAATGTGATTAAATGATATACGTTTAATGAGCAAGTACAGATCACATCTATGGGAGCCTGCGCCAACCGCCGCACTGGAGTACTCGGAACACTCTACACACCGAGTGTTCCGAGTTCCAGGTGCTAGCAGCTGCCACGAGCCCACACGAGGATACCACACATCCTCCTCCCTTAAAATGAACAGACATGTAAAGAAACAAAAAAAAAACTATCACAGATACATTACATGAATCACTACAACCAATATAGAAACACAGCTGAAACATCAAAAATGTGATAATAACACTAATTTGGCAATACAAATTACTTTCCCACTTTGTAGTCCTTGAACCATGAGGGAGGCTTCCTTAGCCGAGGGTTTGACCTGTTGCCAGGAGAAACTGGAGGAGGAACAAGAGAACCGATACGCACAGGTACAGAAGTGGAGAACCGCCCACCCTGAAGAACAGGAACGCCATCAACTTTATTGTGAACGCCACCAACCTTACTGTGAGAAACACCGGCCCTATGTTCCCAAAAAGAACAAGATTCATCACCCAACCTAGGAACCTTAACAATCTTGAAAAGACTCCAAACATTTCCATCTGTCAATTCCACTACCTGTCTACCTACTCTAACTACAAGCATAGGATCAGAAAAATGTGACTCACCAGATCTAATGAAACCAGACTTCTTCACGTGAACCCAATCACCAACACTACACGGAATACCAACAGAAGCACTGACTAAGCTAGAACCAGGTTTCTTACACTTGCCATTAATAAGATCTCTCATCCACAGTTGGCTCATGTTACAAACACCCTTCCTGCCACGCATCTTTTCAAAAGGAGATAAATCACCCTCAAATCTGGGAGTATTTCTATAACTCCATAAAAGTTTCCTAACAGCATCATAACAATTTTCACCATTACACAAAGCCAGTTGTAAACCTTCCTTAAGAACTCAGATCCACCTTTCTACCATGCCATTACCTTGAGGATAATACACTGATGAACGTTTGTGAATTATCCCGTGGTTGCTGCAGAATAACGTCATCTCGCCAGACGTAAACTGCGTACCGTTATCAGACAAAATGGAAGCTGGAAAACTTTCTTTCTCAAAAACACAATTTAAAAATTCAATGATGACTCTAGAAGAAACATGGGACGCTGATAAATTTGCTCACCTGCCGTGAGGGGAACGGCTGCTGCTTCTTGTCGCCCCACCAGCGCGAGGGAGACGCCGTGAGGGGAACGGCTGTCGCGCCCACTCTGCAACCTTGACCACAGCCACCGGGGGGCTCAGAAACTACACCTCCCAGGTGCCCCGGCGGCAGAATCACGTCCCTGACGCCACCTCTGCGCCCGGAGGCGCCACAAAAGAGAGGAGCGCCGAGCGCTCTGTGGGACGCTGATAACTTTGCTCACCTGCCATGAGGGGAATGGATGCTGCTTCTTGTCGCCCCACCAGCGCAAGGGAGGCGCCGTGAGGGGAACGGCTGTTGCGCCCATGCTGCAACCTTGACCACAGCCACCTGGGGGCCCAGAAACTACACCTCCCAGGTGCC
Organism: Lissotriton vulgaris; assembly: GCF_964263255.1. Lineage (NCBI taxonomy): Eukaryota > Metazoa > Chordata > Amphibia > Caudata > Salamandridae > Lissotriton > Lissotriton vulgaris. The sequence goes on from NC_141689.1 coordinate 58,002,362, forward strand.
CCGGCGGCGGAATCATGTCCCTGACGCCACCTCTGTGCCCGGAGGCGCCACAAAAGAGAGGAGCGCCGAGCGCTCTGTGGGACGCTGATAACTTTGCTCACCTGCCGTGAGGGGAACGGCTGCTGCTTCTTGTCGCCCCACTAGCACGAGGGAGATGACGTGAGGGGAACGGCTGTCGCGCCCATGCTGCAACCCTGACCACAGCCACCGGGGGGGGCCAGAAACTACACCTCCCAGCTGTCCCGGCGGCGGAATCACGTCCCTGACGCCACCCCTTCGCCCGGAGGCGCCACAAAAGAGAGGAACGCCTCTCGCCCCGCGAGTCGCGCGCAGGAGTGCCCGGGACTAAGCCCGGGCTAAGGGCGGGCCCTCTGCTGCCCTCAGAGGCCTGAAGAGACTGGACTGGGCCAGGGACTCTACATCATCTTAATTGGACCTTCATTGTGCTGCGAGCACGTGAGACTTTATTTCATATATTTCTGACATTTCTTATGAGTGAGTAGTGGTTATTACCTGTGTGTAAGCTGTGTGCCATTATTGTTTAAAATGTCTAAATCCAAAACGGATAAAGCTGTAGTGGGTCCCGCCACCCTGGATAACTATTTGGTTAAGAAAGTAAACCAGATAAATAATGAAAGACGTGCCTCTTTAGGGAAGGGCACTGTGATAGTGGACCTACCAGAATTGTCTCCCACTAGCATGACCCTAGACGTTGAGGCAAACACGAGTGGTGTTACTATAGTAGAACCACCATTGCCCATTACAGTGAGTGTTGAGGTTCACTCAGATCAACATCTCCTGGCTAAGTGAAGACACGGGTGTGCCAAATGAGGCCCAGCCTGAAATCAGGCCGATGAGAACCTGTAGGACAGCCCATCAAATAGAGGTGGGGAAGCATAACACTAAAGCAAAAAAAAAGGATGGGAAGGTACCTCATAGCCTTGCCATAACCCCTTTTGTATTTACAGGAAATAATGACAATGGTCTTAATCTGAACTCTGATCAGTTTGCTTCTCTCATTAAAAATCTAGAAGCAAAACTAACAACGAAGATAGAGGAGCTAATTAAACCACTAACCAACAAGATTGAAACTCTGGTCACTGAAGTGGCGAGATTGGGTGGTTTGTTATCTACACATCAGATTGCACCAACTACTGGTAGTGCACATTCGGGTGAAAAAGGGGAGGAAGTAGTGAAAGCCAAAGATCAGTTGAACAAGGGGAAGGGGAATACTGTTGCAACAGCTGCCATTGGACCTGAAGTATCAAATCCATTGGCCGCCTCTGTGGCAACTGTTCGGCGGACACAACCTAATATGGCCCCCCAAAGTGGCAGAGCCCCTAGACCCCCCAGGTATAACCGATACCTAAATTTACCACCAGATTGTGCACCGTTTGTGGCAGTATTGACCAATGTTCCACCTTGTGGTACCCATCCCGCCTCTCCTTATGATGAATCCCACGCCTCTTTGAAAAATAAGGCAGTGGCGTGGCTTAACAAAAATTGTGGCTTTCCCATTTCATACTCAGAACACAATTTGGCAGTAAGGCGCGTAAATTGGGTAGGTCCTTCCAAAAAGATAGGCACTGGGGATTGCATAGTTATAAACTTTAAACATCCCCAGCATGTGGCAACTGTCCTTTTGAGAGCATCCTCATTAGTTTATAATGAGAATAGTATATGTGTGCGCCCATTGGGATATTTCTACGCACATTTGTGCAAACCCACACCCCAACAATGACTAACTAGGCGGGTGTTTGAACCACAGACACCAGTCCAGGACGCACAATTTATATACAACATCACAAATCCTTGTGGTTCAGGTGGTTTGAACGAAACCTACAACAGGATTAATAGTGCTGGTCGCTTTCAGTATGGGTCCAATGTTAACACACAGAACAGGTACAAAGTGTTATCCGGTCTTGAGCTGTGTGATTGACGGGAGGCACCTGCGGCTCAGGGCACTGTGGCTTCAGGTGTATCTATACATATAGAAAACCCTCAGGTTATAGCGTCTGAATGTCATGTTGTTTCATGGAACATTGCAGGCCTGGCTGCTAAAATGTCTGATGAAAATTTGGTGACCTATATAAAACAATTTATGATCATCTGCCTACAAGAAACATGGGTGGTGGGGTGTGATCTTTTTCTGGAAGGGTACAAGGCCTTCTACGTGCCAGCCACGCCATCAACAAGGGGTAGGCCTCTAAGGGGGGACTTGTAATTTTTGTCTCTATTTCAATATCCTGTGAAGTACGAAGAATTGAATTACAGCATACAGGTGTGATGGGCTTAGTTTTATCCGGAGGTAATCGCCGGGTTGGCATGGTGAATTTTTATAATGCTAACCAAGATAGTGCAGGCATGAATCAAATTTTCATATTAAATTCTTTTGTTTCTAGTTTTTTGAAAGATCTGGGCCATAACCTCATGATTATGGGGGATTTTAATGTGCACCCTTGTGGTGATCCGCTGAAGAAATGCTTATCAGAATTTTATTGTGAACGTATGGGTGGTCTCCATATGGAACACACCAAGGAGGGGGAATTATGTAATGATTTGTTGAATAATTTTGACCTTTCCCTGGCTATGACACTCAGGGACCTGTTACATTGTTTTGATATCTCTACTTTCAAAGGGCATGGCAGGGGTACCTTTATAGATCACATACTTGTCTCTCTGACGATGCAAACTTTCTTAGATTCATTCAGCATTGTCTCAATTTGATTGATTTGATTTGATTTGTGCATTTGTAGAGCGCGCGATTGCCCATAGGCGTCTTGGCGCTGTGATTCGACTCTGACTCTTGAGATGTTAATTTAGGGATATGCAGAGAACAGCCACGTTTTTACTTGCTTTCTGAATGATTTCAGTGATGGACTTGTTTTTATATCTAGCGGTAGTTGGTTCCAGATTCTCGCTGTATGTACCAGGAAGCTTCTCCTGCCCCAGTTTGCTCTCTTGAATCTTGGTACCGCGATTATTTTCTTTTGGCCAGATCTGAGGGTTCTATTTGGCTCATATAGTTTTAGATGAGTTTTTAAAAATTGGGATCCAGTTCCATTGGTTGCTTTATATGCTAAGCACAGTGTTTTGAATTGTATTCTTTTTTCGATTGGTAGCCAGTGTAGGTCTCTAAGTTTGTGGCTGATTCTTTCAAATTTTGGTATCCCTAATATCAGCCTGGCTGCTGCATTCTGCAGACGTTGGAGTTTGATTAGAATTTTCTTCCTGGCTCCAGCATATAGGCCGTTCCCATAGTCCAGTCTGGACAAGGCTAATGCTGTCACCACTGTCTTTCGTGAGTCAAGTGGTAGGTAGGGTAGAATTTTCTTGATCATTTTTAGAATGTACCACAGTGATGATGCCAGTTTATTCGCTTGGGCATCAAAGGAGAGATTGGTGTCTAGAGTGATTCCCAGATTTTTTACCTTTTCTGTTGGTTCAGGACATCCTCCTAGTTCTTTTGGCCACCATGAATGGGACCACATTTTTTTGTCCCCTCCTAGGATCATGACCTCACTTTTGTCTCCATTTAGTTTTAGACAATTTATTCTCATCCATTGGCTGATGTTTTTCATGCAGATTTGAAATTTTTCTGCTGTGTTCTCTACGTCTTCATTTATTGACACCACAATTTGGGTGTCGTCAGCGTAGGATATTGGGGTGAATCCACAGATCCTTATTAGTTGTGCGAGGGGGGTGACATATAAGTTAAAAAGAGTGGGGCTAATCGAGGAGCCCTGCTGGACTCCACATGGTTGGTTGAATTGATTAGATTTTGCTTCTCCTGATTCTATTGAGAACGTTCTGTTCTCTAGATAGGAGGTGATGAGTGCACATGCTGATTCATGCAGTTGTGCTGTTTTCAGGCGTGTTACGAGGATCTCATGGCTAACCGTATCGAAGGCCGCCGATAGATCAAGTAATATCAAGGCGGCCTTCGATCCGTTGTCCAGTACTTGTCTAAGCTCCTCCACCGCTGTAATAAGGGCGGTTTCTGTTCCATGCCCTTCGCGGAAACCGAACTGCGAATGGTCCAACCAGTTGCCGTCCAGTAAGTACCGGGATAATTGTTTATTTAATAGTTTTTCTCGAATTTTGGCGGCGAAAGGGATCCTAGCTATTGGCCTATAGTTGTTCGGGCTTTCGCAGTCCAGGTTGGGCTTTTTTAAAAGTGGCCTGATCGATATCATTTTCCAATCATCGGGAAAGATGTTGGTTTTAATGATTTGGGAAAAAAGTTTCTCTAGTACTATGCTCAGTTGTTCGGAGCAAACATGCATTATTTTGGATGGACATGGGTCCATTGGGCTGCCTGAGTTGATGGTGTGGATCTCTTTTTGGATCTGTTCCGCTGTTGGGGGAGTGAATTGGAAGAAGGTGGTAGGATCTGAGTCCTTGCTCACTGGGATTGTTGTCTGTGAATTATCCTTTATGGATATTTCAGTGCTATGATTTTTAAAGGAGTCATATACTAGTGATACTTTGCTGACAAAAAATTCTCCTAACACGTTGCAGAAGTCTGAGGATAGCGTTTCTGAGTTGTTGTTCTCGAATTTTGATAGTTTTTTGACAGTGTCGAATAGGGTTTTGCTTGAGTTTTTTGACTCATTGATTTCATGGATAAAGTATTAACTTTTTTCCGTTATAATTAGTTTTTTATAACATGCTAAGGTAGCTTTGTATTCTTGTTTGAGATCGGTGTCATAGTTAGTTCTCCACTTTTTTTCCGCTCTTCTACATGTCTGTTTCTGGGTTCTTAGTGCTTCCGAGAACCATGGCTGTGAGGGGGTTTTTCTCTTTAGAGTGGCTTTTTTTCGTGGGACTGTTTTCTCTACTGCATTCTCCAGCCATTCATTAAATTGTTTGCAGGCTGTATTGCAGTTTTCTTGAAGTGCAGGGTAAGATGATTGCAGTATATCAATGAATGTCTGGTTATCCAACTTAGACCATTCTAGATATGTTGTTTGCTTAATATTCTCCATAGGTCTTCCTGTGTCCTCTTTAATTTCTAAAGTGGAACTGATTAGTTTGTGGTCTGTCCACGGGATAGGAATGGTATCTGTTTTTGTTAGATTTTCACAAGAGGTGAAAATACCGTCCAATGTGTGGCCTGCCTCATGGGTATCCATGTGTACTTTTTGTTTTAGATCAAAGTTTGACATTGTATCAATGAATGAGGCTACCTTCGGGTCGGAGGTTTTTTCTAAATGTAGATTAAAGTCTCCTAAAACTGTGTAGTCCGGACTAATCACGCTAGATTCGAGAAACGGACTTAACAGTTCGATCAACTGCGTTTTGCACTAGGTGGTCTGTATATAAGTAGTCCATTGAACGTGTAGTTGTTCGTGACTTTCAAGCGAATTTAGTGAACATAATCCTCTAACAATCTGTCTAAAAGGTTCTTGGGTAAAAAAGGTAAATAAGAATAATAGCCTAGGTAGGTTGGGAACAACAGATGGGAGGAGGCGGCTTAAATGGTCAATGGTCTCTGCGGATATTCTCTATAAAAACATTGCTAAAAGGTGTGCGGAGGATATCAAAGACTGTACCACTGAGGGGGTAGATCCCAGGCTGGTCCTAGCTGCTTATCATAACGTATCGGAGAAGGTGTCAGAATTATTATCTGTCCCCAATAAGAACCAGGTGAAAGTAGGTCCGAGGTGGTTCAGCCATGATTGCACTAAAGCTGCACGCAAACTTAGGTCTGCTTTGTCAGCTACCCTGAGGAACCGGGAGGATGTAAAATTGTACAGAAAGGAATACAAGGTTATTATTGCTTCCCGTAACGAGTTTTTAAGAAGAGAGGCCTCGGATGAAATACTTGACCCCTCCACCTTGAATTGCAGCACCAAGTTCTGGGCACTGGTCAAAAAACCTTTTCTGGTAGATGAACCAGGTGACGGACTTGACTGCTGCATAACTAAGGAGGAGTGGGAATGTCATTTCAAAAACCTGTATTATACAGCGGATCCTGTAACCACTGATGTTGCCTCCTCTGACAGGGGAGGCGATATTAAATTTGATAAAAGCGAGGTATTGGATGCCATAGAGGGTCTCACAGCAAATAAAGCTCTGGACCAGATGGAATCCCACCGGATCTCTACAAATCAGATCCAGACTTTTGGGCACCCATTCTGGTAGCAGTATTTAATGCTGCTGCCATAGTGGGTTGTCCAACGTCTTGGGGATTGTCAACTATTGTCCCTGTCTTCAAGAAGGGAGATAGGGGAAGTGCTCTCTGCTATCGCCCAATATCATGAATAGATTCTATGGTTAAGATCATGGGGAGAGTCTTACTGCAGCGTTTAACAAATTGGTCCGCCGATAATAACATTATGTCAAATTCCCAATACGGCTTTTGTGAAGGCCGTTCTACTATAACACAGTGCCTTAACCTGTTTCTCATATTGAATAAATATACTGTTGGACAGAAGGGAGCAGTACACCTTGCCTTCATGGATCTGTCATCGGCCTTCGACTGTGTCAACAGGGGAAGGCTGTGGCAGACCATGAAGAAGAAAGGTGTTGACAGGGGGATTGTGGACTTTTTGGTGGATTTGCACAGTGACACCAGAGCCAATGTTAGGTTCTCATCCAATGGGGAAACCACGGGAAACTTTAGTATTAAAAAGGGTGTGCGTCAGGGCTGTATTCTGGCCCCATTTCTTTTCAATTTTTATATGAATGACTTAGATGCCGTACTTCAGGGGGTATAATCAGATTGTCCTAGAGTCGGCAGGAGGGGTATTCCCGTACTTTTATACGCAGATGATGCGGTTTTAATTTCAAGAACAGAAAAGGGTCTCCAGGCACTCTTGAATGCTTTTAACAACTTTATGACTGATAGGGACCTTAAGGCCAACAATTCTAAATCCTACATAATGCATGTTGGCCGTCAATCAAAAAAGAAGTTCATTTTTAAATTAGATGATGTCCTGATCCCCATCTCTCATACATTTTCATATCTCGGTGTTTTATTTGACACAAAGCTCAGTTGGGCCCCACATGTAGCTAGAAAGAAGGGGGAAATGACTAGAGTCAATGCCTCCATTTTTAACTTTGCTACTAAATTGGGGAAAAAGCCAAACGCTGCCATGATGAAACTATACAACGCCAAATCGATAGCTACTGCAGTTTATGGCAGTGAGATATGGGGCTATACCAGTGGCGATCAGCTACAGATCACTGAGAACAATTTCTTAAAGCGTCTGCTCTGTGTCCCAGCCAGTACATCGAACTTAGCGGTACACGAAGAGCTGGGAAGTCAGTACTTATCCGACATCGTTGGATTAAGACCACTGACATGTTGGGTAAAATTATGGTTAAATCATGATATTCCGTTAACCCACCAGATAGTGAAAGATCTTGTTTCGCATGATAATGCAATGTGTGTACCCTGGCTTAAATTCTTGAAGTCTCAATTTCAGAAGCTTGGACGCTTGAACCTGTTTGAAAACCTGATTGAGATAGTAAAGGGTGATGTGGCAGCAATTAAGAGGGCTTTTTATTTGGACAGAAGGGCCCAAAGAGAAGAAGTCGAGCTCTTGAAACCTAATCTTAGGAAATATGTCATGTTAAGAACTTGTGATACTATGGAACTATACCTAACATGCTCCTTTACTTCCCATGAAAAATTTCTGCTGACACGGTTCAGGTTTAACATCTTTCATCACCTTTTAATCAGACCAAAGTTGGACATTTTTAAGAAAACTGTAGCTCCCTGTGGCTGCGACAGGAAGTCTCCACAGGATATGCTGCATTTTATATTTTTGTGTAGATTTTATGAATACCCCCGTAGATGCTGTCTTGTCACCCTTTTAAAGAAACTAAATTTTCAATAATCAAATAAGACCTGCACTCATGTATTTACAGCTTTTGCACAGCGACAGTGTCCTCCAGGTGATAGAATTTTTAAAATTAACTGTGAGAATAAGAAAATGTTTAGATGAGTGACTATATATCCCTGAAGGATGATGCACTAACGCACTTTGTTGTACTTCGGTACTACCTGCACTTTAACTGTGACCTTGATTTTGCCTACTTACTCATTTAAGAAAATTGTATGGTTTATGAAATATGCATTATTTGTCCAGATGTAACGGTGATTTTAATTATGAAATGTTTATTGATTTTGTGCTTTTATGGATTGAAATATATCCGAAATAAAGTCATATTGAATTGAATTGTATTGAAACATGCGGAACAAATTTCACCTCAGGCCAATGAGAAAATTGGTCAACTAAAACAATAGCATAAATCGGACCTTGACCAAAACTCATTGGGCCAGCAATGTCAAGAGAGACACACTCCCAGGTTCTAGAAGGTCTAGTAACAGAATCACGTTGATATTTTACAACTTTCTGAGACTTGTCACTGACGCAACATTCTACACAAGATCTAACTTTTCTCTCAATAAATCTGTCGACACCAGGCCACCAGAATACTTACGGTATCTTATCCTTCTCTTCATGCTGGACATGCCAGGGTGGCCTTAGTAAGCCATATCCAAAATGGTTTCCCTAAGAGCTTGAGGAACTACCAATTGTAAACCCCTTAATAAAGTGTCTCATTGAACAGACAATTCTTGTGCAACATGGAAATAAGGCAAAACCCCTTGCGTCAAATCTGTTTTGACGGGCCATCCATTCTTAACAAAAGACAAAACGTTCATATAATCAAGGTCATCTCCACATGCAACCCCCCATTAGTCTCCTTTAATACACCCATTGGACACTTCACAGATCAAAACAACTTTATCAGGATCATCATCAGGAGCAACCAGATTGTCATCCTCAACAGGCAATCTTGAGAGGCAGTCAGCTAAAACATTTTTCGCACCGTGGATATATTCAACCTGAAAATGAAAGTCTTGTAATTTATATTGCCATCTCGCAATTCTGGCTGTAGCCCTACCACAGTCTTTGGTCGTGAAAAGATCCACAAGAGGGCGGTGATCAGTTCTCACAACAAAATTGGTACTGTACACATATTTACGAAAATATACAATACCCCCCCAACAGGCCAAGGTTTCCTTTACTAAAGTAGAATATTTAATCTCAGCCCCACGCAACGGTCTTGATGCGAAAGTAATAGTGACAAGACCTATTTTTTGCTTTTGCATAAGAACCGCGCCAATGCCCATGTTGCTATCATCGGTGACTATGATTGACTTACAATTGATGTCAAAAGGAGATAAGGCAGGAGCAGAAACGATGCACTTTTTAACAAAACTAAATTGATCTTTACAATTGGAGTCCCAAACAAATTGTTGTTGATTTTTCATCAAATTCCTTAAATTTGTCAGCAAAAGAAGGGATACATTTGGCATAGTACTCTGCTAGCCCCAAAATGGACCTGAGCTGATCTTTGTTACTCGGTTCAGGTGCATTTTCGATAGCTTTAACTAAACTCAACTTAGGAGAAATACCCTTCTTACTGATGGAATGCCCCAAATAATCTACAGAATCCATGCTAAATGTACACTTCTCTTTGGTGAGAGTAAGACCATTGTCTTGTAAAATCGATAAAACTTTAAATAGAACTTCGGAATGCTCACAATCATCCTTACCAAAAACTAAAATGTCGTCCTGGAAATAAAGGACATTAGATACATTTTTGAAAAGGTTGTGCATGACACGCTGGAATACAGAGGAAGCAGACACCAAACCAAAGGGCATCCTCTTATATCTGTATGCCCCTTCAGTAGTAATAAAGGATGTTAGATGCTTACTATCATCATGGAGGGCGATTTGATGATACGGGTTAGATAAATCTAACGTAGTGAAAACCGAGGCATTTTTGAGTTTTGAGAACATCTTGCCAATGTTTGGAAGTGGATGTCTGTCAACCCATACATTAGAATTGAGGTCACGCATATCAACACATAAACAAATCTTTCCATTCGGTTTGTGAGCTACGACAACAGGCGAAAGCCATTCTGAAGATTAAATTTCTTCGAACACATCAAGTTCACACAGTCTTTGAAGTTCTTTTTTGACAGATTCCCTTAAAGACAGAGGAATGTTGCGTACTTTGTGCACTTTAGGTACTGCATTATGTTTCAAAATGATATTGTGTTTAAATTTTTTTAACAAACCTTAATTGGAAGAAAAAACTTGAGGAAAAAGCGTTTCCCATTTGTTAACAGAAGTTACATCAACAGAATTAACAAAATCAGAATATCCCAAAACTTGTTGTGGATGGTTCGGATCAAGCTTAATCATCAAATCCCTTTGCTGTGGCCAACCCAATAAACACGAACCCTCCTTAGCAACATAGACTTTTGATACAATGGATTTACCTTTAAAAGATAAAGTAGAGGAAAAATACCCAAGAACATCAATTAGTTTTTTACTATATCCAAGCAACCTTATATCAGAAGGTAGCAAAGATACATCTGGAAACTCTTTCATAACCTCATCACCTATTAAAATGTGTTTTGCACCAGAATCAGCCATGACCTTTATAAATTTAGAGCCAATCTGTAACATACAGAAAGGTGCATCTTTTTTTTCCTCACCAATTTCATATACAGCTAGAAGGTCCTCATACTCTTCATTATCACTATCCACTACTTGAACATCTGAATATTTGGCATGTCTAGGGTCAGAGGAAGAATTTTTAGGTCTGTTACGACTTTTGCACATTCTAGCAAAATGGCCTCTAGATCTGCAATAATTGCAGAGTTCTCCAATTGCAGGACATCTTTTATCAGTTACAACATGGCCAGGAAAACCACACTTAAAACAAACAACTTCTTTTCTGAAACTTGAATTCATCGATGAGGAAAACGGTGGTTTGCTCGAACAGTTTTCTACATGTTTCTTCTTGACAACTTGAACCTCAGAAATTGCAGGTCTTTCCACTGAAGATTCTTTTGACTTCTTTTCAGACAATTCCTTTATGTCTAATTTCATATCCTCAAAACGATGTGCAATGTCAAGAGCCTTAGAGAGAGATAAGTCTTTTGCATCAAGTAACTTTTCCTGTAGTTTTACATTTGCTACATTATGTACTAACTGGTCTCTCACCATCTGATCGTGAAACTCTTGATAATTGCATTTGGCTGCCAAAATTCTTAAGTCTTTGATGAAGGAATCAATAGGTTCAATGGGTAACTGCTGCCTACTCAAAAATTTATGACGTGCCACAACTTCATTAACTTTTTTGATGTATTGTTTGTCGATCTGCATAATGGCGTTTTCGTAAACATCAGACTCTTCCTCAGACGAATTGTCTACAAGAGGAGGGAGATGAGATAGAACTTGCCTGCCTTCCGCGCCTAGAGAATGTTTAAGAATGGCAAGTTTACGCTTATCAGTATAATTCTCACCCCCAATAGCCTCAAGATATGCCTCAAAACCTTCGCGCCATTGTTTCCACTCTAAAGGCGGTTTGCCTGGACTTGCCAAGAATGGGGGAGGAGCATTGTAGCTTTCCATGCTGATAGAATGAAAACAGTAATAATATTAATGACTTTAACACAATTTGATTTGGTTAATTGTCTTTTCTCTGAAGAATCAATGGATAGGAATAGCAGACTTGGTAATTATTGTGATGTCATAGACGATTGTAGTCTAAACATAAAGTCATAACCTTGAGAAAGTCATTGTTTTAATACTGAATTGAGACTAGGCAGATCATTATGATGTAATAACATTCCAAGAAAAAGAAATCAGCCAGGAAACCCTTTGTATGGTTGCCAATGCGTCATAAAAGCAAGGTTGCTAAGCGACGCTTTGTTTTTCTTCTCGAGGATCAAGAACGATCTCTGTTGCGCATGTGTTGCAACTAGGATTCCAGTACGCACGCGCGCGGATGATAACAATAAGCGCAAGGTTGAGCGCATGCGTCAACTCGCGCTGCCGGCAACTGTACGCGCCTTGAGTTAAACTGATCAAAATTAGAATAAAGTCTCACCGCTAGGCTGGAAAAAGCGGGATTTTCACGAATCTTGGCAGCAAACTACAGTGGAGCGTCCGATCGATTCTCTGGGAAGATCCGGCCAAAGATCTTCGTAACGGTAATCTTGATCTGGTTATACCAGGGCTGCAGGCTCCCAATTTGCGTGGGTGTGTTTCCTCATCGTCGCCAGTGAAGAATCCCACGAAGAAGGACACGAGGTAAGCAGGAATGTGATTAAATGATATACGTTTAATGAGCAAGTACAGATCACATCTATGGGAGCCTACGCCAACCGCCACACTGGTGTACTCGGAACACTCTACACACCGAGTGTTCCGAGTTCCAGGTGCAAGCAGCTGCCATGAGCCCACACGAGGATACCACACAGTTCTGTTTCTGCGGATGCGGGGGACCCCTGCCAGGGCAAGCCTGGCGGAGCAGATGTTCCTCTTGGGTACGTGGAAGGATACTCTCTCGTTAAATTGTTTGGGCCCGATTTTCTTGAAGGATTTGTAGGCGAGGGTGAGGAGTTTGAAAGTGATTCGTTTCTCCACGGGGAGCCAGTGGAGTTCTTGTATGAGTTGGGTCATATGTTCGTGATGTGGAGTCCCGAGGATGAGTCTGGCTGCGGCATTCTGGATGGTTTGGAGTCTGTGTAGAATGGATCAGTTGATTCTGGCGTAAAGGGTGTTGCCATTGTCGAGTCTGCTGGTTATGAGTGCATAGGTGACGGTCCTTCGGCAGTTGGGGGGGATCCATTTGAAGTTCCTGCGGAGGAAGCCTAAGCAGTTGAACCTAGTGGAGGTGATGTCGTTGAGCTGGCGGTTCATGGAGAGGGAGGAGTTAAGGATGATGCTGAGGTTTTGTGCGTGGTCTGTGGGAGTGGGTGGGTTACCAAGGGTGGAGGGCTACCATGTGATGTCCCAGGCGGAGGTGCAGGGTCCATGAATGAGAACCTCAGCCTTCTCTGAGTTGAGCTTCAAACAGCTTTCTTTCATCTAGGCTGCAACATTCTTCATTCATTCCTGGAAACAGAATCTGGTGTCTTCAGGCTTCTGTGTGAGTAAGAGGATGAGCTTGGTGTCGCCGGCGTAGGATATAATGCTGAGGCCATGCTGTCTGATGATGGCAGCAAGGGGGGCCATGTATATATTGAACAGTGTGGGGCTGAGCGACACACCTGAGTGGAATAATTGTGCAAATAACGGAAAAATGCAAAATAAAAAAAATAAATCTATTGTTTTTTCCCAGGTTTCCTCTCCTGTCTTTTTGTAACTAATTTTCTTTTATCCTTATGGTATTCTTTTATTTTTTAACCTTGCTTGTGGTGGGAGGCACCACCATCCTAGTATGGTCCTCTATGAGTAGGTGAGTTGGGGTTTATAGCATACAGCCTACTTCTCACTCCTCTTGTACTGTCTAAACAGTAAAGTCAGTAGGAGGAGAAGGGAAAAAAATCAAATCCCAAGAAAAAGAAAGAGAGTATGAAAGAAGTAAAACCTGTTACTCCCTACCCTTTCTCCCAATCGACCTTGACTACTCACCTCCACTGTTTCCTCTGCCACAACCCTCCTGAGTACGACGCCTCCTGCGCGTCCTTTCTGTGTGACCACCAGTCCTCTCACCACTTGTCTGAACTCCCCTCGAATTCTGTGTCACTTCCCCTTGACTTGGATAGGAAGGGTCCTTTGTCTGTCCTGGGTGTCTCTCCTGGCTCTTGAGCAGTATCCTCCTCCTCGTGATGTTGAATGGCTTTTCCCTCTGATACCCTTGCTCTCTGTCTGTGTGAATGAAGGAAGTCCACCTTTAGTGCTTGTTTTGTGTTCCAGCTACTGTCGACATCATTGGGTACTGGGATAGATGAAGACCATCGCAGAGAGTCAGAGGTGAGTCAGGGGTTTTGTGTTGGGTTCTTTGGCATTTCATTTCAGCGTTTGACTCGTCCAACATCATGGTAGTGCCCAGAAACTACAGTGTAGGAGCAATACGCATATGCGTTGACATGCATCAGTCAAACAAAGTAATTGAACAATATGACATCCTGGTCCACACATTGCTAATATCGTAATGCAACTAAATGGTGCCAAGGTCTTCTCTCGCCTTGATTTAAATAAAGGTTACTAAAGGTTATCATCTGTTGGGATTTGAATAAGATTGAAGGTAAACATGTTTATCAGTTTAGACCAGGGTTCTCCAACCGGTCGATCGCGAGCTACCGGTAGCTCGCCGAGACCCTGCGATTAGCTTGCGCTGCGTGGTTCTCAATTTAGTAGCCCTTTAGTGTTATTTGGGCTATTAGGTCGTTTTCAGCGTCTGATGCCCGCCCTCACCCAATCCAGCTGCTCAGATTGGCTTGAGCTTAGCTGGGGTGGAGCGGGCCCAAAGAGGATGACGTACCTCTACTTCCTACGACGTGATCCACGTCTTGTGACCATCTCTAAGCGCCCCCGCCTTTTCTTCACTGGCACCGCGCTGTTGAGTCACGAGTGCTATGAGTGCCAGTCGGGAGCTGCAGCAGGTGTGACAGGGCAGAGCTGCTTGTTTGCAGGTCGCGCAAGCAGTAGAACTGCTGGGACCTGCGCCATCTGCCCTTCTCAGTACAGCCTGCCACCTCACATTAATTTCCACAGAGCAGCAGGTGAGCGGTGTTGAGAGGCCTCTCGAGGTTTTAACATGGATTCGTTACTTTTTGTGCAGGGATTCCAATTCTGAAAACCCGTAGTAGCGTTAGGATTCTTAAGTGAAAAAAAAACATTTCAGAATGTTTGTCAGGCCTGGTTTATGTTTCCGAGTCAGACACTGCCCAGTGCTGGCCCCCAAAACCCCTCTCAAGTTGCTGAGTGGCGCCCTTGTGGGTAGGCATCTCTGAGGTATTTCAAAGTGCGCAATCCGATTCTTTGTTCAGCTTTATATAATGTTGATTTCCGAGGGAAGAATATTTCTCCAGTGATTTATAGACTATTTGTGGCATTTTAAGTTCCTGATAGCCAAAGCGTGGCATATCATTCAGAAGTGGATCATCTCCTTCCTCGCCGGAAGAACCCAGAGAGTCTGCCTCCCCCCGTTCAGATCAGAGGCCACCAAAGTCATCTGCGGCATACCAAAAGCATCATCACTCAGCCCCACCCTCTTCAACGTCTACATGAGCCCCCACGCGGCCATCGCCCACGCACACAAAGCCCTCCACAACCAAGGCCCCAAATACCTCAACGACCGCCTGACCTTCTACACTCCCACCCGCCAACTCTGATGGACCACCCACGCCCTCGCCGCCGTTCCTCGCATCCGAAGAGCCACCAAGGGAGGAAGATCCTTCTCCATCCTGGCTGCCAAGACATGGAACTCCCTCCCCATTCACCTCCGACTGACCCAAGACCACCTCTCCTTCAGGAAGCAACTCAAGACCTGGCTATTCGAGCAGTAGAGGACCACCCAAGCGCCTTGAGACCCTCCGGGTGAGTAGCGCGCTATATAAATGCTTTGATTGATTGATTGATTGAATCAGGCGGCCTAATTTTGGAATTTGACAGGAATATTTCTTCATCCTAGCGCCATGAAACCGCTGGTGTACGTGCGCTTTATAAATAATTTTAAATTCAAATTCAAATTCATCCTGGAAGTTAACGCTTCTCATCTGCTGCAGCTATCATTAAAGTTATGAAATCTGGAACAGTGCTGGCTGCTCACCCCATATGCATCAGTGTTAGCGAACAGTGAGTGGAATTTGAAGATTTGTATAAGTCTTTGTGCCTCTTAAGTAATTCAGTGACTCGAGCCACCTTATATTAATTGCCACAGAGCAGCAGGTAATAGAGCAGTGACAAGAGGCCTCTCAGAGGTGTGAACACACATTTATTAGTTTGAGTATTTAGTGCAAGGATACCAATTTAAGTAGATAACTCATAGCCTTAGGATTCCAGAATGAAAAAAAAACAATTTTACATTCGTGTCAGGCCTGGTTTATGTTTTTGAGTCAGACAATGTCAAGTGCTGCCCCTCACCCCCTCTCAAGTGGCTGAACCCTTGTTGGTAGGCATCTCTGAGGTATGGGTCAGGTAAAAGACGGCCTGCCTTGGCAGTATCATTCATCTTGCTGCTATCGCTGTCAGCCCCCTCGACTAGAGCCCCCGGGGGTCTGGTGGTAGTAGTGGTCACACTCTAGGAGGGCGCGCAGGGTGTACCAATGAACCCTTCTCCGGCTCAATCTGTGTCACAAATGCTTCCAGCCAGCGCGTTATGAGTGCTGAGGAGATGGCCACAAATCAACAGCTTACCCTGACAATCTTTATTTTTTAAATATATTTTATCTCTTTTATTTGTTTCCAAATAAGGCAACTGCTGGCATCTTGGCTTCATGAGTTTATACCAGGAGTATTCTCTTGAAAGAACAAGAATATAACCCGGCCCATAAATGTATGAAATCTATGTGCTTGCATCCTTCGGTGGGCTTGACTGGAATCAGACCATGGCCGGGAGGCTGCCTTCTTATATATATTTTCTCTGTAGATACGAAAAAATGTTATGCAACACTGGGAGCAGAGAGAGCCAGTCGCTGCCATGCCTGGGTAGTGACCTCAGGGCTTCTTGGAACAGTGCCAGCATTGACTCATTGCCCTGGTTGCAGGCCCGGCGTGGACAGGGCACTATTTGAGGAAAGGTTGAGCTATTTCGGGCTTGCACCATGGATGGGGCACTACTTCTATATAATTGGGTCAGTAGTTTAATTGGATGAATGTACTCGCTACTGCATGACTGGGCAGTTGTTGAGTTTGCCTTGGGCTCAGGTAAAAGAAGCTACTAAAGGAGGCACTGCTGTTGTCTTTGCTTCACATTCCGGATCTTTTTGATGCTCCTAGAATAACAAATGAACTGTCAGTTTAGTGTGCTTAGCAAGGTGGGACTGGCTAGTTTAATTTTTTTTTAAACTATTTGCTGGAGTGGACATTACCCCCTTGAGGTCAGGTGATCTGAAAAGTGTGGGTTCCAGGCAAAAACAACGGCGAAAATACAGTGATCATTATGACAAATGTGCTGTAATCTTTTATGGAAAGTAACTGTAAAGAACATAAAGTGTGATGTACGTCTGTGAATACTTGAGATCTGGCTTGGGTGCAGATTTGCCTTCACATTATTGCCTTGTGGCAGGCAATCACCATACCCTCAATTAGGCTAAAAAACTCCTGGAAGTCTCTCTGATTATCTTTCTTCCAATCAACACCACCAAAGGCTAGAGTTGATTAGGAGGCCATCATTTTCTTCAGTGTCTCTTTGTTAAGCTTTTACGCTCTGGTAATGAAATGTTCAAACTCTTCGAATGACATTTTGCTGCGGTCCCCTTCCTTGCCAGCGTAGGGCTGAAAAGTGGTGATCAGGTATTCCATGTAGCGCTCCATATCTGAAGGCGGATCTGCACACATCTGTGCCATTGTGAAAGTTCTGGAAAGGGCTGACCGTTTGTGTCTGAACTGTCTGTGGACTAGGAGCAACGAGCATCAGGCGAGCAGAGAGCTTCCCAGCATTGTTCAGCCACACAGCCAACCTACAGCTTCCTCTGATGACATTGAGGCAGGTCCAGAGCTATTCAAGGGCCATTTCTCCTCCCCAACACCTGTCCTTTGGTGTCAACAAAAGTGTGCCTACACAAGCATACTCAGTGGTTATGCATGGACTCTGGAGTTTATCAGCACAGACCTGAGGGACTCAGGAGGTATTGGCACTTGCTGCAAGACTGCGTGTCACACCAGCTGGGCGAGGCCTCAGTCTGGTAAGGCAAATTTAGCCTTCAACCTTCCTGAAGTTGATAAAAGGGTAACACAGACTCCTGACATATTAGCACTACGAAGCCACTGTATAGTACCAGGAAGAACTATAAAAACATAATATTTGGGAACTCCTTAGTATTGTGTTCAAACCACAGTATGGGCTCTGAAGAAATTAGGCTTAACATCAATGAAATGGGGTGCGGTAGGTCTCCCGGAAAAATGCGCGAGTTGCTTGGGGTTTAGTAGCTCACGACAATTTTCTCTGACCAGAAGTAGCTCTCACTACACAAAAGGTTGGAGACCCCTGGTTTAGACACAAAGGGGCCCATTAAAATGGCGGGCGGACTTTGTCCACCCGCCGTCCCGAGGTAAAACAAGACCACTAGCCATAAGGGCGGCGGTCCCGTGGGGGCTATTAGGATGCGCCCGCCACACTGGTGGGCGCAACCAGCATTTTTAACATTGCGGCTGGCGGTGCTGAAAGCACCGCCCACTGCAATGCTAAAAATGCACATTGTGCACTTCAATGCACAACGTGACAGGCACCCTGTATGGTGCATGCCACGTTGTACAGTGAAGTGCAGGGGGGTACCATAGGTACCCCCATGTGCACCCCTCACGCCCCCCGGAGTCCCTGAGGGCCCGCAACGGGCCCCCACAAGACACTCCTGCATGCCTTTCCGTGGCGGCATTGCCGCTATGGTAGACCATGTCCCCGCCCAAACCCTAATATGGATGGCGGTGTCTAACAGACACCGCCACCATATGAAACCCTTTTCTACCCGTTCAAATCCTTGAACGGGCGGAAAAGCGGTCTTTCCGTCCGCCGCAGTCCTCCCCAACATAGTAATATGGCAGGGAAAATGGGTGGCGGGCGGGGAAGGATGTCGGGCAGATCGCCACTGCCCGCATGGCGGTGGCGATCCGCCCGACATCCTAGTGGGGCCCAAAGTTTTGGCGTGTCATCTGCGGCAGCATAGTTTCAAGACAATATTCGACTTATCATACATCATGTCATGAATCCATTCAATAACATTGATGCCATAGTGGTTTCCAGAGCTAATAAATAAAAACACGATAAAGCTCTTGCACAAGTATGTTGTCTACTTGCATAAGCAAGTTTGAATTTGAATGCCGACAAAGCTAAAATTATTTAACCATATATTTTCTAATGGGGGCATGGTACGAGATCCAGCTAAAGTACAAGCACTGTCAAATGTTGATAACCACAAGATGTAGCCATGGTACGTTCATTCCTTGGCTTGTCAAGCTAATCTTCTAGATATATATGAGAATTTGCCATTGTTAGTACTCCATTGAGAGAGTTGACGAAAAAGAATGTTTTATATCAGTGCTAACAATTTTAATAAAATCAAACAAAGCCATTGAGAATTCTCCTGATATGATCTGAAGCTTAATATGGAGATTTTAATTGATACTAGTCCAGTTGGGTTAGGTGCTATTCTTGCACAGCGCTAATGCTCGAAGGAATATTGTGGCATATGCTTACTCACATACTGAGAATGAAAGTTTAGTCATGGCGTGTGCATGTGATCACGTCCATGTAGTCCTGCATGGAAAGCCGCTTAGGGTGGTAACATATCATCAAACTTTACTAACAATATTTTGCCAACCAAATGCCAAGATGCCTCCTCGTGTGGAATGCTGTGGATTATGGCTACAAGAGTACAATTATAGTATTGCGCATCATCCAGATAGGGATCTGAACCCTGCTGACTACTTTTCCAGAGTGCCCATTCAAGGTCATCCCACTCCATCTAAGTCAGCTGGAGTCTATATCAATTCCATTGTAAAATTAAACACACCATCTGCCATTTTGTTTGAACAGATTGTCACTGCCACAAGCTACAAAGGCGATATGCTAAATTTGAAAGATATAATTATACATCAGTCGTGGAACTAGCACACTCAACTTCTCACCAGTGAGAGTGGATATCAAAAATACAGAAATGTCAAAGATGAACTGTAATCAAGAGGGAGGTATATTGTGAGTGTCGAGAATCCTAATTCTGTGACATAGAATGATTGTAGTGGCCCACGACATATGGGAATCATCATGAAACAAGCTCTCCAAGACAGAGTCTGGTTTCCATTAAGCCTGGGTGTAAAACTCCACTCCATTCATGGAGTGTGCGGAATTTAGTAACTCCGCATTTAGCTGAGTTACTGTTAAACTGTGCACTCTGCAGCGGAGCAGAGTTTTTTTGGGTACACGGACTCAAAACGCAATTGTGATTGTGCAGAAGTGACTTGCCAAGCACTCGTGATGGCCCACAAGATTTCCAGGGCCATTTGTGGAATGCTAACCGGCCGCATGCTCCTTCAAGATTTTGCATTTGCCAGCACGTCATTTGGATGTGCCAGCAACTTCCAGTGGATGTTTTCTGCTGTAAGTGATACAGAACACACAGGATCTACCGCAGCTGCAATCTGGAGAAGATTCTCTTCTTGCGCCGCATCAAAATCTTCCTGAACTGACGATTAGGAGTTAAAAACCTCCTTAAATTGACATTTGGTGTTTTTTTTGTTCAAGGTGTCTTTTTTTGTTTTTAGGTCGAGCTTTAGCGGCAGTGCGCATGCGCTGCTCGCTCTGCGAGACTTACAGTAGTAGAGTATGGGAGACAAGCTGTCCCCTTCGTAAATGCTGCCTTACAATTGGTTTATAGGCTTGTTAGTCCCTCCCTATGATGGCCATGTCGTCATTTGTATCCTCTCATGGCTACTGGCCCCTATACTTCGAGTGTTACACGGTACTTGTTATTTAGATTGTGACCACTATTTACTTTAATTAGGTTCTCCTAGTACCTTCCCTACTACCCCCTCCCTTCCATCATCCGTGCTTTCTTGCTACTGCCCCCACCTACTTTCCCGTTGTCCGTGCCTTCTTCTCCCCCAACCCCCCACGCCCTCCCATTGTCTGTGATCGCTACCGTTTACAATGCAATGCTTCTCACGTAAATGCGAGTCCTAATGCATTGCAAATACTGGTTTAATATACCGGTAACCATTTCTTTCCATGTGAAGCCAGGCAGTTACGGAGCGGTACACAGTACTTTTACATTTAGGAGCATGGCTCTCTTTGTTTTCACTTTGCGGCTTGCCTTCCTTTTAGCACACGAGGAGCACAAAGACTTGGCTCTTCTGACTTTGGGTGCCACAGTGCCTTATTTCCAACACAGTTGTCTGCATGCTGGCAGCTCTATTTCTGGATCGAAGAGGCAGCCGGCATGTTTGCCATAATTACCCTAATACCTTTGAAGGGAGCTCATGCATGTTTTTCTAGTAAAGCTCTGATGTTATCAGAGCGCCAAGTAGTATCCTCGGAAAAAGGTGCTTCTCTGCCCACTTGCACTCCTAGGTAGCATATAAATAAACCAGTAGCTAATTTTTTTATTTTCTCTAGAAGGTAGTGTGCCTACTTTTGGAGGCGGGCAGATTTTATTTAGTTTATTTATTTTAATTTAGAGACTGCGCACCCTTTTAAATAATGCTTGATTTCATGTTTCAGGATATTTCTTTTCTTTTCGTACTTTGGATCATCTTGGTTGCGTGGTATAATGTACCACCTCTGCCACTCACATAAAGGTAGTAAACTTGCACACCTCATTCACGAGCCGTTTTGTTCATCCAAACCATGCATCATAGTCCACACTTCGAACAATGCAATTATTTGGGGCATTTAGCGGCCATTTGCCACCTCCCTCTCAGAGCAATACCGCACCTGTGTTAATGCTTTGCAAATCTGACTGGAAGAGCCAGGCTCAGATACTTTGGGACTGTGACTTCTAAAATCTCCAGTATATCATATTTTTTAACCTGCACTTATGTGTCTGACTTAATAAAATGCAGCAATAGTTTACATTGTACTAATCAGCCTTAAAGTGATTTTTCCCTTCTGTTTGATATTTCGGGCATTGATTGCAAACAGTCAATACTGCCTATATCTGATTGCCCTATTTCTTATGCTGACCTTGACTTAACATTGCTGGCTATGTCGATAACCGTACCTCTGCGCAAAGGCTAGTAGGTGATGACTTTAGACGGTTGGAAAACAGATTCTCTTGATTTTATTCACTACAAGGGCTTACTATCTCCATATTTGCCAACGATAAATAAAACAAGCATTAGGAATGCATTAGGGCTCGGGTTTGTTTGAGTTAGAGATAATGGCATTGTAAGTGGCAATGTGTTTTAGGCATGTGTTTTGGAGTGGAAGCATGTGGTGTGTGTTGGAGATATGTGTGTTGGATTGGAATGTTATCAATGGTGGCATACTGCACTTTAACCCATTATCTTTAAAAGGTAGAGTGCAGCATAGTGCGATAGGTACATAATAAATTAGTGGATGTGTTATCAATTGGTGTGCATTGATGGGTGGTGGATGTGTGAGCCTGTAGGAACTGTGCAGTGATGGCTGTTGGCATGTGTGTTTGGTGGAACGTGTAGTGGTGGCTTGAGGTGTGTATGACTGGTGGTAGCGTGCAGTAAGAGCTGTTACTGAGTGTGGCTGTCAAGCGTACAGAGCTGGATGGTAATGCGTGTGGTTGGTGAAAGGGTGCACTGACAGCTGTTGATTGTGCTGATTGAAAGAGTGGCTGCTGCACTGTCATCTGTTGGTGTGTGTGTGTGTTTGGTGAAAGTTGCACTGACATTGTTTGTTGTGTGCCTGGGTGTTAAGCGCCACTGATGCATGGTCATGTTTGTTTTTGGTGAAAGCGTACATTGATGGTTGTTGGTGTTTGTGCCTGGTGAAAGCATTCATTGACGGCTGGGGGTGTGTTGTTGTGTGTGTTTTGTGTGTGTGTAGTGGTAAGTGTGTGGTGGTAAGTCTGTGGGGGTGAGCCTGGGGGGGTGAGTGTGTTGTGGTGAGTGGTGACGAGTGTGTGGTGTTGAGAGAGTGAGGTATGTGGTTTGTGTGTGTGTTATGTGTGTGTGGTGTATGTGTGTGTGGTGTGTGTATGGTGTGTGTGTGTGGTATGTGTGTGTGGTGTATGTGTGTTGTGTTTTCTGCACACTCACACACTGACCCTACACATTCACACACTGCTCACCCGCACACTCCCAATGTCACCCTGCATAGTCACACACTGTTTATCCTGCACACTCATTCTGCACAATCACACAATGTGCACCCTGCACCCTTACACACTGTCTCTGCAGTCACTCTGCACTCACTGTCACTCTACACTCACTCTGCACTCACTGTCACTCTACACTCACTCTGAACCCACTGTCACTCTTGCACTCACTCTGCACTCACTGTCACTCTGCACTCACTGTCAGTGTGTACTCACTCTGCACCCACTGTCTCTCGCCCTCACTCTGCACTCACTGTCACTCTGCACTCACTTTGAACTCACTGTCTCTCACCCTCACTCTGCACTCACTGTCACTCTGCACTCACTGTCACTCTGCACTCAGTCTGCACTCACTGTCAGTCTGCACTCACTGTCACTCTGCACTCACTCTGCACTCACTGTCATTCTGCACTCACTCTGCACTGACTGTCACTCTGCAATCACTGTCACTCTGCAATCACTGTCACTCTTCAATCACTGTCACTCTGCAATCACTGTCACTCTGCACTCACTGTCACTCTGTACTCAGTCTGCACTCACTGTCACTCTGCACTCACTCTGCACTCACTGTCACTCTGCACTCACTCTGCACTCACTGTCACTCTGCACTCACTGTCACTCTGCACTCACTGTCACTCTGCACTCACTGTCACTCTGCACTCACTGTCACTCTGCACGCACTCTGCACTCACTGTCACTCTGCACTCACTCTGCACTCACTGTCACTCTGCACTCACTCTGCACTCACTGTCACTCTGCACTCACTCTGCACTCACTGTCACTCTGCACTCACTGTCACTCTGCACTCACTGTCACTTGCTGTCACTCTGCACTCACTGTCACTCTGCACTCACTGTCACTCTGCACTCACTGTCACTCTGCACGCACTGTCACTCTGCACGCACTGTCACTCTGCACGCACTCTGCACTCACTGTCACTCTGCACGCACTCTGCACTCACTGTCACTCTGCACTCACTCTGCACTCACTGTCACTCTGCACTCACTCTGCACTCACTGTCATACTGCACTCACTCTGCACTCACTGTCACTCTGCACTCACTCTGCACTCACTGTCACTCTGCACTCACTCTGCACTCACTGTCACTCTGCACTCACTCTGCACTCACTGTCACTCTGCACTCACTCTGCACTCACTTTCACTTGCTGTCACTCTGCACTCACTGTCACTCTGCACTCACTGTCACTCTGCACTCACTGTCACTCTGCACTCACTCTGCACTCACTGTCACTCTGCACTCACTGTCACTCTGCACTCACTGTCACTTGCTGTCACTCTGCACTCACTGTCACTCTGCACTCACTGTCACTCTGCTCTCACTGTCACTCTGCACTCACTGTCCCTCTGCACGCACTGTCACTCTGCACGCACTGTCACTCTGCACGCACTCTGCACTCACTGTCACTCTGCACGCACTCTGCACTCACTGTCACTCTGCACTCACTCTGCACTCACTGTCACTCTGCACTCACTCTGCAATCACTGTCACTCTGCACTCACTGTCACTCTGCACTCACTCTGCACTCACTGTCATACTGCACTCACTCTACACTCACTGTCACTCTGCACTCACTCTGCACTCACTGTCACTCTGCACTCACTCTGCACTCACTGTCACTCTGCACTCACTCTGCACTCACTGTCACTCTGCACTCACGCTGCACTCACTTTCACTTGCTGTCACTCTGCACTCACTGTCACTCTGCACTCACTGTCACTCTGCACTCACTGTCACTCTGCACGCACTGTCACTCTGCACGCACTGTCACTCTGTACGCACTGTCACTCTGCACGCACTCTGCACTCACTGTCACTCTGCACGCACTCTGCACTCACTATCACTCTGCACTCACTGTCACTCTGCACTCACTCTGCACTCACTGTCTGTTAGACGGGACCTGGAGGGTCGGCCGAGGACAAGGGGAGAGGTCTCCGGGGAGAGCCGTCTCCAGCGATCGTACAGACAAGTAACTTCCCCCCCACAGAATAGGCACCACACAAGGATAAGATTTAACGTTTTTTATAAGTAATCTTGAAGTACGGTAAAATGGTACAAGGAGGTCTGGACTCAGGGGTCCCCTCGATTCTAGTCTCTTGGATGGGAAAGGGGTAGCGGGACAGTCTTATTACAAATCTGGTAGTTACGATGAGATGATGGGTAGCTCACAATCCTCGAGCTCGGCGTTCTTGAAGGACGGGTTGCGGCAGCGCCAGCAGATCCCGGGGTGGTCGAAGGTGGCAACGGTCCGCGGCAGCGCCAGCAGGTTCCGGAGAAGATGGTAGTTACAACGGGTCGCGGCGGCGCCAGCAGGTCCCAACAAAGATGATAGTTACAACGGGTCACGGCAGCGCCAGCAGGTCCCAACAAAGACGGTAGATTGCAGAGGGCCGCGGCAGCGCCAGCGGCAGGACGACAGTTCACAAGGCAGGGCTGCGGCAGCGCCAGCAGTCCGTCAAGGATGAGTTCTTCAAGGTGTCTCTCGACTCCAGGATACAACTGCCCTCCTGCTCTGGAGCTGCCCCAGTTATAGGTCTGGCGCCCTTTGATGTCCGGACCCTCGCACTTGGAGGTCGGGAGGTCTGGGATGAGGGAGTCCAGACACCCAGCAGGGGGGTGGAGCCAGCGCCCGGGGAGGCTTGGGCGATCGGCACCTGGCGGGGGAGAGCCATCGACACTTCTTTCTCCCATTGACCTGCCAAGTGGTCCGTTCACCTCCTGGGTGGATGGTGGTGCCGGGCTGTCGGGGCCTGGCCAGGCCCAGGGTTGGGGTCGAGCTGAGGCCATGCGGCCTCGTGGTGCAGTGTCTAAGATGGCGGCCGGGCCGGGCAATGGTGCTGGGGGTGGCCCGGGCCGGTAATACAGAGATGTCCGGGAGCAGGGGTCCCGTAGGGGACGGTTTGCGAGTCGCTTCTGTGGGTAGCACCTGGAGAGCCGGTGCCCGGACCTTGTCGTGCAGGGAGGGAGCGAGCCCTTCAGGTGGCCTGTCCAACATGCGTCCCCCCCAGCTGAAGGCGGGGAGAGTCACCCATCTTCTTGGGGACTCTCCTCGTCGAGGCGGAAAAAGCGTGACAGGCCATCCGCGTTGGCGTGATCCTGGCCAGGGCGGTGCTCCACAGTGAAGTCCATCCCCTGCAGGGAGATGGACCATCGCAACAGCTTGGGATTCTCCCCCCGCATCTGCATTAACCATTGCAGGGAGCGATGGTCTGTTTGCACCCGAAAGTGGGTACCGAAGAGGTAGGGGCGGAGCTTCTTGAGGGCCCACACTACTGCGAAGGCCTCCCTCTCGATGGTGCTCCAGCGCTGTTCCCGGTCCAGTAGGCGTCTGCTGATGAAGGCCACTGGTTGGTCGACTCCCTCGGGATTCAGTTGAGAGAGGACGGCCCCAATGCCATGGGCGGAGGCGTCAGTCTGGACGATGAACTCTCGGCTGTAGTCGGGAGCCTGGAGCACAGGGGCGGTGCACATGGCAGCCTTCAGCTTCTCGAAGGCCGCTTGACAGTCAGGAGTCCAGTTGACTCTTTTTGGCTGGTTCTTGGAGGTAAGTGCCGTGAGGGGCCCCACAATGCTGCCATAGTCCTTCACAAACCGCCGGTAGTATCCGGTGAGCCCCAAGAAGGCTCGGACCTCGGTTTGGGTGATGGGTGGTTGCCAGGACTGGATGGCAGCGATCTTGAGCTGGAGGGGGGCCACCAGGCCGCTCCCCACTTGGTGTCCGAGGTAGGTCACAGACCCCTGGCCAATCTGGCATTTGCTGGCCTTGATTGTGAGGCCGGCCTGTTGGAGGGCCTGCAGGACCTCTCGGAGGTGGTTGAGGTGGTCTGACCAGTGGCGGCTGTACAAAGCGATATCGTCCAGGTAGGCGGCGCTGAAGTCTTCGAGGCCCGCCAATACCTGGTTCACCAGTCGCTGGAAAGTGGCTGGGGCATTTTTCATGTCGAATGGCATCACTTTGAATTGGTAGTGGCCATCCGGGGTGGAAAAAGCGGATCGTTCTTGGGCCCTGGGGGTGAGGCCGATCTGCCAGTACCCCGCTGTCAGGTCGAAGATGCTGAGGTAGCGGGCAGCCCCCATGCGGTCGATCAGCTCATCTGCTCGGGGAATGGGGTGAGCGTCGGTTCGGGTGACAGCGTTCAGACCCCGATAGTCAACACAGAATCGGAGCTCAGGGGTGGTGCCGGGTGTAGCAGCTTTGCCCTGTGGGTGATAGGGGGTTGTGAATCGGTAGGTGACCCCGCACTGCTGCCAGAGGGATTTCATGTATTTCGAAATGAAGTTTGTGCCTCTGTCGCTGACGACTTCCCGGGGGAAGCCCACTCGAGAGAAGATCCCCATTAAGGCTCGGCCGACCACCGGTGCGGTTACAGTTCGAAGGGGGATGGCCTCGGGATAGCGGGTGGCATGGTCCACCAGTACCAGTATAAAGCGATGTCCTTGTGCTGTTCGGGGGTCCAGGGGCCCCACAATGTCTATTCCCACTT
The DNA here is from genome assembly GCF_964263255.1 of Lissotriton vulgaris. Taxonomy (NCBI): domain Eukaryota; kingdom Metazoa; phylum Chordata; class Amphibia; order Caudata; family Salamandridae; genus Lissotriton; species Lissotriton vulgaris. The sequence goes on from NC_141689.1 coordinate 58,029,636, forward strand.
TTTCGAACGGGGTGGTAACCACGGGAAAGGGCTGCAGGGGTGCCTTGAGTTTGCGGCCGCTCTTCCCGCTGGCCTGACAAGTGGGACAAGACCGGCAGTGGTTGAGCACGTCATTTCTCATTTTGGGCCAGTAAAAGTGGGTCACCAGGCGGTTGTAGGTTTTGTCCTGACCCAAGTGTCCGGCCAGGGGGACATCGTGGGCTAAGTTCAGCAGGAAGTCTCTAAAACGGAGGGGCACCACTAACACTCGACTGGCCCCCAACTCGGCGATTCTCTGTTCACTGTACAATAGATCATTGTCCCAATAGATCCAGTGGGCCCCGGCGGTATCTCCCGCGCTCTGGGCGAGGGCTTGTTGTCGTAGTCCCTCGAGGGAGGGACATGTCTTCTGCTCTTGACGGAATTGCTCCTGTGTGGGTCCCCCTTCTTGACGCCACTGAGCCAGGTCTGGGAGACCCTGGGGCTGAACGAGTTCTTCTGGGGTTTGTTCTGGGGGATCGACCGGGTCGGCGTCCCCCACTGGAGCGATCGGGGGAGGAGGTGCTGGCCACTCGGGTTCTTCTGGTCGGGGGATGGCACGGGCCGCCATGGACCGGGTGGTTACGCACGCCCAGTCCGGAAGGCCCAACATCCCCAGGTGTTCTCTTCTTTCTACGGCGGCCCATGGGGAACTCTCGAGATCGTTCCCCAGGAGACAGTCCACGGGGGCATCATCGCGGACCGTCACCTTCAGCATGCCGGATGCTCCTCCCCACTCGAAGGGGACGCAGGCCATCCGACACATGCTCTCTGAATTGTCGGCTGACCGGACGGGGCAGAGAATGTTCGGTATTATTTGCTCGGGGGTCACCAGGTGACAGCGGCCAGCTGTCACACTGGCCCCGGTGTCACGTAGGGCTTCGGCCTTGCGCTCATTGATATTATGTGGTAAATATTTTACCGTATCAATTTTTTTCCATATAATTACAAGTACAAGAATAGCTCAATCAAAAGAAAGGCAGAGTCCGGGGTGTCTGAGTCTTAAAGGGCTTTAATTCAGAAATGACTCGAGTCAATGGAGATCTGGGAAGAGATGACAACGAGTTACACACTGTACATGGCATATATAGTAAAACGACACAATAGCATGGCATACAGTAGGCGTGACAAGTGAAATGTATATGATAAGAACACATGTGCGTAGCAAAAAGGCGTGAACATGGGTGTGTACAGAGGCGTGAACTGGAAACGTCACAGAATAGTGTCACAAGTGGGTGGGTGCTTAGTGAGTTCTTGCAGAGTCAGCTGAAACCTATGGCTAGGGTGCGCACGCAGCTAATATGACGTATGGTTTGTGGTAAATATTTGATTTACCGTCCTAATTTCTATGCAGGTAAGTACTTAATCAATAATAACTCAATCGGAAAAAAATAGGCAGAGTCCGTGGTGTTAGAGTTCTTAGGGGTTTTATTCCTTAAAAAGGAATGGTCATGACCGGATATCTTGTTCCTGCCACCACTGGGGTGCAGGAAGGGATAGAGCAATATTTTATTGACAATACATAGCTTATATACTTGAGTTACATTATAGAAACCAATACAGTAGGCGTAACAGCTGAGAGAAACGAGATAAAACACACATGTGGTAGTGATATGTAATTAAGAGGCGTGAACTAGGCGTGAACATAGAGGTGTGTGCTAGAAACGTCACATGTAGGTGTCATAAGTGGGAGGCAACAAGAGCAGAATCTTGCAATGTCAGCAGAAATCTGAGGCCTGGATGCGCACGCAGCTGCATGACGTGTGATTGACGTGAAACTGGAGGGTGCAGGGGACTTGACATTTACAATGGCGGAAAGAGACAGAAGTCTGGCATGTCAGATTAACTCGCACCTCTATCATATCTGATATCTGATGTTTGGGAACCATACTATCTGGGCGGAAAGGTCTCTGGGGCAGAAGCTATTCTATACTGACTGTGAGTGCGTGTATAAGCGTCTAAGTGTCTGCATGAGATGCGAGGGGGCATGGGCCTTCCATGGTAACAGAGGCTATGAATTACATGCATGGAGACAGTAAGGCCAGGCCCTTCGCTCTGCAGCTGGGGGAATGTTTACTTAAACTAGTAGGCAGGAATGTATTTTCGAGGAGCGGAACAGATAACTCGAAGGTTGAATTCAGTCTTGGCAGGCAGCAGGCTGAGCTAAGCGCGGTGAGCCGCGCAGGCAGTAAGGCAGAGGTCACGGGTACAGAGACAGCCTGGGCTGAGGCTTTCAGAGTCGGAAGGCAGAAAAAGGCTCGATGGCAGAATTCGGGGCCTGCTTCGCCAGAGCTGAAAAACGTGTAAAGTATGCCACAAAAAGACGTTGGCAAGGCATACTTAGGAACTGAATATTCAACCCGTTCATGGCGGGTCTGAAAGAGGACATGTTAACGTTGGACGCAAATGTATTTGCGTCTTTATAGCTGGCACAGGAGGGAAGTTACATGCACTTTAACCTCGTACATGGAGACGGTGGGGTACACGCTAGGGAACATAACTTGACCAAAAATTTATATTTCCTCATTCCCTCCTTGTTCCCTACGGACCCTTCATGATATATCGATCCTCATGAATCGATCAGTCTGTTCTTGTAACATTATTTGCTCTTCTTTCTTTCTTTGACGGTTTGAATGAAAACTGGAATGTTCAATGCATGTTGTGGCGCACAGTCCACAAATCGCTGGCCCACATTGTAGGCACAGGCAGCAACTGAATACTATGACAAGGGCAATGCCTAGGAAGGATAGGATCTTCCATCCCCAAGCGGTCAGTGTTGTCCAGAACCATCCGGACCAAGTCCAGGTGCCTGGATTCTGATGTATCAAACTTGCAATTTTATGAAGTCGTGTAATAGCTTGGTATACCGTTGGCGCGTTTTCTGGAATGAAAACACAGCAACTTGACCCGATGACCTTACAGGCTCCACCTCTATCTGCCAAGATGACGTCAATAACAAGACGATTTTGAAGGACAACAATCCGCATAGCAGACTGCTCCTCTGTTAAGTTACCTAGAGCGGAGGCAGTTTCATTTACTACTGCTTCAAGTGTTCTGGTTAATCTTCATATTAGTTTACTGTTTTGGACGGGGCCTATGAAGAAAAAGAATCCCCTATTGAAATCTGTGTATTGCTCCCCTGCCGTTTCAGTATAGGCGACAATCGGGAGATTTCTTCTGAGTCTACTCTTTACTAGATTGGTATTTCTATGATAATCAGGAGGGGCTAGAAAAACAGGTGGCAGAAGGAAGGCAATGTAACAGGTACCATCCCAATCTGGAGGTAAGCGTATGTATGCGGTATGGCCACAAACAAAGTAGGAATGACGAGTAGCTTTAAAAGAAGACTTGCCATGATCACTGAATTCGACCACGGTAGTACATTTACTATGACCTAAGTGTACTGAACCCTTCTTTCTGACACATAAGTCACCTGTGACTGGTAGTACTGACATAGCAGGGAGAACTGGTGCGGCTTCGGATTCAACAGTAAGAATCATGAGGCTAACTGTATAATTACCTAATCCATATACTTCATTTTCTAGATCAGTTCCTACTCTGGTGGGGAGTCCCTTCTTGTCAGGGTAGCAGACGTTGAGCAGAACTAGGTTCAGGTTTCCCCAAATCCAATTCCCCTCGAAAACAGCAATATCAGAATCTAAGGAATTAATTAATCTAAACCATGCACCACAGGAGCCATTATGAGTGAACGGGTACGGAAAGAGAGGCAGAACTCCCTTGTATTTCTGGTAGGGAGGGAGTCGGCCACATATCCAACAGTTTGTAGCATTGTTAGTCTGATGGGAGTGATGTAACATACTAATGAATGTGTTGTTGCGCAGCGCAAGTCTATAAGAAAGTTCGTGGGGAGGTAATTCGCTAAAAGAATGTTCAGCAGAAACATTGTAAGCAGATTGTTCACACTTGAAGATAGGGTAGTATATGGGAAGCAATATATTCGCAACAATAATCAGAAAACTTAGGAAAAACATAATCAATACCGTCACTATACAGTGACTGCGGAGTGATTTGCAATATGCATGTTTCTTGAATTGTCTCTCTCTCTATCTCGATCTAGGGGATACATGTCAGAAACTATTTAACCGATTCACCTAGGGGAGGACTTAAACAATTAAACTGTCTGACTTGCTAGATCGAAGTTTCAATCTATACTCCTCTTGGGGAGTTTTCTCTCGTTCGGGAACCTTAAAGTCACTAGGTTCGATACAGTCTTTGGAGGGGGTGGACGAGTCAGGGTCTGGTTTCAGTTCGTTGCATTTTTTAATATGACTCGTATGGATCCACCCCTTTCTGCCTTCCACCTTGATCGTGGTCTTCGTAGTAAGAAGGACGATCTTCGGCTCCTTCCAGCGGGGCTCCAGCGGCCTTTTCCTGTCGAAGTTCCTAATCAGGACCATATCCCCAGGGCGGACATCGTGTGGCTTTACGTCAGTGTTGTCAGGGAAAGCTGCGGCAACCTGTGAACGACATGATTGGAGTGCAGACATCAAGGAGGCAAGGTAATCTGTCAGCATATTACAATCAACATCTGTAATTTTCTTAGGCATGGGCGTCCCCCACATATTCGGTGGTCTACCAAAGACCACTTCATACGGGGCTAGCCCTGATCTCGAATGAGGAACCATCCTCATATAGAACAAGGCAACTGGGAGGGCGACTATCCAGTCGACCCCTTTCTCTTTACAAACTTTTGCAAGACGGGTCTTTAGTGTCTGATTATGTCTTTCGACAAGGCCTGCGGCTTCGGGATGTCGGACACAATGGAATCTCCACTGATATCCTAACAGAAGGGAAACATGCTTCATAAGTTCGGATGAGAACGGCTGTCCGTTATCTGAGTACACGACACGGGGCAAGCCGTACCGTGGGAAGAATTCTCGAACCAGCTGCTTGGCAGTGGTCGGAGCAGTATAATCTGGGACTGGATATGCTTCGGTCCAACGGGAAAGTGCACAAACAACTACGAGGACATATTTGAATCCCCGACAACGGTCCATCTGGATATAATCCATCTGGAGGACTTCAAAAGGGTGATCGGGAGGATGAAATCCACCTTGCTCTACAGGGACACTTTTTCCTGGATTGAACTGACAACAGATCATGCAAGTTCGCACTTTCTGTTTTGCTGCTGCTCGTAAGTGTTTGTTGTACCAGAGATTCTGTAAACTGTCTAACATAGCTTTCTCTCCTAGGTGTGCCGGACTATGTGCTGTATTTATCATGATTTGAACCATTGAGTCGGGGAGAAACCATGTAGATTTTCCCTTCGTGACCCATCCTTGATCTGTCTGGATCCCTCCTAGTTCAGTCCATTTCTTTATTTCATCGGAAGTAGCATGTGTCTGGATATCGCTTACATCTAGGGTGGGATCCCTAACTGTCATACACTGTGTCGGTACTATTGTCTTTGTCACGTCAGTAGTCTGCGTGTGAGTTAATGCTGTATGTTTTGCTGTCTGGTCTGCCAGGTCATTACCCTGGGACACAGAATCCGTAACTTTAGTATGTGCTTTACACTTCATGACAGATATGCCCGAGGGCAGATGTATTGCTTCTAACAGTGCTTGAATGAGGGGTCCGTGTTGTATCTTGGCACCATGAGAGGTCAAAAAACCTCGTTCTTGCCATAACATTCCGAAGTCGTGTACAACTCCGAAGGCATAACGGGAATCAGTGTATATGTTAACATTTCTGTTCTTGGCTAGTATACAGGCTCGGGTCAGAGCGATGAGCTCCGCCGCTTGAGCAGACAGTGTGTCAATACGATGTGTTTCTTTGACTTCAGTTTCAGTGGTCACTGCATACGCGGCCACTAATTCTCCTGTACTTGTTCTCATGCATGAACCGTCCACGTAAAGTGTCAGGTCTGGATTTGTCAATGGAACATCTGTTAAGTCTCGTCGAGGCTTTGTTACTGCATTAATGATCTCTATACAATCATGTGGGGCTGGATCTGTCATACTCGAAGGTAACAATGTTGCGGGATTCAGAATGCTGCAGCGTCTGATTTCTATGTGTGGCTGGAATAATGTCAATTCATAACCTGTCAGTCGTGCTATAGTCAAGTGTTGAGTCTGAGTTCTGTTTAAAAGAACCTCTACAGAATGTGGAACTTGTACTGTTAATTGATGTCCTAAAACGATTGAGTCACTCTGTCTGATTGCTAGTGCTGTTGCTGCTACTGACTTCAAGCACGCAGGGAGTGCCTGGGCTACTGAATCTAATGTACTTGAAAAATAAGCGCAAGGCTTATGTGAACCTGCTTGGTCTTGAGTGAGGACAGACAATGCTGTACCATCACGTTCTGTAACAAAGAGTGTAAAAGGTTTGCTGTAACATGGTGTCGCTAAAACTGGCGCTTGACATAAAGCTTTCTTTAATTCCTCAAAAGCCTGTGTATGTTCCTGAGTCCAAGGGAGGGCAGTCGAAGTCGCTGCCTCCTGTGTTGTTAACTGAATCAGTGGTTTAGCTAGAAATGCATACTGGGGAATCCATTGTCTGCAGTACGAGGTGAGGCCTATAAAAGCCCGCACTTCCTTTTGTGTCTGTGGTTGTGGCATATTTACAATTAACTGAATGCGATCGGGAGTGAGCTGTCTCCCCACTTTGGACAGCAAGTGACCCAAGTACACAACTTGCTGAACACAGAATTGTAGCTTCGAAGGAGACACCTTGTGTCCCTTGTCGGCCAGAAAATGTAAAACTGTCAGTGATGCTTGTTCACATTCGGGCTCACTCCGTGCGGTGATCAGCAGATCATCGACGTATTGCAGTAAGGCAGTGTTAACTGGCATTATGATACAATCAAGTTGTCTTTTCAGTGCTTGGCTATAGATGCTGGGGCTTTCTGTGAATCCTTGAGGTGCGCGTGAAAATTTGAAACTTCGTCCATTTAAACTGAATCCGAAGAGATATTGGCTCTCTGGATCAATGGGTACACTGAAGAAGGCGTTCTTGAGGTCAATTACAGTAAAGAACGTCGCTTCTGAATCAATAGCAGTCAATAGGGATGAGATATCGGGGACCACAGGGTACTGTGGAACAATGCATTTATTCAGTTCTCTTAAATCAATCACCAGCCGATATACTGGCGGTGCATTGGGATCAGTACGTTTAAGAATCGGAATGATAGGGGAATTACAGATGTTGGAGTCGGTCTCTACGACCACTCCTTGGGCAATAAGCTCTTCAATGATTTCCAGTAAAGCCACTACAGCATCGGGTGGTAACTTGTATTGTCTGATTCTGGGTAAAACAACACCTTGTTTGAGTGTAACACGGTATGGTGTAATGTGCATGCAGCCTACATCAGTTGGGCCTTGTGCCCACAGGTGTTTCGGTATATTATTCAATCTGACGTCAAAATCTCTTAAGACATAGTGACCCTTAAAGTCACGCAGGAAAAGTCTAACTCCTTCCGGAGAACAGCAGATCACTGCTCCTAGAGCCTTCAGCGTTCTGATACCTAACAGGTTTTCTGGACATGATTTCGTGAGTAACAGGTCTGTAACACGTGATAATGGACCCACTGCTAAGGGGACAGGCTCCGATACTTCATTTATAATAGGCTGTCCTGAAAAACCAATGGAAACATTCTGTGAGCCTGAGAGGGGTGCCCCTGGGACTTCATCATGGCTGATTGTCGTGCGGCTTGCCCCTGTGTCAATCAAAAACTTTCTGTCTTTTCCCAATACTTGACTGTGTACATAAGGACCCTCTTGATCTACAGGAATCTCAATAAGGGGCAAGCCAACCTCCCTCTCTAGGCTGTTTCATGTGTATCGCTGATAATCGGGATAATCAGATTGGGCATACTGGTACATCTGCTGTGACACTTGCTGAGTCGCGGCAATAGGCTGTGGCTGTGACTGTCTCTGCGGTACTGCTACTGTCTGTGCTGCATGTGGTGATGCATGCATAGGTTGTGTATTCTGCATGGGCTGTATATTCTGTGAAGTCTGTTGCTGACCCTGATTTTGTCTAGGTGGACGCGGTCTTTCTTTAGTTTTACCTGTTGCTATATTATGTTTCAGGACTGGGCATTCATGTACGTAGTGACCTGGCTGCTTGCAATAATTGCATGTCCCTTTAACGGGAGCTGCGGCGTGACCTGTCTGGGTCGTACCCTTTCTCTGACCGTCGGCTGGAACCGACTGGGCCACTAACATTTTCATTTTCGTGTCTTTCATGCGTTTCTGTTCATGATCCTGTTCTTCTCTGATTCTGTTCTGATGGTACTGTAACATCTGTAATATCTGAGATGGCGTATTTGCTTGCCAAGTACTTTCAACTTTGTACACGCGGTTCTTGACTAGTGGCAGGGAATTCTCGACTAATTTTGATACAAAAAGATGCGGATACGACTCGCTACTTGGCTTAAGGCCACTATTGATAATAAAACATTTCTCGAATCTTGAATAGAAGTCACTAGTATCTTCATCGTGTTTCTGTTTACAGGCTGAGATCGCGTCCCAGTCTTCCTTTCTAGTAGTCAGTAATCTTGGCAGAACCTGTACTATTAAACCTGGTAATGCTTTAGTTTTCTCCCCAAGGCCTAGCCCTGGAGTACGGAGTTTCTCCTCGTCTTCTATTTCTGTCCACACAATCTTTTTATCTCCCACCTCCCATTCTTTTTCCTTCAGCTTCTCGTAGATGCCCGTGGGCAGCAGTACCTTTAACATTTTCATAATATCTTCATATGTGTAATCTCCCATCAGTAACATGTCTTTAAGTTCTCTATGAAAACCTGCAGGGTCTTTATCGTGACAGGGTACTAGTTTCTTCATTTCCAACAATTCTAACTTGGTCAGAGGCGTGTGTACATACACACGTTTCAAGGTATGATCGGTACCCATGACTGGGTGTACTTCTCGTAATGGGTTCTGACTTTCAAGACCATGAAGACGCTCCATATGATACATTTTCCTTTCTGGGGGCGGAGCGGGAACGTATTGTGAGCTTAAGAAAGTGTTATATCTGTGCCGTTGTTCTAGAATTATTTGAATTAACTTGGTACTTAGGCCTCTCCATCTATCCATGAGTAGTGCTTCTAATGTATCGTGTAAGGGACCTGGATCAGAATGTTGATGTCTGAATAACGTGAGGAGGTGCTGAATCATGTATACACCTGCTAACTTCTGCTCGTCTGGGGAAAGGTTCAGAAATGTCTGTGCTACTGTGTCATCATTGTATATATTAGGATTGTCAGCCCATAGTACAGCTGACCGGGCTAGTTCTTGTTCATCCATAGAATTGAGCACATGGTACCCCATTCGTTCTTGAAGCATTTTATCAGTATCTTGGAACTGGTGTTCAGGAGAATTCGGTTTTGATATGCCAGAGACAAAAACTCTCTTGCTTTCTGGACGAATGCCTTTCCTAAGGTAAGTTCCCTTACCTACATACGCTATTGTGTCTGTAGTCTTTTCTGGTTCTTCGGATCCTTCATCCTCCTCAGAGGAAGCTTTTTCTTTCTCTTTTTCGTGTATTTCTATTACTGTTTTTCTTATTTTCTTGTACATACTAGCTATGCAATTCTGTTTATCATGCTTTCCTTCGGCTATATTTTGGCCCCACCTGGTTAGGGCGTCCATTTCATCTTGTTCTGTCTCAGGCCTGTCTCGTTCTCTTATTAAGCAATTTATGAAAAAACGTAGTATGTATGCTTGATGTGCCATGGCTTCCTTAATACTTTCAGGGTTTTTCCCAGTCTGGACAAAATGATATATTCTATCTAGGTGCTCCTTCATTCCTGAGAATAACACGAGGTAATCTGTAGCTTGTCGTAAGCGTAGCGATGCTATCAACATCCTATCGTCTTTACCAGGGACTGGATCATATCTGCAAACTTGAAGCGGTTCTTTGAGTAGGTCGAGACGGGGTGATTGGAATGTAAAGGGCTTCTGCATATCCCTAAGGTGTAATCTGTGTATTGCTGGCGGGGTCTGATGACCCCCCGTCGCACCTCCTGAAGCTGAGGCTTGAGCGTTATCTCTCTGTGGAGTCTGTATCTGTACTTGTACTTGTCTCTTAGTAGGATCAGGCGTAAGCGGATTCGGTATTTTAACCTTAGGTGAGGGAAGTGGTGGAGGTGGAGGAACAGACTGTCGGTCAGGGGGAACTTGTTGCGGTAATGGTGGGGTGCGGTCTGGAGGCGGGTTGCCATCTCCGTCACCGTCAGTAGGCGGGACGTGGGCACGAGGATTGGTGTAAGCGGGTGCTACATCGTTTAGATAGGAATTCAGAAATATGTCTTTAGTAGTCCTGTGGTTTACTTTAGTTGGAACCAATGGTGGTGGCGGATTTTTCGGTATTTCTGAAATGGCCTCAGGTGAACCCTCGGCCACTAAGTACATACCATTTACTTGGCTATTTCGGATGCGATCTACTTGTTCTGCTTTTACTCGGATCCCTTCATTAACTAATTTGTTTTCTCGGACTCTATCCGGCGCTTCTCTAAGTCTATCCTCTCTACGGAGTTCTTTTTCGGCTCGTTTATGTGATTCTTTACGCCATAACTCTATAGCATCTTTCTGTGATTGTCTGGCTTTCTTTCTCCATAGAGCTTCTTCTACCTTAAGGATGCACTCGGCATCCCATGTTCCTATAGCGGGCCATCTGTATTTCTCTTCTAGATGCTTAGTATAATTGGCCCATAAATCTAGATACAATATGGCGTCTATGCCATGCTTGTGGTACATGTAATTTCCAGGCGTGTCTCTAGGGGGGATAGGAATTTCTTCCTCTAGTATCCCTTTCCTAGTTCCTATCTGCTTTAACTTATTGAAAAACGGCATCTTGTCTACTTAATACTGAAGGCTCAATCCTTGCTGCTTGACTCTAGACACAACTAGTTACACAAGAACACAATAATGCACATTAAAACAATCACTCATACCACGACATTAATTACATGAGAACATTAGAAACATATATGACTACCCCCTATACTGGATGTACTGCTAAACAGCACAGATACACTGCTGAGAACAGTGCAAGAACTAGGATAACTGATATACTGCTAAACAGTACAGATACACTGTCTAAAACAGTGCAGACCGAATTTGTGTACCCAAACCCGTCTTTACCGGATACATAATAATGCACCCGTCTAGATACGTCCCAGCAACGGTACTCACCGGGAAGCACGGAAACAGAAGGCCTCGGAAAACTCGACTGGACTAGACCGGACTCGACTCGACTCGACACGTGGATACTTTGGAAACTGGTGGGCCTCTTGACACCTCGGACCTTGCTTCTTTCGGCTAGGCTCTGGTCGGGATCCTCCGCGCTCCTCACCGCCTCGTCTGGGTGCTGATTGCAGTCTTCGTCGCCTCCGTGGGCCAGAGGGAGATACAGGAAATCCTGCCAGTACGCGTAGTTTCCGTCTAACTGATGGCAGGGGACAGAGCTTGCAACGCACCAACCGGCGCGTGAGGTGGGGGAGGGGTCCCTATTCGGGCGCCAAAATAATGTGGTAAATATTTGATTTACCGTCCTAATTTCTATGCAGGTAAGTACTTAATCAATAATAACTCAATCGGAAAGAAATAGGCAGAGTCCGTGGTGTTAGAGTTCTTAGGGGTTTTATTCCTTAAAAAGGAATGGTCATGACCGGATATCTTGTTCCTGCCACCACTGGGGTGCAGGAAGGGATAGAGCAATATTTTATTGACAATACATAGCTTATATACTTGAGTTACATTATAGAAACCAATACAGTAGGCGTAACAGCTGAGAGAAACGAGATAAAACACACACGTGGTAGTGATATGTAATTAAGAGGCGTGAACTAGGCGTGAACATAGAGGTGTGTGCTAGAAACGTCACATGTAGGTGTCATAAGTGGGAGGCAACAAGAGCAGAATCTTGCAATGTCAGCAGAAATCTGAGGCCTGGATGCGCACGCAGCTGCATGACGTGTGATTGACGTGAAACTGGAGGGTGCAGGGGACTTGACATTTACAATGGCGGAAAGAGACAGAAGTCTGGCATGTCAGATCAACTCGTACCTCTATCATATCTGATATCTGATGTTTGGGAACCATACTATCTGGGCGGAAAGGTCTCTGGGGCAGAAGCTATTCTATACTGACTGTGAGTGCGTGTATAAGCGTCTAAGTGTCTGCATGAGATGCGAGGGGGCATGGGCCTTCCATGGTAACAGAGGCTATGAATTACATGCATGGAGACAGTAAGGCCAGGCCCTTCGCTCTGCAGCTGGGGGAATGTTTACTTAAACTAGTAGGCAGGAATGTATTTTCGAGGAGCGGAACAGATAACTCGAAGGTTGAATTCAGTCTTGGCAGGCAGCAGGCTGAGCTAAGCGCGGTGAGCCGCGCAGGCAGTAAGGCAGAGGTCACGGGTACAGAGACAGCCTGGGCTGAGGCTTTCAGAGTCGGAAGGCAGAAAAAGGCTCGATGGCAGAATTCGGGGCCTGCTTCGCCAGAGCTGAAAAACGTGTAAAGTATGCCACAAAAAGACGTTGGCAAGGCATACTTAGGAACTGAATATTCAACCCGTTCATGGCGGGTCTGAAAGAGGACATGTTAACGTTGGACGCAAATGTATTTGCGTCTTTATAGCTGGCACAGGAGGGAAGTTATATGCACTTTAACCTCGTACATGGAGACGGTGGGGTACACGCTAGGGAACATAACTTGACCAAAAATTTATATTTCCTCAGGTTGACGTAGTCTAAGAGTCTGACTTTTAACACTAGTAGGGAAGAGGCATATGTCTGGCGTGTCAGATCGACCTGTTCCTAAAACATATCTGGTATCTCGTGTTTGGGGAATGTTTATACTGGAGGAAAAGGTCTTTCGGGCAGAGGCTATGCTACACTGAATGTATGTGTGTCTAGGTGCAGATGTGCGGGGCCAGGGCCTACCATGGTAACGAGAGCAATGAATTACATGAGGAGGACAGGAAGGCTTTACCCTTTACTCTGCAGCCGGGGAACTGTTTACTTATTCTACTAGACAGGAATGTGTTTTCGAGGAGGCTGAGCTGGCTACGCTGATAACTTGAAGGCAAAATTCTGTTTTTGGCAGGCAGAGCAGGCCGAGCCGGGCACCGCTCGCTTGGCAGGAAGGAAGGCAGAGGTCAGGGATGTATCCTGTCTCCACGTTGCAGCTTTCAGAGACAGAGACGAAAAAATGGTTCATGGCAGGAATCAGGGCCTAACTCGACAGAGCCAGGAAAACGTGAAAGTGCACCATGTAAAGACGGTGGCACGGCATACTTAGGAACTGAATTATCAATCCATTCATGGTGGATCTGAAAGAGGACATGTTAACGTTGGACGCAAATGTATTTGCGTCTTTGAATTCGGTTGCGGAGGGAAGTTACATGCACTTTAACTCGTACATGGAGACGGTGGGGTACACGTTAGGGGACATAACCTGACCATAAAAATTCCAATTACCTCAGCTCACCCACTGACTATACTTTCTGGTGTTGGCGGGTAGGGGAGCCCGCGGGACCATGTCTCTCCCCCCTAGGCACTGGTTCTGTGGACAGTTCGGGTCATTGGCGTAGTGACCGACTCGCTGGCATCGGTGACACGTGACATTAGCTCTGAACCCCGGGCGCATCGGGGGGTTGCCCCTGTTGGCCGGGGGCGGGGTGCTGGTGGCGGGAGCGGTCGGGACGGTGTCTTTCCCCCGGCCCTGGCCTCCTCCTCCTCCTCGGGGGCGGTGATGGCCTTGGTTGTTCCTGTTCTGCTGGTTCGGGCCACCCCGGCCCACTCTGGTGCTCTCCCATCGGTCAGCCTCGGCGGCGAGCTGCCGTGGATCAGTCAGTTTACTGTCGAGGAGGTGCTGCCTGAGCTCGACAAAGCAGTTATTGGAGAGGTGCTCCCACACAACAAGGTTAAAAAGCTGCTCGTATGTCGTTACGTTGCTCCCCTTGATCCACCCCTCGAGGGCTCGGCTGAAATAGTTCACATATTCCACCCAAGTTGTACCCGGGATCCGGGTGCAGTCGCGGAAACTCTGGCGGTACATTTCGGGTGTCAGCCCATATCGAGTGAGGAGGGCGGCCTTCATGTGATCATAGGACGTCATTTGGTGATCTGGGAGCTGTAACAGGGCATCACGGCCCTCGTTGACGAACCTCCCCCATAGACCGGCTCCCCAGTCACTTCGATCGATCCGGTGGGAGGACATGGCGATCTCATAGGCCTTGAACCACTGCTGTATGTCGTCGTTTCGGTAGAACTCTCGGACGACATCTTTGGGAATGTGGACATTTGATTCTGAAGTTCCTGGGGTGCGTGGTTGCTCGGGCACCCCCAGGTCCTTGCCTTGCTTACGTAGTTCTATTTCGGCTAGTTTGCGCTCGTGTTCATATGCTAGTCTTTTTTCCTCAAGCTCTCTTTGTCTTTGTTTCTCCTCCCGCTCTTCTCGGAGCCGTAAGTGTTCTAGGTTCAATTTTTGTTCCGCTAGTTTTAGTTCTCCATCCATTTTGAGCCGTGTCAACTCTAATTCATGCAGTCTGGTTTTCTCTCGTTCCTGGATCTCTTCCCGGGAGAGACCTGTTCTCCTTTCCTCGGAAGGAGCGGTGTTAGTTTCCAGGGCTTCGCTGTGTTGGTCCCGGGGACCAGCGGTGTTTACCTCTGCCCATGACTCTAGGGCATGTTTAAAGTCATCTTTTGTGCTCAGACCGGTGGTAGCAATGCCCAGTTCTATACAAAACTGTTTTAATTCTCGGTGGTTGTACTCATCCAGCTTGTCCATTTGGAATTTTTCTGTAGACCCGCTCTCTTGGGCCGGCATTGTGGTTTAGTCGTGGGGTGAGTTGCTTTCTGTACGATTACGCGTTGGTTCGGATCGCGCCGCTGGCCACCAATGTTAGACGGGACCTGGAGGGTCGGCCGAGGACAAGGGGAGAGGTCTCCGGGGATAGCCGTCTCCAGCGATCGTACAGACAAGTAACTCCCCCCCCCACAGAATAGGCACCACACAAGGATAAGATTTAACGTTTTTTATAAGTAATCTTGAAGTACGGTAAAATGGTACAAGGAGGTCTGGACTCAGGGGTCCCCTCGATTCTAGTCTCTTGGATGGGAAAGGGGTAGCGGGACAGTCTTATTACCAATCTGGTAGTTACGATGAGATGATGGGTAGCTCACAATCCTCGAGCTCGGCGTTCTTGAAGGACGGGTTGCGGCAGCGCCAGCAGATCCCGGGGTGGTCGAAGGTGGCAATGGTCCGCGGCAGCGCCAGCAGGTTCCAGAGAAGATGGTAGTTACAACGGGTCGTGGCGGCGCCAGCAGGTCCCAACGAAGATGATAGTTACAACGGGTCGCGGCAGCGCCAGCAGGTCCCAACGAAGACGGTAGATTGCAGAGGGCCGCGGCAGCGCCAGCGGCAGGACGACAGTTCACAAGGCAGGGCTGCGGCAGCGCCAGCAGTCCGTCAAGGATGAGTTCTTCAAGGTGTCTCTCGACTCCAGGATACAACTGCCCTCCTGCTCTGGAGCTGCCCCAGTTATAGGTCTGGCGCCCTTTGATGTCCGGACCCTCGCACTTGGAGGTCGGGAGGTCCGGGATGAGGGAGTCCAGACACCCAGCAGGGGGGTGGAGCCAGCGCCCGGGGAGGCTGGGGGCGATCGGCACCTGGCGGGGGAGAGCCATCGACACTTCTTTCTCCCATTGACCTGCCAAGTGGTCCGTTCACCTCCTGGGTGGATGGTGGTGCCGGGCTGTCGGGGCCTGGCCAGGCCCAGGGTTGGGGTCGAGCTGAGGCCATGTGGCCTCGTGGTGCAGTGTCTAAGATGACGGCCGGGCCGGGCAATGGTGCTGGGGGTGGCCCGGGCCGGTAATACAGAGATGCACTCACTGTCACTCTGCACTCAGTCTGCACTCACTGTCACTCTGCACTCACTCTGCGCTCAATGTCATCCTGCACTCACTCTGCACTCACTGTCACTTGCTGTCACTCTGCACTCACTGTCACTCTGCACTCACTGTCACTCTGCACTCACTGTCACTCTGCACTCACTGTCACTCTAAATTCACTCTGCACTCACTGTCACTCTACACTCACTCTGCACTCACTCTGCACTCACTCTGCACTCACTGTCACTCTGCACTAAGTCTGCACTCCCTGTCACTCTGCACTCACTCTGCACTCACTGTCACTCTGCACTCACTCTGCACTCACTGTCACTCTGCACTCACTCTGCACTCACTGTCACTCTGCACTCACTCTGCACTCACTGTCACTCTGCACTCACTGTCAATCTGCACTCAGTCTGCACTCACTGTCACTCTGTACTCACTCTGCACTCACTGTCACTCTGCACTCACTGTCAATCGCGCCAGCAGATCCCGGGGTGGTCGAAGGTGGCAATGGTCCGCGGCAGCGCCAGCAGGTTCCAGAGAAGATGGTAGTTACAACGGGTCGTGGCGGCGCCAGCAGGTCCCAACGAAGATGATAGTTACAACGGGTCGCGGCAGCGCCAGCAGGTCCCAACGAAGACGGTAGATTGCAGAGGGCCGCGGCAGCGCCAGCGGCAGGACGACAGTTCACAAGGCAGGGCTGCGGCAGCGCCAGCAGTCCGTCAAGGATGAGTTCTTCAAGGTGTCTCTCGACTCCAGGATACAACTGCCCTCCTGCTCTGGAGCTGCCCCAGTTATAGGTCTGGCGCCCTTTGATGTCCGGACCCTCGCACTTGGAGGTCGGGAGGTCCGGGATGAGGGAGTCCAGACACCCAGCAGGGGGGTGGAGCCAGCGCCCGGGGAGGCTGGGGGCGATCGGCACCTGGCGGGGGAGAGCCATCGACACTTCTTTCTCCCATTGACCTGCCAAGTGGTCCGTTCACCTCCTGGGTGGATGGTGGTGCCGGGCTGTCGGGGCCTGGCCAGGCCCAGGTTTGGGGTCGAGCTGAGGCCATGTGGCCTCGTGGTGCAGTGTCTAAGATGACGGCCGGGCCGGGCAATGGTGCTGGGGGTGGCCCGGGCCGGTAATACAGAGATGTCCGGGAGCAGGGGTCCCGTAGGGGACGGTTTGCAAGTCGCTTCTGTGGGTAGCACCTGGAGAGCCGGTGCCCGGACCTTGTCGTGCGGGGAGGGAGCGAGCCCTTCAGGTGGCCTGTCCAACACTGTCACTCTGCACTCACTGTCACTCTGCACTCACTCTGCACTCACTGTCACTCTGCACTCACTCTGCACTCACTTTCACTCTGCACTCACTGTCACTCTGCACTCACTGTCACTCTGCTCTCACTGTCACTCTGCACTCACTGTCACTCTGCACTCACTGTCACTCTGCATGCACTGTCACTCTGCACGCACTCTGCACGCACTGTCACTCTGCACGCACTCTGCACTCACTGTCACTCTGCACCCACTCTGCACTCACTGTCACTCTGCACTCACTCTGCACTCACTGTCACTCTGCACTCACTCTGCACTCACTGTCACTCTGCACTCACTGTCACTCTGCACTCACTCTGCACTCACTGTCACTCTGCACTCACTCTGCACTCACTGTCACTTGCTGTCACTCTGCACTCACTGCCACTCTGCACTCACTGTCACTCTGCAATCACTGTCACTCTGCAATCACTGTCACTCTGCAATCACTGGCACTCTGCAATCACTGTCACTCTGCAATCACTGTCACTCTGCAATCACTGTCACTCTGCACTCACTGTCACTCTGCACTCACTGTCACTTGCACTCACTCTGCACTCACTGTCACTCTGCAAACACTGTCACTCTGCACTCACTGTCACTCTGCACTCACTGTCACTCTGCACTCAGTCTGCACTCACTGTCACTCTGCACTCACTCTGCACTCACTGTCACTCTTCACTCACTCTGCACTTACTGTCACTTGCTGTCACTCTGCACTCACTGTCACTCTGCACTCACTGTCACTCTGCACTCACTGTCACTCTGCACTAACTCTGCACTCACTGTCACTCTATATTCAGTCTGCACTCACTGTCACTCTGCACTCACTCTGCACTCACTGTCACTCTGCACTCACTCTGCACTCACTGTCACTCTGCACTCACTGTCACTCTGCACTCAGTCTGCACTCACTGTCACTCTGCACTCACTCTGCGCTCAATGTCATCCTGCACTCACTCTGCACTCACTGTCACTTGCTGTCACTCTGCACTCACTGTCACTCTGCACTCACTGTCACTCTGCACTCACTGTCACTCTGCACTCACTGTCACTCTAAATTCACTCTGCACTCACTGTCACTCTACACTCACTCTGCACTCACTCTGCACTCACTGTCACTCTGCACTAAGTCTGCACTCCCTGTCACTCTGCACTCACTCTGCACTCACTGTCACTCTGCACTCACTCTGCACTCACTGTCACTCTGCACTCACTCTGCACTCACTGTCACTCTGCACTCACTCTGCACTCACTGTCACTCTGCACTCACTGTCAATCTGCACTCAGTCTGCACTCACTGTCACTCTGTACTCACTCTGCACTCACTGTCACTCTGCACTCACTGTCAATCTGCACTCACTCTTCACTCACTGTCACTTGCACTCACTCTGCACTCACTGTCACTCTGCAAACACTGTCACTCTGCACTCACTGTCACTCTGCACTCACTGTCACTCTGCACTCAGTCTGCACTCACTGTCACTCTGCACTCACTCTGCACTCACTGTCACTCTTCACTCACTCTGCACTCACTGTCACTTGCTGTCACTCTGCACACACTGTCACTCTGCACTCACTGTCACTCTGCACTCACTGTCACTCTGCACTAACTCTGCACTCACTGTCACTCTGTACTCAGTCTGCACTCACTGTCACTCTGCACTCACTCTGCACTCACTGTCACTCTGCACTCACTCTGCACTCACTGTCACTCTGCACTCACTCTGCACTCACTCTGCACTCACTCTTCACTCACTGTAACTCTGCACTCACTCTGCACTCACTGTCACTCTGCACTCACTGTCACTCTGCACTCAGTCTGCACTCACTGTCACTCTGCACTCACTCTGCGCTCAATGTCATCCTGCACTCACTCTGCACTCACTGTCACTTGCTGTCACTCTGCACTCACTGTCACTCTGCACTCACTGTCACTCTGCACTCACTGTCACTCTGCACTCACTGTCACTCTAAATTCACTCTGCACTCACTGTCACTCTACACTCACTCTGCACTCACTCTGCACTCACTCTGCACTCACTGTCACTCTGCACTAAGTCTGCACTCCCTGTCACTCTGCACTCACTCTGCACTCACTGTCACTCTGCACTCACTCTGCACTCACTGTCACTCGGCACTCACTGTCACTCTGCACTCACTGTCACTCTGCACTCACTCTGAACTCACTGTCACTCTGCACTCACTCTGCACTCACTCTGCACTCACTGTCACTCTGCACTCAGGCTGCACTCACTGTCACTCTGCACTCAGTCTGCACTCACTGTCACTCTGCACTCACTCTGCACTCACTGTCACTCTGAACTCACTCTGCACTCACTGTCACTTGCACTCACTCTGCACTCACTGTCACTCTGCAATCACTGTCACTCTGCACTCACTGTCACTCTGCACTCACTGGCACTCTGCACTCACTGTCACTCTGCACTCAGTCTGCACTCACTGTCACTCCACACTCACTCTGCACTCACTGTCACTCTGCACTCACTCTGCACTCACTGTCACTCTGCACTCACTGTCACTTGCTGTCACTCTGCACTCACTGTCACTCTGCAGTCACGTTGCGGTTAGTCTCCAGTGCCTCTGCACGTGGTACAGTCAGGAACTCTGTTGTGAAGGGATTCTTTTTGTATCAGTACATCATTTGTGGGTAGTCCAATGTCTTCCAGTACCTCTGGCCATGGTACTGGAAGCCTGCATGCCTCTTTGGAATGGGTACAAGTAGTGCTGCTGTGTGTGTACACATGCTGCGTATAGTCGTGCATTGGCTGTACATATGGTACTGGCAGACCTGGTGCACCTCTGTACAGAGAGGCCTATTGTGCCAGGTGAGACTTGTATTCAAACTGGCACAGGTACAAATGGTTAGTCCTGATAGCATTGTAGTGCTTGTGCACGTGGTGCAGCTCATAGCATTACAGCGCTTGTGCACGTGGTGCAGCTCATGGCATTGCTGTCTGGGGAGTCACGCTGCCTCGGGACACCTTTTGCAGGCAGTCCTGCCATCTCTGTGTCCCCGGAGCAGGTACGTTTGGACTGCCACATGCACATGTTGTAAGCAGCAGTACGGCTCTACTGTCTCACTGTACTTGAGTCAGGTATTCTGCTGTCTCTGTTCACGTGGGGGCGATGGTTTGCAGTGCCTGTCAGTCTAGTGTCAGATATCTCTGCACACGTCGCACGGCTTAGGCCCCAATCTGTTACACAGATGCGCTAGTAAGGAAGAAGGGCCCATGGGGAACTCAGCTCACCCTGTGACTCTTAAGGCCCATAGTGTTGAGGGCAAGGTAACTTGTACGAACAGCCAATAGGGAAAGCAAGGAATAATGACCTGAAAGGCAATGGTCACCAAATGCTTGGAAGGGATGGGAAACAGGGAATGTAACACACTAGCCAATAGACCAAGCCCAAAGCCTCTGAAACGCTGCATGCAAATGAAAGTGGACATAAAGTCCTTGCAAATCATAGGGAAACCTCTTTACGGAAAAGAGGGCATGCGGCAGCCATCTGCATGTCTAGCTCCCATGTCAGAAAGACAAAGTTCTCTTTGCTTTTCAACGCAACCAGCCCGGAATGGAATGGTCCAATTTCCTAATGAGCAGCCCACTTCAGCTGTGGTACTCGGCTTCTTCCGACGCTGGAGGCTTCTGGGCCCAGATAGTGGAGTGTGCTATGAACTGGCATACTGTTGGCATTTCCTTCCAAGGGTGTCTCTGCTACCTTCTCCATTCAGAGAGAATACTTGGCGCCCTTTGCTAATCCCTAAACTGCGCTCGCTTTCTTCACAGGACCGAAGATAAGACTCGGCCCGGGCCCCAGGAGCTCTGCTCTGGGCAGATAATGAATTAAACGCCCAGTGCCTCTTCCGCCATCGTGTTGGGGGCGGCCTGGGAGGGGCGCATTGAGTGTCCACTTACTGTTTCTTCACTCCCGCTGCTTACTCACAAGTTGTAATTTACTATCGTGTAAAGGAACTGCCACTGTAGATGAAAAGTAAAGTAACATTTATTTAATCTCTTCCCCCGTACTGAACGAGTGGCTTTCCTGCTGCATTTTGAAATTATGTTGATGCACGACTGCTGATATGGCCAGATGCTGATTTGCCTCTTTGTAAAATTATATTTTGTAACAGCTTCCAGAGAGGACTGACATTTTGCACGTTTTAGCCTTCTGCCAGAGATGTATACATAAACACGGTTATTTCTATACGAGTTGTCAAAACACTAGATCCTTCATTTATTTGCAAAAGGTGAAAATTGATAACAAATCAAATTGTGTTCTGCCATACCGTAGGCCATACCGTATACACTTACACATAAGAAGGATGCAGACGAACGCGCGCCCACCAAACTCACTGCAGATTAGTGAACACGCCCTGACCATCTGGATTCTATTACCGCGGCACCCTGACAGCTCGTAATTAAGAATTCATTGCACTCCCCTGCACGTAACCACACAGACAATGCAGGAAGTGCCGAAACTAAAATCCATATGGCCTATTGCGTGAAGGCTACTAGAAACACAGCGCCGCAAGGACCAATTACCATGCAGATCGCAAAAACAACTACCGAAAATCTTGCGCACTGAGGAATTTTTAGTTCACTATTCTGAGCCCCTTAACAATACGGCTCGGAGCTCCGCCCCACTGCTGACGCAGTGGTGACGTAGGCCGAGCCCTAAAAAACGGAATTGCTTCCTTTCCAATCAGGGGTCAAGTAATAAATGAGAATTCAGACTTGGTTTAGACTTCTCAGGAGAGCTGGCAAAAATGATGCTTGGCTGAGATGTTTCCTGTGGCGTTTGTCCAGCTCTGGCTCACAATCTCCCTTGGCAATCTGTGGATTTTTCAGTAGCGTGTGCACCATACATGGAAGATGGACCTTTGCTCTTTGTATCCCTTCCATAGTAAAGGTACAGTGAGTGTCCCTTTTCAGTATCTCCACCTGCTTCCCGTTCGACCCCAGCCCACCTCTGTCACCTCCCCCGTTACAGAGAAATATTGCCCTTAACATTCCTGAAATAATACTTGTTCGGAAATCAAGAAGAATTTCATATGTATTTACTGACCATGTATTAAACCCCATGCTCTCTCACAACACAGAATAAACAAACAATATCCCGAATGGTATCACTATAAAGGCGATTAAACATGTTAGCAAAAAGCATTACGTGGACAGAAACAAGGAGACTCAATTTGTTTGGAAACGTGCGCATGGCATTGTATAATTAAAGAAAAGTAAGAAATACAGTTGTAGCAGCACTGTATGTAAATGAATATCAAAACAACCCGAATTGGACTTGGTGCTCGGCATGTGCAAGTGACACAAATGGTGGCGACCCAAGTGACAATTGTTATCAGCAGGACCGGCGCAAGGTGCAAAAGTGTTTAAATATATATACCGTGAATCAAGAGACCAATGTGGCTCCAAATGAATTACAATGCGACAAATTTTTCAGATTTGAAGGAATAATTTGGATGAGCCACCCTGGGGGATGCGCCATCTATTGCGCTGAATGGTCAGACATTGTTCAAAATGCAAAATACTCATGGAATTATGCAATTATGTACATTCAAATTATGCCGTGCTGCACATGTGTTCTAACAGGTGTTTTCATTAGTTTTTTTCTACTTTAGTTGTTTTCTTACAACTTTCATTTGAGGGGTCAGATAATGTCAACAATGTGTTTAGCTTTGAATTAGAAGAATAACATTAACACAGCTAGGCTTTAAGAACAATACAACTAAAAATACCAGATATAACACATATATAGCAACACATTAGTCGACTATTGGTACAAGTATATAAAAATTCCCAGAAACTACTTGCACCATTTTGCTTATGCGAGCTTATTTGCATGTTCGTTTAGGGTACATTCATCTGGGCATAGGGTTTCCAAGAGGTGCAGACTCTGTAAAACAGCTCCTACCTATTTAGCTTTCTTTTCCATCACCTAATGGCAAAGCTATCAACACAGTTCCAGAACACACAATTCAACTCCACACATTTCCTATCCACACCATATAATATGACACCAAGGCATATAATTCAACTTAACAACACAAACACTCAACACATCACATACATTAAATCCCCACCACAAAATTCCACATCATGCTACAAACTTCAACAGCACACTACATGATTAACCTCCACTACACACCAGTCCACAACACAAAATAACATTCAACATAATTACACTTCATAACACACAATTTCACTCCACATAATTCCAGTACACTCATTACCACATAATTACTATCCTCATATTTACACTGCACACAATGCCACACAATTCCACTACACAAATCCACTCTACACCACAACACCCAATTCCACAACTAACCATTCCCATCCAACCAAAATAATTCAACTACACACCACATATATACACTTCATAATTCATGGGTAAAATATATTGTCATTTACAACGCCAATAACTCTAATTCAATCAAATTTGAGACCTGTTGCATTTCCAATGCTTGTTTGGTGTGGCTATAGACAGCTTTATCTTATAATGTGTGGAGACGGCCTCATGTCATCAGTTTTTAAAAAAGTACAATAGAAGGTGAAGAGAGATACTGTGCTTGGGGTCATTCCCCATTGCCATTCATGGTTTGTCATTGCTTTGATACGTTGAGTTATAGTGTTCAGTTTGTGTTCCAATTAGGTTTCGACTATACGTTATCAAGTAATATTTTCTAGTTGAGTTAGGGTGTATTCTTTGATGGATTGAGTTTGCTGGTGAATGGCTTTTGCTTGGGAAGTGCTTGATGCAGAGCCTGTTTTAAAGCAACACTATGCAAACATTTGTTTTTCTCTGCCCTTATGATTATTTGTTGTGGATTCAGATCCATTTTATGTTCCCTAATTGAACAATTATGCCATTCACCTTCACCACGTTCAACATAAGTGTCATCTTCTTACACATTTTCATAACAAACTTCTTTGAGGGTACACATGTTGCATCATTATGGGATTTTTGTCAGAACAGCTGGGGACAACACAGGCAGTTATCTAACTCTTAACTAACACTTCGAATGAGAAAAATATGAACCTATTGCTTTTAGCAAATCTTGGTATTCGTATGTCGTGTAATGAACTGCATATTGGAAAGTAACAGAGTCTCTCTTTTTCTGGAACCTCAATTTCTACCTTGCACCTTTGATAAGATTTAACTGCACTGTCTGAAACCATATCATCCCCAACTCTAGAGTAATCCTTCCCTTTAGTTAGCATCTCCTAGGGTAAATTTAAAGTTGATGAAGAGAATGATCTGCTACTCCTTGACATTAGCACTATTCCCAGAGGGCTCCCCATGCAAATATTCTTTTTACATTTTATTTCAAATTTATAGAACACAAAACAGAGGCAATTACCTAAGCAATATGGTATCATTTGGAGAGTCTGACAGTGGCAATACCCAACTAATCTTCATTGGCTATTCTTCTGAACAGCAATGTGTGCTTTCTCAATTTCCACCTGCATTACATCCGACCAGTCATTAATATACTACGGGAGACTGTAGCCCTTTGATCAGCTATATCATAACCACACAAGAAAGCATCCTCTGTAATATCTTATACTTTGTCTCATAAACCAAGCAGGTCATCTTCAGTCCACCTCCTACAAAAGTTGTTTCTTAACACACTCCTGTTCCTCTGAATGTACAAGTGCATGTATGCCCTCTGTTATATAGTATCCAGACAATAGTACAATATCTTTGTGTTTCTTCAATTTCATTTCTGGAGACTCAATTACTTGCAAACCCCTAGATACACTTTTTGGATGAGCCATGCAACAACAGGAGTAAGTTTCCTCCTAGACACTAGTGGACTCTTCTTGGTTGTTATTACATATTCTGGCTTACTCCCATTCCTTATTTTCTCTGGGTTTCAACTAAGTCTTGGTGGTGAACTCCGCTCCCTTCTTGGAGTGTGCATAGTTTTCAGCACTCTGTGCTATGAGGAGCTTGCAGAGTAGTTTTTTTCTCACACACATTCGACAATGTCAAGTTGCCAAGTGAGGAAAATCAACCTCCTGGTGAGATTTTCCGTGTTCGCAATAGTCAACATCAAGTTGGCGAGTGCAAGTGAGGAAAATCAACCTCCTAGCCAGATTTCTCAATGCAGGCGGTGATATTTCTCAATGCAAGTGGTTGCGTGTGCTCGCAACCGTTAGTGTTGATAAACCAGCTGTTAGCATTGAAAAAGCTGCTGCTCGAGTAAAAAATCCTCTCAAGCGGAGAAAAGGAAGCAGCACCCGCTTGCATTGTGCATGGTGCAGTTCGTGCAGATTGCACAGTGCGAACAAGCACCTGACACTGAAAATCACCATGAATAGCATTTATCTAATGCACTCCACCGCTTGTAGCGTGGCGCAATGGAATTTTTTTTACACTTCGTTGAGTTCCGCATAGCGGAACTCCTTGAACTCCACCCAAGCTTACTTTTTTTTTTTAAACACATTTTATTTGTCTAGTTTCACATAAATTGCAGGGCTCTGCACTCCAGAGACAACTGCACACATCAAACATACATTGATAATGAATTTGACTTTGGCAGGTATAAGCGAACCATAATATAACAAAAAACCCCAACACCCCCCCAAGATTGTGCTGAGTCCACATAAACCGCTCAATCACAAAACATCACAACCGGGGAGAATGGTCCCTCCGACCCATCCCACCCCGCCACCACCCTCCAAGAAAGTACGTGTAAATTAGTCTAGTAAGTGTGCCTCTACTTCTTGGGTCGGGTCCAATAATAGACCCCAGTAATCTGCCCACCGCTTCCATATTTTAAAGTGTTTGCGCGGACACCCCATGGCAAGGAAAATGGGCATACAAAAATCTAGCCCATTTTTTCAAGCAGCGACGGATGGGGCCCTAGGTGCCTTTCAGGCCCTGGCAATATCCCTTTTTTCTAATGGGAGTCCCAGTGGTAAGAGGTGGCATTTATAATTATTACCCCCCACTTCTCCATAACACGTAGCAGGGCCAATTGCTGAGTACGGGGGAGCTCCCATCCCAATACCTCAGAGAGGCAGGAGAATATCCCTCTCCAAAAGCTATTCAATGATAGGCAGCTCCAGACCGTGTGTATAAGTTTACAGTCTTCCGACCAAGATGTCAACAAAGGCACTCGGGAGAGCCGATCATTCCCTTCCTCCACAAACGTACTGTTGGACTTGGCCCTTATGGCAGGTTCACCCCTAAACTTTTTGCTTTGTGTGGTGACCCAGTGCTAGGGATTTTTGACTTCTGCACACTTTCACTGTGTCCCAGTGGAAAGTGCGTGCGCACTCTGAGTGCGTGTAGTGAGGTTGGCCTGCCCTCCCATAGGAATGCATGGGGAATGTATGTGTCCATGTTAGTTCCTGATGCATGGGGAGTGCAGGTGCGAGTTTGGTATGTGCGGACTTGTGTGATTAAATGCTGCGCAATGATGTATGCAGCATGATTGTGTCTAGTGTGGAAGTGCCACTTCTAAAAGTTGGCATGTTTGTGTAATTTGTGTCTGGCGTGTGATTGGCTGGAGCTGGCTAGTGAGCCTGGCTCCAGGAGTCAGGATGGGTCTGCCCCGGTGGTAAGTGTTGAGATTAGCATGCTGATGGCTGGGGAGGAGTGCCACTGGGACCTGAATAGGACTGGGCTTTCCCCACACAATGCTGGCTCCGCCCCCTGTGGTTTGACTGATGACCCTACCTATCCTGTGAATAGGCAGAGGGGCTGAGCCAAGACAAAGTGCTCAAGAACAAGCTGTATCTGGTTCGCCCCTTGCCTGCACCTTTAGACAAAGGAATTACCTGTATAAAAAGGGGCTGTGTCCCCAGAAATGTTGTTCTCTTCCTGGATCCTTTTCTTGAGGGGGGCTGCTGCTGCTTGGCACCAGGAGGACCGCCACTGGGGATTGCCTCCCTGCCTAGGAGGACCCTGTGAGCTGGCCCCTGGGCCCAGCCTTGACCCCCGACCTCCTAAAAGACTTTCATGGGCCAATTTGAACTAAAGCGCCTGGGAGCGCTCTCTTCTTCATCCTGTGGGCGCTGGATTTCTCAAATACTGGAAAAGCGCTTTATTTCCCTAGGAGAGCAGCGCTGCTGTTTTCCCTCACCGCGTGGAGCTGCCTGTCCTCATGAGGGATTCCCCGGCATGAGGAACCCCCCCCTGTGCTGGGATCGTTGGCGCGGGTGCCCACCCCGCTTATTGCCGTAGTTCCGTGCTGTTCTGCCATCAAAAACCCCCAGCGGGTGCCCACCCCGCTAGGGACTTAGTGCCTTCACGGGAGCCCACACCGTATTACCACCACATCAAGGAAATCGCCGCCCGGCCTGCAACCAGGAAGTCAGGCAGGCTGGGGGTGGGACTGTGGGACAGAAGGAAGCAGATGGGAGCCAACCCTGCGCTCCTGACTCGCAAGCCGGAAGAAGGAAAGCCGGCCTCACCAGGGAAGTTGGAGCGATGCACGCTCCCTGTCCGCCCCCCTCCCCGCCGTCGAGGAGACAGAGCTCCGCCGCAGGACCGGGTGAGTGGGGGCACGCGGTGTTTGTTGGGAAGGAGTGTTGGGAAGGAGATGGAGGCAATGGGGCACATTGCCGGTGCCCGCCCCTGTGTTGCTGGCTGACAGTGTTGGGGCGCCGTTGTTCATGGGGACCCGGGCCGAGTCCTTGAGCGGCCCCGAGAGCCAGCGGGCCGCTCTAACGGTGTCTCCGCTCCCCCTGGAGAGGCAGTCGTCATTATCCGAGCCCGACAGTTGTAATTAGAGCCCACGAGGGCCCCGGGGGCATATCTTTGAGTCTGAGTCCCTTGAGCGGGACTCCAGCAACCGGGAAAGATTTGTTTAGAGCCCAGGGATGCTATGGGGCATTAGTAATTCGAGCCGCCGAGGCTCTTGGCGGCATATTTGTTTACGAGCCCTGAGAGGCTCCAGGGCACCACAATTGTTTATTTAGAGCCTGAGAGGCTCCTGGGCAGCATAATTATTTTGAGTCCCCGAGGAGGGACTACTACATTGCCTGGGCATTCAGGGTGGTAGAGCGGCCCCGGCTGGCAGCGGGCCGCTCCCCCCACACTGGACATTCTTACTTCGGAGCCCCGAGGCTCCCAGGCCGCAGTGTTGTTTCTTGAGCCCACGAGGCACCAACGTGTTGGCCCCATTGCTGCTACAGCTGCCCAACACTTAGTGGGCAGCTGCTCCGTTTAGGCCCCTGACATTGGGACACAGGGCGTCCTAGCCCCAGAGAGGTCACTTGGCCTGGGGACAGTCACAGGTTGTTGCTTATGTAATTTCTGTGAATTTTTCTGTGCTGCACCGCTGAATGTGTTTTTATGCGTCATGTGCTTTTTCCTACACCGCTGAATGTATGTTTATTCATCATGTGTTTCCTTCCCTACACCTCTAACACCTCTACACATCATGTGTAATGTGTTCATGCCTATACCCCTAAATGTATAGTGATACTTAGGTGGTTGTTCTTTCTAGTACAGGTGTTGCTAGTGAGGTCCTGGTTCCCTGCGTAATATCCTCCTAAGGTGGTTAGGGTTGCGAAGGTGGTACTTACCTTTTACTAGTGATTACTGGTTGTGTGCTCTATGTTCTATTTTGTGCTACAGTGATTTTATATTCTATGTCCTGTGTAAGTACTTGAACTGCACCAGCCGTCGACGCATTGCTATCGCTGCCCATCCCCGGCGCCCCAAGAGCCTCACCCCAGTCCTCCTCCTCTAATGCCCCACGTCTTCCTCCTAAGCACTCCTAAGCATCTGTAGGTTGGAAGAGCAGTGGATGACCAGTGACTGATATATTTGGGAGATCTTGCGATCCGGGAGGTCCCCCATGAAAATCTTCGCCTCTACGGGACTAAATTTGGGCAGTGACTCCAGGCCCTCCAAGCTAGGGGATATGGCGTGCCTAAATTGTATGTAGCAGTAAAACTGGGAGTGCAGCTTCGCATGCTCCTCCTGTAGTTCCCGGAAGGATTTAAGTGTCAGGTCCCTCATAACATCCCCCAGAACTGAGATGCCTATCGCGTCCCATCCACGGAAGCCCAGCAGTGCTGCCAGTTGAGGTAAACGCCTGTTGTCCCAAAGGTGGGTCTCACAGGTCAAAGTGTTCCACCACCCCATCCAACACAGAGCCTGTCTCCAAATCAGAAACACCACCCCGTGACCGATGGCAACGACCTCCGGAGCGGTGCTGAGTATAGTATTGCAGTTGGTGTCCTATAAGCTGCCGCTCGACTGAATATGCCGGGTCTCCCCCATCACCATACCACCACTCATTGAGGACCAATAAGTGTGAATCTTGATAGTCCGAGAGGACATCTGAGGATGCAAGACCCCCACTGTAGGTAGACAGGAAGCATGTGCGCAAGGCCACCTTCACATTTCTCCCTCCCATAGAAACTGACCCAGCGCTGCATTCACTTGCTTAAACCATCAGGGTGGGATCTGGTGTGGATGGTCCTGCAAATGGTAGAGGAGTCGGGGAGCACCACCATCTTAAAAATTGCTGACCTACCATATAGGGAGAGGGGCATGCGTGACCATACCTTAAAATCCTCCCGGGTACGTTCCCACACCGGTACTGGGTTGCATACCCAAGACACTGCCAGTACATTGAACAGGAAGACACACAGATATTTCAACCCCTCCCGCCAGTTGAACCGAAGATGCCCATGCTCCTACTCTTGTTTGAACCCATAGCGTAGATTTACGTGGGTTCATATACAATCCCAAGGTTTCCCCAAAGATCTGTAGGATATGCATCAGCCACGGCTCCGTCCTGTCTACAGATGTGAGAAAAAAAAGGACATGGTCCGCGTATAGTGCTATTATATCTGACAAGCCCGGCGCCCACACAAATCCCTGAATCTGAGCATCAATGCGCACAGAGGCCGCCAGCGGTTCCATGGCGAGCGCAAATAGATATGGGGAACAGGGGCAGCCCTGTTGCATTCCCATCTGAATAGAAAATGGCCTGGAGAGCGCTCCTGCCACCCGCACCGACGCAGTCAGGTCTGTGTATAGTAGCATTAGGTAGGAGAGAAATCTCAGGCCGTAGTTGAGCCTCTGCAGCAAGGCAAAGAGATACACCCAGCTTAGGGAATTGAACTCCCTGTCCATGTCGGCCAGCAAAAGCGCCGCCGGTTCCCCCAACTGCCCGCTGGCTGCCACCACCACATGTGTGCACCTGATATTATGATGGGTCGCCCTCTGGGGCATGAACCCAGCCTGGTCAGGGTGCACCAGAGTGGAAATGTGTGGCAGAAGCCGGTTGGCCAACACCTTTGCCATGACCTTTGCCTCCACTTTGAGAAGGGAAATGGGACGGTGAGATGTGTGCTGCTCTGGAGGCCTGCCGGGTTTAAGGAACAACAGCACCTCCACGTGCCTCCAGTCCAGGGGCAGCGAGCCGCGCTCCCTCACTGTCTCCACCACCAATCTAAAGTGTGGGGTACCTGTAAAAAATATTTTCTAAAAAACTCACTTGGGAATCCGTTCGGTCCTTCCCGGAATTCAGTTCCCCCAGTGCAGTGCCCAGCTCCTCATCATCAGCGGCCGGTCCAGTCAGTCCCGTACCTCATCTGAGACAGACTTAGGTGGTAAGTCATCTATGAACTTAGCTATGACAGCGGCTGTGAGGCATTCTTTTGGTGCATAGAGGTCCTTGTAATTCATAGCGAAGCTTTCTGCAATAGCTGAGGGCTTGATAAGCGGTGCCCCGGCCGGGCCTTGAACTCTCAGTAGGGCCTGGGAATGAAAGGCATCCTGGCAAAGGCGATGCAAAATCTTGCTGGATTTGTGCTCCAATTGATACACTCTGCTACGTGTCGCCAACCATGCCTGGCGGGCTTCGTCCATTAGCAGGGCTGCATAGTTTTGCTGTGCCAATATTAATTGCCGTCTGACTGGGCCGCCCTCTGCTTCCTGGCTCCTATGTTGCAGCGCCTCCACTTCTGCCTCTACAGGCAACAGTTCCTTCTTGCGCTCCCTACGTGCCGCCACACACCAGGAAATATCCACCCCTCTCAGCGTGGGTTTTAGTGCCTCCCACAGTGTTGCAGCAGAGGAGAAACGTACCCCACATTAACTGTCAGATAGTAATCGATAGCGTCAGTCAGATGCTCCCTGTAGTCCTCTTTCTGCAAATGTCACACCGACATGCACCATCTAACCCGTTGCCGCCCTTGACCTACCTGAAGCGTAAGGGCCAGCGGTGAATGATCTGACAAACCCCTGGGCAGAATATCAACTGACACCACCCTGTGCACTATCAGCCCAGACAGAAAGGTAGTCGAGTCTCGAGAATGAATTATGTGTTGTGGAGAGACGGGTGTATTCTCGACGAGATCCATGTATGTGTCTCCAGACATCTACCCAGTCAAGTATAATTTCAAGGGAGGATCATTCTCTACTACGCCCCCACTCCTCCATCTATCCTGCCCCCTTCCATGACATCATTCCAGTTCATGCCCACCAGCAAGAGCGTCTCCAGCATGTCCGCCCAGACATTCAGGAGCCGCTCTACTAAATTCTATTGCAATAGCTGAGAACACAGGGTGCCCATTAAGTGTGTTTCTTGTAGCAGGAGCACATCGTCCCTGGCCCGCTTGGCTTGTTGAAGTATGGCCCAATGTTTGATCTTATCCAGAGCCCCATGAACGTTCCAGCTAACAATTCACAGGGTACCAGGGGTCACCCGCATCCCACCCGATGTATCTGACATCTTTATGAGAATTTATTGCCTTGACAGGTAGAGTTGCTCCTCGGTGTGTGCTAACCTATGAGAACCCATTGTGGAAGCGTAATCTAATGACAAAAACAACCACTTTCCCCAAAACATCCCCCCACCCCATACCTCAAAAACTTGGAATTATCTGTCATGGCTGCATAGGAACCGAATCCCCAACCGGGGGACAGGAACCGTACCGCCCAATGGATCCCCAACTTACAACCCATGCCCTGCAGGCGATTCCCCTGGCAGAGATACCAGCCCAAATCCAAGCCTATCTGGCAATTAGTCCACTGCCTGAGGTCCCGCAACCCCAACCGGACCCAAGGATCAGTCCACAGAAGCCTGTCTTTCAGAGGCGGAGCCCCCCGAGAGAGGGCGATACTGGATTGGGAGCGACGCCTGGACCTCGATCTCCTGCTCCCCCTCAGCTGGCCCCGGAGTCCCCACCAGGCCGCCTCGCTCTATGGTGAATCCAATTCCCTACCAGGTGGTGTATGGACTCGCACTCGCACTCGCACCGTCTTGTCTGTCCATTTGGAAACCTCCTCCGGGGTATCAAAGAAGTGCATTCAAGAGCAGTACACCACTCTTAGGAGGGAAGGAAGCAGCAGGGCATACTCGAGCTTGAGTTCTCGGAGGCGGTCCTTCGCCGCCAGAAACGATTGCCGCTGCTGCTGCACCAGCCGTGTGTAATCCGGGAATTTGAGGATGAATGCATCGTTATAGATAAGGGGTTCCTTGGCTCGGGCCTGCTTCAAAATAGTGTCACGGTCCACGTAGTTTAGGAGTTTCACTATTATTGGTCACGGACGAGCCCCTTGCGGGGGCTTCTCCATAAGTGCCCTGTGTGCCCGTTCCACCACAAAGCAGAGGGAAAGTGAATCCGTGGAGAGACATCCCTCCAACCACTGTGTCAGGAAACGCTCCACGTTGTCCCCCTCGCAGCCCTACGGATAAAGAGTAGCCTTCCTACTGTTGCAGTTTTCAGGTCTGGTGTTAACTCACTGGTGAGGCGTGCGTTATCGTTTGGCCAAGTCCTTCTTATGTTATGGCTTCCATGGCCCATTATGTCAACACACTGGTGTTTTATAATTTGCTTATTGACATCCTTCTGAGGCTGTTCGGTTGACATAATGGCCTTGGGAATTCCATCTTTGCAATCTCGTGTTGGGCCGCCATTTTGCATATAATGCCCTTTTTCCCTGGCGACAGACGTGGGACTGGGTCCAAGTTTTACTGCGTTTGTTAATTCAGTGTTTTGTTGTGGTTCTTTATTCCCTGAAGTTATTATGTGCAGCTTGTATTCCAGGGTGTGGGTGTTCACTAATATGTTAACCTACAGGAAGACGAAAGTCGCCAGCAGGGTGTTATCAATTCAGCCTACTTCCTCATCTTATATTACACAGAAGAACTGGGTTTCAGCTATGCGTAAGATCGCATTCAATGGGCCCTTTTATCAATGTGGCTTTCAGTCTGGACCAACCCAGAGGCCACTCCTAATCTTTCCCTTATCAAGGTTGTCTAAGTCTTGTTAAAGCCATCAGTATTCCCTGGCTGTCATATGGCTCGGGAACTTTAAAAAGTATTGCTCCTGTTTAGGTTTCAACTGGGAAGATCATTTACTTACTCTATTTTCCATTAGGTCTCCAACACGCCTGGTCAACTCAAACAGGTCCTTGTGATGGGGTCATCTTTAGAATAATACAACAGAGAAAATGTCAAATATTTACAGGTGTACATCTTCTAAAACCCAACATAGCCATCAGTGCATTTGTGTGATGGTAAATTAGATTCTCAGTTGAAAGAAAACGGCCAGATCAGGCAACAGAATGACCTGTACAGTTTCTTCAGCCAGAATTCTCCATGATTTCGAAGCTTCGGCATTTAACTCTATTTAAACATTAGGCAATCTTTAAAAGATTGTTCTGACTCGATTTGTACTCCAAAGACAACTCTAGCAACAGATGTTCTTTCAAAGTTTAGATGCTTGAAGAACAGACCTGGCAGGGCCTAGTATAGTTCTTTTTAGGTCAAGCCTGGCAGCGCGCATGCGCTGTCTGCAAGCCGTTAAATAATCACTACAATGGCTTTGATCCCACCTGCTACTTACAATAGGCTTACTCCAGTGTCACTCTTCTTTGCTGACTTCTGAATGGTTCCCGCAACCGATACATCACTTCCGTCCGCAGTTCTGTAGCACAGATCAACTACTGATTAATTTCCCTTAATTAGTGGCCCTCCACTTTGATGCAGGTACTATTTCTTGTACCTCCTCCCATTCTACACCCTGTGTTTGCGAAGCCAGTCCCTGTGTTTATTGTTTTCTGCCAGTGGCTTTTTAAAATATTTGCTTTCCGTCCCATTATCAGCCTTCCACAACCCTCCAAACACAAACACAGCAGGAGCAGTCCTCCGGTGGTCCGCTCATGCTGCCCACAGGCTCACCCAGTCCGCAGCTACTAGTGCAAAGTATTGCCATTTGAAATATTACTTTTAGTTCTTTTCCTCCTCGTACTCCCTTCCATTCCCCACACTGTGCTTGCCTAGCCCGTCCCTGTTTTCATTGTTTACCGCCCGCCACTGGTTTCATTAATTCCCTTCCGCCATTGCATTATCAGCCCAAACGCAACAGAAACAGCCCTTCTTTATATGGCTTCATTGTGAAATACGCTTCGAGCGCATTGCATATTGAATTGAGGTTACAGCTCATCAGGGCCAATAGTCTTCACATCCTTCCTGGGCTCCAGCCCAGCATGTTGTATAATGCAGGTGGGGCTCTGGCCTATAGAAGCTGCAGTGGTCGGCAGTCCCTCTCCGTCTCAGGAAGAGCTCCATCGTTTGCATGCTCATCGGTTCTGCACATGAAGCTCGCTGGCCTGCGGGCACCCGATACCTACTGTGCACAAGGAGTACGTACCTGCCGGACTGCGATAGTCCAAATCCGATGTACAGCGGATCCACAACTGTTTTGGAGATCAGTTAAATTCCTGAACTGCTTTGTGAATAAACGAGGCCTACTGTCATAGGCCCGACCTTCACCTTGACTTAAGAACCTTGTTATTAAAGACAATCTGTGTTTTGAATAAGTTTACTGAAACTCACGATAGACTATCGTTCACACAGACTTTTACACTTTTTTCTCTGTTATGTAGCATTATAAGCTTGTTTTAAATATTGTGGAATATTATACATTGTAATGGTTTTAATTAACCAACAATAAAGAATTACTTA
The DNA here is from genome assembly GCF_964263255.1 of Lissotriton vulgaris. Classification (NCBI taxonomy): domain Eukaryota; kingdom Metazoa; phylum Chordata; class Amphibia; order Caudata; family Salamandridae; genus Lissotriton; species Lissotriton vulgaris. The sequence goes on from NC_141689.1 coordinate 58,064,801, forward strand.
CACTGCTGACTTTGTGCAGCGTGTTGGATACGGTATCATGCTGTGTTTGTCCTCTGATCAGTCCCATGAATCATATGTCCTGCAGCCGGCCCTCAGATGCATTTACCTATATACACGGTGCATCTATGGAGATTTCACATGAACTCACAATGCCCTACCGGCTGTGCTTACTAAAACAGCATTTTAGATTGCAGCCTCCAAAGCAACAACAAGCCTGGATGTATCAAATAATAATCTGTTAATTAAATACATAATATAAAATATCATATATCCCTTGTATTTGAGTTTCCTGTTTTCTTGTCACTCTTGCCTCTCCCCCTCCCACCCAGCGTTGCTTGTTTGTTTTTGGTTAAAACAAAAAAAAACACTATGACGCGTTGAATGCTGGTACATTTTTTTATTGGTCACTGGCCTATTTTATTTGTCCATCGATGGATGCCATCTGGAGAGGCGAATATTTTTCTTCTGCAGCAATAGTGTTGGCAATTTTTATGTTTCCAGCTTCTCTTCTCCTTTGTTGGAGTAGGAAACAAACAAGCAGCATCTCTGCTGAGCGGGGCAATTCCAGCTCCGGCTTGCTCCAGGCCTAGGCTCTGGTGATGTATGTGCAGGAACAGGACAGCAGCCTGCAGCTGCGCAGCTCTGCAAACCACCTAATCTTCTGCCTATGGTACACTCCTTGGCAGGCACCGTGTTTTCTTTTGTGGGTCACCGCCTGCACCGTAATGTGAGGTTCTCCAGGAACTTTATAATTGCTCAACACAAGAGTATCTACTGTATCGACCTCTGAAAGATGAATGTCTCTGTGGACCCTGCTTCAAAATACAACTATCGCCTGCAAGGTACATTGAGATCTGTGTAACAGGTTGCAGAGAAAGTGTGTGATCCCCATACTCATTCAGCTCGTCATCCCTGCAAATTACGTTTTAATCGACTCTACAGACCGATTAAACACAGATTTGTGTCTATATAGTTGTGAGTCTAACATATACAGTGTATGTTGTCTATTTCAAAATTTCAACCTTAAGATTGGAAGACAAAATATTTATTTATATGTTTGCTGGTTTTATTTTAGCAGCACAGCGTCCATGTGCCCACTTGTTTGCAGGGATCATCATTTGGCATCCAACTCACTTTGCATAATCCAACAAGATAATGTAATGTTGGATACGATTATAACATCAACAAAGTGAAGAACTATTTTTAATATGGTGCTCCCCCCGGATTTCCTGTTCATAAAGGAAAACTTTTAACGTTTGTTCCACTGGTACACACTGTGCCGTTCTCGGCAAACCTCTTGTGCTTAATTTCCGTACATACTGTAATAGCATTTTAACAATAGTGTGGTCCTTTGCAAAGTTGGCACTCATACCTGCATGCCAATTGCTCTAACATTCTCAAATGCAAGACTGATTGCATTGCAAATGCTTGTTTTGGGGGAAAATCAAGATGGCGGATTGAGGACGCCGCTCGGTGTAGCCTGAATACGCTGCTCTCACTACTTCACAAATGACGGATAGAGAGACAGCTTTAATCAAACTTTTGTGCTAAAAGTACACTTTATTTCAAAAGCAGAAAAGCACTACTGCATTGCTACAAACTTGCTACAAACTTACCTGGAATCATTTTCGAAAGCGAAGGGGTGACTGCCGAAGGCGGAGAAACGGATGCGGCTTCTGATTGCAAGAGGTCGCGGTAGCCGCAAGCTGTGGGCGGAGGCAGGCTGTGCTCGCTGGGCTCGCTGGACGCTGCTGTCTTGGCTAGGCTCTGAAGGTCCGGGCAGCGGCTTAATACTTCAAGGGGGGTGCCCGACAAGTGCCTCCAACTCCGACGCACCGGGGGGGCATTCGACGCCTGATTGCTTAGTCGGCAAATTGATTTCTTTCAAGAATATGGCCCCGAAGAATCAACCGCGTAGCACCAGGAACACAAAGGGTGCAGCAAGCGCTGAGGAAAGCGGTGTTCTGGGAGCCACAGCTGTCAGTAATGCCGCGGGAGAGAAGAGACCGACAGCAGAAAAACAAAAGACACCAGCCAAGCCACTCGGGAAGGAAGGAGCGGGTGCTGGAATCGCTGGAATCGAAACTAGATTTGGCCCGCAGAAACTGCTTGTTACAGGAAAACAGGATAAGGCTGTACTAATGACTGGTAAGCTACAGCCACCGCGGCCTATTATGCTTACTGTTGCTGAAAAAAATAACTTAACTAAAGCAAACGGAGCTAATGTAATTATAAATCCTGCTGTTACAGTTAATCACGCAAATAATGGTGCTATAGCGCGAACAAATAAGGAAACAAATAACAAAATGATGAACAATACTGAGAACAATACTGAGAATATTGAATATGATGATACTATTACTGGCGGGGATACGGTCCCAGAGGCGGCAGAGTTATTAGATGAACAAACTGAAACAGACAAAGAGGTCAACCATAAAGGAAAGGAAAGAATTCAGCCACAGGTACTTGTTCCAGTCTCAGAGGGTACGGAAACAATACTGATTACGGACTTGGAGCCAGACGTAAGCGATGCCGAAATTAATAATTTATCTATCCAGATTAACCATGAAACTTTGGCCACCCAGGAAACAGAAGGGCTCATTATAGCTCAAGCTCACAAAGCTAAGGGATTTTCTGAAGATTGTACAGAGGGATCTAATGATAAACTAGTGGAATCTAATGACGAATACGAGGAACTGGTTGATGAGGAAGAAAACACTGAGGCGGGCATTTCACAGGATGAGTGGAAAACCGGCTAAAGGCTAAAAATAAACTAAAAAACAAGAATAATACCAATCCTTCAACTCTCTCCTCAGCCATAACCTTTCTAACACTAGGGGCAAACCTATTATTGATGAGAGACCTCTACGTAAGTGGATCCAAGCCAAAGGAGGGGTAAAATTAATGGCTTTACGATTGTCAGGAAACAGCTCCATGGGGCTACCAACTCCAATACAAGTTGACCCAGATTTGGATAACGCAAACTCGTCTGAACCTTTAAGTCAACCAATCTTAGATAACTCCATGGGGACAAAGAACACCCAAGAAGATAGTAATGTCAGATAATATACTAATGAAAGGGCTCTCAATCCTAGCGATCTCGCTGTCATGTCTACTACGGCCAAGCAAAATGGTCATTTTGGGAAAGACAGGCCGCAGGAGGTACTACCCCCTGTTATACCATTGGGGGAGACCCCCTCTTTGGCCTTAATCTTAAATACGCTGACCGAACAACAGCAAGAAGCACAACAATATTTTTTTCAACTCAAAGAGGACAATACAAAAACTCAAAATTACCTATTGGAAGTTAATAGCAAAATCAACACGGTAACTCAAGATGTGGAAGAACTACAACATAGGGTCGTGCAGGTAGAGGAAACTTCGATCAAAACTGAGCAGAAAAATTCCCGCCATGATGAAGAGATTCGGGCTCTACAATTTAAAGTCGAGGATATGGAAAATCGCCAAAGAAGACAAAATCTTAGACTTTTTGGGGTTCCTGAGGGGGCTGAAGGGGCAGACCCCAGGGCTTACATAGTCAAGCTTTTCCAACGTGCATTTCCGGATCTCGCTGACTGGGACTGGGACTCTCAGCTACAAAGAGTTCATAGATTACCACTAGTTAACAGAAACAACGGAAGTAAATTCCCTCGCCCGTTTTTGATTTATTTTGGAAATTTCTTACTGAGACAGGCTGTCTCTCTAAAAACAAAACCCAACTCCCCCATTGTCACAGAAGATGTGACTTTCTATGTCAGGTCAGACCTTTGTAAGTCTACCATGGAGAGACGATGGAACTTACGACAATTAATCGACTCTTTTAAAGCCGCAGAGGCTCAGGTTTTCCTGCAAGAACCTGCGTGTTTAAAGGTTACTAAAGCTGGTCATAGATACTTTCTTAACCAGGTTAAGGAGGCAGAAATTGTGTTAGAAAAAATTACTAATGTTCAACCAGGTGATGGAGGCAGAAATTGAGTTAGAAAAAAAATCACTAATATATAAAACACAATAATTACGAATGCAGATTCTATGTGATCACTGTCTTAAAAGGTCTGACTAAAACAACAAATCGATTATTCGTGAAAGGGGGGTGGGGAAGGACACACTTATTGAAGTAGGAGAGGGTTAGGTGGATGGCTGCACCCTCAAGAGGCTGCCCAATCAACGGCAGCAGGTATAAATGGGGGTGTTTTCCTATGGTACGGGGGGCAGCTTCGCACTGGGAAGGGAGAAAATGAGGGATGGGAGGGACGGGAGTGAGAAAATTAAAAATGGCATGACAAGTCAAAAGGAAGACAAAATGACGTCAGCAAGAAATAAAACTGAAAAGAGTGATAAGAAAGGGGCAGCGATTTCTAATTTTTTTTGCCTAAATTGACGTACTGCAGTTGTCTTGCATGAAATGTATCAGGCCTGAATAATAGGACTAAAATAAATTTAGTGTATCAAGAATTGAAAATGTATGATGCACAGCTGGTTATGCTAACGGAAACACATATCTGCTTTAAAGATAAAAAACTTTTGAATCAATTGGGATATGAATTAGTGGTTTGCACAATATTAAATGCACCAATAAGAGAGGTTGCAATATTAAAGAAAAGACAATTGCGGGGGGAAGTTAGTAAGACTGCGGTAGACAAGGGGGGGCGCTGAGCAATAATGCAAATGCTGATAGAAGACTGTATGTATGTTTTTTGTGCTATATTCGGGCCAAACAAAGATGAGCCACGCTTATTTGATTGGTTGAACATAGAATTACTATCATGGGAGGGCAAGCTTATCCTGATGGGAGACTTTAATTGAGTTCTAAACTATCAACAGGATGTAATGAAGAAAGGGCTATCCTCACGTATGCGCAAAACAAGAGCAGCAATATTAGAACTAGCTAAAATACATATATTAAAAGACATATGGCGCTGTCTTTATCCAGGCGCACCAGGATATACATATTATTTGTTTCCCCATAAACTTTGTTCTAGGATAGATCTGGCGTGGGCCTCGGAGGAACTAATGAGCTCAGGAAATATGCAGATTATGCCAAAAATCTCCTCCGACCATAATCCGATTATATTCACATTTGGAGTAGCTCCTAGGGTAAAAGAGGGACGTCCTTTCACTTTCCCAATATATTTATTATCAGACGAGGTGTATGTAACATTTCTCAAAAAACATATAAAGGAGTTTATCACATATAATTTGGATACGGCTAGTGTTCATTTTGTGTGGGATGCTTACAAGGCTTCCATTAGAGGAGTAACACAACAATATATTTTTAAACAAAATGTAATAAGAAAGAAGGAGACAAAGATACTGACGGACAATATGGAGAAACAGCTAGCGGATAGTCTTAGTACTGGGCTGATGAGTAGATCAGATATCATGCTATTGGAAAACAAACTTCTGACTTTAAGATCAAACATCAAAAGCTCTCTCAGAGAAAAAAATAGTTGTAAGATTCTTAAATATAAACTCTCTCAATACGAATGTGGAGATCGAGTAGGAAAGCTCTTGGCATATAAGGTGGCTGAAGATCGAGCAGCAACACTAATTAAATCTATAAAAGGCCCTAACGATATCCTATACACTCCAGAAACTGGGAATATAGGAAATCAGATTCAATCTTATCTAGATGACAAACTCCCTGTAAAAGAATATTTAGATAAGGATATCCTTGATAATATGGAGGAGAATTATACAATAGAAGAACTACGCATAGCAGTGTTTTCCCTCCCATCTAACAAAGCCGCAGGGGAGGATACACTTCCAGTTGAATTGTATAAAATCTGTGCGGAAGAAATATTACCCCTCTTCTGCTCAGTCGTGAACTCTATTGGCACAACAGGAAAGGCTCCGGAATCTTGGAAACCGCTAAAATCGTGTTTTTCTTGAAAAAAAAGAAACCATCGACTGAATGTGGGTCATACCGACCAATCTCTTTAATAAACACCGATGCCAAGGCATATTCCAAGTAATTATCAATGCAATGGGCTCCCTATATGCCATATTTAGTTAATGAACAACAACATGGTTTCGTAGTTGGAAGGGACACCACCACTCATGTCAACATGGCGATCACGGCATTTGACGTAGCTGCAACTAATCTTACCCCACTCGGTATGATTCTTCTGGAATCAGAAAAAGCGTTTGACCGAGTGGGGTGGGACTATCTGTGGAAAGTGTTAACCCAGTTTGGATTTAAAGACCGGTTTCTTAGAAGTGTACAGGCTATTTATAGGGATCCCAATGCTAAAATTAGTTATGCTGGGTTACTGTCACCAATCTTCGCAATTTCTAGGGGGACTAGGCAGGGGTGCCCACTCTCACCCCTGCTGTTCGCTCTCTCAATGGAACCCTTTATCAATGCTTTGCAAAATCAAGATAAAACATGAACATAAAACTCTCAAAATAACTGCATATGCAGACGACCTAGCTATCTAGACCACAAACGTGACGGATGCTCTAATTGGAATAACAGAGGAAGCAAAGAACTTTGGCGATATTTCAGGTTATAAGTGAAACCTTAACAAAACACTAACTATTTTGAATTACCAAGCCGATCATACAATTACAGGAATCTGTGACTCGGCCGTGTATTTAGGGGTGAAAATCTCCTCCCAATTAATGAAATTAACAAGCTAAACTACAAACCCTTACTAAAAGAAGTTACTACGGTGCTTAAAAAATGGCATAAAATCCCACTTAATATCCTGAGCTGAATCACTTTGATTAAAATGAACATTTTGCCCAAATTTTTATACCTCTTTCTTTCTATCCCCCTCCGAGTTAATAATATATTTTTTAGGAAATTAGATGGAATCTGCAGTAGTTTTATTTGGAGCTGCAAAAAACCTAGAAGGTCAATGGCCATACTAAAATTACCATTAGAAAAGGGGGGACTGGACTTTCCGGATTTCAAGTCTTATTTTTTTGCATCATTTTTAGGTCGGCTTAAGAGCTTACTAGTTAAAAACCAAACTTTCTTTTTCTATCAGTTTATGTTAGGCACAAACTCAAATCAATTCTTAGCAAGAGTACAATATTCACACATTTTTAAACGAGTTAAATTTAAGACAGCAAAAGATGCAGTATGGGATTTTTAATTTGATTTTGAAAAACTGCGATACTTCTTTTTTCCATACAGACTTACCACTCTGGGGTAATCCTGGGCTACCTGCTATCTTTAATGATAAGATGGGGAGGGAATGGGCCACTTACGGAATTAGGTGACTTATACGGCTCAGATGGTTTCCTCCAGTTTTCAACTTTACAACTGCTTTATAATTTACCTGGTGCAATGACATACAAACATATGCAAATTAAAGATTACTTAATACGGAGAATGAAGCTGAAAAAAGTTGCCAGCTCGGACATTTGGGGTTGTTTATATAGTACTAAAAAGAAGTCGCTAATTAGTATGAGATATAAACTTCTTAGACAGTATAATGCGGATGACTGCCCAAGATTGTCACAAAAGTGGACGCTAAAATTAGGAATCAATGTGAAACCACAGAATATTTCAAATGCTTTCGTCAACATCAATAGATTAGTTCACTCCTCCAGCCTAAAATTACAACTATACAGGACGGTCAGTCAACTATATCATACTCCACTAAAAATATCCAAATGGTCACAGAATAATTTAAATAATGATCGCACTAATTGCCCTAAATGCGATCTAGTGGCAGCAGATCTTATTCATATGATCTATTCTTGTCCTATGCTTGCAAAGTACTGGCAAGAAATTGAAAATACTTTAAGTCAAAAACAACTGATCCATAGATCACTCACTGCACCTATGGTTTTACTCTCTTTACATACGTTGGGGAACAACAATACTAGCTGGCTAAATATAGCTTTGTCTTGTGCTAGACTGGTGTTAGCTAGAGCTTAGATCTCACCAAACCCACCCTGCAGGACAGAGTGGTTAAAACTATTACATTAAATCTATACTATGGAAAAGACCCTTGCTAAGGGCAGAGGCCGAAAGTCTGTAGCGAAAACAGAAAAGATATGGTTTAATTTTGTATAACTCTTAAGGACACAAGCTGTATCTCATGTTTTTTCCATAAGTACTACTTTTAAGGATCAAAGACAGAATGTTTTTCTTTTCTGGGTTCTTTTTCCTTTAATTTCTTTTTTTTTCTTTTTATTTAACTTAAAATGGGCCATGTATAGTATTTGATGTACATTCCGAATACATGACATATCCCTGTTATCACTCAAAAATGTACGTTCAAGAATATGTATTGTATATCCCTTCTATTTTTCTGACTTGTTTGCCAAATAAAAAAAATAAAAAATAAAAATATAAATAAAATAAAAAAAAAGAATAACAAAAAAAAAAAAAAAAAATCAAATGCTTGTTTTACTTTTATTTCAACTGAAAGGAAGTGCCACAGAGTCGGCAACTTCTTGTTCCTGTCCAGCAGGCTCATCCCAGTGCTTTGTCCATCTCTGGTCACTTTTTATTTAGATTGGAGCTGGAAGGATCACTCTTTGTGTGTGCTGCATTTCCTATTGGATTTAAGGATTTTGAATTTGAGATTTCAAAAGTAAATTGAAAAACACGGTTTAATTATACTCTTAATCGATTTTTTTAATTTATTGTGGTGGGTGGACTGTTGTTTCAGTAGGGGCTTAGTGATTTCTTTGCATTTAACTTTTCTTCTTTATAAAGGAAAAATGTTTCATAGTTTAATATATTTCTAACATGTTTTTGAATACATATGAAATTTTGATTGAATTCACCATGTGGCTTAGGCCCAGATGTAGGAGCCCTAATACCGGTCGGTAACGGCCGAATTTGGCCATTACCGACCGGTATTAGGGTTTCCAGATGTAGGGGGCCTATATTTTACCAATTCTGTAAAGTTACCGAATCGGTAAATTTACAGAATCGGTAAAATACCGATTTGGAAAAACCACATGTAGGTGGCACTCCTAAGAGTGCCACAGGCCCTTAAAAATGGGTATTTTACCACCCAATCCTATTGGGTGGTAAAATACCAAATTCAGGTGTGCATGCACATCTGTGCATGCACACCTGTGCAATGTGACACACAGACATTGCACACAAGTTGTGCAAATTTGAAAAAATTAATGTACCTAAGCGGCGTTCATTTGCCTTTTTCCCACTCCCCTCCCTGTAAGCACCATGAATACCGTGAAATATTCACCGCATCATTCCGCCAGTAAAAGCCCGTGCCCATATGTACATGGCAGCCATTTTAGGCACCATGGCCTTTTTGCCCGCTCATTGAAATCCCCGGCTTCCCTCCTGCGCGCATTTGAACACCCCCCCCACTCTCGAATGACCCTCTCCCTCCGCGCACTCTGGCTGCCCTTCCCTCACATGCACAGGTCCGCATGACCCTGTCCTTGGGAGTCACGGCCGCGCCTGACCAACACCTCCTTTCCTTTCATGAATAACCCCTCTGTTGGTAAACCCTCCCTCCGCGATTGACTATCCACACATGTCCGAGGCCATCGCCTAAGCCGGGGGATACTGTTTACTGCCCCTTATTGCATGGAGTCACTCCTCTTCAAAGGACCCACTATTGATCCTGGCCTCCCCCCCCCCCTGGGATACGATCAGGCGCACACATCCTAAAAATCAGCAGAACACTCAGCTGCGTGATTGCCCCCTCCTCTTATCGGCAGTTCAAGGGTCTCTATTGTGGATACATGTGGGGTGGGATTGACACGAGGATTACGGGGATGTCTTTTCCTTGTTTCACAATGTCATTATTGTAATAAGGAGTGTTTTGTAAGGTATAAAAGGCAATGTCTCAGAGCACTTGTTAGAGCACCTCCCGAAAGACACTGTGTTTCGTGTCCGATATGACAGGCTCTCCTCATGAGTAATAAATCCTGTTCTTGTGATTCCTGTTTCCAGCGCCCGTCTCTTTATTTGGTAACTATTCAGAATGGGAACTAAGAGGCGTCTTGCGCCAGCCGCCCGGGCATCGATAGTAATGGGGGATAATTTTCCACAATTGGCGTCCCAACGCGGGGTCCATCAGTGACATAAGGTCCAGTAAGAGAGATCCAGACGATGAGGTGAACATCTAAATGATCGGAGTATACCTGCCTTGAGAGGGCCCTCGTCCGGCTGCCGATTGAATGAACTTCACCGATTCTGAACGGACCTCTCTCGAGTGACCTACTGTCCTGACTGGAATCCCACAGGAATGCTGCATAGAGTAAGAGAACGATCGGGCGCTGGAGGAGGAAGACGAAGAACTATCCGCATGGTCCGGTCCGGGTAAGATTAAGTAGGGTGTTTTCACGCCTGATTGGTAGGGTGGTTTTATCCATCTGATTGATTGATTGATTGTATTGGAATCGGTATTTAAATACTGATATTGTTGTTATTGGTTCATTTAGCTTTGGTGGCTACTTGAAATATTGGTTCTCTTCTTGAGAACGAGACATTCTCTGTTTGCAAACAGTGGCGAATAGGAACGTTCGTCTCTCTTTGCAGATGGAGAAGGGTAGGTTATGCCCCTTTATGATTCGTCGGGCCTACCTTTCTCCCCACTGATTGTTTGAAATTGATTAAAAATCAATTGTTGCTCTTTGAGATCTTCCCTGTCCACAAACAGAGACGAATAGGAATATTCTGTCTCCCTTTGCAGATAGCGAAGGGCAGGTAATGCAGACGTTTGTCCCTGTTGTAATCCGTCATGCCTGTTTTTCTCCCCACTGATTGATTGATTGACTGGACATTGTTGTCCAAGGAATTGTTTGTTTGAGGTATTTTCTGTTTGCAAACAACGTGGAATAGGAATATTCTGTCTAGTCTTTGCAAGTAGTAAAGGGTAGGTTATGCCCCTTTATGATTCGTCAGGCCTACCCACTCCCCACTGATTGACTATTTATTGGGGGTAGCTCACCTGGTCCGCCCAGGAGGCTACCCTAATGGAGGGACATATGCTCCCCACTCATTGACCATTTATTGGAGGTAGCCCATCTGGTCCGTCCAGGAGGCTACCCTAGTGATTGGAGGTACATCATTTGGTCCGTCCAGGATGATACCCTAATGAAGGGACATATGTTTCCCACTGATTGATAATCTAGTTCCACCCCGGACCATTTATTGGAGGGAACTCATCTGGTCCGTCCAGGAGTACCCCTAATGAAAAGGACACGTAAAAATATGAAGTGATCACCGTACCCTGTTACCAGAAACTTTAGCTTGAAACACGCTAAGGAAAAGAAGGAAAAATAAAAGAAATCGGGCTAAGTCAGTAACCCCCTGATGAGCTTTCGACTTCACTAAAAATAAGAAACATTAGGAATAGTTCGCAATAAGAAATATAAAATAGTGAAAGCTTGACAGCAAGACAGCCACGAGGTAGCTAGGTTCCATTGCCTATTCCTGCCCCAAACATGTCTGCCTCATTGCCCACCACGACCAAATAACGGTCACATGAAATAGATACAAATCAATAGATACCTACCCCGATTCCGGAAGCTCCCGAAGTGCAACAGGTCCGCGGTTACGCCCATCCGGAAGGTGAGGCCTCGATGCGTGCAGAGCAGGGCTCGGCTGGCCGCCATTGGAAGGGGAGACTGTGGGGCGGACGGCCCGAAGGTCGTGATGGTCTCCCCATTTCCCCTCTTCTGCTGCCCTGCAGGCCACGGGGGGGAATGTCTTGCCTCTGCCTCCGACCCCCCCCCCCTATTCTCTTGCCTGATCCGGCCATCATCAAAGTCCGAAGCCAAGGCGAGGTCGGCAGCGCTTCTTTCAGCTACAATGGCTGGAACCACACTTCTTCCTTTTTCACTTATGTCTTGGACAACTCTGGATAGTTGCAGGTAGTCCCGCCAGCGGCAACGCTTGAGTTGCAGGTAGTCCCGCCACATGACAAGGGGGGGATGTCTTGCTGCCTCCGACCCCCCCATCTTCATTGCCTGGCACGGCCGTACCAAAGCGCTGGAGCCGGAGAACGGCGCGGGGTCGCTGGAAGGGGGAGGCGGCGCGAACGAGACTCCCCCACCTCCCTCCAGGTGGAGGCTTACACGCCCTGTACTCCTCAACCTTGAAGATTCTAAAAGAGCCGGGGGGGCCGACCTCTCCACGAGGTGCCCCCCGCTCCATCCTCCGATGGAGCCATGAGACGTCGGCGTACTCCTGCCGGCGCCAGCCTCAGTTTGGAAATGACTAAAATCCTGCAAAGATACAGATTTGTTCAGTTCCGGTGGAACACCAGAATGACCCGGTAGGAAAAGATTGTTGCCTCCCTCCCCTCTTTTGACTGATGGTCCATATTGCTAGCCTGTCACCATATTGCGAAAAACTTTTTGAACTGCCAAAAGAGGTTCTGGTCCAACCACGAGTGATTGGAGGCATTCTGACTATACTGGGACCTGCCTGACCTCGTCCAAAATGGCGTCGACACAAAATGAAACTCTCAAACTCCCTGTTCACCCTGATTGCTCAAACCGTGATGCTCCGAGATATGTATGCATTTTTGGACAATGAAAATCGATAAGATGGATAGTGATTATGTGCTTAGAAAAGAAAGCGATATAAGATTGATATTGATTATGTGTTGGGACAGTGAACTGATTTAGGGTGGGTACTAATTACGTTTGGAAGCAATGAATTGGTATGAAATAAGCACTGATTGAGCATTTGGACAATGAATTGATAAACGTTAGGTCTTGAATAAATAGTTGGACAATGAGGTAATATTATTGAAAGCCTGAATTCTTGACATGCATCATACTCGCCCTGTAAGAAAGTTCGATACGATTTTATTGCACTGCTGCACTTTATGAAATAAATGATCACCGACTTCATTCTGTAGCCGGCCCACTGGGTTGTAGGCCCGTATTTGTGCACCAACATTTTTAAATTAAAGGTATTTTGAAAAGGAAAGTATAATTGTAGAGGTTGTGTTAATGAGTTTTGAATGTGTTACTACTGTCTCCAATATGAGCGAAAAATAAGCATGATTAAGGTTGAAGGTTAAAAGGGCCCGATACTTAGCAGCTACATTATGTGTCACAGGCAGCCGGAAAAGTGTTTTAGATGCCCTTAAGCGACACCACAGAAATGCCACCTGACCACCACCCTTGCACATGACCTAAAGGCCACGATCAAGTGATTCATGTAGATACGCAGACCATCGATGATTGTCTACCCAACACTACTGGTCCCTCTGGGCTTAAACGCCGAGATGGTAGAGAATGCACCACGTGGAGATAGGTCGAGTATGTGGTAGGTAAAAACATTTTCGGATTTATGCGCGTTGATGTGTTTTGAATGCTGCCCCCACCCCCTTCTTTCTCCTCCCTTCTGCAGGTTGCGCCGGAACATCGGCTGAAGTATGGAGGAGTGATGATCGAACGACCGACGAAAAGGGGAAGGAGGGGATTTGAGCATAGTACTTATGCTAGCGGATTTTGAAAAACGTAGACTTAGATATGACTGTTCCTCCTTAGAACATAGCGACTGGGAGGATGGACTGACATAGAAACTTGACGGGTTAGTACTGTATGACGGAATTTGACTCGAACTAGCACACTAGATAATGCAAATATGACGTTTAACTAGATAGGGAAAGGACAAGGACAAGTCCCGGGGATAAAGTTTACCTAGGCACCACTCGTCTGGGAAAGTAGGAATGTTGTTGATGTTCAAAATGTACCACCTCCTTCTCACACTCTTATAGATATAGCCAAGCTGTCCGACTGTTCTCCTGATCAATACCCTCTGTTGCCTCAGCCTGGAGAACTTCTCACCAAAAGAAGAGAGTCAAAAGTGGTTTAAGATCCAACCGTGGGCAATAGCCCGACCAGGTTAATTTCTGACCGGCTGACTGAGGTGTAAGTATTAGCCAACGAGAACGCTCGAAAAGATAGCAAGCAAGAGGAAAAAGGAGGAAAAAGGTAAAAAGAGCTCAGCCCGTAGATAAATAAGATATTTAAGATGCGCAGCATGCAAAAAGAGATTTTTTTTTCCTTTGGCCAATAACTGTTCTATGTTTTGTCGTAAATATCTTTGTATGTAATACATGTACTGTCTTCCTTTGTCTGAGTTTGTGCGTATGTACTGTATGGGTTTATGTCTCCCCTCTGTTCGCGTCCCTTTGTTACCTGACCCCTGCTGTTCTGTGTTGTGAGCGCACTAAATGACCTATTTTCGTACACGTCTCTCTTTCTCTCTCTCTCTCTCTCCCCCTCTATCTATCTCTCTCTCTCTCTCTCTGTCTCTCTACATGTCATACGTGTACCGAATGGCTCGTTTAGACTGCGGACGACTCTCACTCTCTACGAGAGTCCCCCTGTTCCATCTTCCTTTTTGTGTTAAAATTGTCCCTCGCTGGCACCAGATCTGATTGGATACTTATTGAACGCGAAGGTGTTCAGCGAAATTGACAGAAACTAAAATGATTGTATCTCGCCATATTATTACCTCTCCTTTCTGCAAAATGAATGAACTCGAATTGGCTAAGAAAGAAAGGACAGGTAAAACGACTAAGGTCCCCCAATCTGGCCTTTCATAGGGGAACTATAAGTCAATGGCACCCTATTTTTCAGTTCATCAGAGATAAGCGCCAATGTCCAGATTGACCCCCAATGCCCAGTTTGCCCCACCCCTTTGCACTCAAGCGCGAATACCCAAAGCATCCCCGCCCCACTTGATTGACCCCAACTGCTATCCCCGATGTATACCTAATGACCATGAGTAACTGTCACCCCTCGAGAAAAAAAAAATGTGTTTAACACTGTCCTTCGATGATTGCACCCCCACTCTGTTTGAAAGAGTTAGCCTGCTCTAAAGGGAAATGTAAGACTGTTAAGGCTCGGGTTAGAAGGACGAGTCTCCCCTGAATGTTGCCAATTTTGGAAGTTTTTGTTGAAATACACAAGTGATAGGAGTCTGACTTCTGTCCATATGTGTCATGAATGAACGCCGATTAGGCTTGGTACGAACACAGTAGAAATACCCACATGCTTACTTCATGGTAATAGACTTCTGACTATGACCAATGAGCATAACACCCAGGTGTTAGGATTGCGAGTGGAATTCAAATGTAAAAATATCTTCTCCTGTCAGTTCTCTAAAACTTGTTTTTACCCATTCAAGATATACGATCACCGGAGGAGAAGGGTCGGACGTGACGCGCAGCCTGGCTGCAGAACATGAGACACATGTGACCTCGACCAAAGGTGGAGCCGCAGCGCAACAAGATACGGGACGATGCAGCACTCTCAAATGCGATAAACGAAAGGATGAAGGGCTGTCCTGAAGCTCTCTGTCCGCTAACCCACGTGTGCCTGAAGCCTCCGTCCCCCTTTTCAAGCCCGATTGATGGGCCTGCTTGCTTGTTATCCTTTGCTCCCTTGGTCCCTTTTGATGTGTCCCAGGAAATCTGACCCCACTCCGCTCTCTCTCTCTCCTATCGACTATTGAACCACACACCCTCTTTTTCACGTGACTTCTTGCCAAAAGGAAGAACAGCATTTAGGTGGAAATAGGGTTGTGCCACGTAAATATAGGTGCCGAGCATAAGGCGCCACTAAAAGGTTTGGTTAGGGAACAGGACTGTGGTCTAACAGCAGAGGACAGACCGCACCTTGCAACGCGAAAGGTTAAATCCGAGCTGGACCGATAGCTCCACCGCCGGTGCTCAACAGTGCCAACTAAAGGACACGGACTAGAGCCTACCAGTGATGGCTCACTGCTAAAAAGTCACTGTGACGAAGAGATCTTATGTATTGGACTGAATTCCTCCCTCAACTACTTGGTCAAAATGTCCATTGGTCACATTTTTGAGAAAGTCAGAAGCATTTATGCTATGTAGTATGTTTGCAAATGCAATTTCCTATGTGCCGCATTCTGCCAATCGCGTCGACTGTTCATGGTTATATGCAATATGTTAGTATTGACAAATGCTATTTCATCAACCACACATGTTTATATGTACACCCGTTAATTAGGAAATGAACTAGCTTATGGTAAAAGCGGCGACTGTGGAAATTAGAAAAAATTAATGTACCTAAGCGGCGTTCATTTGCCTTTTTCCCACTCCCCTCCCTGTAAGCACCATGAATACCGTGAAATATTGACCGCATCATTCCGCCAGTAAAAGCCCGTGCCCATATGTACATGGCAGCCATTTTAGGCACCATGGCCTTTTTGCCCGCTCATTGAAATCCCCGGCTTCCCTCCTGCGCGCATTTGAACACCCCCCCACTCTCGAATGACCCTCTCCCTCCGCGCACTCTGGCTGCCCTTCCCTCACATGCACAGGTCCGCATGACCCTGTCCTTGGGAGTCACGGCCGCGCCTGACCAACACCTCCTTTCCTTTCATGAATAACCCCTCTGTTGGTAAACCCTCCCTCCGCGATTGACTATCCACACATGTCCGAGGCCATCGCCTAAGCCGGGGGATACTGTTTACTGCCCCTTATTGCATGGAGTCACTCCTCTTCAAAGGACCCACTATTGATCCTGGCCTCCCCCCCCCTGGGATACGATCAGGCGCACACATCCTAAAAATCAGCAGAACACTCAGCTGCGTGATTGCCCCCTCCTCTTATCGGCAGTTCAAGGGCCTCTATTGTGGATACATGTGGGGTGGGATTGACACGAGGATTACGGGGATGTCTTTTCCTTGTTTCACAATGTCATTATTGTAATAAGGAGTGTTTTGTAAGGTATAAAAGGCAATGTCTCAGAGCACTTGTTAGAGCACCTCCCGAAAGACACTGTGTTTCGTGTCCGAAATGACAGGCTCTCCTCATGAGTAATAAATCCTGTTCTTGTGATTCCTGTTTCCAGCGCCCGTCTCTTTATTTGGTAACTATTCAGAATGGGAACTAAGAGGCGTCTTGCGCCAGCCGCCCGGGCATCGATAGTAATGGGGGATCATTTTCCACAAAGTCCAGAATTGAGTTGCTAGAGGGTGTCAAAGTGACACCCCCTGCACCCTTGCAGGATTCAGTATTTACCGATTCTGTAAATACCGAATCTGTATTTCACATTGATTCCTATGGGCTTCAAGGCCCATAGGAATCAATGGGAAATACAGATTCGGTATTTACAGAATCGGTAAATACCGACTCTTACAGATTCGGTAATTTTTTACCTACATCTGCCTCCTTCCAATTTACAGACTTTTAAATACCGAATCGGTATGACTCGGTATTTAAAAGTCGGTAAATCGGATTTACCTACATCTGGCCCGTAGTCCTTCAATTGGCCTTCTAGCCAGCAGACCCAGTGCTAGTCTTGGGTCCATGAAACATCAGTGACTGTGGTGTTACAAAATTTAGGCCATGAAGGGATTTGGATTGAAAACCAAAATTAGCTTCTTGTGGTATTTCATGTTTGTTTTCTCCATGCAAACAGTGTGTAGGAGTCAGGACTAAGTGGAGTAATGCCTTTGAGGTATGTGTCTTGTTGGAAACATTTTTTTAGCCCAATATTTTTTTTTTAGCTTTGTTGAATCAATTATGTTTTCTCTGTTTTACCATGCCTCCTTTGTCTGGCTAGTGTGTGTGCGTCTGTTTACCATAGGCCAAAATGTGCCTTTGTTTGTTCCAGATGCCATGTGGCAACTGACCAGGGGCCATTTTGTATAGTTAGTGGTCTGTCCTGGCATAAGCCTGCATGTGCTATTTGTTTTACAGGCCTCCTGCATATTTTTGTTGTGGCTTGTGCGTGACCATGTGGCAACCATTTTGTGTAGACAGCCAGTATGCTTTTGCCATAGGTCGGCATGCGTTCCTTGTTTTAGGCCTCCAGCTTCTTCTTGTGATGAATAACCTTGTGGCGTGTGTCCATTTTGTGGATCCAGCCAGTATGCTTTCCATACAGGCCTGCATAATGTCTTCTCCTTGTTCCCATTGAATTCAGTGTTGTTGTTCATGACAATATGGCACTAGTTGGCATCTATTTTGTGAGTCCAACCAAATTCAGCCTTTTTTGCCATAGGTTGCATGGATGGTTTGTCAATGAGATAGCAGTTTAATAATAACTTATTATCCTATATTTTCTGGATAACTTCACTTATTTTTAATCCTTAAATTGCTTTTTCATTTTAAAATGTTTTTTATATTATTAAAAAAAATTGGGGGTTTATACTGTTTCCCACTACATCTTGCATCAATCACATAAACTCCATCCCATGTCTACTAAAGGTGCATAGGAGCATTCATTGTCTATGGCTTATCCTTCCATTGTCATTTGTCAGGTGCACCTACCTCCATTCTACGTAACATGTCATGAATGAAGTGCCGTCACAAGCCACACATAAAGAACACAGTTGCATCTGTTGTTGTTCTTGTTTTTTCTCTCTCTTATTTTTCCTGAGTGTTCAGTAACCTTGAAAGTATATTTTGGAGTGGTTTTCTGTTTTACAAATGAGTAGATATATCTATACTACTATTATAAAGAGAGAACTTGCACCTTTAGGCAAGGTAAACTTGGGAACCACAGCGCCAATCTACACACCCGATACACCGTTGAAATCGGCACGGTGTGTAGATTGTCATAGGCTTTAAATTTTTTTAAAATAAACGTTATATAAAAAGTTACATTTTTACAAAAAGTATTTCCCCCAAAGTAGCCCCGGCCGCGACTCTGCATCGTCACGTCAGGAGCAGGGGAGGAGCAGCGTCCCAGGAGCAGGGGAGGAGCAGCTGCCCAGGAGCGGCGGACATGGCGCGCATGGGAGGAGCGGTGAAGTGAGGCCAGCGGCGGAGCGGAGAGGCGGATATGGCGCGGGGAGGAGCGGCGGTGGACAGGTGGTGAGTGGCAGAGCAGCAGAGCGGAGAAATATGGACCGGCGGTGTGAGCAGCATGTGCAAGGTAAGAATCCGGGGCAGCCAGGGTCGGGGCAGGTGGGCGGGGCACGGGCTGCTGGGGATAGGGGAAGCCAGCATTTCAGGTTTGCGTGCTCTCCCGTCCCCACCCCCCGCCCGCCACAACATTGTCCGAGACACAGACAATGTCGTGGCGGACGGGAGCCTGGGCGGGAGAGCACGCAAACCTGAAATGCAGCCCCCTTCTACCCCAGGCAACGCTGGGGCGTGCTGCTAGTTATTATCTATACTACTATTATAAAGAGAGAACTTGCACCTTTTGGCAAGGTAATCTCAGAAACCACAGCACCAATCTACACACCCAATACATCTTTGAAAATGTCAGGGTGTGTAGATGGACATAAGCTATATAAATTTAAAAAAAAAGCAAAATAAAAAAATTAATTTACAAAACAAAGTAGTCCCCTGAAAGTAGCGCCGGCCGGGACCTAGCGCTGGGCACGACGCGACATGCGTGATGACGACAAGGAGGAGGGCGGTGCGGTGACCAGCGCGGCTGAGCAGTGAGGAGGCGTCACAGGTAAGGAGGCAGCAGTAAATGAAAATATCGGGGCGGGAGAGGGGCGCGAGTGAGTCTGGGCGGGAGGGCTTGTCTTAGATAAATGATTCCCGGAAATCCTTCCGCTGTGAGACCTTTGGAGGTATAATTAGAACAGACAGATTTTGCTCTGTGTTTTATGCTTCTGTAAAGCATCAAATGAGAATTGAATAGAGGAAGCAAATTTGGCTCAGCAGAAAAACAGGGACGGGACCGGATGATTTCCCGTCAGAGAAAACTGACGGCTCTGCAGGTGGAAGGGGCCGTGCTCCGTCTCCCCAAAAACACGAAAGATTTGCAGAAGCTGTTAACCTAAAATGGAAGCAAGAATGCCTGTCGGCGTAAAACAATTAATCTGCTAGCATAACAGTGACAAATTCGTTTTTAAAAAAAAAAGTAGTCAGGCGTAAAAGGTTCCACAAATTGGACCGAGTGGCTTTTCAGCATTAGCCAAATTGTGTTGATTTGTGCTATTATTCCTCAAATCCTTAGCAGATGTGTATTACTACAGGGCTCCAAATCATAACCAAACATTGTCAACGCCAATGCGTCTAGCCTTTGAACTGCTTCCTGTGATCTTTTAGCTTGATTGCCGTAGTTGAACGCCGAAATTCGACTTTTTTTATTTGCTTTTCATTATTAACTTTTATTTCACCATTTCAAGATGACAAACACCCTTACTGATGTGGTAAATTAAAAAAATAAAAAGTGTGTGAAAGTACATTCTCAAGAAAGGAGTTACCTGGTAGCAAATTGCAGCTGCTGCCCCCTCAGAAAAATAGAAGCAAATCAAACCAAGCAGCGTTACAGTTAGTGAGTTTGACTTTTTGTTACAGTAAATGTTTGGCAATATCTTGGTAACTTAGTGAGTGTGGCTCCCCTCTGACTTAGAAGATATCCCAAAATGAAGAAACAACAATTTGTAAGATGGGAGTAAAGCCTTGTTGCTGGACGGTCTGCATTAGCAGATTTAGGCTGTAAACTCAATAAAAGTTATTGTGGGGCGCATGCTTAGGGCGCAAACAAGATGGCTGCTTAAGCCTTCTATTCCGTGCCCGGGCCACCGAAAATGGAACATTGCATTGGATAAGAAAGCTATGCAGCTGATAGCAGCCCAGACTCAAATAAATACTGAATTACTGCTTGCAACATTATCGTCAGGCTGAGAGATATCAAGTCACTCCCCACTGCTACAAATAATTCTTAGGCATTGTATTTCCTGGCTTAGCAAGCGACATGACGTTGGTTTAACACTGTTGAAAAAGAGATTAACACTTCAGGTGTAGCTTCCTTGAAGGAGCTAAACACTTAAAGGAGCTAAATGAGAAAGCCCATGGACACCCTACAAGCAGTGCTGCATTTCACTAATGGATTCAGTGAGCCAATCCTTAGAAACTACCCTTGTCAGTTATACTACTTTGTTGTTACCTGTTGCTGCCCTCTACACTGGTGGTTGGCCCGATTTTCTCATAGAACTTTGTGTGCATTGGCAACTCCATTAATGAGTCCCTTTACTAAGTGAAATCAAGCCTCCCCACAACTTTAACAGAGTAAGGATCTTGGCATACTATACAGACTGAGTGCTCAGCCATTCTGCTTACATTTCTTGAGCACTCCTGGCTTATGTTCTGCTGTTTTCTGTGAGGTGCAGCAGAGGCGGCTCCATTAGAGTGGAGTAGCGCCACCTACCATGCCACCACCAACAAATAAAACGATAATAAAGCGGGTTGAAACCCATTTTATTAGCATTTTATTTTAATCCCCTGGACCCACCCCAAGGACTCTGAGAAGTCTTTTGGGCGAATCGAGCGATGCCACTGCTGGTGAAGAGTGGTGGGCACTCCCTTCACTGCATATGAGGGTTTGGCCGGCTGTCTCAGGCCGGCCAAACCCCTCATGCGCAGTGTAGCTCTCTCCAGCCTCAGCTGCGTTGCTGGGACTGGAGAGAGCAGTCACAGACTCCTGGCGCCTGGGAGAGCAAGTTGCTGACGCTCAGGTCATTCCCACCGCTGCTTCATGCAGCATCATGATTGGCCCCTGTGCAGTCTGGAGTCTAGATCCTGGGCCCAGAAGAAGAAGCCTGAATGCGCGCGATGTGGCAGCGTTCAGGTACATCTATACTACTATTATAAAGAGAGAACTTGCATCTTTAGGCAAGGTAAACTCGGGAACCACAGCGCCAATCTACACACCCGATACACCGTTGAAATCGGCAGGGTGTGTAGATGGTCATAGGCTTTAAAAATTTTAAAAATAAACGTTATATACAAAGTTACATTTTTACAAAAAGTAGTTCCCCCAAAGTAGCGCCGGCCGCGACTGTGCGTCGTCACGTCAGGAGCAGGGGAGGAGCAGCGTCCCAGGAGCGGCAGACATGGCGCGCAGGGGAGGAGCGGTGAAGTGAGGCCAGCGGCGGAGAGAGGCGGATATGCCGCGGGGGGGAGCGGCAGCGGACAGGTGGTGAGTGGCAGAACGGCGGAGCGGAGAAATATGGACCGGCGGTGTGAGCAGCAGAGGCAAGGTAAGAATCCGGGGCAGCCAGGGTCGGGGCGGGCGGGGCACGGGCTGCTGGGGAATGTCAGGGCAGGCGGGGGTAGGGGAAGCCAGCATTTCAGGTTTGCGTGCTCTCCCGCCCCAGCCCCCGCCCGCCACAACATTGTCCGGGACACAGACAATGTCGTGGCGGACGGGGGCCTGGGCGGGAGAGCACGCAAACCTGAAATGCAGCCCCCAGCCCCCTTCTACCCCGGGCAACGCTGGGGCGGGCTGCTAGTATATATATAAACGGGATTGTTCATTAGGGGAGTAATGGCAGTGACCACACTAAATTATATTTTTTTGTTTGTGTTACTAATTGAACAGCAACAATACCAAGTTTCACTGATATCTTACTTGGTTATTTTCTTTTAGGTGCACTCAAGAAGATAACAGCAAGAGACAACAACACATCACTCACAGTACTGCCTGAAAGAAGGCCTTTGCACGGCATGAGTGTGAGATTTGAGTGACCCACACATCAGAAATCTCTTCAACTTGTGAAGCTAAGTGCCACCGCTAACTGACAGCTTGGAGATGGCCCCAAAAAACGTGCCACTGTTAAGTCTAAAACTGCTACCATGAAAGTAGACAGTGAGAAGAAGAAGGAGATTACCAATGTCACTACCACCACTGGCATGTCACCCAAGATGTTTTTGAGAAAGCAAAGAACTGTGCCTACTGCACCAGCCTCTGGGGAGCAAGCTGAGAGCAGCACCCATCAAATCAGTGGACCCACCCCAATCAAGGCCCAAGCCCATATCTGTCACAGAGGCAACCAGTCTAATTATTGCAATGCCGACGAGAAGTGATGATGACTCACCCTGGGCAGTGAACTTTACTCCTTTCGCGATGTGCCACAGAGTTTTTTTCCCGCTTGCGATCATGAATGGTAAGTTCACGATCGCGAACGGTAAGTTCGCGAGCGCGAGCTGCCCCTCGGGTACAATTTCTACCCGAGCTGCAGGAATACCAGCACAAACTGCAGTTAGCACTGCACTCAGCCACTCACTGAACTTCGCAGAGTGTTTTTTGTAACTTCACAGAGTTCCGCGAAGCAAAACTATGCAAGCTAAGCCCAGGCCTAATGTTGACATTGACTTATCTCTATCGCAAGGTAGCGCCCATTTATTGCAGGAAACTCAGAAAAGTGGAATATAACAATAATACAAGCCACGTCCGCTAATTATAGTTCCAACAAGGAAGGAGCAATACAAGACATTGAGCTTCATGCTGAGGAAGTAGAGGAATCTGCATGCAGAAGATCCATTATCTTCCATATCTTCAGCTAGATAAAGGAGGATTAGTGGTACATCATCTTCTTCTTCAAGCCCCCCTTCTGATGTTCTAGATGATCACTTGGATCCCACCTCAGTCTGAGAGTGAGACACACCACGAGAAGACTCAGCTGAGGCTAAGAAAAAAGAAGGTTCCAGAAAGCCTGAGAGTTATGGAAGCAGATGTAGAAGAGGAGGATGGTGACTAGCCAGTCAACATGGATGTTAGCCCAGCTCTAGTGGAAACCAACATTGCCCCATCCCAACTTCCCTAGGGGGATGTGATAGTGGCACTACAGATCCAACCACTGCCAGCTGCCATATTTGCAAAGTCCCAGCAGCAACCTCCATCCACAACCACCTCACTAGAAGTAGTACTGCAGAGCCAGAGAGTCAAATGTCAAAACACCCACCTACTGCCAGTTCATCCAACATTGGCAATGGCACCAGCATGAGAAAGTTGAGCTCCTCAGTTTGGGATTTCTTTTCGGTTAGCCAGAAGGAGGTGAACATTACCATATGCTCTATTTGCGGAGCAAGTGTTAGTCCTGGTAATCTTGGTACAAACTATGGTACCGAGGGCCAAACAACCCATTTGAGAAAGCACCATATGATCTGTTGGGAGGTACACCTTAGCAGCCAAACAACTGCAAGTGTTGTTGGAAAAGGGGATAAAAGTCGGCTGAGCAGGGAATACAAATCTGATCCAATCATGGTGGAAGCAGAAGAAGAGGAAGACACCTTCATTACGCAAAGCAGCCCTCTCCCCAGCAATGCAGTACTACCGCCCCATCAGCAACATCGCAATGGCACATGACTCAGGTTGAGACACCAAGGCAACAGAGGACAGTGACTGCACGCTGAAAAGCACATAAAGCCTACCAGGACTGAAAGGTCTCAAAAAGTCACCTGCATCAGTGTCATCAGGAAAGAAAATATTTCAGGCTACTATTCCTGCCATGTTTAGGCCAGAGGGGCAATATGAACGGAACAAACCAATATCACCTTTGTACATTGAAGAGCTGGCTTAAATATTGAAGCTGGGCATCCTTCCTTATTTTTTTGTTAAAGGAGTGGGTTTTCTTGAATCTGTGGCAGCCATCGGCCCAAAATGGAAGGTTCCCAGCTGGTTGTATTTTGCCTGAGTTGCTGTTCCAGCGCTACATCATGACGTGCCTGAATTGTTTGGACAAGCTTTGCAGCACAGTGCTGTCAATACTTTCCATGTTAACCAGTTAGCAAGTGACTGATTACATGTGCACCACTGCACACTTGATCTCTTTCGTGTGGGCTAGAGAAAAAATATCAGCAGGTTTTGACACTGCTCAGATTTTTTATGATGCTCAAAAGAATTCAACAGTAGTGATGTTTACAATGGAGAAATACCATATAGCTGCAAACATTTTGTAAGACTACAATAACAAGGTATTGGACCAAAAGGGCTTAATATTGGATTTGTTGCAACGGACAATGGCAGTAATGTAGTTAAGTCGAAGGAGAAGATGGTCGGAGTGCTGAAACTTTTCAGACACTCACCCCCAGTCACAGACCTGGGTACAATCCATCATTCTTAAACTCACATCACCACCCCAGTTCAGACACAACCATATGCAAATTAGGCTTGACCCTGTGCCTCATGGGAACAGTCCAGCCTGTACTACCGAGCCATGTCTTCCCAGGACCAGAAACAAGCACCCTGGACAGGTTTCGGATTAACACCCCTCATCAGCCAGGCTAGCTTTAATCCAGTGGCAAAGTGAGCAATCATCTGTTCTTTTTGCATTTGTCACCCCGAGTGGAATGAGTATGCTCAGACATGGGTCCTGTGCTCTCCATGCCACTGGAGTCAAGCTATCCTTGCTGATGAGGAATGAAACCCCGAAACCGGTCCTAGGATGCTTGTTTCCAGTCCAGGGAGGACCTGGGGTGGCAGTTCAGGCTTGCCTGTTTCCATTGAGAGCAAAAAATATTAGCAATAATATAGAACACACAACAGTAATAATAATAATAATAATTAGCTACTTTTTAAACCTGTGAACTCAACTCCTAGCAAGTACAGCAGGTCCTGTTCTTAGTCCACGATGTCAGACCACCAGTGCGTCAGCTTGATGTGGGTGCGCTGGACCCCAGAGGAGTGATACACTGCCCAACGCACCATAGCCACTGCTCCTGAAGTGGGTACCTGGACCAAAGCCTGATGCCTGCTGCCAGGGTGGAGGGGGGTGGCATTGCACAAAACAAACCAGTGCTGCCACCTCCAAAAATGCCCAGGCTGCACCACTTCCAGGCTCTGTCTTCCACAAGGAAGGCGGCTCTGCTCTGCTGCCTTTTTAGCACGGGTCTCTGCCATGATGTTGAGGGAAGGTGCAGGGAGGTGGAAAAGAAAATGTAGAAAGTATAAAAAAATAAAGGGAGCAGAAGAAAGGAAAAAATATGAAGCAAGTAATAGAGAAAAACACTACAAGAACTCACAGAATAACAAACAGAAAGTAGAATAAAATGAAAAAATACACTTAAGAAGACCAAGTGAAAGATAATAAATAAAAAAGGTCAGTAAAAATGTTCTAGAAAAGCAGGATTGAAAAGATTTAGGCAGGATTAAAAAGTTGGCCCTAGCACAATAACAGAGAAGAAACAAAGATGGCCGTGCCCATGTGTGACCGCATGGCGCAGTTGGTGCAGTTCACACAATATTTCCCGAACACGGATTTTGCATTGTCGTTTGGTGGTACCATCACACAAACGAGTCGTACAAGCAATTCAGCCCGTTCGTGAAGGTCCGAATAGCATGGCTACACTAACTCCACCTGGGGTTAGTTTCCATATCTCAAAGAGTATGAGAAGGAATTAAAGGCCTGTCATCTATGCAACTGCCTGTCTAAATAGGTTTCTCAACACACCATAAACAATGTCAGAACTCCCGAAGCATGCCTGGGAGAGAATAACCATTGACTTTTTCTGTCCACTTGACAACGAACATCACCTGATGGTGATTAAGGAGCAATACTCACAATATGCATTAATTGAGGATCTCTTATCCACCATTCAAGATCGAGTCATTGAGACACTGGATGGATTCTTAGTGACTATGGGCCCGATTCACAGAACTAACTTAAGACAAAATCCTAAACTTACTGCGATTTTGGTATTTACAGAAGGCACGTACTCATTTTGGTATTCACAGAAGGCACTTACTCATTTTGGTATTCACAGAAGGCACTTACTCATTTCAGTATTCGTAGAAGACATTGAGGAGTCCTTACTTTACTACTCCTAAACCGAGAAAAATCCTAACTTTAAGACTTTCGGTAGTTACAGAAGGCATTTAGGAGTCATAAAGTTAGGACTCCGTATTTTCGGACTCCTTTGGCTCCTTTGGCTATTTCACAGACTTGTATCCATCACAAGGGCCCATTAGTATGTCGGTCAGAAGGGCATCCAAAAGCATTTCGGAGTCCGACTTTCGGACTGACACGTACTCGGAATCGGTTTTCCTGACCGATACATTATGTTGCCCAAAACCCATTGCTTACCGGCAGGCTCGGTTACTCCGAATCCGACAGGAAATTCCAAATGTGAAGCCTTTGGAAACGCTGAATGGAGCCATTCAGAGCCACTTCTGAGTCTGAATCTGAGCGCCCTATTACGATGCATACTTCTGACGCGCTGAATCAGTCATACCAACCAATGCTTCAGAGCAATCAGATTTTCTGCTCCGAATCTCATCTTTACAAGATTTCTCTGACTGAGACTGTGCAGCTATGCTTTCCATCGCACATGTCATCCCTCCACTGTACATCTACGATGAATACTACAACCCTAAACAAAGCGGTCATCACAGATGGCAAGTTGGACAACTACACCTACAGAATAATGTAACTACCCTGTGAAAGACAATACAAGAGAAAGCACGGGTGCAACTTGAGACAAATTTGAGGGGTAGAATACTTCCAACAATGTAGTGTCAAAGGTCGGGGGATAATACTCACAACAATGTAGAGCAGGTTGGGGTGTGGGCTTCTAATACTCCTATCAATGCACAGCCAATTTGGGGGGATTTCTAATACTCCCAGAAATGTAGAGCTGATTAGGGAGGTGGGGGGGCTAATGCTCCCAGCAATGTAGACCCAAATGGGAGGGTGGCAGGCTAATAGTCCCAGTAATGAGTCCTTGAATAATGTAAATGGTGCTCATGCAAAGTGCCCCAATACCTCTGGGTGGAGTACAAGTTGCAGAAAACTGCCCACTGTGGCGGCAAAAGTGATTGGCAACTTAAAGGAATGGGCAGAGTGGAGATGCAGGTGCTCTAGGGAGTGCTGAAAAAATAAAAAAGCATCATCATTTAGTAAATGGTTCCTTAAAAAGCTGTAAAATACTTGAATGCTGCTGTTCAAAGACAACAGACAAGACATCCACAGCAGCTCAAGAACCGTGTGTGTGGGGAAGCTGTCTCAATCTGGGCTGACACACATGAAGGGGGGCTGAAGCCCATGGAGCATTATGGGCATTGAGTTCTATGAAAAAAGTGTTCTGTACAGGCTTGGATTGGGAATGTGGGCAATCAGGCATTGGTCGATGGACCGGTGTACCAGCGCCGCCTGTGGGCCATTTTGTTGGGGCCTCTGTAAACCACCCCAAGAGAATGTCTTAATTCCCCAGTCCCCACCAGGCCACTGCAATATGGTGCCAATATGTTGTCACTTCCAGCCTTTGCAGCATACTCACCATGGCACCCTGCCTCGCATGACTTGCCAGTAGCAGTGTTATCTCCCACACTCGTGCATCACTTTCAGGTCATGGCAAGTGCAGGGAGGTTGCGTTGTATGTAGGGGTCTCTGAGGGAGGCAAGTTCCATTTGGCTATTCTGACCTAACCCCATCCCCTTGACCAGCAGCATTGTGCTTTTTAAAACCTCCCTTGCTAGGTAAATGGAAAGAGGCTACAATGAAAGAGATGATCACAGAATGTGTGCCAAATACTTTTACTGTGCCGAAACATCATTGTGATCCCAATCTGACCCTGGTTCCATAGCATGTTGTGTCTGTCAAATGAGGGGAAGTCATCATCAGGTAGGTACAGTCAAATAATAGGAGAAACAGACATTTGACGTTGGAACAGGAATACCCATACCACATATATGAATGTATCACAGAGTGACTTCATGAGTCCACCACAACACACAATTAAACATCTCAGGGCAACACTCATAAAAGTATGTCCACAGAGATATATTCACTGGTACCATGCCAGCATCTACATGCATCCGTTACACAGGCAAAATCTTAATATCAGAAACGCATACAAAGACCACTACATCTCATGTCATAGGAGGACACATTGCAGGAAGTGACATAATTCATCCATATTACCTTGCCATTTCCCAAACACCCTGGAAGAAGTACATGGTTTACTCTGGATAGCTGCCATAGAAAATACAACGGGACGCACTTCAATCTTGCTATCTGGGTGCCATGAGCGAAACAGGCAACATCCCGTTCCAAAGCCGTGAGGGGAACGTCCACCAACCAACTACAACTCCCAGCGCCACTTGCAACCTCTGCACAAGCTGACGCTGCCACTGCGACGAGCGGTACTTCACAATCAGCACCGGCTTCCCGCAGCGCGGGATGTGCTTCAATCTAGCTATCTGGGTGCTGTGTGGGAAACGGCCAACACCCTATTCTAAAGCAGTGAGGGGAACAGCCACCAACCAACTACAACTCCCAGCGCCCCTTGCAACCTCAGCGCTCGCTGATGCTGCCACCGCGATGAGCAATACTTCAATACCTGCGCAGGTTTCTGCAGCTTGTAACGCGTGTGGGCGTGCCTGGGCCATGCCAGGTCAAAGCCCGGGCCAAGGGCAGGCCTGTCTGCACCCGTCAGCGGCAGGAGGTGGCAGGGCAGGGCTATTCCCCTTTGGCATGCCGTTGGGAGACTGTTCCTGAACTCCAGTGATATGCAGGTAGCAGGCTCATGAGGTGGGTGCCTTTGCTGTTTAAATTGACAAGCTGAAACACTAAAATTGACTATTTGCCTCCTTTACTTGGACGTTTCCTCTCCTACTTGGGAGCATTGTGTTCCATACAGCAGCCCTGGTTGGAATTTACCCATTCCATGTTTTGTAGTTCCACCTGATACAAAGGACTCTGACAAAAAAAAAAGAATGCATCCTTGTCTGGCAGCTAAAATGGGGAGACATACCTGTGTAGGGAAAAAATAAACATTAACTGCCTAATCCCCAATAAGCCACTGGCTTACCTCGATACATAGGATGCTGCATTGGGCAGTAGGGGCCGTTACAAATGAAATTGAGCAAACTGAAAGACGGTTATCAATAACACCGGACCTAGTCCTTCCCCTGACTAGCCCAGAACGTTCACCAGTCCAACATCCTCCGGAATGCGTCTCTTTAAGGGCCCATTCTAGGACTCGGGCCTTGGTACATAATGCACCTCCCCTGAACTTACACATCGAAGACCCTTCCCAAGGTCCACGAAAGAGAGAGAACACAAAAACTACCACGAAACCTGGGAAGGCTCAGAAGAGGGGCACTAAAGACAATGTAAAAATGGGGGGTTGGAGAGGGTAGCGTTGGGCAGGGATGTGTAGGAAGTCACAGAAAAACCAGTGTGGGTGTCTAATTTAGTTAGGGATCGACATTCGGAAATTAGAAACATAGTCAAGGAGGAACTATTTATTTATTTATTTATTTATTATGAAGCTTGTAAAGCGCACAGCTACCCCCATAGGGGGTGTCCCGGCGCTACAGAGTACTTGTCAATCAGAGGGGAAGGGCCAAAGCAGGTAGGAAAGGGGAGAGAGTTTAAGGGAGAGTGAACAACCAAGTCTACGACGGAACACTTGCTCTGAGTCGATAAACCTGAGATCCAATGGGAGGCAGTTCCAATATTTGGCAGCAGCCACTCCAAACGATCTGCCGCCACACCTGGCGCGTCGAAATCTGGGCACCACCAGGAGACGTAGGCTGTTAGATCTTAAAGTTCGGACAGATCGAGAAAGTTTGAGTCTTGTACTCAGGTAGGCAGGGCCTGAGCCATTAATGGCACGAAAGGCTAGAATCAGGATTTTAAACTGGATGCGTCTGGAGATGGGAAGCCAGTGCAGCTCTTTCCGATAGGCCGCAACAGAGTGGCGGTAGGGGATATTACCAATTAATCTGGCGGCTGCATTTTGGATAACTTGCAACCTTTCAACAAGGTAGAGAGGGGCGCCTGCATAGAGACTATTGGAATAGTCTAAGTGCAACGTGATCAGGGCATGTACAACGGTCTTGCGAGAGTCTAGAGGGAGGAAAGGAAAAATCTACCTGATCATACGCAGCTTGCCAAAGCAGGCGGATGTCACCTTGTTGATCTGGGCTTTACAGGACAAAGTATTGTCAAAAAGGAAGCCCAGATTGCGGGCAGACTGAACTGGTGTAGGAGGCGGATTAAGAACAGCAGGCCACCATAGGGTGGAGGGGGGGGGGGAGATTTTTGGTTGAAAAATAAGACCTCCGTTTTGACAGCATTTAGTACCAAATGGTTTGCAGCCATCCAGGAACAGATTTTGCCCAGGCAGTTGCGGAAGTTAGAGAAGTGGAGGTCAGAGTGGTCTCTAAAAGAAAAAATAAGCTGTGTATCATCAGCATAAGAGACCACCCTGACCCCCCACGACTCAACCACTCTGGCAAGAGGGCCTAAATAAACATTAAACAACAGAGGGCTCAAGGCCGAGCCCTGAGGCACACCACACAAGAGAGGTTTATCTTCTGATACAAAGGGTCGTAGAAGAACTCTCTGTGTCCTCCCAGTAAGGAATGAACTGATCCAGGTCAATACAGTCCCTCCAATACCTAGCTGCTGCAGGCGATCCAGTAGTATATCATGAGACACCGTATCGAAAGCGGCGGACAGGTCGAGGAGGACCAGCATAGCCTCCTCTCCCCTGTCCACACACTCTCGAATTGTCTCCGATACCTCTAGCAAAGCAGTTTCTGTGCTAAAGCCGGTTCTAAAGCCGGACTGGGAATCATGCAGCAGCTGATTTGTTTCTAGGTAGTGAGACAATTGCCTCTGAACGACCTTTTCCAGAATTTTAGCCGGTTTGGGAAGGAGAGATATTGGTCGGTAGTTAGAAAATTGTGAGGGATCTGCATCCGTCTTTTTTAAAATGGGGACCAGCATGGCCTGTTTCCACAATGTGGGGAACTGCCCTTTGATTAAAGAGGCGTTCCAAATAGAGAGGAGAGGATTGGTTAAGATCGGAGCAAGATTACCCATCACTTTAGCGGGGATTGGATCTAATGGTGATCCCGAGGTTACCTGGTGGAGTAATTTGACAGCTATGTCGGGCATAATTTCATCAAAAGAATTTAATGAACATTTCAGAGTGTCAGGTTCAGGGTTCAACAGGGATGTTAAGGTGGATTGAAATGAAGAGGAAAGTTTGATGATTTTATCTTGAAAAAAGTCAGAGAGTCCATTGCAAAGGGTCTGACTAGAAGAGTCCTGGGCCTTCAGAGCAGGAGGATTAACAAAATCCTTCACAATCTTGAAGAGAGTTTTGGTGGAATTCTCAGCTTTTTTAATTAGCTGTGAGAAGTAACCTCTCATTGTGGACCGCTTTAGCTTTTGAAATTTGTTCAGGGCTGACTTATATAGTGATTTGGCTACTGGATCGTAGGACTGTCGCCATAGACGTTCAAGTCGTTTACATCGACTTTTTTCCTCCCGTAACTCGGGGGAAAACCAAGGGGCGGAGGGACGGGATCTGGTAGAAGAAATGGGGGCCAAAGGAGAAATAATATCCAGTGCCGTAGTCAGTGCTGAATTATATCTGGTAACTTCCTCATTAAGATCCAAGGAGGGGTTGAGCTGGTAAGAGAAGTGGGGGTCTAAGGTGGCACAGGTTACTTTTGGCCATTTACGTCCATTCTCTCTGTTCAAGGAGGAGGGGGGAGACAGGGAAGGAATGGAGATTTCAAAAGGGAGGAGAAAGTGATCAGACCAAGTAAGGGGTAGTGCAGGGAAAGGAATAATACCAGGGTGATTTGTAAAAATGAGATCAAGGGTATGACCTGCCGTATGTGTTGGGCCTTCAACCAACTGATGCAGGGTTAAACCTTGCAAAGTATCAATTAGGAGCGACGCCTGCGAGCAGGAAGGGTTGTCGACATGTAGGTTAAAGTCTGCTAAGACCGTGAAGTAGGCATGTTTTAGGGATAGATCCGCTATAGTTTGAAGCAAGCTAGTGAGTGAGGAGGATGAGGCAGTGGGGGGATTATAGACCAGGATACCGGCTAATAGAATAGCAGCTGAGTCTAGGATAGTAAAATACATGGCTTCAATAAGTCCTAAATTAGTGAGCTTCTTGGTAGTAAGTTTAAGGTGTGATTTCAGAATTACTGCCAGGCCCCCTCCAGTTTTGTTATTTTCACGATTGATGCCTACCAATCGGTAACCAGACGGAACAGCTAGATGAATATCAGGGCTGGAAGTATCTTTAAGCCAGGTTTCGGTGAGGAATAAGATATCCCATCCCTGAGTATCAATAGATAGCCATATCTCATTGGCGTGACACGAAAGGGAGCGACAGTTAACTAGAGCAGCCTTTAAAATGGGATAAGGAAGGGGCTTCGTGACTTTCACTGGAGGAGAGCGCCGTTTACAGTAAGGAGCAATAGCGAACCTACACAAGGAGCATTTATAGGGAAGGGTCTCTAAAGTAGATGGGCAGCAACAGGCATCTGACAAACAGATACCTTGTCTAAATTGAAGGAGCTGAGTATTGGTCCAAGAGATTTTCGGAGTGATAGAAGCAGGGGGACCGGCGCTGGGCGCGGGTCCGGCGCGGACGGGCGCAGACGGGCTTGCCTTAGGCGCGCCTTCGGCGCCCCATCGGCGCGCCCGCTGCGCCCGCCCGCTGCGCGGACAGGAGTGCCCCTTTTTTATATCCATTCCTGGAGGAGGGTGGGAGGCGTCCAAAAGCTGGAGCGCTACCCTGCCTTCCCCCAAGATGGCGGCTTCGCGTTTCACCAGCCGGCGTCAGCGCTGCAATCGGCTGCGCCGGGGGTGTGAGCCAAGTGACTGAGCCCAGGACGAAGTAATCTCGTCCAAAACGGTCAAATGGCGTAAGGCGTTAATCTACACAATTAAAAGTGCCCCAATTAAAATATGGTACAGTTTTTAAATGTAAATATCGCCAGTAATTTCTATTAGGATCGCTACCAAAGGGGATAGTTGAAGAAACCCCCGGCTACCGCCTCAGGGGAGAAACAAATAATCTGTCAACAGTTGTACAGCGGAAGGCACCTTAAATAGCACGGGAGGGCGGGAGGCGTCCAAAAGCTGGAGCGCTACCCTGCCTTCCCCCAAGATGGCGGCTTCGCGTTTCACCAGCCGGCGTCAGCGCTGCAATCGGCTAGCTATCCTGACCTCTCGGTTTAATAAATTGACAAACCTACTGGAAGTATATATGGGGAAAATAGACTCTAGGGTGGATGTCCTGCATTATCAATGCTTGCCTTTAGCCTGCCGATCCACCAGGAAGAAGACCATGCCCCGGATACTATTTTTAGTTTGCCCCAACAAAAACAGAACAACAGGGAAGATGGGGCAACCAGCACAAATGTACTGAATAAGTTTAATGAGTCTACTAGCCTACAAAATCAAGAGCCTAGAAAGGGTAGGGCGGATGGTAGGAAACTAAGACCCATCATAGGAACAGCCCTAGCTGAATCTAAGACGCAGAACTTGAGCCCAGAGCACAGAGCAACTTGGGGCAAGACTCAAGAATAGAGGCAGTAGAGGGTAATCCAGCCTTAACATGTATTATTCTCCCATGAGATCCATGCCATATGTTCTGATCCTAGCTAAAGTCCCAGAACTCAAAATAGGACAAAGGGAATCACACTATGACTTAAAAAATAAATGTAACTCCAATTCTCTTATAGAGATGCAAATGAGATTCTATTCACGTGTAGGGTGGGATGGGTGGGCCAAAAAACAAAAGACATACCTGGTGACATTATTGTAATCAATTTCAGAAATCCCCAGTTTTGTAAGGTCCCTCCTAATGCGAAACAGTCAAAGACACAACGGGGGTATCAGACCCCTTCCATTGGGGTATTTTTTCCAACCAAGATCCATCCCAGAAAGCACCCCATGGATAGCCCGTGGTGCGGGCCTTAGACACTGGGCCGAGCAAATCTCCAGGGTGGGGCAGGACCAGCCGAATTTGTTTTTTTTAACCTTCCACTTGTAAGTAAATTTACACCCCTAGAACAAGTTGATTTACTAAAATCTTTTCAGCCACCTAAACCAGGGCCAAGTTTGCAGAGGGATCCTTGGGGAAACCACCCGAATGGGAGGATACTGTATAAGATTTCTGTTAGACCTAGACAGAAACTGACACAGGGATTAAGGAAGGCTGTCGGGGAGGAAGGTGCCCAAAATGAGGGGGTGGAGAGGCACTCTTATACTAACATCTATACTACACCCGACATATTATCGATCTCTGTGCTAACACCCATAGGCCAGTGGCAGCCAACCACAGATATCACACCCACTAAGTCTGATGAGAACGAGAATGACCTCAAGCCGACTGTAGTACCTATTGATAGCTCAAATCATTCACCAAGAAATCTATCCAAATTTCATGTCCTATCATGGAATATTGCAGGTTGTGACTCTAAACTAGAAAATCCAGAGTGGGGAGCCCTCACACATGGAAATGACATCTGCATGTTTCAAGAAACCTGGGTAAGGGAGGGCACCCATAGACTAGGCTATGCAACCTTTTCCCTAGCAGACACCAGTGGAGGTAGGTGCAGACCTGTGGGAGGACTCTGTACATGGATTGGCGTGCATTTGGGTCGCACTGCAAAACTGGTTGGTTGAGACATCTTCACAGGATATACTCTGTGTCATTCTTATATTTTCCACTAAGATCAGAGTGGCCATAATTAATGTCTATTCCCGCCCAGTCAGCTACGGCCAGGAGTCGGCAAACCTTGAGCAATTGTCCAGTTTTTTGCACACTATTCCAGATAATACCCTATAGTTTTTGCTGGAGATTTCAATTGCCAATACGAACCCCTGAAAGATTTGATTGGAGGGGATCCCAACGAGGAAGATCAACATTGGGCTACACCAGAATCGAATGCTTCAGCCCCTCGGGCTTGGACCCCATTGGTTCTCCAAATGAATGCCCTCACACTGACACATTCTATTAGGGCTTGTAATGGTCACACTAAATCTGACTCCAGAGCAAACCATTCCTACAATAGACCAGGCTGTTCCTCCATTTTGGACTATATCCTGTTGGACTCCAAAACCGGTCACCGGTTGATTGATTTTAAGGTCATCCCCCGTCACAACAGTGACCATAATGCCTTCATTTTAGAGATGGTATTGTTTTGTCCTATGGTCATTTATGCAAATCAATATCCAATTAGATCTAGGCTACTTTTATCTAACTGTAGGAGGAGAGTAAAATGGGGGGCCTTTTATAACTCGCAGGAAAAGATATCATCTCTTTATGAAACCATCATCCCTTATTTAGAGGCTGCTGATCAATTCCGACATAATGTCGCCTGTGTTATAGACCGAACAGAAATTGGGAAGAACCATAAAGGTTTGGTGTGTGACTTGGCAAACCTTTTTTTCCCTGTACTAAAAACTAAGAAAAAAGATCCTTTGGGCCATCCTCGGTACAATGGTGACTGCCGGAGGGCTAAGAAAACACTAATCTCAGCTATTAAAAACAAAGATCGTCCCTCTGTTAAAGACAAACGATATAGCTCAGAAAAATATAATCAATACGGCAAAAAAACGGTGGAGGTAGACAAATGGGAAAGCTTGAGATTTGCCCTATGTTCTAGGGACATGCAGTCCTTTTGGAATCTAGTGAACACTGGCTCCACAGAGGGTAAGTCAGCAATAGAACCAAACTTGGTGGCAGAAATCTGGAAGATCCACTTTGAAGCACTCTATACAAGGGCAGAGGAAGATGAGAGCCAAGTCATCAATGACTGCGTCTCCCAGCAGCCCCATAGTTTCACCGTCATTGAGATTTCCCTGCTAGAGATAATGGGAGCACTGAGAAGGGTATCCCCCTTTAAGGCGCCAGGTCTAGACAAGATGCCGGGTGAACTACTATGCAGCAAACCTAATATTTGGGCCCCCTACCTATGGACCCTGTTTAATGCCATCTTACACGGAATGTCAATTCCCCCGTCTTGATTGGGGGCAGAGATTATTACAATTCATGAAAAGGGCTCACCACTCCTCCCCGCCAAATTTCGTCCAATAAGCCTGATAGATGTTACTCAAAAAATATACGTAAGAGTGCTATTGGATCTAATGGAAAGCTGGATGGAGGGGTGTTCTATTCTCAGGAGCTACCAAGCAGGTTTTAGAGCCAAGATAGATAAAATAGATCAAATACAATGCAATCAATCAAATACTCAGGCTGCAACTTCTGTACTGGAAGACAATGCTTTTGGAGGGAGGCAGCCTCTATCTGATCTTTGTGGACCTAAAATCGGCCTTTGACCATGTCCCTAGGAATACATAGTGGTCTATTTTTACTAGACTTAGGGATCCCCCATACCACTGTTATCAGATGAAATGGCTCCATGAAAACAACTACGCCCAAGTTCGGTTTGGTAAAAATGGTGAGCTTACTGACCCTAATTCAATAGACAGAGGGGTAAGACAAGGATGTGTCCTGGTCCAACCCTCTTTTGTTTATTTATTAATGGGCATGGGGAGGCTCTGAATGCTGGTAGGGACATAGATGCCCCATGGTTTGCAAACAACAGGGTCCTGGACTGGTGTTCGCCAATGATACCCTCTTACTAACCAAGTTCCCTATGGGAATACAGAGGGCCTTGGATATTTTCCATCTATTTTGTAGAAACAGGGGCTCTGGAAATAAATTCACTAAAGACAAAATGTATGGTTTTTAATGGAGGTAACACCACGTGACCAAACCCTATTTTAGAAGGGAAACCATTAGAGAAACCGTCTGTTTCACTAACACTCACTGACAAAATGGAGTGGACTGCACAAATCAAGAAGGCCAGCTTATAGCTTGCACAGACAGCTTGACGGATCGCAATGATGTCTGGGAAGTGTACACAAAAAATGGTTGGTCCAGCAATGGAAGC
Source organism: Lissotriton vulgaris (assembly GCF_964263255.1). Taxonomy (NCBI): domain Eukaryota; kingdom Metazoa; phylum Chordata; class Amphibia; order Caudata; family Salamandridae; genus Lissotriton; species Lissotriton vulgaris. The sequence goes on from NC_141689.1 coordinate 58,102,169, forward strand.
GTATAAGACCCAGTTTAGAGGAGCGGCCTTAAATGGGGCAGAAATCCGGGGCCATCGAGCATGTGATCATTTATCTAAGAACGAGAACTCTTTTATTAGGCAGCTGTTAGGTCTCCCCAAAAGTACACCAGTAATGCCACTCCATATGGACCTTGGGGTTAACTCACTTGCCGAGGAAGTTGCCTCAAGGCCTCTTCTCTATTAGAGACGAATCTGGAGTACTCCAAAACTTGAGTCCTTTAGACAAGAGCTAAAAGAAGTTGTAAATCTACAGAGAGTTAACAAAATCCCATGGTTGTCCTATATCAAAACCGGTTTGAGGATGGGAGACCTATGGTTTAACGCTGAGTAAACTTGAATGACAACTCCCAAGAAGGCCTTGTCAAAGATCTTTAGAGAATTTAAACATAATCAGATAAAGGCCAATTCTGAGACAGGCGCACTGACCCTATCTTTTTTAGAGGCAAAAAACCAATACAATTCTTATTGTTCTGTACATATATTATATATTTACTGTATATATTTAATTAATGTATTATTATTATATATGCATTATTTATTTATTTTAAACATTATTTGATACTTTTAACTATGCAGATTTTATTTATTAGTGTTATTTACTTTATTTTACATTTATATTTTAAAAGAAAAAAAACGATATTTTTAACATCAATATTTTTAACATCTATATTATTTTTTCAATATTTGTGTACTTACCATGTTGTAGATAGGATGTCGATATTCTTGCCCTCGATATTTTTGACTCAATATTCATGTAGGTCGATATTTTGTAGGTCGATATTTTGTCAGTGATCCACAAAAAATAGCCACCGTCTTCTGGAGGCATATTTGGGCAACTCCCCCCCCTCCTTACCCTCCCAGGGTGGCTGAAAGACCACTGGGCACAGACTCTTTTTTAGCAATGTGCCTACCTGTGGATTTTTGGCCCTAGCACAGCTGGCACATAGGGAAACCTAGCAAACCTATACATTTGTGAAAACTTGACACCTAGTGGAATCCAGGATATGTTACCCAGAAACCCTTGCAAACCTTAAACTTTGTCCAAAACCCCATATGTTTCCCACATTTATGCGGTGAAAAGACCTGGAATTGGCATGGATCAACAAAATTCCATCCACCCCACATTCCTGAAAGTCTTACAAGAAAAATCGTACCTCACTTGTGTGGGTAGGCATAGTGCCCGCGACAGGAAACAGCCCAAAATGCAAAGTGGACACACCACATTTTCACAGTAAAAAGGGACCCTTTTTTTTGCAAAGTGCCTAGCTGTAGATTTTGAACCCTAGCTCTCCGGGCATCTATGGAAATCTTGGAGAACCAAGGAAAGGGGCTCGTATGATCCAAGAGGGTCAGAGCACCATAAACAGTAATATTAAAAATGTTTTACCCTTTGGACTAGAACATAATTCAACTAGTTTCTACAGATATTCATCATACATACTCTGGAACAACTCCAAACAGGTGTTTTGTGTGGATTGTACTAAAGTTTATTTTATAAAAAATCCTAGAATGTTAAAAACATCAGTTCATTTTGATACAAGAATTACAAATTAAGAAAACATCAACCAATGTCTACACATAATAAAAAACATTAGATAAGGTCCCAAAATAAACTGAAAAAAGGAACTATTACCAGGCAACTACCATATGCCTTTCACAAGTTAACCTGTAATTGACTAGTAACAAAACATGAAACACCAATTGGTTGCTATGTTAGTTAGCCTGTCCCAGATTTAACAGTTGGACTAAGCGTTGACTAAGCGTTGACGCGTTTCGGCGGGGCTAAATGTTTACTCCCACCATCTCCAGGACAAATCATTAGTTCCTTTCCCCTTGTCTTCAATGTTCAATGTTCATAATCTTAAATGGATAGCCATTCAATGATGTTGGATCTTTTCTTAGTGTGTTATTGGTTATAATAGACCATAACATTTGCATTGGGCAACTTCCAATTGAGTTCATATATTTCAAGGTATATACATTTTTAACTGCTTGTCTTCTTATGCACTAGTTGCAGTCTTCTTGAGATTATATTGTCCCATGTGAGCTGATAGCATGAAGCATTCATTCAAAGGGTTTATTTAAAACTTGAGCTTCTCTCACAGTATTTTCTTCACAATGTTTCTGTGACATTCAGGAAGAGTGCCACAGTGTTTAATTCTGGGTCCATGTCTTGGATAATGAAGAACAGTTTATGCAGATTGTGCAATGTAGCCCTACCCGTCAAGACGCCGGTTTGATTGGAATGCCAGCCAACATTTTGAGGAGGGGGTTATTAACATAAGGGAAGTTACAGAAATAAGGTAGAAGGGATAAAAGAACACAAACATAAGAACTATATCTGGGCAGTACTGTCCCCTGCTCCATTTGTCGGAAAGAGGGATCTCCTGCTGGGATGTGCCACCTATGGGGCAAAGCATGACCTCCCTCCAGGCTTAGCACTGCGGCTGGTGGTGGGTGTCCAGGACAGAAGCATTGCTCACCTGGCAAGTGTTTTGTCATTAGAAGACTAGGGCTCCATGTCCTTTCGCACTCTGGCGCACCTTCTCCGCACATTTCCATATAGTTATGTTCTTTTGTATTTTATTGAGAGTCAGCCCTTATTGGATGATCCTGCAGCCACAATCTGTATTTATAAATTAATGATGCATTGTTTGGGCTTTCGCACACCAAATCAGGTTATGATTGGTTAGGTCATCCACTTGTGTGGGTTATTTTTCATCTTGTCTTGTTGGTGATGTTCTGCTCATAGTAATCAAGCTGCTTGTGCATCCTGGGTGTGTGGGCAGAGATTTTAGTAAGTCCATAGCTTGTTTGGAGTTATGCTGAAATGTTGTTTAGCTTGGTGTGTTATCCTTTGACAGGCAGGATGGAGCATGGCCTATGTAACATTAGCCTGCTGTATTTTTTTCTTGATAAGCAGCAACTTCTTCTGGGCTTCTTGTAATGCCAACATGAAGTCTGGGTACAGGGATATGTTATAGTTGTTAAATGTCAATGACCATGTCTCCCTGTCCTTCCACAAGGCCATGTCCCAATCCCTGTAATTTAGTAGTTTTGCCACAACAGGTCTGGGAGGCGCTCCAGGCAGGGGCAGCGCCGGTAGAGTTCTATGTGCTCTTTCCACCACCACTAGTGGGGAGAAGGCTTATTTCCTGAAGTAGGTAGTCAGCATGTGTTCTACGTACTCTTCTGTTTTCCCAGTGTTGGCTGTCTCGGGCACTCCCAAAATGCTAATATTAATCCTTCTGGACCTAGCTTCCAGGTCTTTGTTCTTTGCCGCAATTATCTTTAGCAGGCGATCCATTTGTTTCACTTGCTCATTTCGCTGGGTGGTATCGTCTTCTAATTCTGAGATTTTATTTTACGCTTCCCCGATTCTGCCATCATGGTTTTCAAGTCTTTGTGTTATAAAGTACATGCGCGTACACATATTGTCAATTTTTAATTCAATGTATGCTAGTCTGCATTTTTTTGTCACTAATAGCATTTCCATGTCATCTTCATCCTGCTTGCTTCTGTTCCTAGCTCTTGGCTCTGTCACCTTGCCATCTTGTGGGTTTAAAAGGGCAATTTGGTCTGTTTGTTGTCTAATTTGCCCATTGTCCTTGGTGTTCAGTTGGCTGTCTGCCATGCAGTGTCTGTGGCCCAGTGGCGAGTTGTCTTTCACGCCTTCCGGGCTTTGCTATTTTTGGAGCAGTACCTCCGCTTGGCACGCTCCTGTTGCTTCTCTAAAGGGTAGGGGAATCAGGCTTCTCTGCTGTCCGCATTGCGCTTGTGTTTAGGCCGCTGCGGCATTACCTCTGCTCCTTCATGCTGGCCAGGCACTTTGCCTTGCTCCCCCGCCTCAGCACTTCAGCAGAGATGTGGGCTCGTAGTGCCCTGTGCAGCCTCCGGCGCTCTTCGCTGAGGTGAGTTTTCTCCTTGGTTTTGCCCTAAACAATAATCTGCAACTGGGGGAGTTTGCCGCCGCTTTGCGTGTGCGGGTTGTGTCCAACTGGGCCGCTCCGTCCAGTTCAACATGGTGATTCTGCATCCTTTGGTGGCTTATCACTCCCACCGTCCAGGACTTCGCAGCAGTTAGGCTCTGGAAAATGAGCACATTGTTGTTACAGATTGAGTCTGCACAGCTCTTTCACTTTACCTCCCCATTTGTCACTGCTCTCACGCAGTTTTTGCTTGTTTTGGACTCTCCAGGCAAAGGAAAATTACCTATATTGGTCCTGGACTCAAGGAGCCTCACAGAGGTGCAGGGATCTAGCTAGCCCGCCCTCTAGCACCCCTGGGTTCCTATTGTTCTCAAGTGTGTGTGTCCATGATGAAAGAAGATTGATCATTACCAAGAATGTATCGCACTCAAACTATGCTCAGCTGTTCCGGAGGGTGTTTCTAGTTCATTTGGCTGTCTTCATCAGTCTGGCACACCAATGACGGTCTTTGTGACAGAGAGTCTAAAAAGTTTTTTTACCAAACTTTGTTCTGTTCACAAACATGGGCCTCATTATGAAATTGGGTGGAGGTATTGGACGAAGGGACTATCCGCTGTTGTTGAGACCTTCGGAGCACCAAAAGGAATCACAATCCCATAATGATGGTGGAGCCACCCTTTGTTCCACCGTTGGCATTATGATGTCACCTTCCGGCAGCTTTTCCATGTCAGCCTTTCTGACATGGAAAGGCTGTCAGAAAGTGACTTTGGGAGACCATGTTCACGCGCCCTTCTCCCCTGGCCCTTCACTATGTGGCCTGTGGGGCACCATCCCTTCACTGTGTGGCAGGCACCATGAGGTAACTACCAAGTGGTGCAGGGATGCTTTCCAACATTCATTTTGCAATGGCAGCTTGAGCTATGGGCCTTTCTCGCCCGACCATAATCTGCCACAGTGTCGGGCGGAAGCAAGACAGGGAAGGTTAGACAAGACGCGATACTGTCAGAGGCAAAAATATGTAATAGTGTGATAGAATTGATGGACATAGAATGATGAATACATTTTTCTGGTCACTACAATGAATATTACAGGTGAGTACGAAATAAAATGTTTCTTAAAGTTGTTTATTCTTTACAATGAAGAATTCATAGATTCATACCTGTGAATATTTGTAGATACTTAGAACTTGAGCTATTCGGTGTGATGTTTCTGATGAGAAATCTCCAATGAAACCCACCAAGGTTCCCTTGCTCTGACAGTTGTAGTTTGGTATCAGGTTTGTGCTCTCTGATGGTATGCTTAGGGATGCCATTAGTGCATTCTTCACTATAGAACAAGAGTCATAAATGTGGTAACCAAGCGTGAGATTTGGCAAGAGTTCAGGGTTATTGTTGATCTCCTCTATGGCATAGATAAATGCCAGGAAATAGCGAAGGTAGCGAAGAGAATGTCTGAAAGTTAAAAAGAAAGTTACATTGATATTATTGTTAAAGTTACTGTCAAAATCAACTGTTGTGACATTAACATAAGGATTATCAAACTGTGACAGATAGCTAACAAGAGAATTGAGTGGAAATTCCAAAAACAAAATAGAATGCGGCCTACTCTCCTTAAATATACTCTAAACAAATCCTGGAAGCAAGAGCGAGATGGTATGAAATGCAAATAATGTCACTAATTACTAATTACTACTCAACAAGAGTATTCAAATACCAATCCTTGCTTATCAGAACTACCTATCTAAAAAAATTCTCTTTGGCCCTCAGCCACACTAATGGGCATGCTTCATCACAGGCCCCCTTCCTACCTCCAATCACTGTAGTTGTGTAAGGAGTAGGCTCCAAAAAAGATGAAGCACTTTTTCAGGGCGAGCATATGCCCCAAAAGTTGTTTATGTAGGTAAGAGTAATTTCGCATTCTAAAGAAACATTCTGCTGTAAAAAGATATGTTTATTTTGAGTATCTTTATAGCAACACTAAAAAGTTTGTTTGTTTGTTCGAAAAACCTGTTTTATGCCTATCCTAGCCATTTAAATGTGTTGTACCCTTGAGTACAAGTTCTGATAGGCCCAGATTCATAACATTGACATTATTTGTATCCTACGGTAATGATGACTTCTTGAAGGACAGAAATCTTCCTACTTTCAATTTAGATTATGGTGCAAACTCCATTAGTGTACTTACACGTCTGGAGTGGATTGAGAGTTATGACTAACCTGTCAAAGGATTTTGAATCCCCTTCTTTGGGTCTCACAATAGAAACAATGATTTAAGCACTAAGGTACTTATTGATGAAGAATTACATGAGGTTATTGCAGAGAGCGGTCGTGGAGGACAGAGGATCATTGGGGCTGTGGCTGAAGTTATCTCTTTAAAGATATATAAAGCTTCTTGACAGAGTTTAGTTGCAAGGCTGGTAGCAGTTTTTCATTGCATATACTAATGTATAAGCTTTTGAGAATGCTCAATTGGCTAATCAATACTTGCTTATTTCAAAAGCTCTGTATTACAATTTCAAAGTACAAAGGTTGCCCATGTACCTGTTTAATGGAGCTTTAATTCTTCATTTTAGAAGCTGTAAAGTATTCCTGAATGAGAAAGATTTGCAGTTCAGTGGTTAATAGGGTGACTGAGCGTCTGATCCGGGATGACATTGTGATTGGGCCTGATTTCTAAGGAGAATTTGATCAGGAAGTGATTCAGAAGTGGTCATACAAAGGAATATTAATACTGCCGAGTGGATTGATTTCAGTGGAGGTACACCGCAAAAGTTCAATTCTGTGCCCACCTTCATCGGCTGATTTTCCGATCTGTTGAATGTAACCAAAGACTTTGTTGGAAACCAAAAGACCGTGGGGGCCAAGGTTTTGTCATTTTAATTGAAAGGTAAAAGTAAATCTTAAGGTAGACACATCAAGGCAAAGTCAGGGGAAGTGATGGCCTTGGTTAGGAATGAGAGAATTATTTTGAGTTAAAAGTAAGGGTGTTGATATGTACCTACTCTAACCCCCTTCTCAACCTCGGTGTCTGTTTCAACATACTACAGTTTGAGGAGATTAGCAGCGTCTGTGACAATGAAGTCCTTCAGCTATGTTGCCATAATACTCCTCTTGAATGTAGTTACAGTGGTGAGGTTGGCAGATGATGATGTAGGCAGTTTTTTATAAATTGGTTGTTGGTTGACAGAGGTGTGAGCCCTGGTCAGGCCACAATCCCTTGCATAGTGAACTGCAACAAGTCACTACATTAACCTGTGATTAACCTTGAGTAGCTTACAATAAAAAGCAGTCAGGCTAAGGGGGTCCTAGACGGTGCAAGCAAGATGGCCGCATGTACATGAGGCTCAAGTGGCTTGGGGCACAATCCATCTAAAATCCTCCATATTGCCTGCACCTCACTGCGAGGGCAGCAGAATCCCTAAGCTATCCTCCAGAATGAGCGTAGGCTGTTCAGAGGCCACCAGTGAGCACCCTGGCGGGACCCGGTCTGCGCTGCCTAAGATGGCAGCCATGTTTACTGGCTGCCTCCGACCTCGCTGATACTGCACCAGAGACCTGACGTGCAGTCCACCTGGTGCTCCGGATCTGGACCGGTGGCTGACTGTCCCGGAGGTCTCCCTGTGGCTTATGCGGGGCCCGTTGCTGCCTAGCCATGTGGCGGCCCCTGGAGTCTGCAATCAACCTTGATCTGTCTACGACCCGGTGGACCTCGGACTGCCAGTGCTGCCTGGCGCTGCGAGGGTCGCTGTGGTCCCGGGGACCCAGCCCAGGCCTTGTCTGCTGGGACTGGTGGCCGAGGAGCCCGGTGGCGTTGGGCTGTGGTGGAGCAGCCCTGTCTTCTGAGCTCTCCAACAGCCTGCCGCACGTTGGATGTTTGGCTCCCCCATCCGCTATAAATTTACGCAGCCCCGATCTGAACACAACGGAGGCTGGGGAATCACACGCTTCCTCAACCGGTGAGTCCCCTTGTCTGTGGTTTCAAGCACACGCCGGTGCTGCCCACAGCCTGCTACCTCATCACCAGCACTGCGGGCCTACCCGACCTTCCACTGCAGCCCCCTTGGCCTCCAGGCGCTCTGGGTTGTTGCCACTTCGCCCCTCTGACCCACCTGGGGCGCTCACCCTGCTCTGCTGCTGCCTGACTTTCGTCCCTGCACTGAAGCAAGAGACAAATGTATCGAACTGTGCCTGGCCCCGGCGGGGGGGTCATACCCCAGTCAGCCCGAGCATCCTAACGGACTTTCCCGCCTGGCCGCTCCCTACGCAGTACAGCCACATTAGGGACCTGTATTCGTCACCACTGCCTTGAGCTACCCGCTGATTGACTCCCTCACTCTCCTGCAGCCAGCCGGCCCCATTGCCTGCTCACCTGATTGACGGACCAGCAGCACCCCCCTCCTGGCTTCCTACCACTGTTGACATCCTGGGCCCCCAGCGGAGCTGCCACTGAGGGTGCCCTCTTTGCCAAGGCCCTCTGTGCCCCCATTCAAGATGCACCATCCTAATTAAGAGCCAATGTCACCCAGTCACTACCCTCACTGTCTCCGCCCCCAGCACTCACTGTCTCCGCCCCCTGAGCGGGAGCTCTGATGGGCCCATTGGACAAGCTGTGAGAGACTGTCGTCGTTCTTTGTACTGTAATCATCTGGGTCGACCCACGTCTATCCTATTGCTTCTTCGGGCTCCTGCCCCAGTGGCGCACCTGTCACCCGCTTCCCACTACACCACTGGCGTTGCCATGGGCCGAACTGACGGAAAGGAACCCAAGCTTAACTTCGAGGCCCATAAGTCCTCCAGAACTCAGGCAGACATGGAGGGTGAGCAATTCGGCAACGCCGCTCCTGATCAACCGTCATCCACGGACGATCTGAATGAACTCCTCACTGTCATCCAATCCAGTCTGTCCTCCAGAAAAGCCAAGATGGACGCTATGAATTCTTGAATAGACACTCTGGAGCACAAAAGCGAGAAACATGATGAACGCATTATGGAAACGGAGCACTGCATCTCAGATCTGGAGGATACCTCCACCATGACTGTGGAGAAAGCGCTAGACATGGAGAAGGTCCTGAAGGTCATCTCCGCCAAAAATGAGGACCTAGATTCCCGCTCAAGGCGAAATAATCTGCGGATCCTCGGAGTGCCGGAATCCACCACCAGGGGCAAAAGGAGTAGTATGTGGAATGTATGCACACCACAGCCTTTGGGAGAGAAGCATTTTCGTCGGTCTTCATTGTCAAGTGAGCACATCGTTCGCTGGCACCCCGGCCTGTGCCTGTTGCCCCTCCTCGCCCCATCATTGCGAGGCTCCTCAATTATAGAGATTGTGATGCCACACTATGACTCGCCAGGGAGCGTGGGAAGGTGTTCTTCGAGGGAGTAGAAGTGTTGCTATACCCAGACTTCATTATGGCTGGCCAAGAGGGGCGCAGGAAGTTCCTCCCAGTGAAGAAGAAACTCCAACAACTGAGCATTGCCTACGCTATACTCTTCCCAGCACACCTTAAAGTTACTCATCAACGGAAAACATCTGTCAGAGGTAGGTGTCTCAGGGACGGCCCTGAAATGGTTGGGATCTTTTCTCTCCAACCATTTCTACCAAGTCTGGGAAGGAGCAGAGCAGTCTGCCCTATTCCCTCTTCAATGTGGAGTCCCGCAGGGCTCATCGCTGAGCCCTACCTTATTTAATATATACATGGCTCCACTTGAAAGAGTGGTCGCCCCTTCAGGGGTGAAGATCATCAGCTACGCTGATGATACTCAGCTGGTGGTGGGCCTCACTCAGTTGGCGGAACAACCTGAGGTGTTACACGACTGCCTTGCCAATGTCTATCGTTGGATGTCTAACTTTGCCCTAAAGCTTAACGGAGGAAAAACCGAGCTTATGCTCCTGGGTAATTCCAGTCCCTCCATTATTGATAGCTGTTGGCCCCGGTCTCTTGGTGATCCACCATCTCCCAAGAAGGAGATCAAGTCCTTGGGAGTATGGTTGGAGGAAGATCTGTCCTTTAGGACCCACCCCAGGAAGACCGCGGGGGTTTGCTTTGGTATGCTGAGGTCAGCCCGAAAGGTGTTACCACTGCTTCCTGATCCAGCAAAGAAGCTTTTGATACGTGGTTTAATCCTATCGAGGCTCGACTATGGGAATGCGCTGTTTCTTGGTGCTCCCGAAGCGACCTTTAAAACCCTCCAAAAGGTGCAAAATGCAGCTGCGAGAGTCCTTCTGGATGTTCCCAGAAGGCAGTCTGCCGCCCGGCTCTCAAAACGCTTCACTGGCTCCCCGTGAAGGAGCGGGTGAAATTTAAAGCGTTATGCACGGCCCACAAAATTCTGAATGGCAAAGGCCCTCCCATCCTTGCTAACATGGCCCGTCCTTATAAGCCCCCACGCCTTTTGCGCTCGGACCAAAAACATCTTCTGCAGTCAGCAAGAGTAAGGAGAGCTCGCTCTGGGGGCAGGCGTTTCTCTGTGCAGGTGGCGACTCTTTGGAACTCTTTGCCCCTCAAGATTCGCTCAGAGCCCAAGATCCTACCTTTTAGGAAACTTCTTAAGACCTATCTGTTTCCACAGTAGTGATTAGTTGAGTCTCTCCTTCTGGTCTGTTTGCGCCGGGATGCCCCCGGGTAAGCTGAGCACGATACAAATTTCATATTATTATTATTATTATTAAAACATCCCTTTTTTCACTAACCCTCAACATGTCCATGACTTCCATAAAAACCCTCTCTGCATATCGAGCTTCCCCCTCCACACGATCCATGGATGAAGGTGGCACATCAGATGTAGAGTGATGACTCTACCCCACCCTGAGCTCTCTGCAACCATCTTCAATTGGTTATCTACTTGGTGGATGGCCCCTCTCTGTTCACAGCGTGGAACACTACGCCAGCATCACAGAATGTTGCATTAATCTCCCTGGGTGCCCCCTGTCGCTGTACTAACTGCTCCCCACATACAGCTTTCATTGCTGAACTTTTGGACAGATGAGACTCTCTATTGATATCCCCCCGAGAACCGTTGCTGGTGTGAGGAGAATTTTGTTCGCCCTCTAGTCGTTACCCACTCAGGGAACCCCTACACTGTTCTGGTTTAGTATGTCCACTGCTCTGCATCCACCCTCCCTTGTTGGGAGCATGAGGTACTGGGAATAGGAGGTAGGGATACACGACACATCAGGTTTGGGCTGCTGCTATGGGAGGGGGTGGGAGGTTGTTTAACACCACTTACCGCTGACTTGACATGCAAATGTACAACCCTACACTGTTCTGGTTTTGTATGTCCACTGCTCTGCATCCATCCTCCCTTGTTGGGAGCATGAGGTACTGGGAATAGGAGGTAGGGATACATGACACATCAGGTTTGGGCTGCTGCTATGGGAGGGGGTGGGAGGTTGTTTAACACCACTTACCACTGACTTGACATGCAAATGTACGACCTGTTCAGTTGACCTGCACGGCACGCATCTACTATCCACTATTGCAATCCCGATGTCTCACCATGGGATCCTGCCCTTGCCCCCCCCTCTACAATTTCTTGACATGGAATGTACGGGGACTGGGGGACCCTCGCAAACGCTGGCACATTCTTTCTTACCTGGACCGCCACAAAGTGCACTGCTCTATGCTACAGGAAACACATCAAGGGCCCACTGCCCGCTTCATTCGCATCTCGCTGGGAGACCTACCTGTGCTTTTCCTCGTTCTCCTCTTACGCCGGCGGCACAGTTATTTTAGTCAAACGCATGCTCCCCTATATCCCCATTGGGCCCTATGCCGACCCGCAGGGCCAATACTGCATCATATGGGGCAGGCTAGCTGCCCAATCCATATTGCTTGTTTCCTGCTATGGGCCGAACACTGTTGACCCAGAAGTTTTTGGGGTCCACTGGAGCAAGATATTGCACTCTGGCTCAATGCATATGGTGTGGGGGAAGGACTTTAATGTCACCCTTGATCCGTCGCTAGACAGCTTGCATCTGCAGCCCCATCACTATTCTAATGCACATCACACCCTTACTACATTACCAAAAAACAGTAGGCTCCCCCTTACAGATGACCAGTGGTCCTTCTGCTGCCGTCAGACTGGCAACATTTCTGCAAGTAGCAGACTACGCGGATTTCACTACAAATACACTCACCACCTATATTACACGCCTACACGACTGAAGCACCTCTGTGTCCATGACATTGACTGATGTGACTGTTGCGAATATGAAGGAGCAGACTTTCGACACTTGGCTTGGGATTGCCCTCCCATCCGACACTACTGGTTGGAGGTGTTGGTGGCGCTCGATCGAATGACTGGACTACATGTTCCTGAAGACCACCTGATTACGCTTCTAGGATACACTGAGGCGCTGGCCACTTCAGTGCGGAGATACATCTCCCTGGCGCTCCTCCTCACCAAGAGGAAAATCTCCTACAGATGGGGTAGAGGGAGAGCTCCCAAATTCAAAGACTGGCTGCAAGACCTTACACATTGTCAAGACCAATTACATGTCTATGCCTAGCTATTGCCGCCTTCCTCCTGCTCACACATATGTACTCCCCTCCAGACATATCTTCTAGAGCAGACTCTGAACCTTGACCTGCAGGTGATGGAACTAACACATGAGGCGCGACTTATACTATGTAAGGTCTCACTGTTGCTAGGGGACAAGACCTAGGGGGATAGTAACAATGGGATTGTTAACGTTTCATTTATGGTGCTCACAATACTTTCAAGCTGCCAGAATGGTCAACCTGTAATGTCAAAGACACTAAGTGGGAATGTTTATCTCTTAATGCTTATATTTTATGCTCAAAACTCAATAAAGACATTTAGAAAAAAATCAGTCAGGCTTAACTTACAGTGAATGTGTGAATTATTTATGCAGAAGACAAACAGTAATGATGTAAAAACACAGTGCAAGAAAAATCCAACACCAGTTTAGAAAAATAGAGTAACTAGTATTACATTATTGGACACCAAAATGACAAAAAGAAAATGATGTAGAACTAGAGTTATTATTTTTTTTTCTTCAGTTTTTAGCAAAAAATTGTGCCTAAAAGATTAAAGCGCGAATCCTGAACTTATAGTCATGCGAGACTGGGAAAATTCAGAAAATATGACTGACCTTGATGGAGAGCGGGTCAGATGAAAGAAGTTCATCATTTATTTTTATTTTTCGCGTTTTATATAGCACAAATTTGACTTGAAGGCATCAGAGCACTTTACAAAGTTTGCACAGACAGCATTTACATGGAATATACAAGAGGGATAGAATGCCGAAATACAGCAACATATGTGCCGAAATAGTATAAAATAGGGAGGGGAATAAGTGGTCAAGGTTAGCGATGGCAAGGAGTCACAGGGGTTGGTGGAATTAATGAACAGTAGTTTAAGAGGTAGAGGTGAGTGTGCTCTTCAGTGGAAGTGGAGAGTATTCCTTGAGTCAATTATTTAGTTTACAGTTTAGTGCATTTAGATTGTCAAGCCAGTTGTGGAAAGGATATGGCTTTCCTTTATACTGGATGAAGAGGAGTTCAGTTTTGTTAGGGTTGAGCTTTAGGTCGGAGTTGGTCAACAAAGGTTTGGACCAGGGAGAGAGTTTTGTTTAGGTGATGAATGTCTTTGGGTGATGAGATTTATATGTAGAGGAGGGGGTTCTCAGCATAGAGATAGTAAGTAATTCTGGCCTGTTTCAGGATCAATTGTGAGGTGTTTCATGTATAGATTGAACAGAGCAGGGAACTCCTTGTTAGACTAATACTGCTGGTGAGGTGGAATGTTTAATTTTATTACTTTGGATCTTTGGTTCAGGTATGAGGTGAACCACTGCAGGGCAGATCTGTTGATGCCAGCACTCTGTGAGAGGGTGTTTAGGAGAATGTTGTGGTTAATGGTATCAAAGTCCACTGAGAGGTCAAATAGGATTAAGAGGCAGGCCTCATTATGGTCAAGTGATCCATGTAAGTCATCAGTGATGATCAGGATTGCATTCTTCATACTGCACCTTTCCTGAACCAAGATTGAAAGTTGTTATATAGGTTGAATTTTTCATTCTGGTTGTTGAGTTGAGATAGCACACATGTTCCCATGATTTTGGCAAGGAGAGGAAGGTTGGTTATAGGTCTATAGTTATTCAGCTCATTTGGGTTGACGTCTGGCTTTTTAATGAGAGGGGTTACTTGCCCGAGTTTAAGAAAGGCTGGCATAAAGGTACTGGATAAGGAGGAGTTCATCGTTTTAGTCCAATTTAGGGTGACGCTGTGTCTGAGATTTTTGACAAGAATAGAAGGAGGTCTGAATGGAAGAATGTCGGCTTCATGCATGAAAGAGTTTGAGGACTTCCTTTTCAGAGATGTTTTCACTCTTGGTCCAGGATGCAGGTTTTTTTTGTAAGTTGTAGTTGTTGGTGTAATTGTTCTCTGTAGACATAGGTATGGGGGCCCATTTGTTGGGGAGGTGGAGAGGAGAGGGCCATTTGGTGAGCACATGGTTGAGGCGACAATTGAATGTTGTGGGAGAGAGGAGGTGTGGTGTTTGATTGTGTTGAAAAGGTCTTTAGGTCAGTTCCTTGAGTGGTTAAGTTGGGCTCAGAAGAAGGAAGATTTTTATGTGTATATATTTTTTTGTATTTTAGGCCTTCAGCACGGAGGAGGGGAGATGGATCAACAAGGAATATTTTCTCCTGGTTCGTTCATTCAGTTTTAGTTGTAGTCTCCTCTTGTTAAGGTCTTTATTTAACCAGGATCTAGAAGGGATACTTTTAGAATTTTTGAGTTTTAGGGGGGCGAGGATGTAGAGAATTTTTGTAGTTTCTAAGTTATAGTGGGAGATGAGTGGTAGTAAGGTTAAGTGTGGGAGAATTTGGGAACTGATTAGGGATTCTAACTCTGATTGAGGGATTTGGTACATACTCCTTGCCTAGTGATGATGGGTTTTGGGTGGGGTGCTTTCGTTAGTTGACTTTGAGATCAAATATGATTGGGTCCAGTCAGTACTTACCTTTGGACTTTGAAGAAACATTTTTTGAGAAGGTAAATTTCAGCAGAGCAAAGCTTCAGACAGTGTTTCAGGAAGGAGAGTCAATAAGGTGAAGATTCCTGCATTGTACAAAGTCAATTTTATGGAAGTCAAAAATCTCCAGTGTGATGAGGGAAGACTCTTTACCTGATGAGAGTTCCAGGACCTCAAATATCCCTTTGGCAAAAAACCAAAGAAAAGTATTTACAGCTGCATTGGAGAACATTGCGGGTGCTACTGTGAAGTCAGGCTGGCCCTCAATGCACCTTAGGTGAATAGATGAGCCTGTTGGTCCTGGTCTTCCCTCAGTTCCCCGAGCAGTTTTTAACCAAAAAGTTTCTAAATCACAGGTCTTGGATTTTGGCTAGCTGGACACCATTAGAACCACCACCAAGGTTCCATGCCTCTGAGAGTTCATGGCAAGAGCCAGGTAGCAAAACAGTCCTTCTAGGTGCAGCAAAGTATTATTGTGGAGTACACAGTAGGCGACAGCCGCAAGCAGTCCTCCGAAAGTTCTTCCACGGGTCCAGAAAGTGAAATGAAGACTAGGTCTGGGAACACTATTTTATGCCTCCTTTCATTTGGTAGACGATTCCTGAGATTCCCTTTGAAGTGCTTGGAATTTCCTGCCTTCTCATGCCCAGGCTATAGCATGGCTGGTTGAATGGCTAGTTTGTGTGAAGTCCTTTATGTGAAGGTAGGGCACAGTCTATTGACTTATAAATGGGACAATACCCAGCTCTACCCCTCTATTCTGCCAGTGACAGCCCATTAAGGCTCACCTGATCTTTCCACTGGATGGCTGTCTGAGAGGAATCAACATAGTCCAACTGTCAGCTACACCCAGTCATGGGGCCCAGGAACAGGCTGCAGGCACCAAATAGTTAGGACAGGAAAATGCCAATTTGTTATGGTAGCTTTTTGAAAATTGTGATTTGAAATCTAACTTTTTTGTGTTACAATTTTTTTATTGTAATAAAGAGTCGTTAAGATGTACATCACAAGGAGTCAACCTCTGCTGACTACATTTAATAGGGGGCAGCAATACTGAAATACATAATAATGAAATGAAAATAATGAAAACATTAATATGAAAACATGCATGTCCATTCGCAGCGTAATAACATAGTAACATAAGAAAATACAGAAAGGATAGTGGGGAGGCTAATGGGAAATGTAGGAGATATGGAGGAGCTACTTGTCCTATGAGTAGTAAATGTGAGTAGGGGGTGGGTGGACTGAGTGATCATGTGTGTCCAAGTCCGAAAGATATGAAGAAAGCAGGACATCTGAATAGCAGGAGAGCAGGGTATTAGGGTGTCAGGACATTGGCCTCCTCCCCTTTTCCCCCGCTGCCTCCTTTGATGATACTGATGTCCATAAGTGGAAGAGTGTCAAACCTGTGTGATCTAACATTTTGGTGTGTCCCATGGGAGCAGTGTTGCAAAGAGGCTGGCCCAGGCAGGACCACATTTTCTTTTCGCAAACTTAGGAGTATCTCCTTTGGAAATTGTCCCTTGGCCAAAGGTCGAGGGAAGGGGAAAGGACCCGGGGAGGGAAACAACCTTTACAACGCACTCCCTTTACATAGCAGTCATTACATCACAACATCCTTTACATAGCATGTCATTACAATGCAGCCATTACATTGCATGTCACTACAACGCATGTCATTACAACACATGTCACTACCACGCAGGCATTACATTGCAAGTCATTACAATGCATACCATTACAACGCTTAGTACCCTTACACTATCCAACACTTTCCCTACTGTTGCACTCACTGGAGTTAGAATAGTAATTTTTACCCCTACACTATCCAACACTTACCCTAGTGTTGCACTCACTGGAGTTAGAATAGTAATTTGTACCCCTACACTATCCGAAACTTACCCTACATTGCACTCACTGGAGTTAGAATAGTAATTATTACCCCTATACTATCCAACACTTACCTTGAATGCGATGTAATGGTATGTATTGTAATGGTATGCGTTGTAAAGGTAGTTTCTGAAAATGCGATATAATGGCATGAAATGTAAAAGAATGCGTTGTAAAGGATATTACAATGTAAAAACTGTGTTGTAAAGGCATGCATTGTAAATGTATGCAGTGTAATGTTATACATTCTCAGGGGAGGCCATGCACGGAGCGTGCCACAGGAGGGGTGGTAGTGCTGGTGTTTGTGTATCTGTATTAGTCTAGAAGTGTAGAGGGACAGCTTGGCAAGGTATATGATGGTATGCATGTATGAAGCCAGGGAGCAGTCCACAAGGGAATATGACGGGGTATCTCACTCCTTTATGTCTACTATGCTTGGTGTGAGGGTGCTCGTGACAGTTCCTTTGTGGTGCTGCGTGGCACTGCATGGTGGTACCAGGGGGAGGGAGGTGAGGTGTTGGAAGGGGGTGGAGATTGTGAAGGAGGGGATAGGGTGGTTGGATAGAAAGATAGAGGTCGGGTAAGGGGTAAGGAGGGCTCTGGGTTGGGTCATAAAATGAAATGCGTGCAAATACCTTTTGAGATATGAGAGAGGGGAGAGAGGAGGAGATGACAGAGTAGTTGGAGAGAAAAGGTAGGTGGGGGATGAATATAGATAAGTAGGGTATAGGTGTACAGGCCGTAAAGGAGGGGTGTGGGGAATATAGTGGGGAGAGAGGGGGAGTGTATACTTGCAGTTCAAGAAGCGCACTGTTGAGAGAGAGGGTAGAGGGGGCACAATCCTAGAATATTAGAGGCTGTGGTTCACGGGCATCCTTAGGGTATAGATAAAGTACAGGAGGGTGACCATGCGCACAGCCCATACTTTGCCCCACATGGAAAGTCCTAGCACTTTCCATTTCTCGAAGTCACGTTGTATCTAAGTGAGCAGTGGGTTTAAGTTGTCTGAGGCCATGCCAGCCATGCCTTTGTTCACCAGAATCGATTCAGAAAAGGGGGTGGTGATGAACAGAGTGTCTGAATTAAGCAGACCACTCTTACCCAGTCTAAAGATCAGGGCTTGATCCATCACCGTTATTTATCTCACTGCACCATCCCAGTTCAGAACCTGGCTATATGCAAATCAGTCTGTCCCTGGCCCAGTGCATCATGGGAACAGGGCAGACTAAACTACCAAGCCAATTCTTCACCAGAAAGGAGACAAGCTACCGGGGACCAGTTACTGGCATTTCAGCCGTCGTCGGCCCGGCTTGCTTGAATCCTGATGGTGCAGTGAGAAAGGGACTCATGTCTGAGTATACCCTGCCACACCTATAGTGGCCAAAAAGATTCAGAAAAGGGGGTGGTGATGAACAGAGTGTCTGAATTAAGCAGACCACTCTTACCCAGTCCAAAGATCAGGGCTTGATCCATCACCGTTATTTATCTCACTGCACCATCCCAGTTCAGAACCTGGCTATATGCAAATCAGTCTGTCCCTGGCCCAGTGCATCATGGGAGCAGGGCAGACTAAACTACCAAGCCAATTCTTCACCAGAAAGGAGACAAGCTACCGAGGACCGGTTTCTGGCATTTCAGCCGTCGTCGGCCCGGCTTGCTTGAATCCTGATGGTGCAGTGAGAAAGGGACTCATGTCTGAGTATACCCTGCCACACCTATAGTGGCCAAAAACGATTCAGAAAAGGGGGTGGTGATGAACAGAGTGTCTGAATTAAGCAGACCACTCTTACTCAGTCCAAAGATCAGGGCTTGATCCATCACCGTTATTTATCTCACTGCACCATCCCAGTTCAGAACCTGGCTATATGCAAATCAGTCTGTGCCTGGCCCAGTGCATCATGGGAACAGGGCAGACTAAACTACCAAGCCAATTCTTCACCAGAAAGGAGACAAGCTACCGGGGACCGGTTTCTGGCATTTCAGCCGTCGTCGGCCCGGCTTGCTTGAATCCTGATGGTGCAGTGAGAAAGGGACTCATGTCTGAGTATACCCTGCCACACCTATAGTGGCCAAAAATGATTCAGAAAAGGGGGTGTCTGAATTAAGCAGACCACTCTTACCCAGTCCAAAGATCAGGGCTTGATCCATCACCGTTATTTATCTCACTGCACCATCCCAGTTCAGAACCTGGCTATATGCAAATCAGTCTGTCCCAGGCCCAGTGCATCATGGGAACAGGGCAGACTAAACTACCAAGCCAATTCTTCACCAGAAAGGAGACAAGCTACCGGGGACCGGTTTCTGGCATTTCAGCCGTCGTCGGCCCGGCTTGCTTGAATCCTGATGGTGCAGTGAGAAAGGGACTCATGTCTGAGTATACCCAGCCACACCTATAGTGGCCAAAAACGATTCAGAAAAGGGGGTGGTGATGAACAGAGTGTCTGAATTAAGCAGACCACTCTTACCCAGTGCAAAGAACAGGGCTTGATCCATCACCGTTATTTATCTCACTGCACCATCCCAGTTCAGAACCTGGCTATATGCAAATCAGTCTGTCCCTCTCCCAGTGCATCATGGGAACAGGGCAGACTAAACTACCAAGCCAATTCTTCATCAGAAAGGAGACAAGCTACCGGGGACCGGTTTCTGGCATTTCAGCCGTCGTCGGCCCGGCTTGCTTGAATCCTGATGGTGCAGTGAGAAAGGGACTCATGTCTGAGTATACCCTGCCACACCTATAGTGGCCAAAAACGATTCAGAAAAGGGGGTGGTGATGAACAGAGTGTCTGAATTAAGCAGACCACTCTTACCCAGTCCAAAGATCAGGGCTTGATCCATCACCGTTATTTATCTCACTGCACCATCACAGTTCAGAACCTGGCTATATGCAAATCAGTCTGTCCCTGGCCCAGTGCATCATGGGAACAGGGCAGACTAAACTACCAAGCCAATTCTTCACCAGAAAGGAGACAAGCTACCGGGGACCAGTTTCTGGCATTTCAGCCGTCGTCGGCCAGGCTTGCTTGAATCCTGATGGTGCAGTGAGAAAGGGACTCATGTCTGAGTATACCCTGCCACACCTATAGTGGCCAAAAACGATTCAGAAAAGGGGGTGGTGATGAACAGAGTGTCTGAATTAAGCAGACCACTCTTACCCAGTCCAAAGATCAGGGCTTGATCCATCACCGTTATTTATCTCACTGCACCATCCCAGTACAGAACCTGGCTATATGCAAATCAGTCTGTCCCTGGCCCAGTGCATCATGGGAACAAGGCAGACTAAACTACCAAGCAAATTCTTCACCAGAAAGGAGACAAGCTACCGGGGACCGGTTTCTGGCATTTCAGCCGTCGTCGGCCCGGCTTGCTTGAATCCTGATGGTGCAGTGAGGAAGGGACTCATGTCTGAGTATACCCTGCCACACCAGAATGGCAAAGTATTTCAAAAGTGAGGGTTGCCAGTGAAAGAGGAACCCATGTGTGGCCACGTTTGCGGTGCCATCAGAAACCGGGAGTGCTTCACTCTTATCCTAGTTTATTTTGTGACCAGAAAAGGAAGTTATTGATTTGGAGCACAGCGGCAAAGTCATAAACAGTGTATACTTAAACTCAAACAAAATATAAATTTGGCTATATTTAATAACCTCATATTCACTTTATATTCACAATGATGAACATGAAACTTTTATGCTGCTGTACATTTGTGCAACTTTTTAACATACATCTGTAACAATCATTCCATAAAGTACAGTTTCAATTAGTTTCAAACAATAAAGGATGACAGTTTCACTTCAAACCCAGTTTCACTTCAATCCCAATGCATTTCTTTTTTTTTTTTTTGGTGTAAGATGTTTATTGCACTTTTCATATAAATAATATACATGTTTGCGCCTACAACCATAACAGGCCGGCTACATAGTTGTACAGTCCGCAAATTATGGTCTCGTTGTACACGGCCCATCAGACGACATCCGTAGGACCGGCGGCGTTTCAGGAAGAGGCATTTGAAACATAGAGCAGTGCTATAAATGCATTTAATCATGTTCGTTTTCTTACTTTTTGTATATTTTTCTCTGGAAAGATATCAAAACAGGTAAAAAACTAAGAACCCCTAGAATTAAGATCACTGTGTCACAGCATCCTCCCCCCTCATTGCAAATTGACAATCCATTACTCCATGTCATGTACTTTGTCGTAGGTCTTGCAATTAATTATCTTCATTCTGCACTGTTTCATGTTCTAGTAAATAAGTACGTAAATACATTCAATAGTCTCTGGGACGTGACCCGATCGGCAATTCTTCCTCATAAGTGGCCAGTGTGTCTCGGCACTATGTTAAATCTTCCAGCCAGTTTTTAACCTTCGGTCCCCTTCTGCTATTCCAGTGTAAAGACACCCTCCTTTTGGCCATTACCAGTGCCACCACACAAAATTTGCGCCTGTGTGCTCTCAGTTGCAGAACAATACCCAACAAACACACCTTGGCCGTACATCCAAGTGATGCCCCAAGCATTTCATTTAGAGCTTGTATCACCCGCTCCCAGAAGCCCGCCACTCGGCGGCAGTGCCACGCTAAATGCATGAAGTCTGCATTCTCCTGTCTACATCTAACACAGTTGGAGTCATCCCTTAACCCGTACCTGTGTAACCTCTGGTGTGTATAGTACATTTGGTGCAGATATTTATAGTGAATGATCCTCAAGTTTCCATTTGGCGTTAGTAAGCTAGTGAGCAGGCAAGTGGTCGTCCATTCGTCTTCTGTGAGTGGCTCCTCTAACACTGCGCTCCATTTGTCTCTCACCCCCTCAGTGTTCCCTCCTATGTCTTGTTGTATGCTTGTGTATAACATCGATACCAAATGGGAGGCTGTGGGTGTGGTGAGTACCAACTGCAAGGGTGACAGGGTCTTGGGTTCTTCCGGGTAAGTAGGAAAGTGCTCTTTTACCGCCCTTTGCAGCCTATAGTAATGAAAACTGAAGAGTAGTGTCGGATTACTAATATATTCCAATTTGTCTAGCGTCTGGAAGACCCCATCCTTGTATAGGTCGCCTAGTTTGTCTATCCCAGCACATTTTAGTAAATTCATTCCAACCTGTTCCTGCGTTACCAATAGCGCCGGGTGATGTGCCAGTGGGAGTGCGGGTGCATAAAGTGGTAGGCTGTCTGCTGCTTTTCCCATCAGTCTCCACGCTTCCGTGGTAGTGTTAACTGGGTTAATGTCGTGGTCATGTAATCTAAGTCGTTTGTGTGGTAATATATTGGCCAGTGGTATCGGGTCTGCATCTCCTGCCTCCACCGCTACGTGGGTCAGGAAAGGTATTTCATGATACCAGTAATGCGCGAATTGCACCTGAGCGCATAGGTAATAAAGATATAAATCTGGGACCTTGAATCCTCCCTTAGCATATGGCAGTGTCATAGTGTGCAATTCCAGCCTGGCTTGTTTTCCCGCCCAGAGCAGATTAAGCACCAGTTTTTTATTGTTTTGGAATACCTCCGCAGGTGGCTTTATAGGGATATTATTGAACAAATAGAGGAACTTCGGCAAAAGCACCATTTTAACTATTGCTGCTCTGTCCGCCAGGGACAATGGCAGTTTATTCCACCGTTTAACCTTGTCTTCTAGGGACGCTATCGCTCTGCTGTAGTTAGTACGGATGACCAGTTCTGAGTCCCTGTGGAACCACACCCCCAAATACTTTGTTGGTTCATCTTGCCACTCTAGTGGATAGTCCAAGGCCGTCGGGTGTGTGCCATCCGTCAGCGCCAGAATAAGGGATTTGGCCCAATTTATCTGCAAACCTGAATGCTGACCAAATTTTATATACTCTCTTAATAATGGGTAAAGGTGCTGTTCCGGATTTTTAACGTACAGTACCATATCATCTGCATAAAGCGAGAGGTGTATGGGGCGTGTCGGGAGTTGTATTACCGAATATTGGTGGTGTTGTCGGATTTTGCAAGCTAGGGGTTCTAGTATTAAGGCAAAAAGCATTGGTGAGAGTGGACACCCTTGTCTAGTGCCTTGACAAATTGGAATGGGCTCTGATACATATTTATTTATCCTAATGCGCGCTGTTAAGTTTGTGTATAGCATCGTAATCCACCCCTTGAAGATATGCGGAAACCCCATGCGTAACAGAACTGCGAGAAGAAAAGGCCAGTCTATTGTGTCAAAACTTTAGCTGCATCTAACAGTACTGCCACAGCTTTTATTTTGGCGCTAGGTAGTGAGCTAATGCGAATAATGTGCGCGTGTTATGTGTAGTAGATCTGTCTGGTATGAAGCCAGACTGGTCAGGCCGTATCAACAAGGGCATTAGTGGTTTAAGTCTGTCCGCCAGTAAGCTTGCTATTATTTTCGTATCAACGTTTATAAGCGAGAGGGGGCGATATGAGTCGCATTTATCCTCCTCTTTACCCGGCTTTAATAATGCGATAAGTAGAGCCTCTCTAATAGACGGTGGTAAAGTTTGGGCCTCATGCGCTGCTCCATACAGTCTTACTAAGTGTGGGGCTAGCAAATCCGCAAACATCTTATAGAATTCTGTCACAAATCCGTCTGGCCCCGGTGCTTTGCCATTCGGTAGCCGTTTGATAGTATCTGTGACTTCTTCCACTGTTATAGGGCGAGCCAGGTATTCCCTGTGACCATCAGCTAGCCATGCAATTTCCACGTCTGCCATGTAGGACAGCAGGTCCTCCTGTGGTATTGATGGACGTGCTTCGTATAGTTTACCATATGAAGCCATGAACTCACCCGTTATCCCCTTAATGTCCCTCATTACACTTCCCATCTGGGTTTGTATAGCGGTTATGTATTGGGGTGTACGTCCTGAGCAAATTTTTTCAGCTAGGGCTCTACCTGGTTTGCCTCCTTCTCCGTACATTCTAGCAGTTCTACGTTTGGACACATATTTAAGCTCGTCAGCTGCAAACTGTCGATGTTCCGCCAGCAGTGCCTTTATTTCTCCTAATACTGTTGTGTCTCCTGTCTGTGTATATCTCTATTCTAAAGCGTGTTTTTAGCTGTTGCCTTATTTCCTATAGTATGCCCGTGGATGTACTTATGCATACCCCTCGTATCGTGGCCTTAAAGGCTTCCCATAATAGTGTTCAGTCGTGGGGCAGTTCAGGTCAAAGTAATCCACCATCGCCTTATGTATGGTATCCACGTACAATGGGTCACGTAACGCCGCCGCGTTAAAACGCCAAGTGAAAGGCGGTGGCTCGTAGTTCGGGATATTTAACTCAAGGAGCACAGGGCTATGATCTGAAAGCGTATTTATTTATTTAGCTTTTTTATAGCGCGCTCTATTACTACCAGAGTATCCTGGCGCGAAAAAGAAAACAAGCAAGTGGCCATTGGGAAAGAATTATAAAGGCTAATAGGCAATTCTAAAAAGATAAGTTTTGAGTGCCTTCTTAAAAGGAACAACATTTTCAATCGATCTCAAGGGTAGAGGTAGGGTGTTCCAAGTCCGAGCTGCGACAACAGCAAGCGACTCGCCTCCCAGACGTACTCGCTGAAAGTGGGGCACTCTCAGGAAATTACAGTCAGATGAGCTCTTGGGAGATGTTTTATACGAGTAACCCATGAGACTGCATCCTGTGTGCCTAGCCAGTAGTCCAGTCTGGACCAGCTATTGTTTGCTGCGTTTATGTGTGTTGCTATGATCTCCCCTGGGTGATGAACCCTCCATACATCAGCCATCCGTAAGTCTTCCATAGCATCTTGGAGCATTTCCCTCGCTTTAATATGTGGTTCTAACATGTGCAGTGTCCTGTCTAGCCCGTCCCGTAGCGCTATGTTAAAATCACCAACCCATATTATATGGTCGGCCTGGATATCTGCAATGGTGTGCCACACTTTCCCGAAGAACCCTGGGTCGTCTATGTTAGGGCCATAAGTGTTCACCAATACTACCTGTCGCTGTCTCACCGTACCCACCACAATGACGCTTCTGCCTTCAGAGTCTCTGTGTATGCTTGAGATCTTAAAGTGTACCCCCTTCCGCACTAAAATGCTGACCCCTCTGGAATAAGATGAATAATTCGAGCTGGTGACTGATTCCGCCCATCTAGCGCCTAGCGTAGATGTGTTGTTGGCTGCTATGTGCGTTTCCTGTAAAAAGGCTATGTCAATATGTAAGCGATCAAAGTAAGCAAAAATCTGCCGGATTTTTTTCGGGTTGCATAGGCCTCTTACATTCCACGATATAAATTTCAGTGTGCTGGGTCGTGTTACGGCAACAAGTGCAGTGTCCGCCGTATCTTGCTAGGTGTCTCCCTTGTGTATGTTACGCCTGCAGTTTGCTCTACCTCATGCAGAGAGATTGTGAACTTGAAATGGAGTACAACATCCGTTACAATGCATTTGACGAATAAGGAGGTCGCCATGCTTCTCAGACACAGTAATTCAAATCGAACAACTCCCAGTTCCCATTCCCGCCCTCCGCCCACTTTAGCACCCAAACTTTGCCAAAGCCGTCCCTTCATAACAATTAAACCAGTAGTAGAACCTGAATTGGGCTGCACCCACTTGGGGGTGACACCAGGTACACACGTCTCCATCCACATAGTGGAGGTGGACAGACGCATGCGCTCTGTTCAATAGTTCGCGATAATTCTCTTGTATCCCCCTGTCCTCCCGCCATAACTCAACAACATGTCTAAGCAATACAACCCCATTTGTTTGTGTCTGCCGTAGTACAGCAGTGCAGTACAATAAGGACCTCGTGCACAAGTCTATCCCTGCTGTTTTGTCCAGTAGGACTGTGCAGTTCGGTTCTATTCCTCGTCCTTGCACATAAGGCCCATGTATTGTTCGCCAGCATGACCAGTGGGTCCAGAGTACCTTTCCCAAGAAGGTGCTTCATATCACGCTGGCAAGCATACGTACTCTCCCACAACCCTGGTCCGCGATGTACCAGTAGTTTACTCACTGTGCAAGAAACCATCTCGTGCTCAGATTGTCGGTGTGGACCTCGTGCATGGCTCAGTCAGTTTCCCGCTTTCATACACCGATCTGCTCCGGGTGTAGTCCACGGGCCCCTTGCTGATGCAATGTTCTTCAGCACAGGTGCTACTCAGTGGCGGCACCAAGGTGTCTCTAGTCCTGTTGCGCCCTGTAATTCGATGCAGCT
The DNA here is from genome assembly GCF_964263255.1 of Lissotriton vulgaris. Classification (NCBI taxonomy): domain Eukaryota; kingdom Metazoa; phylum Chordata; class Amphibia; order Caudata; family Salamandridae; genus Lissotriton; species Lissotriton vulgaris. The sequence goes on from NC_141689.1 coordinate 58,128,155, forward strand.
CCCATTCCCACGTCGACTCATTCTATATCACTTGTTGGTTCATCTCAATCCTGCGCCTTCCGCCGTTTTCCCATTTTTTTGAGAAACTCCTGTGCTGCTTGTACCGTTAGAAGAATAACAGGCTTTCCCGCATTTGTGATTTTAAGTTTCACTGGGTATAGCATGGCATATTCCAGTCTAAGATCACGTAGTTTCTTTTTCACTGGAGCAAATTCCTTGCGCGCCAACTGTACTGCCATGGATACGCGATTTTACCCATTTCCCTGGCAAGTCTGAGGATCGTGTCCCGGTCCCTGTAGTTGAGCATGCGGGCAATAATCATGCGCGGGGCCGCACCCGGTTTCGGTGTGGGTGCCAGGGAGCGGTGCGCCCGCTCGACCAAGAATACCGATGACAGTTTTTCCGCGCCAAAGATCTCTTTCATTAGCGTCTCGATGAAGGTCTCCATTTTGCCAGTGTTGGTGGACTCCGGCAGTCCTGATATGCGGACATTATTTCGCCTTGACCTCGCTTCCTTGTCCTCCACCTTGGCACGTAGGCCCTCTAGCGTCTTTTCCAGGCCACCGCACACTTTCGATGTGGTTCTGGAGTCGTCCTCCACATTAGAGATCCTCTGCTCGGCCTCCACAATCCGCTCATCATGCTTTTCTATCTTCGCCGCCATATTGTCCACTCGCAGCATCACGGTGTTTAGTTTGCTGTTCATCTCCTGTAGGCTTTGTTGAATTGCCCGCAATACTGTCTCCATGCCTGTCCCATCCGCCATCTCCTGCTCCCCCTCCACATCCGAGGTAGCCACGTTGTTCTTGGCCTGTTTCCTGGTCTCGAATGGAAGCTTCGTCTGTTGTTTATCCGGCTTCCCAATATTGCCGGTGTACGTTGGTGGACTCCTTCTCAGCGCCCCCGGGCTCACTGCCGCCGGAGTACTTGCAGTAGGCAGAGTGCGGCGTGCCGGTGTTCTAGTCCCCCACAGGGAGGTAGTTTTATGCATCAGACGTCGTATGGGTGTGCATGTCCACTTGTGGCTGCTCGATTCTCGTGCGAGGACGCCAATGTTAGCTCAACAGAACACCTCTGTCGCACCCCAGTACGCACTCTTCTGCCTCCAATTATGCCGTCGGTGTTTTCACGGGATGTCCGCTGAGTTCGTGGCGCCAGGGTGCCCCTTCAGCTGCACCTTCACAGGCCTCCGCGCACACCGCTCCCCAACAGTTCTGCAACTCCCAACGGTTGTTTCATGGGCAGCCGTCGCTATAGTTTACTTGCGGTTCAATGCCGCCGCCATTTTGTGATCGCTGGAACGCATCCCGTGTTTTATCGTTCTCCTTGCCTTCATTTGACCACGGCCTCCGCGTTGTGTTAGTAGTTGGGCATTATCTTAGAATATTGCTCTGCAGGTCAGGGATACTGTAGTTCTGGACTTGTAGCTGCCTAAATCACCAGCAGCATCGAGCTTCGGGCGCGGCCATCTTGGAGCTCCGCTCGTCTCCGCGGTAATTTTCGCCGATAAATGCCACAGCTTTCCCTATTTCGGCATTTTACCATTAGAAATGTATGGGCTGCTCATTCCGACGTCCAGTTCGAGTATTTTCATTTCATTGGCGGTGTCTTTAAAGGGACAAAGGACGCTATTTCTGCGCCCGTCCGGTGGAGCTGACACACTAGCCAGCCATTCCGCAGTGCGCCCTCTAGCGCCCCCCCAATCCCAATGCATTTCGGGTCATTGTAGACCCTTCTTCAGGAGTATTCTGTGAAAAACATGATTGGAACGAGCATCAAAAACAATAGTCGGAGATCCTCTGTATGGAACTACAACAAAAATATGAGAATATCATGATAGTGTGAATATTTTTTTACAAGTATAGTCAAAAATGATTTGCTCTCAAAATACCTGATATCATGCCATGTGTACCGCTTATATGAGAAATGTGAATGTGACATGCCTCCGGGACTGCTGGTGCCCTCGTGCAAAAAGAGCATAATGTTAGGTGTGACTATCAAAGAGCCATGTGCTATTCATCTTCTCCCACTTCTGGGAGGGACACCATATATCATCCCTCTGTCATTATAATGACTGCCATTGTGAGATAATGTCTAAAAAGCAGCAATGTGCCTTGGTGACGTCACCTAAAGTGAACTGTTCAAAAATACTTGTGATTTGAGTTAGAAGCTTGCCTAGCACGATACTGGGGTACACCTCCAGAATCTCTAAAAAAGGACGTGATGCATAACTAACAGTGAAGGTACTTCAACCTTTAGAGTTCCCAATGTTTTACAAACAAGAGCACGAAACGCTCACCTTTATTCTCCGTAACTCCAAATGTATGTTATGTGGCGCAAATCCAACACTCAATCAAGGGAGTATCCATAGGTGCAACCGTTTCCATAAAACCTTAATGCTACGGTAAAGATATCATAAAAAATACATCAGTCAAATAAACTTAATGGCGTTTTTACCACTCTTCTTATCCATACCCTCTCGTTATAGTTCACCTGTGATCTTGCCTCAGTTTTGCTGTTCACGGATCCTCGATGCAGCCATAGCAGCTGTTCCCATTTGAACGCGGTGTGCCGAAACTCCGGAAGTTACAATGATCTTCACCACCTCAGTTCTAAAATCAAAGTGTCACATAGCAGCGTTAGTCCACTAAACCCGATATACCATGAGGGTGCCACAATACCGGCTTCAAACAACTCTAAGGTTATAACTCACCCTGAGATGTGCTTCCTCTCTCTGCGTGCGATTACAATCTCCTGATCTACCGTAATCTCGCAAGTGCGTTCTACGGCTTCCTTCTGAAAGATCCCGTCGCCACAATGAAACACGTTAAAAACTTTATTGACTATGTGTGCCGTAACGGCAGTCATAATCCTATACCAGCCACAAATATATAAAATGCAAATAAAATTAATGGGTGAAAAAATGATCATGTGTTTTATTATGCACGCGAGAAAAGAATGTATCAATGTCCTCTACAGACTGGACTACTGCAATTCTCTTCTCACTGGCCTCCCCAAATTCCACTTGTCCCCCCTTAAATCTGTTCTCCATTCAGCAGCTCGTTTCATTTAAGGTGCCAAAAGAAGCGACCACATCACACCCATGCTATCCACCCTCCGCTGGCTTCCCATCGAGGCTAGAGCTATCTACAAGACTGCCTGTATCTCCCTCACAAGGCCTTTCACTCCTCCTCTCCTCGCTACCTGGTGAATAAACTGAAACTCTCTGGAGGCTCTAGACCATCACGTAATGCGGAAAATCTACTGCTTGAACCTCCCACTTTCAAGGAGGAAAGATCGATGGCCCAATCCTTTTCAGGCAACGCAGTGAGAATCTGGAACTCACTTCTGCCTCAGCTCCGGACCACCTCCTCCTCCCAGGCCTTCAAAACTGACCTCAAAGTTCTCCTCCTCCAAAGACACCTCCAAAAGTAATTCACGTCCTCTCTATTATCTGAAGGAAGACCTCCCATTACTGAAAATTATATTCTCCATGACTATGGAAGTGCCTTCCCAGTGTGTTCTTGTGGTTGGAGTGTTTGCCATTTATTGCAGTATTATCCTTGTACCTGTGTTTGGTACTCTTTTGTAACATGCACACACCACTTTTCTCTTGTAACACACTGTTTACTACCTCTCACATTTTGTTTGCCTTTGATACTTGCACAAGTGCCACCTTTACGCACGTAACGTTTGTTCTTGTGCCTGAGTGTCTAGCATATATTGCAGTATTATACCTCTAATTGTATTTTGTTTTCTCTTGTAACCTGCACACTTGTCACTTTTTACTCCTGTGCACTGTTTGCTACCTCATGTATTTAGTTTGCTCACAACTGTCACTTTTACCTCATGTAACTTAACGTCTGCTTTTGTAATCTGTTCACATGTAATGTTCTCCTCATGTATCAGTTCTGTTCCTATTGTGAAGAGCTCTGACGCCTTAGGGTAAAGTCTGAGCTATATAAAAACGCATAAATAAGCAAATAAATAAATACCATGTTTAACGCAATCAATATTCCAGTAAATAGAAAATGTGTGAATGAACCGAACGTCACCACTAAATGTGTAATCCGGAAGCCTAAAGAAAGGGGAAAATCCAGTGTGATGCATGATGTAACAGCTATGATGTGTGAAGCGAGTGCAACTCCTGTACAGTGGCTATGTTAATGTGATTTACATGACAATAGTTTACATGACAAAAATAGATGTATCAAATAATCTTGATCTCAATGTGGATGACACAACACTCCATTATCACAGGAAACACAGTAACTCATAATAATAATTCAACCCTCCTGGGATGGTTGATCCCAACATCTTTATACAAAACGTTTCTCTTCGAGCTAGGACAGTCTGGTGATCAATGCCTGATACTGGCTCTACCTTTTCAAGTATTGTAAACCTTAACTGTGGGATGGTGTGTGAAGTGTTCACCCAGTGTGTGGCCAAACTAGAATGCAAGTTCTTGTTCCTGATCGTGCTTTTATGTTCTCCGATCCGTGTTTTGATCCTCCTAGATGTCCGTCCCACATAATCTAGCCCACATGGGCATCTAATTGCATAAATCACCCCCTCAGAGTTGCAATCTGAGGTATGAGGTATGACGTAAAGAAATTTGTTTACCGGTGTGAGGGTGTGAAAATGTGTTTCCTGGGATGATATTACTGCACTGTCCGTAGTTCCAGCATTTCCTCATTCCTGTGAATTATTGTCTGGCTGGTGACGGACATGATTTTAATAACTCTCAAATTATTAGATCTGTTGTGTGCGAACAGAGGTCTATTCAGAAATAATCTGGGTAGAATTCCCAGCAAGGAAATTCAGTGGAAGCTGGTGGTGAAGTCTTTGTGTCCCTGAGATATCAGACAGGAGGCAAGTTCAGTTCAAGCAATTGGAGATCTTCCTCAAGATGACAAAGCAAACAGCAAAGTCCTTTTCTCCTTTCCTTTGCAACAAGTAACCCCTGCAGGCCAACCCCAGAGAGCAAACAGCATAGGGACAGTAATCCTCCTTCGGCTTCTCCGGTTTCTTCTCCTTGGCAAAGGTTCCTCTTGATTTCTCAGAAGTGATCTAAATTTATGGAGTCTGGAACCCCCTTTTTATACATACAAATCCTTTGTCTCTGAAGACAGAGATTGTATGTACCTAGTCAAAACCAGTTTTGGGTGTATTCTTCAAGTGCACAACTTCTTCCTTTGTCAGTGTGGGCCAGGGTCATCAGACGCACCACAGGAGGTGGATCCATCATTGTGGAAGGCAGGCAGAGCCCTATTCAGGCCCAGGTGCTACTCCACCCACCATTCCCAATGCAGATAGGTCTATTCAGCCTAGTGCTGACTCGCCCTGTCTCCTGGAGCCACCCCAGCCCCTGTCACTCACAAACCAGACATGAAATACACAACCTAGCAGAGGCAGGCTGGATGGTTAGGCAAGAAAATAACTACTTTATTGAAGTGGTATTTTCAAACACAGAATGTTAAAACCAACATCACTAAAAGATGTATTTTATCATTCTGAGTTCAGGCATACTAAATTCCTTTTTGTTCCATGTTCCCTGGGTCGGTTAGGATTATAAGATGTTATAATCAAACTGCCCATTCACTATCAGAACATGCCACACACATCATGGCATGTCCTACCTTTTACAAACAATGCACCCTGCCCATGGGGGTACCTTGGGCCTACCTTAGGTGTGACTAACAGGTAGAAAAGGGTAGGTTTAGGGACCAGCAAGTGGGTGCACTCGCCAAGTCAACATGGAAGTCCGAGACTGCACACAGTCTCTGCAGTGGCAGGCCTGAGCCACATTTTACAAGCTACTTCTGTGGATGGCACAACCTGTGCTGCAAGCCCACCAGTGGTACAAAAGGGAAAGGTGATGGACGGAGCATCTGAACCAATCAAACCATCACACCCAGTCAACAGATCAGGGTTCTATCCATCACTGTTCTTTAGCCCACTCTGCCACGCCAGTTCAGACATGGCCATATGCAAATGAGTCTGACCCTGTGCTTAATGGGAACAGTACAGCCCGAACTGCCAAGCCATGTCTTCCCTGGACGGGAAACAAGCTTCTTAGGACCGGTTTCTGGCATTTCAGCCGTCATCAGCCAGGCTTGCTTGAATCCAGTGGCAAAGTGAGCAAGGGACTTACGTCTGAGCATACCCTGCCAACTTATGGCGAACAAAACGGTACAAAAGGGGGTCTTGATGGAGGGAGCATCTGAACCAATCAAACACTCAAACCCAGTCAACAGATCAGGGTTTGATCCATCACCGTTCTTTAGCCCACTCTGCCACCCCAGTTCAGACATGGCCATATGCAAATCAGTCTGACCCTGTGCCTCATGGGAACAGTCAAGCCCGAACTGCCAAGCCATGTCTTCCCTGGACTGAAAACAAGCTTCCTAGGACCGGTTTCTGACATTTCAGCCGTCATCAGCCAGGCTTGTGTCAAAGTGAGCAAGGGACTCATGTCTGAGCAGACCCTGCCAAGTTATAGCGAACAAAGTGGCACAAAAGGGGGTGGTGATGGACGGAGCATCTGAACCTTACACCCAGTGAACAGATCAGGGTTTGATCCATCACCGTTCTTTAGCTCTGGCTTGCTTGAAACCAGTGGCAAAGTGAGCAAGGGACTCACGTCTGAGCATACCCTGCTAACTTATGGCAAACAAAGCGGTACAAAAGGGGGTGGTGATGGACGGACCATCTGAACCAATCAAACACTCACACCCAGTCAACAGATCAGGGTTTGATCCATAACCGTTCTTTAGTCCACTCTGCCACCCCAGTTCAGACATGGCCATATGCAAATCAGTCTGACCCTGTGCCTCAGGGGAACAGTCAAGCCCGAACTGTCAAGCCATGTCTTCCCTGGACTGGAAACAAGCTTCCTAGGACCGGTTTCTGGCATTTCAGCTGTCATCAGTCAGACTTGCTTGAATCCAGTGGCATAGTGAGCAAGAGACATATGTCTGAGCATATCCTGCCAGCTTATTGCGAACAAAGCAGTACAAAAGGGGGTGGTGATGGACAGAGCATCTGAACCAATCAAACACTCACTCGCAGTCAACAGATCAGAAATTGATCCATCACCGTTCTTTAGCCCACTCTGCCACCCCAGTTCAGACATGTCCATATGCAAATCAGTCAGACCCTGTGCCTCATGAGAACAGTTCAGCCCGAACTGCCAAGCCATGTCTTCCCTGGACCGTAAACAAGCTTCCCAGGACCGGTTTCTGGCATTTCAGCCGTCATCAGCCAGGCTTGCTTGAATCCATTGGCAAAGTGAGCTAGAGACTCACGTCTGAGCATACCCTGCCAACTCATGGCGAACAAAGCTGTACAAAAGGGGGTCTTGATGGATGGAGCATCTGAACCAATCAAACACTCACACCCAGTCAACAGATCAGTGTTTGATCCATCACTGTTCTTTAGCCCACTCTGCCACCCCAGTTCAGACATGGCCATATGCAAATCAGTCTGACCCTGTGCCTCATGGGAACAGTCCAGCCCGAACTGCCAAGCCATGTCTTCCCTGGACCGGAAACAAGCTTCCTAGGACCAGTTTATGGCATTTCAGCCGTCATCAGCCAGGCTTGCTTGAATCCAGTGGCAAAGTGAGCAAGGGACTCACGTCTGAGCATACCCTTCCAACTTATGGCGAACAAAGCGGTACAAAAGGGGGTGGTGATGGACGGAGCATCTGAACCAATCAAACACTCACACCCAGTCAACAGATCAGGGTTTGATCCATAACCGTTCTTTAGTCCACTCTGCCACCCCAGTTCAGACATGGCCATATGCAAATCAGTCTGACGTTGTGCCTCTGGGGAACAGTCAAGCCCGAACTGCCAAGCCATGTCTTCCCTGGACTGAAAACAAGCTTCCTAGGACCGGTTTCTGGCATTTCAGCCGTCATCAGTCAGACTTGCTTGAATCCAGTGGCATAGTGAGCAAGGGACTTATATCTGAGCATATCCTGCCAGCTTATTGCGAACAAAGCGGTACAAAAGGGGGTGGTGATGGACGAAGCATCCGAACCAATCAAACACTCACACCCAGTCAACAGATCAGGGATTGATCCATCACTGTTCTTTAGCCCACTCTGGCACCCCAGTTCAGAGATGGCCATATGCAAATCAGTCTGACCCTGTGCATCATGGGAACAGTCCAGCCCGAACTGCCAAGCCATGTCTTCCCTGGACCGTAAACAAGCTTCCTAGAACCAGTTTCTGGCATTTCAGCCGTCATCAGCCAGGCTTGCTTGAATCCATTGGCAAAGTGAGCAAGAGACTCACGTCTGAGCATACCCTGCCAACTTATGGCGAACAAAGTGGTACAAAAGGGGGCGGTGATGGACGGAGCATCTGAACCAATCAAACACTCACACCCAGTCAATAGATCAGGGTTTGATCCATCCACCAGCAGCATTTGATTTACAGGCCCTGGGTACACATGTTGCACTGTACTAGGGTCTGACCAGTAAATCAAATAGGCCAATCATGGAGTCACTAATCCATTCATTCATTCATTCATTACAACAATTTACAATAGAGACCATATGCACTTTAGCACTGATCATCAGTGGTAAAGTGCCCAGAGTCATAAAACCACTAACAATAGGTCAGAAGAAATACAGGAGGAAGGCAAAAAGTTCAGGGATGACCCAGGAAAAGGGCCAAGTCCAACACTACAGAATTGTAGATTTCTTCCAAAAGGGAAAACGGTGCACAGACAAAATATCGACTCCAAAATATCGACTGGACATAATATCGACTTTTATATATAGACTGGACAAAATATCGACTGGACAAAATATCGACTACAAAAATATCGTTTTTAAGGTAAGTGAAGTAATATCGACTGTATAAAATATAGATAGCAAAAATATCGAATTTTTAATAATATATAATATTTTATAGTGTATTTTTATGTAATAATATGTGTGAAAAGTGTGTATTAATGTTATAAATAATTTTATTAAATGAATTTTGTTTTTATAATAATTGCGTAATGTAATTCTGTAGCGGGTTGTGGGTTTATAGGGGAATAGGGTGGGAAGTAATTTAATTATAATTAATTAAATATGTAAATTAATTAAATGATATTAATTTAAAATTAATTGTAAATTAATTTATATGTGTTAATTATTTCAATAGTAATTGCAAATTAATTAATAATAATTGATTAATTGGTAAATATGTAAATTTTACTAATTTCATGCAGTAGCGGGTTGTGGGATTATAGGGGAATAGGGTGGGAAGTAATTTAATTAATAATAATGAAATATGTTAATATATTTATTGATAGTAATTAGTAAATAATTGATAATTAATTTATATGTGTTAATTAATTAAATAGTAATTGTTAATAATTTTATATAAATTGATTAATTTGTTAATATGTGATTTTTACAAATTTAAATATTACAACTGCGCTTTCCAACGCTTTCCCTACTGTTGCACCCACTGGAGTGGGAATAGTAATTTTAACCCCTACGCTATCCAACACTTTCCCTACTGTTGCACCCACTGGAGTGGGAATAGTAATTTTAACCCCTACGCTATCCAACGCTTTCCCTACTGTTGCACCCACTGGAGTTGGAATAGTAATTTTAACCCCTACGCTATCCAACGCTTTCCCTACTGTTGCACCCACTGGAGTGGGAATAGTAATTTTAACCCCTACGCTATCCAACGCTTTCCCTACTGTTGCACCCACTGGAGTGGGAATAGTAATTTTAACCCCTACGCTATCCAACGCTTTCCCTACTGTTCCACCCACTGGAGTGGGAATAGTAATTTTAACCCCTACGTTATCCAACGCTTTCCCTACTGTTGCACCCACTGGAGTGGGAATAGTAATTTTAACCCCTACGCTATCCAACGCTTTCCCTACTGTTGCACCCACTGCAGTTGGAATAGTAATTTTAACCCCTACGCTATCCAATGCTTTCCATACGCTTGCACTCTTTGGAGTGGGAATAGTATTTTTTACACTTCTGGTATCGTACGGTAATATAATAGTATCTTATTTAATTATAGTATGTTACTATATATATATGTTTTAACAAATATGATTGTAAAAAATTATTTTTATTAATTTCATTTATTATTTAATTATTATAATTGAATTTAAGTATTTTTAAGTATACTTTAGTATTTAAATTTTAATATTAATTTAATTTAACACTGTTTTTAATAAAGTCGATATTTTTTACAACCATATTATTGTAAACGATATTTTGTACTCAATTTTTTTGTACTTACCTGTTTGTAGATACAAACTCGATATTTTGACTGTCGATATTTTGTCCACGATATTTTTGCAAGTCGATATTTTGTCCCTCGATATTATTTCAGTGATCCAGGGAAAACAGTTATTTGGAATTCCAATAAATTATATGATTGTAGCAAGAAGCATACGCTAAAATAAAAAAAACTGCAGTTGAGACTGTTTTAGGTGTCTGTTAATCTAACTGAGCATGTATGTGAGAAAGACAATAGTACCTTGTCCTAAACCAACATATATGTCAACATGGGGAGAATCCATTACCATACATTAATTACCATTAATGCCTCTACTGTGCAGCACTTTACCTTGCAGGTAAGTCCCATGCAGGTAAGCATTTTTTAACTAGCATAGTTTTTATGTTACTTAAAAAAGTGGATTAGTTGCTGAAAAGGTAAAGGGGTAAGGGTGATTTTAGGGTTCATGGCTGGGTAGACCAGCTACTAGGTGATGCCAGATGAATTGTTGCATCATTCTCACCAGCTCCATTGCTGTATTGCTGTTTTAAATAATTGCTCTATTGCTGTTTTCCAAATCACCGCGCCGCCACTAGCTCTAGTGCTGTTTTAAAAATCATCACACCCTTAATAGTAATTGATTCTTTCATTAAGGACTTAAAACCAACTGTACTATTGCCACTTCTTGCATGCACTGTAATTCTATGAATTAATTTTGAATAACCCCTTGGTCCTGACCTCTCAATTTTCAATATTGGTTCTCGCCCTCACTTCCTCTGTGGTCCAACAGAGCTTTGCTGATTGGTTGGATGGAAGAACAATGCCAGTTTCCCCCTACTTCCACTTGCACATTCAGCGGTAGCCATCTCAAGAGGGAGACAGTCTAGTCTCTCCCCACGGCCACCAGACTCACAGTACTAAAGTAAGGGGTGGAGCCGACGATCAGCGGACCAGCTGCTAGGTGATACCTAGGTGCCAGAATAGTTGTTGCATCATTGTCACAAGCTCCATTGCTCTATTGCTGTTTTAAAAAATTGCTCTATTGCTGTTTTAAAAACCACTGTGCCGCCACAAGTTCTATTGCTCTTTGAAAAACCACTGTGCCGTTAAAACTCATTGGATGTTTTAGTAAGGACTCAAAACCAACTGTCAGTATTGCGGCTTCTCGCATGCACTGTAGTTCTATGAATTAATTTTAAATAACCTCTTGGTTCCTACCTCTCAATTTCCAATATTATTTCCTCGCCATCTCTTCCTCCCCGGTCCATCACAGCTTTGCTGATTGACTGGAGGGAAGAACAACGCCAGTTTCCACCTACTTCCTCTTGCACATTCAGCGGTAGCCATCTTGAGAAGGAGCCGGTCTGGTCTCTCCCCAGGGTCACTAGCCTCACAGTACTAAAGTGGCGGATGGCACTGACCCGCGGCGGACCAGCTGTTAGATGATACCTAGGTGCCAGATGAATTGTTGCATCTTTCTCACAAGCTCCATTGCTCTATTGCTGTTTTAAAAATTGCTCTATTGCTGTTTTAAAAATCACTTTGCCGCCACAAGGAGTATTGCTGTTTTAAAAATCACTGCACCATTAAAACTCATTGATTCTTTCATTAAGGATTTAAGACCAACTGTCACTATTGCTGCTTCTGGCATGCACTCTAATTCTATGAATTAGTTTTAAAGAACCTCTTGGTTCCTACCTCTCAATTTCTGATTTTGTTTCCTTGCCCTCACTTCCTTCCGGTCCACCACCGCTTAGCTAATTGAGTGGAGGGAGGAAAAACACCAGTTTTCCCCAACTTCCACTTGCACAGTAAGTGGAAGCCATCTGTCTAGTCTCTCCCTAGGGCCACCAGCCTCACAGTACTAAAGTGGGGGATGGCGCTGATGTGCAGTGGACGAGCACCAAAGGCAAGCCCGTATGCGCCCGTCCGAGTCCAGAAAACGTTTACCTCCAAAAACGTTGCCATTTTTTCTTCAGGTCATTGCTTTCCTAGGGAATCCATCTTAGCCTTAAATAGAAACCTCCCAAACTGTCAAAACTCTCTGGGTGTAGCTAACTGGAAAGGGCCAATCTGTTGCAAGATTTGCAAACATGTGCTTAGGCCTACACAGGATATTTTAGCCAAAAATAGCACCATACCAACTTGCCTATGCAGTGGGCTAATAAATGCTTGGTCTATGTGCATGCCCAACATATTTACGAGCTAATATTAAATGACAATCTCGACTGCCTTTTTGTAACTGAAACCTGGTTGAAGGCCTGGTGCAATCTAGACACAATCAATGTCCTCCCCCTGGCTAGCTCATTCGGAGATTAGACAGACTAGAACAACATGGGGGAGGTCTTGCAATTATCAATCGTAGCTCTCTGAAGTGCTCGACATCTCAACTATCAGAAATAAAAGGAGCAGAGGGTATCAGCTTCTGCTTCCAATTAGAAGACTCCTTCGCGTTTGCAGGAGCATTACTCTGATGCCCACCAGGACCCTACAAGGCACTTCTGGAAAATATTGGAGACATAGTGAGCTCACTTACCGTTAGATTCTCCAAATTCACTCTGTTAGGAGACTTCAATATCCATCTTCACACACATAATGACCCAGGAGCAACTTGCTTTAAGAAAATCATGGACATTTTCGGCCTAGAGCAACGGATCATTCCGCTACTCATAATGCCGGTCACATGTTAGATTGTATTTGTTCCAAACTCAAAACCCTTAAAGTCAAGCCCCCAGTTGACTTAAGCTGGACCGATCACAAGCTAATTACCTTTGAAATCATAGCACAGAGTGCTCCAAACATCAAGGGGCATACCAGGCTGCTTCAACTAGACACGCCTGGATGGAGGGAGATGACAGCTCACCCTGATCTTCATCCAGTTGCTCAAACCTGCACACCTAACCTGTCAGGAGATCCTACGGTAGACAACTAGCTCTTAACGCAGTGGATTTATACCCTGAGGGACCGTGTTGCATCCTCAGGTTCACAAAACGGCCACCCAAAAAAGAAGCCCTCCGCCCCATGGTATTCGCACACTCTGAAAGAGCTACAAACCCGCTGTAGAACCCTAGAACGCAAATGTCATCGGAACTGCAATCAGACTGAACTAAGCAATTTTAAAGTGGCCCTCAAAAAGTATCACTCTCAGATCAAAATAGCCAAAAAAGCCTACTTTACAGAAGTAATCAAAACAACAAACTCTTCACCTTAACCAATCCTAAAGTCTTACAACAAGAGATCCCCATCACAGTCCCTTTGCAACAGCATTACAGACTACTTCGAACAGAACGTTTTGACATTACAAAAATATTTCTTTCCTCCCTTTGTTCCTTAAACTAACAATGATGCCACTCTGGGCAAAGATAGAGCGACTCTGCAAATGTTAAAGCCAATCACCCCTGAAGAATTGCATCAGGCGATTCTTACTACAACATTGGGCTCCCCATATGATCCCTGCCCTCCTCTAATCCTACCCACCTTAATCAACACTGTAAACCCCATCATAAATAAAATAATAACTGCTTCCTTGTCAGCTGCTAAGATACCTGCAGAATGGAAGCTTTCAGCTGTGTAGCCACTACAAAAACAAACAACTTGTTGACCTCACTACCCTTTCCAATTTTCAACCTATTTCTCTTCTAACTTGCCTCAGGAAGATCACAGAAAAAATCATGAATATCCAACTTACAACATACTGGAAGAAGCAAATCAGCTTCACCCCAACCAATCCGGTTTTAGATCCCAACACTCAACAGAATCAGCCTTATTGAATATGGTTGAATCCCTCAGAGCTGCCCTTGACCAAGGGAAAAATGCTGTCCTAGTGTTACTAGACCTGTTGGCTGCATTCAATACGGTCTCACGTGCAATCCTCTTAGACCGTCTCTCATCCATCGGCATTTCCCATACAGTCCTGGCCTGGCTAAAGAAACTTCTTGCAGAACACAGTCAAGTAATCACACTTGGCCAATACAAATCAGAAGAAAAACCACTGCTATCCGGTGTCCCTCAGGGGTCCAGTCTTAGCCCAACACTTTTCAAAGCCTAAATGGCCTCATTAATAATCCTGATATCGTCCTTAACATAGAGACCATTTCATATGCGGATGATATGCAGTTAATCCTAGTTTTGGACATTAACTCCACACAGGCAGAAGAAAACCTACGCCTATATCATACCGCTACTTTTAATTGGATGAAAACTAACTATCTAAAGTGTAACTCAGAAAAACCCCAGAAATACTCCCACTAGGGCAAGATAACACTTTCTCCCCTAAGAGATGGTGGGCAGCCGATACCCCCCCAACCAACACTGTGAAAGCGGTCAGAAACTTGGGAATTAAATTTGACTCCACACTCTCCTTTAAACAGCTAGCACTGGCAGTTGCTGGTACTTGTTTCCTTATCATAAAAACACTAAAAAAATTATTTTATCTGCTCCTCATCTCAGCCAGATAGACAGTTGCGGTGGCCCTAATCACGTCTAGACTGGACTACTGCAACAGCCTTTAGGCAGGTACAAACAAGTCAGTTTTACACAAGCTCCAAATGGTCCAATGAGCAGCAGCACATCTAGTGCTGAAATGGCCTAGGAGGTCCTCTGCATCAGCACCTTTATAAACACTCCACTGGCTGCCAATCCACAAAAGACCTCTGTTTACGGTCCTGATAATCACTTTAAGGATAGTCGACTTGTCAGGTCCCCACTATCTCTGAACCAGATTCATGTGCTACACACTCTCCAGGAGTCTAACACTAATCTGCTGAAAATACCTGCATTCAGATTTGTCTCGAAGGGAAAAAAATCTCTTGCAGTAATAGGCTCTAAGGCATGGAACAAACTCCCAAACCAGCTCCGCCAGCTCCAATCCGGGACTCTTTTCAGGAAAGCCCTAAAGATTTTCTCAACATCTGACGCTCTATACAGAACTATTATCTAATACCTTTCTCTCACTTATCGCAGCCACCCTGCATGTTTCCAACCCCAGGTTCTGCTTAGCCCCATGATGTTCCTCGGAGTGATAGTGGCTTTCTACAAGTGTCCAATTACATTACATTAAATAGTGGTAAAAGTAGGTAAAGGTGATATTAAGATTTAGGTTTGGGTAGAGACGAAAGGATATAAGGGTGATTCTAAAGTTCAGGGTGAGTACAGTTTTTTTTTTATTGTCAACTTTTAATAAACATCTTTGTCTTTATATAACTACTAGCAGGGGGCAAAAGGGGGCTTGGGGCAGTATTTTAGGCTTCTGGGCACTCCTGCCCGGGCCCCCGCCCGCCCCGACATTGCCCAGACTGCCTCCCGCCTCCTGCCCGCCTCCCTCCCGCCTCGCCTTTGCCTTACCTGAGCTGTTGCTCCTCCCCGCGCTCCGGACTTCACCGCCACTCCTCTTTTAGGCTTCTGTGCACTCCCGCCCGGGCCCCCGCCCGCCCCGACATTGCCCAGAACTCCTCCCGCCTCCCGCCCGCCTCCCGCATCGCCTTTGCCTTACGTGAGCCACCGCCCCTCCCCGTGCCCCGGACTTCACCGCCACTCCTCGCCGCTCGTCACCCTCCTTCACCACCACTCCTCGCCGCTCGTCACCGCTCCTCCCCGCCTGTCATCATTACGCACGTCGAGGTCGCGGTCAGCGCTACGTCGCGGCCGGCGCTAGTTTTAGGGGACTACTTTGTTTTAAAATTTAAATTTTTTAATTTACGTTTTATTTTTATTTTATGTCACCTATGTCCATCTACACACCCTGAGGATTCCAACAATGCATTGGGTGTGTGGATTGGCGCTGTGGTTCCCGAGTTTACCTTGCCAAAAGGTTTCTGTTCTCTCTTTATAATAGTAGTATAGATTAACCCATGCCAAAGTGGAATAGTTATTTTTTTTAAAACATGTATTTAATGACCAATTACAAACAATCGTAATGTCTGACTGGATACATCGCTACTCCCTTAACATAGCTTTTGTTTGAGCAACATGAAGTGACACAGTTAACATAGCTTATCGAGCAGTAGGCATAGACAGATGATGACTATAGCAAACAGGTAAAGCTACAGCTGGTAGGCAATCCTGATAGAGACTCATCAGTTACCCTGTTAAGGTCAGTTACTTCTAACCTATCTAAACCATCTGACCCTTGTTTCTTGGATGAATTTAGGGTGGAGAAGAGCCTCTGTAAGACGTTAGAGCATTGTTTGGGAAAGTCTTACAATCCCACAGCAACGAGTGCCTATAAAGAGGCTCTGAAAAAATTCTGCAAACTGATGCGGAGTAAGATGAGGGAAAACTTTGCAAGTCATATTGAGAGCTCAGATAACTTGGTTAGAGACATTTTTAGTATTGTAAAATACTTTAGCATTCTGGCAGCGATGGATAGCAACTTTCATCCCTCTTCTACTCTCCACACAGGCCTGTCAGAATTATTTGAGGAAAAAATCTCAAAACTTTGGGCCATATTATCAAGCCTGGGCGATAAAATTATCGCCACTTTATCAGCAGGAAACGCAGCTAAAGCAGCGATAATGGGCTTGATAATATGCTCTATGACATTCCAATCGAAGCTCATGCTAGATATGAAGGACATTAACATGTGCTTCGATTGAAATTCCATAGAACATATTATCAAGCCCATTATCGCCACTTTAGCAGCAGTTTTCTGCCGATAATTTATCGCCCAGGGTTGATAATATGCCCTTTTGTTACTCATTTCCACTAGATATGGAGCTAGCTATTGGCACCGACTCCCTCATATCCTTTTAAAAATGTCTCCCTATATCAATTGAGAACTCATTGGCAGAACTCTTGAAGTGCAATTCTGGCTCTCCAAGGGACTGTTGCCCTTCTTGTTTTTTTAGAATAATGGCCACCTGGTTAATTTCAATGTTGAACCAGATTTGGAATTCCCCTTGAAATCTGGCAGCTTTCCAGCCAAATGGAAACAGGCGGTCTTGCTGCCATTGTTAAAAAAACCTCATGCTGATCCTGGAGTTCTCAGCAATTTATGACCTATTTCCCTGATGCCAGTCCCTGCCAAATCCAAGAGAAGATGGTTCAGAGACACTTAGCTGACTTTGTAGAGGCTAATGCCCTCCTACAGGATACTTAATTGTGCTTCCAAGCTGGGTACAGCAGGAAGTTTTCTCTACATGAATTCTCTGATTCAGTGAGATCGACTGTGGATGGCAGTGCTTCTGCCATGATAGTACTTCTAGACCTGTCAGCAGGATTGGTTATGGTCGCACAACCAATCTTGCTGAAGAGGTATATGTACGACCTTCCAAATAGCGCCTCGTAAATTGAGTCGCATTTATGACTCACAATTTTCGAGGCACTATTTGGCATGTCCAATAGTATGTTTAACACTGATTGCGTTTCCCAATACGGTCGCAAATTATGAGGCTCACGAATCTTAATGAGCCTCTCGCAATTTGTGAACCCATTGGGTATGACAGGCCCTCCCATGGAAGGTGGCATGCTGGGCTCTGCAGACCACCCTTTCTGGGACTGCTTTTAAATAAAGCAGCTTTAAAAACAAAAAAAATGAAACCTGTTTTCCTAAAAGGAAAATGGCATGTATTTGAAAAAAAAAATTAAACAATTTTGTTTAATTTTTTAAGGGAAGCAGTGGTCCATAGGACCACTGCCTGCCTTTAAAACAATAATATTGCATACATTTGCAAAGGGGAAGGGGTCCCCTGGGGACTCCTTCCAATTTGCAAATGCATTACCACCTACTTGAAGTAGGTGGTAAGTGCTATTAGTAAGGCATCGCCCCTTCCTAATAGCGAGTCGCAAAACAGTTTTTTTGCGAGTCGCACAAACAGGCCTAAGACCCTTTTGCACGTGCTAAAAAGTGTTGTACATCTAGCCCAAAGCCACGTAGGAATGCAACGGACAGTACTTTCTTGGATTCGGTCCTATCTTTAAGATCGCTCCCAACAGGTCTTTCTTTGACCTTTTTCATCTTCAATGAAACCATTGGTGTGCGGAGTGCCACAGGTCTCGGCTCTGAGCCCGCTGCTTTTCAATCTTTACCTTGCCCCACTGGGCACCATTATTGTATCTTGGGGCGTGAATATAGTTTCCGATGTGGATTTTATGCAGCTGGTCTTTTCCTTTAAAGAACACTCTGCATAAATTCAAGGAATGCCTGAAGAATATCTCTGTCTGAATGAATGGTATTTGTTTAAAACTGAATGCTGATAAAACCGAGGTCTTGTTCTTTAGTCAGTCATCACCCCGCTATCTAATCTCTGGTAGTACACAGAGCTGAACCCTCCCTCAATCCCGGCTGATTCCGCAAGCGATTTGGGAATCAAGTTGAATAGGGATCTCTCATTATTATTATTACTATTATTTGTATACTTGTAGAGCGCAGCCTGTCACCCAGAGGGCATCCTGGCGCTTTGAACGGAAACACAGCATAAATCCAACAGATCTCGTCTAACTGCTTTTAGAAGCTTGATCTATTAGGAAATGTGTCCGCTTTCTGCCAGAGGAGAGCTGTAAGATCACAGTCCATGCTCTGGTGACCTCTCAGTTGGATTATGCTAACAGCCTTCACATGGGGCTTCCTGTCTACTTGATTCATAGATCAGAGATACTCCGGAATTCGCCAGCAGCGTTGATTCGACGGGCACCTTCTTGCACCGCATCTCCTGTCTCTTGAGACAGTTACGTTGACTCCCAGTGGCCAAGAGGATTGAGTTTAAAGCACTGACTTTGGTGTTTCGAGCCACAAGGGGCTTCGGCCCATGCTATCTTAAGCAGATGTTTAGTCTCTATCATCAGGAGTGGACCTTGAGAGCCAATCACAAGTGACTCCTTTGTGTCCCACAATATTTCAAAACCTGACAAGGTGGCCGGTCCTTCTCGGTAAGGACATCTAAACTCTGAAAATCCCTGCCTGCCCACCTGTGCCAGATTAAGGCAGTACAGAAGTTTAGGAAGGCCTTAAAAACCTTTCTCAAGTGTAGTCTCCTGGCCTATCTTCTTGTTAGTCTGCTACTGGCGCCGGGATACCTCTGTTGAGGGAGCTGCACCCTCTACAAATTACTATTGATTGATTGATAACAAATAAGACTACAGGTACTCCACAGATTACAAAAGTACAATCAAGGTGTACACATTCCCCTTTCTCACATCGATAATTCAGGACAATCTGTCATAAATTTTGGCGAAACAACCTTACCCTCCCCCTCTGTCTCTCCAATCTTCTTGTCACTCTGATATGAGCCCCAAAAAGCCCCTGAGGTGGCACTGGGGAGACAGCAGTTCATTATAGTCATTGGTGTGAGTGTTCAAGTATACCATCTCTCTAGGCCAATCTTCTAGGTTGGGGGCTGGGCCTCCTGCCCAATGCATTGCCACCCAGTGCATAGCCAGAAGCATCCCTATAGCAAGCAGTCTCCTGACACTCTTATCCACCTGTTTATCGATTCCTAAAAGGGCAAGCTTCGGGTCTGACTTTAGAGAAGTGCCAGTTAGGTGGGCAGTGCCAAGCGGTATGCGAAAATCCAGCCCCTGAAGCAGGGTAAACTTGACACTCCGTGGAGTTGGGTAACCCATAGCGATGCAGTCTCTCCAGTGTGTAGTTCACGCGGTTAACTTATTTATAGTGTATCTGTCAGTGCCTACCATTTAGGGAGACAAATGCAAATAGAACAATTGATGGACAGAATGCAGAACAATGTCACACATTCACCCCAGTACAGAGGTCTGGGCCCAAGTCCATAGTTTTTTTGCTCACCATGTCATTCCAATTTGCACAAAGCCAATGCAAATCAGTCTTGACCCTGCACCCAATGGCAACAGTCCAGGCTGAACTTCCAGGCCAGGTCCTCCCTGGACTTGAAACAAGCATCCTAGGACCGGTTTTGGGCTTTCAGTCCTCATCAGCCAGGATAGCTTGAAGTGCAGAAATATTGCCAAATTTGGTCATCAATAACTGAAATTCTAAGCACGCCTTCATCATAGATGGCCTCCTGCGCGCAAGCGTAGAGCCTAGACATCAACTTTACAGGAACCTTTGGCTGTATAAAAGAGGAAATCACTGGCACATGCAGAGCTACTGCATGTAATCCCTAATAAATGCTGGGCTCTGTAGTATTGGAAATAGGTAAGTGCTGATGCCAGATGGACCCCTGCGAGGACAGACTTCCAGCTATCCAGTCTTCATTTCAGAAGAAATCTTCCATCATGGTTATACCTAATATGTGTGGAGCCTGTAATACAGGGGCATATTATCAAGGGGGTTTATCTCCGCTTTTTTGGCTTTAAAAGCCAAGAAAGCGGAGATAAAATTATCTCCCTATTACCTAGCTGCTGCTAACACCAGTTAGCGACAGCTAGTAGGAGATAGCGACCATCTTGGGCCCCACTTTGCATGTCAGTGATATTCATCACTAATGAGATGCAAAGTGGGCGTGCCAAGATGTTAGAGACTGAAAACAGTCGCTAACATCGCTATCTCCTATTACCAACTTTTGGAGATATTCGCGCTAAGCGGGAATATCTCCAAAAGCTAACACCTGCCCTGAGCAGTTCTTAGCCATGTTATCCAATGGGAGGTGGATAACATGGCTAAGAGCATTAGCTCGCTAATGCATGATATGGCTGAGATACCCGCCACCCCCTCTCAACACAATCCCCCAAGGATAGGAAGATGGAAACGGTTCTGAACTTGTGGAAGGCGGGAGGGAGTTACCCTCCCGGCCGTATTTATTAAAATATGAAACAAAATTAAAACGTTAAAATAACAGTTTCATATCATGTACAATTTCATGTACACATTACGATGTTCTTGGCTGACCTTAACACATCTCTAATACAAAGGTTCTCCTAGCCGATACTAAACATCCTGCAAATGCATACTCAAACTTTGAAATTGTACATCCTAACATTACGGGCCAACGGCAAGGTCGTAACCGGTGTCAGATCCCCAATACCAGAACTCCCCCCTCACTTGTGAGGGGCGGTCGCACAGCGGACTGTACCTCTGTGCCAACTTCCAATTTCCCTTGTCTTAGCGGGGGCCCCCTGTTAACTCGACGCCATCTTTAGTGGTCGTCCGAGGACTCGTGTGAGGTGTCTAGAAGGTAGCGTAGACCCCCCTCCCACCCCACACAACTTACCACATCTGCCGTCGCAGATGTCCTGGCCCCGGGAAATTCCTAGGAGGGGCCCCTAGCCCCTCCTCCCCAGGGAGGAGCCTATGGCCGCCTTCCCTTTCGGCGTCCCCATCCTTAGAGGGGACCGCCTCCCCGTTTGAGGGGCCAATGGCCGCCTCCCCCCGGGCGCTCCCATCCATAATGGGTGACGCCCCACCTCTAGGGATCTTCTAATTCCTGCTCACCGATCATGACCTTACCGCCCGACCAAAATAAATACGACAATCTAAGACTAAAGGAGAAAAGACAATATATACTTAAGCAAATCAAAGTATAATCTCTACCATGTATCCAGCGCAACTACTCTGCTGAATAGAACATGCTGAAAATGAAAAAATTATCAACTTTATTACACACCAAATTACCAACTTTATTCAAAACAACCTGTAAGAAAAACAATATCACGACACTCGACTTTATTCCAACAAATCACTGTCATCAGGGGCTGGTGGGTGGGTCAAAATTGGCTCTTCGTTCCGTCTCGAGCTCACGTGCAACGGGGAGGTGCAGCTTCAGAGCACAGGAACAAGAGGATGCTTCCTTGGCTTGTCCTTCCTTTTATCCTTCTTCGGGCGGGCGTGAACCCACCTCCAATCCGCCTCCAGGGCGTGGCTAGTGGTGTTGGTGTCTAGGACAACCCCCTCTTGGGCGGGAAAAGGCGCGCCCCGGCTACGCCGCTTCGGGCATACCAGCCGAGACTCGCCTCCCGCCCAAAATGGATTCCCGGGGGGATCGGGGTACTCCACCATACGTTCGGGGGGACCGAGTGGTCGCCCCTTTCCATATGGCTGAGATACCCGCCACCCCCTCTCAACACAATCCCCCAAGGATGGGAAGACGGAAACGGTTCTGAACTTGTGGAAGGCGGGAGGGAGTTACCCTCCCGGCCGTATTTATTAAAATATGAAACAAAATTAAAACGTTAAAATAACAGTTTCATATCATGTACAATTTCATTTACACATTACGATGTTCTTGGCTGACCTTAACACATCTCTAATACAAAGGTTCTCCTAGCCGATACTAAACATCCTGCAAATGCATACTCAAACTTTGAAATTGTACATCCTAACATTACGGGCCAACGGCAAGGTCGTAACCGGTGTCAGATCCCCAATACCAGAACTCCCCCCTCACTTGTGGGGGCGGTCGCACAGCGGACTGTACCTCTGTGCCAACTTCCAATTTCCCTTGTCTTAGCGGGGGCCCCCTGTTAACTCGACGCCATCTTTAGTGGTCGTCCGAGGACTCGTGTGAGGTGTCTAGAAGGTAGCGTAGACCCCCCTCCCACCCCACACAACTTACCACATCTGCCGTCGCAGATGTCCTGGCCCCGGGAAATTCCTAGGAGGGGCCCCTAGCCCCTCCTCCCCAGGGAGGAGCCTATGGCCGCCTTCCCTTTTGGCGTCCCAATCCTTAGAGGGGACCGCCTCCCCGTTTGAGGGGCCAATGGCCGCCTCCCCCCGGGCGCTCCCATCCATAATGGGTGACGCCCCACCTCTAGGGATCTTCTAATTCCTGCTCACCGATCATGACCTTACCGCCACAGGCCGGATAGTTGACCGGCTATCCGGACCCCCCACAAAAACTCCTACTTAAAAGGTCATGGCTGCAAACTCTTCAACCAAGCTACGAAGTCTCCTATGAGTAAAGAATTCCCCACCCGGGACAAATGAACTCCATCCTCTAGATACATATGGTCCCCCCTGATACACCCATGCGGAATAGAATGCAATGTACTTGTACGGAACAATCTACCAAGTTTGTTATTCACCTTCTTCACTGAATGATTTACAGCAGCCACCGAAATAGCCCCCCGCCACACCTTTCGTGGAATCATATGGGACCATGCGATCGTGCACCCTGGAACCCTTCTCGCCAACCAACTCACTGTGGATAGGATCAACTCGAGAAGTACTCGTCTACCAGTGGTCACCAAATCATTGCCCCCAAGATGCACTATGATTACAGATGGCGGTGACCTTGTCCGCCCTAACAAACCCTCCATAAAACTTTGAAACTGGTCAATACAGAGCCCGCCCCTTCCGTAGAAGGTCACCCTGTACCCGTATTCCCCAGCCATGTGAATCATGTCACCTGCTTTGAATACGTCCGCGGCACGCCTCACGTATGAGTGGCCCACGACCCACACCACTCTTTCCTCAGCCGGTGATCTTTGACCGCTGGTTCCCAGGTGTCGGGTCGACTGCACAGTCCGCCCCGCCTCGTAAGCTCGCGACACTGTAAACCAAACAAAAACAAGAAGCGTGAGTGTATAACATTAGCTTCACAACATGTGCAACCGCACGTACCTTTTATAACAATAGGAGGACCAACGCCCCAACTGTTTCACTTTTTCCACACTCAGACCCCTGGCTGTAGCCTCTGTAGCAGCATCTATCCGGAAGGAGTGGGTCCCAAACTCGCACGGGTTCAAGCCCGCCGCTGCGATTGCCATCGTTAGCACCCGCTGGAACTGAAACCTAGTCAGTGGGGTGGCGTCGGCGTGCCTCAGCAAGCTTCCCCCCCATGATGCCGCCCTCTGCGCCAAATACTCCTCAACGCATGCTACCGGGCACATGGGAGATCCCGGAAACCGCTGAAGCACTACACTGTCCCCGATCGCTTTCTGATCGGTCTTGGACCTGGTAAATGAGACTACCATTGTCTCCCCCTTAATTTGAATGTGCTCACGGCACAGACCTCCCCCCGTATCCTGCTTGTTCCTCACTACCAGCTCGCTTACCCGCATAGCCCCATGAAATGCTAATGCAAAAGCGGCCCGGAATAGCACTGTCTCTGATTGAGATGAACATGTCGCAGGGAGTACGGACAGTAACAGGGCCAACCTTTCAAGACCTATCGGGTGTCTTTCATCCACTCTGCAACCCTCACGGCGTTGCCACCCACGCAGCGCCTTCTGCACCAAGAAAGACGCCGTGGGATCCTGTATGCCATGGGCCCGTGCCATGAAAGAAATGGCGGCCCGGTGCCTATTGGCCGTAGCCACTGACTTGCCTGCCTGATGTAATGATAACAAAAAGTTCAGGACATACTCTTCATGGCCCCAAAGCTCCCCCTTAGCTGAACCCAAAAAGGACAAATAAGAACGGAACGCCCCTTCATAAGCCTTCCTCGTCCTGGGTGCTAGACTCTCTCCCACGAGGTCTTGTAGGCCGGCGCACCGAGAGACCAGAGAGCTTCGGGAAATGGTGCCGCCACCGGGTCCGCTGAGGGCAGAAAACCCCAGAAGGCCTGCATACGGGAACGAGAAAGCGCATCAGCTGCCTGATTTAACACCCCTGGCACATGTCTTGCCCTAAAGTGGACGTTTAGTCTCATACACAGCAGGACAATTTCCTTCAACAGTCTCAAGATCCATTTGCAGCGTGCTGCCTGGCTATTGATACACTCAACCACGGTCATATTGTCAGACCAGAACACCACCGAGCGATCACGAAACTCCTCAGACCATGTTTTCAAGGCCACCAGAATAGGGAACAGTTCGAGAAACCCAATGTTACCTGTGAGCCCACTCTCGTGCCACCATGTCGGCCAGGTTCGTGCTGACCAATGATTACCCAAGATGGCGCCAAAACCCACACTCCCTGCCGAGTCAGTCCACAACCCCAGCTCCACGGAGGAGACCGCTGGTTTGGTCCATACGACACGACCGTTGAAATCCGCCAGGAATGCCAACCATATGCGCATGTCCTGCCTGACCTCTGCTGAGAGCCTTGTGCGGTGGTGCCCTTCCTTAAGGCCGACCATGGCTTGAGCAATAGAGCGGGAAAAGGGGCGAGCCATCGGTATCACTCTAAGGGCAAAATTCAGCTGACCCACAGCCTGCTGCAACTGATGCAAATTTACCTTTGTCACACTAATACATGTTTCAAGCGATGCCTTAAACTTCGTTACCTTTTCGTTAGGCAAACGGAAGCACCCCTCTTCGGAGTCGAGCTCTATTCCAAGAAACTCGAGCGAAGTAGCCGGGCCCACTGTCTTACCTGGTGCCAATGGCACACCAAAGCAAGTCATGAGATCACAAAATTCATTCAAAGCCTGTGCACATTCTATGTCCCCGGCTGCCCCCAGAAATAGAAAATCATCAAGATAGTGCATAACATGTGTAAACCCTGTCGTTCTCGTGAACGCCATTGCAAAAAACAACTGAACTGTTCAAAATACGCACAAGATATGGAGCAACCCATTGGCATACATTTATCCATGTAGTAGCGTCCCTGAAACATGAAACCAAGGAGACGCTGATCGTCGGGGTGTACCGGTAGCAACCGGAACTCCGACTCAATGTCCGATTTGGCCATCAGCGCTCCGGGCCCCAGGCGATTCAACATGGAGACAGCCTCATCGAAAGATGCGTACCGCACCGAACAAACTCCCGGGTCAATCGCATCGTTCACCGAAAGACCCCTTGGAGCTGACAAATTATGTATCAACCTGAATTCCCCAGGGTCCTTTTTGGGGACCACTCCCAGAGGCGAACAAACAAAATTAGCAACAGGCGGCATGTCATATGGGCCGGCAACCCGACCTCGGGTCACCTCCTTCCCAATCTTTGCTTGTACCACCGCCGTATTCTGCATAACTGACAGTTGGTTCCTACATTGCGTTTTACCCTGAAAATCCCCCGCCGGGATGCGGAAACCATATGAAAAACCATCTCGCAACACCCCAGCGGAGATATGATCCGGATATTCGTTCAGCCAAGGAATCATTGCCATGATATCAATCGGGGTAGAGAGAGGCGCCCCTCGGACTATTTCAGACCTGTTTGGCGCCCCCCCTACTTCCCGGATCACCATTTTTGGCTCTGCACATGGTCTCAGGGTGGGAGGACTGCCCGCACACAGCACATTCATGCCTAAACCTGCAAGCTCCCTGCGGCCTAGTACATTTGCCTCTGTTAAAGCTCCAGCAGACCCCTTTCTTACCTGAGCTGCCATTATTCCTTGAGTGCTGATCATTGCTTGATCCTGCCCGAAAGGGCGCCCCAGAGCAATGGCGAGAAGACTCGACCATATTCCCCCCTAAAGATGGCGACTTCGCCGTGCCTGACTTCTCCATTCTCTGCCAGGAAATGGAGTCGAAACAATCCCACGTCAGGGATGAGTCGTGCTCCTTGGACTTACGAAATATGCTATCGTAATACAACCATTGATTGCCACCATATGTTCCATAAAATTCCATGATACGTGTCTGATACACGGCTAATCCCACCAACAAATCGGGCCTACGTTCCCCCATAATTGCAATGAACATTCCAAACGCTCTGCCCCAATTGTCGATCGATTCCTCAACTCTGAAAGCGCCCATCTTGGCGCGCCATACACTAGGATGCAGAAACTCTTTTTGATTTTTAACATGTTCAATCTCATAGTGATCGGTCAACAAGGAAAACATGTTCACGTATTTATCAGCCCATATCTTTTCTTTTACCTCAATTGGGATATGCTGAACCACTTTTTCCCTCCTTGAAGGTACCGATCCCTCCCCCGCACTCGGCAACGGCTGCTTACCTGAACCGGCCACTGTGACCATAGTTCCTGCCGAACCAACGCCCGATACTGGTTGTTCCACGGGAGCCTGTGGGGAAACAAAAGGAGACGGTGCCTTCGCAGCATCTTTCGATTGCCGCAACTGCTTCATTATTGCCCTGGCTTCTTCAGCCGTGGCCCCCTCGTTCTCTTTGCCTAACCATGCCGCCAACTGGGCAGCCAGCTCAGGAGGCATTTCCTCCCCGTTCACTGGAGTGATTACCACAGAGATTGGTTGGCCCACATCTGGGACCGGAGTCGGGGCCTCGTTCGGGGTGACCGGGGGCGCGGGGGTGCTTCGGGAACCGGGGCCTCCCCCCCGACGCTCCCTTCTTGGCCCTTCTACCTCTCCCGCTAGGGACCACTCCCGGTAACGCTGGGCCGATGACTCTCTTAGGCCCCCCCACACCATTCATTACCGCCATCTGCTTTTTCATATCCGCCATGTCTTTCATCAGCATACGAAGCATCTGATCGGTCCCAATCCTCTTTCCGACCTTCTTGCTAGGCATCGTCCGCGAAGACTCCTCAAAAGATCCTAGGCAGGAAGCTCCGAACTCACTGAAAGAAGAAACACACGGTTAATTCTCAAAATTGGCTCTTCGTTCCGTCTCGAGCTCACGTGCAACGGGGAGGTGCAGCTTCAGAGCACAGGAACAAGAGGATGCTTCCTTGGCTTGTCCTTCCTTTTATCCTTCTTCGGGCGGGTGTGAACCCACCTCCAATCCGCCTCCAGGGCGTGGCTAGTGGTGTTGGTGTCTAGGACAACCCCCTCTTGGGCGGGAAAAGGCGCGCCCCGGCTACGCCGCTTCGGGCATACCAGCCGAGACTCGCCTCCCGCCCAAAATGGATTCCCGGGGGGATCGGGGTACTCCACCATACGTTCGGGGGGACCGAGTGGTCGCCCCTTTCCAATATCGCTGACTTTTCAGCGGTATTCATGCTTTGCGGCGATTTTTACCGCATTTGCGTTAAACCTTGGTAATACCAAGGTTTATTTGCGGTAGAAATCGCTGCAGCGCTGCGGTAAATTTTTGTCTCTAACCAAGCAATAGCAATAATTATCGCTATTGCTTGGTAATATGCCCCACACTTCTCTTCCTCCCCATTGGGAACCAGGAGCTCTAATAGCGCACGTGGGGAGTGCATAAAGGAGACAGACTGCGGCACCACCAGGCTCCGTCAAGCATGAATCGCAGAGTTTAAAGAGTCAAATGTATTGTTGCGTCTCACTATGTTATGAAATACAGTCTGAGGCAGGGTGTGTGGATCAGCGGCATCCCTCTCTATGTGCAAGTGAGGTAGGTCAAGTGGGCCATGAAGCTCTTAAGGTGCATAAGAGCTCTGTGCTGCTTTAATCTGGGGATGACGACCATTTTCATCAGTGCAATATTCCCCATTAAAAAAGGGGAAATTTTACCCAGTGCTTAAGATCTTCTTCAAGCCATTGTATTGCCTTCCCGTAATTATCTAATATAACAATCACTGGACCACTACGAATTTGTAAACCGATGTAGCACACCAAATCAGTTTTCAATTGTATACTATACTCTAAACCAACAGGGTCATGGCAGTAGTCAATGGGAATATGATTGACTTGTCCCAGTTCGCTCAAAGTGCAACAGACCTCCAAAGCGAACCACCTCCCTGAGCATAGGAGAGAGATTTCTCTCCGGATCACAAATATACAGCAGGGTGTCACCAGCGTATGTTGAAATTATGAGGCAATAACCAGGAAAGCACAACCCCCTATGCTCATGGTACTCCCTAAGAGCGTACACCCATGGCTCAGCAATCAAGGTGTATAGTAAGTGTGATGAGGGACAGCCCTGTCTAGTGCGCCTTGTGTTCTGAATGGGGGCATGACTAAAGTACCCACATAAACCCTAGCCTCTGGGACAGCAGAGAGCACTGCAACTAGATGAAGAATTACATCACCTACTCCTATCCGCTCAAGAACAAACTTCATAAACACCCACTCTATAGAGTTTAATGCCTTTTCAGCATCTAAAAAGACTGCCGTAGCCCTCACCACTAGGTCAACTCGTTGAATTACACCAAACAGTGTTCTAAGGTAATATGACAAACTACGACATGCAACAAATCCTGCCTACTCCAGATGGACCACTACTGATACAATTGGAGCCAGCTGTTAGCAAATATCTTGGTGTTGACATTAAACAGCAACAAGGGGCTGTAAGAGGAGCACACATTAGGGGGGTTTCTTGGCTTTAATGGGGTTATGATTAAAGCCTCCCTCATTGACATTGGCATCTCTCAGACTTCCACCATGTTCTCATAATTGTGACTACATGTGGTATAAGCAATTCCTGGAAGGCCTTATAAAAGGACACAATAAGGTCATCAATGCCGGGTGTTCCTACGACTTCCATGTTTTTGAGAGCAGAGCATATCTCTGAAGGGTCGAGGGGAGCCATGAGTTGCTCTCTAAGCTTTGTAGTAAGCTGCAACATGTGTATATGTTCCAGGTAATCAGTGATGGCCTCGTTATTCGGTGAATGCAGCAGGAATACAAATCTGTGTAGTATCTATGGAACCTGTCACTTGGCCAGCCACACTGCACCCCATCGCACCACACCAGAGGAAGCTTCATTGGCTTCCCAGTCACAGGTGCAGCCAATTCAATCTTTTCATGCACACATGCAAAGCCTAAACAACACAGGACCAGAATACATTAACAATCTCATAAACTGTCACCAACCCACAAGACCACTACTCTCTGCCTCACTTACCCACATTTCCTGCATCCCAAAGCAAAATTGGACATTGCTCATAATGCTACATCACACCCAAGACATGGAACAACATCCCTCCTCACTTCTTGAGTTCTACAAGAAGCTGAAGACCTGGCTCATCTTTCAAGCACCTTGGGAACCTTCCACCAACCCAAGTGTCTGAATATCTCTTGGGTGATTAGTGCACTATAGAAATCAGCACTCAGACTGACCACGATGGAGGTCTGATCGTAGTTAGATACAGGGATCTGGTGACCCCCAGTGGATAGTTTACTCTAGACTTAGCCCAAGTCCACGTATAGAGTCCCATCCAGAGTTTCATGCTGGCGAGGGCTGCAAGGAGTTCATAGTTGGTGAGAAGGCAGTTCCCCTTTGAAGCTTCAGTCTGGCTGGTGATGCCTGCAGTCATTACTGATGCAAAGAGCAAGTCGCCGTCAGAGTTCTGCATTGGATCACGGGTCATATACAGGGACTTCATTTGTCCATGGAGAAAGTTGACGTCTTACTCAATATAGTTCCATGTAACATAGTCTCAGATGGAGCTTCATGTTGGTAGATGCCCAAGGAGATTGCGGTCAGCACAATCAGCAGATCACCATGGGAGATTCTCCTTTTCTGGAGGGCTGGGCAGTTGTTGTTGATTTAAAAAGCAGGTCATTATCAGTGATTTGTGGTGGTAGGAGAGACAGATGAAGATTCTGTTCTCTGTCAGAAAGAGCCAAGAACTTGTGTATGTTTACCTGGAGTCCAATGCTTACGCTTTAGAGGTTAGAGAAGTGCTTTATGCCACCAGTCGAGTTTGAGGACCTTAAAAAACTATACTTGGAAGACATGACTCATTTCAGCAGAGCCCAAAGCAAGATCCAGCAAGTCCAGGCTAGTGCAGTTGAAATGGGTCAGCTGGTAAGTTGCAGAGAAGGCATTTATGTGTCCCTATAGCTCAAATGGGTCATCATCAAGCCACTCATGGAGTCACTTCTGGGATCTTAGGTTCAAGCCAAGCAGGTCCTGCCTATATTTTTCCAATAGCAGGGTAGCCTCTCTTCTGAATCTTCTCCACAGGTGCAATAGTTTTTTGATGAAGGATCATCCTCAAGTGCCCTACTTATATATGGTACCTAAGGTCCATAAACATGCCATTAGACCTCCGTTCCAGCCCATAGTCAGCACTCGCAACTCTATACATGAACCTATCGGAGTATACATAGACAGACACCTTCAAGAAAGCGTGAAAAAAATGCCCAGCTACATTCAGGATACTTCTGATTTTCTCAACAAACTCAACAAGATTATTTTAAATCCTGATAAGCCAATTTACTTATGCACCATCGATGTGTGCTCTTTATATACTTCCATTCCTCACAACCTAGGATTAGAAGCCATAGAAGCAGCATTACTTACTACAGACAAGCCCTTAGATCTGCAGGTTTTCTTAATGGAACTTATCCAATTTACCCTGCACCACAGCTATTTCACCTGCATTGAAAAGATTTTCCTACAACTATTTGGTATAGCCATGGGCAACTGTGCTGCACCTTCATATGCAAACCTGTTCATGCATCAATTTGAAACAGACCACATCACAAACAATCAAGAATGGAGTAACTATTTAACATGTTATTACAGATACATCGACAATATCTTTCTGATATGGAAAGGGTCTGAGCAACAATTGATAACAGCCATCAACCAGTTGAACCAAATTGACACCCACATTCAGTTCACTTACACCATCAATTACACTCAAATTTCATTTTTGGATGTCAACATTCAGACACAGAATAACAAATTGCTTACCTCCATCTATACCAAGTCTACAGATCGGAACAACTATTTACATTTCAAGAGTTTCCACCAAATGAGTCTCAAAAGACATTGACCCTATTCACAACTTCTGAGAGCAAAACTTATAGCATCTACCACAGAAGCACTCCAGGTTGAAATCTCACCATCGTCAATAAGTTCTATCAAAGAGGATACTCAGACAACATCATATAATCCGCAGAATCACGAGCATCCAAGAAAACCAGAACAGAACTTCGGACAGTCAAACAATGTTCTGAAAACAAACAGAGACGTTCGTGCTTTGTGTCTAAGTTTTCTACTACTAGCACTCAAATTAAGGCTTCTATTAAAAAACACTGGCAACTTTTGCAACTTGAACCTGAATTCAATCATGTTTACCAATCCCAGCCCATCTTTGCATACCAACGTTCTAAAAACATTCAGCAAGTACTGAAGTCGAAGAAAGAGGCTAGATTATTCAAGTACAAAGGCACGGCCCCTTTCTTAAATTGTGGAAATAGCTCCAGCATCATGAAAGGCTCGGTTTTACAACATCCTACCCAGGGTACCCCCATACAACTCAAAGTTAATGCCACATGTGATGCCATGTGGTATCCTTACTCTAATGACTGTGTGGCTTACCATATGTTGGAAAAACAAAAGAAAAATTAAGACCAGACTCACTGAACACCGTAGTAATATCCGGACCAAGAACATGAAGTCCAGTGTTGCAGCACACTTCATTAACCAGTCTCACAACATCAGCCAGTTGCTTTTTCTGATTCTTGAGGTAGTGAACAAAGTCGCAGGCAGAGACAACAAAAGATTGCTATTACAAAGAGAACAATTCTGGATGCACAAACTAAATTCCATCCATCCGAAGAGTTTGAACGAAAGACTGGAATACAGTTGTTACTTATGAGATGCCTTATCTGTACTTGTGAGAAACCCTGTGTTTTTTTACACTAATGCTTCTCACCACTTTACCTTGCATGTGTATATCTTCGCGATTCCACTCTAAGTTTATTATTCCCATCTGATTCATTGTTGAGTTTCTTTCTCTCTTCTTTTTTTGAGTTGTATTTCACGTCTACCTTCAGTTGACCACCCTTTACCTATTCTTCACCCTTACTGTCTATCTCCTCCACCCCTACTGCCTATCTCCTTTTACCCTCTGTTGATATTCTTAAACAGTATTGTTCTCTGCTTTCCGCTCGTTTTTTACTGTGTTAACCATTCTTTTGTACCACTGTTGTTTATTATTTATTCTCCTCATTTATAATTTCTTTTCATTCTTTCTGTAATTCTTTAATTTTCTCTTCCGCTCATTGCAAGCCAATATTATTTTTTATGATCCGCAGTCAAGCCACCCCATGTTCTTGCTTGGCCATTTAGACTATACTCTCATGCCTAGTTCTTTTGCTGCACAGTCCGTTTTTTGTTACTATTTCACTTGTGATGCCATCATCACACATCCATTTCTTTTTTCTTTCTTTCTACGTTGAATTGACTTTATCAGTCACATCACCGTGGAGCACAACTAATCTTCAGTCCACTTTCTATGTTTATGTCTCGTGGCACTAACTTCCGCATTGCACAATGGCCACTACCGCGTTTGGCAAACAACAGTGTATTCTTCACTATCAGACTTTCGAGAGCACAATTTTCTCAGATGCGGTGAGCATTTATTTGATATATTATTGTTGAGATTCGAATCACGAGCACTTTATTTTATGGCATCAATTTGTAACATTCCCCATTGATTGTGCATCTTTATAGAATGCACGGGTGAAGGACACCTCTTGAACTTGTTTACACCAGAGTTCTGTTCTAGCTTCCCGTTTACTTTTCTTACACGTTTCAGGTTTCACAAAAATTTATTTTTGTTTTAAGATTCCGGCATGTTGCACACATGGCTTTTTGTATAGTCCAGAACATTGGGAGCTGTTTAATCATTTTTGGCACATTTTCCTCGCATTCTTTGCATCTAGTCTAAGCATGCCAACCGCAATTTTAATCTCTTGATTTTCTTAGTCCCCGACTAGCGCCTCATTCCCCGTATCTTTTCTGTTTTCGTTCCATAGATATTTCCCCTGATAAAGAGCCTAGTTCGAAATGCATAGCGGATGCATTTAAGAATGACATGCACACACAAGCTTTGAATATTATTATTTGCAATTCTACAATTTAATTTTGGAAAAATTCAATGCTGATCAATAACATATGAAGCATGGTTCAAATTAAACCATTGACTTTGATTTCTTCCTTGGATTACTTTATTGTTTACATCATGTAATGCGCCCTGGCGTTTAGTGTGGATTCGAGATTTATCTCACACGTCGTGAGGTTTACTGAGTTCGCTACTTTTAAAAGGTCAGCTGCTCATGTATTACAAGAGTACGACAGTCAAAGCCATGAGATGTTGAAGAGGATCGAAACAATCTCCTTATGGCAGATGCTGAAATAATAAGAAATTATATTAAAGACATCCCTGTAGAACCAGAAATATATCCACCCATTGAAAACATGAGTAGTGTTGACTATAATGTGAGCTATATTCCTGATTCGTTCAGCCTCTTATTATCAGTTTTTATAAGAGAGAGAAAAGTAGCTTCTATAGGACAGGCAATTATGCAAGCTATGCGCCCACGAGTCTTAGTTGCACCATTGCAGTCAGGGCTGGCAGTTCAATTACATGACAACACAAGCTCGACATTTTTAGTTGAAGCAATAAATCATATTAGATTCTGCAGCTCCTATTCAGAAGTTCTTTGTTTTGAACTTTCAGCTGCAGCAGAAAGAGGAAATACTATACCTGTCCTTGTGGAACCTCCTGAAAGTCCTCCAAAATTCATTCAATATGCAGCTGATAATATTGATCACAATATTATTACAATAGATGGCCATGGTACTTTTTATGGGATGGGCATTATCGCCACTGTGACTCCAACTGGAAAATTTTCAACGGTCATTAACAATTGTCAAGTTTCATTTGAAGAACTGAGGAGGTTGGGGCAAATCCCAATACAAATATATCATTCACAAGCCAGTGGGATGCGTTTCTTAAAGTATAAAACCATTAAAGAAATCACGTACAGTGACCCATCTGCAAACCTGGATATTTTATTGAAAATGTCACATCTACTCAGCAACAGTGTTCTAGGATGGCAAGAAGTATGCTAACTACTACATAAAGGTAACCATCTATCATCTGTCATCTTTCTGCCAATGATTAACATGGATTCAACAAATCAGACGTGCATTCTCTCAACACTGATTTTTGTTTCTGACCATGCCAAGAGATACAGCCAGACCCCTATTATAACATTCGACCAGCTGCTTTTCCACAAAGCACTTAGCATCATAGCCAATGAATCACAGGATAGACCTTTAAAGAAGGTCATTCTGAGACTAGGAGGCCTGCACATAATCATGAGTTTTCTTGGATGCATTGGTTTTTTGATGAGTGGAGCAGGCTTGGTTGATATACTTGAGATCATATATGCAGGAAATGCTGTAAAGCACATGCTTTCTGGTAAAGCTATTGCAAGAGCTATTCATAGTCATCTGTCTGTTTCATCAGTTTTCAACACAATTTTAGCAACGCAAGACCTTGATGATAATGATGATTTACAGGCAGCTAGATCATTGTTTTATAATCTTCTTAATGGGGAGATTTCTGTTGAGGGTGTTACACATAATGGTGTTGTCGAAATTGCAACCAAACTGCTGAAGGCCAAAGATGAACTCAAATTTTACAGGACTCCTCGACTTTGGTTGCAATATTTGGAAATTGTCAACATCCTGAAACAATTCTTAAAAGCTGAAAGAACAGGAAATCGGCATCTATATCTTGCAATGGTAAAGGAAATGCTACCTTTTTTTGCAGCATGTGGCCATAATTTATATGCCAGTTCTGCATGACTGTATAATGAGAGAGTGCTGTTTGAATTGATCTCTTAAACAATTTTAATTTGTCATATTGAGAAGTGCTATATTATCTAGTTGAAATTTGTTTATCCTTTTCAAATGATGTTAAAAAAATGTAAATACAAAATAATTTCAAAATTATGTTTGGCATATTAACATATAATTATCGTTGTTTATTGTATTAATCCCAATTTGATGTTATAGTCATCAGAAACAATTTTTGATGTTATTTTTGACTTTCCCATCCCTAAAAACATATAAAATGATACCACACACAGTATATAAACAGTTATACCCTATATCTCAAATAATGGACAGCCATTTTGAAATATTCGCTATATTGGATTAACGCGTCATGATAGAGTGGCAGACTTTTCACCATTGTTTTCTACAGAAAATTTTCAACAAGAAACCACTCACAGAAATTGTATTGCAATTAGTTTTAGGTTAGGCCATTTTTTGAACTGATTTGACTAGACTTTAGGATAGGATAGGATAGGATAGGGTAGGATAGGGTAGGATAAGAATTTACAAAGCACACTAATACCTCTAGGTGCCAAGGCGCTGGGCAGTCGGGGAGAGAAAAGAAAGTACAGAGCTGCCGACTATTTTGAGAAAAGCAATGTCTTCAACAGCTTTCAGAACACCGGGAAAGATTCTGCATGAGAGATAGAGGGGGGCAGCGTATTCCAAAGTATTGCGGCTGCCACAGAGGAGGAGTGTCTGCTACATCTGACCTTGCAGAATTTTGGAGAGATCAGTTTTCTCTGGGAGGAAGATCTCAAGGTCCTCCCAGGAATGTACCATTGAAACATGGTTTTCAGCTGCTGCAAGCCTTTGCTGTGCAAGGCCTTATGGACCATACTCAGGAAGAGATGCGCTTCCTAATAGGGAGCCAATGCAGGGTGTGGAGCCCCTCCCTTGCTGACTGATGCTTAGGGATATTAGGGATCAGCCTGGCTGCCACATTCAGGATGACCTGAAGCCTGTTCAGGGAGGCCATGATGATATTTAGGTAAAAGGCAATGCAGTAGTCGAGTCAATGAAAGAGAGAAGACCCAACTAGTTCCAGGGAACAGGGTACTCAAGACAAATCAAGCCAAAAAGGGAATCCCTGGAAAATCCAATATATTCCTATTTACACCATTCTCTCATTCTTTCATCTCGTTCTTGTGACAGAACTCAGGTATTAATTCCAAATGTACTTGCCAAACTAAGATGTAATGTTCACAATATTTTTTTATGTACAAAGAGAAAAGTTTCAAAAGAGAAAAGTTTCTCTTATCTGTCAAATTTTAAAATTTCAGAAATATTCCTGAAAACATATACATAAACAATGCATTATAAAATACAATACATATCACAAGGACAAGTTGTCCACAATATTTCGTCATAAAAAACAATCTTAAAAGAAAATAATTCTCAATAACAGAATACAAAAATCACAAAATCACAATTGATCCTAAAAACCCCTTCATTAAGCAATTCTAATATTCTTGCTACACCTTAACCAGATCCAATGGCCCTTTATATTTTTTATGGAGCCTTCAATACCAGACTTTCTGTGTATCTGAGGCCTCCTAGGCTTTGTATAGATTCTATACACAAAATAAACAGTACGTCAACGCGTTTCGGTGTTTAAAGCCAATAGATGTGGAAACCCCTTCTTCAGGACAGTGATTCTTTTGGGGTCACTTTTCTGGGTATATTGGAATCCTTCTCTTCTGCTATAAGAGGATGTCTTTTGGGTAACTTGACGTCCTATTTTACTTAAGACTGGATGATTTTCCACGAGTAAAATGAATGCACCTTAAGGATAGTTATCCTTTGCTGATCTGTGCTCCTCTTCTAGCATATATTTCTATATCAGATTAATGGATCACCCCCCCCCAGCCAGCTGTATTGCCGTATGCTCAAATCTGGCCGTGCTGGGCAAATATGCACCCCTTAGATGATTCGGAATGATGACTTCAGGATATATTTGGATAACCTTCACTTTTATGGCCCAGTCGATTCAGAACTGGATATGTTCTGTATTCCGTGGGTCACCTCGTTCCTCTCCTTGTTCTTCTGTTCAGAGTCCCAGTCTATTCAGTTCTGAATCAACTGGAAACATATTGTTATACAGTTTCTACTAGAAAATATAGGACTGCATATTAGGATGACAGAATTTCAGAATGCAGGGACTGAGGCCATCTCCAAAATCAGAGGCTGTCAGGAGAGTTCCTGACTAGCTGACAGTGCCTCACCCGAAGCCCCAAACCAACCAGGGTAGCAGATTATTTTGGCAAACTCAAACACTCTGATCCCCTAGAGCATTGTGGAAACAGATGTTACTCTGTTCATTGTTTACTTATGCATGTACATGGTAAATCACAAGAAAGATATGAAGAGAGTTTTCAATGCATTTATTGAAACTTTTGTAATCTTGCATAGAATGAATGTGCTGTGATTATTAGGCAGATAGAACAAAGCAAGGTAACCACTATTATAAACATGGTGAAAGGAATGAAAATTTCAACTATGCTTTTGTGCTAAGAATCCAGCTAACCAAGCATTGCTTAATGTATTGACTTTTGTGGTTCACCCTTGAAAGGATTGTGTTTTATTCTTGAGTAGGGTTTCACCCCCCTCAAGTAGTGTGCCAATTTCCTACACATGGCCTACATTTAAATACCCTTCACCTTATGGGCATTAAGTGCCTACCTTAGGGATGACCTATATGTATTAAAAAGGAAAGTTTAGGTCTGGAAAAATATTGCTATACAAGTTAAGGTCTGGAAAAATATTGTTATACAGTTTCTACTAGAAAATATAGGACTGCACATTAGGATGACAGAATTTCAGAATATTTGAGAGGATATTGGGGGTTCTGTCTGCACAATCTCTTAGGTTAGTCCAAGCCCCCATACATGGACAACTTACTTAGGACCTACAAAATTGTGTACATTTTTGGTTCAGGAAGGGCTTGAAGGCACTTAAGGAGAGCGTGTACAAAAGTATAAGGGCAAATTACTTGAAAAGCATTTGTAGAATATAGAATCATCTTTGAAAGAGATGTATATCATCTGGGTCTGTCTTTTGTTGTTCGCTGTCTGTGCTCCTATGTTAGTTGGCTGTTGTCTGTGCTTTGGTGTCTGATGTTAGTTGTATGGGTACCCAGGGATGTTTTTGTTTTAGTGCGTTGCAGAAACAATATCCCCTAAAAAAGTACATTGAATTCAGAAATACTTGATTAACTAGTCTTTCAAAAGTCTTTTGAGAGTCCGGATTAGAGGAATCGCAGGTTACAGCAACGTTGATGCATTTACAGTTCAATTGTGGGCCAGTGGAGAAAGAGCTGTGGGTCATACGTTAACTGGGAATAACGCATTTGTTAGGCAATTTATTGGAACATTCATCTGTAAAAATATCCTGTATATAGTTGGACTGCGGAGCAAACTTTCCTATCAGGATTGGCGGGAGTTGATATACTTTTAATAGCATTGATGAGGTTTTGAGGTATTTAAACTAATTTCAGTGATCAGTAGAATATTTGGGTGTTGAATGGGAATTTTTATACTAATTTTAATGTTGTACATATTATAGCTGTACGTTAAGGATATGAGAAAATCTACATCATCCCATCCCCATAAAGTAAAAAACAGTGTGTGACAACACAGATAGGTAGAAGTCTGAGCAGGTAACACCATGAAACCATTGTTTTAGGGCATATATCTCAAATTTATTTAGCCCATACTTGGTATATCAAAATATCAAATATACATTTAATAAATATTCTAATAAATACAATACCACATCAACAAATGATTGTACATACTGGTGGTGCATTTGTTGATGTGGTATTGTATTTATTAGAATATTTATTACATTTTATTAAATGTATATTTGATATTTTGATAAACCAAGAATGGGTGAAATGAATTTGAGATATATGCCCTAAAACAATGGTGTCATGGTGTTACCTTAGCGTTATACCTCTCTGTGTTATCAAACACTGTTTTTTGCCTTATGGGGATGGGATAATGTAGTTCCCTTTTTCTATTATTCTTGACGTACGGCTTATTTATAAATTACTTACATGCAGTGGGCTTTTTCTTGATTGATACTTATGTTTTCACTTGTTTCCCTACCTAGGTAACATCAAGGTCCCCCTTCAGTGTGATTGTTCTAAGTAGCATTTTTAACCAGGTGACAAGAACAAGCATTCCAAACATGACAGGATTAGTTCTGTATCAATATTTCTACCTATGACTAAGCCTACTTTGAAAGCGTAATGGGTGTACCCTCTGCAAGATCTCTAAGGCTAGTCCAAGCTCCCATACCTAAGAAAACTTAGCCAGGGGATCGGATTGTAGTAGATTCACAAACCCACTCTGCAGGATGGAAGCTCAGTGTTTGCAGGGCTGCATGCGCAATGCAGCAATTAATCCCTGTGAAGACCAGACACTCCTCTCTGCCCTCCAACAGGACAGGGGACAGTTTGTATAATAACAACTGTGTTACAACTCTGATGTAATGATGTGTTCAGATGTTAGAAGTAGGACAACATAAGCACCATGACATCTT
Source organism: Lissotriton vulgaris (assembly GCF_964263255.1). Classification (NCBI taxonomy): domain Eukaryota; kingdom Metazoa; phylum Chordata; class Amphibia; order Caudata; family Salamandridae; genus Lissotriton; species Lissotriton vulgaris. The sequence goes on from NC_141689.1 coordinate 58,168,162, forward strand.
GACCTGCGTTCTAACTTTGTATTGAGTGTACAGATTATAAGAGGAGAAAGGCTTAGCAGCATTTACAGCATATTCATATAATAATATTGTGCAGGCAAGCAATGTGAAATATAACCTTGTTAATACAATGTCTGCCTAAAATGCATCAAAGGTAAAACAAAGTGGAAAACCATAGTGGATCAAGGAGGGAAATCATCACAATGCTCATTGTGCCAGGTTGACTCTGCACTTTTAAAACTGTGCAGCCAGGCTGCAGTGGCAGGCCTGGAGACATGTTTTGAAGCGTCACTTCAGTGGGGGCTAATTAGTGCTGCAGTCGACTATTGACATTTAACTTGCAGCGTACCATATACTAGGGACTTAAATGTAAGTTAACTACACTTGGGTCTTATAGGTAAGTTAAATATGCCAATTAGGGTTTTAGCCAATTGTACATGATTAAAGCACATTCACTGGTGATGGACGATGGTATTCAAAGTTTATACACCAGCACTAAAATCAGGCAAACTAGAGGATATGCAAAAACAACAATTGATGGACAGAATGCAGAACAATGTCATACATTCACCCCAGTACAGAGATGGGCCTAAATCCATCGTTTTCTTGCACTCCACACCACCCCAGTTCAGACATGGCCATATGCAAATCAGCCTTGACCCTGTGCCTCATGGGAACAGTCCAGCCCGAACTGCCAAGCCATGTCTTTCCTGGACCAGAATCAAGCAAACTAGGACCGGTTTCTGGCTATCAGCCGTCTTCAGCCAGGATAGCTTGACTTTTGCAAACTAGAGGGTATGACCATGCAAAAAGTGACATTTCCTTACAAAGGTATACATTATATTGTCAAACGTTACATCAGAAAAACCGTCAACATGTATCACACACTTTCTTAGAGTCCCTTAGTCCAGATGTACACAAAAGCTGACCTCATAATAATATACTCTTAATTATGATACAAATAAATTGTGAAAAGCAGGCTTAAGCTCTAGTTGATGAAGCTGAGGTAAAATAATAGAGGCTGAAGTGAAAAATAGGCTCCCTTCAGTTGGTACCTGAACTGAACTGTTTTATGTTGCTTTGTACTGAATGTACTGCGCATTGCCAACGGCACATTTGTGTAAGCTGGGTAAGGCTATATTAGGACAGCCCTCTGATCCCACAACAAAGAGCGACCTCCTCAGTGCCCCTTGTAAATCTATTCTCCACCAGTTCCAGGAGACAATCAAAGAACTGTTGTCTCATGCCCTGAGAGAGTACATAATTTTCAGGATTGGGTGCATTCCCCACCCAATAAAAAGAGTTCATAAACCTTCCTCCTTTCTTCCTGGCTCCTCCACACCTCTTCCAAACTACAGACATGTGAGATGGAAGATAAAGCATTGATGATGCAAGTGATAAAGCATCTTGACTCTATCTTGTCCTGACATTATTAGCAGTAAGTTCTCCGACTCTCACAATCGTGCACAGCATTGTGGAAAAAGATGGCAGCTCTCTTCAACGTCATGGCACATCTCCTCTCTCTGCTTTAACTGTTCAGAAAGGCCTACTCTCTTCCCACAGAAAAATCAGAGATGCTTACTGGTGTAGATGGAGTACGATATCTGCAGAGTCCCCTTTTGTTCCATCTGGTAACATTCTCTGAGCTAGGTAAGAGAGAGTTTGTAGTGACTGCACCTTATACTTTTTTACCCATAGTCTCCTGCCCAGCCATGTAGAATGTTGACATCATGATGATGTATTGCTGTCCCCGTATATTCTAAAAGAAATTCTCTCGGCCAATCCAGGCTCTTTTTTTACCCTTCTCAATGCCTCCCTCTCACAGGGCGTGGTCCCCAAAGCCTTAAAAGAGGCAGTGATTGTACCCCTTTTAAAAAAACAGGTGCAGACTCCACAGTCCTCTCTATTTACAGGCCAATTTCTCTTCTTCCTTACCTGGCCAAAATTCTTGAAGCTCCAACTTTATTGAACACTCTAACCATCTGGATCCCCATCAGGCTGGGTTGCGGCCTGCTCATTCCACCGAGACTGTCATTAGTGCCATCATGGACTCTCTCCGCGCCAATGCAGACATAGCAATACCTCAGGCTTTGGTCTTATTAGACCTGTCTGCAGCATTTGACATGATCGATCATGCCATCCTACTCGACCGTGTCAAACAAGCTGGCATTCGGAGCTCAGTTTACAGTTGGATCAGCTCTTTTCTCAGTGACCGCACTCAAAAGGTCCGCCTGGCCCCTTTTACAGCCCCTAAGCTCCCGATCACCTGCGGGGTTCCTCAGGGCTCTTCTCTGTCCCCTCTTCTGTTTAATATATATCTAGTCCCTTTAATCCAATTTTTGAGAAAGTTTAATTTAACTATGCGGACGACCTTCAGCTCATTTTCACTATAGACAGCTCTCCCGATTCTATCAGGGAATTTCAAGAGACCATGTTACATATATGTGTCTGGATGGACTCGAATCATTTAAAACTGAATCTGGGCAAGACAGAAATTATCCTTAACGGAAAAAGCCAAATATTCTGGGGCCCACATTACTGGCCCCCTGAATTAGGTCTCCAGCCTACTCCCTCCGCATCGGTTAAGGGCCTGGGAGTAATCATCGATAGTGATCTGTCATTGAAGGCCCAAGTGGGCTTGGTGGTATCCTCCTGCTTTTAACAGCTCCGCAGAATAAGGAAAATCAGTCGGATGTTGACCCAGTCGGCCTTGATCCAGGTGGTGATAGCACTCGTACTGTCCCATCTGGATTATGCCCATTCCATCTACCTGGGCCTCCCTCTTTATCTGGGCAAACGTCTTCAACTGGCTCAGAACCAGGCTGCCAAACTGATTCACTGGCAGCCCCGCTGGCAGTCAGCTAGGCCCCTGCTAAAACAACTCCACTGGCTTCCTCTTGCTCAGCCAGTAAAATTCAAAACAGCCTGTATGGTCTTCAAATCTCTCCATGTCCGTAGCCCTCAATTTATCAACATCCTCCTGCCCAGGTATATTCCTTCCCGTAATCTTCGGTCTGCTAAACTCCATTTTCTGGTCACACTAACATTCAAGCTGCAACATCAGGGCGGACGCAGGTTCGCTACTCTTGCATCCGGACTTTGGAATTCCCTCCCTCTGGGGATGCGTTCCTGCACCGACCTCCTAGCATTTAGGAAACAGCTTAAGACCTGGCTCTTTTCATCGGCTTAGGCACTCTACCCTTTCCATCTGGATTCTCTGTCAGTTAGCACCATGAAGCCCCTGGGTGTACGTGCACTTTATAAAAAACTATTAACATAACATAACTTAACATTAGAATGCTACAGAGCTCTAGGATTTCAGATGAGAGTTAGGGCTGAGCTGGTACCATTCGGCTCCTGGTGGGGTTTTTATTTCCTTTACTTTTACCTAATTTATGTACTACTATCCTGTACCATCTTATGTAAATAAATATTCTTCATCAACTACCTAGATTCCTGATCATCCTTCACTACAGAGTTGCAGCTAAGAGCTTTACAAATTCCAACCCTGGGCTCTTTGTTAACCAGGAGAATAATATGCTCCCTGTAAAGTCCTATTATTTACTGGGATCCTTGATTTACTTGTTTGGGGTACAGAAATGAACTCCACTCCACAGGGCACCTGGAAGGGTAATTCCAGTTCAGTCAGATTTAGAGAAACATGCATCACATGCTAGTGTCTGAGAGAATCCATGAGCATAGACGCTAGGCAGAGAACAGCCCCTTGTCGTTAACCTACATATGTGCATGTGTATTTCATAAATGTCACACACTTGCCCAGAGACCCTTAGCCCAGATGTACACAGAAGCTTAATTCACATTATTAGATGGCACTATCATTTGCAAAACGAACATACTTTGTCAAGAAGCATTACAATGGGTGAGACTCCAGGCTGCAGGGGTAAAATAACTGATGTTATAAGTGAAAAGTAGGATCACTTCAAGTGGAACTCACTTCAGTGAACTGACTTACATTGATCAGTTGCAACTGCGCATGTGTACTATTTTGGCATGGTTCACACTTGGACAACCCCTCATCATGCACAGTTTAGGGCTGAAAGCTTTAGTCTCCTTTTGAGTGCAGTTCTGTCCAGCACTACCAGTGGCATAAGAAGGTCCATGGTACCAGCCCTCCCTTTGGAGGAAGGCTCAAGTGTTGAGGCTCTAACCCCACTGTTCTCACTTGTCTAATGCTGAGGGGAATCCAGCATTCCCACTTGATACACTATTGCCTGCGACTAATGGGAAGGATGAAGTTGTCCCTCACAGAGTCATTATTTCTCAAGTCTTTTTGTTTCTAAGAATGAGATCAATGACTTCACTCTATTTGCAGATTTAGCAAAGGCCACTCTCTGTAGCTGCTGTGCACTCTGTGTGACCTCACTTCACATACAGCACACATTGAATGATATCCAGCTCAGGTGCTGTCCATACCTGGCCTGACCTCTCTGATCTGATGATGTCTCGAGGCTCGGGATCCAGCTTGGAAAAGCGAGGAAGGCGCTTTCTTGATCTTGGAAAGCACTGTGAATTAACCGATAAGAAGGTACGTGAAGGGAGATGGGGGGTTATTTGTGTGTGCAGGGGTCCAGGCATATTGTATTTACTCGGCATACTTGGTTATTTATGAGTGTACCTTTGTTTAGATGTGTATGTGTGTGCACATGAGCATGCCCACGATTAATTTTATTGCGTGATAGCGATCGAGGGGTGATTAAATGATGTTACATTTGATGCAACTGCTGGATATGCAGATGAACCTTCTATGCCTTTACCAGTAGATCTCATTGAGTAGCTTTACCTGAAACAAATCACACACATTGGTGGAGCCAATAGTTCTTGTTTGCCAAATCTAGCTTTGGCAATGCTTGTTCATATTGTGCAATTACCATTTTTTTAATACACATTTTGAGGATGAGGGTTCATAATAAACAGCACAACTGCATATTTTCATGTCCCCTTTGGTTTAAAAAGCTACACTTCTTGAGACTGGATGCAGTCATTGGGGGGGTTTACTAGGAGGTCAGAACAAGTCCTTGCAGCAGAAGGGAGTCCTATCTAAGGCCTTTACTAGAGGGCCTTGAAGTCAGACACATGCCCAGCATGCAGCGCCTTAGGGTATAAATAGACGCCCCAAGCCTTATGTGTGACAATAGGAGTGATGCTATCACATTAATGCTGCTGCCTGAGCAGTTTGTCATTTATGTGCCCCTGCTGACTGTGTCAGATAATGTCTGCGAGTGGCCGGCATTTCTTTACATCAAAGAGAGTGATTGCCAAGTTCAGACCCACAGTGAGTTAAGTACAAGACACTTTAAGAGTCATGTTTAGATCTAGTGATGTTCTGTCTTACATGTAGATTGGAAATGACAGCTGATTTTGTCATACATCTTAATGGTTGGAGTCATGTAATAATAGCCCATTTCCTTCACAGTGACCTCTTTTACACAAATAGGTATCTCTGGAGAAATGGTAGATGTTGGTTATCATAACCAACTCACAGCTTTGTATAATGGGGCAGAGATGATTGTGCACTGGCAGGCATTTGATTTGAACACTCCAGTAGGAATGCCTCTATAGATGTTTCCTATGCATTGGAGGTATGCTGTGCATTATAGCATGCATAAATTGCAAGTATTCTTGAGAAATGAACATCTATTTCTAGATTTCTGCCTGACTCAACTAGCTGGTAGTTTTGATGAAAAGCCTAGTCTGGCTATCATTGTAGATTGCGCTTTGTGCTAAAACCTATCAGTGTTTGACCTGATCCTCTTCAGTACTGCCACTTGATGCATCTGTGATACTTCCTTATCTGTGCCCCCAATCTCGTCCTGCTCCAACTTCGGTTTGCAGCCATTTTGTTATTGTTTTGTTGACTCCCAGACCGCCCGTCCACCACACTCCCGCCTTCCAGCTGACCCGCGCACGCTCCGCCCCCTCCACTATCCACATATGACTGATGTCTCTACGAGCAGCGTTCACGCGCAGCGGTCGCGCCCCAGTTGCGCCGAAGGTGCGCCAAAGGTAAGCCCGTCTACGCCCGTCCGCTCCAATCCCGCGACCAGCGCCAGACCATCTGGCCCCCGCACCACCCACCCCACCCGCATTACATACGACGTCTCCACCCTCTTAGCCCTAAACCCCGGCCGACTGCGCCCAAGCCGCTCCGGGACACACCCACGGACCCTTCACATGCAACTCCTGCAAGTATGACGGCACCAAGACCAACTCCTCATCCACTAACACCAAACAGAGATCTGACACCAACCACCTAAAATGCATCCTGCTCAACACCCGCTCGGTCCACAGACACCCCATCGACCTTTGGAATCTACTAGACACCATCTCTCCGGACGTCGCCTTCCTAACAGAAACATGGATGAACGCCTCCTCAGCCCCAGACATCACCATTGCCATCCCGGAAGGCTACAAGATCATCCAAAAAGACCGCACCTACCAACCAGGAGGAGGCATCGCTATCGTCCATAAGAATTCCATCCGCATCTCAACCAGCTCAGACGTCAACCTCGCTAGTGCCGAACACCTTCACTTCCAGATCCACACGACCCCAAGACCACACTCAGAGGCACCCTCCTCTACAGTCCACCAGGACCCCGCACACAATTCAGTGAAGACATCACTGACTTAATCACCCCACACGCCCTCCCCTCCGAGGACTACATTCTATTGGGAGACCTCAATTTTCACCTGGAAAAGAGCAACGACAGCAACGCCACCACCCTCCTGGACAATCTCGCCAACCTCGGGCTCAAATAACTTGTTAATACCCCCACTCACTACGCAGGTCACACACTCGACCCTGTCTTCACCTCCAGCAAACATATCTCCTTCAGTCACACCACAGTTCTCCATTGGACGGACCACAGCTGCGTTTACTTTGTCTACAAAAAGACCACAACCCACAACCATCCTCAACTTACTATGCGAAGAAACTGGAACAAAATCACCATCGACCAGATCTCCTCATCACTTCTTCAAAACCCCCCACCCCAACCAAGCAGCCATTAACCTCACTCAATGGCTAACTAACAGCGCCGACAACCTAGCACCTCTGAAAAAACGTCAAATCAAACTAGGCAGCAAAAACGCCCCCTGGTTCAACGATGATCTTAAGAAATCCAAGAAACTCTGTCGCTCCCTTGGGAAGGCCTGGAAAAAAGACCCAAATACCAGCACCAGGGACGCCTTCAAAAACGCCACCCGCATACACCACCAACTGATCCGGACTGCCAAGATAGCCGCATTTTAAAACCGACTAGACAACAACGCCCGCAACAGCAAGGAATTATTCAACATCGTCAAAGAGTTTACCAACCCTACTGCCAACTCCAACGACATCACTCCCTCTCAAACCCTTTGCGACTCCCTAGCTTCGTTCTTCTACAACAAAATCGCAGACATCCACAACAGCTTTGACAACCAACCCGGAGACCAACCCACCCAACCTTCTGCCGTACCTTCACCCCCCTTGAACATCCTTATTGACTGGAACCCAATCTCCACTGAGGACACCATCCGCCTGATGAACTCCATCCACTCAGGGTCCCCCACAGACCCATGCCCTCACCACATATTCAACAAAGCAGACTCCATCATAGCACCACACCTCCGAGACGTCATCAACTGCTCCCTCAACTCCGCCACCTTCCCGGAAAGCTGGAAACATGCCGAACTCAGCGCCCTTCTGAAAAAACCCACCGCTGACCCCACCGAACTCAAAAACTACCGCCCCATCTCGCTCCTTCCATTCCCAAAGTCATCGAGAAAGCTGTCAACAACCAGCTTGCCGCCTTCCTCGAAACCAACAAATCTCTCGACTCCTCACAGTCCGGCTTCCGAGCAAAACACAGCACCGAGACCGCACTCATCGCAGCAACAGACAACATCCGAACTCTACTGGACAATGGAGACACAGTCGCCCTCATCCTCCTTGACCTCTCCGCAGCCTTCGACACAGTCTGTCATAGCACCCTGTTACAACGCCTCAGAAACATCGGAATCCAAGGAAAAGCACTGGAATGGATCACCTCGTTCCTTGCCGGAAGAACTCAGAGAGTCCGCCTCCCACCATTCAAGTCAGAGGCCACTGAAGTCATTTGCGGCGTGCCACAAGGATCTTCACTCAGCCCCACCCTCTTCAACGTATACATGAGCCCCCTTGCGGCCATCGCACGCCAACACAACCTCAACATCATCTCCTATGCTGATGACACTCAACTGATCCTCTCACTCACCAAAGACCCTAACACCGCCAAAACCAACCTACATGAAGGAATGAAAGAAGTAGCCGAGTGGATGAAGCACAGCCGTCTGAAACTGAATTCAGACAAAACCGAAGTCCTGATCTTAGGTACCTCCCCCTCCGCCTGGGATGACTCTTGGTGGCCAGAGGCCCTTGGAAAAGCACCCATCCCGAAGGACCACGTACGGAACCTGGGCGTCATCCTGGACTCCTCACTCTCGATGACCAGACAAGTCAACGCCGTTTCATCATCTTGCTTCAACATTCTTCGCATGCTCAAAAAAACATTTCGCCGGATCCCCACCGAAACTAGAAAAACGGTCACCCACGCACTGGTCACAAGCCGCCTGGACTACGGGAACACCCTATACGCCGGTACCACCGCAAAACTTCAGAAGAAACTCCAACGCATCCAGAACGCATCAGCCAGACTGATACTAGACATCCCGCGTAAAGACCACATTTCTGGTCACCTGAAAAACCTTCACTGGCTCCCCGTCAATAAGAGGATAACATTCCGCCTCCTAACCCACGCACACAAAATACTTTATGAACTTGGACCCGAATGCCTCAACACATGACTTTCCTTCTACACCCCCTCCCGCCAGCTACGCTCCTCCAAGCAAGCCCTTGCTGCTGTACCTCGCATCAACAAAACCACCATGGGAGGAAGATCCTTCTCCTACCTGGCAGCTAAAACCTGGAACTCACTTCCCATTTACCTTCGCCTCACTCAGAACCACCTAGCATTCAGAAAGCAACTTAAAACCTGGATATTCGACAAGTAATTCCCCACCCTTCTTCAAGCGCCTTGAGACCCTCTGGGTATGTAGCGCGCTATATAAATTATTTGACTTGACTTGACTTGACTTGCTTTGATGGGAAGAAGAAGCAGAAAACTATAATTGCACCGTTAAAACAGCACTTTTCCAGTGCAAAACATATTTTTATTGACAACTCAATCGCGTGCAATTCTTAATGTTGCTTGGCTTAACTTAACGCTCATGCAGTCTAAGTAAATCTGGGCTAAGGTATTTCAGTGAAAGCCCTTTTAACCCCTTCGCTGCTAGGCCTCCCACCGTATTAAGCGTTTTTTTGGGCTATTTGGGGTAGTTCGCGCTTAGGCCCCTGTAACTTTTTGACCACATAAGGTATCCAAGCCAAATTTGCGTCTTTTTTTCCAACATCATGGGGATTTTATAGGTACCAAGGGTTTCTGGATTCCCCTTAAGGGGACTCAGAAATTAGCCAAAATACAGCTAAATTTAGTTTTTTGGGGGAAAAATGCGAAAAAGGGCTACAGATGTAAGCGTCTGTTTTTTCCCCTGCAAATGGTATCAAAAAGGGGTTGTGGTGCTGAAATCACCATGTTCCCAGCTTTCAGAGACAAGCAGACTTTTGTCAGAAAACCAACATTTTTTACACAGTTTGGGCATTTTTCTGGGACATTGCCTATTTTTGTCTATTTTTGCTATTTTTTGTGCTTTCAACCTCCTTCCAATTAATGGTAGAAATGGGTATGAAAGCAATAATGGATCCAGGAAAGCTATACATTTTGGAAAAGTAGACACAATTCTGAATTCAGAAAGGGGTCATTTGTGTAGATCCTTCAAGGTTTCCTTATAGAAACTAACAGTTAAATATCGGAAAAATTGAAAATTTTGATGAAAAAAACAGACTTTTGTGTCAACGTTTTCACATGTAACTTCTTCTAATTTTGATAACTTTAAAAGCAATATACTGTTACATCCGCTGAACCTTCCTCGTTGTGCGGATATATAGGACTTGTAGGTTCACCAAGAACCCGACGAACACAGAGCCAAAACTGAGCAGCGCCTTGCAATGGTTTTTATTATGCACCGGGTATGTAGCAATTATTCTGGGAAATTGTATACATAGAAAAATCGGTTTGAAAGACACCTATGTATTTCTGAAATGGGAACAAAATATAGAGCTTAGAAAAAGTAGATATTTGCAAATTTCCAAATTTGGGAATACTCATACTAGCATGAGAATTATCAATTGTTTTCCAAAATTACTTTTTTACGCATTGTCTTTCATTTGGAAGGCAGACATGCATCAAAAGTCAATAGATAATAACAGTTGCTTTACAGATCTGATTTACCCTAAGCCTCCCAATAAAAATGGTACCTCACTTGCGTGGGTAGGCTTAGTGCCCACAACAGGAAATGGCTCACAACGCAACGTAAACACACCACATTTTCACAATGAGGAATTACCCTTTTTTTGCTTTTTTAAACATTTTTTATAATCAAAAAGAAGAGATATTGTAATCATACATTCAAGTATAATACATATAATTCAAAAAACACAGAATAAATAAAAAGAAAGAGAGAACAACAATTTAAATCATATAGCATAACCACAGCATACCCATATACAGCCTCAATAGCAACAGCGGCACAGGTATATATTCAAAATTCCTCAATCCTCAATAGCATTCCATACTAAGCTTCTTTTCTAGGCCATAGATTAATTTATGTACTTTCTTTGCTTGAAAGCAAGATATCTTAAAGCTCTTCTACTCTAAGACCCCCCAGATGCATCTATATTTCCGGAGCGCCTGAACTCCCCTAACTTTAGCCAGAGCCTTCTCCCTTTCCCCAATTTCTTTAAGAGTCTCACCACCATTCCATCTCCATAGGGGGTTTAGGAGAGATCCATGCTCTAGCTATCGCTAGTCGTGCAGCTACAATCATTATTGACAATATAGGGCCATTCGAACCAGCATCTTCTTTATATCCTAACATCCTCTCTGTTGTTGACAACCTAAGATCCCCACCTAATCTAATCGAGATAGTTCCAGGATCTTATCCCGGGACCTCTTCAACAAAGGGCAAAGCACAAACATGTGTATAATGTCTGCCGCATGTTGCCCACATTTAGGGCAGTTCTAACGAGTACCTCCCTGAAGACCACCCCATACGTTCCCTGCTAGTGACCATCGAGCAATTTTTTCCGGTGTATAATATAGACAACACAGTGTCCGAAATTGCTGCAGCTGAAAATTAGTTGAACGTACAAATATTGTCAAAGGCTATCTTCATCTTGTCAATAGTAATAACCTCCCCCAAATTCTCACTCCATTTAATCGCCAATTTCTCACATCCATCTACCCAGTTCAGACACAGCATTTGATATGCCCTGCTAATAGTTGCTTGCAGATTCTGACCATAGATAAGTTCCCACATACTAGCCCCACTAACCATCCATATTTCTAACCTCCTAACCAGATGGTCTCTAATCTGTAAATATTTTTAAAAAAGGCATTGTGGAATATTAAATATTACAGAAAGATTCTCGAATGTTTTTACACCATTGCAATCAAACAGGTGTCCCAAACAGTGTACCTCATATTTGGCCCATTGAAGGGCTGTGTTATCTTGATAGATGCTGGGCAACATTGGATTGCCCCATATAGGGGCAGACTGTATAATTGTATAACTGGGTAGCTGTCAATAAGCATCTGGAGACTGTACGTGTTCCTCCGACTTTGCAATTATAGCTCGGATGATTGGATGCCTGGGTCTATGGGCAGGAGGGTTATTGTATTATTAGATGCTATGAGTGTGGAATCATGTATATTTTACTGGCTTTTTCAGGCCTTTTTTTTCCTTTTTTCCCCTCTTTAGTTATGGGGCTTCAATAGGGTTATTAGAAGGGTGCAAGTTTAAAAATATTCTTTCTGTCTGTTTATGATGGGCCAGAAAGGGCTGGGTCTGGATCCGGGGAGGCGCTAGCTGCCATTTTTTGCGGCAGCTGTTTTGGGGGGCTGATTCCTTCTGTGGGAAACGGGGAGGATGGCCTTGAAGAAGGCAGGGATGGGTGTTGCAAGGGGGGGTATCTAAAAAGTGGGGGGAAAAGTAAAAAAAGAAGAGTGTTGCTATATATATGGGCATGGGAGAACAATAGCGATTGCTGTTATATTTTATGTTTTGACGGATGGCATTAATTAGATGTTTAGCTTGGAATGTAGCTGGCTTAAATAGAGGATCTAAAAGGCTACTAGTCCGGGAAGAGCTTAAGACATATAAACCCCATGTAGTACTTTTGACGGAAATGCATTTAGCCTATAAGGATCGGCGCCTTTTGGATCAGCTTGGGTTAGAGGTAGTTGTTAGTACCTCTCAAAAATATTGATTAGGGGAGCGGCTATTTTAGTGTCAAAAACGCAGGGGTTAATACAACTTTAGCAGACCAAAGGGGAAGATATTGCTCAAGTTGAAATTAACAGTGTTTGCTATGTTTTCTGCATCCTATATGGCCGAAACGTAGACAACCCAACCATATTTGATAATATTTGCCTAGAGTTAGTGGGATGGCAGGGGGAGATGGTATTGATGGGGGATTTTAACTGTGTTATCCACTAGCCAACCGCTAGTTTCCAAGAATGACAAAGGTGAGAGCTTCTATCTTGGAATTGGAAGACGCCAGAAACCGGTCCTGGGAAGCTTGTTTCTGGTCCAGGGAAGGCATGCCTTGGCAGTTCGGGCTAGACTGTTCCCATGAGGCACAGGGTCAGACTGATTTGCATATGGCCATGTCTGAACTGGGGTGGCAGAGTGGGCTAAAGAATGGGGATGGATTAAACCCAGATCAGTTAACTGGGAGTGAGTGCTTGTATTGTCAATGCTCCGTCCATCATTTCCTTTGGTTTTGCCCTATACCTATTACTCAGCACCACATCGTCAATATTCAAGAATTGATATGGCCTGGGTCTCAGACACTTTATTAGCATCAGCAGATATGGAGATATGCCCCAAAATTACATCTGACCATAACCCCATAATTCTTTCGTTTCATGCAAAAACTGCTTGATCATTTACGTTTCCTGGGCACCTGGTAACAAATGTGGAATTTGGGATTTTTATTGGTAAACGAATCTCGGACTATCTTATAGATAAGATAGGATCAACCTCGCTCTCGACTGTATGGGACGCGATGGAAGCATAAATTTGGGGAGCTATTCAACAGTTCATATATCAGCAGAATAGGGAGCGGAACACCCAAGTCAAGAATGCCTTTCAAAAGCTTATTATTTGCGAACTAGAACATGCCGAAGCAGTCCATCATCAAAGGACAGAACAAGATCATTTGTATTGACTGCAGAAGGCTGTTGTAAGTGTTGTTTTAAAGGAAAAAGTGGCAGCCTGTTTTATTAAACATAAGACACTACAATACGAATATGGTGTTAGGGTTGGGAAAGTCTTGGCTCATTAACTTAGAGATAGTCAGCTCAAAACTAAGATTAAGGCTATAAAAGGGGAAGGTGGTGCCCTTTTTAGGGAACCCGGTGAGATAGCCAATCAATTTTTTTAATAATTAATTTTTTAATTAATTAATTAATTAATTGTGGGTTTGTAATGCGCTAGAATTGACTCCCGAAGGTGTATCTCTGCGCAGTAGAGCGCTGGGGAACCCGTCCTGGCTTTCCCTGTGAGATGGTCCCTACTGGGTATCTCCAAGGTGAAACCAGGCATCCCCGGCGGATGTGGGGGGCCGTTGTGGAGATGAGGCAAGCTAATGCCCAGAGTTGCCGAGTGTGATCCCTGGTTAGAGTAGGCACCGAGGTGAGAATTATCGGGTCCGCTGACCCTGGTCCACGACCCTGCCATGTCGGGAATTGAACCCTGGTCCCGGGCCGTCCTCTGCTCTCGGGTCTGCCGCCTCTAACCAGTGAGCCACTCCACTCCACTTACCTTTTATCAACAAATTATATTCTCCAGAGGTAGGGTAGGATACAACTGATATGATGAATTATTTGCATCGGAGCAATATATCGACTTTGACGGAGGAAGATGCCCTTTCTTTAGAACAGGAGGTTTTGGAGGCAATAGGGGGCTTACCCTAGCCCTAGGCAAAGCTGCAGGTGATGATGCTCTCCCTGTGGAGTTTTACAAGCATTTAAAAAATATTGGCGGGACAGGACAAGTAGCTGATTCATGGAATATCGCTAATATAATTTTCTTTTTAAAGAAAGATAAAGACCCTGAAGAACGAGCCTCTTTCCGTCCAATTTCTTTAATGCAGATGCAAAAGTGTTTGCCAAGATATTGGCCACCCTTTTACCTCCGATGGTGGTCAATTTGGTCTCTCCCCAGCAGCATGGGTTCATTTCTGGGAGAGACATATATGCCCATGTTAATACAGCAATAGCTGCCTTTGATGCTGCTGGGAAATTAAAAATCCAACTAGGCATGATATTTTTGGATGCGGAGAAAGCATTCGATCGGGTGGCTTGGGATTATCTTTGGGCGACACTTTTAGCATTTGAGGTTAAAGTGAACTTTTGAAAGTTGATAGCTGCTATGTACAGGGACCCGAAAGCCAAATTACTCTACTCTAATATTAGCACCACCCCTTTCTCTATTAGGCGCGGTACGAGGCAGGGCTGCCCCCTCTCTCCCCTTTCATTCGCTCTTTACATTGAGCCATTTATTCGAACACTTTTGGCTAATAAAGCGATCCTTCCACTGAATATTGAGCAGCGCTCTCTTAAGTTGACGGCAAATGCCGATGATATATCTATGTTTACTGAGAAACCTAAGGAGGCTATAGAACATATAGACAGAGAGGCAAAACTGTTTGGTCAGTTCTCCGGCTATAAGCTGAATCGGAATAAAACTCAAGATTTGTTCAATTTTCAGCCGGACGATGGCGCTTGTGACAAGGCTACTTACTTGGGGGTACAAATTTCCTCTAAAATTGAGCTAATACATTCTTTGAACTATGTTCTTTTATTGA
This sequence comes from Lissotriton vulgaris, assembly GCF_964263255.1. Classification (NCBI taxonomy): domain Eukaryota; kingdom Metazoa; phylum Chordata; class Amphibia; order Caudata; family Salamandridae; genus Lissotriton; species Lissotriton vulgaris. Next base: position 58,183,187 of record NC_141689.1, read on the forward strand.
ATAAAGTTGAAAAGCAATTAAAGGCATGGCATAAACTCCCGCCGAGTGTCTTGAGCAGATGTAATGTCATTAAAATGAAGATACTCCCCAAATTTCTTTATCATTTTAGGTCTATTCCGTTGCGCATTCCGAAAGCTTTTTTTAGAAAATTAGAGGGCATTCTCAGTAGTTTTATGTAGGGGTATCAGAAGGCAAGATGGGCCGTAGGATTAATGAAACTTCCTTATAACCAGGGAGGGATAAATGTACCCGATTTTTAAAAAATTTCTTCTTCGGCTTTTGTAGGCCACTTGCGGAGCCTCATGAATCCTGATCTAATGGAGGCCTGGCATTCGTGGATTTTGGGTGCTGAGAGCAAACTATTTCTTTATCACATTAATGATCCAAACTACTTTAAACACGTACGGTTTAAGACCATAAAGACTTTCTTTGCCCTTAATGCATAGCAATGATGTTGCATCACTAGGTTTTGGGCCCTTGTCTGTCGCGGGTACTTGACCCACCCACACAAGTGTGGTATCATTTTTATCGGGAGACCTGGGGAAACTCTGGGTGGTGGGAAATTTGTGGATCCATGGAGATTCCAGAACTTTCCCACACAGAAATTTGAGAAGAAAATGAGGTTTGCAGGAGATTCTGGGTAGGAAAAAGTTAGGGGACCCACACAAGCCATAGCTCGCTTGACTCCCCCTAGTGTCTAGTTTTCAGAAATGTTTGGGTTTGATAGGTTTCCCTAGATGGCCGCCAAGCCCGGGGTCAAAAACTCATGGGACCCCCTTGCAAAACCAGGTTGTTTTATGATAGGTAATTTTGGTGTTGCATCAATAGGTTTTGGGCCCTTGCTTGTCGCGAGTACTTGACCCACCCATGCCGGTGAGGTATCATTTTTATCGGCAGACCTGGGAGAAGACTGGATGGGAAGACATTTGTGGATCCATGTAGATTCCAGAACTTTCCCACACAGAAATTTGAGAAAAAAGTGATTGTTTCTGCTTAATTTGAGGTTTGCAGGAGATTGTGGGTAGAAAACGTTAGGGGACCCATGCAAGCCATACCTTTCTGGACTCCCCCAGGTGTCTACTTTTCAGAAATATGTGGGTTTGGTAGGTTTACCTAGGTGGCCGCCGAGCACAGGGCCAAAAACTCATGGAACCCCCCTTGCAAAACCATGTTGTTTTGTGATAGGACATTTTGATGTCGCCTCAAGAGGTTTTGGACCCTTGCCTGTCGCGGGTACTTGACCCGCCCATGTAAGTGAGGTATCATTTTTTTCAGGAGATCTGGGGGGGTGCTAGGTGAGAGGAAAGTTGTGGATCCACGTAGATTCCAGAACTTTCCCCCCACACAGAAATTTGAGAAGAAAGTAATTTTGTTCAGCTAAATTTGAGGTTTGCATGGGATCTGGGTAGGAACATGTTGGGGGACCCATGCAAGCTATACCTCACTGGACTTCCCCGGGTGTCTAGTTTTCAGAAATGTGTGGGTTTGTTAGGTTTTCTGTTGGAAATGGCCCTTTTTGCGGGGTTATCCGGAAACTTTTTACTTCTTCCTCCGTTGTTTTTCCTGACCTGTGGTTGTTGGCGATTAGACTCTGAGCACTTTACCACTACTGATCAGTGCTAAAGTGCATATGCATTCCCTGTAATTTATTACTGTGATTGGTTAGCCATGATTGGCATATTTGTTTTACTTGTAAAGTCCCTGGTAAAGGGCACTGAGTGTGCCAGGGCTGGTAATTCAAATGCTACTAGTGGACCTGCAGCACTGATTGTGCCACCCACATGAGTAGCCCTGAAATGGTGTCTCAGGCCTGCCAACGCAGTGCTTGTGCGCATTCTCTGTACCGCCATGTTGTCCTGGCCAGTTTACACACTTACCAGGCCTGAACCTTCCCTTTTCTTACACACTGGACACCCCTATGGTTGTCCCAAGGTGCTTCCCTGGGCAGGGTGCAGTGTATGTGAAAGGTAGGACATGTAGTAGTGTGGGTGACATGTCATGATAGTGAAAAAATACCAATTTAATTTTTCACTATTGAACGGCCATCTTGCCCTTTAGGATAGGATGGGAATGCTGTGTCCCATCTGTACCTGCATATCTCCCCATAGGGGCAGGATGGAAAGCTGAAGTCTGGTATCCCTAAACTCAGAATTTGATAACGCATCTTTTAGGAAAGATGGTTTTAAATTCCGTGTTTGAAAATAGCACTTTTAGAAAGTGGCTATTTTCCTGTTCAACCTTTCTGTGTGCCTCTGCCTGTTGTGTATTGACTGTCTGGTTTGTGAGTGACAGCGGCTAGGGGTGGCTGCCTGAGGCTGGGGGGTCAGCCCTAGGCTGAATTAGACCTATCTACACTTAGAGTGGTGGGAGGAGTTGCACCTGGGCCTGAATAGGACTGTGCCTGCCTTCCACAAAGCTGGCTCTACCTTCTGCGGTGCGTCTAATAGCCCAGGCCCACACTCACAAAGGGAGAAGACCTGCCCTGGCAGAGGGCACCCAGAACTGGTTGGGACTGATCCTGGACCACTCACACATAGAGAACAAAGACTTTTGGTGTATAAGAGTAATACCTGAAACCTCTGTAAATTAGACTTCCACAATCAAGAGGAACCTCGGCCCAAGGAGATCAACTGAAGAGACTGGAAAGGAAGACTGCCCTTGCTGTGTGTTCTGGGGCTGAACTGCAGTTTGCTGAATCTACTAAGGGTGAGGACAAGGGACTTTGCTGTGTGCTGTGTCCTACCCCTGCTTGAAACCTAAGGAGTTTGCTGTATGCTGTGTCCTGAGTGTCTCCAAAGGCCAGAACAGAGCTGGCCTCCTGTTAAAGCTCAGGAACACAAAGGTTTACCAGAAGAAATGATTTATCAATATTTGAGTGCGTGTCTCTGCACCCTGATTGTGGCCTCCTGAAGCCTAAACCCTTGTGAAACTGCCTGTGTATTTTGCAGACTCGGTTTGTTCATCGGCACGCAGCAGGGGGCCTGGCGTGAGGACTGCATTGCCTGGAGCGTGATCTGCCCCGGATCGTGACTTAGCATGCTTTGCTAACAGCATGCCACTGAGGGTATGCGGGGCATCTTCTTTGCTCTAAATTGCTGCCTTTACATAGATTTTACTGCGGCCAGCCAGGGGGCTTCATCGGAAGCGTTGTGCCCCTAAGGAATCACTGCCGCGAGAGCCCCGCTGCCATTGGACAAGGCCCCTGGGCCTGGAGGCTCGATGCAAGAGTTGCGCTGCCATTGTACAAGGCGCCCCTAAGCCTGGAGGCTCGATGAGGGAGCCACGCTGTCATTGGCTGGCCTGCAACTGGAGCCGGGGGTGCTTTTCCGAGATGAGGCTGCACCGCCCGGGATCGAGATGAGTTGGAAGTCTTCCCTGCCCCGCATATATGAAGGTAACCGGCGCTGGGGGGGGAGCAGTGTGCCCGGACGGGTTGTGGCAGGCCGCCTCTCTTAGTAGGGGAGTGATCTCTAGTGTAAGCGCGTCCTGCGCTACCGCAGGGACTTTTGAAGCATAGCATATTTTTGGCAATTACTGCATGTGGATCGACTGATAGTCGGGGAAGGCCAGTTACCAACAACAGAACAGTGCAGATGTTAACAGAACTGTGCAGATGATAACAGAACTGTGCAGGGGCTGAAGAGACCAGTGCTTTGCTTTTGACAACAAAAACCTATCAGTTTGTTTTACCAAAGAAATACAGCAGCTACACATTTTTAGAAAGAACATTGCAAGAGAACCTTTGCAGTTGAAATCACGTTTATTATGTATGTTGGACATGTTGTTTTGATCTTGCCTAAATTAGATAAAGATATTTATAATTTTATAACAACCTGTGTGGTGTACATTTGTGGTGTTCACTGTGATACTGGGTGTGTTAGTGCAAATACTTTACACAGTGCCAAGCTACCACGGGGGTGAGCAGGGGTTATTTTTGGCGTGTAACTCCCTTGCCCTGACTAGAGTGTGGTTTCTGCCTGGCTTTGGCGCAAGCCTTAGCCAACCAGAAATCCCATTTCTAACATTTCCCTAGATGGACGCCAAGCCCGGGCCAAAAACTCATGGGACCCCCACTGCAAAACCATGTTGTTTTATGATAGGTAATTTTGATTTCACCTCAATAGTTTTTTGGCCCTTGCCTGTCTTGGACACTAAGCCTACCCACACAAGTGAGGTACCATTTTTTTCTGAAGACTTTGGGGAATCCTGGGAGGGTGGAATTTTGTTGGCCCATGCAGATTCCAGATCTTTGGACCATAGAAACGTGATGAAAATGTGTTTTTGGACAATATTTTAGGTTTGCAAGGGATTCTGGGTAACAGAACCTGGTGCTAGGCAGTCAAGTCATCCTATCCTGGATTTCCCTGGGTGTCTATTTTTTTACAATATATAGGTTTGCTAGGTTTTCCTAGGTGCCGGCAGAGCTAGGGTTAAAAAACTACAGCTAGGCAGTTTCCCAAAAAAGGGTCATTTTTCATTGTGGTGTGTCCATGTTGCATTTTGCGCTGTTTCCTGTCATGGGAACTAGGCCTACCCACACAAGTGAGGTACCATTTTTCTTGGAAGACTTTGGCGAACACGGGTGGGTGGAAATTTGTGAATCAACGCAGGATACAGAACTTTCCACCATAGAAATAAGAGGAAAATTTGTTTTTATTTGGTCAATTCTTTAGATTTGCAAGGGATTGTGGGTAACAGAACCTGGTGAGAGCCATTCAAGTCACCCCATCCTAGATTCCCCTGGGTGTCTAGTTTTCAGAAATGTACAAGTTTGCTAGGTTTCCCTATGTGACGGTTGCGCTAGTGCCCAAAATCCACAGGTAGGCATATTGCTAAAAACAACTCCGTGCCTAGTCGGCTTTCTGCCTCACTGGGTGGGATATTGGGGGGTTGGGAGGCTGTAATTTTTTGCGGGGGAGGGGGTGGAGGATGGGCATACCCATTTTGGGAGCCTCCACCCTAATTCAAATGTGCCCAAAAAAAATCCCTGGTGTCTAGTGTGCTTTTTGCCCCCCGCGGGGGGCAGAAAGTTCACTAGACGCCAGGGAGTTTTTTAGGCAAATTTTAATTAGGATGGGGGCTGCCGAAAACTGGCATGCCAATGCCCCCACCCTAATTAAATTTGCCCAAAAAAATCCCAGGCTTCTAGTGGGCTTTCGCCCCCCTCAGGGGGGGGGGCAGATTGGGGGCAACTGCCCCATCTGCCCATAAGGGGAGGCAGGAAGGCTGTTATTTTTGTGGGGGAGGGGTTAGGGCATGGGCATGGCTGTTTTGGGATTCCCAACCCTAATAAAATTTTGAACTAAAAAATCCCTGGAATCTAGTGGGCTAATGCCCCCATTGTTCCGGGGGGGAGAAAGTCCACTAGACGCCAGGGAGTTTTTTGGGCACCCCTTTAATTAGGGTGGGCGCTGCCCAAAACAGGCATGCCAATGCCCCCACCCTAATTAAAATTTGCCCATAAAATCCCTAGTGTCTACTGGGCTTTTTGCCCCCCCCCCTTGTGTAGATTTGGGGCTAATGCCCTCATCTGCCCCCAGGGGGGGCAAAAAAGCTGTAATTTTTGCAGGGGTGGGTGGAGGCACCAATTATTGAAAAGAATCACATGCATATAGTGGACTTTTTGTCTCCCCCGGGGGCAGATTGGGGGCTACTATCCCAACCGCCCCCTGGCGGGGGGCAGAAAAGCTGTAAATTGTGTGGGGTGAGGGCATGGAAATGCCCTTTATGGGGAGCCCCCACCCTAATAAATTATGCAGCTAAAAATAAATATCCCTGGGGTTTAGTGGGCTTTTTGATAGTGCCCACATATGCCCCCCAGGGGGGCAAAAAGAATAAATCACACCAAAACAATTTGGGGGGAGCAAAAGCCCTTGCCCAAGGGGCTGCTCCCCTCCCTGGTGTCTAGTGGGTGGATCTCTGCTTGGGGACCGCCCTCCGATCCCTAAGCAGGGATCCACTGGTGAGGGGTACCATGGAAAAGGGGAGATTATCTCCTTTCCAATGATACCTCTTCAGTCTTTCTACGTGCCCGGGGGCCGTGATAGCCCTCTGAGCACATAGAAAGTAAAACTGAAATGATCCTAAAGACTCATTTCAGTTTCGGTTTCTGTGCAATGACGACAGCGCGACATGCGCGCTGATCGTTATGGCACAGAAACCAGGGAGTGGGCTTGGTGAGCTGGGGAAGCTCTTCCCCAGCTCCCGAAGCTTTGGAGGAGAGAAGGAAATCCATCTGCTGTCTGCAGCAGAGGGATTTCCTGCCCCTGTCCTCAGGATGGAATGGTTCCGTCTTGAGCACAGGGGCACCGATGCTCATGACAGAACCATTCCGTCATGAGCATCGAAGGGGTTAATGGTAGTCTGTGAGACTGTAAGTACAGTGTATCACGGACCGTGCTGGTCATCCCTCCTTTAAGACATTTAAAACCCATCGGCCTGTGATGGTAGCGACCCCCCCCTCTGTCCTTGTTTTCATCTGATCCCCCGTCTGAGCTCCAAGTTGTGGGCTTCCGGAAAAAATCAAAAACGAGGGATAAATGAGATCGGGCAGGGTCAGGCAATCCCTACTAGAGCCAAAACTAGAGTCTAAAAAAAAGAAACAACCTCAAAGTGGCGCCACAACCAGAGAAGACCCTAGGCCAAGATTGTGCTGACGATTGCAACAAGACAAACACAACCACAAGCCCAATTGCAACTATAATTGTCAATTTAAAGGCAAATGAAAATGCAAATGGTCCCGAGCTACCTAGATGGGGCAGCCTTGTAAGCCCACCCATGGAGAAGCAGCACACACACACAAAGCCCAGGTTCAAGCGTCAACTGACACTCTAACTCCAACTGCCCGTGTACTGTCATCACCATCTCAATTATCAAGAATCCATAGAATCCAGACAATCTCATAAATATCGAAGGGGCGCCTGTGAGAAAAAAGCTGTGTACTTACTAGCCCAAGATCTATACGAAATTTTCTTTTCTCAAAGACCCTGGGACAGCTATTTACTCAAAAACAGGGAAAATGAAGGGGCTGCAAACACCACTGTTTGCAAGTAAAATTGACTCCAACCCCTTGAATAACATCAATCCAGTTGGATTCACAGTCTTATCCCCACTGTGTGTAAAGGCTAGTCTTCAATGTCCTCACGGGAAAATAATATCAACGCCAACAGGAACTGAGGACATCGTTAACCCCCGGCAACCGTCCGGGGAAACGACGTCAATGTTAACGTCAACGTTAATGCCAACGGGAACGAAGGACAACATCAACTTAGTAAGTGGTGGGGCAGATAAACTAAGTGAGGCCAGAATTGGCCCACTTTGCCCCATAAAAAATAGTGCAAAAAACAACTTGCCGGGCCCGTCAATGGTGAGTAGACCCCTCGACCCAGACAAAACCCCTCATTTATTTAGTTGTGCTGAGATAAATCCAAGTCAAATAAATATGGTCAGTTCAGTTTCATCAGTTGCAATAACGGCCCAGGACGAATTGGTCCAGAAAACACAAGTCTTATTTTTTCAACCAAATAATAGTTCTCCCACTCAAACGCAACCAATTCAAACAATTCAAGCAGATATTCAGGAACATTTAACAGCACCTAACACCTAACAGCAAATACATCTCCAGTGCTTTGCACCTTACTACCTTATAACGACACTCACTTGACGTACACTGATATGACCTTTATGGCAACATAGGAATGGGAAAAACTAGTTGCCTCCTACAACCTCAAACCTGTTCATTCTTAGTCACCTACGGAAGCCAGCAATCTCCCAAGGTTGGAGAAAGGCAACAATTCTGGAAGCATAACCCAGAAACCCCATTTTAAACACCATACAAAATTCAGCTGCAGCCTTACAATTTCAATCCCACAAAACGGATCTGCAGCTTATGATTCTTCAGACAATAGCTGACTCCATCTTGGGGTTTGACTGGAAGTTATCAGAACTTAACTGCCTTATAAAGAGAGTACGGGAAGTGGCTCCCCAGTTTCATACCCTACCACCATCATGTCCCGGTGCACCGATCATAGACAAGCTACAAACGTTATCATCAATGATGGGGGATCTAATATCAGATCTTAAATCATCTGTCACACAGTACCATCCCCAGAGTGGTAAATTTACCAGGATCTACAACAACGCTACTGAAGCACCCAAAAGCAGAGCGGGCTCCACCTGGTGGGTGGGGAGGCACCAACAACACCAAAGGAGAGTGCAGAAAATGATGCTAGACAACATCTACCAAAAGCCTGCAAACCTACAGCAACAATAGCCAATTGTGCTACAATCAATGTCCAGACACCACGCAACGTTCACATGAAGAAGAAAAGGAAGGGAAGAAACAGGCTTCCAATCCGTGAAAGACAATGTAAAGCATTCCAACTACGCCAATCCCTACCTGTCCGCGGCCCTGCTTCTATGGATGCAAATCAGCTTTCCACCCCTCCCTTCGCCTAAGACTCGTAGTGCTCCTTCATGGGATCCGTTGCCGCCTCGCCAATTGTTTTGGGATTGCCTTCAAGAGAATCACTACAGAACCCTCAAAATAGTGATAACAAATGGGGGCTACCACTAGAAAAGAAAGGTCAAAACCTGCACTTACCAGATTCAACAATGATAATTGATTAAACTACAAGTTCAAAACCTTGTGACAACATCCAGACTAATAGTACAGAGCCAATGCAACAGTCAGTAGGAGGAGTCATACAACCCACATTGGTCTCAGGGAAAGAAAGGCAGCAAAATTACCAACAACAAATTTATCCCACAACCGACTATCCAGCGGCCATCACAAGTCGCCTCACTCAGCCTAGGATGTCTGGCAGTGAGGGCCCCCCCCCCACAAAGCAAGCAGCAGTACACCATGGGGAAAGCCCGACTTCCATTATCTCCACTCCAGAATATACGGCCCGAGGCAGAGATGATATACTCAACTGAGGAAGTATAATGCGGCTCCTAACAATCGATCTCAAGCCTAGTCAGCATTAGTTCCTCTGACCTTCTCCAAATCGAGCTCCTACCGACCAAGAATCCACAATGCTCAGAAGCAACTAAAGCAACCTGGTCCTCTTGTGAGGTACTCCACCACGATGGGAACCATTTTGGTTCCACATAGCTGCACAACCCATCACATTGAATCCAATGAATTAAGTTCATATGCTTGTACTTTTACTCAATTTTGTCCGTTCATTTTTTCACTTTTGTTAATTCAATTCATTTTATTCAATCATTTCAGACGTCCATTTTCAATAAAAGCTCGAAAGCATGGGATCAATTTCATGCCAAGATTTATTTTCAAAAAGCCCAATGCATTTCAGGAAATCACACTCCCTTTATCAGGGGCATCTAGGGGTACAACAGAATGTTTCATTAAATGCAAGTTTTACCAACAAGGTACATTGTATTCACATAACAAAGCAAGTTTCATAAGGAACAACGGTGGCCCATTATTAAATTGAAAACTGGAAACTGTTTACATTCCTAAATTTTTTACCGAAATTGATACTCTCCCAGTCTCCTATAATACTGAAAAACTAGGTGTGCCCCTTAACTATATTACGAATCCTATTGATCTTTGACAAAAATATATGTCACGATTTCTTAAAATATCTTTCACTTACAACCATCAGATAAACGCTTGCCGCGCTGCTTCAGCCATCTCAAAACAGTGATTTAGGGCCATATGTATCAAGGTACCCATTTGGGATTCTGAAATTGCGATTTTTTGCAAATTGCTAAATAAGAATCGCAAATTGGTATGTATGTAATAATTCGTAATTAAATAGCGAATCGGTAAAAATCGCTATTTAATTGCGAGATTCCCAGTAGCGATTCCTTAACCATAAGAAATTACAATTTTGCAATTTCTTAAAGGAAAAAAACGTATCTGCCAATCGGAAACTCAGGTGCAGCTTGATGACATCACAACCAGGAAGTTTGACTACCCATGCTGCACCTGAGTTGCTGATTCACAGTTAGATAGAAGGAGTGGTGGAGAGGGAACTCTGCAGTTTTGAACAGAATGGCAGACACTGGAGACATGGCCAGCCAGGCAACACAGCAGCAGCAGCAGGGTGAAGGGCAGAGGAAGAGAAAGCAGAAATTCTCAGAGGCAGAGTTGGAGGTATTAATACAAAAAATTGTGCTCAGCCATGAGCTACTGTTTGGAAAAAAATCATTGAGGGTGCCGGAGACTCGCAAGAGGCGCATTTAGGCTGAAATTCAGCAGAAAGTTAATACAGTGGGGGTGACACACAGGAGTATCGATGAACTGAGAAAGCAATGGTATGACCTGCGCCAGCGCTCAAAGGAGAAGTTGGCTGCCAGGCTGTAGCAGTCCAGGACAACCGGTGGAGGGACCTCAAGAGTCTCTGACTCTACACCTCTTGAGGAACTGGTGGAGGGGAACATGCAACCTGAAAGTGTCATGGGCGTGGCTGACCTAGACAGCTCCGAGCAACCGGTACCAGGATCACGTAAGAAGCATGCCATCACACCCCTGACACCCCCCAAACACCCCCCATCAGCGACCTAGGGGCAGGAGAAAATTAGTAGTCCAGAGCAGGTACACAGGCACACATAGCTATGCATTATGGGAGATGCAGTCACATGAACAGTGAAGTGGTGCATTTTCACCCAGCAAGCCCCCAATAGCATGTGCACGTCAGAAAAGGAAAGTACATGGCACATGTAACCCCAAACAGTGAAATGTATTAATTGCCAAGTGCAAATGAGAACAGTTAATAAATGTGTGCATTTACATCCATAGCACCATCTGGAACACAGCCTACAGGCAGTGGGACACTGGCCGAAAGTCCAAACTTAGAAGACGCAGGACATGAGGAGGACACAGATAAGGAGGACAGCCCCGTCATCTCTCCAAAGCATCGCAGGAGACATGTAGTCAGACCACTACCCACATTGGAGGACAAGGGCCAGGACAGCGATGTCAATGTGCACCCTGAGCCAACACAGCCACAGCAACAAGTCTGTGCACGTGTTTACCAAATCCCACAAGGCACAACCAGGCGCAGGTCTCGCACACCCAGCAGTGCTGCAGATCCAGGAGCAGAATCAGTCTTTGTCGGCCTGGAGATCCATATGTTGCAGGTGCAGTGCCTGCAAGCAAAAAACATCTAATCTTTACAGAGAGAAGGGAGGGCAGGCTTCAGGGGGGGCATGACGGGTGAACTGACGGGTGCCCTGCAGGCACTGTGTGAAGAACTAAGGGCTGACTGTGCTGCTAGGCACAGAGAGATGCAGCGTCTGGACCTCTACACACGGGCGGTGAACCGCCTGGTCTCTGCCACCAATGTCCACTCCAGGCACAGCATACATGCAGCGCGAGGTGGCACATGGTAGCCATGACGTAGCTAGGGCACTGGTACAGGTTACATAAGCAGTAGACGAGCTGCGGGCAGTTCGCACTACTGAACCAGGAGTCCTAACTCCCACTGAAGAGGACGCACTGTCAGGGCGGAGCAGCAGCATCCCCCACCCACCATGGAGAGGCACCGTAGTGGCCAAACCAGTCAGCCTACGTTGCCTAATAAGGAGGCCACTGTGCAACCACCAACAGGAGCTTCCTCTTGACAGCGCTGCATGTGAGGTAAAAATCTTGTGACCACTGGAAGGGGGCAACTACCCACTTAACTTGTACACTACCTCCTGTTTACAGACTTCCACTGTGAAAATAAAATGTGCTGGAAATATGGAGTGAGATTGGGTGGCATTCAAGCTGTGTGACATAATTGATCCTGCAGTTATAGAATAAAACACAATCGCACACATGAGATCTGGCATTGTGTCATATTTTCTTACCTAGAAATGGTTGCGTGTAATCTCTTCTCACCTCTGGCGCCCAGCAGCTGCACCAGCTACAGCGGCTGGCATACGTCCTGGGCCAGGCCACTCCAAGTCTGAGGAATCTGATTCTCTGACCTCCACAGGTGTGCCTTTCATGGTGGCGATGTTGTGCAGCATGGCACATGCTACCACTATCTTGCAACAGGTCTGGGAGCTGTATTGTAGTGCACCTCCGCTCTTGTGTAGGCATCTGAATCTGCTCTTCAGTATCCCCAATGTGCGCTCAATGGTGCATCTGGTTGCTATGTGTGCTCTGTTGTATCGCCGCTCCCCATTGTTGGCAGGATTCAGGGAGGGCGTCAGTATGAAGTCCCAGACAGCATATGCACTGTCACCTGAGGGGTGGGATGGATATGGTTAGACACTGTACTGCACATGCTAGTCTGAACAAATGTGGCCTCTGTTGAAATGCATTTACCTAGTTGATATCCCTCGACAAACTCCCCACTTGTGAGTATACGGTATATCCCACTGTGACGGAAGATGAAAGCATCATGAGTGCTGCCTGGGTATTTAGCGACAATGTCTGTGATGATGTGTTTGGCATCACACACCACTTGTATGTTCAGTGAATCATTCTGGGAGGGAAGGGATATTGCAACATGTGCTCCATCTATGCATCCTATGACGTGGGGGAATTGGGCTAATTGGTAGAAGTCTGCTTGGTCTGGTCTAGTGCCTCTGGGGTGCTTGGGAAGTGAATGTGGTGTTGCATCCTCTGTACCATGGCATCAAGGAACGCGTGGAAAAAACGCGATAGTGCACTTTGTGACACCCCTCCTGCTGAGACTATCACCCCCTGGAAACTACCTGATGCCAAGAGGTGTAGTGAGCACATGACCTGGATGTGAGTGGGGATGGAATGTGTCCTGCATGTGGGGTGTTCAAGGAAGGGTTTGAGTTCCTCAATTAAATCATGGATACTCTCTTCATCCAGTCTGTAGTGTGTGTAGATGTCCTCCTCAGTGCGCTGGTAGATGGTAATGCGTGCACGGAATATCTTCTCCTGGCGTCTCCTCCTCTGTGCAGCAGCTCTGAGTCCCATCTGCCTGGCTATCACGTACAGCCTAGCCATTGTGGAAAACAGTCTGTTGCATTATGGTACTCCTTAAATAGTTTGCACCTGGTTACCACCTGCTCCTACTTGGTGGTAATTGCGATTCTCTAAATTGCAAATTTCCGGAATTTGCAATTTGCGATTTTTTCATACATTCCATTACGATTTCTTGATTTGAGATTTCCCGTTTGCGAATTTCGCACACTGAGAAATCGCAAAATAAGAAATCGCTAGGAAATTCACAGATTTTTGATGCTTGCAAAATAAGGAATCACATTTTTTGCGATTTCTCATTTTGCGAGGCTCTTTTGCTTCATACATTGAAAATAGCAAATTTCCATTTGCAAACGCTGTTTTTTTGCGATTCGCACCGTTTGCGAATGAAAATTGGCTTGATACATATGGCCCTTATTGTTTTCATTTCGTAACATTGCATCGCACGTCTGGTGGGTTTAACTGCAAGCCTGTTCCACTATCCTGAGTGCAGGAGGTAGTCATGAAAATCCTGAAATAAGATATCACGTTAAAACAATGAGGGATAAAATTAGGAGTCGAACAGCAACATCCCTACCCGACACCTTTTTATCTTCTAGCAAGATAGCTCCACAAAAAAACACCAACTCAGTACTAAAGGGAGCAAGGAGTAGCTCTCCAAGAACATATTCCTCAGACACAAAGATATCTCCCTCAAATTCAGATCCAAGGGACTTATGTCACACTTCGTTAAATATGACACAAAATTGGAGGCAAATCCAGCATACTATAACCATGGATCAAACAAATTGACAAAGGGAGAGCAGCCCTCATCCAGCATTGGCCGCACCCAGACAAATCCGTATATGCATTTGGAACGTCAATGGCCTAGCTAGTAAAAGTGAGGACTTGGAATTCCTGCAATATCTACAATCATTTGTCTTGTTACTGCTACAAGAGACCTGGAAAGACAAGGCCTTCGAGCTCCAAGGATACACTTCTTATCATATTCCAGCAAAAAAAACACTTCGATTTTGGTCATTGATCAGGGGGTCTAATGATCATGGCATCAATAGCAACAATAGGAGAAATTACACCCACAGAAATTCAAATAGCACCAACAAGTGCCATACAGGCTGTATAACAATGTGAGCCAAGAAGGTATAACAATCAACACCTACATCCATCCTAAATGGAAATTGAAAGCTGCAAAGGAATTGATAGAAGCCACAAAAAAGATAATGGATGAAGAGGACACTGATCATATCATCCTGGCAGGTGACTTCAACATGTATCTTATTGGTTCTGGTGATGGTGACGTCCTCATTCAAGAGCTTAATGCAGCAAGGGAAGTGCCTAGACAGGGCTCCCCAAAAATTAAAAAGCCAACATGCTGCTCAAAACACCTGCTATGGCAACTTGAACATCTCAATTTAAGAACTTTGAACAGGCGTTTTCTGGAGGATAACCCACCCGTTGCAACGTTTCATTCAACAAAGCAATTCTCCCATCTGGATTACACATTTACATCACTAAATATGCTTTGTAAAGTAGACACCTTCAGGATTGGGGTTAAGGAATATAGTGGCTACCTGCCTCAAGAAGTGATAATAAGAGCCAACTCACTCCTTAAAATCGAGTCATCTATAGGAGCTAACATTGAAGTGGCCACAAATCTCAAGCGGTTGCGGTGTAATCCTAGCAATATTAGTGCAGTATCTCTTGCGGCAAAACACTAGCAGCAGGTCTTATGATAAAGCCAGTAGATACTTGGCAAAACTTTACTGCAGCCATCGGTGACAAATTATTGAAAGGGTCAGTAGCAAGGTCGAGTCAACAAGAGGGAGCACCGACAAGGGTATTGCCTAGCCCGGAATTGAAAATGTTAAAACAAATCGTAAATCGAACATTGAGACAGATGCGGAAAATAGTAATAAACCAGGACCTGCAAATATCTCTTCGCAAAGCGAGGGCATTATTAAGAAGGAGGAACTGGGAAAAGAGGAGCAAAAAAGATGAATTATGGCGCAAGCTTTTCCATGAAGTCAAACAAAAAAATTGTGCAAGGTTCTGGCAAAAAATTAAAAGAATAAAGAACGCAAATCACCCTGGTATAAACTGCAACATAGCGGAGGAAGCATGGACAGGATATCTTTATACTTACTTTAATGGTACTGCTCCTGGCAATGAGGGAAACCTTGAAGAAGCAGGGGATATGGAACACAGCGGTGAAACCAACAGGAGAAAAACAGGTAACGGCCATCCAACATCAACTTCCCAAGAATTAATCTAAGAGGAACTGTGTAAACCTCCAGCACAGGCAAATTAGTGTCAGATCTAAATCCACCTCCACCTGCTAAAATTGAGCACCATGACTCCTCACCAGCTGATTTAAAGAGGCAAATAGCCAGGGGCAGACCAACAGTTGCCCCAGGTCCAAACGGTATTCCACCTATGCTGTAAAAAGCTGATGCAGAATTTTGGGGTGTAGCATTAACACCTGTGTTCAAAGACATAAAGAAAACCATGATATTACCAGAGTATTGGGTAGAATCCATAATACGACCAGTTTTCAAACAGGGCGATAGGAAACTCCCAAAGAACTATCGACTAATTGCCCTTTTAGATGTGGAGGCAAAGTACTTTGCAGGAACAATCTTGGAGGAGTTAACATCATGGGCATTTGAAAATTCCATCATCCCAATCAACCAAACAGGTTTTTGCCGGGGTCAAGGGATCATTTTATTTTATTTATTTATTTATTTATGGGCTTGTTACGCGCCGGCATCACACCCGAAGGTGTATCTCCGCGCGGTGCTGTGAGGTGAGCAGGTCGAAGAACTCCTCCTAGAATAGTACAGTCTTTAGGCGTTTCCTGAAAGCTGAGTTACTCTGGCATTCTCTAAGGGAGAGGGGGAGGTTGTTCCATAGACGAGGACCCATGATGGAGAGGGCACGGCCTCCCTGTCTGGTCTTATGATGTCTAGGAACCTGAAGCAACTGTTGGTTGGAGGACCTGAGGATGCGGGATGGACGGTGATAAACAAATTTGTCTGTCAAGTAATGTGGTCCCAGATTGTGTAAACTTTTGTGTATCACACAGCTGATCTTGAATTCTACCCGTTTCCGGATAGGAAGCCAATGAAGGGCCTTAAGGAGGGGGAGGGACGGTGTTCTGGGGGGGTGTTGGTCACCAGCCGTGCTGCGGTGTTCTGCACCACCTGTAGTTTATTGAGCACTCCCTCATTAGCAGCTAGGAGTAAGCCATTACAATAGTCCAGGCGGCTCAAAACGAGGGCCTGGACCAGGGTCTTCCGGGTATCGTCGGGTAGAAGGCACATAGTGGCATTGACCCTGCTGATGGAAGCAGCAAAAGAGGCCAAATCCACCCTATTTCTTTGCTTCATTGATCATGTTGATTGTAATAAGCTCTGACGGAAATTGGGAAACTGGGGAGTACCGAAACTACTTCTGGATCAGTTAAAATTACTGCATACAAACACTTGGATTAAGGTCAAAGTAGGAGCAGGAACGCATGTTTCAAAACAAATCCAGATGACAAAAGGGTTAAAGCAGGGATGCATTCTAGCACCGCTTCTATTTAACCTCTTCCTTGCAGACCTTCCAGGTGAACTCAATGAGTGTCCCGGTCAACCACCAAAATTGGGGAAAACTCCACTTTCAAATTAGCTGTACGCTGATGATCTGGTACTGACAAGCCGGACCCCCATCGGCCTCCAGCACCTTCTGAATGTAACTCACAACTTTTCAGAAAAGACCAGCCTGCAAATACATTTAAAAAAAAACAAGATCATGGCAGTGAAATATCGAAAAAAAGAGAAAGATCAATTGGCATCTGAACGGTCAAGGTTTGGATTTGGTAACTAATTATAAATACATTGGAGTAACTATGGGCAACAAGAACACGTTCAAATCCCAACTGGCCTCCTTGTGGGGGAAGGAAATCATGACTTACCTGGCAAAAAAATCAATAAAGGACAAACTTCCCGATTTAACGTTTGACCCCTTGCTTCAGGTATTATGTGCAGAGTTGCAGCCGACCCTCACATATGGGAGCAAATCTCTTCAAGGAAAGGACGCCGTATTATTGGATACAGTGATAGCAAATTCATACGCTGCAATTTTTAACTTGCCAAAATATACCTCCCCAGCACAAATACGGCTGGAATCGAACGTGCAGGCAAGCAGTTAAACTGTGCTTCAACCCAGTTGACCGAAAACTAAACTGTCGGTTCACAAAGTGTTTTGACCTAGTAATAAAAAGGCACAAGAGCACGTAGCGTGAGGTCCTACAAAAAACGCTTGACCTGCTGCCTGATGGCAGTTTGAGTTTCCTGTAGGCGTGCACAACATAAGTTCCTAATTCTTGAAACTATTTAAAATGTACTTTTAACACTGTTTTAATTTTTGTAAAGGTTTTAATTAATCATGCACAATAAACAATTCACTTACTTACTGTTAATGATAGCAACTGTTAGCATAAACTGCTCGAGGCTGAGCATATGTTTGTCAACATAACACGCAACACCTCGGGTCTAGACAAGAAGGTGAAAAATGGGAAAGGCAAGGATAGACAATGTCAAGAGATTAAGACACCAGCCAACTCTGTAAGAGAGGAGAGACTCTTTCGCCAGAACCCATCATTCACAAATTGTGAGGTTTCATCATTTGGGTCTGGCCTCCTATCGCTAGGGAACTCGGTCTCGGGAATTAGCTGATTGAAGAACTAGAGGATGGCTGATGACTCCACAGAGTGCAACAAAGAACCCAAAGTCATATCTTTATGCTAAGTGAAGAGGGTTTCTAACCAAAAAAAAGAGGAAAAAGTGCAGCGCTAAAGGATAGGACCATACAAGCCAAAGATACAAAGCTGCTGCAGCTACTCTAGCGCATTGAAGAAAAGCATTTTGAATAACTGGAAGGTATTAAAAATCGATGGTAAAACACTTCCTCCACCACTGTTTGCTTTCAAACGAAGCAACAACATGAGAGACCAGTTAGTGCACACTCGCCCTAGGGATAAGAAATCTACAATTGCAGAGCCTAATTTATGAAGCCTCCATCCTGTGAAGGGACACTTCCCCTGC
The DNA here is from genome assembly GCF_964263255.1 of Lissotriton vulgaris. NCBI lineage: Eukaryota > Metazoa > Chordata > Amphibia > Caudata > Salamandridae > Lissotriton > Lissotriton vulgaris. The sequence goes on from NC_141689.1 coordinate 58,201,190, forward strand.
TGAAATTGCTCAAGATGCCACCTGACTAGTCACCAAACAGAGGTTGACATAGGTACATCCATTCCCTGGGTGCTAAACAAACATACCAATTGCAAATCTGACCGGGTTATCTACTTGATAACATGCCCATGCCACAAAAGGTGTGTGGGCATGACTTCACGTAAAATCAAAGTGAGAATATCTGAGCACAGAAGCACCATTCGGTGCCAAAAAGCGCTACTAAACTCACGAACCATTACATAGCTACAGGACACTCAGACACTGATCTCCATTGGGTTGTATTAGAGAAACCATATATCACTGCACATGTTACAGATATTCAACATTTTCTTCTGCGCAGAGAGCAAAGATGGGTATACAGATTGAAAAGTGATCTCTTTGGGCTCAATGACGAGATACCATGGTTGTCACTTTAAACATCTAGTTGCAGACTTGAAAACAGTACATAGAGAATGTCCCTATGTTTACATGCGCACTTACTGTCCATGAAATTTGTGCGACTTCTTTAGCGGTGCTGAATAACCACCGTACATACTCAGCGTTTCTCCTTGTGCTAGACCTGTTTATAATTTTTATTATAAAATTATAATTTTTGTTATATCTGTCAGCACATCCAATATTCTATAACTTTATTCTCTATGTTGAATATGTAGAAGGTTTTTCAACATCTCATAATCATTGCGCTGAATGGTTATTGTGCAATGTTTGTTACATGTTTTCAATATAGTCTAGGGTATGACTAATATATTAATATAGCGCGGGCCCCTTTGGATATCAGATAGCATTACCAGACTGTTGGGCATAGCTTGCTGTTTGCTTTCAATAAAGCTTTGTGAAAGATTAGCATTCAAGTATAGCGCATGTGCCCATGGCCACTAACTAACATATTCATGCGTGATTGTCATGCGCGACAGGGGTAATGCTCCCCCCAGTTGCCATGCGCAATAGGACAATACAGCGTTTTCCGTACAGGCATTGGTCTAGAGACCTTTCAGGACCTCAGGCGCCGCCCCACGCCCGGGATAAAGGTACGTCTCATGGCCACCGTAGGTACTTCCCGTCATTAGTCAATGACCGCCCACGGGTACCGACGGAGAGATAAGGGCCCTTTAGACAGTGTCCGCGACTCCTAGCCAGTCGGTCTTCAGGAACGCATATTCTTATGGTTTGTCTACTGCGTGAGACGGCTGTTTTGATAACGGCGGCGACTATATTCACAATTGTGTACTTTACGTGCTTTTTGGAATACTAGCCCGCCCAATTTCTCTGACTATTAATGAGCTGGTTCACGCTACGGCAGAGTAACTAATAATTTGAGTTGTTGTTAACATCCTGCTAATTAAGATTCACCCGTTTTATACACACTGTTTGAAACAACACTTTTGAGCTATTCTTGCAAATTGTTGTGTATGTGAATTTTACGGGCGTTTGTAATTCATGCGCGTGCAGTTTCTTCGTCTCATTAAATACCTTGTTTTCATAACAGCTAACTAACGATGAAAACTAAGGTTGGAGGCGATTCATCTGTTACTTATTGTACACGCGAAAAGATACTTAATAACATTCTTAGAAACCATGAATCGTTCTGTATGCGATTTCTGTCCCATATTGCATGCCAGTAATGATTGCAACCTTGGTTACATTTTACCGCATTATACCACCTATAATATGCGATTCATTTTAGCTTTTAAATACTGGAGGATTCCCCTGTTTCTACTGAGAGTGCATTGCTTATGTGTAGGAGCTTGAATAAACAAGAATCTTGTGATGGATAGATATGCCATGAAATAGTGCATCATGGACATCGCTTTCTATTACAGAGCGGGGCCCCCTTCCCTGAGTAGTGACCAGGTAGAGGTGAGGGTGACACCCAATTGAGATGGGTAAGTGCACGTACTATATAAACATCTTTGAAACCATGTTAGGGTTTTATTTCAAGCCCTTTCAGTTGAAAGAGGCTAGCTTTTTGGTGAATTTGAGAGGTGGGGTAAGCAATACCTTAATATATGTGCATTGTCTTTGCATGTAACCGGTAATTACTTCCACACCTGCCTAGTTGGACATTACGACATTATGAAATGTTTCAATTTACATTCATCACTGTATAATTTTTCACTTTTGATTATAAGCAGCAGCTTTGTATTTTTGGCTTGTATGGTCCTGAGGAATGCCCGATACTAATATATCCTTGTGAGGGCAGAAACATGTCGACCTAATTTCACTGCTTAACAGTTGATAATCTCAAATGTTAGCACACCGCTTTTTAAATATGACAAGGGTACTCTGGTAATAAAATTGGTTTGGAGTTCCTTTAGTCATTTTTAACACACCTTTTTCGTATCATTTAGCGCTGCACTTTTTCCTCTTTTTTTGGTTAGAAACCCTCTTCAGTTAGCATAAAGATATTCCTTTGGGTTCTTTGTTGTACTCTGTGGAGTCATCAGCCATCCTCTAGTTCTTCAATCAGCTAAGGGTACCTCAGTCAATTCCCGAGACCGAGTTCCCTAGCAGACACAAATGATGAAACCTCACAATTTGTGAATGATGGGTTCTGGGGAAAGAGTCTCTCCTCTCTTACAGAGTTGGCTGGGGTCTTAATCTCTTGACATTGTCTATCCTTGCCTTTCCCATTTTTTACCTTCTTGTCTAGACCCGAGGTGTTGCGTGTTATGTAAACGTTTCTTAGGGGAAACACACCTTGCAGGTCTTTAAAACTTTCCCTGAGACCTCCCTGAATGTTTTGTTTTCCATATGTTTGTCAAGCCAATCACCTTAGCTTTCATGAATTTGTTTTAAATGGACAAATCACTTCCTAGTGTGACACTTACTGTTGTGTCCTCTCCAGCCTGGAGCATGCAAATGACCACGCAACACACGGAGCTCTGTAACAGACATCGTTATTCTTCAGCATGCAACAGTTTTCTGAACATTCTACATCATAATGTTTATTGACCATACCGAGATACATCCCAACTGAATACCTAACTTTGTAATGAGTCTGCCGAGGACCAAAAGGGTCCTACTGCACATGATCACACAACACTGCCCTCTCAGTTTCATCAATATTTCTGAAAGCTTGCATAAGGTTAGCATCAATCACATGAGCACCAAAGCATCATCCCTCTTGGGGATTGTTCAACAGATGCACAGCATTGCAGAATGTCTGGAGCAGGGTGATTTCTACAGCTGAGGTGCAGTCACCTTCATATCAGTTCAGGAGCAGACACGAAGGAGCGGAGCCAGTCAAGCACAAGTGCCACTATGTTTAATCATTTTTACTTGCAGAACAAGGTATCATAACAAGTGCTGCTTTCAGAAGTGTCTTAAAGTATTGTGTTTCTCTAACATATTTATTTGAAAACTGTACCTCTAAATATGCACTAGTTGGTCTACATTTTTAAAATGTCTCCTTTGGGAGTCTCTAGAAACATCCCTTTCAGAATTTACTAATGTTGACTTCAGTTGCTCAATTTATGAAATTCTAGATGGCTATTCAATGCTCCACCACTTTCAACTTTCAACTTTCAATTCATGATATTGATGAGTACCTTGGACCACATTATACAACATGTCCAGGCATTGCAGATTAATCAATCACACACAGGAAACTTTGGGATTACAGAAGGCACCACAGATGCCTGCACAGCCCCTTCTTTGATATGAGTATGCCAGCGCAGGATGTGAGCATGCGTGGTAACTTGGGTGCATTGCTTCACTCGTATAGTGGATCGTCCATTGCAAATGAGAAACCATTGGACATTTTTCCATGATTGTTTACAAAAATAAGTGTGATGGCCCTGAACTGTCATGAATCTCTGATTGTGTGTCACATCGAAGATGGTGCACAATCAGTGCAACTGCAAGGGCCTACTGGGGAGGGGGTTTCAGAAGTTCCAGGGACCCCTCCAGATTTTTAACTGCCTAAGCCTGCAGTGGTACACTGATTCCCACTCAATATGAGGGTTGTGTGCTTTCAGTGAAAAGTGGAGCTGCAGCTTACAATGCTGACTGTTTTTCATTATTGCACTGTCCATGTCTGTGCTGAGGACAGTGAATTGACAACATTGTCTCATTCTGCCCCGGGAGCATGCAGTTAACACTGTGCCTGACAAAAAACAAGACAATGCAGGTTTATGTAAAATGTTTGCTAGCTCAGCAAACTAATGTGTGCCCCCGCTGCAGTGATCTGTGTGACCCCAGGCGGAGCAGAGCGTGGAGGCCATTGAAGAGGGGGGGCCTGGGTGTTTGGAAGAGGAAACAGAGCAGCAGGCTGCCAAATCCCTGCCAGGGGCCACCACGCAAATATGTATCCATCCTCAGAGGATTATTATATTAAGGATATATATTGGCATGGTGGCCCTGTCGGTTGGTGGCCCTGTGCAGGTGCACAGCTTGCACATGCCTAACGCCGCCCCTGCCAGAGTGCAAGAATGTAATTGCTGATGCATTACTGCACCCGCAAGTGCATATTATGGTGTAATTTGCATGTGGGATCAAATGTAATCCTTGACGCAACTTCTGCTCTGGAGTGGCCATGAACACACAAAATGGTGGATCGTCACCGCTCCTACACCGGACCTTTGAGCATGCCAGCAAACTAAGGATGAACCTGGACAGCGCTGAGTCTGACTGCATTGAACTTACACACAACAAGGTATTTGTACCTTAAAAGTGATTCCCCTGGTGAAGCGGATATTTTTTTCATCCGAACGATGCCTGACTTTAAAATGACAGATAGTGTGCATTTTGGTTATTAAACTGAATAAACGCCACTATGTTCATAGCGATTCCTTACTATATTTGCTACTGGCACCTCTTGGCCTCGCCTCATCTGGCACTCAACCACTGATGCACTGATAATGACCACATTTTATCCATGTCTTCGCCCATTCTTGATTAATGACTGACCCTGAGATGGCAGAGCTTGTCCATACGAAAGGAAAGGTGGTCACAAGAGAAATACTGAGCGATCGTGTAGGAGGCAATGTGTGGACCCCAGATCTTGTGTCTTTTGGTTTGATTTATTGCTTTCTGTGGGCTCCGCAAGCAACCCGATGTCCGCTTAACTTGGCAGCACTCCGGTGATAGCGCCCACCATATAACACCCGCTGTTACCTGTATACCGGAAGATCCTTCGGTGGGGGTCTGATGGCATACAAACTCCCAAAGATACACAGTGGTGTTTCCAGCGGTGGCAATCTGGTGCATCAAGATGGCAGAGGCCCCAGTCTGACTCGGTGACGGACCCATGAGGTGCAAGCGGCCAGCCCACCGGCCCCCAAGTGAAGCATCCCTGAAATACAGCAAAAGAGTCCCCTGCGCTGCCGCGACTGGATGACACCGGGCAGACCAGCCAACACTGCGCATAGAATCTCCCCAAAATCAGTGGAGAGCGCGAACGACAGACCCTAAGGGTGGCCCAGAGCTGTAGCGACCCTTATGACATTTGCCATCTTAGTGTTACTGTAGTGACAGGGGCCGCAGAAACGTTTGGCCAACATTCAGCCAGGATTGCAGGATAGAGCCGATAAGTCCCTGCCTGACCCTAAGATGGCCGCCTCTCAGGACATCCCCACAATGACAAGGCCAGCATAACAAAGTTGTAACAACTAACAGACGACTCTGGCTATGGGTGAGAGATATTAAGAAGGAGTTCCTAGCCCACACTATTATCTGCCCTGTGCACTCAAAGAGGCGGGGATCAATGCCTAACATTTAGCGAATATCTAGGAGGAGGAGTTATTGGGTCCCCAGGAAATGGAGCAATACCAACAGAGGGCCCCATACACCTTTGGAGGAAGCGCCTTTGATACACAAAGAACGAAGGGCGACCAGTGGCTGACCGGACGGCACTCACCTTACCCGAAAGAGCCACTTAATAACAAGGTCTCGCAATTCTTCGTTGGTACTGTCACTAGGTAGAGAATGTGCCTGGGACCGGGGCGCCTGTTGGAACCCTGGGGGAGACTAAACAGAGCAAAGAGGATGGAGCAGAGGTGAGCGAGGGGTGGAAGCGACCCCACCTAATCAAAGCACAATGACAATCTCTGAGTATACCCCTTACCTCCATCTGGACAGCGGAGTACGAGCACTATGTCTGACGCCCGGTGGAGCTGCTCTTTTCAGCTATTGAGGAGATCCACCTTGGTTCACCCCCTGACTTTTACCTACGCAGCCGGACTTTGGGCACAGTTTTTCTCCCCCACTCCCTGTTTTTCCCACCCCCATCGTATTTCTGTAACTCTGCTTTATCCTTGTCTCCTACCATCTATCTGTTCCCATTTTCCACTCTCTCGTTCTTTGTCTACTTCCCTTGCTCCTATCCCCTCTCACCTGAATCTTTCCCCTTGCCCGCTACACCGCCCAGCCCCCTGTCCTTTTGTGCCCTTTGACTAAGCACTCCTTCTCCCCTTGTTGGGGAAATATCCAATATATATACTCTGGAGTCTCAGCGAACCCGCTGAGAGAATCCACAGTGCCAAGGGAGCCACTCACAGCTGAGGTATGGTATGGCACCCCTTGTAAAAGCACTCCCTCTCCACTTTATTTATTTATGTGCTTCTATAGCGCCTGAATAGACCCCGAAGGGGTATCTCCGCGCTTTTAGGGGAAGGATCCAGTATGAAGGCCTTGGAGTCTCAGGGACCCCCCTGAGAGAGTCCACTGTGTTTAGGGAGCATCTCGCAACAGAGATGGGGAAATGATACCACTTCTCCTGGGATCACAGCTTACTGGACTTTGGACGCAGCTTTGACTCGTCTACCGGTTTGTGTCCGCGTCACCCTCCCCTCCTCTTGCCATGCTGTGTCTCTCACCCTCCCCTCCTCTTTCCCTCCTCCATTCTCTGCCTACTTTCCCTGCTCTTACTCCACTCCCCTGAATCTCTCCCCTTGCCTGCTTTTTCCCTTACGTATATGTCCTTTTTGTTTGTCTCGACCTTACTTGTAACTATGTTGCCAGGCTCTAATAACTGTGTAACCTTTGTACCAATGTAACCTGCAATTATGGTCTGATACTCATGTAAAGCGCTCTGATACCTCCGGGTCTAGCCAGCGCTATATCAAACCTTTTAAATAAAATAAATAAAATAAAATAAAAAATACAATCAACATTTTGTCACACAGTCAGGTCAGCCATCCATCATGCCATGCGGCCGTAGTTTTGTTTGGCTTCGCTCCGTGCCCCGGAGATTTAGCAATTGTTCTGAACCGAATGCGGTCCAGGCCGCATATTCTGATAGAGTAGGACACGGGGCACCAGGAGGACACTGTGACGTCCTCAAGGGACCTCCGAACACAGTCTTGTGCAGCTGGGGTCTGAAGGCCGCGAGATGTGGAGCAGCATCCAAGATGGCGGCCCCACCTGCTGAGGGCTAGAAGACGAATGAGGGCTGTGCTGCCACAGTTGCAGAAGCAACCAGGAGCATGCGGCTGAGTTTAGGACATGACCCACTCCCTCCTCGGAGCGGGGTGTGCTCATCAGAGTGGGAGCTCAAGGCAAAGCTGGAGGAGCAGGCAGGAGGCCTATCCAGGTGCAGACAAGAACCGGATGGACACCACAATACTCGAATGGGGATGAGCAGATAGTACCCTATCATTCCCACAATAGCAGTGGCTTAATCAACGCAAGGCCCCCAGCCTGATTAATGTGGACAGTTCCTGACCTCAACATGGAACCCAGTATGCTCTAACGCTTGCCAGGGACAGTAAGGAAAAGGACCGTTGAGAAGGGTGGAGCAAGGCCTCACTCTCCATCTAGCTAAATATTGGACGTTTACCTGCCACTCCGAATTATACACATCTTATGAATATATCGGATATATCTGGGAATATTACCCTCTTACAATCCTAGGATCACCACCTTACGGACGTACAGGTGGTCCCTTGGCCTAGAGACCTTTGTCTCTATAAATTGACTTTCTAAAATGGACGGTTCACACTGATTTCAGGATGATTGATCCTCTTCATCTGGCAACATTCTGGCAACATTGTCTAATGCCCTGAAGAAGCCCATGTTTGGGCGAAATGCGTTGGCTGTCAATATGATGCAAACCAAGCACATTTGAACTAAAGGAACGGAGAGACTACAACAAATACGTCTAATTATTGCTTTTTCCAACTGTCACTAAACTGTTTACTTACTAAACAGCTTGTGTTTCCTCTCATTTCCCGTTTTGTGGTGGACCATAGCCAGATGCTGAGAGTAGGAGAGAGGTTGAGAAAAGACACCCTCCCTAGCTTTAGTGGAACAATTCAATCGGCAGGTGCCCTACAGATCAGCAGCATAAGGTTTCAAGGTATACGAGGGGCCCCAGCCCGGACTCATGATTGTCCGAGAAGAGAGTGGCTCCACGCGGACCGAGGCCCAAAATCCCCATGGCTCAAATAAATGCTTAAGCAAACTCTAATCTTTAATTACTTCGCCCCATCATACACCAGGGTAGAAAAGGAGAGCGCTGTGTGCTCTGAAGGAGGGATGGCACTCACTTGAGAAGACCTGCTGGTGTCACTTTGAGATTTCAAGAAAGAGTTGAAGGAAGACATTTAAGCCAGCATAAGTGCCTCATTTGAGGTGTTTAGAGAAAAGATGGGCACGAAGTTAGTGGCGCTGCAAGCCGATGTGGACTTGGTGGCACACGCACCCTGGACTTGGAAGTGAAATGCCGCACACTGGAGAAGTGGGTCTTGCCCTTGGAAGTAGGATCTGCTAACCTGCACAGTCAACTGTGCCCGCCACACTCAAATTCGAGGACCACGAGAACTGTTCATACAGAGAGAACATACGGGTGAGAGGCCTAGAGGAAGGATGTGAAGGGCCTGATCTGGAGGCATACACAACAGGACTCTTCTCTACGGTGTTGGGAGCCAGCGGCCCAGAAGTCTAGCTGGAGCGTGTTCACAGGGTTGGTTCGCGACAACAGGGAGACAACAGGCAACAACGCATCCTTGCCAATTACAGCTCTTTTGAAGTCAAGGAAATGGTTGTCCAGAAAGCCAGAGGCAGTGATAAAGTCACATTCCAGGGTGCGTCATGCCCTCTTTTCCAGGATGTGGGCCAAGCTACACTGGCCCGATGCCAAGTTTTTCGCCCAGTCACAGAAGCCTTAAAGGAATGCCAAATTAGGTACAGGTGGACCTACCCCTTCGGCATTGCCTGTCGATTTAACAATAAGCATATCCAACTTCACAGAACTAGAAGAAGCAGCTTAAGAACACTCCACCGCAACAGGCAGCAGCCTTGAGAGCTGATGACAAGGATCAGTAAAGTGAATAACGCTCACCTGGCCCTTGCCAGAAGCAGAAGAGAGGGGTCAAACCCACAGCAGCTCAGGACCCTATAATTTGAGATGGTTTAATGGTGCCCCCATGACTAATATGAGGACGACGGAGAGAAAGGGTGGGGTGACAATGGGTGGATTCTCGCTGCACCTGAGTGCACTGAGCCTGACACTGCATCTATGAGAAGCCTCTGTCATATATAGCTTGGTTCTGACTCTGCAGTGTGTAACACAAGGATGGTGACTTATGGGAAGTCCTGTGTCCCAGATGGTATAACAATGGGGTTCCCTGGAGCTATTGATAATGAGGTTGCCAGATTGGGCTGGGAGCTTCTCAGCTCATATTTACTCTTTATTTTTTATGTTAATATTTGTTATAGCGGAGCTTCAAGATGTGATTCTTACGCTTGGTCTGGGGGAGTAGAGGAGGATGGGTTGGGATATGACTGAAGCAGGCTGTTCGCTGGCCCCTATGAGCAGCGACACTAGACATCCCTTGAGTGATGGCGGTTAATTACATATCATTGAATGTAAGGGGTCTTAATTCGCCTAATAAAAGACAACACCTGTCGAAATACCTAGGAGATCATCCTAGTAAGATAGTGGCCCTGCAAGAAACTCACCTGAAAAAGAGCTAATAGTTTTGCTTGAAGCAGAACTCTTACCCTTTAATCTTTCACTCCTCGACCACCGCAAAACAAAACGGGGTCGCCCTCCTATTTCACTCCTTGGCCCACTTCGGCCCACACAACACAAAGATGGACAAGGTGGGGAGGTTTCTTATGGTGAGGGGGAAATTAGGTGGCAGACCCTGCAATAGCTACTGTTTATTTACCCAACATGGGACAATTGGACTTTCTCCTTACATTCCTCGCGACACTGGAGGGTTTTTCCAGGGGGGACGTCATTCTATTAGGAGACTTCAACCTTATTTTGGACTCATCAGCAGATACAACTCAACCTCACAGATAAGCACGAGGGGTCTTCAGTATATCACTTAAAGCCTCTTTGCAACACATGTGTCTGGTGGACGCATAGAAATCCCTTAATCCTACAGCTCGAGAGTGTTCCATTACAGAGGTTAACAGCCTTACGGTGTATGCTGCAGGCCGTATACGCCAATAGGGCAGAAAAAACATTTTCTGCCTTCAAGCCCGAGGATACGATGAGGGCAACAAAGTTGGATTACTGAGGATATGCCAACTTCAAGAGAAACAGGATACATATCCGAGGGGTCAAGTTTGGCACATATGAGCACAACACTTCACTCTTTGCAGATGATGTCCTGTTTCCCGTCACTGACCCGCTGGTTACACTACCAGCTATATGAGCCAAACTTAGCCTATTAAAATGGGCGGTGGGATTTTAGGTCAATCTGTCAAAATCATTTCTTCTCAATCTAACACTACCTGGAGACATGATGATAGCAGTCGAAGAGACATCATGGAGACATAAAGAAATGACTTACCTGGGGATAAAATCACCCACAAAATGTCACATTCACTGCATTACTGAAGATAAATACCAACAAACACAGACATGATGCTAAGGAACCTATTAGTACAACCAGCATAAACAAGTAAAGTAAGGTTGATATCCAGAAAAGTACATGACAACGAGCTGGTATGAACTATCCAAGGCATACCCTCTATAGGGTAGAATAGACACTTCTCAATGTAGTCAATTCAATTCATAAAGCTTTATTGGGTACTTAAAAAAATGACCATAAAAGCACATAAAATAAACACATAGGATCAATGTTGCAGAGGTATAAGAAGTAAACATAAAGATTAAAACATCATACTTTTCCTTGCATTAATAGATTTATAAAGAAAAGTAGCAGTAAAAAAGCAAACATCGGAGTATTGCATGTTAAAAATCAGTTTCATTGCATCATTTACAGAACGATCTCCATATTTGATGAACATAGGTTTTAAATAAATAATACGTAAGTTCATGTAAAGATTGCATATCAAGAGGAAGTGCAATGTGCTCTGCTTAGATAGACCATCACAAGGACAGGACCCGGCAGGATGTTTTTTAATGTTGGGGAAAGCCACCAAATGATGTACCAGCCCGTACCTAAGACTGATAAATACAAATCTATATGAAGGTCGAGTCACCTGGGTTAGATATAATTGATAACCTTCATTAACAGTATTTGTTATAGAACATGGTGGAAAACAATAATTCACTGCTAACCGCCCGCCTCCTGGCTCTATATAATAAAAATATTGACTTCAGCTTGCTTTTGGGTTTTGCGGCGGCAGCATGTGGGTTAACCAGTATATTTAGGTCAAAAATTTCCTGGAAACTATAAACAATGTATTTTAACCAGGGAATCTTAAGATAATTGTCCAATGCGAGACAGTCCGCTATGACAGATCTATTAAAGGCTGTCTCCTCCTTTTGCCAGATGGATCGCCAGATCATTGGGGGCCTTAGGGATATCAAATCCGACAAGTAATTAATCCCCAGTTCTCTGTGTTATAACTCAGTTGGGTCAGAGGTAGGTAGACATAATAGCTTTTTGAGGAAATAATTTTCCTCAGTTTGCAGGCAGCTATCAGGGTAATATCTCCACACCCCAGCCCCATATGTAGTCAGTTTATCAACATTCAATCAGTTTATTTCAATACTAACATGTATACTGTAACAGTCAGAGAGCACACCCAGACACAGACACCACGGAATGCACATCGAGGAGTCACAGCGCTAACCGAAGGAGTCTCCTTCAGGCTTGCTGGATGTCCTGTAGTTGACTTGATTCTGTTTGCCCCAGCCTTATCTGAATTCTTTCAGTTGGTTGTATCATTAAGCTGTTTCTGTGACAGCATTTATGTTTCTTATTATTCTGTATCCTGCAGCCAAACATGAGGGAACTGGATGAGCCAACAACAAATGGTGTTGATTAGAAACTGCAATATAAATTCTGACTGATGAATACCTTCACTTTAAGGAAACCATTGGTGATGCATGTTGTAATACATCTGCAGCACAGATGTCATGAACTGTGATACTCAAAACGGACAGGTCCTCACAGGTGCTGAGTACCTGCACTTCTTGAATTTGAAGTCCTATCAACTCTGATTCAAGCTGAGAGTACTTTCAGGGAGCCTTTGATGCCTCAACTTTATATGATGCTTCTTTCCATCAGAGTGCAATTCATCATTTTATTTTTTTTGCCAACAATATCTTCTATGGTGAAGTGTCAACTCAGCATGCACATGTATACCTGTCTAATAGGAATAGGCGCTGGTGGTGATATTTAAAGGGAGCGCAGCAAACAGTAGCATAATACAGTAAAAGACAAGCGCAGTAAAAATACAATAGAGGAACATCATGTGTGTAGGAAAATTTAACTAGGAATTTGTTGTGTTACAATATAGTAACAGGAATATTGACACGTAACCTAATATATACATATCAGAAGGTTACGTGTTAGTGAAGTTAGGCGTGGTTATCTATACAAATATACCTTTTGATATTTGGACCCTCAATATTCCCGTTACTATATTGTAACACAACAAATTCCTAGTTAAATTTTTCCTACAAACATGATGTTCCTCTATTGTATTTTTTTCAGCGCTCGTCTTTTACTCTATAATGCTACTGTTTGCTGCGCTCCCTTTAAACTACATACAACTGGCCCTTAGTTCCATAGCTACATAGCTTGAAGAGATATATATATATATTTTTTAGACTTTTTTAAAACAGATATGGTTTTCGTATTATTTTTTACGATGATCTATTGGCTGTTTTACATCTTGGTACATTTATATTGATTGACTTGAGCTTGAAAGAATCAATTAACTGTGGTTTGATTTACTCCCCAAATTATCTTGTTCATCAGATAACTTACTTCACTTCAGGTGGTGGGAAGGACACACTCTTTTTAAGAAGGGACTGTTAGCAGCAGTGGCGACTTACAAACCAGGGGGGCATTTTGATAAAGGAAAGTAAACCCCCGAAACGCGTCAATGCCCATGGTTGAAAACTGAAAATAAAGGATTGAACGAACCTCGAGTGCCGCCTCAAGTCTTCTTCTTGTGGGGCAGACTTTCGTGGCAACATATGGCGTGGTTAGCTATGCGATCCTTTGTGTGCCTGCGCGCTGGGCTGGCACCCCCCGCAAGTGTTAAGGGGGTCCCTACATGGAAGACCCTCTGACTGCCCCACACGAAACCTGGAGTGGATACAGCTGCGGATGCGCAGTCCATACTTTATGGGACCACACCTTTACTTCAACGGTGTTCTCTGCACCACGACGGATGGAAGTGCATGGGAGGGGGAGAGGACCGTGATTGACTTTTGAAAATGCCGAGAATACTTGCTACATTCCCTGCCTGCCTACACAACCTGTCGGTCACTCACCAGATAACCGCACCGATGGATGGGGTCGCCGCCAGCATGAGAAGGATGTTGCATGCTGGGAAATGTGGTTCACCTGCGAGCACAGAGGCGATTCCAGACCGTGTTTTGGAGGTAACCCACGCTACTTAAGGTGGTGGGAAGGACACACTCTTTTTAAGAAGGGACTGTTAGCAGCAGTGGCGACTTACCAACCAGGGGGGCATTTTGATAAAGGAAAGTAAACCCCCGAAACGCGTCAATGCCCATGGTTGAAAACTGAAAATAAAGGATTGAACGAACCTCGAGTGCCGCCTCAAGTCTTCTTCTTGTGGGGCAGACTTTCGTGGCAACATATGGCGTGGTTAGCTATGCGATCCTTCTTGTGGCTGCGCGCTGGGCTGGCACCCCCCGCAAGTGTTAAGGGGGTCGCTACATGGAAGACCCTCTGACTGCCCCGCACGAAACCTGGAGTGGATACAGCTGCGGATGTGCAGTCCATACTTTATGGGACCACACCTTTACTTCAACGGTGTTCTCTGCACCACGACGGATGGAAGTGCATCGGAGGGGGAGAGGACCGTGATTGACTTTTGAAAATGCCGAGAATACTTGCTACATTCCCTGCCTGCCTACACAACCTGTCGGTCACTCACCAGATAACCGCACCGATGGATGGGGTCGCCGCCAGCATGAGAAGGATGTTGCATGCTGGGAAATGTGGTTCACCTGCGAGCACAGAGGCGATTCCAGACCGTGTTTTGGAGGTAACCCACGCTACTTCAGGTGGTGGGAAGGACACACTCTTTTTAAGAAGGGACTGTTAGCAGCAGTGGCGACTTACCAACCAGGGGGGCATTTTGATAAAGGAAAGTAAACCCCCGAAACGCATCAATGCCCATGGTTGAAAACTGAAAATAAAGGATTGAACGAACCTCGAGTGCCGCCTCAAGTCTTCTTCTTGTGGGGCAGACTTTCGTGGCAACATATGGCGTGGTTAGCTATGCGATCCTTCGTGTGGCTGCGCGCTGGGCTGGCACCCCCCGAAAGTGTTAAGGGGGTCACTACATGGAAGACCCTCTGACTGCCCCGCACGAAACCTGGAGTGGATACAGCTGCGGATGCGCAGTCCATACTTTATGGGACCACACCTTTACTTCAACGGTGTTCTCTGCACCACGACGGATGGAAGTGCATGGGAGGGGGAGAGGACTGTGATTGACTTTTGAAAATGCCGAGAATACTTGCTACATTCCCTGCCTGCCTACACAACCTGTCGGTCACTCACCAGATAACCGCACCGATGGATGGGGTCGCCACCAGCATGAGAAGGATGTTGCATGCTGGGAAATGTGGTTCACCTGCGAGCACAGAGGCGATTCCAGACCGTGTTTTGGAGGTAACCCACGCTACTTCAGGTGGTGGGAAGGACACACTCTTTTTAAGAAGGGACTGTTAGCAGCAGTGGCGACTTACCAACCAGGGGGGCATTTTGATAAAGGAAAGTAAACCCCCGAAACGCGTCAATGCCCATGGTTGAAAACTGAAAATAAAGGATTGAACGAACCTCGAGTGCCGCCTCAAGTCTTCTTCTTGTGGGGCAGACTTTCGTGGCAACATATGGCGTGGTTAGCTATGCGATCCTTCGTGTGGCTGCGCGCTGGGCTGGCACCCCCCGCAAGTGTTAAGGGGGTCGCTACATGGAAGACCCTCTGACTGCCCCGCACGAAACCTGGAGTGGATACAGCTGCGGATGCGCAGTCCATACTTTATGGGACCACACATTTACTTCAACGGTGTTCTCTGCACCACGACGGATGGAAGTGCATGGGAGGGGGAGAGGACCGTGATTGACTTTTGAAAATGCCGAGAATACTTGCTACATTCCCAGCCTGCCTACACAACCTGTCTGTCACTCACCAGATAACCGCACCGATGGATGGGGTCGCCGCCAGCATGAGAAGGATGTTGCATGCTGGGAAATGTGGTTCACCTGCGAGCACAGAGGCGATTCCAGACCGTGCTTTGGAGGTAACCCACGCTACTTCAGGTGGTGGGAAGGACACACTCTTTTTAAGAAGGGACTGTTAGCAGCAGTGGCGACTTACCAACCAGGGGGGCATTTTGATAAAAGGAAAGTAAACCCCCAAAACGCGTCAATGCCCATGGTTGAAAACTGAAAATAAAGGATTGAACGAACCTCGAGTGCCGCCTCAAGTCTTCTTCTTGTGGGGCAGACTTTCGTGGCAATATATATATATATATATATATATATATATATATATATATATATATATATATATATATATATATATATATATATATATATATATATATATATATATATATATATATGAACAACAAGTCCTGACCGCCAAGAGTAGCGGTTACAGCAGGCGTAGATCTCCACTCCAAAAAGGGTGTTTAGTACGTGCAAAAACACCAAAGAAGCCACATCATTAGTTCGGGTGCAAGCAATCCATGTTTATTCACAGCAAAGTGAAAGAGCGAGTGCCCTCCTTGACGCGTTTCGCTCCGCAAGCGGAGCTTGATCACATGACGCGTCAGGAGTGGGCAGTGCAATAAATTGAAGTTAAAAGCCCTAGCGCCTCAAAAAACAAGACGCAAAGGTTGCAACAAAGCAGATAGGACACCAATTCTCCATTTAAAGCGTAAAGTACATATAAATTGTGTTGCAGATGCAACTGAATATAGACACAATTAGAGCATAGTGCTCAAATAACATATAGAGATAGCGTCAAGTAAGTTATCTGATGAACAAGATAATTTGGGGAGTAAATCAAACCACAGTTAATTGATTCTTTCAAGCTCAAGTCAATCAATATAAATGTACCAAGATGTAAAACAGCCAATAGATCATCGTAAAGCATAATACGAAAACCATATCTGTTCTAAAAAAGTCTAAAAAATATATATATATATATCTCTTCAAGCTATGTAGCTATGGAACTAAGGGCCAGTTGTATGTAGCCTTGGGTTTGTGATGACCTAATAGTAAGTTTGTGAGATTTGCTATTTAGTAATTGTAAACAGCAATGTAAAAGCGGATGCTTAAAACATTTAGCAATTCCCGTTGGGTCGCAAATAAACCCTCCCCATTGATAGTCATGAGGTAGGTCTTGGTTTGCAACCCATTGGGATTCGCAAAAATCACAGGAATGGACGTATGCTGGTTTCAGCAGACCACTATGTCTGTGATTGTCTTTAAATAGAGAATTTTGGGGGGATAATGCAGCCTGTTTTCCATAAAGGAAAACAGGATGCGTTAAAAAAAAGATAAAATGAATCAGGACGTCCACAAAGGTGTTGGGGTCCCCTCTGGAACCCTTCCAGTTTACAAATAGGTTCCCACCTACTTCAAGTAGGCAGTAAAATGTGAGGGCCTAATTTACAAGGAATTAACACAGTATGGTGCTGCAAGCCATTTGGTTTTACCACGCTGCATTAATTCCGAAGCAAAGGGATGCGTCATATCTGCAGTGATATGATTGATGTCTTTGCTTACCCCTGTGCTGGCACACAATTAGATGCCATGCGCCGGTGCAGGCACCCTTGCATCATGGTGCAATCGTCTCTGTGCCATGGGGACGATTGCTTTGTGCACAAAAACTATCACAAGAGTTGATTTCCTCATCCTCTGGGTGCTGCAGACTGCTGCATGCATAGAAATGTAAAGAAACAAGTAGAAGTTAAAACATTTATCCTCGCTGTGCCTCCCTATGCCTCCCCTGAGGAGACATAGCATTCAGACGCATATCCAGCTTTACAATTTCTCATAAATGTAGGAATGTGTCAGGTTCCTTGGGTGTTGCATAGGAAAAGTGTTGCCTGTAAAAGGGTCATATTTACAAGTACAGGAAAAGCCATGCAGGGTGGATTTTTGTGTCCTTGTAAAAATGGGGCAGCAAAATGTGTCACTTTTGGTGATGCACTGGTGGCACAAGGGGCTTGAGAATAAGCCCCTGAATATTTTCACTCGCAAATCATTCACACATACTACTGCAAGTCGCAAGCAGAAATAGTCACCCTAAATACGCCCCTTGCTAATACTGAATCCCAAACCCAAATTATTAGGTCACTGAATAGCAAATTCGGCCTTTGTACACATAAAAAGGCTAAGAATAGTAAATCCACGACTCCCTGTGTGCACTTTCTTCTTTGATATTTTAACCTTCGTTATGCCAGTCATAATATTGTAAACTCTCAAAATTGTGGCTTTGATATTCCCTACCACAATTCATATAAGGAATTCAGGGCAATTGTTTCCAGTTAACATGTCTCAGTAGAGAACTACTTACAATGTACACTGCTCAATTGCATAATTGTTTGTGAAAACCGGTACATATTGCATAGTTAATGTATTCAGTGGCTGGATTCCTACAATCATGACATCTCCCGCCTTGTAGGCAACATGCTGATTGGTGCAGTCCAGAACACAGCCAGCGGCGTCCTTTACAGCTTCCAAATAAACACATGGAGTGGCTGTCACCAGGAAAACAAAGCACAGCCACAGCATCACTTGTGCAAATAATGGTGAAACCGACTGTGTGAACTCTTGCAGTTTAGCCAGGCAGGAGTTGACTCTGGTGTTGCCCTCAGAAGGACGTCAATTGTGGCAAATGTCATCCAACCTGCAGATGTAAAAATACAGATAGAAACTACTTGTAAATGCAGGTGAATGCAACAGGACAGAACATTTTTGTTACTCTAAAACCCCTGGCCATATTTATGACTTTAGTGGTGCAGGGCAGCTGCACTGGCCTCCATCATAGAGAAAGGGCAGTATTTATTCAATACTGCCTTTTTTTTCCATTTTACTTGAATTTTTGCTGTTTTGGCAACCTAGTGCCTACGCAGGCACCCTTGGACCATGGTGCATGGGTGCCTGTGGTATAGGCAGGATTGGTTGTGTGCAGGAATGGGCACCTTTCTGCATTAAAACAATCTTGAGAGGCTTGCAGCACACATAGAAAGAGGAAGTAACAAGGCATTTATGTTATACTTAGCTTTGGTGCTTTCCCTGCTCCTCAGCTGGTGTGGCTCTTGGAATGCCTGATGTCATAGTGGAATCCTGTGTGTCTGGCCTGTGTGGAGTGGCAGTTGATGGCAGGCAGGCTGAGTGGCAGGGAGGCCACTCCTAGTGGGGTTTATTTCTATTCATCTTAACTTATGTGCTTAAACCTGAACTTGTAACTAAGCCTAATTAAACCTATGTGATATTTATACCTGGCTTATGGACTTCCTTTAATTACAACATTTTTTCCTTTTTATGCATCTCCTAGAGGGCATATCTTTTTGGTACATCCGCAGGCTTATACATCTGGGGATGCGTCAAAAACCATGGCAGTTGTGTTGGAATACCCACGCAGCTCCAGCCCAGGGCAGAGTAAAGCAATGCAGTGAATATACGTTGAGTTGTGTTACTCAATATTTTTGAAGACACACAAAGTGGCTTCAAGTGACTTCACATATATGACTTAAGGTCTGCATAACACTTGCACCACATTCAAACCGGTTAATTAATATAGCTCTCATTGTCAGATACAGATGAAATGAGCAAAGGAACAGAAGAAATGCATTTCAGGAACCTTATTATAGTCTCCAGTGTTGACTTAGAGGCGTGAAATATATATTGATGTACATCTATTATGTTCGGAATACAATACAAGTTTTGCTTGTTTCACGATTAGGGTTTTAACTTATGGCGGTGGTACTGATTTCATCCAAATGTCACTAAACTGCAGGTTAGCAAGGGATGAAACCAGGAATTCACGCACCTTGTGGGGATCTTGTCTTCCAGCCACAGAAAACGCTTCAGTGTGTTTCTGGAATTGATCGAAGTTTGGCGAGGCATAAAATGTGTGAGGCCTCAAAGTTAGGGTGACCAATTGGCATGGGTACAAATTCAGGACAGTGAGTGTAAAAATTCAGGACAAAGGGTCAAAATTCAGGATACAAATTCAAGACAGGAGGTCAAAATTCAGAACAAAAGGTAAGTTTTACAGACACATCAGAGGAGGTTGCGCAATAGTTTATAAGTAAGTAAATAGACAACCACTAAAGTACAAGTAAAAATACGTTTTTATTAGGTTGAGACGATTGTGCACTTCATGGTTTGTCATTATGCGCGCAGCTCTAAGCAAATGTGCAGATCTTTTTGTGGTAACAAAACAGCCCTCACCTTTCCAGCTCCCAGAGAAAACGCCTGATGCCCGGTCTGGCCAGTCTGGCCATGATACCACCCTCCAGTGGCGCCCCTCATCTTCACATAGACCCTCTCTCATGTGTATTTAATTTCTTCTGTAGTGCTACTCATCCCAAGTATGTGGGGCAGAGTGTTGAAGTGCATTACAACACACATTATATAGAGACAATCAGTCTTATAAATGTGAAAGTCAATGTATAGGAAATGTTGCTTAAATATTGGGGCTTACAATGTGTAATCATACTTTCATCCATCATTCAGTCTTTCACCATTCATTCTGTCCTTCCATCTGTGTGCTCATCCATGTCCATATTCAACCATTTACAATCCTATCCATCACGTATTCTTCCATCCATCATTTCACATTTTCATCTCTCAATTCACCCATTTACTCATCCATTATCCATCCATCCACCATTTCACTCTATCCATCCACTCTTCCACCCATCCATCCATTCATTCATCCATCCAGCCATTTACCTATCCAGCCATCCTTTCACTTACTCATTCATCAATCCAGTCACTCATCCTCCACCCATTTACCTATTCAGTCATTCATTTACGTATCCCCCTCTCTCTTTCAATTCCCCTTTCACTTAGCCATCCATACCTCCATCCACCCACCCATCCATCTATTCATCGACTCATGAATCCATCTATTGAACCTATCATTCATCCATCCTTTCACTCATCGACCCATCCTTTCTCTCATCCATCCACTCTTTCACTCCTTCACTCATCTATCCATCCTTTTGTCCATCTACCCGCCCATTAACTCACTCCTCCAGCCTTACTTCCACCCTTTCACTCCTCCAACCATCACTCGAAACAACCTTTCACTTATCAATTCACCAATCCATCCATCATTTCACTCATCCATCGACCCATTCACTCGCCCATCATCCACCCTTTAACTCATCCATCCATCATTTCACTCATCTATCCAGCCATCCAGCCACCCATCCCTTCACTTACTTACTCACTCACCTTTTCACATTAATTATGAGAGCTATCAAGAACTCCACCCTCTCTGTAGTTCCTAAAGCAAGGGGTGGGGTGGGGCAGGGTTCAATATGCCCCTGCACATAGGCAATCTGAAAAAGTGGAAGGGATGAGTCATGCATGATGCACAGTCCTGGACATGGGGCGACTGTGACATGGTGTTGTTTCCAGAGCTTTAAGTGGGATGAAAAAATGAAGGAAGGTCTCTCCAAAAGGGTGTTCGATGTAATAAAATATGTGGTTTAAAACACATAAGCTAAAAATCTGTGCATAATATAATGTGCCGCCCGACTGGTATTTTTGTTGCTTCTGTCATTGCATCCAGACATACAATACAACAAGTAACGTTACACCTAGAACAAGTAACATTACACCTACAACAAGCCAGAACTATTGGCTTTGTCAATGGTTGCTAGTTGCATAAAATAAAAAAAGCAGCAGCCATGGCTGCTATACTATAACTATAATCCTCTCCTTTGAACTTCTTTCACCACCTTCCTTGGGTTAACTGGATTCTTACCTAGCATCAGCATGGGCGTTTTTGCACATGTGACCGAAAGCCCTGCCCTGGACCAAGGCTGGAGGAGGCCACCACATGCTGTGCAAGCCCAGACTGACCAATTGTCATTCTGTATGTGGCAATCAGCCCCACACAGAATTAAAATGAGTAAGATGGGGCTGATCTTGTGCTCAGAGGAGTGCCAGGCGGCTCCATTAGGGAGCTGAGTGAGGTCTTTTGCAGGGGAACAGCGCTGTTCCCTGAAAGGCTCAAAATTACGAACAAAAGGTGTCCGTAAAAGGGATCCTCACGGACAACAAACGTGAGGTCCAATTTACGGACTGTCTGTGAAATTTACGGACGGTTAGTCACCCTACCTAAAGTGTAAGTGAAATTAGAGTCACTCTTGAATCTGTCTCGTGCTATCAGATAAATAGATAATATTAGTCTCTATGTTTGGGATTCACTGTGTTCACCCACTTTATAGAACTGATAAACTAAAACTGGAGTGAGGTTTAAAACAGAGATCCTACAGACTATGCTACTTATGCATAGATGGTGCCCAGTTATCAGGAATGCTATTCCCTCCCGCGCCCCACTCCTCCCAAAGTTGCTGATAGCTGGGGTGTACATACCTTGCTCCATTGTAGAGGTGCTGGGAAAGAGAGTGTGATAAAATCATGGTATTATGAGGTGTACCCTCAGAAATTAGGAATTACGGGTGGTGGGGAGTGTGAGTTTAGTGCACCTTAGTCCGCTGATAATGTACTACTTTCTCTCATTAGTTTCATCTGAACATTTCGCTGCTTTCAGCTGCTGAGGTGTCCTCGTAAAATGCACCTGATCTCGTAATGGGGCCCAAAGATGTGTCCTGGAAGTGTTAAAGCAAAATGTTTAGGCTACGAGGGAGAGGGGGGCAGGAGGGGCTGGCCATATAGAATAGAGCAGTATCCTGCCTCATACGCAGCTCACACCTGGAGGTCCCGAGGCGGTTCAAAACTGGGCTAGACAAAACACAGATCTCTCCAGCAAATATGTTACCTCCAGAATTATTTTACGATTATTTTCATTCCCTGAGATTTAGTTGACTATGCATAATTGCTTCTCCTTCGCAGTTCAAACACTACTACTAGCATCATGTTAAAAAATTGCTACTTACTGGGACAGCCTTTTAGTTTTATTTCATCCGAGGCTGGCTGCGCAACATGCTACTTGCTTCATGTCATTGGTAGAAAAGCGCTGTGGCTGCGCTTTATGCCTGGGCGGGCTTCAGAGAGCACAGTGACCCCATTGGTCTAACTCAGGAGGAGACATACTTGATGATTTGCCAAGTAGGGACAGAGCGGGATGATAATATAGTTTGTAATTAAGCCGCGATCATAATTGGTAGTGCTTGATTGGGGTGACCTGTAAATTACAATGAGGCAGGGACCCTGGCGGTTTCTGAGTGTGTACCTCATAAGGTGGGCTGCTGCAGCCTCCAATTTCTACTATTTTACACACAATCACATGCAATATCAGCTCTTAACTGGGTGGTGTGAATTTAGTGAGCTGCCAATAACGAGTGCAGCCCCGGCCCTGAAAATTAAGTGCCGGTGCTTAGCACAAGAAAGCACCGGCACAAATTAAGCAATGCATGGGTGGCAGCATCGAAAATACAAGCATTGGCATAGCCAATAGGTCTCGTCTTTGGGATCTTATGCTAGCCAGAGCTGTTTGTTTTGCCTTTCTCTTTAAGCTATGTTATAATTTATATTTTAATAATTAAGAAAACTGGCTCCTTTTCAGTGGTCTTTGTCACAAACCTTTAACGAGCTCCAACACAGATTATATTGGATGTCGCAGGCTGTTAATAATATTGATGTCAGTAGATGTCAAATTTGGGTATGCTAGCTCTCAAATCAATCAAGACATAACTATGATCTAATGTAGCTCTCAAGAGCCACTAAAGTGCAGAATTCTTGCCCAAACTTCTCTCTGTGCATCCCTAAAAACTTTAACAATTTTGTAGAGAAAATTCTCCTCAAACTTTTAACAATTACTTTTATTTAAGGCTTTTCCACAGCAACCTTTACACTCACTAACGATGTGAAATGGACTTAAAGACTCTAAACTAGACCCTTTCTCATCCTGCACCGGTTTCGCTGGGGGTTCCACAAGGTTAATCACTCTCTCCCACGTTCTTTAACTTGTTTATGGAGCATCTAACATAAATGCTGAAATCATCCAGCATTCACTATCAAATGTATGCAGACGATACTCAATTATACCTGAAGATCGCCTGCCCTAAGGACATTCAGTCCCTCAATTCACTCCTACTTGAAACACAAAGCTGCTTGACACGTAACCACTTGAAACTAAATGCTCTAAAAACAGAATTCCTCCTTATCTCACCCCATAAGCAATTACTCATCATTGAACAATGGTTGAATCAGCTTACGGCTCTTACCTGCAGACTTTACCTCGTGGACTTGGCATCCTTGTCTGGTATCATACTAGACAAGAGTCTGAACATGCAAAAACACATAAGTTCCCTCGCCAAAGGTGCAAACCTCCAACTCAGCATCCTTAGGAAGCTTAAACCCTATCTCCCTGCTCATGACCTAAAGGTTGCAGTGCAAGCATTGGTGATCACAAAGCTGTGTGGCCTGCCCAGAGCAAAAATGGCTCCCCTTAGGGTGACCTTCATTGCTGCAGCCAGGCTAGTAACGGGCACACAAAAATTCGACCACATCTCTCCAGACCTGTGAGCTCTGAAATGGCTCCCTTATGAAGCTCGGATACAGCTGAAAATTGCATGCATTACTCACAAAGCCATCCACCTCAAGACTCTGATGTACTTTGCTCAGAACCTGGAGCTCTCATGTGGTTTAAGAAGATCCAGAAGTGCCAGCACCGTCTTACTCAAACCACAAACATTTGTGAAAAAAAGATCTGTAATCGAACATTTTCAGATATGGCATCACGGATCTGGAACTCTCTTCCCCCAGAAGTCAGGGTGATCCCTTCTTTTGCCCTCTTCAAATCAGAATTTAAAGAGCTCCTGTTGAAGAAATATCTGCCTTAGTCTTCCTTCACCACTTGACTCGCAGGCCATCAGACGCTGTTTTGCATCCTAGATGAAAGGCTCTTGAGAATGTTGGTCATTCTACGTCTATGTAATTGTTGATTTGTTGATTATTTGTGTTTGCATGTACTCGCCCTACTACATAATCTGATACCCTTGGTGGTCATGTTCGTGCTATACAAAATTTTAAAATAAATAAATAAACATGCTTTCAGCGACGGGTGACTTACTTGCTGCGGCTCATACCTCAGTCCACATTTTGGGACCTTCGAGCTGATGACATAAGGCTGGCTGGAGTGAAGCACAGTGTTAAAGGTTCACACTAAAAGCACTAAAAGCCTAAAAACCGAACTATTCCGCACCACTTATGTGTAAACTCACAAACAGTGAAAGTGAATGAGGAATATCAAACTGGCAGCAGCCAGTGGGAGGCAGGGCTTTGGCCAACATGAATTTCATGAGTAGGCTGCAAAGCCCAGACCAGGAGGACGCCTATCAATTTCCATTCCGTTTTTTGTGCGCCATTCTGAAATGTGGACTTTTCATTGGTGCATTGGTTGTATGTGTCGCACCTTTGTTGTGATAGTGCCTAAATCACACAGAGGACATACAGAATGTCGAGATGGAGCATGTCGAGAGACAGTGCATGCCCGCTCCCTCAGCTTGACTTAAAATACGAGGGAAGGGGTTGTATAGGTTGTGCAGGCACTCCAAATGTGTCCTTTTTGGTGTGACAGATAATATTAAAATGTATTTTGGCTTTCACCTTTAGACGTTGTAGACTTCTCAGAATGCTTCTGAGGCCTGTGACAAGACTGCCAACAAACTTCAACAATGCTTCTGAGGCCTGTGATGAGACTGCCAGCAGATCTCAGCCTAATATAGATCCTTTAAGACCTGTGGTAATGAGGCTCCCTTAAAGAACAAACAGAAATGATGGAGGATCCATGCAATCTATCTGAGGTTGAACAGAACTCTATATCCGGTATGCCTCCCTGCATATGTTCATCAAGACTTTGTGATGTGCCTGTGGCTCTCCTTTTAGGAAACTGGCTTAATCAAGCTAGATGTGTTGGGACATGATTCACACAACAAACAGAATTCAATCAAGTAAAGAGGTAAAAAACATTAGACAAAAAAAGAAAATTACATTGAAAACATGGATAAGCTAATAAAACAAAAGCAACACAACTAAAGCTAGTCTAAACCACGTCCACCACTTTCTCGGTTTAGTTTATAGTATTGTATTTAGCAAATAAGCAGAAACTGTTTTTCTCCCACTATCAGTTCATTTGAGCTTCCTTCCAGGTATTTCAAATTAATGCCATAAGATATTTAGATGAAAAAAATGCATGTTGAATTTGTTTTTTCACAAAAAATGAATAGAGCACACTGTTCACATTTAGTGAATTACTCCATTACTTCCATCACCACTCTATGGAACCTACTCAATCTGGTAGGGCACTATAGGTGTGGAACATGCATTGCCTGCGAGTCAACGATTCAAACTAAAAGTTTCCAACATGGTCAACGCACATTTCACCTCAAACACTACACCAATTGCAATACGGCTGGGGTTATTTACATTGTTAGGTGTCCCTGCAATCTTTTATATGTTGGCCAGACCCAACAAAAGATTAAAATGAGGATTTCTTCACATAGGAGTAGACTGAGATGCAAGGTGACAGGGCCCCCCTAGTGGACCACTGGCAACGAAGTGGCCATCAAATAAGTGACCTGAGGTGGTTTGTTGTCGAAAAAGTTACACTTAGCAGGAGGGGTGGTAACCTAACAACCATACTGAATACACGAGAAGCCAAATGGATGTCACTTTTGGACACCATTAAAAATGGTCTGAATGAATTAGACAGTAGCCTGTCACAACTGGCAGCACTTGGCTAACTTTTCTGTAATTATTCTAATGTGACTGCATGATTTACGAACCTGCCACTCGGTTTCACTCTCCTGTGTGAGAAGTGCCCGAGTATATTTATCTTGACTTGCTAATTCTACAGGTTATCGTACCACTAACCACTGTTTATTTCCCAAAGGAACTTATGTCATTTTTATAAATCATCCGTTTACAATCTCATGTTTTGAGAATTGCACGGACTGTATTTCCCAACATGTTACAGATGGAATATTGTGATGGGTAGTTTGGTAAAATTGTTAACAGTACCCCCTTTTGTAATTGTGATCTACTGTGTACCACAATCCATTCATCCACCACCTCTTGTTACATTATACAACCAATTAGTTTTTAATATACTAAATCCTTGAGTTGTTTACTTTACTTTTGTGAAACTCTGATTTTCGGGTTGAGTGAAGTATTTCTTCACTTTTTCCGACATGAGGGACACGTGACCTGCCACCCTTAACTTCGCGTAGTGTCAGAACAACTCCGCCTCCGTTCCTGCCACACCGCTGGACGGCGTTTTCGAGTTTGATTAACCGTGAGTTCTTTCCCCTCCACCGCTTAGGCAGACTTTTTTAAGCTAATTTGGACATTGGCTGACGGGTCCGATTTTGCTTTCTCCCCATAGCGAGCAAATGCCGAATTTGGGATCTAGTAAGTCTGTCACTAAATTGGTTTTTCTTATTCCTGACGATTTTCAATACCCCCCCCGTCCTCCCCCCTTTTACTAAACTGACTCTGCTAATGGAACTCCGTTCCTTTTTGATTCTGTCTTCTCGCTACAGCTACCGAGTCAAGACAGATTGAGCTGTCCTGCCCTCTGATCCTGATCATATACACTTAGAACCAAGTAAGTAGGTCCCGTCACAGCTGTGGCTCCCTGTTAGAACTTTCCTGAGTCAGTCATTTAATTGTGTTTTTCTGACCTTATCTCCTACAGCACCCTATGGAACCCTCTATCTATAGTACTCCGTCGGTGCCTGCTAAATTCTGTATAAATTTAGTAAGTGTGGTTTCCTCTTAATCTGTGGTTGCCTCCGCCACCCATCATTCATTTCGTATTCACTAGTGTTCTCTTTTTGTGTCCACAGCGTTCCTTCTCAAAACCCCAGCCCCCTGTTCAAGTGATACAGGATATCCGGTTGTACTTTTTGGCCTTGTAGTTTTTTAAGGCCACCTTTGGCTTTACATTGAGGTAAGCATCATAACATACCTCATGTGATGTTCTGTTTTATACCTCCACGTGATCTAGTCTGACCCTTCCACCCCAATAGCCATCTGTATCAACATTTGGACCCACGCCAGTGTAATCCTTGGTCCAAAGGTCCATTTCGTTGGATACCATTTTAATTAATAGGTTGTCTCTCTGATTTTAGAGTGAACTTTCACTGGTCACGATCTTCTGAGAAGCCATCTCCCTGATTTTTCCATTAATGTTTCCTCTCTCCTGTTTTTTAATTCCTCTGTAGTTCGCGATTTGAGTTTCGCGGTGGATATTCCCCCTACGACTGAGTGGGATATCCCAGTTCCTACAGCAGAGCGTCTTGTAGCCTGCTGCACATGGTAGTTGTGTGCTTTTACACCTTGACGCCATTGTCACGACGTCCTTAACTAATCGGTAATGAAATTTCTGTACCCTTCTTTTGATTATCTAATTCCCCCCCCTTCTTTTAATTGCAGATTTTGGCGCCCCCCCCCCACTTCACCTTTCCCGTCTCTGTCCTGATGAAGACCTCATTCAAGGACTTAACTTGACCTACAAATACAGGGGTCGAAACGTCGACGGCTTGTGTTTCTCGGACATCCGGTCTAAAGTCCCTGACACTTCCATTAATGTGGTTTACACCGGCGAATGTCTTTTCCGTAATTGCAATTATTTTTGTCCTCCAATTTTGGATGTTGCATTTGAAATGTTTAATTGTCATATGTCAACTTTGTGATTGGTCTGACTCAATATGACTATCACTTTTCTTTAATTCCTTCTAATGAGCACCCCCTTTCCCTTCCTTCCTTTTCTCTCCTCGGGGCTTCTTATGTTTATTGATTGAATATCGAGCATATGTCATTATATGATGTGTCCAGTTTTGTTAATAAAGTGCAATACTGTGTAAAAGTTTTATAGAATTTCTTAAAGATGTGCAAGTATATTCAGTTTTAACTAACTTCATACTGTAAATTCCTTTCTTGCGGGGACCCCCGTTTTTCATGTACCACATAGCACCCAGGTCCCCGTGACTGCATGGGTAAAACCCCCTTTTGTGTAATGTGTTCCTTATGATACAGCGTGGCAAAGCAAGCTGGTTTGCGACGCATCACGACATCTAATCATTTTGTTAACAATGAGCCCCCCAATTTGTAGCATTGATGATTAGCGATAGGGATATGAATTGTTGTTGCCAGTGGTCCTTGCACTTGAGTATGATGTGAAAGGATGCACTGTGCAATGGAAACCTCATTGACATGCCTCCCTATGCTGCCCTGAACCTCATTACCTTTGTACATTCTACAATATTTCTTTTTTAATGAACAACAGCTAGTAGATTTTCCTGAACTTTCCTGAGAAGTAATATTCCCTGCAAGGCCACACGCATGTATCAGTGACTGGTGTTTCCTAGATGCTCTAGAGACGTGGCCATGGCTCCCCTCCCTCCAGTAAAGCTGTAGAGATGCACTTGAGTCTAGTTCACATCCACGCCTTCCTTGCAAGATAATATTGGTAAAGGGCAGAGCACAGGTCCAGGGT
Organism: Lissotriton vulgaris; assembly: GCF_964263255.1. Taxonomy (NCBI): domain Eukaryota; kingdom Metazoa; phylum Chordata; class Amphibia; order Caudata; family Salamandridae; genus Lissotriton; species Lissotriton vulgaris. The sequence continues at coordinate 58,230,269 of NC_141689.1, forward strand.
ACATGTGGGTATGGTGTCTACTCACTCTTTTCCCAGGGAGAACTCAGTCTCTCACTGCAAGAAGTTGGGACCCACAGATATATGCTGAACTTGTCCAGGTGTCATTTTCAGCCATGGGGACACCTTTAGCAGTGCCTGCAAAATGTCTGCTTTCATTCCGAGCAGCAACATGCATGAAGGTGAGTGCAAAACAAAGGCTGAAGTTAAGGGGCCATAACGCCTCCTTTCGAATGAGTATCTTGGCTAGTAGCAATCTGGAACTTACACCTAGCTGCAAATGCAATGGGGAGGAGGCAAAGGCTCACAGCTTGTTATCTCTTCACAGGTACTTAAGAGAGGCATGCTTTTGACCTTGCAAAGTCCCTCTATGGAGGCAGTATGCATGCACTGTTAGACTGTCCAAAGTGTTGGTCTGTCCCAGTATTTACAAAATAACAATTTAAATAGAATTAATATTTCTACTATAGTGATACGAATCCCAATCCAGGGTGATGAAGCCCTTATTTCACATATACACATTATACATTGACACTAAATTGTGTGTACGCAATGGGTTACAAAAGACAGTGAGGTTACAGAGTGTAAAAGTCACATGTCTTTCATAGCTCATTGTGCTATATTCAAAGGATTATAATTTATGGACTGCAAGTAACAATGCAATTTCCGTCTTAAAAGCAGTAGCATACTTACCCATGTAAATTTTTAAAAAAATGCCTCTTGCAAGACACATTATGTGTTTAGCAGGACACATATTGTCCCTCTTTATCACTTTGATTCAAAACTGGGACCAGACAAAACAAAGATACCCCAGCAAGTGCATTAACCTCCAGAGTTATCTTACCATTGTTATTATTATTTCCCGAGATTTACTGGACACTCAAAAATCTATGCAGCAGGTACCGTTACCACTATAAGAGTTTTCAAAAACTAAATGTACGAGGCCCAGATTTTGAGTCAAGGTTGCGTCACTTTTTGGCATAACTCTGATGCAAACTCCATTTCGTTTAATATTGTAATGGTCTCAAAGATACTTCTGAGAGTCCTGCTAAACAAATATGTGAGGTCTTAAGTTCAGAATTCACTTCTTGTGATGTCACTTCCTGTGAAGAAATGGGCTGTGATGTCATGTGCCATAATGTTACGTCCATTGTGTCTAACTTGGTTAGTCCCCTCACTTCTTTCTTAGGACTAGTGCTCTGTAGAAGGGTGTGCACTGATGAGCACATCCACCGTGTTGTGAACTTGTATGACCAATGGAACTCTACTGCACATCTCTGTAAGTTGTCTCACGTCACTACAAGATATTTTTCTCAAATTAGCTAATCAGCAACCTAGATTGATAAAAAATTGCTCTCACAGAAAAGTGCACCAAAAAGCTTAAGATAGTCTTATGATATATTAAAACCCTACATTATACCACATTTCTGTGCCACACACAACATCATGACAGGAATTAGGCCTGGTAATTGGTTGGTGTGACATTAGCACCAGAGTCTGCCTCTGTCCTCTGCTGGCAACAACACCCTGAAGGCCAGGCTGAAATCAAGACCCCCAGCAATGATGAGAAGATCCTGCTGTGTAATTATGTAATATATATTCGCCCAACTGTAATCACTTCAACTTTTCTTAAGAGGTACCCTTGAGTGAATTTGCAACATGTATTTGTGTTACTCTATCCACTAATATCTGTAGTAGATGTATGTGCTTACATTGTTATGTGAATTTAGAGCTTATCTGTTTGTATCTTTTATGTAATTCTTGTACTCTGAAGACCTTATGTAATGTCATTGGTTGTATTGCAAAGCGCTCTGACACCTTTGGGTAAAGTTAGTGCTTTATAAAAATGCATAA